>NC_090345.1:14320450-16820450 GCF_035084215.1 Heptranchias perlo | reverse complement strand
AGGCTCACATTTTTCAGAAGAGGTTGGCTTTGTGCACAGCCTCCACACAAGCCCAGCAGCCTCTTCACTTGAACACTGAACCCAATCACTTTTTCTTAGAGAGCAAAAAGTGAAACTGGAGGAAATATCAGGTAGCAGCTGGTGCCATTGTACCTGAATTTCCTAAATACCCATAACAGGCTAGAGAATGTTTCTGGTTCTGGTCCCTTCACCTGCAGTGCCACAAAGAACAGCACAGAAATTTTAGTTGCACAATAGGAACCACAGCACAGCCGGTGGCAAAAGCATCAAATTTGACAACCTAATTATTGAGTATCTATATTGTTACAATTTTTAAAAAACTATATTTTTTCTTGGGTTATCTTCAGAGTTGCTTGGTCCCATATTTTTCTCAGTTGATAAAAGTGGTACTAGCTTTCTTGAGGTTGTTTGAGAATTTCTGGTCCAATGTACCATCAATGGAGGATGTGTCCAAGATAAGTGAAGCTTGAACCACATTTAGTTGAATGCCATTGTTGGTGCTAAATGTTATTTCTGAGGTACAGATTGGTCCATTACTTCATTTACTAGGCTGATATTCAGGCCATTTAAAAAAAACAGCAAAATGGTCTATTAATTATTCTTTATATGATCAAGGAGTATACACTCATCAATTAACAAGATCTCATATATGGCATGCCTTTTTATCTTGGAATTTTGTTGATGCTTTCTCAAAATGAAGCTTTTGCTGTCAGTTTTTTCATTCATCAATAGTTCATTATCAGGGTTTATGTTGACATCTTTCAGCATGGCTGTGAAGAAGAATTGGTCTATATATTACACTTTTGTTTGTATTTTTGACATTACATAACACATATGCTCAATTTCAGCAGAGGTCACCGGATAGCGATTGGGAGTGAAACCCCTGTCTGATTTTCCCATTCCTGATCCAGGAACACTAAGGCCAACTTAGCCCCCCTACCTTTGCCCTGACTGAGGTTAGCTAACTCAGCAAAGACTGAGAATCAAAATTGGGGCCCCTCTGATCTAGCTGTATGGTTGGTTTAAATATTGCTTTTTGCCAACTGATTTCCTGGCACTGGTTTCTTTCTCGGCAGCTCAGCATAATGACAACGCTGTTTTAGGGTCCCTTTAAGTTATTTCCAAAAGTGATTTCAGGATTTAATTTGCATTGTATTTACTTTATAATAAATCAGAGTTGCAACAGAACCATCAGTGAATCGCATGCTTTAATTCAATCTTGAGGTTCGGTTAATGAACATAAATTGTTGAAGCTCCAGTCTTATGGTTTGTGATCTTAGCTGATATCTTGATTGGATTACAGCAATATATCCAGTAACAGCTGTTGAGCCATCTCAATTTATTTTAAAACATCAATGTAAATGTAATTTATTACTAGTGTGTTTTTTAATGGGGAGGATAAGTCTAGGAGAAATAACATTTATTCAGTGGTGGGCACCTGATGCACTGGAATGCATTGGATGTTTGTACCCTGAAAATCAGGCCTGAAGGCCTGCAGCCCACAATGTGCCCAAATCCTATGTGCACTCCAGTATGAGTGGTGAGCATAAAGTACACTGAGAGTCTGTGTGCAAGCTATTCTCTAGGTTCGTTAAGTCCTTAATTTCGATGTAAAAGTGGCAGCCACCCATCATGTTGTTAAAGTGCCTGATCATCACTCTAACCAAAAAGGAGCTGTTTTGAATGGACACTGAAGTAGAGGATACCACTCTACTTTTTTAAAAATTTAGTCACTCCTGCCCTTTGCTGCTACCGCCAATATCCACTCCCTTGCTCAGTACCTCCATGTCTCTTGCCCATGCCCAGTACTTCTTTGCCAATGCTGGGAAGTGTCCAGCACACAACAAGCAGCCAGCAGCCTTTCACTGGCTACTGTGTGTGACAACATGTCAATGCCTAATATGTTGGAAGTTGCTACGATGCATTTATCCGTTGAAATTTGTCTCTATCTGGCATTTTCAGGGAAGAAAATCATGGCTCCAAGGAGAGACAGTGGATAGCAGAAGCAGATATAATCCAAATGCAAATTAGATAGATTTCTTTCAGAAAATAATATTTTGGAATATAATATGAATAATTTGAGATCTGACATATGGTAAGTGTAGCATGCTTGGGAGGAACAGGTGACTTTGGACCTATGGTTTCCAAAGCTTTCCATCACTGGGGGTTTTCATTCCCTCATGTCTGGGTCTGTGGTTGACTAATTGTTAGAGACTGATTGCTATGATTGGTCAACAGCTACATTATCTTTGTATAATGCAACTACCAGGATGGTGGAAGGCGAACTAGATGGATCTTGGTCTTTTCTCGTCTAGCAATTCTAATGTTCATACGTTTACGGATGGCTTCTGGATGACAAACCCCACCCTGTACTTCCATGGATAATGACCCTGCTAGGAGTGGCTAGAATAGCAGCAGAGAAGCTCTACAATAAGGTACATGCTTCTACTAGATTGGTCACCGAGAGGACCATCGGGGTCTTAAAGGCACACTTTTGCTGCCTGGACAGGTTGGGAGGGACTCTGCAGTATGCTGCAGATTGTATGTCATGAATAGTTGTAGCCTGCTGTGTCCTTCACTGCTTCACCATTCATAAATGGCCAGATTTTGACATTGCTAGCAAGAAGGCCGTGGCTCCATTGGAACTAGTACTAGATGGAGGAGAGCGACACGATGACCAACACTCAGAGGACTCCTCTGTGACTACTGCAAAGGGCATCAGACAACATCTTATCATCCCTTTGGTGCAACAATCTACCTTTGATACCACCAACTTTTACCCTCTTCTCCCCACTTTCAAATAGAGACATTCGCTCAATCGATTACCCACCCTACAAGATGACAACACATCAGCCCTCTTTGTCCCTACCTGAGCGTGCCAATAATCATCACCTGAGTGAATAAGTCAGCACCAAATAAGTGCACCCTTTTCTGTATGACTCTAATCTCTATGAAAAACAAAGCACAATGTCAGTGCATATTCTCTTCTAATGCAATGCTATTTTAACTCAGATGTTAATATATGTCTTATGTGAGTGCCTAGAAGAATTCTGTAGCGTAAGTGTTGAAATCAGTGGTAACCTTTACTATTACGGGTGCAAGGTCAATAATTTAATGTCCCAGCAGGTCACCATAAACCAGGTTCTCTCCTCATTTAACCAGTCACATAAATCTTCATGTTTAACAGGTGATATTCATTCTTTACCTAACAAATTGGTTATTATATTTACCTAAGGTAAAGAATCTTTCAGAAGAACTTTTCCATTTGGAACTGCTAAAGAAGCAGGAAGAAGGCCTAAAGAAGCAAAGAGAGGAAATAACCAAGGAAAATAATGTCTACTTCGAAGCTCTTGTAAGGGTTCTTAATTCTTCCACTTAATGTATTTCTAGCTTTTATTAATAATAGTTAGAATATTGGACATCGAAATAAGATACAATAAACTATAGCTTGTCTCACTCGACAGGAGCACAGATCAGAGAATTGGGCATGGAGGTCAGACTACCCAATTTGCTTCGCTCCCAATTTTCCAACTATTTTTCCCCCTTCCCCTTTTTCTTATTGCACCAATACAACTGTCCACCAGGTCTTTTTCAGTTTTAAAGATGGGTTTCCCTCAAAATGTGTACCTGTCTATCTGTCTATTCTCTACACAGATACTGACTGACCTGCTGTGTGTGTCCAGCATTTTCTATTTTTGTATGATATTTTGTGTTAGTTTGTTATCCACAAGTTTAGTATTTTGCCTTTTAATGCAAGCACTAGTGTTTCTTTGATGTCAGAAGGACTTTCAAAACAGAAAATTCAGAAATAACTGACTGAGGAGTGCTAAACATCTCTGTGCATTTTTTAAAATGCACATTCTTGGGATGTGGGTGTTGCTAGCAAGGCTGGCATTTATTGCCCATCCCTAGTTGACCTTGAGAAAGTAGTAATGGGTCTTCTTCTTGAACCACTGCAGTCCATGTAGTGAAAGTACTCCCACAATGCTGTTAGGTAGGGGGTTCCAGGATTTTGACCCAACGGTGATGACTTGGAGGGGAACCTGGAGGTGATGGTGTTCCCATGGACCTGCTGCCCTTGTCCTTCTATAATTTTATTTTTAGTATTTTGTTTAGACATCAAATACTTCAGAGAAGGCTGGTATAATGATGCTGAGAAATGATGTTCCAATGTGAAAATGAGTGGTAGAATGCATGTTCATCCCTACAGTTCGTCATATGAATTTTTGCTCTTCAGTATGCTGTAAGAAGAAGTTATCTATTGGAGTTCAGATGTTGGCTGACATGGTTAGAGATAAACTAAAAGGGTGAGTCACCTTGGTGAACTCTTACATGCCTCTAAGTATTTATCCAAAGAGGAGTATTGGTAGACGCTGGTTACTTTCACCCTGTCAGGGAATGGCGCATGCTTTGGAGGAGAGGGAGAATTTGTTTTCATAATTATGATAGTGCACTGTATAGCACCAATGTGCATGTAATATGTAGAAGGAAATTTCAATATTTGAAGTATCAATTGCTTTGCCTGAGATCCAGAGCAGTATTACCAGTACTTATGATTTTATTAATTCATTGATTTTGAACTGTTGTTGTAATGCTCGCAAAGCACAATGATAGAAGAACGGGACAGCAAAAAATTATTTCTCTCCCTTTTATCCCAATGAATCTCACACAGTAAGACAGTTGTGCAAAATCAATAAATCATAAATGAAATTGCAAATGTTGGCAACATTGGTATCCCTCTAATCTAGCAGCATGTTGTTTCTGTCTTGTAGGAGGAGAACAAAAAGAAAAATGCTGAGGAAAGGGAGAAATTTGTTAGAGAGGTTTCAGAATTCAATGCTGAGTATGACCTACTAAGTAACAGAATAATTGCAATTGAAATCAAAGCAAAGTCAAAAATATTTGACTTGGAAACAGAAGCTAAGTACCTGAATAGCGGTTAGTGCATTTCTTGTAGTCAGATTTTATGGGTTTGTAGTGTTAGAGTTTAATTTTTAAAATAGATTTTACATCAATTTTTAAAATAGATTTTACATCAACGTTCTTCAGATTAAGGTTTAGAGAATTACTAAAAAAAATCTTGCTGCATAGTATTTACAATTGAATTACGGGGCACCAAAACATGGTATTATGGCATTACAACAACAACTTGCATTTATATAGCGTCTTTAATATAGTAAAATGTCCTTCACAGGAGCGTTATCAAACAAAATTTGACACCGAAGTAGGACAGGTGGAGGTAGGTTTTAAGGAGCATCTTAAAGGAGGAGATAGAGAGGGAGTGAGGTTTAGGGAGGGAATTCCAGAGCTTAGGGCCTCGGCAGCTGAAGGCATGGCTGTCAATGGTGGAGAGATCTTGGAGGGTTGTAGGGCTGGAGGAGGTTACAGAGATAGGAAGGGCCGAGGTCATGGAGGGATTTGAAAACAAGGATGAGAATTTTAAAATCGAGGCATTGCCGGACTGAGTTTTGGATGAGCTGAAGTTTATGGAGGGTGGAAGATGGGAGGCCAGCCAGGAGAGCATTGGAATAGTCAAGTCGAGAGGTATCAAAGGCTTGGATGAGGGCTTCAGCAGCAGATGAGCTGAGGCAGGGACGGAGACGGCGATGTTACGGAAATGGAAGTAGGTGGTCTTGGTGATGGAGTGGATAGGTGGTCGGAAGCTCTTCTCGGGGTCAAATAGGACGCCAAAGTTGCGAACAGTCTGGTTCTGCCCCAAACAGTGGGAGGAGGATGGAGTCGGTGGCTGGGGAACAGAATTTGTGGGGTAGACTGAAGACAATAGCTTTGGGAGTATGGTAAGTAAGTTTGCAGGTGACACCAAAATCTGTTCAAGGATTAAGATGGTAGAGGAGTCCAATCAAATCCAAAGGGATTTAGATGTGCTTGGGGAGTGGGCACACATTGGCAAATGGCATTTAATTTAGATAAATGTAGTGACATGCATGTTGGTAGGGTCAATACAGAATGTACGTATCATTTGTAGGGAACAATATTGAAAACGGTTGAGCGACAAAAAGATCTTGGTGATATTGTACACAGATCACTAAAGGCTCGTGACCAATGTAGAGAAACTGTAGCTAAAGCTAACAAGGTATTGGGCTGTATTCATAGAACCATTCGGTCTAAATCAAAGGACACCATTTTTACACTATACAGGTCACTGGTCAGAGCACATCTAGAGAACTGTGCCCAGTTTTGGTCCCCCCACGTGGTGGGTGATATAGCGGCTTTGGAAAAGGCCCAGAGGAGAGCTACAAGAATGATTCCTAGCTTAAAGAACTTCAGCTACTCAGATAGGCTCTATTTACTTTAGAGCAGCGTAGACTTAGAGGTGACCTGATAGAAGTCTATAAAATAATTGAAGGGCTGGATAGTGTCCCTATTGATAGATTATTCCAGTTTAACAGGTTGGGGAGGACCAGGGGACACGAGTTTAAACTATGGAAAAGTAGGAATAGACTGGATGTTAGGCGGTTCTTCTTTTCCCAGAAAATTGTGAGCCTCTGAAATACTTTGCTGGCTGGTATGGTGGGTGCTGAATCTCTGCTTGCCTTCAAGAGGGAGCTGAACTGGTTCCTGACTGGGGCAGAGATCACATCATATGGAAGGTAAGTGTTTTTTATAGATAACACTTGGTCCATATGATCTCCAGGACTGATTTCGATCGCCTCAGCAGGTCGGAGAGGAATTTTACAGTGTATTTTTTCCATTATTGGCCCTCGGATTTTTCTGTTTTTTTGCCTCTTCCAGCAGATTACATGGCTGCATGGGTGGGTGGGAGGCCGGGGGAGGGAAGAAGTGTTTAGTCATGATGGTGTGGGGCAGGCTTGATGGACTAGCTGCTCTTTTCCTGTCCGATTATTTCGTAAGTTCATATGTTCCCAATATTTAGTTGGATGAAATTTTTGCTCATCCAGTACTGGATGTCGGACAAACAGTGTGACAAATCAGAGACAGAGGAGGGGTCAAGAGAAGTGGTGGTGTGGCGAAGCTAGGTGTCATCAGTGTGCGTGTGGAACCTGACGTTGTGTTTTCAAATGATGTCGCCGAGGGGCAACATGTAGATGAGAAATAGGAGGGGGCAAGGATAGATCCTTGGGGGACTCCAGAGGTAACTGTGTGGGAATGGGAAGAGAAGCTATTGCAGGTGATTCTCTGGTGATGACTGGATAGATAAGAATGGAACCAGGCAAGCCCAGTCCCACCCAGCTGGATGATGGCAGAGAGGCATTGGAGGAGGATGGTGTGGTCAACCGTGTCAACGGTTGAGAAGGATGAGGAGGGATCGTTTACCACAGTCACATAGGATGTCACTGATACTACTGAGTTTTATTCTTAATTTAGTTGAGGTTATGGCTGTTGTAGTCAGAAACCCATAGATGAGCAAAGTCTTATATAGAACATTATACGTAGCATTATTTCCAGTTCCATTGCCTAATCTGTCATTCTACAATTCTTGTGTAAAGCTTTGGTCGAACAGTGCAGTTGGATTGTTGAATGTGGTGAAAACCAACCTCTCAGTACAAATTCTGTTTGGATTGAATCAATATGATTAATCTTGCTAACATATGGTATGTAATGTTGCTTCTCATAGAGAACTCCAATCTGATGCAAATTTTGTTGCAAAGCCATAATAAAACCATACCATGCCATCACTGTTGTAGTGTATGCAGAACATTACATTTTTATTATGGTTTACTGTAATAATAAAATTCCAAGCAATGAGTTGCCCCACTTTTGCACTAATGGAAAATGAACTGCACCTGTTGATGGTCTGAACAGGTGTTTACATAGAATTTCTAGAACGGCACATTTAGCTACTCAAGAAAAGCACAATGTTAGGAAAGAGTAGATTGGATAGTGTTCCCTTTGGTCTCTGTTGTATTAAAGTGGAATGTACACTCATGTCGTGCTTCATTATTTATGGAGGTTAGAGTCATACAGGAAAGGAGTGCATTTATTTGGTGCTGACTTAGTTAGGTTGTCATTATTAACATGATCATGTAAGGGCAATGAGGACTGATGTGCTGTCATGTTCTAGGATGGGTACTGGATTGAAGGACTACACTTTTATTTGAAGATGGGAGAGAAGGAGTTAAAGCACTGGCTTCAAAGATAGGCCGTATTAAACAGAAGAAAACAGTTTTGAGGTATGGGGCTGAGGTTTCAGCCCATCCGCCCAGCGGAAACGGGGTACTAGCACCTCGTAAATGGTGGGAAATTACCTACCGTCACTATGGCCGTGGCCTTTGGAGTCAGGAGATAGACCCATTTAAAATGGAAATTGGGTTCCTATGACTGGGTTCCCCGTGCATACTCTGACCAGCATCAGTTGGTAACCTGGCTGAAGAGGATCCGAAAGGTAAGTTCCTAATTTTTATGGGGCTGGGAGGTACACGAGTGCTCCTCCAGACTCCACAAATCCAGCCTGGGACACTGGCTCGCTCTCTTCCAAACATCGGGGGTCCCCGAATGGACTTACCTTCTTTGGCCTAGAGGCCGGCTGGGCATGCTAATATTGTTGCGGCTCAGAGCCAGCGGGTTGCCCTGGGGCACTTGAACTCAGGCCACAGCCTGGCGACCTGATGCAAATGAGGCAAAGCTCTCAAAATGGACGGGACTCACACCATACCTACCAAGCTGGCGTATTCATCTAGCTAGTCGCCGGAAGTCCGCTTGGGGAGAAAATTCACCCCATGGCCTGGTACCCCTTGCAGCAATCTGAGGAGTTTTCTAAGTGAAGATCATTGTGTTGCTGTCTTCCATGTATCCCTGTCTCCAAAGCAGCTAGGGCCAACGCCCTAGCAATGTTCAAGTCTAGGTCTTTCTGTATGGCAAAGCTGTGCCGGGCATAGCAGGCTAAAACTATGTGTGGCACACAAGCTGGAGGAACCCACAGAGTCCCACCTGACCTGTATAGCCAGTGAAAGTGGCCCTTTAATGCCCTAATGCTCCTCTCAATGACAATTCTTACAGAGCATATGCCTCATTGTGGCACTACTCTCGTGCTTATCCGGCCATTCTTAGTGGAGTTATTATCCATGGGAGCAAGCTTTGTCATTCAGAAGCGATCTATTGACATAATAGGGCCAGGGAAGGACAAATTTTGAAATAAGACCTAATATGGACAATTTCCAGCATATCACGCATTGACATGCAGGATCCTTTGCATGTTGCCGTACACAATCTGTACATTCAAGGAGAGGAAACTTTCAATTGAAGAACTTAAAAGTGTTTTTCTATAGGAGCTCGCAAAGCAATATGGGACCCATTTATTGCACCCTGGACCTTGGGAAAGCCAGCAACCTCATAAAACCGAATGACTCTATCTTGCTGCTGCTTTGCTGTGATACCAAAGGTGATGAATTCCATAGCTCTCCAGTAAAGTATGTCAGTCACCTGACAAATACATACCCATACTGCATTTTGGCTGATATTACAAAGATCTCTCTTGTCTGCTCAAAATGAGCCCGTGGTATAAAAGATGAGTGCGGTTGCCACTTTCATAGCTACAGAGAGAGCCGTGTGGGCCAATGACCATGGCTGTGAATCCTCATTTAGTAATTGACAAAAGCACAAAGGAATTTGGGCAGATAAATTTTGGAGCGGTAAATCAGCATAAGATACTTTTGCTACATTTTGCAGCCAAAAAATTTACTTGCCCCCAATAGACACTGAAGTTATGCCAAAAATGGCGTAGAATTTCTAGACCAGTGACTTTTCTCTCAACAAGATCACATTGCTAGTTTGATGATATGATATTTTTAATGCATTAAAAATTCAAAGTAAAACCTTGCCAAAAATCATAGATTAAAAAAATGAAATTCATGATGAATAACTGTTAAAGTAAAAATACGAGAAATAATGATTTTTATTATTGTGCATCATGTGGTTCCAGATATGAAATGCCTTGAACAAAAAAATGTTCAGTTGAATGCTCTCCAAAAACAGAAACATGAGTTAAAAGAAGAAATTCTGCAACTCCAGGACAAACTTCAAGGTTATATTACTATAAATTATAATTTTCTGTTTTCACAGTTATTAGTCATTTACTATTAGTGAAACAAACCTTTTTCTAACTTTAATGTAGCATTGATTAAGATTTTTTTTTAATGTATATGTTCAGAAGTTATAATCTTAACTGGTATCTTAGCTATAATATATACTAGTAGATCTCTTGTGGTGTTGCTCAGAGTAAGTCAAAGGATAGGGTGGAGAGGAAGTAAGGTTCAGGGCATTCTGTTTTGCATTAGGCTGAGGCTTAATATGGGAGGCTGAGCAGTGCATACAGCACATGGTGTTGTGCTGGGGAGGGGCTGGGAAGGGGATCATAGCTTGAGGCAGGTGAAGAAACAATCTGTAATAGGGGGTGATCAGTAGGGGGCCACGGGGGCTGGAGCAAGATAGTGTGACCAGTGGATTAGGACTGGATTTAGGTTATTGGGCTTGGAGCTTGGATGAGGAATGGGAAGAGATTAGAGGGTGGGGCTGGAAATAGGATTGGGACTGGAAATTGTAAAAGAAAATTCAGTTGGAAGTAAGACTTGAGGTTAAAGAAAACGGCTGTGAAAAGGTTAAGGGGGGAAAAGATGTTTCAGGTTGAATAGAGGGGCTGGGAATTGAAACAAAATAACTGTTTGGACAGTGGGGCCTTGTACTGAAAAGGAGTTGGGAAGAGAAAGAAGAGGAAAAAAAACATTGGCTGAGGCTGTAGACTGCTGAATGGAATCTTAAAAAAAAAGTTGATTAAGGCTACAGAGTGGGACCAAAAAGAGGCCAAAAAGTGGGACAGATAAATTTTTTAAAAGTTGGATGAGGTTGGAGTGTTTAGGGGAAGAATCAGGGCCTGGAATATTTGGAGTGGGAAGGCCAGGAGTTGGACCAATTTTTTTCAAAATCCCGGCAGAGTAACAAGACAAGGAGTGGGGTTGAATTTTCTTTTAAAGGGCTGGCAGGGTGAAGAATGACAGTGAGGAGAGAATTAGCAGTGGGGTACGAAGTATCTGAGAGATAGATTCAGCTGAGCAAGTGATGAGCGAGCAAGGCGGGGAAACATCTGACAGCAGTGGGAATGCTGGAAGAGATGGAGCATGCTGGGAGCAAGGAAGAATATTATCTGAGGACATAGAGGAGAATACAGAAACTCAAAAATGTGAGAGTTTAGCCTGGGGTGGGGGCGGGGGGGTGGAGTTTGAAAATTATTTTTTAAAAATATTTTAAAATGATTAATGTGCTCACAGTTTACAATTAAAAATTATTAATATACTTAGTGCATGCAGCAGATCAAGCTGTGGTAGGCGTAGAACATTATTTACAACACCACCTAGTGGACTGATATGGATCACTGATCAGATTAGCCATGATGTGGAGATCGGTGATGGACTGGGGTGGACAAATGTAAGGAGTCGCACAACACCAGGTTATAGTCCAACAGCTTTATTTGAAATCACGAGCTTTCGGAGCTTTGCTCTTTCGTCAGGTGACGAAGCTTGTGATTTCAAATAAAGCTGTTGGACTATAACCTGGTGTTATGCTGATGAACTGGATTCTTTTTTTCCCCTCAGTCTGGTTCAGTAAACACTGAGTCGAATACACCTTTAAAGTTCAACACAACTTTAATAGCAGGTCTTAGTCTGTAGCTTCAATTCAGACTCCTGAGGGAGTCCGGACGATTCTAACAGAATAAGGAGACAAAGACATATACAAAAATTCATACCTTTATACAGATCAATAGGGGTTGGAACATCGTTAACACAAGAGTCAACACCAATCATAAGCTGGGCACAGATTGGCCATGCTAGGTTACATGATTTCAAGCCAATCACAGGTAGCCCATGGCCTGATCATGCCGCAGTGACAGACACTGATGGATGCATCCTTTCTTCTCACTAGGAATGTGCCTTTTGGTCTTGGTAAGGTGTTACTAATCTTGATTAGCTCGCAACATGGAGACACTCAGACCAGACCCTGAAACACATCAAAGACTCTACATTGATAAGACAATGCAGGCCTGCTGACTACGCAAACATATGGCCCAGCAAGGGGGGGGTGCCCTTTACCAACCTCATCTATCAACTTATTAACCCTTTCCTAACCATTTTGCATTCTGCTATTTTGCCACGTAGGCATTTTAATATTTTACTGGACACTGACCACACAGGGATTCTCAATGCGACTCCTTACATTTGATCAGATTAGCACATGGGCCTGAAAATTCGGTCGCGCAGTACCTGTTTTTCAGGCGCTAACGGGCCTACCAAGCCCCCAGTATGGAGGGCAGGAAGCGGCGCACATTTATGGCCAGAAGAATGCTGCCCGCCATATTGGGAAAGGAGGTTGCTCTGGTGGAAGGAACGCATGGCAAGAAGATTTAAATGCAATAATAATTAATTTAAATTAGAGTCCTGTGCTTCTTGCAGGACTTGTTCTCGATTTTCGAATGCCTCAGTGCTTCACTCATCATGTACTGAACTTGCACAGGCCAACATGGCACTAACTGGCAGGGAGGCCCCCTCACTAGTGCTATTTAAAGGAATCAAGCAGTATTTACAGGTTAGTTGCTGGTTTCTCATTTCAGGCTGCTGCTTGACTTTTTGGCATTTGTTGGTGTGTTTCATCACTTTGGAAAGTTCACTTTGACTACACAGAGAAAGATTTTACTGGCCTTACACTGTTGCTGTTTTCCTCAGAAATAGTCTGGCTGCAGACATGAGTGCTCTCATTTTGCTGCCTTCAGGGCTGGAGGACAAAGGGGAGCAGCAAGGAAGATACTACAGACCAGGAGCAGCTGCCAGAAGAAGAACGAGGAGGAGGAGGGCACTGCACGGGAGGCCATAGCCACAGCACGTATTCAGGATCCAACTCTCCTACATCAACTTTACTCTGGAGCAATGTATGAGGCGTGTTCGCTTCACCAAGGAGTCTGTCACTGAGTTATGTCACCTGCTACAGCCAAAACTCGAGTCTCGAACCAGGGCACGGACAACACTACCTTTAGCTGTCAAGTTCACCATGGCCCTCAACCTTTATGCTACAGGCTCCTTTCAGGCTGCAACAGGTGACAACAGCAAGATCTTACATTTCGCACTTCGCCATTGTATCAGGGAGGTCACTGGGGCTCCCTACACCATTAGGAACACCTACATCTCCTTCCCTATGGACAGAGCAAAGCAAGACGAGAGAGGATTAGGTTTCACATGCAGGGCAGGCTTCCCCAGGGTGCAAGGTGCCATTGATTGCACACAGATTGCCTTGCGTGCTCCTTATCACCAGCCTGACATCTTTGTCAATCGAAAGGAATTCCACTCCCTCAACATACATCTGGTTTGCAACCAGAGGCAGCGCATCATGCAGGTCCATGCCTGCTATCCCGGCAGTAGACATGACTTTCATCCTGCACCAGTCCTCTGTCTCCAATCGGGCCGTCAAGTTACAGGCTGGCTATTGGGTGACAAGGGATATACCTTCCGGACATGGCTCATGACTCCTATCAGAAACCCACGCAAAGCTGCAAAGCATGCCTACAGTGAGAGTCATGCTGCTATAAGGAACATCATCGATCACACAGTCGGCTTGCTCAAGCAACACTTCCGATGTCTGGACCGTCACGGAGGAAATTTACAGTACGCCCCTGGGGTATCCAGATTTGTCATCGCTTGCTGCATTTATGTAACTTCGCCATCATGAGGGACCAGCACTTACCACCACCTCAGCAGCAATAAGTGTAGGAGGAGGAAAGGCAGTGACCACCAGAGTCCCTATCTGCCCGAGACCAGCTCATCGAGGAGCACTTCATCTAATTCAGTCCTCCCTTTCTCCATTCACCAACAGTGCTACAATCCATACCGCTTTCCTTACAACCACCATCTGATTGCATTCCTTCACTCCAGACTTAGCGGCCTTGCCCTCACTTCACTATAAAACAAACACAAACACCAACACCAAATCCAGAACAAAAAACAAATTTATTGAACAAATATTGATAAAATGGAGCTGGACTCCTCTAAGTTCTGTAACATTGTACGCAAGCTCTCTGGCAGCTGGCCCAGTGCACCTAACATTTCCCGGTGTAGGCTCATCAGCCTTCTTCGGTAGCCTGGGCCATCAAAGTCTGCATCTGAGTCCTCTGCAGCAGGACTAGTATACGGCCTCGCCCTCCGGCTAGCTGATACCTATGGCGTCTTATCCCCTAGCTCCTACGCACTAGTGCCTGGTGTATCACTAAGTGCAGATACCTCCTCTAATCTAGCCTCTCGATTCCGCGTTATGCCAGTATCTGAGCTGATGCTTGCAAGAGTCAGATCAAGTGATGGTGCATCTTCCAGAAGGCTTGGCTCCTCTTCCTCGACTGGCTGAGGCGTGTTGATGTTCTCAGCAGCTAAAATGAAAGAGAGGGACAAAGGTTAACTTGTGGTGTGAAGAGAGAGCAGAGAGAAAGAAGTGGGTGTTGAAAGCATCTGCAGCTTGTCATGCAGAGTGTGTGGCCTGAGGGAGAAGTCAGAAGAGACAAAGAAGATCAGGAATGGATCCAGCAAAAGAAACCCTGCGTGAGGATTCCTCCAGCATTGCCAGTCACCACGGCCTCCACTCTGCCTCTGCCCCTGCCCACGATGGTCAGCATGCTCTCTTCAAGGCGGGGGGTAAAGAGTCTGCATGTGGGCTCCTCCTCCTCTGGTTCCAGCATGTTACCTGGTGTGGTGTACCTCCTGAACCTGCAAGAAAGAAGGGAGTGTGTTAGTGAGAGCCTTATGAAGTGTTTGGAGAATGTGGCTGTCATGGTGAAATAGCTGACAATCTGTGAGTGAGATGTGAGTTGTGGGTAAATGAGAGTTGTAATAATGGTGAGTGTATGAGTATGATGAGAAGGAGGTGTTGTGCAGTGATTGTCGGAGAGTGAAGTGTAGTGGGGGAGGGGAGCCTTGTGAATGCTATCAGTGTTGTAAGTAATGAGGCTGTAAGTGATGCAGTTGTGAGCAGAGAGTATTCTTACTTTAACAACTCTAGTTAGATCATTGAATTTCTTACGGCATTGCAGGGAAGTCCTGGGTGCAGATGGTGATCAGATTTCTAGGTCTTGAATAGCTTACTAGAATACCACCTGGTGGCATTACAGGGAATTGTTACAGGTGACTGCAGCATTTAAGTGCTGATACTTTAACATTAGAATTCCAAGAGGAAATGTTTACATAGCAGGTTTCATTGGAAAGCATGAATTTTAAAATATTGTAGACATAGCTGTAATGGCTGAGTTGCTCAAATTTATGTGTATAATTCGGATGGGTAAGTAACACCGACTAATTTAACTATAGAACTGGATGGTTGAGAGTGCATGGATTTATTTTTGTAGAATCTAGAGCTGTCCAGAAGAGTGGAAAAAAGTCAGGAGAGTATGAAATTTAGTCTCAGCAGGAGTGATTGAGAGATCATTAGGCCTTTTTTATAAATTAGTCAGTATAAATTTGAGCTGAGTATAGTCAGATTAAACTTGAGTTGTGAGAGGCCAGCACTGTGCAAAAGTCCAGAAGAGATTGGATTGATCCTCAGCAGGACTGATTGCAACATAATTGGGTTATTGTGTAAATTAAGACAACATAAATTTGAGCTGAGTAGCAAGAGATTAATTTTAAGTTGTGAAAGACCGGTAGAGTATGAAAGGCCAGGACACCACCATTATGGAGTTTAGTCTCAGCAGGAGTAATCAGACATAATTGGGCTATTGCATAAATTAGGACAGTATAAATTTGAGGCGAGTAGAGTCCTGAAACCAATTGGCACAGTTAGCACAGCATTACCTGTTGCAGTCAAGGGCACTGCAGCCCGAATTTCTTTGTCTTCAGCTCCTTCCAGGTTTACACAGCGGATATCAAGTAGTGTTAATTGTAGAACACCGGATGATTTTCATAATTGAAACATGTAAGATTCTGAGAGGGCTTGACATAGTAGATGCTGAGAGGATATTTTCCCAGGCCGAAGAGTCTCAAATTAGGGGGCATAGTCTCAGGATAAGGGGTCAGCCATTTAAGACTGAGATGAGGAGGAACTTCTTCACTCAGAGGGTTGTGAATCTTTGGACTCTTCTAACCCAGAGGGCTGTGGATTCTCAGTCGTTAAGTATATTCAAGGCTGAGATTGATAGATTTTTGGAATTTGAGGGAATTAAGGGATATGGGGATCGGGCGGGAGAGTGGAGTTGAGCTGGAAGATTAGCCATGATCTTTTTGAATGGCGGAGAAAGCTCGAGGGGCCGTATGGTCGACTCCTGCTTCGATTTCTTATGTTCTTATCCCATTGATTTCAATGGGATGAAAATCGGGCGGGTTCTACAATGGGCAGGCTCTCTGTTCTGCCAGATTACTGCCTGGTCAGTGAAGGTGAAAATTACTCCCATTGTTTTTCAGGTCTTGAAGATGAGGTGACTACTGCTATTTTTAACACAAAGGCTTTGGAAGCAGAAAAAGTAAAAGTTTGTCAAAAACCACAGACAGACCATGAGTTTTTACGGTAAGCAAACTTAGGTTTAATTAAGTTCATATATAATTTTTAGTTTTCTTCCTTCCTTTCCTGATTGTTGCTGGGACTTTTTTTATATAATGGTGGATTGGAATATTTTCTCACTGCTGCAGGAAAGTGCTGTATCTTGCAACAAGCAAATCGTTATTTTTTTAACCTATTAAAAGATTATCACTCTGCCTTATTTTTTTTTATTCATTCTTGGGATGTAGGTATCGCTGGCAAGGCCAGCATTTATTGCCCATCCCTAGTTGCCCTTCAGAAGGTGGTGATGGGCCTTCTTCTTGAACCGCTGCAGTCCGTGGTGAAAGCGCTCCCACGATGCTGTTAGGTAGGAGTTCTAGGATTTTGACCCATTGCCATTCCCACTCCTTTTACATCTGCCTGATTTTCACCTTCACTATGAGTCACTGTTACCAGCTGTTGTGGCCTGCCTACAGGCTCATTCGCCCGCTGTGCAGAGTCTTGGTGCGAATGTCTGTTTCGGATTCAACAAGTTGGTGGACAAACTAGATTGGAGGTTCCAAAGCATCATTGATCTCCTCCACTCTGCTCTCCCGTAGACAAGTAGGACTGATGTCCTGCTGCCCCAGGGGAGGGGGGAGGATAGCAGAACAGGCGAGGCAAGTGCAGACCTTTCTCAGGACGTCTGCAAGTCTCATCCATTGCCGCCCCCTGAATCAATACCCAACATGGTACCTCAACTCCAGCTGGCCTAGACTGCCTCATCAGAAGTGTAGAAGGACCAGTTAGTAGTAGGTCCCTCATGGGCTCCAGCACCTGGAGGTCATTTGCTGTGAGCACCTCAGGAGACTGAGAAAAGTACACAGCAGCCTGCCACCATCTCTGCTTAAGGAACTAGATTAGCACCATGTAGAAGTGGTAGAGATAGAAAGAGAAAGACTAGATAGATCACTGAGGGTTAACACATGGGTGTTTCATTATTTTGCTTTTAATTATTTCATTTTTGGAGCATATTAAAACGTTTCTCACTCAAACCATGCCTGTGTGTCCCATGATGGCGACTTTGTTGTCTGGTTTTCATTTCATAGGTGTATAAGGTGGAGATATGTCTTGATGGTCACAACTTGGAGGATGTGAAAGCAATGGATTAAGGGTTACAGGACTGTTTGTATGAGGGGGTATGGTTGCATGAGAGTGGTCGAGGTGATATCCAGCTAACTGAATTGACGAGCTATAAGGTCATCCCTTGCATCACAGGCAGCAAGATGATCCGCTGGCCGTGTGTTGGGTTCTCCACCTTCCTCCTCACCATTCACTTCCTCATTAGATGAAGGGTCCTCAACTCCTTCTTCCTCCTGCACCTCCAGGAGTCTTTAATGAGCGATGTGCAGGACGCAGCATGCCACAATGATTCTTGAGATCCTGGCTGGCGAATACTGGAGAGATCCTCCAGACCTGTCAAGTCACCTAAACCTCAAATTGAGCATCCCAGTGGCCCATTCGATGATGCACCTCGTAGTCTCCTGGCCAGCTTCCCACCTTCCGCCCTCCGTAAACTTGAGCTCATCCAATTCTGTGCTGCCCATATCCTAACTCACACCAAGTCCCATTCACCCATCACCCCTGTGCTCACTGACCTACATTGGCTCTCGGTCCGGCAATGCCTTGATTTTAAAATTCTCATCCTTGTTTTCAAATCTCTCCATGGCCCCACTGGTCCCCATCTCTGTAACCTCTCCAACCCTACAACACTCTGAGACCGCTGCACTCCTCCAATTCTGGCCTATTATGCATCCCTGATTTTCTTCGCTCCACCAATGGCGGCGTCCCTTCAGCTGCCTAGGCCCTATGCTCTGGAATTGCCTCCATAAACCTCTCCACCTCTTTCTCCTCCTTTAAGATGCTTCTTAAAACCTGCCTGTTTGACCCACCTGTCCTAATACCTCTTTGTGTGGCTCGGTGTCAAACTTTGTTTGATAATCGCTCCCGTGAAGCGCTTTGGAACGTTTTACTACGTTAGAGGAGCTATATAAGTGCAAGTTGTTGTTATACCTCTCCTGTTATTGAGTGGTTGGGTTCCTGAGAGGTGTCATGAACCAGAGTAGAAGGGAGTATACCTTGTCCCCAAGCAACCGTGCTTTGAGATTGGTCCCCAGGGTGAAAATTGTATCATGACAGCTCCCTGGGAATCTTGTGCAAACTTGCATGATCCTTTTCTTGTGGTTGCAGATGAGCTGAACATTGATAGAGTGAAAGCCCTTGCAGTTCACAAATGCTCCTGGCTGGTCGGGAGTGATCTGATAGCTACCTGTGTACAGTCTATGGCACCGACGCCAGCGACGCCCACATCCCATGAACGAATAAAAAAAAACCTTGCACTGGTGGGAAGCCAGCCAGAGCTGCAAACCCCAATGCTCAATAAGTTGAACTGTCGTCGTCACCTGCAAAGTTGATATATCTACTTGCCCTGGAAAATAATACATCTGTCGCCTGCCTGAAGCATTTGTGCATGACCGACTGCGACACCCTCGCTATGTCTCCTATTACTGCCTGGAAGGATCTAGACGCATAGAAATTGAGGGCGGTGGTGACTTTCACTGCCACTGGCATGGCACAGCCGCCAGGTCCAGTAGGCAGAAGGTCTTTCTCGAGGATGCTACAGATGTCGGCGACCATCTGCCATGGCATTTGGAGCCTCTGAAAGCACTATTCAGAGAGGTCAAGGAAGCTGAGCCTCTGACTTTACACCCTGTTAGGTGGGTAGGGCCTTCTGCGAGCATGGACCCTCTGTTGCTGCTTTCCCTGCTGCCCACCTGCAGCTCCCTCTTCAGCACCTCCTTGCTGCTGGTGCTTCTCTTCCTCCTTTTTCAGTGCAATACGGTGCAGCTATAGCAGGATCCATCATCAAGTTCTCCATTTCCAAGTGTAATCAAAGTCACAATCGCAAACAATCTATTCTCACAAAACTGTAGCTCACACTGAACTGAGGAAGCACTTGTGAGTGTTTTATTCTGATTGGACCTCCTTAACTTTAAGAACATTGATCAACGTGGGATCAATCCTGCCACCGATCTCCTGGTGACTTTGGCGACCCAGGCGAACACCATGCTGCAGCAGCTAACATCAATTTGGGATCCTAATTGCATCATTGGACCCCGTCTCTCCATAGCGGGAGACTTGTTGGCCCCAATAATGGCTGCCATTAATATTATGGCAGCCAGAATCATATAGAATCACAGAATGGTTACAGCATGGAAGGAGGCCATTTGGCCCATCGAGTCCGTGCCAGCTCTCTCTGCAAGAGCAATCCAGCTAGTCCCACTCCCCCGCTCGTTCCCCGTAGCCCTGCAAATTTAATCCCTTCAAGTACTTATCCAATTCCCTTTTGAAAGCCACAATTAAATCTGCCTCCACCACACACTCAGGCAGTACATTCTAGCTCTTAACCACTCGCTGTGTAAAAAAAGTTTTTCCTCATGTTGTCTGGTTCTTTTGCCAATCACCTTAAATCTGTGCCCTCTGTTTCTTGACCCTTCCGCCATGGGAACAATTTCTCTCTATCTACTCTGTCTAGACCCTTCATGATTTTAAATACCTCTATCAAATCTCCTTTCAATCGTCTCTGCTCTAAGGAGAACAACCCCAGCTACTCCAGTCTATTCACGTAACTGAAGTCCTTCATCCCTGGAACCTTTCTAGTAAATCACTTCTGCACCCTCTCTAAGGCCTTCACACCCTTCCGAAAGTGTGGTGCCCAGAACTGGACATAATACTCCAGTTGTGGC
Source organism: Heptranchias perlo (assembly GCF_035084215.1). Classification (NCBI taxonomy): domain Eukaryota; kingdom Metazoa; phylum Chordata; class Chondrichthyes; order Hexanchiformes; family Hexanchidae; genus Heptranchias; species Heptranchias perlo. The sequence goes on along the minus strand of NC_090345.1, from coordinate 16,800,168 downwards.
CGAACCAGTGTTTTATAAAGGTTCATCATAACTTCCTTGCTTTTGTACTTTGTGCCTCTATTTATAAAGCACAGGATCTCGTATGCTTTTTTTTAACCGCTTTCTCAACCTGCCCTGTCCCCTTCAACGATTTGAGCACATATACCCCCAGATCTCTCTGTTCCTGCACCACTTTTAGAATTGTGCCCTTTAGTTTATATTGCCTCTCCACGCTTTTCCTACGAAAATGTATCACTTTGCACTTTTTTGTGTTAAATTTCATCTGCCACGTGTCTGCCCATTCCACCAGCCTGTCTATGTCCTTTTGAAGTCTATCACTATCCTCCTCACTGCTCACTACACTTCCAAGTTTTGTGTCATCTGCAAATTTTGAAATTGTGCCCTGTCAGCCCAAGTCCAAGTCATTAATGTATATCAAGAAAAGCAGTGATCCTAGTACCGACCCCTGGGGAACACCACTGTATATCTTCCTCCAGTCCGAAAAACAATCGTTCACCACTACTCTGTTTCCTGTCGCTTAACCAATTCCGTATCCATGTTGTCACTGCCTCTTTTACTCCATGGGCTTCAACTTTGATGACAAGCCTATTATGCAGCACTTTATCAAATGCCTTTTGGAAGTCCATATACACCACATCAACCCCATTGCCCTCATCGACCCTCTCTGTTAGCTCATCAAAAAACTCGATTATGTTAGTTAAACACGATTTGCTTTTAATAAATCCATGCTGGCTTTACTTAATTAATTCACACTTGTCCAAGTGACTTACTTTGTCCCGGATTATTGTTTCTCCTCACCACCGAGGTTAAACTGACTGGCCTGTAGTTGCTGAGTTTATTCTTACAACCTTTTTTTGAACAAGGGTGTAACATTTGCAGTTTTCCAGTCTTCTGGCACGACCCCCATATCTAAGGATGATTGGAAGGTTATGGCCAGTACCTCTAATTTCCACCCTTACTTCCCTCAACAACCTAGGAAGCATCCCATCTGGACTGGGTGACTTTCTATTTTAAGTATAGCTAGCCTTTCTAATACTTCCTCTTTATCAATTTTTAGCCCATCTGGTATCTCAACTACCTCTTCTTTTATTGTGACTTTGACAGCATCTTCTTCCTTGGTAAAGACAGATGCCTTAGCCATGCCCTCTACCTCCATGCATGGATCTCTTTTTTGGTCCCTAATCGGTCCCACCCCACTTACTGTTTACCATTTACATGCCTATAGAAGACTTTTGGATTTCCTTTTATGTTAGCTGCCAGATTATTCTCATATTCTCTCTTCGCCCCTCTTATTTCCTTTCTCATTTCCCCTCTGAACTTTCTATATTCAGCCAGGTTCTCACTTGTATTATCAACCTGACTCATAGACCCCTTTTTTCTGCTGCATCTTACTCTATCTCTTTCATCATCCAGGGAGCTCTGGCTTTGGTTGCCCTACCTTTTCCCCTCGTGGGAATGTACCTAGACTGTACCTGAACCATCACTTCTTTAAGGTCCACCCATTGTTCAATTACAATTTTGCCAGATTCCAATTTACCCAGGCCAGATCCGTTCTCATCCCACTGAAATTGGCCTTCCTCAAGTTGAGTATTTTCACTCTAGATTGCTCCTTGTCCTTTTCCATAACAGATCTAAACCTTATGATACTATGATCGCTGTTCCTTAAATGTTCCCCCACTGACACTTGCTCCACTTGGCGCACCTCATTCCCCAGAACTAGATCCAGTAATGCCTCCTTCCTCATTGGGCCGGAAACGTACTGGTCAAGAAAGTTCTCCTGAACACACTTCAGAAATTCCCCCCCCCCCATCTTTGCCCTTTACATTATTACTATCTCAGTCTATAATAGGATAGTTGATGTCCCCATTATCACTACTCTATTGCTCTTGCACCTTTCTGTAATTTCCCTGCAAATATGTTCCTCTATATCCTTCCCACTAGTTGACGGCCTATAGAATATACCCAGTAGTGTAATGGCACCTCTATTGTTTCTTAACTCTAACCAAATAGATTCTGTCCTCTCTCTAGCACTGCAATATTCTCCTTAATCAATAATTCCAACCCCCTCCTCCTTTCTTTCCTTCCTTATCTTTCCTGAACATCTTGTATCCAGGAATATTTAGTATCCAATCCTGCCCTTTTTTGAGCTGTTATTGGCACAACATCATATTCCCAAGTGGCTAATTGCGCCTGCAGTTCACCAACCTTGTTTACTACGCCTCGTGCGTTTATACACATGCACTGTAAACCTATCTTAGACCTTCTTGTATTCTCTCTTAGTCTGATCCCACCTAATTCTGTACTATTTCTTACTCTAGTGCTATCTGCCTCGTCCAATCCTTTGTGCACCTTGTTTCTCCTTTCCAATGCCACATCCTGGTGCCTATCCCCTTGCCAAATTAGTTTAAACCTTCCCTCACAGCACTAGCGAACCTCCCCGCGAGGAAATTTGTTGAGGTGTAACCTGTCCAGCCCACCTTCCCCAGAATTGATCCCAATGCCCAGGAATCTAAAGCCCTCCCTCCTGCGCCATCTCTCCAGCCACGCATTCATCTGCTCTATCCTCCTATTTCTATACTCACTAATGCGTGGCAGCAGGAGTAATCCAGAGATTACTAACTTTGAGGTCCTGCTTATTAATCTTTTTCCTAGCTCCCTAAAATCTGCCTGTAAGACCTCATATTTCTTTCTACCTCTGTCGTTGGTACCGATATGGACCACGACCTCTGGCTGTTCACCCTCCCACCTCAGAATGTTCTGCAGCAGCTCAGTGACATCCTCAAACCATTTAGGGAACAGGGAGGCAACATACCATCCTGGAATCATATCTGCAGCCGCAGATATGCCTGTCTGTTCTCCTAACTGTTGAATCCCCTATCACTATTGCTCTCCTGACCTTTTTCCTCCTCCCCTGTACAGCTGAGCCATCCGTGGTTCTGTGGACTTGGCTCTGGTTGCACTCCCCAGAGGAACTCTCCCTCACCAGTATTCAGAACTGAATACCGGTTAAAGAGTGAGATGCACACAAGGGACTCCTGCACTACCTGCCTGGTCCTCCTTGTCTGTCTGCCGATCTGGCACTCTCTTAAGCTGAAGGGTGACCACCTCCTGAAACGTGCTATCCACGTAGCCCTCAGCCTCGCGGATACACTACAATGATGCCAGCTGCTGCTTAAGCTGTGAAACCCAGAGCTCGAGCTCCTCCAGCTGACAACATTTCCTGCACATGTGGTTGTCCAGGACACGAGAAGTGTCCTGGAGTTCCCACATGGCACTCGACGGGACTGAGGTGCCCTGACATGCCTCAATTTATTATATTATTAACTAAACTTACCAGAAATAAACTAAAGACTTAAAAAAAACACTCCCCAGCTACTCACCAATCAGCTCCTTCACTTGTGCTGACCTCAACCAGGTTTTATTCATTTAAAAGTTTTTATTCAATCTGTTATTTATAGTTTTATTAATTTAGTTGATAAACTAGAACGCAGCAATTTATGCGTATTTCCTCCAACCTAGTATATCTTTTCGCTGCTAATGTTACAGTCGCCTCTACAATGGGGAGACCAAACGCAGATTAGGTGATTGCTTTGCCGAACACCTTTGTTCTGTCCACAAATGCGACCCGAGCTCCCTGTTGCTTGCAAGTTCAGTTCCCAATGCCACTCCCACTTTTTCTCTGTCTTTAGTCTTCTACGCTGTTCCAATGAAGCTCAATGCATGCTCTAGGTACAACACCGTATCTTTCTATTCAGGGTACTTTGCAGCGTTGAAATCAATGGGACGAAAATAGGGCAGGTTCCACAATGGGTGAGCGATTCTCTTCACCAGATTACCGTCCAGGTGGTAAAGCTGAAAATGACCCCATTGACTTTAATAACTTCAGACCTTAACTGTAGCTCCCAGTTTTTCTTTGGCAAGAAATGCCAGCAGTATGGGATGGGTGCGCCAGCATTTCTGGGGCAGGATGAGAACAGGTTGATGCTTGGGTTGGGGCTCCACCAGAACACCATGCTGACGAACTAGTTTGCACCATTGATTTTGACCTTTTTTTTTCTCCCAGGCTCTTGGGCTGCTGGATCGAGCTCTGCTTTGCCTGTTTTTCTTGCTTCCATTTCTATCTGCATCATTCCCCACCTCCTCAGCTATTCACACATTCTCTGTGTGTCATAAATGTCTTAAATTTTTTTATTTCTCTCATGTGTATGTGTGTGTCTGTTTTGTCTGCAATACCCTCATTGTTTCTTCAATATTTTAATACTTTTGTCCATTACTTGACTTTCTGTTTTTGTTCACTTTTCTTCACAACACAGGATGCTATTTGTTCAATTAAGTATATGATAACCAATCATTTTTTAATCTGGCTGTCTGTTATGAAAATATCCACTCAAGAAGTTAGATAATAGACCTGCTAGTGTAAATATATAATTGTATTATATCACCTAGATTATTCATTTGTTGATTGTTTAATAAATTTCCTTAATATTTTAAACTGAGATTAAAGTCTGATGTGATGTATTACTGCTTTTGAAGACAGGAGAGAGATCCTGTGGTTTACAGGATAAATTTCAGTAGTGTGAAAAATAATTACCAGGCAAGGTTTGCTGTTCATTTGACTGGACATGTTACTGAAAGTTTGCCCAGATCACAAGGTTAGAATAGACATGCTTGAAGGTATGGGGAGTTAGAACTCCCATGAGAATGATCTAAGATCTGAGAACCAAAGTAAGTCCTCCGCTGGAAATGCTAGCACCGAGAGTAAGAAGGATAGAAAAGACCCAAAAATTAACAGTGCTTGCTTCTTGTTAATCAGTGTTGTTTTCTGCATATCTAGTGAATGGAAATGGTTTTTGTTTGCTTTACATTTAGTCATGTGTCAGCTGTGGCTCAGTTGGTAGCACTCTTGCCTCTGAGTCAGAAGTTTGTGGGTTCATAGCCCTACTCCAGAAACTTGAACACAAAATCTAAGCTGACACTCCAGTGCAGTACTGCCTTTTGGATGAAACGTTAAACTGAGGCCCCATCTGCCCTCTCAGGTGGACGTAAAAGATCCCATGGAACAATTTCGACGAAGAGCAGGGGAGTTCTCCCTGGTGCCCTGGCCAATATTTATCCCTCAACCAAAAACATTATCTCATTGCTGTTTGTGGTACCTTCTGTGTGCAAATTGGCTGCCGCCTTTCCCTACATTACACAGTGACTACACTTCATTGGCTGTAAAGCGCCATGGGACACCCTGAGATCGTGAAAGACACCTATAAATGCAAGTTCTTCTTTCTTTCTCAATGAGTTCTTTTTGCATGTAATGCCCTGAAGTATGACACCCTAAGGTATGATGATCACTTTTGACCTGTGGCGTCTGCAGTCAGATGCTATACACAAAGCTTTGATGTCGAGAGATAGATATTTTATGTATAAAGATGCTTTAAGGGCATGAATGAAAACATACTATTAACCTAAGCTCTTGATATTAGTTTGTTGTAATTTGCTATATAATAAAAATTGCTAAAGATGTATCCCAAGCTGAAGAACATGCTTTATTTTCTGAAAACATTTCTGTCCCAGGTTAAAGAAAGAATTGGAATTATACAAAGAAGATGATTTGGAAAGTGTCTGTGAAGCCCTTAGGACAGAAATACAATTCTTGCAATTGGTAAACAATGCTTATGTGATTTAAAATATTGGTTCTATTTTATCTTTAATTGAAAGTTACATTAAAATCATTTTGCCCTTTGAGGTTTTACAAAACATAGGGAAGACTTCCTCTGCACTATATGTAGCCACCTCTGTACTATGTGTAGCCAAATTGTGACATGTTTATAAAGAATATAAAAGCTGATCTGTGAAATTCCTCATGGCTGGTCTGGGGTCTGAAGAACGGTTACAATGGTTAGCTGTGCAAATGGAACTGTTTAATCTGGCTTGTCTCTTTAAGGCCATTGCTCAAGTACTCCTTGTGAAAAGTGGCTTAAAAAGGACATCCTCGAGTAAGTTAGTGGTTGATCATTGAAGGAAGTTTCTGTATATTGACACCAGCTCGTAAATCCTTTGTTCTTGTTCTTGGAATGAGATTAGAAAAAATAGCAGAAAATTACTGGCATTTTTTTCTCTTTTATTAATACTTTTGATAGTCTGAAGTGTTACATTCAATATGTGATCGATACACATTAGACACAAGCTTATGCTAGCAGATGTCCCACGGCATTTCTCATGATTAGTCAGGCGTTATGCTATTTTATAACATCAGGAATGTTATCAACAAAGTATAACGGGGTAAGTATTATAGGCAGAGTGAATCACCTGCTAGTTATAGAACTCACCCAATTTTCATTTCCATTGGCAAAATGAAAATTGGATGGGTTCTATAATGGGTTGGTAATCCGTTGCTCCAGTTTATCGCCCAAACGGTGAAGGTAAAAATTACCTTATAAGACACGGGCTGAATTTTCAGGCCTTCGACCCAGCAGAAATGGGGCAGAGAATGATATTGATAATTTTACCTGGACATTTGAGTTCCTGGGGAGTGGAGCAACTGGGTAAGAATAGAGCAACTCAAGTGGATGTGTTATCTTGCCTTGCTCTCAATCAGTCATTCAATTAATCTGTAATGCTTCTATTGCCCTCTGTGGAGAAGAATTACAAACATTAATCACCGTACAAATGGCCTTGTTGGAAAAGCTTACATAAACACACTGAAATACCAAAAATGTACTTGTTTGTTACCAGCTTGTCCCTTCATTGTGGTCTACTACGAGTGCTACCTCATATCAGTTTGACTAACCCTAGTGCATAAAACTGTTTTCATTCATGAGCCTAACCTCTTCCACTTATGTGTTGCCTCGTCAGTGTCAGAGGTTGTGAGGTTTATGGCTGGGATTGTATCTCTGGAGCTGTTGAGTACTGAGATGGCACTCATCCCAGGACATGATTCTGGTATCATGTAACCTGTGTGTACCCAGCCCAGAAGATCCCTCCTGTGCTGGCTTTGGAGAGGGCTGCATTCATGAAGGTGCATTGTCAATGCTATCAGAAGCAGACTAGTGCTGAGTATGGGCTCTGTTGGGTGAATGATCTACATTAGAGCACATCAAATAGTTCCAATTATGTCCTGTGAATGACTAATCTTCCTGACAGTCATTTTAAAAAAAGCAGGGGATTATCACCAATTTCTTCCAGTAAAGAAAGTACCGTCCAATAAATGATCTTCATGATCTCTTACCTTGCTCTCAATCAAACATTCAGCTAATCTGTAATGCTTCTAAAGCTCTGAGCTAGGGTGCTCTTCAAGCCATCTATGGAAGCAGTCATTACTACTACTCCTGAAGTGACAACTGATTTTAGAGCCTCTTCCTGATACCTCGAGGCTGCGCTGATCTCCTGGACTACCACAGACACCAGGGTGTTCCACACATCGTGGCATACCTCCTGCATTATGTTGCAGATGCAGCTCCACCATCTGCAACAAATGAGAGGAGACTGTCTCCAGTGCCTGGATATGTGATCTATGCTCCTGAATGATAGTTGTTTTAAAAACCGGGCTCCTGAGATCTTGGTTCTTGGGCTTCTCAGTTAAGGACACCATTTCTGTCCCCTCCAGGAGAGAGACAGCTGTTAACTCAACATTCCACACCCCCACCCCTCCCCCTTCCCGGCTGCCCTTGCTCACTGGGACTCTATGATTTATCCAGTGATAAGAGGGGCAAAGAGAGAGTATGAGAATAGACTGGCGGCCAACATAAAAGGGAATCCAAAAGTCTTCTATAGGCATGTAAACAGTAAACGGGGAGTAAGAGGAGGAGTGGGGCCGATTAGGGACCAAAATGGAAATCTACTCATGGAGGCAGAGGGCAGGCTGAGGTACTAAATGAATACTTTGCATCTGTCTTTACCAAGGAAGAAGATGCTGCCAGAGTCTCAGTAAAGGAAGATATAGTTGAGATTCTGGATAGGCTAAAAATTGATAAAGTGGAGATACTGGAAAGGCTAGCTGTACTTAAAGGATGGGATGCATCCTAAGTTGTTGAGGGAAGTAAGGGTGGAAATTGTGGAGGTACTGGCCATAATCTTCCAAATATCCTTAGATATGGGTGTGGTGCCAGAGGACTGGAGAATTGCGAATGTTACACCCTTGTTGAAAAAAGGGTTTAAGGATAAACCCAGCAACTACAGGCCAGTCAGTTTAACTGCGATAGTGGAAACATTTAGAAACGATAATCCGGGACAGAATTAGCAGTCACTTGGACAAGTGTGGATTGATTAGGGAAAGTCAGCATAGATTTATTAAAGGCGAATCATGTTTAACTAACATGATAGAGTTTTTTGATGAGGTAACAGAGAAGGTAGATGAGGGCAGTGTAGTTGATGTGTATAAGGACTTTCAAAAGGCATTTGATAAAATGCCACATAATAGGCTTGTCATCAAGATTGAAGCCTATGGAATAAAAGGGGCAGTAGCAGCATGGATACAGGATTGGCTAAGTAACAGAAAGCAGAGAGTAGTGGTGAACATTTCTTTTTCGGATTGGAAGGAGGTGTATAGTGGTGTTCCCCAGGGGTCAGTACTAGAACCACTGCTTTTCTTGATATATATTAATGACTTGGACTTGGATGTACAGGACACAATTCCAAATTTGCAGATGACACAAAACTTGGAAGTGAGGAGGATAGACTTCAAGAGGATATGGACAGGCTGGCGGCATGGGTGGACACATGGCAGATGAAATTTATTGCAGAAAAATGTGAGGTGATACATTTTGGTAGGAAGAATGAGGAGAGGCAATATAAACTAAAGGGCACAATTCTAAAAGGGGTACAGGAACAGAGAGGTATTGGGGTATATGTACACAAATCGTTGAAGGTGGCAGGGCAGGTTGAGAAAGCAGTTAAAAAAGCATACGGGATCCTGGGCTTTATAAATAGAGACATAGAACGCTAAATTGGGCCATGTAGTACCCGTTGTTTCGGCGCTACAAGGCCTCTCCAACATCCACGTTTCCAGCGTGACGTACGTAAAACGCCATCTTGGTATAGGAGTTAGCGCAGGCGCGGTTAATTAATGCTGGAATCATGTAAAGTAGGGAGAAAATGGCTTCAATCAGTATGCAATGCTGATTTAAAGTGATTAACACCATTTTGGGACTTAACCCTCAACCATATGAACGTGTCTTAGAGTGCCTGGGGGACCCCCCACCGGCACTATTTAAAGGGACCATGCAGGATTTACAGATTAGTGGCTGGATTATTGCTTCTGGCTGCTGAGACATTTGTAACCGTTTTTGGAGGTCTCCTACACTTGAATACTAGGACGTGGGGACATAGCCTAACATTTAGAGCCAGGACGTGCAGGAGTGAAGTTAGAAAATGCTTCGACATGCAAAGGGTGGGAGACGTTTGGAACGCTCTTCTGCAGAGGGCAGTTGATGCTAACTCACTTGTGAAAGTTAAATCTGCGATTGATAGATTTCCGTGAACCAAGGGTATTAAGGGATATGGGGCTAAGGCAGGTATATGGAGTTAGGTCACAGGTCCATCGTGATCTCATTGAATGGTGAAACAGGCTCGAGGTGCTAAAAGCCACGGCCACTTGCTGCCTTTTGATATGCGCCACCTTCTCCTGCAAGAAAGGGGGACCTGAGTCTAGGTGATATGCCTGTCATGGTTGAATAGCTGCCAGTGTGTGTGGCCTGTGAGTTGTGGGTGTACAGCTTGAAACAGTGGTAATGTGTAAGGGTGAGAGGAAGCATCTGGTTGGAAGAGTTGAGTACTGATGGAAAGAGTTTGTTGGTATGTGGGGGATGGGGGGTTGTAGTGCATGGTGCAGTCGGTAGGAGACGCCACTTGACAGTTGACCTCACTCACCTTGACCACTCATGTCAAAGCATTGAACTTCTTCCTGCACTGCATCCATGTTCATGATACTGTGCGCCTGGCATTGACTTCGTCCCCTGTTGCCTCCCACTGCCTTTTGGAGATATGTCTGGAGGGCCTCTTACTGCCCTCCCCCCCCCCCCCCCCCCCCCACCGCAGATCTAGGATGTCCCTCCTTCTGTCCACCTCTTGCACCAAGGTCTCTAGTGCATTAGCAGAGAACCTTGGCGCATGCACTCTCGCAGGCCTGGTACCAACTCAGATCGGCAGATTGGTGAGGTCTGGCATGCAGATTGGAGGATATGGGATTTAGTAGTACGCAGCCTTTATTCAATGTTTTAACATAACTCATCAGTGTGTAAACATAGGGATGGGACCTGCATCTGTGTTTTACGTGTGCAATGTCTGATTTCCATTCATACTCCACGCAGACAGTAGACAGTTCAGCAAATAACAGGTACCAGCTACCTTTAAGAGATTTTTAAGAAACATCCTCCCTTTAAGAGATTGTGCTCCCCCTGGTGGTGGAAAGTGCAAATTGCATTGATTCTACGTGCAAGGCCTGGAAAGGAACGCTGATTGCAGCTAAGTCCTCCGGTGGGTCAAAACTTGCCTCCTGCCTGCGTGCGCAGGGGCCATTGGGCACGGGGTAATAGCACATCACACTACCTATGCCCAAAAACGATCCCTATTTATTTTTTTTCCCCCATAGAGTACAAGAGCAAGGAAGTCTTTATAAAACACTGGTTCGGCTACAACTGGAGTATTGTGTCCAGTTCTGGGCACTGCACTTTACAAAAGATGTGAAGGCCTTAGAAAGAGTGCAGAAGAGATTTACTAGAATGATTCCAGGGATGAGGAACTTTAGTTACGTGGATAGACTGGAGAAGCTGGGGTTGTCCTCCTTGGAACAGAGAAGTTTCAGAGGAGATTTGATAGAGTTGTTCAAAATCATGAAGTAGTCTAGACAGAGTAGATAGAGAGAAACTGTTCCCATTGGCGGAAGGGTCAAGAACCAGAGGACATAGATTTAAGGTGATTGGCAAAAGAACCAAAGGTGATATGAGGAAAAACTTTTTTACACAGCGAGTGGTTAGGATCTGGTATGCACTGCCAGAGGTGATGGTGGAGGCAGATTCAATCATGGCTTTCAAAAGGGAACTGGACAAGTACTTGAAAGGAAAAAATTTGCAGGGCTACTACGGGGATACGGCAGGGGAGCGGGACTAGCTGGATTGCTCTTGCATAGAGCCGGTTCAGACTCGACGGGCTGAATGGCCTCCTTCCCTGCTGTAACCTTTCTATGATTCTATGATAACCCATTTGTCTCAGTAGCACCCTCGCCCAAGTTAGTTTTTCTGGGCTGGGACTAGGGCACTACTAAGACAAAGAGGATATTACTGGATGAATCACAGAGCACTAGTAACGTGTCACATGGTGCTAGGCTATTCATCAGATAATTGTTTCTGTATGAGCTTAACACCTGTGACGGACACAAAGGACATTTATTTTAGGAGGATGCACTCAGACTTGTGAGTCAAAAGATGTGACCGAGCAATAGCAGGAGACTTTTGAAGTCATCAGAATGCCTGCAGACAGCAAAAACTCACACGCTGGGAATTTCCTTGGGGATTCTCTCGATCAGCAGTGGTAAGTTCGTTAGAAAATCAGCGGAAACCCCGATGTCGATTTTAACCCGGAGCAGGTTTCACGTTTGTTGGGGGCAGGCCAAGTGCAAAATGCACTTGCTATTTCATAGCAATAAGAGGGCATCGCACTATATTCTGCTTTAAGACAACCTTACTAAACAGGACACTATGATTATCTCTAATCCTGGGAACTACACCAACAAAGGTTTCTTTCTTCTGTGGAGGACTCACTGTAGCTCCCTGCCTACGTGTAGACCCTCTCTATAACATTTCTTTTCACTGCTACGTAACAGCTCTTTTCAAAGCAGATGGCACCCTTTTGCTGAATTAACACTCTGATGTCCTTGCAATTTTTACCAATAAGTATCAACTATCTTTGAGCACATACTTTCCCTCTCATAACTATTCAACTGTGGGAGTCAGTTGATACCTTCTAATATATCCAACCTCTGCACTTATCAGAAGGCCATTTGTAAACTATCCTGTCTATTCACTAGGTCTTTCAAAATATTGTGGTTTAAAACTATATTATGTTTCTCGAACGAAAAGTTAAATTTTCACACAGCTGCAATATGCTCAGTGACCTTACATATCATAACAAAGCATTGGCAATATTACACTGCCAAACTCCATTACATTCTGTTAATGCCCTGATTAACTCTTTCCATTCTAGTTTATTATCCAACATGTATTTTATGTAAAATAAACTGGTTGTTGTTTACAATCATGCCTTATCTCACGAGTGCTTTTCAGTTTGTATTCTGTAATCACACAAGTATGCACATGGTGGCACATGCAATGTTTCAGTGGCCATTTGGTTTTCTATATTATGACCTCTGGGTCAGGCTATCATTAATAAGATTTTGGACAGTAATGATGCACTCTGGGTCATTGGGGATGTGAGGTCCACTTATGGGAATGATCAGTGATGCTGAACCCAAGAGAATATCAAGTGTAAGATCTGCAAAATTTGTAACAGTCCCATTGTGTCTTTTCAGAAACTATCACAGGACAACCATCCACAAAATAACAAGTCACAAATTTCACAATGGCGTGCATCCGAATTGCCAAATGAGCAAGAACATGTCAGAAGAAAGCAACAACCATAATCTAACAAAAGAAAAAAGTATGCAAAAAATGGAAACTGTTTGCCAAACTGAATTTGAAGTGGTGTCACTGTGCTTTCCACTCACACATGGTGGTTTCAGGTTGTAAATTGAAGTGAAAGAACTATTTTCTCATTTATTACCCAAAGCGTGGGCTGTGCCACTGTGAGAAAATATAACTCTGGTTCACAGCCAGAATACGGCTATCAAACTCATTTGACATGCCTCCTTCTAGCTGATTGATAAAAATGCACTGTCATGAGAAGTGAAGTATTCTAGAGTTCACTTCAGTAAATTTTCCCAACTGGAACATTATAGCAACATTGGTGAGAGATAGAAGCCAGGATGTTAAATTTGATTCCATTTGTGGATGAATTTATGCTTACATTACAAGATAATTACTCTGTGTGCAGAAACAAATAGTTTTTTAAGGTCGATTTTAACTCTCCTCCCCCCGATGGGAACGTTGTGGATGGGTGGTTAAGATAGCGGGGAAGGGAGTGGTTGCACCATGTTCCATGCATGTTCCTACCCCCACCATTTTTACTTGTCTGAATTCAGGCACGGGAAGGTAGCTCACCCCAGAGGAGCGGGTGCTCAATTAAAATGGTGGTCACATCCTGAAGATGTCATCAAGATGCATATGCCGTTTTAACCACTGGCCCGTCTAAGGCCCGCACAGTCTCCAACTTGTTAGCAAAAGCTGTCAGCAGTAAGGATCCTGGCCACAGGAGGCACTGGGTACTCCTGGCCCACGAAGAATCTTGAAAATTTTTTTAAAATATCACTTACTAGTGCCTCCTGTGGCCAGGATCCTTACTAGATACATTGGCCCTCTCGTGCCCCGGGCTCCCCCACCGACCGCTAATTGCTAGTCCCCCCCCCCCCCCCCCCCCTAAAATGCTTACCTTGCTGGGGACAGTTTCCGTGGGTCCGTGGCGGCGGCCTAACCACCTCCAATCAATTTTGACTGTCATTTCCGCTGGCTTCGAGCGGAAGTCAATGTTGGGGTATGTAATTGAGGCCTGGATGTTAACATTTGTGGGGCCTCACACTTTGGGGGAGGCGGATGATTCACCTCCCACTTCGGCCCCAGTTGCTTTAAACTAATTTTATGAATAACAGAGTGATTTCAGCATCAAGAACTAATATCCAAGTAAATCTTTTATGCCACTGGAGTGGCAACATCAATTAATAGGAGAGGGTGATCAAATAGTTATGTGGCACTGGAATTAAATAAGACTTAGATTTACATTGAGGGAGTCAAAATCATTCAGGAGATGGGATGCCAATCTGATGTTTGTGCAGGCATCATGTATTGAGAGGGAGAATTTCCACAGAGTTTTCCCAATCTCCTGTTCTCTAACTTAGAATCATAGCATCGTTCCAGCACAGAAGGAGGTAATTCGGCCCATTGAGCCTATGCCGGCGCTTTGTAAGAGCAATCCGATTAGACCCATTCCCCTGCCCTTTCCCCATAGTCCTGCAAATTTATAGAGTAATAGAATCATTACAGCATAGGAGGCCAACTTTGTTGGAAGATTGGTAGAAACCGTGGAAAATGGGATAAACAGCTGTTTTATAGCCATTTGCGTGTACCTCCAGGGGTTCTACGGATCTTCCACCAAAGTTACAATGGAAGATTGGGAGATTCCCTTCAGAAATTCCAGGTAATGATTCCCCCAATATTTACATATGTTGCAGAAACTGTTACTGTTGGACCCACGAAGGTGAACGGCACTATACTGAATATTTTTATTGATAGGAAGTATTACGCAATGCTCTGGGATGTTGGTGGAGTGAGTAAAGAACAGCTTATGTCTAATGAGACTGATCTGTCATTTTTCCTCATATTGCAGACCTTTCGTACGTTCACAGTATTACAGAGGATCAAATAACAGGTGATGGGTCTTTTTGGTAGCACAGTGTGGACTCACTTCCGTGGCTGTGGATTATTCCCTCTTGCCAGTGAAGTACTTGCTCTCTTCTGACTTGTCTTCCAAGATGGCTATGGCCTCATAGTTGGATTCAGCAGAGCTAGATGATAATTTCGCCACTGTAGAGACAAAACAGACATAAATGTACACCTGCATAGATTGGCTGTTATGTACATTGTGCAGATAGTGATATATGCATATCAAATATTACTATCAAAATTATTACTGTTACACCCCAAAAGGTGAACAGCAACCATGCTGACCAATCACATTTAGATCGGAAATGGGATGAAAGTACATGCTATGAAAGAGGAAGACATAGTCATAACTGAGAAAAATAAACATTGTTTATATATTCAATGGGCAAAATTTTCTGAGACTCTGCCACCACAGGAGCATAGTGTGCAACAGGCAATTTATAGGGTAATTGTAGATAGCGCACCTGTAATTTTCCAATAAGCCACCCACTTCTTTGTTTTGAGCACTTTCAGCTTCTCTCGGACATCCACATCTTATTTATATTTAAGGCTTAATGCCTTGGTACTCTTATTGGGGACAAGCATGTTGTTCTTGTATTCCCTTGTGAATACTTTTGGGAATTAATCATTCCAGATATTTACTATCTTGTGCTCGTCATCAGTTTCAAGCCTGTTTGCTTCTTTTAATGTTTTCACCTATTCTGTGATAGCTCTCTTGCTATAGTAATACTGAAAGATTTTTTTTACCATTATTTTTTGCCTCTGCAGCTGTGATTATTTCTGGATCCCTCTAGCCCCTCTGACCAGTCTTTCAGTTTGTTTCTGCATGATCCTATATTCATTCTATTGAGCACATCTCCTTTCGCCCTGCAGGATATGTAGATGTCATTATTCCTCTTTATCTCACTTTTAATTTGTTTGTTAATCTATTTAGGGTCACACTTGTTTAGTCTGAGATATGCACTTGTCCTGCATATCCAGCATTGTTCTTTTGAAGGTCTTCCTTTTTTTCTTTCCTGAAACGTTGACAAACATTGTTCTCCCATCTATTTGTCTCAATTCTTCCCTTGTCTCTTTGAATTTAGTGTTCTTTAAAAGTTATAAATCTGGCTTCTGGTCTTGGGTTTAATTGAATCCCAGATCGTGTTAAACTTGATCACTCTGTGGTTATTGTTCATATCTTGTATGTTATCTGGGTCATTTACAAATATCAGGCCAAGATGAGCACTGTCTCTCATGGTTTCTCATGGAGTCATGAAGCAGTTATGCATAATATCTACCAACTCTGACTCTAAATCATGCGGCATTCCCAATTTATATTGGGTTGATTGAAGTCTCCCATTAAACTAACTTTCCTGCTCTCACACATCTTTCTTGTTTCTTCAAATAGCAAACTGTCCTCCTCCTTGTATTGACCTGATGGTCTGTAGGAAACCCCTAGTGTTAGCTTGGATTTATTCACGTTAGAGATCACCTGTGGGCCATCACCTCTTGCCCAATAATAAATATTTTCAGCAGAAGTAATGCAGTGTTTGCTGAACAGGCACTACTTAAGATAGAGTAACAAATCACCAACAACAACTAATACTACTAAAAACACTATAAATAAGTAACGCTCCCTTTTTAAAGTAGAGTAATACATTCAACTTCTTTGCTCATTTTTTTCTGCATTATTACCTACTAGTTGATGGGAATACTCATTTTGACTTTATAATGATTTTCTTGATGAAGTTTATATTTGCACAGAACTGATTTTTTTATATTGACAATTCTTACAGGATGATTTTGGGAATCCAGCAACAGATTATTCCTACATGGCAAATTTAGAAGAAACATTTAAAGTATGTGCAGTAGTCTTTCCTAATTATAGTTTTTGTACAATCCTTATACAGTCTAAGAAAATGTTAACTTTTCACATTCTCAAAAGACTTTTTAAGCGATTTATGGTTGTAATCTGTAAATCTTATTATTAAATGCAATGAAACTTGAAATCTAATGTTCACTGGCCTAACTGACACATGGTTATACATTGAATGCACTTAGTTGTTCTTTTCAATGTAAAATTATTTCCATTGTCAAATTACCAGGGTTGAAGGCAAATATATGACAATACTCAACTTTTTGTCATTTTGATTGACAGTTTAATTATTTGACATGTTAAATGTACAAAGCTTACTCTGTTGTAGAGACTGTAGAAGTAATATGTCTTACTGAGGACCTACGTGATCAGAGCTTTATTCCAGTTCTGATGTTCTGTATAGTCCATAGCTTGAACTGGTCCCACAACAAGAAGAAAATGTAACTCAAATATACTTGTGCCCATCAGTTGATGCTACAACCATTCATTCCTAATGTAAAAAAAATTGTAACATATGTACAATGTTATCTGCTTGTAGTTTCTAAAAATGATAATCTCTGTAATATGCACATTTGTATGTCAAAATATAATTTTTTATGATATTGCACATCAGACACCTGTTGTTCTGTACCCGCAACATAACGCGCCAATTGTTTTCGTTGCCACTTTTGCAGCCAGCTCACCATAACAATTTATTAGGCATCTCCATAAATGAAAAGAAAGAACTTGTATTTGTATAGCACTTTTCAGGACATCCCGAAGCGCTTTAAAGCCAATGAAGTACTTTTGAAGTCTAGTCACTGTTGTAATGTAAGAAACGCGGAAGCTAATTTGCACACAGCAAGGTCCCACAAACATTAATGAGATAATGACCGGATAATCTGTTTTTTTAGTGATGTTGGTTGAGAGATAAATAGTGTCCAGGATACTGGGGAGAACTCCCATGCTCTTCTTCAAACAGTGCCATGGGATCTTTTACGTCCACATGAGAATGCAGATGGGCCCTCGGTTTAACATCTCATCCGAAAGACGTCACCTCTGACAGTGCAGCACTCCCTCAGTACTACACTGAAGTGTCAGCCTAGATTATGTGTTCTGGAGTGGGACTGCCACTAAAAAGGTGTTTTTTTAAAAATATACTTATTAGAATATGGAGTCGGGAGGAGCAGGAGTGCGCCCCCCAAAATGGGCGCTCCCGAATTTCTACCCCATTATTTCCTCTGGTGCTGGAATCCAGAACGGGGCACAATCTTAAAATTAGAGCTAGGACATTCAGGAGTGAAATCAGAAAAAATTCTGTTTCTTTTATTTATTCTTTTTATTACCGTTGACTTAATCTTTATTTTTGTAACTGGAACAATTCATAATATTAAAAAGATCATGTTTGCCAAAGTATGAGCTATTTCAGATGGCATAACTAGATTTATATTCAAGAGCTGGAAAGCATCCGATTTGTTTTGAAGCTTCAAGTTGTTGAATACTGAGGTACATAGTAACAGGAGTAGGCCTTTCAGCCCTTCGAGCCTGTTCCACCATTCAAAAACATAAAATACAAGCAAAAAATACACTAGAACTAAGCAAATACTTTCAAGCAGCGTATTTCATGAAGTCCATCTATCTCAACATATGTTTAAGTACCATCTCATTTCTAACCCCGATATTCCTCGCCTACATGCTTGAAGAATGCTCAGTTCCTATGTGCTAGGTCTCTGTTCCTTTTACATTACTGTGGGACTTCTTCGAGTGTAGAGGAGCACCTGTGCCTATAGAAAGGTGGTGTTAGATATACATACTTCTTCCATACTTAGCCAATTTCTCCCTGCCTTTACTGTTAAACATTCTAGCCTAGCATCTCATCGACAGTGCTTCATTGGCATTATTGTCAGAGGTCTAGGGGGTTATATTGGATAACCCCCGAAAGCGGGCACTGGGATTGTGGTGCACGATTAATCTGCGCCTGGTCGTAGAAGTGCAGGCAGCACGTAACATTAGTGCTGCCTGATTATTTTATTGATTGCTGTGGGCAGCCAGCGCTGCCTGCGCTCTTGATTGGCTGCACACACCAGCAGGGGGCTCTGATATCGGGAGTGGCTAGCACTACTTAAAGGAAGCCCATGCCTCTTAAAGGGGAGATGCACTATGGTTGTAGGAAGTCCTTTGGGAAGTAACTCTGTGCTGGAAGATAGTGAAGAATGGCTGCATCTGCGAGAGAGCATGCACCAAGGTTCTCGGATGGTGCACTAAAGGCCTTGGTGGAAGAGGTGGACAGACGGAGGGACATCCTATATCCACAAGGAGGCAGAAGGCCCTCCAGACATATGCTCAAGAGGCTGGGGGGAAGTCGCACATGGGGTAAATGCCAGGAGCATAGCACCACGCCCATGGATACAGTGCAGGAAGAAGTTCAATGATTTGACACGAATGGTCGAGATGAGTGAGTTTAACTGTCAAGTGGCATATCCTACCAACTACAACATTAGCCTCATCCACTGCTCTGCGCACTACACCCCCTGTCACCCACCTACCAACAAACTCTTTCAATCAGTACGCAACCCTTTGAATTAGATGCTGTATCCCACCCGAACACATTACCACTCTTGCAAGCCGCACACCCACAATTCACAGGTCATCACACACTGGCAGCTATTCAACCATGACAGTCACATCACCCAAACATCTTGCAGGACACTCATTGATACACTTCCTTCTTTCTTACAGGAGAAGGTGGCGCACAACAGTAGGCAGTAGGAAAGAACTGGGGGAGGACAGGCACGCCTACGCATCTTCATCCCCATGGAGGAGACAGTGCTGTCCATCATTGGACGGGTCATTGCTGCGGCTGTAGCCACTGGTGGTGCTGGAGGTATCGATGATGAGGGTATCTAATCCTCCTTCTCACTTCCCACTTCTCCCTCAGCTCACAATCTTTTCTGACATACGTGCTGCAGATAGTGTAAGTACGCACGTCTTACTTTCTCCTCCCCCCGCTCTACAACTCAACCTGTGTCCCTTTGTCATTTCAGATAACCAAGAGCTGGAATCAGCACAGTCAGAGGAGGCAGAGGAAGATGACGATGATGCAGACACACCGTCACTCGATCTTACACTTGCAGCCTCCAGCTCAGATACTGACACTGCGTGTAGTTTAGAGGTTAGGATAGAGGAGGGATCTGCACGTGGTGAGACACCGGGCACGAGTGCGCAGGAGCCGGAGCGGGTGGAGTTGCGAATGGAACTGAACACTGTGCAATCATCAGCGAACATCCCCATTTCTGACTGTATGATGGAGGGAAGGTCATTGATGAAGCAGCTGAAGTTGGTTGGGCCTAGGACACTGCCCTGAGGAACTCCTGCAGCAATGTCCTGGGGCTGAGATGATTAGCCTCCAACAACTACTACCATCTTCCTTTGTGCTAGGTCATACCATTGACTTCAATTTTACTAGAGCTCCTTGGTGCCACACTCGGTCAAATGCTGCCTTGATGTCAAGGGCAGTCACTCTCACCTCACCTCTGGAATTCAGCTCTTTTGTCCATGTTTGGACCAAGGCTGTAATGATGTCTGGAGCCGAGTGGTCCTGGCAGAACCCAAACTGAGCATCAGTGAGCATATTATTGGTGAGTAAGTGCCGCTTGATAGCACTGTCAACGACACCTTCCATCACTTTGCTGATGATTGAAAGTTGACCAATGGGGCGGTAATTGGCCAGATTGGATTTGTCCTGCTTTTTGTGGACAGGACATACCTGGGCAATTTTCCACATTGTCGGGTAGATGCCAGTGTTGTAGCTGTACTGGAACAGCTTGGCTAGAGGTGTGGCTAGTTCGGGAGCACAAGTCTTCCGCACTACAGCCGGGATGTTGTAGGGGCCCATAGCCTTTGCTGTATCCAGTGCATAACTAATTGGTCCTTGAGGGTCCTCGTTGGATATGGCCTCCTGCAGAGTGCCCTGCGCCTCCTCCTCCTCCCTCTTCTGGCAGCTTGTCCTGCTCTGTATGGCGTCTCTGCATGCTCCCAGTCATGTTCAATTCCCAGAGGAAGCCCTAGCAGGCCACCAATATCTGGAAGTAACTTCGGTCAGCACACTATTTCAATTGCCACTAACAGTACTGCAAGACCAGCCAGACCACTCTCTATAGAATATTGCAACTTTCTCCAAGTCTAGGAAACTTCCACAAGCACACACAATTGTACCAGCAGCCAGAATAACTAATCCAGCAACTAACCTGTAACTCCTACATGTTCCTTTAAATAGCGCTGGTGGGAGTGTCCTTCATGCCATTTAAGTCCTGTTCAGCGGTGCGAGCTGTGGAGCATGGATTTCCAAAATGCTGCCGGCTGCTTCAAATCAGCATTGCACATTGATTTACGTCATAATCTCCCTACTCTACATGTTGCCGGTGTTCGTTATGTGCACGTGCGCAACCACGTCCTGTGACGACGTCCTGTGCACTTCACGTCAGAAGTGTGCGCACGCATCTCGGACGCCATTTTTGGTGCTTAGGAGTCCGCATGACGCCTACAAAACGGGTGCTTCACGGCCCAATTTTGCCCCCTAGTCTTTTCTATTTAAACATGACAGTGTCTATGTTGGACTCTATTCCATTGATCTCTGCAATAGCTCAAGCTGGTCAATTTTAAGTTGCTGCTCTCTTCTGCTGCCTGTTGGTATCCTCCCAAATTACAATTTCACCTCTGCTATCACCATTGTCTCCTGCTGACATATTGGGTGTTGGTGCCCTATCTCCCTGCCTCCACTAATCTCACTCCCATGCTGTTACTGTCCTGGCCGCTCTGCTATGTCTGACATTGCTTCTTGCTGGCTACTCTCCTGCCAAATTATTATCTTGCTGCAGGCTTAATCTGCTGTCTCCTTTGGACTGGTCCACAGCCTCCCAATGCTCTGATTTGGCGATCCTCTGCAATGCTCACCATGCCACACATTATTGGCTCACTCCAAGCAGTGTCCAAATCTGTCCCATTTGGCACTCCCAACATTTAAATCATCTACCATACTCCTCAGAGGTCAGGTTCCAAATCCACTCTTCCGCCTACATCCCACCTGATCCTGACCCTATCAACCTCCTCAACTTTAGCAAAACCCCAACTGGATTTCAATGCCTTGGCATTGTCACTGGGGGAGCATTCCTGAGAGATGCTTTTAGTTGCTAGGTGCCTGCATGCCTTAGTTCTTTTCTCCAGATGCCAGTGATGTTGCTTGATGCTCAATGCCAGTCTGGAGGGCAGACAACCATTGCTCCACAACAGTACACAACTAGGTGATAGAATTTGCAACACTACTCAGGTCAGTTTTTATTATGTTCTGCAGAAACAAATGACTGGCTTACCTGACTGTTCTTGCTTATGAAGTAACCTCTGTTTCATAGCTGGTCTTGAGGTCACAATCACAAAGCAACCCAGACAGTAGCCTTCTGCCCTTTTTGAATCTCCCCCACTTTCACTACTTGTGATCAATAACTTATCCTGTGTATCCTCCTCAAGCTCACTAATAATTTTTACATTGTGTGGCTGAACTGGTCCCTGCTTCCAGTGGTGTGAGTGATGCTAAATGCAAAAGTGAGCATTATAATTAAAAAGAACTACCTTCTTCCTCCTCGGTTACGGCTATTCTGGCATTTGATAAATATATATGGGCATTTATGCATATTGCTACTACACTGACAGTACATGCTAGGCCCAATTTTCTATTGACTTTCTGCTGGAAGGGATTTAAAATTCAGCTATCCCACAAGGGAGTATAAGCAATTGTGGAATAAAAACAGAAAATGCTAGAAATACTCAGCAAGTCAGGCAGCATCTGTGTAGAAAGAAACAGAATTACAGTTTCAGGTCGATGACCCTTCGTCAGAACTGGATAGAGGAGAAGATTCAATAAATAAGCAATTATGGGGTAGTTACAAGAAGTTTGCATAAATTTATAAATTGTTTCGCATAAATTTATAAATTAATACAATATAGTGGGAAAATGATACAATCGGGAAAGTAGAAGAAATATAGCTCAATATAATAACATTAGTGTCAAATTTGAGTTTTGGGCGACCGACAGGCAGGGCACGCTTGTCAATTGCCCGCACTCGAAGTGAAAAGTGGCAATTGATTTTGCGCCACGGCCTCATTAATATCGAGCTGGCGAGCTGCGGTGTACCAAACAGGTTTCCCAAAGCAGTTTGCCGGATTGAGGCCTACCAATATTGGGCCGCCTCAGTCGGCAGAAAGATAAATGCGAGAGACCCACAATTGTGGAGGGGGTCCGGGTGTGGCACCGGCCCAGATTATTTTTGTGGGTCCAGGAGTAGCACTCCTACTTCTGGCCCCTCAAAAATAACATCAAACTTACCTTGGTTGGGCATCTTCTCCTCTATCGCCTGTGGAAATGATCGGACCGTGCACGGGAAGTAAGTGTTACACCTATAGGAAGTTTACACTATAGAACAGACGTAATATATTATATTTAAAGATGGCAGGAATTTCCTCAGACCTGCTCCCGTTCCACCACCGTAACTGCTCGAGAAGTGCAGCGGAAACCCAGTTTACGAGCAAATGGGGTCACTGCTGCACTTCTGACGAGCCTATGGCTACGGAGCGGTCGAAGCTCTTGAGGAAATCCCCAGCTATAGCTATGTTTTTTACTCCAACAATGGACTAAGATTGCTAAATGCTCATAACTGCTATTAGAAGTTCGTGCTTGTCAGTATCATTTGTTTACTGTGAAGAGATTTATTTAAATACCAATTTCCCTTTGTGTTTCATTTATAAATACAGAATATAAGAAAATCTATTTTTACCCTATTGTATGCACATAGTAATGCCACAATTTTATTTTTGATGGTACAATTTTTTTTATTTTCCTATTTCTCTATTTTTCACCCTTCTCTCTCCCCCTTTAGATGTCCCTAGGCTATGTATGTCCTAGTGTTATGAATGTGGCCAGGTAAGACCTCAGCAAACACTACTCTTTAATAATACCATAAGAGATAGGAGCAGGAGTAGGCCGTTTGGCCCCTCGAGCCTGCTCCGCCATTTAGTGAGATCATGGCTGATCTGATTTTTACCTCTTTGTTATGTGAGAGTGGCTAGGTGAGGTCTTTCCTTCTTATTTTGCCTCTCCTTGTGGGAAGATGCTGAATGCTAGGCAGGCGACCCCCCAAAGGAATGTAGCTAAAATCGTGAGTTTAACAGATTGGGAAAGATGGAATTGAACCCATGCCCCTCCGGTTTATTGGTGTTCTAATTTGCTGTGTCTGGTACAATAATTGGTTTTAGAAAAATAAAATGATCTGCAGCATGGTAATTATGATATTGTGAAATTCCATTAATTCAATAATTTTCCAAGAAATGTTATATAGGTAAAACACATTTGTGATTGATTTAACCATTTATTTGTAAATTTATCAAAAGTGCCACTATTTATGATCAGCATGAGCTTTATGCATCACACTGTATAGGTGATATATAGTTTGTCTCTTAGCTCATGTGCACCATTCATTGAATTTTTGCCAGTTCAGTATCAGAGATATTACTGAAATGTTTTGATGAAGGCAGTGATGATGAGGTTGTGAGAAAGGTAATGTGATAGTGCCATCTTGTGGCTACGGAATAATTATATATTAAAAGTAATAGCCCTAATTAAATCTTGAGAGCCCTGTTCAACAGATAAATACATCATGGGGTGGTTCTTTGATTCATTGAATATGTTAGACTCCAAAGTTACTTCTAACTGAGAAACATTTTAATTAGTGCAGTTCAATGTCCACAGAATCTCCTTAATTCAGCAAGGTCTCATAATAATTTTTTATTTATACTTCTTTATGCATGCATGCACCTACTGTGTATTTTATTTTACCCTAAGGGATTTCATGAAGTTTTCATCAAATATAGTTCTGACTGCATCCCTTCTAGTCCTATTGCGAAAGCAGTACCAATAATGGAAGATTTCTCATCCAAATCAGAAGGTACATTTTGGGGTACCACTCATTGATGTGAGTATATCAGGGTGCAAAACACCATAATCATGTAATTACCTTAGGGGTTCAATGTCTTTGAGTAGGGCTCTGTGACCTGAGCTGTCTAACATCACATTGAGATTGCTGACCTTAAACTAAACCTCATAGAATTCTTTGAGGACATAACAGACATGGTAGATGGGGGAAATGAAGTGGGTGTTGTGTACATGGACTTTAAGAAGGCCTTTGACAAAGTACCACACAAGAGCTTACTAGAGAAGATTACGGGGTATAGAATTAGGAGTAGAACAGCAAACTGGGTTAAAAATTCATTAAAAGGGACAAAATAGAATTGTATCTCAGTTCTCCCATTTTTCAGTGCAAAATGGTTGCTAAACCTACCAATACCATGCTGTGATCACGCATGCCCGATATAGACCAGGTGTGCATTGATCACCATATTGGTTCGAGTGCCCCCTAGTCATCCTGGGCCTGCTTAAAATAAATGTTTAGGTTATTAAAGGGTCCTTTGGCTGTTTTAGGATCCTTTGTGAAAATTTGTTGCTAGTCTTCTTCTAATCGACTCAATCCTATTGCAGGAGAAATTGGTGCACAATGCCTGTGAGAGGCAGGCCACTGGAGGGACATCCCCAACCTCACGCCCTATGATGTGAAGACCATGGAGCTCATATGGAGCCACTCAGCTCTTGCCATAGGAGATGGTGAGGTTGAGGGCATATTTCCAGGACCAGTTTAGTAACTGTACACCTACACTGTCGCCCTAGCATCCCTGTGAAGCACCACAAAACACAAGCTTCCACCCACTTCCCTGTTTCCTTAATTCCAAGGGGGTAATGCTCACCTATTCTTATCTACTATCCCCTTTCCTGTAGACACACAATAGGGGGCACAAGATGAGGAAGATAATGAAGAGGAGGAGACACAACTACCTCCTAATGAACTGTGATGACGAGGAGGAAGACAAGGTGGATGATAATGAAAAGGGAAATGAAGTCGGACTCAAGCCCATTCATGAGTTCCTGTAGCGACCTCCTGCTCTATGTTCCGCTGCCTCTAACCCCGCCAACTCACCCTTTGCTTTACTTGATTCTTCATTCCTACTCAAATACTATCATCCAGGGGGAATTAGATAGTATCAGTGAGGATGTGGCACTGGGTGATTCATGGGGCACAAGAGAGCCGGAGGAGTGTGAAGTGGGTGAGATGTGCCATCTTCCCAGTTGAGGCTGAGGAGAAGGCGAGGCCGTGAGACCCAGAATTCATTTGTAATTGCTGAAGGATGTTTAAGGAACATCACACCCACATGCAGGTTCTGAGGTCAGTCTCTAAAGATATGTGGCAACTGCCAACTCTTGAGTCTATTATTCTCTTTTGCAGCAACAGAGAAGTTTTTTCTTCATTGCAGGCACCAATTGTATGTATGGCAGCTTCATTGGAATCTGCAGCAAACTCCCATCTGATAAGCAGCCAGGGACCGGTCAGGGCCTTAATCTCCATGGAAGTGCAGATTGCAGCTCTGGTGGCAATAGGGAAGAGAACAGGCAGAACACTGAATACTGGCTTCTGGACCATGGTGACTGCAATATATGTCTCTCAGGGTTTTCGGGATCTGATAACTACCATTAAACTAGCCATCCTGCTGATCAATGGGAACACAGATCCAGGACCCAGTGGAATAACGATGTTTGAAATTGACTTTCCTGATACTGTGGTCTCTCAGAACAGCAGCACTTGCCAGGCCTCTGGTGTTCTCCCGCAGATCACTATACCAAGGAATATGGAAGGCAACAACAGGCTCCATAAGAACAAGCTCTAGAGATGCCCAGCAGTTGCTCCCTGTCAGGGCCATTAGCCTTTTGCAGCACATGAGCAGCCAATCACCTCTCACGATACTGGCCTTCAGGTTGAATTCAGGGGAAGCACTAGAATAGGTGGAAGAAAGGCACGTGTAGCCACCTATGGGAAGCACAGTGTTAGGAAAGAGTAGGTTGGCTTCTGTTTGCTTTGGACTTTATTGCAATAGAATAGAATCTGCACTGACGTTGGCCCTATTATTCAGAGTTTAGAGTCTTGCAGGAAAGGTTGCACTTATTTGGTGCTGACATATTCAAGCAAGTTATGATTATTGGCACAGCCATGTAGTGGCAAAGAGGGCTGATGTCATAGGATGGATGCTGGAATGAAGGAATGTTCCTTTTTTGAAAGTGGGGGAGGGGGGAGGGGGGATGGAGGAGAAGCTCTGGTGTTAAATGTAGACTGTGTTACACAGAAGAGAAGACTTTAATGATGACATGTGCTCTGATTCCCCTTGCAGCTACTGCTGCCTGACTCTCATTTGCTCCATCATGTGCTGCTGTTGCTCCTCCTCTATGATAATGGCATTCAAGGCTATGCCCATAGGGAATGACATACCTTCTCCTGAGAAGCCCTCACTCTAGGTAGGGGATGGTGAAAATCTCCTGGTGGTTGCATCCTTTCGGAATCAGTGAGAAGCAAGTCCAGGTATAAACAGAATGTCCAAAACAAATTGCTGCAAACATGGTTCCCAGCTGCAGCAATAGCTAATGAATTTCTCCACACTATTCAAGTTCAAAAACTCCTCACTTCTACCTGTCTAAGCTACCCAGGATGCTTTGCGAATGTAAAAGCAAGAAACTTGGAGCTGCAGTGCCACTGGCCCCCATTATTATATATTTAAATAAGGCCACGACTCGGCAGGCAGAACTCAGGGAGGGCCAAAAAGAATGAGGGAATTTGGGGGATTAATTTTGGGTTGGAAACCGATGTAAACAGCATCTGCCCCATTTTCTTGCACAAAAAGCTACATGCTCTGATTATGCACTAAAATTATGCTGTAAACAGTGTGGAAATTCTCCCCCATAGTGTCGACAACAGAAATTTGATTGTTGCAATATTTCCATGACATTGTGCCACCAAAAGTGCAGCAAACTTGGCTGAGTTTCTTTTTACCCATGCAAGATTTCTATTCTATGTAACACAGTCTACATTTAACACTAGAGCTTTACCTCCTTCCCCCCTCCCCCACTTTCAAAATAGGAACATTCCTTCATTCCAGCACTCATACTATGACATGACACATCAGCCCTCTTTGCCACATGGCTGTGCCAATAATCATAACTTGCTTGAATATGTCAGCACCAAATAAGTGCAACCTTTCCTGTAAGACTCTAAACTCTGAATAATAAAGCCAATGTCAGTACAGATTCTATTCTATTGCAATAAAGTCCAAAGCAAACAGAAGCCAACCTACTCTTTCCTAACACTGTGCTTCCCATAGGTAGCTACACATGCCTTTCTTCTATCTTAACATCAATGACTGATTAGTTATTATAAAATTGACTCCTGTTACTTAGATCTAATACAATTTACACAATAATATTGTGCCAAAAATGCTGTTAATGGAAAAGGTAAATGTTTGTGAGGTTAATGTTTAAATAGGACAAATTGGATATTTTCATTTTACTTGGTGTTTTATTCAGATCTGAAAATCTAGATTTTGTTTTTATTTCACTACTGAAAAATACAACAGTAAGTCAGGAAAATTTTATTATTTAATAATGTATAATCACAAGAATGATCCCTTTTCAATTGGATTTTTTAAAATGAGCATCAGCACGAAACACTACACATAGTACATTTGTTGACAATGCTATATACAGAGAGATACAGATAATGCAAATACATAAATAGAATTTTTGTGAACTTAGAATATTTGCCAGAGTACTCATTGATTAATATTTACATAATATTCAGGTTTTCTTTTGGGATTTGTATAAACTCCCCTTAAGTGTATAATATAAAACAGGGACTTTCAATGGTCATTCTGAAGTCCTGTACAAATTATGAGTAATTGCATGACTGCCTATTGCAAATGATTGATTCCACATTGACATAATCACTTTTTTGCATGCTTCCTCTTGGAGATGGTACATTTTTAGGTGGTCTGGGAGGAGCATCGTTAATCATCTGTTTTGGTACAGCGTAGTCATCTGCAGAAGGATTGTATGGGTATTCATAACCAAAATAGTCATTCAGTCTGCCTTGCACTTTCCATGCTTCACTTAAT
Organism: Heptranchias perlo; assembly: GCF_035084215.1. NCBI lineage: Eukaryota > Metazoa > Chordata > Chondrichthyes > Hexanchiformes > Hexanchidae > Heptranchias > Heptranchias perlo. The sequence continues at coordinate 16,771,701 of NC_090345.1, read as the reverse complement.
TCTTTTGCTTCTTCATACAGTGAAGAATCATCGACAAGTTCATCATATATGTGCTCATTCTTCTTGTGATTTTTTTTTTGACAGAACATTTTTTTGCAGTCTGGTATATTGGATCCACTGTACACAGTATCATAAAGAGATTCAGGATGCACAGACGTTACAATAGAAGGAATATTCTTTTCAACAAAATTATTTTCATTATTGTTAGGTGAATGTATTTTGCTGGGAAACATAAAAAAAGGCTCATTGATTTGGCGTGGTAGGATATCCCCTCTGTGAGATGTAAAGTTACTTTGCTGTCTGCCTATTTGTCTTGGCAAGGATTTACTACTGCTTGGTAGTTCCAAGGGGAGTGTCAAATGAACCCCTCCTGGACTTGTTTCTGAATATAGTGTAGTCCTATTCTCTAGTGTGTCTGCTGATAATTTAGAATTGACTTCACCATGTGATGCAAATAGAGGAGATGATGGGAAGCTGTACTGAAACCTGACCGGTGATTTGCTTAGTGGACTACATGCCTGATTATCTGGGGAAGTGTCGTAACACAAATTATGCATGCCTTCAGAAACATCTGATATTATAGACGATAATTTTTTGGATAGTTCAGATTTATGTTCAGCAGCATGCTCCTTATGAGGTCGTGTGCTACCTGAATATGATTTGTAAGTAACAGAGTCCACAGGGAGTAAGTTGCAACTTTCTAAAGGATCAGAATTGCATCGCTCCTCTTCATTGTTGATCTTTTGCATCTTTACAGCAGCATTTACGGACATAAAAATCTGTTTTCCTTGGTTAGTTTCAAATTCAAACTTGCCTGGACCAGATTTGCACCTTCTTCCAGATTCAAATGAAAACATTCTCTGAAAAAAGTAAACATTATTGCACGTGAAATCACTGTATAAACATTATAGTGTTAATGCTGCCAGCGGGGTCCAATATAAACACTGTAGCCCCAATTCTCTGATCTGCACTCCCTGCCAGAATGGTTCCCTGCTAGGAGCATGGGATTGTGGAATTATTCCTTACATCTTACCTCCAATATCAACAAAATACACCTTTCAGTTTTCATAGAATCATTGGCCCAAAAATTCAGGTGTGCAGGGGGCCCAGGGTGCATTCTCTGCACCAGAAAGGTGAGGCCCAAGACTCCCCAGATATTGCGCCTCGGACCTCGTTACAATGGAACCGACGGCGAAGAGTAATTCTCTACTTGGGCCGCTGCTAATGTTGCAGTAGCCCTCAGGTAAGTGGGTCCAGGGAATCAGATCAGGGAGCACGGGGTGTGGGTGGGGCCAAGGAACATGGAACCAAGGATTGGGGGAGCCGGAGAACCTGGGGGGGGGGGGGGGTTGGGGGAGGGAGATTGGGGCCGAAAGTTCGGCCGGTTTCTTTAATGTGGGGTCTGGCTCTACATTCAGGTAAGTTATTTACCTTCTTGGTTGGGCCTAACAGACAATCCTTAGGCTTGATTTCCCTAGAGTGCACTGGCACCGGCTGTCTCTGGGCAAACCAATCTTGGAGAGAGGACCTCAAACAGTTGTTATGCCCCTCATTTACATATGCAAGGGGACCACGCCTGCGTCAGGCATGGGTAAAGGACACATTTTTTGTCCTTACCCAATATGGCGGGTGACGCTCTTCTGGCCGGTATGTGCGCATGCTTCCTGCCTGCCATATTGGCACTGCGCAGACCAATTTCCTCCCTGCATTACTTCTCACACACTGGCAAGCTCCTCTTGATGGCAGGAATTCCCCTGGAGGCCCAATGTGCATATGTAATAAGCCCTGGCCCAGGAAAAACATTTCTGCCCAGTTTAACATAGGCTGAATGAGTTGGATTAGTGGGAATTTGACCAAATCCATATTCCCATGTCTTTCCACCTGGTGGAAAATGGCAGAAAATTTACCAAAATTTTAGTGATAATCTCTGAATGGAGTCTGACATATTAAATTGAGATGACATAATATTCAATGAGTACCACTTACCAATGACATGTGAGTGACAGTCATTCATATTCATTTGATAAAAGTTGTACATCACAATTTAACATGCTGGACACACTCTAAACCTTCTATTTAAATATGTACTTGTGATTTAAAAATAAATGAAGCGTACCTTGTCACCACCAAATCTTCTTAGAAACATATACGGCCATTCATATACAACTTGCTCAGGGATAATATTTTTTAAAATCAGTGTATCTGTGTCTGCCTTTAGAAGATACATTCCACTGAGTTCACATCGCTCTGAAACATCTGTTCTTCTTATTGAGACTTTATACTCATTTACTGGAAATAAAAAAGTAAAATCAGTAATTTCACCAAGAGGGAGTTTTATAGGTAGAGTGAAATAAAGTTCAACGTTAGTCATTGCCAGCGTGTAGTAAAGCTACTCCCCCTTTTCTCCTCTCCTACCCTGAAGGCAGTGATTCATACAGGTACAGGAGTAGCGGGCTGAGGAAGAAAAGGAAGCCCCTCAACGGAGGATGATACTGCTTTCTCCAGCAGCTGCACAAACAGATCTCCATGATGCTACATTCAAAACAAAAATGCTTTCAAAGTATGATAGACTGTTGCAAGTCATTGGATAATGTGCTAGCAGCTTCAGCACCATACTAACAAGTGTGGTGCTGAAGCTGCTAGCACATTATCCAATGGAATTGAAAGCATGCAGATATCCTTGTAGTGGATACTGGCTCCAAGGCCATCAGCTTTGCAGCCCCTCATAGCTGACGCTTTGTTGACAGTCTTAGATTCTCTCATGAATGCACAGGTTGCTGCAATATAGGCTTTCGGCTGTGCTGTGGCATCCTCAAAGGACAGGCTCACAGAGAGGTACCTCAAACAAAAGGGAAATCGTTGTACGACCCAACGCCAAACCTGCATGGGATCTGACAACCATCAAAGCTATGGGCAGAGTGGCATAGAGACCTAGAGAAGGTATAGGTTGGCACAGATCATTAAATGGTGGTGCTCCTTCTCCAGTTGGCTGCACTTTCAAAGTTATTATTCCCCCACTCTCCCCTTGGAATGTTGGGGACACAGTGCCTGAAATGGACAGGAGAATGTTTTCATGTCCAGGAATTCCATCTGGGTCTGTAAACCTGCATAGCTGGGTACATCCAAGTTGGGTGCTCTCCTCCTCTGATGTTATCTCACCACCCCAGCATCCAACAGAGCTTCTTGCTCATCCTTTTCCTGCAGATAGCACATGTAAAGCACATTCTACACCTTGTGCCAGTCTCCCAGCTGCCAAAATTAGCAGGACAAAATATCAGCACAATGCCTTTATTCTCAACAACTCAGGGCTCTTATCTCAGTTGTAAAGTTGTTCTGGCTTACACAATGACTCAGACCTCACAGTGCTTAAACAGCTCTTGGAACAATCATAGGTGGAAAAAAATTGGATAGGGGCTGTTTTTGGGTGTAGGTAGCATGATGCGCTATTATCCCTCGCCCAATGACCCCTGCGCAGGCAGGACTCAAGTTTCGGCCCACCCGAGGACTTACCTGCAAACAGCGTTCCATTCCAGGCCTTGCATGTGAAATCAATGCAATTCACACTTTCCACCACCAGGGGGAGCTCAATCTCTTAAAGGGAGGATGTTTCTTAGAAATCTCTTAAAGGTAGCTGTTATTTGTTGAAAATAACAGTCTACTGTCTGCATGGAGTCTGAACCAAGATCAGACATTGCACACGTAAAACACAGATGCAGGTCCCATCCCAATGTTTACACACTGATGAGTTATGTTAAACACTGAATAAAGGTTGCACACTACTAAATCCCACATCTTCCAATCTGCACACCAGACCTCACCAATCTGAGTTGGTACCAGGTCTGCAAGAGTGCGTGCACTAAGGTTCTCTGCTGGTGCACTAGAGATCTTGGTACAAGAGGTGGACAGAAGGAGGGACATCCTATATCCGCAGGGTGGGGATGGGGGGGGAGCAAGAGGCCCGCCAGACATAAATCCAAAAGGCAGTGGGAGGCACCAGGGGACAAAGTCAATGCCAGGTGCACAGCATCATGAATATGGATGCAGTGCAAGAAGAAGTTCAATGCTTTGACATGAGTGGTCAAGGTGAGTGAGGTCAACTGTCAAGTGGTGTCTCATACCAACTGCACCATGGACTACACCCCCCCCCCATCACCCACATACCAACAAAATCTTCCCATCAGCACTCGACTCTTCCAACCAGATGCTTCCTCTCACCCTTACACATTACCACTGTTGCAAGCTGCCAACGCACAACTCACAGGCAACACACACTGGCAGCTATTCAACTATGACAGGCACATCACCCAGACACATATCCCGCTTTCTTGCAGGAGAAGGTGGCGCATATCAGGAGGCAGCAAGTGGCAGTAACATTTAGCCCCTCGAGCCTGCTCCGCCATTCAATAAGATCATGGTAGACCTGTGACCTCACTCCATATACCGGCCTTAGCCCCATATTCCTTGATTCACAGAAATCTATCAATCGCAGATTTAACATTCATAAGTGAGCTAGCATCAACTGCCGTCTGCAGAAGAGCGTTCCAAACATCTCCCACCTTTAGCGTGTAGGAGCATTTCCTAACTTCACTCCTGCACGTACTGGCTCTAAATGTTAGGCGATGTTCCCCGCGTCCTAGTATTCAAGACTAGGAGACCTCCAAAAACAGTTACTAATGTCTCGGCAGCCAGAAGCAATAATCCAGCCACCAACCTGTAAATCCTGCGTGGTCTCTTTAAATAGTGCTGGTGGGAGGTCCTCCCAGCACTCTGAGACACATGCAGGTGGTCGGGGTTAAGACTGTGCGTTGAGTTGAGCGTTAAGTCCCAAAATGGTGTCTATCACTTTAAATCAGCATTGCACACTGATTGAAGTCATTTTCTCCCTACTTTACATGATTCCAGCGTTCTTTATCTGCACCTGCGCTAACTCCTATACCAAGATGGCGCCCAGCGCATGTCTCACAGGAAATGTGCATGTGCATCCAAGAAGCCTTGTAGTGCCGAAACAACGGGCGCTACACTGCCAAATTTAGCACCCATAGTACCCTTTTTTTATGGGGGTGGCATGCCCACGATCTGCAACTGGCGCTGGATCTGGAAATCGGGTCATAGGTCGCAATCATGTCAGAATCGTGACAAGTATAACAGATTTGCATGGCAATGCTTCCCTCACGTGTAGCACATCAGGAATTTTATAAATAGCACTATTGGAGGATCACATCAGGAACTTTATAAATAGCGCTATTGGAGTTGGGACCCTATGTTAAAGTTCTCCACCCATATTTTTGGCTCTCTGCTACAGGTGGTCCTGGAGTGATAGGGTCAAGAAAATTCACCCAAACATGACAAACATTTTTTTCGCAAATGGTGACTCACCCTCTTCATTTATACTTAAACAAGATTTTTATTAATGGTGCAATCTGGTGGTCTTGTTTTATCAACTACGAAGAACACAGGTCTTTACTATCTTAACACTGGCTAAATTATACTGGTGGATTTAGGTTCCTGTAATAATGAAGTCAGTTAAAACAGTGACTCTTTAAAAGCCTCCTAAATTAAGAATATGTTTAGTGCAGACAGATGTAATATGCTGTCAGACACATGTATATTTGAGAATAGAAAATAGATCTGCTAATATCACATTTTATAACAGAGAAGTGAAAAAATATAATTGCTTATCTATTATAGAAAATACGTCCTACCAACACAGTTAGGTCAACCAAAATACTACCCATGTCCAATTTAATAATGGAAAAAAAAATCTCAAAACTTTCCACTTCTGGTTGTAATCTAAAGATGTTTCAAGCATATAGCTTTTGCAATCTTTGATGGAAATTAGTAACTTACACTATCGTGTTCTACTTTAAAATAGCATTTATTCTTACAGATAAGTACTGTTTCCTTCATTACCTCTTCCTTCCTCCCGTTAGAGACACTGGTGTTATTTTCCATTGAGGTCAATGCAGCAGCGACAGATTTACGTACAAAACTGTTGCGTTAATGACGTTATGAGGTGTGCAACCTTAAGTATAAAAGTTTATAGTCAACTTAATCAGTTGTTTTTATCTATTCTTGAGGGCTCTCTTTTTTTTATACATTTATAATCTCTTAATACAGAAAGTATTATGACTACAGCCATGTCATATAATTTAAAAATAACAGACTAAATGAATTTGTCTTTAGAGATGTGAAGAGTTCCTTGTTACAATTGTAATTATGAAAGATTTACATTTATATAGCGCCTTTCACGACGTCCCAAAGCCCTTTACAGCCAATGAAGTACTTTTAAACTGTAGACACTGTTGTAATGTAGGAAATGTGGCAGCCAACAGCCGATTTGCACACAGCAAGGTCCCACAAACTGCAATGTGATTATGACCAGATAATCTGCTTTTTGTGACGTTGGTTGAGGGATAAATGTTGGCCCAAACACCAGGGAGAACTCCCCTGCTGTTCTTCGAAATAGTGCCATGGGATCTTTTATGTCCACCTGAAAGGGCAGATGGGGCCTCGGTTTAATATTTTATGTGAAAGTCAGCACCTCTCACAGTGCAGCGCTCCCTCAGTACTGTGCTGAAGTGTCAGCCTAGATTTTATACTCAAGTCTCTGGAGTGGGACTCTGAACCCACAATCTTCTGATTCAGAGGCAAGTGTGCTACCACTGAGCCACAGCTGACACTATTAACAACAATAACAACAACTTGCATTTATATAGCGCCTTTAATGTAGTAAAAACATCCCAAGGCACTTATCAGAAGTGACTATCAAACAAAATTCAACACCGAGCAATATAAGGAGATATTAGGACAGGTGACCAAAAGCTTAGTCAAAGAGGTAGGTTTTAAGGAGCGTCTTAAAGGAGGATAGAGAAACGGAGAAGTTTAGGGAGGGAATTCCAGAGATTAAGGCCTAGGCAGCTGACGGCACGGCTGCTAATGGGATGTGCAAGAGGCAATAATTGGAGGAGAATTAAGGTCTGTAAAAAAATGATTTTTGAAACTAGATTGACAGTTGTTTCCAGGCATTTTAAATTTATTTTGGTTTTGGTAGTAAGTAAGCTTACAAAATAACATTAAGAATAAGAGCTGATTCTCCTCCATGATCCTGGCCCTGATTGGGCCAGATAGCGCAGAAAATGATGGAGAATTGGGCAGCGAGGCCCACCCTCATATCTCTGCCCCAACCTCAAGTTTCCACCTCCAACCTTAATTGGGTAAACCGTTGGACGCTCCCTCACTGCCCGCCACATGTAAATGTGTCAATGCCAGCGGGGAGGTTGGATCTGGCAAGACACCCAATTTAATTGTTTACTGCCACTGTCTCCACCAACCCTAGCCCCTGGGGTCTCTAAATTGCTGGGTGGATGGAGAGGGCCAAGTAGTGGCCTCCTCTCCCTCTGCATATGGCCCAATCACTAACAGCTGAGTCTGCTGCTTAAAAGCAATCACATTCTTCACTTCCAGGGTTCCGTCTCTATGAGTGCTGCTGGGGCAGAATTGCTGCAGTGAAGTGCCACCAGAACTTTGCAGTCTTGTACTGCCAGGCTCCCTCTCAGTGGTAAGGATCCCGCTGGAAGCTTTCTGTGCATACATAATAACCTCCAACACAGAAAAATGGGTCGACGTGACAGCGAGGTTGGGGCAACGGGTGGAAGTCCCACCCTGCTGCAATACCAGCAACAAGAGTACAGACCCACAGCAATGTGGTTGATTCTTAATTGCCCTCTGAAATGGCCTAGCAAGCCACTCAGTTGTAAAATCTCACTAAAAAAAGTCATCATAAGAATAAACCCAGAAGGACCACCCGGCATCGGACCACTAGGCACCAGACACGAGAAACGCAAACCAAGCCCAGTCGACCCTGCAAAGTCCTCCTCACTAACATCTGGGGACTTGTGCCAAAATTGGGAGAGCTGTCCCACAGACTAGTCAAGCAACAGCCTGACATAGCCATACTCACAGAATCATACCTTTCAGCCAATGTCCCAGACTCTTCCATCACCATCCCTGGGTATGTCCTGTCCCACCGGCAGGACAGATCCACCAGAGGTGGTGGTACAGTGATATACAGTTAGGAGGGAGTGGCCCTGGGAGTCCTCAACATTGACTCTGGACCCCATGAAATCTCATGGCATCAGGTCAAACATGGGCAGGGAAACCTCCTGCTGATTACCACCTACCGCCCTCCCTCAGCTGATGAATCAGTCCTCCTCCATGTTGAACACCACTTGGAGGAAGCACTGAGGGTAGCAAGGGCACAGAATGTACTCTGGGTGGGGGACTTCAATGTCCATCACCAAGAGTGGCTCGGTAGCACCACTACTGACCGAGCTGGCCAAGTCCTGAAGGATATAGCTGACAGACTGGGCCTGTGACAGGTGGTGAGCGAACCAACATGAGGGAAAAACTTACTTGACCTCGTCCTCACCAATCTACCTGTCGCAAATGCATCTGTCCATGACAGTATTGGTAGGAGTGACCACCGCACAGTCCTCGTGGAGACGAAGTCCCGTCTTCGCACTGAGGACACCATCCAACGGGTTGTGTGGCACTACCACCGTGCTAAATGGGATAGATTGAGAACAGATCTAGCAGCTCAAAACTGGGCATCCATGAGGTGCTGTGGGCCATCAGCAGCAGCAGAATTGTATTCCAGCACACCTCATGGCCCGGTATATTCCTCACTCTACCATTACCAACAAGCCAGGGGATCAACCCTGGTTCAATGAGGAGTGTAGAACAGCATACCAGGAGCAGCACCAGGCGTACCTAAAAATGAGGTGCCAACCTGGTGAACCTACAACTCAGGACTACATGCATGCTAAACAGCGGAAGCAACATGCTAAAGACAGAGCTAAGCGATTCCACAACCAACGGATCAGATCAAAGCTCTGCAGTCCTGCCACATCCAGTCGTGAATGGTGGTGGACAATTAAACAACTAACGGGAGGAGGAGGCTCTGCAAACATCCCCATCCTCAATGATGGCGGAGTCCAGCACGTGAGTGCAAAAGACAAGGCTGAAGCGATTGCAATCATCTTCAGCCAGAAGTGCCGAGTGGATGATCCATCTCGGCCTCCTCCCGATATCCCCACCATCACAGAAGCCAGTCTTCAGCCAATTCGATTCACTCCACGTGATATCAAGAAATGGCTGAGTGCACTGGATACAGCAAAGTTATATGGGCCCCTACAACATCCCGGCTGTAGTGCTGAAGACTTATGCTCCAGAACTAGCTGCGCCTCTAGCCAAGCTGTTCCAGTACAGCTACAACACTGGCATCTACCCGACAATGTGGAAAATTGCCCAGGTATGTCCTGTCCACAAAAAGCAGGACAAATCCAATCCGGCCAATTACTGCCCCATCAGTCTACTCTCAATCATCAGCAAAGTGATGGAAGGTGTCGGCGACAGTGTTATCCAGCGGCACTTATTCTACAATAACCTGCTCACCGATGCTCAGTTTGGGTTCCGCCAGGACCACTCGGCTCCAGACGTCATTACAGCCTTGGTCCAAACATGGACAAAAGAGCTGAATTCCAGAGGTGAGGTGAGAGTGACTGCCCTTGACATCAAGGCAGCATTTGACCGAGTGTGGCACCAAGGGATGGTGTGTGACTTGGAGGGGAACGTGCAGGTGGTGTTGTTCCTATGTACCTGCTGCACTTGTTCTTCTAGGTGGTAGAGGCCGCGGGTTTGGGAGATGCTGTCGAAGAAGCCTTGGCGAGTTGCTGCAGTGCATCCTGTGGATGGTACACACTGCAGCCACTGTGCGCCGGTGGTGAAGGGAGTGAACGTTTAGGTGGTGGATGGGGTGCCAGTCAAGCGGGCTGCTTTGTCGAGCTTCTTGAGTGTTGTTGGAGCTGCACTCATCCAGGCAAGTGGAGAGTATTCCATCACACTCCTGACTTGTGCCTTGTAGATGGTGGAAAGGCTTTGGGGAGTCAGGAGGTGAGTCACTCATCGCAGAATACCCAGCCTCTGACCTGCTCTTGTAGCCACAGTATTTATATGGCTGGTCCAGTTAAGTTTCTGGTCAGTGGTGACCCCAGGTCGTTGATGGTGGGAGATTCGGCGATGGTAATGCCGTTGAATGTCAAGAGGAGGTGGTTAGACTCTCGCTTGTTGCCTGGCACTTGTCTGGCGCGAATGTTACTTGCCACTTATGAGCCCAAGCCTGGATGTTGTCCAGGTCTTGCTGCATGCGGGCTCGGACTGCTTCATTATTTGAGGGGTTGCAAATGGAACTGAACACCGTGCAATCATCAGCGAACATCCCCATTTCTGACCTTATGATGGAGGGAAGGTCATTGATGAAGGTGCTGAAGATGGTTGGGCCTAGGACACTGCCCTGAGGAACTCCTGCAGCAATGTCCTGGGGCTGAGATGATTGCCCTCCAACAACCATTACCATCTTCCTTTGTGCTAGGTATGACTCCAGCCACTGGAGAGTTTTCCCCCTGATTCCCATTGACTTCAATTTTACTAGCCTGTATTTGCTGGGTTTATCCATACACCCTTTTTTAAACAAGGGTATAACATTTGCAATTCTCCATTCCTCTGGCACCACCATCATATCTAAGGATGATTGGAAGATTATGGCCATTACCACTGCATTTCCACCCTTACTTCCGTCAGCAACCTAGGATGCATCCCATCCGGACCTGGTGACTTATCTACTTTAAGTACAGCCAGCCTTTCTAGTACCACCTCTTTATGAATTTTTAGCCCATCTGGTATTTCAACTACTTCTTCTTTTACTGTGACTTTGGCAGCATCTTCTTCTTTGTTAAAACAGATGCAAAGTACTCATTTAGTACCTCGGCCTCCATGTGTAGGTTTCCTTTTTGGTGCCTAATCAGCCCCACTCCTCCTTTTACTACCCGTTTACTATTTATATGCCTATAGAAGACTTTTGGATTCCCTTTTATGCTAGGTGCTAGTCTATTCTCACTCTCCCTTTGCACCTTCTATTTCCTTTAACACTTCCCCTCTGAACTTTCTATATTCAGCCTGGTTCTCACTTGTATTATCAACCTGATATGTGATATGATCATAAAAGAATATAAATAAATCAAGAAAGTGACCAAAAAAAATAATTGGCCAAAGGAAGAAACAAGGAAAGTGGGCATGGTATAATCTTGTAGAAAAGAAAGATAAACCAGGAAAAAGAAATTAAAAAATGACAAAATGTAAATAGGGAATGCTTAAAAATGGACTTGTGGATGGGAATTTTAACTCCTTAGTGGAAGTGGCAATAAAAAAACAAATTACAACATAATGAATTTAGTAAAAACAATATTCAACAAAGCAAATGACTAAATTCATGCATGAATATGGTGGACTTTATAGAGGGACAATTAGATATTTGGTTATCTTCATTGCTGCAGGCAGATGGGCTTTTTAGTTCATGTTCAACTCATTTTACGGGAAAAAGTACTTGGCTGCCATCCTCTGCTGAATCATTCATGACATCAACACAAACATTTCCTTCAGCAGAAAAAAATTATGATTGTAGAAAAATAGAAGATGTCCAATGACAATTTTAAACAAGAAGGAAATTCAAGGGAGGGTACTTTATGTCTGAAAAATATGGCAACATATAAATTTGTTATCTGTCAGGAAATATCCTTACACCTGCCATTTTGGGTGATAAACAACTGAAAATGTCATCCACTGAAGACACACAGTGTAAACCCAAAACCACCACATTGGTTTGACAATATGTGTAAAGTAGTTTCAATTTATTTTTAGGTATGAAAACCAAAATGTCTTTCTCCGATAGCCAATTGTGTGGTTGGAACATTACTATCAAAAAAAAGTTTCCTAAACTGCTTTAACACATGCAGAATGTCAAAAGCGTATCAGTCACTTAGAGTGTATTGCTAGACAATGTTTCAACTAAAATAAGGACTATAATGTAACCAATTTTCCAATGAAGATCATCCTAATGTGGGTACAGCAAAAAGTGGGCCAAATATTCTAACTTTTGCAATATAGACATGATCCTATCTTCTGGTGGTAGTCATTCTGATGAATGCTTCAATATTCAGTATTTTATGATGCACATTAAAATAATATATCCAAATCCTTTAAAGAAATTGTACATTTTTTGGACCATTCACACTTGGAGAAGTTCAAGAGTCTTCTTTGATGTTCAAACGTTTTATCCTTCAGTTTATCCACAGGTCAACAAATATTAAAAACTCTCGTCCTTAGTACCTCTGTATTGATGTATGGTTGCTAAATTTGCTGATGACACAAAGGTAGGTAGGAAAGTAAGTTTTGAAGAGGACATGAGGAGTCTGCAAAGGGATATAGATTGGTTAAGTGAGTGGGCAAAAAATTGGCAGAGAGTATAATGTGGGAAAATGTGAACTTGTCCACTTTGGCAGGAGGAATAGAAAAGCAGTAGATTATTTAAATGGAGAGAGATTGCAGAACTCTGAGGTACAGAGGGATCTGGGTGCCCTAATACATGAATCACAAAAAGTTAGTATGCAGGTACAGCAAGTGATTAGGAAGGCAAATGGAATGTTGTCATTTATTGCAAGGGGAATAGAATATAAAAGTAGAGATGTTTTGCTATAGTTGTACAGGGCATTGGTGAGACCACATCTAGAATACTGTGTGCAGTTTTGGTCTCCTTATTTAAGAAAGGACATAATTGCTTTGAAGGCTGTTCAGAGAAGGTTCACTCGACTGATTCCTGGAATGAGGGGGTTATCTTATGAGGAAAGGTTGGACAAGTTGGGCCTGTATACACTGGAGTTTAGAAGAATGAGATTTGATCTTATTGAAACATATAAGATCCTGAGGGGACTAGAAGGGGTAGATGCTGAGGGGATGTTTCCCCTTGTGAGAGACTAGAACTAGGGGACACAGTTTAAAAATAAGGGGTCTCCCATTTAAGATGAAGATGAGGAGAATTTTTTTCTCTCAGAGGGTCGTGAGTCTGTGGAACTCCCTTCCCCAGAGAGCGGTGGAGGCAGGGTCATTGAATATTTTTAAGGCGGAGTTAGATAGATTCCTGATTAACAAGGGAGTCAAAGGTTATAGTAGGTAGACGGGAAAGTAGGGTTGAGGTCACAATCAGATCAGCCATGATCTTATCAAATGGCAGAGCAGGCTCGAGGGGCCGAATTGCCTACTCCTGCTCTTAATTCGTATGTTAGTATGTTCGTATGTGTCTCCACAAATGATTCTTTCTCATCTACATCTTTGGGGTCACAACAAAAGCAAGCCATTGCTATGTTTGAGCAGAAAGAAGCTGCTGCAGCTGATAAAGTAGAGCTTCAGATCTGTTACTATTGTCTGCAGACCTTAATGTTTATCATGCCAGTGGATATAAAATTCCATTATACTTTTAGTTTTTCCATATTGTATACTCCATTAATGTGTTTCCTAACTGGACAAGAAGCCAAGGTTGGCAGAATGTTGGAATGGTACCTGACCTGGCAGTGGTCCCTAAATCTCCCTGATGTATCCTGGGTTTATGAATGCCCATAGGGCAATTAGGGATTGGCAATAAATGCTGGCCTCGCCAGCGACGCCCACATCCCATGAACGAATAAAAAATATATATATTTGTTGGGGAACATAACAGCACTTAGTTGATTAGGGAATCTCCCAAGGACCTATCCTTGGCCCACTCCTATTGCTCATCTACATGTTGCTCCTCGGCGACATCACCCGAATATATGTCAGTTTCCACATGTATGCCGACGACACCCAGCTCTATCTCACCACCACCTCTCTCGACCCCTCCATTGCTTCTTGCTGCTTGTCCGATGACCAGAAATCTCCAACAACTAAATATTGGGAAGACCAAAGTCATTGTCGTTCTCTAGCCACCAACTCCATCTCTCTCCCTGGCCACTGATGCTGAACCAGACTGTTCGCAACCTTGGTGTCCCATTTGACCCTGAGATGAGCTTCCGACCCCATAGCCGCTCCATCAACAAGACTGCCTATTTCCACCTCCGTAACATCTCCCGTCTCTGCCTCAGCTCACCTGCTGTGCTGAAACCCTCATCCATGCCTTTGTAACCTCTAGACTTGACTATTCCCAAGCTCTTCTGGCTGGCCTCCTATCTTCCATCCTCCATAAATTTGAGCTCATCCAAAAACTCTGCTGCCCCTATCCTAACTCACACCAAGTCCCGTTCACCCATCATTCCTGTGCTGGCTGACCTACATTGGCTCCTGGTCTGGCAACATCTCTATTTTAAAATTCTCATCATTGTCTTCAAATCCCTCCATGGCCTCATCCCTCCCTATCTCTAACCTCCTTCAGCCCCACAACCCTCCGAGAATCTCTGCACTCCTCAATTCCGGCCTCCTGCACATCCCTGATTTTAATCGCTCCACCATCGGCGGCTGTGCCTTTAGCTGCCTAGGCCCTAAGCTCTTGAATTCCATCCCTATCTACCTCTCTCCTTTAAGATGCTCCTTAAAACCTACCTTTGACCAAACTTTTGGTCACTTGTCCTAATATCTCCTTATGTGGCTTGGGGTCAAATTTTGCTTGCTAACGCTCCTGTGAAGTGCCGTGGGTCATTTCACTATGTTAAAGGTGCTAAATAAATGCAAGTTGTTGTTGTATTAGATATTCAGGAGATCCCTATATCTGTAATATGGTGACCACTGCAGAATGGTGACATTGAATGGGTCTGGTATCATGCCAAATTCAAAATAAGTCAATAATGGTAGTTGGATAAGCTGATATGAATGCTTTACTAGTGTCAATTGGGCACAACTTTGGCTCCTGATAAAAGACAGATGTAATGAATGTCCCTTAGCATCAGGTGGGCATGGGTATTAAGTAACGGCAAAGACAGGTAGGACAATAATAGAATTTTGCTCTGTTAGGCTGATAACATTTTCAAGGGCAATGGTAACCTACCTTTAAAAGATATTGGCCTGTTGATAAACAGCATCAGTGAGCTCTGTGCCTGGTATGCTGTTACGAAATGAATTTGATCTGTGGTTCGGTTAGTTTGTGGATTGCTAATCAATGTTTCAATACAAGTAGCTTTAGTGATTGTTGACCTGATTAAGAACACCTATTTGAATATTACCTGTTGTGTATTGAACACAATCTACTAAAGATAACTGAAATTTCACTCCTGCTCACTGGCCAGCCACCGCTTTCTGCCCATTTCGGGTGGGCAGCTAACTGAAGTCATGCAGATGAGGCCCGAGCCTCACGCTGCTGAGGATGGGTTGTGGGGGGGCGGTGAGGGTGTTTGGCCTTGTCCCACTCCCTGCCCACCCGAATTCGACTCCAGATTAAAATCGGTGTTTACAAATGTTATCAAAACGAGATAGCTCATATGAGGTAATTTCTCATATAACACAAATTATTGTTAAACATTACTTGAAGTCACTTTATTAATGTGTATTACAATGTACAAATATATTTTAAAAATGAAGTCTGCTTGAAAATACACTTTGGTAATTTTAATTTAACCCAGCTAGCAGGAAACTGTTGGGATCGGATCAGTCACCTGTTTTACACCCTGCCCGTCTCCAGGGCACTCCTGCCGGCCGCGATAGGCCCTCCTCCCACCACCCCCCGAACTTACCTGCTTGTTGACACACTACAGGTACCGGCAGCTCACCTAAATGATTGAAATGAGGCCTGAGGCCCAGACAAATTTCTACCCCTATTAGTCTGGGAAAGTGAACAAACAAGGAGATGGCCATAATTTTTTTTTCTCAGATCCAATATATATTTAATTTTTAAAACCATGTAGCTCTACCTGATGTTTCACTGTTTCTGTAACACTTATCTGGATCCAGGCATATGTGAGGATAAATTTGAATGTGAAATGTAGTTTTTCCTTCCTCCTCTCTAAATGGCTCCCGCTGGTCGTCAACCCAGTATTTAGAAACCACATTCTAGTCTCCACTCACTGCTATAGAAGTACTAATATCAAAAATACCAATGTGCCGCTCCCTTGATGGACAATTAATGTTATTCCACTCTTATCATTGAAATGGAAGCTCTTTCATATGACTTTAGCTTGTCAGTATTTCATACCATTTAATCACAATGTAGTCAGGGTTTGAATTGTTTCTTTTGTTTTACTAAAACCTCCCAAAGGTTTGACCCTGAAATTACACTGTGGGATTTTACCATAAAAAAACTCAACACATTCACCCGAAGTTCCTCTCTCTGTTATTTTAGCAGAGTATTGACCCATTTAAAATAAACCCTAATATCCAGAGTATAATTTCAGGGGCCTTGTTTCCGATTCATTCAGTAATACATATTTAACATATAATCTATTATCATCATTATTATACTACTCAGTCTTATAAGAAGCAAAACCTGTACAAGTTTCCAAAACCAAGCTATATTTAAAACTCAAGGGCACAATGATTGAACTTAGTGAAATAGACAATAGCACTGTCTGATAACTAAAACAATTATTTTGTGTATTAAAAGCATAATTATACATCTTTCACTGTATTTTTGGAATCTGAATGAACTCACTGATCTATATTTAACCTATCTGGCACAAAACTAGAATGGTAGGTGCTGCAAAATTTACTCATACTTCTGAAAGCAAATTTGCTAGATGCTTATATTAATCTTTAAGTTTGACTTTGTAGAACAAAACATACATTTCTTCATCCCAACCTCACAACTACAAGAATGAGAACACATTTAATTTGAGATCAAACAATTATCACTGGTCAGAAGTGAGCTGATTTCCTCCTTCCACCTCCACCATTCACACATGCCTGTTAACATTGTCTGTTAATCTTTCATGTCATCAAGTTCTAGATGGGTAGAGAACTTATTTTGTGCCTTATTGATTTCTGATAAGCCCTCACCTCCCCCACATATAAATTGAGGGTTGCTTAGTTTAGTTGTGATACCTCACCATAACCAATACAGGGGGCTCCAGGTATGCCCAATCTTATTGCTTTTAACTTCAAGTTAATTTCAACAGATCTTGGGTTAATCGTTAACTACTTCTAAACAATGAGTGGGGCTCTGGCCATCCTCATGCCTCTGAGAATTTATAAACTCTTCACATAATTAGGCTCTTTCCTTGGCCTTATTTCAGTCAGTCACTCTGACAGCTGAACAAATATGTTTTTCCACTACTGTCTTTGCCTGAACAAATTCCAAATGTACTTACTGATTGAGCAACATTCAAAAGTAAATGACAATAAAGAATACAACATGAACTATTTCTTTCAATTGCAAAATGTGAGTCTAGCTATATTTTAATTGAAACAAAATGTACTCCAAAGGTCAATAGTAAGGTTCAATTTATAAAAGCCTGTGGAACATTGTTAAATGAACTTATGATTATGAAAAGAAAGAACCTGTGCTTTACCTCCTTCATGTGAACAGTAGAGTTCATTTTCTTTCATTCTCATTGCCATCACATCTGAATCCTCTTGAGAATGCTGAATGAAGGCAGATTTCACAAATGAAAGGTATGAAATTAGTCTTTCCATTTGTAAGAAAATAAACAAAAACAAGACATATAAATTCCACAGGATTTTACATGTTTATTTATATCAAGTGTGACAAAATACTGAATTGTATATTTCTTTTACCCCACATGCAAAAATTCTGATTTTTTTTTGTGTGGACTTTGCATCCTCTATGATCAGGAGTATACATTTACTATTCAATATTTAGTTAAACGATTGCAGGACCTGGGAATTGTAACAATAAACCCTTCATTGTGTGTACTTGGTATTATGATCTCACACTTGCCAGCATGTGCATTCTCCTGTCTTTCAGAAGGGGGATTGAAAAAGTCTTGTGAGGGGAGGTTGATTGTAAACCAACTGGTTTATTTTACATGAAATAAATGAATAAGCAGAAGACAGTTTTAAAATTTAAGATTTATTTATCGCTTCATGTACAATAACATTAAAAAATTCATTACCCTGCTGCTGCTACACGCTAAATTTACTGGCAAGTTACCATTCCAAACTAACTGGCACTAATCTTTCCTCTTACAGGCAGTATATATTTTCAACTCAACATGGAGTCCCTCAACTTTCCTCTAGTTAACAGGAAGCAAGATCTTTCTGTGTGTCTGGTAGCAACAGACACAATCTAACTGCCTCTCTAGAGGTAGAGGAAACAAAGCCTGCCTCATCCCTCCCTTACCTGTGAATGTTGAAGATTAGTCTGTTGAGCTGCCAGTCAGTTGCTACCTTGAATGAAATGTTGCCCCCTTCATGGGGTCACTTGCAGCCCCAATACAATTCATTCAACTAAGCCTTCCTGCCAGGCATATTGAATGAAAGTCCAGGGTGCCAACTGCTCTAGGATGCATCCAACAATGTCCTGTTGTCTCAACACTATTACATTATTGCAAAAGTAAACAGTTTTAACACTTTACCATCTTCCGGACTCAACATTGATTTCAATAACTTCAGATCATAACCACTGCTCCCATTTTTTCGGGCAGCAGGTGCTGGCAATGGTTCTGCTATTGCCATTTGCAGCTCCTCTAAACCCATCTTTTGTTTCTTTACTTGTCCCATTACCACCCTCCTTGCCTTGCTCCATCATCCCTTTTGGCATTTAATCACTCCTGCCCTCACCCTATCACAGACCCTTCCCTTTCGTTCTTGTATATCTATAGGAGTTACCCTTTGTAAACTGAACCTGGCATTATATCAACAACACAGTACAAATAAAACCAAAAATTCATTCTAGGCCAGTTAGGGGGAAAGGGAGGGCATCCATACCTAGAGCTCCCTAGATGACTAAAGATATAAAGATTAAAATGAAACAGAAAAAGGAGGCTTATGACAAATGTAAAATTCATAATACAATAGAGAACCAGGCTGAATACAGAAAGTACAGAGGAGATCTAAAAAAGGGAATGAGTGGCAAAGACAGAGTATGAGAATAGATTAGCGGCTAACATAAAAGTGAACCCAAAAGTCTTTTCTAAACATATAAATAATAAAAGGGTAGTCAAAGGAAGCATGGGACTGATTAGGGACAAAAAAGGAGATCTTGTGGAGTCAGAGGGCATGGCTGAGGCACGAAATGAATACTTCACATCAATCTTTACTAGAGAAGAGGATGCTGCCATTGTAGCAGTAAAGGAGGAGGTAGTAGCGATATTGGATAGGATAACAAAAGATAAAGAGGAGGTACTTAAAAGATTGGCAATACTCAAAGTTGAAAAGCCACCCGGTCCAGATGGGATGCATACTGAGGGATGTAAGGGTGGAAATTGCGGAGACTCTGGCCACAATCGTCCAATCCTCCTGAGATATGGTGCCAGAGGACTGGAGGATTGCAAATATTACACCCCTGTTCAAAAAAGGGGAGAGGGATAAACCCAGCAATTACAGGCCATTCAGCCTAACAGAAGTGGTGGGGAAATTTTTAGAGACAATAATCCAGGACAATATTAATTGGCACTTGAAAAAGTATGCGCTAATAAATTAAAGTCAGCACGAATTTGTTAAAGGAAAATTGTGTTTGACTAACTTGATTGAGTTCTTTAATGAAGTAACGGAGAGGGTTGATGAGGATAGTGGGGTTGATGTGTATATGGAGTTTCAAAAGGTATTTGATAAAGTTCCACATAATAGACTTGTTAGCAAAATTAAAGCCCATGGGATTAAAGGGACAGTGACAGTGTGGACACAAAATTGGCTAGGGGACAGAAATCAGAGAGTAGTGGTAAACGGTTGTTTTTCAGACTGGAGGGAAGTATACAGTGGTGTTCCCCAAGGGTCAGTATTAGGACTACTGCTCTTTTTGATATATATTCATGAACTGGACTTGGGTATAGAGGATATAATTTCAAAGTTTGCAGATGACACGAAACTCAGAAATGTAGTAAACGATGTGGAGGATAGTAACAGAATTCAGGAGGATATAGACTGGTGAAATTTAACACAGAGAAGTGTGAAGTGATGCATTGTGATAGGAAGAATAAGAGGCAATATAAAAAAAATGGTACAATTTTAAAAGGGGTGCAGGAACAGAGAGACCTGAGGGTGCACATACACAAATCTTTGAAGGTGGCAGGACAAGTTGAGAAGGCTGTTAAAAAAGCATATGGAATCCTGGGCTTTATTAATAGAGGCATAGAGTACAAAAGCAAGGAAGTTATGCTAAATCTTTATAAAACACTAGTTAGGCCTCAGCTGGAGTAGGAACATAGGAACAGGAGTAGGCCATTCAGCCCCTCGTGCCTGCTCTGCCATTTGATAAGATCATGGCTAATCTGTGATCTAACTCCATATACCTGCCTTTGGCCCATATCCCTTAATACCTTTGATTGCCAAAAAGCTATCTATCTCAGATTTAAATTTAGCAATTGAGCTAGTATCAATTGCTGTTTGCGGAAGAGAGTTCCAAACTTCTACCACCCTTTGTGTGTAGAAATGTTTTCTAATCTCACTCCTGAAAGGTCTGGCTCTAATTTTTAGATTGTGCCCCCTACTCCTAGAATCCCCAACCCACGGAAATAGTTTCTCTCTATCCACCCTATCCGTTCCCCTTAATATCTTATAAACTTCAATCAGATCACCCCTTAACCTTCTAAACTCTAGAGAATACAACCCCAATTTGTGTAATCTCTCCTCCTAACTTAATCCTTGAAGTCCGGGTATCATTCTAGTAAACCTATGCTGCACTACCTCCAAGGCCAATATGTCCTTCCGAAGGTGCGGTGCCCAGAATTGCTCATAGTACTCCAGGTGCGGTCTAACCAGGGTTTTGTATAGCTGCAGCATAACTTCTGCTAACCTTGTACTCTAGTCCTCTAGATATAAAGGCCAGCATTCCATTAGCCTTCTTGATTATTTTCTGCACCTGTTCATGACACTTCAATGATCTATGTACCTGAACCCCTAAGTCCCTTTGGACATCCACTGTTTTTAACTTTTTACCATTTAGAAAGTACCCTGTTCTATCCTTTTTTGATCCAAAGTGGATGACCTCACATTTGTCTACATTGAATTCCATTTGCCACAGTTTTGCCCATTCACCTAATCTATCAATATCGCTTTGTAATTTTATGTTTTCATCTACACTGCTTACAATGCCACCAATCTTTGTATCATCGGCAAACTTTGATATGAGACTTTCTATGCCTTCATCTAAGTCGTTAATAAATATTGTGAATAATTGAGGCCCCAAGACAGATCCCTGTGAGACTCCACTAGTCACATCCTGCCAATGTGAATACTTACCCATTATCCCTACTCTCTGTCGCCTCTCGCTCAGCCAATTTCCTAACCAAGTCCGTACTTTTCCCTCGATTCCATGGGCTTCTAACTTAGCTAACAGTCTCTTATGTGGGACCTTATCAAATGCCTTCTGGAAGTCCATATAAATAACATCCATTGACATTCCCCTGTCCACTACTTTAGTCACCTCTTCAAAAAATTCAATCAGGTTTGTCAGGCACGACCTACTTTTCACAAATCCATGCTGGCTCTCTCTAATTAACTGAAAATTCTCGAGGTGTTCAGTCACCCTATCCTTAGTTATAGACTCCAGCAATTTCCCCACAACAGATGTTAGGCTAACTGGTCTATAATTCCCCGGTTTCCCTCTCTCTCCATTCTTAAAAAGCGGAGTGACATGTGCAATTTTCCAATCTAGAGGGACTGTGTTCAATTCAGGGCACCATACTTTAGAAAGGATGTCAAGGCCTTAGGGAAGGTGCAGAAGAGATTTACTAGAATGGTGCCAGGAATGAGGGACTTCAGTTTTGTGGAGGGACTGGAGAAGCTGGGGTTGTTCTCCTTAGAACAGAGAAGGTGAAGGAGAGATTTGATAGAGGTGTTCAAAATCATGAATGGTTTTGATAGAATAAATAAGGAGAAACTTCTTCCAGTGGCAGAAAGGTCAGTAACCAGAGGACACAGATTTAAAATGATCGGCAAAAAAGCCAGAGGCGACATTAGGAAACATTTTTTTATGCAGCGAGTTGTTATGATCTGAAATGCACTGCTTGAAAGGGCGGTGGAAGCAGATTCAATAGTAACTTTCAAAAGGGAATTGGATAAATACTTGAAGGGAAAAAATGTTCAGGGGTCTGGAGAAAGAACAGTGGAATGGGACTAATTGGATAGCTCTTTCAAAGAGCCAGCACAGGCACGATGGGCCAAACAGCCTCCTCCTGTGCTACACCTACTATGATAGTATGATACTATGAAATAGGTAAAAGTCTCAAAATGTCACACATCTGTTAGTGGATATCTTAAATATATTGACAATGGAGACAATATGAAGAGTCCATTATCTATCTTTCCAGCATCAGCAATATTTTGATTTTGTTTCCATTATCTATTTTTTGAATGATATGTCAAAATTAATATTACTTTGTTTTTCCCGTGTGTGCATTTTCACCACTTTAGTAAAAAAAATTGTTATTTTTTAAATGTTAACAAAAGTGCCCCAAGTATTTTTCATGAACCATTCGGAATTACACATTATAACATTTTATTTTATCTTTCTCCCCTTCTTTTGAACCTAGAATTACATAGAATTATGTAGAATGTACAGCAGACAAACAGGCCATTTGGCCCAACAGGTCCATGCTGGTGTTTATGCTCCATGCGAGCCTCCTCCCTCCTAATTTCATCCAACCCTAGCAGCATATTCTTTTATTCCTTTCTCCCTCATGTGTTTATCTAGTTTCCCCTTAAATGCATCTATGCTAGTCACCTCAACTACTCCTTGTGGTAGCGAGTTCCACATTCCAACCACTCTCTGGATAAAGAAGTTTCTCCTGAATTCCCTATTGGATTTATTAGTGACTATCTTATATTTATGGCCCCTAGTTCTGGTCTCCCCCGCAAGTGGAAACATCTTCTTTACATCTATGCTATCAAACCCTTTCAGAATCTTAAAGACCTCTATCAGGTCACCCCTCAGCCTTCTCTTTTCTAGAGAAAACAGCCCCAGCCTGCTCAATCTTTCTGATAGGTATAACCTCTCAGTTCTGGTATCATCCTAGTAAATCTTTTTTGCACCTTCTCCAGTGCCTCTATGTCCTTTTTATAATATGGAGACCTGAACTGTTCACAGTACTCCGTGTGGTCTAACCAAGGTTCTATACAAGTTTAACATAACTTCTCTGCTTCTCAATTCTATCCCTCTAGAAATGAACCCAGTGCTTGCTTTACTTTTTTTATGGCCTTATTAACCTGCATCGCTACTTTTAGTGATTTGTGTATCTGTACCCCCAGATCCCTCTGTTCCTGTACCCCATTTAGTCTCTTATTATCCAAGCTGTATGTAGCCTCCTTATTCTTCCTACCAAAATGTAACACCTCACATTTATCTATATTGAAATTCATTTGCCAATTACATGCCCATTCTGCAAGTTTATTAATGTCTTCCTGTATTTTGTTACAGTCATCCTTGGTATTAACTATACCCCCCAGTTTGGCGTGGTCCGCAAATTTTGAAATTGTACTCCAATTCCCGAGTCCAAATCATTTACATAAATGGTGAACAATAGCACCGATCCTTGTGGAACACCACTTCCCACCATTTTTCCAGTCTAAGTAACTACCTTTAACCCCTACTCTCTGTTTTCTATTTTGTAGCCAGCTTGCTATCCATTCTGCTACTTGTCCTCAGATTTTAGTCATGAATCTACAATCTTATCGAAGGCCTTTTGAAAACCCAAATATATTACATCTACTGCATTACCTTTGTCTATCCTTTCTGTTAAATTCACAATTCTGTGCTATTCACCATTCCCAGCTCAGAGAATAAACGGTATTAAGTCGCATGGGCCCCGATATTTACAGGGAGTGAGTGGGGGTGTGTGTCAGCGGCCGGGATACCCAGAAATACCGGAAGGCAGTAGTCCTGGCGATTTTAACGGCAGGACCTCAATAGAATTTTTTTCCTCCGTTTCCTGCCCAGCAGCCAGCCAGATTGAGAGACTGGCCGTCAGCCGGGCAGGAAAGCCTCCTATACAAGACAGCAGGCGGAGACTCCTGGGAACGGTACCCATGAATCAAGAAGATCAGGGATCTTCGGGGGTGGGGGGGCTCGGAGCGCAGCAGCGAGGGGGGAAGGAGGGAGACGTCACTGGGGGGAGACATCGCTAGGGAGAGACATCACGGGGGGAGACATCGCAGGGGGGGTCAGCTGATTGCAGGGAGAGTTGGCAAATTGGGGGCAGCGGGTCAGAAGATCGCGGCAGGTTTGTTTGAGGTGCCAGGGAGAAGCACTCCCACTTCTCCTGGCCCACAAGCAGTGTTCTAAAAAGCATTTACCTGCTGGATCTGGCAGCTCCTGCCTCCCTTAAGCTGCCAGGTTTCCCGGGCTCTGGGAAATCCAGCCTGTCAGCGTTAAAGTTAAATGGCTGCGCAAATATCAGGAATGCAGCCTCATTTAAATATAATCACTGACCTGCCTCTCCAGAGCAGGTTACTCAGCTGCCCCCAAACCCACCGTGGTAAAACCGGAAGTTGGTGTGTTCATGGCAGGGTGGGGTTGAGTTTCACCTTTTTAGCAATTTAACCTCCGACCCTCTCTTGCCTATCATGCGGGGGTTAAAATCCCACCCCATGGTATCTGGAAATGCCTATCTTGATAGTGGTAGTGTGATGAAGTCGATATGTAGACAATGTGAGGTCAGCTTGGAGCATCCACAAATGATTGTCCAGGTTTATTGACAGTTGTGGAGAGGTAACGGATACAGGAGCTGTTCAAGGGGCAGTGTATCAGCAGGCCCACTGCTGGAGGTTGTCCAGTGGAATCAGAGGGGTATAAATTTGTCTTGGGTGTTAGCACGAATTGGGCAATAGTGAATCAGCAGCTTGTTTTACACGCCGTCTGATTTCCTTTACCATTGAAGTCAATAGGAAGAAAATCAGGCACAATGCAAAACGGGCCGCCAATTCGCTATCGTCTGCTTTGTGCTACCACCCAAAATTAATTCATACCCCCAGAGGGCCAAGATGGAGTGGAGCGTTGACCATGAGCCAGCAGAGGCTGATCCAGGGGTTCATTGGAGATGAGTAGTGGTCTCAGTTGTTTGCAGTGCCCTCCAGCAGATCTGGTACACTAGCAGAAGGGCGAGGAGCAGTGGGATTGAATCCTGAGGACCAACTGCAGTGAAGTCCAGGGAGTCAGAGGAAAGTGATAGGTAAATCCATGGAATCAGTGCAAATGAGGGACCTGGCCCAAGGAACATCTGTAAGGAGGTGAGGAGCTCATAAGATCGGGAATAGCTGCAGGTCCTTAAGGAGCTGGTCCAACCCAGTCCAGTGAAGTCCAGTCCAGTCCCCTAGTTTTAATTATGCAATTCTTGACATAGTTTAAAAATAATATGGTGCCATTGCAGACAACACTTCATTTTTATTTTAATTGCCTAAGAGTATGCAAGTCCTAAATGCTATATTTTATTCTTTATACGATAAACTTAGCTAAGCAATCCCAACAGGCATTTAATTAACTGAATGAATGCCCTACTAAGCTATCTCTATCAGTATATCAATGTATCTGTAATTGTTCCGAGAATTGTGTGTTAACAGATTGATTTCAAAACTTAACTCAGTGCTTGACAACATTCTGGAGGATTGTGCAAAAGGATGTAATCTCCAGTTGAATTACAATAAGATATATATTTAGAGTCTTGGACTAGAGATCCCAATTAGGTGATTATTGGCTTCAGTCCATTTCTTGGAATACAGGAAATAGCTGCAATTATGTGTAAGGTGGGTCCATGTGCAATGGTAATTGGTGCAGCGATGTAGATGTAGCAGCATATGTCACCAAAGTTACAAATATGAAGAACTTCAAAAACGTTGTTTTATTTAAAAAAAGGAAAACCCAGCCGAAGCAATATAAAGTAACAGTTTTATTTTAGTAGCTGTGGCAGCAGCAGCAGTAGCTGGTGTCGTGAACCAATTGGATTAACACACCTGTCTCTTTGTGGGTGATCTGACTTTGTAAAATAGAGGGTTCCTTTTGGACACCTTGCAATACAGTGAAGATCAAAGGCAATCTGGGCACCCTAAACATTCACTCCCTTCACCACCGGCGCACTGTGGCTGCAGTGTGTACCATCTACAGGATGCACTGCAGCAACTCACTAAGGCTTCTTCGACAGCACCTCCCAAACCCACGACCTCTACCACCTAGAAGGACAAGAGCAGCAGGCACATGGGAACAACACCACCTGAACGTTCCCCTCCAAGTCACACACCATCCTGACTTGGAAATATATCGCCGTTCCTTAATCGTCGCTGGGTCAAAATCCTGGAACTCTCTACCTAACCGCACTGCGAGAGAACCTTCACCACACGGACTGCAGCGGTTCAAGAAGGCGGCTCACCACCACCTTCTCAAGGGCAATTAGGGATGGACAATAAATTCAGGCCTCGCCAGCGACGCCCACATCCCATGAATGAATTTTTAAAAATACCATGGTATTACAGAGATGAAAACAAACACCCTAAATAGGTGAGATAGACATAGACAGAGTAACTACGGTCTAGAAATTGGTTTATGCCAAAACCCAGCAGCAGTGACCACCATGCCAAATCTGATGTGCAAGAGGACCACATGAAATTGGTCCTCTTGTGTCATCAGGATGCAACAGGCATGCTGGGGGAAGTATAGCAGTCCTGAAGACGGTTAAAGTCGGCCGGTGGGGCGCGGCCCATGGTAAATTGGGGGGAAGGGGGAGGAGATTGGGAGGGGGCAGAGTAGTGGCTGGCAGCAGACCACAGTTTCAATGTGGAGGCAGGAAGAGCAATCCTCCTCTTCCTGGCTTCACAATCAGGTAAGTATTTTTGCTTCTTACTGAACTACTTATGGCAGCCTCCAGCATTCCCTGGAAACCCAGCTGCTAAAGGGAGACGGGAACTGCTGGATCCAGCAGGTAAGTGCTTTCCCAGCATCGCTTGTGGGCCAGGAGTAGCAAGAGTGCATCCCCCAGCCCCTCAAGCTAACCTGCCGCAATCTGCCTCCTTCCCTGCGGGAGACCTACTCGTCGATTTACCGCCTGCTTTGCGCCGATCTTGATTTTAACCTGCTCTTCTGTGTTCAGGTGTTAAAGGCACCTACCTGAAGCCATGGGAACCTTCTTTAAATATGCAGATCGGAGTCTGAGATATCATCGGGCCACGAATGCAATTTTAACTCTAGCCATTTAAGATAAGTTTTATTATTTTTCCTTGTGTGCCCAGGAGGAGTAAGAGTACCCCTCCAGGTCCCACAAGGAAAGTTTAGGCTTCCCCTGCCCCGGGGCTTCACCTTCTTTCCTCCCGCTGGCCAGTTGCCGCTTTCCGCCAGTTTCTGACTTTCGGAGCTTCAGGCAGAGTCCATAGATTTCATGTTCCAATTGGCATATGTCCCACAAGTGTTACGTGCATGTTTGTTGTAGAGTGGGTTGCCTTTCATAACGTGGAGAATGCATCTTCTTGTGGCAAGCCGAGATAGCTGCATTAGCTTACAAATTGCAAAAGTGAACCAATGTTTTTTGATTTACCTAGTTTTCCCTACTGTCCTTTTCAACCTTGATGAAGTCCTGCACCATAGACCTTGGTCCTTCACCTAGGTTTCAGCTTATCTATTTAATCTTGTCTCACAGCCAGCAGTGTCTGTTCTTTATTGGATTTAAACTTTGAATTTTAAAAATTACATTCAAATCTCATGGTGCAACGCAGGGTAGGGCGACTGATCCATAACAATTTACTAGTAAAATAAGGTGTAACCTTAATATTTTTAAGAACAAATCAATATTTCATCTCTAGTCATCTAGTGGATGGGGAAAAGATGACTGAATCCTTGATGGTAGCATCCAGTCACATGCAGATTTATGGGTGGAATGTATCCATATTCCTTGGCGGACTAGTGATGCGTGTACTTCTAGTTCAGTCAGTATAGAACCAGCATGTTTTTTTTTCAGATAGACTAAGCTTTGTTTATGGATTTTGAGAAAACCTGAAATTTGGTGTTCTAAATCCTAATGTCAAAGAAACACAAACAGCCTACCCCACTGCACATTAGCTGTTCAAGATAAGATGCATATTGTGGCACTCCCGCAACACTGCACTCGATTGTGTGCTCAAGACCTGAAGATGTTTTAATGATGTGAAAATGTGTTGTATAAATATAAGTATTTTTTTCATTCTTTCTCTAGTGTGCAGCATATTTATACCATGATTATACGGCATGTAAATTATAACATTTTTTATACTCTATATTGCTTACCTGAAAAGCAGTTTCTGTGAGTTTCTGTATCCATTCGATGCAGTCTGATTTTTCAGTTAAAAATGTATACATTTTCGTGGTTGTCTCCACTGAGAAAGCGCTTGAATCCTTTGAGCAGTTTTCTGCGAGAACCTCAGATATTCTGATACAGTCGCTCATTCGAATGAACTTTTTGTCTATCCGTTTTGTAATCTGCTTCTCTGATAAACTTGATCCCTCTTTAAACTCAAAGTACTCAAGGCGAGCAACAGACTGATTGCTCTGGGAATAGAGGAAAAGCCAAACTCTCTTCCATTTCTGTGGGGGGAGAAAAAATGTGAATTCTAGTATACATTTTAAAATAGAATCAGGATGTACACAGATGTTTAACTTGCATCATTCATTTGAGAATGTTATTTAAAATAGTGCAGTACATATCTCAAAAAAGTAAATGTACACAATGCCTAATGCTGTTAACATTAATAAACATACTGATAATCAGTAAAGGGTAAAGAAATTAGTGGATCCAAGGATTTGACTTGTGGAATTACACATCATACGTGGGTAGACTTCGTCTGTTTGCATGCAATAACTTCATGCAGAAGCATTTAGCCAACTTTTTTTTAATGTGCTCCCCAAACACCCAACTGGATCACTTAAAACACGCCGATATATGTCACTGATTCGCAACGCTTTCACGCAAAATAAAAACATGCAACTCATCTCCCTCCCCAGTGATGACATTTTTAAAAATGCACGCTCATTTCTGACAATTATACATACAATGGATTTGCTTTCTCATTTAAAAGGACGGTGCTATAATTTGAAAGCAACGTGTATATAATTCGTATTCATGATGTCAGTAATAAAAAAATGGATCAAAGTAACAATAAAAATACCACAAATGTCTATAAAACTAATGTGATGTGCGTTCCTAGAAATGCACTTTTTGTTAGGAGATATCTACTGTTATCGACTCATTAGTTATAGTCTCCAGTATGTGAGGTCAGCAGGTGAGTCCTCGATCAAGGTAAGTTTGTCGCTATATCCCTGGGAAAATAGTTACATTATTATCCGTATCTAGCGCAAGGCATGCGTTGTGCGGTAAGTAAAGTCAGATACCTTTCTGAACTTCTGCTGCTGCATGTAGAGCAGGCCTTCTTTCACCGTCTCTTCCATGGCTGTTTATTACCCCGCATACCCTTTGTATGTAGTGTTCAATTCTTTTGTAGCGGATGTACTTGGTTTCCGCTTCGAGTTTCCGTTAGTTTCCAAATGCAAAGCACTGGCTCATACACCAGATGTGTTGCGGGCGGTGCTATATTTTCATTGTTTTCTGATATATATTATAATATTGAGGTACTTAGGGCAGTAAACAATGGATGCTGTGGCAGAGGAAATCTATTACTATTAACTGAGAGCTGAGTTTCGTAGCTTTGACCTTGCGAAAAGCTAAAATAAGCATTGTAGGAATAACTCGTCTGATGCATGCAAAGTGCAGCCCTACGGTCCCCGCTGTCATTAAGATGTACTGCCACTTTCACACTGATATAAAGTGGTTTTGGGTGTGCATGTAAAAGTGGCAGTATAACTCTTTAAACATGATAGACTCCCTCCCGGGCAGTAATTTTGACTTTGGATGATAGTGTAAAACAGGTGATGTCAGATCAGCCGCCCATTATACATCTCTCCCGATTTTCTTTTCACGAAGTTCATTTCTCAGAGAGCATTGTAATTCCAGCCTAAGTGTATTTATACTACGATGCTGGTTTTGCACCAAAGATAAAGTTGTTTGGATAAATTTTGGATTTCACTGCCCGGGCAGTAACCTGGTGGAGTGAATTGCCGGCCCTTAGTAGAATCTGTCTGATTTTCATTCCATTGATTTCAAACTACTTTTAACTAACACTGCAGTTATAATGTGAATGCAGCTTTTATGTCTTGTATGTCCCAAAACTGTCCAGTTCTGTCCCTGGTTTAGGTCAAGTAGTAGTTGATCCACCCCATCAGCAGTGAAACCAAACCTCTGTCTCTAATTCAAACTATCCAAGATAGACAATGTTACATGCATGTTCACACTTTGGGGTTGACTTGGACTTTTGGCCGACCTACCGACGGAGCATGCCGGCCGATAGCCCATGCCCATGGTGAAGAGTTGGCCGTAATTTTGAGGCACCGGCCTTATTAACAGATGGCCGGCGAGCTGCGGGGCACCAAGTGACCGAAAATGGCATTTGGGGTTCCAATGGGATCAATTTTCACTTCTATGGCCTGGCGCTAACGGCCTCAAAATGGTGTCGGTAGCCTTACCATCTCATTAACACCGACAAAGAGGCCAGCGACAGTTTGAAAGTGGCCTACCTCTAGGTGCCCAAAGTGCCTGCCCATAGGCTCCTTTTAATATGCAAAACCGGTTGCCAGGACCCCGATTGCTATTTTAAGTCGGACCTGGTCGGAGTGTGCGCTGTACACACTCTCATCAGTTCCATGGGCGATGGAGCCGAAAAGGCCTAGCCACAAAATGAATCTGGGCCGCTGCCGCCCCGGGACCCCCTCCCCTCGCACTTACCTTGCTGGGACGGCCTGATATTGGGAGGTCTCAATCCAGAGAGCTGCAGCGGGATGCCCATTTAGCGCCCCCACAGCTTGCCGACCCGATGTTAATAAGGCCAGTGCCTCAGAATCACTGCCATCTCTTCGCTGCGGATACAGGCAATCAGCTGGCGCACTCTGCCAGTTGGTCGCCCAAAAGTAAAAATTGACCCCAATGTCTTTGAGATGTCCCTTTCACACTATTCTCTGCCTCCATGCCTATTTATTTCCCTCTTTCTCTGCCATACCGCCTCCATGGGGAAGAGGGACAGGTTGTAGTTTTGATAATGGAGTTCCTGGTGTAACAGCACTCTGAAAGAGCACTAGAGGGGATGCAGATCCAATTAAAGCAGACCATGTTCCAGTTTCTAATCACGGGCCCCGATATTACCAGGGAGGTGGGATGGCAGCGTTGGGGGGGCGGCTGGGCGCGTGGGTAACCCGCCCAGTGAAATCGGTCCGTTCCCCACGTGATCACGGGTAACTTGAAGGCACTTACCGTGGCTTCCGGGTTTCCCATCATCAACCTGTGCAGCGGTTGTACTGCGCACCCACATCACAGGCTGTCAGCTGGAGCAGCTCTATTTAAAGGGGCAGTCCTCCAATGCTGCTCCTGCAGCAAAGAACCAAAAGTACAGAATGGAGCAGACCAGGGGAAAGGCTGCTTCCAGACTTACCGATGCCTCACTCCAGGTCCTACTAGATGGGGTGAGGAGGAGAAGGGATATTTTCCACCCAGCGGACGGGAGGAAGTGGCCTGTCTCGGCCTGGCTCGAGGTGGCAGAGGAGGTCACCAGCAGCAACGTCTCCCGCACATGGATCCAGTGCAGGAAGCGCTTCAATGACCTAACTAGGTCAGCCAAAGTGAGTACACTTACTCATTCTCCTACACTCCATCTTCCACATCACCGCCCCCACCCCACAACTCCTTCTGCATTGCCAACACTACACTATCACATCACTCCTCACACCCACTCAAACCTCATCCTCAACTTACCTGCACTTACTCACCTCCCCACTACTCATCCCACCACTACCACTCAACCCAATCCTCATACAATGTCATGGCTCTGTCTCATACTCACCCTCTGATGCATTTCTTTCATGGTCAGCCTCACCCAAACCAATGCATTCAGCGGTTGGCCATGTCACCATCCCTCACTCACGCCTCTCTACTTTCTCCCGTTACAGGAGAAGAGAGCCCAGAATGCACGGGAGAGGGCGAAGACCGGAGAGGGGCCACAACATCAGGTTGTCCTCACAGACGTGGAGCAGGAGGCTCTTGAACTAAGCCGCACCTTCGAGTGCCTGTCCGTCGGGGACGCCGAGACTGCCACCTGACAAACGTCGGGGGACAGAACTTTAACAATTAGCACTCACAATAGCAAATGATGTTAACATGCCTTGCCATCTTCAGCACCTCAACATCTGTCATCATGCTTAATATCGCCTTCTGTTCTCTTACTGGGCATTCAGCGACCACCATGACGGTGGAGGGCGATTCCTCAGAGGACCTGCCGGCCTCTGAGGGGGTACCGTCACATCTGAGCGAGCCATCCACCAGCACAGATACACAAACCTCGGTGGGTCCCCGTCTTCACTTAGTTGGGGTCGCACATGGTGAGTCACCACACACATGTGAGCACGAGCAGACATTGGTGGCAGGGGCAGCTGTGGAAAGTCCGCGTTGGTGGGAGCACTCTTCTCCAGGCTCTGTTCAGCTGGACACAGATGCTGAACCCTGGGCGCCATCTTTTAAAACAAGAATGATCGAGGGGCAGCAGCACATTTGCGAGGTGCTGGAACAGATGCCACGTGCGCTCTCCACAATCGCGCAGAGGATGGAGGAGTCCAACTCCTGCATGAGTGGAATGGTGGCACAGGTACAGGAGGGAATCTCTGAGATACTATCACAGGGACATGAGGGCATCTCTGAGATAGTGTCGCGGGTAAGTGCGGGAATGTCTGCGATGGAGGGAAGGCTAGCCTCCATCGAGCTTCAAGCACGGCTCACCAATGAGTCCATTGAGGCCCTGACAATGGCCCTTCGGACTCAGGATGAGCAACTTTCTGCCGCCTTAAACAGGCAGGCAGATACTCTGGCACTGGCCTTAAAAAGCGTCACACATGTCCTCCAAACTGTCGTCCAGCAGGGTGGTAGGAGTGATGTGGGCCTGGCCTAGGAGAGGGATGATGGTGAAAGGGGACATGGAAGTGGGGACACCACTCAAAGCGCTCCCACGTCTCACCCGTTGCCCCCCTCTCAACCAGTACCCGCAATGCTGCCTCCTCTCCAGGTGGACGAGTTTGCCCCTGCACAGGTGCAGGTGGAGCAGTCTTTGGAGGGGCCCTCATGGGCACCGAAACCCAGAAGGCGTAGGGTAAAAGCATCTAATCGGTCAGGGCATGAACAAGAGCAACCTGCCACTACCTCTGCTGCAGCCACAGGGGAAGCACCATGTAGGAGTACTCATAAGTGCAAGGTGAAAATTTTGTGAGCACAAAGGGGATGCACAAGGGTGTTTGACGGTTTGTCATGTTTTTTATTTATATTTAATTTTTGTTAATGGCAATTAAATATTATTATTGTCACCACTACTGCCACATCTTGGCCACTCTTGACTGGCTTGTCCCTTTCATGAGGTTCACCATGAACACCCACACTTGATGCCACCCATTGGGTCACTCTACAGTGGGTGTATGTGTAGTTGCACGACTATTTTGTGCAGGTGCCTGTGGCGCAACATTGTGTTGTGGAGCTCCATGTGGCGGAGGTGGTCAGCATGCCTGGTGAAGCTGGTGATGTTGCTCGTCCTCGGATGAAGTGATGAATGCAGCTATGGTGCCCCCCCCCCATCCTGACAGTGTGAGTTTGAGGAGGTCCGCAAAGTAGGTAAATGTGTTTGCACAGCAGAGTTTAGGGTATAAATTAATAATTTTGAGTGGAAAGACAAAGGTGTTGCAGCCAAAACTTTGTCTGAAGTGACAGAGTGCCCTGCTGCAATAAATGAGGTATTCCCCCCACCTGTCAAATAATCCTTTGCATCTCCCACTGGCTGCTGGCTGAAACACGTTTGTTCCAATATGGAGTATTTCCCACAGCACGGGAAACACGCTGAGGATCCTTCAAAGTTGCACCCCTGCCAAAATCTCCACTCAATGAGGTCTGTCAAGTACCTCAAGTATCTAAATAACAATGTAAAGTTGCATCCCGCCGGCTTTAATTGCTGGTGGGAGTCCTGCATGCGGGAGCTGCGTGCGCACCCGAACACATCACCGGGGAACCCGGAAGTCAGCGGGTCGGAGCCGGGCTCTGAACCCGCTCCGGGATTCCGCCATTTTAGGAGCCCCCCCTCCCCTAACACACCCATTGGCCCCACTGTGTCTATCTCCAGCTGTTGCTAATAAGATTTACTGCGTGAGGATAATGTGGGGTCATTTTCTGAGTATGCGCTGGTGGTGGGAAAACCTCGCATGCCACCAGTGTATATCACAAAATCACTGGCAGTGCACCTGTGGTTTTTCCACAAGTGCAGCCAGCAGGTGAGGCTCACGGCCATTGACTTGAACTCGGAAAATTACCCCATAGCTTTTCCTGCTTTCATAGCTGTCATCCTTTTTTTCAGATGACTAATTGTAGGTTCCAGGATATCAGCAGATGACTCTCAGAAGAGGACTATATCTGACAGAGAGAGTCTCCAGAGCTAGGATGCCATTGCCATGCCTGAGACTAATAGAGGAGCATTGTCTAAAGAAAGTTGTATGACGTGGTGCAGATGAGTTGAGGGTGTGTGACCTACCATAAAAAATGAACAGACTTTGAGAGGCTCATATTATAGGGCACCCCAAACTAATTCGGATACCAAAATCTCTGCTTGCATACAGTTTATTTTATTGTAGAGTAAATAAATTTATATACCTGATATTTAGCCTGCATTTGGGCATTGGTAAGAGGTCTCAAAAGAAGCAATTTGAATAGTAAACCATGGTCCCCCAAAAGCTGTCTTTGAAATTGGCTGACCTATTCAAATGACAGAGGACTAAATTACTAATAAAAGATGAGCAAATCATGTGTTCAGGCCAGTTACTTGGCAGATTTTTTCTGAGCATGATAGGCCATCTG
Organism: Heptranchias perlo; assembly: GCF_035084215.1. NCBI lineage: Eukaryota > Metazoa > Chordata > Chondrichthyes > Hexanchiformes > Hexanchidae > Heptranchias > Heptranchias perlo. The sequence continues at coordinate 16,736,800 of NC_090345.1, read as the reverse complement.
CAAGTTGAGGGAATAGAATACCTTAGAATTGATGTATGCTTTTGGATTGACTTATAGTGACCTTATCTCCCATGGGTATAGTCTACCATGCCCAGGAGAGGCAAGCAATAACATTAAACCTTTGCTTCTGGCCAGCTTGCCTCACATTCTTGATGAAATAAATGGACCTGCCAGCATTCCAGGACAGTGAATCAGCCAGCTTCTTAATGCTATTTTAACTTTTATTTTGTTCTCTTAAGGTGCCACATCCAATCCAACCTTAATAGCAAAGACCCTGGGGATTAAATTGGATAACTCCCTAAAACGTGTGTGGGGAGCAATTAACCCGCTCCCGATTGGTGCTGCGTGCTGTTTTAAATGATTGATGCATGCAGCCAGTGCTACCTGCACTGTTCATTGGCTGCATGCATCAGCAGGGGGCCCGATATCATGAGTGGCTGGCACTACTCAAAGGCAGCCTGCACCTCTTAAACGGGAGGTGCATTGTGGCTGCGAGAAGTGGCGGAAGTCAGTTGTGAACTGAATCTGTGCTGTAATATATTGAAGAATGGCTGAACATGTGAGAGATTGTGCACCAAAGTTCTCTGATAATGCACTGGAGGCCTTGGTGCAAGAGGTGGAGAGAAGGAGGGATAGCCTGCATCCGCAAGAGGGCAGGAGGTCCTCTAGACATATGCTCATGATTCAGTGGGAGGAAATAGCAGAGGAGGTCAATGCCAGGAGCATAGCTCCAAGAACATGGATACCGTGCAGAAAGAAGTTCAATGATTTGACACAAGTTGTTAAAGTGAGTCATGTTCAACTCCCAGAGGAAGCCCTAGCAGACCACCCATGTCTGGAAGCACTATATTTTAAGCACTATATTTTTCTCAGCACTATATTTTAACTGCCACTAAAAGTACTGCAAGATCAGCCAGACCACTCCCTGTAGAGTATTGAAACTTTAGCCAAGCAGAGGAAACCTCCAAAAGCGTGTACAATTGCACCAGCAGCCAGAAGAAATGATCCAGCAACTAACCTGTAAGCACTTCATGATCCCTTTAAATAGCGCTGGTTGGGGTCCTTCATGCCGTTTAATGTCGTGTTCAGTGGTGCAAGGTTAAGACAGGGTGTTGGCTGGAGCATGGAGTTGCAAAATGGCAGCAGTGGCTTCAAATCAACATTTCACACTGATTCGCATCATAATCGCCCTACTCTGCATGTTGCCAGCTGTTGTTAGTCACGTGCGCACAAACTCCTTTACCAGGATGGCGTCCTGTGCCCTTCCCATCGGAAGTATGCACGTGCATCTTGGACCCCATTTTCGAGACTTAGTTGGTCGCATAGCGCCTAAAAAATGGGCGTCGCACGGCCGAATTTAACCCTTCCCATGTCCTAAGCTAATTGTGCAGTTTGGTTGACCCTCTTGACTTAGAACCATTTCTTGATGTCATTGAGCCATCTAGGTCTCTGTGTTCCCTTTACTCTATTTTCCATCCATTTGATGTCAGTAATCTAATCTGAGCTGCTCCTGTGATTCAAATAAGAGCCCCATAATTTCTACTGGAACCATAGAATCTTGCCATGGGTAAGCGCAGGTTGGAATTTTGGATCAGCATGGACATGTGCCTGAGTTGCTGTGCACTGCAACATATGACAAGAAAAAAATGGGACAAAGGGAGGTTTGCCTGCCAGCTGGCATCAGCCTCCTTGCGAAGGAGAAATTATGTTAATAAGATCCCTCACTGAAACTCACCTTATTTTATATCAACTCCTGCTGCTCACAGCACCCAAATAAAATGAACAAATTAGTAAACTAGTCACCTGACCTGCTGTAGTTGGATTCTTAAAGCTACCTTTTTCATTGAGAAGTTATGTATGTTTTAATGGAACTGTTGATACCTAGTTGCAGTTTGCTCCCAGCATGAGGTTAGTTAGATATGGAGACCACCATTTTTGCATATTTCCTATGGACCTGGGATATTCCATTTACTCTATCCACTACCTCCATCCATGCAGCTTGCACTTCTGCTTTCATTGCAAGGTGATCTTTCAATCTAAAAAGCACCGCCCTTTGTTATACCTCCTGCACAAGCACCTCCAATGCATAGAATCACAGAATCATAGAAATTTACAGCATAGAAGGAGGCCATTCAGCTCATCGTGTCTGTGCCGGCCGAGAAAGAGCTATCCAGCCTATTCCCACTTTCCAGCTCTTGGTCCGTAGCCTTGTAGGTTACGGCACTTCAAGTGCATATCCAAGTACTTTTTAAAATGATGAGGGTTTCCGCCTCTACCACCCTTTCAGGCAGTGAGTTCCAGACCCCCACCACCCTCTGAGTGAAAAAATTTCTCCTCAACTCCCCTCTAATCCTTCCACCAATTACTTTAAATCTTACTGAAAAGGAGGAGTCCCCCCACTAAATTGCCCTTTACCTCCATTAAAAATTTCCAGAAAAAATTATCAGTCTAAATAATCACACTTTAAAAGTTGCTGCCTCAATGGAAATTCTATCCCCCAGCCAACTGTTCATCTGACTTGGCTCCCAGCACTATGGGGCCGTGAAAAAGGTGGTTTAGGTTCCTGCCAGCAAGAGGCATGAGCCTCATTAGTCCATGAAAACATGGTCCTATGTCGTCAATAAGATCCTTGTGCACTTTTGAAGTAAAAATGGGCAGAGAATGCATTACACATGCTCTGCCTGTTGGTACTTGGCACAGAGCAGTCTAATTAATGGTCCTTAAAGGGACCATTGCAGGCTGCGCAAAAAATTGTAAGAGATAAAGATTTTTAATGATTTTTATGGGGTCAGGAAGAGCATTAATGCTCCTCTTGTCCCACATAAACTCCCCTGATGTACATTCCTCCAAGGCCCTCCCTCACGATTGCTTCCCCCCATAATCTACTTGGACTGACTGGGTTCCATGGAGAAGCTACCAGATTTCCCATTCTCCCCAGTCGGCGAGCTGTTCCAAATGCACGAGCAGCTCACTGACGGAATTCTAATGAGGCTCCTCCATGAATATAGTTTGGGCCTCCAAACTGATTCAATCAGGTGGGCAGTGTGCTCATACTGCCTACCTCTTGCCTGATGGAAATAGTCACTTCAAAGTTGACCCCCATGTTTCACACCCACATAAAGCTGTCAACCAAACCCTACCATTTCATTATCTCGATGATTGTTACCAGGTTAAGCTGTCAGTTGGTTGAGCAGTTTGTTGTTAAACATTTGTTTCACTGTTGGTATTTGTCTTTTGATTGCAGTTACCATCCCGATTGATTTTACTGTTGAGATATATGAATTAGTGCATATATTCAATTGAGCACCATCATCTGTTATGATAGTTTTTGATCTTCCCAGTTTTTTTGCCAGTGACCTTTTTTATTTGCTTTTTGTTGATTTTAACCCACATTCTATGCTCATGTAGCTTATTGTAAACTTTCTACTGGCTCTGCAATCATCACTACATCATTGGCATATCAGATCTTCACCAGCTGCCATTCACCTTGATGCCATTGTTGGCATCTATCAATGCCTCACCTAATTATTTCTGAATAGATGCTGTACAGGAATGGAGAAGGCATTTTCTATTTTTTTTACATTTGTTTTATTTTCAATCTAATTTTGTTTTAAAATCTAATTTTTCCTTTTATCCCACACCTTCCTTAGATCTGATTTGTATTCCTAAGTTGAAACTTCACTGATAAAATTTAGCTGAAAATCAGTTTCATAGATGAGTGTGAATTTCCTCGGAGCTCCTCCTGCTCCACATTGTAACTTTGGAGGAAGTGCAGTGGAAAATCCGTTTACGTGCATAAATTGGGTTTCCGCCACACTCCGTCAAATTACGGCAGCAAAGTGGGAGAAGCTCTGAGAAAATTCAACTAAGGCATTCAACCGACTAAATCTTGGGCCCTCAAGGACTGATCTGATTAAATAACAAACTGAATGATGGTTTTTTAAACCAAAATCAGGCACTTCACTCACAGATCATTTTTCAGCGCCTAAGGGAGCAGACACCACCAAAACAATATTGGTAAAGAAAGAAGAAAGAACTTGCATTATTATAGCTTCTTTCACCAGCGAATTCAGTATTTTTGAAGTGTAGTCACTGTTGTAACCTAGGAAAGGCAGCAGCCAATTTGCACTCACCGAGATCCCACAAACAGCAATGAGATAATGACCAGATAATCTGTTTTACTGATGTTGGTTGAAGGATAAATATTGGCCAGGAAAACTCCCCTGCTCTTCTTTGAAATAACGTCAGGGGATCTTTTATGTCCACCTGAGAGGGCAGAAGAGGCCTCGTTTTAATTTCTTATCCAAAAGACGGATCGGTGAGACGTTAAATGGTATCCTTAATAGTTCTAATGTACTTTTGTTTTGCTTATCCATGTCCAGCACTGCATCTGAACTAGACAAGAAAGTACCTTAATCTCCCAAGGATCCTGCTAAGGGGTATTTATACTACAATGGTAGTATCAATACAAAGTGACTGCCTCACACCAACACTAAAGCTTTGTATTGTAAATATGGAGTTAAGAGTCTGATCTGATTCCAGAGTGAAGTGGAATGAGAATTCTTCCTCGGGGAGTCTCACTTTGCCTCACTTCAGAGTCAGATTGAGCCTTGACTCTGGATTTATACTTCAACTTTAGTGAAGCAAAACTACTTCCATTGTAATGTAAATGCATCTTGAACATGGAACTTTACTGCATAATAGAGTTAGCAATAAGGAATTTAGCTGCAACATATAACACCATTCCTACAGACCAAATATCCTTCCTTTAATTGTTAATCATTTTTGATGTTTGTTTCAAGAATAAGGTGTGAGATTTTATTACCATTGCAGATGGTATACTCCCTACAAATTATCTAAAAAAAAACAAATGATATAGCCCCGTAGTTAAGCTTAATCTCAAAAAAAGATCTTTGGCAGTGCCTTTTCTTAAACAACAAATAGGAATGGTCATAAAATCAAAGAAGTGCTGGAAATACACAGCAGTTCTGGCAGCAACTGAAAACACAGCTTGACATTTCAGGTCAATTTTCCTTAACCTAAATTGAATTCTCTTGCAGCAAAATTTTGTTTAACAGTAGCATATCTTTATGTTTTATTGACTTTTTGTGCTCATCATAGGATCATAAATCATAGAAACTTATGGCACAGAAGGAGGCCATTCGGCCGGTTGTGACTGTGCCAGCCGAAAAAGAGCTATCATGTCTAATCCCACTTTCCAGCACTTGGTCCGTAGCGTTGTAGGTCACGGCATTTCAAATGCATATCCAAGTACTTTTTAAATGTGATGAGGGTTTCTGCCTCTGCCACCCTTTCAGGCAGTGAGTTCCAGACCCCCACCACCCCTGGGTGAAAAAAATTCTCCTCGGCTCCCCTCTAATCCTTCTACCAATTACTTTAAATCTATGCCCCCTGGTTATTGACCTCTCTGCGAAGGGAAATAGGTCCTTCCTATCCACCTTATCTAGGTCCCTCATAATTTTATACACCTCAATTAAACCTCCCCTCAGCATCCTTTGTTCCAAAGAAAACAACCCCAGCATATCCAATCTTCCCCATACCTAAAATTCTCCAGTCCTGGCAACGTCCTCGTAAATCTCCTCTGTACCCTCTCTAGTGCAATCACATCTTTCCTGTAATGTGGTGACCAGAACTGTATGCAGTACTCAAGCTATGGCCTAACTTGTGTTTTATACAGTTCCAGCATAACCTTCTTGCTCTTATATTCTGTGCCTCATCTAATAAAGGGAAGTATCCCGTATGCCTTCTTAACTACCTTATCTACCTGTTCTGCTACCTTCAAGGATCTGTGGACATGCACTCCAAGGTCTCTCTGTTCCTCTACACCTCTCAGCATCCTTCCATTTATTATGTATTCCCTTGCCTTGTTTGCCCTCCCCAATTGCATTACCTCACACTTCGCCCTATTCAATTCCATTTGTCACTTTTCTGCCCACCTGACCAGTCCATTGATATCTTCCTGCAGTCTACAGCTTTCCCCCTCACTATCAACCACAGGGCCAATTTTTGTATCATCTGCAAACTTCTTAATCATGCCCCCTACATTTAAGTCTAAATCATTAACGTATACCACAAAAAGCAAGGGACCTAGTAGTGAGCCCTGCGGAACCCCAATGGAAGCAGCCTTCCCGTAACAAAAACACCCATCGACCATTACCCTTTACTTCCTGCCACTGAGCCAATTTTGGATCCAACTTGCCACTTAAAATCATAGAATCATAGAAAGGTTACAGCACGGAAGGAGGCCATTTGGTCCATCAAGCCCGCGCTGGCTCTATGCAAAAGCAATCCAGCTTGTCCCACTCCCCCGCCCTATCCCCGTAGTCCTGTACATTTTTTCCTTTCAAGTATTTACCCAGTTCCCTTTTGAAGGCTGTGGTTGAATCAGCCTCCACCATCCCGTCGGGCAGTGCATTCCAGATCCTAACCACTCGCTGTGTAAAAAAGTTTTTCCTCATATCACCTTTGGCTCTTTTTCCAGTCACCTTAAATCTATGTCCTCTGGTTCTTGACCCTTCCGCCAATGGGAACAGTTTCTCTGTATCTACTCTGTCTAGACCCTTCATGATTTTGAATACCTCCATCAAATCTCCTTGCAACCGTCTCTGTTCCAAGGAGAACAATGCTAGTTTCTCCAGTCTATCCACATAACTAAAGTCCCTCATCCCTGGAATCATTCTAGTAAATCTCTTCTGCACCCTCTCTAAGACCTTCACATCTTTTCTAAAGTGGGGTGCCCAGAAATGGACACAATACTCCAGTTGTGGCCGAACCAGTGTTTTATAAAAGGTCATCATGACTTCCATACTTTTGTACTCCATGCCTCTAGTTATAAAGCCCAGGATCTTTTTAACCACTTTCTCAGCCTGCCCTGCCACCTTCAACGATTTGTGCACGTATACCCCCAGATCTCTCTGTCCCTGTACTCCTTTTAGAGTTGTGTCCTCTAGTTTATATTGCCTCTTCTCGTTCTTCCTACCGAAATGTATCACTTCACATTTTTTGCATTAAATTTCATCTGTCACATGTCCGCCCTTGCCACCATCCTGTCTATATCCTCTTGAAATCTATCACTATACTTCTCAATGTTTACTCCCCTTCCAAGTTTTGTGTCATCTGCAAATTTTGAAATTGTGCCCTGCACACCCAAGTCCAAGTCATTAATATATACGAAGAAGAGCAGTGGTCACATCATCGACCCCTGGGGAACACCACTGTTACACCTCCCTCCAGTCTGAAAAACAGCTGTTCACCACTACTTTCTGTTTCCTGTCACTTAGCCAATTCTGTATCCACGTTGCTACTGCCCCCTTTATTCTATGGGCTGCAATCTTGATGACAAGCCTACCATGCTGCACTTTATCAAACGCCTTTTGAAAGACCATATACACCACATCAACTGCATTGCCCTCATCTACCCTCTCTGTTACCTCATCAAAAAACTCTTATCAGGTCAGTTAAACATGATTTGCCTTTAACAAATCCATGCTGGCTTTCCCTAATCAATCCACACTCATCCAAGCGACTATTAATTCTGTACTGGATTATCGTTTCTAAAAGTTTCCCCGTCACTGAGGTTAAACTGACTGGCCTGTAGTTGCTGGGTCTATCCGTACACCCTTTTTTGAACAAGGGTGTAACATTTGCAATTCTCCAGTCCTCTGGCACCACCCCCGTATCTACGGGTGTTTGGAAGATTATGGCCAGTACCTCCGCAATTTCCACCCTTACTTCCCTCAGCAACCTAGGATGCATCCCATCCGGATCAGGTGACTTATCTACTTTAACTATACCTAGCCTTTCTAGTATCTCTTCTTTATCAATTTTTAGCCCATCCAGTATCTCAACTACATCTTCCTTTACTGAGACTCTGACAGATGCAAAGGACTCATTTAGTACCTCGGCCATCCCCTCTGCCTCCATCAGTAGATCTCCTTTATGGTCCTTTCCCTTGGATCCGATGGGCTTTTACTTTTTTGACCAGTCTGCCATGTGGGACCTTGTCAAAAGCCTTGCTAAAATCCATGTAGACTACAGCAAACACGCTATCCTCATTGACCCTCCTTGTTACCGCCTCAAAAATTTCAATCAAGTTAGTCAGATACGACCTTCCCTTAACAAATCCGTGCTGACTGTCCTTGATTAATCCATGCCTTTCTAAATGATGATTACTATTGTCCCTCAGAATTGTTTCCAATAATTTGCACCACCGAGGTTAGGCTGACTGGCCTGTAATTACTCGATCTATCCCTTTCTCCCTTTTTAAACAACAGTACAACATTAGCAGTCCTCCAATACTCCGGCACCACGCCTGTAGCCAGGGAGGATTGGAAAATGATGGTCACAGCCTCCGTTATTTCCTCCCTTGCTTCTCTTAACAACCTGGGATACATTTCATCCGGGCCTGGCGATTTATCTACTTTCAAAGATGATAAACCCCTTAATACTTCCTCTCTCACTATGTTTATCCCATCCAATATTTCACACTCCTCCTCCTTAACTATAATGTCTGTATCGTCCCCCTCTTTTGTGAAGAAAGACGCAAAGCATTCATTAAGAACCATGCCCACATCTTCCGCCTCCACACATAGGTTACCTCTTTGGTCTCTAATAGGCCCTACTCTTTCCTTAGTCATCTTCTTGCTCTTTATGTATTTATAGGATATCTTTGGGTTTTCCTTGATTTTACTTGCCAGTATTTTTTCATGCCCTCTCTTTGCTTCCCTGATTTCCTTTTTAATTTCACCCCTGCACTTTCTATACTCCTCTAGGTTTTCTGCAGTATTGAGCTCTCGGTATCTGACATAAGCTTCCCTTTTTTGCCATATCCTACCCTATATGTTCCTTGACATTCAGGAAGCTCTAGATTTGGCAGTCCCACCCTTTTTCTTTGTGGGAACATACTTGCTCTGAACCCTCACTATCTCCTCATGAATGCCTTCCACCGCTCTGACACTGATTTACCTTCAAGTAGCTGTTTCCAGTTCACTTTTGCTAAATCACTTCTCAACTTAGTAAAATTGGCCTTTCCCCAATTTAGAACTTTCACTTCTGTTCTATCTTTGTCTTTTTCCATATCTATACTAAATCTAACTGAATTATGATCACTACCACCAAAATGCTCTGCCAATGATACTCCTTCCAGATGCCCAGCTTCATTCTCTAAAACTAATTCCAGAACTGCCCCCTCTCTTGTTGGGCATGCTACGTACTGGCCAAAAAGGTTCTCGTGAATGCATTTTAAGAATACCTTTTACACTGATTCTATCCCAGCTAATATTAGGGTAGTTGAAATCCCCTATTACTATTGCCCTATTGTTTTTGCACTTCTCAGGAATTTGCCTACATATTTGCTCTTCTATCTCCCTCACACTGTTTGGGGTCTATAGTACACTCCCAGCAGTGTGATTGCCTCTTTTTTGTTCTTTAGCTCAACCCATATGGCCTCATTTGATGATCGTTCTAACATTCCATCACTCTGCACAGCCGTAATTGTTTCTTTAACCAATATTGCCACCCCCCTCCTTTTTTATCCCCCTCTCTATCTTGTCTGAAAACCCCGTAACCAGGAACATTGAGCTGCCATTCCTGCCCCTCTTTAAGTCATGTTTCAGTAATAGCTAAGAAATCCTACTTCCACGTGTCTATCTCTGCCCTCAGCTCATTTGCCTTATTCCCTAGACTCCTTGCATTGACGTATATACCATTAAGCACTGCCAAACTCCTTTGTTGTCTATTTTCTAACCTTTGTTTCCTCTGCCTTCCATTTCCAGCTTCTCTCCCTTCTGAATCCACACTTAAGTTCCCACCCCCCTGCCAAGCTTGTTTAAACCCTCCCCAACAGCACTAGAAAACCTCCCAGCCCTGTTGAGATGCAACCCATCCAGTTGTACAGGTTCCACCTCCCCCAGAACTGGTCCCAATTACCCAGGAATCTAAAGCCCTCCCTCCTGCACCATCTCTCCAGGCACACATTCATCTGCACTATCCTCCTATTTCTATACTCACTAGCGCGTGGCACCAGGAGTAATCCGGAGATTACTACCTTTGAGGTCCTGCTTATTAATCTCTTTCCTAGCTCCTTAAAATCTGCCTGCAGGACCTCATCCCTTTTTCTACCTATGTCATTAGTACCGATATGGCCCACGACCTCTGGCTGTTCACCCTCCCCCCTCAGAATGTTCTGTAGCCGTTCAGTGACATCCTTGACCCTGGCACCAGGGAGGCAACACACCATCCTGGAATCACGTCTGCGGCCACAGAAATGCCTTTTCTGCTCCACTAGCTATAGAATCCCCTATCACTATTGCTTTCCTGACCATCCTCCTCCCCCCCTGTACAGCTGAGCCACCCATGGTGCCATGGACTTGGCTCTGGCTGTACTCCCCAGAGGAACCATCGCCCTCACCAGCATTCAGAATACCGGTTGGAGAGTAAGATGCTCTCAGGGAACTCCTGAACTACCTGCCTGGTCCTTCTCCTCTGTCTGGTGGTCACCCAGTCCCTTTCTGCCTGCACACTCTTAAGCTGCAGGGTGACCATCTCCTGAAAAGTGCTATCCACGTAGCTCTCAGCCTCGTGGATGCACTTCAGTGACACCAGCCGCAGCTCAAGCTTCGAAACCCGGAGCTTGAGCTCCTCCAGCTGATGTCACTTTTTGCACATGTGGACATCCAGGAGACGAGAGGCGTCCTGGACTTCCCACATGGCACAGGATATGCTTTCGATGGGACTGAGGTGCCCTGCCATGCCTCTTTATTTATTAGCTGCTAACTAAACTTACCAGAAATAATCTTAAGACTATTCCCTGATCTGGACAAAAAAAAACAATGAAGAAAAACACTCACCAGCTACTCACCAATCAGCTCCTTCCCTTGTGCTGACGTCAATTTAGGTTTTTTTTTTATATACCTTGCTGCCGCTCCTCTTTATCCCCGCTCTCCGTACCTCTTTATCCCCAGTCTCCGCTCTCCGCTCTCTGCTCCTCTTTATCCCCGCTCTCCGTACCTCTTTATCTCCAGTCTCCGCTCTCTGCTCTCTGCTCCTCTTTATCCCCGCTCTCCGTACCTCTTTATCCCCAGTCTCCGCTCTCCGCTCTCTGCTCCTCTTTATCCCCGCTCTCCGTATCTCTTTATCCCCAGTCTCCGCTCTCCGCTCTCTGCTCCTCTTTATCCCCGCTCTCCGTACCTCTTTATCCCCAGTCTCCGCTCTCCGCTCTCTGCTCCTCTTTATCCCCGCTCTCCGTACCTCTTTATCGCCGCTCTCCGCTCTCTGCTCCTCTTTATCCCCGCTCTCCGTATCTCTTTATCCCCAGTCTCCACTCTCTGCTCCTCTTCATCCCCGTTCTCTGCTCTCTGCTCACGCCGCCGCTCCTCTTTATCCCCGCTCTCCGCTCTGCGTACCTCTTTATCCCCGCTCTCAGCTCTCTGCTCCTTTTTATTCCCGCTCTCTGCTCTCACCACTGCTCCTCTTTATCCCCGTTCTCTGCTCTCTGCTCACGCCGCCGCTCCTTTTTATTCCCGCTCTCCGCTTTCTGCTCTCCACTCCTCTTTATCCCCGGTCGCTGCTTTCCGCTTTCAGCTCCTCTATATCCCCGCTCTCTGCTCTCCGCTCTCCACTCCTCTTTATCACCGCTTTCTGCTCTCCGCTCTCACCGCCGCTCCTCTTTATCCCCTCTCTCCACTCTCCGTCCTCAGCACCGCACCTCTTTATCCCCACTCTCTGCTCTCCGCTCACACCGCCACTCCTCTTTTTCCCCGCTGTCCACTCTCTGCTCCTCTTTATCCCCGCTCTCCACTCCTCTTTATCCCCGCTCTCCACCCCTCTTTATCCCCGCTCTCCACTCCTCTTTATCCCCACCCTCCACTCCTCTTTATCCCCGCTCTCTGCTTTCCGCTCTCCGGTCCTCTTTATCCCCGCTCTCTGCTCTCTGCTCTCACCACCGCTCCTCTTTATCCCCACTCTCCACCCCTCTTTATCCCTGCTCTCCGCTCCTCTTTACCCCCCGCTCTTTGCTCTCCGTTCTCACTGCCGCTCCTCTTTATTCCCTCTGTCTGCTCTCTGCTCTCCGCTCCTCTTTATCCCCGCTCTCTGCTCTCCGCTCTCACCACCACTCCTCTTTATCCCTGCTTTCCGCTCCTCTTTATTCCCGCTCGATGCTCTTCGCTCTCACTGCCGCTCCTCTTTTTCCAGGCTCTCCACTCTCCGCTCCTCTTTATCCCTGCTCTCTGCTCTCTGCTCCTCTTTATCCCCACTCTCTGCTATCTGCTCTCACGGCCACTCCTCTTTATCCACGCTCTCCACTCTCCACTCCTCTTTAACCCCGCTATCTGCTCTCCGCTCGCATCACTCCTCTTTATCCCTACTCTCTGCTCTCTGCTCTCCGCTTTCGCCGCTCCTCTTTATCCCTGCTGTCTGGTCTCCGCTCTCTGCTTTCCGCTTCTCTTTATCCCCCCTCTCTGCTCTCCGCTTTCCACTTCTCTTTATCCCCACTTTCTGCTCTCCGCTCTTGCCTCCGCACCTCTTTGTCCCCACTCTCTGTACTCGCCACTGCACCTCTTTATCCCCGCTCTCTGCTCTCCACTCTCTGCCCGCCACTCCTCTTTACCCCCGCTCTCTGCTCTCCGCTCTCTGCCCGCCACTCCTCTTTATCTCCGCTCTCTGCTCTCCGCTCTCGCCGCTGCTCCTCTTTATCCCCGCTCTCTGCTCTCCGCTCTCTGCCCGCCACTCCTCTTTATCTCCGCTCCCGCCACTGCCCCTCTTTATCCCCATTCTCTGCTCTCTGCTCTCGCCACTGCCCCTCTTTATCCCCACTCTCTGCTCTCCGCTCTCGCCGCTGCTCCTCTTTATCCCCGCTCTCTGCTCTCCGTTCTCATCACTGCTCCTCTTTATCCCCACTCTCTGCTCTCGCCTCTCATTGCCGCTCTCGCACTGGTCAAAGTGATGCATATTAGTGTTGAGGAACGAATTGCATCATTTTTCGTGTCAGGCATTCAGTGTCAGTATAAAGCACTCTCAGGATAGTTATATAGCATAGTTAGCCGCAAAGTGATGATCCCTCTACTCTGACCCAACAAGAAAGCCCACGGGCCACAATCCTAGTGTTTACACTGGCATTGTGCCCGCCACTGGATTTTGTGGTATTAGTGGCAGGGCATCTAACTTACATGGGCCAGTGGGCACAAGCGTCATTATGGGCACATTTCTGCTGCCTCATGCAGCTGGAAAATCTGGTGCTTGCCCACCATTGCCCAGAATCAATGCTCTCCTTGCTAGCCTCCTATCCACCATCCACTATAAAGTCTGTTTCACGTATCCTGTCCCGCACTATGTCATGTTCACCCATCACCCCTGTCCTCGCTGATCTACACTGGCTCACCCTCTCTCAGTGCATTAAATTTGAATCCCTCACCCTCATCTTTAAATCCCTGTGTGGCCTACCCCATCCTATCTTTACAATCTGCTCCAGTCCTATATCCTCTCCTGAATACTCTGTTCCTCTGACTCCATCATTTTGTTTATCCCTCCCTCACTTCACCCATCATTGGTGGCAGTACCTATTTCTTCGACCAAATCTTTGGTCACCCCTCCTAATCTCTCCTTTCCTGACTCAATGCCCATTTTCCTTGCGCCTATGTGTGAAGCGCTGTGGGACTTTTTACATTAAAGGCACTACATTAATGGAAATTATTGTTTTGTTACATTTAGAAAAACATATTTTAATGTTAGGTGGCATCAAAGCAGTAAAATGTTACCACTGCTGAGGGCAGGATGAGACCACACAGCTTTTCATCATGAAGTGGTGATTTTCTAGTAGGGTCACCGGATATAAAAGTAGATACCACTAAATAATAATGCACTCCACTTTGGAGGGATATATGTTATTGTTGCAGCTGGCTAACTTTTTATTACAGTTAAAGCAATATCTGAAATAATTAAAAGTTTCCTTTAGTGCAGCACCTGTGAAAATAATTTTATTATTTCACTGATAAGGAATATGCATAAAAAGCAACTAATGTTTTCAAATCCAAAATAGCTATTTGTCATAGCCATGTAAAATCATGGAAACATTGCACTCATAAAGCTGCTTGGCATTGATTGAAGTTCCTCCAAGAATGAATTTGTCACCTGTCTGTTTCACATGCACAAAAATAGCACCAATGTTACAGAGCAAACTTGAGCACAGTATATATATGTGTGTGTACATTATACAGAGCCAACAATCACTAGTTGGTGTTACGCTGGGACACCTGTTAAGGTAAGTGAGAATTCATGGGTATGATTCCTGAATATATTACTTTCAATCAAAACAAATACTTTTGTTAATGCTTTGTTGTAAATTTTATCTTAGATGCTGTGGCTGTGGCTTGTAATTGCAGCAGTTACTTTGGACAACACAGTGAAAGGTAAGAACACTATATAGAATGGTGTCGATATGTCCAATATAGTTGTTACAGGCCTTATTGTTGAAGACTGTCATTAAATTTGTGTACAAGAAAGCCAACACTTTATTTGGAGTATTGCAACTCTCCCCTGCTTCTCTCTCCAAATATGTGTGTGCCCATCTATTTTATATATTTGTTTTTGACTTATTTTTGACACAGTGGATTTATTGAACGAACGGAGGAATTAGGCCCAAGCGTGTTAAGTGTTGGTACAATAGGGTAATTTCTACCCTATAGTGTTCATGCTATAAAGCACAGTGGTTAAATCAGGTGGATTAACTTTTGCAATTCCCTACCTAGTAAGTTTATGATCCCATCAAAGTCAAATGACAAATGGAGCTCAATTGCTTCTCCAATGGCAGGGAAGAGAAATCAGAGAGTCTGGCCGGAATGTTCATGTGCACAGAAATAAAAACAAATAATGCTAGAAATCCACAGCATGCCAGTCAGCATCTGGCAAGAAAGAAAAGAAAGAACTTGCATTATATAGCGCCTTTCGTGTCCTCAGAACGTCCCAAAGCACTTTTGAAGTGTAGTCACTGTGGTAATGTAGGCAAATGCAGCAGCCAATTTGCGCACAGCAAGGTCCCATAAACAGCAATGAGATAAATGACCAGATAATGTGATCTGGTGTTGGTTGAGAGATAAATATTAGCCAGGACACCAGGAGAATTCTGCTGCTCTTCTTAAAATAGAGCCATGAAATCTTTTATGTCCATCTGAGCAGGCAGCTGGGGCTTCATTTTAATGTTTCATCTGAAAGACAGCACCTCTGCCTAGACAGCACTCCCTCAGTACTACACTGACATATCAGTCTGAATTATGTGGAGTGGGGCTTAAACATATGACCTTCTACTACAGAGGCAAGAATGTTACCTCTGAGCCAAGGCTGCCACAAAGAAAAAATAGATAATGTTTCAGTGTAAACCATTCATCAGAGCATGTTTTGTATTTTTTGGTGTTATTTCCAATTTCTAACATTGGCAGGTTTCTTTTTATCTATTCATATACATTTTCTACTAACTAATATGGTGTTTGACATTGAGTGACCTAAATGAGGGAAAAAATATATGTTTTACATATATCTTAGTTTCTGAAACTTGCTTACAAAGTAACTTCTCTATTCAGCTGCCGAAATCTGCTTTAACAGACTAGGCTGCTTTTCAGATGATGTCCCATGGTCTGGAACAAAGCAAAGACCAGGTAAAACACTGCCCTGGTCCCCAGAGCAAATTGATGCACGGTTTTTGCTCTGGACAAGAAGAAATACAGCAACTTTTCAGGTAGTGTTATAATTTACTGTACTTTTTTTAACTACGTAAAATGCAGTGTTCACATCATCTTGATAAAAAGGAAAAAAAAAAGGACACTGCAAATGTTGGCATTCTGAAAGGAAAACAGAAAATTCTAGAAATACACAGCAGGTAAGGTTATAGCATTTCGGGGTTGTGCCTTTCTCCAGAACTGAAGACTGAACGATAAACAGAAATTTTAGTAGGGTTGAATGAACAGAAAGAAAAAGGAGGTGGAAAGGTAAAGAGGAGAGAATGGAGAAGATGAATGGGGAGGGCGAGAGAATCAAACGACATACCAATCAGATGGAGTTAATGGATTAAATGACCTGTGAACTGCCTAATAGAAAATTGTTAGATGATATAAAAGATCATCAGTGAGATTATGCAGAGATATAAAAAGACCAAAAGAATGTGCAAATAGTTGGGGTGGGATCAAAAACTACAGAAGAGGAATAAAAAAATAAGGAAAATAAAGATAGGACCAAACAAGTTACAAACACATTCAATAGGATATGAAAACACAAAATGCAAGTGAAACACTGTGGATCTGCCAATAATAAGAGAAAAAAAACAGGTCCACAGGGTCAGATCCCACCTGGACAAGATGTGCGGTGATAGGGCAGAATGTGTACTGATGCAGTGTGTCAGAGTTAATGCTGTGTGACATGAGGCCTGGAAACTGACGAAGTATACAGTATTGAGCGGCAGCTCGTGGATAGCAAAGAACTGAGGAGAAATTAAAAATAAAAAGACACAAGAGAGGAAAAATAACAGGAGTAAAGAAAGCAAGCGAGAAAAGAAAGCAAAGAAAGAGAGGGAACCAACCTGAAAAAGGATAAGCGAAGGAGGACAAATAGAATAAGGGTAGACATAAGAATATAAGAAACAGGAGCAGGAGTAGGCCATATGGTCCCTCGAGCCTGCTCCTCCATTCAATAAGATCATGGCTGATCTTTGACCTCAACTCCACTTTCCCACCTGATCCCCATATCCCTTGATTCCCCCAGAGCCCAAAAATCTATCTATCTCAGCCTTGAATGTACTCAACAACTCAGCATCCACAGCACTCTGGGGTAGAGAATTCCAAAGATTCATAACCTTCTGTGTGAAGAAATTCCTCCTCATCTCAGTCTTAAATGGCTGACCCCTTATCCTGCGACTATGCCCCTTAGTTCTAGACTCTCCAGCCAGGGGAAACAACCTCTGAGCATCTACCCTGTCAAGCCCCCTCAGAATCTGATATGTTTTGATGAGATCACCTCTCATTCTTCTAAACTACAAAGAATATAGTACCATTCTACTCAATTTCTCCTCATAGGACAAACTTCTCATCCCAGGAATCAATCTAGTAAACCTTCATTGCACCGCCTCCAAGGCAAGTATATCCTTCCTTAGATAAGGAGACCAAAACTGTACACAGTATTCCAGGTGAGGTCTCACCAAAGCCCTGAACAATTGTAGTAAGGCTTCCTTATTCTTGCATTCCACCTCCCTTGCAATAAAGGCCAAGTAGACAGTGAGAACAAAGAAAATGAATGGCAATGAAGCAAACAGAAAGAAACAAAGAAACATATAGGGGAAGATTCCCTCTGTGTTCTGTGTGTAAAGAAATTGTCAACCTGTGTATAAAAAATATCTTCCCCCATAATGTAATTGAAACAGAAATATTGAAAAACTGCTGAATAAGATAAACTGAGTGAGCTCAGGGACAAAAATGAAAGGCAGAACAACAAGAAACCATGTGAAGCACCATAAAGGACAGAAGGTAATAGAGAATAATATAATTTAAAAATAATAAGAAAGGGAAGAAAATAAGCAAATGCATCAATTCTGAGAAAGGCATCAAAATAGAAAAATATTAAAGGGAAATCAAAACAACAGTGTAAACAATAAAGAGGTTGAAAGGGTTACAATGATACTGTTGCGAGGACAGCAGCTTAATTCTCAAGCCATGGCCACCTGACCCACACAGCGTTGCTGCCTGTTGGAGTATGGCAGTGTTGAGATTGATGGGGACCCACTGAGGGTTTTAAACAGCATAGCTTAGGCTGAACATGAACAAAATACTTTGGTTGCCTCTAATTTTGTTCATTACTCCCTGATTTTATGGACAGTGTTGCTGATTGAGTGAGTGACTTTGAGAGAGAAGGGGAGAAAATTGAAAAGGAAAAAAAGGGGGAAAAAAAAGCAAACACAATTGCGAATAGAAATTGCAAAAACTTTGTCTATGGAATTGCTGATGTCTTTTGACACATTTATAAACTCAATAACTATAGTACCTATAGTTATATACTATAGCGAGTGACTCACCTCCTGACTCCCCAAAGCTTTTCCACCAACTACAAGGCACAAGTCAGGAGTGTGATGGAATACTCTCCACTTGCCTGGGTGAGTGCAGCTCCAACAACACTCAAGAAGCTTGACACCATCCAGGACAAAGCAGCCCGCTTGATGGGCACCCCATCCACTACCCTAAACATTCACTCCCTTCACCACCAGCGCACCGTGGCTGCAGTATGTACCATCTACAAGATGCACCTCAGCAACTTGCCAAGGCTTCTTCGACAGCACCTCCCAAACCCGCGACCTCTACCACCTAGAAGGACAAGGGCAGCAGGCACATGGGAACAACACCACCTGCATGTTCCCCTCCAAGCACACACCGTCCCGACTTGGAAATATATCGCCGTTCCTTCATCATCGCTAGGTCAAAATCCTGGAACTCCCTACCGAACAGCACTGTGGGAGAACCTTCACCACACGGACAGCAGCGATTCAAGAAGGTGGCTCACCACCACCTTCTCGAGGGCAATTTGGGATCGGCAATAAGTGATGGCCTTGCCAGTGACGTCCACATCCCATGAACGAATAAAAAAAACCTAATACTTTTGTTTTTTGACAGAAGACATTAATATAGAAAAGGTTCAAATTGCTGCCATTCACCTTCTGGCGTCCCTTAGTTTTGAGTTAATTTTTCCATTATTTAATGTGACTGGTCATATGGAATCCAAATGCTAAAAATCAAGGAATCAAAGATGATAGAGAATTCAGATTATAAAAAGGAACGTTAAAAAAAATCAAAGAATGAGCTTGTATTTGATTATTTTTTTAAACTTTGACCTGACCAGTATTCCTAACATTAACTATACTGTTTTGTTGTGGTAGTTTCACTCTAACTTATGAAAACAACTTTGCTTAAACAAGACAATGATGGCATATTTACAGACAAGCTAGTGAAGTCTTAAAGAGTTAATAAAAATATCATGCAATTTCCATCCAACAGTCACAGGATCAGAATTCAATGTTCAATAAAGCACAAAGCCCCTTTGCATGCCAAGAATAAGAAAGAAAGAACTTGCATTTATAGAGCACCTTTCACATCCTCAGGACATCCCAGGGCAGTCATTCAATTACTTTTTTGAAGTTACTGTGCTGTTTTGTAGCCAATTTGCACACGGCAGCAGCAAGGTCCATCCACAGTGATGAAATGAATGACCACATAATCTGATTTTAGTAGTGTTGGTTAAGGGATAAATATTGGCCAAGACACCAGAAGAACTCCCCTGCTCTTCTTTGAACAGTGCCATTGGATCTTTTATGCCCACCTGAGAGGAACATCTCATCTGAAACACAGCAGTTCCGACATTGCAGCACTCTCTCAGTATTGCACAGACGTGTCATCTTAGATTACATGCTTAAGTCCTAGAGTGAAGCCTCAAATGTCTGAGTCAGAGGCAAAAGTGGTACCACCCAGTCAAGTCTAATATCTGGATGTAAATTGAGTGGACAGAAAAACTGTGAGCTAGCAATGACAATGAAATTAAATTGTCATTCAGAAATAAATTATTTTGTGCAATATTTTCGATCAGTATTTAATGTGACAATGACACTTTGCTGGGAGTATAAGGTAACAGGAGTTTGACTTGGCCTCCATTGTATAATCCCCACAATTTTTATTAGGATAAACCTTGTGTTGCAGCAGATAAGTCTCACATAGAACAGTTCTATCTGGTGCAGTGAAAGCTTCAGTTTTTTTTACTCTAATTATATAACCTTTAAATATGCATTAACATAAATAAATCTAAGTTGTGAGCAATGTTATGGTGATACTATCGTGCTTCAATGAAATATTATGTTCGTTAAAAACATGAGAGCTGTATTGTAAGATTTTCTACCAAAATAACACAGCTGCTTTAATAATGTTATTTAAGAGCACAATTCCAGTGCAATTTACAGATATACTTTCTCCATAGGAAGTTACCGCAGTAAATCCTTCAACAATCGAAAGTTCTAATTTTGACCGAACCAAAAAAACCCGATTCATAGTTCATGGATATATAGACAAGGGAGAAGAATCATGGCTCTCTGACATGTGCAAGGTATTTGCTGGAACAAATGTCAAAGTCAAATTTTATTCATTTAATATCATCATAATAGTTATTACCATACTTAATATAAATCAACTTTTTAATAAAACTTGTAAGTGTAACCCCTACTCTTCTGGTACTTTCTCCTCCTTCGAGCACCTCACCTTGGTCCACCCTCTTGCCTCTCCTTTAAAATCCTCATTATCTAACACACCTCTAATCCCCACCCTAGTTTCTCACCAAGATATCCTCCCTCCTTTCCTCCCTCAGCTGCTTCACTGAGTAACTCCCCATCCTCGGTGACTTCAATCTCCATCTCAGCTCTCTTTGGCTTCTCTCCTTTTAATGCACTGCTCTCCTATCTTCCCTAAATCTCTCCCTTCATATAAACTTTTCTACCCATACTCACGATGGCCCCCTCGACCTTACCATCTCCCATGGCCTCTTTACTCCCATGGTCTTGATCACTGACCACCCACATCTCTACCCTTGTCCAACCTTACTTCCTTCTGCATCAGCGGCTGAAAAAAACTCTCCATCACAAAGACTGCCTACCTCCACCTCAGTAACATCGTCAGCCCATCTGCTGCTAAAATCCTCATCCATGCCTTTGTCTTCTTTAGACTTGACTATTCTAATGTTCTCCTGTCCAGTCTCCCACCCTCCGTTCATCTCAAACTCTGCTGCCTGTATCCTATCTCGCACTAAGTCCCGCTCACTTATGACCCTGTCCTTGCTGACCTACATTGGCCATCAGTTCCCTAATGCCTCCAATTTAAAGTTCTCATCCTTGTGTTTAAATCCGTTAGGGATGGGAACTTTAAATTGGAAGTGTCCTTCCCTATCACTGCAACCTCCTTAAGCCTTACAATCAGCCCCTGCCCCTCCTCCCAGCTCTCTGTTCCTCTGACTCTACCGTTTTGTGCCTCCTCCCTCCCTTCACCCCACCATTCCAGAGCATGGGGCCGCTGAGGCCCCATGCTCTGGAATTCCCTGCCTATGTCCCTTCGTCTGTCCATGTCTCTCTCCTTTAAGATGTTCCTTAAAACTTGCGTTTCTCACCAAGCTTTTGGTTACCCCTCCTCATATCTCCTATTTTGGCGCGTCATTTTTAAATTTCTGATTATGCCTTTGTGAAGCGTCTTGGGACATTTTTCTATGTTAAAGGCGCAATATATAAATACAAGTTGTATTTATTGTTGTTTATGTATTTTTAAGGCAATGTTTAAAGTGGAAGATGTGAATTGCATTTGTATTGATTGGGTACGTGGATCAAGAACTTTGTACTATCAGGCTGTTAACAACGTCCGAGTCGTTGGTGCAGAAATCGCATATTTTATTCATGTATTAGAGGTAAAGTCAAACTTATTGAAGAGTTACAACACATTACAATTTCCAAAAGAATAGTACAGTTGCATTAAAATCTATTCTTTTGTGTATAAATAGAAAAATTTTAATTACTCACGTTCTGAGACCCACATTATTGGCCATAGCCTGGGCGCTCACGGTGCTGGAGAAGCAGGAAGACGCATTCCAGGGATTGGAAGAATCACAGGTAAATATTTCAGCAGTCAGGAACTACTTATTGAAAAAAAAGCAAAAAAAAATTGAGGATTTTTTTACAAATGCATTTTAAGCTCTTGTTCCCTTCCATAGGAACATAGGAACAGGAGTAGGCCATTCAGCCCCTCGTGCCTAATAAAACATTACTGTGAAAAGTTTTGTATTCATTGTAGTTCACTGGCTTTATTGTTCACTATAGGTCTAGATCCAGCCAAACCCTATTTTAAGAATACTCCCAATGAAGTTAAACTGGATCGTTCAGATGCAGTGTTTATTGACGTTATCCATACTAATGGTGCTCCATTAATTCCTAACCTTGGTAAGATTTTCTACATAATATCATTGAGCAACAGAAAGTTACAATTGATTTTTACTGCTTTCTAATTGTAATTGAATTCACCTAACAGGTTTTGGACTGCTTACACCCATTGGACAGCTTGACTTCTATCCAAATGGTGGAGAATTAATGCCAGGATGTGACAAAAATATTATTTCAACAATAATTGATATTGATGGTATTTGGGAAGGTACAAAAGCTTTTTTATTCAGTGCATGCTTCAGATTACCAGCATTTCTCCTTCATTATACTAAATTCATTATCTGTAATTATCTTTCAGTAAGTTATTCAGACCTTCTGGTTTATTAAAGTATGGTTTCACATTCACTGTAATAAATTGTACAAATATTTGCTGATTCTTTTAAAGGTACTCGTAATTTTGCAGCATGTAGCCACTTACGGTCATATAAATATTACACGGAGAGCATCGGAACCAAAAATGGATTCATAGGTATTCCATGTAATAGCTATGATGACTTTACAGCAGTAAGTTTCCTATTGCTATTTCTCCCAACATTTTAAGTTGAATAGTAATTAAGGGTTTCAGAGTTAGTTGCATATCTAGTCTTTATAATCAAATATTAAAAAAACTTAAAATACAGTCCAAAGTCATTTTCTTTTGTTTCTAGAGACCATCAAAGACCGTATTGTAGAAAGGGTCTTTATAATAATTACTGTCTAAAAAGATTTGAGTAATCCACTGATTTGAATTATTCACGAGTTTGAATTAAGCAATGTAAACAATACAGCAAAATGCATCTGCAGCTCACCAGTCTCATGTAAATGAGGCCCAAGGCCCAATGTTGGGTTTGCTTTGCGTCTACTTGTTCGATCGCAGGGTGCTGGGCAGGCTAGCATGAAACAATTTCTAGGCCGATATCCTGAGAACTGAAAGAGTTAGGGCATTCACATTCACTGTTAACACAACAAACTCCAAAGTGACCGTAAGCCAACCTACACTTTCCTCACACTGTGATACCCGGCTTTCTAAATGTGTCCTTTTATGCTCCTCCTAAGACCAGTATCACAAGAGGTGGCTGCTCCTGTGCTATAAAAAGCTTACTGGATTGAGGTGGCCCTCCTGTCATGGCAGCTTGGTCCTGGGAGAGAGCCGCTGCTGTATGAACCTTTGGGGTTTGTATGTGGGCAGCTTTATGTCACCTCCTACATGCCGCTTGTGTGATGCTCTGAAGGGAAAGGCCAGAGACTTGGCATGTTCTGCTATCCTGAGAGATGGCAGCATCACGCAGGTGGTCTCTACCGTCACCATTCCACTGGGCCCTGAAGCTGTGTCTCCGCAGATCAACAGGGTAGCTGGTCCAATGGCCGCTACCCTGAAGATCCTGAGGAGCAGCAGCATGCATCTTTGTCTCCAGGATCTGACAGATGGTACGCAAGGTGCTGCCTAATCTTCTCTTTCTGACACCAGGGTAGCAGTCTGTGCTTCTATGGAGGAGAAGGCACCAAGCGGTCCATAGCCACTTCTTAGGTGGTGGGGGGGGGGGGTGGTGCTGAGGTAGAGAAGCTGTTGCAGATTCCAATGGAGCTGCCACATGCTCCATTGATTTCTGTAATAAAGTAAATGACGTTGCACATCTGCAGAGACTGACCTCAGAGCCTGCAT
This sequence comes from Heptranchias perlo, assembly GCF_035084215.1. Lineage (NCBI taxonomy): Eukaryota > Metazoa > Chordata > Chondrichthyes > Hexanchiformes > Hexanchidae > Heptranchias > Heptranchias perlo. Next base: position 16,713,149 of record NC_090345.1, on the reverse strand, counting down.
ATCCTTTTTTCAGGCAAGTACCCCTGAGATCTGGTCCCATGACTCCAAATTCATGAGCAGCCTTCTCCTCAGCCTCCACTGGGAAAGTGGCACATCTTCACCCATTGCCCACTCCTCGTGCTCTGCGAGTCACCCTGTGCCCCATCCTCATCTGCGCTATCTAATTCCACCCTGGGTGACAATTATCTGAGTAGATGGGGCCAATTTTAACCCCCATCACCCAGCGGGAACGGTGTGAGGCAGAGGATAAAATTGCTGAGTCAACTTACATGACCAAGGCCACATCAGTGCCACCCAGTGGCATTTTACATTCACTGACTTTGAAGTCAGCCGAGGCTCCGCGCAGCAAGCAAGCAGAGGCCTAATTTAATTCTAAAAGTTTTTGTGGTTTTCTCCCATAAGCAACTAACAATCTCTCTTTTCTTAGCTGCCACATCCAGGAGGATTTGTAGGTTACTCTCTAAAACTGTGACCTCTTCTTCTCTGCCTCCTTGCAATGCCCTGTCCCCTTCTTTGGATGCCTGTGTCAAGCCTTTCACATGAAAACATGCTTCAAGAGTGGCACAAAATCACACTTGAGCCCTTTATGACACATATCTGCAGCTTCCCCAGGCTGCTGCTGCAATATTCAGCCATTCTTGGCTTTTTAAATGCTGCAATACTAATTTCCAAGCTCCCCCAGCGCAATACTCCCATGTTTTACAGGATTTGCACTAATGAACTGCCAAAGGACACGCAAATGAACTGAAACCACAAATTACAGTGGTGTCAGCACGGGACAGCATCGACAGTCATAAGTGCCGGCTAAGGGGCATAAAGTGACATAAATGGCCCTGTGGAATTTCAGGGCCATGGTCTTCACCATCTCAGCACTTATATTGAGCTAATATATTAAATTAGATTTTTAAAATATTTCACAAGCAAAATATGCTGAGGTGGAACTGATGCAGTATTTTAGCATTCTGGTGAAACAGTCCAAAGGCTTTTTTTCCCCACATCTTTCATGAGGTTTAATATAATTTCCAAAGGCTGAAGATTTGCAATGAATAGGTAAACAGATGGCAGATTGCCCTCGATAGTACCTATAACTGGCAATGATTTATTAGCTATAAGTACATTCCACTGACATATCTTGTTTAATAACGTGTTATAGTTTGCCAGCTCTTTACTATCATTTTCGTACAATATAGGGCAAGTAAAGGCAATTTTTTTTTCGTTCATGGGATGTGGGCGTCGCTGGCGAGGCCGGCATTTATTGCCCATCCTTAATTGCCCTTGAGAAGGTGGTGGTGAGCCGCCTTCTTGAACCGCTGCAGTCTGTGTGGTGAAGGTTCTCCCACAGTACTGTTAGGAAGGGAGTTCCAGGATTTTGACCCAGCGATGATGAAGGAACAGCGATAAATTTCCAAGACAGGATGGTGTGTGACTTGGAGAAGAACATGCAGGTGGTGTTGTTCCCATGTACCTGCTGCTCTTGTCCTTCTAGGTGGTAGAGGTCGTGGGTTTGGGAGGTGCTGTCGAAGAAGCCTTGGCGAGTTGCTGCAGTGCATCCTGTGGATGGTACACACTGCAGCCACTGTGCACTGGTGGTGAAGGGAGTGAATGTTTAGGGTGGTGGATGGGGTGCCAATCAAGCGGGATTCTTTGTCCTGGATGGTGTCGAGCTTCTGGAGTGTTGTTGGAGCTGCTCCCATCCAGGCAAGTGGAGAGTATTCCATCACACTCCTGACTTGTGCCTTGTAGATGGTGGAAAGGCTTTGGGGAGTCAGGAGGTGAGTCACTCGCCACAGAATACCCAGCCTCTGACCTTCTCTTGTAGCCACAGTATTTATATGGCTGGTCCAGTTAAGTTTCTGGTCAATGGTGACCCCCAGGGTGTTGATGATGGGGGATTCGGCGATGGTAATGCTGTTGAATATCAAGGGGAGGTGGTTAGACTCTCTCTTGTTGGAGATGGTCATTGCCTGGCACTTGTCTGGTGCAAATGTTACTTGTCTGGTGCAAATGTTACTTGCCACTTATGAGCCCAAGCCTGGATGTTGTCCAGGTCTTGCTGCATGCGGGCTTGGACTGCTTCATTATTTGAGGGGTTGCGAATGGAACTGAACACTGTGCAATCGTCAGCGAACATCCCCATTTCTGACCTTATGATGGAGGGAAGGTCATTGATGAAGCAGATGAAGATGGTTGGGCCTAGGACACTGCCCTGAGGAACTCCTGCAGCAATGCCCTGGGGCTGAGATGATTGGCCTCCAACAACCACTACCACCTTCCTTTGTGCTAGGGATGACTCCAGCCACTGGAGAGTTTTTCCCCTGATTCCCATTGACTTCAATTTTTCTAGGGCTCCTTGGTGCCACACTCGGTCAAATGCTGCCTTGATGTCAAGGGCAGTCACTCTCACCTCATCTCTGGAATTTAGCTCTTTTGTCCATGTTTGGACCAAGGCTGTAATGAGGTCTGGAGCCGAGTGGTCCTGGCGGAACCCGAACTGAGCATCGGTGAGCAGGTTATTGGTGAGTAAGTGCCGCTTGATAGCACTGTCGACGACACCTTCTATCACTTTGCTGATGATCGAGAATAGACTGATGAGGCGGTAATTGGCCGGATTGGATTTGTCCTGCTTTTTGTGGACAGGACATATCTGGGCAATTTTCCACATTGTCGGGTAGATGCCAGTGTTGTAGCTGTACTGGAACAGCTTGGCTAGTCGCGCAGCTAGTTCTGGAGCACAACTCTTCAGCACTACAGCTGTTTCTTGATATCACGTGGAGTGAATCGAATATAGCCTTAACATTATTGTTGGTCTTTAAGTCTCAGCCTGAAGAATTTACGTGATCATTGTTGTTCTTATCACTCTAAAATTGTCTGGCTTTTTCACACTGACCTGCCCTTTCTATTGCTTTGAAGGCAATATTTTAGTACTTTAATGGCTGGCTGTGACCTGCACACCCCTGAGACTTGTAGGCCCCACATTTGTTACATTGGCTGATACGTGAGAGCTATCTGATTTGGCTTATTGGCCAAGGTTAAATGGATTATTGGATTTAGATTGTTTTGTTAATGCTAAGCCAAATTCTCTTGTGGCCTTATGGGTTGATAATAAATGTTTAATAAAAGAAAGCAGCTGCCAGTGAAGAGACCTTCACAATATGTTTGTTTTCCTAAGGGAAATTGTTTCAGTTGCCCACCAGAAGGCTGTCCATTAATGGGTCACTATGCTGATACCTATCCTCTTGGAAATGTTACTACTGAACCCAAATTTTTTCTGAACACTGGTGCTACTTCAACTTTTTCACGTACGTATATATACATTACACATCATAATGTTTTTCAAATTGCTTTTGAAGTATATTTTTTCATTAGAAGGAGATTGTAATAAAAACTCTGAATCTGATCATTCACAACAGGCTGGAGATACAAGGTTTCTGTTAAAATTACCAGTACCCGGAATATCAAAGGATTCTTCAACATTGCCTTGTATGGTCCTAATATCAACACCCAACAATATCAAATTGCACGGTATGTTTATGGCTGCTGGTCAGGAGGTAATTGCTGTAAATGTTTGAAAAACTTGTGCATTATCGTGGTTGTACACAGTCTAATAAAACTGATATTCATATTTTATCATTTACTTCGTGATATTTTAAAATATGTTCTTGTGAGGTGGGCGTGCTGCATTTATTGTCCATCCCTAGCTGTTCTGAGAAGGTGGTGGTGGACCCCCATGAGTGACTGTTTTTGCAACTGTGTGCCTTGCTAGGCCACTTGAGAAGGAATTGAGAGTCAACCACAAAGTGTGGAGTATGTAGGCCAGACCAGGTAGGGTTGGCAAGTTCCCTTCCCTGAAGGACATTAATGAACCAGCTGAGTTTTCACAACAATCCAGCAGTTTTCATGGTCATTTTTTTTTTCTGGTGCCAGCCCACAAATTACCAGATTTATTTGCCTGGAATTTCTGTGGGGGTTCTTCTGATTTCCTGCCATAACTTCAACAGAAGATCAGCAGAAACCCTGGAGAAATAGCCTAATCAACCAGCAGTTCGAGGAATCCACAGTAATTCTACCCCATTGAATTTAGTGACTCTTGCAGTAACTATTTAGTGGGTTTGTTGTCAACAACCATTGAGATTGGATCAATTGTTTTTTTTTATCTTGAGGGTGCCCTGTATTATGGTACAGGAAAAGTGTCAGCGCACATTAATATGCCACAAATGATCTAGATGCTGAACAAAGTATTTTGCTTTACAGAGCATTGTTGGAGTCTGGGAAAACATTCACGGCTGACATTGATGTGGCAAAGGACATAGGGGAGATTACTAAAGTCAAATTTATTTGGAATAACAAGTTGCCAAATCTTTTTGGACCAAAAATTGGAGCAGAAACTATAACCATACTAAGAGTATCTGACCACCAAACGTAAGTGCACATCTATTAAATTACTGAAAATGTAAAATTTACCAATTTTGATTTAGACACTGACTGTAATATTTCCCACCATTTGTACATCTAGAGTTGACCCTGGTTACAGTGGTAGGTTTGGACAGATCCCCAAATGACCACTATAAGTGAATGACCATTATATCAAAAGATGGCACTCCCATATTGCCATGCTAGTATGGTTCAGCATGCTGGTGAATAGCATTGCTGAACACCAAACTGTGTAAAAGCCCTGATGGCTTTTGAATCATCTCAGCTGATTTAAAAAACCTGTGTTGCCAAAACCAATTCTCTGAATGGAGCGATGCTCAAAATTCACCAGTACTTTAACAATACTGTTCAAAGTGCCAGTTTTCGGCTGAGATTGGGGATAGAGGTTGAGCACGCATCAGAGAGAAGAGATTCATAAACATTACAAAAATGAGTACAGATATAGGAAGCAATTAATTCATCTCTCCTACAAACCTCCCGATTATAGTATTTAATTGCTCTTGATTGATCCCAGAGTGTTTGTCTCCACTATCCTACCCAGAAGACCATTCTAGATGTTGCATGAAGAAGTGCATTGTTGACCTCAGTCATGAACTTACATAGCATCAGGGCTTGTATACAGTCGTGTCACCAAGAACCCGAGTTCTCCTCTGGGCCCCACAAGGACAGTTTAGGCCTCCCCTACCCTGGCATCCCCTCTGTTCCTGAATAAAGAACGTCCCGAAAACCACGACTTACCCTGTTGCCAGCAACTGTTCTTTCGTTGCTGGCCGGTGGCTGCCTGCCGCCCGAAATTTTGCTCTCGCCCACTGGCCAGTTGCTGCTTCCTGCCCCTTTTGGGCAGGCAACTGACCAGTGATATGCAGATGAAGCTCAGGAGTTAAAATCACCTGGGCCTCACTCTACCAAGGTCAGGGGGGTTTTGGTGCTTGCTCCAAACCCCACCTGCCCGATTCCTGTTCCCAGTTAAAATCAGGCCCTAAAAATATATGGGGAATCAAGCATAAAACTGTTCAGTGCAACTGATGGAAAATGCATAGAATTAATACAAATGGGTTTTAGAAAATATGATTTAAGCATTCCATCCACAGGATCCCTACAAGCAGTAGTGGATTCCATGTACTTTTATGATATTAGTTCATTAATTTCAAAGTGTATAGTTGTAGAACTGGACATTGTTCTAAGTATAAGGTCTCCAAATAAATTACTCAATTCTCATTTAAGTGATTTAATTAATTCTTCCTTGTTGTAAAATGTATATATTTATTTACCATTTGCAATAGAATTGAGTCACTTTTATGAATGTGATAACATCACAATAATACATGCACGCAGATTTATATTATTTTGTAGTACATCTTGGGTCAAATCGGTGAGATATAGGAATGTAGATGTTTCATATATATAAAAATCATTTATTTATTCCAAGATAATATATTATTTTGCAGCTTTACATTTTGTGGATCTGGGAGTGCTGGCGAAGATGTTCTGCAAACTGTCTGGCCTTGCACAAATTCTTGAAAATTGTTTCATGATCTTGTAATTTGGCCACATGAAAATAAATAAAACCGGTAGTGCACTTTGAATTGTAGTTTGTTTTATGTTTCTCTAGAAATATAGTACCACAGTACAATTGTGACCCAATAGGCAAGCACTCAACCAGTTAAAACAGCAATGGTAATCTAATCTGATTTAAAGAAGCAATTATTCTCAAATGCACAGCTGTATATAGATGATGCCATCACATACAGAAGGCTCCAATGTGATCGTAATTAGTAATAACATGAAAACAATAGCAAGGAATAGATCAGAGATATTCAACTAGACTAGATCCTTTTCCGTGCCATCAATCTTTATTATATTCAACAGACATACTCTCATTTTTAGCATTTCACAGTGGAAGGACTACAGATCGCCAGAAAAGTAACATAAATAAAATACTTGAGTATATTAATTGGTTGTTTCACTAGGATAGTGCCCTAAGCTGATCCATACTCCAGTCATTGCAGCTCTCTATAATCCCAAATTTACACTGCTGGATATATTAGAAGAGATCATGAAGTTTAAACAGATAAATATTGTTTGCTTTCATTTACTTTAATATAGTGAACAGTAGCATTTCTGCCTCTGAGTCAGCAGGTGCTCGATTCAAACCCTGCTCCAGACAATCCCAGCAAGTGGAGACTGGAGCTCTGGCTTTGAATTCTGGATTGACACCCAATGAGATGATTTCATCTGGTAGGTGCGGGTGCCCTTCCTCTCTCATTTTTGGGTTATAGGAGCCTAGAAAACCCTCCCGCTGTTCTATCAACTGGTATAAACTTGGCTACAGCCACAGAGGTATGGAAGGGGTGTCCACACTGCTGTCTGTCAGACTGTTAATTAGCCTACCAATCCTTCCACTACTTCACGCTGTTGTCCAAGGGAGAGTGACAATAACAGCTTGCTTTGATTTTTGTCCAAGTGAAATATACCACAGTGATGGAAAAATTGTGCTCCACCACATTTGATTGACACAGGAAGGAATGAAAAAAATGATATTAAAAAAGAAAATGAGCATTTATGGATGTCAATTGGGAGGTGGTCAAATAAGGTCATGTATGAAAGGAATAAATAGGAGTGCTCAAGAGCACTGTTTGAATAGATCACATAGACCTACATCACACCAGTCTCATGAATTATTGTGGAACTATACATTAATTATATAGAAAAGAGTGCTTTTGAGATTTTCAAATAAAAATATAAGAACAATATATTCTTTCAATAATTTAATCTTTGTGCTTATAAATTTATAATTGATCTTTTCCCCTTTTTCTACGCCATTTTCTTTATTCATTTATGTGCACATTTAGCTTAAAAATGTTTTATAACATAAACGATTGTGTAACTCTTCAACTTTCCCAGTTTTTAGACTAGAAACATTGCTCAAATTCACATCCAAATCTTCTGAAAATAAAAGCAGCACAGCACCATCTGGTGTATTAAACATGAAAAAATATTGTAATTGCCGATGGAATACTGCTGTTAGTCTGCCAGAGAGGTATTTTCATTTAAAATAACAAAGCATGTAGAAACACAACGGTTTATAGAGAACTTTGGTTGGGAAAATGAATACATTGTGCAACTGTTACTGATCTGTCAGCCATGAAAACAATACACAGAGGGCGTCTGCTTTCAGAAATACCAGGAAAGCACTTGAGAATACATAGGCAGTTTATTATGGGACGAATGGCGAGGGCTGATGCAGCTGGATTCATATCATTTGGAGGAGCGGGTTGCAGGTTGAATTACAGCACACAGTATCTTTCATGTGTAATGCATCACAGAATTCTCAGACTATTAGGCATCTTTTGGCTTCATGCACAGTTGTGCAAGCAATAATTTTGACAAAAACAATTCCCTGCATCCCTTGAGAACTTTTGACTGTGGGAAACCAAATGCAATTTAGAAAGTCCCAGAATGACTTAACATGGTGATTTATTTTAATTAAATACATGCTTCCACTTCAAAAAAAACATATAGTTCTTTACTTACTGTAAATCGCCATCAGATTAAAACACAAACCTTAATCAGCAGGTCAGGAATGCTTAACCCATACAGTGTCAGGAACTTTAGGGAATTCTGTGTTCCCTCAGTGGACCATTTTGTAAACACTTCAGCTCACATATCATACAAAAAAATCATAACTTTATAATTGTGATGTTATTGAGATGTCAGGTATTACTGTAAGATTAAAGTTATGCTACTAAAATGTGTACTTCTATACAATTTCAAATAAAAGGTCAAGTTTTTTTTAAATTCTTCTACTCTACCTGTCCTGTTTTTCCTTATTTTTCTATTCCCTATTTTCTATACCTGCTATTTAATTTTTATTTTACATTACTAATTATCAACTAGCTATTGCAAATGTTATTTTGATTTTATATAACAATCTTCTGTGATTTTCCCTTCATCTCATTGTTCAGCGGGAGGGGGTTCTACCCCTAGTGCTGCCCTGACTGTACATTTTCCTTCCCCCCCCCGCCCCCCCACAACGCCACAATTATTTTTTGCCCATTTTTTCTCTGACTATTATTCTCTCACAGGCATGAGGTTCACTTGTCTGTGCCAAGCACCTGTTCCTTCTTGTTTGTCTGATCCTTTGGAGCCCTGATAATTATGTCTAATTACATCCCTAGTGTAAATTCTGTGACTTGCTGATCTGTTCCCAACCAAATCTACCAGTATCAGGCTTGAATAGGTTTCTTCTGGTTCACCTCCACTCCGTCCTTGCTGAGACTCGCACCTCAATGCCTCTTGCCTTAGTTTACATGACATTACTGTGTTTAGCTTAATCTAGCCTCATGTGCTTGACAGTTACGCAATTTCCTCAAGCTTATTGTTGCAATATTGATATTCTGCTTGATATAGTATGATGTTAATATTTTTAATTTTATTTTTCTTTATTTCTGTTTCTGCTTGTTTCGCCCCCTCATATTTTGCAGCTGCTGCTACACAACCTGTCTTTCTATCTTTCCATTGCCCTGCTACTGAAAATCAACCTGGGAGCAGTGTAAATCAAGTTTGGTTCCTGATATTGTGAAAACCAGTTCCAAGGGTCAGTTTTTTAACTGATCAGGAAACTGAACATTGTAGTTTGATCTGACCAAAGTCACTGAAATGACTGGATCAAACGGTGACAATTTTCAGGTCGATATTGAGGAGCCAAAGTGGCCTGAAATATATTGTGGTCAGTGTCAGGGGTGAGGGCTGCTGAAATCATTACCTTGTCAGCAGCACTTGAGGGGTTAAATAATCAAGCAAACACCTTATGGGAATCAGCTTTCAGCGAGAGGATGAAAAAGCCACAACTAGATGACAGATTATGATTGCACAGTGTTCAGTTCCATTCGCAACCCCTCAGATAATGAAGCAGTCCGTGCCCACATGCAGCAAGACCTGGACAACATCTAGGCTTGGGCTGATAACTGGCAAGTAACATTCGCACCAGTCAAGTGCCAGGCAATGACCATCTCCAACAAGAGAGAGTCTAACCACCTCCCCTTGACATTCAACAGCATTACCATCGCCGAATCCCCCACCATCAACATCCTGGGGGTCACCATTGACCAGAAACTTAACTGGACCAGCCATATAAATACTGTGGCTACAAGAGAAGGTCAGAGGCTGGGTATTCTGTGGCGAGTGACTCACCTCCTGACTCCCCAAAGCCTTTCCACCATCTATAAGGCACAAGTCAGGAGTGTGATGGAATTCTCTCCACTTGCCTGGATGAGTGCAGCTCCAGCAACACTCCAGAAGCTCGACACCATCCAGGACAAAGCATCCCGCTTGATTGGCACCCCATCCACCACCCTAAACATTCACTCCCTTCATCACCGGCGCACTGTGGCTGCAGTGTGTACCATCCACAGGATGCACTGCAGCAACTTGCCAAGGCTTCTTCGACAGCATCTCCCAAACCCGCGACCTCTACCACCTAGAAGGACAAGGGCAGCGGGCACATGGGAACAACACCACCTGCACGTTCCCCTCCAAGTCACACACCATCCCGACTTGGAAATATATCGCCGTTCCTTCATCGTCGCTGGGTCAAAATCCTGGAACTCCCTATCTAACAGCACTGTGGGAGAACCTTCACCACACGGACTGCATGGGGTAAAGAAGGCGGCTCACCACCACCTTCTCAAGGGCAATTAGGGATGGGCAATAATGCTGGCCTTGCCAGCGATGCCCAAGTCCCATGAACGAATAAAAAAAAGACAGAAAAATATCTTTACAGGACTGAGTGGTGCCGTAAATTATTACAACTTCCTTTCACTTTGGGAGCTCGATTCAAATCTATATGAAATGACTAGATTAAAATCTCATTTGATTATCAACTGTAAGAATATTATGTGGTACGAGTTTGAGTTGATTCAATCCAATTCCAATTGGCCAAAAGCATTGGCCTTACCCAGAAAGATCATAAGAATTTGTTGGTATAGGAAACATAGAAACATAGAAAATAGGAGCAGGAGTAGGCCATTTGGCCCTTCGAGCCTGCTCCACCATTCAATATGATCATGGATGATCCTTTATCTCAATACCATATTCCCGCTCTCTCCCCATACCCCTTGATGCCTTTCGTGTCTAGAAATCTATCCAGCTTCTTCTTAAATATATTCAGTGACTTGGCCTCCACAGCCTTCTGTGGTGGAGAATTCCACAGGTTCACCACCCTCTGAGTGAAGAAATTTCTCCTCATCTCAGTCCTAAATGTCCTACCCTGTATCCTGAGACTGTGACCCCTCGTTCTGGACCCCCCCAGCCAGCAGAAACATCCTCCCTGCATCCAGTCTGTCTAGCCCTGTCAGAATTTTATATGTTTCAATGAGATCCCCTCTCATACTTCTAAACTCGAGTGAATACAGGCCAAGTCAACCCAATCTCTCCTCATAAGACAGTCCTGCCATCCCAGGAATCAGTCTGGTGAACCTTTGCTGCACTCCCTCCATGGCAAGTATATCCTTTCTTGGGTAAGGAGACCAAAACTGCACACAATATTCCAGGTGTGGTCTCACCAAGGCTGTGTATAACTGCAGTAAGACATCCTTGCTCCTGTACTCAAATCCTCTTGCAATGAAGGCCAACATACCATTTGCCTTCCTAACTGCTTGCTCCACCTGCATGTTTGCTTTCAGTGACTGGTGTACAACGACACCCAGGTCCCTTTGTACATCAACATTTCCCAATCTATCACCATTTAAATAATACTCTGCCTTTCTACTTTTCCTTCTGAAGTGGATAACTTCACATTTATCCACATTGTACTGCATCTGCCATGTATTTGCCCACTCACTCAACTTGTCTAAATCGCCTTGAAGCCTCTTTGCATCCTCTTCACAACTCACAATCCCACCTAATTTTGTGTCATCAGCAAAGTTGGAAATATTACATTTGGTTCCCTCATCCAAATCATTGATATATATTGTGAATAGTTAGGGCCCAAGCACTGATCCCTGCGATACCCCACTAGTCACTGCCTGCCACCACGAAAAAGACCCATTTATTCCTACTCTCTGTTTCCTGTCTGTTAACCAATTTGCAATCCATGCCGGTATATTACCCCCAATCCCATGTGTTTTAATTTTGCACACTAACCTCTTATGTGGGACTTTATCAAAGGCCTTCTGAAAATCCAAATAAACCACATCCACTGGTTCTCCCTTATCTATTCTACCAGTTACATCCTCAAAAAACTCCAGTAGGTTTGTCAAACATGATTTCCCTTTCATAAACCCATGTTGACTTTGTCTAATCCCGTTGATATTTTATAAGTGTCCTGTTATCACATCCTTTATAATAGACTCCAGCATTTTCCCTACCACTGATGTTAGGCTAACCGGTCTGTAGTTCCCTGTTTTCTCTCTCCCTCCGTTTTTAAATAGTGGGGTTACATTTGCCACCCTCCAATCTGCAGGAACTGTTCCATAATCTATAGAATTTTAGAAGATGACAACTAATGCATCCATTATTTCCATGGCTACCTCTTTTAGTACTCTGGGATGCAGAAATGGAAAGACTTTCACTAAGGCAGTAAAGTGTGCAGTCCAGACCATCAGATCCTATTGGATTACAAAACTACCCACAACTCAATACCAGTTGAGCAATCCTGCTTCTACTGATCATGTGGAAAGCTAGTGTGGGAGGTGGAAATCTCACTCTGGTGCTGTAGGAGGCGCTTTGCAGAGGCTGAAGTTAAGACAGAGTGCTGATAAAATGCGGAGAGAGCTTTCATCTCCATCTCACCCATGCCATACCTAACCTGATGACATGTTCTGTCCCAACACTGACGTCAATCCCTTGATGAACACAAAATCATTTTGAACATTAAGTACAAAATGCATATTATAGAAGGCAAACACAGTTTATTGAAACATACTTCCCAACAGATGTTTGAAATGCTTGCTAGCAATTGTTTTTTCTAAAGCAGCAATTAGGCAAGAAGACTGAGTACTGGTAATAATTTAAACATTAACTGAGATAGAAAAGGACCTTCAGTTATACTTAGCTGACAGCTAAGCACCTACATACATTTATTTTTAAGACTTCAAACTATTAGTCATATGGATATGTCACTCATGCAACATGAACATCGTGATAACATTTTTCAGTATTTAAAAGGTAAATGTAGTTCAGGGTCTTTTGCACTTGATTAGCTTTCATCATAACCAAGAAAATTGGAATTTAAAAAATAATTATATCCTTGTAAACTGCACATTTGTAAGTCAGAGCACATAAATTACTATATGTGATTTTGTGTTTCCAATGTCCATCGCTTCATTATTGATGATCTCACCTATGTTTTCAACTTACTGTGATACACCACCAGTTATTTTTCATGGTGGAATGAAGCAATCATACTCCATACTCCATATGTATATGAATTACACAAGTGAGGGGACCCAGTCTATTTAGTGCTTCTATGTACATGAGTGGCACACATAGGAAGGAAGGAACATAGGATCAGGAGTAGGCCATTCAGCCCATCAAACCTGTTCCGCCATTCAATTAGATCAAGGCTGATCTGTATCTTAACTCCATCTACCCGCATTGGTTCCATAACCCTTAATAGCCTTGCCTATCAAAAATCTATCAATTTCAGTTTTGAAATTTTCAACTGACCTAGCCTCAACGGCTTTTTGGGGAAGAGAGTTCCAGATTACCACCATCCTTTGTGTGAAGAAGTGCTTTCTGATATCACCCATGATGGCCTTGTAGCTCTAACTTTAAGGTAATGCCCCCTTGTTCTGGACTTCCCCACTAGAGGAAATTGTTTCTCTCTACCCTATCAAATCGTTCAATCATCTTAAACACCTCAATTTGTTCATCCCTTAATCTTCTATATTCAAGGGAATACAAGCCTAGTCTATGCAACCTGTCCTCATAATTTAATCCTTTTAGCCCCGGTATCATTCTGGTGAATCTGGGCTGCACCCCCTCCAAGGCCACAAATACTGACGCAAGATGAATTTTGACTCCACAGATCTGGAACTCACACCCTGATCACTTGCACGGACAGGGTTATTGAAATAGTTGGGACAGGCAACCACACCTGTAGCGATGTGCCAAGGATGCCTGCTCTGAAGAAGTGCTGGGATATCGGAGCAACATCCTGCAATTCTGGTTGGGGGAGCCAGAGGTGGAAATTTCCCCAAAAATGTCTTTCCCTCCAAAGTCTGCACTGGGATCAATTACCATTCCTCAGCTGTTTGGGGTCTTTGGAAGATCTGTAAAGAAACCCACACCAGGTCTCAGTTGGCATGATTCCCATTGGGCCTAAGGAGGGTGTACTAGGCAGAATTGACATGTTAGCCTGGGAACTGCACAGAAATGCTGCCAAAGCTTTCAGTGGACTGAGGGAGAGCGGATGGAAGATTCGCCTCTCCCAACCTGAATTTGGGCAGCAGGATGTGCAGGGCAGATAGCCAGTGGGTCTGACCTCTACACCAAAAGGCACACCTCCCCCCGGCAGGCAGACCAGCTGTGTGTGCTCTCACTCTTCACCGGAATTTCAACCCCTCGTGTTGAATGGTCAAATGCTTTCGAATTTGTTTTATAAAATTATTTGGTGAAATTAAGAGTTATTGAACCAGGATTGAAACTTCGACTGCCTCAATGTCCTGGCCTGTCAAATTAGTGGTAAATAAGTACTGTATCAATACCAAGTACAAATAATATGTGTAGTGTCCAATACAAGGTTGCCATACAGATTTTTGTCACTTGAGAGAAAAAAGAAATAGGTCTGTGTCCATAAAAGGTACAAATGTAAGGAATCTTACAACACCAGGTTATAGTCCAACAGTTTTATTTGAAAATCACAAGCTTTCGGAGCTTACCTCCTTCGTCAGGTGACGAAGGAGGTAAGCTCCGAAAGTTTGTGATTTTCAAATAAAACTGTTGGACTATAACCTGGTGTTGTAAGATTCCTTACATTTGTCCACCCCAGTCCATCACCAGCATCTCCACATCATAAAAGGTATGTGAGGCCTCAAATTGAAGTCATTTTCTCAGATAAATATTCCTAATTATTATAAATTATGCATTATTTGAGGTAGATTTTCACTTTCAGTGATGACAGGAAACAGGCAGTAGCAGATCAGGCTCCCGTTATACATCTGCATGTTTTCCCTTTTCATTCAATGGACAGGAAATTCAGGCAGGGTGTACATCGGGCAGCTGATCAACTAGGGCCCATTTTCCACCACCACCAAAAGTGAAAATCTAGCCCTTTGAATGAAGGTGAAAAGTAATAATGAAAATACATTGTGCAGTGGTTCTCGAACCATGTGAGGGAAACTGTATGAAGAATGATAGATGCTGCAATAAAGATGCGTTTGAATCTTAGCAACTTTGGGATTTTTTTTATTTTACTTTTTCCACCGTGTTAACTTTTTTCTCTTCATCTTTCCATCATGATTCATTTGATAAATCAGAAGAAAAGCTCGTGTAAGAGAACACTAAGCTTCAGATCTTCTTTTCCCTGGTCTAGCTGAAAACTAACCGAGGCAATTTGAATTATTGACAGGCAGACATTTGTCCTATACAGTTGCAAAGCAAGAATCTTAACTGTTATGTTTCCCCAGCTTTGTTTTTTTTTATATTCACCCTTGCTTCCAATAAACAAAATAATAAACTGTGTTCTAAATATTCACCAAATTTGGCTTAATTGTTCCTATTTATCATTGCCTAAGTCTAATATATAAATATTCCCTCTACCTATGATATACGATACGGTCAAAATATAAAATTTCATCTTCAGATTCATCAACTAAATTATCATTAACAGCACATTTATATTTTAGAAATAGTACTTAAAAATATTTCGCCATTTACATGCAGAACACATCCTAGGTTCATATAAAGTCAGCTACCACGACTAATTGAACTCTTTCATCTGATTTCCTGTGTATAAAGCATAATACAGTTAACTTGTGTGCAATTAAGTAGCTTGGCAAGAAATATTACACTTACAAGCTGGATTTCTGCAAACTACAGATAAAATAAACGCTTTGCAAATCTTTGAATCCCAGCTCATTTCCCATTTTATTCAAAAAATTCCATTGACATACAAACAACATTAAACTTTTTTATAAATTTATTTTGTATTTTGTGTTCTAAATTGTACTACTGGCTCCAAATGGAATATGGCTCATGATTTACTGTATTTAATACATTAAAGTTGTACAACATTGAAAAGTGTACTTACATCAGAATTACACTAGATAAGGCATGCATTTAATTGTTACTGTACCAATTTGCATATTGTTCTATTAAAATTCTGTTCATGTATGGGGCTTGAAAATCTGATGGTAGGCACCTGATGCACTGAAGTGGGTGCCCACTTCCTACAGTATCAGGTGTAGAAGCCTTAAAGCCTTCGAATTGCCCGAGGGTCTAGTGCACCTCGATGTGGCTGGCCAGATGAAAACAGTGCCTAATGAATTTCTATCAAAGAATCTGGGACTTTGTGATATTACTATGGGTGCTTGACCATCATTCAGTCACAGTACGTGAATTATGTTATTTTTGCCATATAGCGTTATGATATAATCACTACCAGTAGAGTTTAATAGGAGGTGGGCTGACCTAAGGTGACAATCTCTGCTTGGCTCCTCCTTCGAACTTCATGGTCAAGGACAAAAATTTGGTGCATTGGAAATTGCAGATTCTAGGCCACATCCCAGCACCACATTACCCTGGCCAATATTTATCCCTCAACCAACATCACTAAAAACAGATGATCTGGTCATTATCACATTGCTGTTTGTGGGAGTTTGCTGTGGCAATTTGGCTGCTGCATTTCCTACATTACAACAGTAACTACACTTCAAAAAGTACTTCATTGGCTGTAAACTGCTTTGGGACGTCCTGAGGTCATGAAAGGTGCTTTATAAATGCAAGTCTTTCTTTCTTTCTTTCACATGGTGCAATGGGTTGGCTCACTATTTCACATAATAAACTTTAAATTTGCAATTATAAAGTTAAATCTTCTAAAACTTCTAAAATATAGTTATAATAGCAATAACATTTCATTTTGTCAAAAGTGTCTTTACCAGTAAGTGGCTTCTGTGCCTCGATTAAATAGTGTAGCCTCCAGCATCAATGTTTAATCAACACAGAAGCCATTTACTGCTTCATAAAATCCTGATGAGTGCATCTAGTTGCTTTTTTTTCTTTTGTTTTGAAAATAAATTGAAACTGGATCAATATCCTGATTCAGACCACGAGTGATAGATGTATCACCTGAGCAGAACAGTAATTCTTATAATGTTATTAGGAGAATGTATTGAGATAGTGACTGAAAGATTTAACTACTGAGCTGCACACTACCTGAGTCATCATTGCTACTGCATGTAAAGTATTACTATGGGAACAAAAAAAATTGATCACAATAAATGGAACTCTTGTGTAATAGCATGGAATTTTCTGAACACATGCAAGTGTATGACTGACTGCAAGGATAGGTGAGAATTACATAGGTTAGCAGCCAGAGCAGATAGGTAGAGCAGAGCACATAGCTAAACATCAGCCTGAGTAGACATATGCAGAGATGGATTAAGGATAGAAAGGGTCCTGATGCACATAAAGATAAAGCAGGAAATTTTGCTAATGGAGCTTGGTACTGGGTCTTAAGTCCTGAAATCCCTGGGGGTCTGTGCCACTGGATCTCCCATTTGCCCATGCACCCGCAGGCCCTATTCCAAATTGCTGGGATGGGGTCATTTACATGGCTGGGGAGGGCGCATCATGCCAGCAAGGGCACTTCAGCAGCACCCACCCTGAACCACCTGCTGGAATATCAAAGTGGTACCATGCTATCCTGAGAGTGGAGAGGAGGCCCGACAAAAGTCCAAAGACAATCCACTCCTTTACATCTTCTGCTCCCATTGGAGCAAGCAAGTCTCTTTGGAAAGGTAATCAATGCTCTCCAAGAGTTCCATCAAGGCCTTTCATGGGCATAAAGGGAGGAATTCCTGGTATAGACTGGGAACTCCGCCAGACACACCCACTTGACGAGCATGGGGCAGGCAGAAAATCTGCCTATTCCCCCACCCCACTGCCCCATGGGAATTTAAAGGCCAGGGCAAATGGGATACAATTCCGGAGTAGCCAGCTTCTGCCCAAAATTCCTGACCCCATGGGTAAAAATCAGGCATTCCACCTTCTCCAGCCCCAGGACTTTCAGAGTCTTAGGGCCTGATTTTAGCAGGCCTGCGGGTTTCCGGCGGGTTGGGTTTCGGGTGCGTGGCCTCCGCGCCCGGTGAAATTAGTGGGTTGCCCGCGCGATCGTAGCAGGCAATCCACTAATTGGAATCATTTACCTGCTCCTCCGGGGTCCGTGCTGCTGGTCTGTGCGTCGGGCGGGCTGCGCATGCGCAGTACGATCTGTCAGTTGGAGGCTCTCCAGTTAAAGGGGCAGTCCTCCACTGACAGATGCTGCAACCAATGGAACAAATTACAGCATGGAGCAGCCCAGGGGGAAGGCTGCTCCCAGTTTAATGATGCCTCACCCCAGGTATCATCAGATGGGGTGAGGAGGAGGGGGAGGACAGAGATCTTCCACCCGGCGGGCGGGAGGAAGCGGCCTGCCTCTGCCACCAAGAAGGCCTGGCTCGAGGTGGCAGAGGGGGTCACCTGCACCACCAACATATCGCCCACCTGCATACAGTGCAGGAGGCGCTCCAATGACCGCAGTAGGTCAGCCACAGTGAGAACACTTACTCTTTCCCCTACACTGCGTCTGCCACATCCAGTCGTGAATGGTGGTGGACAATTAAACAGCTAACGGGAGGAGGAGGCTCTGCAATCATCCCCATTCTCAATGATGGCGGAGTCCAGCACGTGAGTGCAAAAGACAAGGCTGAAGCGTTTGCAACCATCTTCAGCCAGAAGTGCCGAGTGGATAATCCATCTCAGCCTCCTCCCGATATCCCCACCATCATGGAAGCCAGTCTTCGGCCAATTCGATTCACTCCACGTGATATCAAGAAACGGCTGAGTGCACTGGATACAGCAAAGGCTATGGGCCCTGACAACATCCCAGCTGCAGTGCTGAAGCCTTGTGCTCCAGAACTAGCTGCGCCTCTAGCCAAGCTGTTCCAGTACAGCTACAACACTGGCATCCACCCGACAATGTGGAAAATTGCCCAGGTATGTCCTGTCCACAAAAAGCAGGACAAATCCAATCCGGCCAATTACCGCCCCATCAGTCTACTCTCAATCATCAGCAAAGTGATGGAAGGTGTCGTCGACAGTGCTATCAAGCGGCACTTACTCACCAATAACCTGCTCACCGATGCTCAGTTTGGGTTCCGCCAGGACCACTCGGCTCCAGACCTCATTACAGCCTTGGTCCAAACATGGACAAAAGAGCTGAATTCCAGAGGTGAGGTGAGAGTGACTGCCCTTGACATCAAGGCAGCATTTGACCGAGTGTGGCACCAAGGAGCCCTAGTAAAATTGAAGTCAATGGGAATCAGGGGGAAAACTCTCCAGTGGCTGGAGTCATACCTAGCACAAAGGAAGATGGTAGTGGTTGTTGGAGGCGAATCATCTCAGCCCCAGGGCATTGCTGCAGGAGTTCCTCAGGGCAGTGTCCTAGGCCCAACCATCTTCAGCTGCTTCATCAATGACCTTCCCTCCATCATAAGGTCAGAAATGGGGATGTTCGCTGATGACTGCACAGTGTTCAGTTCCATTCGCAACCCCTCAGATAATGAAGCAGTCCGAGCCCGCATGCAGCAAGACCTGGACAACATCCAGGCTTGGGCTGATAAGTGGCAAGTAACATTCGCGCCAGATAAGTGCCAGGCAATGACCATCTCCAACAAGAGAGAGTCTAACCACCTCCCCTTGACATTCAACGGCATTACCATCGCCGAACCCCCCACCATCAACATCCTGGGGGTCACCATTGACCAGAAACTTAACTGGACCAGCCATATAAATACTGTGGCTACGAGAGCAGGTCAGAGGCTGGGTATTCTGCGGCGAGTGACTCACCT
This sequence comes from Heptranchias perlo, assembly GCF_035084215.1. NCBI lineage: Eukaryota > Metazoa > Chordata > Chondrichthyes > Hexanchiformes > Hexanchidae > Heptranchias > Heptranchias perlo. Next base: position 16,693,668 of record NC_090345.1, on the reverse strand, counting down.
CCTGACTCCCCAAAGCCTTTCCACCATCTATAAGGCACAAGTCAGGAGTGTGATGGAATACTCTCCACTTGCCTGGATGAGTGCAGCTCCAACAACACTCAAGAAGCTCGACACCATCCAAGATAAAGCAGCCCGCTTGATTGGCACCCCATCCACCACCCTAAACATTCACTCCCTTCACCACCGGCGCACTGTGGCTGCAGTGTGCACCATCCACAGGGTGCACTGCAGCAACTCGCCAAGGCTTCTTCGACAGCACCTCCCAAACCGGCGACCTCTACCACCTAGAAGGACAAGAGCAGCAGGCGCATGGGAACAACACCACCTGCACGTTCCCCTCCAAGTCACACACCATCCCGACTTGGAAATATATCGCCGTTCCTTCATTGTCGCTGGGTCAAAATCCTGGAACTCCCTTCCTAACAGCACTGTGGGAAAACCGTCACCACACAGACTGCAGCGGTTCAAGAAGGCGGCTCACCACCACCTTCTCGAGGGCAATTAGGGATGGGCAATAAATGCCGGCCTTGCCAGCGACGCCCACATCCCGTGAACGAATAAAAAAAAAAAAAAAACACTGCCCCCACCCCACATCTCCTTCGGCACCGCCAACACTACTCTGTCACGTCACCCCTCATATCCACTCAAACCCCATCCTCATCTTACCTGCACCTACTCACCTCGCCAGTACTCACCCCGCCACTAACACGCAACCCAATCCTCATACAATCTCATGGCTCTATCCCATACTCACCCTCTCGTGCATCTCCCTCACGGCCAGCCTCACTCAACCTGCCACCACCTGTGCTGCAGCCACAGGGCATGCATTGCATATGTGCAGTAGGCAGCGTAAGGCAAACGTGTCGTGAGCATGAAGGGGATGGACAAGTGTGTCTGAGGGTTTGCCATGGGTGTTACCTATATTGAATTTCAGAGCAACAAACATCACACATTAGATTGGCACCACCACTGCCATGTCTCCGCGAATCCTGTCTGTTGTGTGCAATAATGCCCGCTCCTGGGTATCACTATGAGGACCCACCACTGATGCCACCCATTGTGTTACTGCAGAGTAGGTGCAGGTGTATTTGCAGGGCTCTTCCACGCAGACGACTGAGAGACATCGGCGGTGTACCCGGCTGCACCCTGGAAGGATGCGGTGGAGAAGTTGTGGAGGGCAGTGGTGACTTTGGCAGCGACAGGTAAGCAGATGGTGCTGGGGCCAGCCAGGAGCAGCTCGGCATGAAAGAGCCTGCAGATCTCCACGACTACATGTCGAGTGAATCTGCGCCTCCGTATGCACTGCTGCTCGGAGGGGTCCGGGGAGCTGCGCCTCGGTCTGTGGACCCTGTCGCGAGGGTAGTGCCCTCTGCGACGTGTCTCTCTCTACGGTAGCCCTCCCTCCTGCTGTACAGGTGGATGTGTCACAGCACTCTGTTGTGGAGCTCCACGTGTCAGAGGTGGACGGCGTGGATGGCGAGGCTGGTGATGTTGTTCGCCCTCCGAGGGGGTCATGACTGCAGCTACGGCGGCCCCCATCCGCAATATATACATCTGAGGGGGTCCGCAAGGTAGGCACATGTCTCCGGACCCCGGGGTGAGTGTGCAGGTTGGTCACTTTGACCGTCCGGAGGGGGGTGGTGGAGGCCACACTTTGTCCCAGGTGACAGAGCGGCCTCCTGCAATGGGTGAGGGTCTCCCCCCCACCTGTCAAATGGACCTTTGCAGCTGCCACAGGCTGACGGCTGCAACACGTCCAGTTCAACTAGGACTGTTTCCCCCAGTGTGTGAAACAGTCCCATGTTTCCCCAAAATCACACAAAGTCCCTTAATCAGGTCAGTTAATGACCTGAACAAGCAAAATAAATAACCTCAAGTGGCATCCCGCTGGCTTTAATTGCCTGCGGGATTCCCACCAGCGGGGGCCACGCACGCACCCCCGCACATCATCGGGAAACCCGGAAGTGGGCGGGATCGTGGCGCGATCCGGTCACGTGACTGGATATCGGGATTTTCGGGGCCCCCCCGCTGGAAACCCACAGGAAACCCGACGGTAAAATCGAGCCCTCAGTCTCACTCATTTCTGAAATGCTGCACAATAAAACAACCCTTTGAAGGTTAGAGTTAAAGGTCTGGGACTTAGAACAGGTACTTGTAAAACCTTTGGGCTGCTGCATAATGCTCTGGGAAAATGTTATATTGAGATAAGATGGAGATCGAGATTTTTAATGACAGGGTGAAGGATCATCTCAGGGAGGTAAAAACTGACTGGATAAAATGTAATTAGTGCAGTGATAAATTAACACACATTCTGCTCAGAAATTTTCACAGAAAATGCAACATTTAAATTCCTTAAATGCAGGTCCATTCCCTGCATACTTAAAGTAGCTGTGCAGAAACTGGAATCTGCTAGAGTCAACTCCCTTACTGACTGGACAGCCCTATTGTTTCCTTCTCTAAATTGGATAGTGATGTGAAGATGGTGACTAGGCCCCGATTGTAACTCAAGGTGGGTGGGCCCTGAGGTGAGTTGGAAACTCACCCACCGCTGGAGAAATCAGGCCCGGGTTATTTTGACTTCCGGTCTCATTAACATGCTGGACTGGGTATGAAGTGGGTGGGAATCGGCTGCCAGCCTGCAGAAATCCTGGTGACCAATGGCCACCCACCGACACAAGCTAGGTAGCGGGATTGGGTTCATGGGCGTCTCGCATTCAGGAAATGGAGGGAGTCCAGGGCAGGGGAGGTCTAAGGTTTCATTGCTGCTCCTCCTGGCCCCTGGAAAGAAGAACACTTACCTTTTTCAGCCTCTTCTGGGGCTGATCCTCTTCTGACCCGGGCTTCCCTGCTTCGGCCTGAGTAAAAATTGCAGTTCCCGATTACATCATTGGGACCCGACATGCCTATGTAGGAGAACAGGTTAAAATTTGCTCCAATGTGGGCAAGTGACTCGGGGCATTTTAATTGCTTACCCGCCCAGTTTCTGCCTGGCAGGTAGGGTTAAAATCACCCCCTAAAAAGTGACCATTAATCCATACCACATGAAGTAGGACCCAACTGTGAGATTATGGGGGAGATTTTGAGGCCTCCTGCTCAGCAGAAACATGGCAGTAACGCCCCAGAGATAGTGGGGAATGACGTAAAAACCCCATTCCCAACGACAGTGCGGTCATTCCTATCTCCCCCAGCAACCTAACTCTGGGAAATTGGTTCCCCCCAAGTCAGATGGTAGGCTCTTTTAATATGCAAATCAGTGTCCTATGGCGTACGTAGGATTTCGATTGCCATTTTAGGACAGTAATGGGCAGAGCTTGTACCATGAACGCTTCGCTCAGTATCAGCTGGAGATCTAGTCGAAGAAGAGCCCAGCAGGTAAGCTTTTAATTACTTTTGTGAGGCTGGAAGGAGCTGAGTGTTCCTCTGGATTACTGCCACTCCAGATCCACTCGTCTCTGAGATCAGACCCCCACACCCCATGCACACACAATGGACCTACTTTCTTCCGGCCTCCCGTTACTGTGGTGGAACGGAGCTGGCAAGCTGCCCCGGAGCACTCGTTTTTGTCCGCAGCCTAACAGCCTACACCAACAAAATGGACTAGGCCTCCCATTGGCACTATTTGGTGGCCAGCTGGTCTGCCCTGCTCCACTGGCCAGCCTCCCAAAGCCTGTCCATGGTCAAAACCTACCCCAATAGTTCTTTTTTTAACCAAACCTGTAGGCAAATCAACAGATCATGTTAGATTATAGCTCTATACTACATCTAATTATTAATATATGCAAGGATGTGAGGGTTGTCCCATGAGGAGAGATTGAGTAGAATGGGCCTATACTCTCTGGAATTTAGAAGAATGAGAGGTTATCTCATTGAAATGTATAAAATTCTTAGAGGGCTTGACAGGGTAGATGCTGAGAGGCTGTTTCCCCTGGCTGGAGGGTCTAGAACGAGGGGTCATAGTCTCAAGGTAAGGGGTCGGCCACTTAGGACCAAGATGAGGAAAAATTTCTTCACTCAGAGGGTCGCGAACCTTTGGAATTCTCTACCCCAGAGGGCTGTGAATGCTCAGTCATTGAGTATATTCAAGATTGACATCAATAGATTTTTAGACACGAAGGCAATCAAGGGATATGGGGATTGGGCGGGAAAGTGGAGTTGAGGTAGAAAACCAGCCGTGATCTTATTGAATGGCGGAGCAGGCTCGAGGGGCTGTATGGCCCACTCCTGCTCCTATTTCTTATGTTCTTATGTTCTTATGATGTGTACTGTTATATTGTACTGCCCCATTGAATGACTTCTGCCATGTTTCAAGGAATAATGGATTACAAATTAACCCATCATCTGTTTTTGAAAAGGCTAAACAACAACCAGGCCATCAGTGTATTATGCCCTTGACCTAGCAGCTCTTTTAGCATGTGATGTCTCACCTTATGGGGTTGATGCAATAATTTCTCACATTATGCAAAATACAGAATGAAGTAACAGGGACAAGGTCAGCTTAGCACAAGGCATAGGAGCCAATAAGAAAGTCCCAGCATAGTGACGACACTCATAAGGTGTTGCTTCCTGATTGGGAGCTACAACTGACGTCACCCCATAATGCAAGATCGGCTCTTTTACGTGGTTAACAGGTGCTCTCAGTGAGTAGCTCACTGCATGTGAAAGTCACGGGGCAGGATTTCCATAACCATTTGTTCTTAAAGGGCGGCTGGCTGCCCTCAAAGGTGTCTTTCATTTTTGATTGAAAAATGGTTGGGAGCAGAAAGGCCTCATTCAGCAGAAGGAAGGACAGGCTTACAGAGGTGGCGAAAAAAAGAGTCACAAAACTGAGAAACAACAACTTGCATTTGTATAACGCCCAGTAAAACGTCCCACGGCACTTGACAGGAGCGTTAGCAGACAAAAATTGACACCGAGCCAACAAAGGAAACATTAGGACAGGTGACAAAAGGCTTGGTCAAAGAGGTAGGTTTTAAGCAGCGTCTTAAAGGAGGAGAGAGAGGCGAAGAGGCAAAGAGGTTTGGGGAGGGAATTCCAGAACTTAGGGCCTAGACGGCTGAAAGTACGGCCACCCAAGGTGGGCGAAGGGACTAGGGGATGCACAAGAGGCTAGAGTTGGGGGAGCGCAGAGACCTCAGAGGGTTGTGGGGTGAAGGAGGTCACAGAGATAGGGAGGGGCGATGCCATGAATGGATTTGGACTCGAGGATGAGAATTTTAAAATTGAGGAGACAGAGAAGCAGAGGTGACAACATAAGTGTGTGAGAACCACATAGAGGGAGGCAGAGTGAAGGATAAACAGAAAGACATATGGGGTCAATTTTCGGATGGCCGAGCGGGTTCGTTCGTGGTGGGTGCGTTCGGTGGGGGGGGTTCCTAAAATTGAGGATTCCAGGAGCGGGTCCAGAGCCCGGCTCCAACCCGCCCACTTCCGGGTTCCCCAATGATGCGAATTGGTGCGTGCACAGCCCCCGCATGCAGGACTCCCACCGGCAATCAAAGCTGGCGGGATCCCACTTAAGATCATTATCTGGGTACTTGAGGTCGTTTACAGACCTCATTAGTTGGAGATTTTAGGAGGATTCAGATTTTGGACTACCCAGAGCGTGTTTTCCATGCTGGGGGAAACACTCCCTGTTTAAACAGACGTGTTGCAGCCAGCAGCCTGTGGCAGCTGCAGAGGTCCATTTAACAGGTGCGGAGTAAACCCTCATTCATTGCAGCAGGGCACACTGTCACCTCAGACAAAGTTTTGCCTGCCACACTGTTGTCTCCACTCTCCAAGTTATTAAATCATATCCTAAACTCTGCTGTCCAAACATATTTACCTACTTTGTGGACCCCCTCACACTCAAACCGTCAGGATGGGTTCCATTGCTGCATTCATCACTCCACTGGAGGACGAGCAACATCACCAGCCTCGCCAGGCATGCCGTCCACCTCCGCTACGTGGAGCTACACAACACAGTGCTGCGCAACAGGCACCTGCACAAAGTAGTCGTGCAACTACACATACACCCACTGTAGGGTGACCCAATGGGTGGCATCAAGGGTGTTCATGGAGAACCTCATGAAAGGGCATTATTGTACAAGCCAGTCAAGAATGGCCAAGACGTGGTAGTACTGGTGACAATATAATATGTAATGTGAGTTGATCAGAAATCAAATATAAGTAAGAACCATGACAAACCCTCAAACACCCTTGTGCATCCCCTTCATGCTCACAACACGTTTGCCTTACGCTTCCTACTACACATATGTGATGCATGCCCTGTGGCTGCAGCACAAGTAGTGGCAGGTTGGGTGAGGCTGACATGAAAGAGATGCATGAGAGGGTGAGTATGAGATAGACCCATGGGAATGTGTGAGGATTGGGTTGAGTACTGGCGAGGTGAGTAAGTGCAGGTAAGATGAGGATGAGCTTTGAGTGGGTGTGAGGGGTGATGTGATAGAGTAGTGTTGGCAGTGCAGAAGGAGATGTGGGGTGGGGGCGGTGATGTGGCGGAAGGAGTGTAGGGGAATGAGTAAGTGTACTCACTTCAACTGACCTACTTAGGTCATTGAAGCGCCTCCTGCACTGTATGCAGGTGCGTGATATGTTGGTGGTGCTGGTGACCTCCTCTGCCACCGCGAGCCAGGCCTTCGTGGTGGCAGAGGCAGGCCACTTCCGTCCGCCGGGGAGAAGATCTCTGCCCTCCCCCTCCTCCTCACCCCATCCAGTAGGACCTGGAGTGAGGCATCATTAAACCTGGGAGCAGCCATCCCCCTGGGCTGCTCCATGCTCTAATTTTGGCTCCTTTCTGCAGCATCAGTCAATGGAGGACTGCCCCTTTAAATAGGGCTCCTCCAGCTGACAGCCTATGATGCGGGTGCACAGTCCGCCCGCTGCACAGCTTTCCAGCGCGAAACCCGAAAGCCAAGGTAAGTGGCTTCAATTTACTTACGATCGAGTGGGGAAGCCACCGATTTTACTGGGCGGGTTACCCACGCGCCCAGTCGACCCCCCCGCTGGCAACCCGCCTCCCTCCTAATATTGGGCCCATAGTTACACAATTCTATTTTTATGTTTTCAGTGAGCAAAACCAAGGGAGATGAAACAGTATAGGATTCCATTTCTGGAGTTTAGACATACCAATTTTATAAATGATTAATGGCTGAAGCTGTCAAAAAATTAGGCTGAAGTTGACAGATGTGTTCTCCAAAGGTAGGGCAGCCCTAGAATGCTCAAGGATTATCTACACATTTATCAAGAAGTTTCACCATGCAGAGAAGTAAGACTTAAGTTGCAGAGTCCAGTAAAAGACAGAAGGGCTGAATTTCCTCTCATCCTGCCCATCCCATGGAAGCCCCTTCGTTCACACTCCTGATCCCGGCCCACTTCTGGGTCTCAGAGACATTTAAATATTTTGGCCGGCCACTTGTGTGTTTATGGTGTAGCCAGGGAGGAAATTTGCTGACTGCCCTGTCGTTGGCTGCCTCTGCCTGCTGAAGATTTAAAAAAAAATGCTGCCAGGTTTTCAATTTGGAGTTTTCCTATTGAATTTGATTGCTCTGCAATTGATTGCATTAAGGAAAACTAGCCATTAAACATTGAACTCCTCCCTGGCTCTTTAGAACGCTGGTCACCAGGGATGCACATGGGCCTCTTGCATCCAGTGTTGCTACGGCACAAATGATGGGAAATACATCATACAATGTACTTCTCTCATTTGCACGGCATCATAATAAGCTTATCCTCAGTTTAAATTTTGAATGTTGGAGTAAGGGACAGGGAGGTGGTAGAATAAAGTCCAGCCACAAATTCCACCCCACCCAGATAACGGCACTTTCCACTCCTACATTCCCAGAATTTACGCTCATCCCACTAGAGTATAGGATTTTTTCCATGGCAGTGAATCAAGTTTTTCTTTTAATTACATTGTGGGGTTGGAAACCCTTTCTATAATACTGCAAATTATAATAATAATGCCACAAAATTACATTTACAGTTAGAGAATGAAAAAACATTAATGCAGTAATATAACATTTAGAAAATAGGATAACAACATTTTTAAAATAAAAATTCTCTACCTCAGTTGGCAGCTCCCTCTGCTATAAACAAGGCCTTGAATGGTTCCCCACAAATTGTGACCCTCTCAAAATAAATAAATATCTCTGAAAAAGAAACAAGACAATTCATATTAGCCAGTTAATTTAGTATTGCTGCTGCTATGTTTTCTGATGACCACATCCTGTCCATTGCAACCAGCAGGAAGTAGGCCACTCATAAACATCAAAAATCGTAGGCAGTTGTATGTGCTGCTGTATTTTGAATGTTTCCTCTCAGTACTATAATCAGCCCATTGCTTTGCCTAGCTTTGCCAGGAAGAACTCAAACACAGCAACAAAATGTATTTCTGCATTAATTCAACAAAGATCAGGACATATCAAGCTGACTATATCCAAATACTATCAATGGAATTGCAATGATGAGGATGGTGGTGTGTGTATGTGTGCAGATGGAGAAGTCGTCTCAGTAATTATACTGATCACAAGGAAGGATATTAAGAAGCCAAACCTGTGCTGTCAGTGAGTTATTCTGACTTCTGATATGCTTCTTAGTGCTTGATTTGATTTTTAGGGTGCATTCATACTTTACAACTTTAGTATCGATGAAAAGATGCAACTGTTTCACACTGGTGCTAAATTCAGGGTGTAAATCAGGTGCCAAAGCCTGAATTGAAACTGAAGAGAAGTGAAGTCTCCAGGCAGTCTCATAATAACACACTGTCTGACTAATGCCTGATCCTAGGTCCGATTGAGAAATCTATCCCAGCAGGTCATGTTGTTAATGGTATCATTTTGTAAAAATGTTTTCAGTTTCACTCCATACCATAAAACACTTGTGAAACACCGATGAAATTTAATACCACAGTCTCTTAGCTTAAAACGTTGGCTTGTAGACAATAACCAGAAATGGGAATCAGCACTTTAAGTTATATTGATACTGAAACATATCATGGAGGATGGAAAATTTATCAGGCTTTAAAGTAAACTTCTAATGCATATAATGGTCCATAGCAAATAGAATCTTAGGACACATTCACACTACAACAGTAGCATCTGTGCAAAGTGATCTTGCTTCAAAACAACATTGCAGTTCAGTGTCTCTACAATCTTTGGGTGTCATTATACTACAGGTCAGAGTACCTGCTGAAAGTAATGTGGTGCTGGCAGATCTGAGTTATACTACCAGCTCCACATCATTCTTTGTCCAGAGAAATTACTCTTTGGTCTCATTGGTTGGACTAACATTGCCCTGGACTGCTGATTACATTTTGAATTTTACTTTGCAGTTTACTGGAGCCACTGTGAAATTGCACGAAGTGAGACCACCCACACGGGAGGGTCTGATCCCTCTTACTAAATGTGATCCAGGTGATTTCACATCCAAATTACACTACACAATTTGCAAAACCATTTTACAGTGTTGCAAACTGTGTAGGTAATGGGCCAATTTGCTAGCGTGCTTAAAACTCTTAACCATTGGCCCAGAATTTGCTGGGAAAATAAAGGTGAGTTAAATGCGCACGCCATTATTAGTGTGTGTAAAAAAAACAATTTGTGGCGAGGAAGAGATACTCCGTGAGTTACTGCACAATTTGCTCCACCGTCAGCCTCACAAAAAGCAGAGTTTGCCATCAGCCTCTCGATGAGTTTCAAGAAATTTCTGCATTTGTGCTGTTAACACAAATTAAACTCTCTGCAGAAAGTTAGGGCTGGTATTTAACAACGTAAGGACCCTTTAAATGACGAGGTTTATGTTATCAAATCTTTTTCTTACTTGTCCTTTCTCTCGCTTTCTGTTTTTTTTTCTCTCTCTTAATCCGATCTTTCTTTCCCTCTCTTTAGTTCTCTTTCTGTATCTAATTTGACTCTTATTCATCTCATTTCCTTCTCAGTCGTTCCTCTGTTTCTTTCTCTGTCTTTAAATTTAATTGGTTAAGGAGATAGACTGTTGGCCCTGTCATTCACCAAGGTCCCAGATGCCCTGTTGACCCCATTATCAACTCAACACTTGCAGCAATTTGCAGCACAAAAAAATTTCGAGCTGAAGGATGAGGAAAAAAAATCTAACAAACGGGGCATGCCGTGAGATGCCCTGCTTCAGGAAGTTTTGGGCCAAAAGTAATTTTAGAAAAACTAGTGTTTAAATAGATCTCAGCCTAATGGTTTTCACCTTGATGACCAGAGTGGTAGCTCTAGAAAAAAAAATCCCCAGTACACCTTATGCTGAGACATCTTAGATGATTTTCTTTCTGTCTTAGAGCAGTTCAATAACTGCAGCATTAGGTAAGCTTTAGCAATTTCTAGAGCAGGTTCGATGTTTATTCAAAGTCTTCAACTGTCGTGTGCAGAGCAAATATGCTGAGACAGCACCAAGTAATTATTCACAAACACAGGGAAATATAATCCGCCATAAATCTCTAAAGATGTTTGTGCAGGTCACTGTGTCAAAGTGATGTAATGTTTTAAACAAGTATCCTGGGGCTCAATTTTAAACTAAAATTGTGAGTGCGTTGGGGATGGGGGAGGGGCTGCGAAAATTGCAGAAATACAGAGCGGGTTCGGAAGCCGGTTCCAACCCGCCGAATTCCGAGTTTCCCACGGACGCACCTGAGTGCGCGTGGGCGTCCGAATCCGGATGTCCCGCCGGCAATTAAAGTCGACGGGATGATAGTTAAAGAACCAAATGTAAGGTACTTAAGGCACTTTACTTGTGACACATTGGGCTCGATTTTCGCGTCGGGTTTCCTGCAGGTTTCCAGCGGGGGGGCCCCGAAAATCCCGATATCCAGTCACGTGACCGGATCGCGCCGAGATCCCGGCCACTTCCGGGTGCCGCGCTGACGTGCGGGGCTGCGTGCGCAGGCCCCGCTGGTAGGGAATCCCGCAGGCAATTAAAGCCAGCGGGGTTCCACTTGAGTGTACTTACCTTGCTTGTTGAGGTCATTAAATGAGCTGAAGCAGCTGTCAAAACAGGAAGGGCTCGATTTTAGGGTCGGGTTACCTGCGGGTTTCCAGCGGGGGGGCCCCGAAAATCCCGATCTCCGATCACGTGACCGGATTCGGACGAAATCCCGGCCACTTCCGGGTACCGCGCTGACGTGCGGGGCTGCGCGCGCAAGCCCCGCTGGTGGGAATCCCGCAGGCAATTAAAGCCAGCGGGGTTCCACTTGAGAGTACTTACCTTGCTCGTTGTGGTCAGTTAATGAGCTGAAGCAGCTGTCAAAAGAGGAAGTGTGGGATTTTACGGTCAAAGCAGTCAGTTTCCCACACTGGGGGAAACAGGACCCTTCAAACCAGGCGTGTTGCAGCCAGCAGCCTGTGCCAGGTGCCAAGGTGCGCTCCACGGGGGAGCGCCCTCACCCACGCAGGAGGCCACCGCGTCACATAGGGCAACCCCTGCCCTCCACCAACCCCCGCCAAGCCAGAGGACAGACCGACACGAAACCGCAGCCCCAGTCCGAGGACCCACCCACCTACCCTGCACAACCCCTCACACCAACACCTGCCAGATGGGTGGTGCGTTGACATCGTCGGAGGACGAACAGGATGACCAGCCCCAGCAGCCTCGCAGTCCACGCCGTCCGCCTCGGAGACGTGGAGCCCCCCAACACGGTGCTGTGGCACACCCACCTGCACAGCAGGAGGGAGGGCAACCGCAGAGAGAGATGCGTCGCAGGAGGCACTACCCTCCGCACAGGGTGTACAGAGCGAGGCTCAGCTTCATGGACCTCTCCGAGGAGCAGTGCATACGGAGGCTCAGAGTCAATCGCCAGGTAGTCGCCGACATCTGCAGCCTCCTTAACGATGAGCTGCTCCCTGATGGACCAAGCAGCATCTTCTTACCTGTCGCCGTCAAAGTCACCACTGCCCTCAACTTCTTCGCATCCGGTTCCTTCCAGGGTGCCACCGGGGACATCACCGGGGTCTGTCAGTCCTCTGCACACAAGTGCATAAGGCAGGTCACCGATGGGTTGTTCCGCAGGGCCTCCCACTACATCAACTTCGCCATGGACGAGCGCAGCCAGATGGAGAGGGCGGTTGGATTCCATGCCATGGCCGGCTTCCCACGGGTGCAGGGTGTAATCGACTGCACCCACATCGCAATACGGGCACCTCCGCATGAGCCAGGGCTGTTCATCAACAGGAAGGGGTATCACTCCATGAACGCCCAGCTCATCTGTGACCACCGCCAGAGATTCCTACACGTGTGCGCCAGATACCCCGGCAGCTGCCACGATGCCTTCGTCCTCAGGGAGTCCGCCGTCCCGCCCATCCTGCAGGCACCCAACGCCGGCAACGGCTGGCTCCTCGGCGACAAGGGGTATCCCCTCCACACGTGGCTCATGACACCTCTGAGGAACCCCATCACCGAGCCGGAGCGTCGGTACAATGACAGCCACACTGCTACCAGGTCTACAATTGAGCAGACCATAGGGCTTCTCAAGATGCGCTTCAGGTGCCTTGATCGTTCTGGGGGAGCGCTCCAATACACACCATTCAGAGTGGGACGAATCATAGTTGTCTGCTGTGCCCTGCACAACATGGCCCAACAGAGAGGGGTGCCGCTGGAGGAGGCCCCATCCACACCCGCCACCCACATTGAGGAAGGCGAGGGCGAGGAGGAGGAGGAGGAGGAGGAGGAGGAGGCGGAGGCGGAGGAGGCGGAGGAGGAGGACGCGCCCGAGGATGTTGGACGACCCATGCGCCGAGCCGCGACTCACCGGGATGGTCGCCGGGCCAGGGACGCACTCATACGTCAACGGTTCTCCTAGAGTCAGACACTGCGAGGCGCTCGCATCTCCTCACCTGCACATGCGAGCGGCCATACCAGCCCCCTCCACTGAAGAGTGCTGCCAGTAATCCTGCACCCACAGCAGTGTGCCCAATGGGTGGCAGCAGGTGTTCGCCATCATGATGGCCTCCACGGAACGCACCTATTGCACAAGCCGCGGAAGAATGGACGAGAGGTGGCAGGAGTGGTGAGAATAGACTATTTAATATCTGGAATGTGACATCATTTAAGAAACAAAGTACAAAATAATAAACACCCTGGTGTATTCCCTTTGTGATTATAAGGCCTTTGGAATTCTTCTCCGGGAACCCCTACGTGGTGCTACCCCTGTGGCTCCAGCAGAGGTAGTGGCAGGTTGCTCGTCTTCTTGCCTTGACCGGGTAGATGCTTTTGGCGGACGGCCCCTGGGTTTCGGTGCCCGTGAGGGCACCTCCACAGACTGCTCCTCCTGCACCGGGGCAGGGGCAGACTCGGCCACCTGGAGAGGAGGCACCATTGCGGGTGCTGGTTGAGAGGTGGGCGACGGGTGGGACGTGGGAACGCCTTGAGAGGCGTCCCCGCTTCCATGTCCCCGGTCACCATCATCCCTCTCTTGGCCTCGGCCCACATCACCCCTTCCACCCTGCTGGACGGCAGTTTGGATGGCATGTGTGAGGCCTTGCAAGGCCACCCCTAGTGTATCCCTCAGCCTGTTGGTGGCGTCGGAATGTTGCTCACCCTGAATCCGTACAGACGTTGTCAGGGCCTGCAAGGACTCGAAGTGGAGCTGTGCGTGACGCTCGAGGGAGGCCAGCCTGTCCTCCACCGCAGACAGTCCCGCACCTACCCGCGACACTGTGTCGCCGGTACCCTCCTGTGCCTGCGCCACCAATGCCCACATGCAGGAGGTGGACTCCTCCATCGCCTGCGCTATTGTGGACAATGCGCGCGGCACCTCTGCCAGCACCTCAGCAATTAGCTGGTGGCCCTCGACGACTCTCCTTTTCTCTGGTGGCCCCCTGGGTTCAGCATCTGGGTCCGGCTGAGCAGAGCCTGGAGATGAGTGCTCCCTCCGTCGCGGACCCTCCGCGGCTGCCCCTGCCACCAGGGTCTGCTCATGCTCACTCGTGCGCAGTGACTCACCAAGTGCTACCCCAACTAGTTGGCGAGGGGGACCCACCGAGGTGCGTGTCTCTGCGCTGGTGGATGGTTGGCTCTGATGTGACGATGCACCCTCAGAGACCGCCATGTCCTCTGAGGAATCGCCCTCCACGCTCGCTTGATCCAAAGACGCACCTGCAAGAGAACAGAGGGCACTTTGAGGCATATGGACCAACTTGACAGTGCGCCTGATGGCAGGTGATGATACGGTCACTCGCGATCATGGGTGTTGAGTGTCAGCTTTCCCTTACCGGCCGTTTCGGCAGCGACACACTCGCCATCGGCCACCGACAGGCAATGTCGCGTGCGGGCGAGGTCGAGCGCCTCCACCTCTGCGTCGGTGAGCTCCACCACTTGCGGCGGCCCACCTCCGGTGCGTGCCCTTTCGCGGTTGTTCTTGCTCCTCTTCTCCTGTGAAGGCAAAACACAGATGTGTGAGTGGGTGCGTCTTGCATCGTGAGACGCATCGAGCATCGGTGTGGTTGGGTTGAGCGTGGCGCGGAACGGATGGGAGGAAGTGTGGGCCACGTGCCCATCCCATTGCATGGGGATTGGGGTGTGTGGTAGTGTTCGGGTTGGGTCAGGGACGGTGGGTACTTGCGTGCACGGCGAGGATGGTGAATGAGTGGCTGTGAGGACTGCTGATGGAGCGCAGTGGTGGCTGTGCAGGAGGGGGTTGTGATCTGCTTGGCGTGATGGTGGGGACGGGATGTGGGAGGGTGCGTTGGTGTACTCACCTTGCCAGACCTAGTCAGGTCATTGAAGTGCTTGCGGCACTGCTCCCAAGTCCTTGGGGTGTTGCCCCTGCTGCTCACCTCCGCCGCCACCTCTGCCCATGCCTTCCTGGTTGCGGCGGCAGGGAACTTGCGCCCATCCTCAGGGAAGAGTGTTTCCCTCCTCCTCCTCACGCCCTCCAGCATCAGCTGCAGTGCCAGATCTGAAAAACGGGGCGCAGCCTTTCCCCTTGGTTGAGCCATTCTCCCAGACCTCTTGCTTGCAGCAGGAGGGGCTTTGGGAGACTGCCCCTTTAACTGGAGCTCCTACATCGCGTCGACGGTACTGCGCATGCGCAGCCGGCCGGCACGCAGCTGGGGAGCGCAGAACCCGGAAGCAGGCCTTAATGGGTCCAATTATCCCGCGATCGCGTGGGGGACGCACACAATTACCCGTCCGCGTTTTCCACGCTCCCGGAAGACCACCCGCTGGGAACCCGCAGGCCTGCTAAATTCGAGCCCGAAGTGTGGGATTTTAGGTTCAAGGCAGTGAGTTTCCCACACTGGGGGAAACAGTCTTCCTTCAACCGGTCGTGTTGCAGCCAGCAGCCTGTGGCAGCTGCCAAGGTGCACTCCACAGCGGGTGGGAGAGCCCTCACCCACGCAGGAGGCCACCGCGTCACGTAGGGCAACCCCTGCCCTCCACCACCCCCCGCCAAGCCAGAGGACAGACCGACGTGAAACCGCAGTCCCAGTGCGAGGAACCACCCACCTACCCTGCACAACCCCTCAGACCAACACCTGCCAGATGGGTGGTGCGTTGACATCCTCGGAGGACGAACAGCATGACCAGCCCCAGCAGCCTCGCAGTCCACGCCGTCCGCCTCGGAGACGTGGAGCCCCCCAACACGGTGCTGTGGCACACTAACCTGCACAGCAGGAGGGAGGGCAACCGCAGAGAGAGATGCGTCGCAGGAGGCACTACCCTCCGCACAGGGTCTACAGACCGAGGCTCAGCTTCATGGACCTCTCCGAGGAGCAGTGCATACGTCGGCTCAGAGTCAATCGCCAGGTAGTCGCCGACATCTGCAGCCTCCTTAACGACGAGCTGCTCCCTGATGGACCAAGCCGCATCTTCTTACCTGTCGCCGTCAAAGTCACCACTGCCCTCAACTTCTTCGCATCCGGATCCTTCCAGGGTGCCACCGGGGACATCACCGGGGTCTGTCAGTCATCTGCACACAAGTGCATAAGGCAGGTCACCGATGGGTTGTTCCGCACTACATCAACTTCACCATGGACGAGCGCAGCCAGATGGAGAGGGCGGTTGGATTCCATGCCATGGCTGGCTTCCCACGGGTACAGGGTGTGATCGACTGCACCCACATCGCAATACGGGCACCTCCGCATGAGCCAGGGCTGTTCATCAACAGGAAGGGGTATCACTCCATGAACGCCCAGCTCATCTGTGACCACCGCCAGAGATTCCTACACATGTGCGCCAGATACCCCGGCAGCTGCCACGATGCCTTCGTCCTCAGGGAGTCCACCGTCCCGCCCATCCTCCAGGCACCCAACGCTGGCAACGGCTGGCTCCTCGGCGACAAGGGGTATCCCCAACACACGTGGCTCATGACACCTCTGAGGAACCCCATCACCGAGCCGGAGCGTCGGTACAATGACAGCCACACTGCTACCAGGTCTACAATTGAGCAGACCATAGGGCCGCTCAAGATGCGCTTCAGGTGCCTTGATCGTTCTGGGGGAGCGCTCCAATACACACCATTCAGAGTGGGACGAATCATAGTTGTCTGCTGTGCCCTGCACAACATGGCCCAACAGAGAGGGGTGCCGTTGGAGGAGGCCCAATCCACACCCGCCACCCACATTGAGGACGGCGATGAGGAGGAGGAGGAGGAGGAGGAGGAGGACGACGACGACGCGGACGCGCCAGAGGATGGTGGACGACCCATGCGCCGAACCACGACTCACCGGGATGCTCGCCGGGCCAGGGAGGCACTCATACGTCAACGGTTCTCCTAGAGTCAGACAGTGCGAGGCGCTCGCATCTCCTCACCTGCACATGCGAGCGGCCATACCAGCCCCCTCCACTGAAGACTTTTGCCAGTACTCCTGCACCCACAGCAGTGTGCCCAATGGGCGGCAGCAGGTGTTCGCCGTCATGATGGCCTGCACGGAACGCACCTATTGCACAGGCCGCGGAAGAATGGATGAGAGGTGGCAGGAGTGGTGAGAATATAGTATTTAATATGTACAATGTGAGATAATATAAACAAAAAGTGTACAAATTAATAGACACCCTGGTGCATTCCCTTTGTGCTTATAACGCCTTTGGATTTCTTTTGCGGGTACCCCTACGTGGTGCTACCCCTGTGGCTCCAGCAGAAGTAGTGGCAGGTTGCTCCTGTTCTCACCCTGACCGGGTAGATGCTTTGGGCGGACGGCCCCTGGGTTTCGGTGCCCGTGAGGGCACCTCCACAGACTGCTCCTCCTGCACCGGGGCAGGGGCAGACTCGGCCACCTGGAGAGGAGGCACCATTGCGGGTACTGGTTGAGAGGAGGGCAACGGGTGGGACGTGGGGGCGCCTTGAGAAGCGTCCCCGCTTCCATGTCCCCGGTCACCATCATCCCTCTCGTGGCCTCGGCCCACATCACCCCTTCCACCCTGCTGGACGGCAGTTTGGATGGCATGTGTGAGGCCTTGCAAGGCCACCCCTAGTGTATCCGTCAGCCTGTTTATGGCGGCGGAATGTTGCTCACCCTGAATCCGCACAGCCGTTGTCAGGGCCTGCATGGACTCGATCTGGAGCTGTGCGTGACGCTCGAGGGAGGCCAGCCTGTCCTCCACCGCAGACATTCCCGTACCTACCCGCGACACTGTGTCGCCGGTACCCTCCTGTGCCTGCGCCACCAATGCCCACAAGCAGGAGTTGGACTCCTCCATCGCCTGCGCAATTGTGGACAATGCGCGTGGCACCTCTGCCAGTACCTCAGCAATTAGCTGGTGGCCCTCGACGACTCTCCTTTTCACTGGTGGCCCTCTGGGTTCAGCATCTGGGTCCGGCTGAGCAGAGCCTGGAATGAGTGCTCCCACCGATGCGGACCCTCGCGGCTGCCCCTGCCACCAGGGTCTGCTCATGCTCACTCGTGCGCGGTGAATCACCAAGTGCTACCCCAACTAGTTGGCGAGGGGGACCCACCGAGGTGCGTGTCTCTGCGCTGGTGGATGGTTGGCTCTGATGTGACGATGCACCCTCAGAGACCGCCATGTCCTCTGAGGAATCGCCCTCCTCAATCGCATCACTCGCAGACGGCCCTGCAAGAGAACAGAGGGCACTATGAGGCATGTGCACCAACTTTACGGTGCGCCTGATGGCAGGTGATGATACGGTCACTCGCGATCATGGGTGTTGAGTGTCAGCTTTCCCTTACCGGCCGTTTCTGCAGCGACACACTCGCCATCGGCCACCGACAGGCAATGTGGCGTGCGGGCGAGGTCGAGCGTCTCCACCTCTGCGTCTGTCAGGTCGACCACGTGCGGCAGGCCACCTCCGGTGCGTGCCCTTTCCCTATTGTTCTTGCTCCTCTTCTCCTGTCAAGGCAAAACACAGATGTGTGAGTGGGTGCGTCTTGCATCGTGAGACGCATCGAGCATCGGTGTGGGTGGGTTGAGCGTGGGGCAGATGGATGGGAGGATGCGTGTGCCACGTGCCCATCCCATTGCATAGGGATTGGGGTGTGTGGTAGTGTTCGGGTGGGGACAGGGCCGGTGGGTACTTGCGGGCATGGCGAGGATGGTGAGTGAGTGGCTGCGAGGATTGCTGCGGGAGCGCTGTGGTGGCTGTGCAGGAGGGGGTTGTGATCTGTTTGGCGTGATGGTGGGGACGGGCTGTGGGAGGGTGCGTTGGTGTACTCACCTTGCCAGACCTAGTGAAGTCATTGAAGCGCTTGCGGCACTGCTCCCATGTCCTTGGGGTGTTGGCCCTGCTGCTCACCTCCGCTGCCACCTCTGCCCATGCGGCGGCAGGGCACTTGCGTCCACCCGCGGGGAAGAGCGTGTCCCTCCTCCTCCTCACGCCCTCCAGCATCAGCTGCAGCGCAAGGTCTGAAAAACGTGGCGCAGCCTTTCCCCTCGGGTGAGCCATCATCACCAGCCTACTGATTGCAGCAGGAGGGGCTTTGGGAGACTGCCCCTTTAAGTGGAGCTCCTACATCGCGTCGACGGTACTGCGCATGCGCAGCCGGCCGGCACGCAGCTGGGGAGCGGAGAACCCGGAAGCAGGGCTTAATCAGTTCAATTATCCCGCGATCGCGCGGGGGACGCACGCAATTAGCCGTCCGCATTTTCCACGCTCCCGGAGGACCACCCGCTGGGAACCCGCAGGCCTGCTAAATTCGAGCCCATTAGGTAGTTAGAACGATTTTTAACTTACCCGGGTGGCTTTCCCACGGCTTCTGATTCATGCCTGGTGAAACCAGGTGTGAAGGGCCGGATCAGGCAAACAAAAAAGAAATAAATTAAATAACAAACCATTGCACAAAGTTAAAACACAAAATCAACCCACCTTTCCACCCTGCTCCGATGTCTGATGCCTCCCTCTCCAATCTCCCCCTCATCCCCCCCCCTGATGTCCCCCGATCTCCCCCTCTTCCCCCAATGTCCCCCCGATCTCTCCCTCCTCCCCCCCCGATGTCCACCTGATCTTCCCCTCTCTCCCTCCCATGTCCCCCCGATCTTCCCCTCTCCCCCTGATCTGCCCCTCTCCCCCCAGATACCCCCGATCTTCCCCTCTCCCTGATCTTCCCCTCTCCCCCCATGTCCCCCCAATCTTCCCCTCTCCCCACCATGCCCCCCGATCTTCCCCTCTCCCCCCCCGATCTTCCACTCTTCACCTGCCCCGATCTTCCCCCTCCCCCAAATTTCCTCCTCCCCCCCCGATCTTCCCCTCTCTCCCTCCCATGTCCCCCCGATCTTCCCCTCTCCCCCTGATCTGCCCCTCTTCCCCCACGTCCCCCCGATCTTCCCCTCTCCCTGATCTTCCCCTCTCCCCCCATGTCCCCCCAATTTTCCCCTCTCCCCACCATGCCCCCCGATCTTCCCCTCTCCCCCCCGATCTTCCACTCTTCACCTGCCCCGATCTTCCCCTCTCCCCCAAATTTCCTCCTCCCCCCCCCGATCTTCCCCTCTCTCCCCCCATGTCCCTCCCATCTTCCCCTCTTCCCCCCGATCTTCCCCTCTCCGCCCCGATCTTCCCTTCTCCCCCCCCCGATCTTCCCCTCTCCCCCCCCCCGATCTTCCCCTCTCCCCCCCGATCTTCCCTTCTCCCCCCCGATCTTCCTTTCCACTGCCGGATGACGTCTCGCTCTCTCTCTTTCTCTCTCCCCTCGCCTCGATGTTGCAGCTCCTGTCAATCAGGCTGGCTGCCAGGCGCGAAACCCGGAAAGAACTTTAATCACCATCAATTACATTGCAATAGCATCGGAAACAGTAAGTTTTTTTAAATTTGGGTGTGCCACGCGCACCTTCACTGTCTCCCCCTCCGCCCCGCTGTCAACCTGCCACCATTTCAAAATTGAGCCCTTAATGTGAGATTATATAACTGAAAAGAGATGCACTGAAAAAAGAATCTACTCAAACGACATGATGTATCACACTAGTGGCAATAAAGGGGATAAATGGCAACATAGACTAAACACAGATCATCACACTTCAATGAGATGGACCTGTTTTTATTAGTTACACAGTACAGAAAACTGTCAACAAATTCTTTGGACCATCTGTGTTACCTACAACACAGGAATAAATAAGGGCATGGCCTCCCACCTATTTATATAACATTTACCATATTGTCCACCAATGTCAAACTTGGATACATGCAAATTTCTGCATTGCACCCAACTGGCTTAAATTTCATGTTCATAAACAAGAATAAATCACAAATGAGGCGGTCGGGAGTGTATCAATCAGCAAGCAAGTGGGAAGAAAGAGTACCAAATGCAAAGTACAAAAACTACCAATTAAAAATGGCCAATCTGCAAACAGCAACCAACAGCAAGAAGCAGAATGGGAGACAATAAAATGGCTTCAAATACTTCTAAGTCTTTTTAGCCATTGTCATTCTCACTAAGCTGAAGATTTAGAACTGGAAGTAGGGGTTTTAACTTAATAAGTCATGAAAAGTTACAAAATTTATAACAAAATTGCTGAAACTGCTGCTTTTTGTGTGCTACGAATTTCTCTAATAATGTTTACTGTCATAGGCCTCTTCCTCTCTGAGAAGCCTGAGGCTTAAGTTCATGGGGTCTGGGCCCCACAAGGAAAGTTACGGCCTCCCCTGCCCCAGGCTTCCCCCCACTTCCCTCCCACGAGACCCTCCTGAAATCCCCTTCCTGCCACTTAGCTGTAAGCCGGTGGGCAGCTAAAGGCCATCCAGTCAACACCTGCTGCCAGCCACTCTGCACCCTCTTCACGCCCATACTGGGCAGGAAGTGGACTAGCGGTATTTTAATGAATCCCTAGGATTCGCCTCCTGCTACCTTTGCCAGGTAGGAAATTAACTCACCAGAGCAGTTTCCCAACAGAAATCCCCTCCAAGTTAAAATCCGTACCAAGACCATGTAGCTTTAGAGGGACAGGCCAGATACATACAGCTATCTTTTAGCAGCAAAATATTACATTGTGCAACATCACAAGTATAATGCTCCTGTCCTTATAAAATAGCTTAACCACCAGCTGTGGCTCAGTGGTAGAACTCTTATCTCTGAGCCAGAAGGTTATGGGGTCAAGTCCGACTCCAGAGACTTGAGCACAAAATCTAGGCTGACACTTCAGTGCAGTACTGAGGGAGTGCTCCACTGTTGGAGGTGTTGTCTTTCAAACCAAATGTTAAACCGAGGCCCTGAGGTGGTTGTAAAAGATCCCATGGCACTATTTTGAAGAAGACCAGGGAGTTCTCCCCAGTGTCCTGGTCAATATTTATCCCTCAACCAACATCACTAAAAAATCAGATTATCTAGTCATCATCACACTGTTGTTTGTGGGATCTTGCTGTGCACAAATTGGCTGTTGCATTTCCTACATTACAACAGTGACTGCACTTTAAAAAGAAACTTCATTGGCTGTAAAGCGCTTTGGGACGTCCTGAGGTTGTGAAAGACGTTCTATAAAAGCAGGTCTTTTTTCAAATTCTGGGCAATATTATGAGAGTTGTTAAAAAAGTTACTATGAAGTTCCAGAACTGTAGAAGATTGCAGAAAAGGTTTAATGACCTCAAAAGAATGGCAATTATTAAAGCATCACACAAATAAAATGCAAATCAACTGCAGAAGAAAGCGACAGCATACTTAGAAATATCCTCCGAGGCCTGTGAAGCTGATAACTCAAGCATTACACCTTCAGGGCAAGGAAGGCAGCTCTACGCTGGCAGAGTCTGCTGCTGAGTCTGGTAAGTGATACAATAATGTTTGCTGTCTGTTTTAGTCATAAATAAATATCATTACATCAATGCCCATAAGCTCTTCCATAATACACATGCCAACAAATGTCAGTGACAGCTTGTAAATCCTCATATATAATACCCTGTGCCCATATTCTTTTGCTGTGCTTCACATAAATAAATTATTTAGTGCTGTTCTCTCTTCTGGAGCGGTCTAATGGTAAAAAAAAGTAGTTCATGCACAGTTCAATGTCCAATATTGAACATTGTCGCTTCTATCTCCACATACAAGGCTACCAAATCCAGTTCTAGCAATTTTCTCCAAGGCTTTAAGACATTTTATCAATGCCATATGAGGCTCTATTTCCCCCCAGTTGATATTTTTGACACCAGCTTATTTACAAATGGAAAGCAGCCATTCTTTATTAGAAACTGCATAAAAACATTGGTGGTAAATAAAATATATCTGAATTGCATTTAGTCCATGATGTTTAAGTGTGGTTGTATTTATATGTCAACTATTCTACTATAAATTTTTAAACAGCTACTGGTATAAATCAGTCCAACATCAATTTTGAAAATATGAACAGTACATGTAACTCATTTTAAGATTGTTAAAGAATAAGGCCCTGGAATCCCTCATGGATTCAGTGGGTTTCTAAGAGTTTGCTGTTTGCCATGTAAGGGGGTGGAATCTCCATCTGCCCCTTACAAGGTAAATAAAGGGAAGGGGACGGAACTTGAGGTTCTATGTGGCTGCATAATTATTTTTGTCTAGTAGAATGGCGTAGGGGATGTGGAAAAATGGCAACAGATTCAATTGCTGATCAGGTTTAGCGAGACTGCAAGGAGAGAATTACCTGAAGTGGTAACGATTCAGTTTGGGACCAGCTCTGAAGGCCAGTGGTTATGCAAAGCTGCAGCAGTGCCCGAGGCCTACCTATTTCATCGTGGTGGTGGGAATCCTGCCAGGAGACTGATGACCATATATATATATAAACGATAGCCATATATTGTAGATGTAGATAATGCAAATAGATTCATTGCTTTAACTCCAACCTCAGAAAATGCAGACAGTTGTGTGAACTTTTCCGATAGCCTCCTTAAGTAAGTATACCAGTTTTTAGTGTCATTTTGTACTTAATTATGAACAGTATTATGTGGTGGGTCCTGGCTCACTAGGATCTGGATTGAGAACTGAATTCATGCAGGAACCTTACAGCCTGTAGAGAGGAAACTTCCATCCCATTAGTTGGACTGGATTCAGAATCAGGACCCTAAGGTAAAAAGATAGTTTACTAACTCAATGCACCTCTAATTCCCCTCAAAAGCATCTTTATTGTTAGGGCCTCTTACAATTTCTGTTAATATTCTTTGATACTTTAGATCAGTTTGTCTGTTGGTGAAAATGAATATCTTATTAACAAACTAGAAATTCACAACATCATATGACTTTTAAATAGGGGAGCTGGAATTTTCTTAAAGGTAACCATTGAAAGTAAATAATACAACTTGCTAAAAGATCTCTGAGGGTCAATTTTCTAAAGCCGTGCAGCTAGCGGGAACCTCTCCTGCCAGCTGTGCATATCCGGAAACTGCAGCTTTGTACAGATTCACAGCACACATTATAGACCGCTACAGACTACAGACAGCAGCTTGCCTGAGAGTTCAGGATACAAAATTCAGAGACCAGAGCCAAGGATCACAAAGGTGGAACCAACATTTGTCAGTAACTAGTTCAGTATCTACTGGTCTTGGCAGCAGAACCAGATTCATATAATTAAAACTAATGTCTAGATCACTAATATAACTTACTGTGTATGTTTTTTTATATCTTTCTTCCATTTTTATCTTCTTGTTTTCCTCTTTTTCACTCCTTTCCTTTCATTTGCTTTTTGATTTCTTTATCTTCCATGCTCTTGAATTATTTTGATCTTTCATCTGAGGCTTTTAAATATTTCCTTTCAATGTTGTAATTTCTTTATTTACTTTCCCTTTCCCAGATTGCTACATTTAAGACAAAGGAACAGAAATTGCTCCCGAAATAGCGGAGGAGCTCAACAGCGCTCTCCGTTTTTTATGGTGAATCGAAGGAGCAAGTTTCCGCATTTGCACATGCGCACTAAAACGCGGAAATCACGAACTTGCTCCTATTGGCTCGCCAGCAATTTGACAGCTGCGAATTAAAGGGCCACCGCACCCTTCAATCATAGAAATCAATGAAAAATCGCAAACTTGCTCATTTGCCCAGCTGGAAAGTAACTAATTACACCACCAAAAGGTACGCTTAAAAATACCAGGTCTCAACTAAGTTTTAAAAGCGCAATAACTCTTTATGACCGCCAAACAACTAAAAATTAAATTTTTAAAATGTGGCATCTCATATTACTCCTTATTTTAATAGTTATTGGTCATCAAAAAAAAATAATTTTAAAATTAAATTTAAAAAAAAAATTTCCCTGCGTTCTCTTTCATTTAATTCAATTATTTATTTGGCTTTTTATTTTAAAAAATTAAAATTTTTGTTTACAATGATTTCCAGAATACTAACTTTAAATGAATGAAGTCTGCTTGCCTGGTTGTGGGCATGACTTCTCTTCCTGACAGATTTTGTGGGCGTGTCTTCCATTCTCACAGACTGTTCAATGCGAATCATCTTACGTTGCTGAGAGGTTGAATGTCACAAAACTTCAAAATCAACCAAATCGACACCGCAGAGCCCGCAGAAAGTACATTCGTTGTTTTAATTCGCAGGAGCTGCGGAGAGCGTTGCCACGCTGCTCAGCGCGATTTCTGGCCACCCATAGTAGTGGAAGAGTCTCCATCCACACCAGTAATTTGTCTATTCCTTTTTCAGACAAATTTGCTGTTTATTGCCAATGTTTTTCAGTTTTATTTCAGAAATGTAGGTCTACACTGCCACCTGGTGGAAAAATTAGATATTACATAAGTGTTATCGTCCCAAAGAAAGACTTGATAGACTTGTATTTATATCACGCCTTTTACTACTCAGGATGTCCCAAAGCGCTTTACAGGCAATGAAGTACATTTTTGAAGTGCAGTCACTGTTATAATGTAGGAAACATGGCAACCAATTTGCGCACAGGAAGGTCCCACAAACAACAATGAGATAACGGCCAGATAATCTGTTTTTAGTGACGATGCAAAAAAGATGAGACAACATTTAATATATTATAGTTGGCAGATGGACAGTTACCGACAGTGGAGACTTGAGAATCCGAGCAGTTACAAATTGTTATGATGCTCAAGAAGGCTTCAGCTGAATTACAGGCTGAACTGAGCTGTAAACGTCTAGGAAGTATTAGAAGTGACATTCCAATCAATAGCAATGACAGAGATTCCAGACACATTTAAATCCATGGGAATGAGTTTGTTTTTAAGAGTTACATACATCAAAATCATTCACATTTATAAACTCAGGTGAGTATTATCACTCCTGATACTTGTCACTTTCAGCTAACAGAATGTGAAGTTTTCAGATTGGCAGAGCAGGCAATTAATCAGGTCACATAAAAGTAATTTTGGAGGCAGTACAACAAAGGGTTCACTAGATTAATTCCTGGGATGAAAGGGTTGTCCTATGAGGAGAGGTTGAGTAGAATGGACATATTCTCTGGGGAGTTTAGAAGAATGAGAGGTGATCTTATTGAAACATATAAGATTATTAGGGGGCTTGGCAGGGTAGATGCTGAGAGGTTGTTTCCCCTGACTGGAGAGTCTAGAACTGGGGGGCATAGTCGCAGAATAAGGGGTCGGCCATTGAAGACTGAGATGAGGAGGAATTTCTTCATGCAGAGCGTTGTGAATCTTCAGAATTCTCTGCCCCAGAGGGCTGGGAATGCTGAGTCTTTGAGTATATTCAAGGCTGGGATCGATAGATTTTTGGACTCTAGGGGAATCAAGGGATATGGGGATCAGGTGGGAAAGTGGAGTTGAGGTCGAAGATCAGCCTTGATCTGATTGAATGGCGGAGCAGGCTCGAGGGGCCATATGGCCTACTCCTGCTTCTATTTCTTATGTTCTTTTCTTCTTAGACTTCTGACAGATGCAGAGACTTCAACAAAGTAATATAATGTGCACATTCACAACAGCATTGACAGAACTTTCATTCCTCAGCTAAAAGAATAACACAGAACTATCAGAAAGCGACATGTTTAAAACAACCAGGCAGGCATTTGATTTGGAACAAGATATTTTAATTTTTTTAAACATTTGACTAAAAACTGATGCTTTGTGGAATATTTCACTCATTGAATATTTAAATTTAAAGTGTTCACTGTCATTAATGAAAGTGCCTTTCAAGTCACTGCTCGTGTTTTTCTTCTAAAAATGTTTTCTTTTCTAAAATGGCCTCCCCCCCTCCCAATTGCGCCCACTCTCCTGATTGCTGCCCGCCTCTCCCGATCGACCACTCCCTCCCAATTGCTCCCCCACTCTCCCAGGACCTACCCGAGGGCTGCTGCTAGCGATGCAGTGGCCCAAAATGGAAATCCTCTTCCGCCGGGCGGGAGTGGAGTTGAAATCGAGGCCTGAGGTTAACTTTATCTAACAGTTATTCACCAGTCAATTCTCCTTCTATAAACCTCATACAATCTGTAGATTGGCAATAACAAATAAGCCACACATGCTTGGCATCACATACCTCCTGTACATCATTTGAATGGCTCTTACATTCAATGTGAATTTCTTCAGAGACACAAAGGTTTATGACTCCAACCTACTGAACCTGGGACATGATCAAGTGCAATCATGGAAAAAAGAACTTTCTGCTGCAGAGATATTACATGCTGATGTAGTGAGATATCGTACAGAGCAACTCTCCTTGATTAAAGCGGAAGGAATAATGGACAGCATTGGGAACAATGGTGATTTGAGAATTTATTTCGGTTATGGCTCCCTGGTTGTTCTGATGAAGGTGGAGATCTTAAATATGAGCGCTGCAGTCATATGAGTCACTGACACTAAAAGATCATAACTGAACATTTTGTCCCTCATTCATATCAATTCATCATCAATGTACCAACACAATTTGACTCCAGTAATTCGCTCAACTTGCCCTCAATGTGCTTCTAATACATAACTTCATTCTTCACTCATTCAATTCATCGTTACTGTACAATGCAAAATTGCAAGAATATTTTCCTGATATTTCCTCAGCACGTGCCAATTATGCAACTGCATTCTTTATCCACTTCAATTCATCATTCTCCTACCAACTCTTTTGCAGCCAGCAGCGAGGTATTACTTTTCCATTCAAAAGGGCACAAAAAAATACATCTTCACGAATTGTATCAGGTTGGCAATGTGATGAATGTTTTCATGTAAAGTCTATGTTAAAGAATTTTGAAATTCTGATAGGATTATTGTATAGTTATTGTTTAACAGGGGAATCGGTGGAAAAGTCTGTTATGCTACAGTTCTTTCTTCTCTTGGATTCCTATTTAATTCCAAACCTAAGCATCATTCCATTAATGCTTTATATTCATTGTATCAACTATTAAAAATGCCTTGTCAGGAAGCCTTGAAAACACGGTGTGTAGGTTTACAGCTAATGGTATGAGTTGAAGATGTGAACTATGTATCTGTGAACTGAGAGGTCATTCAGAATGTGTGTATTCCCCAGTCTGCTAACAACAGTTGAACCAGTAGTGCAAAAATAAATATTTTATAGCTGCCTTCAAAGTAAAAAAAATCTGGTTACAATATGGATGTAATCTATGCGAAAAGAAAAATATTATAAATAAACCAGTGTGATGCTCATAGGACTTTGGAGAATATGATCTCTCTCCTAATTATCATTGTTGTCTGTGTCTTTCTCTCTCTTTCTTTCCTCTTCTGCCTTTGTCTCACTCTTCCTCTGCTGCTTCTTTCTCCCTAACTCTTCTTTTTGCTTTGCTCTCTATCTTCTTCTGCTTCGGTCTTTGGTCCCCACCACAAACTCTGTTCCTTAGCCATCGACTCCATCCCTCTCCCGGCCACTGTCTGAGGCTGAACCAGGCCATTCGCAACCTTGACGTCCTATTTGACCCTGAGCTGAGCTTCCGACCACATATCCGCTCCATCACCAAGGCCGCCTACTTCCACCTCCGTAACATCACCCGTCTCTGCCCCTGCCTCAGCTCATCTTCTGCTGAGACCCTCATCCATGCCTTTGTTACCTCTAAATTTGACTATTCCATTGCTCTTCTGGCCAGCATTCCATCTTTCATAAATTTGAGCACATCCAAAACTCTGCTGCCCGTATCCTAACTCGCACCAAGTCCCGTTCACCTATCACCCCTATGCTCACTGACCTACATTGGCTCCTGGTCTGGGAACGCCTCATTTTAAAATTCTCATCCTTGTTTTCAAATCCCTCCATGGCCTCGCTCCCCTCCCCCCCCCCCTTATCACTGTAACCTCCTTCAGCCCTTCAACCCTCCGAGATCTCTGCGCTCCTCCAATTCTTGCCTCTTGTGTATCCCCGATTTTAATCATTCCACCATTGGCGGCCATGCCTTCAGCTGCCTGGGCCCTAAGCTCTGGAATTCCCTCCCTAATCCTCTCTGCCTCTCTACCTCTCTCTCCTCCTTTAAGACGCTCCTTAAAACCTACCTCTTTGACCGAGCTTTTGATCACCTGTCCTAATATCTCCTTATGTGGCTCGATGTCAAACTTTGTTTGATAATCGCCCCTGTGAAGCGCCTTGGGACGTTTCACCATGGTAAAGGTGCTATATAAATGAAAGTTGTTGTTGTTGTTGCTGCTTCCCCTTTCCTTTTCTTATTTCCATTTGAGCGGAAATTGGTGGGAAGTGTGGCAAGGAAAGGAATAACCGAGGCTGCATGTTGCATTTTCTGCTGGCGGTTGACGGGAAAAATGTGGCCTGCGATTGTCAGAGGTTCACTTCCCATTCCCTCTTCGCATCATTGGTGCTTCCTCCTCACCCCTTCACCCACACTGCACTTTTAGTGAAGCTGCGTTCAGGGCTGATTTTGAATTGTCAGCTTTTTCGAGCCTGTTGTTCAGCTTTTCTAGGTTGGCATATATGTCGGGTGATGTGCCAACTAACACAACCCGCTGTAGGTGGTGAGAAGGTGCATTGCCAGCTATGATGAAGCTCCACTGCCTAGCACAAACATGTGGATTAAGCAGCTGTGCGACATATGTCAATCAAAGTGAGTGATGTATGGCCTCATCTAAGGCTAAGAGAGTATCAGGCAGTCTGGAACCCTTCCTGGAGGCCTGTACAGCAACTTGACAACACAATCCAGTGGGAAGAGAGAGAGAGAGAGAGAGATAGATACAAGACAGGAACAACAACAACAACTTCATTTATATAGCGCCTTTAAGACAGTAAAACATCCCCAGGCGCTTCACAGGAGCGATTATCAAACAAAATCTGATACCGAGCCACATAAGGAGATATTAGGACAGATGACCAAAAGCTTGGTCAAAGAGGTAGGTTTTAAGGAGCATCTTAAAGGAGGAGAGAGAGGGGCAGAGAGGCAGAGAGGTTATGGGAGGGAATTTCGGAGCTTAGGGCCTAGGCAGCTGAAGGTACAGCCGCAAGTGGTGAAGTGATTAAAATCGGGGATGTGCAAAAGGAACATGCTAGCATTTGTTCCAGTTACGTGAATAGTATCTCAACCTAACAATGCCCCAGACATGATCGGACAATCCCTGTATATCCTCACCCAGCTACGACCCACACCCCCCAAAAGGCCACTGAGATCCTGAAGTAAAACATAGGCTACAGTATGTCCATATACACAACTATCCCGACAAGCTCATTGTATTCATTTATACTCCTTCAAGTACCATGTAAACAAAATGCACAACTGCGTCAATATGTAATCCAATGTAGTATTAAAGAAAGCTTTTTAAAAGATTAGAAAGTATAATTTTTCCATTACTATTTTTTTCCACCAGAGGGCAGTTTACTGTCGTTTAACATAATCACACTTAGAAACCCTGTCCATAGAAAAATGCAACATCTCTTATGTAAATCCATAAGCATGAAGCAAAATATGAGAAATCCACACATGTAAAGCCCATGCTAAACCTGTGGTGCATTATTCTGTGTGTTTAATACCAGTATTACTGAAGCATATCTTGATTGTTGCTTCTCTGGTTTACATGAGTCCGAGCACCAAAACATTTCCCAGGCAAGAAGGTGGAACCATGAAATCCCAAACTTTGCTCAGCCCACTGCTAATTCTGCTCTGTAACTGGCCGCGGTTAGTTTGTACTATTCACTTTTCCCCTCCTTGTGTGTTGAAATGCTGCGCATCTGCTTAACGCATCGCTGGCCTGAAAATTGAGAAATTTCTACAGGGAGAACCGAGGACATGCGCAGGAGTCAGAATAGCTCTTGGCCTGACATGGCAGTACAACACCGGAATCGTCACTGGGCCAATTCATTAATACTTAACAAAAATAAATATTCATACCACATTCAATAGGTTTTTATCTTTGCTATCGAATGCATGTCTCAAAGCTCTGGTGTTAAAGCTGTGTGGCCACTGACAATCCCAGGAGAAGCAGCTGGTCAGGGCCAGCCATTTATCTTAAAAGCCGTCATATTAGAAGCAATTTGCAATATATGAAATAATCTCACAATTCACACACATTGGCCTAGAAATTGGTTGATGCTGTGCCCATTTTACAGGCGTAAAACCGGTGGCAAAGCATCCAATATGGCGGGTGGTGTGCATTCCACGCCAGAAGTGCGCTGTCCGCCATATTAGTAAAGGCAGAAAAAGAGGCGCCCAGGGCCCATGCCTGAAACAGGCGCTTGCCCTTTGCCTTTGCAAATGGGGGGCTTAACGCCTGTTTCAGGACCCCTTCCTGAAATTGGGCTGCCCTGAACATAGCCGGTGCTGGGCCTGCTGCATTCAGGATAACCAAGTCTGCATGCGGCCTAACCAGCAGGCTTTAAAGGGACCACTGGAGGTCCCCACCAAAAAGGTAAGTTTGTTAAGAATTATTGTCTGAATGTGGAAGCAGGAGGAGCAGGAGTGCCAAAGACTGTTGCTGGCTCCCGCTTGGCCCCCTCCCAATCACCTCCCTCCTTCCAGATCTCTTTCCTCCTCTCCCGACTGCTGCTTCTTTCTAGATTGTCCCCTTGCTCCTGATTGCTTCCCCTCCGCCTTGCTCCTGATTGCTTCCCCTCCGCCTTGCTCCTGATTGCTCCCCACCCCCGATTGCCTCCCCCCTCCCCCACCCCACCCCCCGATTCCCGATTCCCGATTGCCTCCCCCCCCAAGGACCTACCTGAAGGTCATTGCCGGTGACACATCGGCCCGAAGTCCAATGCCGACTCGCTGGTAAGGTGCCTGGGGACGTCCAGCAGGTGTCTGCAGCTCACTGGTCTGATTTCGATGAGGCCTGAGACCCAATATCGGGTGTGCCTCAGGCCATCTGTTCCAGTTCGCGCTGGCAGGTTGACGATATCCAATTTCTAGGCCATTTAGTTTACATGACTTGTGCTTTCAGTTTCACACCTTGTACAATATAAAGCCATGCCGACAGAGCAGGTGATATCTGAGAACCGGTCCAACCGTGCAGCTGATGGAAAAGTCAGAGTTCATTTGTCTATTAATCTAGCCAAGTACAGCAGCTGTATAAACCCATCTTAAACACAGTTACATTTGGCCTTGCCATACCTCTGAGAAATATCTCAAAGCACTTCATATGCAGCAAATTACCTTGAAGTGCAGTGACCTATTATGTGCACAAATGTGGCAGCCATTTGAGCACAGGAAAATCACCCAAACAGCAATGAAAAGAATGATCACTTAATCTGTTTTTGGTTGTATTGGTTGAGGGAGGAATGTTGCCCATGATATCAGGAAGATCCCCTGCAGCGGATAGCAAAGATAAAAACCTATTGAATGTGGTATGAATATTTATTTTTGTTAAATATTAATGAATTGGCCCAGCGACATTATACATTGCTCTCTTTCAACTAGTGTAATGGAATCTTTAATGTCCAGGGAAACAACAAAATAAGGACTTTTAATGTCTAATCCAAAACGTGTTAGAGTTTATGTCTTCTGTACAGCTCCTATATAATGCATTTTGCATTATGTGCACCAACTTATGGGATGCGTCCTGCAATTTATATAACTTACTGTTATCGCCCTGAAAAAGATTGACAAGGGCTTTAGTGGGAGCACATTGTTCATGTGTCAGCATTAGAAGGCATTCAGATCAGTCACATTTTTAATATCACAGAAAAATTACTAACTTTACCAGCCTAATTTGGTAGGCCAGTATTGATTTTGAATTCTGAAATTATTACGGTTCATAGCCCAGAAGCTATTGCATAATTTACACTAACCACCCAGCTAAGTTTTAAAATGTAATTACAAAGTCCATCATAAAATTGTCCAAATGCAGGGAGCAGCAAGTACAGGCAATATAGCAACATCTGCCACCCTGAGATTGTTGGCTGAAGTCCCAGGGCTTCACATCACTTCAGTCTCCACAGTTGGGATCGAGTCTTGTCAATCCACAAGCTGGTCACTAGATGGAGCACACGTTATGAAGGAGTGATTCATCTTATGGAGGAAATTAACAGTGAAATTTGTTGTCTTGGATCTGCCTTTCAATCAGTGAGTCACAAAGTAGCATTACCAGCAATCACAGAGACACTAACGATCCAGACCCACCCCATCCTGTGGACTAAGGAGGAGGTTCAGGGGCCTTACAGAGAAATAAAGTGAAACACTTGGAGAAATATGAAACGAGTAAACATTCTTACTGTTTTCAACTTTTTGTTGTATTTTTACTTATTTTAGCCTCCTTTGTAATTTGTAGAGAAAGTTGAGGCTGAGCCATGAAAATTAAGAGTAGCATCTAGATTTTAAAATGAACATTAGGATTATTTAAGGAAAACAGACTTGTAACTGAAAGTTAAAACTATGTACTGCTCCCTTTTGCCATCCACTTTCAAACAAGTATAAGAACTCTTGCATTTAGATAAAGGCCTTTGGTCAAAATGGTTCACAAACTTAGCACATCACATTTAAGATCTCTGTCTCCTCCCTCTGAACTGATAAGTGATTTTCAATGAATAAGTACTAGGAAATTTTAATGAACATGCCATGAAAACCTTCACTTCTATATAAAGAGCCATCCTTATACCAGAGGTTGTCTGAAAGTCATTGTACAGCAGATGTGTTAGCCTGTTTTGTGAAGCAGAAGGAGTGAAGGAGTGTCTAAGTGGAGGGGTCTATAAATACAGATCCCTGGGTTTGTCCAAAAGACTTCAAGTCTTGTTGCACCTGCATTTGTTGGCCTGTCACAAACTGATCTCAATTATATAGGACATTCAATCCGACACCAATGAATACCAAACCTCACCTCTTAATATTAACAACAGCAGCAACCAAAAATAATGAAGCAAAGTGCTGGAAACAAAACAAAATGGAGGACTACCAAGCAAAACCAACTAACGCATGGAACAAAATTAATTTAAATCGTAAAAAAAAATGACTTGCAGCAAGAACCACCTAAAACTCCCTAAGTGGTCAGTTTTTATCGGCAAGCAGGATGATTTGTGTGAAGCTATGCCTGCAGTTGGGAATCTGGTGAAAAGATAATTTAAATATTCATCCCTGATATTGAAATTTATGTCAAGGTCAAAATCTTCTCAAAAATGTAGAATTAATCTTTAAAAGTTATTTTTAAATTGCACCATTGCCATTTAGTGGCAACAGTCCCTTCACTAGTGCTTCCTGCTGCGATCCTTGCACATTTCTTTAGCACACTATAGTTTAAATGCAGCGAATCCAAGCATGTGCGCAACAATGCATTACAGTTTTTAAGATGTACTTGTGTACAAGTTCACTGTGGTTCTCTGTCAGTAATCATTTAAAGGTTATAAATGTGGAAAACTGATCAATACTTCCGTTTGTTCAGAAAAGAGCTAGAAAAATTGCTAATAACATTTAAAGCATTGAATCAAATTTATAAATATAAAGAGCACCTTTCGAATTCTGAGCAACAGTCACTCTTAACAATGATCAAACTTATTGCACCACAAAATGATAAGATGGTGCCCATTCCCTAAGCCTCTGACTTAAAATGTGTTGCATCTGGCAGTTGCTAAGTAGAGCAGGTGTGTTGAGGAGCAGTGGGTGAATTGGATTATAAATGAACTAATCTACATCATGATTACTATTAAGTTAAATGGTCAGAGGTGTTATGAATTATTGTATTTCATAACCATTTATTTTATTCCGCATTCCTAGAGGGGTGGGTGGAGAGGGGGAGATGGAGTGGATGGAGCTTCTATGAAGAAAAAATATCACATTTCAGATTTGCACTCATCTCAGTAATAATTTAAACCTTCGCAGACTATTCCCACTCTTTCCAGAGGAGAAATGTCTTGTAATGTTGTGTTTTCTCTGTGCGTTCACACTGCAAATGATTTTCCTCATCATTTGCAGTGCGAATGCTACATGAGACTAATAATACATTACAGGTGCCTTTAAAACAATTGTTATAAGTCCCAGGCTTTTAAGACCTTGAAAGCCTCATCTTCACACCATGAAGTGGCCTATGATTGTTCATTGTCTCCAAACAAAGCAATAATGATAAATTAAATTAAAAATATTGCCATTTTAAGACTGAATGTGAGTTATTGACAATGCTAGCAGTTAATAGAAGATATTCTGATGCTTAAACGGGGGAATTAACTGCAGTTATAGGAGATGTACTAACATCCCTACTGTGTTGTTATAGAAAGGCATTTCTGCTCTTTTCAGAACCACAATAGCACTGTTTTTGCACATAACCTCTCAAAGCACTGGCATTAGTTTTCATAATGCTTCTCTACTGACGCATTTCACTTTGACAGCATAAATGTTTACACTAAATAACATGATTTCATTTCTAAGTTGCAGTGGGTAACAGTTGGATTCAACCCAACATGCTATTCATTTCTCAAGTAATAGACTTGCATTCAGCACTTCTTGATTATTATTTGTGAGGTGTCAGATGCATAATGGTTGAGGTGATTGTGGCGTATTGTTTTGCTGTGTTTTATTCCTGCTCACACCCAATTGTCACAATCTTCCAAATGGTCATTAAAAGATGTTATGCTGTGTTTTATTATGCCAGCAACATAACGTAAGTTGATATGCGTGCGACAGCTGACATTGTCATGTTTGTAACAGATTTTGCTATTTTATAAAGGTTAAGTATTATGCTATATAAGGACTTGTATCTCTGAAGATTAACGTTGGAGATTGTAACCAAAGTCATTTTCCAGATGAAAATTGCTTGCTTTAGCCGGCAGTGCTGCTCATCAGCAGATGGCACGTTGTGTCATTTTGATAATTTAATATTAAGTGGCTGACTTCAAGTATTGGAAAACAAAAGATGATGACTGTAATTCTTCTTGTAGGAAAATGGTGCAATTTATTCACACAATTTTCTCCCACATTGACTTAAATTTGACACTCATTACTTGAATGAAAATAGAATATTATTCAAAATTTTGATCTAGCCTCCTTTGTTGGCTGGCTTATAATGATTATACAATATTTGAAAACTCACCAAGTGAGAAACTATTTCTCACTTGGTGAGTTTTCAAATATTTATAATTTTAGACCATGTTAAAGATGGTGTTCATAAATTTACAAAATAATAGGATTGTGAATGACACAAGGCGCAGTCTTGTGGCTTATCATAAAATATTGTTGTATTTAACCAGTTCATATGAATTTTTAATTGGACTATGGCACTGGGAATTTAAAATGGAACAATGCCAGCTAACTGTATTTTTAAGGGAAGTAACTGGCTTCCAATTCATAAAGGGAGAATACACAAATAACTGTCTGGATCCAAATCTAATTAAAGAAAAATCTTGTTTAGCTAAACCAATTGTTGGCTGATGCAAGTTCCTTTTGTTTCTGGTCTGTCACTGCAGAAAGTGATTCAAAGTGGGATAGTGGTAATTAATTGCGAGGGATACCTTTTTGTCTATTATTGTGTAGCTTGGACATCAAAGCAAAGAAAGGCATAGAAACTTCTGAAGGCCGTGCCTTCAGCTGCCTACACCCTAAGCTCTGGAATTCCCTCCCTAAACCTCTCTGCCTTTCTACCTCTCTCTCCTCCTTTAAGATGCTCCTTAAAACCTACCTCTTTGACTAAGCTTTTGGTCACCTGTCCTAATATCTCCTTTTGGCTCAGTGTCAAATTTAGTTTGAAAACAGCTCCCTCGGATGTTTTACAATGTTAAAGATGCTATATAAATGAAGTTGTTGTTGCTGTTGTTGATGCCCAATGATCTTCAGTTCCTCCTATTTCACTGTGATACTTTGGTGTCAGCTTTGGTAACATTCTTGCCTCTGAGTCCGAAGGCTGTAGGTTCAAGCCCCCATGCCAAGACTTTATCACATGAGCTATGTTGATACTCCTGAGGAGCACTGCATTGTCAGATCTGCTCACTTTTGGATGAGATTTTGAAATCAGGTGAATGGAAAAGATCACATGGTGCTATTTGAAAAACAGCCCGGGTGTTCTCGTCACCAAAAGCAAATTCACTGGTCATTCATCTCATCACTGTTTGTGGGGCCTTGCTGTGTACAATTGGCTGCCACTTTTTACTACAAAACCATAATGACTACATTTCAAAAGTCATTAATTGGCTGTAAAGCACTTTGGAATGTCCTGAGGATGTGAAAGGTGCTATATAAATGCAAGTTCTTTCTTTAATGAAGTGTATAAAGTAGGAATGTGAGTCAAAAGTATCAAGTGTAATGTAATGAAGAATTCTATGGAAAATTGTTCCTGGCATATGAAAATCACACATGAACTACAGCAAAAGAGCATCGGGGGTGCAGTTTAACCTATGAACACAGTCCTTAGCAATCAAGTCAATGAGAGCTGATCAGTTTTAATGAGGTTTCATAGCTTCTGCCAACATAACCCACAGACCCTGAAGCAGTATACCAGAACGTACAACTATGAAAACAAACTCATTTTATCAGTGTCAGTGCTCGTTAAAGTCTGTGTAAGCAAATTGTAGAACTTTACCAATATGTAAACCAGTGGAAAATTCTGTTCAAAAGTAATGGCCCTGAATTTTATCAGACCTTCTGCTGCTGCACTGCTGTGACTTCCCTGGACGTGTGCAGAAAAACAGGAGAATGTACGGCGACGCAATGGCAGAAAGTCTGAGGAAATTCAGGGCCTATGTTGTTTGAACCGAGTGAAAAATATTCCCCTTATGACAGTGAATGCATTGATTTTGGTGATTATTAATAGATTATTGCTGTGGGTAATTTGTCCCCAACATTTCATCCTGCGATGCTGAATTTTATTATGAATATGCACGATCAGTAAAAATGAAAAAAATTAAGAATCTAATGATGTCAGCACAGTGTGGATTGTCCAAGTTCCCTGACAACAAGATATATACTTATAGGAATGATAGGGATACATGTTCGGATTAATTTGGAGTTTGGATTGGATTTCTTTGAAATTTGGATTATTCCAGTGTAAATCTGTTTAAGATAACAATAATACTGAAACCACTGATGCAATGTTAGAGCATTGATGAGTTACACCACAGTGTTGGAATGCAAATTCCATTGTATAATAGGTAGTTGAGAGAACCTTTGGCCAAGGTCCTTTCTGAATAAATTGTAAGACTCCTCCTTCCTAAGTGTCTTCTCTTTGAACCCTCTTAGGTGATGCTCAGCAAGAAGCTAATGACCGTTTCGAAAAGCAGCCTGTTACCTCCACCTCAACAACAGCTATATCTTGGCACCTTACATACTGAAGCATTGACCAAAATACACCCTCTCGAGTCAGGAGGAATATTATAAGGTGATACACACAGAGCACTAGTGAACGGTAGCATCTGGAAGTAGAAGATGAGGAGCCAGATGAGCTGCCAGGATTGACAACTTAAGATGCTATCGTCTCTCAGGCTAGTGACCTTCCTTGTGGCCCCCTCTGATGCCCGCAAGTGAGGAAACTTTCTGCCATGGATAGGGCACCCTTGCAAATGCAAGAGAGATCCAGTCGCAATCAGGTCCTTCTTGGACATCAGCTTCACTGAGACAGGTGTCACCTAAGTCCTTGAAGGTTCGAGCAGATAAGCCCTAGCAAACTCCTGACAGTAATGGAGCACTATGTAGGAGTAAGAGATTAGGTTCTCAAGCAATCAGGGTTTTAGGCACAAGGGGTAGACACAGTGTTAAGAAATAGAAAGGAATGATGTGGAAATCAGTAAAATTTGATTTTTTTTTGTATATTGGTGTGCATGTGCATTTTTATGTTGAAGTCACCAGATCTCTTTCAAAAATCCTGTTTGGAATAATCTTTTCCCTTTGACTTATTGATTATTTATCAGCAGTGAGCATTGCAAAGGGTCATCCACAAAATGATGGTTTGTGCTGAAGGACTGTCTAAAATCTGTTGAAAATTTACTGCCTCATCTCTCTTGCTGCTAGCAAAGAGTTGCCAGGTGGCACTTCCTCTCCCTCAAGGGCAATGACTGCATGTTCCTGAGATAGAAGGCCTGCTACATCTTCCTCCCTAACATCTGCAGTTAGGAGGACTGAAGCTTTGTGAATTGCAAAAATGTGCTACATGCAACAAGCCACTATAATTCTGGACACCAATAGAGGGCCCTCAAAGGCATATTGAGGCACCTGAAGTGAAACTTCAGAATGCCAACTGTTGGCTCATTAATGACGTATGTAGTTCCCAGTGTTGTGTTATACTTGTTTGCAGCTGACCTGGAGTGAGGTATTCAGCCATGGTTGCAAGGAATATCCCTGGTCTCCAAGCGACCATCTGGATACATTGCACTGGCTGAATAATGCAGGTGCAGTAGATTGGTGTCAAACAAAAGCATCATGGCAGCCTCCAGGGTAGCATGTAGAACTAGGTGGTTGGCATCATGCACAAGCTGCACATTATGACCCTTTCTGTTGATGTAATTGAGGGGGTGATTAAAGGGAGCCTTTAATGTCACATGAGGCTCATCAATGGTACCCACTTTCTCTATGGTGCACACTCTCTGCTTTGCTGGGTTGACAGGAAAGGATATAAACTGAGAAATTCAATCACAGACTGCCGACTTCCACCTTCATAACATCCCCCATCCCTGCCTCAGCCCATCTTTTGTTGAAACCCTCATCCATGCTTTTGTTACCTCTAGACTCGACTATTCTAATGCTCTCCATGCCAGCATCCCATCCCCCCCCCCCATAAACTTGAGCTCTGTTGCCAGTATCCTTACTCGCACCAAGTCCCACTCACCCATCACCCCTGTGCTCGTTGATCTACCATGGCTCCCGCTCCATCAGTGCCTCAAATTTAGAATTCTCATCTTCGTGTTCAAATCCCTCATACCTCCCAATCTCTGTCACCTCCTCCAGCCCTACAATCTTCTGATAACTTGCTGTTGCTCCAATTCTGGCCTCTTGTGCATCCCCACTCATTTCGCTCTACCAGAGGTGGCTGTGCCTTCAGCCATCTAGGCCTTAAGCTCTGGAATTCTCTCTCTAAACCTCTTCGCCTCTCTACCTCTCTCTCCTTCTTTAAGACCTTCTTTAAAACCTACCCCTTGACCAAGCTTTTAGTCACTCCTTCTAATATCTCCTTCTTTAGCTTGGTGTCAATTTTTATCTGATTACACTTCTTTGAAGTGGCTTGGGAGGTTTTCCTATGTTAAGATGCTATATAAATGCAAGTTGTTGTTGTTGAACAGCACATCTGTGCCAATCAAATTATGACTGAAGTCATCTGTGGCTGCTTGGAATGAACCAGTTGTATATAAATGAAGAGCTGTTGTCAGTGTAACAGGCACTGACAACTCACTTATAACTGCATCTGAAGGTTATCATCAGCAGATCTATACAAAGAAATACGGGATTATAAAGAAAATAGAAAAGGGAACTAAGGGAGATGAGAATCAACTCCTGGAACATATGAGGAATTTATTAGGGAAAAAATGTCAACCTGCTTCTCATACTTGTTGAACATGCAATACTTTAACCTTTAAACATGCATTAACCACAAATATTTGATCTTAACAGAGCTTGAACTCAGTATATTTGAAATAACTTATCAATAACATACATTTTAAATGAATATGTCATGGGAAGGTTGATTATATCCCTTTGAGATATATATTTTTTATTGTAGTTGCTCTATTTTCCAGGAAATTCTCTTGTTGAACAGTTTACCTTCCAGATGATGGCGCTGTTGAACTTCTTAGAAAGAAGTGAAGGATTGACTTGCTCAACACATTTCAAAATATTAATCACAATGATGCAGCAACACCAAATGGTCCTGAATTGGGGTCATGCATTCAGTTGCTAAATAATCAGTCAACAGTCAACAATTGAGAGGAACTGTTACCACCCCGTGAATGCCAACGTTGACAAGTTAAAATCAACCCCAATTTCTTGTTTCACACATGAAGAAGGGCCATTTGACTGAGGCACTGGAGGGCAATCAGTGCCCAAAAAAGTAAATTTTATTCAACGGAGGAATAAAATCGACAGAAAAGTCAAGAAGCTGTTCCTTTTTCTGTGTTTACATTAGGAAGTGCCCGAGATAAGGCTACTGCTGGTGCACTGACATTTGACTGTGTTTGTGAAATTCAGCCCTACCTTTACTAAAGCAGAGTTCATACTAACACTAATTGATAATTTCTCCCTCAGTCAAAAAAGCAAAGCACTGGTCAAATCAATCAGATATCAGGAATAATATTCTTGAAAGAATAAAATCTCTGGGTAAATGGAACAACTTTTAATGTTGGAGGATACATGTGATATACATGAAACATAAGTCTGCAGTTCCATATCTGACATCCACCATGAGGCTTTTGCTTTCTTTCCAGCTCAGTGTTCTCACAATAAATTTAACATAATCAAATATTTTACATTGATATTTTTAATACTCGAAATAAAAGTATGTACAATACTTTAAATATTGTATATACAAAAATAAAAATAACTATTGGTTTGATTATTTAAGGAAAAAATCCTGAACATTCTAAGTTTTGTCCATTTTAGTTGCCAACAGAATATGTGAGACATGTTTTAAATTACTGCATGACCACATCAGTGCTTCATTTCAGCACAGTAAACATTAAGGAAGTAAGTAATAGCAAGCAGGCTGTGATATATAGTAGCATTCTCCAGGTAGCTTTATGCTGTTTCTCTCTTTTTCATTTGAAACAAAAGCAGATTCTTACTTTACATTCAGGAAGTATAGATACTTGATCACTTATTTGCATACATGTGGCATTTAAGGTAAGATTTCTTGGCATTCCAATGGTATGGTGAAATGATTGGCATTGCTAGATTCTCTTTTCACTTACAG
This sequence comes from Heptranchias perlo, assembly GCF_035084215.1. Taxonomy (NCBI): domain Eukaryota; kingdom Metazoa; phylum Chordata; class Chondrichthyes; order Hexanchiformes; family Hexanchidae; genus Heptranchias; species Heptranchias perlo. Next base: position 16,652,159 of record NC_090345.1, on the reverse strand, counting down.
TAAACTCCCAATCTGAACTATAATGACAACTTCCAGTTTTAGACATAATCAATCATTCTGAATTAGGGCACAAAGGCTTTTGGATGACTGATGACATTTTAGTAATTGAGAAAATCGATGCCAGCTTTGACACATTTGGAAGTGACAATGTCAACAGCCATAGCTTTTATCTCAGTGTCTCCAAACTGCATTAATGTTTGAATCTCTCTTCGCGCTGGCAGTGATGGACTATCAGTTCCTGTTAGATCAAGACGAAGAGTGCCACACTTTTTCACACTAGTATCAGTGATGAAGTTAACATTATCATTTTCTGAGCAGTATATATTGATCACAATAACCATTTGCGATGGCTTTGCTGGAGTGTAACTGCGTTTGACAGTCTCTCCAAGAGCCACAGACTGGTCAGCTGTGATGAACTTGTCAAACACATCAGTACACCAGCAAGTGCCATCTTTAACCAGTAGCTTTTCAGTTGGATGCTTCCCTTCCACAAATCGATTCAATACCCCAACTCCATAGGTCAATGGTGAACGCCGTACTTTAATGATAGTGGGGTCCAGTCCAAATAGCACTGCCCCTTTTAGAATAGTAAGTCCCACATCATGAGGAATTATGACACGGCACTTGTCAGCAAGATTTGATTGAACGGCCTGCTGCAGTAAAGGTGACTCAGCGAATCCACCAACCAAGAACAGGAACTTCAAACCTGAAACTTCGGGTTTCTGGAAAAGATTAACTGGAGAAAAAAAACAGTATATCAGAAATATTTTGTTATTAAACACAGTAGAGCTGTTAACATAAGCTCTTCTGTCAATGTTGCAAAATAGGGAGATTTCTGTATTACATTTTTATTTGACCATAGATGGGAAAGGTAAACATGATTTGTAAATTGGTGTCAGCTGACTGTATCTTTAAAGGGATCCCTTTGTCTCTACAATGGGGATGGGGTAATGCATATAATAGACTAGATCTATCCATATATTCAATGAGGATTGTCTGGTCTTCTTTGATGGTGTCATTGCCTGGAGATTAATTTGGTCAAAGATTACTTAGTGAGGTAGGAATTCTCTTTGTAATGTTCGTGCATGTGAAGCTACAGAGCCAGGAGAATAGATAAGTTCAACACCCTTCATGGCTGAACCGGTAAGGGAATGTTTGAGAGGAAGATATTTAATGGGCTCGATGTTAGCAGGGTTGCGGGATCGCGGCGGGGGGGCACGCGCCCGGCGAAATCAGTCTGCCCCCCGCGCGATCGCAGCCCAATTGGATCCACTTACCTTGTCTTCCGGGTTCCCCACTGCTGATCTGCGCGTCGGGCGGGCTGCGCGGCGCAGTAAGCTCTGTCAGCTGGAGGAGCTCTATTTAAAGGGGTAGTCCTCCACTGACAGATGCTGCAACAAATAGAAAAAATTACAGCATGGAGCAGCCCAGGGGAAGGCTGCTCCCAGTTTAATGATGCCTCACTCCAGGAATCATTTGATGGGGTGAGGAGGAGGGGGAGGACAGAGATCTTCCACCCGGCGGGCGGGAGGAAGCGGCCTGCCTCTGCCACCAGGAAGGCCTGGCTCGAGGTGGCAGAGGAGGTCACCAGCACCACCAACATATCGCCCACCTGCATACAGTGCAGGAAGCGCTCCAATGACCTCTGTAGGTCAGCCAAAGTGAGTACACTTACTCGTTCCCCTACACTCGGTCTGCCACATCACCGCCCCCACCCCACATCTCCTTCAGCACTGCCAACACTACTCTGTCACATCACCCCTCACACCCTCTCAAACCTCATCCTCATCTTACCTGCACTTACTCACCTCGCCAGTACTCATCCCACCACTACCACTCAACCCAATCCTCATACAATCTCATGGCTCTATCTCATACTCACCCTCTCGTGCATCTCTTTCACGGTCAGCCTCACTCAACCTGCCACTACCTGTGCTGCAGCCACAGGGCATGCATCACATATGTGCAGTAGGAAGCGTAAGGCAAACGTGTCGTGAGCATGAAGGGGATGCACAAGGGTGTTTGAGGGTTTGTCATGGTTTTTACTTATATTGAATTTCTGACCAACTCACATAACATATTATATTGTCACCACTACTGCCACGTCTTTGCGAATCTTGTCTGGATTGTGCAATAATGCCCTTTCCTGAGGATCACCATGAAGACCCACAACTGATGTCACCCATTGTGTCACAGCAGAGTGGGTGTAGGTGTATTTACAGGGCTCTTTTGTGCAGACGACTGAGAGACGTCGGCGATGTCCCCGGTGGCACCCTGGAAGGATGCGGAGGAGAAGTTGTTGAGGGCAGTGGTGACTTTGAGAGCGACAGGTAAGAAGATGGTGCTCGGGCCAGCCAGGAGCAGCTCGGCATGAAGGAGGCTGCAGATGTCCACGACTACATGTCGAGTGACTCTGAGCCTCCATGTGCACTGTTGCTCAGAGAGTTCCAGGAAGCTGAGCCTCGGTCTGTGGACCCTGTGGCGAGGGTAGTGCCCTCTGCGACGCATCTCTCTCTGCGGTTGCCCTCCCTCCTGCTGTACAGGTGGATGTGTCACAGCACTCTGTTGTGGAGCTCCACGTGTCAGAGGTGGACGGCGTGGACGGCGAGGCTGGTGATGCTGTTCGCCCTCCGAGGAGGTCATGACTGCAGCTACGGCGGCCCCCATCTGGAAGATGTACATCTGAGGGGGTCCACAAGGTAGGTTAGTGTGTCCTCACGCCGGGGTTGCGGTTCCAGGTCGGTGAATTTTCTAGTTAGGAGGAGAGTGGTGGAGGCCAAACTTTGTCCAATGTGACGGAGTGGCCACCTGTCGAATGCACCTTTGCAGCTGCCAAAGGCTGCTGGCTGCAACACCTCCGTTTGAACTGGGAGTGTTTCCCCCAGTATGGGAAACATTCTCAGTTCAGTGTAAAATCCCACCCCTCCTAATAAAACAGCTCCATCAGGTCTGTAAACAACCTGAATAAGCAACATAAATACTTTCAAGTGGCATCCCGCTGGCTTTAATTTCCACCTGCGGGGGCTGCGCGCGCACACCGGCGCGTCAGTGGGGAACCCGGAAGTGGGCGGGTTGGAGCCAGGTTCCGGACCCGCACCGGGATTCCCCGATTTTCGGAGCCCCCCCCCCTGCCAGGAACGCACCCGATAGCGGGTGCTAAAATGGAGGACCAATATTTCAATATTAACACCTCTAAAAGGAAAGACTTTGTTTGGCATAAATTCGTACCCTTGCTCCTCACTTTAAGTTCAGTTGTGAATTGACATCTGGATTTGATATAGTTGACTAAAAATCATGTCACCCATGTGTAGCAATGTATCATGAAGCTGTCTCAGACATGGCAGGGATAGGGTGCAAGGTTTAGTCCGTAACAGATTTGGCCTGCTTATGGAAACACAAATTAAAAGTGTTGGGAGAAAGCTCAAACCATAATATTTGGTAAAAAAATAAATTTCCATGACGTTTGGACAACACTTAAAAGGTATTTTGCCAGATGTCATATTTTGGAATGTCTCACTGGAATGAATACTATTTGCTGTTCCTTTACACAAACAGGAAATATTGTAAATACAAACAGGCCAGTCAACATCTGAAAGAGAAAACCAGGTCAACATTTCAGATGGGACGTTTCTGCAGGACTCTCACACCTGAAACATTATCCTTTCTTTCTTTTCAGATGCACATATTTCAGATGTCCTAAGAATTAGTATAGTGTACAATAACATACTTATACTGTCCAACAGATATACTAAAGACACTATATTAGATCATTGGTAGACCTGAATTGAGGATTTTAATTTGTGATAACCATTGTGAAAACCCAGGTAGATGCTAATTTTGCTCAGGCTCTGATCATTTCAATCTCCTGCCTCAGAGCTGCTGCTGTGAAGGAACTAAGATTGATGGCCACAATGGACAATAGACTCAAAACTGTAATAAACCATAAACACATAAACTAATAACAAGAGTCCACTTCTGTACATTTATCTATTTGCATTTCTCACAATAGAGTTCATTGTACCACTCAGCTTTACTTTGTGTTGTGATGACCTCTAGTGATCAAAAACCCATTACAGATGCTCAAGGAGTACGTAATTAATAATGCATTCATGCTGATATTTTGATGATTGTTTTCCTGTCTAAAACTAAGAGGCTTTGTGTCTGAGATCTCAATAAACAATGTGATAAAGCAGCTCGAAACCCAAACACTTTAACAATGTCTTGTGTTTCCGTGCCCAGAACAACACCCCTAAACCTTTTTGCTGTAGATTATGATACTTGTGATACATTTTCACGTTACTAAATCTTTGAAATTGGATAATGACTTAGTTTACTTTTATACATTATTTATAATTTATCCATTGTACATAAAATTGCTCTCTAAACTAACCAAGTAAATATTGAATCACATTTAATAACTCTGCTTTTTTCATCCCAACATTGTACTTACGTAAATGTTGGATGATGTGGTCAACAGTGGGTTTAAATAGAGCATTCATAGCATCCGGGTTCATCCTTAGCATCCCTTGGGACGACCACTTTACAAAATTCACACTGCAGGAGAGAATAGGATAACCATGAAGACTGTGCAAAATCTAAGGATGAGAGACTCTTAATCCAGCCATCAGTTGCTACATGCAATAACTGCTAACCGGAAGATTAAGCCCGACAAAGAAAATAGGTCAGGATTAGGTCAGAAGGGCGGCTGGAAATCTAACCCTGTTGCTACCCCGTTAGAACGAGAGAAATCCAACCCTGTGTGTCAAACAGTTCTAACAGGAGGGTGACCCAGAACTGTCGGGAATCTCAGGCCACAGTTGTTTGTCTCTCTCTTCAAAGCCTTGAAATCCTAGGAGCCATATGGCTAAATCTATTGGGGGCGGAGATGCAGAAGGGCCTGGGTTGGTCTGGTTTATCTGCAGCTTGCCTGTATAATAGTTTGACTAATAGTAGCAAGACACACGATTGGGCAACTTTAAGTCATGATAGCTACCTAACATTATAACATCTTTTCATGTTCTTTTCGTCTAGATATCCCAAAGTAAAATGCCACTGAGAAAGAGGAGGAAGAAAGAGGTGAGCAGAATTCTACCTCTGTCCAACCAGCTGCATCCTCACCTACAGTCAAATACCCTTTCTCTTTCACTCAAACTCAGAAAAATCCACCCTAAGATGATGTACTTAGTGCCAATGAGATTTTTTTCACTGGGTGAGACACAGCATGTAAGGTGCTGCAGAAGTCAGGTACAAGTGAGATCTGACAATAGGAAGCAGAAACTTAGAACATAGAAATTACAGCACAGAAGGAGGCCATTCAGCCCATTGAGTTTGTTCAAGCTCATTGCTAGTGCAATTCAAAACGAATCCCACTACCCCACTCTCGTCCTACACCTTGTATCTTTCTCTGCTTCAAATATTTATTGTAAACAATTTTACAACACCAAGTTATAGTCCAACAATTTTATTTTAAAATCCACAAGCTTTCGGAGGCTTCCTCCTTCCTCACTCCAGGTAGTGTTGCATTGTGTGTAACCCTTCTTGAATATTGGCCTCCGAAAGCTTGTGGATTTTAAAATAAAATTGTTGGACTATAACTTGGTGTTGTAAAATTGTTTACAATTGTCAACCCCAGTCCATCACCAGCATCTCCACATCAAATATTTATCCCATTTTCTCCTAAAAGAAGCAATTGTCTATGGCTCATCCATTCCTGTGGCAAAGCATTCAATGCCTCAACGACCCTTTGTGTAAAGAAATTTGTCCAAACCTATATTCTCATTCTCTTATTGATAATTTTAAATTGGCAATGCCTCACCACCAACACCCCAAACAGAGGATATAGCCTTTCCCAATTCAATGGGGGAGTGGGACTAGCGAGATTGCTCGTGCATGGAGCCAGCGCGGACTCGATGGGCCGAATGGCCTCCTTCCTTGCTGTAACCTTTCTATGATTCCATTCTATTCTATGACACTAGACTCTATCAAAACTCTTCACAATTGTCTTTAAGAAGGATGCTGGATGAACATCACACATATGTGGAGGCACTGAAGATCATCTGGGGGAGCCCAACTCCATCCTCAACGCCAATATTCAAGAACGGTTACACACAATGCAACACTACCTGGAGTGAGTGGTGACACCAGAAACAACTGCATCTGTTCCCTCTAGCAAAGAGGCCTCCAGACCACTCAGTGCATTGCACATGGATGCTTTGACCACTGGCCTTCAGGCCGTGGGGGATCTTTTGGACAGAACAATGGAAACCAGCTTCTGATTCAGTTGACATCAGGTCTGCCCTCCTGGTGATCAGATCCAGGACCTAGCACAAATCATTTGGCTAGAGTCACCTTCATGTGGCTGTCCTCCCTCCTGATGACAGCTTATGAAGACTTTTCCAACCAGGCCCCCGAGATGCCTGCTTACGTTGGCATGACACAGAGTCAGGCTGTCCATGGATCTGATGAAGAGTCTTCCCAGAACTCAGAAGCCCTGAGATGAGGGTTACATCGGTCCTAAGAGGCTCATGTTACTACAGCACAGCTAAGCACCACTGGGGGCTTTGACTCTCAGGTAGCCCCTCGTTTAAAGAACAGCACTGAGATGAACTAGGGGTGATGTGGAGATGCCGGTGATGGACTGGGGTTGACAATTGTAAACAATTTTACAACACCAAGTTATAGTCCAACAATTTTATTTTAAAATTCACAAGCTTTCGGAGGCTTCCTCCTTCCTCAGGTGAATGTGACATTCACCTGAGGAAGGAGGAAGCCTCCGAAAGCTTGTGAATTTTAAAATAAAATTGTTGGACTATAACTTGGTGTTGTAAAATTGTTTACAATGAACTAGGGGTAGGCATAGTGGTAAAAAGAAATAGCTGTTGTAAATATCCATACACACAGTAAAACCTCTTTATAATAAAAAGTCCAGTGTTCTGAGTAATGCCTGTTCTTTGTCTTTTTAAAAAATATTTGAGAGGGTATTTAGAGGTCAGTTTACAATGAGAGACACAGGCCTAGAAATTTCATCACACTGTGCCTGTTTTTTGGGCACTGCGTGGACATCCAAAGCCCCAAAACGTCAGACAAGAAGCACATACACACACTTCCAGTCAGAAGTGCGCTTCCCGCCATATTGGGTAAGGACAAACAAGAGGCATCTTTTACCCAAGCCTGAAGCGGGTATTAGTCCCTTTGCAATTGCAAATAAGGGGCCTAACGCCAGCTGGAGGTCCCCGCTCCAACATTGGTTTGCCCCGTGGCAGCCAGAGCCATCGCGGGCAGCAAACAGGGAAACCAGCCGTAGGGATTGCCTGCACCAAAGGTGGTGAGTATCATACCTGAATGTAGAGCCAGAAGGAGCAGGAGTGCTCCTCCTGAACCTACATTTAACTCCCCCTCCTGAGCGCTGCCTTTCCTCCCCCCCACCCCGCCTCCTCTGCCAATCCCCAATCATGGACCCATGGCCTCCTCTCCTGACACCTGATCTCCCACTCTCCCTGCCTGAAACTGCTGAAAGATAGTTTGCAGAATCCAGCTGAGAAAAGATTTTTCTACTCACTCCAGTCAAAGGTGATATTTCAGACTAAATTCAAAGCCTGCAAACTCAGTCATCTCCTTGTTTGACAAGTCATGCAGATATCTTAGCCCTATTTTCTACAGACTTAAGGTTAAGTTAGGTGCAATTCAGATATAAACAGCGCAATTTCTGGGACAGCAGGTTTGTCCCTCCTGTCATCTGCATCCACGTACCACTCGGGGGCAGGCGTCCAGCATCTAGTTCCACCAGAATTGAATTGAAGTAGCTCGGGCCTCAAATTCTGACTCCCTACACCCCTCTTGCTCAAAGAAACTCATGGAATTTCAGGCCCAGAGTTTTTAAGGCAAACAGAAAGATTGACATAAATCCAAAGAATTAGAAAGTGAAAGTTAATTGAACAGGAAGACACAAAAATTATACTTCTTGTTTTGTTGATGAACAGCACCATATGGGATCAAGCATTACGTTATAAATAAGAGAGAGCAAATTACAAGCAGTAAACTGATCTCAGAGTTCGGGGTTTGATTGCTGCTTTGCGATAACCCCATGTATCCATTAATTTGCACATATCACCTTGCATCACTGTCCCATACTCCTGAGGTACTTAAATTAACCAGCATGGCAAACAAGTGCTGTACAAATGAAAGCATAAGATACTTGTGCTCATTCTTACGTACCTGCTCTTTCTAAGGGCATGCTCCACACTATGACCTCTGAACTTCTTATAGTAATCGATGAATGAAAAAGGCAAGTTGATATTGAGTGGATTGGTTCGTCCAGGAGCAGCAGCCCTTTTACGTGACTCAAATGCTATCATCAAATCTACCCAAGCTGCTGGGCGTTTGATTTTAAACTGTTCAATGAAATCCTCCCCAAAAATTTTACAGAGAAGATTTTCAAATTCATAGTCCACCCCTATAGAGCCATGGGGACCACCTGGAATAGAAAAAGAAGCAAGTGAGTCAAGAATGCTTAATATGTCCTGGAAATGGATCAATGCTATTGTACAAACATTTAATGTAATTTAACGCCATTTTATTTTAAAAGGGTTAGCACCTCTAGCAAGAATTTGATATGAATATGTTAAACATCTGTATGATAGCTCCGCTCACAGTCATTTTAAGGCTACTGATATTATACAATTATATTTTGAATATTTTCCTGAAGGATACTTTTCTAATCTTCAGTTTAAGTGGCTTACATTTTCTTACTGGTATTAGATTTGAGAATCCCATGGTTATATAGGGCTAGCATCGGTCGTATCTACTTCTATCGAACCATCATATAAACCAAATGACGGTATCAGAGGATCTTTCCGGGTACTGCCTTGTTCCTGATGCAGCCAGAACAGGAACAACAATTTTGTCGTTAAGTGTAGTCTGGTTAGTAATTTATTTGTCTGTTCTGACCTATCGAATAACATGGGAACCTTGTTCACCTGTAATTAGGTCATGGCGCTTACATAACAACATAAGAACTTAAGAAATAGGAGCAGGAGTAGGCCATACGGCCCCTCAAGCCTGCTCCGCCATTCAATAAGATCACGGCTGATCTTCTACCTCAACTCCATTTCCCGCCCTATTCCCATATCCCTTGATTCCCTTAGCGTCCAATAATCTATCGATCTCAGTCTTGAATATACTCAATGACTGAGCATCCACAGCCCTCTGGGGTAAAGAATTCCAAAGATTCACAACCCTCTGAGTGAAGAAAATTTCCCTCATCTCGGTCCTAAATAGCTGGCCCCTTATCTTGAGACTATGACCCCTAGTTCTAGACTCTCCAGCCAGGGGAAACAACCTTTTTTTTAATAACTCATTCATGGGATGTGGGTGTCGCTGGCAAGGCCAGTTATTTATTGCCCTCCCTAATTGCCCTTGAGAAGGTGGTGGTGAGCCGCCACCTTGAACCGCTGCAGTCCGTATGGTGAAGGTTCTCCCACAGTGCTGTTAGGTAGGGAGTTCCAGGATTTTGACCCAGCGATGATGAAGGAACAGTGATATATTTCCAAGTCAGGATGGTGTGTGACCTGGAGAGGAACATGCAGGTGGTGTTGTTCCCATTTGCCTGCTGCCCTTGTCTTTCTAGATGGTAGACGTCGCGGGTTTGGGAGGTGCTGTCAAAAAAGCCTTGGCGAGTTGCTGCAATGCATCCTGTGGATGGTACACACTGCAGCGCCAATGGTGGACGGAGTGAATGTTTAGGGTGGTGGATGGGGTGCCAATCAAGTGGGCTGCTTTGACCTGGATGGTGTCGAGCTTCTTGAGTGTGGTTGGAGCTGCACTCATCCAGGCAAGTGGACAGTGTCCCATCACACTCCTGACTTATGTCTTGTAGATGGTGGAAAGGCTTTAGGGAGTCAGGAGGTGAGTCACTTGCTGCAGAATACCCAGCCTCTGACTGCTCTTGCAGCCACAGTATTTATGTGGCTGGTCCAATTAAGTTTCTGGTCAATGGTGACCCCCAGGATGTTGATGGTGGGGGATTCGACGTTGGTAATGCCGTTGAATGTTAAGGGGAGGTGGTTAGACTCTCTCTTGTTGGAGATGGTCATTGCCTGGCACTTGTTTGGCACAAATGTTACTTGCAGCTTATCAGCCCAAGCCTGGATGTTGTTCAGGTTTTGCTGTATGTGGGTACGGACTGCTTCGTTATCTGAGGGGTTGTGAATGGAACTGAACACTGTGCAATCATCAGCGAACATCCCCACTTCTGACCTTATGATGCAGCAACGTTCATTGATGAAGCAGCTAAAGATGGAAGGGCCTAAGACACTGCCCTGAGGAACTCCTGCAGCGATGTCCTGGGGCTGAGATGATTGGCCTCCAACAACCACTACCATCTTCCTTTGTGCTAGGTATCACTGTGGCCACTGAAGAGTTTTCCCCCGATTCCCATTGATGCCTCTCATCATCTACCCTGTCAAGCCCTCTAAGAATTTTATATGTTTCAATGAGATCAACTCTCATTCTCCTAAATTCCAGAGAATATTGGCCCAATCTACTCAATCTCTCCTCAAAGGACAACCCTCTCATCGCAGGAATCAATCTAGTGAACCTTTGTTGCACCCCCTCTTACTGACTTTTAATGTGTTTGCAGGGTAAGGAGCCAGGGGGCCACTTTCAATTTGGGTGGGCACCAGGCAGGCAGCAGGCAGAGTGTGCCCGCCACTCGCCCAATGTCACTGGCCAGAGGCCTGGTTAATTTTCACGGTTGGGTCTCTTAACATGTCATTGACGGGCTGGCCGTGCGTTAGGAGCGCAGACACATAACTCACTGATCAGGAGGGGTCAGAAAATCCAGTGGTTGCTCCACGGTGCCGAGCTGGCTGAGTTCCATTAAAGGTGGGGGGCATGGGGGGAGGGGGAGGTGGAGGCAGACGATACCAGGGGTCGGGGGGCAATGGGGAGATCAACAGCAAGCAGGATGATTTTCAAATCTTTTCTGTTTTCGGAGTGGTCACCGGTGAGGCCTTTTAAAGACCGCTGGTTCGGATGCTCTACAGAAAGTTCCACTGGGCGGGGCTTGTGCAGCCTGCATTCTGCCCAGTGGAAGCCCAAAATTGCGTTCAGGTTCTATGTGTGTCCATATTATGAACCCCACCAAAATGGTGGTGGCCCAGATGTCCGCAGGAATAGGGTGGGAAGCGCGTGCCGCTAATTTTCAGCGCGCTACCACCCTGTTCCTGCCGGACAGAAGGGATGAAAATTAGTTTCCACTTGTCAGCCTTTCAATGAACAAAACACATGACAATTGAACGTCATTTATTTTTGAATTTTATGAATGAGAGGAGGTTATTTTCCAATTTTATCCCAAAATCCGCTCGTCCTTTCCTAAAGTCGTCGACTCATGTCCCCCAAGTGCCAGATGCCATCTAGTACCTTACCCAAGAGACCACACTTCAGGTGTGAACCTAGAGAGAGTTTTGGGAAGTTATTTCTCCACCTAGTCCTCAAAGCTGAGCCTGAATCTGTCTTCCTTTATTCACACAGCATATTTTCCAGTAGGGAGACACTAGATAGTAATTAAGAGGGAAAACCCTAGATAATTTTTCCCCTATCTAGTCCAAATGCATTGTTGCCAAAAATCACACTCCCTCTACTGCCTTGTCTGAGGTCAGATAACTCAGTAATCATAATGGAGGTGAACTTATCGGTCGCCATGACTGTGGCAAAAGATTTGCAGAAACGTCATAAACGCTTGTTCATGCCATTTCTCCAGGCTTTTCTGCAGATCTTCCTCCAAAGTTACGTCACCTAATCAGTAGAAGCCTCACAGAAATCCACTTCCCGATTTTCCTGGTCTGTGTATGTCAGTAGCGCATGAGGTGATATATTCATTCACTAACAGAAGAGCCACGACACATCGAGACTAGGCATAAAGGCTCAAGTGTACTTCTATTTAATTTACCTGTGTTGTGGTGAGTCAAAGTGCTTTATCTAGGCACTTGTAATGTTCCAATACAATATGTGGCATATTATGTGATGCCAATAGGTACTCAAAAGCCCTACTTTTACCTGAAGCTTTATAGAGTTCTTTCAGATGTCCTTCGGGTAGTTTAACTTCATGGACAGTGAGATCTACGGTACCCCCGCCACAGTCAACCACAATATAGCGATCACCTAATGAAACAAATTGCTGTTTTAAACACACTCAAAGAAATTTTCTGAAGCTACAATTCATAATTTACTTATGGATTGTAATAACTACATTGCTAAACGCATCTTTCAAAAATAGCCTCTTAAATATACATTGGAGTAATGCATATGCTTATTTCAAACTGCAACTTAACATTGAACAGTGCATTTGAACAAAGGTTATATAACTATCATTGATCAGAAAGACCACAAATGCTTGTCATTATGTATCTAAGATCATTAACAAATTGAATTAATATATATATATATATATATAAATATTCATATATATATTTGCCTTAAAGAAGCACCAAGATCTGCATCGATCCCTAGTACAAGACTCATAAGGGGTCAAATGCCTCTGAACTACCTTTAATGCATTGGTTAATGATTTCATGCCAAATTCCTGCCTGCATTACTTAAATTAACTGTTTATTTTACAATCTTGCTAAAATAGCACACAAAGGAATTTGATGCAAACACATTAACTAATGTACAAAGAAAGAACACACACAGAGAAATTCAAGTCCCATAGCATTACAATTTAGAGTATGGTAGTAAGTGAAGTAAGTAATTTAAACATGTTGTAGTGTCATATTATCTAAATTGTGTTTTTGCCTTTCCTTCCATATATACTTTTGTAGAGGCCGTTCAGTGTGCCAGCAGTTAGAGAAACATTCTTCGCTAACTAAATAACCTATGAATTTAATGGAAGCTACTGTACAAAAGATATTAGGAGATGAAAGTATAGTATTATTAAGAAAAATATGTTGTATGGCAAACATTTTAAGCTCATTTATGCAAGGTTATTGCTGGAAATGTGAGCTTCCCTTTAAAGAATTATTATTGTTAAAGATAAATAACAGAGATGCATTGAGGCAAGGTGCAACAGCCACATAGAGTAAGTCACAGATTGCGGTGAAGTGATAGCAGCCCCTTATCTTTAACCTCTCTTTCCTTTCTGATATGTATAACATCAATGTACCACAGAAACAGAAAATGCAAAGTTAACAGGAAAAGTAAATTCTGCACCATTGCCAGCAACATGAAAATCAGCAAGAGCCAAGAATGTCAGGAAAGAAGACACTACCTTGCTCCAATTCTGACCAGATTTCTCCTATGACATTTTCCACCAAATAGGTGCGACTCTCTCGATTACGTCGTGTGTATTCTTTAGCTAGTTGTTGATAGAGAGAAAATAACTGAGCATAATACAGAAACAAAAATGTTGTCAACCTGCAACAATTTAGTTACTTAAGAAGGGTCTGTTCAGAATTTAGGCATTTAATCAATAAAAAAGAAACCTGGCTTTGCATGGAATTTTTAAAATTTAAGATGCTTTCTTCATCAGGTAAAATATTGAGGGGGTGTTAAGGAATGTATTGAGGGGATGGGATATGTGAGCATTGATATTTGGAATAAGGCTCTTCAAATATTAACATACACTTAATGTTCATATGAAATTCCTTTGCCACTATTTTAATGGAGTTGTTCACTCATTTATTTTAAATAGATTAGCACCTCTTAAAATAGTGGACAGCAAAATGTCATACCAATGTGTTAAAAGTTAATATCTTAATATGACAAATAGTACTTAATAGGCTTATATTTTGTCTTTGGTCCACATTTAAGCAAAAATAAATCTGACAGCAAATCTAAGATAATACAAATTCATTTTAAAAAATCATACTTTTTCTAAAATTAATAAAGCATTACTTCAAATCAAATCTACCATAACTAAATTTTACAACTGCATTTTAAAAAAAATAATTTTCCCCTAGATTATTTAAAGGTTTGGAAAGAAATTCCATCATAGCCTATAATAACATCAGTCAAGAATATTTTTTATTAGGAAGTTAAGTTGTACTATCCCTCGTGGATTCAATTTGTAATATTTTTTGAGATTTAATTTCCTCTGGCACCTCACTGCTCATCGTAATCTTGTAAAATTTAAATCCAGTTGCTAGCTCATTGAAAATAAATGGGTTAACAACTTAACTTGTCATGAATGTGCTAACCAGTGCATTAAATTAAATCCCTTGAATTGCAGTTCGGTTTGTATTACTCTTGAATAACCTATTTTATTTACATTAATACTGCTAAAGAATTAGTTCAATTTCTATTAAAAGTGCTGAAAGATCTGATCTCAGTTTGTATTTTATTCTTTATGGCCCTTAGAACCTGGGCCACCAAGAGGTGCTTTCTCCTCTCTGCAAACACGATTTCTAAAACGCATTGTTACTATTTTCTTTCTTTGGTTGGCCTAATTTTGTAGTTGAAGGAAATCACACCAAAAAATAGAAATATTTTAAATAACATGGGAATTGCCTTCAGAAAGGTCCAGATCATCTTAGCTGACTGCAAGTGAAAACCATGTACAGGTAATATATGAAATCTGTCTGGCTGCAAGAAATAAACAGCAAAATGCAGCATGCAAATATAAAGAATATGATGATGAAGAAATGTATCTGCAATATTTCTTATGGTTGATATCATCTTCAAGCTAGTCGTCTTAAAATGGATTCATCATTTTAACTATTTCTCACTAGCAAATATCAGGAAATTACTTTTTTTTAAGAAAGTACTTTGGGTCATCCTGAGGACATGATAAGGCGTTATATAATTACGCGCTCCTTTCTTTCTTCTTTTTTTCTCCAATTTTCTTCTGACATTGCTAACTTATGTTGGGGTAAGATCTTATCTGTACTAGCAGCCAGCAGCCCTCTATATTTCAATCTCCATGTTTGAGCCTGGACAGAGTATCAGCAGGCTATTTGAGAATGGGAGGGGAACATCTTAGTGGGCCTGGCCCTGTCTTCAACCAATATCCACACACATCTGCACCCACACTTTACAGCAGGGGTCAGTGAATAATGATCAAGAGCTGATCGTCGTTGATTTTTCCTCTTCCATTCAATTAACTACAATTCCCTCACTGCTGCCCTTGCTGAGACCAGGGGTCAAAGCTGGGAACTTCATGTTCAGTAGGGCCTCAGTACCACCCTGGATGATACATGTGAATAAGAGTTTGCATTATTTTTAAAGAAAATTGATGAATGTTTTCCCTCACTTTCAGGTGAAACGAATAAAGTGAAAACAAAGAATCAACACAAGCAAGCGAAAATAAAGAAACTGTTAGTCTGTAGGCATATATCATCTTTGCATGCACTGAAAAGTGTCCAATATAAGGGATCATTTTTTGACTTTGAACTGCTGGTGGGGGCTTCAAACTACCCAGGCACATAACAGAAATTCAGCCACACATATGCACAATTTTCCATCCACTGATTTAAATGGTCAGAAAATCATGTTCATTCACGGCTGAATTTCCAACGCATGCTCTCGGCAGCCAAGACTCCCTCCCAGGAGCATGAAGTCAGAAAATTATCCTTATAATCTTAGTTCAGCTATTATTCAAGCAAAATCCACAGGCTAATGTGTATATTCATCATCAAGAATGTTCTAATTCATGGACTGCTTTTCTCCCCCTCGTATTTTGAAGTAGGAGTTTTCATCCTGCAGTGACAAATGGATCCCACAGAAATAAATTTTATAATAGTATGAGATTAAAACTTAGCTGCCAAGGCAAAATCAGGTGCAGTGCTGGTCACACAGAATTTTAATTACCAAGTACACTTGTGATATTTTTAGTGAGTTGGAACAAAGAATATCTGTTGGAAACTAAAATGTAATTTTCGTCGTGCTGGGGCATAGTGCCACAGGACCAGCTGATCTCTGGTACCTCACTCACATGGCCATTGTTCACATGCCAGTCTGGAGACTGTAACCTAGATGTTTCAATTAGGACCATCTGTTTGACTAAGGGTAAGTTAGGAGGCCCAGATTGGGAGATGGGCAGACACATTCAAATGAGATGGTAACGACATACATTTATACATTTTCCATCATTTCTACCTCATTTGCTCTAGTCCGTGTTTTGACCAATATAAAACAAGTTCATGGTTGCTAGGCGCTGTAGAAAAGGCAAAAGCAAACTTAAAGTTTTACCTGTAAGATTTGGAGAAACTTCATGGGGTCAATTTTAACCCCCAAGAATGATTGGGTTGGGGCCGGGTGGGGAGCAAAAATACTCCGTTATCCGAATGGGACCGCATCCTAACTCCAATACGCCTGCTTCTGGGTTTAACCCAGGCAGGTTTGTCTGCATGTGGAGAGCAGACACCAGGAAGTCCCGCCCCCAACTAAAGCCGGCGGGCCGATATTTAAAAGGGCAATGTAGCTCATTGAGATACTTGAGGTACTTAATATTTTGCATATTGGAATAATAAAACAAATTTAACCTTACCTGTTCGGGTTTCCCATCACTTCTGATTCATGTCAGGTGAAAGCAGACGGGAAGGGCCGGATCCATGAGGTGAGTGCCTTTATTGCACTGCTTGTGAGCCCGGAGGAGCCGAAGTGCTTTATCCAGGCTCAACAAGACCCCCGCAATCGGCTGATGCCCCCCCTGATGGCGGACCTCCCCACAAAGGTACACCCCCCTCCCCGATGGTGGATCACGACCCCCCCCCCCCCCCCCACCATGGTGGACCCCCACCTACCTCCAACTCTTCACCAGACCTCCAAACTTCTCCTCAGCTTCCTGTTCTCCTCAGCACCCCCACAATCTCTTCCTCAGCCACCCCCCCGCCCCAATCTTCCCTCCGGCCTATGATCACTCCCTCCCTCCCTCCCTCTGGTCCCCGGCTGTGGCCTCCTGCAGCAGGCCTTCCTGCCTGACAGCCAGCCAGCTCGTCATTTAGGCTGGCTGCTGGGCACGAAACCCAGAAATGTAATTGATGGGCCTCATTAAGGTCGCAAACTTACCCTTCTGGGATTCACCCCCACCCACCCCGCTCCCTTCCAGGGTGGAAGTTAAAATTTCCCCCTATTTCTCACTCAATTTTGGAACTTCAAAAATTTTTTGTTGCCAACTACTTTTCCATCGGCCTCTGTGCCATTTTCTCTAGGGCTGCATTCCCCCCACCACCAGCACCATTTCAGACAGGACACAGTGGATTTCCAATTGGTAATTCCCCTGTATCTTTGTTTTTATGGATGATGTGGAGATGCCGGTGATGGACTGGGGTGGACAAATGCAAGGAATCTTACAACACCAGGTTATAGTCCAACAATTTTATTTTAAAATCACAAGGAGGTGGACTGTAGGTTGGGTTGCAGCATATGGCCCTGACGAAGGGGATAATCTCCGAAAGCTTGTGATTTTAAAATAAAATTGTTGGACTATAACCTGGTGTTGTAAGATTCCTTGTTTTTATGGAAGAGGAGAAGGAGCAATGAAGGGATGGCAGCTGGTCAGGTAGCACTGGAGGCGCATGGCACTCACTCACCAGAACCCCCACACCAGATTATACAGGCAGAGTTGCAAATAGCTGCATTTGCTGAAGGAGCAGTGCCTATGAATTCCTTCACTTTACAAAGCAAGCTGTCACTGAGTTAGGCCATATGCTGCAACCCAACCTACAGTCCACCTCCATCACAGGCAATGCAATGCCATTGGCTGTAAAGGTCACAACCACGCTTAGTTTTAATGCAACAGGATCATTCTAGGCTGTCACTTGAGGCATTATTATCATTAGCCAATCAGCTCTGCACATAAGCATTAAGCAAGTCATAGGTGGATTGTTTGTTTGAGCGGGTAATTTCATCTCTCTCCCCATTGACAATCAGTGGCAGCATGACAAGACCCTTCAACTTTACAGGGTGGCAGGATTATTGAAAGCCCAAGAAGTCACCGACTGCCCCCAAGTGACTCTACAGACTTCTTGTTCAATGCCACCACCTATGTTAATAGGAAAGGATTTCACTCTGTGTGCAGTTCATTTGGAACCAACAGAATGGAATCATACAAGTGATTGATGCACCGGGTTCTATATAATTTCATCTTTCTATTTACATGGGTAAGATGGGTATAGAGGGATATGGGCCAAGTGCAGGCAATTGGGACTAGCTTAGTGGTATAAACTGGGCGACATGGACATGTTGGGCCGAAGGGCCTGTTTCCATGTTGTAACTTCTATGATTCTATGATTCTATGATCTTAGGGCAAAGCTACATTTTAGAAGTGATTGGACTTTGCTAATTGTATTTTCCAAAGTTTTATTGTCAATAAAAAGCAGACCCTTCCATCTATACTATCCTAACATTAAGAATCTGCTGTCCAGGGAGTGGACCTCTGTGCATGCATCCCAGCAGTCCCCCTCTGTGGTAATCACAGTGTGACCTACAGTGATGCCCAGTCAGCAGTATAACTCTGGTCTGCTGATGGCACATTTCATACCACAGATATTGGTGTCAGACTTTAGTTGCAGAATAACTGTTACCTTGCATAAGGGTCAAACTTTGAGACTATGACTGCTCCATTGACTTGTTCCAGCAGATGAACCTGTTAAATGGTCACCTGGATTTAATTTAAGTGAACAAATTTGGCTTGAGCTTAAAGCAATTGAAAAATAGTGCTTGTTTTCATATTTTCTTACTCTCCCTGACTAGCACAGTCATCCAATTTATGTAGAGAGATGCACTGGTTGCAGTTTCCTTGCTTTGTTTGCGATCCTTTATGCTACTTTGCCCCATCAGCGAAGGGCAAACTAAAGGCACCAAAAGCCTTGTACTTTTACCCATAGACAATTACATAGAAATTACAACACAGAAACAAGCTATTTGGCCCAACCAGTCCCTTTGGTGTTTATCCTCCCTCCAAATAAGCAGTGCCCTTTTAATTCCCATATCCCTTTACTCCCCTGCCCTGTCCTTCAGCCACCTATCTAACCTATTCTTAAATGTTGACATGGTCTCTGCTTCCATCACTAACTTTGGTAGTTCACTCCAAGCCTCATGACCATCTGTGTAAAAAAAAATCTGCTCAGTCCTAAATCTCTTACAATTAATCTTATATTTATGTCCCCATGTTCAAGACCCCTCAACCACTGGAAGCAGTCTGTTTCTACTTACTTTGTTCCATCCCTTCATTATTTTAAACATCTCTATCAAATCGCTCCATTATCTCCTCCATTCTAATGAAAATAGCCCTGCAGTGCACCAGCTTTCAGGTATCTTGGAGGTTTGCTTCCACAATGAGTGTCAGAGGTTGGCTGTCTCATCACAAGCAGACATTAAGCGGAGGTGTCACTTAAGTGAGGGAAGGGCAATCAGGAGTGGGTCCTCCTAAGCCATTCCATGACAGACTGCTACTTCTACCCACATTCAGTTAATGGTGTTGTGCAAAGGACATTAAGAAGATGTAAAATATTAAATGGATAAAGAAAAATAAATAAGCTGAATATTAAATTATTAGATGATTACTCATTTTCATCGTGAACTGGAAAATGGAGCACTTCAACAATATTTTCCCTACTGGGCCACATACTGTTCAGAAGATGCATAACCTGAGCTCCCAGAAAACGCTGCATTCCCCTGTTTAGTTTTTCCTTATTCTTTCCTACTGGAAATTTTGCTGAAACTCATGCTGTTAGACCCTGTGATGGTTTTAGTTGCCTGTTTGTACAACACTACAAAGTGAAGGAGGGCTGTTGGATCGGACTGGGAATTTGCTTTTGCTGCTTTTTGGCTGACAATAAACGCAACCAATGTTTGTACATTAATGTCAACCCCTGTTTTGAGTCCCATAATTCTCTTACTTCAGAATAATATAAGACAAATCATGCAAAATGGGGATGCACAAACCAGCAGGAGGTTTATCTAAATGTAGCAGAAAATGATTCAAATCAAAGAAGTGCATGCAAAATGTAACACAGCTTTACAAATGCAACATCTGACTTACTAAGAAATAGTACACATCTTTTCTTCTATTAACACAGAAGATCCTGCAGTTGGTATATTTTTCAGTGAATCTGATTTGTGCAGAATTGCTTGTATCATTTTTTTATCCATGATTAATTCTTTCAGTGTAAGTGCTAAATACATTGGCAGTGTCTTTTGACAAAATTAACTTCTCAAGCTTCCAACATTGATTAATTGCAAGACTTTTGTTTGCCCAATGAATATGCTAAGCAATGAATGAATCATTTTCAGAATGCTTTGACAAATACAAATAATAAAGCGTGCAAGACAGCAGAAGCATTTCTCTGTCCAAATTAAATATATAACAGGGTAACATTTGTTTTAATTCAGTCCAAGACTGGTAGGAACTAAGCAATCTTCCTTTGTTCCATACAATTCCTGAATACTATTTGGAATTATGCATTGAAAGTGAACAAAAATCATTTTTTTTACAAACATTGTGTGACAGAAGTAGTGAAATCTCTAAAGGCACACTGGATCTGAAAATTCATGGGCCAGCGATGCCGGAAATTATGTCAAGATCGTGCCTGGCCTTGGAGGACTTTTCAGGGTCAGGAGGAGGTTCCCTATGTAGCCTGCAATTGGCAGGCACCTATATCACTACAGGTACTTTAGAAATTCAAAACAAATTAGCCTCCTAAAACTTCAGGGGTCTAGGCCACAATCCTGGTCTGAACCCCTATGTTCACCCAGCAAGTGTCGGTTGTTGGGGAGGTACATCTGGTCTGACCAGACTTACCTCCACCGACCATACTCTGAGCCCCAATGAGGGCCTGGGATGCAGGGAATTCCGCATTTGGGAGTACCTACCCCTGGCCATGGTCCTCCCAACCCTTTACGGTGATGGCCATGTTTGGGGCTTGCAGAGGCTCTGCCGCTACAAGACCATCATGAATACCACATCATAAAGCCAGGACCCATTGTGTCTGGTCCCAGCCCATTCCATTGGGGACAGGGACAGGGGAGTATGCTGGAATGGATGTTTGAAATCATTATCTCTATGAAAAAGTGTTTTCTCATTTGTTGCTCAACAGACAATGTAATAGCATAAATTGGATCAAAGACTTGCATGCCACTTGCATGTAACCTCAATGGGATGAAAATTACAGATGACTTTTGGGTCATTCCAAATAGAAAGCATTTTGTTAAACACTTTTTCATGAAGACAATGCACCTTTAGTGTCTGAAAGCATTAAAAAGGAAATAATGCTTGAAAATATGTCACATAACATCTTGCCAGATTTGTAACAGATAAATATGCAATAATCAATAAAAAAGATGATGTTCTATTTAAAATTTAACTTCAACCTAATATACATTTAAAAATGCACGCTTAAAAGCTCACAGCTTGGCAACATTTACTGCAAAGTTAATTTTCACCACAGCCAACATGCCACACTTTCAACAGGCTTTTCATACTCCCTGCTGTTCAGGAGTGTAGCCTGCCTGAAAACTCCACAAGGCAGCAATAATGCCTCTTTAATGCAGAAATACTATCCTCAGGAAATTCAAAAAATGAAACCCCATAGTCGGGAAATTCCTGCACTTATTGTGGATTAATAAAAATGTTTTGGGTTATCTCCCATGCTGGTTTACCATGATTTTCCTATTTTCAGTCTGTGGTCTAAAATTTGGGATGTCTGTTCTGCACAGTGGGCCAACTACTGAGCAGATAGCAGCACCAGACCCCTTAAAGCAGCCGTGAGCTGCAATTATAAACAGTTCAGCAATTGATATAGCAATGGGAATACAAAGCAACTTACTGTAAACATGGGTGTTACTGACTGAGTAAAGCCATTTTAATTCGCCAAGAACCGCAAACCCATCTGCAAGGACTTGGTAGAGAAGGCGCATGCTTAAAGGGACTGATAGCTATTTCCTCAGAAGCTTCTGCTGCATCAGGCATTGGAAGAGGTACTTTACGCAAGTAACACCAGTCAGCCACCACAGTCTCAGCTGTAGCTAACTTACATAAAGGGCCATCGTAATGCACAGCCCAGGGAAGTCTAATGTTACCAGGATCCCACCAGATATCAGTGAAACCCTGTTGCTAGCCAAAAGACTTGCTCTTTCCACAAGGGAATTAATTAAAAGAGGTAGATTAGATGTCAGACATAGTATCATCATAGTAGGTACAGCACAGGAGGAGTCCATTCAGCCCATTATGCCTGTGCCAGCTCTTTGAAAGAGCTATTCATTTAGTCCCATTCCCCTGCTCTTTCCCCTGTAAAATTTTTCCTTTCAAGTATTTATACAATTCCCTTTTGAAAGTTACTATTGAATCTGCTTCCACCACCCTTTCAGGCAGTGCCTTCCAGATCATTACAACTCGCTACGTAAAAAAATGTTTCCTTATGTCGCCTCTGGCTCTTCTGCCGATCACCTTAAATCTGTGTCCTCTGGTTACCGACCCTTCTGCCACTGGAAACAGTTTCTCCTTATTTACCCTGTCAAAACCATTCATGATTTTGAACACCTCTATCAAATCTCCCCTTAATCTTCTCTATTCTAAGGAGAACAACCGCAGCTTCTCCAGTCTCTCCACATAACTGAAGTCCCTCAACCCTGGCACCATTCTAGTAAATCTCTTCTGCACCCTCTCTAAGACCTTGACATCTTTCCTAAAGTGTGATGCCCAGAATTGAACACAATATTCCAGCTGAGGCCTAACCAGTGTTTTATAAAGGTTTAGCATAACTTCCTTGCTTTTGTACTCAATGCCTCTATTAATAAATCCCAGAATCCCATATGCTTTTTAACAGCCTTCTCAACTTGTCCTGCCACCTTCAAAGATTTGTATATGTGCACCCCCAGGTCTCTCTGTTCCTGCACTCCCTCTAAAATTGTACCATTGAGTTTATATTGCCTCTCCTCATTCTTCCTACCAAAATGAATCACCTCACACTTCTCTGCATTAAATTTCATCTGCAATGAGTCTGCCCATTTCACCAGTCTGTTTATGTACTCCTGAAGTCTGTTACTATCCTCCACATTGTTTACTACATTTCTGAGTTTCGTGTCATCTGCAAACTTTGAAATTATACTCTCTATACCCAAGTCCAGATCATTAATATATATCAAAAAGAGCAGTGGAACACCACTGTACACTTCCCTCTAGTCTGAAAAACAACTGTTCACCACACTTTTCTGTCCCATAGCCAATTTTGTATCCATGCTGCCACAGTCCCTTTAATCCCATGGGCTTTAATTTTGCTAACAAGTCTATTATGTGGTACTTTATCAAATGCCTTTTGAAAGTCCACGTACACAACATCGACTGCACTACCCTCATCAACCCTCTCCGTTATTTCATCAAAGAATTCAATCAAGTTAGTCATCTGAAACAAAGCATAAGCACCAGGAGGCAGCACCATATTAACTCCAGTTGCCAACATTCACACATTACACAATGAAGGAAATAAATGCTCTGCACTCGACTTTGGCAGGAGCCCAGCATGACTGACGATAGATGGTGTTTGGTGAATTGAGCATAAAAGTATAGGACAAAACGGTTTGGGCATCATTACTTGACAGGTATGGTTTCCCCTTTAAGAAATAAAGCTCATGATATGCCTGCACTAATCATATTGGTGCAATGAAGCTCATCCTACAACCAGCATGATGAAACACACCATTGGTATTTGTCTGGACAGATAAGAGTTAGTCTTACAATATAAGCCTACCATCCTCCCCCCTCTCAGGGTTTCCAGGATAATTGTCATCTGCCACATGCTCCACAACTTCCATCTGAAAAAAGGCCTCAGCATGCATCTCAATAATTAGGATGGCAAAGCCATGGCAAAGTATATGCCAACGAGGCACTAGAAAAGGTGCCAGTCTTGCAGCAAGTAAGATTGCGTGCCATGCACTAACTCTAGATGCCTTACAAGGAGTGCCAAAAGCTGCACATTTCTTAAAGAGGCAAACCATACCTGCCAAAAATGATGCCCAAATCACCTTGTTTTACACTTTCGTACTCGGTCAAGCTCATGAAAATGAAATATTTATTGTACAACTCACATGAAAGAACTGAAATGTAATCTGAACATTCTTAGGACTGCATTTGAAATGAATACTGCCCCATCACTGGGCTATGGGCTGATTTTTTGAGCCCACCCTGCCACATTAAGCTTCAGTGGCCGAATGTATTTCAGATATTCCGGTGCACATGATTTTCCTACTAGTAGTTACCTATTACAATGATGCAGCTTTGATTCTGATGAACTGGAATTATTGCAGTTGATATATAAATTTGTGGATTGAGGAATTTTAAAAAGGATTTGTTTTCTCCCCCTTTCTCTTGAACCAACAATGGGGTGCAATTCCATTGGCATTTACCTCCTTTCAATACCTCACCCAAGTGGGTATTGATCATCTGTAAGTTCAGATAATGATTGTCAGCAAGTTATTCAACTGTGGGAGACACCACAGCCAAGCCTGATCCTGTCCCCACTCAATGCCCACACACACACACACACACACACACACACACACACATCAGATAGAGAGGAAGCTTTGATTGCATCCGTAATTTACAACCAGATACAGTCCAGTTTGTTTTAAATAACAATTGATATAATCTTAATGACAGGTTTATACCACACTGGTGAAATATTATACACAAACATACTTTTTAATATCAGAAAAATAATTCAAATCTAGACTTAATGGTGGCTTTTAGTTGCTGATTAATTACTAAGAATGCTTTTAGTCATAACTTTCAAAATGGTACTTAAAAGAATGAGCTAATCCTTCTACTGTCTGCACTTTAAAACAAGCACTATCTTTATTTGGCCTGAAAAATTATTACAATCACTACTTTTGCCATAACCTTCAAGGTATATGAAGTCAATTTAATGGCACATTGTCACCACCACCATGTAAATCTTTACCTATGAAAGTTGTCTGCTGCTTCCAAAAGGAATTGCTAAAGGATAGCTTCGAATTTGGTGAAATGTCACTAACATTTTAATAAAGTCCAATATTCAGAGTAATAATTTTCATTACAGCAATGTTCAGGAAATTCCATAGGTTAAGCATTGCTACTCTAAGTATTGCTTCCTGGATGTTTCAAGAAAATACAGTATTCCAGAATGATTTCAATATGAAAAGAGGATTCAACATTTTTCATGGCTGAGCTGTAGTCTTAGGGGGTTTTAAGAGTGGTTTTAAAAGAAAGATCTATTTTGCTAATGTTGGGTGCAAGCAGAATGCTATATACCATCGAGAGTGACATTGCATCATTTCTATTAAGAAATGGTTTGATATTTGATGACTCAAAGTAACAAACAGGCAAAGATACCATGTGTTATTCCAGAAGCAAGTGTTTCAGTGGGGCTATAACCATTGACAGACTCCTTGGTACTGAGATCAATCATCTGATGTAGGCGGAGTTTCCGGCAGTAGATGGAGGCAGCTTCAGGCTCAAGTGCAATTATCAGTTGCTCTGGGCAATCAGGAGATGCCAGGCTTGCCTGTGGAAGTAAATGAAAGAGAAAAGTTAGTCCTATGTAAGTAGGAACCGAGGAACAAGAGTAGGCCATTCGGCCCATCGTGCTTGCTCTGCTATTTTGTTAGCCCTGGCAGTTCTATCTTTTTAATCCTAATTCCCTAAACAATCTGGCATTCATGATTTTCTGAGATCGGCTCCCTGCGAGTGCTGCTCCCCGCTAGGAGCACTGGATCATAAAATCACTCTTAATATCTCTTAATACCCTTACTTCCTAAGTAAGTATCTATCTCATTTTTAAATATCTTAATTGATTTTGCACCTGTGGCCTTCTGGAGCAATGTGCTCTATATTTTCATAATCCTTTGTGTGCAGAGGTTTTTCCTGGATTTGGTTTTAACTGGATTACCTCGATTTTTGAGATTATGTCCCTTTGTTCTGGATTTTCCTACTATAGGGGAGAGTTGTTCCCTATCTACCCTGTCAATTCCCTTCATTATTTTAAGCACCTTAATCAGATCACCCCTTAACCTCCTGATGTAAAAGAAATATTATCCTGTCTCTCATTATAGCTTAGTGCCTTCATCCCAGTTATCCTTCTGGTGAGTCAGTGCTGGACTTTCCATAATGTATAATGTATCCTTCTCACAGTGTATTCCCAAAACTAAACACAATATTCCAAATGAGGTCTGACCAATTGCATTCTGCATAACTGCAGTAATACTTCATTGTTTTTATATTACATATTTCTTGTGATGAAGTCCAGCATCCCATTCGTCTTATTTGTCACTTTTAGCACTTGCGATCTAATTTTTAATGACTTATGTACCAGGACCCCTAAATCCCATTTTTGTCTCCACCACATGGTGGAATGAATTGCCCACCTGTTACTGAACTCAACCGATTTCTATTTCATTGAAATCAATAGAATGACAATCGGGCAGGTTCTATAACAGGCGGGTGATCCACTCCACTAGATTACTGCCCATATGGCGAAGACCAAAATTTACTCCTATATCTCCTAGCTTAGAGCACTGTCTGCAAACTTGAATATATTTCCCTCTATTCCTAAATCCAGGTCAAATAGCTACTACAACATCACATGTATTCTTGAAAATTTCTTCATTTGCAGATACATTTTTAAAATCAGTCTCATGCATGTTCTGTCCTCGTGCTTGCTATTTTCTGTTTTCATAACTAGAAAAGTATTGTCTAGATGCTTGATTTCTCCCAATCGTGATTTCACATTGAACAACGGGAGGCACATTTTGTGGTTTAAGTAGATGTGATGTAAGTATGTAAGAAAGAAGGATTTAAGAAAAGCCCATCCGTTCCTCAGACTCTATATAATCTGGTCTATCTAATCTATCTCCGGTGAAAAGAGTCTGCAAAGTTTCTTTCTTTCATCTCTCAAAGACAAATCCAGAATACCCATCTAATCTTACACCCTGCATTATTCACTCTTGATCAGCTGCCTTCCATGCTGTGACATTTCCATGGTACCAGCAGCACAGTAACTATTATGTTCCACACAACGTGCAATCATTTCTATTTGTACTTATCCGTACAGCCCTCAATCTCCTACTAAATAGATATTCATCCAACTCTTTGTAAAGTT
This sequence comes from Heptranchias perlo, assembly GCF_035084215.1. Lineage (NCBI taxonomy): Eukaryota > Metazoa > Chordata > Chondrichthyes > Hexanchiformes > Hexanchidae > Heptranchias > Heptranchias perlo. The sequence continues at coordinate 16,625,094 of NC_090345.1, read as the reverse complement.
GGGAAAGGTCATCCTAGTGACTTTTCTTCCACTTGAGGACAGAGCTGAAACCAGCAAAACTTGTCCAGTGAAAATACTCAAGTTCAAGTATAAATCGAGGCTGCAGTTCAGGCTGGGCCTCAGCATCTATCGCGTACTCCACCATCCTACCATTCCTACTATTATTTTGTCTTTGTTGAAAGATTTCCTAAAATGACCAAACGTATTGCACCTGTACAAATCAACTGCACACAAACCATGCCCATACAGAGATTCATTAGGAGATATCATACAGATGCCATAAATACAAATAAGATTTAAAAAGGCACTATCTTTACAAAGAGTTGGACAAATCTTTTTGTTTGAGGAGGGGCAAGAACCATGGTGATATGCACACCAATGACTTGATGATATGCTTCAGGAGAATTTGCGTCACTGCGTTGTGTGTTTGTAAACTAATGTAAAGGATTTGCCAAAATGGCTAAATAAGTGATCTGTAACACATTGATAAGGTAATCTTGGTTACAATTTCAAATTAACTCAAAACATGTACGGTTTCCACTGGGGCAGGATCAAACATATAATGGTATTTATCTATAAATCTCTCTCAATCTTTCTCTATTTCTCCAGCCAGCTATATATAGCATAACATTGTTTTTTTGTATACTGAGGTTTTTAAGTGATTCTCAAACTTCCGTATTTTGAATTATTCATTTCTGTTTCATAAGTAAGCTTTGCTACTTGAATTTTGTAATAGTAAATGAAAGTTCAAAATACTAGCTGTACTTCAGCAACAAACTGAAGAGAAGGAACACATCAAAACTAGTCACAGCTGATATGAAGATCTGGTTTCGAGATCTGGAAACCACCAATAAAATACTGGGCTGAACATTCTCAAAATGTATTTTATGAAATAAATTTGGGGGGGGGGGAACAGAGAATGCTACTTTTACTAACTATAAAAAAGCTGTTTCAAATCCAATTACACACTCCATTGAGATATTTTTCTTGTGGGTTGAAATATTTTCTTTAACGGATTAAGAAATGAAATGACATGTAAAATGCAACAGTTCTGAATGGTCCAAAAAACAGTTTTACACTTACAAAACAGGAGACAATATCTGCATCATTTTAACATTTTGGACAGAAACAGCCACAATGACCGAAACTCCATTAATTTCAAAATGTTTTATTAGTACAGATTTTGAGTTTAGAAACGATTTCTGTATCTTTGGATGTTTTGACTTATCAAAAACCCTTGAAATATATCTTAGTACTTAATTGGCTCAATTGATTATAACTTTATATTGATTAGATACTTTCACCAAATGGTCAATAATCATACTCAAACCCTTCTTTCTTCCCACCTTTACTAAAGACACCCATTCATTGTGTACTCATCTTTCCAATTTCCTATTCTGATGTGTTACCTTGCAATAGTATAAACTGAAAACACCTTTACTCCGAAATGAACAAGCACCTGATTTCAAGATTTGTACTTAACTGTCTCTCAGGCCAATTTTATAATCTACTGTTATGCTCTTGGATCTAATGTTGATGATATCAGTTACAGACAAAATTGACATTATAGCTCCAATTGGCCAAACTTGGAGTTGATATTTTATTTTGTTGATACCCATTTATACAGGGGATCAAATTCAATTTGGATTAAATTGATTTAAACTGAATTCGATCTCTCTTGTATTTACTTTGCACCTTCCTCTAGAAACCTGCAGATGTATCACATAGTATCAGATTACAATCCAATGTATGCACTGTGCTGTACAGCAGGACAGAAAACAAGTGTAGGTTTGAATCAAATATTCTTTGTAGACCTGATAAAAATCAATTTACTTCATCGCTGGTTTAGAACTGGTCTCAACAAGATTTTTTTTTAACTCCACCACAGCATTTTAATTCAGAGCAGCTCAAAAATCAGAAGGCGGCTTAATCAGGCTAAATCTTAAATATGTGTAACATGAAATGTACTGCCAATTAAGGCAATGGGGGCTCAACGTATCAGCAAATTCCTGAAGAGAGACTTGGATAAGTACTGGATGAAAAGTTTGAAAGAAATATAAGAGGTAGCATGGGATATATCTACAAAACAATGGGACCTGCCAGATGGACCACGATGGTCTTTTCTGATCCTTTACATTCTTATGTTCCTGTTAGTTATTAAACTATTTCTGTATCGAGCCCCTTTTGAAATATTTTGATAAATTAATCCAATCAATTTTCTATCTGTCATGTAAATGGCTTGAGAAAATTGTTGCCCATTCTAATTGACATTTAGTCTACAAACAACTCATTACCTTCTCATGGTTAAACTAATTGTCTTCTTTGCCAGTTCATTCCACGTTACATATATTCAAGGATTAGATGATTTAAGATTAGAGAATTGTTAGGATTTATTTTTGCTTCCAGCTTGTCTCATTTTTCTGTCCTTCACCAAACATCCTCACATAGCCTGAAGGTTGAAAAGGTTTGGGCTATGGGCATCCACAATGGTACAGCCAATATTATCTCAGTAGTCTAGCATCAGAGAGTAGGTTCAAATAAGTAAAAGTTGGTCCACTCTCCATCTAGAAGCCTAGCTGGAAATTATCAAAGTGACAGGCAAACCCTGAAATCCAGCCTGATGATCAAGGAGTTAAGTGTTCATTATCTGACCAATTAGGCTGACAGAGTTACAAGACTTTTCAGATTACACCAATATTAAATTCTCTCCGTGTGTTCGCTTCAACATTGTAGATTAAGGTGTTGGATGTTCTCTTTAACCATTAGAAATTATAGGTAGTGTTACAAGCATTCGATAATAAAAATTCTAGGTATGTAAAATATGGGGATAGATTTATTTCCTTGACAGTGCTGTTTGAGTGGCACTAAAGTTTTTTTTCCCTATTCCAGTCAAACATTTTTAGTTAACAATATTTATATACACCAGAATTACAGAAAGGCAAGGGTGAGCCAAAGTCCTTTAGAATTGGGCTTTGGCAGCTGAATTACGAAGGCCTGCCAGCTGATATAATGAAGTTAGATGCAGCATTAATTACAGTTGCCTTGGAACAATTCTCCCCTCCCCCCTTCCCGATCTGCTGCTTGATTCGACAGTTATTAGGCTATCCCACTGCACAATATTAGCAAAGAATTGGTTTGGGTAGGCTCATATATCCATTCGCACATAAATGTGACTGTATCTAAGTAACTAACTACCTCCATTATTATTTAGGTTGAAAGTGTGATGAAATTACTGAAGCACAACACTTCTTCCACTACTGCAGTTGCTTTTTCAGACAAAATCCTTGGGGATCTCTGGCATTTTGGCATCTTTTCAAGAAATATAGTCTCGATATTTAATTTGTCAGGGAGTGTGGTGGTAACACAGTTTTGAAAAATTAATATTTTTGCAATTTAAATAAGTTTTATAAATCACAGCCATTCTTACTTTACCAGGCGACATACTCTTTTAGAATGTGCTTTGGAGAATGGATTTAATTTAAACAAAAATTTGGATGCAATGTCAAACAGTAACATTATTTTAAAATTACTTGTCCAAAAAAAATACTATTTCTGGTCATTTGAGTTTTGTAACAATATTAAAAAAGTAGATATCAATTCAGACTATTTATTAGTACTATTTTTAAAATTTACTCTCTTGACTGGTCCAAAAATTGGTAGATTGGCCTGCTCCTGTGCTATATCATTCTATGATTCTATCTAACTTCATTATATCAGCTGGCAGGCCTTCGTGATTCAGCTGCCAAAGCCCAATTCTAAAGAACTTTACATATCTAGAATTGGCCTTAATATTTTACCATTATATTTTAGTAACAAATTTTAATTTTTCAGTATACCTCTGGAACATTGTCACTATAAGCTCCTTGGTACTGTGTACTTAATTTAAAAAAATTTTTGAACTGTACATTAACATCCATAGTTAAGAATAAATACCTATGTGTGTATTATGGATACTAAGAATAGGTCTTCATTTAATAAACCAGTGATCTTGTTCTACAATGATTAGATATTTTTACTTCGATACAAATCTATGAAAGAAAGTTTTCCAAATGACAAGTGAAAACAATTGAAAGCTCTGTGACGGTTTCAGGGCCGGAGAGTACCACGTTATTGCATAGATTCTTTTCAAAATGCAAGTTCTTGCCATGATGGCTATGTATGCAAAACTGTTTTTAGTGTTACCTTAAAATCAAGAAATACATGACAGATTTTCACTAAGAACATAAGAAGTAGGAGCAGGAGTAGGACATACGGCCCCTCGATAAGATCATGGCTGATCTTTGACCTCAACTCTACTTTCCTGCCCGATCCCCATATCCCTTGATTTCCCTAGAGTCCAAAAATCTATCTATCTATCTCATCCTTGAAAATATTCAATGACTCAGCATCCACAGCCCTCTGAGGTAGAGAATTCCAAAGATTCATAACCCTCAGTGAAGAAATTCCTCCTCAACTCAGACTTAAATATACCCCTTATCCTGCGACTGTGCCCTCTAGTTTTAGACTCTCCAGCCAGGGGCAACAACCTCTCAGCATCTATCCTGTCAAGCCATCTCATAATCTTATATGTTTCAAATGAGATCACCTCTCATTCTTCTAAACACCATAGAGTATAGGCCCAACTGTATGCAGTACTCCAGGTGAGGTCTCACTAAAGCCCTGTACAATTGTAGTATTGCATCCTTACTCTTGTATACCAACTCCTTTGTAATAAAGGCCAACATGCCATTTGCTTTCCTACATGCTAACTTTTTGTGTTTCTTGTACGAGACACCCAAATCCCTCTGAACATCAACATTTAACAGTTTCTCACCATTTAGAAAATATTCTGTTTTTCTATTCTTCCTACCAAAGTGAATAACCTCACATATCCCCACATTATACTCTATCTGCCACCTTCTTGCCCACTCTGTCTTAACCTGTCTATATCCCTTTGCAAACTCTTTGTGTCCTCCTCACAGCTTACTTTCCCACCTAGCTTTGTATCATCAGCAAACTTGGATACATTACACTCGGTCCCTTCATCTAAGTCATTAATATAGATTGTAAATAGCTGAGGCCCAAGCACTGATCCTCGCGGCACCCCACTAGTTACAGTCTGCCAACCCAAAAATGACCCGTTTATCCCTACTCTGTTTTCTGACGGTTAACCAATCCTCTATCCATGCTAATATGTTACCCCCCAACCCCATGAGCCCTTTTCTTGCATAACAACTAGTTTCAATATGTATCTAATCACTGTGGATCTCTTTGGAAATATAGTCATGTACAGTCACTCCACCGAAAATTGAGATGGCTTCTTATATATTGATATTGAGAGTCACCTCAGTATCTTTAAAAACACATTATTTCCATAAAAACTGAATATATAAATGTATTTCATTGTTCATTGGATACTGAGCTAGTGAAATCAGAAATAATGGTTTCTGCTATATTGATTTTTGGGTTACCTCATTAACTTGCCAAGACTTTGACAGATTTGGACCAAAATTCTGTTAATTCTGGAAATATATGGGGAACCCATCACTGCATTGCAATTGTTTCACCTGTATGTGTTTTGTATGTGTGTCAGCACATATGTGCCCTGCAACTTCAAATGGAATCTTTCAGTGTCCACATAATTAATACAATTTGTGATGGAGATGTAACCTTAAACGTGCGTTTTATCTAATGCTATACGATCGCTATAATATTTTTTCTGATATGCATATGGACTGACGTAACAATTGTACCTTAAGCAGAAACTGTGGGCCGGCCCAGCACTCTGCCTTTTTACATGTGATACTGCTGATAAAAATGATTCTATGGGTTACATTCACTGCTGGATCAAGAGAACTATTCCACCTTTGGGTTTCATTTACTTGTTGCCTTAATTAGATCGCCTGTGATGTTGTGTCACGCTGCCAGCGGTTTACAGTGCTCATAACCTACCTTGTAGGCCGCATGCCTCATGAATTGTTTTGCAGGTTGCTTCCATATAGCCGGCACAGTAATGACCCATCTAACATCCGCGTTCCCAAATTGTGAACCAGCCTGATCACTCAGCTCCTAAAAATAGAACTATGTTAGTGACAGCTTTCCTGTTTTTTGGCTTGAAATTTTACAGCAACATCCTGGCTGTTTTAAGCTATGTCATAAGTTAAGCGTATTTATAGTTTGCACACACCAAGTTTGATCTAAAAAAATCTTCCATTTGTGAAGAGGCATAGAATGTTGGAACTTTTAGTAATTAGCATCCAATAACCTTTAACTGGGTGCATCTGTTTATAAGAGTTGATTTAAAATACGAGCAACTCTAGAAATTTGGAACACAGTTATTGTCTTCTATTTTTGGATCCATTTCCTTTGGCAAGCAACTGTGTAGAGGTTGATTACTAGGAAATAGGATTATAAAGATGAAAGAGTAAAGGAATAGCTTTTTGTGAAGGTCAACGTGTCTGCTGGAACCATGAAATCTGAACTACAAGCTTACTAACAAGAATTACATTACTAAGGGCAGCACCAAAATCTTTTCAGAACTGAAAATTACCGCAGAAGTTTGAAAGAAAGCATTTTTGACAGGAGGTATCAAATTTCTTAAAAGTCCAAAGCAGTTTGAAGTACAGTCTGCAGCACCAAGCTTTAAAACTGTTGTGATCTACAGGACGGTGTTATAACGGAGAACAATCCAGTCACAATACTTAATAAAGTAAAACTCTTAGCAACATGAACTTAAAAATAAACATGATTTGCAATTTTCCATCAAAAATGTCTGATGAACATAGCATTTTAAAAACAAAACCACATTATATGTAAGTTCTTTGTTGTTTCCAACACACCTGTAATGCATGGTCCTTAAAGAACATTAGAGCACAGGCAAAGATTTCGATAGCCTTGACCTTTTTCCCATTGGCAGCCTCCAGTTCTGTTTCAATTGAGAGATTCTGGATGACAGAAAAAGAAATAAATGCATCACACAATGGTAGTTCCATAAAATGACCATTGTCTAAGCTTTCACAGAGCTGTAACTCTATCCAGTCACAAAAAGGGTACTCCATTTAAGAGGAAGCCACTTAAAAGCAATTCCTTCTTCAAAGTAATTTACTGTCTGTACAATCAAACAGCCACACTGAAATCTTTTTGAGTACAATTTTTGCTAAGTATTGTTCTTAAGAGGAATTAGCTCTCTACAGCCGTGCATAAAATGTATCAGCCTATAAAGGGTTACAGTGAACGATTATCCTGTACACACAATTCAAAAGGTTCAAGGGTAATTTTTTATCTTCACCGAATGGGCAGTAATCTGGCGGAGTAGATCACCCACCTGATATAGACCCCGCCCCATTTTCATTCCATTGAAGTGGTGCTAAGATCAGCCCTAAACTATTCTCTAAAGGGAGGCCGGCAGGCAAAGATTGGGCACTCAGGTAAGTCGGGGGGGGGGGAGGGGCTTTCAGCAGGCTCTCATGGGTGGGAGGGGTGTGCCCAGGACAGTAGAAGTCCAGACCTTACTTGTGGAGCGTTCAGGATTATTTCTGGCCACAAAAAGATAAGCTTAAAACTTCACTTTAATGGGCTTCCGCTTCTTCCCCGGCAGGTTTTACTGAGCAGGGCGGTCGTGGCAGGCGCCATTAAAATGCCATCCAGGTCCTAATGACATCATAGGACCTCGACGTGCATGTGTTAACTAAGCTCCTGACTGAGTCAGGTGGGTGCCTCAGCCGCCTAACAAAAGGCCCCAGTTAAACCAGCAGCGGGTGGGAATGGAGTGGGAACAGGGCAGTAAATTTTCGGAGGTGATTTTAACTGCACCATCAGCCCATTCCCACAGGGCGGGTTGGGTTAAAATCGCCCCCTTAGTTCCTCTTAGCACCTCTTCTAATGGGATGACAGAGATTGGGAACTTGTCTTGTGGAGGGAATATCAAGCACTGGGTACTCCCACTGTGAAGGACTTCAAACACTGCCCCTCTGCCAGGGGTGCCACACGTCTCCCACTGTAATTCCAGTGTAAATCTGGCGGAATCCACAGAAAACAGTATAAATAGTCGCTTTTGGCTGTTTACTTCCTTTCCCTGGGAGTTGTGTTAGTCTCCCACTGGAGATATGGTAGGAGACAGGTTGAACTCACGTGGAACCAACCAAGGTGGGTGATGTGTGCGGCTGATTCTGCGCTGGAAGTGTGCCACCCACCATATGGATCGGGCTCCTCCGTAGGCGTTCGGGGCCGGAATCATTTAAAAGCCTCATTATTATACTAAAATATAGATGCTAAACTGGTTGTAGGACCCTTTTGTGAAACTGGTTTGCCTCAGCGCCACGTGATAAACTCGCTCAGCGACTCATGGCGCTAACAGGCAGCAATGACCCTTCAGCTGCGTTATTAAAAGGGCTCATCCACCACATACAGGTTAGTTGCTGGTTTGTCCTTTTTGGCTGCTGGTTAACTTCAGGGCTTTATCTTTGCCTATTTTCTATCTTCTACAACTGATTTATAACTTCTGCTAACAACTTTTTGGTGGTGCTGGACTGCTTTTGGCTGCCTTCACAACAGTTTTACTGCAGTCCTGGGTGGTCTGGCAGGTCTGCCTTTGGGGCTAGAGGACGAGGGAGAGAAGCCAAGAAGACAGGAAAGAGTGGGAGCAGCTGAGAGAAGAGGAAGGAAGAAGGCACTGCGCAGGAGGCCATTCTAACAGTGGAACTTTAGGGAGCTCTTCTCCTACCTTAACTTGACTTTGGAGCAATGTGTCAGGCATCTTAGCTTCACCAAGGAGGATGTCATTGAGCTAGGTCACCTGCTGCAACCACAACTCAAACCTCGCACCAGGGCATTGACAACACTCCCTGTGACTCACTCACCTGACGAAGGAGATAAGCTCCGAAAGCTTGTGATTTTAAAATAAATTTGTTGGACTATAACCTGGTGTTGTAAGATTCCTTACATTTATCCACCCCAGTCCATCACCGGCATCTCCACATTGTGGCTATCAAGGTCACTGTGGCCCTTAACATTTATGCCAGAGGGTCATTCCAGGCTACAGCGGGTGACATCAGCGACATCTCTCAGTTTACTGTTCACATTTTATCAGGGAGGTCACCAAGGCTCGATACACCAGGAAGAACAGCTACATCACTTTTCCAATGGACAGGACGAAGCAGGACAAGACAGCAGTAAGCTTTTCCTGCAATGCAGGCTTTCCCAGGGTGCAAGGTGCCATAGACTGCATCCGCATTGCTCACCATCACCAGCCTGGCATCTTTCTGAATCGAAAGGGATTCCGCTCTCTCAACCTCCAGCCTTGACACAAGTTGGAGTGGGACTACTCCGTGCTCTGCGACATTGTGCACAAGCTTGCTGGCGGGTGCTCGATGCCCAGTGCACCTAGCATTTCCTAGTATGCCCATCAGCCTTCTTTGGGTAGCCTGGACCCTTGAGGTCAGCAACTGAGTCCTCAGCAGTGTGATCTTGCCCTCTGGTGCACTGGCACCTGTGGCATCCTATTCCTCTGCCCTAGATCCTGCACACTTGTGGCTGGTGATTCGTGACGTGAAGACCCCTCCTCTAGCCTACCCTCCAAAGTACACGTGGTGCCAGTCTCTGAGCTGGTGCTTGCTGGGGTCAGATCGAGCGATGCTGCATCTTCAAGAAGGCTGGCCTCCTCTTCCTGAAGTGGCAGAGGGCCGTCCACATCTTTAGCACTTGAAATGAAAGAGAGGGACAAGGGTTAGCTTTTAACGTGAGGGGAAAGCAGAGAGTTGAGTGGCTGCTGAAAGCAGCTGCAGGTTGGCATGCAGAGTGTGTAGGGAGAGATAGAAGTAAGAAGGGAAGATAAATAAGGCGTGAAGAAACCCTGGGCGATGATTCCTCCATTGTTGCCACTCGCCACGGCCATGACTCTCTCCCCTTGCCTGTGATGGCCAGCATGTTTTCTTCCACAGGAGAGAGGATGTGCAGACGGGCTCGGCCTCCTCCGGTCGCAGCCTCCTGGCGTAAGTTGTGCGTGACCTTCTCCTGCATGGAAGATGGCAGTGTGTTAGTGACATCCTTGTGAGGTGTTTAGAGAGTGTGCCTGTTCATTGTTGAATAGTTCGTATGTGGTGCGTAAGATGTGAGGCGTGGGGAAGTGAGGGTTGCAATAGTGGTGAGAGTAGGAAGTGCAGAGTGTGAGAGTAGAAGGAGAAGGAGGTGGAGTGGTGCGGTTATTGTAGGAGAGTGAAGGGAAGCAGGAGAGGGGAGTGTTGTGAGTAGTGAGGCTGCGGAAGGTGCGGTTGTGTGCAGAGAGTAAAAGAGCAGGATTCTTACCGTGACAACTCAAGATCTCATTTAACTTTTTTTTACATTGCAGGCGTGTCCTGGGAGCTAAGCTCTTGGCATTAACCTCCTCAGTGACTTCTTCTCACTGGCGGTGGTGTTGCCTGGGGGTCTTTCTGCCCCTGGGGAGAACAGGATCTCCCTCCTCTTGTCCACCACCTGGACCAGAGAACCTTGGTGCCCTCTCTGGACCTCTTGCAGCCATTTTTCCACTTATGAAGTTTGCCTGCTATCTGCAGCCAGAGTGCACTGTCCCTTTAAGAGGTGCTGGCTGCCTTTAAGTGGCGTCAGTCAAGCCTGAATTCCCAGCCCCCCCCCCAAATAAGCACGCAGCCTATGAATAGCGCTGGCTGCATGCCGGAGTCATGGTAATGAGCCGCCAGCACCAATTTCACATGGTCCCTGCGACGTGCAGCTCACGCTCCCCCATCCCCTGCCCGACGATTGTTTAGACCATGGATTTGCATCAGCCTTGGCTTTGGAACAGAATTTCATTTGAAATTGAAGTCCGATTCCAGATGCTCAGCTTATGAGTCAGTCCTCTCCACTTTATTTTGGATAATACTTCACACAGGCAACTGGCTGAAAATTGTTAAGATTCACCACAAATGGGGTAGGAAGTAGATGTGGTCATCTCTATAATCAAAGAAATATGAGATAACTGTACAGTTGCTATGGCAACTGGGTTACACAATTACAATAAGTAAAACTATAAAGCTGTCTCCTGAAAATTCCTGAACAATATCAAATAAAATGAACAAATATTTTTTTGCATAAGCTGCACTATCTTTACCTGAATGAAAAGGATTTTTCCCCTTAGATCAAGGTCTCCTTTGTGTCCCATGTATACCATACCATACTTGATTAGTTTTCTAATGTGATTTAAATGAGTGTATAAAAACTACATTTGAGACTGACACCTTTGACACTGTTTTACATGGGGCTGATGCGTGCTAACAGCTATTTCAAAAGGCTGACGTGGCTTGGTTTTTATAATGCAAAACAAAAAACAAACTCCTACTACATGAATAGATATCTTTCAAAGCAAATACATAATTTCAGTTTGTAGTAATTTGGGGAAATAATCAAGATCAGCCAAACCACTGGAGCACCATCTTTGATCTGAAAGGTCATCTCCACCCTAATTATAACTGTAGAAAAGATGAAAGGTCGCCTACTATTATAGTTGGTTAGACTTCCAGCAAAGAGCTACGAGGCTTACTGTGATGGTAAAAGAGGTCATTTTTAAATCAGCCAAGGTTCTCAACTTTTCTATTGAGTCTAGCTTGCTTCTGAATAGCCCAGTAATAAGGCTTGAATAAAGAGGCCAATTAATTGTCATCAAAACACATGCGTTGCTTTATAACTTAAAGCTGTTTCAGTGAAAATGACAGACTATGTAGTTCTGCATGGTGATTACCATATTGCAAACTTAATGCACATATAATAACGCCACAACACAAGCTGCAGAATGTTGTTTAGATTTAAAGGGATTTTTTTTGAGCACTGCTGAGATTCCAATTACCAACCTGTGTGGAGTCATAAAACTTGTTGTTGATTTGAATTCGTAATATTTATTTTTTAATGAGGGGCAGGAATATATTAAGATCTGGCTGACTGAGATCAGGGATAATATTCTATCTACTTTCCCGTGGACTAATGATGTTATATGTCCAATAATGTGTGTGTGTGTATATAATATGTATATATAGCAAGGCTGATTCAACAGCAGCACAGCAACAGAAAAGTAACTGCGGTATCGTGCATACTTGAAGCTTGGCTTGAGACTCTATTTTCTGGCTGCCATATGGACATTCAGTGAAAAATCAGTTTGCTGGTCTGTACATAGAAGGGTAGGAACAGGAGTAGGCCATTCAAGCCCCTTGAGCCTGAGTTAGATCATGGCTGATCTGTAGCTTAACTCCATTTACTTGCCTTTGTTCCATATCCCTCGACACCCTGTACAGGTGAGTTGTGCCACTCAGACTGACTAGCCTGCTAAGGCTAACTGTATAGGCAAACACATGAAGATTGGCCACTTGTGCCAGGTTACAGAAAGTGACCTGCACGTGTGGAACCATATCCCAGGAACGAGTCAATGCCTTCAGTAGGGAAGGAGGAAAAAGGTTGTTAACCCATATAACACTAGTACCACCAGTTAGCAATACTGAGCTGCATTGCTAGGTAACTACCCTACTGACAGCAGTGTCAAAAAGGGGGTGGAAGATTCATTCATGCATCCCCGTCCCCAACCAGAATTTAAAGATGCCAGAGCAAATACAGCAGAATCCTGCAATAACTGGGTTGCATTCCAAATTCCTGGTCTCCACAGGCAGAAATGGAGCCCTTCCAGCTACAGGAATTTTGGGCCCCAATTTTTAAAAAATTGCTGCTTTGACTGATGTGATTGATTGCAGCCCTTTAAAACTCAACTCCCCACCCCTCAGCAACATTGCTGAGACGCAAATGAAGCAAAATTCCTCATATGACTTTCATCCCATCAATTGCATGTTATTATAATACGCCCACCTATATTTGGACAGATGTGTTACACATCTGAGGTTATTGTATAAAATCATAGGAATAGCATTAAGTGGTGGGTAGATGGCAGAACAACTCCCCGCACAATCTCCTCCCCTCCATCTATCCAGCCAGGTTACTCTGATTTACCAGTATAACTGAAGAAGGAAATCATGGCAAGAATTGATATGCAAATAGACAACGACAACTCTTATTCCTTTAATAATCAAAAGAAAGCGCATATTCCATTTCTGGAGCTGTAGCATATATGTGCGTTTTGAGAGATTAGATTAACTTTTTCCTCAACTCTTACTTATTACTGTTAGCAACAATCAGAACACATGCTTAATAACTGCAAGGAAATCAATGTAAAAATAAGGACCTTGAAATGAGGTTCTGTCAAAAATCTACAGTCAATTATAAGGGTTAATTCTGTGATCCCATGCTCCCAGAGGAGAAGCTGCTCTTGAAAGAAGCACTGGTCACAGATAAAACTGCAACATCTTTCTTCATTGACGTTGTGTGTTTAGAGTGCAGGATCGTAGAAGAGCCCTACCGAATTAGCTGGACAACATTAATTCGTAAATCATACCGGCAGGGACTGATTTTGATTTCACCACCACTCCATTTAGATCCAAAAACAGTGGTCAGGAAATGGAGCGGAATTTGGTCCCACCCACTTAGCAACTGTTTCCAGGATCGTACCAATTTTCAGAGAGGAACTTTACAGGCAGGGAGGGGAACAGAGGGCAAGGAAGGGCGCCACACTATTTTCAGGCCCATGGACACCAAGTCTCTAGCATGCCCATGGAAACCTCACAGAAAGGAGACTCTGGAAAGCCTGCAGGCAACAGAGCCTTTAAAAGAGCCACAGATTTCAAAGGTAAATCTTCCAGGCCTTTTAAAGATCCTTTCGTAGTTTTTATTTTAAAAAAAAATTCTGCTTGTAATTAGGCTTTCAATTATTTATTTCTTTTTATGCCATAAGTTCCCTTCATTGACTTCAGTAGGTTGTCCAATAGAGATTTTCCAAGTTGTTGTGCTCACAGGAAGAGGGCGAGCTGCGGAGGGATGCCATGCTGGTCACTCACTAAGAGCTGTGCCATTCCCTCCCACTGGCACCCACACTCTTGCATCTACTTTCTCAGATGTTGTAATGGTGGAGGTTCCTCTATCCAAAGGCGGCTGTGCCAGCACAGCCCTCAGTGGCATCACTATGAGAAGTGAAAGCCGGACCAGCGATTCTGCCAGATAGTTCTTCCAAAACACCCCAATCGCAACATGTCCTGTTTCACATGGTGCGGTACGAAAGAAGGCATGCCAGGGTGCTCAGGAGCCAGTTGCCTGCTTGACTGCACCTGCCAAGGTGCCAGCACCCACTTCTGCGGGTCCCAACAAATGCCCATGGGAACCTGCTTTCTCAGAGTCTGAGTCAGCAGAGGGGCAGATGCTGAGCTGTGCCAGGTGCTGAAAGGAGACCTAAGGCTACCATGCAGCGTAAAGCTTGCATATGCTCAGGAACAATAACAATCAGATGTGGTACGAAGGTTGGTTGCAGAGATGCTGCATTGATTACCTATGGGCTGGTGCTGTGGAGGGGCACAGAGGACATCTATCCTTGTGAACAGCTCATGCAGCGTCACCTTAACTTGAACAGCCATCAAAGAGGAAGCTGGGCACTGAGTTACACTGTCACTTGTCTGCAAACTCATTCCTGCACTGAAAAGTCCTTTCCCCAGCATCTTGGCCAGCCAATCCTTAATCTCCTGCTGCTTCAGCCTTGGCAAAGGCTGCAGATGGGTTGAAGTGCCTTTAAGGCTTTACAGCAGCTTTCTGAATCTTTGCCCCACTCCTTGTGTCCCCCTTTAATTGTTCCCATCCCTTTAAATTTATCTTGCACTCAATCTTCCTCTCCTAACAGTGGTGTCAAATTTGAACCCATCTGAATTTGCACCGTGAGTTGTGAATAATTATCCAAATGAGCTTAAACTGGAGAATTGAGTGCTATTTGTACTTAACATTCAGGTGGGTCTTAAGTCAATGGAAACTAAATTAGAACTGACTCGCACCTGAAGATGAAAATTGGCTCTGTATACTCTGTAACAGCTTACGCTGGAGCAAATCTAATAACTTAACAATTTCACATGATAGGTTTTGTGTGTTAAATAGTTGCGTGTCCTTTAATGATGTCAGACCAATTCTCTAGTCATTGAATGCAGAATATGCAGCTGACAATGGGTGTATACAAATGCAGGAGCAATTTCAAGAATTATCCAGAGGGGCCATTTTAATTAATAGAATGACTTCATTTCTGTGCCACATAGATGTTTTTCATTCAATAAAGCAAAGGGTTTGCCTTCACAGGGTTGAATTCTACATTAATCTCACATGCAGCCCTTTTGGTTTTTATGTTTAGTTGACAATCACTATTGTGCAAATTTTTATCTTAAGTTAGCCAACCTAGTAAAATGAAGGTAAGGAACTTACACTGGTTGTATGGAGCTTCATTTTGAACTTCTCAAAGTAGAGCCACTGCTTCGACTCATTTGGATCCAGATCGTGATAAAAGTCCCTGGCTGCATAACCAAAGCTGTGGTACTTCCCGTCAGGTGTCAGTAGGATAGTAGTAGGGGTCTTCTGATTGGATACGCCGGGGTCACCGCCTTCCCATCGCCTAATAAAGAAAATGGTTCAATGAGATTGTAGCTGCTCTCTTTGCAACAAATAACCTTAGTTATTATTATACACACTGAATATAAACTGGCACATCACCTCCTGGTATCAATCCCGGCCTCCAGAAGCAAAGTGTCATTGCCAGCAAAAGTAAATGGTCACCTGTACAGGTCAACACTGAGATTTTAACATTCCTGCACTGCATGGCCTCCCCAAGGTTGGGAAAGGTCTGCAGTCAGAATGGCAATGTCATAAACAAGACTATGTGCAACAAACATCACACACAAGCCCAGCTCGCTGAATCCACCCCCAACCCCCTATAAATTAAGTGAGTTCAGCATAATAGGAACCAGTTTATAATGTGGAAATGAGATATCCACAGTGGCACACAATCAGCACAGGATAAAGATTACAAATTGACATGTCATTTTTGGGATCATGGATGAAGTGCAGAGAGGTTTTTTTTAATGTCATTTACCCAAATTCCCAAAAGGCATCTCAGTAAATGGTTAACACAAGTAATTTTAAGGTAGATAATGAGGTAAATTATTTGTACATTTTAGTTGTTAGCTTCTTGGCAGATCCAGAAAATATTCTTTGTAGAGAAGTTATTTTATTGGTTAGTTAATTCTGTGTTCGTACTTTCTTATCCATTCAAAACAATGGACGTGCATCTGGGTAAGATTATTTTTTCTCATCCAGTTTTGTTCATATTGTTCTCGAAGCATTCAAGAGAAGGAAAGTTCTTCAATACACTTTGAATGAATCCACGGAACAATGTGCTTTTATTGTAGTGTCAAGCCAGTGTGCACTGTAGAAATGGAAATGATAAAAGCAACTTTGGAAGCTGGACATTCTGCTTAAATAAGAATGAAAGCAGGAAAATAGGAAAGTCGAAAATAAATAAAGAAGACAGAACGAAAGAAAGCAAAAAAATTTGCATTTATATAGCGCCTTTCACGTCTCAAAGGCGCTATATAAATGCAAAATATGGTGTCTCAAAGCACTTTGTAGTCAATTAAGTACTTTTGAAGTGCTGTACAGCCACTGTTGTAATCTAGGGAAATGTGACAGTCAATTTGCAAAATAAATGTCTCACAGAAATTAATGAGAAAAATGACCAGATAATGTTGGTGGTTGAGAGATAAGTGCTGACTAAATATAAACTACAGATTAGATCCTGTGCTACTTGATTTTTTTAATGCTACCTTCATGTTACTGTAAAGGCAAATGTTGTGCTAAAAATGAAGTGTACAAGTGTTACCACAGTACCATTCCTAACTGCGCCAACAGAGATGTACTCATACCGGGGAGAGGGTTTTATGGTGGATTTATGTTGTGTTGTCTCCGGTCTAACATTACCTCAGGATTCATTGTGTGTCATAAGTTGTGCATCACTATCACTTTTTAAATTTATCTATGCATCCAATTGCTTAGGTCAATTATGATCATGCACTGGTGAGTAAATTTAACACATAGAACCATAGAAGTTAACATCATAGAAGGAGGCCATTTGGCCCACTTTGTCTATGCTAGATCTTTGGTCGAGCAAGTCAAAATTAATTCCACTGCATTCCCCACTCTCTTCTTCTTAGCCCTGTGTCTTTCTCTGCTTCAAATAGTTATCTAATTTTTCCTTAAAAGATGTAATGGTCTCAGTCTCCATCATTCCATGTGTCAAAGCATTCCGTGTTACAACAACCCTCTGCATAAATAAATGATTCCTAACCTCTCCCCTCTTAGCGGTCCTTATTCTTTTTTCTGATTTTCTCATTTAATTTTTGGTTATCCCTTTTCCCTTCTACAACACTACCTCGTCTCTCACTATCTCAAAGTCGATTTTCGGATGTTCGAGCGGGTGCGTGCGTGGCGGCGGGCTGCTAAAATTGGGGATTCCCGGTCCGGGTCCAGAGCCTGGCTCCAACCCGCCCACTTCCGGGTTCCCCAGTGACGCGCTCAGATGTGCGCGCAGCCCCCGCATGTGGGACTCCCACCGGCAATTAAAGCCGGCGGGATCCCACTTAAACCGATTAATTAGATAGTTCAGGTCGTTTGCAGACCTGATTGGAAGGATATTTGAGGAGGGGTGGGATTTTCATCTCAACAGAGCGTGTTTCCCAAATTGGGGGAAACACTCCCAGTTGAAACAGACATGTTGCAGCCACCAGCCTGTGGGAGCTGCAAAGGTCCATTTGACAGGTGGGGCGGGGGGAGACCCTCACTCATTGCAGGAGGCCACTCTATCACTTTGGACAAAGTTTGGCCTGCACCAACCTCCTCCTAACACAAAAATTCACTAACTTGCAACCTCAACTCCAGTGTGTAGACACATTTACCTACGTTGCGGACCCCCTCAAATGTACATCTTGCGGATGGGGGCCGCCATAGCTGCAGTCATGACCTCTTTGGAGGACGAACAGCATCACCAGCCACGCCCTCCACCTCTGAAATGTGGAGCTCCACAACACAGTGCTGTGACATATCCACCTGCACAGCAGGAGGGAGGGCAACCGCAGAGAGAGATGCGTCGCAGAAGGCACTACCCTCGCCACAGGGTCTACAGACCGAGGCTCAGCTTCCTGGACCTCTCTGAGCAGCAGTGCACACGGAGGCTCAGAGTCACTCGACATGTAGTCGTGGACATCTGCAGCCTCCTTCATGCCGAGCTGCTCCCAGCTGGCCCGAGCACCATCTTCTTACCTGTCGCTGTCAAAGTCACCACTGCCCTCAACAACTTCTCCTCCAGATCCTTCCAGGGTGCCACCGGGACATTGCCAGCATCTCTGAGTCATCTGCACAAAAGAGCTCTGCAAATACACCTACACCCACTCTGCAGTGACACAATGGGTGGCATCAGGTGTGGGTCTTCATGGTGATCCTCAGGAAAGGGAATTATTGCACAAACCAGACAAGATTTGCAAAGATGTGGCAGTAGTGGTGATAACAAATTTTAATGTGCTTGGCAAAACAAACAAAACTAAATGAAAAACATGACATTTTGTCTTACACCCTTGTGCATCCCCTTTGTGCTCACAAAACCTTCGCCTTACGTTTACGGGAACCCCTATGTGATGCTACCCCTGTGGCTTCAGCAGAGGTAGTGGCAGGTTGCTCTCGTCCTTGTCCTGACCAATAAGATGCTTTGCGCGGATGCCCTCTGGGTTTCGGTGCCCGTGAGGGCCCCTCCAAAGACTGCTCCACCTGCACCTGTGCGGGGGCAGACTCGGCCACCTGGAGAGGACACAGCATTGCGGGTACTGGTTGAGAGGAGGGCAACGGGTGAGACGTGGAAGCGCTTTGAGTGGCGTTCCCACTTCCATGTCCCCTGTCGCCATCATCCCTCTCCTGGGCCAGGCCCACATCACTCCTTCCACCCTGCTGGACTACAGTTTGAAGGCTTGTGTGAAGCCTTGGAAGGCCAATTGTAATGTATCTGTCACCCCGAACAGCCGTTGTCAGGGCCTGAAAGGACTCATTGTTAAGCCGTGCTTGAAGCTCGATGGAGGCTAGCCTTTAGTCCATCGCAGACATTCCCGCACCTACCCGCGATGCTATCTGAGATGCCTTCTCGTCCCTGTGACAGTATTCCACTCATGCAGGAGTTGGACTCCTCTATCCTCTGCGCGATTGTGGAGAGTGCGCGTGGCAACTGTTCCAGTACCTCGGCAATGTGCTGCTGGCCCTCGATGACTCTCCTTTTCATGACTGGCCCCCGGGGTTTAGCATCTGGGTCCAGCTGAGCAGAGCATGGAGAAGAGTGCTCCCACTGACGCAGACTCTCCACGGCTGCCCCTGTCACCATGGTCTGCTCGTGCTCACATGTGCGTGGTGACTCACCTTGTCCAAGCCCAACTAACTGAGGACGGGGACCGACCGAGGTGTGTGTATCTGCGCTGGTGGATGGCTGGCTCAGATGTGATGATGCACCCTCAGAGGCCGGCAGGTCCTCTGAGGAATCACCTTCCGCAGTCACAGCGGTCGCAGATGGCCCTGCAAGAGAACAGAAAGCAATATTAAGCATGTGGACAGATGTTGAGGTGCTGCAGATGCCAAGTGATGTTAAGATCATTCGCTATCATGAGTGCTGAGTGTTAGATTTCTGTCACCAGCCGTTTGTGCACTCCCAGTCTCGGCGTCCACCACGGACAGGCACTCCAGCGTCCGACTTATTTCCATTGCCTGCTGCTCCACGTCCGTTTGGACCACCTGGTGTGGCGGGCCCCCTCCGGTCCTTGCCCTCTCCCGGGCATTCTGGCATCTCTTCTCCTATCAAGGCAAAACACAGAGAGGTGTGATTGAGTGATGGTTGCATAGTGACCCGCTGCATGCATTAGTGTGGGCAGGGGTGACCGTGAAGGAGATGCATGGGAGGGTGCGTGTGAGACATAGCCATGAGATTGTATGAGGATTGGGTTGCATGGTAGTGTTCGAATGGAAACTGGGTCGGTGAGTAAGTGCAGGCAAGGTGAGGATGATGGTTGAGTGGATGTGAGGAGTGATCAGAGAGTGTTGTGGTGACAGTGCAGAAGGAGTTGTGTGGTGGTGGAGGTGATGTGGAAGACGGTGTGTGGGAGAATGCGTAAGTATACTCACTTTGGCTGACCTGGTTAGGTCATTAAAGCACTTCCTGCACTGGACCCAGGTTCGGCCAACATTACTGCTGCTGACCTCCTCGGCCACCTCGAGCCAGGCCTTCTTGGTGGCAGAGGAAGGCCACCTCCTCCCATCAGATGGGAAAAACGTTTCCCTCCTCCTCCTCACCCCATCGAGCAGCAACTGGAGTGAGGAGTCAGAAAACCTTGGAGCAGCCTTGCCTCTGGCCTGCTCCATTCTATTATTTTGGTTCTTTGCTACAGGAGGAGCATTGGAGGACTGGCCCTTTAAATAGGGCTCCTCCTGCTGACAGCCTGTGATGCGGGTGTACAGTGCGCCCGCTGCGCAGGTCTGGAACGGGAAACCCGGAAGCACGCGCCCAGTCGACCCCCGCTGCCAACCCGCCTTCCTCCTAATATCGGGCCCTCTATCTTTCTCTTCCGATAATATTTTCTCAGTATTTATTTCAGCTAAGCCTTCTGCTTCTAGTTCAACATTTTTAATTGATCCTGCTCTACCTCTCTGGTCTGAAACCTAGAATTTCCCCATCCTCTGCTATATTAGTTTAAATCCTCCCAAACTGCTTAATTTATTCTGGTCACAGGGACATTGGTGCCCCTTTGGTCCAGGTGAAGGTTATCCCTTCAGTATAGCCTTCGCTTATTCTAGAACTCACTTAAATGCTCCAAAAATGTGAACCCTTCCTCCCTGCACCATCCTTGCAGCCATGTGTTCATAAATGGACTCAGTGGTGCTGGCCACACATATTGAGTGCTCCAGTTTTCAATCAGATTTGTGAAGTATCACTGCATGCATGATACATCATGATATTCATCATAGATAGGCTTACACAAATATCAAAGCAAGCTGGAGCCCTCAGCCTATGTGGACAATGTATAACCTTAATGACATAACTGAGGCATACCAAAGGGTCAAGATTGTAAGATCAGTACAACCATTGCAACAGTATGGCTGTTAACTACCTCCACCACTTCGTTCCCATGTTCCTTACTATAAGGTATTACACTAGGTAATTCTAAAGAACATCGCTAGAGATATACCCAATAACCCATATGTAGCTCCAGCTCATTCTGTGTCCCAGACACAGTTTTGTTTGGGACACGGCATAAAAACACTGTAATGGCCAAGTTTAATATTTATATGTGCGCAGTGATCTGAAAGTCAGTTTGCATGAATACAGAAGAACAGTCAATGTTAATTCAGCAAATGTTCGACTTTTAAAAAGAACACTAATAGTGAGACATCCTCTTTAAAATATAGTACTTCAAATACATATTGCATTTCAAAAAATGAACAATCATTTGAAAATTCCCAAAGTGAAAGAAAATGAATATTTCTAGTTATGACTCATTTCCCCTGGGTCCATTCCCACCCTTTCCTGTTTGAACTCTCAATGACTTGTTGCAGATTTTTCTCCTTCTTATAGTTGTAGCCCTTTTCTGACCTGTTTGTTTAATATGAAATTAAGTTTTTATTTTACAGCTTACTTCTAATAAATCAATGGCACAGCTTTAAGTCCCACAAAGTGAAGAAATAAGACATGAAAGAGATGGCTGCAATATATCCAGATGTTTCTAACGACTGCACCATACTGTTTCACTATGGTTATAGGTTACTTAAATGCATCTGGTATTTTGCCGACATCCCATTGGCATCATTTGTGACTAAGATTCCAGATTTATTGTATACTCCACGTTCTTTATTGACTTTCTTCTCTGTGATCCAGGAATATAGATAACGGAACAAGATCCAGCTTTGTCACTATGATACATTCATGCATTTATTTACAGTGTCAAGCAGATCCAGATGTACATGTCTGAATTATATATTCAATAGAATCAAACATTAGATATGAAAGAATTCAACTTTTGGCCAATTTTATCCAAACAAATATCCATTGTTATGAACTACATTAACATTATGGCCCCTGACATCTAAACATACATAAATATTTAAACAATTGGCTTTTTAACATTACAATATTGTATGCACATTATATGATTGCTCAGAAATGATTTAACACATGTTTAATATTTAAAGTTAATTTCTTCTGAGTTCATGCAAACTGATCACTGCAAACTTACGTAAACATTAAGGAGCAGATTTTAACTTTCACTGTCAGGCAGAAAACTTGTGGTACTGGTTTGGCCATTTTAAAGTTAAGGGGGAATTTTAACTCCTTGGCGTTTGGCCGGCAGAACAGGAAGGCAGACTGTCTGGTAGTTGCAATGGGAGGTCCATTTTAGCAGCCAAACATTATCTAAAAGAGAGCCGGCAAACTGCCTGTCTCAAATGGCCGTTCAAGGACAGCTTGGGTTTGGGCCAGTTTGAAGCAAGCTAAGTTATTGGGTTGTGTTCCGGGAGGGTTTCAGGAATGTGGAGGGTGCAGCCCCGGGCGGGTTCTGTCTACGCAATAGGGCTATTATTAGCATCAATTTTTGAGGCTTCAAGGTAGCTGTGGGGCAGAAAACGAGCGGTAAGTCGATCGCTTTGATTTTACATCTCTTATCACCCGGTTTCTGCCAGGCAGAGGGAGTTAAAATCCCCCCCCCCCCTTTAAAACCCACAAATGTTTTAATTAGCTTGGTCATTAGAGTGTCTTTATTCCTTCTCTCAACCAAATTGTCTCTGGGACACAGAATGAGCTGAGCTACATATGGTCACTACCCTGTTGCCTCCCTCATTTGTTTGGTGCTGACAGGCGACGAGTCCGTCAGCATCTGTTTTGTCAGCTGACAGGTGTGCAATGAACAAAATATTTGGGTTTGACAGACTCCTGTAAGTAGCAATTAGTCTCTGTCTGGCCGTTCTTTTATCTTCCTTTTTTTCAGCTAGTACTCTCTATTACTGCTCATTTTGTGCCCCCTCTGAGGCTGATCTTTCAGCCACTGAACCTACCCTCTTGAATTCTCTTCCAAAACTATTACCTCTCTTCCTACTTTCAAAGTCACCTAAAAGCCTGTCTCTTTCTCTTTGTTGTAAATTACTTCACTTTCTCTTCAGGGTTTACCTTGTAAAACTCTCTGCAATGTTCAACCATTAACATAAAAAATAGGAGCAGGAGTAGGCCATACACAGCCCCTTAAGCCTGATCTGCCATTCAATAAGATCATGGCTGATCTTTTACCTCAATTCCACTTTCCTGCCCGATCCCCATATCATTTGATTCTCTTAGTGTCCAGAAATCTATCGATCTCAGTGTTGAATATACTCAATGACTGAGCGTCCACAGCCCTCTGGGTTAGAGAATTCCAAAGATTCACAACCCTCTGAGTGAAGAAATTCCTCCTCATCTCAGTCCTAAATGGCCAACTCCTTATCCTGAGACTATGACCCCTAGTTCTAGACTCTCCAGCCAGGGGAAATAGCCTCTCAGCAGATACCGTGTCAAGCCCTCTAAGAATTTTGTAAGTTTCATTGAAGTCAATGGAAAGGAAAATCAGGAGAGGTGTATAACAGGTGGCCAATCCGATATAGCCGTTGTACATTATCACCAAAAGTTAAATTAACTGTGTTTCATTACTTGGTCTTTTTATGTCTCTCATTTTCTTCTTAAGCTATTTTGTTGCCATCTCTAAATTATACCTCATTCTCCAGCTGAGAAGCTGATGAGGTGACCTTCTCCTGAGCCGTTGCCAATGTAGCTGGGCAAATGCCCATTAGGTGGTGCACAAGTGAGGCTTTGCTTATTTTTCTTTTAGTCCAGTGGGAAATTACTTCATCTTGGATCACTACTTCCCATGATGGCTTGGCTCAGATTGCAAGCTCACCATACCTTGATTTTAACTCGGAGCGGCAGTCAAACGGGCAGGGGCTGAGGCGGGTGGCAAACCGTCTCGACCTCAGCAGGCTCGGAAAATTTTAACACCCAGGCCTCATCTGCATACGCCCCATCAGGTTCCCACCCAAAACTGGCGGGAGGTGGCAGCCGGCATGTGGGCAGGAGCGGATGTCAGATAGCAGGAGGCCACTGCCAGGGATTGAAGAAACAGTTCGCAGTACTTAGGCAAGTCGTGGGAAAGGGGTTCAGGAGACCCTCGCGATCAGGGGAGGGGTGGTGGTGGTGGGGGGGAGCCCTATATGTCTTTTCATACATGCATAATTTTGCTACAAATAATTTTGCTCTGTGGCAAACTGTAGTATTATACAACAGTGCAATACATCACCTACCATTTCTTTTTAATGATACTTTCATTCTTTATTTGCTTTTTGGTTTTCTCTGCCTTTTCATTTAACCATTCAAATTTCATTTGCCTATATCCCTATCTCATCCCCACCATCGTTGACACCATCCATACCTTCATCACCGGAAGGCCGGACTTTTCCAATGTTCTCCTCACCAACCTCCTGAGTTCCATCCTACATGAAATACAATTCATCCAAAAGTCTATCGATCATATCCTATTCCAAACTAAGGGTCCCGTACAGATGTCTGCTCTGGCCTCACTAACCTCCATTGGTTCGCTCACACTCAGCATAGTAAAATCCTCTTTTAGGCCAAAAATGAAAGCTACAAAAGTGTACAATGAAAAATAAACTTGTAACAGTTATGGCCACTGGTTTACGGTGACTGAATAAATCAGATTCTGTTTTTATTAGATTGGAGTCTGGGCTTTTCAACCTGTGTGTTAAGAGATCTCATTCTGTAATTCCATTCCTTTGTAATTAGTACGACTGGCTCTTGGCAATGGAAGAGGTCAAATTCTGGTTTTATTACAAGGAATTCTGGGAATTTTCCAGAATTTTTACAGGTGTTTTGGGGATAACATTCAGCAAGTTGGTTTATTTTTCCATGAAAATCGCAAATCAACCTTGCAAAGAGGTCCCAATACCCCCCAACGTAGGGAGCAAGAACAAAAAAAATCAGCAGTAAATACCTCAAATACCTTCCGTCAAGTACATTGTGTACTTACAGGCATCGTTGAACATCGGAGTGCAGCAGGACAAGAGGATACTCCATTTTATAAATGACAAATGGAGGTCAGACTCATCTCAAAATTGGTATAAATCCAACATCCATTTAACACTAAGAATCAGCCTAATTACAACATTGGAGAGTTGTACGTCAATGTTTTATTCATCTGCCAAATAAAAGCAACCCAAATTTGGACATATATAATCTCTTACCAAGGTAATCTGACAAAAGGGCACGCAGCACAAATTTCAGCTGCACTCTTTATCCTTCCCTTACATTTCCTTTCCTTTCCTTGTACCATCTGCGTACCTGTATTGATCACTTGTGTGAAAATACAAACGTACTGGATTTTTGAAACGTCTAATGTGTGCAGACATCCTGGTGCTGTCATTGCATCGCTGGCAGGGTAGTGGTTGGAACTTCCGCTCACGGCTTTGGCTCCACCATATTGCTGTCCTAAATCTCAGGAATGGAGTCATTACTTTAATAGGGACAAGCACCTGCACCAGTCGTGGCACAAGGGCACCCACCCAGGGGAGCAGACAGAATCTCGAAGTGGTAGCCTGCCACTCTAAGAGGGGAAACCACACGCCAGTAGGGTTGAAGATTTATGGTATGTTATTTTAGTCCTCTTCTGTTCTCATGCAGGCAGTCCCAAAATCTAAGGGCAACCTCGGGGCCTCAGCACAGTGCTTATCCGCAGTGCCAAACTGAAATGATTCCGTGCAGGGTACAACTACCAGGAGCTCATCGGGGTGCACGTTGAAGCTCAGAGTGAGCCAAAAAAACTATCACCAAGTTGTTCCTCTTGATGTGGGAAGATTTGCAGCTGAACACAGAAGAAATAGCACAGTCTAGGATACAAGGTAAATACTGTACTGATTTTCCATACCACTGATACTTTGCAAACACTCAGTAAGCTTAAATAATTGACCTCTAAAAAAGGAAAATAAGACTGCATGGAGGTCATTTTCATCTGCAGCGGGGGTGGAAAACAGGCCACTCGTTATACACCCTGCCTGATTTTGCTTTCCGTTGAAGTCAGTGCTCCAGTGGGAGGTTGGGGTTAAGTCACACTGGGTGTGGATAGTGGAAGGTGTTTTACTGTGCATTTAGCTGTTCCGTTTCTGACTGGGAGAGCATGATGGTGACACTTGATGTCCAAATGGAAAAGTGTTCCAATCCCTATCAGTGTCACCCCTCACCCTGACATACATAGCAAAATACAGAAAAGAAATCACCAGCAGTGTAACCAATGCCTAGGTTTAGTGCATAGAGGTATTAAAATCCTTAGTAAAATGCAATAAACAAGACAAAGAGGCCGATATGGTGATTTTGGAACAGTTGTTCTGGGGCTGCTGCTCATCAGGTCCTAGCCGTGCCTTCAGGCCAAAAGGCTGACCTTGCCCAATAATGTGAGGTCGTATTTTGACATTGCTCCAAGCAAGTTGTGCATGATGCGCAGGAGGAGCAATGAGTTCATGGAAATGGGATTTCTGGCTGCCCTTAAAGGAGTACTTCTTTTTTCTTGCAAAAATGGTCAAGGTTAGAATGGCCCCACTCATCAAACAGGCTTTGTTGGAGCTGTAGTGAAGGGTGGTCCCATTTGGATGAAAGAGCCACCCTTCCAATAAAGATTACCGTCAGAACAACTTGGATGGAGGTGACCAAGTGCATAAGTGTAGTCTCATCTGTGGCCCAAAGGTGGGATCGGGTGAGGAGAAACGCATGCAAGGTTGCCAAGGTAATTGTGAAAACATGTGGCAACATCTTAACAGGTTGTCTTGCCAAGCTTCTTTATTGTTCCTCGCTGTCATTTTGATACACAGAGGGAGAATGCAAGGAGCTTTGCCAACCACTGCTCTTTGTAAATGTACGGGCTAGCTCATGTTCTTCTGTTTCACTGGGTCATGTTGCCTTATAACATTGCTGCTTGGGTTGGCCATTAAATGGGTCAAGTACCAAGTGTTATGCAAGAACAAGGCTCCTCACAGCTGTAATGTTAACACACTTACATAAGGTGGCTGTTGTCCTGGACACTTTGGTGGAAGTCATCTTCGCACTCCTTTTTCTTACAAATCTCCCTTTCATATCTGTTTGTGGGAGAGGGCTGCACATTACAAGAGCAGCACTTACAGATATGAATGGGGGGGGCCGCGGGGAGCACTAAAGCTACAACCTTCGATTTAGGAGGAGAAATTCATCTGGATCATGGGTGCGGCGACAATATAGGGAATGGGCTCAAGCTTATGGCCAGTATCCTTTTCTTTTTGTTGCTTATCCTTATTTACTCAATTATTCATTCCCTCACACCTAAGCCCACATTGCAGCATTTCAGTGCAACACGCTGTAAAAAAATTGACTTTCAGACAGTACAGTTTTAATTTTGTGGATTTTATAAATATAAGTTTAAAAAAAAGGACATGTGGCTTTAAAAAATATTTTTTTCTGGTCCTGTGGTGTCTGATCTCTGCAGACAACCACCAACATGCTTAAGGATCCATTTTAATTAGATTTAATTGTCTTTTGGAAAACAAAAACACTACACTAACATTTTGCTAAACGTTTAAATGAGTGAAGTCCCTGCTCTTCCTGGAAGTTTTCCATTATCTAACACACTCGCCGGTCTCTGAGGTTTAACAGCTATCATCCAAGAAGCAGCCAGAAAATCAGCAGTGCCTCTGCATTGCAGTACTTACCTCATTATGTGAATGCACTCAGGGTCCCTAGCGAAGCTGTAAGCATATCCACTGGAAGTAGTGCCAAAATCAATAGCTACCACCACAACAAATGATTGGTGCAAGGACATAGCTTGTTCAGAGTCTTTCTGTAAGAAGAAACATCTCTGTGAAAAAATCATTTTTAACATGGAAAAAAAATATTTTTTAGTCCCAGATGGTGTTCATCTCTTATTATTAGATACTGTTCAAGCTTTATTAAAATGATTTATCTCATACTAATCACTCTTAAAATTGAAACATTTTATTTTTGGTTATTTTTGTAACTGATGAAGCTGTGAGTCAGGCTTTATCCACCCATCTTTCTCTGGCCTGATTTGTTAATGTAGGAAGAAGCTCATAAGTTAAGGACAGTCTAAAGGTCTATAAAGCAATGGAAAAAGGGGCACTTTTAGGGCCACTGTGACAGTAGCAGAATAATGTCTGCCACAATCATCCAAATGAACCAGTTCCCCTGAATTAGTATGATATACTAAAGGATTCTCAAAATGTTTCACAATCTTCATGCAGTAAATGTATGACAAAAAAAGTCACGTTTTTATTATATTGACTCTGGAACACATTCAGCTTTGAGAGACAGTAAATATTTAAGATACTCCAGGTACTGGTACCTATAGAATGCAACACCCAGTTATACTGTCAGTTCTTGCATCGTTTTCAGCTGGCAGCAATGAGCTCTCCGCAAAAGCGCTTGCACCCACACACAGAGCTGTGCTCGGCAGTTTCCAAATGCGCATGTACAGCACCAGTTATTAATTTGGGACCAAACATGGACTCTCAAAGTAATTAAAGCCAGCCTAAGTTGTCGCACTTCAGATTAATGCTTCAGAATCAGCACCCATCCTTGCTAGCAGACTGTTGATTATTGCAGTTTGATCTGTTATTCAGTTGAATGTTAACGCTAGGTGAGAGCTGGTGGGAGTGGCAACTTTCTCCATACACAAGAATAGTTTAAAATTATGCTTAAAAATTTCCTGTGAGGTCTCACGCCTCATGCGGTAACATGGGGTGCATAATCAGATCACTAACCTGATTCCTGAATTACACTACTACTTTTGCATCAAAACCACTTTGCATTGACATAAAAGTGGTAGCATAACTAACACTTAATGGTCTTTATTCAGGACAGTAATTTCACACATGTAAAAGATAGAGCAGATAGCATGAACATTATTATTAAAGCACTGCAGGCCAGATGGTGAGCCTTAGCAAGTTTAGCTAACAACTAGCAGAAACAACTGAACAACAGATCAAACTGCAATAATCAACAGTCTGCTGGCAAGGATGGGTGGTGATTCTGAAGCATTAATCTGAAGTGTGACAACTAAGGCTGGCTTTAATTACTTTGAGAGTCCATGCTTGGTCCCAAATTAATAACTGGTGCTGTACATGCACAAATGACAAGATGTCGATCTGTGCAAGTGTGCTGTCATTTTCTGTGGCTCCAAGAGGGTATGTGCTGGGCTCCATTTATCACCTCCCCTATATGACATAGATGAAGTTGCGAGCTCAATGTTTGGGCAATAAGCTACCATCAACATACTAATGTACTGCACCCCTATCCCACCCATATTTACAAACATCTCCATATTAAATTATATTGTTGGTAATGTTTTCGTGTTAACAAAGTGAAAGCTAGCAGCGCTGCAGAGCAGAACATTTCTCCACTTTTAGTACCAAGTATTAACATCAAGGATTTCTAAGTTAGGCATAGCACAGTTCAGATACAGGGCAAAGCCCCCACCATTTGGCCCCAACAGTGTACAAATGCGGGGGGTCTAGGTCCTAGCAGTGAGTACTGGGGGATGGCTGGATGGGACCAGGTAGCACACAGGGCACTGGGATGTGGCAGCACTCAGCAAGGCTGGCTACAGGGGCTGTAAGCACTCATGTGATGGTAAATGAAGTGGAGTACCAGATCTGGGAGTTTCAGATAGGCCAAGACAACAACTGGGAGTAGAGCAGCAGGCAAGAATATATGGGATAGTAGTGATCGAGAACAGATAGATGGCTCAATGAAATGCAGCACAGAGCCAAAGAAGCAGAAAAGAAGCCAAAAGTGGGAGCAGAAGGAAGGCTGTAAAAATATTGGATAGAAAAACATGATTGCACTTGTATGTGCTCCTGAGGATGGGGGGGGAAAAAAAGCAAAAAGGGGCACTGATTTCTCAGTTTTTCCCTTCATGGAGACATGGAAAACATTGAAACACAATAAGGATCAAAGCTCTAAAGGTAGAGCAGAATACAGCTCGAAGACCTATGAAAGTGGATAAGGGGGTCGGACAGTTCACCACCATTTATGGTCCCGCACCCCCCGATTCCCACCCTGAGTTAAGATCGGGGCTGTTGATTCAGTACCCCCATGGCATATGCCACAGTAATTCAATGGTGGCATAGATCTCATGGTATCGGCACTCTGCTGCTGTGTGGTAGCCTCTAATTGTGATCATCAACCACGGCTGCAAGGGGTAGCTCTGGTCTCCCAATAGCTGTCTGTTCATGATTTTCAGGGCCATCAAATAATGGAGACAAGGTGGAATGTAGCATAATGAAAGCATCATTGTTGCTCCCTGAATAAAGGGCATTAACGTCCAAGATCACATTTCTGTGGTCTGAATCCTACACCTACACATTTATGGAGTTGTACCCTTCCTGTTGATATGTGCACTCAAGTTGGGATGCCTGCCAGAAAGTAAAAGTTCTGTGCCTTCTCCAGTTGGTATCTCCTTTCCACTGGGAAACTGATAAAGGTATCTCCCCTGGAAAACCAGACTTCAGTCACTTGCCTTATACAAGAATAAACGGCAAACTGGCTTATTTAGCAGAATTACCTGGTTACATTTTTGAAATTTCTTTGCTCTTTTTAGTGTATTTTTTTTTAATGGCTTTTATGTCCCAGACTACTGTCATAGACAAGCCTTAGCTCCCTATGTCCCTGAGTGTTTTCACTGGACCAGATATCTAGGTACATTTGTAACATGACCAGGAATCAAGCAGAGAACCCTCTTCAGTTTATTCCAGCTACTGGTTTTCCATGTGCTGTCATAGGATCTTCCTTGTTTTTGGTAGGCAGCAGAATAACACTACACTAGAATTTAATTTAAGTTTTAACTTCCAAACAGTAAAAAACAAAAGAAAGAGAAGAAAAAAATTGCATTTATATAGCACCTTTCACGACCTCAGGACATCCCAAAGTGCTTTACAGCCAATGAAGTACTTTTTTGAAGTACAATCAATAT
This sequence comes from Heptranchias perlo, assembly GCF_035084215.1. Classification (NCBI taxonomy): domain Eukaryota; kingdom Metazoa; phylum Chordata; class Chondrichthyes; order Hexanchiformes; family Hexanchidae; genus Heptranchias; species Heptranchias perlo. The sequence continues at coordinate 16,594,105 of NC_090345.1, read as the reverse complement.
TGCAGTGTAGCAAACGTGGCAGCCAATTTGCACACAGCAAAGTCCCAAAAACAGCAATGTTTACAGCGACTACACTTCAAAAATACTTCATTGGCTGTAAAGTGCTTTGGGACGTCCTGAGGACATGAAAGGCGCTGTATAAACACGCGTCTTTCTTTCTTTTTCTTTATTCTTGTTTCCTTGCAATGCGGTGGATGTCCTGATTGTTATTAATATCATCATTAAAAGCATCGCTATTGACAACGATTAATTATGCTCTGACTGAGACTTGAAGCAGTAATAATATTTCAAAAGAAATGTGAGCAGTTTGTAGAGAAAGGAAACATGCTCTTACCGGAGACATTGAAGGGCTAAGTGGGGTGATACCAGGGTCTCCCAGGCTTTTAGCTGGCGATGAGTAAGTTGAAGAGACATTTTCTGTAGCGAGAGATAAGCATCATTAGGTCATGGTTTAATCTTTAACAAAATTGCAAAGAGAGCACAGTATTAGAAAACAAAATTAGGAATAAATTATTCTGATTTACTTAATGACATCTGAGAAATAATTAGTTTTATCAGATTTATATGATAAAATTTTAAGAGAAAAATACTGCAAATGCTGTTTGGATGAAGGCTCTACACCTGAAATGCTAACTTATCTTTTCTCTTTATAGATGCTGATAGACCTGTTGTGTATTTCTAGCATTTTATATTTTTATTTCAGTTTTATACGCTATTTGAACAATGATCTAAGTCTTCTGAAGTTGAACGTGGATTCAGATTTGGTTCTGATCTCAATTACTCAAATCTGAATCTGAAATTTAATTCAGTTTTTTTAAAAATAGAAAACATTTGTTCTTACAAGCAGGTTCACATAATGACTGTCACAGCAGCGTTGCTGTATTTACCTGGAACAAGCAGAGGTGGTACTAAACGTGACCAAATGGGTCAATTTAAATTTGGGAACAACTTTAAAGTTCATGCCTAAAATGATCACTGCTGAGGAACTGAACAGCCCACTGGTCAGAGCAGCAGCTCTGAAATGAGTTTGACCCTGGTCTATGATTATTGCTTACACATGAATGAAAATAGTATTCCACTGGCTTATTAGCTCTGTAAACATTGCTGATACACGTTGAAAAATGCTGTATTGCAATACTACCTTTCTGTAGATCATTGTAAATGATTATCCAAATTACTTAACAACTTACACATGATAAATATTTACACATGGTGACATAATCTATAGACTGTTACTGACTAATTATTCAAACTAAAAATAAATAGTCACAATGGGGGTAATTGTGACTTTGGGTGATCGTATATAACAGGCAATATCAATATCATTATCGGCTCAATCGATATCACCCGTTTTACATGATCACCCAAAGTCAAAATTACCCCCAATAGGTATTTAAAATGCATCCGACTCAAGGAAGCAAATAGCTCAGGATCACTAATATCTTAGTGATTCAGTAAGTTTTATGACATTTTATGTTATTATTAGGGTCCTAGTAGACCAGTGCCCAAGTAGATAGCCACAACTTGAAAATCCTGCTCTCTGGCTTTTCCATGTTGTGTGCTGCTATTCCAGCCATGGGCTGATTAGTGGCCCATAGTTTGCACTGCCATTAGCTGCAGCTCTCAAAAACCGAAAACATTTGGGCTGAGGGCTTTGCTGGAGTCAAGGAGTTTGTACCCTTTCTATTGACAATCGCTGGCAGCTGACACTATATTGTGGAGGTAAAACCACCTTTGCACATCCTTTTCCAGAGCATGAATTTAGCAACAATAAAAACGAATTGCCAAAAGTAAATTCTTCAACCTCACCAAAGTTGTCAGTTTAGTGAAAGGGCTCAGTGCTACAACCTGTGACTAATGGATTAACAGGAGAAAATGCTATCTGCATGTGGATTCCATTTTTATGTCTTTGAAACTAGAGAAATATAATAGTATACTTTCTGTCAGCTTCCTCTTGGCTGAGGCCTTCACAAGTACAGTGTGTTGGAATGAAAAGCAATGATTTTTTTGACGAGCTTTTTGAACATTTCAAGATGCATCAATCAATTGTATAATTTTACAGCCATCTGAAGCAATTATATTTTTCTGTTCATAACAAAGGGACTATCTATGACTGTCTTTGTTTCCAAAGCAATACAAACTACACTCTTTTACTTCCCAAAGTGTACTTCCCAAAAGAAAATTGATAGTACCAATTTGCACAGAGCATTCAGCAACCCCCCCCCCCCCCCACACACAATTACTCTTTGTACTTGTGGAAATTTTGAATGCCAATTTTTTAAATTATAAAATTGGTTACAAAGAAATTAATAGTTGAGGTTTTGATTGTAAAAGCTAAGCTTATAAAACAAGTAGATTGATTGCTATCTGATGACCCTGCTACAGAGTGCATGTGTAGATGTTGGGCAAGTGCTCAGCTGTGAAGCTTTCCATAGTCAAATAGTCTACTGGCAGTGACATAAAAGGATCGCATATGAAGAATGACCTCTTGGGTGAAGTAACGGAGGCTGGCAGCTTCTGTGGAACTGCACTATAGTAAGGAGCCAGTGCCCTCAGGAGGGTGATGGGAATGGAGAAAATCAAGGGAAAAAAAAGGTCTGTTGAAAAAGCAGAAGCTCTCTGGTATTGATTGTTTCATGAGATAAAAGAGCAGCCTGCTTGCTAACAAAGAGCTAGTAGTGTAGCAGTGCAGTACATTACTGTTAACATAAAATTAGAATATTTTGACTAAATGTCATTTGGATGCAATGCCTGGAATCAGCTCCATATTGTGTGATATATATATATATATATATATATATAAAAAACACACTATGATACACACACTATGAATGTAATTTATGACAATACATTGTAACCAAAGAACAATTACAGTAAAAACAAGTTTTAAAATCACCTATGGATATGAGAAATATCTGTTTTCTTGATTTTTATGTATGAGTTCTAATGTTTCCTTGCCATAATGAAATGCAAGTGTAAAAAATATCTTGAGATCAACTGTTCATGAACTCTGCAGAAATACTATAGATATTGTAAAAAGAGTCACAGAGGATTTTAGTTGTCAATTATCCTTGTGTAATTAATTGGATAGCTAGGTGGTGAAAGATAGAATACTAGAGCCTGATCTTCAGTTGCTTCCAAACCTTTATTCACAGAGCTCCACATTACACCCACTCCACACCCTAGATAAGCTCTCATATAAATGGATACGAGAGTCCCCAATTGATGCGCACCACCTGAATACAATTAACACTAATTGATATCAATTATATGGATACAATTAACACCTTGGACCGACCTAATAAATGTCTTTAGACAATGCTAACACCCCAAAGGTATCTGGATATATGCCTTGCTTTAATCTACAAGAAGAAAAGCCTTTTCTGGTCAGAACTGTTTCAATGTTATCAACGTAGTAAACATTACTGGGATGAGTTCCTGTTGCTAATAATGGTTCAAATTAATCTGTTCTACACTTATCATAAGATCGATTATGTTTTGCAGTGCTTAGAAGAGCAGGCAGCCAATGGGTGCAGGAGGGTCACAGCATTTGGAGAGCAAGCCTTGTGTCCATTGCTTACTGGGCTGCTATTCTACAGTCTGCTTCATTTAATGAGCTGAAGTGCATCTTCCTATTTTGTGCCCTAGCTTCATTAAGGCTCCAGATTTGATGCATAAATATTTAAGTAAATGTCTGGCTCAATTAGGTGGCTTTTTCACCAGGTTTGTTCTTTTTTCCCTTGTGCATCTATTTGGAATGAGAGTAATGTGCAGCATTACCTTCCCATCACCCTCTTGCTATGGTGCAGTTCCACAGAAGCCGCCACCCTCTGTTACCTCATCCAAGGGGTCATTCTTCATATGTGATCCTTTAATGTCACTGGCAACAGATTATTTGGCTATGGAAAGCTTCACAGCTGAGCACATGCCCAACTTCTACATGTTTACACTTTACAGTATTTGCAAAATGTGCAAAATAGTCCTTAAAGTGCCTCAGATTTTTATTTATGTTGCAGTGTTCACAGTCCTGTTTTTATAAGATTATTTTATATATTTCTGCCATTTTTATTGCTAATATATTCAGCAACATTTTTGGGGCCAATTTTTAATTACTCCTTATGGTATGTTTGTTTTTAAAGTACCTCAAATATGGTATTTCATGACTGAAATGATACAAGATGAAAGAAGGTATGCGAGGGAGATCAGCAGGCACCAGACCATTTCTGCAGACCTTGGCACACCTATGTGCCTATGACCAAGGACAGCTGCCACAACTTGCTCATGTTCAGTAGGGAGCAAGTTGCAGAGTTTTGCCATCTATAGCAAGGACATCCGCAGTCAAGTTGCAATATATTAATGGCCCTGCCAGTGGCTTTCAAAATTACCACTGCCCTCAACTGTTATGCATCTGGTTCATTCCCAGTATTAATAGCTGATATTTTAATGTGTTGTTGTCCAAATATACATCAAACAAGTAACTGATACATATGTTCAGTCAGCATAGTCAGTATTTTCATTTCTTTCCCAATGAATAGAATGACATGACTATCCAATGTCACCACACTGCTGAATTTCCCATTGATGGCTGTCATGTGCCCAACCTGGATGTTCGTGAGTGACTATTTTATTAAGTGTTTGACATGTGAAGCTCTTGGGAGATGAGTGTGGCAAGGTTCAATTGTAAGGTACAGCTTGGCTGTATGCCAAGCTGAGGTATAGATACACATGAGGTACAATGAAAGACCTGTAAGATGGATTGGCAGGGGCAAGCAACAAATGCTGATGAGCAACATGTTGTATCATGGAATCTGGTCAATTAGATGCCATTTGTTGAGAGAAATTTCTGTCAATTAGCAAATATTTGTAAATGCCTAGCCAATTTGATTCACTCCACATGATATCAAGGAACAACTGATTGCACTGGACACAGCAAAGGCTACAGGCCCTGACAACATCCCGGCTGTAGTGTTGAAGATATGTGTTCCAGAACTAGCCGTGCCCCAAGCCAAGCTGTACCAGTACGGCTACAACACTGGCATCTACCTGACAATTTGAAAATTGCCCAGGTATGCCCTGTCCACAAAAGGCAGGACAAATCCAATCCGGCCAAGTACTGTCCGATCAGCCTACTCTCAATCATCAGTAAAGTGATGGAAGGAGTCATCAACAGTGCTATCAGCGGCACTTACTCAGCAATAACCTGCTCACCGATGCTCAGTTTGGGTTCCGCCAGGACCACTCAGCTTCAGGCTTAGGCAGATAAGTGGCAAGTAACTTTGGCGCTGCACAAGTGCCACCTAAAAGGCGCAAGTCAAGCATGTGACGGAATACTCTCCATGTGACCAGATAGGTGCAGCTGCAACAACACACGAGAAGCTTGACACCATCCGGGACTTATCAGTTTGCTTGATCAGCACCCCATCCACTCTCTCTACCACCAGCATACTGTGGCTGCAATGTGCACTATCTACAGGCCACACTACCTCAAGTCATCAAGGCTTCTTCGGCAGCACCTCCCAACTAGCGACCCCCACCATCTAGAAGGATAAGGGCAGCAGCATCAGTGCCAGGAACACCTGTGCCATCAGCGTCAGCCCCGGGAACACCTGTGCCATCAGCGTCAGCCCCGGGAACACCTGTGCCATCAGCGTCAGCCCCGGGAACACCTGTGCCATCAGCGTCAGCCCCGGGAACACCTGTGCCATCAGCGTCAGCCCCGGGAACACCTGTGCCATCAGCGTCAGCCCCGGGAACACCTGTGCCATCAGCGTCAGCCCCGGGAACACCTGTGCCATCAGCGTCAGCCCCGGGAACACCTGTGCCATCAGCGTCAGCCCCGGGAACACCTGTGCCATCAGCGTCAGCCCCGGGAACACCTGTGCCATCAGCGTCAGCCCCGGGAACACCTGTGCCATCAGCGTCAGCCCCGGGAACACCTGTGCCATCAGCGTCAGCCCCGGGAACACCTGTGCCATCAGCGTCAGCCCCGGGAACACCTTCGCATAGCCTAAGCTCCAGATTTTGCCACTGCAAGTTACCAGTTAACAGGAAACTGAACCTGCTCCATCGCAGCTTCCACTTGGACTTTGTGCCCCCTGCAGCTCCCACTTCACTCATGTGTTCCATTCCCTGCCCTACATTTCACAGTACAGTACTTGCTAGGAACGCCACGGGAGATCTATTAGTTAGTGAATAGTGACGATTAACAGTAAAACAATGACAAAATTCGGTTTTAGTCTGATCTAGGGTATTATACTCCTGCTTGACATTCAGCTTCTGGGATGTGCTGACACTGACATTTGAGGCCTGTATAGATCAAAAGCTCCCAGACTAAAAGCCGATTAACTGAATTAAGACTGTAGTAATGTTGTTTTAGTTTCCAATTAACCACATAAAACAAAACTCACAAACGGTAGAACAATGTATAGAAGGCTTAGCCTTTCTAAAATGCTTTCTGTTTTGTCACTCCTGATTGTTCCACAAATCCGTGTGATTTCAGCTACTTTTTTCAAAGGTGTTTTGTTAAATGATTTCTTTCAATTTCCAGTTGCAGTTTAATGATTATCACACTTCACATGTCACTTATGAATAGTAAATTTAAAAACTAATTACTTGCAATACAAGCAGTCAGTTAATACTTTGTTTCTCAAAAGAATGTTAACTAATTGGCAAAAACAAATACCTATTTAACGGTATCCTTTTGATCACAAATAGCAATTATTTTCATTAAATACAATCAATGAAGATTGCTTTTTAGTAGCGCGAGCAAACTGTGAAATTACTTTCTATTCATCGGATTTTTTTTAATTAACTAAATAAAATACCGTAAAAATGTTATGAATAATTTGATTAAAGAGCTCTTGTAGATTCTAGAAATATCTCATATATAATAGACGAGGAAAATAAATACACAGGCTTTCAAATTTGTACTGTCACCGCAAGGACATATACTAGAGCCGGAAATTATTCCAGTGAAAATGTATTAAAAATTTATAAATCAAGGAATTTAAATCTTCTCATAGTTTGAAGGTCGTGTATACTATATGGGCTGCATTCTCTTATTATGCACAAACACACAGGGCTAGAAATTCGGCCGTGTAGCACCCTTTGTATAGGCCCTACGCGGCTCCCTGAACTTCCAAAATGGCGTCTGGAACGCACGCACAAGCTTCTAGCGTGACATGCACCGGACGCTATCTTGATAAAGGGGTTCGCGCGGGCACAGGTAACGAACACCGGCTGCATGTAAAGTAAGGAGAATATGCGTTAGATCAGTGTGTAACGTGATTTAAAGGGATAGACACCATTTTGGCACTTAATGCTGCAGCCAATATACTGTCTTAACCACGACCAGCTAAACATGTCAGAGAGCCTGGAAGACCCCCCACCAGCACTATTTAAAGTGACCACACAGGATTTACAGGTTAGTTGCTGAATTATTGCTTCTGGCTGCTGATGCATTTGTATCCGTTTTTGGAGGTCTCCTATACTTGAATACTAGGACTAGGGGACATAGCCTAACATTTAGAGCCTGGACTTGCTGGAGTGAAGTTAGGAAATGCTTCCACACGCAAAGGGTGGGAGAAGTTTGGAACGCTCTTCCACAAACGGTATTTAGTGCTAGCTCAATTGTTGATTTTACGTCTGAGATTGATAGATTTTGTTAACTAAGGATATTAAGGGATATGGGACTAAGGCGGATATATGGGGTTAGGTCACAGATCAACCATGATCTCAGTGAATGGCAGAACAGGCTCGAGGGGCTAAATGCCACTGACACTTGCCGTTATGCGCTACCTTCTCCTGCGAGAAAGCGGGACGTTGTGTTGGTGAGTGTCCTGCAGGTTATTTGGGTGATGTGCCTGCCATGATTGAATAGCTGCCAGTGTGTGTGACCTGTGAGTGTGCGGCTTGCAACAGTAGTGATGTGCGAGGGTGAGAGGAAGCATCTGATTCGAAGAGTTGAGCACTGATTGAAAGACTTTATTGGCAGGTGGGTGATGGGGTGTAGTGCGTGGAGCAGTGGTGCGGTTAGTGGTGCAGTTGGTAGGAGATGCCACTTGACCTCACTCACTTTGACCACTCTCGTCAAAGCATTGAACTTTTTCCTGCACTGCATCCATGTTCGTGGTGCTATGTGCCTGGCATTGACTTTGTCCCCTATTGCCTCCCACTGCCTCTTGAGCATATGTCTGGAGGGCCTCTTGCCCCCCCTACGGACATAGAATGCCCCTCCTTCTGTCCACCTCGTGCACCAAGGTCTCCAGTGCATCAGCACAGAACCTTGGTGCACACTCTCTCGCAGGCCTGGTACAAACTCAGATTGGCAGATTGGTGAGGTCTGGCATGCAGACTGGAGGATGTGGGATTTAGTAGCGTGCAATCTTTATTCATTGTTTTCACATAACTCATCAGTTTGTAAACATAGGGACGGAAACTTCATCTGTGTTTTACACGTGCAATGTCTGATCTCTGTCAGACTCCGTGTGGACCCGTATCTTATATTTTGCACTTACATATATGGTGCAGGCTGCCTTTAAGAGGTGTGAGCAACACACATGAGATTTGAGCCCCCCTGCTGGTGAGAAGTGCCGAAACTGGAGAGAACAGCACAGCTAGGCCCCCATGATGCGCTTCAATCAGGTAAATGAGGAGGCAGCACGAATCTAACGTGCTGCCTGCATCGGAACCACCGGGCACGGGCTAATTATGCACCACGCCTGGCATTGGGGGTTAACCAATTTAACCCTCCTAATCTGGTACGGTTGTAACCCATTAGGGTCGCATGGGACAGTAGATCAATTATTGAATTTAAGTGTAGACATTTGCGCTGGTGCAAATACCAACTGAAAGGAGAATTTCCTCGGAGCTGCTCCTGCTCCTTTGACGCAACTTTGCCGGAAGTACAGTATAAATCTATTTTACATGCTTCATAGGGTTCTGCCGCAATTCCAGCAAAGTTAGGTTAGTGGAGCACCCTCTCCAAGGCCTTGACATCCTTCCTAAAGTGTGGTGCCCAGAATTGGCCACAATACTCCAGCTGGGGCCTCACCAGTGTTTTATAAAGGTTTAGCATAACTTCCTTGATTCAACTTTTGTTTTTGAGGAAGTGGAGGTGCAATCTACGGTAACTACTGACCTTTACAAACAACAGTGACGACACTTCCAAGTAATTAATGTGGGAAGAACTATATCAAATGCAAGTTATTTTCTTCAGCGGGAAGGTAAAATTATATGGCACAGGCTGAAAGCATAGCCTCACCTCAATGTGAAGCAGTCCACCCCTCGCAGAGTGCTGCAGTACTTGTAGGACGACAAGAGTATCTGAACAGTTGAACAGTGCCAGTACAGCCACAACTTTGCTGATTATATCAACGACAAATAGAAGTACCCTGTCTAAACAACTGGCTTAAAAATATGGGGTTGAATCCCCCGCAGGGACTCTCCCCTTATCCACTGGCTTTCAAAATGTCTCTATATAACAGTAAATTTAATACTCCATAGGAAATCCAGGCAACAGTCCTGATTGTGATACTGCTGCACACATTGGAAATATCAACTGAACCTTTATTCACCTTAGGAACATTAAGGACTTGACATGACACAATTTGTAATACTAGCAAGTCACTTTATTTCATTACATCTATGACATACTACAATACAACTATAAATTTTAAAAAGATTGAGAAACTTATAGTCAGAGTCATGCTCATGTTCATATATTTTGATTGTACTATTCGTGAAAAAGTTAGCTTCAAAAAACTCACTATTACACTATTTTGTTTGAGAAGGAAAAGAGAGATATTTACTGGCTGAATACGGACTGCAGTAGTATCAACCTCACTTTGTCAACCACTGTCTGACTTTCATGAACCATTATGACTGTAGAAAATATTGCAGCTTTCAATATTCACACACTGACTCCCTCCAAAAGATTGCAATGCCGCACATTCATTCACAACCAATGTATCTTAGAGCATCACAAACAGCAGGTTTTTTTTCGCGAGTAAGTGACTTGGGTGTATTTATCTGCAGATGGGGGGAGGGAAGTTCCTAAGGCTCATGCTTTGTAAAGTTTAATGGTACATTCCAACTTGTAAATATTGCCAAAATAACTTTGCAAAACAATCTTTGTTCCCTTTCTTTCATTTGCCTTATACCATTGCCAGGACAGTACAACGCTTTCAATTGGTGCATTTCAAAGCTCCACATTCTACTTGGTATGCTGGTGCTATCAGATTTCCCTGTCTTCTATTGCAATTGCTGTAGAAATTTAACTCAAGTGCAGGAAAGAAAAATAAATGATGAGTATCATTAGGAAAAGGTTACTGAATTCAGTAGCATAGGTGTAATAATGACAAGCAGATAGCTTTTTTTATATGTTCCAATTATGTTATATGACAATTTTCTCCCATTCATTTCTATTGCAGTAGGAAAGCTAATTTTAGCAGTTTGGCTTGGCTCTACATCCAGTGAGATTTGACTGCTTTTCTTTTTATTTAGCAGATCTCTGAACTGGGACTGCTTTGCCCACCTGTAAGGGTGTAATCATATTCCAACTGTTGTGCCATTTATAGTGTAAATGCAGCTTGAAACTACACTAAAACCCGACCTGATACCACAGCAAAGCAGAGTGAGATTCCCTACAGGCAGGAAGCTCACACTGCTGTGCTTCAGAGTCTGATTGGGCCTTCACACTCAATTTACACTACACAAATTTAGTGTCAGTATGAAGTCAAAGCCACTTCATACTGACACTAAACTTGTATTGTGAATGCACCGTAAAAGTATATATAGGATCAAAAATTCCACTCGGGCCCAGGGTGCATCTCCAGAAGGGGAATTGGAAACTAGGTCAGAACCCAGTTCTGCTAGAATTCTGGATAACAGGCTTGAAAATTCTGGTACGGGGGGAAAAGGGTGAATCTTCCAAATGCTGCCCCACACCCTCTACCCACTCTGTCAAAGGGATTTGTCCGGGGAGCTCCCCAATCTTCCCCAGGAAATTCCACTCAGTATGTCACCTGCTAGGCCCAACTGAACCCACATCTGATGACAGCAGGCAAATGTTCCATCAAGAGCCTTCCCAAGGTGGCAGGATACCACAGGAAAAACATAATTGATCCTGGGGCAATCGATTACCTTAAAGAGCCAGACCAAATTGCTCCTTTGGTTACTAAAGAGTTGTATAGCTCTATTTGTGTTAGGCCCTTCCCAGGCTGGCTGTGCTCTGTCGGTGTGGCATGGTGTAACCTTACAGGTACGGTGTCATTTGGGAGATACTCGGCATTATTCTGAGTTGGTGGACTTAGACCCCACTCCACCAATGCAGCAGAGCCATTGGAATTACAGCCCCATATTATTTAATGTACACATGAAAAACTCCCAACTTCAAGTGAAAAATGCCCTAAATTTCCTCAGAGCTGTTGCTGATCTGCCACCGTAACTTCATTGGATGTGTGGTGGAAACCCTATTTACGCTCGTGAACAGGGTTTACCGCCGCACATACGGTAAAGTTACTGCAGTGGAATGGGTGCAGCTCCGAGGAAATTCCAGGCTACGAACACTAAATTTCAAACTGAAAAGAATTCAGTGGGGTAGATTTTCAACTGGTGTTGCGGATCGGCCACCTGTAATAGAAACTGCCCAATTTCCATTTAAATCAAGGGAAATGAAAATCGGGTGGCCTTTATAATGGTGAATGATCCACAACGACATTTAGGTGGCAAGTTGAAAATCTACACCAATATGTCCTAAAATTAAATGTTATGTTTATTGAAGCTTTTTAATCAGTGCCTTAGAACACACTGAATAGACTAAGAATAATTATTTGATGCTCATATTTTATAACCACATAAATGTAATTGGTTTGATGAATGGATAAATATTTTTACAAACAAATATTATGCAAAGTAGAATCATTTCTTTATACTTAAAGACATGATTTCTACCAGTAAAGTGGATACTGGTTCAGCTGAAGCAATAAAACAAAAATGAATCAATTCCTGTTTTGGCAAAAAGTACTTGGGTTTGGGTTAAGGGTGGGAAAAAGATAAGAAATAATCAGATCAGCTAATGAACAGGATCTAAAAGCAAGCCAGACAGGCTGAATGGAATTCTCTACTCCCTACATTTTTATAGCATGAAAGACTGGCAAAATCTATTCAAGTATACTGATTTGTGATTTTCACAATCCATGATTAGGAAGCAGCTTGACTTTTTTCATATTTAACATCTTTTCCTTATTTCTTAATGTCCTATGTTACACGATAATGTAGATTTTTTAAACTAGATTTCTTTACAAACATTCTAGATCACAATACGAGAATGGATTAGGAAAAAAAGCAGGGCTTTTGGCAGATACAAAAGGCTAAAGACGGAGGAAGCCCTAGAGGAGTACAAAAAGTGCAGGGGGATACTTAAAAAAGAAATTAGGAGATCAAGGAGGGGCCATGAAATAACACTGGCGAGCAAAATAAAGGAAAATCCTAAGATGTTTTATAAGTATATTAAGGGTAAGAGGATGACTAGGGAAAAAATAGGGCCCATTAGGGACAAAAATGGCAATCTGTGTGTGGAGCCGGCAGATGTAGGAGGGGTTCTAAATGAATTTTTTGCATCTGTTTTCACTATGGAGAAGGACGATGTAGACATAGAAATACGGCAGGGGGACTGTGATATACTCGAACATATTAACATCGAGCGGGAGGAGGTATTGGCGATTTTAGCAGGCCTAAAAATGGATAAATCCCCAGGCCCGGACGAAATGTATCCCAGGCTACTGTGCGAGGCAAAGGAGGAGATTGCGGGGGCTCTGACACATATATTCAGAACCTCTCTGGCCACAGGGGATGTGCCAGAGGACTGGAGAACCGCTAATGTAATACCATTATTCAAGAAGGGGAGTAGGGAAAAACCGGGGAACTACAGGCCAGTGAGCCTAACATCAGTGGTAGGAAAATTATTGGAGGGTAACGCAGTGGATGTGGTATACATGGATTTCAGTAAGGCCTTCGATAAAGTCCCGCACAGGAGACTGGTCAAGAAGGTACGAGCCCATGGAATCCAGGGTGCCTTGGCACTTTGGATACAAAACTGGCTTAGTGGCAGAAGGCAGAGGGTGATGGTCGAAGGTTGTTTTTGTGACTGGAAGCCTGTGGCCAGTGGGGTACCACAGGGATCGGTGCTGGGTCCCTTGCTGTTTGTGGTCTACATTAATGACTTGGATATGAATGTAAAAGGTATGATCAGTAAGTTCGCTGATGATACAAAAATTGGTAGGGTGGTAAATAGCGAGGAGGATAGCCTCAGTCTGCAGGACGATATAGATGGGTTGGTCAGATGGGCGGAACAGTGGCAAATGGAATTTAACCCGGAAAAGTGCGAGGTGATGCACTTTGGAGGGACTAACAAGGCAAGGGAATACACAATGAATGGGAGGACCCTAGGCAAGACAGAGGGTCAGAGGGATCTTGGTGTTCAAGTTCACAGATCCCTGAAGGCGGCGGAACAGGTAGATAAGGTGGTAAAGAAGACATATGGGATACTTGCCTTTATTAGCCGAGGCATAGAATATAAGAGCAAGGAGGTTATGATGGAGCTGTATAAAACACTGGTTAAGCCACAGCTGGAGTACTGTGTGCAGTTCTGGTCGCCACACTACAGGAAGGATGTGATCGCTTTGGAGAGGGTGCAGAGGAGATTCACCAGGATGTTACCAGGGCTGGAGCGCTTCAGCTATGAAGAGAGACTGGGAAGATTGGGTTTGTTTTCCTTGGAGCAGAGGAGGCTGAGGGGGGACATGATTGAGGTATACAAAATTATGAGGGGCACAGATAGGATGGATACTAAGGAGCTTTTTCCCTTCGTTGAGGGTACTATAACAAGGGGACATAGATTCAAGGTAAAAGGCGGGAGGTTTAGAGGGGATTTGAGAAAGAACTTTTTCACCCAGAGGGTGGTTGGAGTCTGGAACTCACTGCCTGAAAAGGTTGTGGAGGCAGGAACCCTCACAACATTCAAGAAGCATTTGGATGAGCACTTGAAATGCCATAGCATACAAGGCTACGGACCAAATGCTGGAATATGGGATTAGAGTAGACAGGGCTGATGGCCGGCGCGGACACGATGGGCCGAAGGGCCTCTATCCGTGCTGTATAACTCTATGACTCTATGACTCTATGACAATATGTTTGAAGTCCTTGCTCTTGGCAACCATTAATAATTAGCATTTCTTTACCTTTCTCTTTCAATTTTTTCAATTACAAGAAACTGGTATTGTGTTTTATTTTGTAGCAATGCTTTTCTTGTTGATTTTGGGAGTGCACTGGCATCAGTTTGGTGCTGAGAAAGATTCTCACAAGAGCCCTAAACTCCGTTATGATATTCTTATTACAGGTTTACCAGAAAACAATTTGAAATACATTACTGTAATTTGCCTAAAAAAAGTGTCTATTCTTATTCATTCGGCAATGTCTGTATTCTGAGATCTGATTAATGATCACATGGAACCTATGGACCAAACATATGTTCTGATTATATATCTTCTGACTGGATCAATTTGATGTGGGATTTTGTATCTGTTGGCAGCTATCCTGCCCCACATTTTGGCATTCCACTCCCAGGTCTGGCATGAGTGCACTTCGAGCCCTCCCCAAGTGCTCCCAGCCCCCTAATAAGAGTTCCCATCACCCCATATCTCTTGTGTCTCAGCACCTCCCCCTCTGCCCCCGCCCCATTCTGATTTCTCTGGCCAGGTATTGTTGGAATAGGATTAGGAGATGGCATAAGGGAAATTGATGGGAACAATCTTCTGCTCTATAATTTGACTAAAATGTTTTGGAGGTGGTTAGACAGTTCCAAAAGCATTACACAGATATCCAAAGGGAGAGTCATGGCTCCATACCAGGAAAAGATTAGACAAAACCTCTGGAAGCCACAGAAATTAAGTCTTAAGTCTGCCTTCAGGTCCCATGAGAGGTGTGAGGAAAAAGATTGAAAGACAGGCGGAAAGAAAGTGAGGTATGCAGAGAGCGTGGGTGACATACTGAAGAGTCAAAGGGAAGTACAGACTTACAGAAAAGGGGAAAGATAAAGGGTGAAAGACAAACAGAAAGACTGAGAGAAGGTAGAATTAGAGAGTGAGAGACAAGCAGTGAGGCAGTAACAGGAAAAGAAAGAAAAAAAACTGTATTTTTCAGATTGTCTGTGAGCAATACTATAGGAGATAATACTAATAATTTTTGTATGAAATGTTAGTTATTATAATTTATCTATCTATAGAATTTCAGTATTTTGTGGCTGTTTCTATTTAGGTATAGACTCAGCAAATGTTGCATTTCAAAGTTATGGAGAAACAAACTTTTATAGCTACGTTTATTTAAAACCGAACATGCAATTAAAGTTATGCAAGTTATTAAAGTGTAACTTTTTGAATTTCCTCTACTGGCAATTTTCCTAGATGATGATAAAGCAATGAAAGAACTTAAGCAGGAATCTCTATATAGTCCCTTCAATCCTGTTGACTGGTTAAAGCTACAATTAGACTATCTGTCATTATCAATGGATGTTCTTTAGTTTGAACTTGGGTGACATAGGTCGATGTGCCAGACAGGAAATTCCATCCCAGGCCCAATACTGGACTCCTCGTCCAGCCCTCTTCTCATCCTAGCAACTAAGAGATTGGCTATTGCATCAGACAGCCTCCCAGCATTGAAAATGAAAGCAATCAATAATAAAGTCCTTTGGAGAAACTTTGTTGTTTTGTCTGATTGTCCATGGCACTATGTTCCTCCCTTACTCAACCAGATTGATTTCCTTTCCAGCTACCTTGCCAATCAGTCAATCAAGATAATCACATTTGTTGCATATTGGACATGGTGTACATTGGCAGATTTAGTTTCTTAAGTGGATTTTATAGAGAATTTAACAAATAGTAATTGTACTGTTCAATCTGCAAATCACTTACCAATCTTGATCTGGAGATCAAGTAGGATATCCATCATATCAAGATGTTGTCAGTGCTGATACTAGTATTAGCTCTACTGTGCATCCTCTGCTATTTTATCCACACATGCTAAACTCCTGAGCAACAAAGACACTAATGTAACCAACAAAGACACTAATGCCAAAATGTAGATTTAAAAGAGCACATGTTGAATGATTGGATATGTGCATAGAAATAACTAGAACAGAATATTTTTAAATTGCAGAATTATTTGGGCCAAACACTCATTTATATCTTCAGTTCCTATTGAGCATGAGAATTTTTTTTCTGTTCTAAGGGTACTTTTGTCTCTTCCTTTGTTTGGTTCTACTACATGGTATACTATCCTCAGCCAAAACAGCGGGCAAATAAGCAACTCCAAGACCTCCATCAATAAAGCCACTGCCAGGCAGTGTGCAAGAGAAGCTGTGTGACTTTCCCTCTGATCTCCCATACTGGGAGATCAGAGTGACAACACACAGTAACATCAGAGAAACTGGATTTTGTTCGTACTTTTTGAGCCTCCCCCAACTACGACTAATTGGGAATAAGCCAAAAAGGTCCACACACGAAATGTCTTACCTTCTGTCCTCTCTGCAGCTGCTGCCTGACCAGCTGGTTTTGTTTGAGTTCCAGCATCTGCAACTTTTTGTTTATGGTGAAAATGGGTAAACTGCTTAAAGTGGTAGCTGGAAGACTGCATTCCATCTGATAACTTTCATATTTGTTCATTGTTTTGCACCTTCCTTGTTCCTGACTAAGGGAGCAAAATTATTCCATTTACCAAGATCATTTTCTTTTCCCAAGAATGACACTATTTTTCTAACTTAATGAACACATGGACATTGCTGAGATTCCAATCACATATCCACAGCTCTGAACTGCCAGACATATTTCACCAGCTGTTGAACTGCAACTGTTTCATTTAATTTTGATCATTCACTTAATCTGTTCCCTTAAAGCCAATGCATGGGGTCAACAAAGTCTAATTACTCTTAGTGGTGGCTGAATCACTGCTATAAATTGCAAACAGCCTGTATGCTCATCTAAAAGTATTTTTAATGACAACGCAGGAGGTTATCTATTGTCTAAATGAGCACATCACTTCTGATGGCTTTGTGAGAAAGTGAATGGCATGGTGTGCTCCTAAGCCCTACAGACAAGAAGATCCCCAGTTTGACCCATGGAGGTGAATTTCTGTGAAGGTTCTCTTACTCATCCGCCCTAACCTCAGAGGATGATCCACAGAAACCCTGGGGAAACAAAGTAAACAGCATTTATACTGTTTTTCCAGAGTTTCCTTGGCTCTTCCACCGAAGTTACAGCAGACAAGCAGGAGAACCCCTGTGGAAATCCGCCCCCATCCCCTCCGCCCCGGTCTACGCTGAGTCAACTTATCTCAGCTGGGCTCTACAACTGCCTTCAATGCACATAAACTATATGGGGCAAAAATCAGCCAGGACTCTCACCCTTTGACTCAAAAATAGACAGCCCTCTTGATACAAGAGCTGTTACGTACGAGAAGGCCCATTCATCAAAACATTGCCTTCGAGTATCAGTGACACCTTGGCTCAACTGGTAGCACTCTTGCCTCTGGGTCAAAAAATCATGGGTTCAAGTTCCACTCGATTTGAACTCCTAAGCTAGACTGACACTTCACTTCAGTACTGAGTGTACCACATTGCTGAAGATGCTAGCCTTTAGAGGAGAGAGCTCTCTTGTCCTGGCAAACAGTTCTTCCTTAACCAATGCCATCAAAAGCAAATTAACTGGTCATTCACCTTGTTGCTGTTAATTTGATCTTGCTGTGTGCAAAATGGCTATTGCACTTACGTTAGCCTACGCAGCAATAGTGACTGTACTTCAAAGTAATTAACTAAAGGGGAGATTTTCCTGACTCGCCTAAGCACAGTGAATATCTGAAAATCATGCAGATCAAAGTACGCACCTGAAAAGGAACCTGCCCAATTTTCCAGTTGTGGTGCGTAGACACAAGAAAATCTTCCTTCATATGTGAAATGCTTTAGGACAACCCGAGAAATGTGATATGATAAGGGGCTATACAAGTTCTTTCTATATCTTAATCTCCCTTTATAGCACTGCTAAATATTTAGGTCTGTCGTAGATACACTCTCCTATTCAGTGGTGTCAGTTGCTCCCTTAAGCGGACTGAGCGTCTTACTTTTATGGGAGTTGACTCACACTGCCCTATATCCACTGGTATAATATCATATCCCATGGATGTAACAATCATACCCCCTCGTGACCTGAACTGGTATCTGTGCCTTTTGCACATGCATTTCTTCAAAATCTCTAATGGCAGACTGAGCGAACACTTGGTGAGTCGAGGTTTAATGTGAAACATTCGACTGCTTTATTTCACATCAGGTGACCATACAGAGCAACATTTATGATCAGGTTCACTTACTTCAATCAATACAACTTAGCTTTGCGTAATAATATAAAATAATGAATGCACTATTCTCTCTCGCCTCACTGGGCCGTCCTATTGAACTTAAACAGAATACCTCCCTGGTGTTCTGTCCTACAGCCAGGGCAGTGCCTCCACTCTCTGCAGTCTCATGTCTTTTTTTGAACCTGCCTTTTGCTGCCTGACTGCCTCCACAACAGTCAGAGACCCAGGGGTAGACCTTGACTTTGTGCGATAGTGTAAAACTGATGACTGCAAGTCGGCAGCCCGTTTTACATCTCTCCCGATTTTTATTTCCATTGACTTCGATGAAGAGACAAGGTAGGTCAGCGAGCACAAGAATGGTGGGTGAGTGGGATTTGGTGTGGGTTAGGATGTGGGCATCAGAGTTTTAGATGAGTTCAAGTTTATGGTGGGTTGAAAATGAGAGGCTGGCTGGGAAAGCATTGGAATAGTCAAGTCTAGAGGTAACAAAAGCATGGATGAAGGTTTCAGCAGCAGGTGAGATGAGGTGGGTGGCGACAGACGTTGTTATGGAGGTGGAATTAGGCGGTCTTTGTGATCGACTCAGCTCATGTTTAATTGGACACTGAGGTTGCGATCAGTCTGGTTCAGCCTGAGACAATGGCCAGGGAAGGGGTGGAGTTTGCGGCGGGGGCCGAAGACAACGGCTTTGGTCTTCCCAATTTTATTGAAGCTTAAATGGAGAAAATTGCGGTTTGTGCAGGATTGGTTGTCGAACAAGCAGTCTAACAACACAGATGGTGGAGCGGTCGAGAGAGGTGGTCGTGAGGTAGAGCTAGGTGTTGTCAGTGTACATGTGGAACCTGATGTCACATTGTTGGATGATGTCGCCGAGGATCAGCATATAGTTGAGAAACAGAAGAGTGCCAAGGTTAAATCCCTGGGGGGACACCAGAGGTGACGGTGTGGGAATATTAGCCATCTTTCATCTAGGAGGCAGTTTTTTTAAACTCAAGACAGTACACACTGTTTTCAAAAAATCCAACATTAAAAGCAAGACTTTTTCCAAATCCTTTCTGGAAAAATGGTCAATACATCTTAAAATGTGACAAACACCCAATTGTACTTTGGACACGACCAATGTTTATTTCTGGAACATTATTCCAAGCATTTACCAGTTTTTGACTAAAGCAGTTCTTCCTGACATTTCGGTTCTAAATTTACTTTTCACTATTTTCCATCTATGTCTTACTGGCATCTTTTGAATGATATGTTGTTGTAACTGTTATTGTGCATACGGTCTTGTTATGCAAGTGCTTTGGCAAAGATCTTCAGTCACTACACAGGCCAGAATATTTCACAAAAGACATCCACTCATTTGCTCAACAGAAGCTGCACTCCCTGTGAAAATTCCAAAAGTTTGAATTTCTGAGAATCTAAGAGGCTTGTTACATTACAGTTTTCATCGATGCAAAGTGGCTCCAGGTTTAAATCTATGTAAACTGCGAGATATAATTTGGGTATGTAGCTCAACAGTAGAAGGTTAAAAATTACCTTTTTTTTTAATAGCGTTCCCAGGTAGTCCAATGGGGATTTTTGGAACTTAGCTTCACACTGGATTACAGCTATATTGCAACTAGTGCAAAGTTGAAGCAACGTGAGACTACCTAATTAACTAAAGTAGGTAAGCTGGCCAGTTCCTTGTTTCTAGGCAGTCTAGAAGATATCATCAGGGAATGTTATGCATTTGGCTGAGCTAATTGCAGGATAATTCTTTCTTTGAAGATTAGCGCAGCTGTAAAGAAAAAGTGCACTGTCCACTCCAACTTTGAAAAACACACATTATAATGAATTTGGTTAATAGCTGTCAGTAGGAGATGTTGACTTTGGTGAGAGATACTACTGTAGACTAAATAGTTAAAACAGACTTATGTCTAGTTGTAAAGTGTATGAGAATACTAGTTTTTTTTCTTTAGGATTACATGGGTGTTTTTTCAGTCCATTGTGGAGTTTTACTTGGAGCTGTTATACTTGGTCACTGCCTTTGTCCCTTCTGACATGGCGTGTTTGGCCAACTCCCCGGGCAACAGCAGGCGCACGGCAGTCTGGATCCCCTGGGAGCTGATGTTGCAGCGCTTGTTGTAATGGGCCAGGTGAGAAGCCTCACCCACAATGCGCTCGAAAATATCGTTCACAAAAGAGTTCATGATGCTCATGGCCTTGGAGGAGATGCCGGTGTTGGGGTGAACCTGCTTCCTCACCTTGTAGATGTAGATGGAATAACTCTCCTTCCTCAACCTTCTCCGCTTCTTGCCGCTCTTTGCTGGCGCTTTATTCAAGGCTTTCTTGGCGCCCTTCTTGGGAGCTGCTTTCTTCTCCTCTGGCATTTTCAAACTCAATTACATGGGAAGTTTGAGATCTATAGGACTGAGCTCTTTTCCATGGTAACACAATGATATCACAATTGGTCACTGCCCTAATAGGCGGCAGTCCAGAGCTTGTTAAAGCTGACCTCAGAACTTTTAGACTCCACAGTTGCTGCAGTTTCAGATAGCCCAGAACACCCCTGACTATTATTAGTTGTAGCTTTTCTCCCGAGAACAGGGCAGACATCAGAATTCCATTTCATTTGTTCCTGTTGACTTGCTAATCTTATCATCTGTCAATAGTGTGTTAAAGGAACCAGAAAAGCAAACATTCTTACTGCTTCAGCAAACTCTAAAAATATTGAGGGTTAGAAGCTAATTGCCTATTACTGTTTTTTTAAATTCATTTGATTTCAGATAGCCTTCAAGACAGCTAATCATTTCTTTACAGACTCTATAGTAAATGTGTAGTGGATCTGTTTTGATTTAGAAAGCCAATCGCAAACTTAACACTCAAAAAAATAAGGGGGGTTAAATTGGATAACCCCCCGAACCCAGGCGCGGGTGTCACGGCGCGTGATTAACCTACGCCCGGTTGTTCCGATGCAGGCAGCATGTGAGATTCATGCTGCCTGGTCACTTACCTGATTCCAGCGCGAGCAGCCAGGCCTAGCTGCGTTGTTCAGTGACTTCTCACCAGCAGGGGGCCCTGATATCAAGGGAGTGATCAAGGTGAATGAGGTCAACTGTCAAGTGGCATCTCCTACCAACTGCACCACTAGCCGCATCCTGTGCTCCACGCACTACACCCTCCCGTCACCCACTACCAACAAATTCTTTCAATCAGTACTCAACTCAGATGCTTCCTCTCACCATCACACTTACCAATGTTGCAAGCCACACACCCACAACTCACAAGTCACACACACAGGCAGCTATTCAACCACGACAGGCATATCACCCAGACATCCTGCAGGACACTCACCAACACACGTCCTGCTTTCTTGCAGGAGAAGGTAGTGCATAACAGGAGGCATCAAGTGGCAGTGATATTTAGCCCCTCGAGCCTGTCCCGCCGTTCAATGTGATCATGGTTGGTTTGTGACCTAACTCCATATGCCTGCCTTAGCCCCACATCCCTTAAAACCCTTGGTTAACAAAGATCTATCAACTTCAGATTTAAAATTCACAATTGAGCTAGCACAACTACCGTTTGCGGAAGAGCGTTCCAAACTCCTACCACCCTTTGCGTGTAGAAGCCTTTCCTAACTTCACTTCTGCAAGTCCTGGCTCTAATTTTTAGGCTATGTCCCCTAATCCTAGTATTCAAGTATAGGAGACCTCCAAAAACTGGTACAAATGCATCTGCAGCCAGAAGCAATAATCCAGCAACTAACCTGGTCCCTTTAAATAGTGCTGGAGGAGGACCACCTCCGGGCCCTCTACAACATGTTCAGCTGCTCGTGGTTAAGACCGTGCTTTGGCTAGAGTGTTGAGTGCCAAAATGGTATCGATCCCTTTGAAATCAGAGTTGTACACTGATCTAACGCATATTCTCCTTACTTTACATGGTTCATTATCTGCGCCTGCGCAAACGTCTTTACCAATATGGCGTCCAGTACACAACACGCTAGAAGTGTACACGTGCATTCTGGACACCATTTTGGGACCTTAGGAGGCCGCACAGTACCTACAAAACGGGCGCAACGCAGCCAAATTAATAGCCCATACAAATTAAACACCACCGCTAAGCTCAAGATGAAGGTAGTGCAAAATAGATAGGAAACAAGAAGCAATAGATAAGAGAATGCAGAAATGTCTTTTCATCCCATTGCCAAATATCACGAGCCTCTTCAAGAAATAGTCAGTATGAGATGCTTCATTATGCTAATATATTTGCTGTGATGTTTCCGAATCATGGCTCCTGAATATTTCCTGTTACATTTACACTGTCATATGAAACGTTAGACCTCATTACAAGAAGATGTGAGAGTCCCAAGGAACATGTTGCAATAATGATGGTCAGCCTAAATTAATTAAATAAATATTTAAACTATTATTATGAATATCAAATCTTGGCAGAATCTTGTTAGTCCTGCAAGAACTCAATCCAATTCTAAATTATGCTGAAAGATTCAGTTAGAGAATTCAATAAGTAGGGAATGGGGTTAATAACTAATATTAGCATTGCTTTTAATTAAATTCAATTGTAATATTTCTAACTAATTTTATTTGAAGAATTGTTTTTACCTCACAAATATGTGAAATTAGAAAGATCTACAAATTTAACTTTTCCGAGCATTTCTTGTGGGGCAGGAGTGCACTTGCTCACTTCTGCTCTTCCTTGCTCCACGTCAACCTTAAAAAAAGTTTACCCGCCTTTTTAGTCATAGCCACTTACTAAGCTGCATCCACGCCCAGAAAAGCTGAGCTGAGCAGGCCCACTTTCTTGGAGGGGACCTAAACAGGCGTTAAACCCCTAATTAGCATTTGCAACGGGCCTAACACCTGCTTTAGGTGGCTGCCGCAAATACCTGAAAATCGTCTGGGACGTTTTTCGGGCGTCTTTGGGGTGCAGGGCATAACTCTGCGAAATCAGTCATTACTGCCCCCATTTTCTGTTCAGGAAATGGGCACAATGATGATCAATTTCTAACCCAAAGTCTAGAGGAGACAGTTTTAAGATAAAGATGTGAAAAGAAAATAGGAAATTTAGGCCACAGTTTTTTTTTAGTAAGAGGTTGATAGAACAATGGAACAAATAACCAGTAGCAGTGGTGGAACAGAAATCATGATTTGTTTTAAAAGAGGACTAGATGAATTCCTATTAGGAATTGGGAATTTCAGAATCATGGTGAGAAGACCTAAGGGAGATTTGGAAGGGTAGGCTAGATGGATGGATTTCTGCTCATAACCTTGCACACGGGGTGGGGGAGAGGTGAATTTCCACAGGGGTTCTCCTGCTCATCCGCTGTAATTTTGGCCGTTTACATTGGTGTTTCCGAGTGTCCGCGTTTCGTCTGCTGAAGTTACAATCGACGAGTGAAAGAATCCCCATGAAAATTCAACCTCAGGGAGTCAAGAACAAATATTGTCCTCAGGTGAAGCTGGGTTAGAGGGTGGTGGATAACTGGACCAGAGCATGCAGATGTAATTCAGTCCCTGTTTTAAAGTCATACATTCTATAGCACATTCATGCTACATTATTATTTATATTGAAATAACAAAACTGATAGGAATTATAATAAATTTGATTATAATTAAGTGTGACAGAAGTAGTATTACATTTGCAGGAAGTACACACACACACACACACACACACACACACTTTGGGGGGGTGGGTGGGGTGGGGTGGGGGGGGGGGGGGGGAGATTTTCTATAGAACCACCAGATCGAAATGGGGAGAAACTTACCCCCCCCCCCCATCCCATTCCCGCTCGTGATCTGGCCAACGCCATCCTGAAAGTAGCCGACTCCTAGGCGGCCATAGCATCTGCCACTTTCAAGCCGTAGGCCCTTTATATATGCAAATAAGGGTCCCATGACGTACATAGGACCCCACCTGCCATTTTGGAAGACAGCTTGGCAGAGCGTACACTGCGCGCACTCAGCCCAATTTTACCCAGTGGTATAGCCAAAGAGGACCAAAAAATGGTAAGTTTAAAATTATATTTGTGGGGCCAGGAAGAGCAGAAGTGTTCCTCTGGGCTCCAGAAGAATAACGTGGGCTGCTGCCTCCCGGGTCTTGCGCTCGTCCATGATCACCCCACCCTGGAACTACCCTGCTGCTGGCCAGGTCAGCCTCCGGGCCAACTGATATTGCACCAGCTCAGAGCCTGTTGCACGGCTCCTGTTTGGCGCCCATAGCCTGCTGGCAGCAAGGTAATAACCCGGCCCTTAAAAAATATGTATGTATATATATCTACACGAACAACAGTGCAGGTTATACTTGTATAATGTGGTTAAAGCACCTATGGGATATATGCCAGCTAGTAAAATATAGAACTGACTCCATCTGGAGTTTGGAAAATACCAAGCAGTCTGAAGGACTACTTGATGAAAATCTCCCCCTCCCCCATGAGGCCAGACAAACCCAGAGAAGAGTAGGCCAACACAGATCGGATGAACAAGTTAACAACAGTCCATGTTCCCAAAGCCCCACAAAGGGCGGTGACACAATTCCGAAAGCTTATCATTCCAGCCCAGCTAAAGCCCAGAGGTCACCACCAATTGATCATCATTGCCAAATTTGCCTTGTGCTCAGCCGGTGCAGACTTGTGCTGATAATCCTCATGTACCAATGTATTTTTCCTCAAGTACTATGTGACAAAACGGAACAGTGCCTTTCCAAAATACATTTTTTCTTAACAAAATAATTTTAAAAGATTTTTCTATCCAATAGTGCAGTAATAGTATAGCTGCAGTGCTGGTCGCATATCTTGCTTATAAATCATGAACCATCATCTAAGCTGTTGAATATAAATAATGCTGCTGTTATATTTGAGAAATGTACATGGAATGAATCTATGCCTGAGGAAAAGTTCCTCTGTTGTGGAATATTCACAGTAACAAAGTTTCTATTCATCACTTTGATCTACTTGGCTAAGATTCGTGAATCTTCAGGCGATGATAAAAGTATTCTCTAATGTGTCAAATACTGACTATTCCTCATAACTTTCCAAGTACATCTGTTTGTTTTATATTATCTCCTTACAGCATGTTTCTGAATTTTCCAGGATTAAAGAAAAATGAATCAATTTTCTTTTGTTGTTTTCTTGTTTCAGTAATAAATATAGTGCCAACTGAAGTGGTTTATACTGACAGGAGAAATATTTTGAATTCATTTGTACAAAACCTTGATCTGAACAGATTCCTACTGCCCTTCCGGACCTGATTCTAAAGTATTTGCATTATTTTCTACAATTCCTGCATCAAATTCTGTTTGTGTCACGTTTCCTCCCCCCTTTATTTTGCATCAACATGCATTTTCAAACACCTCTGATTCTGCCCTCCAACCATCACACTGCCACTAAATAAAGTGTAGGTTATTATCAGGGCTACTACTACTACTACTACAACAACAACTCGCCTTTAATGTAGTGAAATGTCCCAAGGCGCTACACAGGAACGTATCAGTCAAAATTTGACACTAATTTACAATGACCGAATAAATCAAATTTTGTTATCACACAGGATTCCAGGATTTTTACTGGTATTTTGGGAACCTTATTACACAATTCCACCAACTTACAATAAGAACTGAGTCAAATTCTGGTTTTATTATGTGGCATTCTGTGATTTACTGGGATTTTTACTGATATTTTGGGATCACTTTTTAAGATACCATCCACTTTCCCAGAATAAAAAACTCAAAAGCTTGTGGGTGCTGGTTTCCGTTGTGGGGTGTTTGTGTTCTGTTCATTGTTTCACATCGCTGCTCGATCATTGACAAAGTCTACAATTTAATCTGTTAAATGAAAACAGACATTGAACAACATAAACTCAGAACCCTTACACTAAATGTTCAAAAGGAAAGAAAATGTAAAAAACTGAGCAACCAATGTTCTGAAAAACTTAGTCATCATTTTATTTTGATCCTATAATGTACATGCTTAAAAAGCTCATGATTGAAACTTCAAAAATGCTGGAGTCACAGCTCCACTCAGTCAAGTTGCACTCCCTGTCTTGTCACTGTTGCTAAAAAAAACTTTGCCTCTCTTTAACAAACCACCCATGTTTACCAAAAATCTAAACTGAACTCCCAAATACTTCTCAAGCAATAACAACTTGCATTTACATAATGCTTTTAACAAAGTAAAACATCCCAAAGTGCTTCAAAGGAGCGTTATCAGACAAAAATTTGACACCAAGCCACGTAAGGACATATGAAAACAGGTGACTTAAAGCTTGGTCAAAGAGGTAGGTTTGAAGGAACGTCTTAAAGGCAAGAGAAGTAGAGAGGTGGAGAGGTTTAGAAAGGGAATTCCAGAGCTTAGGACCTAGGCAGCTGAAGGCACGTCCGCTAGTGGTGGAGCATTGAAAATCAGGGATGTGCAAGAGACCAGAATTGGAGGACACGACAAGCACTGGAAATAAAAATTGCGAGTGAAAATGTGAACAGCCCTGCACACAAATGTTTTGAGAATGGAGTGCCGTAATCTGGTAATGATGTACTCAGTCTTGTCACACCCAGGTCTGGTTGTATGCGGATTTTTGGTCCATTGCGACCTTTGTGTATAACAGGAGCCCATTGTATATATGATAAAGGATCTGCTTCACTAACAGGCAATTAAAGTTGCAGGGTAAAAAGTATTAATTTGCTTCTTTCAGGAATGGTCAAATAAGCAGGAGGAGGTAGTATTCACAAGGCTGCAGTAACAAGCTCTTTCCCAACAAGTTAATGAGCCAACAATGACTGCACGGTGACAAAATGAGTTACCCAACCATTATTCAAAGGTAGACATATTATTGAAGAACAGTATTTCGCTGATCCCAAGAGAAAAGTTGCCAAAAAGAGCTGATCTCATCCTGCTAATTTAATATTGGGCCATAAAACACATTGATTTGTAACCTTAATGGAAAATAGAGTCGATGAATCTTATTTTCCCTGAGAAATGTAATCACTTATATGAAATATAAAGAACTGAATGACCCTCCCGCCTTATCCTCCCTCACAGTCCCTCTAAACACTTTGAAGGACTGCAGAAACATCTAAACACCATAATTAAACAGTGCAGCAAACTTATGTTTTGTTTTATTTATTCTAAGAATATTTTGAATCAAGACCTCTGCTTTGATTCTGTGCATTTCTCTGATGCTGTTTCTTAACTTTCAATTTTTAAGAATGATTTAATTCAATCTGCTAGATGAAAGATGTGGATTTTGGAAGCTGACCAAGACTTCCAATGCATGACATTTTTTGAAAGGGTTCAATTGTAAAATTACCACTATCATCTTGAGAAACTATTTGACAAACATCTTATTCTTAACTTTCCAAAAAAGTTACAAAACAGATTTACAAGAAAACAATGCACCATTAAGTATTTTTAAGGAATGTAACCCACCCACTCAATCCTTTAAACTCTGCTTACTGTGACACATAGGGCTGGATTTTCCTCCACTATACTGTCTGAATTCAGGCAGTGGGGGTACAGTTGGGGAAATAGGAAGGAGAGGCCGGCCACCAAATCCCTACCGCTGAATCCAGTAATAGAAAATTTTCTCCGCCCAAAGGGATTTCGCCCCCCCCACCCCGGCCCTTTGTCCATCCCTCTGCTTTTAAGCGACAGCAAGGAGGCAGGGCTAGGGAAACCTTCTGATTTCCCTGTCATCCAACTGGCGTACCACTAACCTACTGGAAGACCAGAACAGGATTGGCGGGTAGAGTACCAAATTGTGTGATAGAGAGGAGGATCTGATTTTGGCCGCCTCACCCTCTCAATTGGAATTCAGGATGGAACAATATCGGGACAGAAATATGGCAGATCTGGGTTCCACCCCAAATTCCTTTCCTCCTGAGGGTTGTCCACCTGAGTTGTGCTCCCTACAATTCCAAGAATTTCAGCACCATTGAGTATAGAACCTGGCTTAGAATGCATATGATCCATATCATCCTAAAATTGCTCTTCTGGCCCCCGGGGTGGATCTGGGCCATGCAGAACTTCCAATGCCTTATGGATGTTTCCCTGACTCCGTCCCAAATCCAAGGTTCTGGGTAATTAGCACAACTGAGGTGGATGCCTATACCATCTGTGGCTCTCCTGTGGTGCCTCCCTCAACAGGAGGGAGAAATTTGTAGTGGCACCTTGCTGCAGTGAAAGGAGGCTGGCTGAGCTGGCCTTTCCAAAATCGAGGGCCATCCACTCAGCTTTCTCAGTCTCTTGCTGCCTCTAACGACCTACTCCCCTCCCAATCCAGACTTCAACCTTCCCACCCCCTACACCTTCTCCCAATCTCTCTTGACTCACTAGACTCCATAAAGCCTATCACCTACTTCCTTGATCTTCTTTCTACCAAGTTCCTCACCACCCAACTTCTTCATGCTGACTGACATTATCAATCTCACCCTTTCTTCATGCACTATTCCCACCTTTGGTTGAAGTTACCAGTGACACCTTACATGACTGCAATTGTGGCTTCCTGTTCCTCAACATCTCCCCTGCCTTTTACACTGTTGATCACCCCATTCTCCTCCACTGCCCCTCCTCAATACACCAGTTCTCTCATGATTGCAGGCTGGGGAATGGAAGGTTCCCAACGGTTGCTTTCCAGTGACCCTTGCTTGAAAAAAAAAACTGTACATGCAATGTGATCTGCAGAGCCGGCAATGAAATTTGAATTTAAACCCGTTTCCAGTGCATCTGCATGCTACCACTGGCACATTGCTTCATGAATGCCAGGGAGGAGTCACACACAGCACCATGAAGTCTGGGGCCATTTGTCTTAGCATTACATAGAATTTACAGCACAGAAACAGGCCATTTGGCCCAACTGGTGTTTATGTTCCACACGAGCCTCATCCCAGCCTACTTCATTTAATGCCATCTGCATATCCTTCTATTCCTTTCTCTCTCAAGTATTTATCTAGCTTCCTCTTAAAGGCATTAAACTAAATAGGCAGGGGGATGGGGACCTGAACGTAGATTCAGAAGGGAGAGAAGCAAAGCTGGAAATGGAAGGTAGAAAATTAGTAAGCGAGTTTGGAAGGCAGAGGAAACAAAGGCTAGAAAATAGACAACAAAGGAGTTTGGCAGTGCTTAATGGTATATACTTCAATGCAAGGAATCTAGTGAAAAAGGCAGATGAACTGAGGGCACAGATAGATACATGGAAGTATATCATAACTATTACTGAAACATGGCTTAAAGGGCAGGAATGGCAGCTCAAGATTCTTGGTTACAGGGTTTTCAGATGAGATAGAGAGGGGGATAAAAAAAGAGAAGGGGGTGGTCGCAATATTAGTTGAAGAAACAATTACAGTTGTGAGGAGGGACGGTATGTTAGAAGGATCATCAAATGAGGCCATATGGGTTGAACTGAAGAACAAAAAAGGGGCATTCACACTGCTGGGTGTGTACTACAGACCTCCAAACAGTCAAAGGGAGATAGAAGAGCAAATATGTAGGCAAATTTCTGAGAAGTGCAAAAACAATAGGGCCGTAATAGTAGGGGATTTCAACTACCCTAATATTAACTGGGATAGAATCTGTGTAAAAGGTATAGAGGGCGCAGAATTCTTAAAATACATTCAGGAGAACTTTTTTAGCCAGTACGTAGCAAGCCCAACATGAGGGGGGACAGTTCTGGATTTAGTTTTAGGGAATGAAGCTGGGCAGGTGGTAGGAGTATCAGTGGGAGAGCATTTTGGTGGTAGTAATCATAATTCAGTTATTGTAAACAATTTTACAACACCAAGTTATAGTCCAACAATTTTATTTGAAAATCACAAGCTTTCGGAGGCTTCCTCCTTCCTCAGGTGAATGTCAAGAAATCCTCGAACCTTTCTCATTTATAAATCACAGAACAATACCTGGTGATTACAGATAGTCTTTCCAACTGCCCGTTGCCAAGGCAATCAAAGTGTTCAGATAGAGAGGTGTTACCTACAGGGCCACCGAATATACAAACAACCAAAAAAAAACCAGAGAGAGAGAGGCAGAAACATAGAAACATCCGGAAGGAAGAGAAAGACAACAAATGACCCGTTATATTAAAAACAGATAACTTTTGTTCGCTGGTGGGGTTACGTGTAGCGTGACATGAACCCAAGATCCCGGTTGAGGCCGTCCTCATGGGTGCGGAACTTGGCTATCAATTTCTGCTCGACGATTTTGCGTTGTCGTGTGTCTCAACAGAGACTACACGATAACATCAACAAGTTCTATACCACCATCAAGCTCACCATGGACTACTCCTCAGAATCAGTTTCTTTCTTGGACACACGAATCTCCATCAAAGACGGGCACCTCAGCACCTCACTCTACCGCAAGCCCACGGACAACCTCACGATGCTCCACTTTTCCAGCTTCCACCCTAACCATGTCAAAGAGGCCATCCCCTATGGACAGGCCCTGCGAATACACAGGGTCTGCTCAGACGAGGAGGAACGCGATGGACACCTATAGACGCTGAAAGACGCCCTAGTAAGAACGGGATATGACGCTCGACTCATCGATCGACAGTTCCGACGGGCCACAGCGAAAAATCGCGTAGACCTCCTCAGAAGACACGGGACGCAACCAACAGAGTACCCTTCGTTGTCCAGTACTTCCCCGGAGTGGAGAAACTACGCCATGTTCTCCGCAGCCTTCAACATGTCATCAATGATGACGAACACCTCGCTATGGCCATCCCCACACTTCCACTACTCGCCTTCAAACAGCCACCCAACCTCAAACAGACCATCGTTCGCAGCAAATTACCCTGCTTTCAGGAGAACAGCGTCCACGACACCACACAACCCTGCCACGGTAACCGCTGCAAGAAATGCCAGATCGTCGACACAGATACCACCATCACATGAGAGGACACCACCCACCAGGTGCATGGTTCATACTCCTGTGACTCGGCCAACGTTGTCTACCTCATACGTTGCAGGAAAGGATGCCCCAGAGCATGGTACATTGGCGAGACCATGCAGACGCTGCGAAAACGGATGAACGGACACCGCGCAACAATCGCCAGACAGGAGGGTTCCCTCCCAGTCGGGGAACACTTCAGCAGTCAAGGACATTCAGCCACTGACCTTCGGGTAAGCGTACTCCAAGGTGGCCTTCGAGACACACGACAACGCAAAATCGTCGAACAGAAATTGATAGCCAAGTTCCGCATTGATAGCCAACCGGGATCTTGGGTTCATGTCACGCTACACGTAACCCCACCAGCGAACAAAAGTTATCTGTTTTTAATATAACGGGTCATTTGCTGTCTTTCTCTTCCTTCCGGATGTTTCTATGTTTCTGCCTCTCTCTCTCTGGTTTTTTTTTGGTTGTTTGTATATTCGGTGGCCCTGTAGGTAACACCTCTCTGTCTGAACACTTTGATTGCCTTGGCAACGGGCAGTTGGAAAGACTATCTGTAATCACCAGGTATTGTTCTGTGATTTATAAATGCGAAAGGTTCGAGGATTTCTTGACATTCACCTGAGGAAGGAGGAAGCCTCCGAAAGCTTGTGATTTTCAAATAAAATTGTTGGACTATAACTTGGTGTTGTAAAATTGTTTACAATTGTCAACCCCAGTCCATCACCGGCATCTCCACATAATTCAGTTAGATTTAGCATAGTTATGGAAAAAAAGATAGACCAGGAATAAAAGTTCCCAATTGGGGAAAGACGAATTTAACTAAGCTGAGATGTGATTTAGCAAAAGTTGACTGGAAACAGCTACTTGAAGGTAAATCAATGTCAGAGCAGTGGAAGTCAATCATGGAGGAGATAGTGAGGGTTCAGAGCAAATATGGTCCCACAAAGAAAAAGGGTGGGACTGCCAAATCTAGAGCCCCCTGGATG
This sequence comes from Heptranchias perlo, assembly GCF_035084215.1. Taxonomy (NCBI): domain Eukaryota; kingdom Metazoa; phylum Chordata; class Chondrichthyes; order Hexanchiformes; family Hexanchidae; genus Heptranchias; species Heptranchias perlo. Next base: position 16,561,849 of record NC_090345.1, on the reverse strand, counting down.
GCGAGGACATACAGGGTAGGATAAGGCAAAAAAGGGAAGCTTATGACAGATACTCAGAGCTCAATACTGCAGAAAGACTTGAGGTGTTTAGAAAGTGGAGGGGTAAAAGTAAAAAGGAAATTAGGAAAGCAAAAAGAGGACATGAAAAAATATTGGCAAGTAAAATCAAGGAAAACCCAAAGATGTTTTATAAATACATAAAGAGCAAGAGGATAACTAAGGAAAGAATAGGGCCTATTAGAGACCAAAAAGGTAACCCTGTGTGTGGACGCGGAAGACATGGGTTTGGTTCTTAATGAATACTTTGCATCTTCTTCACAAAAGAGGGGGACAAAGCAGACATTGTACTTAAGGAGGAGGAGTGTGAAATATTGGATGGGATAAACAGCAAGGGAGGAAATATTAAGAGGTTTAGCATCTTTGAAAGTAGATAAATCGCCAGGCCCGGATGAAATGTATGCCAGGCTGTTAAGAGAAGCAAGGGGGGAAATAGCGGAGGCTCTGACCATCATTTTCCAATTCTCTCTGGCTACAGGTGTGATGCTGGAGGACTGCTAACGTTGTACCGTTGTTTAAAGAGGAAGAAAGGGATAGACCGAGTAATTACAGGCCAGTCAGCCTAACCTCAGTGGTGGGCAAATTATTGGAATCGATTCTGAGGGACAGCATAAATCGTCATTTAGAAAGGCACGGGTTGATCAAGGACAGTCAGCATGGGTTTGTTAAGGGAAGGTCATGTTTAGAATCATAGAAGTTTACAACATGGAAACAGACCCTTTGGCCCAACATGTCCATGTCGCCCAGTTTATACCAATAAGCTAGTCCCAATTGCCTGCACTTGGCCCATATCCCTCTATACCCATCTTACCCATGTAACCGTCCAAATGCTTTTTAAAAGACAAAATTGTACCTGCCTCTACTACTGCCTCTGGCAGCTCGTTCCAGACACTCACCACCCTTTGAGTGAAAAAATTGCCCCTCTAGACCCTTTTGTATCTCTCCCCTCTCACCTTAAATCTATGCCCCCTCGTTATAGACTCCCCTACCTTTGGGAAAAGATTTTGACTATCGACCTTATCTATGCCCCTCATTATTTTATAGACTTCTATAAGATCACCCCTAAACCTCCTACTCTCCAGGGAAAAAAGTCTCAGTCTATCCAACCTTTCCCTATAAGTCAAACCATCGAGTCCCGGTAGCATCCCAGTAAATCTTTTCTGCACTCTTTCTAGTTTAATAATATCCTTTCTATAATAGGGTGACCAGAACTGTACACAGTATTCCAAGTGTGGCCTTACTAATGTCTTGTACAACTTCAACAAGACATCACAACTCCTGTATTCAATGTTCTGACCAATGAAACCAAGCATGCTGAATGCCTTCTTCACCACCCTATCCACCTGTGACTCCACTTTCAAGGAGCTATGAACCTGTACTCCTAGATCTCTTTGTTCTATAACTCTGCCCAACGCCCTACCATTAACGGAGTAGGTCCTGGCCCGATTCGATCTACCAAAATGCATCACCTCACATTCATCTAAATTAAACTCCATCTGCCATTCATCGGCCCACTGGCCCAATTTATCAAGATCCCGTTGCAATCCTAGATAACCTTCTTCACTGTCCACAATGCCACCAATCTTGGTGTCATCTGCAAACTTACTAACCATGCCTCCTAAATTCTCATCCAAATCATTAATATAAATAACAAATAACAGCGGACCCAGCACCGATCCCTGAGGCACACCGCTGGTCACAGGCCTCCAATTTGAAAAACAACCCTCTACAACCACTCTCTGTCTTCTGTCGTCAATCCAATTTTGTATCCAATTGGCTACCTCACCTTGGATCCCGTGAGATTTCACCTTATGTAACAACCTACCATGCGGTACCTTGTCAAAGGCTTTGCTAAAGTCCATGTAGACCACGTCTACTGCACAGCCCTCATCTATCTCCTTGGTTACCCCTTCAAAAAACTCAATCAAATTCGTGAGACTAATTTGATTGAAATTTTTTGAGGAGGTAACAAGGAGGGTCGATGAGGGTAGCATGTTTGATGTCGTGTACATAGATTTTAGCGAGGCTTTTGACAAGGTCCCACATGGCAGACTGGTCAGAAAAGTAAAAGCCCATGGGATCCAAGGGAAAGTGGCAAGTTGGATCCAAAACTGGCTCAGAGGCAGGACGCAAAGGGTGATGGTCAACGGGTGTTTTTGTGACTGGAAGGCTGTTTGCAGTGGAGTTCCGTAGGGCTTAGTACTAGGTCCCTTGCTTTTTGTAGTATATATCAATGATTTAGACTTAAATGTAGGAGGCATGATTTCGAAGTTTGCAGATAATACAAAAATTGGCTGTGTGGTTGATAGTGAGGAAGAAAGCTGTAGAATGCAAGAAGACATCAATGGACTGGTCAGGTGGGCAGAAAAGTGGCAAATGGAATTCAATCCGGAGAAGTGTGAGGTAATGCATTTGGGGAGAGCAAACAAGGCAAGGGAATACACAATAAATGGTAGAATACTGAGAAGTGTAGAGGAACAGAGGAACCTTGGCATGCATGTCCACAGATCCCTGCAGGACAAGTAGATAAGGTGATTAAGGCAGCATACAGGATACTTTCCTTTATTAGCCGAGGCATAGAATAGAAGAGCAGGGATGTTATGCTAGAACTGTATAAAACACTAGTTAGGCCACAGCTAGAGTACTGCATACAGTTCAGGTCACCACATTACAGGAAAGATGTGATTGTACTGGTGAGGGTACAGAGGAGATTTACAAGGATGTTGCCGGGGCTGCAGAATTTTAGGTACGAGGAAAGATTGGTTAGGCTGGGGTTGTTTTCTTTGGAACAGAGAAGGCTGAGGGGTGATTTAATTGAGGTGTATAAAATTATGAGGGGCCTAGATGGAGTGGATAGGAAGGGCCTATTTCCCTTAGCAGAGAGGTCAATAACCAGGGGGCATAGATTTAAAGTAAGTGGTAGAAGAATTTGAGGGAAGTTCAACCAACTGCCTGAAAGGGTGGTAGAGGCAGAAACCCTCATTGCATTTAAAAAGTACTTGGATATGTACCTGAAGTGCCGTAACCTATAAGGCTACGGACCAAGAGCTGGAAAGTGGGATTAGGCTGGATAGCTCTTTTTCAGCCAGCACAGACATGATGGGCCGAATGGCTTCCTTCTGTGCCGTAAATTTCTATGATTCATGCTATTCGCCTCAACCACTCCATGTGGTAGCAAGTTCCACATTCAAACCGCTCTCTGGATAAAGAAGTTTCTCCTGAATTCCTTATTGGATTTATTCGTGACTATCTTATATTTATGGTCTTGGCATTCTTTCAAAGCAAACATTTCTTTGAAAATTGAACAGATATCTTCCTGGACTGTACTCCATCAGAAATGCATATACTTCTCTGTTTTTCCCTTGAAAAAATGTAGTCAAAGAAAAAGCAGTGGTATATTGGATGATTGCCATTGAGCAGGATCTGTACTGCATCAATTGCTGAATCAAGTATTGTGCCAGTATTTGACACTACATCACTCATTTGTTTTACTGTCCCATTCCCTCTATGGTGGCTGAGCATTACATCCAGCATTACAATGTAATGAGTGCGGAATAGGTTTAATTATATTTGATGTCACAAGAACAATGACATTTTGCCCTTGGTAAAGCATTGTCATCCATAGGCCAAGAAGCTTCATTCCTTTCCATTTTTATTTTGTGTTTCATTCATAATTTCAACTTACTTGTGATTTGAAAAACCCTTTGAGGAAGCAATTAAACCATATCCCGGCACTGGATGCTTCCTACTGTTAGCTGGTGTGCTTGTGGGAGAAAAATGCTTTTGTCGTATGTCATTGTTGCTACAGCTATGGGATGGAATTGTATTGTATAGTATTAGTAATGAAAGCATTAACATGTGAAATTTTTCCATCTGCTGTTTTAACAAAGGTTTAAAATGAATGATAAATGGGTTAACACCTTTTGTTAAAATATCAAAGGAATTTCATACAAATGCATTAGTGCTTTTATTAGTAGTATCACACACAATTTCAACCCAATGGACTCCTAACAAATAACATTAATTATGGACAAGGTTCTTTTGAAAGCACTACGATGACAAGTGCAATAGTTCACAACTCTCACTTGTTCCCTATTTTTTTTCACATTGACTGCTGGCCTTTTTCCCATTGGAACAACACAGATTATGGGATGATATGATTAAATTCTGAAAGGATGGGACAGGGTAGATAGAAGCAGACTGTTTCCAATAGTTGATGGGTCTAGAACAAGAGTCATGGATACAAGATTAAATGTGAGGGATTCAGACCAGAAAGCAAGAGAAACTTCTCTATACAGAGCTGTGAGACTGTAGAATTCACTTTCAGGGTTCGTGGTAGACATTCAATATTAGATTGGATAGGTGGAGGAGGAAAAGGGGATAAAGTGATATGGGATCAGGGTGGCTAAATGTGATGATGATTTTTTGCTCATTTGGAGGGTAAACACCAACATGGACTGGTTGGGCAGAATGGCTTGTTTCCTTGTTGTAACTTCTGTGTTTTTCTATGTATATACTGTGTTGACTGTGAATAGTTAAAGTCTCATTAAACAGCACTGAGAAGATGCATGCTCCTTCTCCATTCCCCAGCACTGACTATCTATCAGAAGAAAACCTTACATCACTTTTAACTTATTTTCCTCCCTTCTATTAAATTTCTCTTTAAAAGGCTGGAATACCAAATAAGGAACCCGCTCCCAACCTCTGCCTGTGCCGCTCTGGACTGGCATAGCATTGGACTAAATATTGTACTGTCAAAGACTCCTTAATACACAAAATATAGTCCAGTCTAGTCCAAACATTTACTGATTTTTAGTATAGCTTCAAAATGAAACTCACAAAAGTATTTGAATGCAGCCGCATACTCTCAATGTCATTGATTTTTGGTAATAGATAAGTGCTTTTAAGCAAATTCATGTCCCAGATATGAGCAGCATATATTACAGCAGGGCATTACATTACTTGGGATTGATGCCAGCACCTGTCACATTCCTCTAATTGAACATTTGGATTAAATGGATTGCGATTGATTTTTTTTTTACTATTGGAGAATGGATCATAACATTTCTGTGATGGATTAGATTGCTCAAAGAGTCAGGGAGATATGTACAGCAAAGTATAATTTGTCACTGTCTCCTTCTCTTGGTCTCTCGTTACAATTTATCTCCTGTTGGGCCTTACCACTGTTTTTTGACGTCATGGTTTCTCTTTCAGTGAAAAGGGCGGGGCAGTGGAATACTGCCTTCTTTAAGGCTGCTCAGAGCAGCACTCCACGGTATGCTCATAGCAATTTGTGCTTTAAAGGGTGGGACTTTTCCTCCCCTGGGCTCCAAATGCAAGCCAGCTCAAGAACTGGCTAACACCACCAGCTGAAGGACATCAAGTTCAGTGGGATTCAAGGCTGGGGTTTAAACTTGTGTCCGAATGGGAAGTTCATACCACATTATTAGAGCCACCTGCTGCCTCTGTCGCCATCTTTTTTTTAAAATGCTATATGCAGGAAATTACTTTCAGTATTATACTATGGTATTATAAATGGGGTAACACCTCTCTTAAAGTAGCAGAGAGAGGATTTTGACACGAGCGTGTTAAGCATTCATACAATAATATCGGCAATAGTAATTCTTAACCACATATGAAGTGTAATTTTATAAGTCCGCACTGCCTCGCCACTTTGGGCACTCACTGCCCACAATTTTCCTGCTGTTAATGGTCATAAAATCATGGGCAGCACATGCCTGAATTTCTGATATATCCTGCAGGCAGGCAAGGACCCACACCTGCAGCATTGAGTGATAAAGTCACTATTATAATGTACATGTTCTACAAGCTTGATCATTCCTATAAGTTTGCTCAATAACTCCACTCATTTAAACTCTGTTATCCACAAAGTACTGAAAGCCAAAGCCTACTGCTTTTGACACTTTGAACACTTTTGAGCACTGACTTCTCTGGAGAAGTTATTTCTGTTATGTACAGCTTCTCAAGTTTTGTTTGTCATGCTTTTTGCAAATTAATTTCTCCATTTATTAATTTTTACACAAGTCTTGCACATTTGTAAAAAGGAATAAATTCTTCTGGCAACAAATTGAAAATGAACAACAAATTCATTCAAAATATAATTAAAATGTTCATCGGTCAGCCTCAAAGAGTTAAATTTGTTTTAATTATTTTCAATGAACCTTTGTTTTGATTATTTTAATATTTCCCTGGTGTTGACAGCACTGGAGAATAGAATGTTCTTACTGCATTGGATCTGCACCAGGTGATATTTCCATTCTCAGCACGTTCAATCCAAGTGCTCTGATTTAATGCTGAGGTTGCTGAATTGGCTCTGCCATGGTCCTGCATCTGGGGAATACAATGATCTCGGAACAGTGACGTTCATGACTAATGACCCTTATTAACCACCAGTAGAAGGTGACCTTCGTATCTTAGAGCAGCTGAAATCAAGTGCAGATTTGCTAAATATTAGTAGCTTTTTAAAAATAAGATTGTTTATCCTCTGACGTTTTTCCATCCTCTTTTGAGGGCACTGACTCCTCATTATGGATGTTCCATGGGCATCAGGGTCTCTCCAGCACCTCATCCAAATGGCCATTCTTCATGTGGGAGCCTATATAGTGAGTGTCAGCAGTGTCATTCAACTATGAGGGGCACCACAGCTGAGCCTGATCCGATCCTTACCTGATGCCCATACATGAATATTTTCCAACACGATTGATTGGAATTAAAAAACAAATCTCTCTGATTTTTCCTCTCCCCAAATGACATCCTCTGCGGTCAAAATATTTGTATGTTTGTAAGTGCAGGCTGAGCAAAATGAGTTGATGCTGTGAAATTGCACCCATGAATAAACATGAATGCTCATTAAGTTCAGCACCGAGCTTCATTTAAAAGAAGGAATATTAAAAACAGCACAAGCTATACTAAAAATGCACCCATCAAAAGTCAAGTGCAGCATTAGCTTGAATTTACAGTGTACTTCCACTGGGAATAACATAGTAATGGAGTTTCATAGTCAATTGTAAGACAACATCAACTTACAGATTATCTAAACCATTCTCTGCTAAAACGTGTCATTATTTAAAATTGCTTCCATCCAAGCTGAGCCACAGTGGAACTGCGATTGAAATATACTGGCTTGGAATTTCTTGGAATGTTTCGGCGCAAGAGCGAAATTGCTCCATTTTTTTGTGAGGAAATTCGTGTACCTGACTTCTGCCAGTTTTACGCCAAAACGTCGCTCAGCGTGAATTTCCTTGATCATTTGTGCTACTCCAGAGTTACATCTGCCAAAACCATACTTGGCTGATTAACATAGATCTGGCCCCATGCAAAAGACCAGAGAACGCGAGTTTCCTGAACTTACAACCAAAATTTTAGGCATAGCAGCACCCAAAGTCACCATTTCTGATATTTTGTGATTTTTCAGCGACTTTTAAAAATTTCTCCTTACCAAGACCCGCACTGTATTTTCTGCATCTTTGAATTACTTTTTATGGCATCAGAATCTGTTACATTATAAAGAGAAAATCTTCCACAATTGCATTTTCTTAAACGTGCTGTGTTTATTGTGCATAAATGGTGGTTTGATGGCTTCAAACTTTAATTTTCATAACATCAACAAGATGAAGAGGGAACATAGCGTATGTTCCGCGCTTTCCTCAGGCCCCAATTATTTCCGTTGATTTCATCTTGTTTTACCTTGGTTTTTACGTTCCACGTGAGCGAATGAGATTCTCAGGAAATTTCAGTGTAAGTTGCCATCAGAAAGGTTGGCGTAGAAACCGGATTAAAATCGGATCGAGAAAATTGTGGCCCACTATGTCACAGGCTAATAGATATGAGTCTGTACCATATGCTCTATGTGCCAATCTTGGTTACTTCATGTGGGGACGCACTTCTCTCTAAAGAGCAAGAAAAACCAGAGGGCAGGGATTATCCCAAACTGCTTTTGTAAGCTCCTAGCAATTAGTTTGATGGACATTAGCAGATACCTGGGACCAAGTCATCTGTCCATCAATTTGGATGGGATGCTGCATGGTGTGGAATGAGCTATAAAAGGGTAAAGCAGAAAATATCTTACAAAAAGGAATTCTTGCTCTCAGCAACAAAATCATTTCCATCGATATGTGATGTGTATCTGACAAACAATTTTTATAGCTTGCGCTCACAAGATAAAGTTCAGTTTAAAAAAGTTCTCAACTTTTATGAAATATATTAATAGTATTTTAACAAAATACAACTAAGTTAAAAACATTTGCTGCAATTTGCTTTTTGAAATCCTTAACCTCCAATTCTCTCCCCTTTTGTCCTGAAGATGCTGACTCGTGGCCAAGGCATAGTTCCAGGAGTATCAGGTGCTCCCAATACCTTACCCAAGTGGCCATTCTTCACGTGTGATTTTGGACAGTGAGGGGATAAAAATTCAACTCTGGCAGGGGCCGCAAAATGGGCTTCATTGGAAAGGAAAATCGAGCAGAGTGTATAATGAGTGGCTGATCTGCTACCACCCATTTTGTGCACCTGAATTTTATCTCCTGGGTCTTTTCCTCCTTGTGCTACTAAACTGCGAGGCCATCACCCCAATGCTCAAAACTGTGCTCACCTGATGTTCATTATCTGATAGGCATTACACATGGGTGAAAATAAATCAGAAATGTATAGTGAAAGGCCCACCTAGCAAACTTTGGAATCTCACATTCTCTCATCTATTGAATTGTACATTTATCCACTTATTTTTCTGTGATAATTCTTGCTATTTTACAGCAGGTGAGTATGAGATAACTGCTGTACCATTATTACTGTATTCATTCCTGGGGTACAGTGAGATTTTACTCAAAAAGCAACAGAACAGGCAATGCTTGCTGCATTTTGTCCAATGATTATGATGATGCACGTCTATAAAACTAGTCAGATAACAAAAAAAATCACAGCACCTTCAGCCATTACATAATTCAGAAAGAACTCGCACTTAATCTTGTTAATACTATAAAATGAAGTGCAAAATTTACTATAACAGACTATCAGTGTTCAGTCACCACAGTATCATAAAATAATACCTCTATTTTTTCAGTCAAAAGAGGAACCTCCTTTGAAGTGTTAAGAGAAAAGCAAATTAAAGTTATACAATTTGTTTTAAACTGAGCTATTTTTGCTTATGGTGACTCTACTTTATCTTTCTCTCTGAATATCCACGATGATTTTATCTCTCTGCGTCAATAGTCAACATGATGCATTTTCTGCATGATCTCTAGGGTGCAAGCAACCCATCAAAGTCGAAGGAACTGTTCCTCCTTGAGTGCAGCTACATTCTTTCAGGAGGCCCTGGGGTAGAAGGCATGGCGTATAGACATTGATGTACAACAGCATTATGTATCTCTGGAGACTGAACATGTTGCAGAAAGCCTTCTTAGTTGGGCACAATCTAATGCGGATGACTATTAATGATATCACAACTGTTAAAGGTGCTTAACTGGGCCTTAGTAACTGAGAAGACAAAATTTAAAAATCCACTTGGGACTTTCTAAACATATTTTCAAGTGATTATTAAATATATTGATAAATTTCCTTTTGACATTGAGCCACTTCATTTACTCCACTGCAGTTCTAATTATGACATTCAGGAGGCCAACATTATTTAATAGCAGTTAAAAGTATGTCCTACTAGAAATAGACTGAAAATCATCATTTGAATCTCATCATATTTGGTGTATTAAATTTCAATTAGTTTTATCTAAGAGTTCACTTTAAAGTAACCTTGATTGAAGTCATTATCATCATCACTGCCATTAACAATTGGCAGGTCAGCAATGCTGAAATCTTCACCAACACAATTTAGTAAAGATAACGGCAGATGAAGATTTTGCAAAGAAAAAAACAGATTTTCGAGATTAAAATATATGTCGTGGCAAAAATAGATTGCTTTCACACTGGGAGTGAGAACTAGAGACGCACAGCAAGTAACTTAAAGAGGAAAAGCCAAATGAAACAAATTGTGCTACAGGGTTTCTTCACCTGGAACAAATCAGTTTGTTGTTATTTTATGCTGCGGTGAATCTCACAAGTCCACATCCATGTGACCATTACAATGGCTGGGTTCTGCAGTGAAGCCAGAGAGACTTAACAGGATATTACATCTAGTCAGGATCCTACAGATATAAAAAAAACTAGCAGTAAATGAAAAAAGACAGCGAGCACTGTTCTGATCCTGACAGCATCACCAGGCGACTGCAGCATGGATTTACGCTGACGACAGTAAAATCTCTCCTACCTGCAGTCTGGCCTTCAGTCACAGACTCCTTTTCAGACATTGTAGTGAATCCAGTCAAAATCTGCAATGCTTAAAACCTTTTAACCATTAGGCTGGCAGAAGCTCTAGCTCACTGTGCAATCTGTACCATTTGAATAATTGAAATCTGGCTGAATTGCAGCTTGTCTCTAATCTACTAAATCGAGCGTTTCCTTTTCCTCCCTTCTCTCCGAACGTCTTTTCAACAGATAGTTCAGTAAAGCCTCAGTCTTTGACCCCCCCCTTCCCCCTATCCTAAAAATGCTTTCTTGTTGAAATTAACCCAAACATAAGGGAAGAAATGAGCTGCTTGCACTCTTCCTCCTCATGTTTCTGCAGAGCTCCGCCTCCCAAATGTGCTCATACAGTGTCAGCACTAGCAGGGAAGGGCTTCCCATGCTGCAGTAAAAGACTGAGCAGCAGCAGACTGGCAGGATGGACCAGAAACAATTAAAATCTCTAAGTAACTGCAGAAGATTGATCACATTATTTTTAAATCTTCTAGATTTCGTTATCTAGTTTTGTACTTGTCAATCTTAATTCAGTTCCCCTTGAAAAGTGCACAGCTGTAATTTTATCCACAAGCGATTTTAATTGCAGGAACACACTGTAGCAAGACTCTTAGTTTTATTGACCTTAAGTTAATCATGCCTTTAGCCTTATATATAAAGTGCTGTATACTATGCAGGAACAATTATTTGTTACATTTAACTGTACAGGAAACATTTCTAATGCAGAGACTGGATAAAATAAAATTGCTGTATGCACTGCTGCTCCAAGTCCCGTTGGTCTCCAGTTAAATGCTCCCACCCCTTCCTGCAGCACATTTCATTCAGTTAACATTCATATCATTTTCCAGTGGGTTTCGCTTCCAAACGACTCCTCAAGGCTCATGAAAATAACAAGAAGCTGCCTTTATTCTGCAATGGGTGTAACAACTGCTACAAATCAGCAGTGAGAGGTCAAACACTGATCAGGAACAATAACAATGGACTCAATATTTAAAAGCATAACCTCATCAAGATTTAGATTTTTCACATTTCTGATGGCTCAGTTGGTAAGTGCACTGACTGCTCAGTGTGGCACCGGGTTCCCGGTCCGGCAACGCTCCAATTCTGGCCTCTTGTGCACCCCCCCCCCCCCGATTTTCATCACTTCACCATTGGCGGCCGCGCCTTCAGCTGAATAACCCTAAGCTCTGGAATTCCCTCCCTAAACCTTTCCACCTCACTACTTCTCTCTCTTCCTTTAAGATGCTCCTTAAAACCTACCTGTCCGAATATTTATTTATGTGGCTCGGTGTCAAATGTTGTTTGATATCACTCCTGTGAAGTGCCTTGGGATGTTTTACTACGTTAAAAGTGCTATACAAATGCAAGTTGTTGTAAACCAGAAAAATCCTGGGTTTGATTCATGCCCTGTGCTGAGTTAGCTAATTTCAGGCAGGGTGCTACTGGGCTAGAAAAGGGGGGGATAAAATCAGCCAGTATTCTTGCTTCTGATCAATATCTAATGCTAGAAATGCACAAATGTGGATGTTAGGTGAAGACAGGATGAGGCGCAGCTGTGGTGCCCCAGAGACAAATAGCCTGTTGACATTCAGGGGCTGATTTTCTGCGCTGTCGCCTAGTGCATTTGTTTTTCTGATGCTCAGCAGGGGAAAAATGGACAGAGACCCATTAGGCTGGATCTCTACCCCCTTTGTTTCTCCCCAAGATCTCCAGGGCTTCTCCTGAAGGGAGGGTGGAGTGCTTGTTCCTGGAGCAGGCACAAGCTTTAAGCAGCCATGGAAATAAGATGGGAGGTGCTTCCTCTTAGGCCTGCAGCAGAAGCTGGATTTTCACTCCCAATTCCGGGTGTTGTTGGCAGGCCTGTGCCTGGGGAACATCGGGTATATACAAATGAACTGGGCTAATTATGGTATAGCACACCAGAGGTTATGTAGTATGCCGTCATGATCTGTCTTCGCTGAAAGACGCTAAATACCACATGTCACACCATTATGTTCAGGCTAAAACTAATAGGGGGTGAAGTTTAACTTTGCTGCGGGAGCAAAATGGATGGTAGCGGATCGGCTGGCCATTATACACCCTCCCGATTTTCCTTTCCATTTAAATTGCTAGATTTACACTGATAACAGGAAAATCTCTCCTAACTGCAGTCTGGCCTTCAGTCACAGACTCCTTCTCAGACATTGTAGTGAATCCAGTCACGACTGTTCAGTGCTTAAAACAGTTTAACTATTAGACTGGCAAAAACTTTAGCTCACTATGCAGGATGTGGTGCTAGCACAGAATTCTCACTGGCATCTTTGCCACTTAACTGTTCCTGTGTCTGTGCACAGAGTCCAAGGCTAGGTAACCTCTCCCAGGAGGTCAACTCAGAAGAGTGAGCATCTCTAATCCCTCCCTAGCAGATACTTAAATCCCACTTTGATGGACACAATGCTTTGGATTACTGAAGTGGCTGCTACCATTGCAAATAGTACTAGGGCATCATCAATAACAGACTTCAAAATACCAGTCATCCCTCCTTCCCATTATCACAGGAATGTAGTCAATGTGTCCATATGTTCTGCTGGCCCCTTTTGGAATTCAGGAAGATTAAACACATCAGCTCAAGGGCACCAACCAGGAACAACCAGCATAAAGGCTCCCTGTCCTGCCCTTGATGAGGCCCAGTCACTTCTGCCCCTTCCTCACCTGCTATGCTGTGCAATGTCCAGTGCTTTCTCATACCTCTCACTCTTTGTGAATCTCAAAATCCTCATTTCTGGACTGGTGCTTAGTGTAGGTGTCAGTGCTGATGGCTGGATGTTCTGGGTGCTGTGCTACTCTAGTTCTCAATACAGACCACCAATTTCTCCATTGCCACTGTGGCTCCTGTTATTGAACCCATCTTTTTCTGTGAAACTGGCATTATTGACATGGCCCATTCAGAGTAATGTTGCATTACATTTCATGTACTGTCATGGCATGCACTGTGCAAATGTGATGAGGCTCTTTTTAAAAGGTATTATCTTCTTTAAGACATCTTTGCACAATTAAATCTGTGTCTGTACAAAGCTGGGTATCACTTCCGATGACAACTTAAGGCTTAAGGCAAGGTTACAATGCCTTAAGCTGTCACATTCAAATATGTGCTATATGCATAGGGTACATAATAAACTGCAGCATTTGCAGTTCCATTTTTGCATTACCTTGGTAGTTATCTTTCTAGCATCCTTCCAAGACCTTTAGCTTTCATGAGTCATGTATTGTTGCAGACACTCAACAATGTTTCCAGGCAGCCTGGATCTAAACAATTTCAGTGGAACACATCTGATCCACAAAAACTCATCCTATTTTTCATGAAACCTTTCAAGAAGGACAGTGAGATCATGCTGTGAAAATTGAGTTTTCCAATAGTGAAAACAGCCTTGCTTCAATATTCTGATATCCTCACTGGATGCCTATACTTATGACCTGTTCATAAATAATGGTAATTAATTGGAACATTACATGATTAAGAAGCAAAAAAGATTACCATCAGTGCAGATTTGTTTCTACAGGGTGAGATTCTCAAATTCATGAGACACAAATCTGTCCAGTGGAAACCCCAATGTAACTGCCAGTTTGATGGACAAGCAATCATGGTGAACAGAAATGGATGAACTTTAATCATTGTTTCTAAAGGAGAAAGATATAGCTGCATACCCCCTCTCTCAAGAAATATATCTACTGTAATTACACCATTTACACAGGGCAATTCAATGAATTTCTCCATTCCACAAGTCTGTGCAAAGCGCATTCAAAACGTTTGATTTTTACTAAAATTGCTTTTAAGTATTTATTTTAGTTTGGGTTAATATTACAGTAATAAGGTAACTCCTGACATCTAAGTAGCTTTACTACTATATTACAATAATTTACTACTGCCATGCTACCTCCAGGCTGACACTTCAGTGCAATACCGAGGGAGTGCTGCACTGTCGGAGGTGCCGTCTTTCAGATGAGACGTCTGCTCCCAAGATCCCATGGCACTATTCGAAGCAGAGATGGGGAGTTCTCCCAGTGTCCTGGTCAATATTTATCCCTCAACCAATGCCTAAAAAAATATTATCTGGTCATTTATTTAATTGCTGTTTGCGGAACCTTGCTGTGTGCAAATTAGCTGCCACGTTTCCTACATTACAACTGTCACTGCACTTCAAAAATACTTCATAGGTTGTAAAGCACTTTGGGATGTCCTGAGGTATGAAACGTGCCATATAAATGCAAGTCTTTCTTTTTTCAAAAGCCTCCAAAAAAAACCTGCCTTTGGTCTCCTCTAAAATCCTGATTTTCCTGCTTGGCATCTACTTTATTGTAAACTGTTCTGAGAAGTTCTTTTACATCAGTAGTGCCACATAAATTGTTGTAGTATTACGATTTGCCTCAGCATTGCAATGTATGAGCTGGAAAAAGAGAAATCCTGAAGGGCAAGGTCGCAGCTGCACAATCTCCAGCGGGGTTAGCTCATAAGAGAAGCAAAAACAGCTAGGGAACGTGAAATAATGTGTTAGCCACGCGGTTTAGGATTTCCTCCTGAACCTTGGACCTTGAGGCAGAGGAAAACATCATGCGTAGACTGATAACTGATAACATTCAGGCAAGAAAATAAGGTATTCTTCGGAGTTTATGCAGGTGAACTTCATTGGATGGGAAAACTGGGGCACGCTAAGAAATTGAGTGTGAGTAGCTGATCCATGACTAGACAAATGAATTATTTATGACCTCTGCAGCAAAGGCAGAGCAATCTTTTTTAGAAACGTAAGTCAGTTGGTAGCGTACCAGTTTAGAGGCTAGGCTTCATGCCACTTAAAGATTCATTTTGCTGACCATAGCAGTGCAATATATTTTGAAAACGCAATTAATTGAACTGATAGATACAAGTATATCTTGATATTTCTCTAAAATATCTAGGATGCTTCTATTGTCTGTATTGGTAGAACCCAATATCCCCTTGAAACCTATCTGAGCTGACACACACAATGCACTGGTATAAAATAAATTGTCCTGTAACCTTGAAGTATTAAAAGAATTAAATGAACAAAAAGGTCCTCGTTGGATTGATACAGGCTTGTAGTTTCGCAGCATTGATTAGCTTTATAATGGATTTGCAATTCAAGAAACTGCATGAGGTGCTGAAATGAGTGTGAGTTACATAAGTAGGATCAAAAACACTGCAGATCACAGTCACTATAAATGGAAATAGACCAACCACCGCAATTCATGTGTTGTGATGCGGCAAAACTGTGATCATAACTGAACATTACATTTACGATGCCAGCCTAATAGCGAGGTGCACTTCATGTAAAATCACAACACAGTTGATATTAAAAAATAATCACAATTATAGATCTCCCTGACAGCATGGAAGTAGGGTATGGGGATTCCATTGAAGTAACTTAAATAGTGGGTTCATAAAGTTTACGATATATTTGCACTCTCGACTGTAGTCACACCAGGGACCAGAGAAAAATCAGAGGACAAAATAAACTGAAAACGCAAGATTCGTATTGTCCCATGTGTAATTTTTGTTTAAAGTTTGAATATTGAGGTAGAACTAAGTGCACAATATTCCTTGTGCTTACCTCTTGCTAAACATTTTCTTTAAAGATCTTTTCTGTAGCGTGTGCCTTTTTTTCTGCAGCGTGTGCCTTTTCACCTGTCACTGATAATTAAAATGACAATACAAATAAATTAAAATCTCTGTCACTTCCAGCATTTTTGTCTGCGTCTCAATTCAAGAGAAGCACCAGAAGCATTCCATGCTCTCCTAATTAAAACATGTATTTTAATCCTCACCCAGCTTCAGGGATAGGTAGTCAATATGACTTGGCACAAGTGATAGTGCAGACACTTTTGAGGACTTAACTGTATTTTATTTAATACAATTGTTTTCTGCCTTATTGTACTGTTCACTGTTTTCTATTCAGAAACCAGACGTTGTCCCGGAAAGTGGGGGAGGGAGGAAATCAGTGGCTGCTCTTGTTCACTCCTAGTGGCCAGGTCAAGAATGGCAGTTGGTAGTGAAACACTTGCCCAGTTCCTTGCCTAGACAATGGTGCATGGCTTAACAAGATCTAAATTGAAGGAAATAAAATAACATTTTCAAAGATCATTTAAAAAATAGTTTTTTTATATATTTACTTTTTAAGCTGTACTATCATCAGTGATCAAGCATTAATAAAAAGCACTGGGGTGTTATAGCTCCAGTAATACCTTTCAGTACTGGAAACTGTTCATGAAATAATGGCGAGGCTAACAGGGCTCGCCGTTATTTCAGGGCAAATGGAAGAGCAAGTTCCGGAGAGCCCATAATCGCAGTCAAACGTGGAAATCCAGAAATTGCTCTACCATTTGCCCTGCTCGTTTGAAAGCTTCACGTTAAAGAGATCTTATCAGCTAAATGAATGGACAAGCGCGAATTTGCTGCATTGCCCAGCTGAAAATGAACTAATGGCCTGGAAATTACGTTGAGCAACGATTGAACGCCGCCCGCCGCTCGTAAGTAACTAACTCACCCACAAACTTTTCCTGGGCTTCTGGGTGCCAACTTGCTTCAATGGAGACCTGCAAGGAGTGCAGCGTTCTTTCCTGGGCTTCTCTGTGCAGTGAGAGCGGGGAAAGGATCTTGCTCTCCCCTCAAACAATCAGCTTGAAGCATCGTTGATAAGGTGTGCAGTCAGATCCAGGAAGTGAAAGCCTCCTTCACAAGCCACACTGACTAAGAACAAGGAAGTGTCAGATAGATTAGTAAATTCATGATAAAATCAGTTAGAGAAAGTGAAATAAAGAGAGGGTAAGATTAAAAGACAGCGATAAAAGAGTCAGAAAGAATAAGTAAAAATATATTAATTTTTAAAGAAATGTCCCCAACAACAATTAATATCGAGAGGAATGAGACTCCCCACTTTATAAGTTAATTTTCAGTGCCAGAGAGGTTGTTTGGCAGGCATTAATACATACCGCACCATTAAAAGTTAGTTTAGACCTAAAAAAGCCAGCCTACCTTTTGTATGGAGAGATTAGTTTGTTTCCAGCTGAGCAGTGCAGCAAGTTCACACTGGTCCATTCATTTCAGCTGGCGAGATCGCTTTAACGCAAAGCTTTCAAACAAGCAGGGCAAATGGTAGAGCAATATCTGGATTTCCACGTTTGACTGCGCATATGCGCTCTCTGGAACTTGCACTTCCTTTTGCCCTGAAATAACAGTGAGCCCTATTAGCCTCACCATTATTTCATGAGCAAATTCTGGTCCATCCATAAAAAAAGGCACTCTGAGTTTTTTTAGGTCTAAAGTAACTATTAATGTAAGGAGTCGCACAACACCAGGTTATAGTCCAACAGCTTTATTTGAAATCACAAGCTTTCGGAGCTTTGCTCCTTCGTCAGGTGAAGTGAAGAGTTACATAGTACCATGCTCCGTACTACCTCATACGTTGCAAGAAAGGATGCCCCGGAGCATGGTACATCGGCGAGACCATGCAGACACTGCGACAACGGATGAACGGACACCGCACAACAATCGCCAGACAGGAGGGTTCCCTCCCAGTCGGGGAACACTTCAGCAGTCAAGGACATTCAGCCTCCGATCTTCGGGTAAGCGTTCTCCAAGGTGGCCTTCGAGACACACGACAATGCAAAATCGTCGAGCAGAAATTGATAGCCAAGTTCCGCACCCATGAGGATGGCCTCAACAGGGATCTTGGGTTCATGTCACGCTACATGTAACCCCACCTGACGTAGAGTCATCCAGACTCAAATCGTAGTTGGCTTGTTCTCCATACACAGATGCGGCCGGACCTGCTGCGATTTCCAGCAAAAAAAGTTATCTGTTTTTAATACAAACCCCAGCATCTGCGACATTTGACCCCTGGTGACCCCACCTCAGTATTCTTGGATGTAATGTTTCCCTGACTAACCTGTTTGAACACTCCTTTGATTGCTGTGATTATCTCCCTGCCGAGGTGTGATAAAGGGCAGTTAGAAATATTATCTGTAATCACCAGGCATTGTTCTCTGATTATATATGCAGTGCCTTTATGTAACTCTTCACTTCACCTGACGAAGGAGCAAAGCTCCGAAAGCTTGTGATTTCAAATAAAGCTGTTGGACTATAACCTGGTGTTGTGCGACTCCTTACATTTGTCCACCCCGGTCCATTACCGGCATCTCCACATCATGGTAACTATTAATGGCGTGGTCAGTATTAATGACTGCCAAACAAGCTCTCTGGCACTGAAAATTAACTTTTAAAAATGTGGAGTCTCGTTCTTCCCGATATTAATTGTGGTTGGGGACATTTAAAAAAATTAATTTAAAATTGTTATTTTTTGACATTCTTTCTGTCTCTTTTATCTTACCCTCTCTTTATTTTGCGTTCTCTAACTAATTTTATAGAGAATTCACTAATCTACCTGACACTTCCTGGTTCTTAGTCAGTGTGGCTTGTGAAGGAGGTTCTTACTTCCTGGTTCTGACCGTGTGGCTTGTCAAGGATGCTTCAAGCTGATTGTTTGAGGGGAGAGAGAGATTTTTTTCCCCACTCTCATAGCTCAGAGAAGCCCAAGAAAGACCGCTTCTTGCAGGTCGCCATTGAAGCAAGTTGGTGTCCAGAAGCCTATGAATAGTTTGTGGATGAGTTAGTTGCTTACGAGTGGTGGGCAATGTTCGTTTGCCACTCAATGCAATTTCCGGGCCATTGTTTTTTTCAATTTTGTAATTAACGAGTCAGGCTGTTCCCACCTCCTGTTTATGTGAAGAGATTCAAATACACTAGGAACTGTAGAATGCTTTCTAATCCTAATTCTAAAATCACACTTGTTTTGGAAAATATATCTGAGTTATGCAGAGTGATATCACCAGTAGATCATTTTTATTTTTGGTCATTTTATTTTTTTCTGTTACTCTTCATTTTCCACACCCCTCCACAGCTGAGAAGCCCAATACAACTCTACAGTTGGCCGTTAGGAGGCGCACAGGCTAGCCAGGGTGACCAACACTCTGGTTTTCCTTTTCTCATTATGGGGCAATATCCTCAATGCTTCCTGCAATGACGTGGTTGAGATTGGCAACTCATGGTATGAGGAATCACAGGTGGAATTCTGACCCATCATGTTACTCCATAGTGCTGTCTAATTCTACCCAAACTGAAGTATGAGGGAAACCCATCTGTTCAGCTTTTCTTTTATTTGTAGCAGTGCCCTACTTATGTTCTAACTGACAATAACAGACCAACTTGTGTAAAAAAAACATGTCGAGTGTAGCTTCTGTTACCCATCTGAATGGCGATTGATTTACCACAGGTTGGAAATGCATCTTAAACCCTAGCAGAAATATTGCTTTTGTTCAATTAATCTTACAGACTAGAATTGCGGGTTTGAAAATGAAGGATAGATACTGAGAAGGGATGTAATCATTTCTGAGATGCCAAGACTGCAATCTGGATGTAATAAAATCACTAATACATTCTCTGTTGAATATGTATTATCAGCAAAATAAGCTTAGTTGAGGTGGATCACCTTCATGATAACCGTGCTAAATTGTTGCCAACATTTTGGTAAGCAATTTATATTGAAGGACTTTTGTCTATAGTTAATGTACAATAATGAGTACTTCGCTGATTAATGTACATGTCACATGAATGCACTTACCATAATTCATGTAATTGTCCCCTCCTATCAAATATCTAATAAAAGTGGAATGACAATACTGACAAATTGCAACTGTTAAAATGGTTTGCACCATTTCTCCAGGGTTCCCGGGAATCTTCTGCTGAAGTTATGGCAGACAATCAGGAGAACCACCTCTGAAATTCAGCCCCGATAATTTAATTTTAAAATTCTTTCTTTAAATAGAGATGGTGAGGATAGATAAACATTTCAAAGCTTTGCCTGATTACATTTGAGAATTATAGATTTACCTTTCTTTAGAAGGCTGAACTGGAGAGGACAGGTGGGAGAGAGGACATGATAGCACTGATTATACCTTGTCAGTGGAAGAAGCAGGCTTGATGAGCCAAACAGCATTTTCTTTTTGCATGCTTTCTAATAGTCTACTGTCATTTATGGAACTTGGCAGCAGAATGTGTTAACAAATTATCTATGGGACCAGGTTTAGCCCAGCCTAAACTGTATGAAAGTCCTCTCTCTGGCTAACTAATATAAGCACAATTACTGGCGAATATGAATGCACAGCACAAAACAGAAATTGTAACCCTTTGGGAGTGACTTTCAACTTCACCATTTGGGTGATAATCGGACGGAGCGAATCACTAGCCCTTTGTGGAACCTGCCTGAATTTCAGCCTATTGAAGGTGCAAGGAGGTTGACTTAATAAGAACCATACCAGCATGAATCAGTGCACTCGGAGAAAATTGAAGAAACAAAATCTACTGTAAGACTTACAAATTGTGAGATTTTTTACATTCCAGTATTCTTTGAAATCTGCGACCTATAGTTATCAGCACACCAATCAATTCATTCTGAACTCTGCAGTGGTCAAAGGAAACTATTTCTAAAGAGGCAATTACTACTGCCACTAAATGTCCCTGGTTGTGTCCTTGGTAGGCCATCCACGTTTTGGATCATCAGGAATTGAAATGATCGCATACAGAAATAACTCATTTACAACATAATATTTGTATTTAAGGAATTTCAGTAGCGCAGTTGCACCACCGAAAATGCGACAGGGCGAAAGTTCCACCGACTGCCCTGCCCCCACCATGACCCCATGCCAAATCTGGGGGAAGGGGTCATATACATATTAGCAGCGGATACCCACACCAGTAGCGGTGCTAATGGGGCACCCAATCTGCAGATGCATGTTACCTCTTTCTTATTAGCAACAAACAATAACTTGAACTTACAGAGCACCTTTAACAAAACAAAATGACCCAATTCATAAAGGGCAAGGGATTGAACACCGACTAGAGGAAGAGTTAGGGGAGGTGTATAAAAGGTGTGGCCAAAAAAATAGTTTTCCAGGAGGCTTTTGAAGATAGCAAGGTAATTTTAAGCTGGTTAATAACTCCATTAAAATAGTAGACAAAGGAACTGCACGTGAACATTTTATGTATCCATACATTACTTTCCCACAACCTATGTTCCTTTACTTTTCCATTTTTTCTTTTGTTCCAGTTCGCATTTCATATATTATTGTGTGCAAAAAATTAAAAAGCAACAATTATCTAATGACCCCCACAGCAAAGTAATCTGTAAAAAGCTTTGCACTTTCCACATTTATTTCACTCTTTCACAGTCTTTGGTAGGAGAGTTTTACTGATCTTTTGGAAAGAATAATATGGTGTGGTTGTAAGCTGCAAAAAAAAGTTGAATTGTTTACTGCACATCGCATGAACATCATATTTCTCCAGGGTTATTAATCCAAAGACCAAAGAGAACAGACACGGCAATGCAAAGAGAAACGGAGCACATTCCTTAGTTCGGAAACATTTTAGCTCAGATCATCCAGATGTTTTAAGATTTAAGGCTATAAATTGGGCCGCGTAGCGCTGGGCGCCATCTTGGTAAAGGTGTTCGCGCATGCGCAGATAACGAACGCCGGCAGCATGTAAAGTAGGGAGAATATGCAATAGATCAGTGTGCAATGCTGATTTAAAGGGACAGATGCAATTTTGGAACTCAACACTCCAGCCAACACCCTGTCTTAATCTTGTACAGCTGAATAGGTCATAGACGGCCTGAGGACCCCCCCCCCCCCACCGCCCCACAACCAGTGCTATTTAAAGGGATCATGCAAGTGTTGCAGGTTAGTTGCTGGATTATTGCTTCTGGCTGCTGGTACAATTGTACGTATTTGTTGAAGCTTCCTATACTTGGTGAAAGTTGCAATATTATATAGAGAGTGGTCTGGCAGGTCCTGCATTACTGTTGGTGGCATTTAAAACAGTGTGCTGAACAAGGTTTCAGCCAACAAAGGGTGGCCTGCTAGGGCTCCAGCTGGGCATTGAGCGTGGCTGGGAGCGTGCAGAGAAGGCACGCAGAGCAGGTCAAGCTGCAATGAGAGGGAGGAGGAGGAGGAGGAGGAGGTGCAAGGCACTGAGCAAGAGGCCATATCCAATAAGGGCCTTCAGGGACCAATTCTCTTACCTCAACCTGAGCAAAGATCAGTGCATCCGATGGCTGCGATTCACGAAAGAGGTCGTGATGGAGATTTGGCAACTGCTGCAGCCACAACTGCAGCGTCAGAGCAGGGCAAGGACAGCATTGCCTGTGACTGTGAAGGTAACTGTGGCGCTGAACTTTTACAGCTCTGGATCCTTTCAGGCTGTTGCTGGTGATATGTGTAACATCTTGCAGTTTGCAGCGTACTGCTGTATAAGGGAGGTCACGGAGGCTCTGTACGAGCTGCGCAACAGGTTCATAACATTCCCTCTTGACAGAGAGAAGCAGAATGAGTGAGCACGAGGGTTTGCCCGCATTGCAGGCTTCCCCCATGGTACAGGGTACCATTGACTGCATGCATATTGCTATGCGTGCTCCACATCTCAACTCGGTCATCTTCATGAACAGAAAGGGGTTTCATTCCCTCAATGTGCAGCTGGTGTGCGACCACACACAGCGCATCATGCAGGTCAATGCCCGCTACCCTGGCAGCAGTCGTGATTCCTTCATTCTGCGGCAGTCCAACATCCCACCTATCTTTCAACCAACACAGCAACTCAAGGGCTGGTTACCGAGTGACAAGGGCTATCCCCTCATGAGGTGACTCATGACTCCGGAGAGGAACCCACGCATACGTGCAGAGCAGGCCTACCGCATGGTAGGTTGTTACATAAGGTTAAATCTCACGGGATCCAAGGTGAGGTAGCCAATTGGATACAAAATTGGCTTGACGACAGAAGACAGAGGGTGGTTGTAGAGGGTTGTTTTTCAGGCTGGAGGCCTGTGACCAGCGGTGTGCCTCAGGGATCGGTGCTGGGTCCGCTGTTATTTGTTATTTATATTAATGATTTGGATGAGAATTTAGGAGGCATGGTTAGTAAGTTTGCAGATGACACCAAGATTGGTGGCATTGTGGACAGTGAAGAAGGTTATCTAGGATTGCAACGGGATCTTGATAAATTGGGCCAGTGGGCCGATGAATGGCAGATGGAGTTTAATTTAGATAAATGTGAGGTGATGCATTTTGGCAGATCAAATCGGGCCAGGACCTACTCCGTTAATGGTAGGGCGTTGGAGAGAGTTATAGAACAAAGAGATCTAGGAGTACAGGTTCATAGCTCCTTGAAAGTGGAGTCACAGGTGAATAGGGTGGTGAAGAAGGCATTCGGCATGCTTGGTTTCATTGGTCAGAACATTGAATGCAGGAGTTGGGATGTCTTGTTGAAGTTGTACAGGGCATTGGTGAGGCCACACTTGGAATACTGTGTACAGTTCTGGTCACCCTATTATAGAAAGGATATTATTAAACTAGAAAGAGTGCAGAAAAGATTTACTAGGATGCTACCGGGACTTGATGGTTTGACTTATAGGGAGAGGTTAGACAGACTGGGACTTTTTTCCCTGGAGAGTAGGAGGTTAAGGGGTGATCTTATAGAAGTCTATAAAATAATGAGGGGCATAGATAAGGTAGATAGTCAAAATCTTTTCCCAAAGGTAGGGGAGTCTATAACAAGGGGACATAGATTTAAGGTGAGAGGGGAGAGATACAAAAGGGTCCAGAGGGGCAATTTTTTCACTCAAAGGGTGGTGAGTGTCTGGAACGAGCTGCCAGAGGCAGTAGTAGAGGCGGGTACAATTTTGTCTTTTAAAAAGCATTTGGACAGTTACATGGGTAAGATGGGTATAGAGGGATATGGGCCAAGTGCAGGCAATTGGGACTAGCTTAGTGGTATAAACTGGGCGACATGGACATGTTGGGCCAAAGGGCCTGTTTCCATGTTGTAACTTCTATGATTCTATGATTCTATGATTCTCCTGCAAGACAGAGGTAAGTGTGTCAGTGAGTGTCCTGCAGGTTGTTTGGGTGATGTGGCTGTCATGGTTGAATAACTGCCATTGTTTGTGACCTGTGAGTTGTGGGTGTGTGGATTGCAAGAGTGGTACTATGTGAGGGTGAGATACAGCATCCGAAGTGCAACGTTTCATACGGATGGAAAGCGTTTGTTGGTGGGTGGGTGACGGGGGTGTTGTCGTGCATGGAGCAGTGGTGCAGTTGGTAGGATGTGCCACCTGACACTTGAATTCACTCACTTTGACCACTCATGTCAAATCATTAAATCTTTTCCTGCACTGCATCCACGCGCGTGGTGCAATGCTTCTGGCATTCATGTCCAACGCCACTTCCTCCCACTGCGTCTGTAGCTGGTGTCTGGAGAGCCTCCTGCCACCCTGTGGATACAGGATGGCCCTCCATGCATCCGCCTCGTCCACCAAGGCCTCAAGTGCGTCATCTGAGAACCTTGGTGCACTCTCTCGCAGGTCCAGCCATTAGATTTTTCTTTCACCACCGATTGAATTGCCAGTGCACCTCCCCTTTAAGAGGTGCAGGCTGCCTTTAAGTAGTGCTGACCATGCTCCATATTGGGCCTCCTGCTAGTACAGCCACTCAACTGCGCAGGTTGTGCTGGCTGCATGTAGTAATCATGCAGATTATCAGGCAGCACGAATAATCACACACCGCGCCAGAAATCATGCCCCACTGGAGATGTTCCCCAATCAGAAAAGCCTAGACCAATATGTAAATAAGATGGAATTTCTGCAATAAATCTAAATTAATTCTCCAATCATCAAATGTCTATTAATTGACCCATTAATGAAAGTAATCCTAAAAGAAATAAGGTATACTTATAGGGAGAGGTTAGATAGACTGGGACTTTTTTCCCTGGAGAGTAGGAGGTTAAGGGGTGATCTTATAGAAGTCTATAAAATAATGAAGGGCATAGATAAGGTAGATAGTCAAAATCTTTTCCCAAAGGTAGGGGAGTCTATAACGAGGGGACATAGATTTAAGGTGAGAGGGGAGAGATACAAAAGGTTCCAGAGGGGCAATTTTTTCACTCAAAGGGTGGTGAGTGTCTGGAACGAGCTGCCAGAGGCAGTAGTAGAAGCGGGTACAATTTTGTCTTTTAAAAAGCATTTGGACAGTTACATGGGTAAGATGGGTATAGAGGGATATGGGCCAAGTGCAGGCAATTGGGACTAGCTTAGTGGTATAAACTGGGCGACATGGACATGTTGGGCCAAAGGGCCTGTTTCCATGTTGTAAACTTCTATGATTCTATGATTCTATGAAGTTATCATTTCTTGTAGAGAGAAGTAAGCCAATATGCAAGAGTTATGACGGACCGCAAAGGGTCAAATGCAGTGGGAAAGCAGAATGAAAGCAACAAGGGATTGGAAACAGAGGAACAAGGACACCAATGCTCACAAGCTGATAAGCTCTCCTTTTATTACTCAGCTCAAAATAGCTGAAAAGTAACTCGCCTTTTTGTTAGTTAACCAGAGACATTTTCCAAACCTGCTTATACGTAGTTCTCATGGTGTTCACTTGTTGCCAAGAATGTTACTATTATGAATCATATTTGTTTGAGAGGTTGCACAGTTAACAACATGCTCTGTCAGTGACCTATCTTTAGCCATGTGCTCGAAGTACAATTTGTTCAGTCTAAGGTTAAATTGAATGTTAAGAAAAAGGCATACACTAAGTACATGGACAACAAAGGAGATAATGACAAAAGGCAATATGAAGAGGTGAGGAAAGAAGTCAAAAAAACAATTAGGAAAGCAAAATGAAACTACAAAATTAAATTATCAAGGAATATAAAAAGAAATAGTAAAGTATCCTACAGACACATAAATAACAAAAGAAAAATTAAGATAGGGATAGGGCCATTAAGGGATGCACAAGATAAACTTACCAGTAATGATAAATCTCTGGGATCTGATGAAATGTATCCCAGGACGTTATGGGAGGTTAGGGAGGAAATTGCGGGTCCCCTAGCAGAGATATTTGAATCATCGACAACTACAGGTGAGGTGCCTGAAGATTGGAGGATAGCAAATGTTGTGCCTTTGTTTAAGAAGGGCGGCAGGGAAAAGCCTGGGAACTACAGACCGGTGAGCCTGACATCTGTAGTGGGTAAGTTGTTAGAGGGTATTCCGAGAGACAGGATCTACAGGCATTTGGAGAGGCAGGGACTGATTAGGAACAGTCAGCATGGTTTTGTGAGAGGAAAATCATGTCTCACGAATTTGATTGAGTTTTTTGAAGGGGTAACCAAGAAGATAGATGAGGGCTGTGTAGTAGACGTGGTCTACATGGACTTTAGCAAAGCCTTCGACAAGGTACCGCATGGTAGGTTGTTATATAAGGTTAAATCTCACGGGATCCAAGGTGAGGTAGCCAATTGGATACAAAATTGGATTGACGACAGAAGACAGAGAGTGGTTGTAGAGGGTTGTTTTTCAAATTGGAGGCCTGTGACCAGCGGTGTGCCTCAGGGATCGGTGCTGGGTCCACTGTTATTTGTTATTTATATTAATGATTTGGATGAGAATTTAGGAGGCATGGTTAGTAAGTTTGCAGATGACACCAAGATTGGTGGCATTGTGGACAGTGAAGAAGGTTATCTGGGATTGCAACGGGATCTTGATAAATTGGGCCAGTGGGCCGATGAATGGCAGATGGAGTTTAATTTAGATAAATGTGAGGTGATGCATTTTGGTAGATCGAATCGGGCCAGGACCTACTCAGTTAATGGTAGGGCGTTGGGGAGAGTTATAGAACAAAGAGATCTCGGAGTACAGGTTCATAGCTCCTTGAAAGTGGAGTCACAGGTGGATAGGGTGGTGAAGAAGGCATTCAGCATGCTTGGTTTCATTGGTCAGAACATTGAATACAGGAGTTGGGATGTCTTGTTGAAGTTGTACAAGACAATAGTAAGGCCACACTTGGAATACTGTGTACAGTTCTGGTCACCCTATTATAGAAAGGATATTATTAAACTAGAAAGAGTGCAGAAAAGATTTACTAGGATGCTACCGGGACTTGATGGTTTGACTTATAGGGAGAGGTTGGATAGACTGAGACTTTTTTCCCTGGAGAGTAGGAGGTTTAGGGGTGATCTTATAGAAGTCTATAAAATAATGAGGGGCATAGATAAGGTAGATAGTCAAAATCTTTTCCCAAAGGTAGGGGAGTCTATAACGAGGGGACATAGATTTAAGGTGAGAGGGGAGAGATACAAAAGGGTCCAGAGGGGCAATTTTTTCACTCAAAGCGTGGTGAGTGTCTGGAACGAGCTGCCAGAGGCAGTAGTAGAGGCGGGTACAATTTTGTCTTTTAAAAAGCATTTGGACAGTTACATGGGTAAGATGGGTATAGAGGGATATGGGCCAAGTGCAGGCAATTGGGACTAGCTTAGTGGTATAAACTGGGCGACATGGACATGTTGGGCCAAAGGGCCTGTTTCCATGTTGTAAACTTCTATGATTCTATGATTCTATTCTATGACAGCGAAAAGGCAGAAATGTTGAATAATTACTTTGCCTCAGCATTTACCAGGGAGACTAACGAAGTGGACGTGACATTAGAAGAAGAGATCAAAAAAGATATAACAGCACTTAAGATAGAAAGGTGGGAGATAATTGATAAACTAATCAAACTTAGTGAGGATAAAACCCCTGGACCAGGTGGATTGCATCTGCGCATATTAAAAGAAGTTAGGGAAGAGATAGCAGAGGCACTATTACATATATATAAAAGTTCATTAGAAAAGGGGATAGTGCCTGAGGACTGGAGGACAGCTAATACTATTCCTATACTTAAAAGGGGAGATTGAACAAGTCCAGGGAACTATAGACCAGATAGCTTCATTTTGATGGTGGGAAAAATAATGGAATCTTTACTCAAAGATGTAATAAAAAAATCTAGAAACCGAAAATATAATAAAGAGTAATCAGTACGGATTTCAAAAGGGAAGGTCATGCTTGACCAACTTTATTGAATTCTTTGAAGAAGTAACAGAAAGAGTAGACAAGGGTAATATAGTAGATGTAATATATTTGGATTTTCAAAAGCCCTTCAATAAGCGTAGTAGACTCATGACTAAGGTCAGAGCATGTGGAGTCAGGGGACAAGTAGCAGAATGGATAGCAAGCTGACTACAAAGCAGAAAACAGACAGTAGGGTTTAAAGGTAGTTACTCAGATTGGCAAAAGGTACTAAGTGGTGTTCCACTGGGATCGGTGCTGGGACCACTGCTGTTCATAATTTACAGAAACGATTTGGACTCGGGAATCGGAAGTACAATTTCAAAATTTGCGAATGACACCAAATTGGGGGATATAGTTAATTGTGAGCAAGAATGCAACAAAATACAAGAAGACGTTGAGCCAGATTTTGCTCTAAAAATAACGGCGAGCCTAACAGTGCTCATGGTTATTTCAGTGCAAATGGTAGAGGAACATCCGACGACCGCACATGCACAGTTACATGCAGAAACCTGAAAGTTGATCTATCAGATTCCCTGCTCCTCCAGAAACTTTGCAAGAAGGAGATCTCGCTGGCTGGCTCCCCTTTGATATGAATGCAACACATGAAGTTCCTCTTCTGCCCTGATGGAAACAAAGTAATCTCGCCAGAAAAAGGTACGTCAAGTTTTTTTATATCCAAAATTTTAACGGCATGGTAAATCTTAATGACTGTCAAGCAATCTCTCTGGCACTGAAAATTTACTTTTGTAAGTATGGAGTCTTATTCCTTCACATTTTAATTGTTATAGGATATTTTTTTTAAATTTAAGTTTTACTTTTTAGCTTTTTCTTTCTGTCTCTTCTATCTCTGTCTTTTAATTCAATATTTCTTATCCTCTCTTTATTTCTTTTTCTTTAACTGATTTTACATTGAATTTGCTATTCTAACTTACACTTCCTGGTTCTGTGTCTTCGCTGTTTACACATGCTTCAATGGTTAAGGGGATACACAGCAGCTTGCCCCATTCACACAGGTCCCAGATGCTCAGGAGAGGGCGCCACACTGGATTGAGGGCCCGATAAGAGGAGCTTGCAGCGCAAAAGCCCGTGAAAAATCTATGGACAAGTCCAACTCTAGCGAGCGGCAAGTGCCATTCGTTCGCTGCTCAGAGCAAAATCCGGCCCAACAATAAACTTGCTGAATGGGTGTGTAATTGGCAAAATAATTTCAATATAGAAAAGTGTGAGGTGGTGTATTTTGGTAGGAAGAATGAGGAGGCCACGTACTGCTTGGAAAACATGAGTCTAAATGGGGTAGAGGAGCAAAGGGATCTAGGGGTACAGATACACAAATCACTAAAAGTAGCGATGCAGTTTAATTTCTAGAGGGATAGCATTGAAAAGCAGAGAAGTCATGTTAAACTTGTATCGAAACTTGGTTAGACCACACTTGGACTATTGTGTACAGTTCTGGTCTCCATATTATTAAAAGGGTATAGAGGCACTGGAGATCGTGCAAAAACGATTCACAAGGATGATACCAGAACTGAGAGGTTATAACTATCAGGAAAGGCTGAACAGGCTGGGACTCTTTTCTCTAGAAAAGAGAAGGCTGAAGGATGACCTGATAGAGGTCTCGTAGAGAAAATGGGCTCGATTTTCGCACCCGCGATCGGGTGCGTTCGTGGCGGGGGGGCTGCGAAAATCAGGGATTACCGGGGTGGGTCTGGAGCCTGGCTCCAACCCGCCCATTTCCGGGTTTCCCCACTGACGCGCTGACATGCGCGTGCAGCCCCCGCATGTGGGACTCCCGCCAGCAATTAAAGCTGGTGGGGTGCCACTTAAAGTACTTGAACAGGTACTTCAGGTTCTTTACAGACCTGATTGACCTGTTATTTTAGCAGGGATCGGATTTTGCAACTGACTGAGACTGTTTCCCGTACTGGGGGAAACACTCCCAGTTCAAATGGACGTGTTGCAGCCATCAGCCTGTGGCAGCTGCAAAGGACCATTTGACAGGTTGGGGGGGAGACCCTCACTCATTGCAGGAGGCCACTCTGTCACTTTGGACAAAGTTTGGCCTCCACCACCCTCCGCCTAACAACAAAATTCACTAACTTGCACACTTACCCCGGTGTCCAGACACATTTACCTACCTTGCGGACCCCCTCAGATGTACATCTTCCGGATGGGGGCCGCCGTAGCTGCAGTCACGACCTCCTCGGAGGGCGAACAGCATCACCAGCCTTGCCGGCCACGCCGTCCACCTGTGACACGTGGAGCTCCACAACACAGTGCTGTGACACATCCACCTGCACAGCAGGAGGGAGGGCAACCGCAGAGAGAGATGCGTCGCAGAGGGCGCTACCCTCGCCACAGGGTCCACAAACCGAGGCTCAGCTTCCTGGACCTCTCTGAGCAGCAGTGCACACGGAGGCTCAGAGTCACTCGACATGTAGTCATGGACATCTGCAGCCTCCTTCATGCCGAGCTGCTCCCGGCTGGCCTGAGCACCATCTTCTTAGCTGTCGCTCTCAAAGTCACCACTGCCCTCAACAACTTCTCCTCCGCATCCTTCCAGGGTGCCACCGGGGACATCGCCGATGTCGCTCAGTCGTCTGCACAAAAGAGCCCTGCAAATACACCTGCACCCACTCTGCAGTGACACAATGGGCGGCATCAGGTGTGGGTCTTCATAGTGATCCTCAGGAAAGGGCATTATTGCACAAACCAGACAAGATTCACAAAGACGTGGCAGTAGTGGTGCCAATATAATATGTAATGTGAGTTGATCAGAAATTAAATAGAAGTAAAAACCATGACAAACCCTCAAACACCCTTGTGCATCCCCTTCATGCTCACAACACATTTGCCTTACGCTTCCTACTGCACATATGTGATGCATGCCCTGTGGCTGCAGCACAGGTAATGGCAGGTTGAGTGAGGCTGACCGTGAAAG
The DNA here is from genome assembly GCF_035084215.1 of Heptranchias perlo. Classification (NCBI taxonomy): domain Eukaryota; kingdom Metazoa; phylum Chordata; class Chondrichthyes; order Hexanchiformes; family Hexanchidae; genus Heptranchias; species Heptranchias perlo. The sequence continues at coordinate 16,530,574 of NC_090345.1, read as the reverse complement.
AGATGCTTGAGAGGGTGAGTATGAGATAGAGCCATGAGATTGTATGAGGATTGGGTTGAGTGGTGGTGGCGGGATGAGTACTGGCGAGGTGAGTAAGTGCAGGTAAGATGAGGATGAGGTTTGAGTGGGTGTGAGGAGTGATGTGACAGAGTAGTGATGGCTGTGCAGAAGGAGATGTGGGGTGGGGGCGGTGATGTGGCAGACAGAGTGTAAGGGAATGAGTAAGTGTACTCACTTTGGCTGACCTACTGAGGTCATTGCAGCGCCTCCTGCACTGTATGCAGGTGGGCGATATATTGGTGGTGCTGGTGACCTCCTCTGCCACCTCAAGCCAGGCCTTCTTGGTGGCAGAGGCAGGCCACTTCCTCCCGCCCGCCGGGGGGAAGATCTCTGTCCTCCCCCTCCTCCTCACCCCATCCAATAAGAGCTGGAGTGAGGCATCATTAAACCTGGGAGCAGCCTTCCCCCTGGGCTGCTCCATGCTGTAATTTTTCCTATTTCCTGCAGCATCAGTCAGTGGAGGACTGCCTCTTTAAATAGGGCTCCTCCAGCCGACAAACCTTACTGCGCATGCGCAGTCCGCCTGCCGCACAGCTTAGCAGCGGGAAACCCGGAAGAACAGGTAAGTGGATCCAATTAGCCTGCGATTGCGGCGGAGCAGACTGATTTCACCGGGCGTGTTACCCACGCGCCCAATCGACCCCCCGCCGCGAACCCGCCGCCATGGTAATATCGGGCCCAATGTTTCCACTTTTGGGGGAGTCACTAATAAACCCAATAGGGAATTCATGAGAAACTTCTTTTCCCAGAGAGTGGTGAGAAGTGGAACTCGCTACCACATGGAGTAGTTGAGGCGAGTAGCATAGATGCATTTAAGGGGAAGCTAAATAAACACATGCGGGAGATAGGTATAGAAGGTTATGCTGATAGGGTTAGATGAAATAGGGAGGGAGGAGGCTCGTGTGCAGCATAAACATTGGCATGGACCTGTTGGGCCGTATGGTCTGTTTCTGTGCTGTAGACTCAATGTAATTTCTTCCAGAAACCATTGGAACAGGAAAATTATAGCTCTTGAGTATTTTGAGTCAGTCATAAGTCATAAACATAGCCTGCTTGAACTTATTTTCCAGATAGGTACCTTCTGTACTATATCTTTCTGTTGGTAGCAATAAAAATAAAATAGTGCAAGATTTAAAAAAAACGTTTTATCTTTATTTACAAGCAACAGTAGCAGGGAGCTTGCCTGAATGTCTCAGTGCCTTACATACTGCATTTATCTACAGAGCCATTGGAGAAATGTTTAGAGTATTTTTATATTATATATAATAAATAGAAATCAGTACTTTCTCATTTTTTCTGAGGTAAATTAATTCACATTAGGTACTTAAGAAAGGGGCACAGCAGTCAGCAGGTGGCTTTCTCTTGTAAGGTGGGCCTACTATGGGACTGCCCTTTACAGCTGCTGCTAGGTTATTTTTATGTAGGCTTTAACTCATTTATTTTGTAGCTAACACAAGAACGCAGTATAAGCATGTTAAGCATTTGTAAATGAACTCCACCCATTGTAAATTCTACCCATCTCTCCTCACACGGTCACCTTAATCAGGATTATGTCCTGGAGGTCTATGTTCAGTGCGGCAGGACTCCACCCTGCATGCTGTAATTCTGTTTTAATCGTAATAATGTCAGTCTTTTCTTGTTGATGGCTTGACAGACATCAAGGGGTATATTTTCTAACTGGTGCTGTTTCCCATATGGACACTTAATGCATTTTGGAACAATGTTAGTCAGAAAATATATCCCTTGATGTCCACCAATCTATCAATAGAAATACACTAGCAAGTAATAATCTGTACTAAATTCCTCTATTTTTTTTAAGCACATGTATTAACCCATTTGCATTTTAAAAAAAGCACCGTTACATTTTGGGATTTTAAAATTTTTTTCATGAAAAGTATTTTAGGATTGAGTTATATATAAGTGTTGTGTTTCAAAACAAATTGAATTTGCCCAATTTTTTAAAAAGCCACAGGCTACAGACACTGTAGATGTGTATTAAAGCTAGGCTGGCTAGTTTGTGAATTGTCACAGTTCACAGTCTATTTCAAACCGATACAGAGAGGGCCAATTGCCTTATCCCAGCCTATTAAGCAGAATGGGCACCATTAATTTTAAGAACAGGAGGAGATGTTGGTCCTGAAATTACTCACAGGTTCCACCAATCTCCCTCCATAACTTCAGTGGGAGACCAGCGGAACCCCCTTGGAAATGGTGCAGACCCGATTACATTGGGTCTCTGCAAAGAAACACTATCCTCAGAGGGGTGTCAATTACAAGCTATTCAAAACATCAGGAGCTGGATTTTCCTTTGATCTACCATCTATTTTCTGGCCGTTTTGGGCAATAAACTCCATAAAACGGGGCTGTAATGGCTATTGCCTTAACCTCAAATTTGCTGGTAAAAAAATAGGACCAGAATTCTCTTCCAGAAATAGTGCCATTCCCCTTTAACACCTGCTCGGAGCCAGTCCGGCCATATTTACATGGGGTCAATAGGGAGTGGCCAACTCTCCCACTCCATTTTTCGCAACTTCAATCCCAAACCTGACACAAATTATTACTATTACTCTATAAGTGGCAGTATGAGCCGCACAGCAGTCCCCCTGATCCAGATACCTATTTGAGGAAGCCATTTCATCTGCTGGATCTACAGGTTGGTTTTATTTTGCCTGTTTAGCTGTTTGATAGTCTGGAGGTTCTGCCAAGACTTTTACTGCTCTATTTAGTTAACTCTGCAGAAAGTACAGTTTTAGACTGAGGGCATGGATTTCCCTACGGGAACCCTTCTATTCCTGTGGTATGAAAAGGAGGAGGATGAGGAAATGGAAGAGGCTAAATTGGAGGCATTCAGAGTGAGGTATCTCAGAAGATGTTTGTTCCCAACAAGCAGATATACACTTACCAAGGTTTACAGACCATGAAGCTCTTTTCTGTTTCAGAAGGCTGCTTTTTTCCTAGGAGGCTATTGAGGAGATAAGTTAACTGTTGGCTGAAGACCTGCAGCCCACTTCCATCAGGAGAACAGCATTGTCTGAATCAGTCAAAGTCACGACTGCCTTGAATTTCTTTGCTACTGGAGACTTCCTGGCAGTGTCTGGTGACCTTTGCCACATTAGTCAGGCAGCAGTTTACCGTTGCATAAAGACGGTCATTATTACTGTCATCAGGCAGGTTGCACAGTTCATATCCGATCCAGTGGAACCAGAGAAACAAAGAGAGTGAGCCATCCTATTCTACAGACAGGCAGGGTTCCCACAGATGAAAGCAGCAATTGCTGGAATGCATGTGACACTCAAAGTCCCTTATGGCAACCCCCTCAATTTCATGAACAGGAAATGTTTCCATTCCATGAATGTGCAGCTATTTTTTCCACTATTCTCATTATAAGGCTTACAGAGCACTTGTCGTTGCTGCTGTTGAAAAATTGTTGTCCCCTTTAAGTAGTTGCAGCCTTCTGAAGGTTGCAACAATACTCAATTTGCCTCCCTCACAGCAGTGGTAACACAACGAGGGGTGGTATTACCACTCCCAACCTGCCCTTCTTTTGTAATCAGAGCCCTGGGAGGAAAGTTCAGTGGTTAGCAACAGTCATGTGGCCTGACAGAAGTCCCGCCCTGCCAATAACTCACCAATGGGAGGAGAATTTAACCCAAGGACTCTGACACGTTACCCAAAGGGAAGGAGAGGAATATGCCAGAAGTACCCTGGAAATGTAAATACACTTTATTTGTATTATGCACCCAACAAAATATACAGACAACTTGGAGGACCGCTTGGTGCCAAGCTCTTGCTTTTTGAAGAAAATAATTGTATGTATTTTCCACTATTCTCATTATAAGATTTACAAAGCATTCCATATCTATATAGAGATTTTAAATTCCATTTCATTTCTTTGATGTAGATTTTTTCCAATAACATTCTGAGGTTGAAAGTAATACAATGCAAGTCAAAATGTAATACTGATTTTAGCAGGTAAACCTCGTTATTTTGAACGATGTATCAGAATAGACCAGAATTTGCTGTCAAAGTAATGATTAAGCTAATGCCGCTCGCTGTTATTTATGCACAAATGCTACAGTAACTTCAGGCGAGGGGCAGATGTGTGGTTAAACTCGTATATCCAAAAATTGCTGTCCATGATGTGCCTCTCCGCCATTAGCTTCACAAAAATGGCATGTCACTGTCTGCCTCACTATTGAAATGCATTGAATGGCGTGAAGTTGCTGTATTTGCATGGTAGATATGAACTAAACTCACCACAGAAAGTTAAATCTTGTCCATTTCAGTCTAAGTACCCTTTTAACATAGGAATATAGGAACTGGAGTAGGCCATGTAGCCCCTCGAGTCTGTTCCGCCATTCAATGAGATCATGGCTGATATGTGATCTAACTCCACATACCCGCCTTAGCCCCAATTCCCTTAATACCTTTGGTTAACAAGAATCTATCAATCTCAAAACTGACGTTTTTGGAAGAGAGTTCCAAACTTCTACCACCCTTAGCGTATAGACGTGTTTCCTAACTTCACTCCTGAAAGTCCTGGCTCTAATTTTTAAGCTATGTCCCCTAGTCCCAGACTCCCCAACCAGCGGAAATAGTTTCTCTCTATCTACCCTATCAGTTCCCCTTAATATATTGAAAACTTCGATCAAATTACCTCTTAATCTTCTAAATTCCAGGGAATACAACCCTAGTTTGTGCAATCTCTCCTCGTAATTTAACCCATGGAGTCCAGGTAACATTCTAGTAAATCTACGCTGCACTCCCTCCAAGGCCAATATATCCTTCCTAAGGTGCGGTGTCCAGAACTGAACACAGTACTCCAGGTGTGATCTAACCAGGGCTTTGTATTGCTGTAGCATAACTTCTACCCCCTTGTATTCTAGTCCTCTAGATTTAAAGGCCAGCATTCCATTAGCTTTTTTGATTATTTTCTGTACCTGTCCATGACATTATAATGATCTATGTACATGGACCCTTAAGTCTCTTTGGACCTCCACTGTTTCGAGCTTTTCACCATTTAAAAAGTATCCTGATCTATCCTCTTTAGGTCCCAAGCGGATGGCCTCACACTTGCCTACTTTGAAATCCATTTGCCACAGTTTTGCCCATTCACTTAATCTATTAATATCTCTCTGTAATTTTATGCTTCCATTTACATTGCTTACAACGCTGCCTATCTTTGTGTCATTGGCAAATTTGGACATGTGGCTCTCTATCCCGCCATCTAAATCGTTAATAAATACAGTGAATAGTTAAGGCCCCAACACAGACCCCCATGGGACTCCACTAATCACATCCTGCCAATTTGAGTACCTGCCCATTATCCCTACTATCTATCTCCTGCCACTCAGCCAATTTCCTAACCAGGTCAATAATTTGCCATCAATTCCATGAGTTTCAACTTTAGCTAACAGTCGCTTATGAGGTACTTTATCGAATGCCTCCTGGAAGTCCATAGGAACAACATCCATAGACATTCCCCTGTCCACTACTTTAGTCACCACTTCAAAAAATTCAATTAGGTTCATCAGACATGACCTACCCTTTACAAATCCATGCTGGCTCTCTCTGATCAGCTAGAAATTTTCAAGGTGTTCAGTCACTCTATCTTTAATTATAGACTCTAGTAATTTCCCGACAACAGATGTTAGGCTAACTGGTCTTTAATTCCCTGGTTTCCCTCTCTCACCTTTCTTAAATAGTGGAGTGACGTGCAATTTTCCAAACTAAAGGAACTGTTCCTGAATCGAGAGAACTTTGGAAGATTATAGTTAGGACTTCTGCAATGTTCTCACCTCCTTCCTTTAAAACCCTGGGATGAAAACCATCTGGTCCTGGGGATTTGTCACTCTTTAGTGCCATTATTTTCTTCATTACTGTTAATTTGATAACATTAATTATGGTGAGTCCCCGTCCCTGATTCAAAATTAGTTTCCTTGGAGTGTCCAGCATGCTCTCCTCTTCCTCTAATGCTGATGCAAAGTAATTATTTAACATGTCTGCCATTTCCTTATTTTCATTTACAATAGCACCATTATCAGTTTTTAAGGAGTCCACGTTGTTCTTGACCACCCTCTTTTTCCTAATATAATTGTAATTTTTTTTTGATTTTGATATCCCCTGCAAGTTTCTTTTCACATTCTCTTTTTGTAGCTCTTACTATCTGATTCATCACCCTTTGTTGAACTTTGTATCTCTCCCAGTCGCCAGGATCTGTGCTATTTTTTGGATTTTTGTATGCTTTTTCTTTGTCCCTTACCTCTTGTATCCATGGCTGTTTTTTTTGAGCAAGTAGAGCGCTTGCCCCTTAGATGTATAAACTGGTTCTGTATCAAGTTAAATTCTTTTTTGAACACCTCCCACTGATCTTCTGTTGTTTTACCCATTAACAGATTTGCCCAGTTTACTGTGGGCAGGCTCTGCCTCATTCCATTGAAGTCGGCCTTATGTAAACTTGGAATCTTAGTAGCTGATATGGGTTTCTCCCTTTCAAACATAATGTTAAACTTGATTATGATCGCTATTAGATAAATGTTCACGCACCGTTAGGCTGTTAACTAAATCTGGCTCATTACTCATTATTAAATCGAATATGGTCTGCCTCCTTGTTGGTTCTAGGACATGGTGTTGCAGAAAGCTGTCCTGAACACACTCAAGAAATTCGCTACCTTTCTGACATGAGCACGTCTGCTTATCCCAATCTATATGAAAGTTAAAATCTACCATTAAAATCACTCTGCCTTTGCTATATGCTTGTCTAATCTCTGCATTTGTACATTCTGCCACTTCACAGCTGCTACCAGAGGACCTATACACAACTCCCACTACAGTCTTAAATCCTTTTCTATTTCTTAATTCTACCCATAAAGTCTCCACTGCCTGCTTACCTCTCATTATATCCTCTCTTATCATTGAAGTAATTTCATCCTTAATCACTAAAGCTACTGCTCCCCCTCTATCAGGTTCCCTATGCTTCCCGTAGATCTTATAACCGGTATATTCAGTTCCCAGTCCTAACTGTCTTGCAGCCATATCTCAGTAATGGCTACCATGTCGCATGCTCTAAGTTCAATTTGCCCCTGTAGTTCATTCAATTTGTTCCTATACTCCGTGCGTTTGTATAAAGAATGCTTATTTGGGCCACACACCCTAAGGCGAAAAGTGTTAATTACTGCCAGTCAACCTCTCTGGCACTGAAAATTAACTATTATAAGTGTGGAGTCTCACTCCTTCAGGTTTTAATCATCATTGGAGATTTTAAAAATGTAAAATTTTAAATATTCAGGTACAGAAAGAGAAATAGAGAGGGAAAATATTCTTTCCCTCTCTATTTCTCTTTCTGTACCTGATTTGACATTGAATTCGCCCATTCTAATTTACACTTTTTTCTCAGTCCTTGCGCTGTTAATTTCACAATCCTTCAATCTGATTGGTTAAGGAGATACCCAGTTGCTTGCCCTGTTCGCTCAGGCCCCCGATGCCCTGTTTCTCTCGCTGTGACGTTATCAGCTCGCACTTACAACAACTTGCCTTGCAAAAAAATTTAAATACCTAAATGTGCAAGGGCAAGTCTAACTCACGGCAGACACTGCTAGATGCCCTACCGCAGTAAATTATGGCCCAATATTTTTGAACAAGTATTACTAGATTTTAAAAAAACACAACTAATTTCCCAGTAATCTTCCATCTGAGATATATTATAAGTCAACCATTGTGATATGTGGTATTGTACTTGACATAAAAGCCTCTGCTACTATATAAAGGCTTTGGCCTTCAGACCCACTGGTTAGCCAACACAATCAGTACAGAATTTAGAAAGAACAAAAAAGTGTTCATGAAACGCATCTATATTGTGAATAGAAACAGAGAATTTTATCTTATTTTATTTTCTGGATGCAATGCAAATATGCTGCTGCAGCCTAAAAATGGGTAGAAATTATGCTACTTACATAGTACCATCTTATGAAAATGTTTGTACCATTGAAGCTGTGAACTATGTAGCAATATTGTGATTGCAAAACCAATTTCAAAGCAGGGTGTCTAATCTTAGATCAAACCACCTGAGGAAATCCTATTTGGAACCAATTTCCATCTCGTTACTCTCAGGGTTGCGTGCTTTAAATCTGTACCTCCCTATGATTACTTCTGCTGTCAATGAGCACTTGATTTCACGGTGATTTCAACTAAAATGGTGCAGTACTATTATTCTTTTGTAGTGCAGTTCAGGACTGACATCCTCCAGCAATCACATCCTCTTCAACTTTAACAAAGATACAATTATTTTGTTTTTTGCGGCTAGGAAACAATCTTTGAATGCTTAGCTCCTTGATTGTATATTTTATATTGTAACATAATGTGTGTTTTTACTAAAGTTTTATTCTGATCCTCTGTTCTCTTCCGCTGACTCCTAGTGGTGTAAGCTTACTTTGCCGCTTGCTATAGCATTTACATTGGAGATGAAATTCGTTTTGAGTCTGTAGACTAGAAATTACTTTGTATGATGACAATATTAAGGTATGAATGCTTAACACACGCACATGACATTACTTTGCTATTTTAACGGAAATGATAACCTGTTTCTTTTAAAAAGGTTCGCACCTCTGTCAAAATTATAAATATAGAAATTTAATACAACCCATTAAACAGTAATTTCTAGCCTTTTATCTTTTAATGTTTTTGTGGTACTTTGAGATGGATCACATTTCACTTAAGTACCTATGGTGTGTTGTAAAAGGCCAGAAACCTGCAGGGATTTGAATCTCAGATAAGTCTAATTAAAATCATTCATTTTAATTTGCAACTGGTTTAAAGCAGGCATTCCCTTCTAGTCAATAGTTAATAAACAGATTCGATAATGTAATTTTGTTATTGATCTCATCTGCAGTTCATTTTTAATTTATAAACATAATGGGGCACTACTTTTACACTTGATATCATTTGTAAACACATTGCTATAATGTAAATCATGTAGAAATATTACTCGTTTGTGACGTTATTCTGATGAAAATGATGCTTGGTTATACCTCCCAAGCAAAGTGTTGATTGAACATTTTTTAAAAGAAATGAAGACTGTGTCCTTTAAAGCAATCTCTGAGAAGTACAATTTCAAGCACTGTACACAACAATTGTCTTTAACCCATGCTTTTCCATTGTGCCTAAGCTGGACGGCACATTTTTCTTGCAGATAGATGAAGGGACAGCAAAAGGCATTGAGACTTCCAGCATGAGTTACTCTTCTACTGTTTCGGGGATTTCTCAGTGGGGTCAGTGGCCATAGATGCAGAGATTATTCCTGAGCCAACCCTCCAGTGTTTCTTCATCTTCAGAAAATACAAGCACTGTGGACTGCTGCCTTATGAAGACATTGGCCCCGATATTACCAGGGAGGCGGGATGGCAGCGGCGGGGGGGGGGGGGGGGACACGACTCAACCCGTGGGTAACCCGCCCAGTAAAATCCGTCCATTTCCCACGTGATCGCGGGTAAGTTGAAGGCACTTACCATCGCTTCCGGGTTTCCCGTCGTCAACCTGCGCAGCACTCGCATCACAGGCTGTCAGCTGGAGGAGCCCTATTTAAAGGGGCGGTCCTCCAATGCTGCTCCTGCAGCAAAGAACCAAAAGTGCAGCATGGAGCAGACCAGGGGGAAGGCTGCTCCCAGGTTTAACGATGCCTCACTCCAGGTCCTACTGGATGGGGTGAGGAGGAGGAGGGAGATTTTCTACCCGGTGGACGGGAGGAAGTGGCCTGCCTCTGCCACCAAGAAGACGTGGCTCGAAGTGGCAGAGGAGGTCAGCAGCAGCAGCAACGTCTCCCGCACATCCAGTGCAGGAAGCGCTTCAATGACCTAACTAGTTCAGCCAAAGTGAGTACACTTACTGATTCTCCTACACTCCGTCTTCCACATCATCGTCCCACCCCACAACTCCTTCTGCACTGCCAACACTACTCGATCACATCACTCCTCACACCCACTCAAACCTCCTCCTCAACTTACCTGCACTTACTCACCTCCCCAGTACTCATCCCACCACTACCACTCAACCCAATCCTCATACAATCTCATGGCTCTGTCTCATACTCACCCTCTGATGCATCTTTTTCATGGTCAGCCTCACCCAAACCAATGCATTCAGCGGTTGGCCATGTCACCATCCCTCACTCATGCCTCTCTACTTTCTCCCCTTATAGGAGTAGAGAGCCCAGAATGCACGGAAAAGGGCAAAGACCGGAGGGGGGCCACAACATCAGGTTGTCCTCACGGACGCGGAGCAGGAGGCTCTTGAAGTGAACCGCACCCTCGAGTACCTGTCCGTCGGGGACACCGAGACTGCCAACAAACGGCTGATGACAGAACTTTAACATTCAGCACTCACAATAGCAAATGATGTTAACATGCCTTGCCATCTTCAGCACCTCAACATCTGTCATCATGCTTAATATTGCCTTCTGTTCTCTTACAGTGCCCTCAGCAACTGCTGTGACGGCGGTGGGCGATTCCTCAGAGGACCTGCCGGCCTCTGAGGGGGCACCGTCACATCTGAGCGAGCCATCCACCAGCGCTGATACACACGCCTCGGTGGGTACCCGTCCTCAGTTAGTTGGGGTTTCACACGGTGAGTCACTACACATGTGAGCACGAGCAGATGCTGGTTGCAGGGGCAGCTGTGGAGAGTCCGCGTTGGTGGGAGCACTCTTCTCCAGGTTCTGCTCAGCTGGACACAGATGCTGAACCCTGGGGTCCATCCTTTAAAAGGAGAACGATCGAGGGGCAGCAGCACATTTGCGAGGTACTGGAACAGGTGCCACACGCACTCTCCACAATCACACAGAGGATGGAGGAGTCCAACTCCTGCATGAGTGGAATAGTGGCAGAGGTACAGGAGGGGATTTCCGAGATACTGTCACAGGGACATGAGGGCATCTTTGAGATAGTGTCGCGGGTAAGTGCGGGAATGTCTGCGATGGAGGGAAGGCTAGCCTTCAAGCACGGCTCACCAATGAGTCCACTGAGGCCCTGACAACGGCCCTTCGGACTCAGGGTGAGCAACTTTCTGCCACCTTAAACAGGCAGGCAGATACACTAGCACTGGCCTTACAAGGCTTTAGACATGTCCTCCAAACTGTCGTCCAGCAGGGTGGTAGGAGTGATGTGGGCCTGGCCCAGGTGAGGGATGATGGCAAAAGGGGACGTGGAAGTGGGGACGCCACTCAAAGCGTTTCCACGTCTTACCCGTTGCCCCCATCTCAACCAGTACCCGCAATGCTGCCTCCTTTCCAGGTGGTTGCGTCTGCCCCTGCACAGGTACAGGTAGGGCAGTCTTTGGAGGGGCCCTCATGGGCACCGAAACCCAGGGGGCATAGGCCCAAAGCATCTAATCAGTCAGGGCATGAACAAGAGCAACCTGCCACTACCTCTGCTGCAGCCACAGGGGAAGCACCACGTAGGAGTAGTCGGAAGCATGAGGCGAAGGTTTTGTGAGCACAAAGGGGATGCACAAGGGTGTTTGACGGTTTGTCATCCTTTTTATTTATATTTGATTTTTGTTAATGGCACGTTAAATATTATTATTGTCACCACTACGGCCACGTCTTGGTCATTCTTGATTGGCTTGTGCAATAAGTCCCTTTCATGAGGTTCACCATGAACACCCACACTTGATGCCACCCATTGGGTCATTCTACAGTGGGTGTATGTGTAGTTGCACGACTATTTTGTTCGGGGGCGGGGGAGGGGGCTGGTGTGGCCGCTCCTCTGTCCAGGTGGTGAGGACTGGACTCTTCCCACTTTCTGATGTTAGGAGAACCGTTCACATAGCAGTGACTCCCTGGCCTCACGAGCAGCCAGGAGAGCCGCTGTAGTGCCCATGGATTGCTCCTCCTCCTCTGCCTCCTCCTCCTCATCCTCCTCTTCCTCCTCCTCAATATGGGTGGAAGATGTGGATGGGACCTCCTCCAGCGGCACCCCTCTCTGTTGTGCCATGTTGTGCAGGGCACAACAGACAACTATAATGCGTCCCACATTGTCTGGCGTGTATTGAAGCGCTCCCCCAGAACGATCAAGGCACCTGAAGTGCATCTTGAGCAGCCCTATAGCATGCTCAATTGTACACCAGGGAGTGATGTGGCTGTCGTTATATCAATGCTGTTGCTTGGTGGTGGGTTTCCTCGAGGAGCCCTGAGCCACATGTGCAGAGGGTATCACTTGTCCCCGAGGAGCCAGCCCTTGCGGGTATTCGGTGCGTGGAAGAGGGCGGGATGTTGGACTCCCGGAGGATGAAGGAATTGTGGCAGCTGCCAGGGTATCTGGCGCACACATGAAGTAATCTCTTGCGGTGGTCACAGATGAGCTGAGTGTTGATGGTGTGATAGCCCTTCCTGTTGGTGAACAGTCCTAGCTTGTGTGGAGGTGCTCGTATTGCTATATAGGTGCAATCGATTATAACCTGCACCCGTGGGAAGCCAGCCACTGCGTGGAATCCCACTGCCCTCTCCGTCTGGCTGAGGTCATCCATGGGGAAGTTGATATAGTGTGAAGCCCTGCGAAACAAGCCGTCAGTGACCTGCCATATGCACTTGTGTGCAGACGACTGAGAGACCCCAGCGATGTCCCTAATGGCACCCTGGAAGGATCCGGAGGCGAAGAAGTTGAGGGCAGTGGTGACTTTGACAGTGACAGGTAAGAAGATGCTGCTCGGACCAGCTGGGAGCAGCTCGGCATGAAGGAGGCTGCAGATATCTGTGACTACCTGGCGACTGACTCTGAGCTTCCGTACGCACTGGTCCTCAGACAGGTCCAGGAAGCTGAGCCTCAGTCTGTAGACCCTGTGCCGAGGGTAGTGCCTCCTGCAACGCCGCTGTCTCTGTTGTTGCCCTCCCTGCTGTTGTGCAGGTGCCTGTGGCGCAGCACTGTGTTGTGGAGCTCCACGTGGTGGAGGTGGACGGCGTGCCTGGCGAGGCTGGTGATGTTGCTTGTCCTCGGATGAAGTGATGAATGCAGCTATGGCGCCCCCCCATCCTGCCGGTGTGAGTTTGAGAGGGTCCGCAAAGTAGGTAAATGTGTTTGCACAGCAGAGTTTAGGGTATAAATTAATAATTTTGAGTGGAAAGACAGAGTGTTGCAGCCAAAACTTTGTCTGAAATGACAAAATGCCCTGTTGCAATAAATGGGGTATTCCCCCCAACTGTCAAATAATCCTTTGCATCTCCCACTGGCTGCTGGCTGAAACACGTCTGCTCCAACAGGGAGTGTTTCCCACAGCACAGGAAACACGCCGAGGATCCTTCAAAATTGCACCCCTGCCAAAATCTCCAGTCAATGAGGTCTGTCAAGTACCTCAACTACCTAAATAACTATCTAAATTATCATTCCGCCGGCTTTAATTGCTGATGGGAGTCCTGCGTACGCACCCGAACGCGTCATTGGGGAACCCGGAAGTGAGTGGGTTGGAGCTGGGCTCCAAACCCGCTCCAGGACTCCTCCATTTTCGGAGCCCCCAGCCCCCAACGCATCCGCTCGGCCATCTGAAAATCGGCCCCATTACGGCTGCTTCTTGGATAACGGCCATAGGCATGCGTAATTATCTTTCTGCAGTCAGATATCACCTGAACGTTACTTGAGTGCAAACCCTTTGTATTCATGTAGGCCATGGGGTTGGTATGCCCACATAGGTGCCATCTTTACCACCTTGCACTGGAGGGAAACCGGCCATTCAATGAAAACTCTTCATCCTATCCCACATGTGTTCTTTCAACAGGGAAAGAGATGAAGGCATTGCCTCTTGCAAATGTCCTTGTTTGACATATGTGTGCGCAACAGACTGCCTGATGTGATGGATGTCCCCTGCAGTGGTTTGGAAGGATCTGGTAGCAAGAAAGCTTCATGCTTCGGTAACCTTCAGTGCTATAGCAAGAGTGGTCCCTGCTCCAGCTGTTGCCTGCAGGTCATCCTGTAGCAGGTGGTACAACCGTGCGACAGCCAATCTCTTGAAGCAAAGGCACTGAAGGTGTATGTGCAGCGTAGTTTGTAAATACAGATTCTGGCATAGTGATAAAAGCAGATAAAACACCTCAAGTGTTGTTGCATATGGATTAATTGGTCTGAGATTAATTCAACTTCTTCATCTAAATCAGGCAGCGCTGTGGAAGCCCACAAAGGAATTCCCATCGTCACTACATTGTCTAGTGCTATTTAAATAGCAACAGAAACCAAGAATAATGAAAGAAACTATGGAAGAAATAAAAACAAAAATTGCAAAAATGGCCCACTGCAAAACTAAACCAACTAAAGCATAAAGAAAAATGCAGCAAAATGTTATTGCCAACCTCTCCCACCTCCCCACAAAAAAAACATTTAACAACAATTCAAACAACAGTCTCCCCTTAAGATGCCTACTTGAGCAGAAGGTCTCAGGACTCCCAACACCAAGGTGCCCACTATGAGTAGAAATTTAAATGACTATTCCATGCTACTGAAGCACATAGAAGCCTGTAGCACAGTCGCATTTTCCCCGCCAAAATCGTGCATTACAAGGTGAATTGGGTACATGAGATTAGGCCAAATTTTCCAACCTGAGGCACCATCAAATACTGCGGATGCTGGAAATCTGAAATAAAAAAAAAATGCTGGAAATATTCAGCAAGTCAGGTAGCATCTGTGGAGGGCAGGAGTGATCAAATGACAAAAGGGATGATGGTGCAAGGCAAGGAGGGTGGTAATGGGACAAGTAAAGAAACAAAAGATGGGTCTAGAGGAGCTGTAAATGGCAACAGCCCAGGACAGAGAGGGAGCGGGATGGAGAATTAAAATGGCAAGCGGCCAAAAGGTCAGGGTCACACGTGCGGACTGAGCGGAGGTAATCAGCAAAGCGATCACCCAATCTGCATTTGGCCTCCCCAATGTAGAGGGTTCCGCATCGTGAGCAGCGGATACAGTGCACTAAATTGAAAGAAGTACAAGTAAATCGCTGTTTCACCTGGAAGGAGTGTTTGGGGCCCTTAACGGTCCTCAGCCTCCTACACTGTTCCAATGAAGGTCAATGGAAGCTTGAGGAACAGCACCTCATCTTTTGTTTGGGCACTTTACAACCTTCCGTACTCAAAGTTGATTTCAATAACTTCAGATCATAACCACTGCTCCCAATTTTTCGGTCAGCAGGTGCAGTTAATGGTTCTGCTATTGCCATTTACAGCTTCTCTAGACCCATCTTTTGTTTCTTTACTTGTCCCATTACCACCTTCCTTGCCTTGCACCATCATCCCTTTTGTCATTTGATCACTCCTGCCCCCCACTCCAACACAGACCTTCCCATTTGTCCTTTCCTCCCCTCCCCTTCCTCCTCCCTCCCCTTTTCGTGGCTCTGCATTCGCTTAAAAACTGTTAAATCTTTAACTTCTTCCAGTTCTGATGAAAGGTCATCGCCCTGAAACATTATCTCTGTTTCTTTCTCCAGAGATGCTGCCTGACTTGCTAAGTACTTCCAGCATTTTCTGTTTTTATTGCACCATCAAGGCTTTGTACAACAATTGGAGCTTCGGAACATTGGGGCTAAAGAGCCTAGACTTGATTGTATCCCAATAAAGTTCAGCAGACGAGCAGAGAAAATGGCAAAATAAAATAAAGTGCATGTGTGAACATCATGTGAGCATAACATCAGGCTCAGCCGTGATGAACCTTAAGGTGCACATATGCATTATACCCACTTTGGTAAATTACCAGACCAGCACCCATGGAAATGTAGCCCAGAACGGAGTGAACACCTTGAAGAGAAAAAGGGGAGGGGGCATTGGCAAAAATGTCAAGTTAACATTAGAAAGTGAAAGCACATTGTAAAATATTGTGCCACAGTAAACATAGTATCTGCTGCAGTACTAACTGGTGTACCAGCTCACTCTTGGGAGTAGACTGTTTCCAGCCAGTCTAGAAACTGCCCTAAAAAAAAAATCCCCAGTGAAAGAACATTGCCTCTTTAAAGTCAGAATTTTTTTAACCTAGAAGTAAGAAAAGAATAAATACATTTGTACCATTTATGCATTTTATTTTACTTTGAAACACAATCAAATTAATTACAAGCAAACTACTTTGCAGATGTAATTTGAACAGAAACAAAGCAAAAGTACAAACACATTAGTTGTGTCTAGCAGTAACTTTTACTTCATACATATAGAGGACAAAATGTCTGTGAAACAGTGCACTCTGTTGGTTCGTTTATATATCACAATCTACTGTTGGAATAAAACAATCTGTAATGGAGAACTGAGCATCACTAATACTAAACTAAAGTTACATTTTAAATTTACAGTTGGTTTAATTGGTCACATGGGGTTTTCTTTAGTTGCCCTGACTCCTGTGTATGTGCATACACAGTTTAAAAAAGAGTTTGTGTTCAGAAGAGTGAGAGCCAAAAAGTCCAAGACAAAGATTTAGTGCTAATTATTTATTAAGATGTATAATGTTTGTTCACACTTACTTGTTCCACGTATAAGAGTGAAAAATGATCAAATATTATGTAAATATAGCTGCTGATTTCCTAACTTAAACATGAGCATCAGAACTTCAGGATTTTCTGGCTAATCATATCTACCTTGACAGGTGTGTAGATCTGAAATTGGATTTCCAGTCTTAACGTGACTTGTGTCCAAGACTTGGTCTATAACTTAATATATCTACAATAACCTGCATTTAGATCTTTAAAAAATCATGATTTATAAAGCAACAGTAAAAAGTACTCGACTAATGGAAAATACTGATAGATTTACCAAGAGTAGAAAGAAATCCCAGTTTCATTTATTTTAACCAAACTGTTGCTGGTCTACACCTCAATATTAATAACAAAAACTGAAAATGCTGGAAACACTCGGCAAGTCAGGCAGTTCCTGTAAAGAAAGGTAAAAATTAATGTTTCAGGTATAACCTTTCATCAGAATTGGAAGATATTTGGTAATATCATTACAGATGCTGCCTGACCTGCTGAGTGTTTCCAGCATTTTCTGTTTTTGTTTCAGATTTTCAGCATCTGCAGTATTTTCTTATCCTTGACATTAATGTTGAACTCAGCAATATCTCATGTAGAATTGGAAAAGTAATGGAAATCCCATTCTGCAGGCATTTTTGCAATAATCCCTTCAACTAAAAAGGGCCACGTTAGGTAGGCCACGTGGTGTATATATCTCCTTTAAATCACTTTTGAAGGTTTGTTACCCTCTATTTTCTCCCTTCAGTTCTCCCCAAGCCACATACTTTATGTAGCAAAAAGGGTAAGGATTCTACTCCCAGCATTCCATTATAGCTGGTCTTAAAATGGCCAGCCCCATTATAGATCTATAAATAGGAACCTCCACTACTTTTGGTCATTCTCTCAACCACCATGTTCCTGCCCTCTGGAACTCACTCCCTAAGTCCCTTTGCATTATCTCATTCCTTCCTGCTTTCAAAGGCTTCCCAAAACATTTCGCTTTTTAAAAACATTTTTTAAATTTAAGGCATAACCTTAAAATTAGAGCTAGGTCGTCCAGGGGTGAAGTCAGAAAGCACTTCATCACACAAAGGGTAGTGGAAATCTGGAACCCTCTCCCCCAAAAAAGCTGTTGCGGCCAGGTCAATTGAAAATTTCAAAACTGAGATTGATAGATTTTTATTAGGCAAGGGTATTAAGGGTTATGGAACCAAGGCAGGTAGATGGAGTTAAGATACAAATCAGCCATGATATAATTGAATGGTGGAACAGACTCCACGGGCTGAATGGCCTACTTCTGTTCCTATGTTCTTCATTGCTCTTTCAGTACCATTTCCTAATTCTGTCTGCTGTTCTTCCCTCCCGCTAGATGTCTAGTTTTTCTTCTCCGCACTGTAAAATATTCTGAGATGTCTTTCTAATATGAGGAACATAATATAAATGCTAGCTATTGTTGTACTGTCAGGGTTTTATCAAGTGTTTGCTGAGCTCATTTGTAATCAGAGTAAAGCTGGGAGATCTGTAATCACCAAACAAGAATATTTAGTGTTATACACAAAAATGCATTAGCTGGATTTTACTTAGTTTAGTCAGCAATACAAAGTTTTATTAACTACTTGGACAAGGTATGGGAGGGTGACGGCTGCCTGCAGAACCATAGCCCAATCAATACATTCAGTAAAGGAGAAATCATTGGAGAGGAAAAAAGTATATTTCCAGATTGGGTTGTAAGCACACAAAAGACACAAATTGTATATATAGGTCATTCAGCAGGTTGCTTGGGCTATCAGCCTTCTTTAAAGATTTTGCAAATAACATTTGAGGAAATTAATTACTCTCAGGTAGCACAGATGCGTTCCTATCTGTAGCGCATTAACATTAGATGACATGGGGATTTTCGATGAAACTATAGCTGACGTGAGTTGTATCAGATCCCAGTGACCAGACCAGTTCACAGGCCCAATTAAGATAAAAGGAGAAATCCTTACCTCTTTCAGATTGCATATTGTGTGATGCCATCAGACTGTCACAACACATTTGGGCATCCAACCATAGCCTGCATTGAATTTACATAATTTTAATTTGATTGATTCACAAAAAGACCATCAGTGCAAGCTGCTGTACCAGATTCGCACTGAAACAAATGCGTGAATTTCCATCATATCTTCAACTAGTCCAAGTTAATATCATTTGCAGTAGTGTCATCATGTTGCTGATATAAATACGTGTCCTGATGCTGGAGGTGGGGATTTCAGTTCCATTTCATATCTGTTTGCCTTCCTTGTCTGTGCTCATTAGAAATTCAATAGTCCTTTGAATATGCTCTTCAGCTGTCAAAATATATATCTGTTTTGTTTCTGTAATATCTACTGAAGCAGTTTTTGGCAGCAGGGTAGCTATGGCTTTGCACAGATTCTCAGCAAGCAGATCCAGATTCAAGTCCTTGTTTTGGCTTGAAATACACACTCAGACTTTCTCAATGGGGAACATTTTGTCAGTTTTGGGCGAGTAAAAACAGGTCAGCAAGCATTGCTGCACACCTCCTGCTAGGGGATCAAGGAGAGGCACTGTCTATGTCCATGCCCACATTCTTCCATCAATCAATGATGGTATAGATGTGGAAGGCTAACTGGCAGGGAGTTGGAAATAAGCAAAATATTAAGCCATCTGCATTTTGTTCCTGAATAATATAAATTAGAACCGAAGAAGCATTCAGAGCTAGAGAAGATTCCTTGATTTACAATATTCTTTAAAAACACTGGAACCTGATATTTATCTTTAAACTTTGATGCAGAAATGCCTCTGAAGTTTTCTATGTGCTAATAATACAGCTCAGCATATTTAAATCCAGGAAAAAAATCTTATCACAAAATATATACCTCATATTTTAAATTAGTTGTTCAAAATTTTTCTCTGAATTAAATTGTATGAGGCAAAATTTATTCTCATTAACTCTGTACTATTATTTATTTGTTTTCAGCATGTGGGTGACTCTGGCATGGCTACATTTATTGCCCATCCCTAGATGCCCTGAAAAGGTGATGGTGGATATAATTCTTGAACCGCTGCAGTCCTTGTTATGATGGAGCTCCCACACTGGTGTTAGTTAGAGAATTCCAGGATACTGACCCAGTGACATGAGAAATCTAAATAGCTGAAATTGCAACATTCTGTTCCCAGCAGAGTTTCACTAGACATGAGGGCATGTTAGAGATAGAAGTAGAACACTGTAGCCCCTATTCTCCAACCTGCACGCACCACTAGTGAGGCTCTGTGCCAGCAGCAGCACTTTGCAATTTCAGCCCTTTCTAAAAGTTGCCAATGACTAATTTGAAATCTATGTCGAAAAGCACATACCCTAAAATGTTTATTTCATTATTTTTGGCTTAGCCCTTTGAATGATATTTGTCATAACATGACATCTGTGACAATGACACTTCAAGCATTAAGCTATGTGCTATCATTGCATGGACACTTAACAGAGGAAATTGATATATATTTGTTATTTTAACAGAGGCAGTAACCTGTTCATTTTAAAGGCTTTAACTCCTCTGTTAACTTAAGGAAGAAAGGAATTTGTTATGAATGCATTAAAGGGTTAATTTTCTGCTTATATATAGCAGCACAGAACCTTCCCTGCTACCAATGCACATCAAAAAATTATGGGCATACTGCTTGCGATTTTCCGACATGCTCTGGTAATAGGCAAGGTTCCCTGCCACCAGTGGGAAAATTACATCCTCAGTGTTCCTACTTGGGTGAGGCCATATTAGTGCACTGGTGATGCTTCATGCAAAGAATAGCGGTCCCTCCGTTACTGCAGCAGGTTCGCGAAATTTGCCCCATAGAGACCAACATATATGCTGGATTGTGTTACGTGCAGCATAACACAAATGGTGGAACATATTGCAAAGAAACAACGCTCCCTTAGGGTTCAACGCACTGACAGTTCAAAGTAATATAATCCATGAGAATAAAACTCAAGTAGTTTATCAATATCATATCTACTTTGCATTCTTGTAATGCACAACAACTGATGTTATTGTATAAATATAAAGGGAGTTCAAAGATATTAGGTACATTTATTGAGTTGTTGATTATGTGATTTGTTTTTAATATTCTTTTGTATAAGCATTGAAGGAACAGATTTTGAGAAAGGTGCAAATGTGTCATTCTCCTTGCTATCCTGTTGACAGAATGTATCATTGTGCGGTTGCAGAAGATTCAGATGCTGCCAAATATCCAGCTTTGAATGAGTGTATTTATGGACACGGTGGCAGTTAAATTTGATTAGGCCGGAAACTGGGCACGGGTACCGCGATCCGCAACTAACCCGCATCTGGTGCTTCCTGCGCAGGCAGGACAAAACATTAGTTTGGCCTGAACACTTACCTGCAAGCAGCGTTAAAGACCAGGCCTGACACAAGGATTCAAGGACATGCGCGCTTTCCACCAGCAAGGGGAGCCCGAATCTCTTCAAGGGAGGCTGTCTCTCTGACAGACAGCCAAAATCTCTTAAAGTAGCCAGTACCTGTTATTTGCTGAAAATAACAGTCTGCTGTCTGCACGGAGTCTGAACAGAGATCAGACGTTACACACGTAAAACACAGATGCAGGTCCCATCACTATGTTTACAAACTGATGAGTTATGTTAAAACATTGAATAAAGGTTGTGCACTACTAAATCCCACATCCTCCAATCTGCATGCCAGACCTCTCCAATCTGCTGGTTCGAGTTGGTACCAGGCCTGCAAGAGTGCATGCACCAAGGTTCTCTGCTGATGCACTAGAGGCCTTGGTGCAAGAGGTGGACAGAGGAGGGGCATCCTATATCCACGGGGGGTGGGGGAGGGGGGGCAAGAGGCCCTCCAAACCTATGCCCAAAAGGCAGTGGGAGGCAGCAAGGGACGCAGTCACTGCCAGGCGCATAGAACCATGAACATGAATGCAGTGCAGGAAGAAGTTCAATGCTTTAACACGAGTGGTCAAGACGAGTGAGGTCAACTGTCAAGTGGCATCTTCTACCAACTGCATCACTGGCCGCATCTACTGCTCCATGCACTACACCCCTCCATCCCCCACATACCAACAAGCTCTTTCCATCAGCATTCAACTCTGCCAATCAGATGCTTCCTCTCACCCTTATACATTACCACTGTTGAAAGCCGCCCACCCACAACTCACAGGTCACACACGCTGGCAGCTATTCAACCATGACAAGCACATCAACAGACACACATCCCGCTTTCTTGCAGGAGAAGGTGGCGCATAACAGGAGGCAGCAAGTGGAAGTGGAATTTAGCCCCTTGAGCCTGTTCCGCCATTCAATGAGATCATGGTTGACCTGTGACCTAACTCCATATACCCGCCTTAGCCTCATATCTCTTAATACCCTTGGTTTACAGAAATCTATCAATCTCAGCTTTAAAATTCACAATTGAGCTAGCATCATTTGCCATCTGCAGAAGAGTGTTCCAAAAGCTGTTCGCGTGTAGAAGCGTTTCCTAACTTCACTCCTGCACATCCTGGCTCTAAATGTTATGCTATGTCCCCTTGTCCTAGTATTTAAGTATAGGAGACCTCTAAAAACAGTTACAAATGCATCAGCAGCTAGAAACAATAATCCAGCAACTAACCTGTAAATCCTGCACGGTCCCTTTAAATAGCACTTGTGGGGGGGGGGCCCTCCAGACACTCTAAGACATGTTCAGATGGCCCGCAGTTAAGACTGTGTGTTGAGTGGAGCGTTAAGTCCCAAAATGGTGTCTATCACTTTAAATCAGCGTTGCACTCTGATAGTATGCATTTTCTCCTTACTTTACATGCTGCCGGCGTTCGTTATTTGCGCATGCGCTACTATCTTTACCAAGACGCACGTCACGCTAGAAATGTGCGTGTGCAGCCAAGATGCCATCTTGGCACTCTGGTAGGCCACGTAATGCTGAAACAATGGACGCTAGACGACCCAATTTCTAGCCCAGCACACCTAGAAATAATTGTATGCAATACTAGTGAATGAGAATAAGAATTTATATTTGGATTTGTATTAAAGTGTGGGAGGCAATAAAGAAGAATGTCTTGACAGGAGGAGAGTAATAATTTAGAGAATACAGTGTCAAAGCTTTGAAATATAAGCTCTGAAATCTTGTTAGAAATTTGGCTTCTTGCTAAACAAAAGGAGAGAGGGGGAAGGAATCTACAGGGTGATCATAGATATTATTTGGAAATATTAGCCTAGAACTTCCACAAAGCCATCCGGGGGAGGGGGAAAGTGTGACAGTGCTTTGGACTCACAAGAACTCCCTCCTAAATCACAGGAACGGGGTCATTAGAACAATCGGAGCAGACAACCTGCAATTACTTGTGTTGACTTACATTGTTGGGCCTTATGTAGTCCCACAACAGAAACCATGCCTGTTCTTAGCAGGTGTGGGAACTGCTAAATGGAAGAGAGGCAATGAAAGCACATTTTTAAAAACATTTCTGAATGAGTAGCATTATATTATTTGGCCAAATTGAAAATCAGATTTTTTTTTTAAGTTGCTCCATTGTATTCACAGAGTTAATCCAACTGACTGCAAGTTAGTTGAAATGCATCTGGTGTAGAACATGTTGGGCAAACCTGTACTAAAAATAAGAATGATGTGGAGATGCCGGTGATGGACTGGGGTGGACAAATGTAAGGAATCTTACAACACCAGGTTATAGTCCAACAAATTTATTTTAAAATCACAAGCTTTCGGAGATTATCTCCTTCGTCAGATGAATGAAATAAGAAGGAAGAACTTGAACCTGTACTGTTAAACAGTCTGTGTTAATGCAAGACATCAAAGAGTTGCATTGTGAAAACCATCAAAGAAGCTGTTAAGTGTTTGTTTCAGATCTAGATGCTTAATAATATAGATTTGAACCAGACCTATTTCCCCACATTGTGGCTGAAATAGCAAATTCTTTTAAGCTTGCCTAAGGCTCTGTTTCTGCGGTCTCCAAGTATCCATACCCGTTTAATGTAGTGAACACCTGCAATAACCTGTGGTGGCACTGAGGCTGATATGTCACCCATCCACCCTGTGGAGGGTATCTTGGTTCCTCCAAATGCTCTTCACATAGCAATAAACATCTAGTACATCACATCTGAAAAATGGTGGCATATATAGTTTCAGTAAAATGGAATTATGCTCTGATATACCTCAAAAGTTCACTGTTTAACATTTCTTTTCTTTATTATTTTCTCACCTCATCAATTTTCTCTGGCAATTTCTCCCCCCACCCCCCACCCCCCACCCCCACCAGCCGTGTCTCCTGTTCTGAATGTATTGATTCCTTCTTGGGGTATAGTTCCACCTGTTATCTTTCAGCACTCACCCAAGTCACCATTACACCTTGACAGCTGCTATTAGCAGATGTTTGACTATGGACCTTCCTGGTCCAAATGGCTCAGTCACACACTGTCAAAACCTGCTGAACCATATGGAGCTTACAGTTTGACATATAAACCTGCAATTCATATTTTTGGAATGATGACTTTGCCCTACTGCAAATTGCATTACTTTAGTACTTTACACAATTTACTGCACACATGGACTGCTGCTTCTACTCATGTATTTACTTTGATCAAAAATGAAGTATTAAATAGAACTTCATGTAACTTTATATCAGTATCAATTCAGACATGTTAGCTTTACATACCATTCCATTTTCCCCCTAGTTTTTTGGGGTACTTTGCAATACCTACTTTGCCTTGTGTTTCTTTTAACAATTGAGCCTCACCTTGGCAGAGGTGTAATTGTTGAAGAGCTTCCAGAAATATCTGTCACATGTTGTCATCTTATATTCTGCGGTCCCTGCCTTGATTTATAGATCAATGTAACTTGTAATGTGGATTGTATCATTTCACAAATATAAATACAATATTTATCATAGAGACATTTTCACAACCATGTGCAAAGATGTTCTTTCCAATCAGATCCATATTGCATTGAGGTTTTTTTTTAAACTCGTTCATGGGATGTGGGCGTCGCTGGTGAGGCCGACATTTATTGCCCATCCCTAATTGCCCTTGAGAAGGTGGTGGTGAGCCGCCTTCTTGAACCGCTGCAGTCCGTGTGGTGAAGGTTCTCCCACAGTGCTGTTAGGGAGGGAGTTCCAGGATTTTGACCCAGCGACGATGAAGGAACGGCGATATATTTCCAAGTCGGGATGGTGTGTGACTTGGAGGGGAATGTGCAGGTGGTGTTATTCGCATGTGCCTGCTGTTCTTGTCCTTCTAGGTGGTAGAGGTCGTGGGTTTGGAAGGTGCTGCGAAGAAGCCTTGGCGAGTTGCTGCACTGCATCCTGTGGATGGTACACACTGCAGCCACTGTGCGCCGGTGGTGAAGGGAGTGAATGTTTAGGGTGGTGGATGGGGTGCCAATCAAGCGGGCTGCTTTGTCCTGGATGGTGTCGAGCTTCTTGAGTGTTGTTGGAGCTGCACTCATCCAGGCAAGTGGAAAGTATTCCATCGCACTCCTGACTTGTGCCTTGTAGATGGTGGAAAGGCTCTGGGGAGTCGGGAGGTGAGTCACTCGCTGCAGAATACCCAGCCTCTGACCTGCTCTTGTAGCCACAGTATTTATATGGCTGGTCCAGTTAAGTTTCTGGTCAATGGTGACCCCCAGGATGTTGATGGTGGGGGATTCAGCGATGGTAATGCCGTTGAATGTCAAGGGGAGGTGGTTGGACTCTCTCTTGTTGGAGATGGTCATTGCCTGGCACTTGTCTGGCGCAAATGTTACTTGCCACTTATGAGCCCAAGCCTGGATGTCCAGGTCTTGCTGCATGCGGGCTTGGACTGCTTCATTATCTGAGGGGTCGCGAATGGAACTGAACACTGTGCAATCATCAGCGAAAACTGGGGTATCCTAGAGACAATGATTTAGCCCTACCATGATATGTAATGTTAAAATACTATTGTATAAATTGTTTCTCTGTGTTCTATTTTATATTTCAGAGAATACAATTTTTGTACTTTTCTTTGCAGGTGGTGTGGTATTTTGACCATGTTTCATTTGGTTTAAATTCTGCATGTATACAAATGTGGAAGTTTTGTAGTGGGCAGTTGGATAAAGCTTATAGGAGACTGGACCTGCTCTCCAAAAGTTGGTTTAATTGGTGGAATTTTTGTCTGTATGGAAAAAATATTTCTATCTGGTTGAATGCAGAGTGAACAATACAGACTGGTAGGCAATTATCCAAAACTCAAATTTCCACATGATTAAAACCAGATGGAGAATTTAGCTTCAGCAAAGATCCCCCCCATCTCTTGAACATTATACATAGATTGAAAAGGAGAGCATAATAAAAAGAGATGGATAAACCCTTTAAGACAAACACAAGTTTTTTTACAACTCACCTATTCTGAGGATGCAGGAGAAATAAAATGGGGAAGCTGTAATTTAGGAGAGTGAATTGACAAGACAATGAAAGAGCAGATATATCCTCAAAGTGTCCATTTGGGTAGAAATCTGTGACAGAAAGGTTATGAAACTAATAACAGGGCAGTGTTATAAGACCACTGGAGAAATGCAATAAAATTGATATGGAATTGTTTGAGCAGATTAGTAGGATTTCTTTGGAAAATATATTGGAGGGGAAAACCACAATGTTCATCGAGGTGAGGAATGTCAATACTGGGAATTGAACACTTTTGCATTTTTGTCACCGCTGTTCAGCAACAAGCACTCCCAGATCAGCTACAGCACAGGTAAGATGCAGATTAAAGATTCCTATATTCTGCTCCAACAATGCACATTAACCCTAGCATCAGAAATGTATCCCCACTGCATCACTGTGAATGTTTCCTTTACTTTTTTAATACCAAGCTTCCTTATCTAACTTCTCTTTGAATGAGAATGCCAGTTTAGTGTTAATACCAAGCTGTGGGAATTTTTCAGTTGTGGATTGAACTAAATGGCCTGCTCCAGGGGAACCAAAGCTTCTAATTTATGAAATTTCCTCCAGTTTGAGTCTGCCTCCTTGTATCATGTGTTATCTTGTCATGCAAATTGCAATGTTGTCTGGACATATAACAGTAACAACCTTAAACCCATTCTGTGTGTAAGTGATCATACATGCAGTTAGTTTGTGTTAGATTTTATGTTTGAAACCTTTTAAAGGTGTGTGGAGGCTTTCAATTGCACGTAGCAGCTTGTATATGTGTCCTGTTGGAGAATGCTTACGCATAGTCAGCAGTCAAAGAACTGTAGGTTTGTGTGAGTGCTTACCATGGGCCAGCAGTGAATGTGCAATAAGGTGACGGGTAACACTTTGAAGTATACCTTTCTGGACCATCTACTGAGTAAATGGTGCTGTTGGGTAGTCTTACCTTGATGGTATGCCATCTTCTGCATCTATTTCTAGGTCCTGCAAGTAGTGTACAAAATGTTGATCCTGATCTTCATCTCCTGCCAGGCAAACTGTTTTGCTGTTCTCTGGGGAGTGCCAAAAAGGGAAAGTGTCCCCTCACCCATCTCATACAGCTGCAACTATACTTTGCCAGCCATCAAACAAGGGATTTGGGTGCTGCAGAAATCTGTCACTTGCCACATATTCTATTGCCTACCTCCATATTTGTTTTACCATTGACTGTTTTTTCCATCCACTACAGTCTTTAGGAAGGCTGAAACAGAATTTGTCCCCAAATGCAACCACTTACCGTTAAATAAATGTATCCCTCTAATTGTGGAATGCAGCGCTTTAAGGTCAGGTGGCTTGATGGAGATCCCCCTCTCCTGCCCAACCCTTCTTTACTGAGCTCCCAGTACCAGACCCCATTTAGGCCAGCGGCTCGATTTAAATACAAATCAAGATCAACATTTTGTACACTACTTGCAGGACCTAGAAACAGATGCAGAAGATGGCACACCATCAAGCTAAGACTACCCAGCAGCACCATTAACTCAGTAGATGGTCCAAAAAGGCCTTTTGCAATTCTTTGCAAGTGAAAAGCTTGTAATACCAGGAACAGAAAATATAACCTAATATTTCTGAAAGAGACACAAAGGAAACCCTGAATAGTGGAAATGTTGTAATACAAACAGAAAATGCAGAGCTGTTAGCATTGGAAGAGAATAGTCAGGTTAAATTTTCTGGTGAAGAATCTTTTTCCAAAGAGGTCCAAAATATATCAGAACCATAATGAATTCATCTAAGAAAAATTAAATAGCAATTGCGCTTTTACATTGTTTATTGGAGCTGGGGTGATAAAGGTGGCTGGAAATGAGCTAGTGTGGTTAAAGGCTGAAGAAATTACAGATGCAGAAAATATACAAGTCAGCTTGATATTAAAAGAGATAAAATAAAGGGAACAATTCAGGACTTTCGATCATGATTGAAAATAATAATTAAATGGCGAAAGATAACGATGCATAACTGATTTATTGTGGCTATAACTCTTACTGCATGAACAAAATACACTAAATATCCTCTATAATGCATTTGTTATACTATAACTGTGATACTACATCCAGCTCTAGTAATTAATAGTGATTCGAGAAGCATACAAGAACATGGATAATTCTACGACTTGCTTTGAATACAAAATGAGGGCTAACGCCAGAAGTCTCATTGAGGTTGCCCTTCGCAAATTGCGCAAGCGAGAAAAGATTTAAGTAGCTCACTGCGTTTTCATTAGAAAATTAAAATTAAAATACTTAAAGCTAACGGAGGAATGATAAAAATTAAACTGGTGATATTTATGTTGAAGAACCAGGGGACATGGTTATAATTTTACTTTTTAAATGGGTTAAATGTGAGTTGAAGCACTATTTCTTCACACTTAGTGAACTTCTTTAAAACTCAGTCACTAAGTGCAGTGAACCTGTTAAGCCATTCAGGCATGAATTGGATGTTGGGGGTGGGGGTGGGAGGGGAGGCTTGTACAATGGTGCACAATGTAACTAGCCCATAACTGTTAGGAGTACAAATGCAAAGTGCAGCTTCACAAATAGAAAAAGTTAAACAAACCAAATTTTTAAAAATGAAAGAAGTGTACCAGTGAGGTATTTCAAATGTTGTTACATAAATTCAATTCATTGAGACAAAACTATCTAAAGCTTTATGTATGGAATTGATTATATTATGTCTCCAATGGTACAGATATAGTTTGTAAGTTGAAATTCCTTCAATGGTAGAGATATTTTCTCGTATGGCTTTTATTTCTTCTGTAGGGTTGCTTCCACTGATATTACGGAGCAGGCTTAAGGCAGCAGCTTTAAAATGATATGTTAATTTGTAACCGTTTCAAGGTTCCTTTCTTAAATGCTAAGAATTGAATTAACTGGATTGTCTACAATACCATTAAAGTAGAGCATTTTATTTTCCATTTAGATAACCCAAGGTTTTTACCTCTATTAAAAACTCCAATTCTCTAGTTTAGATTTAAATGTCATTTTCCACTTGGCCACTGCAGGGAAACTGAGTTGTGATTGCATGCCATAGGTTCAGAGCTTATGTTTTTATGTGGGGGTGAGAAAGTCAGTATAGTTATTTTGAATTGTCTCTTTTTCCTTATTTCAGGTCTGTCTATACAATAGGTATACAAAGAGCCAATCTGTGGCCAAGAAAGAGGGCAGCCAATCTGCTCCCCAGCCTCAACCAATGCGACTGTCCAGCTTATCACTAAGAGGTTCTGACAACATCCCAAAATTTGCCCTGTGATTCTCCTTTCCATCCCATCCCCCACATTTGATCAACACTCAGCACATCTCTCAGGGTAGCAGCATTTTGCACTTCTAAACTATTCTGCCGCAGGTTATTTAATTGTATTACAATAAGTATCAATAGGGGTGAAAGCTAATAAATACTGACTTCAGTTAATCCTATTAGGTAACGCACCAGTGACTACCTATGAAATAAATTGAGGGGCTCTTTCAAAGCTGCGCTGAAGGAACATTTTTATTTGTTTTCAAAAGCTGTGCATTAAAACTTCCTGAAAATCATTACACAGCGGCTAAACATGTATCAGAATATTTCCCCTGATTTTGTCCAATTAACTATCAAAGCATCATCGGCAAAGGATAATATCTTCCATGCATTTTAAATTCACTAATCTTGTGCAATATTTTGATTTGCAAACATTTTTTGTTTTTCATTTATGAATACAGTGATTAGTAATAATGATGTTTACTGTGGCCTCATTCTAAAGATTGCATTAGCATTTTAGTTCTAATGTGACCAATGTGAATGGGTAATTTAACTACTGATTATCAATAAAAGTGAGGGGGTTAAAGACCTTAATGATTTTCTTTAGAAGTTACTAAATTGGGTAGGTGAAAGCCTGTGAAAACAATCAGTGCACAAATTATAAAACAATTAGTGACCATTTTCAGGTTGGTTTTCGAGAATCCCACCCTGTTTCCAAGCCCAGGCATATGGGCAATGATAACAAATTATTTCACCACACCATAAATGTCAAAATAGTTAATAGCCAAAGATGTCAGTGGGACTGCAGAAATATCAGTCCCAATCTTTATTTATGAGTATGCAAAATAAATTTGTAGCATTTAAGCTAAACTTTCTGAAAAAATTACAAATACATTCGAAAGGTTATGGTGGTGTCTGTTAAGTACAGTTTGATTTTGATGAATTTAAACTTCATCCTAAGTAGAAGACAATCTAGTATTACTTCTCAAATCAGTTGTGCAAATATTTCTGTTGTCATTTGTACAAATTAGTTTAATTAGTTATTTAACAAGGTTGCATGTATTCAATTTTATGATGTTTGAAATAATTTGAAATAATGCATCAGATTACAGCAAGTAAATCCATGTCACTAGAGTACAATTGGTAAATACTATGACATAATTCCAAGAATTCCTTTCTGCTTGTATCTGAAAAACTGTAAATATTAACTGTTGACATTTACTCATTACATATCATATCATTTACAAAATTATTAACACTGCTGGTACATTTTATATCTTCTATATAATAAAAGTTTTGTATCAGTAGCTCATGTTTCAGCATTTGCAATGGCTCCCATTAGATGTGAGCTTTCTCATTGGTTCATTGTTTCTATTGTTTCAGATTGGTTCAGTGTTTCCATTGTTTTTAAAGAAAAACATTCTCTGAGATGCAGCCGTCATGACCATTCACCACTTCAACCTTCAGAGCCAGCCTGGAAAACATACAAAAATAAAGAGGCAAGTCCTTACTTACCTCCATAATGAATGTTCCCTACTACACATTGTCTGAGCTTCCTATGTACAGCCTCAGTCACTTTGCAGGCCTCCTGTGCTCTAACAAGCCTTGGCCTTTGGCTATTACTTGCTCCCTTGCTGCCTCTGCCCACCCTTCCACTTTATCCCGGGTCACTGAATGTCCATATATCAAATATGGAATGTAGGGATAGAGTTTCCGCTTTGGGCGCATTTGAGAAATTGCACCCGAAATTGCGCTGGTTAGGTTACAGTTCAAATTTCCGATAATATGTATTTGCATAATCACAAACATAAAATCTTTCATGAACCAGCACAAACCCTGCAAATAATAGAACGTAATCATTTATTTTTCTTTCCATTAAAAAGTATTCATTGATGTATTTAAGAGTGGTAACCTGGTACAGTTTTATTAATACAGCTGAAAATGGGTTTATCACAAAAAATAAGCATTTTTAATAAGAGTGTCCAGTCCTCCAGCTGTGAGTAACCTGATTTAAAATCACTGAAAATGACTTAAAAAAAATTATACTGAACCATTTACTAGTTTCATTGGTGCACACCAGTCAGTTTTTGATATTTTTTGATATCTAAAAACTTTTAAAAGGTGCCTAGAAGTGCCTGTGCGCCTAAGAAAATGAGTGCAATTTGAAGAGCCGTCCCGAACCAGCACAATCGGCAGAAACTCGCAATGTCGACCTAGGAGTGTAGCTAGTTTTGTGGGCGAAGCCTGACCCAGGCGAATTGAATCTTAAACCAGAGTAAAAGATTGTGGAAAAGCCAAAAGTAAGTGGTATTGGGTGTAACTCACTTACATTTAAAATTTCCTGATCTTTTCTGGAATCTGGGCGCAAAACAAGCGGAAACAAGTGGAAACTCTACCCCGTACTATTTTAATAGGCGTGCTGATCAATAAAATATTATATAATATTAAAACATTATACAAGGTGCAAATAATATGCAGGATTTCCACTCCTGTAGCCACCAAACAGAAATCTGAGTGGATAGTTTCATGTTTTCCAAAATGGGGCTTTTGTAGCTATTAGCAGCCACCAATCAAAACAGTGATTGAATGTGATTATCCTGCAGTTGATTTTGTGAAACGTGAGTTTAGTAGTGGGAACAGAAAAATGGCCACTCGATGCACCTGTAATAATGCTCCTGTCCAAAGCTAAATTGGCATTTAACAGGTATAACTGATGAAAAGCATTGTCATCCAGCTCTGGAGTGCACAAGTCTTTTGTTAATAATGACTCCACAAAAATGTGCAAAATATTGATTTACCCATAAAACAAAACCTTCTCATAAAGAAGTTGCTGCGTCTAAAGAGATTGGAGACAATTTTCCAACAACATACCAGTGGCAAAGAACTTTGCTCCCTATCAGCGCACACCTGAAAATCACATGCAGTTGGTCTTCGACTTTCTGATATGCACTGGTGCGGGATAAGGTTGCCCACTGCCAGCAGACGCTTAAAACATTACCCCCATTGTGTATTCTGACAAATATTCCCCTACTCTAGTACAATCAAATTTCATTTTAGGGTTAGTGCAAAGTTATGATTAAATGCCCAAGTGCAGACTCCCTAATAAAAATAATGCTGATCTTGAGTACATGGAGAGGGACTGAACTACACAGGACACTGACTATGTGCTCAGGAAGACTCACCTATTTGCAAAGGACAGTGGTCACCACACCACAAAGAATAATTATTTTTTTTTATATTCGTTCATGGGATGTGGGCATCGCTGGCCAGGCCAGCATTTATTGCCCATCCCTAATTGCCCTTTGGGAAGGTGGTGGTGAGCCACCTTCTTGAGCGAGATTGTACAACTGAGTGGCTTGCTAGGCCATTTCAGAGGGCGATTAAGAATCAACCACATTGCTGTGGGGCTGGAGTCATATAAAGGCCAGACCGGGTAAGGACGGCAGATTTCCTTCCCTAAAGGACATTCGTGAACCAGATGGGTTTTTACGACATTCCGGTAGTTTTTATGGCCACCATTACTGATACTAGTTTTCTTTATTCCAGATTTTATCATAATTAATTGAATTTAAATTCCCCAACTACCGTGGCGGGATTTGAACTCATGACTCTGGATTATTAGTCCAGGCCTCTGGATTACTAGTCTAGTAACATAACTTTAGTACAATGAACTGATTAGATAGATGAGGCTAGGAAGCTCTCATTATCTTGGATGCGGACTAACTCTGTGTCAAGAGCTCCTCACCTTTTTTCAGAATTGCATTTAATCCTATTACATAAAATCTGCACAATTCAACATCCTTCTGACTGTGGGCTCCTAGCGTTCCTTACTTAATAACAGAGCTTTCAGTCATTTTGGCCCCACCCTCTGGAACTGCCCCTAAACCATACTACTTCCTGTCTTTAAAATTCTTCTCAAAAGCTACCTTATTGACTGTGCTTTCGATCAATTCTCCTAAAACCTGTATCTGTGGTCAGTCTCTCTCCCATGTGAAGTACCTTTGGACATTTTAAAAGTGCTATATAATGCAAGTTGTTGCTTTCTTGAATGACTGCTGACCATGCATCACAGGACACTGATAAATGTGATATCAGAGAGATACCCTTGGTCCTGCCCTTTGAAACTTTATGCCCTGTTCCCCAGTCCTTGCCAGCTCCCTCAAACCCTTCTCTTTGACAGTACCTATGGCCCTCCTCCAATCCTCTCTATTTTCCTGTTCCCCTCCTGCTCAGCATCCACTATTTTGTTCTCCTAATGTTAAGCTTTTTATGACGTCTTCTGGCATGTGAAATGTTCTATAGAAATGCAAGCTGTTTGTCAAAGAGCAGTTGCTGTGCTCCATACTGTGGATTTCACATAAATTTCGATTGATCATCCCTTTCTCGTTGCTGCTTACGCATCTCAATTATTGATATCCCATTGAGATGCATAATTTCAATATAAACTACACAGTTATTAAAATATGCCAACAACATTGTCATTATATCATTATTGAGCTCCTTAAGTTCTTTTCTGGGATAATCTAGACTTTCCTTCAGGTAACATACCCCCATTCTGATTGTGAGTTCAAAACTTGCTTTTCATTGAAATCTCCCTGTCTGCCCCTCTCTAACTGTACAAATTTGCTCATTTTTTCAAGATAAAGCTTTAGAAAGGTCTTCACCATGCTTAATAAGTCCATAACATGCATTTTTTGATTATTTCCTTATCCTATTCTAGCTTCCGAACAAGACTCAATGTACCAGTATTAATAGACAAAAAAATTACCATTTTCCCTTGGTTTTGCTTTCCTATTTACTTATGTCTACTTTTACAAGAAAATATGTCCTCTTATTCTTAAGCTTTGATAATCTATTTTTAAGCATAAAGAGTATTTTGGTGACTCACAAGTTCTGTAAGAAACTTTATAATGATAAAGCCAGTTTTAAAATTCAACAATCTCACTGGTAAAATCACCCCAAAAATATGTGAAAAGTTATTTAGCACCTAACATCTTATATAAATTTGTTGGATGAGGCTGGAAATGGCTCAACATGGCTAATAACCTCACTAAGACTCACTGTTTAAATATGATAATTCGAGTGCTAACTAGTTAACTTGAAATGAATACAAACAATATTATATTATACAGACCTCATTTTGTATTTTATTTCTTTAAAGGGAGACCAAAACTAATTTCTGGAGTAACCCCCAAAATTTTCAGTTCTTGTTATATATGTTCATATGGATTTAAATATATATTTTCTTGAGACAGTGGCACTCTATTTACTTTTGTTTAAATTGTTATATCATTTGACTTAATTGAAGGATTCACAAGAAAGAAGACTTATTAAATCCCAAATAATATATTGTGATTTATATATATATATTTCTTTTAAAGTAGCCACACTAGAAAGTGTTTTACAATAGCTAAAGTAGGTTTTGATTGCATTTTCATCAGGAACTTTGGTAATCATGCAAATTTCATACTGCATGCCTATACATGTTTGAATACCTTAAAGTATATATTCTGCATTCTACGCTTCATGTTTAAAGACAACTGAAATAACATTTTTTGTCCTGACGAAAGGTCTTCGACCTGAAACGTTATCTCTGTTTCTTTCTCCACAGATGCTGCCTGACTTGCTGAGCTTCTCCAGCATTTTCTGTTTTTATTTCAGATTTCCAGCATCCGCAGTATTTTTCTTTTGATGAAGTAACATTTTGATTGGTTAATATGAAATACAATAATAAAGTAGGTTTTCTATGTAATATACCTGATTTTCTCTTTTTTAATGCCATTGTGTGGTAGATTATTAATACGAAATGTGTTACATAATAATGTCTTCAATCGATTTTCACAAATTCCACTGTAAATACTGGTGTTACTTCAATGGTATGGCATTAATATAATCTATGTTCATGATGTGACTTTTTTCCTATTATTTGATTTGCTGTCAATAAAAGTCCTTGGCTTTTTCAGTAAAGCTGTAGAAAGGAGCTTTTTGTGGAGCTCTGTGTTTCTCACTCTTCCAAGAGCTGCTTATACAATATAATTGTCAGTTTTTGCATTTTTAGTACACTATTATTAGCCGACTTTTTTTTTTACAATTCACAGCTGATCGGAATCATTTATGCTCATTGATATATATTTGAAAGTAGCTGTACAAAAAACTTTGCTCTTTGCCGAGTCTCCTTTGTGCCTGACATCTGCCCCCTTAGTTAAGTATAGCATACCATAGCTTCTGTTTCTCATTTATGCTTTTACTAGTCAACGCCCTTGAGTCTGAGAGGAAATGCACCCATTGCAACTTCTTTAAATGAACAGAGTATGTTCAGGTTTCTATCAGAGTAATGGGTAGAGGCATCACCACAATTTTATTATAAAGCTAAAAAAGTTTTTGATCACAGAATAAACTAGTTCATTTCTTTTTTGCTTGCAAAATTCAGGAACTTTTGTTGTTAAGTTGACATTGTGTTATATTTTATTTTTGTTAGTAGCACTGAATATAGAACAGTAACATAAATCAAGATAATATTGTGCTATCTTATTTGGTACAGAAAAAGTACCAACACATTTTCTATAAAAAAACAAAATAGTGTCTTAATACAACTAAAATATGCAAATAAGCATAAATTAATCTGAAGTAACAGTCTGCCTATTTAAAATAATTCATAGAGAAATATTTTACCACTAGTTGATCTTTTTTGGCGTTGTTCATAGCCTAAAAAGAATGTGTTTCCCTCTTCCTGTAACTGTCTCCATGCTTGTCACCCACCCTTCACATCTTTCTGTCTTTCAATCTGCCTTCGTCTTTTCCCTTCTCTCTGAATGGCTCTCACAGATTTCTCTGTATCTCTGTCTTGATGTTGTTTTGCTCAATATTTTCCAGCTTTGTAAAAATGTCTTCCTTTGTCTCTAGTCTCCCACTATACCGGCATGATTTTGACACAATTTCTCACTGTAAGACTCAATGTCTTCCTTTTTGTACATCTTCCATCTCTCTCTCTCTCTCTTACACACTTTTTCTCACTCTCGATCTCTCTCTCTCCTTTTCTTCTCATTTCCCACAGAGACCTTGAGCCAGAGTCGAGGTTCCAATTGACATGATATATACCTTCTTGGTTAAAACAGAGGGAAATAAGGGACCAGATGGGAGCAAGATTTGAGTTGGGTGTGTAGGACAGGAAGGAATGGGAGGGAGGGGGCTAGGGAACTCACAAACATATTAACACTGACATTTATAAGTCTTGTTTTTTTTTCTAAGACGGAATACTTAGTCTGTAGTAATTTAAAAAAGAGATCAACTCTTGCGTTTCCTAATCCCCTATCTTTCAAATTCTGCACCATACTCAAGCACACAGGAATTCAATTGTCAAATCAAGAATCTCCAGCAGCTAGCACCAGGCCTGCCAGACCCAAATCTCCCATTCCCCAGCACTGATGTACAGCAGCAGCACACCTGCTGCTGATGCCAGAAAAGCAGATTATCTGGCGCTGAGGCACTGAATTTTATCTCTGAGAGTTTTTCGTTGCAACTAAGAGCCCAAAGTCCTGGAATTATACTTTTTATTCTTCTCTGAACCTGCCCTAATGAATTGACGTCATTTTGAAGGTACAGAGCCTAAAATTGCACACAGTATTCCAAATTGGATCTCTACAAGGTTAGAATAATTTCTTTTGACATGGCCAAACGCTCTTGAGATATAATCTAATATTTGATTAGCTTTGTGGATAAAGCTTCCCAAATTAAAACTGCTCACACAGACTCTACATGTATGTATTACATATTATCAAGTATAATAAAACTCAGAGTTTCCTTGAAGAACACCCAGATGATGTTGATTTAGCTCTTGAGATTATTCATGTAGTTTATGACACATAAACTTCCTGACATGTTACGAGACTCCAGCACAATCCAACCTTCAAGTTATCATCTTTGTGGCATTTTATGCAGCTAAATATATCAGTTCTTTATGATGTCAAAATAAGTGCCTGATTTAATTTAGGGTGCAGTTATTTTGCCACTTTTTAGTCACCACAAAGCAGCTTCCACTTCATAGTGATGCAAATGTGACAGTATAACTCTGGAGTCAGGTTCTGAATCACTGAGGCTAATTGTAGCACCCCTCCCCCACTCCACAAAGGTTGCGATAAACTAATACAGCACAAACTAGGTCCCTTCCCTTTGTATAGCTCAGTACCACATGGGATGGTATATTTACCCACTGAATGTGAAAGACTGCATGAGGACAGAGGTGGGCGAGCAGGATAGCAGATGCAATTTAATGTAGAAAAATGTGAAGTGATATAGTTTGGAAATAAGAATAGGGAAAGTAAATATACCTGAAATGATAAGATTTTACATGGAGTAGAGTAGCAGAGGACCTTGGTGTGCAGATGCAGCTCATTAAAGGTAGTTGAATAGGTAGATAAGGCCATAAAAAGGCAAAGGGAATCCTTGGTTTTGTTTCTACAAGTATAGAATATAAAAGCAAGGCGTTATTTTGACCGTGCACAAGACCTTAGTTAGACCACAAATGAACTATTGTGTGCAGTTTTTGGCACCCCATTATAGGGAGGATCTAAAAGCAATGGAAAAATGTAGCTTTGATTCACCACAGTGTTACCAGGGATGAGAGATTCATGTTATGAAGAAACCCTTGAAAAGTTAGGACTTTTTTTTAAACTAGAGCTGAGACCGTTAAGGGGTGATCTGAGAGAGATCTTCACGATTATGATAAGGTAAATAGTGATAGCTTGTTTCCACTGGACAATGGTACCTAGAGAGCACAAATCTTAGGATAATCACAAAAAGAACCAAAGAAATAGGTAGAAAAGAATTATTTATACAGATGGGGGTTAGAATGTGAAATTCTCTGCCACAAACGATTGTTTGAAGCAGAGTCTATAATTTATTTTAAAAGAGAATTAGAAAAAGAAAATTAAAGGGTCAAAGGAATAAGCAGATGAATGGGATTAGACTAGATGGCTCATGTGGCCAAAACACTGGCACAGACTTATTGGGTTCAAAGGCTTGTTTCTGCACTGTAACATTCTATGATTCATTCATTTACATTTTATGGATGATCTAATTGGAATAAACAATGGTGATCAGTGAGGTGCATATTTTTCAGCACACATGATAAGGTTGTCGTTGTCCAATATTTTTTTCTTATGTAGTGGATATGTGATGGTAATTAAGGGCAATTTGAATTTGGCTAGGGATGTGAGACCACTTCCATGAGATAATCACACTCATGGGCTGCAGTGTAACTATAACCAGAGCAAAGTCATCTTTTGAAACATTATTTTTAAAAATGTTATACAAAAGACTGTCATTATATTCTTAATATTAGTCAAGAGATGACATAACATTTATTCTATCAATAATATGAAATATTTCACCAGCATTCCAGCCTGAATGAGTGGAGCTCTGTGTATCGATGTGTTTAAGTATGAATGTGGGTGTTTAAGTATGAATATACAGAGCTCTCCCTTTGCCAGAATGGTGCAGAGCTGGCAGCTTAACTGGGTGATGTCAACTTGCACCAGTCTAAAGTAGGTCTCTGTCTCAAACTGGTGCTTAACATTAAAAGTAGCACAAAGGAAGAACAGTGCAGTGCTTTTTAACTGTATGTTCATTCTAATTTAGTATAAATCAGAGTACCTTGCTACGTACATTCAGAAACTAACATAATACAAATTATAATCCATGAAACTACTTGTATCTCCAGTATTCAAGTAAAAGATTAAATGTTTATCAAAAAGTAGGATTTAATAAAACATACATTTAGTCCCCTGGGTCGCCAATCTTAATTGGCAGCGATTGTAAACATTTATGAATGTAGGTTATTTGATTTTTGAAGACGCTTTTTTCTGTGTTTTAGCGTGAGGTGCATCGATATGAATGCAATCATACAAAATGAATTAATTACTCCAGCACCTTCAGGGCCACTATTTCTGCCGACTGTTGGTATCAAATTCCTAAAACTCATCATTTGTTGCCTAGACCGTGTACGCATGTCATTCATCCAATATAAATATTTTCATGTTTTTATTTTACGCCGGGCTGTGGTAAACATCGGAACAATACACGATGAGACGGGACTGTCTTTAACCGTACTGGGAACTCACTTCCAAAAAATAACGCTGCTAGCTGTCTTCATTAATCTTTACATTTTCTATTCTCTGCGTTCGAGTTTTCGCTTTATTCGGTGATCTATTTTGAGACTAAAAGATCATTCCCAATGAATTAATATATATATATATATATAGATTTACCATCAGATGCCGAGATGGGCCATTGAAAACCAGTTACCGAGTTTTTAATGAACCATTAATAATTCTCGAATCGACAGAGTAAACACTTATTAAATTAATAAAAGTGCATTAGATGTAAAAAAAAGTGATTAGCGAAGCTGATGATACAAATACAAAAACCCGAATTTGAACAATAATTACAAATTCAAATTTTTAGTACAGGGCAGCACGGGGGTGAAAATGAAAATATCGATCGGTAACAACCTGACTGTTCCGTGCTGACTGGGTTTATTTGGAATATATTAATCAGTCCACATTGGGAGAAATCGTGATCAAAAAAGCTGATTATCTGTTCCACCGCCCCAGTTACAGCACATTCTCCTGGCTTGTGATTATAATACATTTCCTAATCCTTTTCGAATCTGTTTTACGCCACTTAAACGAAAATATTTCTTGGATAACATTTTGAAAGCGATCAAAATC
The DNA here is from genome assembly GCF_035084215.1 of Heptranchias perlo. Taxonomy (NCBI): domain Eukaryota; kingdom Metazoa; phylum Chordata; class Chondrichthyes; order Hexanchiformes; family Hexanchidae; genus Heptranchias; species Heptranchias perlo. Next base: position 16,490,651 of record NC_090345.1, on the reverse strand, counting down.
GGTTACCTATAAAATGAACTGTACTCTAGTACGGTTAATTCTTTCAAATGATTTGTATATACATGAAGCGCGAAGTAAGCAAAAACATCCTCTCCAAAACTGCAGTATTACCAGTTTGAAAGGACACATTCAGGAGCTCCGGTCAAGGACGTTCATTTTATTCAAAGGTTTGCTCGGACCTCAGGTTCCTCCTTATCCTGTATGCAACAAATTGCAACGTTTGCGTTATGTAACTGTTGTTAATAAGGAAAGTTGTCTGTTATGTTGTTCAATATATGGAAATATGGGACTCGATGTGTCAAAACTAAAATGCATACAAATTGGTTAAATTATTTTCAGAGTTCCCACTGGGTTTACCCACAACTAACCTGTTGACTTTTTGTCTTCCGGGATATTTTGTTCCTACGTTTACGGACATTGCACTTTCTTTTTTGGCGGGAGAGGGATTATAACACACTAATTGTTTTATTTTACTGTACTGTGTTTACAGGTTTCAGATTAATATTTCTGACACGTTCTTCGGGATTCATCCAGTATGGTTTTAATTTTACACAAAGCTACGTAAACTATAGCATTATACATAGGACGATTGCAGTTAAAATACCCAGAGACTTTGGCACATATTTGCAGTGTTAATTCCACACACACACATACATAAATATATAAAATCAAAAGCAAAATACTGCGGATGCTGGAAATCTGAAATAAAAACAGAAAATGCTGGAGAAGCTCATCAAGTCAGACAGCATCTGTGGATGAAACGTTAACTCTGTTTCTTTCTCCACAGATGCTGTCTGACTTGATGAGCTTCTCCAGCATTTTCTGTTTTTATTTCATACATATATATATATATATGTATGTGTGTGTGTATCTATATATATATATACTGTCTATTCGTTTAACACAAGTTCGCTATATTTGAATAGACTTGGAGCAAGATTCATCCTCTTTACAATCGTGTCAATTGGCCTTATATATACACGGTCTGTTATAAAACTATAGATGCCTGCTGCTTGGTAAGTAAATAGATATATTTAATCCTTAGTTACTTAGTTAAAATGTATTCATTAATTTAAGACACTAATCGATCGTTAAACTTTAAACTATTAGAAATTGCGAAATCCGTTTCAGGTTTTTAATGTATTTTTCACTTAACTCCAGACTAAGTGAAGCTTAAAGGGAACGTTTCATAAAAATGGTGTCTTGGCATTGATGAACAAAGTCCATACAGAAATAAAACAGCATAGGCTTTATTTTAGAGTCTATTTTGCGTTAACAGTCCAGAAATTAACAGGAAATAGATTATAGTTAGTTATGTTCTGTCCTTGTAGTCGCGCATAGCAGGTATATGTGTTTGGTGGGGATCAGGTTTGGTAAAGGAAAAAAACAGGATGAGTGATCTTGAGGATCGTGATCCAAATTGGATATTGATTCGTCTTTCTAAGCGGAAATTGAAAAGTAACAGAAAATGAGTCCAGACACTGACCACCGAGTAAAAATGGGCGATTTTAAAATAAAACTGAAATGAAGACGCACGGATGTGATCAGCGAGAGATTAACTATATTAAAGTTAGAGACTCTTGGTCGGATTATACTGAAAAGTATTTTTAAAAGTTCTATTCTTTCTTGATTTTGTAACCATGTAATCCATATACGTTTTGCATTATTTTAATGCTACGATATTTTATTGCATTAAATTGTTTATGTTTGTGTTTTATATTAGTTCCGGGAAACAAGATCGACTGCTCTGAATTTATGGAATCAAATTGGAATTGAAAAATGAGTGAAAAGAGAAACTACAATTTTTTTTAAAAAGCATGTGGTACAAGTAGTCCAAAGTATAATTTCTTGTTATTAAAAGTACTTTAGTGAATAGCTAACAACATGTTTATGAAGCCTAGTCACGACCAATTACTGTATTTTAAAAATGTCACAGTTTGGACCTTTTCCACTTCTTATCTGGTTAGCAACAGAGCATATTGCAGACCTGTTAAATCTCCATTTGCAGAAAGACTTGATACTTTTCAAACTGTGATCTGTTTTTCTGAATCTTACAAAAAATCAATGACTAAATCCAGTTCTATTAATTACAATGGCGTTTAATCCATCTTGATGTTTGTATAAAATCTCATTGCTGGCAGTAGTTCCGAGTGCAAAGTACTCCCTGTTTCCTTCCATTTTACTCTGAAGCTGTTGGTTTTTTTTATTCACTAGTTTCCGTTTACTGTTGTTCTGTTAAACTAGTCAGTGACTTTCCCGCCACCTATTGCAAAATTAGAATATCAAGATTTTGATAAGTAGCTTGAGTGGAAATGTAGAATGGAGTGTTTTAATGGTCCAAGGAATGCTGCATTACAATAACTAAGGGAGCGAGATGACAATATAATTGTTCTGATAAGTAAATTTACCCGTAATAAAGATTTCATTTTGAAGAAACATACATCTACAGCAGAGGCCTTGAGTTAATTTAATGCTAATTTTCTTTATCAAAATCCGAATCGGACGTTCGCTTATATTGCCCAATTGTCCGATGTAATATGAATAGAGTATTCTTCATTAATACGTTAAAGATGAACTGGTTTGAAGAGCGGCTGTGCATATTAATTACTTTGCTGCAGATTCTTTAGCACAGTATTAAGCGTCCGTATGATATACATATTTAAGCAAAGTGGTGTTATTAGTACTATACTGTAATATTATTTCCATTACAACAAAAGTTTATGCATGGTATAAAATGTTACTCTCACCGAATTACTTATGATAGTCCCTATATGTTATTTATCTATTAAGCAGGGCATTCTCTGCAATTTGACAATCATAAAGATTGTATTTTTTAATGAAAACTAAACACATTTTCAGTGAAAATACAGTTAACATGATCGTTGAAATAAGATCTGATTGTTAGACAATTTAAAAGGTACAGAGCCATGTGATTTATTAATCTGACTTTTTTCTGAAATTTCTATTTACACTCGCAGATAACTCGAATCCAGTAACCTGACATGCTTTGGTTGATCATTAGAGTTCATCAACAGGTCGAGCCTCACTACTAAACTACGGGAATTATACGTAATCCCAGCAATGTAAATGAACTTTTCGTGTCACTTATACATAATTCACATGAGTATATAACAGGTCAGTAATAAGAAGACAAACAGAAATTGTGTTAAATGTAGGAATGTTCCACACAGTCAGGCGATAATCAAGAGTCTGGAAATGTAGTTATACAAATAATGAGACTTTCTATTGTTGCTCCAGTTTTCTTTCTTGCTGCAACTTTTTTCTATCATGTTTAAGTGAAGTGTATTGAATATTTTTCAAGACTTTGTAGAATTCGGGCACACGCTTAATCCTGTAATTTGGGAGAATAGTGTTTAAACAGCCCCCAAAGCTGAACATATTTCAACGGTGAAGGAAAAAAAAAATATTTTAATGGTAGTGTTTAAAAATTTTGAACGCTCCTCTATTTCCGAAATTATAGTGAAATAATTCTTTGGTGTCACCAGTTGTAAGGATAACAATTGTGTTATTTACGATGACAATTTAAAATATGCCTGTCGCATCATCAAGATAATACATTCAGCTTCATAATATTAAGAATCACACAGTAATAAGCTATATCGGTAAATATATTTATGCATCTTAAACATTTAAATTTATTCATACTTTATGCTATCTAGAAATGTAATCGTCCCGGCCTAGAAATCATATATTAATGGACCAACCTTTAACATAGTGGCACGGCGTTCTTCTGTCCGCTGTTTTAACACAAGCCTGTTTATTTTAAATAGATTAATACTTCTTGTAAAAATCAGATGAATGGAATACCAACACATTGGTCTACCAATATCACTAACAGTAAGGTAGGTTGCATTTACATTAATAATGTAGCATTCTTAGCACCTATATACCCCATACAGTTGCTGTGTAAATGCAGCCTTAAAGGATCACAGGCTTTCTTTACAAAAACCAGTAGCATCCATAATGTTTTTACGAAAGGCAAACTATTGTCTCCCAAGTATTGCTAGCTTTGATTACATTCCCATAAAAAGTGGTGACATATGATGGAAATGTTTCCTGGCATCTTTTAGTCCCTAAATATTTTTTTTTGTACCTGAAGTGATTGGTGTACATTTATTCCACAGAAATGCAGCATCTTTTATCATAATTCATAATTAATCATTTTAGAATATTTCCTAATCAAAAGTTACAAAATAAAGGATAGTCTGGTGAATTTCACACATAGATTCAAGAGTGCGTTTGCACTGAAACTCTAGCTGTTGGCAAGTAGTTTAAAGTTGTAGGGTAAATCTGAAGTTAGGGCCCAACTTGATTCCTGTGGGGAAGCAGTGTGAGGTCCCTGGAGGGGATAGTTCTCACATCAGTTCCATTTGACACCACGTGAATGGAATTCCAATGTGGTGTGAAACTGGTGCATGAAGGAGGTCCCTTGGAGCTGGAGCTCTTCCACACTTTTGAGACCTACCTGTAGCCAATTTATATGTTTAGACAACATGTTACCCATACGATCTAAACATTTAAAAATTAACTCTCCTGGGCAGTGATTGGAACTGACTGCAGCTTTCGTGGCAAATTAAACTTAGGCAATATACCTAGATTTCTGCACAAAGTGAACTTTGAAGAAGATTTTTGAACATAAATATCCACAGGAACAACATTCAAAATTAATTTTCCAACATTGAACCCCGTGGTATTCGCAAAACGGAAGCACATGTCCCAATTATCTATATCATTTTAAATTATTAAAACAACACAAATCACAAAATGTGAAATCCAGAAGTAGTTTTTCAGAAACATAGTCACCGCAGAATTATTTAACTAACTTTTAAACGGTAAATGATTTCGATTAAGTAATCACGTGACAGTATCAGTAACTATATAAACGATCATGAAACGTTACTGCAATTTTAATATGATTTGTTAATACTTTAATACTCAAAGGGTTAACTCCCGTGGCTGTAAGAGATAACAAACAAGGCTGCTGATTTAGCATTGCAATTATTGACCTTGACATTAGTCGAAATAGCAATGGAAGGACTTGAAATGGTGTTAAAAGGAATGAACCCCAAGAACTACAAGCTCGCAATATTCTATTCAGAAAACACCTGGCTGCGAGTTTGAAAACATGACCGAGACAACCTTTCCATTGTAGCCAATTGAATCTGTCAATTCTCAGCTCATCACTAACATCATCTGGAGGCCAATTGGGTGTGAGAGGAGCAGTAATTAGGTAGAAATGGTACTTGTCGTTCCTTGTGCCTGTGACCCATCACGACCTTTCCAAGAGCATTTAAGATCATTAGTTAAATAATTAAAATGTACGTGTATATAGATGACCGAGCAGCATGTCTGGAAAAGGCTTGCCAGTAGTACCTCTTATCTGCATAATACTGCATATTTGGCGAGCTGTGTTATACGCCTATAATTTTATATTCAGAGACAATAAAAAGAGTTCCAAGTATTTGCTTCCCCCTTTCAGAAGTCGAGCATTGTTTAAAATACCGGTTTACATTCGAACCCTTTACATGTCCAAATTACAATATACTACACTTATATCCACCGACCACGTATAATCCCTCAACAGGCAATCATTAATAGAAGACTAATGACTATGTAAGTTTCCTAAAAGCATTTATGTTCACACCATTTTTAAAAATAATTTGCAAAAGTTAACAAAAATGTTAATATGTATATTTTTATATAATGTTAGCCCTGATAAATTTACTATATTTGTAACCGTTTAATTTTTCTTCAGCCAATAATATACCACCTTTTTTAGGCTGCATATGCACTGAAGATACAGGTCTGAGATCTGTTGATATTATATGTCTTCTGCTAAATCCAAACTTTAACTGCCCTGTTTAGAAAAGAGCTTTGAACATGCCTTGATACATGCATATGCAGAGCTCTCCTCCAAAAGATTTAAATGTTTAGAGCATGGGGCAAAGATAATCCTTGTTCTCTAAACATGCAAATTAAGATCAGGTAGAGGGTCCGAACACATTTCACACTGCACTGGATTTAAAACACCATGCGGTATCAAATCAAAGCGATGTAACATTATCCCTGTCAGCGAGTCGCATTCTGCTCCAGAGAAGGTTGGGCCCGCACTGTGGATGTACGCTGCCAGTTTAGGTTTGATACAAAGCTGAAATCACTTCGCATTGATGATAAACTGGCACTGTAAATACACCCTTACATCATTTTAATGTGGTTGCTTGCGTGCATCTGTGTGAAAGTAGAAATGTAACTAGGGAGTCAGATCGGGACACCCCACCACTAAAACTAAGAGGTGCAAAGGTGCATTTATCCTCCAAATAGCCAACTGCTTGTGAATCACTTCTGACTTTACTTCTGGCTTGGAGAGGCAATTTACACTGTAAATTGCTTCTTCCAAATCCAATCTTCATACCCTAGTGGTGAAATCTGTTCTAATCCTTTTGACATTCTCACCTCAAAACATCATCATATTTCGCGTAGCTGACTGCTGAAGTACAACGAAACATATAACAAGACTGTTCATTTGGCAATATTTCAAATGGTGAATTGGTTTGACAGTGATTTACTAATGGTGCTTTTACACTGCAGCTGTGGTTCTGAGACCAATAGACGCGGGCCGGATTCCAGCCAAGTGGAATCGCGGCTCCTGCCTGGCTGGACCTGTAACATTCTTGCCTCGGAGTGAGTTGTGTGCATGGCTGGATACAGGTGTGGGCAAAGTTCCCTCCCAATAGTTAAAAAAATGTTTAGAAAGTGGGGAGAGCAGAATTTCTAAACATTTACCTTGAAGTTGAGTGCATTTACAAAGTACCCAAGGATTCTACAGCGATGTCAAACCAAAGCAGTGTGAAACGATTCCACTTCCCACCAATATTAAATGCATCCTAAAACTTTTCATGCCATGTTATACAATGGGAACTGCGACCACTACCAACAACCCTGCACTTTTACCAATGGGCGTTGTATTTGGGCACGATACCCTCAATTGCTGGAGTTTCAGTTCCAGTGTCTGCCAGTGCGATACGTAGTGAAATTGCTTGGGAAACATCGACTTTATTGCCTCAGCAAAGCGGAAACTCCTTCACTGCCACATTAAAGTTGTTGTGTAAATGTACTCCAAGGCCATTTAGTAATACTCTCACATCAAATGTAGTATAAGTCCAACCCACTAGGAAACCGTGCTTTAAAAGTACCCAGGCGGTCAAGGGAGCCTCTCGTTAACAATGTGAACCTACTTTTCACTCATCGTTAGAGAAGTGCTGCTAGGGCCAGCTTTCACGTCAGATTTCTCATAAAATTAGCAAAACAGATCTCCGTTTATGCTCAGTGCTCTTTTGTGGCTGAGCTCACTGCGACCAGGAGCAAGGTGAAGCCCACAGTGTAACTCTGGTCTGCCTTTTGTCCACAGAACTATAACGCACGGCGTTATCGAGCCAATGCCTGTAATCTAATAGCAGCCTAAAGATTTCACATATTTTACATGAATCGCATTTAATCTTTTCCTGACGATGCAGTTCCCCCTCCCTCCCCCGTTAAAACTGCGGTGAGGGTGTGCGGGGGGCGGGGGGAGACTAACAGCTGCAGCGAGAGCTTTTAGGACAGAATGCTTCGGGATTAGCCCAAGAGTAAAAAAAACTAGCTGAAAGTTGTCAGAAATTGAACCGAAATTGAAGCATACATTGGCCTGAACCTTGATGGGAGGTGGCCGTATTGACCTCTTCCAATCACATGTCTGTCCCAAGTATAGTTGTGTGGTATTGCCTAGAATCTTTCCAGCTGTGTTAAGTATTGAAAAGCTGTTGCTTCCCGCAGTGTCTTGGCACATTTTCTACTAGTGCCCCCACTGTGGCCACAATGACAATGAGGGAGATTTAGGCCTATTAACTGCTAGGGGCAGACACCAGTACAGCCTTAAAGTCCTTGCATCATTGTTTGGAGCTGCTCACTGCAGCCCCTATATTCCCTTAATGAGATGAAGTCTTTCTTCCAGAGATTTAAGTTGATCGCTTTGGTTACGTATGATTGCTCGAATGATCAGATAATAATTGCCTGTAAATCCTTCATCCAATAACTACTCCACGACTGAAAATGTCACAGTAATTCAAAAGCACTTAGTAAGAATTTAAGGAAGAAGCTTCAAGCAGCTCCCCACTCCCACCTAAGTGCACATCTTTCATCTAGCACAGGTTTGAAGTCCGCTTTAGAAGTAGCGTGGCATTCTATACAAAACTGCATCACATGTACTTGTGTGGGTCTAAAATATGATTTTTTTGGGGGGAACCATAATTGAACCTGGACTGCTTATTCAAGACCCAAAGCATCTCTATAGAAATCTATAAGCTGTCCCAGGAAAACTATATCTGGCATCATTTTGTAATAGTTCATAGCAAACCACAGTAACTGACAAACACTTTACAATAATAGAGCATGCGCATTGTCAGCACAAAGATCATCGTTTTGCTATTTCTGTCCCTTACTGAATAGTGTGTCTTACACTCACACATCAATGAGACCAAATACAGTACTAAAATGGACCATGGGATGGCGGTATAACTGTGTTATATCTGCGTTCATAAACCGTCAAATTACATTTGTTTGTCGGTATTCATTTGTCCACATAGTGCTCTTTTTACTTAATTGACTTCTACTAAATTTACCATATAGATTAAATATGGTAAAAGATCAAAGACATAAAATAATTTGTGCCTGCATCAGGATAAAGTAGATATTTTGAATTAACGTAAGAGGCAAAGTATATAAGCCTTCATTATTACATCAGTGTTTTAATTGGTAACGTTATTTAAAAGAAATAACTTGAATTTATATAGCGCCTTTCACAGCCTCAGGACATCCCTAAGCGCTTTAAAGCCAATGAAGCTCGTATGAAGTGATGTCACTGTTATAAGGTGTCTTTCCTTGCAAAGGTCCACTAACTGGATTCATCCATACATCATCGTAATTATGGTTTACTTCTCCTAATTAAAAGTTGCTTAGTTCAGAATATCTGATAAATACCTACGTTGTTGTGTTATTTACATTTCTGAATTCAAATTATTGATTTTCTATGCCAGATACTCAAATTTCTCATAATAATTGATGAATAAAGTCTTTTGGACTCGAAAGAGTTAAACGGGCAATATTCATATTTGAAACTTTTAAATTGTGCTTTATGTTTAATGTTCCTGAAAATGCAATGTTTTGTAATTGTAAACGTGCTTTTACGCCAAATTCGTTAGTATTTACATGTTGTGGGCATCACTGTGACCCATGACACTACTCTAATGCTATTAGTTTTTCATCTGCTTTTAACAACAACGTTTCATAAAGGTGTAGGAACCGGTCAATTTATTTATGCAACTCTAGAGTACTTCCCCAAATAACCCTAACCTGAAACAATTAGCCTACAATTATCTTTCATCACTGATAAAGGTGTTGTGTTTATTTACCTTTGGTGCTGTCAGTCAACCAAATGGGCGTGACTGTAAAGACAAATCTGTTTCCAAACTGAAACTGGGGTCCCAGCTATACCCACGTGGTTGAATACCAACTCTATAGGGTAAAGAATAAACCGCTTTACATCATCACAACTTCAGTAATTAAAGAAAAATAGGCCCTGACATATGCAAGGTGAGGTTATTTTGGAAAACAGTTTTAAATAAAGTTAATGTAACGGTATTCGTATTCAAGGCCACTGATGATTGCACGGGGAAAATGAACAGAATGGCAGAACACCAGTGTGAAAAAATATCCTAATTCCATGTAACAAGGACAGAATTTGATTTATTTAGTCACCATAAACCAGTGGACTTAAACCGACCAGTCGCCGAATGAAATCCCCAAAACACTAGTGAAACTCTTGAATCCCATGTAATAAATAAAAACTGATATTTTAGTCACAGTAAATAAGTGGCCCTATTAACGGTCAGCTGTGACACTCCCTATTTAATGTAGACCAAAAGTATTCATTAATAATAAACTTTTTAAATACTGCGGTTTTGTAATTAGTCACAGGTGTAAAAAGCAAAAGATATTGACAAATATCCTCATTTAATCATTAAAATAAACTCGATCAAGGTTCCCTGATATATTGCAGTAAATTTTAATTGTCTATACTCTGTAATGCAATATATAAATGCATGTTGGTGTTGTTAATGTGACGTCCGTATTTAGATCTTTTTTGTTGTTTTACTAAAACGTATCACCTTGCCAAATTTTATATAGACTCGTCAAAATGCCTTCGATATTAGTTAAATTATGTTTTTAAGTCTCGCATAAAAGCTTAGGGATGTTGCTCTGGTATTATTTGTGCCTGTTTTCATTTTTAAATGGTGAATTTCTGATAACCAAACGTCATTGCAATTTTTTAAATGCCAAAAAGGCTTTCTGTCCTAAATTCCCTTGGAGGAAATTTCTAAGGAGGAATATCAAGAATTACAGAGTTTACAATTTACAGAATTACATGAGGTTTATTCTTCTGCATCACGAGAGCGAATTGCGAAGCTGCAAAATTTAATTGTGATATAAAGAAATTTGTTGGATCACATAAACAATTGATTCTGCACTAAGGCAGTTCCATTTGTTCATATGATTTAGAAGTTGTTATTGCTTTTAGCGTTGTACGTTGTGCCATTACTGCAGGGTTTTTGGGTCGATTATTCTGTAGGTCCCAAAGCGCTGAGGAACGTCCAGAAGTAAATATGGGGGAAGATGTCCTTTATGCTTTTAAAGAGGTTTGGGATTTGGCAACACATAGTGCAATGAAGAAATATTCGCCCATATATATCCCAGCGGCAGAGAAGACGCGAAAAAATTGAAATCAATGATTCTCTTCAACGTAGAGAGATGCTCTTGACATTTCTTACTTCCATAAGTCGGTTTTCCGACTTCAACTGTTTCAGAAGCATTTGTAATTGAAATGAATGACGAATTAAACAAAATTATGACCTTTCCGTAACAACTACAACAAATTAAATGAAGATCAATAACGTTTACTTTTGAAAATAAAGACTGCATAATAATGTGAATTTTAGACTGTTTTAACGCAAATGATTAGTTTTGTTGTGCCTATTTCGTTCTTCGATTATATAGCCACTACAAATTCCGTCGCAGTAATATTACACCTGTTAGCTTTTTAAAAAACAATTATGATGCGATAAATAGGTAGAAGATTAATGGGAATCTGATCCCGCAAATATCCCCATAAAATTGCTCCAAAAACCAGCTTTGCTTACTACATTTGATTTTTTAATGGGAGGGTGGAATAATAGTGTGAATGGAGGCTGGCTCCAGACAATCAAACCCGTCCCCAGTCATATCTATACACAAATGGACGGAGAAAAACAATGGACTGCAAACACGAGAATCTGCTCAGACGAATAACTCGAGCCTTAGAGTCTGTGTCCTAACTCAAGGCATGTGGTCGAATTCGGGTAACTATTTAAAAAAGTTATGCGAGATGCAATTCAACAGCAAAGAAGCTGTCAAATAATGGACGAAGACATTAAATCCTCTAAGAAAACTAATAAATTGGGAAGCATAAATGTAATCTTTGCTAATATTAAGGAACTACCAATAATCTTACAATATGTTAGCTTTTACCCTGGTTACAGTGTTTTCTTTTGTATATAGGGATGGACAAATTAAAACAAAATCATAAACAAAATAACCCGGTACATATCTTTGGCTACGACTGGTTTTAATAATGATACGAAATTGTCCATTAAATATGAATGTATTTCATAATCACCCACTGCAAATGTACAGCACAACACCTATGCTGGTTTGAGGTTATTTTTCATAAATGCAGACACAAAAGGCTAATAACGTAATTTATATACAGAACATTAGCAAATACGTGCTGTTAAACTAAAACAGTGGACAACGGAAAAACTAAATCCGATTTGCTAAAAAAAACACTAATAACAATTTAATGCTCAGAACAGGCATACAGCCATTCTGTACATTGATGTAGTAGGAAAACCGCAAGACACAAAACAAGAAGTAAAACGCAAGCATCTTTCATTATAAAGTGGGATAACTCAGCTGCTTACATAAGTCATTATTTTTTAACAGGACAATCTTTTCCTATAGTTTATTTTGTCGCCTTTTCTTAATAATCAACAATGCATCACCACTGACGCATAAAAACAGGTTAGACCAACTGCTTCGATTGAACAGCCTCCAAACAAAAGAAAGTTGAATACGAAAGCAACGGATATACACAGGATGAGTGCAGTGCCGACGCACAGAAGGTAAGAATGTACCTGTCCAGTGCCTCAATCACCATTAAATCGTACATGTCCACTTCCACGTGCAATAAGTTACAAACATCAGCTGCTTTGTGATGAAAACGTAATTGTTTTCTTTCAGTGTTTTGTTCAGAGTAAACTTTTGCATGTTTATCCAGTCTCAAACTGGACAACTCACCTCTTCCTGCCTTTGCCTTGCTGCTGTCCAAACCAGGGAAAAGACACAATTATTGGTGTTTTTGACCAGCAGGTGCTCTCAAACAAAAATGCTTTCCTACCTACTCAACCGTTCCAGAATATGATGAAGCCAATGCTATACAATATTTTGATATTGAAATATTCTACTTTATTTACCCTGCGTTGGTTCCATTGCAGCATTCAATCACACAATACGTCGTTACAATATTGTCAGCATTTTAAATAAACCTGTGGGAAATAAGGTTATGATATTTGATTTTATGTCATTTAAATTATGCCGCACAAGAACGAATGCATTACTGGTTAGCACTCCCTAGGTGACAATACTACTAACACAAGTTCAACTAAAAACACAGATTTTTTTAATTTAAAAAAAACAAAACAGTTCCAAGTTATGAATCAGGAAGGGGTTGAGATTATTGCAATTCCTCTCAATCCTGATATATAACCAGTTGAGAAAGCGCAAAAGAGCTACAGTGGTATTTTGGAGTCATCGCTACCGTGACAAAGTGACTAAGGACAGTTTATGCAAACTGGCAAAATAGTTTTACTTGTTTAATATTTGTATTTTGTCTTATAATCTGGTTGCAGAAGTCGACGATGTGAGGTGTTAGTGATGTGCTTTAGGGATGTCCATTTCACAAACCTGAGACCCGTAATAGAGGGAGAGGGGAGGAGGTTACTGCTCCTAAAAGCTCTCAAACTGTACTGGACGAGGTAAGCGGAATTTCAGCCATCCTTTACAAAGTTAATTTTCACTTGTCTGTCGATAAAACAGCGTGACACAAGGAAGAAAAAACAATTCAACTAAACTAATATTTTGTTACTAACAGACAATTCCAAATCGTTGTTTAGTGGTTCATGCACTTTGACAGCAATGCTTCTCAACTGGAGGTCTTTGAATCACTTAACATAAAATAATGCCACCCGACGTACAACCAGATTATGCTGAGTTCTTACTATGTGCCATTTGATAATTAATACGGAGTACAATTGTAAATGTAATCAGTAAGCACCGTTAAACATATAGGAAGATAAAATTCAGTTCACATGAAGAGGCATTAATTATAACCAAGAATATTGTAATGTTAATCATCGGGCGATCTTTTAGAGCTTTTTAAAATGCAAGTGTAAAGGCTGCTTTTCAATTCACTATTACTGGTGGAATCCACCTCTTGTGAAATTACAATCATATCATGTTCATTAGAGAACTGCATTACATCAAACCTAATAAATGTGCATTTGCACATTAGTCACGTGCTGGCCTTTTAAGCCCACGAAATGCAACAACTGTGAAGCAGTTTTTGGGGAAATGTCTGACCTCGTCGCCTCCCCCCCCCCCCTTTAAGAAAAGAACATGCAAATCAAGGCGAACCAGTGTAATCGATACAGCCATTCTCGAATCTTAGAATTTGCTGAAAAGTCTCAAAATGACAAGCCAATTTCTCTGCAATAGTGCTCGTGACAATGATGTGGGAATGAAGTCTTGCTTTGAGACAAGGAATCATAGAAATTTATGGCACAGAAGGAGGCCATTCGGCCCATCGAGTTTGTGCAGGCAGAAAAAAGAGATATCCAACCTAATACCATTTTCCAGCTCTTGGTCTCTAACCTTGTAGGTTACAGCACTTCAAGTGCATATCCAAGTACTTTTTAAAATACGATGAGGGTTTCTGCCTCTACTACCCTTTCAGGCATTGAGTTCCAAACCCCCACCACCCTCCGGGTGAAAAAAATTCTCCTCAACTCCCCTCTAATCCTTCTACCAATTACTTTAAATCTATGCCCCCTGGTTATTTACCTCCCTGCTAAGGGAAATCGGTCTTTCCTATCCACTCTATCTAGGCCCCTCATATTATTATTTTGCATTCCATTAGCCTCAAACATGGCCCAGAATAAGGGGTTAAAAGTTCAAGGCACGTCCCATGTGATCAGGGTCATAAACTTTGGATTACACAGCGGAAGAAATGCAACACTGCACAAGTGAATGCCTTTATTGTTTCAGGTGCTTGCATCAATGTAGTTTTAACGTTCAATTTTAATCGGCAGTCCATTATGATATATGACATACTTAGTTTAACTATTATAAGTTTAGAACCCGTAGTGTGACGTTTGTTTTTGTATTAGAAACAGGGATTTAAAAGCGGCGTGCTAACAACATCGTTAATAAACCAGACACAATTCCCAATCCTTATTGCCAAGTGATCCTAGTGATATTGCTGAACAAAAGCTTCTTGTCGGTCAAATAGTTTACCGATTATCGCCGATGGAGAGTATTATAAAACATCACTGTGAGATGTAAGATTGAGAATAATACCGATAGCACTATAATACGCATGTATTATAGATTATCTCGATTTCAAGCCGCCATTCACATCTTTCACCCCGTATAACGGAATATGCCTCTCGACACCGCAGACCTGTATTTGGAATTTCACAAGAAGTGGATTTCACCTTTAAGCCCACGAAATGCAACAACCGTGAAGCATTTTTGGGGAAATGTCTGTTGCTGTTCCCCGTAAAAAAAACATGCAAACGAAGAAGGCGAACCAACTTAATCGAGACAGCCATTCTAGGGTTTGCTGAAAACATGCTATAATGATTAAGGGAGAAATAGCCGCTGAGGATGGTATAGTCAGTCGCTGGGGTTCATTGGTTCTACATTTGCCTTCTTTCTGGATTCACGAGGCATCTCCGAATACTGTCATCACATAATAATTAGACTTCTACAAAAGAATGGGACGGGAGGAAATTATTTTATAAAACATTAGTTTTAAAAAAAAACAGACCTGATAGTGAATGTTCCCGGATTGCTCACAATAATTATAAAGTCCGAGGACTAAATTTCCGTTCCGTAAGTGCATGCCCATACATGGAATCAAAGCCGTGCGTAGTGAGGCCAATTTCGGTCCGAAACTGAAATGATGTTTTCCTCTGGGACGCTGGAAGAAACAAAGGAATATGACCATGAATGTCAATGAGAATTGATGACACTTCAGTTTACCTGGATGTACAGAAGGCGTTTGATAAAATTCCACATCTGATGATTTTGAAGAAAGTTGAAGCTCGAGGAATTAATGGAAAATAGCTAGCTGGATTAAAAGTTACCTGACAGCAGTAAATAGAAAATTATGGTAAATAGAAAAGACTTTGGACAGTATCTAAGGTCATTCCACAATGATCTGTTCTGGGTTTTCTGCTGTTTACACAATATTTCAGTAATACGATGTTTGGTAGTGATATTTAAAATTCTCATCCTTATGTTCAGATCCTTCCATGGCATCACCCTTCCCTATCTGTGTAACCTCCTCCAGCCCTACAACCCTCCGAACACTCTGCGTTCCTCCAATTCTGGTTTCTTGTGCATCCCCGATTTCCTTTGCCTCACTATTGGTGGCCCTGCCTTTAGCTGCCGAGACCCCAAGCTCTGGAATTCCCTCCCTAAACCTCGCCACATCTCTACCTCTCTCTCCTCCTTTAAGACGCTCGTTAAAAACTACCTCTTTGACCAAACTTTTAGTCACCTGACCTAATATCTCCCTATGTGGTTCGGTGCCAAACTTTGTCTGATAACGCTCCCGTGAAGCGCCTTGGAACATTTTACTATGTTAAAGGCGCTATCTAATTGCAAGTTCTTGTTGTTGATATCAAGCTATACTGCCAGGGACAAAAAAGATATAACATTTAGATATAACATTTTGTTAAGTGTGCAACATGGAAACCATCACCAAGCTTAAAAGTCTTCAATCCAAACTACTGACAAATACATACAGG
Organism: Heptranchias perlo; assembly: GCF_035084215.1. Classification (NCBI taxonomy): domain Eukaryota; kingdom Metazoa; phylum Chordata; class Chondrichthyes; order Hexanchiformes; family Hexanchidae; genus Heptranchias; species Heptranchias perlo. The sequence continues at coordinate 16,474,410 of NC_090345.1, read as the reverse complement.
TAGAGATTCTGTTTGATACAGAATGCATATTCTCTCCCCACAGGATCACCTCCCACCGCCATAAGTCTAGAGAGCACAGGAGTACTGGTGGAATTTAGTTAACTAAAAGAATGCATCCTTCCAGCAGAGAATACTGCTAAGCTTCCTGCTGCTTGCCAAGCTAGGACCATCCTAACTACTAAACCATTAGTTTGCAGAGCTATCCGGTAGTGAATAGGAAGAATTCCAGCCCCCAATGGTAGGGCAACCCATCATAGGAACAGCAGTAGGCCATTCAGCCCCTCGTGCCTGCTCTGCCATTTGATAAGATCATGGCCGATCTGTGATTTAACTCCATATACCTTTGGCCCATATCCCTTAATACCTTTGGTTGCCAAAAAGCTATCTCAGATTTAAATTTAGCAATTGAGTTAGCATCAATTGTCGTTTGTGGAAGAGAGTTCCAAACTTCTACCACCCTTTGTGTGTAGAAATGTTTTCTAATCTCACTCCTGAAATGTCTGGCTTTAATTTTTAGACTGTGCCCCCTACTCCTAGAATCCCCAACCAGCGGAAATAGTTTCTCTCTATCCACCCTATCTGTTCCCCTTAATATCTTATAAACTTCGATCAGATCACCCCTTAACCTTCGAAACTCTAGAGAATACAACCCCAATTTCTGTAATCTCTCCTCGTAACTTAACCCTTGAAGTCCGGGTATCACCTACGCTGAACTCCCTCCAAGGCCAATATGTCCTTCCGAAGGTGTGGTGCCCAGAACTACTCACAGTACTCCAGGTGCGGTCCAACCAGGGTTTTGTATAGCTGCAGCATAACTTCTGCCCCCTTGTACTCTAGTCCTCTAGATATAAAGGCCAGCATTCATTAGCCTTATTGATTATTTTCTGCATCTGTTCATGACACTTCAATGATCTATGTACCTGTACCCCTAAGTCCCTTTGGACATCCACTGTTTATAACTTTTTACCATTTCAAAAGTACCCTGTTCTATCCTTTTTTGATCCAAAGTGGATGACCTCACATTTGTCTACATTGAATTCCATTTGCCACAGTTTTGTCCATTCACCTAATCTATCAATATCGCTTTGTAATTTTATGTTTTCATCTACACTGCTTATAATGCCACCAATCTTTGTGTCATCGGCAAACTTAGATTATGAGACTTTCTATGCCTTCATCACTCAGCCAACTTCCTAACCAAGTCCGTACTTTTCGCTCGATTCCATGGGCTTCTATTTTAGCTAACAGTCTCTTATGTGGGACCTTATCAAATGCCTTCTGGAAGTCCATATAAATAACATCCATTGACATTCCCCTCTAGGCCTCATTAATGATTGGTCATGTACAGTGCCATAGAGTACTGCAGGGATGGCTAGCTCAGATACTGGATGTCAAGTCTGCTACAGGGTGTTGGAAGATTGGACGTAAATCATCAGCAGCATATCATCTTAGAACCATAGAAAAGATACAGCACAGAAGGGGGCCATTTGGCCCATCGTGTCCGCACCGGTTCGAAGAACAACCAGGTGCCCATTCTAATCCCACCTTCCAGCACCCGGTCCGTAGCCCTGCAGCTTACAGCACTTTAGGTGCAGGCCCAGGTACTTTTTAAAAGAGTTGAGGGTCCCTGCATCTACCACCAATTCAGGCAGCGAATTCCATACACCCACCACCCTCTGGGTAAAAAAGTTTTTCCTCGTGTCCCCTCTAATCCTTCTGCCAATCAGCTTAAATCTATATCCTCTAGTTCTTGAACTCTCCGCTAGGGGAAACAAGTACTTCCTGTCTACTCTATCTGGGCCCCTCATAATTTTGTACACCTCAATCAAGTCACCCCTCAGCCTCCTCTGCTCCAAAGAAAACAACCCCAGCCTATCCAATCTCTCCTCGTAGCTGCAATTTTCAAGCCCTGGCAACATTCTTGTAAATCTTCTCTGCACTCTCTCCAGAGCAATTACATCCTTCCTGTAATGTGGTGACCAGAACTGCGCACAATACTCAAGCTGTGGCCTTACCAGCGTTTTATACAGTTCCATCATTACATCCCTGCTTTTGTATTCTATACCTCGGCTAATAACGGAGAGCATTCCGCATACCTTCTTCACAACATTATCTACCTGTACTGCCACCTTCAGGGAGTTGTGCACATGCACTCCAAGATCTCTCACTTCCTCTACCCCTCTCAATATATTCCCGTTTACTGCCTATTCCTTTTTACTGTTTGCCCTCCCTAAGTGCATTACCTCACTCTTCTCCGGGTTGAACTCCATTTGCCACTTTTCCGCCTACGCCACCAACCCATTGATAACTTCTTGGAGTCTACAGCTATCCTCTTCACTATCAACTACACGGCCAATTTTTGTGTCGTCTGCAAATTTGCCAATCATGCAGCCTACATTCAAGTCCAAATCATTAATATATACCACAGACAGCAAGGGACCGAACACTGAGCCCTGTGGCACACCACTAGAAATGGATTTCCATTTGCAAAAACATCCATCGACTTTTACCCTTTGTTTCCTGTTACTGAGCCAATTTTGGATCTAATTCGCGACATTTCCCTGTATCCTATGGGCTTTTACCTTTCTGACCATTCTGCCATGTGGGACCTTGTCAAATGCCTTCCTAAAATCCATGTAGACAACATCCACTGCACTACCCTCATCAAACCTCCTTGCCACTTCGTCAAAGAATTCAATCAGATTTGTAAGGCATGACCTTCCCTGAACAAATCCATGCTGCCTATTCCCTGATTAAACCATGCCTTTCCAAGTGACAGTTTATCCTATCTCTCAGTATTGATTCTAATAGTTTGCCCACCACCGAGGTAAGACTGACCTGCCTATAATTGTTCGGCCTTTCCCTCGTACCCTTTTTAAACAATGGTACTATGTTTGCAGTCTTCCAGTCCTCCAGTACCTCCCCTGTATCTAGTGAGGATTGGAAAATGATCTTCAGAACATCCGCTATTTCCTCCCTGGCTTCCTTCAATAGCCCAGGAAACAATCCATCTGGCCCTGGTGACTTATCAACTTTCAAGGATTCTAGTCCCTCCAGTGCTTCCTCTCTCGTTATGTTTACCTCATCCACTATTTCACACCTCTCCTCTTGAACTACTATGTCCAGATCATCCCTTTCCTTTGTGAAAACAGAGACAAAATATTCATTTAAAACCCTGCCCACATCCTCTGCTTCTACACACAAGTTACCCTTATCATCCCTGATAGGTCCCACGTTTTCCTTAGCTATCCTCTTGTTCTTAATGTACTGATAAAACATCTTTGGGGTTTCTTTAATCTTACTAGCTAATATTTTTTCATGCCCTCTCTTTGCTTTCCTTATTTCACATCATCCCTGTACTTTCTATAGTCCTCTAGGCTTTCTGCAGTATTTAGTTTTCTGTGACAGTCATAAGCTTTCTTTTTCTGCTTTATCTTGCCCCGTATACTTCTAGACAACCAGAGGGCTCTAAATTTGGCAGTGCCACCCTTTTTCTTTGAGGGGACGTGACTGCATTGTACCCATAGAATTTCACTTTTTAGTGCCTCCCACTGGCTTGCCACTGATTTCTCCTCAAGTAGTTGTGTCCAGTCCACTTCTGCCAAATCACCTCTTAGTTCTGTAAAATTTGCCTTCCCCAATTTAAAACGTTTACTCTTGATTTAACTCTGTCCTTTTCCATAATAATGCCAATCTTAGAGCCAACTTGATGAAAAAGTGACCCTATGAATTCCCCCCCCACCCCACCCTCCCACCATTGCTATTAGTTATTCATTAGACAACTCACACGTGTGAGTTTAACCCCTCATTAAACGAATATCGGGTACCAAGAATTTCTCACAAGCAGCACAGTGAATCTCAGAACCCACTATAAAATTTGAGTGTACTGCCATCCAGAACTGACCACAGCATGGATACATACCACATTCTATTGAAAACTGTTTCAGCATATGATGTGGAGCTTCACTACTTTTCTCTCCACAACACAATCATGATAGGCACTAAAATCAGAATAGATAAATGTGTGTTCTCCTACCTGGCCCCAGAGTTTCCTTATCAGCTATGCAATAGATATTTGGCTTCAAAATGGTGGAAGAACATACAGAGGACAACTAGCAATGTACTAGCTACCTTGGTCAAAAATACTAGGTCAAAAACCTTATTAAAATCAATGAAAGTAGGTTTCTCCAGAGCCTTGCAAAATTCCATAATCTCATAAAGGTACAACAAAAAACATAACTTGTCCTACATATTCATGGCAGGACCAACAACTAGCCTTCTCCTTTCTGATTACTCAAAAGTAACCAATACAGGTATTGTGACGACTTGAAGGACCACCTTAAGAATCAGCAAGAAAAGCAAGATTCTTTGGTAGTTTTCGATTTCGCTAGGATCCCCTTATCTGTGGATCGAAATTACAACTGTGTTCTGGTGCAGTGTGTGTGCATGGCTCAAAATAATCCTCAGAAGGACAGCTCCAAGTTGAATTGACAATTCCTGGCACTTGTGCTAATAGTAGTATAAGACCACTACTTTTATCACAGCCCCCTTATCTTTCACCTGGAGAAACTTTTAGCATGAATACCATTCACATGTTACTGGATTCATAACCCAGATGCCTGGACTAATAATCCAGAGAACGTGAGTTCAAGTCACACCATGGCAGTTTGAGAATTTGAATTCAGTTTTAAAAATCTGGAAATAAAAATGCTGGTATCAGTATAAGTGACCATGAATTTGTCAGATTATCCTAAAAACCCAATTGATTCACTAGTGTGAAGGAAACCTGCCCACTCAGGCCTATATATCACTTTAGTCCAATACCAACGTAGTCGACTCTTGACTGTCCACTGAAGTGGCCTAGCAAGCCACTCAGTTGTATCAAACCACTATCAGTAGTTCAAAAAGAAATTGCACCTTCTCAGGGCAATTACAGATAGGCAATAAGTGCTGGCCTTACCAATAGTGCCCACATCCTAGAATAGCAGATGGATCTTTAATGTGAGTAGGCATTATCTGATGAAGCATATACATGGCAAAGGTGGAAAAGGAAAATAATTTGGGTGTAATTCTTGGCGAGGTACTGAAAGTAAATCAATCTGAAACTAACATCAACAGCCAAACATTGGATATATCGTAAGGTTATCCCTGTGTATCCAATGGCCAAGCCAAATATTGAATATTGTGAACACACTTGGAACCCTATTTTCAAAAGGAAATTGGTGCATTGGAGAGGGTATGGAGAAAACATCAATAATTATTCTGGAACTTCAGGCTCTGGATTATGTAGAATGACTCATTGGACGGAACTGATTTTCACTGAAGAAAAATACAATACAGACATGACTGAAGTCTTCAAAATGATTAGACACATGGTTAATTTAGTCATAAGGAGGTGATTTAACTATGACTTTGAACACATAACTACAGAACATGAGTTCAAAATTAACAAGCCTCAAATGAGACTTGAGAGTAAAATAATTTTTCCTCACAGAGTAATAGTTATGGGGACTAATCATCAAAAGCAGCTAATTTACAGTTAATGAACCTGGATTAATATCTGATCAAGAAAATAAATGAAGTTTATGAGGATAAATAAAGATGTGGATGCTCCAACATTCAACTAAACATGATTGCACATCTGTTGTTGGGGCATGCAAATGCATCTATGGAATACAAATGTTCAGGGTTGATAATGTAGATTGTAATGTCAGTTTGATATGGCAGAGCTTTACCATATTACATTTAGAAGTTTAGGAAGAAATTCAACAAAGCCTTATTTCTAGGTAATTTTAATTAGACAAGTAGGAATTTAATTCTATTCATTTAATTAAAATTATGTAAAGGTAAATGGTAGTACAAAGTGTTTCATAGCCTGTAGGTTGCAATAGGCTTGATAAGCCAAATCGCCCTTGTTCCATATTTTCTTATCTATGCCAATGGAGGAATGAGAAAAAGAGGGATCGCCTCACCTCCCTCTGTAACTTTGGTGGAAGATTGGCTAAAACTTTGGAGACACAGTCTGAACGTTTATGCCATTTCTCCGGGTTTTCTGCCTATCTTCTGCCAAAGTTACGGTAGGAGATTGGGAGGACCCCTGCAGACATTTTACCCCCGAATGTGTTCTCCTGTTCTGACCAGTTCAGTGAAGTTTTTTTTAAATCCTGCTAATAATTCAAGCATAACAAAACAAGGAAGCAAAATAAGATGAAATTAATACAAACTGTGAATGGATCACATAGCATAAAAATCTTATCCCTTCTCATAGATTCTTTTTGTAATAATTTTTCATTAGATTCTTCAGACAAAACATTGGGAGTACACAGAAACAGCATCAAGGTAATTCACTGAACAGTACCATATTGCCCTCAGCCATACCATTAGTTGCTGCTAATTACAAATAGAGAGAAGTATCTCCTTGAAAAGATCTTGCATTTTGCTCCATTCTTATAATACATGAGCCAACTTACTTATCTTCAGTTGTGGGGTCCGATTTTTCTTCTGTATCATTAGGTTATCTAAATGCTTTTCCTTTTCTGGCCATATTTGGTCAAACATTCTTCCTCCGTGTATTTATATTATGTAGTAAAGGCTTTGGCATCACTGAGAGATAGAATATATTGGATAAAGAACTTAATTTCCCCATGTACTATAAAATACTCTTAAAACCTACTTTTCCACTCTCATCCTTAATGCAATGATTGTTACAAACATCCGGACAATGGCATAATAAAGTCTTTAACAAGCATTAAAACCACTGCAGGAACACCAGAAATCTGTTGAGAAAATTGTTTTTTTTAAAACAAAAAATACATTTACCAGGCTGTTCAGACTCTGAAGAGGTGCTATCTCTATCATAAAGTAGATTGAAATGTTTACTGATCACTTCTTCCAGTCAACTAAATCTATTTTTGTATGTTTTGACTTTATTAGTGTGATGATGATTGTTGTTATCTCATTCAGTTTTCATTGAGATTTTCTTGAGGTCACTGACATATTTATGACAATCCGGAACATTGTATTGAATTTAAGTATATATCATGATTCAAGCCTCTTGTGTCTTTTTATGGTGGGTACGTTAGATTTTGTGCCAAAGAAAGCATCTTTCTATTTGATCTCTATCTAACAAGTATATACAGTTGAGGTTCAGAAAAAACATGGACTTTTCCTTTGGTCTACATTTTCTGCCTTTTACAGTCCTGATCATTGAAATGATAAATCTGAATAATTTAAAGTAACATATGATTGACTGTCTTAATTTAACACTGTCAGTGAGATGCTGCATATCAGAATATACAGTGCTAATGGCTGGGCATAAGTGTATGAATTTATGTGCTACATAACTATCTAAAGTACCTAAATGTCCAATAGTCCAAAATAATCTGTTATTAGTCTGAAGAGGACATTCCTAAGTGGGACAGTAATGAGCGAGTGACTGAGAGTAATATGTGATTTTAGGGTATCATTATACCTCAGATACCTGTTTGAGAGTGGTACCTGTTGTAATGCTCTAAGTCTAGCAGATGCAAGTTACACTACCAAATCCCAGTGAAATTTTAATATTAACAGTCAATTGTCATATTGGCTCTCTACTGAAATTAAAAAGATTTTAAATTTAATTTTTAAGATTCCAATGCAGTCCAAACCACCTCAAAACTTTATAAACTTTACTTCCCATCAAGTTGCACTTATATTGCAGTTGTTGTGAAGCTGAAATGGTGTGATTACTGCCTTGAGGTGAGCTTATACCTTGCCCAAATGTGCTTTAGGTGACTTCACACCCAAATTATGGTACGCATTTTGTGTCAAGGGGAAGCTGAAACGAATTTGTGTGATAGCTCGCTCTTTAGACTTTTCATAATAGGTTCAGCTGAGGCAACGGGTTTGTGATTTTATTGGAATGGTTTTGCTGCTTGTTGAAAGCTTTATTATGTCTAATTTTGTTGATAGCAATTATTCTCTGAAGGCTGAGTGTTTTATAACATATTTTAAGTGTACTTTATAGTGCAGCAAGAAAGTGAGTTAAAGTTATTTCACCTATGTATTATAGCTTTCAGTAATAGGGCAAAGGAGACATTATCTTGTCAAACTGCTTGTCTGATATCCAGTCTTGGATGAGTCGCAGTTTCCTCCAGTTAAACATTGGGAAGACTGAAGCCATTGATTTTGGCCCTCGCCACAAATTCTGCACCTTTGCCAGTGGTTCAATCCTCCTTACCACCATTGTCTCAGACTGAACCAGACTGTTGGCAATCTCGAGGTCTTATTCGACCCCAAGCTGGCTTCCAACCCTATTTACTCTCCACCTACTTCCACCTCCGTAATATCGCCTGTCTGCACCCCGCCTTAGTCCATCTGCCGCTGAAACCTTCATCCATGCCTTTGTCACCTCCAGACCCGACTATTCCAATGCTCCCTCTTATGATGGGAGCACTCTGTTGCTTATAAAAGGTGGGAATTATTTATTTCATTTATTTATATTTCCGACTAATTTTCTCACCTTTTGTCCTGAAGGCATTGACTCTTTGTTGGAATATGGTTCCATAGGCACCAATTACCGTCAGGTACCTTGCCTAATTGGCCATTATTTGTGTGAGCTTGATATTTGTGTGAGTGTTAGCAAGCTATTCAACAACAGGGTATAACAATCAAGCCTCATCCCATCCTCACCCAACATCCACACATGAACACTTCAAACAAGAGTCATTGGGGGTAATTTTGAGTTTGGACGATAGTGTAAAATGGGCTATAGTGGATTAGCCATCTGTTACACATCTCTCCTGATTTTCATTTCCATGAAAATCGGGAGAGATGTATAATTTGCAGCTAATCTATTATCATCCATTTTACACTAGCACCAAAACTCAAAATTACACCCATTGGATATCAATCAGGCATGAGAATGCTAATTATTTTCCCTTCCCTATCTAAGGATGTTAAGGCCAAAGCAGCACCCCAACTGAAATCAGTTAACTCATCACAGGCTGGGATTTTCTATGTCTGTATGGCTTATTGAAGACTCATTGACTAAGCTCACCGATCCATTGGAAGAACCATAAAAGTTGGTTTAATTGCTGCCAAGGATTATTAAAAATTAATTCTCATTATTAGGAAATTCAGGAATGTGATTTATATTGTAGGTTTGTGCTCTGCCAAGATAAACATTTTGTGGTTTTAATTTTAAATCACTTTAAATGCACAATGATACAAGCAGTTTCCTTTTCCTTTCTTCAGAGACATTTTTGACGCACATCAGCAAATTACTTTTTTTTTGTACTGGAAACAGCCAATAATTTAGGGTGAATGCCAATCTGAAACATTTCATGGTTGGCAGTGTTTTTACTGTAAGGTGTGAAAAGCTTTTTGCAAGAAAAGGTACCATTTGATGTTGATTTATAACACATTGTACAAAAGCTATCTGTACGCTGAAAGGGTATTATAAAGAAGCTCTCATCTTTTTGCCTGATGTAGATTTAGAGCCAACATATATGGAATATATTTTCCTCTGTTTGCTAATTTTAGCAAAAAAAAAGGACATAAGCACAAATTGATGTTCTCTGTTTTCTACTCACATCTACATTTCGCTAACAGGGGAAAATAGAGCCATATAACGTGTATTTCATTGGTTGTGAAATGCATACATATCTCGTGACCTACATAAAGGATATTGCAAGAACTGTAGACTAGAGAATTTATTCAATGGCAGTGAGAATCTTATAAACTTTGATATATGAAATTCTTACTTGTTAGTGGAATAAATTCTGTATTTCATAGTTCACCATACAGTATTCTATAGATACATTGGGATTGAAAATCTGCAGGGGTTCCATCAGACTCCCACCAAAAGTCTGCAAAAACCCCACAGAACTTCAGCCTGAAATGGTGTTTTGTACAAAAACACAAAAAAAATTATTGAACAAATTTTGGAATGTACAACTATTAGAATTAGAGGTAACATAGAAAAATAGAAAATAGGAGCAGGAGCAGGCCATTCGGCCCTTCGAGCCTGCTGCGCCATTCAATATGATCATGGCTGATCCTCTATCTCAATACCATATTCCCGGTCTCTCCCCATACCCCTTGATGCCTTTTGTGTCTAGAAATCTATCTAGCTCCTTCTTAAATATATTCAGTGAAAGGTATAAGGTGTTAGCAAAACTGCTAATATTATGGGGATCACATAAAATATCTCTGAGCAGAAGATGGAGAAGAGATGTATGGCAAGGATGAATCTGAGCAGAAGAATAGGAATGACATACTTTCTGAAAGCTTAATCATTTTAACCTATCCCACCCAGCGGGAAACAGCCAACAGTAAGGGACCAAATGTCTGAAGGACTTAACTAGCCACTCACCCTCTAACTCGGCCAAAACAAAGAGTTTTTCCTATTCAGGAATAGCCCCATTTTTAACCTAATCCGCCTAGCAGGAACGGGGAGGGGGGAAGACTTCAGATCGGTCACTCGTTTTACATCCCACCTGATTTTACTGAAATGGTTTGTGTGTGTGTGTGTGTGTGTGTGTGTGTGTATACACGTGGTCTTCCTCACAATTAATGATTTGTGTGGAGGTCATGATAAGGCAAATTGTACATAATTTCTGGAGTGAATGGGCTTGGTGGACTGAATGATCTACTCTCATTTTGCAGATTTTTATGTTTTTGTTATGTGATATGTTTCTGTATGTTTCACATTCTTTTACCATGACCCTCTGTTCCAACACATGCATTGACAATTGGGAAAACAGAAACTCAATCTGATGCGTATTGATATCATGATGGTGATTCTTTACATATCTGTACAATATATTTAAAATCTTACATTTCCATATACTTCCTGTCAACTTCTTTTATTAAATATTCCTGTGTCCACATCTATTATGGAATAAGCCCATGTATTCTTGTTAAGCTATAATTACACCCCTATCTCAGTGCAACACTGCAGCACCACCACTGGCTGAATGGTGTAATTACACCACGTTTAAATAGGTAGTTTGCATTATAAATATGGACACAAGAATTTATAATAAAAGTATAAAAATAAAGACAAAATGTATCATATTAAATGGTGAATTAATTAAATCTGAATGCCCTGGTCCAATTATCCCTGGCCCTCGAATCCTGCTTCAGCTGAAGAGTACACTAGGTCTTGACTAGCTATCAGTACAAAGAATATATTAAAAAATTCTAAATTTTCTTTCTTTTAATTTCAGATTGGAAGGTGGAGCGAACACCTTTTTCTTGTGGTTTTCAGATTCCTCTATTGTCTAGCTCCATGGGACAGCAATGTCATGGTTTCACTTGCACCTGTTAAAACACAACCAACGCATCTCCCAGAATGGCTTCTGTTTCTACCTCTGCCCAGTCACCTGTAGAATCCATAGGAATCTATCCTTAGCTCTACTCTTCTTCTTTCATATACTTCCCCTCGGTGATGTTATCCATGGGTATAGGGTAACTTTTGTACATGTGCTGATGACACCCAGTTTTACTTCTCCATCACTTCCTTCATCCCCATAATCAACTGTGAGCTGTCAAATTGCCTGTCAAAGATGAAGTCATCAGTCAGTCAAAATTTCCTCCAACTGAATGTAAAGTGACCATGAAGCTGTCGATTGTCATAAAAACCCAACTGGTTCACTAGTTTCCTTCTCGAAAGGAAATCTGCCGTCCTTACCCGGTCTGGCCTACCTGTGATTCCAGTCCCATGCCAATATGGTTGACTCTTAACTCCCCACTGAAGTGGCCTAGAAAGCCACTCAGTTGTATCAAAAACCTGTTCAGGAAGAAGGCCCACCACCACCTTTTCAGAGCAACTAGGGATGGGCAATTAATGCCAGCCTTGCCAGAAATGCCCACATCCCAAGAATGAATTATAAAATAAGCCGCAAGAATTCCTGATTGGCTCACCTTTCCTCACAAGCAATTATACACTGGAAATGATTAATTGTTTAACTTAGCTATCAGAATTTAGTGTTATCATTCATTATAATTTTTGTAAGTAAAGAAAACAAATAATCTTTAATCAGAACAGTTATTAAATTCAAGCAACTAGACTAAAGAACACATCACTATACAGTTTGTTACACCAGAACCAACAAGGAAAAAAAGTCACATCCTTCTCTTAATTGATTGACTCCTGTCAGTCTTTGACAGATTTACATTTAAACAGAAACTAGATTAAATAACATAGATTCAAAACATTAAGATTTTTAGTCCATAATATTTGTCCAGTGAATATTTGTGGAGACATTGGGGTATATTTTTCTCTGCTCATTAATGTTAGCACAAAGGAAAATGTGCATTAATGTATTAAGCTTAGAAACTACACAGTATGATACAATATTACACAGTATGATATTAATATATAAATGGTTAATATTTATATATGAAATTACTTTGTACGCAATTTTAAAACAGCTTATTTTAAATGGGTTAATAGCAAACAAACTAATTTCATATGAACACATTAAGCAAGTGTATAGTAATATCAGACAGCATACTTTCCGAGCATTACTTCTGTCCATTAATCTCTGTCCCCTAAGAAAAATTTTCTATTCTGTTCTTAGAGGCTCATTTTCTGATTATAATCTAGTAGTTTCATAGAATGAGGTATAATGTCCCTCATCTGCCATTTCAAAATTGCATCCTTCTTGATTCTTAATAAATTTGACCTTTCTAGGCACCACAAGCAAACTCCTTCACTGCCCTCCATGATTGAGGTGGAAATAATTTACTTGGCTTTTCAGAAAGCATTTTGATTAAATTCCACATGCTGTACTTTTTTAAAAAAAGGTCAAGGTCATGGAATTAATAGCAAATCAGCTGGATAGAAAAATGGCTTGGCAATAGGAAGTGAAAGGTAATGATAAATGGAAAAAAGCTCTCTGGACAGTTGCAGATCATTGAACACAGTTCAGAAAGCCCTTCTCATAGCTTAAAGGATAAGTGATGCCCTTCTATTGTGGACCTGGGCACATTCATGAATATTGCCCAACCATTCCTTCAGTGTCTGTACATAGTCATTAGTTTGCCCATCGTCACAGTTCCCCAGACTTCCCAACACATGGATTTCTCACCCAACTATTATTTCATTTATCACCAATTCAGTATTTTTATGGATTGCTGAACTTATTGATTCACCAATACAAATTCCTCCATCTTCTCGCTTTAGCTGAAATGCCATCAGTTTTCTGAAGTAGTGTTTGACAACCAATATAGAGTTATGTTCTCTTTCAATCAATAAAAGGAGACTTAAAACATTCATTGTGACTGTTTTCATGGGTGCTGTTATGTGACAGGCATACAGGAGTGTTCAAATCGTTAGTCTCCTTTGCCATAAGCCTAACATCATGGGAATTGTGTAGCTGCACTGCTGGAGTTCTCAATGTAAACTGTGATGGCATCAAAATACACTAAGGAAATTTCTCTAGGAAAGCCTTTTAACACTTGGTCCACAAGGTATTCACAAGTTGCTGAAGCATTAGTCTGAGTAGCATAACAGTGAACTCATACAAAAACTACTTCCAGTTGTAAAATAAATTTTTGGTCAATATCCCTCATAATTCACAATTATCAGTGTCCACTGGATAAATCTAATGTTGAAAACTAGCAGGAGTCAGCAAGTGCATTAGACAGTCATAAAGTAAAGCATGAGAGGGTCAACTCAACTTCATATACAAAACATGCCACATCCCACACAAACTTTACAGTTCCACTCCTTCCTGACAAAATAATGACTCAAATGCTGCAAATTCAACCACTGAACCATTCTGTCCAGCTAGCTACAAAACCTAAGAGTAGCTTCATGCTTCCCACAGACTCACTTTGCTGCCTGCTGGGCTTGCCTCTAGGTCATCAAAGTTCTCTCCCTACAATACACAGAGTAGCTAACCTTCTGCTGCTAGCAGTGGAAAGTTGCTATACTATCCCTGCTGGGGCAATCACCCACCACCACAAAAATGTAGGCATCTAAGGGTAATGCCAGTTGAATTAAATGATGTTTGGCCACTACCCAAGACTAGAAATGTACCAACCAGTGTGGACTCCATTGCAGAAGATCTATACAATAACAAGACCAAAGCACATTCCTAAAGGGGCAGGCAGACACAAGCGAGAATACAGGAGTGTATTCTCCACCCTCTCAGGAGAAAGAAAGAAATATGTGCATTTATATAGCACCTTTCATGACCTCAGGACGCCACAAAGGACTAAAGCCAATAAAGTACTTTTTTTTAAGTGCAGTCACTGTTGTAATGTAGGAAACATTGCAGCCAATTTGCACACAGTAAGGTCCCACAAACAGCAATGTAATAATGATTAGATGATTTGTTTTAGTGATGTTGGTTGAAAGATAAATTTGGCCAGGACACCAGGGAGAACCCATCTGCTCTTCTTTGAATAGTGCCATGGGATCTTTTATGTCCTGAGAGGGCAGACAGGGCCTTGGTTAATTTGTCTCATCTGAAAGATGGCACATCCGACAGTGCAGTGTTCTTTCAGTACTGTACTGGAGTGTCAGGCTAGATTTTGTGCTGAAGTCCCTGGAAAGCATCTTGAACCCACAACCTTCGGACTCAGAGGTGAGAGTGCTACCACTGAGCCACAGCTGACACTGCAACAAGAATAATGAAATTCCACAACTGTACCACTACAGTAATGTAAAATAAGTTATGTAGAGCCACCCTTCTATACCAAGACAATGCACGACACCCAAGATTCAAAGTCCAGGACCTAACATTCTCTGAATAGTTCTGTATGCTCCATCCCACTTTTGGAAAAGCTAATGTTCTGGTTGGCTGTCATAAATTATCCAATTAGTGCTGGTTTAAAACAAAAAATGGCCAGTCAAAAGGCTCATTATTCCACATGTAATATCTCTACCCGAAGGATCCCCACTCACAACTATATTCTGTTTACTAAACAGTAGTTCTAGAATACATACCTAAGATGTGCACTACTGCTTGTGAGCAGCACAGCCCACTTGTGGTAGCCTGATACAGCTATTTGAACATATATTGTGTTTAAAAAACCAGAGCATGAGACAGCAGTGCTAAAATAAATCTAATTACACAGAAGTTAAATCTGTGGTGCCACCTCCTACTGAGCTACCTATTATACATATTGGGATTGATTCCACAATGTTCATATGATGTTGTATGATCTCATCTTCAAATGAGCTAGACTTCTTGTAATAGATTTGCCACCTCTGTCACTATTGGTTTCCAGATGTTGAACGCCACATTTTAATAAAGCTAGAGCACTGAGATATGATAGGTACTTCATTGGCATGTGGCATCACAGTATTAATTTCTGTGTGATACCAACTTATTTTGGCACCGTTAACTCTTACTTTGGGCTTGTTGTAGTTGCTGTTGAGTCTTAAGCTGGACTTATTGCATAGGATTGCTAGATTTGTTTCTGGGATGCAATTGGGCATGTTTAAAGTCTAGAAGTGAGCAAAAGAGTATGGTGGTAGCTTTTCTCTCATCATCACTGACTCTGAAGCTACTTAATTCTAAGAATCAGGGACATGCGCACTTTCAGCCAGCAACAGAGTAATGTTTTTCAGTTTAGCCTTTAACAAAAGATGAAGGGCAACTGCAAGAGCAGAATTTTAGTTCTGAAACTGGTGCAGCGACACAGGAATTGGACCGCCAGCAAGATAACAGCAGTGTATGATCTGGTGTCAACGTTGAGCATTAATTAGACTAATACTGTGGAGGTTTAATTTTTTTACAGTAAATATCTGGTTCAACATTTATTAAAAACACAAGATTATCTATGCACGTTGGTAACCTCACAATTTATATTATCTACATACCACAATGTGCATAGCCTGGAAAACCAATCAGTTAAATTTGGAGGTAACAATTGTTTTGAACGAAATGTTATTTTCAGCTCCCTGCAGTTTTTTTTCCTCACAGTCAATACATAGTATGTCAATGTCAGAATGCAGTGATGCAGCAAGGACTTAAAAATGGCAAACAGATTTTACAAACAAAAAGAGTAATTTGAAAAATAAAGTTTAAAATTTTGCAATTTGATGTGCTTTTGAAAGTTGTGCAAATTGTTTACAAATTGCAACAGTTATTTAAATACTATGGGCAGGATTTTAAAAGGGAAAAACGGGTGGGTTGGGGGCGTGGGGGCATTCAAAATCGCTGTTTATGGGAGTGGGCAGACATCCCGGCTGGAACCTGCACATTTTTGAATGAGATTCAGGCAAATCTGTGTGTGTGTGTGTGTGTGTGTGTGTGTGTGTGTGTGTGTGCATGTGCACATCAGTCACCAGGAAATCCCGCTCCCACTTAAATCCGGCGGGCCAATAGTTAAAGGGGCAAATATACTTAATTGAGGTAATTAAGGTAGGTTTTTTTTGTATATTGGACACTTAAAAAAAGATTTTAACGTTACCTGGGCGGCTTTCCCACAGCTTCTGATTGGCTGGATCAATGAAAAATAGACTAAATAAATTAAATAAAATTATATTTCTCATTGTAAAAGAAGTAAATAAATATACATTAAAAATGATGCTGCCTGGATGCCCTCCCCACCCCGATCTCCGATATCTCCACTCTGATCTCAATGTCTCCACTCAAATCTTTGTTCCCCCCTCTATCCTAACTGCCGATGAGGACTCGCTCTCTCTCTCTTTTTCTCCCCCACCCTCCCTCGGATGTGCAGCTCCTATCGGCAGCCAGCCTGTCAATCAGGCTGGCTGCCGGGCGCAAAACCCAGAAGAGACTTTGATTGGCCTCATTAGGTTTCGCACCCACATATCACACCTCTTCCCGCCGGCATATTGAAATCCAGCCCAATAACTGTAAATCAGACTGGCTTTAGCTACAGTTTTTTTTCAAGGTATCCATATTGTGGTGATAAAAAGTATGAGTTCATGTACCTTTAGCAAATAATCCATTCATCTGTTTCAGCAAAAGTCTATTTAACTGCAGCTTTAAAACAAAAGCAATCATTTTGATAATAAAATTATTTGGTACTAAAAAAAACACACCAGTTTTAGTTCCATAAAATACCAAGTAAGTTTTATATCAAAACTATGTTAAACATTGTTAACTTAAAATTTTGTTTTAATATAATAATTAAACCTAATTTTTAAATCAGTTATTCAATAATTATTGAAACAGAAGCTCAGTTTCACATATTTATGAGAAAAAAATGTCAGAAATGCACTGAAAACAACATCTGACTCACTGGAAACAGTTGGATCCCAACAACTCCTGTGTATTTCTGAGACAGTATCTTTCTATCTCACAAAGGTTGACGGTAATTGATTTCCTCTTTGAAACCATAAAGGCCGTGAAATTATTCCATAGAATGAAAGAGTACAAATGCTTAACATATTAATTTGAAATAGAGGTAACAGAGAGGGTTGATGAGAGCAATGCTGTTGATGTTGTGTATATGGACTTCCAAAAGGCTTTTGATAAAGTGCCGCATAATAGGCTTGTCATCAAAGTTGAATAAAAGGGGCAGCAGCAGCATGGATATGAAATTGGCTAAGTGACAGGAAACAGAGAGTAGTGGTGAACGATTGTTTATCGGACTGGAGGGAGGTACACAGTGGTGTTCCCCAGGGGTCGGTGCTGGGACCACTGCTTTTCTTGATGACACAAAACTTGGAAGTATATTGAACAGTGAGGAAGATAATGATAGACTTCAAGAGGACATAGACAAGCTGGTGGAATGGTCAGACGCGTGGCAAATGAAATGTAATGCAGAGAAGTGCGAAGTGATACATTTTGGTAGGAAGAAGAGAGGAATTATAAACTAAAGGGTACAATTCTAAAGGGGTGCAGGAACAGAGAGACCTGGGAGTATATGTGCACAAATCATTGAAGATGGTAGGGCAGGTTGAGAAAGTGGTTAAAAAGGCATAAGGGATCCTAGGCTTCATAAATAGAGGCATAGAGTACAAAAGCAAGGAAGTTATGATGAACCTTTAGATGGTTCAGTCACAACTGGAGTATTGTGTCCAATTCTGGGCACCGCACTTTCGGAAGGATGAGAAGGCCTTAGAAAGGATGCAGAAAATATTTACTAGAATGGTTCCAGGAATGAAGGACTTCAGTTACCTGGATAGACTAGAGAAGTTGGGGTTGTTCTCCTTAGAGCAGAGAAGATTGAGAGGAGATTTGATAGAGGTGTTCAAAATCATGAAGGGTCTAGACGGGGTAGAGAGAAACTGTTCCCATTGGTGGAAGGGTCAAGAAACAGGGGACATAGATTTAAGGTGATTGGCAAAAGAACCAAGGGCGACATGAGGAAAAACTTTTTTACACAGCGAGTGGTTATGATCTGGAATGCACTGCCTGTGGGGGTGGTGGAGGCAGACTCAATAGTGGCTTTCAAAAGGGAATTAGTCAAGTACTTGAAGGGAAAAAATTTGCAGGGCTATGGGGAAAGGGCTGGGGAGTGGGACTAGCTGGATTGCTCTTGCAGAGAGCCGGCTTAGGCTCAATGAGCGAATGGCCTCCTTCTGTGCTGTAACCATTCTAAAAAAAAATTCCTTGCTCCATTATTTTAGTGGAGGCATTAGCTGGTTTAAAATAAATTAGTGAACATCTTTGCCAAAATAGTGTCTCAAGATGGCAAGGCCAAAATGTCTTGCAAGAGCTGAAGCAGGAAACTTTACTAGTATTTTGTTGCCTCTAGAACATTACCTTTTAGTAGCAAGAAATTAATAAACTTCACAAAAAAAAATCCTGAATAAGAATGGTGCTAAAGAAAGAAGTGTTTGGAAATCATTCAAAGGCAGTCTAAATGTAATAAAAAGAAAAGAACACCAATATGAAAATGGCAATGGTAACTTTATGTACTCTAAACTTTATCCAATAAATTAAATTTTAACATTTTATCCATAAAGCAGCTAAAATTTAGTAATTTTCCTGCTCCACCAAAAACTTTTGTGTCAAGATGGAGAAAGATTGCAGAACAGATTGACCTAGCAACAAAAATTCATTCTATCACACCTTCTTTTCTTACAATAGGCTAGGAGAGAAAAGTGATCATTGATCCTCAAGGCCTCAGATCATAAGGAATTTGAAGAAGTCAGTGAAGCAATTTGGATTTTACAGATGATACATTTTTAGCCAAGGACATAAGTAAAACAGCAAAAATGTTGCAATTCAGGACCAGTACCTTCATCATAAAACTGGCAACAGTAGAACAAAGTGATCACAATTGTATCAAATTGGTGCAGCCAAAACCACTGAAAGCAACA
The DNA here is from genome assembly GCF_035084215.1 of Heptranchias perlo. Taxonomy (NCBI): domain Eukaryota; kingdom Metazoa; phylum Chordata; class Chondrichthyes; order Hexanchiformes; family Hexanchidae; genus Heptranchias; species Heptranchias perlo. Next base: position 16,455,170 of record NC_090345.1, on the reverse strand, counting down.
AATGGATGATATTTTCCACTTTGTGTACTAGCCAGACATGGTCTCATCTGATTGTAATACCACAAAGAACATAGCAGTTATGTTTAAGACTTAAATGTAATCGGGAAAGAAAAAGTAAGATCATCTGTAAAAAAAAAAGTTCCTCAACATGTGCATGATTATTAGACTCACCTATGTACGGTTGGTATCCAAAGGTACATTATACCGGAGGGCATAAGTAGTAGTCAGCATGACTTTAGAAGCAATGCTTCAGGAATATAAAAGAAAGAAGTTGTATTTATATGGTGCCTTATCACCTCTTGCAGAAACATCACAAAGTATTTCACACACAGTTAGTTACATTGAAGTGCAATCGCTGTTGCCATGTAGTAACTTGTCATTTTGTGCTTGGAAGGAGACAAATGACCATTTTTTTCCCGGTTATGTCAGTAGAGTGTTGGCCAGGCCACTGGGAGAACCATAAATGTCAACGTTTAAAAGTAGCAAAAGCTGCTAAAAACTACCAAAAGCTTGAAAAACGCTATCTCAGTGTGTTATTTAAGAACAGCTCACCGTTTACAGTAAACAAGTGGTGGCGAATATGTTATCATCAGGTTTGGACAAATCGACTGCTAAGTTATTTAGCAGTTTCTCCTGTATTGCACTGACATTTCACTATGCTATGCATCAAAGTGAAACCATTATTTCTACGCCTGCAAGCAAACTGGACCCCCAGCGAAGCGGCAGCGCCGAGCTCGAGACCATGACGTCATGCACGGCCCAGCAACTGCAGGTCGCCTAGCAACGGGAAGGAAGCGCAAGGCCTGAGCGGAGGACGACCTGGTTCCCGGCGGGAGTTTATTCTAAACTTTTCAACCGACAGCGGCCTTAAAAATAGCAGAAATCTTCACCAACGTTTTTTTTAAAAAAAATAAAAAGAGGTCAAATAATTAAGGGGAAAGGGATGTCTCTGGGTGGGGCCCTTCCCAACAACAGTCGTATCCCCAAGGAGGCTCGCGAGTTCTACCAGCTCAAGCAGCGCGCGGCCGAGTATTACAGGAGCAATGCGGTGCCGCAGAGAATGCAGGAGGTGCTGAACACAATGTTTTATGAACAACCCGACGATGTTTACGGGCACTTGGTAGGTATTTAAAAGCGTGCTGGGGGGCGGGGGGAGGGAGAAAAATGCAGAATTTCCACTTTGGTTTCGGTCAGCGGGTTTCTGACGGAAGGTCCAAACATACGAATTAAGAGCAGGAGGAGGCCATTTGGCTCCTCGAGCCTGCTCTGCCATTTGATAAGATCATGGCCGATCTGATTGGAACCTCAACCCTACTTTCCAGACTACCGTGCTATAATCTTTGACTCCCTTGTTAATCAGGAATCCATCTAACTCAACCTTAAAAATATTCAATGACCCTGCCTCCACTGCTCTGGGGAAGGGAATTCCACAGACTAACAATCCTCAGAGAAAATTTTTTTCCTCATCTCTGTCTTAAATGGGAGACCCCTTATTTTTAAACTGTGGCCCCTAGTCTAGTCTCTCCCACAAGGGGAAACATCCTCTCAGCATCTACCCCTTCTAGTCCCCTCAGGATCTTATATGTTTCAATAAGATCATCTCTCATTCTTCTAAACTCCAGTGTATACAGGCCAAACTTGTCCAACCTTTTCTCATAAGATAACCCCCTCATCCCAGGAATCAGTCGAGTGAACTTCTCTGAACCGCCTCTAAAGCAATTATGTCCCTTCTTAAATAAGGAGACCAAAACTGCACACAGTATTCTAGATGTGGTCTCACCAGTGCCCTGTACAGCTGTAGCAAAACATCTCTACTTTTATATTCCATTCCCTTTGCAATAAATGACAACATTCCATTTGCCTTCCTAATCACTTGCTGTAGCTGCATACTAACTTTTTGTACTAGGACACCCAGATCCCATTGTACCTCAGAGTTCTGCAATCTCTCTCCATTTAAATAATATATTGCATTTCTATTCCTCCTGCCAAAGTGGACAAGTTCACATTTTCCCACATTATCCTCCATCTGCCAAATTTTTGCCCACTCACTTAACCTATCTATATCCCTTTGCAGACTCCTTATGTCATCTTCACAACTTACTTTCCTACCTACCTTTGTGTCATCAGCAAATTTAGCACCCATACAATCGGTCCCTTCAACCAAGTCATTGATATAGATTGTAACTAGCTGAGGCCCAAGCACTGATCCCTGTGGCACTCCACTCGTTACATCTTGCCAACCTGAAAATGACCCATTTCCTGTAAGCTAACCAATCCTTTATCCATCCCAATATGTTACCCCCTACACCATGAGCTCTTATTTTGTGTAGTAGCCTTTAATGTGGCACCTTGTCAAAAGCCTTCTGGAAATCCAAGTACACCACATCCACATTGCTTGTTACTTCCTCAAAAAATTCTAATAAATCAGTCAAACACGATTTCCCTTTCACAAAGCCGTGTTGACTCTACCTGATTGCATTGAGATTTTCTAAGTGCCCTGGCTCTCCAAGCCACGCTACTGAGAAAATCCACATGACAAAACAGTTTTCCATTTGCCTGATGCTCAATGTACTGCTCTGTCCCTTTGCAAACCTACTTGTGCGGCAAGAGTCCAGGTTTATCCAGCTTTCACCACCCCCCCCAACCCTCATTATGTGTAGGGCTACTTCAAGAGTTTAACACCTATCATCACAGAGCATTGGCGAAGTCCCCGCTGTTTGTGCAACCACTCTACCTATCTGGGCATTGACTTTCAGGGATATCCTGGAGCTGAATGGGAGAATCCAAGTCCAAACTAACCTCACATAGAGCGATAGGTCTACCCTTCCGGATCCCATTAATGAAGCAGGATGGCTGCTCAATTATCAATAGTGCCCTCCTCAATAGGCAGCAAATTTTAAATTTTACACAATCTTTTCAAATGCTGCCTCTCCTTTGACCTGAAACATTAACTCTGTTTCTTTCTCCACAGATGCTGTCTGACTTGCTGAGCTTCTCCAGCATTTTCTGTTTTTATTTCAGATTTCCAGCATCCACAGTATTTTGCTTATGATCTGCAGAACAGGTCTTTGATTCTTCCCTCCTGGCAAAAAAAGCATTTTATATTAAAAATGGTGCAGTCTTGTCTACTTTAGAACACTTTAAACAGTTGACAGATTTTTAATCCAGAAAGGAGTGAATTTACTACATTCACACATTCAGGCTCATTCAGAAATAGGAGCAGGAGTAGGCAATACGGCCCCTTGAGCCTGCTCTGCTATTTAATAAGATCATGGCTGATCTTCGACCTTAACTCCACTTTCCCACCTGATCCCCATATCCCGTAATTCCCTTAGAGTCCAAAAATCTATCGATCTCAGTCTTGAATATACTCAACTACTGAAGATCCACAGCCTCTGGCGTAGAGAATTCCGAAGATTCACAACCCTCTGCATGAAGAAATTCCTCCTCATCTCAGTCTTGAATGGCTGACCATTTATCCTGCGACTATGCCCCCCAGTTCTAGACTCTAGCCAGGGGAAACAATCTCTCAGCATCTACCCTGTCAAGCCCCCTCATAATCTTACATGTTTTAATGAGATCACCTCTCATTCTTCTAAACTCCAGAGAGTATTGGACCATTCTACTCAACCTCTCTTCATAGGACAACCCTCTCATCCCAGGAATTAATCTAGTGAAACTTTGTTGCAACGCCTCCGAGGCAAATATATCCTTCCTTAGATAAGAAGACCAAAACTGTACGCAGTACTCCAGGTGAGGTCTCACTAAAGCCCTGTAAGACTTCCTTACTTTTGTACTCCAACCCCCTTGCAATAAAGGCCAACTTGCTTTCCTAATTGCCTGCTTTACCTGCATACTAACTTTTGTGTTTCTTATAGGAGGACACCCAAGTCTCTCTGAACACCAACATTTAATAGCTTCTCACCGTTTAAACAATATTCTGTTTTTCTATTCTTCTTACCAAAGTGAATAACTTCACATTTCCCCACATTATACTCCATCTGCCACCTTCTTGCTCTCTCAATTAATCTGTTTATATCCCTTTGCAGACTCTTTGTGTCCTCCTCACAGCTTGCTTTCCCACCTAGCTTTGTATAGTCAGCAAACTTGAATACATTACACTCGGTCCCTTCATTTAAGTCATTAATATAGATTGTAAATAGCTGAAGCCCAAGCTCCGATCCTTGCGGCACCCTACTAGCTACAACCTGAGAGTGACCAGTTTATCTCTACTCTCTGTTTTTTGTCCTTTAGCCAATCCTCTATCCATGCTAATATATTGCCCCCAACCCCATGAGCCCCTTCCTTGTGTAACAGCCTTTTATGTGGCACTTTATCGAATGCCTTTTGAAAAAACAATACATCCACTGGTTCGCCTTTATCTACCCTGCTGGTTACATCCTCAAAAAACTTTAATAAATTTGTCAAACACGATTTCCCTTTGATAAAACCATGTTGACTCTGCCTAATCATATTATGATTTTCTAAGTACCCTGTTACCACTTCCTTAATAATGGATTCCTACATTTGGTTTCCATTGCCCATTCAACAGAAGACATAGTTTAAAAAAACATTAAATTTTAGAACTTAGTTTATGAGCATTCAATTTAATATCAGCTGTGAAATCTATTCATAAATCAAATGTTTAGGCCATTTTTTAGATAACACTGTGCCATCCCAAGTTCACAGTCCATTGTTCATATATTTTGTAATTTGCACACAATCAGATTGTTTCAGCCCTATGCTATGGATGTCATACATTAACAAATGTTCAAAAGCAGTTAAATATGGACAACATGATTCAGTGAGAATCCACTTTATTGTCACAAACCAAGTTTTGGATTAAAGAGTTTTTATTTTTGTTTACTTTTGTAGAGTATTTTCACTGCAGGAAATGTTTTAGTTTTTCACTCCTGAATAAAGATATCCTGAGCAATAGTCACATGTATGGTCCATTGCAGAATCAAAGTATATTCCTAATGTTTAAAGTGATTTGACACCTTTTAATGTGCAGAATGTGATAAAACATAAAACTAACCCAGCTTTAAGTGTCATTTTAACTTCAGATGAGCTATAAAATTTACCTAGAATTACAAAATATGAACCATATAGGATATGTTGTATTAATTAAAATTATTATTGTATTGGCTTTCATTCCTGCCTGAAGACTTGTTTCCTATCCTGCGTTTGGTCCTGGGCTTAGATTCTTCGGCATGGTTAGGAGATTTTCCATTCCCTCACTGCTGCTATGAAGCTCCATCTTTTTTCTTCTCATTCGAGTCTCACTTCCTTGGTCTTACTGACTTTGTATTTAGAACTTACTTTTACCACGCTCTTGCTTGGTTCTTAGAACTTCTGTTTTTTTTCCATGTTGGATTTTCTCACACAAATCTGCTAATCCTCTCCATGCTTAGCCTAAACACATGCTGCAAAGATGTGTGGCCTACACTTCTAGGCTTTTGGTATGCTGGCTTTATCTGGGCTTCGAAATTACTCATGCTACCCTCTGGTTTTCTCGTCCCACAAGATAGGAAAATATTTGAGCAATTGCCACAGACTCTAACTGGGAACAGAAATCTATGAATTTGCGTACAATGTGTAAGCCTGCCTATACTGCTGGAAATGATGCAGTTGCTTCATTCAGATATCGGGTTACCGAACCTACCCTGGAGATTAACTTGTATCTAATCTTCTTTCACAAGGCAGGTCATCTCGGAGCCAAGGTGACACCAAAGAGACTTGCTTGACTCCTTCTCCCTCCTCTTCAGGAGGATAGTCACTAGTTGTCCATTAGATAATTGACAAACAGAGGTTTGAGTCCTCGCTAGATTAACAGCAGTTACCAGAAATAAGTGGTGTAATGGTGAGCAGCACAACTCACCATAAAATGTGTGACTGCGTTGCCACTATTCTCCTGACCAAGCAAGGACACACAGCGAACCCATTGAACAGTGGTTCCACCAGCTGGAGGTGTTAAGCCTCAAAATCAGCTGTTTGTATCTCTGCAAAACAATTATGTTAGGCACCAAACCATAGAAATATGATCATGCGCTTTTATACTTGGCCTCTAGATATCGTCTTCCAGCAGCTGTCATCCTAGGTCTTCGAGTTTCTTTGTTAGCTATACGATAAACATCCACTATAAGCATGGTGTAAAGCTCGTATGGGAAGCTTGCAATATGTCAGGTATCTTGATGTTCCAGATGTGCAAGTCCAGTGCCATGAAGCAAGCTTACTCATCACAAAATTGTTTAATCCAGGTCTAGTGAGGGACTTCAGCAAAGAGACATGCATGCCATGAGGCTGACTCCACTCCAGGATGGTCATTGACAGGACAGTGTAGGCCAGAGCCCACCCTCCCTCCCTACCTGCAGCCACTTTCCCTTTTTATCATGATGTACCTCAAACCTTGGACCTGAATTTTGCACATGAGTTGGAGGAAACCCTTCTATTTGCATGATTAGGAGTTCTGAATTATAAAGGAGAACTGCTTGGACATGTCTTATACATGGCAAGTTTAATTTGGATTGAATTTTGCTGCTGTTAAAGAAAGACCAGAAAGTCCAAGATGCCCTTTCTAGGCACAATCCTGGAGGAATGTGTCCAGATTGAAGTTGGAATCCACTAGAACCCCCCCAAAAAGGTATCAAAATGAATCAATAATTGGGAGAGGTGCACCCTGTATTTTCCAATTAATACCCTCACGGTCACCCCTTGAGCCATAAAAGCACACTTAGCAGTACTCACCACCATATCCGATTGGCCAGCCCATTGTTCAAGCTGGTGAGTAGCACACATTAGATCCCTTGGTGATGCTGCCAGCAACACTATCATCTGCGAAAAGAAGCACTGCAACATTTTCAGAAAGGCCTGGAACAGACATTTCCAAGGCCATCTCGTAGGATGGCATGCACCACATGGTTGAGGGAGACATTGGACAACTTTGCCCCACTTCTCTTTCAAGTGAGGTAAGTTCAGTGAGTCTCTTGTCTAGCCATACATGGGACTTGGAGCTGGGGTACATATCCCGGCTAAGATCCAAGATTTGGCCTTGCACTCCCAAAACTTCCAGTTTCATCATGAGACACTAGGGCCCCGATATTAGAATGGAGGCGGGATGGATGCGTGGGTAACCCGACCAATAAAAAATATCAGTTTCTCACTCAATTGCAATTCAATTGGTGCCACTCAATGTGGCTGCTGGGTTTGCCGCCGGAAAGCTGCGCAGTGGGCAGACTGCGCACCCGCATCACAGGATGTCAGCTGGAGGAGCTCTATTTAAAGGGCCATTGCTCAAAAGACTTTTGCTGCAGCAAACACCCACAAACCACAATGGAGTAGCACAGGGGCAAGGCTGCTCTAAGGTTGAACGATGCCTCACTCTAGTTGCTACTGGATGGGGTGAGGAGGAGGAGGGAAGTGTTTTACCCCGCGGATGGGAGGAAGTGCCCTGCCTCTGCCAGCAAGAAGGCCTGGCTCGAGGTGGCGGAGGAGGTGACCTGTAGCAGCAACATCTCCCACACCTGGATCTAGTGCAGGAAGCGCTTCAATTACCTAACTAGCTGAGTACACGTACTGATTCTCCTACATTCCGTGTTGCACATCACCACCCTCCCCACCACCCCCCCCCCCCCAACTCATTCTGCACTGCCAACACTACTCTATAACATCACTCATCTCACACACTTAAGGCTCATCCTCAACTTATCTTCGCTTCTTCAGCACTTCCTCATTAGTCACCCCACCACCACCAATCACCCCAATCCTCATCCAATGTGATGGCTCTGTCTCATATTCACCCTCTGATGCATCTATTTCACGGTCAGCCTTACCCAAAGCAATGCATTCATCAGTTGGCCACTTCATCACTTACTCACACTTATGTTCTTTGTCCCCTTCTAGGAAAAGAGAGCGCAAAATGAGGGCGAGGGCTGGAGGGGGGGCCAGAAGAAGTAGTGGTCCTCACAGACGCGGAGCAGGAAGCGCTGGAGCTCAGCCACACCCTCGAGTGCTTGTCTGACAGGGACGGCGAGACTGGCACCCCACAAATGCCTGGTGACACAACTTTAACATTCATCACACACAACATGAATTGATGTTAACATGGCTTGCCATCTTCAACACTTCAGTATGCTCATCTCAACATGACACATCTATGATGATGCTTAATATTGCCTTCTGTTCTCTTACAGGGCGGCAGAGGGCGATTCCTCAGAGGACCTGCCGGCCTCTGAGGGTGCACCGTCACATCTTAGTGAGCCATCCACCAGCGCAGATACTCACATCTCAGTGGGTCGTAGTACTCAGTTAGTTGGGTTGGCACCTGGTGAGTCACCACACACAAGTGAGCACGAGCAGACACTGGTGGCAGGGGCAGCTGTGGAGAGTCCGTGTCGGTGGGAGCACTCCTCTCCAGGTTCTGCTCAGCTGGACGCAGATGCTGAACCCCTGGGGCCACCCTTTAAAAGAAGAATGATCGAGGGACAGCAGCACATTTGCGAGGTACTGGAACAGGTGCCATGCGCACTCTCCACAATAGCGCAGAGCATGGAGGAGTCCAACTGCTGCATGAGTGGAATGGTGGCACAGGTACGGGAGGGAATCTCTGAGATAGTGTCGCAGGTAACTGCAGGGATGTCTGAGATAGTGTCACAAGTAAGTGCGGGAATGTCTGCCATGGAGAGAAGGTTAGCCTCCATTGAGCTTCAAGCACGGCTTACAAATAAATCCATTCGGGGCCTGACAACGACTGTTCAGACTCAGGGTGAACAACATTCAGCCACCTTAAACGGGCTGATAGATACTTTAGAAGAGCATCACACATGTCCAACACACTGTTCTCCAGCAGGGTGATAGGAGTGATGTGGGCATGGCCTAAGGGAGGGGGACGCCACTCAAAGTGCTCCCACGTCTTACCTGTTACCCCCCTCTTAACCGGTACCCGCAATGCTGCCTCCTTTCCAGGTGGCCAAGTCTGCACCTGCACAGGTGCAGGTGGAGCAGTCTTTGGAGGGGCTCTCACGGACTCCAAAACCTAGAGGGCGTAGGGCCAAAGCATCTAAGCAGTCAAAGCATGAATACGAGCAACCTGCCACTACCTCTGCTGCAGCCACAGGAGATGCACCACGTAGAAGTAGTCATAAGATAAAGGCGAAGGTTTTGTGAGCACGAAGGGTATGCACAAGGGTGTTTGACAGACTGTCATCTTTTTCATTTATATTTGCTTTTAGTTGAAGTCACATTAAATGTTATGATTGTCACCACTACTGCCACATCTTGCCCATTCTAGACTGGCTTTTGTGATAGGGCCTTTTCATGAGGTTCACCTTAAATGGCGACACTTGATGCCACCCATTGGGTCACTTTGCATTGGGTGTATGTGTAGTTGCAGGACTGTTTTGTGCAGGGAGGGGTGGGCGGCCTGGTGTGGGCCCTGCTCTTTCCACGTGGTGTGACAACTGGACTCTTCACATTTTCTGATGTAAGGAGAACCGTTCACATATCAGTGACTCCCTGGCCTCACGAGCAGCCAGGTGAGCTGCTGCTCTGTCCATGGGTTCCTCCTCCCCCTTCTCCTCCTCCTCCTCCTCGTCAATGTGGGTGGCAGATGTGGATGGGACCTCCTCAAGTGGCACCCTCTCTGTTGTGCCGTGTTGTGCAAACACACTTCTATAATGCATCCCACTCTGTCTGGTGCATATTGAAGTGCTCCCCCAGAACGATCAAGGCACCTAAATCGCATCTTGAGAACCCCATACCATGCTCAATTGTAGACCTGGTGGCGATGTGGCTGTCATTATATAGAAGCTGTTGCTCGGTGATGGGGTTCCTGAGAGGTGTCATGAGCCACGTGTGCAGGGGGTATCCCTTATACCCGAGGAGCCAGCCCTTAAGGGTGTTCGGTGCATGGCAGAGGGGCAGGATGTTGGATTCCCTCAGGATGAAGGAATCATGGCAGCTGCTAGGGAATCTGGCACACGTGAAGGAATCTTTTGCGGTGGTCACAAACGAGCTGAGTGTTGATGGAGTGATACCCCTTTCTGCTGATGCAAAGCCATGGCTTATGTGAAGGTGCTCGTATTGCAATCGATTACACACTGCACCTGTGGGAAGCCAGCCACAGAGTGGAATCCCACTGTCTTCTCCATCTGTCTGAGGTCATCCATAGGGAAGTTGACGTACTGTGAGGCTCTGCAAAACAAGCCGTCGGTGACCTGCCTTATGCACTTGCATGCAGATGACTGAGAGACCCTGGCGATGTCCCCGGTGGCACCCTGGAATGATCCAGAGGCAAAGAAGTTGAGGGCAGTTGTGACTTTGACAGCGATGGGTAATGAGATGCCACCAGGCCCAGCTGGGAGCAGCTTGGCATGAAGGAGGCTGCAGATGTCTACAACTACCTGGCTACTCATTCTGAGCCTCCATATGCACTGCTTCTCAAAGAGGTCCTGGAAGCTGAGCCTCGGACTGTAGACCCTGTGGCGAGGGTAGTGCCTCCTGTGACATCGCTTTCTCTGTTGCCCTCTGTGCTCTTGTGCAGGTTCCTACGGTGCAGCACTGTGTTGTTGAGCTGCAAGTGGCGCATGTGCACACTGTGCCTGGCGAGGCTGGTGATGTTGCTCGCCCTTGGGTGTAGTGGTGAATGCAGCCATGGCACCCCCCCCCCCCCAATCCTAATGGTGTGAGTTTGAAGGGGTCCAAAAAGTTGTTAAATATATGTGAACAGAAGAATTGTGAGTGGAAAGTATAAATTTTCAGTGAAAACACAAAGATCTCGCAGCCAAAAGTTTGTGTGAAAGAACTGAGTGCCCTGCAGCCAGAACTCACCTTTTCTCCCCATCTTTCAAACAAGCATTTGAATGTCCAGCTGGCTGCTGGCTGAAACACGTCTGGTAGATCATGGAGTCCTTCTCACAGTACGGGAAACACACTAAGGATGTTTAAAAATTGGACCCCTGCCTTAATGTGGACAAAATTAAGTACTTCAAGTACTTCAAATATATAAATAAGTCTCTTAACTATCATCCCGCCAGCTTTAATTGCCGATGGGACTTCTGCATTCGGGAGGCGTGCGCGCACCCAGATGCGTCAGTGGGGAACCCGGAAGTCTGTGGGTAGGAGCCAGGTTTCAAACCCACTTGGAATTTCTGCGATTTTCGGAGCCCCCCCCCCCGTCCCCAATGCACTCGCTACTTCACTCGAAAATCAAGCCCTAGGTCTTATGAAAATTGATGAAAGCAGCATAAGTGGAGTTCCCCTGACTCTTCGTCATGTTCTGCAATCTCATATGAAGTCATAACCAGTCCTACACATTCCTCCTGTGAGTGAAAAGCAGCCTGCTCCTTTCTGATCGCTCTGTTATTCTCCAGAGTATCTCATTTGCGTGCTGACAATCACGAATGACCTTAAGAGCTACTGTTATCAGAGAGATTCCTCAGTTTTCATGCTCACTGGGATTCCCCTTCTAATAGATAGAGACCACAACTGTGCTCTGCAACACTGAGGATCTGCATGCCTCAAACAGAATATTATTCGGCAGTCTCAGAAGGGCAGCTTCAAGGTGAGTTAGTAATACCTGACAATGTTCTCCCAAGACCACTGACGTCTAGAGCAGCTTTTAGGAATTCAGTCTAAGTACAACCACATGTTATTTTACTACTGGCAGTGCAATACAGAGTCTGCTTCCTTCCATCAAACTGGTTCATTAAGAACTTCAATCTGTGCTACACACCCACTGCTTACCTAACATCCATGCAGATGTATCTTTACTACAGCTTGTTGGGTCAGATGCCAACTCAGTATAATGTTCTCCAAAACCTGAGGATGCCTTCATACATCTGTTGGAGAGCACGAACTTGGCATTAGACCAGAGGAACCCTGTTGACGATGATTGATGACAGACTTTAGCCAATGGAAAAGCAATTTAGGATAATTTTTGCTTAATTGTGTACCCTCTGGGTAAAGACAACCCAATAATCCTGCTTCATCTCCTGAATAATTCTCCTGGCCTCATAACATACTTCATCATAATCCATTTTAGCAGCTGCTCTTTGATACTTCAGGTACTCCTTCAAAAGCCTCTGCTTTTACTTAACAGCGCTCCTTCCCAAATGCAGTATGTAGTGTGATATGGGGGGCAAAAAAACTGTGACAGTCCCAGCTTGAGTCTTTGATCTGGGTTGAGTTAGTCAGTCTTGGCCTGGGGAAAAAAGGAAGGAAAAAGAAAGTCAAGATTTGCCATCTTCATCAATGTCCAATAACCCCTATTTACATGTACAAATGTGGATGTTGGTTCAGAATTGAATCCTGCTCAGCTGTGATACCTGCTAATGTTGAATAGCCTGACTGCAGTCATAATAAATGAAACTTGGGCAAGGTGCCAGAGGTAGTGGAGCAGTACCCAGCATGAATTGTTACTGTCAGAAGGAAGGGTAAGGAGAGAAGTTGTTTTGGGTAGGGAATGTTGCAATACCTCTCTGAACATTATTATATTAGTTATGAATCTTGCAGTTCCACCTGGAATTCAATTGCAGATGGTTCTTACTGGAAAGGATAATAATTCTTACTTGATTCCATACACTGATTTTTGGTCTCAAAATGACAGCAAATTTAACACATTATGTACAGCATGATAAGAAATGCTGTGTTCATTGCCTTCTATTTGTTACATTGAGTGGAAAAAGACCAATAACAAATTCTTGTATGGTTTATAGAGTGTAGGAGTCTCCTGGAGGGAAAAAAGTGAAAAGTGCTGGTCCTCCAAATTTTTGTTCAAAAACAACTGGCCCTATGCCCACCTGCAAAAATTCCAGTTTATTGCTGACAAAGAAGTACCTCTGACATCAACTGCCTGATTAACTGTGGCAGCACAGAATTTTTTTATATGTAGGGGGTCTAACTGACTAAGTGCCAATGATCATAGGTCTGATGTTCCTGTTATTGAACTAAAAATGTTCAGATTCTTACAAAAAATTTATCTCAATTGAAAAGATGCATATTTAAAAGCTGCAAAATGATCTTTGGTTAATGGAGAAATAATTACATGTATATTGTATTTTTCATAGCTGTGCATGGTTTTTAGACTAGCAAAGTTTTTTCATTTTTTTTGATGGTACATATGGAAATTTAAAGTTGTTTTTTTTATTTTTTGCAGGCAAATTACTTTGCCAGCTTTGCAATACCAGCTGCAATAAGTAGGATTGTTGGAAGAGAAATACTGGATACGAAAGGTCAACCAACAGTTGAAGTGGAAGTATTATGTACTATTAAGAATTTTGAGAAGGTTTGAATGGACTTTTTTATAAACTGGATGTTTTAATTTTGCCTGAGATGCTGACATATTTCAGTTGTGAATGTTGATGTTCATGATGTTTAGTAATAAGCTTTTTATATAAAGTACAGCATGCTAATATACTATATTAAGTATTACAATACCATGATATTGGGCTCCCTGATGGCTCTACAGTAAAGCCCCTTTCTCTGAGCCCTGCAGACCAGGAAGATTCAGGTTCAATCCCTAATCTTTGCTATGTTAGCTGATCTCACCTGGGGACAGCTGGGATGCTATAGTTGGCCACAGCACCACTGGGTTAAAGAGGGGAAAATGGCCAAAGTTCTCATTCCCGATCACTACACAGTGATACCTAGTGGAAATGCATGTGAGTAGATGCTAGTAGAGGATAGGATCTGATGTCCTTTACATATTATAGCACTCTCAAGACTCACATATAAATAATGGCACTTGAGTGAGGGCAACTGGCACTAGTGAGGGAATCAACATCTTAAGGGGGTGGAGGGAAGGGGAGAAAAATAGAGGAGAAAGTCAGGAAAAAAAATTGAAAAATCATGCTATTGCCATTACTGGCGCTTTCTTACTCCCAATATTATGAAGAGTAGAGAGATTCAGAATGCTTCTTGAAGCTGATTACTAAAGATGTGATGAATTTGAAAATTCAATTATGTTGTTTATATTTGTCGTTCTATGGACTAGTTCATTAATTATTTGCTACCAATATAGGGCTGTGAACAAATAGAATTAACCCAGGATGTAAGAGCTTCATTATATTATGCATTCTAAAACTCATAATTTGGGAGAACAAAATAATTATGCAGAATATTTTTGGTTATCTGTGGAAATATTTGACCAGTATGACTCTGCTTTTTCTTTAAATATATACTTTTATTTTTATTTTTCACTTTAAAAGTGAATCAGGAAAAAATAATACAAAATTTAGACATGTTAATTGCCTATGAAACTGTCAGCAACTATAAGGACTTTTATCCTCCTTTCATTTGCCATTGTTTATTAATATTTCAGTTTGTATACTGCAATCATGAGAACTCCCCCTGATACTACAGAAATAATGCTTCTCAGATGTGAGAAGTAGTCTTATTACTTTAATATTAATATTCCATTAAAATATACATGTCAAAAATCACTTGATTTAAAAAGTTTTTAAAAACATACTTTTCTCCAAATATTGCATTTCATAGAATGCAACATTTTATTTTTTGCCTTTTATTTACTTTTCTTCATTTTTAAGTTTCAAAATGTACTTTGTTTTTAATCACATACCATTCTGTTAGGGGGCCATTTTTAAAAAAAAGTTCCCCACTCCCGATCTTCGGGGGCCCAGTTTCGGCAAGGTATGCCTAGTGACATCAGGCATACCCATGCCAATGTCATGTCGTGTTTTGACTGAGGGTGACGAGCGAAAACTCCCGACTCAGGCTCAGACTCAGACTGGAGTCACATGTAAGGGTGGCAGTGTCCCTTCCATGAAGGACATTAGTGAATAGGTTGGGCTTTACGCTTTCATTGTCATTTTTTTCCCTGTTGGCACAGTGAATAGTGTAGATGGGAGCAGAAAGCTGCAAAGGGGCATTGATAGATTAAGTGAGTGGGCAAAACTGTGGCAGATGGAATTCAATATGGGAAGTTATGAGGTCATCCACTTTGGACCCAAGAAAGATAGATCAGAGTATTTTCTAAATAGCGAGAAGCTAGGAACTGTGGATGAGCAGAGAGATTTAGGGTTCCAAGTACAGAAATCACTAAAAGCTGGTGGACAGATACAACAAATAATTAAAAAGGATGATGGAATGTTGGCCTTTATCTCAAGAGGGCCGGAATACAAAGGGGTGGAAGTTATGTTGCATCTGTACAGAGCTTTGGTTAGACTCCATCTGGAGTACTGCATTCAGCTCTGGGCACTGCACCTCAGGAAGGATATATTGGCCTTGGAGAAGGTGTAGTGCAGATTCACCAGAATAATACCAGGGCTAAAAGGACTAAATTATGAGGACAGGTTGCATAGACTAGGCTTGTATTCCCTTGAATATAGATTAAGGGGTGATCTTATTGAAGTGTTTAAGATGATTAAAGGATTTGTTAGGGTAGATAGAGAGAAACAATTTCTTCTGGCAGGAGAGTCCAGAACAAGGGGGCATAACCTTAAAGTTAGAGCAAGGCCGCTCAGGCGTGATGTCAGAAAGCACTTCTTCACACAAATAGTAGTTGAAATCTGGAACTCTTCCCTGCGGCCCCCCCGCCCCCAAAATAAAGGCTGTTGAGGCTAGGTCAATTGAAAATTTCATAACTGAGATTGATAGATTTTTGTTAGGCAAGGGTATTAATGGTTACAGAACCAAGGTGGGTAGATGGTGTTAAGATACAGATAGTCGTGATCTAATTGAATGGCTGAACAGGCTCGAGGGGCTGAATGGCCTGCTCCTGTTCCTATGCTAGTGCACAAATTATCAGATTTGAATTCAATCTCACAACTTGCCATGGTTGGATTTGAACTCATAACCTCTGGGTTGCTAGTACAGCACCATACCCACCAACCTGCCATCCCTTGCAGTCTGGGACCCAGCATACCTGAGTCCTGCCAGAATTTCATCAGAATTACAGCAGGACTCTGCTGTAATGGCCAAGCAATTTTGGAACCTAGTCTTCAATTGAAAATGGCTCCAAATACTGGTTCTTCAGCCAAGTGTGTCGACATATGACCTTCATATGTGTTGGAGTGACTAGGTCAAACTTTTAGAAATGAGAGTGTGTAGATTTGCAAATAAATGCTAGAGAGACGTAGTGGCTGGGGTTTTCTGCTTGTACGCTCACCCACTCATTAAGTTTTACCTATTAAAGTGAATAAATGGGAAATCACA
The DNA here is from genome assembly GCF_035084215.1 of Heptranchias perlo. Classification (NCBI taxonomy): domain Eukaryota; kingdom Metazoa; phylum Chordata; class Chondrichthyes; order Hexanchiformes; family Hexanchidae; genus Heptranchias; species Heptranchias perlo. Next base: position 16,439,000 of record NC_090345.1, on the reverse strand, counting down.
GGCGATAGTAGAAGCAAAAAACCTCAGCCAGTATGTCCATCAGCATCTGTAAAGAGAAGAGAGAGGTTAACGTTTTGGGTGTTGACCCTTCATCAGAACTCTAACGTAATGCACACTCATAGGTGACAATGTCACTAGTCTACAGCAAAATCCATTGAGATCACTGATGCAGTGTGGAGTTATTTTATCAGCCAATATTCTCTCATGTTTAATATATATAAACTATATAGTCTGTGTACAGTCCAGTGTCTTGACTTTAATCTGCTGCTTTGTTTAAGTTCATGGCTAGAAAAACATACTTTACAATTTACAATTTCATCATGATTTCCTGCTGTTACAAATCTGTCTGCTGCCTAAAACTCATTTCCCCTCAAGACCTCTGTTATATTAAATGCCATCAGCTCAGTCTGTTTAAACAGCATGAAATACAGCTGTTTTCCACTATGTCTAGTTCATTTCCATTATTGCTGTTAAGATAATTTCCCCTTGGATCTCTGCTGAAATTGCATTCTGAATGTTCTGAAACTAACATTAAAGGTGCTACCAGATCACCTTTGCTTTTAGTGAGTCTCTATAGTTTTCTAACTTGACTTCAGTCTTATCTCTATTACAGAACACCTTAATCACAACTGTTTGTATGTTGATTGATACAGACTCTTAAATAGATCATTTAAAAACATATTTCCATCTAAAACAACAGGAGGTGTTACAAACATACTTTTTAATTTAAAACTTTTAAAGTGAATTAAAATAATACAAAAATTATTGGTTATTGGTCCATTTTCTGTCAGCAACTGTAGGGAATATTCTGCTTCTTTAGCATCTTTGATGTGAAGGCAGACAGTTTTTTTGTGTTTATTATCAGGACATCTGGAATGCAATTTCAGCAGATCTGAGGAGAGAATAACAAAACCTAAAACAACATTTAAAACCTTAGGATTAAAACCATATATATGTTTCTTAAATGCTGTAGTTAAAAAAAGAGATTAAAGCCTGAAATTGCAAGGATCCACCAGCAGCCTGGGTCTGGAAATTGACCAGCAGGCCCATATTCCCGATGCCCTGCACATTGGATTTTGCAGCAAATAAACCAGCCAGGTTTCAGCAGGCTTCACCACTTCAAACTTCATTATAGCCTCAAAAATTATGTAGTTGGTTTATGCCAAATTTCACATTCTCCTGCTGAGCTCTTGCCTTGATGGTCAACCTGCCCACGTATAATGGGTGCATGAATAACCCATGTTTCTGACTTGTGGCAGTTGGATTTTAAAGCTAGGTTTGTGTTGTAAAAGTCAATACTAAATGGGCCGGAAATTGCTCGTAAAATAATGGTGAGCCTAACAGTGCTCATTGTTATTAATGGGCAAATCGAAGTGCAAGTTCCGGCAACCACACATGCGCAGTCAAACGGGGATTCACTGGTGATCTGAAAACTTTGCATTAAAGTGACCTCGCCGGCTGAAATCAATGGACCAGCATGAACTTGCTCTGCTGCCCAGCTGGAAACTAATCTCGGCACAGAAAAGCTATGCTGAGTTTTTTAGGTCTAAACTAACTTTTAACGGCGTGGCATTAATGACTGCCAAACAACCTCTCTAGAGGTTGGCACTGAAAATTAACTATTAAAAATGTGGAGTCTCATTACTCCTGATTTTAATAGTTTTTGGACATTTTTAAAAATTTAAAAATTAAAAAAAAAATGTCTTTCTACTTTTTCTTCTGTCTTTTTTAGTTCAGTCTTTTAATCTTACCCTTTCTTTATTTTGCTTTCTCTATCTCATATTATAGTACATTTACTAACCCTTTCAGGCACTTTCTGGTTTTTAGTCTGCGCGGTTTGTCAATGAGTTTCACTTCCTGATTCTCACAGCGTAGCTTGCTTCAAGCTGCTTGGTTGAGGGGACATAGCGATCTTTTCCCCGCTCGCTCAGCTCAGGAAAGAATGCTGTTGATTTTTGAACTCGAATATCAAAGAAGTTGCTGCTAAAAAGAATGCGGTAACTTAGTGTGTGAATTTAAATTTAATGAGCGAGCACTGTTGGTTCCCTGCTCAGTGCAATTTATGGGCTAATATGTTTTTTTTAGAGAAACATTGATGTTTAGTGTAGATTAGTTTCTGCTTTTTTTTAATGAGGCTTTCCTCCAGTATCATTGCTTGCTGCTGCAATTAATGTTGTAACAAGTAAGGTGCTAAAAATGAAATTCTTTTGAGAGTTCCTAAAGCACTGCACAATTTAGGTAAAGAAGATGAGTTCATAAGGGAACATCAAATTGCATATGGAACAATACCAGAGGTATTATGTTCACATCCATGATTACCAAGAACCTTCATTTACAGACACTGCTACCTGGCATATCAGAGGACACCTATCATCATGGGAACTACACTTATAAAATGATATATAAACTAAGCACATGAAAATAATTCCACAATCCAGGATTTTTGCTTTTCAAGAACACTTACTGTCAACAGCAATGATAAGATAGGTACTTCAAACCTATTCGTTTGTACACCTGAAGACCTTGAGAAAGAAATTACAGCTGACATATTTTGGAAATAATTATTTAGGATGGAGACTGTCTTTTCTGACTAAACATCAAAATAGAAACTGGAGTCACACTATCTATGGGAAAACACACCAGGTTGACTAATCTGGTGATTAAGTAGATAAGGAAGGCTTTGTTCTAGTAAACGTTAAAATGTGTTCCAAAGTTTGGCAGGAGACCCAGATGATCTGTGTCAAATTACTCACAAGTAGGCTTTGCAAGTCCTATGTACAGAATATTTGAACTTGGATGCTTTGTAAAGAAGCTGCAAGGTTTTCCTATAATCTTCAGTTCAATTTCACTAGGGTCTAAATTGACAACTAGATACTGTGGGCACATTCGAGAATCACACCGGGTAGTTTACAAAAGACTGTTTCCTCCAAAAATCATACCTGCTGGTGTAAAAATATGTTCTGAAGAACTTATTTTTACCCTTGTGACCTGGCTTTATCTATATTGGGCAAGACTTTGCTGTGAGCAGTGCATGAACAGCGCTAGCCATTTGTTAGACTTGCACTTGTCCATAGACTTTCTATGGGGTTTTGCATGGCAAGTTACTGTCAGTGGGAAATCCCAACAACATGGTGTCCTCTACAGAACATCTGGGACCTGTGTGAACAGGTCAAGCAACTGTGTGTCTCCTTAACCGATCTGATTAAAGAATCGTTAATGAGCAGCACAGATTCTGAACCAGGAAGTGTAAGTTAGAATAGTGAATTCAATGTCAAATCAGGTCCAGAAAGCGAAATAAAGAGAGGGAAAGAAATATTGTATTAAGAGAAAGATATAAAAGAGACAAAAAAAGTAAAAAATAATCTATTTACATTATTTTTTAAAAATCTCCAACAACAATTAAAAGCTGAAGGAATTAGACTCCACTCTTGTAAAAGTTAATTTTCAGTGCCAGAGAGGTTGTTTGGCAGTAATTAAGACTTATCACATTGTTAAAAGGGCACTTAGACTGGAATGGACAAGCCCTAACTTTTTGTGGCAAGTTTAGTCCATATCTACGACGTCACTACAGGAACTTCACGCCGTTCATTACATTGGAATGGGGAGCCAGATGGCGAGATGCCATTTTAGGAAGAGCGGCGCATCTTGGACAGCAACTTCCATATTTTTGTGTTTAAATGCGCACCTCCGCTCGCCGGAAGTTGCTGTCTGATTTGCGCATAAATAACGGTGAGCCCTGTTAGCCTCACTGTTATTTTCACAGCATAATCTGGGCCAATGTTTTCTGAGTATTTGTACTATCAATATTTTTCTGTGTTTTTCCAGTTCTGTGTAATTATCTCATTTGTGAATAAATCTATTAGGTTGAATCTAATAGTCTGAGAGTATGGTGCTTGCTATCTTTCCGAGGAGACAGGAGAGCAGGGTTGGCTGTATTATACCACAATTAAAGAATAATTATTGGTCCTGCAACACACTACCCCATTCAGACTACACATAAAGATGCTGGTTTTGGTTTGTGAAGACTCGGTCTGCTTATGGAAACTGTGTTTTTACTGCGAATGCAAAGTAAAAGTGGCGAGAGAAAGTCTGAATCAAAACAGCATTTATAATTTGAATCCTTTTGTAATATTAGCTGCTTTCACCATTCATCATCATAATTCATTATACAGTGGAGTGGAACTAATAGGGAATGAATGTTCAAATTCGGCAAACTTTATGTTGTGAATCATTCACTGAGGCTTAGGATCATAGAATTTTACTAAATAGGAAGCCATTTGGCTCATTGTGCCTTTGCTTGCTCTTTGAAAGAGCTATCTACCTAGTTCCTTTCCCCATACCCTTTAATCTTTTTTCAAATATTTATATACTTCCCTTTTAAAAGCTATTATGGACTCTGCTTCTAACATTGTTTTCGGTAGGGCATTCCTTTGGTGATGATCTTAAATGTATGCCCTTTAATTACTGACTCACCCACCAATATAAATAATTTTTTTCTTATCAAAACATTTCATAATTTTGAACACCTCTATCATGTCTCCTTGTAATCTTCTCTGTGCTAATGAAAAGAACCCCAGTTTCTCTAGTCTGATCTCATAACTAAAGCTTCTCATCCCTGGTATCATAGTGACTTTCTTCTGCACCTTCTCCACAGCCTTGATACTCTATCCACAGTAAGGCACCTAAAATTGGACACAATATTCTAACTGTGGCCTAACCAGTGATTCATATGGGTTGAATATTACTTCTTTGCTTTTGTACTTGATGCTCCATTTTTTTACAGTTTTATCAACTTGTTCTTCCCCTTTTAAAGGTTTATGTATCTGAACCCCTAAATCATTTTACTCATATCCTTTTTACCTAATCCTTTTAAAGTTTTACCATTTAATCTATATTTCTCTTGTTCTTCCCAAATTGTATCACCTTGCATTTCTCCACATTAAATTTCATCTGACATCTATCTAACCAAATCTACTAATCTACATCCTCAGTAAGTCATTTACGGTCCTCTTCACAGTAAACTATGCTCCCTATTTTTCTTTTGTATATTAACTTCGGTATTATGTAGTCTATAGAACAACAATTTGTATTTATATAGTGTCGTTAATGTAAACAAAAAACATCCCAAGACACTTCACAGAGATGTAAGTTTAAAAAAAAGATGCTGATTCAAAGAAAGATTTATTAGGAGGCATGACCATAAGCTTGGTCAGAGGGTCCAGATCATATATAGTAACACTTTGTAAGGGCAGTTTCCATATATCCAGAATACCTTTTCAAAGTTAATATGGTACATTAGTCCTTGGAGCAAGTCTTTGGTTTAGTGGTAGTATTCCCATCTCTGAGTCAGAAGGATTGGGTTTGGGCCCCTTTCAGACAGCCCTGGCAAGCACCGACTCTGAATACAGGATTTATGTTCAGTGGAGTACTTGAATTTGATGGGTGAGGATGGTTCCCCCCAACCCCACCCCTACCCCCCCCATTGTAAGGGTAAGTGGGGCTCTTTAGCCTTGGTTGCAGCCCAAGTAGGAGGAGGTACTCCGAAGATTTAAAAAAACGCGAGGAAGGCGACTGGAAACCACTTCAGCTACTCTTCCTAGTAAGTGTCTCAAGAATCTCTTATGAGACTTGAGTTAGGATCTTTCCTCACGCAGAAGAAAATGGATGGACATTACTCTGTATTCTTTCACTCTCCACATACAAAGAGGATATTGCTGTCATCTCATGGGAAAAAGGATGGGAACATCTAGAGACAACATCCCTTGAAGAAGTTTTCAGCCTGAATGGTCAGATGATATTTACCACTCTACCCCGCTGCATATAAAGCCTCTTTCTGCAACTCTTGTCTTCCATCATTGGCAACAAATTACTCTGTTTACACTCTCATATCAGGAAAATGTTTACAATTGCTGTTAATTGAGACTTTGTTTTATGTTCGGAACTGTTTTAGACATTCTCCACTCACACAAAACTTGAGTTTTCAAGCTTGCATTCTACTTTGATCCTGCTACTGGTACAGACACCAATAGATGCCAGAATAATTTGGTAATAATCAAGTTGAGGGGGGTCCCATCGCCTTAATTGACACTCATTAAGCAAATGGCTGCTTTACAGAAAGCAGACATGTTTTTGGGTCTTCTATGAGGAGGAAAAGGAAATGAGGAAAGAATTCCCATTTCAGGAGTTTCCTCTGGCTTTAGCAATGGTGCCTGGGAGAATAGTGACAGCTATAAGTCCTCTTTGAGAACAAGACTTTTAGATGAACCCATCATTAAACAGTGGTTAGCAAAATGGATGTTGGGTCCACAAGCAAAAGGTAGTCCTCATTCTAATTGAGCAGTGGCCACTTTTTTGACCAAGATACAGAGAATCATATAATGGGCCAGAAATTGATCGGAGCGGCGAACCAACAGTGCTTGCCACTCCATAAATTTATACTCACCCATTAACTTACTTACTTTACTTTGGGCACTTTCTTGAATATGAAGCGGAGACGAGCCCAGTGTCAGTTCAGGCGAAGCTAGGATCTGTGGGAGAAGTGAGAGGATCACACTCTCCCCTGAACCAATCAGATTGTAGCATTTTTGACACACTGCGTTAACTGTCTCTGCAAGCTTCCAACATGAAAACCAGGAAGTGAACGGTACAATATTAAAATCTATGTAAAAACAGGTATAGACAGTGAAAAAAGAGAGGATAAGAAATAATTGAATTATATAAAAGAGACAGAAGGAAAAGTTTTTAAAAAATTATTAAAAACAGTTTTTTTAATGATCAAAAACTCTTAAAATAAGGAGTAAAATTTTTAAAAGTTAATTTTTAGATGTTTGGCAGTCATTAAGATTTGCTGTGCAGCTAAAACATAGTTTAGACCTGGTATATTTAAGCGTACCTGTTTTGTGGCAATATTACTTACTTTCCAGCTGGACAGATGAGCAATTTGGTGCTTTTTCCTTGTTTGCAGTGGGCGATATACCTTTAATTTGAAGATGTCATATCGTCGGTGAACTAGTAAGAGCAAGTTCTGGATTTCCGCATTTCACTGCGCATTTGTGAGCACCGGAACTTGGTCCTCCATTTCGCCACTAACAATAGTGAGCGCTGTTGAGCTCACCATTATTTTGCAAGCAATTTCTGCCTCAACACAGAGGGAGGCCATCCAGTTCATCGTGCCTGCCCTGGCTCCCTGAAAGAGCTATCCATTTAACCCCATTCCCCTGCCTTTGCCCCATACCCTTCTGCATTTTTCTTTTTCCAATATTTATCCATTTCACTTTTAAAAGCTATTATTGGATTCTCCTTCCATTTCTCTTACTGTTAGGGCATTTCATGTACTAAGAACTTTTGGCTGATGATTTAGCCCTGAAGCGATTGAAAGCTACCTCCTAACTTATTTCCAAAGATGTCACTGTGTTTTTGTGAAAACGTATAACCTCCTTTCTTTGTTGTGTCCATTGTAATCACTTAAATTCATTTGTTTCTATCTACCACCATTTTTCTTAAACAAACCTCCTCGTTTCAAATGATCTGAGCTCAGCAATTCTAGTAACTGTCTGTTTTGATTGTTCGGGACAATAAGCACTTTGGCAATGCCATGTTCCAAGTTGACCTGAAGATGTAGGCTCTGTCAGTCCTACTGCCTATTTTCTGTACTAATTTGGTTAACTGCCATTTATATGTATAGGTTGAACAAATCAGGTTGAATGCTAAATTACATGAATGAGGTATGGCTTTCCTCATTCAAAAGAACTACAATCTCCAAATACAAAAATTTTAATCTCAGCCTTTACCCAATTTTTCTTCCTGCCTGGCATGGCTTGAAACTATTTTGCTGTTTTTCTGTATTCTATTTCCTATACGCTGTTACTTGACCTCTCAGTGCTGCCTCCTGCTTGCAAAGAATAAGATTTTATACATATAATGGAAGTACATGCATGACTACATGGGGATCCAATTTTTTTTTACACAGGGATGGTTATCCCTAGGTACCTTTCCCATTCATGATTATCACAATAACCAGTTTGCATCTGGAAATTGAGCATCTTTCAAAGAATGAGTAATCTCTCATTCCTTTATGTTAGTTGTACAATACCATTGTTAGTTTTGCTTATGAGCTCAACAAGTTTACATCAGTAGATTTTACCACATATTTAGTTGAAGAATTTAACTTTTTTGTTCAATTAAACTTTGTTAACCAAATATAGTCGTTTGTGCAGAAGCCTTGAAGAAACTTCTTGGTAGTTCTATGAAAATGTCTTATCAAATGTCGGAGCAGGCTCGAGGGGCTGAATGACTACTCCTGTTCCTATATTCCTATGTTCCTATAAAAGTTCTTCAGTGAAGCTTAACAAAAATTTGTATGCATTCACATTGTATGCTCCAAGTAATTGTGAGAGGTGAATTAAGACCCTACTTCGTGATTGCATATCAAAAACTGTATAGTGAATTAGCTCCACCTTTTTTCTTGTTACAATTACAATTTGGATTTAGAAATGAAGATGAACATGTATACAAAAATATATTGCATTAAATATAACTATAAACTTCGCTTTTCAAAAAATGAGATCAAGCAATAGATCATTAACTAAAGACATTATTTATATAATAAACCCTCAACATTAAAATAAAATGTATTTAACTGCATTAAATATGTACAAAAACAATCTGCTTCTTTTCAGAGTGTATGTTTTACTACAATGTCTAATTGTTGTAGTGACCCTAACTATACTACCCAAGATATCGAGGATAAAAATTTTGAACAAAAAAATCAATCTGCCCAGATTGCCTTGGAATGGATTAACGAACCACTGAACTCCTTGCTGAAAGGGCTTCCGCCAGCTAACCAGACAGAAGTGGACAAACTGCTGAGGTACCATACTTTGAATCTGTAGTTCCTACAAACCTCTCTAATAAAATTTATTGTATCAGGCCTTTACATTATGACTGCTATAGCTGCCTGTCAATTTTGTTCTTCCTCATTGGTTGAGTCTTTTCCTTTATTTTCATTTATTTATTTTATTGTATTTTGAGCTTAATTTACTTCATTTTAGCTGTTCAACACTTGGAGCTGTTTCAATAGACATGATTTTATGAAGAGGGCAGAGGGGGGTGGAATTCCTGCCGGGAAACCCGGAAGTACGAGTTTCCCAGAAGTCCTTATGATTTTGATGTAAGGATGTCTTTTTTTTTGACTGGCTGGCCTGATTAATAGGCTGACCTCAGCCGGATGGGAGAAGAGGAAGCGAACAGGTAAGTGTTAGATCGGGGTGGGGGGGGGTGCTCAATTTCCAGGGGTGGGGACTCAGTCATCATGGGGGTCAGAGATCATTGTGGGGGAGGGAATCGGAGATCGTTGTGGGGGGAATCGGAAATCGTGGGCGGGACGGTCGGAAATCGTGGGCGGGACGGTCGGAGATCGTGGGGGTGATCGCTACAGGTAGGCTTGTTGGGACTGGGAGAAGCACTCCTGCTCCTCTGGGCCCACAAGCTGTGCTCTAAAGGCACTTACCTGCTGTTTCGGGCCTTCTTGCCCCCTCTCGCCCCCTCTCACGTGGCATGAAGCAGAAGGCCCGGGAATCCCGGACCCCAGGGGTTTAAAAACAAAAAACCTATCAAATGGAAACTCGCAGCCTCCTTGAAAGCTTTCACTGACTAACCCGCCTCCTGAGAGTGGGTCGGTCGCCTGCCACTCGTCCTGCCTCCGTGAAAACTGGAAGGAGGCGGGTTGGGGGTGGGTTTTAGATCTTTAAAAATTTTTACTGCCCCCTGCCCCCTGCCCCCAACCCACCCATTTTTCCCATTTAATATCATGCCCAATTTGTTTATTTGATGCCTGAACCATGGGCTGGCTTGAGCTGGTAATAGGTTAATGAATTGGTTAAATAAGTGATGTGATTAGCTGAATTAGTTAACTATATGGATCATTCTGAAAATAATACGACTCACCTGATGCTGAGAATCCCGGATTGTTTGGGTGGTGGGGGGATTAGAAACTTCCTCACGATTTTAAGTGAGACAGGTTATGATAATGGCATGAACATTTTCCTGGAGCATGTTTTTTGGTGGAACCCGTTCTGGTGGGTTTCCGCCTCATTTTGCCTCCAACAAAATTTCTGGTCCAGGTGAGGCGAGCTGCTTTTTCTATCCAGTCTTTTAGCAGCATTGATACTTAAAATGTATGGAAATGATGGGATGGTATCTTTCCCGTCATTTCTGCCCCATTTCTCTCTGTCTAACTTATGACCAGATAGGTGAGGTGTAGTGGCTTGCTAAGATCAGCTGATCCTGTCAGAACTGCTATGTTTAAAGTTGTTCCCTGCCTGGACAACTTTTGCCCATATCTCAGGTTTGTGTTTATTTCCATTTGTCCCCCTTGCGGAGCTACTGAGGTGGGCTTTAAACTGCCAGAGTGATGGACTCTCTGGTTACTTACAAATTTATGACCCCACCACAGTAAAGCATTCTACTGAACAGCATAGCTTTCCAACCATTCATTGGGAATGGTCAGAAATCTAGCTCTTGTTTCAGTGGAAATGTAAAGGGGAGCATGTGACATTTTCATGCAGCATACAGTGGCCAATTTTTTTCATTTCAGTAAAATTTAATGGTGGGCCATATGAAATTTTGGTACTATATCCATTTGAACTGTGAAAAACTCCCAATAGTGCAATTAAATTTTGCCCTTACAAAATTGGATTGTGTGTAGAAAGAGCATTATATGCTGTATGACACCAGAGTGAAGCACTGGTGATGGTTTTAGTGGAGCAGCTTGAGGTGATGATGAATTAAGGATACAGCTGTATTGCTACTTTTGTGTCGATGTGAAGCAGCTTTGGGTGCTTATCAACTTAAAAGTGACAGTGTAACTGGAGACTACAGGATGCATTAAAGTTCCCACAGGGAGGTCCATCTCACAGCAATTTGAGTTTGTACAAACTGCAATATAACACCACCCTAAAAGTATCAGACAAGCAGGGTATTGGCATAAATTTAAGTGTATTGGCTTAAATGTGATTTTTGCTATAGTATATTGGTATCAATGTGCTAAATAAGCATAGTGACAATTCTGAATCTGAATGGCACAGTGAATACTTTCAAAGAAAAGTGGAAGAAGATGAAGAGCAAAGGAAAAGAGATGCTGAAGCAGAAGAGCCAATAGAGCCTGAATTACCCCCTGAAATTATCACTGCTCCTGTTCCAGACAAGAAAAAAAAAATTCCTAAAGGTTGGTGTACATTTTACTAATTTTGAAGAGGATTTCTACAAACATATGAGCCTCAATATTAACTCCCCCCACACGACGGGTGGGAGTCGGGGGGGGTTAAAAATTTAAAAATGGCGAACACGTCCCCATCCCACCACGTACGCGCCGTTGCCATTTTCACGGTGGCGGGTTTCGGGACACTTTATTAACATATCTAAATCAGGCTCGCACAGTGCAAATGGGAGCCTGATTTAGATTTAACAATTGCCACGTGGGTATCCCATTGCTCGGGAAACCTGGCAGTAAAACGGAGGTGGGAGCTGCCGGCTCAGGAAGGTAAGTGCCTCTTACAGCACTTCTTGTGGGCCAGGAGGAGCAGGACTTCTCTCCCCCGGCCCCTCAAGGAAGCCTTCGGCCTCCCCTCTGACGATCGCAGCCTCTCCCCGCGCCCCCACCGCGATTACAGGCCTCCCCGCCGAAGCCCCGATCTCTCGTTGCCTCCCTCCCTCGATGGCCTCTCTCCCATCGCCCCCCCCCCCCCCGCCCCAAGCCCTGATCTCCCGCTCCCTCCCCCACCTCCCGATTGCTGGGGACCGTTCCCAAGAGTCCCCCGCTGCGACCTCCTGCTGCTAGTTTACCCACCCGTCAGCCAGCCAGCTTGTCAATTTGGCCGGCAGCCGGGCGGGAAACGGAAGGAAAAAAATATAATGAGATCCTGCCATTAAATTGCCGGACCTTCACATCCCTGGCCTTGCCAGGTTTTCCCAACGCTTTCCCGCACCCTCCCCACCTCCCTGGAAATATCAGGGCCATGGTATAGATAAAACTTAAAATTTGAACTAAAAACATAGACACAGCAGGTCTGTCAGCATCTGAAAAGCGAAAAGATCGGTTTATGTATTGCGTGGATTCGTAGAACGTTACAGCACAGAAACAGGCAGTTTGGCCATGAAGTCTGTCGGTGTTTTTCTCCACACCCTTGTCTAATCCCTCTTAAAAATGTGAATGTTTTTAAAAACACGCAAAGTTCTTCATAAAATTAAAGCAGATTCCTGTTCCAACTGTGGAAACCCAGTTTTTGAATGTGCGGTGGCGGAGTTCTCTACTAAGGATTTTCTACAGGCTTTCCTCATATTATGGGAAGTCCTGTTTTATGTATACAGCACTGTTTGCATTTAAATTAAACAGAGATTTCCAGCGTAGTTGGGGGCCATTTAGATTTTTAAAACTACTGAGGAAGCATTCTCCTTCAGTTCTTTCTTCTGTCCCCTGCTCCTATCCCCATTCACCTGACAGCCCGTCTCCCCTGCAATTTTGGCCTTGAAGTAGGCAGCCAGGTTCCTGCCGGAAACCGGCAGGAACCTCATTAATATATTTAAATCGGGACCCTATGACCCGTATAGAACCCTGATGCAATTTTGATATCCAAATGTGCAGGGCCTGTGCTGTGTAAGCCGTACTCACTCGCACTGAATGGATCGCAGCCAAACCAGCATCCCTTAAAGGGATGGCTTGAGGCCACTCGGAAAAGGCCAAAAAACAGGTTTGTGGTGGGTTTAGCGGGTGCAGGAGGAGTCTCCACAAAAATCTGACCAGCTGTTGCCTGACCTTCCACAACCACCCATCGATCGTCCTGGGTGAGTTGCTGGCTTGGGTCTGCAGATGGGCCACTGAATTTCTCATCTTCCCCCACCCCGCCTCCAATGATCAACAAGCTGCCTACCAATGCTCATTGGCACGGGCAACTTGCAAATTCTAATGAGGCCCAACCATGAACACAGTTCGAGTCTCCGGCAAGCCTCATCGGGTGGGCAGTGGGCTCGCTCCACCCACCACCTGCAATGATGAATGGGGCTACATGAAAATTCCCCTCCCCCGCCCCTGTAAGTCACCTATCTAGGAAAATGAATTTGCAGCAGTCCTAATTTAGTTATCCATATATCAAAAATTTCTAGAATCAAATGTTAGAGATGAGATGGAAAATTAAATGTTTGCAATAAAAGGCAAGAGATTTCACATACAAACCATTATTGTCAGTTATTCCATTGTGGAGAGGCATGAGATTTAAAAATAAATTTTATTTAAAATGTTATAGTGGGTAGGGTGCTACAATTGGCCTCAGCAGTCTTGGGTTGGGAGCGGGGGGAAATTGGCTAGATTTCTTGCTCCTGGTCAGTATTCAGCAATCCCAATTGGAAATGCGTGTGGGCATTTTGTGAAGACAGGATTAGGCTCAGCTGTGATGTTAAATAAACATAAAAGCATAGAAAAAAGGAGCAAGAGTAGGCCATTTGACCCTTCGGGTCTGCTCCGCCATTCAAAATGATCATGGCTGATCATCTAACTCAGTACCCTGTTCCTGCTTTTTCCCCATATCCCTTGATCCCTTTAGCATTGAGAAATATATCTATCTCCTTCTTGAATATATTTAATGACTTGGCCTCCGCTGCCTTCTGTGGTAGAGAATTCCACAGGTTCACCACCCTCTGAGTGAAGAAATTTCTCCTCATCTCGGTTCTAAATGGCATACCCTGTATCCTGAGACTGTGACCCCTGGTTCTGGACTCCCCTGCCATCGGGAACATCCTCCCTGCATCTAGTCTGTCTAGTCCTGTTAGAATTTTATATGTTTCGATGAGATCACCTCTCATTCTTCTAAACTCTAGTGAATATAGGCCTAGTCGACCCAATCTCTCCTCATACGTCAGTCCTGCCATCCCAGGAATCAGTCTGGTAAACATCCGTTGCACTCCCTCCATGGCAAGGATATCCTTCCTCAGATAAGGAGACCAAAACTACACACAATATTCCAGATGTGGTCTCACCAAGGCCCCGTACAACTGCAGTAAGACATCCCTGCTCCTGTACTCAAATCCTCTTGCAATGAAGGCCAACATACCATTCGCCTTCCTAACCGCTTGCTGCACCTGAATGCTCACTTTCAGCGACTAGTGTACAAGGACACCCAGGCCTCGTTGTACATCCCCTTTTCCCAAAGCCTGCTGACAGTCACTGTCGAGGCTTACACACGACGAATGGTTAATTGGGTGAAGTACTGGAGGGTAACTGGTGTCCATGTAACCTTACTTCAGCAAAGAATCAATGCCTTCAGGAGGGGAGGTGAGAAATAGTATCTATTGCTTGATTTCCATTTAGAACACCGATATTTTTTTCTAGATACATTACAGTAACCAAACTAACACCATTTCAATTATTTTCACACTACAGCTTCCCTGTACTGATCGAATGCTTTGAAAGAGCTGATTTTTGGAAATAATTCAATTTCAAAAGGCACTTGTCTACTACATAGAAGCATATGAAAATGATTGACAGGAAAAGACCCACTGGTCCATCTAGCCGGTCCTACATAGTCGTGATGCCCTATGCTTCATGATACAGACACTCGCTACCCACCAAGCGGGGTGGGGAAAAAAATCTGGAAAATTTCTCCCTAACCCCATTAGGCAATCAAAATTAGTCCTTAAGATCATAATGATCATGATTTATATTACAGGCAAGAAAAGTATTGCTCCAGAGAAACCAATCAATCTCCGTCTACCACCAGAACCACTGTTCCCTGGTAGTATGGCTATTGGTTTGGTATCACTAGCGGTGGCCAAGGCTGCAGCCAGACTTCAGAATGCCTTTTTGTATTTGCATATTGCTTCACTGAATCAAGCAGAGGTAGGTGGACTTTTAAAATGTTATTCTTTTTATCAGCTTTTAAGTTTATTCTATTCATAACTGCTGTAAAAATTATACAAGCTGTAACAGTGTAAAAATCAAACCTGCAACTTTTAAGTACTGCAGCAGAATGACCAACGGTCGCTTACTATGGGGCAGAGATCACATTCTCAGGTTATTTTTTTTAATTAACTCATGGGATGTGGGCATCGCTGGCAAGGCCAGCATTTATTGCCCATCCCTAATTGCCCTAGAGAAGGTGGTCGTGAGCCGCCTTCTTGAACCACTGCAGTCTGTGTGGTGAAGGTATTCCCAGTGCTGTTGGGTAGGGATTCCAGGATTTTGACCCAGCGACGATGGAGGTTCACTTTTGTATAAAGATTTAACTTTTGTACCACACTTCAAATTAATACATGTTCATAACTTACTTTCTATTGGTGTTTCATTTTTTAAATATTTATGAAATTGTTTAGTATTTAATGTGAATGATACTTAAAGGGCAATGCTACACAGACATACGAACATACGAATTAAGAGCAGGAATAGGCCATTCGGCCCCTTGAACCTACTCTGCCATTTGATAAGATCATGGCTGATCTGATTGGGACCTCAACCCTACTTTCCTGTCTATCCACTATAACCTTTGACTCCCTTGTTAATCAGGAATCTATCTAACTCAGCCTTAAAAATATTCAATGATCCTACCTCCACTGCTGTCTGGGGAAGGGAGACTCATGACCCTCTGAGAGAAGAAAATTTCTCCTCATCTCCGTCTTAAATGGGAGACCCCTTATTTTTAAACTGTGGCCCCTAGTTCTAGTCTCTCCCACAAGGGGAGGCATCCTCTCAGCATCTGCCCCTTCTAGTCCCCTCAGGATCTTATATGTTTCAATAAGATCACCTCTCATTCTTCTACATTCCAGTGTATACAGGCCCAACTTGTCCAACCTTTCCTCATAAGATAACCCCCTCATCCCAGGAATCAGTCAAGTGAACCTTCTCTGAACCACCTCTAAAACAATTATGTCCTTTCTTAAATAAGGAGACCAAAAAACTGCACACAGTATTCTAGATGTGGTCTCACCAATGCCCTGTACAACTGTAGCAAAACATCTCTACTTTTATATTCCATTCCCCTTGCAATAAATGACAACAGTCCATTTGCCTTCCTAATCACTTGCTGTACCTGCATACTAACTTTTTGTGATTCATGTACTAGGACACCCAAATCCCTCTGTACCTCAGAGTTCTGCAATCTTTCTCCATTTAAATAATATACTCCTTTTCTATTTCTCCTGCCAAAATGGACAAGTTCATATTTTCCCACATTATACTCCATCTGCCAAATTTTTGCCCACTCACTTAACTTATCTATATCCCTTTGCAGACTCCTTGGGCTCGAATTTAGCAGGCCTGCGGGTTCCCAGCGGGTGGTCCTCCGGGAGCGTCGAAAACGCGAACGGCGAAATTAGTGGGTTGCCCACGCGATCGTAGCAGGCAACCCACTAATAGGAATCAATTACCTGCTCCTCCGGGGTCCACGGCGCTGGCCTGCGCGTCGGTCGGGCTGCGCATGCGCAGTACGATCTGTCAGCTGGAGGCTCTCTAGTTAAAGGGGCAGTCCTCCACTGACAGATGCTGCAACCAATAGAACAAATTGCAGCATGGAGCAGCCCAGGGGGAAGGCTGCTCCCAGTTTAATGATGCCTCACCCCAGGTATCATCAGATGGGGTGAGGAGGAGGGGGAGGACACAGATCTTCCCCCCGGCGGGCGGGAGGAAGCGGCCTGCCTCTGCCACCAAGAAGGCCTGGCTCGAGGTGGCAGAGGGGGTCACCTGCGCCACCAACATATGGCCCACCTGCATACAGTGCAGGAGGCGCTGCAATGACCGCAGTAGGTCCGCCACAGTGAGAACACGAAGTCTTTCCCCTACACTCCGTCTGCCACAACACTGCCCCCACCCCAAATCTCCTTCGGCACCGCCAACACTATTCTGTCACATCACCCTTCATGCCCACTCACACCCCATCCTCATCTTACCTCCACCTACTCACCTCGCCAGTACTCATCCTGCCACTGACACGCGACCCAATCCTCATACAATCTCATTGCTCCATCCCATACTCACCCTCTCGTGCATCTCCCTCACGGCCAGCCTCACTCAACCTGCCACCACCTGTGCTGCAGCCACAGGGCATGCATCACATATGTGCAGTAGGCAGCGTAAGGCAAACGTCTCGTCAGCATGAAGGGGGTGCACAAGGGTGTCTGAGGGTTTGTCATGGGTGTTACCCATATTGAATTTCAGAGCAACAAACAGCACACATTATATTGACACCACCACTGCCATGTCTCCGCGAATCCTGTCCGTTGTGTCCAATAATGCCCGCTCCTGGGTATCACTATGAGGACCCACCACTGATGCCACCCATCGTGTTACTGCAGAGTAGGTGCAGGTGTATTTGCAGGGCTCGTCCGCGCAGATGACTGAGAGACATCGGCGGTGTAGCCGGCTGCACCCTGGAAGGATGCGGAGGAGAAGGTGTGGAGGGCAGTGGTGACTTTGCCAGCGACAGGTAATCAGTTGGTGCTGGGGCCAGCCAGGAGCAGCTCGGCATGAAAGAGGCTGCAGATCTCCACGACTACATGTCGAGCGAATCTGCGCCTCCCTGTGCACTGCTGCTCGGAGAGGTCCGGGGAGCTGCGCCTCGGTCTGTGGACCCTGTGGCGAGGATAGTGCCCTCTGCGACGCGTCTCTCTCTGCGGTAGCCCTGCCTCCTGCTGTGCAGGTGGGCGTGCAACAACACCGTGTTGGGGGGATCCACGTCTCTGCGGCGGACGGCGTGGACTGCGAGGCTGCTGGTGCTGGTCATGCTCCTCGTCCTCCGAGGGTGTCCACACACCACCCAACTGGCAGGTGTTGGTCTGAGGGGTTGTGCAGGGTAGGTGTGTGGGTCCTCGGACTGGGGCTGCGGTTTCGTGTCGGTCTGTCCTCTGGCTTGGCGGGGGGTGGTGGGGGGCAGGGGTTGCCCTATGTGACGCGGTGGCCTCCTGCGTGGGTGAGGGCTCTCCCCCGTGGAGCGCACCTTGGCACCTGCCACAGGCTGCTGGCTGCAACACGCCTGGTTTGAAAGGTACTGTTTCCCCCAGTGTGGGAAACTGACTGCCTTGAACCTAAAATCCCACACTTCCTCTTTTGACAGCTGCTTCAGCTCATTAACTGACCACAACGAGCAAGTTAAGTACTCTCAAGTGGAACCCCGCTGGCTTTAATTGCCTGCGGGATTCCCACCAGCGGGGCTTGCGCGCGCAGCCCCGCACGTCAGCGCGGTACCCGGAAGTGGCCGGGATTTCTTCGCGATCCGGTCACGTGACCGGAGATCGGGATTTTCGGGGCCACCCCGCTGGTAACCCGCCGGAAACCCGACCCTAAAATCGAGCCCGAAATGTTAGTAACACTGAATATTGTTTCCCAAAGGTAAGGAATATAGCAACAATGCCTGCTGAGCTAAGTGGGGGAGGGACCTATATTATGAGGACAGAGGATATCATGGGAAGATGATGTGAGGTACTAAAGAAGGAATATGAGTAAGGCAAAGACTGCAATCATGGATTTTATCTGAGGACACAACAAAAATGAGTATAATAAATGTTTTTTTTTATAAACGTCTCTCCTTGAGGGAATTAACTTTGTAGATAACTTAAGCTTTTCTAGTTATAAGGATCTTGTACGGGAAGGATGAACTGCACATAACCAGATAGAGAGCTAAACTGTTGGTGAAAATCATAAGAACAATAACTGGGATTCATTGAAGCTATTTGGCGGGCTGGGGCTAATAGTTTGATAAAAGTAAGTGAGCAGATGGTTGTAATTAATCAAGAGATCGGAGGTGATCATGTTTGTGGAAAGAAAAGAACTGTGAATATAATGGAAGGATTAAGCTTGGATAAGAAAGTATTTAAGGATAAGTATAATTCTAAGAGGTAACACAAAAAACATTGGTTTAAAATGACATGTTATAATAGGAATTCTTAACAGGTATGTCATTATTTTCATGAACTGGTAACCCATTTAATGGCTCTGCTAAAATAATAGAGCAAGGAATTTCAGACGAACATGTTAAGCATTCATACCTAATATCCTACAGCCTAATTTCAAGGGCATTAACAATAAACAGAGGCACACACTGAGAAAAATATTGATATTATTAGCATGAAACATGGCTGCGTGAAAGATGGACAACAAATGGAGCTAAGAGGGTATAGAAAATTTATGCAAGGCATATTAATTCAGATTAGTGGCAGCTCCAAGGACTTTCATGCTGTGTAATCAGAACATTTTTTTTAAAAAGTTTTCTGCTCACATATTGAGATGCTGAAACAAAACCCTAGTATTACAGTAATGATGTTACCCAAATGTCAGGAAGAGCTCTATTATTACAATATTTTACTCTATATAAAGCTAAAATAAACATAATACAAAAATGACGAGTTTTTAACACTTTTGCTTGCCCTGTCTTCCTTTTCCCCTATTGTCTCTTTTGCCCTAGTTTTTTTCTTATTGTTCAATTTTTATAATTTTTACTTTGCTTTTGCCTTAATTCTAAAACAAAGATCCTATTTTACATCATTGGCAATTTTTCTCTCCTCCTTTCCTGAAATGCTGACTATTGCTGGGATATGGTTCCACACACACCGTTGCCCTTGCTTCATGTTTGCACCTAGACAGCAATTCTTGGCCAGATACATGACTTTAGAGCAACATGACAGCCAAGCCTGATCTTGTTCTCATCTGAGGTCCAATTGACCCTACTGCCATACTATTTATATTTTTTCTTGAACCTCTGGGGTCCCTCTATCTATTCTGGAGATGGGATTCACAGTGCTCAAAGTTGGATTCTGATTGGCTACAAAGACCAGTTTTTCAGGCATTTAAGCCAAAAACTTGAGTTTCTGTTTCTGCCTCTTCTGGTTGTAGTTTCACTGGGGAAAAGGAAATTTCTTGTCGTTATTTCCGCCCTCATACTTTGAAGACTAGATTGTCGACCTTTGTATACACCTGCTTCTCCACTGGTGTCACGGAGGGAGGGAATTAGGTACTTCGACTTTCCACTACAAATCTGGCTGGTTCTAATGGATACTCTGAATTGTGTTTTTATATTAATTAGCTTTCCACCATCTACAGTCTCTCTCCCTCCACCTACCTCAAAATAACGGGAGTCAACCGAGTGTGATTCAAAACAACTTTTATTTGCCGCTGAAGTGGTTTCATTGAGTTGTCGACACTACAATTATAGAATAAGCAGGCTGTTAAAAAACTGACATTTTTCAGCAAACCAGAAATCACAGATATTAAACAATCAGCCTTAAATTCCTTCCGGCTTCCTATACGTTTAGAGGTACAAAGTGAAATGTTCCGAACAAAATTACTATAAGTTATAATAACTTCAGAGTGAGACTCAATCTAGTACACCTTACCTACAATTATCGAATAGCAGACTGTTCTGACAGCTAACGGGTGGATTTTTATAATGAAAATCAAATCCAAAACTTAAGAAAATATCAAACTAATTTATATCTTTCCCATCACCAAACATCTCTGCAACAGGATTTATTTATACTAAAGAGTTCCTGCTTATATACTTTGTCTAACATTGGGTTGTCATCTAGAATGTCCCTCCTTATTCAGAGGATGATACAGTGTTTCGAGGATGTCCCTCCTTTAGGTTAACTTTTACTATGTTCCTGATTTTGTGTTCTTTCTGACATGTGGAGATTCACATAAATGAAAGATTCAACTGCCTCCAGTCACAAGAAATATAATGCACAATAAACAAGCAATGAAAAATTAAAAATGCGCAGTTTCATTTGTCATACTAGCACCTCGCTCCTGTAATCCAAAACTGGTCTGTGTCATTATCTCCAAACAGGGAAGGTAGTACATTGTTTGTGCTAGATTAATGTTCATTTAATGTCAATCCTTCCTATGTGTAGGTCCAGATGCTTCAGTCTCTATACTGGTACGTACTACAGTAGCATTTATGATTTGTGCTGGTTGTAGTGTGGTGTGCTGTTGGATTTATATGATCCAAGTTCAGCCATGGAAAGAGTTCATATTAGTAGTGTATCAAACAACTTTCACAGCTGTAAAACTGTACTAAATATTCAAGTACAAACAGGTTTGATATAACACATCAACATTGACACTTGTACTTTTCGGTTAATAAATACCAACGCTCTGATTATGCAAGCTTTCTATGAGGCAAAACGTACAATCGTGATGCCTATACCTTGCTAGTAATTGACTATCTATGGAGTGTAAAGATAGCAAAATGCAAGAAATAGCAGCATTAACATGATGATGTGTTGGAAAATTATCATATTTAATGCAAGTTACACTGGTGCTAGAAAAATACTTTAAAATTATGTGCAAGAAAACCATCTACATATTTCCAAGTTTTAAATACAACCTAAAACTCTAATTTTAAATTTTAGGAGCCCCCAAAAGAAATGAGAATGCCACTTCCTATGGTAACTTTACTTAATTGTGGGAAGTCATCCGGAGGAAAATTAAAATTGATGAAGGAAGTGATTGCAGTTCCAAAACCTGGTCTCAGTTATAAACAGGTACAGCATCTCAGTGTTCTAACCATTATAATGTTTTTCCCCTTCATTAGCCAGAAGAACAGGTAAGACAGGATAGGCTCGATGGACCAGCTGGCCTTTTGCTATGTTTGTAAGGCTGTTGCAGAGGTAGTGTTTCCTTATTACTTGACCAATAGATATTCTCTTGCTCAACAATTATAGAATCATAGAAGTTACAACATGGAAACAGGCCCTTCGGCCCAACATGTCCATGTCGCCCAGTTTATAGACAGAGCTAAGCGATTCCACAACCAACGGATCAGATCAAAGCTCTGCAGTCCTGCCACATCCAGTCGAAAATGGTGGTGGACAATTAAACAACTAACGGGAGGAGGAGGCTCTGCAAACATCCCCATTCTCAATGATGGCGGAGTCCAGCACGTGAGTGCAAAAGACAAGGCTGAAGCGTTTGCAACCATCTTCAGCCAGAAGTGCCGAGTGGATGATCCATCTCAGCCTCCTCCCGATATCCCCACCATCACGGAAGCCAGTCTTCGGCCAATTCGATTCACTCCACGTGACATCAAGAAACGGCAGAGTGCACTGGATACAGCAAAGGCTATGGGCCCCGACAACATCCCAGCTGTAGTGCTGAAGACTTGTGCTCCAGAACTAGCTGCGCCTCTAGCCAAGCTGTTCCAGTACAGCTACAACACTGGCATCCACCCGACAATGTGGAAAATTGCCCAGGTATGTCCTGTCCACAAAAAGCAGGACAAATCCAATCCAGCCAATTACCGCCCCATCAGTCTACTCTCAATCATCAGCAAAGTGATGGAAGGTGTCGTCGACAGTGCTATCAAGCGGCACTTACTCACCAATAACCTGCTCACCGATGCTCAGTTTGGGTTCCGCCAGGACCACTCGGCTCCAGACCTCATTACAGCCTTGGTCCAAACATGGACAAAAGAGCTGAATTCCAGAGGTGAGGTGAGAGTGACTGCCCTTGACATCAAGGCAGCATTTGACCGAGTGTGGCACCAAGGAGCCCTAGTAAAATTGAAGTCAATGGGAATCAGGGGGAAAACTCTCCAGTGGCTGGAGTCATTCCTAGCACAAAGGAAGATGGTAGTGGTTGTTGGAGGCCAATCATCTCAGCCCCAGGGCATTGCTGCAGGAGTTCCTCAGGGCAGTGTCCTAGGCCCAACCATCTTCAGCTGCTTCATCAATGACCTTCCCTCCATCATAAGGTCAGAAATGGGGATGTTCGCTGATGACTGCACAATGTTCAGTTCCATTCGCAACCCCTCAGATAATGAAGCAGTCCGAGCCTGCATGCAGCAAGACCTGGACAACATCCAGGCTTGGGCTCATAAGTGGAAAGTAACATTCGCGCCAGATAAGTGCCAGGCAATGACCATCTCCAACAAGAGAGAGTCTAACCATCTCCACTTGACATTCAACGGCATTACCATCGCCAAATCCCCCACCATCAACATCCTGGGGGTCACCATTGACCAGAAACTTAACTGGACCAGCCATATAAATACTGTGGCTACGAGAGCAGGTCAGAGGCTGGGTATTCTGCGGCAAGTGACTCACCTCCTGACTCCCCAAAGCCTTTCCACCATCTACAAGGCACAAGTCAGGAGTGTGATGGAATACTCTCCACTTGCCTGGGTGAGTGCAACTCCAACAACACTCAAGAAGCTCGACACCATCCAAGATAAAGCAGCCCGCTTGATTGGCACCCCATCCACCACCCTAAACATTCACTCCCTTCACCACCGGCGCACTGTGCACCATCCACAGGATGCACTGCAGCAACTCGCCAAGGCTTCTTCGACAGCGCCTCCCAAACCCGCGACCTCTACCACCTAGAAGGACAAGAGCTGCAGGCGCATGGGAACAACACCACCTGCAGGTTCCCCTCCAAGTCACACACCATCCCGACTTGGAAATATATCGCCGTTCCTTCATTGTCGCTGGGTCAAAATCCTGGAACTCCCTTCCTAACAGCACTGTGGGAGAACCGTCACCACACGGACTGCAGCGGTTCAAGAAGGCGGCTCACCACCACCTTCTCGAGGGCAATTAGGGATGGGCAATAAATGCCGGCCTTGCCAGCGACGCCCACATCCCGTGAACGAATAAAAAAACAAAGTTTATACCACTAAGCTAGTCCCAATTGCCTGCACTTGGCCCATATCCCTCTATACCCATCTTACCCATGTAACTGTCCAAATGCTTTTTAAAAGACAAAATTGTACCCGCCTCTACTACTGCCTCTGGCAGCTCGTTCCAGACACTCACCACCCTTTGAGTGAAAAAATTGCCCCTCTGGACCCTTTTGTATCTCTCCCCTCTCACCTTAAATCTATGTCCCCTCGTTATAGACTCCCCTACCTTTGGGAAAAGATTTTGACTATCTACCTTATCTATGCCCCTCATTATTTTATAGACTTCTATAACATCACCCCTTAACCTCCTACTCTCCATGGAAAAAAGTCCCAGTCTGTCTAACCTCTCCCTATAAGTCAAACCATCAAGTCCCGGTAGCATCCTAGTAAATCTTTTCTGCACTCTTTCTAGTTATAAATATCCTTTCTATAATAGGGTGACCAGAGCTGTATACAGTATTCCAAGTGTGGCCTCACCAATGCCCTGTACAACTTCAACAAGACATCACAACTCCTGCATTCAATGTTCTGACCAATGAAACCAAGCATGCCGAATGCCTTTTTCACCACCCTATCCACCTGTGACTCCACTTTCAAGGAGCTATGAACCTGTACTCCTAGATCTCTTTGTTCTATAACTCTCCCCAACGCCCTACCATTAACGGAGTAGGTCCTGGCCCGATTTGATCTGCCAAAATGCATCACCTCACATTTATCTAAATTAAACTCCATCTGCCATTCATCGGCCCACTGGCCCAATTTATCAAGATCCCGTTGCAATCCTAGATAACCTTCTTCACTGTCCACAATGCCACCAATCTTGGTGTCATCTGCAAACTTACTAACCATGCCTCCTAAATTCTCATCCAAATCATTAATATAAATAACAAATAACAGCGGACCCAGCACCGATCCCTGAGGCACACCGCTGGTCACAGGCCTCCAGCCTGAAAAACAACCCTCTACAACCACCCTCTGTCTTCTGTCGTCAAGCCAATTTTGTATCCAATTGGGTACCTCACCTTGGATCCCGTGAGATTTAACCTTATGTAACAACCTACCATGCGGTACCTTGTCAAAGGCTTTGCTGAAGTCCATGTGGACCACGTCTACTGCACAGCCCTCATCTATCTTCTTGGTTACCCCTTCAAAGAACTCAATCAAATTCGTGAGACATGATTTTCCTCTCACAAAACCATGCTGACTGTTCCTAATCAGTCCCTGCCTCTCCAAATGCCTGTAGATCCTGTCCCTCAGAATACCCTCTAACAACTTACCCACTACAGATGTCAGGCTCACCGGTCTGTAGTTCCCAGGCTTTTCCCTGCCGCCCTTCTTAAACAAAGGCACAACATTTGCTACCCTCCAATCTTCAGGCACCTCACCTGTAGCTGTCGATGATTCAAATATCTCTGCTAGGGGACCCGCAATTTCCTCCCTAACCTCCCATAACGTCCTGGGATACATTTCATCAGCTCCCGGAGATTTATCTACCTTAATGCGCGTTAAGACTTCCAGCACCTCCCTCTCTATAATATGTACACTCCTCAAGACATCACTATTTAATTCCCCAAGTTCCCTAACATCCATGCCTTTCTCAACCGTAAATACCGATGTGAAATATTCATTTAGGATCTCACCCATCTCTTGTGGTTCCGCACATAGATGACCTTGTTGATCCTTATGAGGCCCTACTCTCTCCCTAGTTACTCTTTTGCCCTTTATGTATTTGTAGAAGCTCTTTGGATTCTCCTTTGCCTTATCTGCCAAAGCAATCTCATGTCCCCTTTTTGCCCTCCTGATTTCTCTCTTAACTCTACTCCGGCAATCTCTATACTCTTCAAGGGATCCACTTGATCCCAGCTGCCTATGCATGTCATATGCCTCCTTCTTCTTTTTGAAAAGTTGCTCAATCTCCTGAGTCATCCAAGGATCCCTACTTCTACCAGCCTTGCCCTTCACTTTATCAGGAATGTGCTTACCCTGAACCCTGGTTAACACACTTTTGAAAGCCTCCCACTTACCAGACGTCCCTTTGCCTGCCAACAGACTCTCCCAATCAACTTCTGAAAGTTCCTGTCTAATACCATCAAAATTGGCCTTTCCCCAATTTAGAATTTTAACTTTTGGGCCAGACCTATCATTCTCCATAGCTATCTTAAAACTAATGGAATTATGATCACTGGTCCCAAAGTGATCCCTCACTAACACTTCTGTCACCTGCCCTTCCTTATTTCCCAAGAGGAGGTCAAGTTTTTCCCCCTCTCTAGTCGGGCCATCCACATACTGAATGAGAAATTCCTCCTGAATACACTCAACAAATTTCTCTCCATCCAAGCCCCCAATGCTATGGCTGTCCCAGTCAATGTTGGGAAAGTTAAAGTCCCCTACTATTACCACCCTATTTTTCTTGCAGCTGTCTGTAATCTCCTTACATATTTGACCCTCAATTTCCCGTTGACCATTTGGGGGTCTGTAGTACAATCCTATCAAAGTGATCTCTCCCTTCTTATTTTTCAGTTCTCCCCATATAGACTCAGTGGGCGAACCCTTGGATATATCCCCTCTCACTACTGCCGTGATGTTCTCCCTAATCAAGAACGCAACTCCCCCTCCTCTCTTACCTCCTGCTCTATCTTTCCTATAGCATCTGTACCCTGGAACATTGAGCTGCCAGTCCTGCCCCTCCCTTAGCCATGTTTCAGTAATAGCTATAACATCCCAGTCCCATGTACCCATTCATGCCCTGAGTTCATCTGCCTTGCCAATCAGACTTCTTGCATTGAAATAAATGCAGTTTAATCTAGACTTCCCTTGGTCTTTGCCCTGCTTTCTCAGACCATCTGTCCGGTCATGTTTTGTACACTCTCCCTTACTGCCTTTTGTTTCTGTCACCACTTTACTTCCCACTGACTTCCTGCATCGGTTCCCATCCCCCTGCCACATTAGTTTAAACCCTCCCCAACAGCACTAGCAAACACTCCCCCTAGGACATTGGTTCCAGTCCTGCCCAGATGCAGACCGTCCAATTTGTACTGGTCCCACCTCCCCCAGAACCGGTTCCAATGGCCCAGGAATTTGAATCCCTCCCTCTTGCACCATCTCTCAAGCCACGTATTCATCCTAGCTATCCTGTCATTCCTACTCTGACTAGCCCGTGGCACTGGTAGCAATTCTGAGATTACTACCTTTGAGGTCCTACTCTTTAGTTTAACTCCTAACTCCCTAAATTCAGCTTGTAGGACCTCATCCCGTTTTTTACCTATATCGTTTGTACCTATATGCACCACGACAACTGGCTGTTCACCCTCCCCCTCCAGAATGTCCTGCAGCCGCTCCGAGACATCCCTGACCCTTGCACCAGGGAGGCAACATACCATCCTGGAGTCTCGGTTGTAGTAAGATGGACTTCTGTTAGTTTCTGAGATTGATTCATGTTAGTTTCCCCAAGAATGGGGATATTTCCAATGGCAGCCAGCAAAACACTGAAACACTAAAGATTCTGAGGGGACTCGATAGGGTAGATGCTGAGAGGATGTTACCCCTCATGGAGGAATTTAAAACTAGGGGGCATAGTCTCAGAATAAGGGGCCGCCCGTTTAAGACAGAAATGAGAAGGAATTTGTTCTCCCAGAGGGTCGTGAATCTTTGGAATTCTTTACCCCAAAAAGCTGTGGAGGCTGAGTCATTGAATACATTCAATGCTGAGTTAGACAAATTTTTGATCAGCAAGGGAGTCAAAGGTATGGGGAAAGGGTGGGAAATGATCTCATTGAATGGTGAAGCAGGCTTGAGGGGCCGAATGGCCTACTCCTGCTCCTATCTCTTATGGTTTTATTAGATTTTATACACATAGCTTATAGTTCGCAGTGGTTTATCTCTGGCAGGATTCAGGTATATTCAGGTTTATAGCCACAACTGTTGCTTCATTACTAAGTTAAGCATTCTAATTATTGTTACGAGGCTAGATGTTAGAGATCAGTGAAAAATAAACACAATGGCCGTGAAAATCTGCAGGCCAGAAATCCTAGCACTTATAGTGGGATTGTGCACTCTGGGAACCTCTATCACTGACCCGGGCAAACTTTTCGGGGTCAGGGGGAATTTCCATAATTTCCCTGCATCACTCGGAGTGCAACAATGAAGCAAGCAATATAAACCAAGCTGGGAAGTCCAATATAAGTACCAGGTCGCTTTAAAAATGTCATACTAAGTCTTTGAGAATCTTAAGTCACAATCCTGGCCTGAACCTTCAGTGGTCTCCACATCTGCTGATGGTCGAAGAGGTACTTCTGGTCTGACCAGAAAAAAACCTCCGTCATCTGGCCCCAATGAAGGCCCAGGATACTCTGATAATCGGAGTCCCTGACCCGGCCCCTCTTACATTGATGGCCATGTTTGGGGCAGGCAGAGGCTCCAACCCCAAACAGGCCATGAGGAAACCAATGTTAGGTTGGGACTAGCGTATTCAGATTGCAGCATAGTTTCCTGCTTATCCAGCATACCCCCGCTGAAATCATGGTGGGAGTACGCTGGAATGGCTGCGGATTTTCAAGGCCAATATCATAAGATAGGTTTGGATGAAGGCCCTTCTACCTAGTTAATTTCATCATTTCAGAATACCAACCTTACCATTCGCCTAAACTTACCATTCGCCTAAACTTGCCCTTCACAACCTGAACCTTTGCCTCATGTTATTGTAGCCACGTAGTGCCACCTGTATAATTCACAAGCCCCACAGGATTGACTAAACTATGCTGTAGTATCACAAATAGTTTATTTTCTGTAAACCACTGATTCCTAGCATATATTCTAGTTATACAATAAATCATAACAAATAGTGCTGTTTTAAATATATTTTAAACTTAATTTTGTGTTAGTTTGTTGCTGTTTTCAGGTGTACTTGCTGGCTAGATGTAGAGTGATGCACTTGGTAAGGTCTGCTGATGCAGTCCTGAATGCTATTTAGAGAATGAGAGCACAGTAAAAATCAGGCTTTAGTTCAATGGATATTTTTAAAGAAATATTTTTCAACTTTTAAAATGCTGAACTATGAAATATCACTGCTAAGGACTCATCTCTGCCTGATATCTCGAAAACATAACAAATTCCCATCTATCCCCATTTTGGCAACATGGAGGCGAGTAAGAGAAAGAGGAAGAAAAAAAGAAAGTAATTCAGGCAGCTTTTAAAAAATCAAACAGCTTTTAATGCTAGTCTGGAAAATCTGCTTACTCTATCACCACCCAGGAATGATGTGAGAATGTAATCATGACTGTTTGAAACTGTCTTGCAGAGTCTTAAGATGATGATGGATCTTCAGCAACAAATTACCAAATGGATGTTCGGACCAAAATCTGGAGTAAGAATATAATGAAGAGTAATGCAGTATATTATGTATCCCAATTAAACACCCAAGAAATCAAATTCATTTAAAAATTGATCAATTAATCTAATTTTATGAAGATCCTTTTATGTTCAATGTTAAGATTAAAATATTAGAAAAAAGACGAGAAGCTTTATCGTCTGTATTTTTTGGTGGCAGGGGTTAAATCACTTAATCTTTTAAACAAAGCACGTAGATAAAATAAATAACTTAACTGTGCCTGTTTGTTACATTCAGCCTGTAGCAATGTCTCATTTAGGCTGCTGGAAGAAAGGATATGATCATACAGAACAGCCTTTTGAGTTGATCCAAGAGGCCTGTAACACACTAGAATTGACGCTGGGGGAAGATCTACATTTAATGCTCAACTGTGCTGCTCATGAATTAATGGATTATGTGAGTTAAAGTTAAACTTACATAAATTTATCTAATTATAAAATCTATATTCCAAAATTCTTATCCTCGTGTTCAAATCCCTCAAAGGCCTCACCCCTCCCTTACTCTGGAATTCTCTCTCTAAATCTCTCTGTTTCTCTCTCCTCCTTTAAGATACTCCTTATAACCTACCTCTTTGACCAAACTTTTAGTCACCTGTCCTAATGTCTCCTTCTTTGGCTCGGTGTCAACTTTTGTCTGATTACGCTCCTGTGAAGCGCCTTGGAACGTTTTATTATGCTAAATGTGCTATATAAGTACAAATTGTTGTCGTATATATTTAGTACTTATTAAGGTGATGAATAACTCTGCTAGGGAATGAATTATTGGGGTAGAAATTAAGTTGTTGACACTGTTGGTTCAGGGAAATTAAAACTGGGGCAGAGGCCTTGTGTCCGAAGTGTACTGAAAATGCGTTCCCTGGGATTTTCCGCTTGGGCAGCTCTATAATGCAAACCTCATTAAACTCTCTAATTTCCTCTATTTCTCGTCGGGCTTCTTGGCCCCATAATTCCCACTACCTTATGCAAATTGGTTGATACCTGCCGAATGCTTGTATAAGCAGACACACGGGGGAATTTTAACCCCCCCACCCAGGACGGGTGGGGGGGGGCATAGGGGTTAAAATTTCAAAAATTGGAAACCCGACCCGAACACACCCACTTCCGGTTTTAACAGAGGTAGGTTGGGGGGGCGGGCGGCTAACCTGCTATCGAGAGGCGGGTCACCTATTTAAATATGTTAATGAAGCTGCGTGCCTCAAATTTTACGTTTAATGTGCCCTCCCACGATCGGTGTCCCCCGCACCGCGATTGGTCTCCCTCCCTCTCTTCTCCCACCCCCCCCCCCCCGCCCCCGATCTCCCCTCCGACCCACGATCTCTCCCTCTCTCCCTACACAATCTCCCCGTCTGCGGCCTCCCAGTGCAGACCTTCCTGCCCGACAGCCAGTCAGCCTCTCAATCTGGCTGCCTGCCTGCCGGGAGACGAAGAAAAAGTATTTAAATGAGGTCCTGCCGTTAAATTCGGGAGGACCTATGCGTTACCAGCATTTCCGGGGTTTCCCCCGCTTCCACCCCACCTCCCCATAGATATCGGGGCCCAGCCTCCACAAAGCAGCTCTGGTTCTTCTTAAAGCTGTGCTGGATGACATTTTACATTCACATCTTTCTGACTTTGTCTTTGGAGCATTTTTGGATTACTTGGTTTAAATTACTGTCATAACATTGTTTGTTTTAGCATCGATATTTAATTTTTCCATACAGTTTGGTCTCTTTTTAATACTTACCATTCAAGATGGCTTTACTGAGAGAGGTAAGAGCCCCCCTACTCCCCCCCCCCCCACCCCCTGCTGCATAGCCTTCCTTTGGAAATTCCTTCTCCACTAGGAGCTAGAGGACAAGGATGATTTTCAGAGGGTTCATCTGCCTGTACCTGAGGTGGGTGGCACAGACCTATCGTGGCCCAGAAAGGCTGGTCCCCAGACCCTGCCAGAGCTCCCCAGCCATGATGGAGGCGACTTGACAAAGACAGCCTTTCTCCAGGTTGACACTGTGCCATTGAGATACCATCTTGTATCAGCAGAAAAGTAGTCATGAGAATTAGAAGTTGAAGAAGCATGTGCAAAACCAGCACACCAATCTTAGTGTAAGTGATGATGCATTATGCAGCTAGTTTGTTTCACAGTGAATTGAGGTGTTACAGCCTTGGAAGATGTGAGTGTGGCAAAGTTTTCAATTATATGTTGCATGTTGAAGGTGTGCCCTCCTGAGGTCTGAGATATAACGTTGTGAGGGTTTGGCATGAATGACAAATACCCATGGAAGAGGCAACATTTTGTGGTACGAAATCTTTGGGCTGTCCATGAGATACATGGTACTGTCGGGTTCTGTTTCCTTGCCAGATTCCTTTAAGTGTGCCGTTGTCATCTGCATCTATTCCCAAGTCCTACAGCTAGTGTACACAGTGTTAAACACCTGCTACCAGAAATGGCACTGCTGTCTTGCATGGAGAGTACCCTGAAGTACCAAATTGTGCAACCTTCCTCACACCCACTTCATGGAGCCGTATGTTTATTTAGCCATCCATCAAAGTGGAAGTTGAACGCTGTACCACTTTATAGCTCACCCACAGATTCTGTTTTGTGTCTCCACATTGTCTTTCCTTTCATTTCATTTTCACCTGCTATTTCTCCAACCTCCTGCCTTTGTTAGGACTGAAAAATATCTGAAATTGATTTTGAAGTTTGATAAAAGCTGAAACAAATATTTGTTCCAATATGCAGACACTTACCTTTAAGTACAGATATCTATTTAATTTTTCACTTGCCCCTGTTGAGCTTGTTCCCTGCACAAACTCAAAGCTGCATTGGCAGCTATGTTGTACATAATTATTCAAAGAGTTGGATTGGAAATTTCCGGGCAGTCAGTTCACTACTCCGCTGGCTTGTGCTGCTCCAGCAGTGCGGCAAGAAGCCTTAATTGTGTGGGTAGTTGAATTTCAGCTCAGTTTTCCTCTTCTTGATTGAAGATCTGAATCAAGCATCTCCAGGTCATAAATGTTTCATATTAAATTCTCCTACTAGACTTTTCCAATAATGTACCTTAATCCAAACTGTAGAAGAGCACCCTTTACTGGATGATTGTGGCCTTTCTATTTTCCTGGCTTCTCAGATAGATCATCCAGTTATGATCAAATTTGTGCTGTGAACTCATGCCTAGTGACAACAGGGTTGTCTGTTTAAATTCAGTTCACTGAGGACCTTTAACACCTTTCTACCATAAACTCTAAACTGAAATTGGATAACGAACGAGCATTTTCCTTTTTATGAATTCCAGGGCAAGGAGAAATATGAAGTTATAAGTGGAATATTAAAACATCCTGATGAAATGATAGAACTGTACACAAGCCTGGTAGCGAAGTATCCGTCAATTATTGGTCTGATAGACCCTCTTCGGAAAGAGGTTAGTAGCTGTCACTTATATTAGCCTGAAAGATGAACAGTAATATCAAAATAAAGTTGCAAAATTATCAAAACTGTAGAAATTTATGTACAATAAATTCAATGTGAATGTAGAACGTGAACTATTGTACAATCAGGTCCAGAAGCCTCATTTTCATTCAGTCTATAAATAGCAAACCTGCTACAAATCAACAACACATTTATAGAGTGCCTTTAACATAGAAAAATATCCTATGGGTCTGTGGTAGCACTTTTGCCTCTGAGTCAGAAGGATGTTGGTTCAAGTCCCACTCCAGAGACTTGAGCACAATATCTAGGCTGACACTTCAGTGCAGTTCTGAGGTGCCGTCTTTCGGATGAGACATTAAACCGTCTGCCTTCTCAGGTGGATGTAAAAGATCGCATGGCACTATTTCGAAGAAAAGCATGGAAATTCTGGCCGATATTTATCCCTCAACAATATCACTAAAAACAGATTATCTGTCATTATCACATTGCTGTTTGTGGGACGTTCCAGTGTACAAATCGGCTGCCTGTTTCCCACATTACAACAGTGACTACACTTCAAAAGACTTCATTGGCTATGGCAACACCTTGATTTTAAAATTCTCATCCTTGTTTTCATATGCCTCCATGGCCTCATCCCTCTCTATCTCTGTAACCTCCTCCAGCCTTACAACCCTCCGAGATCTCTGCTCTCCTCCAATTCTGGCCTCTTGCGCATCCTCGATTTTTATCGCTCCACCATTGGCGACCATGCCTTCAGCTGCCTAGGCCCTAAGCTCTGAAATTCCCTCTCTAAACCTCTCTACCTCTCTCTCTCTCCTCATTTAAGACGCTCCTTAAGACCTCCCCCTTTGACCAAGCTTTTGGTCACCTGTCTTAATATCTCCTTATGTGGCTCAGTGTCAAATTTTGTTTGATAACACTCCTGTTTTGCACCTTGGGACATTTTACTACGTTAAAGGCGCTATATAAATGCAAGTTGTTATATTTAATTATCTTGGTTAATTGAAAAAAATAATCACTTATTTTACAACAAAGTGATATCCATTTGTTCTTTTACTCAGGATGCACAGCAATGGAGTAAGCTGTGTTTTCTTCTTAGTCCCCGGTGTTATATCTTGGCTGACGTAGCTTCAAGGTCAATAGACAAGCTCATTACAGATGGCCTGGATGAAACCCAATACAGTGGTTTGGTTTTGAAACAAACCAATCAATCCACAATATCTAACCTTGTTCAAGTAGCTAAACTGATGGAAGGTATGTGATTTATAATCTAGGAACACATAGTGGCCTGTAGAAGTTATTACCATTATTAGCTTTAAAATAATTATCAATTAACTTGATGAATTCCATTTTTTTTAATCAGAGAATTCAGGATCCTGCTCTTGAATAAGAACCAACAATACTAAACAACAGCTTGCTTTTATGTAAAACAGTGAAATGTCCTAAGGAAGCCTAGCAGTGGGAGGTGACCAAAAGCACAGCCAAAGATTTAGGTTTTATGAAGGCTTTTGAAGGTGAGGAGAGATGTAGCAAAGTGAAGGAATTCAGGGAGGCAGTTCCAGAGAGTGGGGCCATGATGATATGATGGTACAGTGGAGGGAGTGGACAATGCATAGCAACCACAGTTGGAAAAGTGGAAGATGTGGGCAGAGGCCCAGGACTGATGGAGGTTACAGAGCTAGAAAGGGTGAGACCAAGGAGGCATTTGAAGACAAAAACGAAGATTTTAAAATCAATGCATTGAGGCACAGTAAGCCAATGAAGGCCAGCATGGATTGAGGTGATAGATGAATAAGAGTTTGTGTTATATAGGACATGAGTAGCAGAGTTCTGTAAATTGAAATTCGAGAGGGAGCTTGGTGTAGTTTTTTTATGAAGGGATAGATGATGATGGTAAATGAGTAAGCAGCAATCATTTATTTCTGTCTGTTGTGCAGCCATTTTACATCCCAATGAGTAACCTTAGTTGACTTTTCATAACTACTCATTGTTGGCTATATCTCATTAGTTTCCAACACATTCATCACGGTTAGTTCTCAGATTTATTAATCTTCTTCACATTTAATAGTAGAGTAGATAAAATTATGGGTAAGGTAGATTTTTAATTAAATCTAGTTGTAGCAAACTGGATAATTATATAATAAACTGTATTTTACTACAGCTGTTACTAATTGAGGAAGGACAGGTAACCTGTGTATGTTTATATGTGTGTGTGTGTGTGTGTGTGTGTGTGTGGCCGGGGGGAGGTGGGGGGTTAGTTATAGCTTGTAGTGTTTCTTTTAGTCCTACTCAACACAAGTTTAAGAAATAACAAGAGGTCATTTTTTTCTATGTGTCGGTGTGTTTGTATGCAAAATCTTGGACAAGATGAGAATCTAAATGATGATGCTTAAAACGGCTGATGTGAAGTTGGAAAGAATAGCCGTAGGGTGTATTACGTTAATGTAATCTTATAACTGCAAAATTATAAAGTATTTTGGTTTTAAAAAAACACAGCTAGGCTGAAATGTATTCATTAATAAATATTTACAGATTGAGACTAGAATGGAATAGGCAGATAAGGACTGCTGAAAGCAGGTTTTATCTGTGCATGTTGTTGGGAGGGGTCAATTGAAAATGCTTCCTTCCGATGATCAAGTGGAACATCTTTTATACCTATAAAATATGTGAAAGCAGATTCATGTACATACATAATGTTTATGATGGGAAATATTTGGATTTTAGTAGATTTAGTACCATATTTTACTAGGTACCACCCAGTAGGTAAAAAACTTGATGTATAATCTGAAAATTTGCTTTGGTGGTAAAACATATATTTCTACAGCCACCATTTCCAGAACCCTAATGGTTAAACCTAATTGTGAATAAAATTCCTAAACTTGTATTACTCCGAACATTACCATAATTATTACCACACTTACTAAGAATGTACAGGGGAAAAAGAACTTTGATCGACATTTAAGCTTCGTTAGAACAATGCAGGTTACTGGGCGATCAAATAGAATTGTTTAAAATTCTGAAAGGATGGGACAGGGTAGATAGAAGCAGACTGTTTCCAGTAGTTGAGAAGTCAAGAACAAGGGGCCATAGTAACAAGATTAAATGTAAGAAATTTAGAACAGAGGGCAGGAGATACTTCTTCACACAGAGAGTTGTGAGGCTGTGGAATTCCCTTCCAGGTTGGTGGTTGATACAGAAACTATGTCAACATTCAAGATTAGATTGAATAGGTGGATCAAGAAAAAGGGGTTGAAGGGATATGGGAAGAGAGTGGGTAAATGTGATTAGAACTATTCCCTCATATGGAGGATAAACCCCAGTTGGGCCAAATGGCCTGTGTCTGTGTTATAACTTCTGTTTCTATGTATCCCTGGAAAAGGGGCTCCAACTCAAGGTCAAGTGATAGATCACCTGACAACATAAGAGGCTGATTTTCAGAAGTAAAAAATCTTCGTCCCACACAAACAAAAAACAAAGAGGCAGATGAAATGTCGAAACGACCAAAAATATCAGAGTAAATAAGGGACAGAGACGGGCAGCTAAACAACTGAAAGTCAGGAAATGCTGCAACTCAAATCCCAGACCGCTGATATAGCTCTCAAAGAAAACATTGCTGCAGAGATTCACAGCATTGTGGAGATAATGGGGCTGAAGGTTGCCTTGGAGGGTTGCGCAAATGAGGCGATAGCGAATTGACGGCCTGTTTTACACTCTGCCTGATTTTCTTTTCCATGGAAGTCAATGGAAAGGAAAACCAGAAAACGCTCTGCTGATTTGCTGTTGCCTGTTTTGCGCTACAGGCCAAGACAAATTTCACCCCCAATGTATGGATAAACTGAAAGGTTTTTGTGAATTATTTATGTTATGTTATGAATTTACTTTTACATTTATATAGACCACTGACTCAGCAAAAAGCATGGCCACTCAGAGAATTCAGAAAAAAATATATGTGCAATTTGATTAATTTTGTGGTACTTGCTGATTCATGAATGGGAATTTTGTTTTAAAATGGAAGAAGTGATTGCTTGGGTTTCTGTATTACTTATACCTCATTGGTATATTTTGTTACTTTTGCTGTATTTATATTTAGTCAGTTAGATACTTGATTGGTTCAAATAACAACTTATCTGATAAGTTGTCAATCACAAATTTTTGATCCAGGGGCATGAGACTATCTAGAGATGATGCCTTTGAAAGGTTGATTGGCATTAGACACAATGGGCTAGAAATTTGGCATGTAGCATGTCGTTTCGGTGCTATGTGGTCTCCCGAAGTTCCAAACTGATGTCCGGAATGCATGCAGATGCTTCTAGCGTTAAATGCGCCGGACGCCATCTTGGTAAAGGGTTTTGCGTACGCGCAGATAACAAATGCCGGCAGCACGTAAAGTAGGGAGAATATGCATTAGATCAGTATACAACACTGATTTAAAGTGATAGACACCATTTTGGCACTTAATGCTCCACTCAACGCACAAACACCTGAACATGTTTTAGAATGGAGGACCCCCCCACCAGTGCTATTTAAAGGGATCATGCAGGTGTTGCAGTTTCATTGCTGGATTATTGCTTCTGGCTGCTGGTGGAATAGGAAGTGTTTGTTGAAGCTCCCTATACTTAGAGAGTTGCTGTAGTATATTTGAGTGTGATTTGGCGGGTACTGCCTTACGGTTGGTGTAATTTACAACAGTGTTTGAACAAGATTCCTGGCAACCATGGATGGTCTGCTAGGGCTCCTGCTGGGCACAGAACATGACTGGGAGCATGCAGAGAGGCCACGCAGAGCAGGTCAAGCTGCGAAGAGAGGGAGGAGGAGGAGGAGGTGCAGGACACTCAGCAGGAGACCATATCCCATGAAGGCCTTCAGGGAACAATACTCTTACCTCCAGATGAGCGAGGATCAGTGCATCCGACGGCTGAGTTTCACCAAAGAGGTTGTGACTGAGATTTGTCACTTGCTGCAGCCACAACTACAGCCTCAGAGCAGGGCAAGGACAGCATTGCCTGTGGCTGTGAAGGTAACCGTGGCGCAGAACTTCTATGGCTCTGGATGCTTTCAGGCTCTGCTGGCGAGCTGTGCAACATCTCACCGTATGCAGTGTATAACAGAGGTCAAGGAGGCACTACAAGAGATGCGCAATGGGTTCATCATGTTCCCTCTTGAGAGAAGCGGAACGAGCAAGCACAAGGGTTTGCTCGCATTGCAGGTTTCCCCATGGTGCAGGGTGCCACTGACTGTACGCATGTTGCTATGCGTGCTCCACATGTCAACTCGGCCAGCTTCATGAAACCGAAAGGGGTTCCACTCCCTGAATGTGCAGCTGGTGTGCGTCCACATGCAGCGCATCATGGAGGTCAATGCCCGCTATCCTGGGAGCAGTCATAACGCCGTCACTATGCGGCAGTCCAATATGCCAGCTATCTTTCAACCGGCTCGGCAAGTCAAAAGCTGGCTACTGGGTGACGAGGGCTCGCTCCTCATGAGGTAGCTCCCGGTCAGGAACGCACGCACACATGCAGAGCAGGCCTACAATGAGAGCCATGCTGCCACACGCAACATCATTGAGCATACCATAGGCATCCTAAAGCAACGCTTCCGCTGCCTGGATCGTTCTGTTGGAGCCCTGCAGTACTCAGCTGAGCAGGTGTCAAGCAGCGGCGTGGTATGCTGCATTCTGCACAACCTCATCATTACGAGGGAACAGTTCTATTATCCAGCAAGACCCTGAGCCTGAGGAAGAGGCTGAGGTTGAGGGGGAGTAGACGGAGGGGGAAGTGGAGGAAGACGCAAGGGATTAACAAGGAACACTGGCCCTGTCTGCCAGGGCTCTGCGTGCTCACCTGATCCATGGGCGATATCAATAACGTGAATGACATCTCCCAAGTCACCAACAATCCTACACTCCCCATTCGTCCTCTCCCACATGACCATCAAATCGCCTTCCATATGATTACACATTGCTTCCTCCCTCAGCTCATCGCAGAAATAAAAACCACCACCAAATGCAAATTCAAATTCACATTTATAAATTAACACGTCATAATTCAAACAAAATGAGATTATTTACCCGTGTGCAGTCCCTTAGTGTCTGTCATTCGTGTGCCTTTACCTATCCTAATGCTCCTACAAGTTGCATCCCCAGTGGCTGGAGCATGGCTGGTAGAAGGCTGCTGACCTTCAATGGAGGATTGTGCAGATGGCCTTAGAGGACAACCTCGTGGAGCTCTGGGCTGGGAGGGCCCGACTTCAGACTGCATCATCTCAGCCTGGGCTGCAGCAGTCTGGCCTGGCTGGCTGATAGGCAACAGCAAGGGCACTGGTGGAGTGGCAGGGGTGGGAGCAGGAATGCTCTCATCCGGACAGAGGACAGCAGGTTCGACTGCCGTGGCGCCACTGCCACTCGCACAGGGCAGAGCCTCAGCACTCCTGGTAATCAGCTAGAGAACGGATTGCTGGTGTGCTGTGACACCCTGGAAGCCCCATTCCACAGTGGTACCCAGAGACACGATAGCAGCAGTCTGCGCTTCCACTGAAGCTTGCAGGCCTTTGATCACATCACATTTGTGCTGCAATGGAAACTGCGACATCGACCATCAGGTGCTACATCACGGTGGGTTCCTCAGGTGTGCTGATGGAGCTGACCACCCGTTCCATGTGGGTAAGGATAGGCTCCAAGCTCTGTGCAAAGCCCTGTGCCAAGTTCAAGGTGGACTCCTCCATGCCCCTTGACATTGTGCGCAGGCTTTCTGGCAGGCTTTCCAGTGCACCAAGCATTTGGTGGTGTATGCCCATCAGCCATCTTCTGTAGCCTGGCCCATCGATGTCATCATCTGATCTCTTGGCAGCAGAACCATTGTGCCACCTTGCCTTCCGACGAGCTGGCACCTGTGGTATCTATTCCCCCCACCCCAGCTCTTGCGCACGTGCCCGGTTTCTCACCACATGCAGATCCCTCCTCTAACCTAGCCTCTACAGGACGTGCAGTGTCAGTCTCTGAGCTGATGGACGTGAGTGTCAGATCAAGTGACGGTGCGGCTTCATTATCGATGTCCTCCTCCTACTCCTCGGACGGTGCCGGTTCCAGTTCTTAGGTATCTGCAATGACAAACCAAAGCAAGTTGAGTTGTGGAGTGGGGAGAGGAGCAAGTAAGACGTGCGTGCTGACACCATCTGCAGCACGTTTTTTTTTATTTGTTCATGGGATGTGCGCGTCGCTGGCAAGGCCAGCATTTATTGTCCATCCCTAATTGCCCTTGAGAAGGTGGTGGTGAGCTGCCTTTTTGAACTGCTGCAGTCCGTGAGT
The DNA here is from genome assembly GCF_035084215.1 of Heptranchias perlo. Lineage (NCBI taxonomy): Eukaryota > Metazoa > Chordata > Chondrichthyes > Hexanchiformes > Hexanchidae > Heptranchias > Heptranchias perlo. The sequence continues at coordinate 16,399,252 of NC_090345.1, read as the reverse complement.
CAGAAAAGACTGTGGAATTAGGGAGAGGTGGGAAACAAGAGGGAGGATTAGGTATGCAGAGAACCCCCCTTCGTCGGGACCTTCAGCTTTGCCAGTGGCCACGTCCACAGCCCGCCCAATGATGCATTACCCGTGCTGTTGAGAGGCTGCATGCACAAACAGGAGGCCTGAAATGGGGCGTGGCCAGCACTAGTTAAAGACAGTCTGCATCTCTCAAAGGGAAGGTGCACAGTCAATGAGAGCAGTGCAGGATGGCTGGCAGGATTGCTGGACCGGCAAGAGAACGCACACCAAGGTTCGTGGACAACACACTGGAGGCCATGATGGAGGGAGTGGACAAAAGGAGAGCCATCCTGTACCCGCAGTGTGGTAGAAGATCCTCCCGGGGGGGGAGGTGAGGACGTGTAGGCGTGCCTGTCCTCCCTCTCCTGCTGCCGGCTGTGACGCGCCGCCTTCTCCTGTAAGATAGAAGGAAGTGTGTCAGTGAGTATCTTGCAAGGTGTCTGGGTAATTTGCCTGCCATGGTCGAATAGTTGCCAGTGTGTGGCCTGCAAGTGTGGTACTATGTGAGGGTGAGATGCAGCATCCGAAGTGCAGCATTGTGTGCGGATGGCCAGCTTTTGTTGGTGGGTGGGTGGAGTGTGGAGCAGAAGTGCAGTTGGTAGGACGTGCCACTTGACACTTGCATTCACTCACCTTTACCATTCGTGTTAAATCATTGACCCTTTATCGGGTGCAGTGCTCCAGGCGTTCACCTCCTGGGCCACTCCTTCCCACTGTCTGCACAGTTGGTGTCTGGAGGATCTCCTACCACCCTGCGTGTACAGAATGGTCCTCCTTTTGTTCACTCCCTCCACCAGGGCCCCAAGTGTGTCGTCCAAGAACCTTGCTGCGTGCTCTCTTGTCAGTCCAGCAATCCTGCCTGCCATCCTGTACTGCTCTCATTGACTATGCACCTCCCCTTTAAGAGATGCAGGCTGCCTTTAACTGGTGCTGGCCACGCCCCATTTTGGGCCTCCTGTTTGTGCAGCCTCTCAACAGCACAGGTAACACTGGCTGTATGTAAAAACCATATTAATAACCAGGCCGCATCTCATGTGCTGCCTGCATCGGAAGCACCGGGCACGGGTTAATCGCGGACCGTGATGCCCGCGCCCGGATCCGGGGGTTATCGAAATTTAACCTCCAATATTTTAATTATATTGATTTTCTGTGAAGTAACATTACTTTTTAAGATAATCAAATTGATGAGTATGCAAACCACACAATCTGCTTTGGGACAATTATGTTAAACAAACACCTAACAACTAAAATCATTTTTTTTTAAATTCCAGAGCAAGGGTGCAGATTTATACCAGGCCTGACAGATGAAGAGACCATTGATGACAGCATAGCTGACATTGTAAGCCATATGAACTGCCATCATAGAATATAAACCACTTCATTCTTACCGATAGCTAGCTACGTTATTGTAATTTTCTTGCCACCACTTTAACCTTCAAACATTTGCAGGGCCTATTCTTCCTGTCTGTAAATTCTACATCTGGTTTGGATCAGTGGAGGCAGAAATTAGGATCCAAAAGATAGAATAGTTGTGTCTAAATTCAATTGTGCTCAAGTCATTTTCTTTTCTCTTGGCCACATCTAGGTTTTTCAAAGTGAGTCTTTTCTTGCTGAACTCAATTTCTTTCTTTGCAATGATACACCGATCACTTTGACAGGTTTTAGTTATTGGTCATTTAGATTTTGTCCCCAGAGAGATAAAAAAAAATCCAATTTCTACTTCAGCCCAGGTAAGAAATTATACTGTACTGTTTAGTGCCTATGTAAATTGTGGGGGGGGGGGGGGGAATCTCATTTACGTAGGTCAAGTGGTTCAGTTTAGCTAGTTTATATCTATTGAATTCACTTGTTCAGTGAATTCTGACTATGTTTTATTTATCTGCTAAGGAAACCATGATAAAACTTTGTGTCATTCTGGTAAAATCAAGGTGGAAAATAGTGGGTGAATCATTTACTCTCAAAAATAATCAAATGGTGCACCTAAATAGCCATTCCATCCATATGGGAACTTCCATTCCTCTTTAACTTTAGCAAATAGCTGAATTGAAGTACAGAAGTTGTAGTTTAATCCATTATCCATGTCAATCTTTTAGACCTATTTTGTACTTAGATGTAGATATGTCAGATTTTAGTAATATGCTTTAGAACTTAGGAAACACACTCTTGTGATGTTAGGATTTTCTTCAATAACTTAAAAAGTGTATAAATCCATTTTTGCAGGACAGAAAGGATCAATAGACAGTTTTCCTGCTATTACGGCTCAATGTGCTTTTCAGTAAATTAATTTGACAACAATGGTTGTCCATTTCCTTTATGCTCCTTCTGTAGTGAGTCTTTCCCTTTTTAATTTTTTACATGTACTGCTGTACATGTCTATAAGATGGACCTTCCCATGTATTAATACTTGTTTCATACTAAGACTTAAACACTGAATACAGTTTAAAACAAATCCCCCTTCATTAACCAGCTTTTGTCTGCTTCGGTTTCATAAAATTTCCAACTAAACACATTTGTCTGTTTTCATTCCTCAGGCTGTTGGTCTGGGGGCCAGGTTCATCAAACTGGGAGGTCTATGTCATGGAGAGCGGGTGGCAAAATACAACCGTCTGCTGGCTATAGAGGAAGAATTGGCTCAGAGGGGAGCATTGGGTATGAGCTGCTTCATTTTATTTCTTTTCAGTATGCAGAGAATGGGAGACAAAGATTATGGGAGGAGTGACAGAAATTGCGCAGCTACAGGGAATGAGAATCCTGTGAGTCAGCAAATCAGACTCTGTCCAAAAGAAAAGAAAGCATCTGGCAAAAGCTGCATTGGTCCACATAACTGACAACTTAATGGTACTGGATGCACACATAAATACCAATCGGCTTCAATCAGCAGACTATATCAACGCTCATTTTATTATTGTACTACTGAATTTAGTACTTCTCACGTCAATAATAGTCCCCTAATTTGAAGGCCAGCATTATTATAAATTGAGTTTGCAATCCAAACAGCTGAAAATGATGAATGCGTTATATTTTTCAATTGCAGAGTGTTCAGTATAAACTAATATTTGCTTAAATACTGCAAAAGGTCAGTTAAAATTGTAGCATATGAAATAATTGAGCAAATCATTTAGTGAGCTAGCTTCTAGCAATCAATACATATTTACTACATTTAAAAAAAATCTGACCTAAATTTAACAGGTTTTAATTTGTTAGTTGTTTGTAGATAATACTATGTATGACTGTTTATATTGCAAAACGTGAATCTTGAAAGCATAACTTTACCGAAACCCTACTTAGATTTAACTTATTTTCTATACAGGTCATGCATCTGAGCATCAATTTCCTGTCGTCAGTGAAGAGGAGCAAGATTCTGAACCAGTAAAGCCAGAAGCTAAGCAATTAAATTAGACTTTGAAACTCTAAATAGAGCACCTAAACAGAAGTGTCATTATTTCAAAACATTATTTTATTTGAAAATAGAAAAGAAGCATTTGAACCTCATCTTTGACCCTTTTCTCAGAAAAAACATCCCAATGTACTACAAATGTATGCAAAGGAAGCTGATTGTTGATGAAATTATATAAACTAATTCCACTGATATTGCAGTTAGCAGTGTTAGTACGCTATACCTTCTTATGGTAATCATTCTCATTATCAGAAGAAAAACTGAATACATTATGTGAACTAGCAGGATTTTCCATGCTGAACTTTCATAAGTAGAATAAAGTTGTTTAAAATGGAGATTTTTGCCTTTGCTTCATTGGAGGAATTTCATGGTGCAGTTACACTGTCACTTTCATGTTGATGCAAATTAGTTTCAGGTGACCAAAAATGGCAATCAAGCTCTGGAGTCGGCCTTGATCTGACTCCCAAGTTCATTAAAGCCAAACACTAGGAGACGATCTCCAGGAGGTAGTCTCACACCAGCCAAGGGGAAAACTGGACCAGCTGAGGACTTTATGCTTTAAATATTATTGCTTCCATATGCCCTGACATTAAAAATTAGTCATCTGGGGAGGTAGTATGCTTATGCAGACTCCTTTGTCACCAACTCAGTGCAACACACCTAAGTGTTAAATTGGCTGTATAACTCCAGTCTGCCAGCTGTGTAATGCACTTCATAGGTACCAATCTGAGAGCAGTAGCTGCAGTATAACTGCAGGCTAAGAAAAGAATATACCATGATTAAAATTTTGTGCATATGTCATTCTGTATTTTGCACTTTCCATATAAGTAAAAATTCTAGATCATATCTGTCACTTTGTTCTATCTACAGGACATAAACAATGTTATGAAAGTGCAACAGACACCAGATTTTACAGTAGTTTTCCTTTCAGGCATTAGTGGCAAAAGTATACATTGCAATGTGAAGTGTATTCTCATTTAATTTATACAAGTTGATAACAATATTACACACATTTCACATTAACATCATAAAAAGGGATTTGCTTTCCTTGCTCACCCATTCTGACCATTAGAAGAGTGTTCCATTCACATTCATGGTTGTATATCTCTGCTTTCCAAACCATAAAAGAAGAATTTTTCATTAAATATTTTACAAAAGCTTGAAATTATCCAAAGAAACCAACAAAAAGTGAGATGCATTTTATTTTCAACCAGAATTTATTGCTTTTTCTTAACTAGATGAGAAATTTACATGATGTCCTCGGGATGTCCCAAAGCACTTCACGGCTAATTAATTTTTTTCCCCAATATAATCTGACATTTTGATTTTCAATCCAGTAATACCTCATATGTGTACCTGTCACACAAAACTCTGCATTGATTGCAAAATTTACCCCAAGGCTTTTAGTTGAGAACAATTAAGTAAAAATTAAAAATCTACAGAGATTTATATCGAAGCAGTCTTTTTAAAAAAAATCTTCCAACCCTAAATCTATCATTCAAAAATTGTTTAAACATTGGTTGAATCAGCGCATTTCAGTTTGTGCTGTGATTATCATATCAACGTTAAATTTCATCTACTTCAAGAAGTCAAATCAACCTTTGTCAACACTATTGACAAAACTCAACAATGATAGTCAGCTATGATATTGGGAAATACAAATGTGACTAATTTAATTGAATGCAGTACATCATTTAGTCACAAGTCTTTAATCCTGTGAGGATTAACAGTGGAATTTTTGCATCACGTATGAATAACTAATTTAAAGGATTTCAATCTCTATTGTAAAGATGTACTAATTCATTTTATAGTTTTATTCTCATTGCTAAATATTCAGCAAGAGACTTTTGAAAAATGCTCCCAATTTTCTCACCTCTCCTGAAATGTACTGACTTCTGCTGGATGCAATACAATGTGCAATAATCAACCTTCCAGTACCTAGCCTAAATGGTCATCCGAAGTGTGAGGCTGGACAGTGAGTGGCAGCAGGCTATTCACCATCCAAACCCAATTCTATCCTCACCCAATGCCAATGTGCAGTTTCCAGCAGAGACCAGTTGTGCAAACCTCCTGCCATCCTGGGTAGATCAGCTAACTCAGCACAGAATGGGGATCTAACTTTGCATCTTCCTGGCTCAGGCTAAATTAAACAGTGCACATATTAACAGCCGTCAGAAATCTTAACATTTTTTCACTCAATCCTAAAAGTGCAGACTCATGTTAGTTCCCAAGACCTTCAGTACCTAATCCAAATGACCATTCTTCATGATTGTAGACAATTAGGGGGTAATTTTGACTTTGTGCAATAGTGTAAAATGGGTGATAGCGAATCGGCAGCCTGTTTTACATTGCTCCTGATTTTTCATTCTATTGCCTTCATTTGACAAAGTCAAAATGACCCACTTAATGTTGTATAGCTATTTTATCATGGTGGACATGATAATACAAATTGGCAAATTGGTCCACCCGCCTCATTAGGATAGTATCAGTGAGCTGCATGCTCCAGTTGCGGCCCTAGAGGTAGAAAGATCGGTCAACCAGGACGGCAGCTGAGTGGCTCAGGTGAGCCTGGGAAAGTGTGGGGGGTTGGGAAGAGGCATGGGGAGAGGGGCAAGTGGTGGCTGGCAGTGGTTCGCGGTTTTAACGTGGAGCTAGGAGGAGCACATCTGCTCCTTCAGTCTCCACAGTAATTCAAGTAAAAAAAACTTTAAGCTTATCTTTTGGGTAGCAGCCTTAACTGGACTCTTTAACCAGCAGACCGCTGGTTTGGCTGCTGATCGCGTGAGAAAATTAACCGCAACATGCACCATGCAATTTCACAAAGGGACCTAAAAATGTTTTTTTATTCATTCATGGAATGTGGGTGCCACTGGCAAGGCCAGCATTTATTACCCATCCCTAATTGCCCTTGAGAAGGTGGTGGTGAGCCGCCTTCTTGAACTGCTGCAGTCCGTGTGGTGAACAGCACAGCGCTGTTAGGAAGGGAGTTCCAGGATTTTGACCCAGCGACGATGAAGGAACAGCGATATATTTCCAAGTCAGGATGGTGTGTAACTTAAAGGGGAACGTGCAAGTGGTGGTGTTCCCAAACGCCTGCTGCCCTTGTCCTTCTAGGTGGTAGAGGTCGCGGGTTTGGGAGGTGCTGTCGAAGAAGCCTTGGTGCGTGGCTGCAGTGCATCTTGTAGATGGTACATATTGCAGCCACGGGGTGCCAATCAAGCAGGCTGCTTTGTCCTTTTTTAAAAATTCGTTCATGGGATGTGGGCATCATTGGCAAAGCCAGCATTTATTGCCCAGCCCTAATTGCCCTTGAGAAGGTCGTGGTGAGCCGCCTTCTTGAACCGCTGCAGTCCTTGTGATGAAGGTTCTCCCACAGTGCTGTTAGGTAGGGAGTTCCAGGATTTTGACCCAGCGACGATGAAGGAATGGTGATATATTTCCAAGTCGGGATGGTGTGTGACTTGGAGGGGAACGTGCAGATGGTGTTGTTCCCATGTGCCTGCTGCCCTTCTAGGTGGTAGAGGTCGCGGGTTTGGGAGGTGCTGTCAAAGAAGCCTTGGCGAGTTGCTGCAGTGCATCCTGTAGATTGTATACACTGCAGCCACGGTGCGCCAGTGGTGAAGTGAGTGAATGTTTAGGGTGGTGGATGTGGTGCCAATCAAGCGGGCTGCTTTGTCCTGGATGGTGTTGAGCTTCTTGAGTGTTGTTGGAGCTGCACTCATCCAGGCAAGTGGAGAATATTCCATTACACTCCTGACTTGTGCCTTGTAGATGGTGGAAAGGCTTTGGGGAGTCAGGAGGTGAGTCACTCGCCACAGAATACCCAGCCTCTGACCTGCTCTTGTAGCCACAGTATTTATGTGGCTGGTCCAGTTTAGTTTCTGGTCAATGGTGACCCCCAGGATATTGATGGTGGGGGATTCGGCGATGGTAATGCCATTGAATGTCAAGGGGAGATGGTTAGACTCTCTCTTGTTGGAGATGGTCATTGCCTGGCACTTTTGTGGTGCAAATGTTACTCGCCACTTATCAGCCCAAGCCTGGATGTTGTCCAGGTCTTGCTGCAAGCAGGCACGGACTGCTTCATTACCTGAGGAGTTGCGAATGGAACTGAACATTGTGCAATCCATCAGCGAACATCTCCACTTCTGACCTTATTGATGAAGCAGCTGAAGATGTTGGACACTGCCCTGAGAAACTCCTGCAGCAATGTCCTGGGGCTGAGATGATTGGCCTCCAACAACCACTACCATCTTCCTTTGTGCCAGGTATGGCTCCAGCCACTGGAGAGTTTTCCCCCTGATTCCCATTGACTTCAATTTTACTAGGGCTCCTTGATGCCACACTCGGTCAAATGCTGCCTTGATGTCAAGGACAGTACTCTCACCTCATCTTTGGAATTCAGCTCTTTTGTCCATGTTTGGACCAACGCTGTAATGAGGCCTGGAGTCGAGTGGTCCTGGCAGAACCCAAACTGAGCATCGGTGAGCAGGTTATTGGTGAGTAAGTGCTGCTTGATAGCACTGCCGAGGACACCTTCCATCACTTTGCTGATGATTGAGAGTAGACTGATGGGGCGGTAACTGGCCAGATTGGATTTATCCTGCTTTTTGTGGACAGGACACACCTGGGCAATTTTTCACTTTGCCGGGTAGATGCCAGTGTTGTAGCTGTAATGGAACCACTTGGCTAGAGGCGCAGCTAGTTCTGAAGCAGAGTTCTTCAGCATTACAGCCGGTATGTTGTCGGGGCCCAAGCCTTTGCTGTATCCAGTGCACTCAGCCGTTTCTTGAGATCTCCTGGAGTGAATCAAATTGGCTGAAGACTGGCTTCTGTGATGGTGGGGATCTTGGGAGGAGGCCGAGATGGATCAACCACTCGGCACTTCTCGCTGAATTTGGTTGCAAATGTTTCAGCCTTATCTTTTGTGCCGGGCTCCGCCATCATTGAGGATGGGGATGTTCACTGAGCCTCCTCCTCCCGTTAGTTTTTTCATTGTCCACCACCATTCACGACAGGATGTGGCAGGACAGGCATTGGGCCCATTGCTTATGCAAATGGGGGGGCCTAACAGCAGTTTCAGGTGGGAGTCCTAACCAATATAGCGTGCGGCGCACTTCCCATGCGGAATGAGCGTAGGCAAGTCACATGCCTTATTGGGTCCTGCATTGCCCATTTTTCACCGGAATCACATCAATTTTCTAGGCCTATATCTCCATTTAACACTGGGTAATAAATTCCTCAAATTAGTTTCCCTTTGTTATATGTGGTTGTGCTTGTTGTTCTTCCACTGTTTATAAATTGTCAACATTGTGCTATATACCATCATCATCCTCATCCTCTATTCGCTTGTCACAACATTTTTGGTTGCATAGAGTTGGAGTGGTTCAGTTCAAAAGATTTTCTTTCTTGGCATTTTTCCCCACATCGTTTACCTATAAAAGAGGTGAAGGATGATTTAGTTTAAACAAACACTGTCTGAACACACAATATTACAAATATACTAAAATTTGTCATTCAGAAACACTTATTTTTCTTAAATATTCTACAAGATGTACTATAAGCATACACCAGCACCTTCAAAGGCACTTTTGGAAAGTTACATTCCCCATCAGCCATTAGCCAAATCCAACAATCCACCTTTAGTCAAAGCAGGGAAATCTAGCCTGAACATTGAAAATGCTGCTCTTTAGTTGACCCATTTAAAAAGGAAGAAGATACTTTCGCAGCCAGTTCCCCCGCCCTTGCCCATGATCTGAGAGCCTGCTATACATAATCCTCTAGGTATACCCGAAATATGAATATAATTCCAGACATGGGGTAGAGATTTGACCTTGTTGTGCCTGTTTTACACCTGTACAATGGGAGCAATGAGGCCCAATGTCATGGACCAATGTCCTGTGCCCCAATGGCATCTGGAAAGGGTCTGACCTGAAATTGGATAGGGCCATTTTTCAGGCGTTCCTGGCATTAGGCCCCTTACAAATGTAATTGGGTTGCGATGAGCGGGGCAGGCATTGGCCAGTGGCTGTTGCAGCTTAAGCAGCAACCACCAACTAAAGGTAACACACAAAAACCATGTAATCTAAGGGATAGTTAGCATGCATAATAAATTATTTATACCCTCTGCTCATCTCCTGTGGGAGATAATTGCTGCAATGAGGAATAATTTCCCCTTTATGTAAGATGGGAACATGCCAAATAATGTCAGCCAGTAATCACAGATGATAAACCATACAGCAATATGTTACATCATAGGTAGACCATGAAACTCCTACAGAAGGTAGTAAGGGGCAATAGGAGAGTGGGATGGGCTGGATTGAAAGGGAAAATGACCAGGAAAAGGCTGACTGAATAATAGGAAAAACATTCAGTAATAAAGAGCTGAGCTTGATTAACCCATTTTAAAGGGTAGCTACGTATTTCTTGGCAAAGAGCTACAGTAAAATTCCATTTACAGAGAACATGTATTTATAAAGCCGTGAATCCTGCATGCTTTTTTTTAACCAGCCTTCTCAACTTGTCCTGCCACCTTCAAAGATTTGTGTATGTGAACCCCTAGGTCTCTCTGTTCCTGCACCCCTTTTAAAATTGTACGATTTAATTTACATTGCTTCTCCTCATTTTTCCTTCCAAAATTCATCACTTCACACTTCTCTGCTTTAAATTTCATCTGTCATGTGTCTGCCCATTTCACAGGTCTGTCTATGTCCTCCTGAAGTCTACTTTCCTGCTCACTGTTTATTACATTTCCAAGTTTTGTGTCATCTTCAAACTTTTGAAATGTCCCTATACCCAAGTTCATATCATTGATATATATCAAAAAGAACAGTGGTCCCAATACTGACCCCTGGGGGACACCACTGTATACTTCCGTCCAGTCTGATAAACAACCGTTCACCGCTACTCTCTGCTTTCTGTCACTTAGCCAATTTTGTATCCATGCTTCCACTACTCCTTTAATCCCATGGGCTTCAATTTTGCTAACAAATCTATTATATGGCACTTTATCAAATGGCTTCTGAAAGTCCATATACACAAATTCCTTCTGAAGTCAACACCAGAGGACAATTCTGACAACCCAGAAGGTATCACTGCAGCAATAACTTTGCAGCCATAACTTTGCAGCCAGGAAGAGTAGCATCCAAGGCCAGTATAGGAGAAACTGTGCCTGAGCTATCCATTTCACTAAAAGACCTGTATACATGTGTACAATGCAGAGGCCCAATACACCATCCCCAACATTGTCCTCTGCCCTCATCTGAGAGTGAGGCAAGGACAAAGGCAGGCAATGTTGCAGAGGTGTAAATAAGCAGCCTTGGTGATAGGAGATGTGGTTTGAAGCTCAGCTCAGGGTTCAATAAGGCATTGAGTTTGCTGGGGAAGGAGACGAAGTCGATGGTACACAGTCCTTAGCAAGAGCAGAACAGGATGGTTCCAGTCATACTGGTGTTTATTTGGAAAAACTGACTGACACAGTAAGAGGTAGTTGAGATACTGGATGGGCTAAAAATTGATAAAGAGGAGGTATTAGAAAGGCTAGCTGTACTTAAAGTAGATAAGACACCAGGTCCGGATGGGATGCATCCTAGGTTGCTGAGGGAAGTCAGGGTGGAAATTGTCGAGGTACTGGCCATAATCTTCCAATCATCCTTAGATATGGGGGTGTTGCCAGAAGACTGGAGAATTGCAAATGTTACAGCCCTGTTCAAAAAAGGTGTAAAGATAAACCCTGCAACTACAGGACAGTCAGTTTAACCTCGGTGGTGGGGAAACTTTTAGAAACGACAAATTGGGACAAAGTTAATAGTCACTTGGACAAGTGTGGATTAATTAAGGAAAGCCAGCATGGATTTGTTACAGGCAAATCATGTTTAACTAACTTGATTGAGATTTTTGATGAGGTAACAGAGAGGGTCGATGAGGGCAATGCGGTTGATGTGTATATGGACATCCAAAGGCATTTGTTAAAGTGCCACATAATAGGCTTGTCATCAAAGTTGAAGCCCATGGAATAAAAGGGGCAGTGGCAGCATGGATACGAAATTGGCTAAGTGACAGGAAACAGAGAGTAATGGTGAACGGTTGCTTTTTGGACTGGAGGGAGGTACACAGTGGTGTTCCCCAGGGGTCGGTACTAGGACCACTGCTTTTCCTGATTATTTATTAATGACTTGGACTTGGATGTACAGGGCACAATTTCAAAATTTGCAGATGACACAAAACTTGGAAGTGTAGTGAACAGTGAGGAGGATAGTGATACAGTTCAAGAGGACATAGACAGGCTGGTGGAATGGTGGAATGAAATTTAACGCAAAGAAATGCGAAGTGAAACATTTTGGTAGGAAGAACGAGGAATGACAATAAAAACTAAAGGATACAATTCTAAAGGAGTGCAGGAACAGAGAGATCTGGGGATATACGTGCACAAATCTTTGAAGGTGACAGGGCAGGTTGAGAAAGCAGTTAAAATAGCATACGGGAACGTGGGCTTTATAAATAGAGGAATAGAGTGTAAAGACAAGGAAGTTATGATGAACCTTTATAAAACATTGGTTCGGCCACAACTGGAGTATTGTGTCCAGTTCTGGGCATTGCACTTTTGGAAGGATGTAAAGGCCTTAGAGGGGGTGCAGAAGAGATATACTAGAATGGTTCCAGGGATGAAGGACTTCAGTTACGTGGATAGACTGGAGAAGCTGGGGTTCTTCTCCTTAGAGCAGAGAAGATTGAGAGAAGATTTGTAGAGATATTCAAAATCATGAAGGGTCTAGACAGAGTAGATAGAGAGAAACTGTTCCCATAAGTGGAAGGGTCAAGAACCAGACAACATAGATTTAAGGTGATTGGCAAAAGAACCAAAGGCGACATGAGGAAAAGCTTTTTTACACAGCAAATGGCTAAGATCTAGAATGTGCAGATTCAATCGTGGCTTTCAAAAGGGGATTGGATAAGTACTTGAAGGGAAAAAATTTGCTGGGCTACGGGGAAAGGGTGGGGGAGTGAGACTAGCTGGATTGCTCTTGTAGAGAGCTGGCACTGACCTGATGGGCTGAATGGCCTCTTTCCGTGCTGTAACCACTCTATGATTCTATGCTTCATCCAAGGCTATGTTGGACAAGCAATTTGACAATGCAGTGGTGTTTGTGGTAGGAGTTGCCATAAAGGCGGTTATCGGTGCCATCAACACAGATGTGGAAATTTACCCCATGGCTAAGGATAATGTCACTGAGGGTTGAGATATAAACGACAATAAAGTGGATGAGAGTGTCGACAGGAAGAGATGCCTTTGTAGAGATATGCTGGGTGCCTTGGAACAGATAGGAGTGGAATCAAGGGAAGGCAGTGCCATGGAGAAGGACAATGAAGGGGAAGCAATGGAGGAGGACGGAATGATCTACTGATCGCTGCTGACAGGCCAAAGTGGAATCGCGCATCACAGTTGCAGTCAGAAAGGGGATGTTCTTGGTGACTGACTGGATAACATCAGCGCTGTGAATAGGGAAAATTCAGAATAAAGGGATTTAGGAATGGAGCAATGGGAGAGGTTAGCACAGAGGTGAGTGATGATCATGTGTTCAAGGACTTTAGAAAGGACTTGATGCTAGAGATGTTGTAGAGGACAGAGGGATCAGGAGGGGTTGATGGTGGCACCTTTGAAGGGGAGGCTAAGAATGTCTCTGCAAAGGGACCTGTCAATAATGTTGGTGAACATTGGGGCACGCAAAGGTAAGGGTACGGTCAGAAGTTTGGTCAAGGGGAGGTCAAGAAGCAGGAGGTGCGTTTCATTAAGTAAATGAACCTGCTAAGGGCTGCGGGATATGCTCCAGATATGGGGTCAGAGTATGTGTTAGGGAAGGATTGTGGTGGGAGGAGGAGTATAGGACAGCTGAACAGACAGGGGCAGAAATTGCTCAAAAAAGAATGGTGAGTTCAACAGCTTGCTCCTACTGGTTCGCCGGTGATATGACAGCTTCGAATTAAAGGTATATCGCAAGCTGCAATCAGGAAAATCATTGAAAAATGCCAACTTGCTTATCTACCCAGCTGGAAAGTAACTAATTACACCACAAAATAGGTACACTTAAAAATACCAGGTCTAAACTAAGTTTTAACAGTAAGTCTTAATGACTGCCAAACAACTAAAAATTAACTTTTAAAACTGTGAAGTCTCATTACTCCTTATTTTAATAGTTTTTGGTCATTAAAAAAAAAAATTTAATTAAAAAATTTAATTTTTTTTTTACTTTTCCCTTCTGTCTCTTTTATTTAATTCAGTTATTTCTTACCCTCTCTTTTTTTTCACTGTCTATAACTGTCTTTACAAAGATTTTAATGTTGTACTGTTCACTTCCTGGTTTTAAAGTTGGAAGCCTGCAGAGACAGTGAATGCAGCTTGTCAAAAGTGTTGCAATCAGTTTGGTCGAAGGGAGAGTGTGATCCTCTCACTTCTCCCAGGGTCTTAGGGTCCTAGCTTCGTTTGAACTAACGCTGGGCTCTTCTCAGTTTCCTATTCGAGAAAGTGCCTGAAGAAAAGTTAGTGGGTTAATATAAATCTATGGAGCGGCAAGCACTGTTGGTTCACTGCTTCAAGCAATTTCTGTCTCATTGTCTCAGAAACTAATGTGTTCATCTGATTTGTCCAGCATAACCAATATCCATTATAATCAGGAAAGGGACCATCAGTCTTTGTCCTGTGACAGCTATTCTAATCTTAATTTTTAAAAAAATATTCTCATATAGATTATTTGTCAGTTTTCTTGATCAGTTAGCTGAATAATTTCTGGTATAGAATATTTACTATGAACTGTGAATAAGCAAACTGCAGATTACTGGCCACAGATTTTGATTAAGAGGTTCAAACACCAGAAGAGGTAATATGCACCATGCAGCATGATGAAGAGCAAAATGGTTCCAGAAATCTATTGATACTTCCTGCAATTTCAATTCAAGTTAAGCTAAAAAAGTGCCCAGATAAACCAATATTCCATTCCACTATAATGACAATGCATGCATTACTTTTAATACATATTTGATCTGGAAATACAGTTTTTGCATGATTTTCTCAATTACCCGCAGATCATCCCTGCTTTAAGTACAATGCACTTTTTTTTTAAAAAAACAGTTTTTGTTTTGCTTGCATTATAGTACAAATTGTGGGTAAATATGGCGCTTAGTCATTGCTCTGAGAAAATGCTACACATTTGGAGAATCAAATCCTAACTATATTCTCACAGTAGGGAGCTTGCATTAGTGCATGGCAGCAATCCAGGTATTGATGGATTGCCAAAATAGGCCTTAATAAATGCTTTCAGCTACCATTTCTGATTGAAAATGATAGACCTAAACTATAATTCATCTACAAGAAATGAAAATATAATCATCACTGCTGCCTTCAAAGACAATGCTGCTCTTGTTATGCTAAAAATTAAAGGCAATCATCACTATAAATATCCATGTTACTGTATATTCTGGCAAACAACAATCCTTCATGTAATATTTTTGAAAATACATAGCTTTGCATTATAAAAGCCACTGAATGATAATATAAATAGCTCTTTTTGTTTCTTTTCAGCTGTGGTAATATAGACAAAATAATCAAATCGTCAACAGTTACAGCTGTCATAGGATTAGAGTACAAATCTTGTCTGATCGCATGTACAGTTATTATATTTAGAATGCTTTAGACTACTCTTCGGTTTAACCAAATGTTTTGCACAAACAAATGCAAAAGAAATACAGGTCAGAAAACCCATCTGCGGCTCCTTCACTGGCTCAAGAGGTAAAGTCACCATCTTTGAGCCATGCAGACAGGTAAGGTTCCATGCTCAATCTCCTATCTGAGCTGAGTTAGTTGATCTTGGCGAGGGCTGTGGCAGGGTTGCTACAATGTGCTATTACAGTTTTAGTTAAGAAAGGGAGACGTCTTAAAAAAATAATCAGCCAAGGTTCCTGTTCCTGATAACTGTGCCACTGCTGGAAGTACATGTATATGAATGCTGCTGGAAGAGAGGATTGGGTTAAGCTACGACGTCCTCTACAGTCAAACAAAGAGTGATTGCCAGCTGTGGAATCATACTCCAGTGTGGGAGTCAAATATTTTAGGAGGGGAGGGACATAAAAGGGAGAAAATAATAAAACCAAACAGAGAAGCTATCAGAAGCAAAAGTTTTAATCAGACACCCATAGCTATTTCCTCAAAGTAGTTGTCTTTAAGTCTATTTTACTTTCCCAAAAGACATTTTGCCTACAGATAAATTCAGCTCCAAAATAACTAGGGTATCTTGTTCAAGTAAAACAATTTAATGGTTCTCAGTTCTGAAGAAGGATCCACACCAGAAATGTAAACTTGCCTGTTCTTTGATGCTGTTTGACCTGCTTTGTGTTTTCAGCATTTTCTGTTTTTGTTTCTGATTTCCAGAATTTGTTTTATTTCTAATTGTTCTTTTTTGTAGTTCTGAAAAAGTGTATACCTCAATAACTGTTTTTGTTTTTTTTTTCTAAATTAAACTGAATTGAAACATTTCAAGATTTCAAATCTTTTTTTTCTACATCTTTTTGTAAATCAAACAATCGCAGACACACTCCCGCGATTTCCTGGTGAGGGCTCTGGGTGGGCGAGGTTCCATGATTGCAATTTCAGAAGATTGGCCCTTTAATCTCGAATAGACATTCAGTAGTACACTGTCAATATAAAGCATTTTAGTGTAACTATTGAAAAAATTCTGTAGAAGTGTTGAAATTGTATATACAGCAAATAGAATGTTCAACTGTATAGCCAATCAGTAGTGTACAATTCATTAGGAGCCATGCTGAAACCAGATAGCCCTCTAGTCAGAGCACATATTGAGTACTATAACCAGTTCTGGTCTCTGAGAAACAAGGGAGACACTCAAGCACTTGAGACTGTTTAGAGAAGAGCCATGAGTTCCTGAATATCAGAGGTCTGAGGTATGAAGATATATGGGAGAAACTTGGGCCTGGAAGGGAGGCAGCTGAGAGGTGATCTTATAGAGGTGTACAAGATAGTAAACTGGAAAAGGTACATATGGACTATTACTTCAAATTCAATTCACACACAGGTTCAAACTAGTAAAAGGCACATTTAGGATGGATGTCAAAAAGTTTGTCTGCACAAAAGGAATGATCAACACATTGAATGGATTTCTAGGTATAGTAATGGAGGTAAAAATTCTGGAATTGTTTAGGAAACAACTGGATCTCACAAAAGGAAGGACTGTGGGGTCTTTCTGAATGGATGAACTACAAGGAATTGAATGGCCTATCTCATATTTATCTTGTGATCGTATAATATGTTGAGCATGCCACAAACACCAGTCACAAATAAACATCTATCCACCTATATTAAAAGGCTTGCATTTAACACAATTTTCCTGTAAGCTTCAAACTTACTGTCACATTTTAACCATCACACTTTAGATGTCATGCATTAGCGTATACTCTGCCTCACCATGAGCAGTGCCATGGAAGGTCTGCTAGCATTTCTAAAATTCTAATAAAATTAATTTTTCAAAATAATTGAATATGTTTATAGTTGTTTTCCAAGTGATGCCTGTTTCTGTAGTGTCAAAAAAAACATTGCTGCAGTACTAAGACTGCAGCAGAGGAGAGAGTAAATCCTTTAATTGCATAAAATCATCAGATTAATCAGGGATCTCCATGTGGTCCTTTCTGTCAATTGAGTCCTTAAGTGACAAAAAGCAAATGTTTACCAAGCACTGCAATAGCAACAAATATATTGGGAAAACCTTCCAGCTAGAAACACCACAGGGAGCATGGGAACTTTGTATTTTTCTACTGAAACATTTCCTATCTCTGTTGGAGGCTGGTGTGCTCCCATTCAATATAGAGTCAAGCTGAGATAACTGCTTTCCATAAAATCTGGAATGGCATCGCCACAAAATACAGCTCACAAAAGGAGATACTGACAAGTAGGAATCAGTGGGAAATAAGGCACAGGAAAGGTTTATAATTTCTGCACTGTGACTAATGCAACACTTTTCCTATAATGGCCCCTTTACATGTCGCCACTACAGCTGGCAGGAACACTGGAACATAAATGAGTCACTACTGCTATGACTAGATTTGCCTCAAGATGTGAATGTTTGCTGCTCCCACTGGATAGGGTCATTTTCTATGATCATAGGTAGGCTGACCTCACAGATACTTGTACAAGCCACTGCTGCAACTTTCACACTGAAGGCTTGCCTAATGGCTTTCCCAGCTATCATGGGCGTCCACAGCCAGAAATGAAAGTTGAGATTTGCGAATTAAGTGATGGCACATGCACAAGATTTGTGTGCCCCCATGATTGTTGTTTATTTGCTGGTGACGCTATAGATTCCAACCCACAAACCATAAGGGACAGATTCCACATCAGCAGCCGCAGAATGTCACATGTAAAGGGGGCATAAGCTTGTTTAAATTTGGCAAATTAAATTTTAAAAACTGTCTTTTCATCTTAATTAAAATTAAGATCATAAATTGAAATTACTCCAAAATAATTTTCTTATTTGAAAGGAACTGTACTAATCTTTCACCTCCTCCACAATGTCTTCCTTTTTTCTCCTTGATCTCCTGGACAAGGGTGCAGGCAGTCCTCTGATACCTCACAGAGTGGTTATTTGATTGAGGAAAGGGGGAGTTCGGGCATCAGTCCTTGCCTAATGTCTACTATGAAGACCCATGTAAGCACCAGATAATAGGGTTTTCAACTTCTTATAAACAAAACTCCAAACAATTGTGCAAATATAACAATCCATTGACCTCTATTGGGAAAGTACCTATGTGCAACTCATCAAACCTGAGGAACTAGGCTTTAGAAAGGCAAAATTGTGGGTCTTCTTGCCCTTGGGGAAAGGGATGAGGAAGTTGGGTATATGTATATTGTTTGTGATATATGAAATTTTATAACACTTATTGAAAAGTAATGTTCTGCTAATAGGTTAATAATTTGTTTGAGACCCAATATTTCAGTATCACATTTCTGGATATTATGACCATTTTTCCACAGAAATGATCTAACTACGAGTTATATTAAAATGTGATTTTAAGTTAAAGTTGGCTTTAAAAGGGTTAAGTTCACAGGACAGCAGGGCTATCAGGTGCATATTACATTTCAGACGAGGTGCCTGAACCGAACATCCTGGAGAAAATGAAAGATAATTTGACATTCAAGTAACCATTCAAAGTCAACTCACCTGTCACAACCCTATTTATTTAAACTGAGCAGGGATCATTGCCAAGTTAGGCTGATGGACTCGGGAGGGGCGGGCGGTGAAGTAACCAATTTTGACTAAAAGCTGACACTGGAGTATGGCTTTTAAAAAAAATACAGACATCAAAAAGTCAGTTAGGTAGCAGAATGCTATGAGAAGGTTAAAAAAGGACTGGAGACTGCAGGGGGAATGGTTCTGCCTTGGGCTGTAGGATAGGAAACAGAGGAGTTATTCTGTTTAAGTTAATTGAGAACGATTCACTAAAGTGGGATAGCGTCGCATGTTTTTATTTTGTATAATTTCCGATTGAACTAATTGATGCTAATACCTCAGGAATAAAGTCCTATGGGAACAGAGTGGGCACATGGGATTACTGTTCATGTCGAGGATAAACACCAACACAGACTGGTTGGGTCAAACAGCCTGTTTCCATGTTGTTTCTATGTAATTATGTATAATGTATGGGAAATAAAACAATGTATAAATCAAACCAAATGTGACCTCATCTTGTGTCCACCATCGGGGAGAGTGAAGAAATATACATGCAAAAGACACAGATACCTGGTCCAGATTGCATGGGGTTTCTATTGTTACTCCTCCCGGGTCTTGTTATAGTATTAGCAGATATAGGGCCACGCGAGTCAATCCCTATAAAAGATACTCACTCAGACCGCTTACGGGAGCAACTGACACGACTGAACCCGAGAAGGTGTATACGGCAGACCTGAATGCGTAATAATCAGCTATAACCTGGATACATTTTATTTAGTCACATTGGTTTTTTCGTTAACTCTTCCCCCCCCTCCCAACAACTGAGAATAGGAAACGCAGTAGACTTTGAACAATAAACCCAGTTAGTTGCAGTTGCTTCATTAATGCAACAGCACGTGGCCTTCCACCTCTCTTTCCTTTCACAGAGCCTTCTGGAGTTTGATTGATATACCCAACTTCCCCACCCTTTCCCCCGATGTGGAGATGCCAGTGATGGACTGGGGTGGACAAATGTAAGGAATCTTACAACACCAGGTTATAGTCCAACAATTTTATTTAAAAATCACAAGCTTTCGGAGATTATCTTCTTCGTCAGGTGAGTAGTGAATGAGAGGTTCTCAAATCGCATATGCGATTTGAGAACCTCTCATTCACTACTCACCTGACGAAGGAGATAATCTCCGAAAGCTTGTGATTTTTAAATAAAATTGTTGGACTATAACATGGTGTTGTAAGATTCCTTACATTTGTCCCTTTCCCCCAAGGAAGGAAGGTCTACAACTCCACCTTTCTGCAACCCAATAGGTTGCAGACATGCACTTTTCCAATTGAAGATTATGGTCAGGTGCAGAGACCTTCGCTGATTTTCCTCCCTCTAGTCTTGGAATTTAAAGGGCAACTGTAGAGCTCCACCACTGCCCAGGCTGAGATGAGTTGACCCAGCACAGACCAAGGATTGAACCTGGGACCTTTCTAGTCTGTATAGCTCAGTACCACACAGCTTAGTGCATCTATCCATGGAGGGACTGGCAAAGCACAGTGTTACTACTTTGGATAATTTTACAAAATATAACAACAACCTGCTGTCATCCATTAAAATCTGCCCTGAGTCCAATTGTAGGACTCCCCCTACCACTGCAGCTGACAAGAACTAACTCAGCAGAAATCAGTGATCGAAGCTGCATTTTTTCCATTTCTAATGGCTTAATGAAACCTAAAGAAACCAGCTGACTGAATGAATAAAGGAAAGACAACATGCACAAAAAAAGAGGTTTCTCTGATAACAGTGCTGTACATCACCAGCACCTGACACTTCAACCTCTGGCCTAATATGTGCTTTGTTTTCTCTGACACCTGCTGATTCAGAGATGAAAAAGTAGGAAGCTTCAACCTACTAATTACCAGCCACAAGTGGTGATTTACAATGACACAAGGCTCCCAAGTCTCTTCACAGAAACACACTCTAGTAGGTGTTCATTGTCATTTAGGGAAAAAAGAGTCACGGCAAAATGTTGTGAACATATCCTGGTAACAGTCATTTGCAGATGGGTGCAAATAACTGGGTTTATTGTCCAAAGTCTAATGTGTTTCCTATTCTCAAGTGTTGGGAGGAGGGAAGAGTTCATGAAAAAAGCTGACATGACAAAACAAAATTCATCCAGCTTGTTGCTGATGTATTAGCTCTCAAATGAATTATTAACCTATCAGTACAAGATCGCACCTCAGTAGATGTATTAACATTTCATCCATCACAAAGAGTATCGTAGCTTGAATATGCTTATGCTACATATATTTTCAAATCTTGAAGCAGAGAAAAGTGATTTGAGGGCTATTATAAGCTTGAAAGTCACTGTTCACATGCAAATGTAGCATTGAAACCCTATTCTGCACATTTTCTGCACTTAGTAGCATAATCTACTCCAGTTAGGTACAGTTTCATTACCTTAAATGTGCGTATATTTATGCAATCAGTGCACAATTAACCAACGTTTTAATACACCCCTTTCTCACCTTCAGAACTATTAAATTTTAAATGTTTATCCGAACATGTTTATGTTACTTTTCACCAACTAAAATGTGCCTGTAAATAAGGACCCATCTCTCATTTTATGGTTAATATTTTGAAACAAGATAGTCTTACACTTGTGTAAAGTGGTCACTGCTTTATTTTTAAAAACTACCCGTTATTAATTATTTATTGCATATTTCTGAAATGAAGAAGATAATTGAGCATCACACGGTTATGGCACATGATCAGCTTTGGCTCAAATCTGCTAAGAATCCTGCAACCTTTTATACAAAAATTGCCATACTCCGGCAGCAAATATGCTACATGGTCGCACTGCAACAGGTATGTTGGCCTGGCACATTGGAGTAAAATCACATTGTTATGTCTGCCATCCCCCCATGACTTTCACATCTCAGATGTGCCAGCAGGGAACGATGTCTGTGAAAGCCAGGTGCTCTTCACTGGGAGGGAGGGGAGAACACAAATTACATAGAGAGTGATGCTGGGTTCCTCTCATGCACTCCCTAGAGGTCAGCTTAAGAGATGGACCGATAAAGGCCTGAGAACATTACATAATCACGGAAACATCTAAGGAAAGGGAGTAAAACAAAATAAATGTCAAAATGGTTGAAGAGAAAGTGAAATAAAGAGAATGAGTTGCAAATTAAAATATTCAGATATAAAGAAAAACATAGGAAAATCCAGGAAAATCCAAGTTCTGAGTAGCATTCCAGCTAACCACATTGTTTTGTACTCTAGTGCTGAAAACAGTGGACACATGCCAATGCAATGATTTCTATTTTCAAATGAGAGTGAGTCCAGGTTTTTAATGAACACAGTCACAAATGTAGATTTAACCTTGAGTGAAACTATTAGTAGACAGCGGAGACATGGCTTTGTATTGAATCCAGAATTTAGGTGTATTGAAAGAATTTTTAAAAATTAAATTCAAATCTTTACGTAAAACTATTTTTTTTTAAAAGGGACACTGCATTATTGTGGAACCTATTGGGATATGAGAACAGTACTACATAAGGGGCCCGAATTTAGCAGGCCTGCGGGTTCCCAGCGGGTGGTCCTCCGCGAGCGTGGTCAACACGCTCGGCGAAATTAGTGGGTTGCCCACGCGATCGTAGCAGGCAACCCACTAATAGGAATCAATTACCTGCTCCTCCGGGGTCCACGGCGCTGGCCTGCGCGTCGGTCGGGCTGCGCATGCGCAGTACGATCTGTCAGCTGGAGGCTCTCTAGTTAAAGGGGCAGTCCTCCACTGACAGATGCTGCAACCAATAGAACAAATTGCAGCATGGAGCAGCCCAGGGGGAAGGCTGCTCCCAGTTTAATGATGCCTCACCCCAGGTATCATCAGATGGGGTGAGGAGGAGGGGGAGGACACAGATCTTCCCCCCGGCGGGCGGGAGGAAGCGGCCTGCCTCTGCCACCAAGAAGGCCTGGCTCGAGGTGGCAGAGGGGGTCACCTGCGCCACCAACATATCGCCCACCTGCATACAGTGCAGGAGGCGCTGCAATGACCGCAGTAGGTCAGCCGCAGTGAGAACACGAAGTCTTTCCCCTACACTCCGTCTGCCACAACACTGCCCCCACCCCACATCTCCTTCGGCACCGCCAACACTATTCTGTCACATCACCCTTCATACCCACTCACACCCCATCCTCATCTTACCTCCACCTACTCACCTCGCCAGTACTCACCCTGCCACTAACACGCAACCCACTCCTCATACAATCTCATTGCTCCATCCCATACTCACCCTCTCGTGCATCTCCCTCACGGCCAGCCTCACTCAACCTGCCACCACCTGTGCTGCAGCCACAGGGCATGCATCACATATGTGCAGTAGGCAGCGTAAGGCAAACGTCTCATCAGCATGAAGGGGGTGCACAAGGGTGTCTGAGGGTTTGTCATGGGTGTTACCCATATTGAATTTCAGAGCAACAAACAGCACACATTATATTGACACCACCACTGCCATGTCTCCGCGAATCCTGTCCGTTGTGTCCAATAATGCCCGCTCCTGGGTATCACTATGAGGACCCACCACTGATGCCACCCATCGTGTTACTGCAGAGTAGGTGCAGGTGTATTTGCAGGGCTCGTCCGCGCAGATGACTGAGAGACATCGGCGGTGTAGCCGGCTGCACCCTGGAAGGATGCGGAGGAGAAGGTGTGGAGGGCAGTGGTGACTTTGCCAGCGACAGGTAAGCAGTTGGTGCTGGGGCCAGCCAGGAGCAGCTCGGCATGAAAGAGGCTGCAGATCTCCACGACTACATGTCGAGTGAATCTGCGCCTCCCTGTGCACTGCTGCTCGGAGAGGTCCGGGGAGCTGCGCCTCGGTCTGTGGACCCTGTGGCGAGGGTAGTGCCCTCTGCGACGCGTCTCTCTCTGTGGTAGCCCTCCCTCCTGCTGTGCAGGTGGGCGTGCAACAACACCGTGTTGGGGGGATCCACGTCCCTGCGGCGGACGGCGTGGACTGCGAGGCTGCTGGTGCTGGTCATGCTCTTCGTCCTCCGAGGGTCTCCACACACCACCCATCTGGCAGGTGTTGGTCTGAGCGGTTGTGCAGGGTAGGTGTGTGGTTCCTCGGACTGGGGCTGCGGTTTTGTGTCGGTCTGTCCTCTGGCTTGGCGGGGAGTAGTGGAGGGCAGGGGTTGCCCTATGTGACGTGGTGGCCTCCTGCGTGGGTGAGGGCTCTCCCCCGTGGAGCGCACCTTGGCACCTGCCACAGGCTGCTGGCTGCAACACGCCTGGTTGGAGGGAGACTGTTTCCCCCAGTGTGGGAAACTCACTGCCTTGAACCTAAAATCCCACACTTCCTCTTTTGACAGCTGCTTCAGCTCATTAACTGACCACAACGAGCAAGGTAAGTACTCTCAAGTGGAACCCCGCTGGCTTTAATTGCCTGCGGGATTCCCACCAGCGGGGCTTGCGCGCGCAGCCCCGCACGTCAGCGCGGTACCCGGAAGTGGCCGGGATTTCGTCGCGATCCGGTCACGTGACCGGAGATCGGGATTTTCGGGGCCACCCCGCTGGGAACCCACCGGAAACACGCTCCTAAAATCGAGCCCAAGGTGTTTGTTTCTTCAATCTTTACGAGAGTAAAGCAATAAAAATAACTCTACATGAGGATTATAAAGAAAGTTGAAAGTCAGTACACTCAACGAGTCTACATTCCATTACAATGTGCAGAATAAAACTGACAGAAGTCATGATCTTTGAATAACCAGAGATCCCAAGGGAGAAGAATCCTGCATATTCTTTCTCTTAACTGTAATCAAGCATAGATCGCAGAAAGGAGGGGCAGCTTTGCAGAATTGTAGTGCAGTCACACATTAACATCCACTCCATATAAGTAAAGACATTATAGACTTCTACAATTGGATGGTCTTCGTTACTGTACACCGAAGACAAAGAATACTTGTAATTAAAAGGATTACAGGCAGTAAGTAATGTTCAAATCATTGAGATTCTTTTTAACTGAATTTCTCAATTTCTTTGCAAGTAAGATATTGGTTCAATGTAAATTATTTAAAAGAAATGCTCTAAACAGATACAAGACACTTCCCCACTTTAGATCAATTTGACATATTGACAGAATTAATTACAACTCTACAAGGGCATGTTGACTTTTCAGTGAAAAAAAATGTCAATCAATATTCACACTGTTGCTCCTTATTTGGAAGCAGATTAAAAAGTTGGTCAGGGAGAGAGCCTCTCTCCCACATGGTGCAGCTTGAAGGTGGTCATTGACAAAAGTCCATGGAGATTATCAGAAAGCTTGATTGTTTCATGCTCTCTACCAACAGATTTTTAAAAACAAAAAATGTAAGAATATAAAATATAACATCTTACACCACCACCATAAACTGATCTAAAAGCACTGAATTTGGATGTTCTACAGAGTGTATTATTATGAAGGACATGCAATACTTTCATTATAACAAAAGGAACCATAAGCAATAGAAATAACAAAACTCATTAGGATGTGAGAACAGCACCACAAAAGATGCTTCTTTCTCCAGTCTTGCTCACTACATATGGATTTTACAGAAAGTTGAAACTCAGTACACAGCAAAAATTAAAAATTCTATTATAACCCATGGAATAAAACTGGCAAAACCCATGGTCCTTCAGAACTAAAGATCCTGAAAGAGAAGAATCCCTCATATTATTTCTCTCAACTGTAATCAAATAGATCCCAGAGAGGAGCAGCATTACAGAACTGTACAGTCATACATTGCCACCCATTCAATATAGCAACATTTTTATTGCTAATGTTTCAATCTATTTGAACCATGCCTTTGAAGAATATACAAATAATGAAAATGATTGAGACAAAATTGTACCTAAAAAAAAAATGCCAGCAGTGCAACAGTTAATGGAAAACAGAAGAAGTGCTTATATAACAGCAAAGGATTTATCCTGAAGTGTCATTTTTCATCGGTTAATAAGCAGGCAGTGGACTAAATGAGAAAGTTCACATAACTCTTTTATTCCACATAATAACCATGACTGTGCAGAACACTAAAATACAAAGTGCTTTTCAGTTTCAATTTATCATGCATTGTACCTGCATCTGCACAGGTTTATTTCATTTCCTTTCCAGTTAAGGTAATTTGCAGAATAAATTATATAGAGGATGAAAACATTGGTACCTTAGCCGCTTTGGGATAGTTAATAAAACCTAATCTTTAAAGAGTCGGCAAAAAGTCTGTGCACATTGACAAAAGGCAGTTTGGAGAAACTCTCACTTACCCAAATTAAATTTGCTCCTCTTATTCGTCCACTGTACAACAGTATTGTTGTGCACAAATGAACTGTGAAAAAAATTTAGTCTAGAAGACAGAAAATGGCACAACTCTATCTCATACATCCTGTGATTGCCTTAATGGCAGCTACAAAACTTGCTCATAGACAAATATATCAGATGAACTCTCTGATGTTGGCCTTTCTTTTAATGATTCACCACATATTTCAGGAAATGATCACATGTATATCAAAAAAAGAGATTGCTTCAATAGAATGCAACACCAAGGCTTGGATCAGAAAGTAATTTCCGTTTCTATTTGCGCTGACTTAACCCCTTTTAACTCTCCTGTAATCTTTGAGTGGCATTCACCTGTAAAAGCTAGATTTATTACACAACCGTACAAGGCATCAAAGCTTCAATTACCAATGACTGCACCGAAACAACAAGCTGATCCCATTTTCTCAGTACGTATTGTGCTGATAAATTATCAGACATCCTCATATGTGACAGATGGAACAATTACTCTCATTTTACTTAAAAACAAACAATTTGTTTTAAAAGAAAAGTTAATGCTTCTAATACAACCCTACTGAAATGTCCACCTTTAAGTTGGGGTTAATATGATGCTTGAAGTCCCAACATATGTCACGGCTTTCATTTTTCCTAGCTTCTTAGATTCATGTTAAATCAACAAAACTTATACTCTGTGGGTTTTGGCATTTATTATATATTTTAAGCGGATATTCCAACGCTAATTGCATTTTAAAAAATAATTCAGTTTCTTTTTATACACAGCCTCACTGTAATTTATCTTTAAATGGAAATTTGTAGCATCTGTTGATGGCAAGTAAATGATTTAGAACTGCAGCTAGTGCTTTCTAGTGTGTCCATATAATCTTCAAGGGAAAAAAACTGGTTTGGCGTCAGGTTTCAGTGTTTGATTCTCATTTCTCAGTTTTCTATGTACAGGTTCTGTAGCAGACAAAATGAGGCAGAAAAGGCATTTTTTCTCTCAGAAATGGGATATTGTGCTAAAAACTGGCTGAAAATCAGGAAAACTCACCACAAGGTTGACAGGATCAAGTAGACACCACTGGGATTCAGAAAACATTTGCTATAAAGTATATCATTATCATCAAGCATTTGTGGCCTGAAAATTCTATACACAAAACAGTCCTTGGCTCAGAGAATGAAAAATGGTAGCACAGTCCAGATTTTACATCAACATTATGGGAAGTTTCAAGGGTAAAAATCTGATGTTTTGAAAGCACAAGTACATAGTTATTGTAATACTAGGCTGTAAATAATTACCTTTACCCCAAAAAAAATGCAAAAGCATCAAATACTTTATATTTGAAAAAAAAATCAGTTTTTTTAAAACCAAAAAAAAATCAGTTTTTTTAAAACCAAAAAAAAATCATCTTTATCAAAATGAACAAAATTGAGCAGTTAGCAACTCTAAAATACTAATGCAAATTCAAAATATATCAAATGTATATGGTAGTACTCACAGATGGTTATCTTCTGAGCAGTCATCCTGTTCCTTTTGATTTGAATTAGAACAGGTAACCAAAGTCTTTGGATTTGTATTCTTGCTTAGCTCCCTTCGGAATGGTACCCGATTAAACTTATTTCTGACGAGTTCATTTCCTGAGCTTAAGGCAGGGGTTATTACATCCACTGTGTTGTGTAGTAAACCTGAAATAAAATTCAGCCATTTTTTCCTGCACATTTGCTGGCTTATTTCAAATTTCAACACACTAACATATAAAATAGCAAAACGTGGCATAACTTCAAGTTATCCAGTCAGTTATTTGTGAAGATAATTGTTGGCTAATTTTTTTATGAAATGAATTATCAAGAATGTATTTTTGACTTTTACATTCATTTTTTAAAGTTAAAAGCAGTTCATTTTTAAATGAAAAAATCTGGTTCTAAATACTTCAAATCAGAAAATTGCTGCCGTTATATTAGGAAATAAACCCTGAATTTCCAAAGCTGAAAACTTGATTTGGCTTTTTAAGGGCCACAAAAACTACACAAAAGAAAATTTTAGTGGTGAAAGATTTTTTATTCACAGGGTCTTAAGTGGAATAAAATGGCCGTATGTCTATAATAACAACCAGCTAACTAAGTGATTAGGCAAATACAGAAGGATCACTAGCTATAGATTATAAGCAGAGGACTATTGATAACTTGCCGCCAGCTATAGTTTCTGCTGCTGTCTTTCTGTGCCGTAGGAGTCTTTCCAGCTCGTTTTCTTCTGTAATCTGAGTAATGGTTGTCACTGTTCCAACTTTACTAGATTTCTACAGGAGAAAGAAAATAAAACCGTTACAAAAACACAACTGAAAGTTAGCACACAATAACATGGGCATCTTCA
Organism: Heptranchias perlo; assembly: GCF_035084215.1. Classification (NCBI taxonomy): domain Eukaryota; kingdom Metazoa; phylum Chordata; class Chondrichthyes; order Hexanchiformes; family Hexanchidae; genus Heptranchias; species Heptranchias perlo. The sequence continues at coordinate 16,370,901 of NC_090345.1, read as the reverse complement.
TGCTCTGGACAAAATAAGCAGCTTCGGTTCCTGAAAGTATCGGTTAACTACCTTCATTAACTGGTAGTAAAAACCTCAAGTTATACTTCTGATCGCAAACGAGTAAGGGGCCACGTTTAAGAGTCTGCTTGCAATAGTGAATTGTCATAATTTGCAACAAAAAATGTTTCATTTTCTGGAATCTTTCCTCCCTTAAAGGGGACCTCTCCCATATTTAAAGAAGGATATTTATAGTTTTGTTAGAAGTGAGATCCTGTACCATATGTTCTGAACAAGAACTTTTTTTAACATTGCATTTTCAGCCGATGAGGGGCGAGGGAAATATTGTCGCTCCCTTCTCACAATGCATTCTGGATAAGATAATAATCAGTATCTCCAGCTTGCACTTTGCAGCCCTGCTTCATAACTCTCTACAGAATATTATAACACACAAAAAAATTCTTTCCAGTTCAAATTTTGTGAAAAATTAAACAGCACAAGCTGGTCACGGTAATGCTATCTTACCCGGAATGAAAGAACAATAACAGTGTTTCCCACAAAAGTGTTACAACTTGGATTTCCCCACAATACCACAGAGCACAGTTCATAAAAATATAGGTCAGGATTTTGTGAAATAATGATTAAAATTTACAACTGAGCAAGTAAAGCAGGTTTCTTTTACAAATGAGCATTGTGGGCATCCAGGATTAATTTGCAACACTTAACACCAACATTATACCAAATAAACACAGCTGGATTATTTTATTCTGACCCATAATATGCCTGCCATCAAACCAGATGCAAATTTCTCAAACAGATTTGCACAATTGTTCCTAATCTCAAGAATCCAACAAGTTCACAAATATGTTTTATGAATACAAATTTCACACTTGACAATCTGGCCGTGGTTCAGCAGTGAATCTGACTACCATGACAGATAAAAAATCTTTGATTGAGTGGACAAAGTTTCAGAGAATAAAATGTGGAGCAATTAATCTCAGAGCTTGAGAGGATACATGTTAAGAGGTGGGAGGAGACTGGTTGAAGGATATCATATAAAACACACAGTAGCATTGGTGAGTGCTTTGACAGCAGCATATTATGTGTCAGGATGTGGCTGCCTAGTAGTGAGAACCTTTGCTTTTCACGAACATAAATACATCACAATTCACAGCATTGTAACTGCTGCTCAGAATCAGTGCTGTGAGAAACAGGTTAATTGCGAATGAAATTTGTAAAAATTCATTAAAGGGCATAAACAACTGATTGTGACATGAATGAAACAAGACATAATAATAAGATTTACAAGAGGTTATAATGAGGCTCGAAACAAAAAGAGAAATAAAAAAAAGAGGGAAAGATTAAAGAAAAAGAACAAGTTTGTATTAATATAACATGTTACAGCATCTTTCAAAATGTCTCAAAGCACTTAATTTATAATGAATCATTTTAAGGTCAGTAATGGTTATGTAGCTGAACACAGCAGCCATTTTGTGCACAGGAAAGTCCCTTTGGAGTTAATCTTTTTTTTGGTGGTGCTGTTTGAAGGAAGATGTTGGCCAGGATACTGGAAGAAATCCCTGCGCTCCTTCAGGATGTGCTACGAGATCGTTAACGTCCACTTGAACCACCAGAACAGGCAGCTGAGGCATTGGTTTAATGTTTCATCCAAACAACATGATCAGAAACTAGGACTGAATACAACAACTGAATCCAAAATTAGGATTCCTATTTTGATCTGACTCTCATTTTCATTTCTTTTCCCCCTCCTTTTCCACTGCTGAAGCGGTCAACTCCTGCTGGGATATGGTTCCACTGGCACCAGGAGTAATCCAATACCTCATCAACTGGTCATTGGCTATGGGCGAGTCTAAAAATAATTATTGATGAGCTATTCAGTCATAAGTTAGCTTCCAGCTAACCCCAATCCTGTCCTCATCTGATATCTGGATACATGCACATTTCAGCAATGATTACTGGATAAACATCAGGAATGAGAATTGGAGTGATTTTCCCTCCATAGCTGATGAAGGCCAACTGTAATGTGTCCACTGCCACCCTTCCTAAAATGAGATAATTAGCACTGAACTGAAATTGAAACTGGAACCTTGCGTTCTGCATAGCTCAGTTGCACACTGTCATTGGGAGAGCTGCATCTGAGTTTTCTAATATTGCAGCTCCCCACATGCACATACACACAACGATCTGTTTTTCTAATTGTATTTCATTTTTTTTTCAAGCTGCAGCACTTGTGTTCAAAAACATGAAGCTATGCCTATTTGAATGCCAGTATTTATTGTACAAAGCATTGAATCAATTTGGACTGTGGACAACACATCAGAGTCCAAACCTAATACACGGCATCTGTTGTCTGTGCACCCAACAGTCAACAGTAGTAAACCTCTTTACCTTGTTTATTCACAACCATTAGGTCATCTCTCTCACATTGGACTGGTTAGGCAGATGTTGCTTTATAAGGAAACAAAACAAAGCCCATAGTTATCCAACTGGAGTCACTTTATTTCACTTCCTGTTCTCTTATATTTCTAGTCCATATGAGAAATACAACAAGGAGAGGTCAATTAGAGGGTGGAAGAACCCCACATACAGAAAAAGGGCCAAATTGACTCAGGTCACTCTTAGGCATTTTTGACAATAGAGTATGCGGGGTTTTGTCGACAAGTTGTATGACTGGCCTCACAGTTAAAACGAAACCTAAATCGACAAAGAGAAAAATTATTTTTTTAAAAATACATGGGAATTAAACTCAAAACTTACCAGCATTCCTTTGAGTTCCTGTAAAGCATTATCTTCTTGAGGTTTATTCTTAAGCAATGGAGTCTAGAAAGAAGCAAATAGACTGTAACCAAGAAGAGCAAACCACCCAGATACAAAACTGATTAGCTGCATTAATGGTTGCAACCAACAGTCTCCAAAGGATTCTGAACTAAATAATCTGTACTGTTCTATTAGGAAAATGGGGACAATGAAAGAAAACAAACAGATGAACTTTGGTGAAAAGCCTTTTCAGAAACTAAAACAATAGGAGGAAGTAACATTTGTCAGAGTTAATTATATGCTTGCAAACTGCAATTTACAATTACTTTTAAACCTTGTGAAATCTTGACTAATCTGATTGTTGACACATTTGGATGTTACTGAATTAGACAAAATTATGTCCATTGGTACAAAGTTTATTTAGTGCAAATCGAAGTGCATATCTGGAAAAAAAATGAAAACAAAACAAAGGAGGGATGCAAATGTTATTTTGCTTAAAAATTTCAAATGTTTCTATAGATTTAAATAGTTAAGAATTTTAGCAATAGCTTGGAAGAATTCATAGTATCATTCAGATATTATAATGGATTGCAATTACATTTATTAGGAATCTGATAAAAGCTTGATATTATAAAAATAGCTGGCACCCAACCCTGTACTGAATTGATGCAGCCAAGACTAAAGTGGCTAAATCCAGTGTCACCACCTTGCACCTTAGCACTGTAGGTGTGTAAAGGTCCTGAGGGATTGGGCTGTAGGAAGATAAGTTGTGGCTCCTCCCACCCCAGGGAAGTTAAGTACATGAGGCAAAAGTCAGAATGTTCATGGCTTAAAGGAGGATAGAGGTGGATGGATGAAAGGTAAAGTGCTGCTGCAGTTGCTGACTTGAACCATTGCTACCAGTTATTATTATATGAACTCTGTTCTATATAAATAACTATTGGGAATTTGTCGGGAAGAAATTGAACACCCTGTTACCTGGAGTTTCTGTGGCCTTCATATTTGTTATCAACTGAAAGAAAACAACTCAGGACTCCAATTACTTAATTCCAATGATGAACTTGCTCTGCTGCACCAGTGTGAGATTTCCAGTTCCCCCATTCATCGTGGAGACTGATAATTAATTCTATGTATGTAGTTCTACAAAATTATGTCTGGTGGATACTCATTTGAGGCTGCCTGACTTAAGATTATTATTCTATCACTTTTTCAACAGATTTCATACTTTCAAAAGGAAGAGAAATGCATTACAAGTTTGTAATAAAAATAAATTGTAATAACTGTTGTGTTACCCTGTTAGTATGATTAACTTTCTTAAGGTGAACACCCTTCTTAATTCTCTCCATCATTTCATCAACTGCTTGTTTCTTCAGGTCGTCTAAAGGGTCTCCTGTAGGAAAATTTACCTCATGGATTTGAAAAGTAATAACTCGGAAAACAAATTACTCACACATACAGCTGGTGTGTACCTTTATCATATACTGCACACACTTTTGTAAACATTGTGCTTCACGCTTGTGTAGGCTTAAAACTACAGTAGTGTTTTTTATAACTCACTAGTTTTGCACACGAGTTGCTGAATGAAGTCATTTAAATATCTGCAACGACTTCCTTATTTTAAAGAAAAAAATGCAAGAAAGATAGGCATACTAGGGCTGATTTTTTTCAAATTGCTCTAAAAGCATGTAATAGAATACCAATGTATCCCTGTGATTTTTATTTACAGCTGCAATTTGCCTGTGGCGTTGTACGCAACCAGCTGATGAATATAAATTTTTTCTTGTATATAAGATGGTCATGGAGCTGGGGGACTTCAGAACCTCACTTCACAGTGCTGCCCAGAGCCTACAACTACATTGTGACAGTTAACATAGCAAAATTGAATAGGAAAGGTGAGACCAAAGGAAGCGAACTTAACCCACTTGTTTACAAAGCAAAGGATGGTCGTAATGTAGTTCGAATACAGTATAATTGGAACAGCAGCAGCAGCATCACACCTGGGGCTCGATTTTGAAAGGGCGGTGGGGATGGCAGTAGGGTGGGTGTCAATGGGCGCGTGGGTAACCCAACTACGAAAATCTTATCATTTCCCATGCGATCGCAAGTTAATTGGTGGTCCTTTACGTGGCTTCCGGGTTTGCCGTCCGAAAGCTGCTCAGTGGGTGGACTGTGCACCCGCATAACAGGCCGTCAGCTGGAGTGGTTCTATTTAAAGGGCCATTGCTCCAATGGCTTTTGCTGCAGCAAACACCAAGAACACATAATATGGAGCAGCACTAGGGCAAGGCTGCTCCAAGGTTCAACGATGCTCACTGCAGCAGCTACTGGAAGGGGTGAGGAGGAGGAGGGAAGTGTCTTACCGCGCAGACGGAAGGGAGTGTCCTGCCTCTGCCACCAAGAAGGCCTGGCTCGAGGTGGCAGAGGAGGTCCCCAGCAGCAGCAACATCTCCCACACTTGGGTCCAGTGCAGGAAGCGCTTCAATGACCTAACTAGGTCAGCAAAAGTGAGTACACTTATTGATTCTCCTGCATTTCATGTTCCACATCACCGCCAACCACCCCCCCACCACCCCAACTCATTCTGCACTGCCAAGACTACTCCATCACATCACTCTTCACACCCACTTCAGGCTCATCCTCAACTTACCTGCATTACCTCAGCACTTCCTCACCTCCCCATTAGTCACTCCACCACTACCAATCACCCCAATCCTCATCCAATGTGATGTCTCTGTCGCATTCTCACCCTCTGATGCATCTATTTCACGGTCAGCTTCACCCAAAGCAATGCAATCATCGGTTGGCCACTTCACCATCACTCACTCACACGTCTGTACTTTCTCCCCTTCTAGGAGAAGAGAGCACAAAATGCATGCGTGAGGGCGAGGACTGGAGGGAGGCCACAACAAATAGTGGTCCTCACAGATGCAGGGCAGGAGGCGCTGGAGATCAGCCACATCCTCGAGTGCCTGTCCATCGGGGACGGCAAGACTGGCACCCCACAAATGTCTGGTGACACAACTTTAACATTCATCACACACAACATGAATTGATCTTAACAATGATTGGCATGTTGAACACCTCAGTATGCTCATCACAACATGACACATCTGTGATGATGCTTAATATTGCCTTCTGTTCTCTTAGAGGCCCTCCAACGACCACAGTGATGGGAGAGGGCGATTCCTCAGAGGAGCTCCAGGCCTCTGAGGGCGCACCATCACATCTTAACGAGCCATCCACCAGCACAAAGATGCCTGAGATAGTTTCGCTGAATATATTTAAGAAGGAGCTAGATAGATTTCTACACACAAAAGGCATCAAGGGGTATGGGGAGAGAGCAGGAATATGTTATTGAGATAGAGGATCAGCCATGATCATATTGAATGGCAGAGCAGGCTCGAAGGGCCGAATGGCCTACTCCTGCTCCTATTTTCTATGTTTCTATGTAAGTGCGGGAATGTCTGCGATGGAAAGAAGGCTAGCCTCCGTTGAGCTTCAAGCACGGCTCACAAATAAATCCATTCAGGCCCTGACAACGGCCGCTTGGACTCAGGGTGAACAACATTCTGCTGCCTTAAACAGGCTGATAGATACTTTAGAAGTGGCCTTACAAGGCATCACGCAATTCCTCCAAACTGTTGTCTAGCAGGGTGGTAGGAATAATGTGGGCCTAGCCCAGAGAGGGATGATGGCGAAAGGAAACATGGAAGTGGAGATGCCACTCAAAGCACTCCCACGTCTCACCCATTGCCCCCCTCTGAACCAGTACCCGCAATGCTGCCTCCTCTCCAGGTGGCCGAGTCAGCACCTGCGCAGGTGCAGGTGGAGCAGTTTTTGGAGGGGCCCTCACAGGCTCCAAAACGCAGAGGGCATAGGCTGAAAGCATCTAAGCAGTCAGGGCATTAACATGAGCAACCTGCCACTACCTCTGCTGCAGCCACAGGGGATGCACCACGTAGAAGTGGTAGGAAGAGAAAGGCTAAGGTTTTGTGATCACGAAGGGTATGCACCAGGGTGTCTGACAGACTGTCATGTTTTTCATTTATATTTGGTTTTTGTTATATTCACGTTGAATGTTATCATTCTCATCACTACTGCCATGTCTTGCCCATTCTTGACTGGCTTTTGTGATTGCGCCCTTTCATGAGCTTCACCATGAACGGCGACACTTGATGCCACCCATTGGGTCGCTTTACAGTGGGTGTATAAGTAGTTGCAGGATTGTTTTGTGCGGGGGGGGTGGCAGAGCTGGTGTTGGCGCTGGTCTTTGCAGGTGGTGAGAGGACTGGACTCTTCACACTGTCTGATGTTAGGAGAACCGTTCACATATCAGTGACTCCCTGGCCACACAAGCAGCCAGGTGAGCCACTGTTCTGACCATGGGTTCGTCGTCCTCCTCCTCCTCTGCCTCCTCAATGTGGATGGCAGATGTGGATGGGGTCTCCTTAAGAGGCACCCCTCTCTGTTGTGCCATGTTGTGCAGGACACAACACACAACTATAATGCGTCCCACTCAGTCTGGTGCGTATTGAAGCGCTCCCCCAGAACGATCAAGGCACCTAAATCGCATCTTGAGCAGCCCTATAGCATGCTCAATTGTAGACTTGGTGGCGATGTGGCTGCCATTGAATCGATGCTATTGCTTGGGAATGGGGTTCCTTAGAGGTGTCACGAGCAACGTGTGCAGGGGGTATCCCTTGTCCACGAGGAGCCTGCCCTTAAGGGTGTTCGGTGCGTGGAAGCGGCCTGGGATGTTGGATTCCCTCAGAATGAAGGAATCATGGCAGATGCCAGGGAATCTGGCACACACATGAAGGAATCTTTTGTGGTGGTCACAAACGAGCTGAACGTTGATGGAGTGATAACCCTTTCTGTTGATGAACAGTCCTGGCTCATGTGGCAGTGCTCGTATTGCTATATGGGTGCAATCGATTGCACCCTGTACCCATGGGAAGCCAGCCACAGAATGGAATCCCACTGCCCTCTCCATCTGAGGTCGTCCATGGGAAAGTTGACGTAATGCAAGGCACTGCGAAACAAGCCGTCGGTGACCTACCTTATGCACTTGTGTGCAGACGACTGAGAGACCCCGGCGATGTCACCGGTGGCACCCTGGAATGATCCGGAAGCGAAGAAGTTGAGGGGAGTGGTGACTTTAATAGCAACGGGCAATGAAATGCCACCAGGCCCAGCCAGGAGCAGCTCGGCATGAAGGAGGCTGCAGATGTCTTCGACCACCTGGCGACTCACTCTAAGCCTCCGTATGCACTGCTTCTCAGAGAGGTCCAGGAAGCTGAGCCTCGGTCTGTAGACCCTCTGGCGAGAGTAGTGCCTCCTGCGATGCCACTCCCTCTGTTGTTGCCCTCTTTGCTCTTGTGCAGGTACCTGTGGTGCAGCACTGTGTTGTGGAACTCCAAGTGGCAAAAGTGCACGCCATGCCTGGTGAGGATGGTGATGATGCTCGTCCTTCGATGAACTGGTGAATGCAACCATGGCGCCCCCCCATCCTGATGGTGTCAGTTTGAGGGGGTCCGAAAAGTTGGTAAATATGTGTCAACAGAAGAATTCTGAGTGTAAACCAAGAATAGTCAGTCTGAACAAAAAGATCTCCCTGCCAAAAGTTTGTCTGAGACACCTGAGTGCCCTCCGGCAATAACTTACCTTTTATCTGTCAAACAGGCATTTAAATGTCCAACTGGCTGCTGCCTGAAGCACGTCTCCTTGAACATGGAGTGTTTCCCACAGCACTGGAAATATGCTGTGGTTGAATTAAAATCGCACTCCTGCCTCAATCTCCACAAAATTAACGACTCAATAAGTGGTTTAACTATCGTCCCGCCGGCAACTTCCGGATTCGTGAAGTGTGCGCACACAGGGGCATCTGTGGCCATCCAGAAGTCAGTGGGTTAGAGCCGGCTTCTGAACCTGCTCAGGATTTTCGCCATTTTCGCAGCCCCCCCGCCCCCAATGCACCCGCAATTTGATTTTAAAATTGAGCCCTGGTGTTTGTTAGCTTGTATGAAGGAACATCACAAGTACAGTTCTTTATAAAAACATGGGGCCAGTTCAGCTGCAAACAGATAACAGAGGTGTACTAACCAACTCAACTATTAATCAACATTTTAAGAATTGTAAACAATTTTACCACACCAAGTTATAGTCCAGCAATTTTATTTTAAATTCACAAGCTTTCGGAGGCTACCTCCTTCGTCAGGTGAACGATGTGAAAATGAAATCTTCGAGATGAAATCGCATTTATAATTCACAGAACAATGCTTGGTGAGTACTCACCAAGCATTGTTCTGTGAATTATAAATGTGATTTCATCTCGAGGATTTCATTTTCACATCGTTCACCTGACGAAGGAGGTAGCCTCCGAAAGCTTGTGAATTTAAAATAAAATTGCTGGACTATAACTTGGTGTGGTAAAATTGTTTACAATTGTCAACCCCAGTCCATCACCGGCATCTCCACATCATGACTAACATTTTAAGAAATTAAGGTTCCACATTTTGAGATCCAAGTTATATTTTAATCAATATTTAACTTATTGTTAAAACCATAATTAACCATACGCAATTGCAATGCTTTAGATACTGTTAATCACCTGATTCCTCAGAAAGGAGGATTCCAGCCCCAGACAAATTGGATGCTTTCTGTCTTTTACAAATGATCATCATAAGATTTCTGTTGAAATAGAAATTAATTTTTAAAAACCCTCCATTCAGATGCCGACACAAGTTAATATACAAAATGTGCAACACCTAACTTCTCTGATCCAGATCACAGATCATGAAGTGATGATCATGCTAATGATTCAGGCGAATTCTGCCATCATACGCTCCCTGTGGGGAAGCCACACTCACAGGAAGTGCAGAGTGGAGAAAGGGCAACCACATGGTAGGTGATTCTTCAACTGGCATTCTCTGTGAGCATAGTTTGCTGCTAGGAGTGCAGCATCTCCCCCATTAGGTTTTTGGAGCCACAGTTGAAGAATCCTGCAGTCCATCTTTGAGCATCCTATTAAAAGTTGCATCATAAGTGTAATACTTGTAATGTCATACTTTTCAAACCATTTCAAGTATTTTTCTTATGGCAAAATTAACTGTATTGCAAAATGTTTGTAAAAGAATAGTAATTTCCACAAAAATGCATGCTAACCCCAAGAAAGCTGTTCTAGTGCCTAGCTCCAGACATTTACGGAGTATTTTTATGAATGCTCTGTGTCAATGGGGAACCTCTCCCACCAGTAGCACAGATTTGTAAAAGTGCCTCATAAGTGGTTAGAAAACAGTGGGCAGCGTGCACTTAAATTTTCAAAATGTGGGGCCAGCAGACGATGTCACCACAGTCAACACCAACTGAATTTCCAGTATGCGCTGTCAGCAAGCTAAGCTCTTCACCAGCAGTGCAGACTTGTAAGGTTACTGCTTTAGAGTGGATTTCTAAGCCTGGAAATTACTATAGGCGTAATACCTGGGGATCACCAAGTAGTAATATCAAGACTGCACAACAGCACACATTTCCTGACTGTTTATCGCATTGTGGCAAATTCTGTTAAGAGTAAGTGGTTTTCTGTGTGCTATTGCACTGAAGACATGCATCAGGCCGGTTTAACTTGTTATTACTGGCATAACAGGCACGCTCTTATTGTGCATATCAATTGGCCATTGCATCAAAGGCTTGCTCAAATGGAAAAGTAAACTGCTGCGCTGTCAACCTTCAAGATTCTGAACTCTCAGTAGGATTTTGGATGAACTGAAGCTTATACAGGGTTGAGTGAGGCCCCGGAGGTATTTTCCCTTCAGCGTTGCTCCTCCCTCCCCCTTGTCAAAAACTCTCACTACAATAGGTATTGCATTCAGTGCTCCCCTAGCACCGCATTTGGCTGAAGACCAGTAAGAGCAGTAAAGGGCTGCCAGGGATGTCCAGTGGAATACACAGTCTGGTGTTGCCAGTATCCATCAGATCTATCATTCCAACCACAAGTAGCTTAGGAGGATGAAGCTTTACAGGGAGGTAGTGAGGGAGCTATGCAGCCTCTCGAGGTTCTCGTGATCATGTTACAACCTTACAATACATATAATTGATTCCCTTTGCATCAAATTAACTTTACTGTATAGTGTTAATGTATGAAATATAGTAAATGGAATACTCTAGCATTTATTAATATATGGTTAAAATGCGGCCAAATGTTGTTGTAAGATAACCATTTTATTTTGAAACTTCAATGCTCTTAAAACCTAGCCTACTTCATGGAATTAAAGATTGGTAGCTCTATGATTCAGAACAGGAAAAAAAATGTTGTATTACTTGAGAGGATTTGAAGAAGGTGATGGTGGTGGAGGCAGAGGAGGTGGTGGTGGCGGCAGTGGTGTTGAGTTTTCTGCTTGTTGGATGCGCTTCTGCAGTTCATCAACTGTAACAGAAGTACCAGAGCTTAATTCCTATGTTACTAGTACTTGCAAGTCATAGCAAATAATAACAACATTTCCGTATTTGTTAAAGAGGTATGCCAATTAGATTTGAGTCACTGAAAGGAATACCTTTTGAAGTTTCCAAAATAATTATCCTCTCCTGCTTCACTCTGAGCTTATCTTCCTCAGCCACATCTGCTCGCTTCCCAAAACCACTTTCTTCCAATCATTCACCATTGCCTGTCACCACCCCATCTCTCCCCTTGTTGAAATCTTTGTCCATTCCCTTACCACTTCAACACTTGACTGCTCCAGTATTTTCCTAATCAATATCCCTACTTTGACCCTGCATAAGCATCCTCTCATCCAAAATGTTGCAGGTCGCAACTTTCCCTGCACCTAGTGCCACAGTCCCATCACCTATGTCCTCAAGCTTGCCCCGGCAAGTCAATTTCAAAATTCTTGTCCTCATTTTCAAATCATGGTTTGCCCCATTCTACATGCAAGATCTCATTCTGTTCTCTGCCCCCGCACACATGCTCTGAACCTTTAACATAGTACTCTCCACTCCACAATTGATGGTCATTCATTCATCCACTATGCTCCAGCCCCTCCCCCCCGGAGCTATTTATCCTCCAGCTCGCCACCTCCTTTCCTGCTTTCAAAACCGTCCTCTTTGTCTATAACTTTGGTTCCCAATCCTAGCTTCTCCATTTTTTTCCTGTTCCTCATGCCCATGTTCACTGAATCCCTCTCCTCCTTATTGTAAAGTGCTCTAAGATGCATTTCTGAACGTGAGGAAAGCAATATAAATCAAGTTGTTGTTGTATAATATATAAAAGCAGATACGTTGGCACAGTATTCAAAAAGCTGAAAGTGCTTCAAACATTGTTGGCGGAGCCGTCCATATTGTTATGCTGAAAAAATGATTTTGCAAATAATTTTGAGAAGTCAAAGTGCAATCCAGCACAAAGTTAAAAGGTATTATTCCTAATCTATATTACATTGCAGTGCAGAATACTTACTGGTGTGTTTCAGATCTTTCACTTGCTGCTCAGAATTTTGACATTTAAGTTCTAGTTCTTTTTTGTCTTCTTCGAAAAAGTCAAGCTGCTTCATCAGTGAGGCTACTTCTTTCTTAAGGGTAGAATTTGTTAGTTCTTCCTCCATCTCCTTTAGCTGACAGCACAAGAAGGAAAGGCTTACATTGGATTTGTACATGTGTGCTACGTTAGCTGTGCCTTGTAATCATCTTTAATTTTTCTCACTATGTTTCCTATTGTTTCATAATAATATTACCTGCAATTTAACTATCGCCTGTTTTCCACTGAAGCACTTTAATGCATTGTGTCTTCACATCTATTCATTTTTATGTTTAATATTAGTAAGTTAACTATTCGCAAATTAACTCGTCAATGCAAATAACTGTGCATAAATAAAATGAGTGTCCTTGAACATAACTTTCATTTAATACACAGAAAAGCACGGAATAAAATTTGTGTTGCCTGAAGCTCAAGCATCTGCAAGTATAGTCTAGTGGATACGTCAGTGGAGTAGTAATCCAGAGGCTTGGACTAATAATCTTCAAGTGAGTTCAAATCCTACCATGGCAGTTTGAGAATTTGAATTCTGTTTAAATAATTTGGAACTATAAAAACTAGCAACAGTAAAAGTGACCATAAAACTGTTGAATTGTTGTAAAAACCCATTTAGCTCACTAATGTCCTTTAGGGAAGGAAACCTGCTGTCCTTATCTGGTCTGGCCTATATGTGACTCCAGTCCCACACCAACATGGTTGACTCTGAAGTGGCTAGCAAGGAAGGCCCACACCACCTTCTCAAGGGCAACCAGGAATGAGCAACAAATGTCAGCCTTACCAATAACACCTACATCCCAAAAATGAATGAAACATTTGCATTATAGGGACATATATTTCTTATATGATTAATCTCAGAAGATGTGCTATGGGCATCTTACCTTTTTCTCATGCAGAATTCTCTCCTCCTCTATAGTCTCTGTCACAATAGCCAGGTCATCAAGTGCTTTCATGAGCTGCTCATTAGGCACCATCTTCTGACACAGAATCTGACTTTGTCTTTTAAGTTTCTTTTGTTCCACAAGCATCTGCAATAAAGACAGATAATTTTAAAATCCAATCAAATTTCTGACCAAATCCATTATTACTATTTTAGTTTTCAACATGACTAGTCCACTGGTGATCTTGTTGCCTATGTTATGCACCTTTGCAAGTTTGTTCCTGAACACTTTGGTGAATCGTTTTCATTATCTTGGACATCTCCAAAGCTAATAACTGGGAATGGCATCATGCACTCAATAAGTCATAAGGCCTCTCACCAATGCTGTGCTCGTGATTATCTAGTTTCTTCTCAAATCACACTAGTTGTACTCTAGATTAAGGCTCATTTACCAAGTCTTTTTCCATTAATTTAGGATGTTCCTAAAAACTCTGCATTCTCTCCCCACTCTGTCCTTTTTCCATATCAATGATTTCCTCCACTCAACATCCAGCTCCATCTACTCTCTTGCTGATGATTCCACTCTACATTCAACACATTCCTCGATATTGCATGCATTCAGTGATCATCTTGATCTCCCCTATACCATTGAATGGGGCAATCAAAATCTAGTTTCAATTCTTCATAAAAACAGGAGTAGGCCATTCAGCCCTTCTCTCATTGAGTAAAACCCGTGAAAAAGCACCGGGTTGCCCAGGTTTATTACAATTATCATTACTGGCTCGACCTTTAGCCTTTCTTCACCTATCAACAGTCAAGCCAAATTCATATGTATGCTATTTTAGCAAAGTCATTAACCTGGGTTATTGGTTATTCCGTGCTCCTAACAACCAAAAGCCTCAATTTCATGAGGCAACGGTCCTTGTTACCATTTTACAATTGCCTCCAGCTGCACCCTGTTGTGCTACAAAAAAGTAAATCTCAAACCTATAAAAGGCAAAATACTCTGGCTAAAGTTGTTCAGACTTCCTGTTAGTCCAACTATATGGTGATTAATCAGACCATAAGTGATCAGTGAGTCCTGGCAGTCTGGCTCATGAAACCCAGGCAATTGCTACATCCTACACTTTTATTTCTTACTCGTTGGTTCGTTCTGATTTTTAATTTTATGAGCCAGTAGATTTGGAAAGGGTTGTTCTTAGTGCAGTTGTCACACTGGCGGATACATTCTAAATCACAACACTGGCGGATACATTCTAAATCACAACACTGGCGGATACATTCTAAATCACAACACTGGCGGATACATTCTAAATCACAACACTGGCGGATACATTCTAAATCACAACACTGGCGGATACATTCTAAATCACAACACTGGCGGATACATTCTAAATCACAACACTGGCGGATACATTCTAAATCACAACACTGGCGGATACATTCTAAATCACAACACTGGCGGATACATTCTAAATCACAACACTGGCGGATACATTCTAAATCACAGCACTGGCGGATACATTCTAAATCACAGCACTGGCGGATACATTCTAAATCACAGCACTGGCGGATACATTCTAAATCACAACACTGGCGGATACATTCTAAATCACAGCACTGGCGGATACATTCTAAATCACAGCACTGGCGGATACATTCTAAATCACAGCACTGGCGGATACATTCTAAATCACAACACTGGCGGATACATTCTAAATCACAACACTGGCGGATACATTCTAAATCACAACACTGGCGGATACATTCTAAATCACAACACTGGCGGATACATTCTAAATCACAGCACTGGCGGATACATTCTAAATCACAACACTGGCGGATACATTCTAAATCACAACACTGGTGGATACATTCTAAATCACAACACTGGCGGATACATTCTAAATCACAGCACTGGCGGATACATTCTAAATCACAACTAATGGTAGCCAGCGATAGATGCAAATTCATGGGAACACTGATTTAAGCATTATATGTGGCCTGTAAGGCTCCATGGTATGCACTTAAATGGCCTACCAAGACAAAGAGCTTCGATACTCCAAGAAAATGGTTGGAGGGCTGGAATATACTTGGGAACAGATTATCTTTCTGGCATCACAAGCAGGAAATTGTACATGGAAAGGTTCAAAAGGTAAGAAAATGACAAAGAATTCTAAATTAAATGGGAAATCATTATTTTATCCCTGTGTCCTTATCTGATGATCACATCATAGAAAATGTTATTAACCAGATTAGTTAATCTAATTTTAATGGTAATGTTTTATCTATGCACCTGGGAAGAGGAGAATGCGAGTCAACATGATACTGGATCATTTATTTAGCAATCTTTCAAAGGAGTGAATTTTCAATTGTATACAATTTGCTATCAATTCTGGGATTGTACTACTTTTTTTGTAGACATGAAAGGGTCTGAAACTGTTGTGATACACTGCAGTTAAAAAAAATGGTTGTTGGTTTTCATACCTGATGGGCAAAGGATTCTGCCTCCTTTCGGAGATCCTTCTCCAACTCCAGGCTTTGTTCCAGGCCCTCATATTCCTCCAGGGCCAAAATGGAAACTTAGAAAAACACAAATATTTGTCATTTCCTAATAGATTGTATTATAATGGTTCAGCATTTCATTTTGAAGCAAAAATAATTTTCTCTATTAGTGAATCTGAGAAAACTGATTCCTAACTTTCAAATGATACAGGGACTGGTTTTTATACACACAAATACACAGATACAATAAATATGTGTGTAACATGTGTCTTCTAAACCTAAGTGAAAACTAAAGGAGTATCAGTATTATTTGTGTTACTGAATACCACTAATAGATTATTAAAAGTTGCATGTATACATTAATTAGAATTCAATCTATATTACTAGTACTTTTGTTTTTTTAAAAAAAATCCTGTCTAAATTATATCCTCTTTCATACGAAAAACAGAAAAAAATCTTTAAAGTGTCTCTGTGGCTGAAGCATTTCAGCACGACTCTACAGAAGATTACGAGTTTGAGTTCCCAGCTTTAAAAAGAAGTATGAGAAAGGGCCACATTCTTATCCATAAATAATTAAATTATTTGCTTTAGTTTAGCAAGTTTTGCTGGTTCTCATTCACATCACTAGATGGAGCAACAGATTTCTTTTTCATGGAGGTGGGGGTATGGGTGGAGGCATTGAGTGGGCATTGTCCAGCTCCCTCACTTGAACTGAATCTATCATCTACACTGGTCATGGAGAAGTCTGCTGATAAGACTATTCCATCCTCTCAGTTAAAGAACAATATATGTTCTCTAAAACAACCTGTCAAGAGAGAAATCGGGAAGGAACACTATTGGATTCCAGATCTATCTCTGTTTCTTCTTTGATTCCATTCATGCACAGCTGCAAATGAAGGATAATCACCTGCAGCTTTTATCATAACATTTTATCTTTTCAATACAATAGCAAAAAAAAAATTGGAAGTTTGCTGCGGTTTCTTTTTTTTTAAAATGTAACATAATGCAGTAATTACGTTAATCAAAAAAAAAAGAGGAAGACATTTAACTCTTAAACTGTCAGCAGGTTTAAGGAAACTCAACTTCCTGGGCCAACTTATGTGGTAAGTTTTCAGCTCTCATACTATTACTAAAAATAATCTAATATTCCATGAATAAAGCCACTAAGTTATTATTTAAGGCATTGCTATGACAATACTAACCCTAAAGTACTAAGTCAATACATAATTTGACGAAAAATAAAACATTCAAACATTTTACCTTTTCTTGCCCTGTTGTCCCCTTTTCCTTTTATTCATTGGGTGTCATTTTTCTTACTTTACATTAACTTCAATTTTACTCTTTTCTACATGCTATATCCTATTTTAAGTTTAAAATCATTCACTTATTTTCTTCTGCCTCCATTTGGAGAGATTTTTAAAAATAATTTTCACTGGTTATAAAACTATCTTTGTATTCAGTAAGAACCCAGGTTCCATGATCACATCACAAATTCAACCAGCTCAGTCTTTGTCATGAAAATTGTTTCAAAACTGGGAAGTGCTTGCTGTGGACACAATTTTCATGCAGCTCTTGGAATCAAACAGCAGCCACGAGTAGCATTATAAGAATTAATTGTGATGCAAAAACAAAATCGCAATACTTTGAGGCAAAGCCTATTCAAAACTTGCATAACTTTGGCCCATGTAGATTTCCATGAATGGAAAATCTTAGAATGGGTACCAAAACTATGCATAAAACAGCCACTTTGTTTAAATAGCAAGAGATTACATTTCAGCATGGTCATTAAGTTACAATTTAGATTTGTTTACTTGCTCTACCAATTTATATATACGCTCCAATTTCAATTTTCAGTAAAACTGTAGTTACTATTTGATTACTGTGAATCGACATTAGTTTTCTATAGATTTCTCTCTCCCCCAAAATAATTAGGACATCTGAAGTACTCACCACACTTCAGCTGGTCTGTGCTGAAGGAAGCCAATTTGTTTGTTATTGCAATCATGTTAAGTCTGGTGATTTATTACAGGTTAGTTCTGGACCAACTTATCAAACTTTATGAATTATTAGTTACTCCTCTAACAAGTATTATAGTTAAAAGGGCAATGGTAGGTTTTCCACTTTCCTTTACCATGCAAGTCATACCAGTACCACAGAGATTTAGGGAAGCAATATGCTGTATACCCATATTTACAGTTTAAGTGCACACAAATGAGTGACACTTTTTCAACCTTTAAAAGGAGAACAATGCATCAGGGCAACTGAAATAGGAGAGGATTTTGCTTCTGTAATCACCCAGTATAATAAAATGAGGTAAACAGTTGTCAAATCCACATATGTGAAACTGTTTGAAGGAAACTGATAGTAAAACGTTGACTGGTAAAATATTAGGTATATGAGTTATGCTGGCAGAGATAGGTATTTAAAAACAACAATGGACATCTAGTAATGATTACAAGCCTAAGTTTCATCAAAGGGTTCAGTTGATTGTCAAGCAAAGCACAAATGACCTTTTTTGTTAACTATCTGAACACTGAGAAAAAAATACATTGCTGAAATCACGTCTGTGCATTTAAAAAAATAATATAGATACATTGTGGAGGTCGGAAGAATGCTTTATTCCTTTGTGGTGTTTTTTATGCCAAATGATCTTGAGTCAGACACCAGAGCCAAGGTGATCTGTATAATTGATTGAGAATGATGTCAACAATGAAAGATTAGCGATTAGGTAACAGTCACAGCAAGTTTACCCACCGATAATCCACAGTTGATTATTACAAAATAATTGTCAGTACATACAGGATTGAACTGAATTCACTGATTTTTATCTAGTGTCGCTATTGCCAAGACGCAAGTACTTTACAACATCATTTAGCAAGTATAATTACATTTTGTACAGAAAACTATTAGTTGTTATATGTCTACTTTAACAATCATTGTTCTAGTTGGATAGATTTATCAGCAAAAAGAAGTAAAACCTTTGTTGTACTTGGCTAGAGCTTGATTTTGCTTATCAACTTCAGCAGCCAGATCAATATTTCTCTGTTCTTTCTTTTGTAGCTAGAAATGATAATAAAAATAAATTCTATTATATTAAATATGAGCATCACTTAAGTAATAGGACTTACTTAAATCCACTTAATTAAAGCATATTTGGTAATTTTATTAAAATATTAACCAGTGTTTTTCAAAGAGAATTCAAGGATGAACATTATCTGTTCTATGTCCCATGTAGATATTTAGGAACATAGGAGTAGGCCATTCAGCACCTCGAGTTTGTTCCGCCATTCAATCAGATCATCTGTATGTCATAGAATCATAGAATCATAGAAGTTTACAACATGGAAACAGGCCCTTCGGCCCAACATGTCCATGTCGCCCAGTTTATACCACTAAGCTAGTCCCAATTGCCTGCACTTGGCCCATATCCCTTTATACCCATCTTACCCATGTAACTGTCCAAATGCTTTTTAAAAGACAAAATTGTACCCGCCTCTACTACTGCCTCTGGCAGCTCGTTCCAGACACTCACCACCCTTTGAGTGAAAAAATTGCCCCTCTGGACCCTTTTGTATCTCTCCCCTCTCACCTTAAATCTATGTCCCCTCGTTATAGACTCCCCTACCTTTGGGAAAAGATTTTGACTATCTACCTTATCTATGCCCCTCATTATTTTATAGACTTCTATAAGATCACCCCTAAACCTCCTACTCTCCAGGGAAAAAAGTCCCAGTCTGTCTAACCTCTCCCTGTAAGTCAAACCATCAAGTCCCGGCAGCATCCTAGTAAATCTTTTCTGCACTCTTTCTAGTTTAATAATATCCTTTCTATAATAGGGTGACCAGAACTGTACACAGTATTCCAAGTGTGGCCTTACTAATGTCTTGTACAACTTCAACAAGACATCCCAACTCCTGTATTCAATGTTCTGACCAATGAAACCAAGCAAGCTGAATGCCTTCTTCACCACCCTATCCACCTGTGACTCCACTTTCAAGGAGCTATGAACCTGTACTCCGAGATCTCTTTGTTCTATAACTCTCCCCAACGCCCTACCATTAACGGCGTAGGTCCTGGCCCGATTCGATCTCCCAAAATGCATCACCTCACATTGATCTAAATTAAACTCCATCTGCCATTCATCGGCCCACTGGCCCAATTTATCAAGATCCCGTTGCAATCCCAGATAACCTTCTTCACTGTCCACGATGCCACCAATCTTGGTGTCATCTGCAAACTTACTAACCATGCCTCCTAAATTCTCATCCAAATCATTAATATAAATAACAAATAACAGTGGACCCAGCACCGATCCCTGAGGCACACCGCTGGTCACAGGCCTCCAATTTGAAAAACAACCCTCTACAACCACCCTCTGTCTTCTGTCGTCAAGCCAATGTTGTATCCAATTGGCTACCTCACCTTGGATCCCGTGAGATTTAACCTTACGTAACAACCTACCATGCGGTACCTTGTCAAAGGCTTTGCTAAAGTCCATGTAGACCACGTCTACTGCACAGCCCTCATCTATCTTCTTGGTTACCCCTTCAAAAAACTCAATCAAATTCGTGAGACATGATTTTCCTCTCACAAAACCATGCTGACTGTTCCTAATCAGTCCCTGCCTCTCCAAATGCCCGTCGATCCTGTCTCTCAGAATACCCTCTAACAACTTACCCACTACAGATGTCAGGCTCACCGGTCTGTAGTTCCCAGGCTTTTCCCTGCCGCCCTTCTTAAACAAAGGCACAACATTTGCGACCCTCCAATCTTCAGGCACCTCACCTGTAGCGGTGGATGATTCAAATATCTCTGTCAACTCCATTTACCCACCTTTGTTCCATATCCCACCTTGATACCCTTAACTAACAAAAATCTATTAATCTCAGTCTTGAACATTGCAATTGACCCAGCATCTACAGCCTTTTGGGGAAGAGAGTTCCATATTTCCGCTACTCTTTGTGTGAAAAAGTGCTTCCTGATTTCACACCTAAATTGTCTAGCTCTAATTTTAAGATTGCATTCCCTTGTTCTGGATTCCCCCACCAGAGGAAATTGTTTCTCTGTATCAAATCCCTTTACCATTTTAAACTCCTCAAGGGAATACAGGCCAAGTTTGTGTAATCTGCCCTCATAATTTAACCTTTAAGCCTCAGTATCATTCTAGTGAATCTGTGCTGTAACCACTCCAAGGCCAATATATCCTTCCTGAAGTGTGGTGCCCAAAACTAAACCCCGTACTCCAGATGGGATCTGACCAAGGCTCTGTATAACTGAAGCATAACTTCATCTCCTTTGTATTCCAGCCCCCTCGAGATAAATGAAAAAATTCCATTAGCCTCTATGATTACTTTTTGTACCTGTGCACTAGCTTTTAGTGATTTGTGTACGTTGACACACAAATCCCTTTGTTCCCCCACAGTTCCTAGTCACTTATAGAATCATACAAGTTTACAACATGGAAACAGGCCCTTCGGCCCAACATGTCCATGTCGCCCAGTTTATACCACTAAGCTAGTCCCAATTGCCTGCACTTGGCCCATATCCCTCTATACCCATCTTACCCATGTAACTGTCCAAATGCTTTTTAAAAGACAAAATTGTACCCGCCTCTACTACTGCCTCTGGCAGCTCGTTCCAGACACTCACCACCCTTTGAGTGAAAAAATTGCCCCTCTGGACCCTTTTGTATCTCTCCCCTCTCACCTTAAATCTATGTCCCCTCGTTATAGACTCCCCTACCTTTGGGAAAAGATTTTGACTATCTACCTTATCTATGCCCCTCATTATTTTATAGACTTCTATAAGATCACCCCTAAACCTCCTACTCTCCAGGGAAAAAAGTCTCAGTCTATCCAACCTCTCCCTATAAGTCAAACCATCAAGTCCCGGTAGCATCCTAGTAAATCTTTTCTGCACTCTTTCTAGTTTAATAATATCCTTTCTATAATAGGGTGACCAGAACTGTACACAGTATTCCAAGTGTGGCCTTACTAATGTCTTGTACAACTTCAACAAGACATCACAACTCCTGTATTCAATGTTCTGACCAATGAAACCAAGCATGCTGAATGTCTTCTTCACCACCCTATCCACCTGTGATTCCACTTTCAAGGAGCTATGAACCTGTACTCCTAGATCTCTTTGTTCTATAACTCTCCCCAACGCCCTACCATTAACGGAGTAGGTCCTGACCCGATTCGATCTACCAAAATGCATCACCTCACATTGATCTAAATTAAACTCCATCTGCCATTCATCGGCCCACTGGCCCAATTTATCAAGATCCCGTTGCAATCCTAAATAACCTTCTTCACTGTCCACAATGCCACCAATCTTGGTGTCATCTGCAAACTTACTAACCATGCCTCCTAAATTCTCCTGAACACTTGCCATGTCTTTCTTGGATCTAAAATGATGACCACACATTTCCTTGATTTTTTTTAAATGCAGACACACACTTAACTAACTTCTCCATGTATTACAGATTCACAGTCAATTTATTTATTTTTTAAAAACTCACCATATACTAGTCTGCTGAAACATTAACCTATCTTTATCTTTCAGGTGCTGACTGACCTGCCCTTTTATAGCCAACATTTTCCGTTTTTATTTTACTACAATACTTGCTTACTTTGAGCAGATTACTACTTTTGTTGCTCTTTTCATTACTCTTTTCTACCCATATTTCTTCGGCCATTTTCCCTCCTGCTGTTTTACCCACCTTTTTGATGGTTATCATCTGATCAATGAGGCCAGCACTCTATCTAGCTTAAATAGTCTGCCTTTAAGAAACATTCAATATCCTCTTAGCTCTGTCTCTTGTTCATCTTCTGTTCACAGCCATGTTCCTGAGATGTCAATAACATCAATATTTTCACTAGCTATGTATATCTCAAACTCATTTTAAAGACACAAAGCTGAATTTATGGCAGGATTGCAATATTAACAAGAGGAAACCACATTCAGAAAAAAACTGAAGAGAATGCATCAAAATATTATGAAAGACTTGATGTTACAGAATCCTTCACAGTCAAAATATGCAAATGATGACATTTAGTACTTTTTATTGTCGGATCAAAAGAATAGATTCTTCTATTAATCTAACCACATTTTTGTCTGCAGACAATTACACTGACATCTATTTCTGTCATGCTATTGATACACTAAATTGGTAAATGCTACCGTATTTGCATGAAGGACTTGCATTTATATAGCACCTTTCACAACCTCAGGACATCCTGAAGAGCTTTACTGCCAATTAAATACTTTTGAAGTATAGTCACTGTTGTAATGTAGAGAAATGCAAATGCCAATTTGCACACAGCAAGGTCCCAACAAAGAGCAATGAGATACATGACCAGATAATCTGTTTTTAGTGATGTTCGTTGAGGGATAAATATTGGCCAGAGCACTGGAAGAATTCCCCTGCTCTTCATCGAAAAATGCCATAGGATCTTTCACGTCCACCTGAGAGGGCAGATGGGGCCTTGGTTTAACGAAAGACTGCACTTCCGACAGTGCAGCACTCCCTCAGTGCTGCACTGAAGTGTCAGCTTAGATTATGTGCTCAAGTCTCTGGAGTGGGGTTTGAACCCATGACTTTCTGATTGAGGCAAGAGTGCTACCACTTAACTGTGGCTAACACTAGTCAGCTAATAAAATCCAGAATAAAATCCACTAATCAAATTAAGAACACAATTATTTCAAGTATCTTTCATTATTTGACAATAAAAATTCTTCTTTTGCATCCGATACTTACTTTATCAGTCAAGTCTTCCCAATGACCTCTCAGATTTTCCAAATGAAAAGATAGCTGCTTCTTCCCTTCCAGTGTTGATGTCAGTTTGTCTCGAAGCTCTGTGTTTCAGAAGTATTTTAGGTCACATAAATGGCAGCTTTCTTTTCTCATTTTATAATTTTTTGGTGAACCTTTGCACTTGTCAGGATGAGGGATCTCAGTACAGAGGAATGGAACAGTGTTAGCATTGCACATTTACAGGTTGGGTATATGTGGGTCAGATCCAGAGTACAATTCTATTGAATGGCTTTAACCCAAACCAAGAGCACTACTTACTTCACCATGGTAAATTTAATTATTCCTGCACCAGTTGTTTTTGAAAATAAAGAGTACATCACACATACCAGTTAGAGATTAGTAACTATTCAGTAATGTGGAACTGGAACAGTCAAGTTACATCACCAGCTCCATATTGCTGTTTGGCCACAGAAAATGGGGCTTTGTGCTCTGTGCAGCAGCATCCAAATTCTGATTTAATTTTGTTAATAAAGGGCTCACTGCTTAACATTAAAGCGATTTAAAAACAAAGTTTTAAATTATCTTAATGGAACTCCTGGAAACTTTTTAAGACTATATTAGTTGCAGTTATACAGCAGCAAATGAGAAGCCAATGTAATGTGAGAATAAGTCCCTGAAGTGGTCTCAGATAATTGATCTAGATTCATTTTAGTTTTCACAAATGAAGTATAGCATGCAGCTTATGTTGATACAAAGATGAAAAACTAAACACCATTAAGATATAAACTATGATCACAAATATATAAAATACTTTCCAAGAACTAAGACAATATTAAAACATAGGGTCACTAATTTTTAAAATTTCAAGAGAGTGCATGGGTGGATTTCGGATTTCTCTATTTTTAATAAAACACCACTTTCTTTACAATACCTCACCTTGGATTTGCTGTTGGCATTCAACAGAGGAACATCTGCCATCTTTGTCTAATGGTATATTTGTCACATCAGCTGCTGAATCTTCATCCAAAGATAGCTCTTCAGATATAGTCTCTATTCCCAGTTTAGCCATACACAACATGCTGATTCTTTTAAGAGACTTGTTGTCTTTGTTCAACTGAAAAAGTGAGAATTTTTGCAAAAGTGAACACAATTTTACAAAACACTGATCTTCAAAGTAATTTTCCTCCCAAAGATACTTTTTTTCTAAGTGTAGAATGAATTCATTCTGTGAAAGGATCAATATTCAGCTTAAAGTTTTCATGCATTACTATCAGATCTCCTATGGTGTTGCTCAGGAAACAGGAATGAACCAGAAAATTATATGCCATTAGTCTTATTTCAGTTGTTGATAAACTATTTGATTCCATAATGCGGTATGAAATCATGAAACACTTGGAGAAACATAAATTAATCAGGATCAGTCAGCACTGATTTCTAAAAATATACTTGACCAATCTTATAGAATTCTTTCAAGAAAATAAAAGAGGATAGATAAAGAAAATGCAGTGGTTTATAGAATATAGCATTGTTTTTTTAAATTGCTGGTTTCTCAGTTTAGTACTGGGAAACCAGTGAAGGAGAAGAAGCTCACCAGGAGCCTGGGATAGGGAAACCGTGCCTGGGTTGGGAGGAGGAGTTAGAGGCGAGCATATGGAATTGGAATTACATACATAAAATATACACATCTGTAACCTCCTACAGCACTTCAAATTCCTCCACCCAAACTCTCCATTCCTCGGATATCCCCTGCACACGTGGCTTATGACACCTCTGAGGAACCCCATTACCGAGCCACAGCGTCGGTATAATGACAGCCACATTGCTACCAGGTCTACAATTGAGCAGGCTATAGGGCTGCTCAAGATGCGCTTCAGGTGCCTTGATCGTTCCGGGGGAGCACTCCAATACACGCCATTCAGAGTGGGACGAATTATAGTTGTCTGCTGTGCCCTGCATAACATGGCACTACAGAGAGGGGTGCCGCTGGAGGAGGCCCCATGCACACCCGCCACCCACATTGAGGACGACAATGAGGAGGAGGAGGAGGAGAAGGAAGAGGAGGAGGAGGAAGAGGGAGAGGGAGAGGAGGAGGAACGACCCATGCGCCGAACACCGGCTCACCTGCGTGCTCGTCAGGCCAGGGAGGCACTCATATGCCAACGGTTCTCCTAACATCACACTGTGTGAGGCGTTCACATGTCATAACGTGCACAGATGAGGGTCCGTACAGGCTCCCTCCACAGAAGAGTGGTGCCTGTACACCTGCACCCACTGTATTATGCCCAATGGGTGGGACGGGGTGGTCGTCGTCATGATGAGGCGCATGGAAGGGACATATTGCACAAGCCGCAGAATTATGGACAAGAGGTGGCAGCATTGGTGAGAAAAAGTGAGTTTATTTTGTGGTGACATTCAAAGAGTGGAAATTAAAAAAAAACAAATACACGGAACTTTAGGCTTTCGTTTTCGGGACCCCCTACGTGGTGCTACCCCTGTGGCTCCAGCAGAGGTGGTGGCAGGTTGCTCCTGTTCGTGCCCTGACCAGGTAGATGCTTTGGGCCGACGCCCCCTGGGTTTCGGTGCCCGTGAGGGCACCTCCACAGACTGCTCCTCCTGCACCTGTGCAGGGGCAGACTCGGCCACCTGGAGAGGATGGTTGAGAGGGGGGCAACGGGTGAGACGTGGGGGCGCCTTGAGTAGCATCCACACTTCCATTTCCCCGTTCACCATCTTCCCTCTCATGGCCAAGGCCCACGTCACCCCTTCCACCCTGCTGGACGGCAGTTTGGATGACGTGGGTGAGACCTTGCAAGGCCACCTCCAATGTATCTGTCAACCTGTTGATGGCGGCAGAATGTTGCTCACCCTGAATCCGAACAGCCGTTGTGAGGGCCTGGATGGACTCATTGGTGAGCTGTGCGTGACGCTCGAGGGAGGCTAGCCTGTCCTCCACCGCAGACGTTCCCACACCTACCCGTGACACTATCTCAGAGATGCCTTCACATCCCTGCGACACTATCTCGGCAATACCCTCCTGCACCTGTGCCACCATTCCCCTCATGCAGGAGTTGGACTCCTCCATCCTCCGTGCGATTGTGGAGAGTGCGCATGGCACCTCTCCCAGTACCTCAGCAATGTGCTGGTGCCCCTCGACGACTCTCCTTTTGACTGGTGGCCCCCTGGGTTCAGCATCTGGGTCCGGCTGAGCAGAGCCTGGAGAAGAGTGCTCCCACCGACGCGGACCCTCCGCGGCTGACCCTGCCACCAGGGTCTGCTCATGCTCACGTGTGCGCGGTGACTCACCATGTGCAATCCCAACTAACTGAGGGGGGGGGACCCACCGAGGTGTGTGTATCTGCGCTGGTGGATGCAAGGCTCATGTGTGACGATGCACCCTCAGAGACGGGCATGTCCTCTGAGGAATCGCCCTCAACCGAAACGTCGATCGCAGACGGTCCTGCAAGAGAACAGAGGGAAATATCAGGCATGTGACCAAATGTGGCGGTGCGGCATATGCCATGTGATGCTAAGATCATTCGCGATCATGAGTGATGAGTGCCAGCTTTCCCTTACCGGCCGTTTCGCCAGAACCAGACTCGCCATCCGCCATCGACAGGCAATGCAGCGTGCGGCTGATCTCCAGTGCCTCGACCTCGGCGTCTGTCAGGGCCACCTCGTGTGGCGGGCCCCCTCCGGTGCGTGCCCTATCGCGTGCGTTCCTGGCCCTCTTCTCCTGTGAGGGCAAAACACAAAAACGTTATTGAGTGATGATTACAATGTGAGACGCTTCAAGCATTGGTGTGAGTGGGTTGAGCGTGTGCCAGATGGATGGGAGGATGCGTGTGCCACATGGCCGTCCCATTGTATGGGCATTGGGGTGTGTAGTAGTGGTCGAGTGGGGACAGGGACGGTGGGTACGTGCAGGCACTGTGAGGATGATAGTTGGGTAGCTGTGAGGATTGGTGCGGGAGCGCAGTGCTGTCAGTGGAGATGGGGTTGTGAGGTGTTTGAGGTGATGTGGAAGACGGAGTGACGCAGAGTGCGTTAGTGTACTCACTTTCCCGGACCTGGTGGGGTCATTGAATCTCTTGCGGCACTGAATCCAAGTGTGGGTGGTGTTTCCCCTGCTTGTGACCTCAGCGGCCACCTCCTCCCATGCCCTCTTGGTGGCGCTGGCAGGGCACCTCCTTCCATCTGTGGGGAACAGCGTCTCCCTCCTCATGCGGACCCCATCCAGCAGCACCTGGAGGGCGTGGTCCGTGAAACGGGGAGCAGCCTTACCCCTGTGCTCCTCCATCCTTCATGGAGTATAGTTTGTCGCTGGAGGGGCTTTGGTGGACTGCCCCTTTAAATAGAGCGTCACCATCGCTCAGACGTCAATGCGCATGCGCAGGCCGCCGGCACGCAGCTGAAAAGCGCGGAACCCGTAACTGCCGGCTAATTACATCAATCATCCCGCGATCGCGCGCGCAACGCACTCAATTTGGACGGCGCGTTTTCCTCGAGCCCGACTGACCACCCGCTGCCAACCCGCACCCCTGGTAAAATCGGGCCCATTATCTCTATCCATTATGTCATTCACAGTAAATCAGGGGATACAAGATTGTACAATAATAATGCTATTGTTCTAAGTAGGCCCACTGATTTATGATGGCAAGTCAAATTCTGGTTTTATTAGAATTATTTTAGTATCTGGGATATCTACTGATGCTTTGGGCATCAAATTCCACTATTCTATTCATTATTCTATGAAAACCATTAGTGAGAGGCTTTTATATTTAATATCTACTAATCATCTCCTGTGACATTGCACAAACCAAATCAAGATCAAATGTAGTCTTCAGATGAAGCAAGATTAGAGGGTAGGGGATAATTGAACGAGGGAACATAGATATAAAATTAAATACAAGTGATTTGAGAGAAAGTTTCTCTTTATACAGAGGATTGTGTCACTGTGGAAAGCACTACTGGAATTAGTTATTGAAGCAGAGACCATGTCAATATTTAAGAATAGGTTAGCGAGGTGGTTGAAAGAAAGGGGAATAAAGAGATATGGGAGCAGGGTGGGTATGCAGAACGACTGTTCGTGTGGAGGATAAACAAAACATGGACTGGTTGAGCTGAACATCTTGTTTCCACGTTGTAATTTCTATGTAATTCTATGAAATCAGGTTTGGCGTCAGTTGTTTGTCTGCTTTTGCAGCTTTTCATTTACTTTTCTTGCAGCCCGTCCCAGAGGTATATGACAATTGTTATGCGGGCGTACTGCTCCTTTGGTGTGCTTCTTAAGTTGGGAAACTTTATTCTCTTTGCAGGTCACAGAGTTTGGTACCTGTTTTTCATTTCCCTTTGCAATTTAATTTTGCCTCCTGGAGATTATGTGAGCTTAATTTTATTCAACTACATCAACATGTCCACTGTTCTCAAAGGTAAGATTTGCTGCAGAGCCACCTGATAGATGTAGTTAGGAATCATACTGAGATTTCACAGAAGAGGATTAAGATCAGTTGATTGACAATCACATAACATTTGGTGGGTTGCCATTTAACTTAATGAGTCACATAACGTTACTCTGACCGCACCACCTACAGTCAAAATACCATTAGAATAACAAGATTTTGTACAAAAAATACTGGTTGTCAGTGGTAAATAGCAATACTGGAGAGCAAAATGGTGTTTAAAAAGAAAAACAAGACTTGCATTGATATAGTGCCTTTTAGGACCTCAGGACGTTCCAACGTGCTTCACAACCAATGAAGTACTTTTGAAGTGAGTCACTGTTGTGATGTAGGAAAACACAGCAGACAGTTTCAGCAAAGCCAAGCCCCACAAAGAGTAATGTTATAAATGACTGGTTAATCTGCTTTTTTGTGGTGTTGGTTGAGGGATAATTGTTGGCCAGGATATTGGAAGTACTCCCCTGCTCTTCTTCAAATAGTGCCATTAGCTCCCACAAACAGCAATGAAATAAATGACCTGATCATCTGTTTCAGGTGTTGGTTTAACTGCATTGGAGGCTGTCCTGAACTTCGTTAACAATGTTGGGGTGGTTCTGCAGTTTGGCAATACTGCAGTTGGGTCTTGGAGTTTGGCAACATGGGAGGGGAGGAATTACGTGGTTTGGTATCACAGTGGAGAGGGAACTTGAGGTTTGGCAGAATTGGGGGTGGAATGTGGGGTTTAGCTCACTGATGGATTCCCGGGGTCTGTCAGAAATGTGGGGAAGGGAAGACACAGATTTGACAGTACCTAGGTGGCAGAGGGTGGGGGGGTCCTGGGTCTGGATGCAATAGTTTGTACGTTTCTAAATGATCTCTGCAAACATTTAATTAAGTGTTTTTTGATTGGTTCCTACACATGTCTATATCTCTTTTTTTCTGTGCATCTAGCTCTGTCTCATAGTGGTCATAATGTTTGCACATTTTCTAATCCTCAACAAAACATGGCTGATGGAAAGTCTTGGTTGGATCATTTCTGAAGTAAAACGATTAACAGTGTACATTTATAATTTAGTTGAAAATCTATTCAAATTTATCATTCAGTTTAAGAACATAAGAAATAGGAGCAGGAGTAGGCCATACGGCCCCTCGAGCCTGCTCCACCATTCAATCAGAGCATGGCTGATCTTCGACCTCAACTCCACTTTCCCGCCCGATCCCAATATCCCTTGATTCCCCTAGAGTCCAAAAATCTATCCATCTCACCCGTGAATATATTTAATGACTCAGTATCCACAGCCCTCAGGGGTAGAGAATTCCAAAGATACACAACCCTCTGCGTGAAGAAATTCTTCCTCATCTCAGTATTGAATGACCGACCCCTTATCCTGCAACTATGCGCCCTAGATCTAGACTCTCTAGTCAGGGGAAACAATCTCTCAGCATCTACCCTGTCAAGCCCCCTCAGAATTTTTTTTGTTTCAATGAGATCACCTCTCATTCTTCTAAACTTCAAGGAGGATAGGTCCATTCTACTCAACCTCTCCTCATAGGACAACCCTCTCATCCCAGGAATTAATCCAGTGAACTCCATTGTACTGCCTCCAAGGCAAGTATGTCCTTCCTTAGATAAGGAGCAGTACTCCAGGTGAGATCTCACTAAAGCCCTGTACAACTTCCTTACTCTAGTACTCCAACCCCCTTGCAATAAAGGCCAATATGCCATTTGCTTTCCTAATTGCCTCTGTATCTGCATGTTAACTTTTTGTGCTTCTTGTACGAGGGCACCCAAGTCTCTCTGAACACTAACATTTAATAGTTTCTCACCATTTCGAAAATATTCCGTTTTCATATTTCTTGCTAGTTTACTTTCAAAGTCTATCTTCTCCCTTTTTATCAATTTTTTGGTCGTCCTTTATTGGGTTCTAAAACTCTCCCAATCCCCAAACTTATTACTCTTTATGGCAACATTATAGGCCTCTTCTTTCAATTTAATACTCTGTTTAACTTCTTTAGTTAGCCATGGGTGGATCACTTTTCCTGTGGAGTTTTTATTTCTCAATGGAATGAGTACTTGTTGAGAATATTGAAATATTTCTTTAATGTTTGCCATTGCTTTTCAACTGTCAAACCCTTTAATTTAATTTCCCAATCTACCTTTGACAACTTGCTCCTCATACCACAGCACTACCTGGTCTGTAAACACACCTACTAGGTCTCAGCAGTAATAGGCACAGCTTCACCTACCTTGGAGACTAAGTTTGAAGTTCTCAATTAGAGATAAGTAAAATCAATAAGTACATTAGTATGGCAGAAAGCAGAGTCAGAAATAGGCATGACCTGAAAAAAATGCTAGATTTACAAGAAGTGCATATATACACATTTTTTAATATACTTAATTTAGGAAGTAAGACATTTTGAAACATTAAAGTTCCAATAATATTTATGTTCTCATTGGGGGTGATAAATGCCATCCAGTTAGATGTTGAGAATAATTTCTGAGACAAAGTTAAAGAAAAGCAATAAAACTGGGCTCATGTTATAGAAAGAAAATTCAGCTTTTGCAGAGACTCATGGCAATGGAGAGAACAGTCACAATAAAGTACTATAACACAATTAAGGTTCCATTTCTAAATTACTTTATCCTACCAAAAGCAGTTTTTTAAACTGAAAACATAGTAAGTTTCTTTAAATGACAAACTGGCTGCAGTATAATTATGATTCTCGAATACTACAATTGATATCAATATTAAACAATTTGTCTCATGATAAATTTGTCTGCTAGGGATTTGTTTGCAAATCTATTCAGGTTTAAAGTCAGCATGTTGACATGACAGTTTCTAAATGCATAAAATGCTAAAAAAAAAGCACAATTTTCAGGGTAGTATAATAACCCTGTACCTTTTCATCATTTTCCTTGATAACATTTGAATTAATTCCAAATAATTATATTGTGAAGACATGTTAATAGGTTGTGCTATATCATTACAATCAAAGAGCTGAGTTAACTCTTTGGGAAAATATGCAGTTAATACATCAAATCTAGCTTCTGGAAGGTATGATTTCTACAATATCTGAAAAAAAAGCTCAGAAATGGCATATATTATTAATGAAATTTGCCCTTGCAATTGCTTCAATCCATTTACTGATGAGTAACCTAGAGTGCATTCATATGTAATCAGCAGAACATACCAGAGATAAAAATTACACAGAAAATAATGCATCTCTGATGAAGCAGACTTGGTAAAATTACAGACTTTTTAAAATTCATCAGCAACTGGGTGCAGAGGTCATCATTAATGAGTCATAGTTACAAACTCTTGCTTATAGTCCGCACGGTAAAAAGCAATGTTTCTCATGCAGCAATTTATTTTCAATTTTCTGTAGAAGTCTTTTTTTTTTTAAAAGCTATTTAAAATTCTGGGTATTGCATTCATACTGTGAGTTTGAAGTTCTGGTAAACTGCACCAGAGACAATCATTTTAATTACACAACTTTTAGAATAATTTATACTGCAAAAATGAATAAAGTTAGCCAAGTCCAATTAGGTCTACCTTGTCTGTTCTTTCTAAATGGATATTTTTTGGTGACTTTTTGTGCTCATTAAAGTGAGGGATGCTTGGAAATTGTATGTGCTAGCAATCCATACTTCTTTTAGTGCTGTGTTTGCAATCATAGTGACATGCATGCAGAACAAAAAAATCAACATCTAACTCTACTGTGTCTTTCTGGGAATGCTTGATTCAGAGACTAGGTGTAAATGTAAAACATTTATCCAAAGAGTGGTAAGTATACGGAACGTGCTATCACAAGGAGTAGTTGAGGCAAATAGCATGGAAGTATTTAAGGGAAAGCTAGATAAGCACATGAGGGAGAAAGCAATAGAAGGATATGCTGATAGGGTTAGATGATGTAGGGAGGGAGGAGGCGCGTGTCATAGATCTGTTGGACCGAATGACCTGTTTTTGTGCTGTATTTTCAATGTAACTCGATAAAATGAAATGTTGTTTTACATTTACATCTAGTCTCTGAATTAAGCATTCCCAGAAAGGCACAGTAGAGTTAGACATTGATTTTTTGTTCTGCATGCATGTCACTATGATTGCAATCACAGCACTAAAAGGAAGTATGGACTGCCAGCACATACCATTGTTCACTGTGCTAGATGATGGTAATCTCACAGTAAACTAATGCAGTATAGCTCCATTCTAACTGAGAGCCAACATATCATCCTGCAATCCATTATTCATTGCAATGATGATGCAAATCAATACTGGAGCAGGCTCGAGGGGTCATATGGCCTACTCCTGCTCTTATTTCTTATGTTCATTATTATACTTATTTATCATCATGTCTGACTCCTTGGACTCCTGTACTCATGTTATTTAGTAATATTCAAAGGCTATGGGCCCCGACAACATCCCGGCTGTAGTGCTGAAGATCTGTGCTCCAGAACAAGCCGTGCCTCTAGCCAAGCTGTTCCAGTACAGCTACAACACTGGCATTTACCCAACAATGTGGAAAATTGCCCAGGTATGTCCTGTCCACAAAAAGCAGGACAAATCCAATCCGATCAGTTACCGCCCCATCAGTCTACTCTCAATCATCAGCAAAGTGATGGAAGGTGTTGTCGACAGTGCTATCAAGCGGCACTTACTCACCAATCACCTGCTCACCGATACTCAGTTTGGGTTCCGCCAGGACCATTCAGCCAGACCTCATTACAGCCTTGGTCCAAATATGGACAAAAGAGCTGAATTCCAGAGGTGAGGTGAGAGTTTCTGCCTTTGACCTCAAGGCATAATTTGACCGAGTGTGGCACCAAGGAGCCCTAGTAAAATTGAAGTCAATGGGAATCAGGGGGAAAACTCTCCAGTGGCTGGAGTCATACCTAGCACAAAGGAAGATGGTAGTGGTTGTTGGAGGCCAATCATCTCAGCCCCAGGACATTGCTGCAGGAGTTCCTCAGGGCAGTGTCCTAGGCCCAACCATCTTCAGCTGCTTCATCAATGACCTTCCCTCCATCATATGGTCAGAAATGGGGATGTTCACTGATGATTGCACCGTGTTCAGTTCTATTCGCAACCCCTCAGATAATGAAGCAGTCCGTGCCCGCATGAGGCAAGACATGGACAACATCCAAGCTTGGGCTGATAAGTGGCAAGGAACATTCGCACCAGACAAGTGCCAGGCAATGACCATCTCCAGCAAGAGAAAGTCTAACCATCTCCCCTTGACATTCAAAGGCATTACCATCGCTGAATCCCTCACCATCAACATCCTGGGGGTCACCATTGACCAGAAACTTAAATGGACCAGCCACATAAATACTGTGGCTACAAGAGCAGTTCAGAGGCTGGGTATTCTGTGGTGAATGACTCACCTCCTGATTCCCCAAAGCCTTTCCACCATCTACAAGGCACAAGTCAGGAGTGTGATGGAATACTCTCTACTTGCCTGGATGAGTGCAGCTCCAACAACACTCAAGAAGCTCGACACCATCCAGGACAAAGCAGCCCGCTTGATTGGCACCCCATCCACCACTGTAAACATTCATTCTCTTCACTACTGGCGCACCGTGGCTGCAGTGTGTAGCATCTACAGGATGCACTGCAGCAACTCGCTAAGGCTTCTTCGACAGCACCTCCCAAACCCACAACCTCCTAGAAGGACAAGGGTAGCAGGCACATGGGAACAACAGCACCTGCACGTTCCCCTCCAAGTCACACATCACCTCGGTTTGGAAATATATAGCCGTTCCTTCATTGTCGCTGGGTCAAATTCCTGGAACTCCCTACTTAACAGCACTGTGGGAGAACCTTCACCACACGGACTGCAGTGGTTCAAGAAGGCGGCTCACCACCACCTTCTCAAGGGCAATTCGGGATGGGCAATAAATGCCGGCCTCGCCAGCAACGCCCACATCCTATGAACGAATAAAAAAAAAACTAGCAATATGTAGTAAGACTGAACAGGCTGGTGTTCTTTTCTCTAGAAAAGGGAAGACTGGGAGGTGACCTGATAGAGGTCTTTAAATTATGAAGGGGTTCGATAAGGTAGATGTAGAGAAGATGTTTCCACTTGTGGGGGAGTCCAAAACTAGGGGCCATAAATATAAGATAGTCACTGAAAAATCCAATAAGGAATTCAGAAGAAACTTCTTTACTCAGAGTGGTTAGAATGTGGAACTCTCTACCACATGGAGTAGTTGAGGCGAATAGCATAGATACACTTAAGGGGAAGCTAGATAGTTACATGAGGGAGAAAGGAATAGAAGGATATGGGTGAGATGAAGGAAATAGAGTGGGAGGAGGCTCGTGTGGAGCATTGGTTGGACCAAATGGCCTGTTTCTGTGCTATAAATTCTATGTACAATCTGGGTACTCCACCTTTCTTCATATCTTAGACTACTACCACACATATTTAGGTATAGTCGGCATTATGTACTGCATTAGCAGTGCCTACAAAATGACAATGACTACACTTCAAAAAGTAACTCATTGGATGTAAAGTACTTTGGGACATCCTAAAGATGTGATAAGATGCTACATATATGCAAGTTATTTCTTTATTGCATGTGTACATGTAGGCTGGAGATCATGGTAGTGCTCCAAGGTCCAAAGGAATGAGGGTGCATTGCAAATATTCATGAAGGAGAGATCTTGTCAATCTAACTTACTGGTTTTGTTTGATGGTGTGACAAAGGAGTTTGATAGGGATAAGACAGTGGATGTGGCGTACTTGGATCTCAGTAAGGCCTGTGATACAGTTTCTCTAGAAAGGATGGTACTGAAAATAAAAAAAGCTGGAATCAGTGGAAATATTTTACAATGGATACATAACTAGTTGACCAATAAAACCCAGAGGATGGTGGTACAGCGAATGTCATCAGCGTGGACTAATGTTGCCAGTGGGGTCCCACAGGGATCTGTTTTGGGACCTCTTTTAATTAATATCTTCATAAATAATCTGAAGCTAGGAATCACAAGCACAACTGCTAAATTAGCAGATGATACAAAGCTAATAAAGGTGGTAGACTCCAAGGCTGAACAGAATATGCTATAGGAAAATTTGAATATACTTGGGAATTGGGCAGGCAGGTGGCAGATGAAATCAAATGTAGAGAAATGCAAAGTATTTCACATGGGGACAGGAAAGGACTATTATTTAAATGGAAAGAAAATAATGTGCATGAAAAATGGAAGAGACTTGGGGGTCCTGATTGGTAATAAATTGAAGCTATCGCAACAATAAGCAACAATTGGTGGTAGTGAGTAAAGCAAATCAGATGTTGGAATGCAGATATTGGAATGTATTCAAAGGTCAATACTGAGGTAATTCTGCCACAGTATAAATCATTGGTGCGACTGCACTTAGAATATTATGTACAGTTCTGGTCGCCGCAATACAAAAAGGATATTGCAGTTATTGAAACGATACAGAAGAGAGCAACCAGAATGATTGAAGAGATGGAGAGATTAGGTTATGAGGAGTGATTATGTAGATTGGGTGTGCTTTCACAGGAAAAGAGAAGGTTGAGAGGTGATATGATTTCTCTTTAGAATCCTAAAAAAAGCATCGATAATTTAGACCATGACAAGCTGTTTCACTTTGTCTAGAACAGTAGAACCAGAGGACATAGCCTGTGCTTGAAGGGGCTTAAATTCAAAACTAATCTGAGAGAACATTAAGGGTAATTTTAACCCCAAAGAGTGGGTGTATTGGGGGCTGGTGGGAGGTAAAAATAATAGTGGGACCGCAACCTGGCTCCAAGGCACCCACTTCCGGGTGCGTTTGGACGCGCGCGCATGTGAAACCCAGAAGTCCTGTCCCCATTCAATGACGACAGGCGGATTGTTAAAGGGGCAATGTACCTCACTGAAATAATTGAGGTATTTCATTTTTTGTGGGTTCTAAAGCTGAAACTAATTTAAATTAACCTGCCTCGATAGATTTCTTCACAAAAGGAATCAAGGGGTATGGGGAGAGAGCGAGAATATGGAATTGAGGTAGAGGATCAGCCATGATAATATTGAATGGCGGAGCAGGCTCGAAGGGCTGAATGGCCTACTCCTGCTCCTATTTTCTATGTTTCTACGCATGGGTTTCCCATTGCTTCTGATTCTCGTCAGGTGAAAGCAGGCAAGAAGGGGCTGGATCCATGGGATGAATGCCTTTATCGCATTGCTTGTGGGCCCAGGGGAGCAGCAGTGCTTCATCCAGGCCCAACAAGCTCACCTGGCACGATTGGACCCCAGCGACTGGCTGACCCCCACCCCCCCACCAATCACGATGGTACACCCCACACCCAGCGATGGTAGATCCCCCAATCCCCCACCTCCGACTCTTCGTCCAACTGATGATCTGATCACCTCCCTGCCCCCCCGATCTTCTCTGAGGTCCCGCCACCGCCGCCCCCCTCCCCAGGTCTTCGGACGCACAAATAATTACTTTCAATTGAGTTGTGACTGCAGGTTGTGACACACTCACTTGACTTCCAGGTTCCTCACGTGAACATTTACCCACCCAATGGGTTCCCGGCTCCATGCTAAAATCATGCCCAATATTCCAGTGAGCATGTGGTAAATCTACGGAACAGGCTCCATAGGCAGAAAGTGAAAGCAAACAGTATTGATTCATTCAAAAGCAAGTTAGATTTCTTTCAGAAAATAATATTTTGGGATACAGTATATGAGTAATTTGAGATTTGGCATGCAGTAAGTGTCGCATACTTGGCAGTTACAGTTGGCTTTGGACCAATGGTTCCCAAAACTCTCCACCAGTGGGGATTTCCTCACCTGATGTCTGGGTCTATTGTAGACTAAGTGATAGAGATTGATTGCCATGATTAGTCAACAATTCCATTATCGTCGTATCATGCAACTATATGGACCTTGGTCTTTCTTCGTCTAGCAATTACTTAGATGCTAGATGATGGGACCAAGTGTAATGTATCCAAGTCTGCTGATGATACAAAGCTAGGTGGGAAAGTAAGCTGTGAGGAGAACACAAAAGAGTCTGGAAAAGGATGAGAGGGTTGTCCTATGAGGAGAGATTGAGTAGAATGGGCCTATACTCTCTGGAGTGTAGAAGAATAAGAGGCGATCTCATTGAAACATATAAGATTCTGAGAGGGCTTGATGGGCTGAGAGACTGTTTCACATGGCTGGAGAGTCTAGAACTAGGGGGTGTAGTTTCAGGATAAGGGGTTGGCCATTTAGCACTGAGATGAGGAGAAATTTCTTCATTCAGAGGGATGTGAATCTTTGGAATTCTCTACCCCAGAGGGCTATGGATGTCAGTCGTTGAGTATATTCAAGGCTGAGATCAATAGATTTTTGGACTCTAAGGGAATCAAGGGATATGGGGATCAGGCGGTAAAGTGGAGTTGAGGTTGAAGATCAGCCATGATCTTATTGAATGGTGGAGCAGGCTCAAGGGGCCATATGGCCTACTCCTGCTCCTATTTCTTATGTTCTTATGTTCTTAATTCCTATGCCCGGTTCTAAAATCCATCATGGCTGGCTGAAGAGACAAAAGCCAGCAGCCTACAGCTCCCAGCACTCACCTGTGCCTACAACTTCTAGAGTTTTTTTTATGATTGACAATGATTGGCTATTTACTGGGCCTGAACAAAATTGCAGTTTATAAACCTTGCCCTCACCAATGGAAAATTACTGAAAATGAAATGCTCCTCCCTATTCTCCAGAAACCATTTTTAGTAATGACCAGTATTTGTTGTTTTTATAGAAAACATCAGAACAGTGTATAGGATGAACTCTTTTCCTGAGGTAACTTTGAAAGCAGAAAGTGTATGTTATAGATTAGCTGATGTCATTAGTCATGGTCAGCAAGTATGGTAAGATTGCCGAACACAGATACAACTGAAATGAAAACCTAGTGAGTGAGTATTGACTCAAAATAGGTCTTTCTATTTTGTAATGCTTTCTGAATGGATGCACTAGCTACATCTCTTTTATTTATGTTTGTATGAACAATGGTTGTTGGAATTCAAAAACTTCTGTAAGGACTGTACTATTATTCTAGTTTGCAGAGCCTTTCACCTCTGGGATCTGCATTCAAATTCAACCCAGACTGATGAAGTGGAAGTCTCTTCTGTCTGCTGTCAGTTTGTGAAATGAGCTGGTCTGTCTCAATCCAGTTGCCAGTGGGCATGTACCTACAGCACAAAACTGCCCCTAACTTGGCACTAATTGGCAATGTCACTCAGAGAGGCTACAGGATGGCTGATGTGCGAAACAGAAAAATTGTCACACTGGTGCAGTAAGTGGTGGTCTTCCAAGATTAAGGCAGGGTGGAGGAACTTTACTCTGCATCTAGCTGGGTTATACCGGGTATAAGAATGCTTTACACTGATGATGGGTGCCTGAAATGGAAAATGCTCCAATCTCCAGCACTGTGTTCCCTTATCTTGGCGAGAACAGAAAAGAAACAAGTTTGCAGGAATGTGATAAAAGTGCTACATTTAAAATGCTTGAAAACACTAGGTATGATTTGGTAAAGAAAGAAAGATGTAATGAAGAAAAAATTAAGCTAAAGTTTTATTCATTTCTTGGCCTTCAATATAAAAAACCATACCCTAAGCAGATGGGCAATGAAGGCAATAAGCTTCTCCCTCCCGTTACATGAACATTTATTTTTGGAACTGGTATTTTTCATTTATCAACCTGCAGTTGGGAGGAAAATACTATTTATGAATTTTGCGGGGCCCATTCAAAAACACGTACTTCACCATCTTGGCGGAGATCTTTTATTAACTTCTTTCCACATTCTCTCACTGGAGATATGCATCTCTCCTCAAACCCTTCCCTTGCAACAAATAACCTCTGAATCACTGTGAAAAACTTCATGGAGCTCTGCCAATGTATACAAAAGCTGCTTCTATCTCAAAGTGGACAACGTGAGCTTCAAGAAACAAGGTAAGTAAACCACTTTAAACTTTACAAAATTAAGGGGGGAAAGGTTAGAATAAGGTAAAATAGGTTACATTAGTCATAAAAGGGTAATTTAAAAAAATATCTTCAGGATAGAGAGAAGAAAGAAGAGGAGACAGTAAAATGAAAAAAGGGACCACAAGGTGAGCACAAGCCAAGTATTTAATTCTTTTTATTTTTTTGAATTTAAAATTATGTTTTAGCAATTTAGGGTTACTATTACTCCTTCTATTCAATTGCTTTCTTACAGCCATAAAGTATTAAACATCACAGTACGCAAGCTGAAAACTGGTCAGTCCAGGAGCCAGAAATTTCACTGGACCTGCCAGCAGTCCAACTCACTGAAAGTTTGAGGCAAGAAATAGTTATAGTTCAAATTTCATATATTAATAGAAGGAATAAAATAAAAATCTAGATGAGGCAACTCCTGTTAAAATATAGTTGCATTACCCAATTTAAGTAATTTAGTACAATCCAAGTGCACTTAAAAAATAAATATTTTATTTTAGGAAATTTGAAATTCACATTAAAATCAAATTGGAGTTAATTAAATGGAGCATCATATTTTCCAAGCTAATTCTGGGAACTGAATGATGATTTGAGATGTTAAATCAACTTTAAATGCTCCCACCACATCAATATACATGGTTAACACTCAGTATAGGATTCTATTACTTCTAAGTGTTTCTGTTAGAAAAGGTGCTTTAGGGATACGGCAAAATTTATTAGTATTTTTTAAATTGAGGAACCTAGGTGAAGGCCCAAGACCCAACATCGATAATATACGGCACTGCCAATGTTGATGAGAGTAAACTGAGAGGGTCAGTAAGTCGTGGTTAAGTAACACCAAGCTTGGTCCTTAGAAGTTTGAAGGGATGTCAGAGATAGGTAAGGAGCTCCACAGTTTTGAGATCCTGGAAAAGGAGGGGTTAGAGTAAGATACTGTACAATATATAATATACCTTTGAAGCAAATACTTCTGCACTTTCACGGCAACTTTTCTCAATGTCAAGGTGGTTTTGTATTGTACTGACTTCCTCAATCACCATTTGTGAAACTGCAATAAAGAAGCATTCATCTGTGATCATTTCACTTACAGAAAACATCCAATTAACAGCAAGTTAAACAATTAGCTTTAAAAAAAATCTTTACATCACCTAATTCAAAATATATTAAAATAAAAGTTTCCACGGTAAAAAGTGACCAGAAAGCATCTGTAACCTTGACATTTTCAGAGGTAATCATAAACTGCAGCAAACACAGGCCAACTGAAGCCACTTAACTAATTAACAGATGCTGTCACAGCGAAAACATGAATCAACACTGTTATTACAAGTGGCACATTTGAGTGGCATCTAATTATGACTTGATGAGCTTGATACTTGCATTATAATCACTACCACAGCATCCCATCAGAGACTAAAAGCCTCTGATGGTGCTGACTGCCAGTAACTCCCCCTGAAACCTTCACAGTTTCTGGCAGTCTCCTTGGCAGGGCCCCCTTCTCAGTTAATGACATGTTAAGTATAATTACTGGTAGGCATTGTAAATAAACAGGATTCGAACCGAAATTGTACAAGTGCATAAGACAATCTGACACATTGAAAGTGGCAGGCTTAATTGAGAGTTTCTCTGACTGCTGGAGGTCATTTAACAGCATTTCTCTTAGGACAGTGATTATAACTGTGGAGACGGGCAGCATAATGGTATCAGACAAATGTGAGCATTGCTGACAGTGTAGTGAATTAAATTGTATCTACTCTGTGAAACGCCTTGATGAAAAGTACAAATGCCTTGGTGGTCTTATTATTATAACACAATGGTCATGTTGTCATCAACCTTGCCACCGTCAATTGAAAAGAAATGATTGTGTTGAGGCTTTCTATTGCCGACTGTGAATAGAACCAATTTTCAGAGATCTATGAAATCATGTAATTGGGTATAGAATGCAGCTGCTTCACATACAAACTGGCCTCAGTAAACAGGAATTGCACACAATATGTATTCATGCCTAAATACAAATCAAAACTGAACAGAACCCAAGATAATTTAGAACTATAAAATAGCTGGAACTCAAATCAGAGATGTTGGAATTTGACCAATGTCGATTTTGTTTTTCATTTCCAGCTTAATTATAGACCATGGTCATTTCTTAATACTGTACTTCTGATTTCTGCTCACATCAACTTTAACACATCACCTGTGTAAGCCCAAGCAGAAGGCTGAACAAAATACTTTCAAGACCACATTCAACTCTCCTTAAGTTTGCATTGTTATGGTTTCTCTTTCTGAATTGTTATATGAATTTTAAAAATATATTTATTTGAAAAGGATGCAGTTCAGTAATATTCTTGCTTATTGTCTGCTCTGAGAGCTCAGCAAACACTTTGTGCTGATTGCATATTGGTTATGTGAATTATATTGAAACTATCCAATCTTCATTCTGGAAACAGTGACAAGCAAAATGTTCCAAGTATCCAATCCCTCCTATTAAAGAAATGCTAAACGCTCATATCAAAGAAAGGCTAAACATATAGCGACCCCGGAATAGATACAAAATAGATTGCTGCCTAAAACAAAAGTGCTACCAGCTCAAGTGCATTTGATTCAATCCCAAGTATAGTTAATTTACTGAATATTTTTAAATAATCCTGCTAAATAATTAACTAAGTTCAAAAACTGAATCTTACTTCAAAGGACTAGTTATCAAGCAGAGGATGAAGTATACAGAATGCTTTGGTGAATGGATTAATGATTCAGCAAATAAGGATATCACAAAGGACAGAAACAAGCTACGTTTGCTTAAAGTATCATTTTACAAACTCAGAATATGACACAGGTGCTTCTGTTTAAATGGGAACTTCAATGCTGAAATAACACCAAATATTGGGATTCATGAGTACTTCACAATTCTTTGTTAATGTTTTAGGGGAACATTTTTTTTCCATAAATCATTCCATTTCGAGGCCTTTTCTGTGGAGCTCTGTGTAACCTCCATTTTATTTAGAATCATAGAATTGTACGGCACAGAAGGCAGCCCATCAGCCCATTCTTTGGTAGAGCTATCGAATTAGTCCCACTCCCCTGCTCTTTCCTCCTTAGCTCTACAAATATTTCCTCCTCAACAATATATCCAATTCCCTTTTGAAAATTAAACCTGCTTCCACCATCCTTTCAGGCAGTGCATTCCAGATCACGACAACTCGCTGCCTAAAATAAATTCTCCTCATCTCCCCTCTAGTTCTTTTGCCAATTATCTTAGTTGCTAAACAATAAAATGGCCAAGCCTGGCTGCCATAGACCAACATGAATCCCCTTAGATCATGTCTACTCATCATTGCTGGTAGTGTAATTTTCCTGTTTACAAATCGATAGATATTTATTTTAGGCTAAAGGTTGCAGTTTGGTAAACAAAAAAAGGAAGTAATGGTGACTTGGGCAAGTAATAGTTTATCCCTCCCATTTCCAATCTTTCATAATTTCCTTAATTGCTATCCTGCTGTACCTGATCCTCCAAAACTTATTGCAGCTATTCATCTAAACCAAAAAGGTATATGTATTCCACTTAAGGATTTCTCCCCCTTTTGTTCTTCCACTAAGCTTTTGGATTTTTTCATGCACATTAGGATTTGGGTTAACAGTAGTTTTAAAATCCTCGCCCTTATCTTCAAATTCCTCCAAGCCGCACTCCACTCTATCTATGCAACCTCCTCCTGCATCCTCCGGTCTTCTGACTCTGGCATTTTGTGAATTCCTCCGGTGCCCCCTTTGCCCACCACTGGTGGCGGCAGAGCTTTGAAATGCCACAGCCTCTTTCTCTGAAACTCCCTCCCTAAATCCCTCTGCCTCTTCATCTCTCTCTCCTTCAAAAACCTACTTAAAACTCTTCAAACAAGCTTTTGATCTCAGATCCTAATTTCTTTATCCATG
The DNA here is from genome assembly GCF_035084215.1 of Heptranchias perlo. Classification (NCBI taxonomy): domain Eukaryota; kingdom Metazoa; phylum Chordata; class Chondrichthyes; order Hexanchiformes; family Hexanchidae; genus Heptranchias; species Heptranchias perlo. The sequence continues at coordinate 16,327,160 of NC_090345.1, read as the reverse complement.
TTCCTCTCCCTTTTTCCATTATTGATGCACCTTGGGACATTAAAGGTGCTGCATAAATGATTTGCTGTTGCTAGGAAATAGAACATTTTCCACATTTTGCACTTGACATTGGAATCAAGAAACTTCAAATTAAATACAGATTGAATTAGACTTGGGTATAGCTCCTGCTATAGTGCGACACCAATATGTTTTTACCCCCTCCCCCAATCTCTGAACTAGAGCGATATCTCTATTTTCTCTTCCAAAATCAACAGAAAATATCAAATTTGTGCCACCACTTAAACGGACAGTTAGCGGGGAGCTGGGAGCTTGCACATATGCAGGTCCAGGAAACCAATATAAAAAAACCCAGGAGGCAGGCACCATGTCACATTTTATGTGATTTGATCATGTAATATTATATAGCACCATTTGCCAATTGAACTGGAGTTAGGGTGCATCCAGAAGGTGTGCAGGATTAATCTTCCCACTACAGCCACTCAGCATTCTGCTGGGATCTGAGGGTTTTCCTTGTGTAGATCATCAGTGGTGTGATATCTTAGTTTTCAACTAATTTTGACTCCAACTTTAGTTTAAAAATTTCAGCATTCTTTTTAATATCCTTCTTCTATACATTTTACAATTCTTCCTCTCCCATTTTCTTTAACTTGTTTAAAATAGACCTATGCTTACATTTCAAAGTGCAATACACCAAAATGAATCATCATCATCAGTGACACCTCACTGGTCCGTTATAAAACTTTGAGGTGATATAAAACAGTCTGTATCCTGTTGTGATTAATACATGTGTAGTAGAATCAACTTTCTTTGAACTACTGATTATTGCAGAAAGGGGTGGGGGTGGGGAAAGTGATTGAAGTATGTAAATAACCAATTAGCCTTTTTTACAGACTACATTCAAGGTAGTTAATTACTTGAGAAAGCAGTTAGGAAATGTATACTCTTGACCTTTACCTATTGTTTCCTCTTCCCATCTTCATTTCAGTTAATTCCATAAATGGGTTCTATCCTGCAGAATGATAGAAATTTCAGCAGAGAAGGTCATTTGGCCCATTGTTGAAGGCTTGTAAGCTGAAACATTAGCTTTTCGTGTCACGTTCAGTTACTGACAGGCCTGGTGTGTATTTGCAGCATTTTCTATTTCTAATTTCTAATTCACATTCTTGCATTAAGGCTGTGAATTTTAGAATGCTGACTGTCATGTTGTGACTACTGTAGCACTCAGAGTTAATATGAACATATCAGGAATATTGACTCACCTCTTTGAAACTCCTTCACTTGCTGGATAGCATTATTTTTTTCTTCAATCAATCTTGCATTCTGTTCATAAAAGGGAAAAGGGAGCAAAATGATATCAAACAATCACAAGATGATGCTTAGGCTAATCATTATTAATTTACCACTCAGCTGTACAGGTTTTAACAGTTTTACTTGGAAAAGTGTGAACCAAATCTAATTTCAGCAAATATTTCTGTTCACAATTTTGAATGCAGTGATTCTGTCATGCATTGAAGCAAAACAGTTTCTGGTGCACACTAATACAAAATTAACTATAGCTTTAGTGAACTCAACCCCCACCCCCATCACAAAAACACTAAAGGTAGAGAGGTGAAATCTTTAACAGGTAGACTTATATCTCTTGAATTTCATCCTGTTTGCAGCCTAACATCAGTCACATTTTATACCTTTTAAATATTCTGAGAATGCAGAGTCCCACCTGTGAATGGAGCACCTTAGTCACTAAATTAGTGCGAAGTGTGGTCAACAATATAACTCAGATCTGCCGACTGTACATCATAATGTGCAGATACCCGTCTCAGAAGAGTATCTGTAGTATAACGGCACCCCAAAATATTGGAGGGTCTCAACAACTAAATTAAAATATAGTCTAAAACCAGCTATTTTTAGCTAGATTCAGTGAATACTGAAAATGACTAATACTGTAGTTGTCTCCAATAAAGAATTAGAAAGTTAATGTCTTAAGGAACTAGATGCTGCAGTTGGTTAGCACAATGTGCATTTATGTATGGGAACTGGTTTCTCTTTCCAATGGGTTCAAAACATAAAAGTACCCCTAATTTGAAAATATCATTCAGAGAAGTCTTTACTGTGCGAAATGGAAATGTGACACATGAAAACGCTGACTCATACAACTTTCTGCTATTATATTGTTGGACTGGGGTAAATATCCGTTTACTGAGCAGTTCTTTTATATTTTAGGCATAACAACAGCAACTTGTAGTTATATTGCGCCTTTAATGTAGTAAAAACATCCCAAGGCACTTCAGGAGCGTTATCAAACAAAATTTGACACCAAACCACATAAAGAGATATTAGGACTGATGATCAAAAGCTTGGTCAAAGAGGTAGGTTTTAAGGAGCGTCTTAAAGGAGGAGAGAGAGGTAGTGAGACAGAGGTTTAGGGAGGGAATTCCAGAGCTTAGGGCCTAGGCAGCTGAAGGCATGGCCGCCAATGGTGGAGCGATTAAAATCGGGGATGCGCAAGAGGCCAGAATTGGAGGAATGCAGAGATCTCGGAGGGTTGTAGGGCTGGAGGAGGTTTCAGAGATAGGGAGGGGTGAGGCCATGAAGGGATTTGAAAACAAGGATGGGAATTTTAAAATTGAGGCATTCCCGGATCGGGAACCAATGTAGGCCAGCGAGCGTAGGGGTGATGGGTGCATGGCATAGAACACTTTGATCTAGCGATTTTTCAGTTATGCGTGTCCTGATTTATTTTATAAGGGCATCAATGGGACACAGTGCACATGGTGTTGCCAACTCAGTCAAAACCAATGATTGCTGGAATGCTTAAATATAATCATGATTCTGCCTAACCCAAAAGTGTTCTGGTTTATACAGCCCACTCACTAGTTGTGGAACATGGATCTGGCCCTATGATTGGACACTCCTGCTGTATCTGATTTGGGAGTCCTTGATATTGACATTGGGCACCTGAAATGGGAAAGTTTAATTTCCAGTCTGGTGTGAAGCCAAGTTTAAAAATAATCGATTGGACACCCTGGAGATTTTTAAAATTTAAATATTTCAATGTTATGAGTGTACAGATACTACAATCTCTCTCCTAAGGATACATGTCATTGGCTGGCAAACAGAGCTCTGCACAAGCGTGTTTGTATCCATGCCACTGGATAAAGTGTAACATGCAAAGGGCAGTATAACTCAGGTCTGCCAACTGCGCATTGCACTATACAAGTACCATTTTGAGACCAGTAACTGCACAACACATTCACTAACTCTAAATTTAAAATTTAAAGAGAGAGGGAAGAATCTACATCAACAATTCATAGTAAAAATTTGAGCTATTGTATCAGGGGTGAATTTGAATGTTTAAACACTCCATTTTGCAGCAGGACCCCTGAATTGAAGAGATCCCACCTGTCAAGTATTCTGTAAGCAGGAACGGCGTTTGCCTTGTGGGGGGCCCGTACAAAGGTTCAGTTTGGGGCCCCTGCATTTTAATAGGCAATGATACTACCTACTTAATCTGGTGTCAAATCCATACATGTACGATCGTGAAAAGGCACATTTGCAGTAGGTAATATAAAAATAGTTGACAAAGTGACCAGGGATCAGCAATTACCATTGCATAGTTGTCCTTTTGCTGGATCCACTCGGGGCCCCTGACTGCCTCTGGACCCAGTGCAATTGCATGGGTTGCATGGTCCTAACACCACCCTTGTCTGCAAGAGCTAACATAAAGTAACAACACTCATTTTTAAAGGATATCTTTCTTAGAAATGATGGTGCTGTTAATAATATGTTAACAGTTAATAGCAAGGGGAATCACATTAACAGATGATGGGCGTGCAGTCAATTTTTGGAAAGGTTGATAATAATTTGTCAAATTGTGAAAAACCATATTCTTAAGAAATAGTAATAAAAATGTACAGCTTGAATACTTGTCTTAAAATCGTCACTTAAGGAAGAGAAATCCTACACATAATGGACGTTTATCTATAAAGGAACCATCTTTCGAAAAGATGAACAGAATTTCCTTCTCAACCACTTATGTTATTGTGAATTCAAAATGACATTTTAGAAACATAATGCTTGATTAATTACAATTAACTGAGTAGATGATAACATTGCTACACATGATTAAGGTGAGGTCAGTTTTATTTAGAATAGTTATCGCAGACACTTGACATAGAATGCAAATTAAATTCTAAACAAAATTTACATTTAGCTTAGACAAAGACCAATGTACTTTTAGAATTGGTTGATTCCATGCTCTGCTTAATAACACTTTTGGCTAAAATGATCTAATTTTCAGTTAATTTTTAGTTTCAGTATTTATTAACCAAAGAGGACAGATATTATTACCATAATTTTACATTTTTACATTAAACAATTTAGGATGACAGAATAATATATTTTATGCAACACATGTCAGAAAAGCCCATTGCAAATTATCAACACATCTCTGCCCAAGCGTCATAATACTTATGATGCACGATCACATTCGTTAATTATATCTTAACCCAATTACAATAGATTTCCATCAAAATCACAACCTATTCATACAGGCATTGAGTGGTTATTCCATTGACTGACTATCCAGTGGATTCTTAATCATTTTCAATTAAATAATTAAACTGTGTAACACATTCAATGCATTAATGTACTAATATAACAATAAATGAACAACAATTCACAGAAGTTAATGAAAAAAATTGTATCATTGCAACAACATCACCAATGATCTGTAGCACAAGGTTTGAATAACCAAAGATAGCTCCATAACTCAGCTCTACTGTCCACAAATGATAATAAAACAATCATATAACTTGATATTTATTTTAATAACAAATCAACAAAATTAACATTGACGTAACATCCCACAGGGGAAAATTTCCTGTTTGCTTTTTGTAGAAAAATTCTAAACGTTTGTATAACAAATGCAATTATGCTATAATACCTAATTTTAAAGCAAACCATTTTGAGCCGCAGTATTTCTATAAATGCCATTCAAATTTATAATTAAGAAGGAGCTGAATAGGCCAGTTGTAATTAGTAATTAACTGGTCAATCTCCATGGTGTTTCACACAAGGAATTGAGACCAAGTGAAGTATTCTGGTGAAGCAGCATTGGAAGGCAGATAACTGGACCCAGAAGGGAAGTGAGAATAAGAGGGGGAAGGGTAGAATCATAGAATCATAGAATCATAGAAGTTACAACATGGAAACAGGCCCTTCGGCCCGACATGTCCATGTCGCCCAGTTTATACCACTAAGCTAGTCCCAATTGCCTGCACTTGGCCCATATCCCTCTATACCCATCTTACCCATGTAACTGTCCAAATGCTTTTTAAAAGACAAAATTGTACCCGCCTCTACTACTGCCTCTGGCAGCTCGTTCCAGACACTCACCACCCTTTGAGTGAAAAAATTGCCCCTCTGGACCCTTTTGTATCTCTCCCCTCTCACCTTAAATCTATGCCCCCTCGTTTTTGACTCCCCTACCTTTGGGAAAAGATTTTGAATAGAAGGAAAAGATTGGACAAGAGAAAGGAGAAGAAGGAGGAGGATGAGATGGAAGAGGGGATGAGAGGGTGAGGGGGATGGAGAGAAGAGGAGAGGGGCAGGAGTGGGGAGGGGAAAGCAGAAATGGAAGAGGGAAGGATCGAAAGAGAAACATGAGAGGAGTGTGCAAAGAGAGAAAGGGAGAAGAAATTGGGGATGATGGAGGGAGACGTACAAGGAGAGGGGGCAACATGAAGAGGAATAGGGTGGAGGAAGGGGAAGAGGAGGATGAGAGAAGCATGTGGAGGAGGGATGGGAGAGGAAGAGATATGAGGCTGAGGGGAGGGAGGAGAAGGAGGAGGGTGATAACTGGGGAAGGAAAAGGTGGCGGAGGATGTTTGGATAATTAGCGGCGGAGGCAGAACAGATTTCGAGAGCCCGTTTTGATGGTCTGTGGATGAAGATTAGGCAGTTGGCCAGCAAACATTTACCTGCTCAGTGGAGAGAGGAGGTTGCCTGGGCTTATTCCCTTATTCAGTGAATAGGGGATGGCAAGGGTTGAAATATCTCTCATGAGTGGAGTGGAGGTGGAAGAGGCAGAAAAGCTCATCAGTAAGGAGGTAGTAGACTGATCGGCTGGTCAACGTGGAGGTGGGTGGGCACACAATGCTACCAGCGGGTACTAGCGTGGGAGGTGGAGACCCAAGATGACTCAGTGGGTGGGGGAGCAAATAATTGGGGGAAAGAGATATCTTTTTGTACGAGAAGCTATAAATAGACTACTTATTTTTTGCAAGCTATATTGGGCCAGAATTTACTGTAACCAGTGAACGAAAGGTGCCCGCCATTTGTTAGACTTGCCCTTGCCCGTTTATTTTCCATAAGACTTTGCATTTGCAAGTTGCTGTAAATGGGAGATTGAAACGGCGCAGTGCCCTCTGCAGGGCATCTGGGCTGTGTGTGAACAGGGCAAGCAACTGTGTATCTTCTTAACCAATCAAATTGAAGGATTGAGGATTGCGCAGCGCGGAGTCGGAGCCAGGAAGTGTAAGTTAGAATAGTGAATTCAATATCAAATCAGATACAGACAGCGAAATAAAGAAAGAGAGGGAAAACAAGATTGGATTACGAGAGAGAGAAAAAAAGAGACAGAAAGAAAGTTAAAAAAAATGTAATATAATTTTTTTAAATCACCAATAACAATTAAACACTGAAGGAATGAGACACCACTCTTGTATTAGTTAATTTTCAGTGCTGGAGAGGTTGTTTGGCAGTAATTAAGAATTATCATGCCGTTAAAAAGGGTACTTAAAGCGAAATGGACAAGCCCTAACTTTCTGTGGTGTGTTTAGTTCATATCTACCATGAAAGTACAGGAACTTCATGTCGTTCAATGCATTTGGTGAGTCAGACAGCAAGATACCGTTTTCGGGAATCTATCGGCAGTGCGGCGCATCTTGGACAATAACTTCCATATTTTCATGTTTAACCACGCATCTACCCTCACCTGAAGCTGCTGTGCGATTTGCGCTTAAATAACAGTGAGTGCCGTTAGCCTCACCATTATTTCGACAGTAAACTCTGGTCCAATATGTCACACTTAAAAAAAAATCTTCAATGCATCTGTCATATCCATAGAAGGGTATATGTAATAGACACTATACAGGTGTGTAATTTCTAGGATCCATAATTCAATTATAGAGTTCTATCCCATACAGTATAGTTACTTAATTTAGAACTATTGGAAAAATACTAACCTCCTCTCTTATCTTCTCATTTTCTTTTACAAGTGCTTCATATTCATCAATTGCTTCAGTAGGAGAAAAATAAATGTTCACATAAGAATTGAGTCAATGCAGTTTTCAATTATTACTACAGTGCTACACTGCCTATTCGCAGATTTTAAAATGCTAGAAAGAGGTGTTTGTACTCTATTTGAAGGTTTGTTGTATACTATATAAAATTCATTTCCAATAGGGGATAAATACATGATAATCATACAAAGAATTAAAGGACAGTTTAGAAAACATTATACATAAATGTGGATAGACTGTGGAATTCTCCGCCACAAACCCTTGTTGAAGCAGAGTCCATGAAGTTATTTAAAAAGGGAATTATATAGTTGCCTGAAAGAGAAATATGCCAGCTATCAACATTTTACACTGATATTCAGCATTTTTATTCCTATGTCCACTTGTCTGTGTTTGCTGCATAAAGACAGTGTGGGATTTGAATTTCCTGTGCTGCTTGGACATTCCCCTGAAGTTGCCCCAGCATACTTTGAAAAAGACTTATGCAAAAGTAGTCATGTGTGGAATTTTTGCACAATCAGGTGACCCTCATGATGGTTCCTGATCAGGCAGGCAGAATAATGACAGCTTAAAACTATGCTCATGTTTGTCTGTTCATAAAAGCTAGGTCAGCTCTTGTTTAGCTTCTGCAATGTGAATAGATCTTCTATGGAGACCAATATTGTCCATTGGTGTCTAGGTAGAGCTGCAGAATTTATTTCACATGTGGTTCTCAGTCAAAGAGGTTGTCTTTTCAGTCACTGGGCCTACTCTCTATCCTTTGCCTCTAAAGGATATGTCCTATTTTGATGAGGAGAGAATAGCGGAGTAGATGAGTTGGTTTACATGGAGAAAAACACTGGTGCAGATTTGATGTGAGAAGTAGCCTGTACTTTAATATTCTACAATTCTATAAACTCTCAGTGCACCTTCTCTCTCCTAAGCTTGAACCCATGTCTCCTGATGACCAACTGCTGATTCCCATGGCACCCTGATAGTGACTCTGCCATGTCAATACAGGTCCATTCACTACCATCCTTTGCTTTTTTCTGGTTGAGGTAATTTTCAATCCATCTCAGAATCTTACCTCTTATTCCATTGCCTTCCTACCATGTAAATTAATTGCTTGTGTAGTACAGTATCAAAAATCTTGCTGAAATCTAAATACATTACATCCACGGAATTTTTGTTGTTAACAAGGTCTGTCATTTCCTTGAAGGCCTTCTCCCCATAAATCCATGCTTACCCCCACTTACGATACCATAGCTATCTAGGTATTTCATGATGCTCTCTTTCACAATGCCTTCCAATACTTCACCCACAACAGATGTTAGGCTCACTAGCTTATAATTCTCTGGATTGATCCTGTGCCCCTTTTTAAACCTTGGTGTTATGTTATCTACTTTCCAATCCTCCATCACTACTACTCTTTCTGATGATTCCCCGAAGAGAGTGGCAAGAATGGGGCCGATTTTGCTAGCCACTTAAGTACCCTTGTTCAAAGTCCATTTGGACCTTGTGCTTTGTCTTCATTGAGTTGCATCGAGTCTATAGCACAGAAATAGGCCATTCGACCCAACTGGTCCATGCTGGCATTTATGCTCCACACGAGTCTCTTCCCTCGTCATCTAACCTTATCAGCATACTCTTCTATTCCTTTCTCCCTCGTGTGCTTATCTAGCTTCCCCATAAATGTGTCTATGTTATTTCCGTCAACTACTCCTTGTGGTAGCGCATTCCATATTCTTACCACTCTTTGGGTAAAGAAATTTCTCCTGAATTCCCTATTGGATTTATTAGTGACTATTTTATATTTATGACCTCTAGTTTTGGACTCCCCCACAAGTGGAAACATTTTCTCTACATTACCCTATTAAACCCTTTCATTATCTTAAAGACCTCTGTTAGGTCATCCCTCAGCCTTCTCTTTTCTAGAGAAAAGAGCCCCAGCCTGTTCAGCCTTTCTTGATAAGCATATCCTCTCAGTTCTGTTATCATTCTTATGAATCTTTTTTGCACCTTCTCCAATGCCTCGATACCATTTTTATAATATGGAGACCAGAACTGTACACAGTACTCCCAGTGTTGTCTAACCAGGTTTAACTGCTTTTCAATTCTATCCCCCTAGAAATGAATCCTGGTGTTTGGTTTGCTGTTTTTATGGCCTTATTAACCTGCATTGTTACTTTTAGTGATTTGTGTATCTGTACCCCTAGATCCCTTTGCACCTCTACCCCATTTGGACTCTTATTATTCAAGCAGTAAGTGGCCTCCTTATTCTTCCTACCAAAATGCACCCCTCACACTTATCTATATTGAAATTCATTTGCCAATTACATGCCCATTTTGCAAGTTTATTAAAGCCTTCTTGTATTACGACGCATTCTTCCCTAGTATTAACTACAACCTCCCAATTTGGTGTCGTCTGCAAATTTTGAAACTGTACTTCCGATTCCCGAGTCCAAATCATTTATGTAAATGGTGAACATTGATCCCAGCACTGATCCTAGTGGAACACAACTTCCCACCTTTTGGCAGTCTGAGTAACCCCTACTCTCTGTTTTCTGTTTTGTAGCCAGCTTACCATCCATTCAGCGACTTGTCCCCTGACCCCACATGCTCCGACCTTAGTCATGAGTCTACAATGTCGTACCTTATCAAAGACCTTTTGAAAATCCAAATATATTACATCTACTACATTACCCTTGTCTATACTTTCTGTTACTTCTTCAAAGAATTCAATAAGGTTGGTGAAGCATGACTTTCCCTTTCCCTCCCTTCCTTCCTTGCTTCAGCTTATAAATGACTACCTTTCTAAAATTTCTATTTCTTTTAATGATTCCTTTTCAACCCTTGACCAGTTTCTTAATCTTCTTTACCTTGTTTTTATATTTGCCTCCATCCACCCTGCTACCCATAAGGTTACAGACAATCCCTTAATCCCCATGTGCTTTTACTGTTGTCCACATTGATCTTTTCCTTCTGTTAACTTTTGGGTGATCACCTCTTCCTTTAAATAATTATGTGGTTGATATCCAGGCATTTGATAATTACACCTAAAAATTATCACCATACAGAAAATAGTCATCCAAGAATTAAGGTAACTATATTCATTCTAGTTCACAAACTCTGACAGTTTTAACATATTGGTAAATCTATTATGTAGGTGCACAGTGACTTTCCCTGTACTCTGCTGCAAGCTCAAATGTCCATCCCTTAAAGCATCAGTGAGGCATTTCCATTTTCTGCATCAATGGCCCAGAATTTGCTGACAAACTAACGTCGAGTTTAATGGTGCTCACCGTTACTAATGTGTAAATCATCCAGCAACTTGTGACGAGGAAGGAATACCCCGTGAATTGCGAATTGCCACAAGTTGCTAAATGATTTGTGCTATTCCGCCGATAGCCTTGCAAAAACGGCAACTCAACATCAACCTCCCCATGGGTTTCATGAAGTTATTGCATTTGCACACTAATTGCCAATTAAACTCGCCGCAGAAAGTTAGGGCTGGTAATTAACAGTGGAAGTACCTTCTCTATGATGAGATTTATGTTCCTGCAATGCCACTCAACCTCTCCGGCCCAGAAAGGGAACAATTTAAACAGTGGAGTCTCATTTCTAAAGGTAGTAAATTGTTTTTAGAGATTTTTAAAATTAAAAATTTAAAAATGTTTTTCTTACTTTTCCTTTCTGTCTCTTTTTTTACTCTCTCTCTTAATCCAATCTTTCTTTCCCTCTCTTTATTTCTCTTTCTGTACCAGATTTGACTCTATTTCACCCTCCTTCTCTGTTGTTCCCCTGTTTCTTTCTCAATTGTCAGCTCAAACTTCCAGCAACTTACCAGGCAAAAAATTTGAGAGTTTATGGGTGAGGGAAAAAGTCTAACTAAAGGGCATGCTATGTAATTCCTCACTCCAGCAAATTCTGGGCTATTATCTTTCTGGCATTTGTGTGATCTGATGGAATTAGTGCCCACTCTCACACTAACTAAAGGATTGATTAAGAAAGGGAAGTTAGATTATGAAAAGAAATTAGCAAAAAATATAAAAACAGATAGCAAGAGTTTCTATAGTTATATAAAAAGAAAAAGGGTGGCTAAGGCAAACATAGGTCCCTTAGAGGATGAGACCGGGAAATTAATGGTGGGAAACATGGAGATGGCAAAAATGCTGAACAAATATTTTGTTTCAGTCTTTACAGTAGAGGACACTAAGAATATCCCAACACTGGACAAACAGGAGACTCTCGGGGGGGAGGAGCTAAATACGATTAAAATCACTCAAGAGATGGTACTCAGTAAAATAATGGGACTCAAGGCGGATAAATCCCCTGGACCTGATGGCTTCCATCCTAGGGTCTTGAGGGAAGTGGCAGTAGGGATTGTGGATGCTTTGGTGATAGTTTTCCAAAATTCCCTGGACTCAGGAGAGGTCCCGGCAGATTGGAAAACTGCTAATGTAACACCGTTATTTAAAAAGGGTAGTAGGCAGAAGGCTGGAAATTATAGGCCAGTTAGCTTAACATCTGTGGTGGGTAAAATTTTGGAGTCTATTATTAAGGAGACAGTAACGGAACATTTAGATAAGCATAATTTAATAGGACAAAGTTAGCATGGCTTTATGAAGGGGAAGTCATGTCTGACAAATTTGCTTGAGTTCTTCGAGGATATAACGTATAGGGTGGATAAAGGGGAACCAGTGGACGTAGTGTATTTAGACTTCCAGAAGGCATTCGACAAGGTGCCACATAAAAGATTATTACTTAAGATAAAAAATCACGGGATTGGGGGTAATATTCTGACATGGGTGGAGGATTGGTTATCAAACAGGAAGCAGAGAGTTGGGATAAATGGTTCATTTTCGGACTGGCAACCAGTAACCAGTGGTGTTCCACAGGGGTCGGTGCTGGGTCCCCAACTCTTTACAATCTATATTAATGATTTGGAGGAGGGGACCGAGTGCAACATATCAAAATTTGCAGATGATACAAAGATGGGAGGGAAAGTAGAGAGTGAGGAGGACATAAAAAACCTGCAAGGGGATATAGACAGGCTGGGTGAGTGGGCGGAGATTTGGCAGATGCAATATAATATTGGAAAATGTGAGGTTATGCACTTTGGCAGGAAAAATCAGAGAGCAAGTTATTTTCTTAATGGCGAGAGACTGGAAAGTACTGCAGTACAAAGGGATCTGGGGGTCCTAGTGCAAGAAAATCAAAAAGTTGGTATGCAGGTGCAGCAGGTGATCAAGAAAGCAAACGGAATGTTGGCTTTTATTGCTAGGGGGATAGAATATAAAAACAAGGAGGTATTGCTGCAGTTATATAAGGTATTGGTGAGACCGCACCTGGAATACTGCATACAGTTTTGGTCTCCATACTTAAGAAAAGACATACTTGCTCTCGAGGCAGTACAAAGAAGGTTCACTCGGTTAATCCCGGGGATGAGGGGGCGGACATATGAGGAGAGGTTGAGTAGATTGGGACTCTACTCATTGGAGTTCAGAAGAATGAGAGGCGATCTTATTGAAACATATAAGATTGTGAAGGGTCTTGATCGGGTGGATGCAGTAAGGATGTTCCCAAAGATGGGTGAAACTAGAACTAGGGGGCATAATCTTAGAATAAGGGGCTGCTCTTTCAAAACTGAGATGAGGAGAAACTTCTTCACTCAGAGGGTGGTAGGTCTGTGGAATTTGCTGCCCCAGGAAGCTGTGGAAGCTACATCATTAGATAAATTTAAAACAGAAATAGACAGTTTCCTAGAAGTAAAGGGAATTAGGGGTTATGGGGAGCGGGCAGGAAATTGGACATGAAGCTGAGTTCGGATCGGTCAATGCCCTGTGGGTGGCGGAGAGGTCCCAGGGGCTATGTGGCCGGGTCCTGCTCCGACTTCTTGTGTTCTTTAGATTTGTGGTTGGGATCAGATCAGCCATGATCTTATTGAATGGCGGAGCAGGCTCGAGGGGCCGATTGGCCTACTCCTGCTCCAATTTCTTATGTTCTTATGTTCTTACTAAGGATGGGGTTAAGACAATCAAAATTCATTCCACTTAAGACGCTTACAGATGAACTACAGTGACCATCAGCTTAGGGTGGTTTCCGATCCAAATCACAGAGCTATGATTTAACCTACTACACCAGCCAAATTCCAAAATTTGGAGAATTAGGAAATAATTCTCCAATCTTGCCAGATCACACCTCATTTCAACTTTGGTAGAGCATTATATGCAATACTAGGCATGTTGCATCCTGTCACTAAACTGCATTGAAATTGAGTACAAAGTCTGCATTAGAAATTAGATCAGGCAGTAGTTTGTTGATCCTGCCAATATTTAAAGTGACGACCTCATTACATAACAGGTGTGCTGCAGTACTTATATATTTTTTAATAATTTGTTTTGGCAGATTGCTGACAATAGGATTACATAAGTAATGATTCTATCACTGACAAATTAAGGAAATAACTCATCACTGCAAATATAACATTTAATCTCTACTAATAATTACCATTAAAAACTACTGAAATGACCCAAATATGGATCTTGACACTGTCAATTAATAATTGTCACTCAAATCTACAAAACTATGCAAGACCCATCTCCACTGTAAACGCAATTTGTAACGTAGCATGCATGAATAAATTTAAAACAGAAATAGACAGTTTCCTAGAAGTAAAGGGAATTAGGGGTTACGGGGAGCGGGCAGGAAATTGGACATGAACTTAGATTTGAGGTTAGGATCAGATCAGCCATGATCTTATTGAATGGAGGAGCAGGCTCGAGGGGCCGATTGGCCTACTCCTGCTCCTATTTCTTATGCACTCAACAGTGTACTGAGGCCTGCAATATGGTTTACTCAAAAGCTACTGAAACAAGTATCCAAACGCATTGTTCAAATAAGTTTACATTAAGACGTCCAAATAAATTATTAATGTGTATTGCATTAAAGGCGCAATTATTTCACATATATGCACTCAACTGCCCACATTATCTGAAAAGCACACCTCAGTGCTAAATGATATCCTTAATGTGCCCACAAAAATCACAAAGCACTCGTTTGACATACACTTATTAACCGACAAAAGTCTGTAATAGTTCTGATTTTAAAATGCATTCCAATTAAAGCTATCTTGTTTGAAAGTGGGGAAACCAACGTTTTCATCCAATTGCCTAACATTTAAAATCGCTTTATTGTCTAACTTTTTGCAAATGCTTTACTCTAATGAAAGACGCCGCTTGCGAAGGGGTGAGATAGAAGTAATTAAAACACCTTTAACACATACACACACACCTTGTTTCGACAAGTCATTCAGGGTTTTGATGTGTTTTTCTTCCTCGGGAGTGGCCATTTTTGCTGGGAATGTTGAGCGAGCCGCTCCGTCCCAGACTTTACCTGTTAACAGGAAGTCGGCAGGTTGCCCTTGCGAATCCCACGCTGGCGCCGCTCCAGGTTTACCTGACGAGTCCTGATTTAGCTGCAAGCAGCTAACTTTGAACGATTGCCCGACACACCTGTAAACAAAGCCGCAAGGAATGGGGAACGAAGTATTGTTCTACTGCAAGGAACGAGGTAGCTCAAGATGGTATTTACGATAAAAATTGTGTTATGTTCAATGCCCACAATTGTGTTTCTGTTTCAAAGGTAAAGGTAGGACCTAAGGGCGTCTAACCGTTCACCTTTTCTTCCTTCCTTGGATTGTGAAGACGTTCAGGCTTTTAAAGGGAAATTGATTCTGATCACGATATTCCCACGTATGTCAGTCCTATCTCCAATATGATGCAAATGTGAACTCCGAGAGGTGAAAGCATGTTCTATAAAAGTCGACTCGTGACCTTTCAGCTAGCAAATTCCACATCTTATCAGGAACTATTATGCTAATTTCAAATTTGCCATTAACTCAGGATCTTTCGAAAGTTGTTCCCACCTCCAAACTGGAAAGCAGATACAAATATATATTTTAAATACAAATATATACAAATAAAAATAGGGCTGGAGTGTCCTACCTGAAGCCCCAAGCCCAGACAAGTCAGTCCTATTTGTATTTGATTTTTGTTTGTTGGATTGAATTTTCCAGCCCTGGAGGTTTGGAAATGCCAGCTTCTGGTGCCGTTTGCATCAGCAACTTGAGATGTAAGCAAATCAATGGGATTGTGGATTTAAACTTCATTTATGGCCTCTGACACGCCTTGATATCCATCTATGCAGCCCACAAAGACAAAAGCTTGGGCACCCCAGAAGTAAAATATACATGTTCAACATTAAATAAAGTTTTGCTACATTTACAGTCTGAGATCAATAGCGGCATTGTTAGTACCCTGTTTACACTGCCTGGCTGAAACTCTGGTTAATCCAACCAGGAGAGAACTTTGTGCGTGAATGAGGCCGGGTCCTGATTCTGGATTTCCATTACAATCATAGTGTTGGTGTGAAATGAAAGCTGCTAAAGTTGTGATGCAACATTTCATTTTATCATAAATAGCAGCTGAGATAACTAATGGAAGTTTGAGTATCAGGGAGGTAGCATTACGGTGCCTTCAGTAGATAGCCAATGTCTGTCCAGTAGGTTTCTTGTTTGGCTAGTTTATTGGAGCTTTAGGTACAGCTAATTATTATTCAAAAGGATTCTCTTAAAACTGTGGTAGGGGCAAGGGCTCTAGGTAATCTCAGATGGTTTCATTACTAATGTTGGACTTCGGCAGAGTAGGTGTAAAATTGGCTAGAGACTTGATTATCTTTTGCAGGGTAAAAGAACACCAGCAGGATCACTTGTGTTACCTTTCACTTGGGTTCAACTGCATTTGCGGAGTATTGCTTTATTCGGGTAGTGAGATAGAAATTGTGAACAAATTGATCCAATCTAGTTTCAAAGTGCAAAATAGAGACACCCCTCCTGGGATTAAGTTTGTGATGATGCTTTATAGACTGATCAGACCTGCAGTGTGAACCAGGACTCTAAGTGTAAAGAAAGAAAGAATGAATGGATTTGTTAAAGGAAAATTGTGTTTGGCTAACTTGATTGAGTTCTTTGATGAAGTAATGGAAAGGGTTAATGAGGATAGTACGGTTGAAGTTGTGTATATGGATTTTAAAAGGCAATTGATAAAGTACCACATAGTAGATTTGTTAGTGAAATTAAAACCCATGGGATTAAAGGGACAGCGGTAGCATGGATACAAAATTGGTTATGGGACAGAAAGCAGAGAGTAGTGGTTAACGGTTGTTTTTCAGACTGGAGGGAAGTATACAGTGGTGTTCCCCAGGGGTTTGTATTAGGACCACTGCTCTTTTTGATATATATATATCAATGACCTGGACTTGGGTATCGTGGGTATAATTTCAAAATTTGCAGATGATACGAAACTCGGAAATGTAGTAAACAATATGGAGGATAGTAACAGACTGGTGAAATGGGCAGACACATGGCAGATGAAATTTAATGCAGAGAAGTGTGAAGTGATACATTTTGGTAGGAAGAATGAGGAGAGGCAATATAAACTAAATGGTACAATTTTAAAGGGGATTCAGGAACAGAGACACCTGGGGGAAGCACATACACAAATCTTTGAAGGTGGCAGGACAAGTTGAGAAGGCTGTTAAAAAAGGATATGGGGTCCTGGGCTTTATTAATAGAGGCATAGAGTACAAAAGCAAGGAAGTTATGCTAAACCTTTATAAAACACTGGTTAGGCCTCAGCTGGAGTATTGTGTTCAATTCTGGGCATCACGCTTTAGGAAGGATGTCAAGGCCTTAGAAAGAGATTTACTAGAATAGTACCAGGGATGAGGGACATAAGAACATAGATTCACAACTCTTCGAGTGAAGAAGTTTTTCCTTATCTCAATCCTAAATGGTCGACCCTTTATCTTGAAACTATGACCCCTAGTTCTAGACTCTCCAGCCAGGGAAAACAGCCTCTCAGCCTCTACCCTGTTAAACCCTCTAAGAACTTTGTGTTTTAATGAGATCACCTCTCATTCTTCTAAACTCCAGAGAATATAGGTCAATTCTACTCAATCTGTCCTCATAGGACGACTTCTCATCCCAGGAATCAATCTAATTTACCTTCATTGCACCCCCTCTAAGGCAAGTATATCCTTCCTTCAGTATGGAGACCAAAACTGTATGCAGTACTCCAGGTGTGGTCTCACCAGAGCCCTATATAATTGCAGCAAGACCTCCTTACTCTTATACTCCAACCCCCTTTCAATAATGGCCAACATACCATTTGCCTTCCTAATTGCTTGCTGTATCTGAATGTTAATTTTCTGTGAATCATGTACAAGGACACCCAAATCCCTCTAACTACTGACATGTCTTAGTTTCTCACCTTTTTAAAAATATTCTGCTTTTCTATTCTTCCTACCAAAGTGGTTAATTTCACATTTCCCCACATTATACTTCATCTGCCACCTTCTCGTCCTCTCACTTAACCTGTCTATATCCCTTTGAGTCTCTGCGTCCTCTTCACAGCTCACTTTCACACCTAGCTTTGTATCATCAGCAAACTTGGATACACTACACTCGGTCCCCTTATCTAAGTCATTGATATATATTGTAAACAGCTGAGGCCCAAGCCCTGATCCTTGCATGCCACTAGTTACAACCTGCCAACCCAAAAATGACTTGTTTATTCCTACTCTCTGTTTTCTGTCCATTAACCAATCCTCTATCCATGCTTATATTACACCCACCCCCGCCAAACCCCATGAGCCCTAATCTTGTGTAACAACCTCTTGTGTGGCACCTTATCGAATGCTTTTTGAAAATCCAAATATATTACATCCACTGGGTCCCCCTTATCTACCCTGTTAGTTAACCCCTCAAAAAATTCTAATAGATTTATCTTTTAATCTAATTTCCCTATCTACCTTAGCCAACTCGCCCCTAATACCTACATAATTGGCTTTGTTCAAATTTAAAATAAAATGAGGGACTTCCGTTGTGTGGAGAGATTGGAGAAGTTGGGATTGTTCTCCTTAGAATAGAGGTTAAGGGGAGATTTTATAGAGGTGCTCAAAATCATGAAAGGTTTTGATAGTGTAAATAAGGAGAAACTGTTTCCAGTGGCAGAAAGGTCGGTAACCAGAGGAGACAGATTTAAGACGATCGGCAAAAGAGCCAGAGGCGACATGAGGAAACATTTTTTTACGCAACAAATTGTAATGATCTTCAATGCACTGTTTGAAAGGGTGGCGGAAGTAGATTCAATAGTAACTTTCAAAAGGGAATTGGATAAATACTTGAAGGGAAAAAAATTACAGGGCTAAGGGGAAAGAGCAGGGACTAATTGGAAAGCTCTTTCAAAGAGCCGGCATACGCACGATGGGCTGAATGGCCTCCTCCTGTGCTATACCCACTATGATATTGATAATTTGAATTTTTATAGTGCCTTTCACGACTTCAGGATGTCCCAAAGTGCTTTACAGCCAATGAAGTACTTTTGAAGTGTAGTCTCTGCTGTAATGTAGGAAATACATTTTGAACTCAAGAACTGTATGCTTGATAGACCTCATTTTCCTGAATCATAGAACACATAAAATCATTCAGCCCATCATGCCTGTGCCGGCTCTCTGAAAGCACTATCTAATTAATCACACTCTGCTGCTGTCCCCCCAGCCCTTCAAATCTTTCCTTTTCAAGTACTTATCCAATTCCCTTTTGAAAGTTACTAACGAACCTGCTTCCACCACCCTTTCAGGCAGTGCATTCCAGATCGTAACAACTCGCTACATTAAATAAATTCTCATTTCCCCTCTGTTTCTTTTGCCAAATACCTTAAATCTGTGTCCTCTGGTTACCGATTCTTCTGACACTAGAAACCATTTCTCCTTATTTACTGTCAAAACTGTGCATGATTTTTTTTTTATTTGTTCACGGAATGAGGACGTCGCTGGCAAGGCCAGCATTTATTGCCCATCCCTAATTGCCCTTAAGAAGGTGGTGATTAGCCACCTTTTGAACGTCAGAGGGTGATTAAGGATCAACCACATTGCTATGGGTCTGGAGTCACATATAGGCCAGACTGGGTAAGGACGGCAGGTTTCCTTCCCTAAAGGACATTAGTGAACCAAATGGGTTTTTAACGACAATCCGCTAGTTGAACACCTCTATCAAATCTCCCCTTAATCTTCTTTGCTCTAAGGAGAACAATTCCAGCTTCTCTAGTCTCTCCATATAACTGAAGTCTCTCATCCCTGGTACCATTATATTAAATCTCCTCTACACTCTCTCCAAGGCCTTGACATTGTTCTGAAAATGTGGTTCTGAGAATTAGACATAATACTCCAGCTGAAGCCCATCCGGTGATTTATAAAGGTCTAGCATAACTTTCTTGCTTTTGTACACTCAGCCTCTATTGATAAAGCCCAGAATCAAGTTCACTTGCTTTGTAAGTATTTCACCTTATTTGGAGAATTAGACTTTGAACAAGTGTAACTTTGCTTGTGAGCGTATTGTCTTGCCATCATTGAATGAACTAACATAAAGCTAGCTGGCTAACTAACAGTAATGAGATGATGCTACAGTTAGTGTTCTGGAAGGATGAGATCAATTTGGCTGCAGGGCCTTCTTCATTCAAACTGATTCTTGTGAAACAGGTGCCAGATCAACCTGAACAGAATTATTTTAAACCAGTGGTGAACAGATGCTGGAGGTAATGCAGAATAGGTGGAATATCACACAAGACAGGACCAACAGCCATTGAAAAACATTTTTCAATATAAGCTTTACTAGTAGATGCTCTTCAGGAATTGGTCTACCACAAGGAGCAGGAAACCCTGCTCTCACATAGTAGCCTGTTAGTAGCCAGGCCATTAACTACACTATATACAGGTTTGGATGCAATATTTGACATCTCCGTCAGACTGATAGGCAATTGTTTGTCGGACCAATAGGTAATTACTGGTCATCTGCTCCTATCCTTTGAACTACACATCAGATCATAGGACACAGACACAGAAACCCTGTTGTATAGAAAAAGTTCTTGCACAGTCCAGCTGCTGTGGCTTCAGTCCTCCAGCAGAAACACAGGAGCTGTTCAGCAAAGCAAACATCTAGCTCCAGCCATCCTCTGCTCTTAGCCTCAGGGATTGCCTACTTTTTTTGCCTCTCGCAGATTATTAGATAACTGATAGTGGGTACGTGTGCTATTGGGAATGGGTGCCTAATCATGATGCTCCAGCCTGTGGGCCAGACTTGATGGACCTTTCTCTGCCCGTCAATTTTGTATGTTCGTATGAACCAGTGACAGTATGGATCTACGTATATAACCAATCTCTGAGCACACGGCACAATGTCAAGGCATTTTGATGTACATGCTCACTACATAGATTCCTCAGAAGCTACATCAAGCTAGGCAATAGTCCTGTGATAGATGCAAAATGAAGAGCATTTTTTTGTCAGAAGTTTTTTTTTGTGGATAGAGTTGGGTACTTGGCTCCATAAATATATTACTGTAGCTTTTCTGGTTGAATCTCAAGGAGCACTTGGGCTGGAACTTCTAAATGCAGTGATTTGAAATTTGACCTTAACTGCTGTAGTATTAGACAATACAATGAATGCCAGGTCATTCCCCAGTGAGGCAGAGGATACATTGTTTTCTAAGCACAGGGTTATAATGTCACATAACATACAATGTAGAAGTGTATACTGGGATCAGGTAGGAAGCAGCTGACTGGGAAATAGTAGAACATGTGAAAGTTACTGGAGTACTGATGCTATAAATTTAACAGCAGTGGGGAATTCCTGGAGTTTTTAAGCATTGTGGTGGTACTGGGCAATCATCCTTGAGCTTGGTTGGGAGAATTGTGAGCACAAGGGAATTGAGGAGTGAAAAGAAAAGGGGATCCTAGGATTGGATAACAATGCAGAGTGAGAAAGAGTTTCACACACGTAGGGGGCGGAGGGGGGTTAGTATGTGAGCACACAAATAAGCTCAAAAGTATACAATGCTGCATCTTTAAAACGTCAATAGATCACTCATAATTATTGACTATGTATATGATAATAATTATAAATGTTATGTTCTTTCTTTTAGAACAGTTAGAGAACATAATTCACATTTTTAACCTAAATTACTGATAAAAACCAAAACAAGCTCAATATTCCTCAGATGCTTCAGTCAATTAATTTTGGCATGAGTCTAAAATGTGGTAATCAGCAATGGCATAGAAACAAAGTCTAAACACTCAGGCATGCAGATTACATGTATATTTACAGCATTTAAAGTACCAGTACATTAAATAGTTGCATTATCTCAAACAACAGTGCAAAGGCAAAATTAGATGCACCATAGTGCTCCAAATCAGAATATCACAATGCACTAAATTAACAGTCTAGTTCTACAATAATCAATATGTTCACACAGTATGTTTTATATTATATCCACTGCAAAACAAATTGCACTATAGCAAAGTTTAACATTTTTTGATAAGGGTCTGGAAGTCTAACTTTTTATTTAATGTCAATTTAAGTTGCACATATATATGGAATAGAACAGCAGTGTACACACAAATTCAGTCCTCTACAATCTAGCTTTCAAAACAGAAGTATAGATAGAAATACTCAGTAATTTTGACACTTTTATTGATGAGGTTCAATGGGTAAAAGTTGGTTTTTAAAAGAACATTTAGTCAGAAGGAATGTAAACTTAGTGGAATATTATTTTCTTGTATAATGTACACAGATCAAAAGTTACACAAATTAATTTCGATCAATATTCAGAGTGTTATCTGATCTTCCAACACTGAAAAAATTAGAGTAAAATGTTAAAGTCCGTCATACTTACTTTTGCAATTTTCTACTTTTAATTGTAATCAAGTGGAATGCACCTCCATACCATATATTTTGGCACAATCAAATATTCAAGTCAATCATCAACTTTGATTCAAATAATTTTCAATGTAACTATTTTTCAGCACTATTATAGCTATAAACTGCAGAAGTTAAAACAATCCAATTTCTGAAGATTGATACATTAGGAAGCAAATGCAGGACACAGTTAATCTATTTGCTTATATTAATTAATTTCTCCATAATTGATCAAGAAAAAAAACTTTATGCAATGCCATGCCATCAAAACTTTCAGAGAGTTAATTATTTTTGAAGTGCATTCCTTATGTAGGCAAACACACTTTAAACTCGTGTGTTGATTTTTTTCCCGCTATGTTCTTGGTAACAAGTTGTACTAGAATAAATTTAACAAAATGTTACCAAATTTTCTGATTTTAAATTCCCTAATTAAGATAAATTACGCTTGGTTGGCCGATGCAAATTGTTACATTAAATCCTTCAATATCCAGTTTCTCTTACTTTTGAGATGAGGATGTGTGCCTTTTTGATCAGTTGAACTGATTGATCTCATCTCCAATGGATACGGATAATAAATCTAATTATGTTTTATTCACACATTGACAGAGAATGTAAACAAATAGATTTCAATCACTGAACTGATTTTTGAAAGTTTCAGCATTCTCACAGATCAACAAATTAAAATCCTTTTTGCAAATAGTTGGATTTTGTGGACTCCAATAATACTTCGATCTTTATATCTTTACAATACAAAAACATGGATATATGTAAACAATTGCTGGAGTGTGTAAGGTTTAGAATGCTCCATTACTAAATGTGCTCTTATAAAGTTTGAAAATATCTTCCACTCTTGAATTCGGAACTTTACTGATGCTTAGCAGAATCTCTTGGGTAAAACTCAGCCAGTATACTTTGAGGAATACGTTTCAACATCTCCTTAGGGAAAATTCGGAGCAACTGCCAGCCAATATCCAAGGTTTCGAATACGGTCCTGTTGTCATATGAACCTAAGTAAAGCAGAACAGATATTTTTCCCCTTATCTGGACTGTGGTTTGTGTGCTTTTATTTAAATAAGAAACATTAAATTACAACATATTTAAGTGCTAAGCATTATGCATTTAAAATGTCACTTAAAACACAATAAAATGCTCTTGCCAATTCTTTTCAGTTGATAAATATATACTATTCTAAAGCTAAATGATCCATACAAATTATGTTAAGAGTTAAATTAATTAATATTTTCGTGTGTGTGTGTGTGTGTGTGTGTGTGTGTGTGTGTGTGTGTGTGTGTGCACACATACCTTGTGCAATGAAGTTCTTCTCAAATTTCTGCAGAAATTCTAAATATAATAGGTCATCAGGTGTGAGAGCTTCCTCACCAACCACAGCCTTCATTGCTTGGACATCTTTGCCAATGGCATAGCAAGCATACTGTGGAGATAGAACATTTTACAGTCTACTCAGTAATGCTTAACTGAAATTGGTTGCTTAAGATATAAAAATAAACAAGTTAATAGAACATTAAAATCTAGATACAGCGAGGCTAGGTTTGAGTATTCCCTAACTTCAATGCCTTCACTCTTGAAAACAATTTTACAACACCAAGTTATAGTCCAACAATTTTATTTGAAATTCACAAGCTTTCGAAGGCTTCCTCCTTCCTCAGGTGAATGTTGTGGAAATGTTTCCACAACATTCACCTGAAGAAGGAGGAAGCCTCCGAAAGCTTGTGAATTTCAAATAAAATTGTTGGACTATAACTTGGTGTTGTAAAATTGTTTACAATTGTCAACCCCAGTCCATCACTGGCATCTCCACATCTTCACTCTTGAAGGCAGACTTAAACACTTAGGGGTGAACTTTATGCTTAATGTGGTGGTACCAGTCCTGGGGAAGTAGTTCCATTTATGTAACAGTACAAGTGGGAAGTACAGAGTTAGTCAGGCCATTCTCCTCCTACAATTTACTCTAACCTCTACCGTTCTTTTACATTTATGGACAAGTAACAAATTTGAGGCAGTTATGATGTGGACTCTCATTCACTGGAAACTAGGCCAAGACTGGTTAAACTCATTTTGCTTATTATGCCCACAGCTAGCATATAGTGGAAACTTTGATTTGAAACTCAGGTCCCAGAACTGAAAAGATAGTATTGTAACCCATTGAGCCACCTGCCAAGCAAGCTATTATGTAAAATAAATCAGTTTGATTCACCACACCGCACTCCCCCCACCCCAACAAAACTTAAATCTTCTTTAGCTGCATTAAGTGCTGCATAACTTTTTTAGAAAATTCAATTTTAATTCTTATTCTGCCACATGAGCAGCTCAAAAAGTAGCATGAAGTATTTGTTCAGTAATAAGCTAATATCTCAATTTTGAAACCACTGATTTTAGGCATTCATTTAACATTTTAAAAACCTTACCAGCTGATTAGACACATCAGGATGATCTTTCCGTGTCATACCTTCTCCTATGGCAGACTTCATTAATCGAGATAGAGATGGTAATACATTAATAGGAGGATAGATCTGTAATATAGTTGAAAATTTGTAAATGCATTTCCTCTCAAATAGATAGGAGTTTGATAAGAACAGTTTCTTCATTGAATAACTAGAGATATTTTTCCATTAGTATTTTAAAGACAACCTTATGGGGACACGTTCATGACAAGTATGTTGTTGTATATAATAAGGTATGTGCCATAGCATGTATCCTTTAACAGCATAAAATATTAAAGTCAGAAGTGTTCTCAAAGCAGAATCACAGCCTTTTAAAAATTAGAGTACTATTAATTTTTACACAATTGCATCTCCTCTTTTCAGCCATGACTTGAACACTTGCTTCCTTTAGCTAGGTGTGTCCAAGTGTCTGTTTCACTATAGGTTATCCATGCACCAAGTTTCATTTGTCCATTTCCTCCAACCCAAAAAGAAGTTTAAGCCAACCCATGTAAAGGGGAAAGGAGTTGCATGCAATCACAAAAAAAAAGAACTTTAGCCACGGTAGCAATGAAGTAGCACACAATATAATTATACCTCTAGGCAATCAATACCACCGCAAGAAAAAATTATTAGCTCCCATAAAGTCATCTGTTTAAAATATAGAACAAAATAATCTCAAGATTTCAGGCATCCTGAAGAACATTTCAGCTCTTCCCACATTCTTTGCAGATGTTCAAAGAAGACCTCATCAATTACAGTAACTGGCATTTGTTAATTATCTTAAATGCCTTCACTTCCATTTCAGCTAGATTTATACTATGCTCTCTGGCAACTCAAATGGACACGAAGTGGCCTCCTAAAGGGACCACCTGAAGGGATTCTTGCACCTTAGGGCTTAAGAATTCAGAAGTCTTCTGAGTCACATTCCTACTTTTGCTCACCCAGAACCACTTTTCTAGAGGCTAAAGTAGCAGTATAAATCCAGGCTCAGATAATTATTTGTACAAACTCTTTGGAATAAATGCAATCTGAATTGTACATGTGAAAGAATTTCTAGTATCCATCTAAATAGATTTATTTAAAGCCATAATTATAAGCTTCTAAATTTATGGATCCATAATCTGAATACCACTAAATCAAATTTCTCAAACTTGTGCATTGCTTGCAAACCCCTTTTTAAAAGGCACCTTCCAACTGATTACTGTGCATCTTACCTGTCTATTGTGCAACTGACGGTCAACATAGACCTGTCCTTCTGTGATGTATCCAGTTAAGTCAGGAATAGGATGGGTAATATCTTTGAGGAAAAAAAAAGTAATAATATTAATTTACTTTTCAATAGCAAACTGGCATTGAATGCACACTTCTATTTAATTTGATAAAGAAAATTAATTTGAGATAAAACGGTAAAGTGGCATGATTTTGTGTCAAATCTAATATAAAAAATCATACAGCACAGGAGGCCATTCGGCTCTTCGTGCCTGTGCTAGCTCTTTTAAAGAGCTATCTAATTAATCCCACTCCTCTGCTTTTTCACCATAGCCCTGCAAATTTTTCCTCTTCAAGTATATATCCAATTCCCTTTTGAAAGTTACTGCTGAATCTGCTTCCACCCCCTTTCAGTCAGTCCATTCCAGATCATAACTTGCTGCGTAAAAAAAATTCTCCTCATCTCCCCTCTGGTTCTTTAATCTTTAACCTTAAATCTGTGTCCTCTGATCACCAAACCTCCTTGCCAGTGGAAACAGTTTCTTCTTATTTACTCTATCAAAAGCCTTCATAATTGTGTTCACCTCTATTAAATCTCCCCTTAACCTTCTCTGCTGGAAGGAGAACAATTCCAGCTTCTCCACTCTCTCCAGATAACCGAAGTCCCTCATCCCTTGTATCATTCTAGTAAATCTCCTTTGCACCCTCTCCAAGCCCTTGACATCTTTCCTAAAGTGTGGTGCCCAAAATTGGACACAATACTCCAACTGAGGCCTAACCTGTGATTTATTAAGGTTTAGCATAAACTCCCTGCTTTTGTACTCCATACCTCTATTTATAAAGCTCAGGATCCCGTATGCTTTTTTTTAAAAAAGTCTTAACTTGTCATGTCACCTTCAAAGATTTATGTACGTGAACCCCCCAGACGTCTCTGCTCCTGCATTCCCTTTAAGATAGTACAATTTAGTTTATATTGCCTCTCCTCATTCATCCTTCCAAAATGCATCACTTCACACTTCTCTGCATTAAATGTGTGGCATTATCTTAAAAACTTGTAGGCTATCTTTCAGTCTTGTTTTTATAAATCAAATAAAAAATACACCCTTTTTACTCACCATCATTAGGCATTGTAAGGATAGGAATCTGTGTGATGGACCCATTTCTGCCCTCAACACGCCCAGCTCGTTCATAGATAGTAGCCAGATCTGTATACATGTAACCAGGGAAACCTCGACGACCAGGTACTTCTTCTCGAGCTGCTGAAACCTTAGATATAAAAGATGAACTACTTGTATACATTGTTAATACCAAATATTAATTTACAGAACCACTTCAAGCTGCTGCTTGATGCCATTAATATTCACTGTTTAAACAAAAAGGACAAGTGATAAAATCTTGATATTTGAAGCCTACTTATAATGCCAACAACCTTGGAGTCCAAAGTAATAAATCATATGCATACATATTTTTATATATACATACACATTTTATATACTAAAACAAGGCCAAAATTCCTGGGGTGGAAGGAGGGTTAACTCGGGCTGATCGCCTGCAGGGATGGGTGGGAGGAAGGGGCACAAATTTGGTAGCAGCAGTCGAGACTATCAACTTTCTGCCCCATTAAAGATGGGTCCAAAATCCCAATGGGGGGGGTGGGGGGGGGTGCACGCAGTCAAGTTTTCCATTCATGCCTCTACATCCACATTCTCAGGCTACCCCGTAATTCTACCCTGAGAATACAAGGTGCCATTCTGATTTCCCAGCACTTCTTTGGGGAAGGCACATCTGTTACACCTCTACAGGTGTAGGTCTCCTAGCCAGAATATTAAAATTACCCCATCTCCAGGATTTGGACTGGGTCAATGCCCTTGGAGTCAGCAGCTGGAAGTCCTGTCCTGCCCCACTTCAGGCAGTAGAATGGCATCCTAGCAATCTAAGACCCCAAATGTATACCCTGTTAACCAGCAGTATTAAAATGGGTGGGAGAGATTAAACTCAGTGAATTGCTGGACATTCAGTTCTGCAAACATCTACTCTACTCCAATGATTGCTTTATATTCTATGTCACTTCTGAATCAGAAGCTTTTGGGTTTAAGATCCCTCCAGGACTTTAGCACAATGTAGGCTGACACCAATGCTTCAATGCAGCACTGAAGGAATTGTCAGGGGTGTTGCAATTTGGATGAGACAGAGAGCATGCCTATCTGTTCAAAGAGGAGCAAGGAGTTTTCCTGGTGTCTGAGCCAACATTCCTCCCACAACCACCACTACACAATTTCAAATTTGCTGCTTATGAGATCTTGCTGTGGTTAAATAGGCTACTGCACTTTACTACAACAACTTTCATTTATAGTCAGAAAATCAGGACAACATTTAAAGTAATTCATTCAACATGAAGCTCCATGTATAGTGGCAGAGAGGACATCACATAGCTTGGTATAGATTCCAACTTATGTCCTTCCTGCCAAAATGCAACGTTCGGCATAGATTAAAACTCTTGTTTAAAAGGGGGGCCGGAGAGTGTGAGCGCAGTGCAAAAGGAGACTCTAGCGAGGTGAGCGCAGTGCAAAAGGAGAGTCCCGCGAGGTGAGTGCAGTGCAAAAGGAGACTCTAGAGAGCGGGAAGAGAGTCTGAAAGGTGAACGCAGTGTAAATCTAAGGCAAGTCATGGCAGCAGAGCTCGCACCCGTGATATGCTCCTCCTGCACTATGTGGGAAGTCATGGACACTACCAGTGTCCCTGGCGACCATGTGTGCAGGAAGTGTGTCCAGCTGCAGCTACTGGCTAATCGCATTTCGGAGCTGGAGCTGCGGGTGGATTCACTGTGGAGCATCCACGATGCTGAGATCATCGTGGATAGCACGTTCAGTGAGGTGGTCACACCGCAGGTAAAGATTACGCAGGCAGAAAGGAAATGGATGACCGCCAGGCAGAGTAAAAGGACTAGGCAGGTAGAGCAGGAGTCCCTGGAGCCATCTCCTTCTCAGATATACCGCTTTGGATGCTGTTGGGGGAGATGGTTTATCAGGGGAAAGTAGCAAGAGCCAAGTTCGTGGCACCACGGGTGGCTCTGCTGCCCAGGAAGGGAGGAATAAGAGTGGCAGGGCTATATTGATAGGGGATTCAATTGTAAGGGGAACAGACAGGCATTTCTGCGACCGCAAACGTGACTCCAGGATGGTATGTTGCCTCCCTGGTGCTAGGGTCAAGGATGTCACGGAGCGGCTACAGGACATTCTGGAGGGGGAGCCAGTAGGCGTGGTCCATATCGGTACCAACGACATAGGTTTAAAAAAAAGGGATGAGGTCCTGCAAGGTGAATTTAGGGAGTTAGGAGATAAATTAAAAAGCAGGACCTCAAAGGTAGTGATCTTAGGATTACTACCAGTGCCATATGCTAGTGAGTGTAGGAACAGGAGAATAGACCAGATGAATGCATGGCTGCAGGGATGGTGTAGGAGGGAGGGATTTACATTCCTGGGACATTGAGACCGGTTCTGGGGAAGGTGGGACCTGTACAAGCGGGACGGGTTACACCCAAGCAGGACCGGGACTCGGGGGAGGGGGGGGGTGTTTGCTAGTGCTATTGGGGAAGGTTTAAACTAGAATGGCAGGGGGATAGGAACCTGAGCAGGATCAGAGGAGGGGGAAACAAGGATATGAACAAAAGACAGAAAGGGAAGAAGCAATAGTGGAACACAGAAAAAACAAGGGCGAAAAACAAATAGGGCCATAGTGCAAAATAAAACTAAGATGACTAGCAATCTTAAAAAGACAAGTCTAAAGGCATTGTGTCTAAATGCGCGGAGCATTCGCAATAAGGTAGATGAATTAACTGCACAGATAGATATTAACAGTTATGATATAGTTGCGATTACAGAGACATGGCTGCAGGGTGACCAAGAATGGGAACTGAACGTCCAGGGGTATTCAATATTTAGGAAGGACAGGCAAAAAGGGAAAGGAGGTGTGGGTAGCATTTTTAGTAAAGGAGGAAATCAATGCAATAGTGAGGAAGGATATTGGCTCGGAAAATCACGATGTGGAATCTGTATGGGCGGAGCTAAGAAACACCAAGGGGCAGAAAACGTTGGTGGTAGTTGTCTACAGGCCCCCAAACAGTAGTGGAGATGTTGGAGGGCATTAAACAGGAAAATTAGAGACGCATGCAAGAAGGGTACAACTATAATCGTGGGTGACTTTAATATACATATAGATTGGTCAAACCAAATCAGCAATAATACTGTGGGGGAGGAATTCCGGGAGTGTGTACGTGATGGTTTTCTAGACCAATACGTTGAGGAACCAACTAGAGAACAGGCAATCCTAGACTGGGTATTGTGCAATGAGAAAGGATTAATTAACAATCTTGTTGTGCAGGGTCCCTTAGGGAAGAGCGACCATAACATGATAGAATTCCTCATTAAGATGGAGAGTGAAGTAGCTGAATCCAAAACTAGGGTCCTGAATCTAAATAAAGGAAATTATAAAAGTATGAGGTGCAAGTTGGCTGTGATAGATTGGGGAACTTTACTAAAAGGGATGATGGTGGATAGGCAATGGCTAATATTTAAAGGACGTGTGGAATTACAACAATTATTCATTCCTGTCTGGCGCAAAAATAAAACAGGAAAGGTGACTCAACCGTGGCTTATAAAAGAAATTAGGGATAGTATTAGATCCAAAGAGGAGGCACATAAAATTACCAGAAAAAGTGGCAAGTCTGAGGATTGGGAGCAGTTCAGAATTCAGCAAAGGAGGACAAAGATTGATTAAGAGGGGAAAAATAGAGTATGAGAGTAAACTAGCAGGGAACATAAAAACTGACTGTAAAAGCTTCGATAAATATGTCAAGAGGAAAAGATTAGTGAAGACAAATGTAGGTCCCTTACAGTCAGAAATGGGGGAAATAATAATGGGGAACAAAGAAATGGCAGAACAATTAAACACATACTTTGGTTCTGTCTTCACAAAGGAGGACACAAATAACCTGCCAGAAATGTTAGGGAACCAAGCGTCTGGTGAGAGGGAGGAACTGAAGGAAACCAGTATTAGTTAAAAAAGTGCTAGGGAAATTAATGGGTCTGAAGGCTGACAAATCCCCAGGGCCTGATAATCTACATCCCAGAGTATGAAAGGGAGTGGCCCTGGAAATAGTGGATGCATTGGTGACCATCTTCCAAAATTCTATAGACTCTGGAACAGTTCCTACAGATTGGAGGGTGGCAAATGTAACCCCACTATTTAAAAAAAGGAGGGAGAGAAAAAACAGGGAATAACAGACCAGTTAGCCCAACATCAGTAGTGGGGAAAATGCTAGAGTCTATTATAAAAGATATGATAACAGAACACTTGGAGGGCATTAACGGGATTGGACAAAGTCAGCATGGGTTTATGAAAGGAAAATCATGCTGAACAAATCTACTGGAGTTTTTTGAGCATGTAACTAGTAGAATAGATAGGGGAGAACCAGTGGATGTGGTGTATTTGGATTTTCAGAAGGCTTTTGATAAGGTCCCACACAAGAGGTTATTGTGCAAAATTAAAGCACATGGGATTGGGGGGAATATATTGGCATGGATTGAGAATTGGTTGACAGACAGGAAACAGAGAGTAGGAATAAACGGGTCTTTTTCCGGATGGCAGGCAGTGGCTAGTGGGGATGCTAGTACCGCGGGGATCAGTGCTTGGGCCCCAGCTATTCACAATATATATCAATGATTTGGATGAAGGAACTAAATGTAACATTTCCAAGTTTGCAGACGACACAAAGCTGGGGTGGAATGTGAGCTGTGAGGAGGATGCAAAGAGGCTCCAATGTGATTTAGACAAGTTGGGTGAGTGGGCAAGAACATGACAGATGCAGTATAACGTGGATAGATGTGAGGTTATCCACTTTGGTTGTAAAAACAGAAAGGCAGATTATCTGAATGGTGATAGATTGGGAAAAGGAGAGGTGCAACGAGACCTGGGTGTCATTGTACACCAGTCACTGAAAGTGAGCACTCAGGTGCAGCAAGCAATTAGGAAGGCAAATGGTATGTTGGCCTTCACTGCAAGAGGATGAGAGTACAGGAGCAGGGATATTTTACTGCAGTTATACAGGGCCTTGGTGAGACCACATCTGGTGCAGTTTTGGTCTCCCTATCTGAGGAAGGATGTCCTTGCCATGGAGGGAGTGCAACAAAGGATTACCAGACTGATTCCTGGGATGGCAGGACTGACGTATGAGGAGAGATTGGGTTGACTAGGCCTATATTCACTAGAAGAATGAGGTCATCTCATCGAAACATATAAATTCTAACAGGACTAGACAGACTAGATGCAGGGAGGATGTTCCCGATGGCTGGGGAGTCCAGAACCAGGGGTCACAGTCTCAGGATATGGGGTATGCCATTTAGAACCGAGATGAAGAGAAATTTCTTCACTCAGGGTGGTGAACCTGTGGAATTCTCTACCACAGAAGGCCATGGAGGCCAAGTCATTAGATGTATTCAAGAAGGAGATAGATGTATTTCTTAATGCTAAAGGGATCAAGGGATATGGGGGAAAGGCGGGAACAGGGTACTGAGTTAGACGATCAGCTATGATCATTTTGAATGGCGGAGCAGGCCCGAAGGGCCGAACGGCCTACTCTTGCTCCTATTTTCTACGTTTCGTTGAAAACCCAGTGCGCTAATCCAAGGCACCACCTCGTTC
The DNA here is from genome assembly GCF_035084215.1 of Heptranchias perlo. Taxonomy (NCBI): domain Eukaryota; kingdom Metazoa; phylum Chordata; class Chondrichthyes; order Hexanchiformes; family Hexanchidae; genus Heptranchias; species Heptranchias perlo. Next base: position 16,294,719 of record NC_090345.1, on the reverse strand, counting down.
TTTTCCCCATTACAAATGTACACAAATGTAAGTCACTCTTTATTCAAATTTCAAGCAGCAAAACAAAACTTCGCCAGAACTCAAATATAATTAAACATGTAAAGTCTAAGAACTGAAAAATTAAAAAGGTTATTTCATGATCCACCAAATAGAAACAAAGAAAGTTAACGGCAGATCATTCAGCCCATCGTGTCTGTGCCAGTCAAAATAGAGCTACCCAGCCTAATTCCACTTTCCAGCACTTGGTCTGTAGCCTTGTCGCTTATGGCACTTCAAGTGCATGTCCAAGTGTGATGAGGGTTTCTCCCTCTACCATCCTTTCAGGTAGTGAGTTCCAGACTCCTACCATCCTTTTGGTGAAAACATTTGTCCTCAGCTCCCTTCTAATCCTTCTACCAATCACTTTAAATCTATGCCCCCTGGTTATTGATCCCTCTGCTAAGGAAAATTTTATACACCGCAATTAAATCACCCCTCAGCCTCCTCTGTTCCGAAGAAAACAATCCCAACCTATCCAATCTTTGCTCATAGATAAAATTCTCCAGTTCTGGCAACATCCTCGTAAATCTCCTCTGCTCCCTCTCTAATGCAATCACATCTTTCCTGTAATTTGGTGACCAGAATTGTACTCAAGCTGTAGCCAGGGAGAATCAGAACATGATGGTCAGAGCCTCTGCTGTTTCCTCCCTTGCTTCTTTTTACAGCCTGGGATACATTTCACCTTGGCCTGGTGATTTTTCTATAATCAAAGATGCTAAGCCCCTTAATACTTCCTCTCTCTTATATTTATCCCATCCAAAATTTCACACTCCTCCTTAACTACAATCTCTGCATCGTCCCTCTCTTTTATGAAGACAGACACGAAGTATTCATTAAGAACCAGACCCACATCTTCTGCCTCCACACACTGGTTACCTTTTTGGTCTCTAATAGGCCCTACTCTTTAGTTATCCTCTTGCCCTTTATGCATTTATAAAACATCTTTGGGCTTTCCTTAATTTTACTTGCCAGTATGTTTTCATGCCCTCTCTTTGTTTTCCTAATTTCAACCCTGCACTTTCTATTCTCCTCTAGGCTTTCTGCAGTATTGAGCTCAGTGTCTGACATAAGCTTCCCTTTTTTGCCATATCTTACCCTGTATGCTCCTTGTCATCCAGGGGGCTCTTGATTTGGGGTTCCCACCCTTTTTCTTTGTGGGAACATTTACCCTGAACCCCTTGAATGCCTCTCACTGCTTTGACACTGATTTACCTTCAAGTAGTTGTTTCCAGTCCACTTTTGCTAAATCACTTCTCAGCTTAGTAAAATTGGCCTTTCCCCAATTTAGAACTTTTACTTCTGTTCTATCTTTGTCTTTTTCCATATCTATGCTAAATCTAACTGAATGATCACTACCACCAAAATGCTCTCCCACTGTACTTCTTCCACCTGCCCAGCTTCAGTCCCTAAAACTAAATCCAGAACTGCGTACTGGCTAAAAATGTTCTCCTGAATGCAATTTAAGAATTCTGCGCCCTCTATACCATTTACACTGTTTGTATCCCAGTTCATATTAGGGCAGTTGAAATCTCCTACTATTATTGCCCTATTGTTTGTGCACTTCTCAGAAATTTGCCTACATATTTGCTCTTCCATCTCCCTGACTGTTTGGGGTCTATAGTACACTCCCAGTAGTGTGCCTGCCCCTTTTTTGTTATTTAGCTCAACCCATATGGCCTCATTTGATGATCCTTCTAACATATCATCCCTCCTCACAGCTGTAATTGATTCTTTAACGATTATTGCCACCCACTTCTTTTTTTTAAATCTCCCTCTCAATCTCGTCTGAAAACCCTGTAATCAGGAATGTTGAGCTTCCTTTCCTGCCCCTGTTTAAGCCATGTTTCAGTCATAGCTAAGATATCATACTTCCATGTGCCCTCAGCTCATCTGCCTTATTCACTATAATCCTTGCAATGAGGTATATACCATTAAGCACTGCCAATATTTAATGTACTTCATTTATTCTGCAGAGCCTGAGTTACTACACCTCAGTAATATTACACCGTGGAATTACTAACCAGTTATGAGCAAATTCCAGTTTCCTTTACATAATTGAAAAAAAAAATCAAAAGTTTGACCAGGCACATCTGATGTAACCAGGTCAAACAGCATTAAGTCCAGGACTGATTCGCTGCAAAACAGGTCTTATTTCTTTCCCCCCCAGTTAGATACATTTTTTTAAAAAGTGAATGCTGACTTCAAAATAATGGGTCAGTAGATGCAGCAACAACTTGCATTTATATAGCGCCTTTAACATAGTAAAATGTCCCAAGGCACTTCACAGGAACGTTCTCAAACAAAATTTGACACCGAGCCATAAAAGGAGATATTAGGACAGGTGACCAAAAGCTTGGTCAAAGAGGTAGGTTTTAAGGAGTGCCTTAAAGGGGAGAGAGGTAGTGAGGCGGAGGAGTTTAGGGAGGGAATTCCTGAGCTTAGGGCCTAGACAGCTTAAGGCACGGCCGCCAATGGTGGAGCGATTAAAATCGGGGACGCGCAAGAGGCAAGAATTAGAGAAGCGCAGAGATCTCAGAGTTGTAGGGCTGGAGGAGGTTACAGAGATAGGGAGGGGAGAGGCTGTGAAGGGATTTGAAAACAAGGATGAGAATTTTTTAAAAACGAGGTGTTCCCAGACCAGGAGCCAATGTAGGTCAGCGAGCACAGGGGTGATGGGAGAATGGGACTTGGTGCAAGTTAGGATATGGATTGCAAAGTTTTGGATGAGCTCACGTTTACGGAGGGTGGAAGATGGGAGGCCAGCAGGAGAGCATTGGTATAGTCCAGTCTGGAGGTAACAAAGGCATGGATGAGGGTTTCAGATGAGCTGAGGCAAGGACGGAGATGGGCGATGTTATGGAGTTGGAAGTAGGCGGTCTTGGTGATGGACCAATGTGTGGTCGGAAGCTCATCGGAGTCAAATAGAATGCCAAGGTTATGAACGGTCTGGTTCAGCCTCAGACAGTGGCCAGGGAGAGGGATGGAGTCGGCGGCTAGGGAACAGAGTTTGTGGCAGGGACCAAAGACAATGGCTTCGGTCTTCCCAGGGAAAAATGCACAAATTTTTACTAAATAGAATAATGAAACAAGTTAAACAGCAATATACAAATAAAAAATCACAATGCATGTCAAACTTGTCTATCCTCTAAAAGTAGTCATGCAGATAATCACCTTCTACTAACAGTTTACTAAAACTTACTGAAGAGGCTGCTCTGCATCAAGGTCAACGCTTTTTCAAAGTTTTGTTAGCAATCAATTGCATTTAGTTTGAACTATGCAGTAATGGATATGATCCTTCCTCCAGACAACAGCAACATTCATGTTATGTCCACAACCATCAGTGAATAAATGAAAATACTCTACAAGCATCTTAGCTGAACAAAAATGGATTTTCTTGAATGACCTCTTAAGCTTGGATAATAGTGTTGCACTAAATTGGTTTTCCATACCAAAATTGGTTTTGGAAGCAGTGTGGGCCCGTTCAACATAAGGTCAAAGAGCAAATACATCTAACAATAAACTAAATCCAATCTCCACTTAATAATTTCCATTAAATAAGCACTACAAACATTAAGCGAATTCCGTCTATCACTGTTTGGAGAATATACAATCAAAAAACTATGAACAGTACTCGTTACATTCATGATAGAGCAGAGAGATTTTCTCAGTCTGTTACCTGAAGTGAAATTCAAGTTAATAAATAGCGACAGGAAAAGTTTTCAAACTGGGGTCTTTGGACTCAGGGTTCATGTGAGGAGATTTCTGTATTTGTTGACTTACAGGAACATAGGGTGTGATTTTAGCATGGAGCCAGGAACTCAGCATGTGGGTAGATGCTCGTGTGGGAACCCGGAAGTCAAGTGAGTGCGTCGGATTCTGCGTTCAGGAGGGAAAGGAGTCATGAATCAGAGAGGAGGGAGGGAGAAATCATGGGCTGTGGATTAGCTTGTTGGGCCTGGATGATGCACTCATGGTCCTCCTGGCCCACAAGCAGTGCAGTAAAGGCACAAATCTCATGGATCCAGCCCTTCTCGCCTGCTTTCACCTGACATGAATCAGAAGCGATGGGAAGGTTAAATTCGTTTTACCTTTTTAATAGACAAGAAATTAAGTGTCTCAACTATCACAATGAGGTACATTGCCCATTTGACAATCCACCCGCCGGCATTAAGTGGGGACGGGACTGGAGTTTCAGATGCGCGCACAGCCAAACGCACCTGGCATTGGAGCCAGGTTGCAGTCCCACTTCAAAAAAAAAAAATTTTTACTTCCCACCCGCTCTTTGGGGTTAAAATTACCCCCATTAATTCTGTTGCTGTAAACAAACATTTTCAGAAATGATTTTTCTCCTGCAATTGAAAATGTCTTTTGGAAGATAGAACGGGGGGTCCTTAAGACTGTTAATATTTGCACACAGAAAAGTTTGCAAATCATTGATCAACAGGACACAAACAGCAATTTAGATACTTCCTGCAATCCTCCGGGACATGAAACAAAATAAGCAATTTCAATTAAAAAATTTTAGGAGCTCTAAAGATGCACGACTTGTACTCCAGGACTGGAGAATAGTGCATGGTATCCTGATATACAAGGTCACAATATAAGATTGGACGAAGACAACCCTTCAGCCCATTCGATCTCATCCTTCCAGAATACAACCCTACCTAGGTGTTTATTAAATAAGTCCTGTGTCCTGGCCTCAACTACCTTTCTTGGCAATCTATTCTAGCTGCTGTTAACTATCAACATAAGGAAATATTTCCTGATGTTTGTATTAAATTTGCCATTCACAACTCTGATCCTTTGTCCTGGTATAGCAAAAAAAAGTATAATTTCAGTTTACTTTTCTATCCAGTTACGCAGCTTGTCTCAAAGATAGAAATGTCAGCTAAATCAAGTCATTCCTAACTCTCCCTTCCAACACAGGGATTTGAACTCTGCAAATTTTGCAGTATAACTATTTGCTTTGTTTATTGCCATCCAACATGATTTCCCACTTGCCAACCATCCATTAAGTACACACCACCTATATTTTTCTTCCAATACACAATTGCATTAATCTGAATCGAACTTGATTTGTCACCAATCAATCTAGGTGCAAAGTCTATCTTTGTAATATTACAGCTACCTTCTGAGTCAACTATCCCTCTCCCTAGTTTGGAACCATCTGCAACTCCGATTCCAGGTTCATTTGCGCATGTAAGGAACAGACAGGGTCCAAGCACAGACCTTTGGGGCACCCTACTCAGCACCTCCCCCACTGTGACCTAGCTCCCCATTCAACTTCCCTCGGCTTCTTTCTCCTGTGACTCGGCCAACGTTGTCTACCTCATACGTTGCAGGAAAGGATGCCCCAGAGCATGGTACATTGGCGAGACCATGCAGACGCTGCAACAACGGATGAACGGACACCGCGCAACAATCGCCAAACAGGAGGGTTCCCTCCCAGTCGGGGAACACTTCAGCAGTCATGGACATTCATCCACCGACCTTCGGGTAAGCGTACTCCAAGGCGGCCTTCGAGACACACGACAACGCAAAATCGTCGAGCAGAAATTGATAGCCAAGTTCCGCACCCATGAGGACGGCCTCAACCGGGATCTTGGGTTCATGTCACGCTACACGTTACCCCACCAGCAAACAAATGTTATCTGTTTTTAATATAACGGGTCAGTTGCTGTCTTTTCTATGTTTCTACCTCTCTATCTCTGTTTTTTTTTTGTTTGTTGTTTTTTTTGGTGATTTGTATATTCTGAGACCTTGCAGGTAACACCTGTCTGTCTGCACACTGATTGCCTTGGCAACGGGCAGTTGAAAAAACTGTCTGTAATCACCAAGCATTGTTCTGTGAATTATAAATGCGATTTCATTTCGAGGATTTCATTTCGACATCGTTCACCTGAGGAAGGAGGAAGCCTCCGAAAGCTTGTGAATTTAAAATAAAATTGCTGGACTATAACTTGGTGTTGTAAAATTGTTTACAATTGTCAACCCCAGTCCATCACCGGCATCTCCACATCTTTCTCTTTAACCAGCTGTTAATCCACCTTTGAACATGGACCTTACTCTAGGAACACTAAATCATATGGCTTCCCTCTTCCCCCAATATCAATATGTGATGTCCCCTCCTCAAAAGACCGGGCCCCTTACTGATTACATTATTTGAAAATTAAAGGAAGGAGGGTAATTGTGGTATAACAAAATTTTCCAACTGACACCAAGCTGTGTGGCTAGGTGATTCCTATAAAATAAATTGATAGCTCTCAAAAAGAACCAGTTAGGTTAAGCCATGACAATATGGATAAATGCAAGGTTACATACATTGGAACAAGAAACCCAAATCATGCATGAAATGTGCAAGTATGCATTAACAATGGCTGGAGGGAAAAAAATTCTGGTGTAAATATTTACTGAAAGCATTCAATATGAAGCTATCAAGTCCAACTTCAAAACTTAGAGGCATTTTTAAAAAATTTGTTCATGGGATGTGGGCATTGCTGGCGAGGCCGGCATTTATTGCCCATCCCTAATTGTCCGAGAAGGTGGTGGTGAGCCGCCTTCTTGAACCGCTACAGTCCGTGTGGTGAAGGTTCTCCCACAGTGCTGCTGGGAAAGGAGTTCCAGGATTTTGATCCAGCGACGATGAAGGAACCGTGATATATTTCCAAGTCGGGATGGTGTGTGACTTGGAGGGGAACGTGCAGGTGGTGTTGTTCCCATGTACCTGCTGCTCTTGTCCTTCAAGGTGGTAAAGGTCGCGGGTTTGGGAGGTGCTGTCGAAGAAGCCTTGGCGAGTTGCTGCAGTGCATCCTGTGGATGGTACGCACTCCAGCCACTGTGCGCCGGTGGTGAAGGGAACGAATGTTTAGGGTGGTGGATGGGGTGCCAATCAAGTGGGCTGCTTTGTCCTGGATGGTGTCGAGCTTCTTGAGTGTTGTTGGAGCTGCACTCATCCAGGCAAGTGGAGAGTATTCCATCACACTCCTGACTTGTGCCTTGTAGATGGTGGAAAGGCTTTGGGGAATCAGGAGGTGAGTCATTCACCACAGAATACCCAGCCTCTGACCTGCTCTTGTAGCCACAGTATTTATATGGCTGGTCCAGTTAAGTTTGTCAATAGTGACCCCCAGGATGTTGATGGTGGGGGATTCGGCAATCGTAATGCCATTGAATGTCATGGGGAGGTGGTTAGATTCTCTCTTATTGGAGATAGTCATTGCCTGGCACTTGTCTGGAGCGAAAGTTACATGCCATTTATCAGCCCAAGCCTGGATGTTGTCCAGGTCTTGCTGCATGCGGGCTCGGACTGATTCATTATTTGAGGGGTTGCGAATGGAACTGAACACTGTGCAATCAGCAGCAAACATCCCCATTTCTGACCTTATGATGGAGGGAAGGTCATTGATGAAGCAGCTAAATATGGTTGGGCCACGGACATTGCCCTGAGGAACTCCTGCAGCAATGTCCTGGGGCTGAGATGATTGGCCTCCAACAACCACTACCATCTTCCTTTGTGCTAGGTATGACTCCAGCCACTGGAGAGTTTTCCCCCCGATTCCCATTGACTTCAATTTTACTAGGGCTCCTTGGTGCCACACTCGGTCAAATGCTGCCTTGATGTCAAGGGCAGTCACTCTCACCTCACCTCTGGAATTCAGCTCTTTTGTCCATGTTTGGACCAAGGCTGTAATGAGGCCTGGAGTCGAGTGGTCCTGGCGGAACCCAAACTAAGCATCGGTGAGCAGGTTATTGGTGAGTCAGTGCCACTTGATAGCACTGTCGACAACACCTTCCATCACTTTGCTGATGATTGAGAGTAGACTGATGGCGCGGTAACTGGCCGGATTGGATTTGTCCTGCTTTTTATGGACAGGACATACCTGGGCAATTTTCCACATTATCAGGTAGATGCCAGTGTTGTAGCTGTACTGGAACAGCTTGGCTAGAGGCACAGCTAGTTCTGGAGCACAAGTCTTCAGCACTGCAGCTGGGATGTTATCGGGGCCCATAGCCTTTGCTGTATCCAGTGCACTCAGCCGTTTCTTGATATCACGTGGAGTGAATCGAATTGGCTGAAGACTGGCTTCTGTGATGGAGATATCGGGAGGAGGCCGAGATGGATCATCCATTCGGCACTTCTGGCTGAAGATGGTTGCAAACGCTTCAGCCTTGTCTTTTGCACTCATGTGCTGGACTCCGCCATCATTGCGGATGCGGATGTTTGCAGAGCCTCCTCCTCCCGTTAGTTGTTTAATTGTCCACCACCATTCACGACTGGATGTAGCAGGACTGCAGAGCATTGATCTGATCCATTGGTTGTGGAATCGCTTAGCTCTGTCTATAGCATGTTGCTTCCACTGTTTAGCATGCATGTAGTCCTGAATTGTAGCTTCACCAGGATGGCACCTCATTTTTAGGTACACCTGGTGCTGCTCCTGGCATGCTCTTCTACACTCCTCATTGAGCCAGGGTTGATCCCCTGGCTTGTTGGTAATGGTAGAGTGAGGAATATCAAGCCTCAGAGGCATATATTATACAATAGATTTATTCTAACTTTATACAACTTCTTGAAAAACCATATTTACAATATTATGCAGAGAGAAGAATGGTTCCTGAACGTATCTTAATTTTAGACGGTCAATAGTGAATCCATTTTTATCGGAGAAAAGACAGATTGAGGGAGAATGCAATTCAAGTATTTAAAATGCTGCACTGGAACCAGAAAATGTGGGCTTCACAGCTATATTGATATCCTGGATTTTTACTTAGTTACCTTTGGGGAGTGGAGGTCAGTGAAAAATGTAATGCTTTAGCAACTTTGAAGCTTTATTTGTGGTTGTTACCTCTATCAGAAGATAGAATGGGTTGGTCAATGACAGGGCAAACTAAGTAGACTCTAGAAGAAACACACTTGATCATGGCTTTTCCTCATTCCATTCTTTATAATATTCCTAGGTTATCCCCTCTCGGTCTCATGAGCTGCATTTATGGACAGTTACACTCATTCAGCAAAAATCTTTATATCAGATTAAATTATATTTGATGCTTTGCCTACCACTGAACATCTTATAAATGACATTGTTCCTTTATACAAGATAAACATTCAGGGAGAAAACAAAGAGCACGTACCTCTCTCAAAGCCTCTGCATAAGAACTCATGTCTGTTAAAATAACCAACACATGCTTTTCACATTGGTAGGCAAGGTATTCTGCAGTAGTCAGTGCAAGACGAGGAGTAATAATACGTTCAATGCTGTTGAAAGAGACACCTACCCATCAGTATTCAGATCAGTACTAGCCTCAGAATGTAAGTATTTCAACATTTTTTTTTAATGCACAGTATTTCTATTGTGGTTGAGCTAGTTAAGATCAAAAACACATGCTCTGCACCTTCATGGCTAACCATTCTGTCGATTCATTCATTTTAATCCCAGTTCAAAATTTGTTCCATCAGGATGGTCAATTTTCTACAGAAATTAAATTATCAAAAAGTCTTAGTTGGCAAAAAGCAGATGGTTCAGCAGTAAGATTATCGGTTGTCAGATTTTAAAACAGATTATATGTGATCAGCACACCTTTAACTGTAATGCTGTATTTGTAACTTATCTAGTTTGATTGAAGAATTAATCTGCAATCTTCTAATTTTTAAGTCTAATTTTAAGCTTGTCAGCTTCTTCTGGTTCTGTGATTATAATTTAAGATAAATAACCTGCTTTCATTATCTACGCATCTTAGCACTTTAAAACCCTAAATAGTCGTGTTGTCTCACAATCTTTTCTCGAACAAAAAAGGCTGAACTCTGGCCCAGAATCATCTGTCACTCTTAGCACAGAATCAAAGAAATTACAGTACAAGAGACTGCTATTCTGCCATTTAATTTATGCTTCTTAAACTCCTTCAGTACATTAATATCCCTTTGAAGGCATAGTACCCAAAACTATAATTTTCTAAATGTGGTCTTACCAATGAGATATCAAGGCTAAAATAACATGTTTTGATGTTATAATGAAATGCCCCTCAGATGCTCCAAGTACTTAACCAGCTCTATTGATAATACATATTGTGTAAGGCCAATAATCATACCAAATCTTTTTCTTTTCTCAATAATTATGCTTGCATATTGCACTATTTTCCATTTGTTGTGTTTTTACTATTTCTTTTACCTAGTTATTAATGGCTGTAGACTATAAGCTTATGCTTTGTGTAGCAATATTCACCATCCTGAAGAGATTATGGGTAGTGTAGCACAAGATTACTTTGAATTCAGTAGGTAAAATGAAAAAGGAAAGAACTTGCATTTATATAGCGTCTTTCAGGACCTCAGGATGTCGCAAAGTGCTTTACAGCCAATGAAGCGCTTTTGAAATGTAGTCACTGTTGTAATGTAGGGAAATGAGGAAGCCAATTTGTGCATAGTGAGGTGTCACAAACAGTAATGAGGTACATGACCAGATCATTTGTTTTAGTGATGTTGTTTGAGGGATAAATATTGGCCAAAACACCAGGAGAAATCCCCTGCTCTTCTCTGAATAGTGCCATGGGATCTTTTACGTCCACCTAAGACGACAGTCAGGGCCTCAGTTTAATGTCTCATCCAAAAGATGACATCTCCAATAATGCAGCACTTTCTCCGCACTGCACTGAGGCTTCAGCCTGGATTTTGTGATCAAGTCTCGAGTGAGGCTTGAACCCACAACCTTCTGACTCAGAGGTGCTACCACCTGGGTGACACCTAAATAATAACAGATAATAAGCAGGGTAATTGTTAGTCCTTGAATATATACTTCAACGTGGACAGAATAAAGATTTCAGATCATAGTTGCAAAGACCTGCTTACATGAATTGCTGTTAAGACAGTTGAGAGAAGATGATTTGACAGGATGTAATGAGGATAATGGAGTGTTTTATACCAATAGTGCGATGATATATAGCAATTACATAAATTTCCTAATCAAACATTCAATGTAGACATGTACACAAAAATTGTTTTAGATTAACAGTTTTAAAAAAATAAGCAAACCATGTACATTATACAAGTGTCCAAACATGGAATGATGTTACACGATTAATAGAGGTCAACTCGCAGGACAGCAAAAGTAGTCCCTTTAATTGGAAAGTTGCAAGAATTATAAAAATATCAAGCTGCAATAGCTTATCTGCAAACTACAGTTTCATTTGAATGTTTCTTTACAGATCGTGAATGCCAGTATTTAAGTTTTTAAAAATGTATAATGGAAAAAGATGCATTTGTCAGATAAATTCAGTGATTACTCTGATAATGACATTTTCCAAATAAAATGGCAGGAAAAGGGATACTCTTTTGTAAATTGATAGTTTTTGTAGGCCAAGGCATGGATGACTGATGAGTATCAGTATATCTGCAATTTCCTCAAAAGCATGTTTATTCACTGGCTGTAGCACCTGTGTTGCAAAAATGTGCTATTTTCATGAATTGCAGAAGCCTGTCTAATTCATACACACAAATACACTATTTTGGTTTAACTGCTGCAAACTCATTTCCATTTCCTGATTTGTTATTTTGAGTTACTTACGTTGGGTCATTTGCAAGATTCAGAAACAGACAAACGTTGTCCATTGATCCATTTTCTTCAAAGTCAGACTTGAAGAATCTTGCAGTTTCCATATTAACCTGTTATACAGAATACAAATGCTCAAAACAATCAACCCAATTTGGTTACCCATATATTAATCATAAACGTATCTAATGTTTAGCTCAAAAACAGAAGATAAAGGCATATAGACACTTAAAAAAGGGCAAGGAACCCAGTAAAGATTCACTGCATAACGGGGCACTTGAAGTGGCCGACAAAATGTCACATGCTGGGGATTTCTTTACAGAATCACTAAACCAGAGAGGAAGTGGAAGGATTAGAGAAGGGCAAACGTAATGTTGATTTATAAAAAGGGGTATTAAAATAGTTCGTAACGACAGACCAGTAAATCTGGCCCTTGGGTAATATACTGGAGGACATTCCATTGGAAAGAATAAATGAAGCTGTAGAGAAATATAAAATAAGGGGGACCACGTGGGTTGGCTTTATGGGAAATGGGTTACTTTTGAAAAATTTATTGGACTTCAAAAAAAAATGGACTTGGCAGGCATAGAGAGAAAAAAAGACTTCTTTATAATGCCTTTTGTGGCTCTCAAAAAATATTTCAAAGTATTTCACATACATTGAATGACTTTTGAAATATATTAACTTGTGTAGGTAAATGCAGCTGCCATTGTTTGCACTGCAAAGTCCCACTGGTAGCAATTGGATAAATGACAAGTTAATCTGATGATGTTGGTTGAAAAAGCAATGTTGACCAGGACACTGGGAAAGCTCCCTGCACTTTGAATAGTGCCATTAGATCCTTAATCTCCACCTGATCTAGTGAAACAGGAAGATAGGGCCTCAGTTTAACACCACATCATAAGGACTGCTCTTCTGGCAACTCATTAGTCCCCTAGTACTTCATTGGAAATATCAATCTAGATTATATACTCAAGTCCCAGAATGCAGTTTGAACCCACAGATTCAGTGGTCAAAATATCAACAAATCAGCCAAACTGACACATGGGAAACTCAGTAGATGTTACATACTTGGATTTTAGCATGGCTTTAGACAGTGCCAAACAAAAGATTGATCCACAAAGATGAAAGGAATGAAATAGGGAACAGAGGGTTTCTGAAGTGGACCATAAATTGGCTGAGAAGATCAAAAGATAGTTGTGCATGGAGTCATGTTACTACATAGACGTAACTAACATGTTACATGACAAATTGGAAACTTGTCCATGTTAACGTCATAAGAATCTTTATACTATATTTGTATTAAAGGTTGGAGAGAGTACGATTTTAAATTGATTACTGTAATTGATTACACAGCTTCTATATATTACAAAAGAATCCACTGTGACAAAAATGAAGCACTTTTGTCCAAGGTGTAGCACAGTAGTGTTTTTTAAAATTTAGTCTCCGTAAATGCCAACTTCACTCAGAAAAGAAAATGGATCCAAACCTTTTACACATTACTTGAGTGCAATTATTCTCCGTGTACAAATGTATCAAGCAAGCTATGCAACCACGAACTCAGTATAATAACATCAAATGAGCTGGGATCTCTATGATTTCAGCACCAGATTCACACATTAGTACTGGTGTGTGTCACAGCATGCAGCAAGTTCCAGAGGAGCATTAATACTACAGACCAATAGAATGCTGCTATCGTGAGCAAGACAACACTTAATGGGCTCGATTTTAGCACCCGCGATCGGGTGCGTTCCTGGCTGGGGGGCTACGAAAATCAGGGATTCCCGGGGCGGGTCGGGAGCCCGGCTCCAACCCGCCCCATTTCCGGGTTCCCCACTGACGCGCTGACATGCGCACGCAGCCCCCACATGTGGGACTCCCGCCGGCAATTAAAGCCGGCAGGATGCCACTTAAGGTATTTAAGGTCGTTTAGAGAACTGATTAACGTGATATTTTAGGAGGGGTGGGATTTTGCAAACAACTGGAACTGTTTCCTGTACTGGGGGAAACACTTCCAGTTCAAATGGACGTGTTCACCATCAGCCCGTGGCAGCTGCAAAGGTCCATTTGACAGGTCGGGGTGGGGGGGGGGGGGGGGGGGGGAGAGAGACCCTCATTCATTGCTGGAGGCCACTCTGTCACTTTGGACAAAGTTTGGCCTCCACCACCCTCCTCCTAACAACAAAATTCACCAACTTGCACACTTACCCCGGTGTCCAGACGCATGTACCTACCTTGCGGACCCCCTCAGATGTACATCGTCCGGATGGGGGCCGCCGTAGCTACACTCATGACCTCCTCGGAGGGCGAACAGCATCACCAGCCTCACCGTCTACCTCTGACACGTGGAGCTCCACAACACAGTGCTGTGACACATCCACCTGCACAGCAGGAGGGAGGGCAACCAGAGAGAGAGATGCATCGCAGAGGGCGCTACCCTCGCCACAGGGTCCACAGACCGAGGCTCAGCTTCCTGGACCTCTCTGAGCAGCAGTGCACACGGAGGCTCAGAGTCACTCGACATGTAGTCGTGGACATCTGCAGCCTCCTTCATGCCGAGCTGTTCCCGGCTGGCCCAAGCACCATCATCTTACCTGTCGCTGTCAAAGTCACCACTGCCCTCAACAACTTTTCCATCGCATCCTTCCAGGGTGCCACCGGGGACATCGCCGCGTCTCTCAATCGTCTGCACAAATGAGCCCTGGAAATACACCTACACCCACTCTGCAGTGACACAATGGGTGTCATCAGTTGTGGGTCTTCATTGTGATCCTCAGGAAAGGGCATTATTGCACAAACCAGACAAGATTCGCAAAGACGTGGCAGTAGTGGTGCCAATATATGTAATGTGAGTTGATCAGAAATTAAGTAAAAGTAAAAACCATGACACACCCTCAAACACCCTTGTGCATCCCCTTCATGCTCACGACATGTTTGCCTTACGCTGCCTACTGCACATATGTGATGCATGCCCTGTGTCTGCAGCACAGGTAGTGGCAGGTTGAGTGAGGCTGACCGTGAAAGAGATGCATGAGAGGGTGAGTATGAGATAGAGCCATGAGATTGTATGAGGATTGGGTTGAGTGGTAGTAGCGGGACGAGTACTGACGAGGTGGGTAAGTGCAGGTAAGATGACGATGAGGTTTGAGTGGGTGTGAGGAGTGATGTGACAGGGTAGCATTGGCTGTGCAGAAGGAGATGTGGGGTGGGGGCGGTGATGTGGCAGACGGAATGTCGGGGAATGAGTCAGTGTACTCACTTTGGCTGACCTACTTAGGTCATTGCAGCACCTCCTGCACTGTATGCAGGTGGGTGGTATGTTGGTGGTGCAGGTGACCTCCTCTGCCACCTCAAGCCAGGCCTTCTTGGTGGCAGAGGCAGGCCGCTTCCTCCCGCCCGCCGGGGGGGGGGGGGGGGGGGGGGGGGGGGGGAGTTCTCGGTCCTCCCCACCCCATCCAATAAGAGCTGGAGTGAGGCATCAGTAAACCTGGGAGCAGCTTTCCCCCTGGGGTGCTCCATGCAGTAATTTTTTCTATTTCTTGCAGTAGTCAGTCAGTGGAGGACTGCCCCTTTAAATAGAGCTCCTCCAGCTGACAGACCTTACTGCGCATGTGCAGTCCGCCCGCCGCGCAGCTGAGCAGCGGGGAACCCGGAAGCAAAGGTAAATGGATCCAATCAGCCTGTGATTGCGCGTGGGGCAGACTGATTTCACCGGGCGCGTGGGTATCGTCCGTCCCCCCCCCCCCCCGCCGCAAAGGTAATATCGGGCCCAATGTGTCTCATTCATGTCCGTATCCTTATCACAATAGCAGATTTTTTGCCGTTTCATGCAGTGCAGTATCCCTCCCTCCTTAAACTTGCAAAATTTTGTTCTTTAATCCAGAGGCAATAATGCAATATTTCATTATTCCTCCTCACCTTGCCTAATTTATTTCAAGGACAAGGGTGATTTTAAATTATACAGCAGTTTAAGCAGGAATTTTGGGTGTGGGAATAAGAACACATATTTCTCAACACAAAAGATCTGGCAGCCACAGCCAAAATCAAAAAGCTATAAGTGTGGCAGTTTTCCAGGGCAAGAATTTCACATCAGTAGTTGAATTTAGTTCAAAAGAATATGCCAAACAACTCAGGTTGTAGGCAGGATCTCTATAGATTTAAAAAGCATTCAGTCCTTCCAATATATTTCATATAGTACCAAGAAAGTTCTTTCAAAGAGATTTTCCCCCAGAGAGATGGACGACACATTTAATCATTATTTAGTCATAGATGGTGCTTGGTTCATTATCTTCCTTTAGTAAATATAAAAATTGTACACCATTTTTCTTCGATATGGACACATTTTTATTCTACGGTTCCTGCATATTAAGTTCTCTGTAGGTCACAGCTGTAACACAACAATAACCTATACAACAAAACCCTTGGAGCTCGGTCTTAACCTTCCAAAATAACCATCAGACTCAAATTATTTTTCAAGAGCAAGAACACCCAATTGGCAGTGAAGAGGACTTTGATGAACTGTACTTTTACTTCAAATTAAAAGCGAAGTTCAGCAGAATTTTGGAAGCCAGCTGCACCTCTATCATTTATATCCAAGATCATTTGCTTACATCCAACCATCTATAGATGTAAAGCAACATTTTCTGCTCTTGGAGATAAAGACCAAGAAGGAGAATCAGCTCTATTAAGTTTACAGCAACAGCCACAGACTCCTACTTCTCAAAGCTAGTTATTAACAATTAAAGGTCAAATCTTTTACCAAATCAGATGGATGCTCAGTTGCTGAGTATATTCAATTGTAAACAATTTTACAACACCAAGTTATAGTCCAGCAATTTTATTTTAAATTCACAAGCTTTCGGAGGCTACCTCCTTCCTCAGGTGAACGATGCGGAAATGAAGTCCTCGAAATGAAGTCGCATTTATAATTCACAGAACAGTTCTGTGAATTATAAATGCGACTTCATTTCGAGGACTTCATTTCCGCATCGTTCACCTGAGGAAGGAGGTAGCCTCCGAAAGCTTGTGAATTTAAAATAAAATTGCTGGACTATAACTTGGTGTTGTAAAATTGTTTACAATTGTCAACCCCAGTCCATCACCGGCATCTCCACATCATGAGTATATTCAAGACTGAGATGGATGGATATTTGGACACTAAGGGAATCAAGGGAAATGGGGATAGGGTGAGAAAGTGGAGTTGAGGTAGAAAATCAGCTCTAGGGGCTGTATGGCCTACTCCTGCTCCTATTTCTTACGTTCTACGTCAATCACAAGCATTATTCTGAACGCTTAAAACTTGACTGCTTTATTCTAAATGTTACACTGAAATGTGTTTTATATTCTTATGGCTAAACCTTTGTACTTTTGAACGTGGGTCTTCATGATCCTATTCAGTGCTAAAGTGTCTTTGAACTGGATAAAGGATGAGCACCATTATGCTAGAAAATGGCACACAGTTCAAATTTATTATGCCAGATGGGTTAAACTCATCTGTCGGCTATGGTGAGCAGCCAAATCAGTTAAGGATACATTTGTAACCATTAGTGCTGGTAATATACAGGCAATAGAGGCCTGATTAGGAAAAATATGGTAGAACATCACAAAGTTTTCCCAGAAGCTGCAGCTGTATTATTTTGTAGAGAAGCTCAAACTTCAATATGAACCCCCAGTGAGAACCATTTTGTGGATGGAAAAGTATGCAACAATGTTTATCTATACTTTAAAGCCAACGATGTGATGTAACTTACTCCATTTAAGGAACTATAGTTAACTTGCTTTGAACATTTTTCTTTATATGCAAATTATATTGCTAATTGGTTGGGAGATAGGAGACAGAGAGTGGGGATAAAGGGAATGTACTCTGATTGGAGTGATTTAACAAGTGGTGTTTCCCAGGGATCTGAACTGGGGACTCAGCTTTTCACCAAATATATCAATGACTTGGATGAAGGAATAGAGAGTTGTACACCCAATTTTGCAGATGACACTAGTTGTACATCCAATTTTGCAGGAGGCACAGTAAGCTGTGCAGATGGGAGAAGTTACAAAGGAACAGGGACAGATTAAATGAGTGGACAAAACTGTGGCACATGGAATTCAAAGTGGAGAAGTGTGAGGTCATCCACTTTGGATCCAATAAAGACAAATCGGAATATTTTCTTAATGGCGAAAGATTAGGAACTGTGGAAGAGCAAAGGGATTTGGGTGTCCAGGTACACAAATCACTAAAAGGTAGTGCTCAGGTACAAAAAGTAATCAAAAAGGCTAATGGCATGTTAGCCTTTATCTCAAGGGGACTGGGATACAAAGGGGAGAAAGTTATACTTTAGTTGTACAAAGCATTGGGTCAGACCCCATCTGAAGTACTGCACCTCAGGAAGGATATAATGGCCTTGGAGGGTGCACAGCGCAAATTCACCAGAATGATACCAGGGCTTAAAGTGTTAAATTATGAACACAGGTTTCACAAACCTGCCTTGCATGCCCTTGAGTTTAGGCAGTTGAGGAGTGATCTAATTAAAGCTTTTAAAAAGGATAAAAGGGATTCAATAGGGTAGATACATAATAAACATTCTCTCTGGTGGGGGAATCCAGAACAAGAGGGCATAATCTTAAAATTAGAGCGAGGCCCTTTTAGGAGTGAAATCAGGAATCACTTTTTCATACAATGGGTTGTAGAAATTTGGAACTCACTCCCCCAAAAGGTTGTGGGTGCTGGATCAATTGAAATTTTCAAGTCTGTGATTGACATTTTTTTATTAGCCAAGGAAATCAAGGGATATGGATTAAAGGAGGATAAATGGAATTGAGGTACAGATCAGCCATGATCTAATTGAATAGCGGAGCATGCTCGAGCGGCTGAACTGCCTACTCCTGTTCCTATATGCATATTGATATAAATGCAAGTTGTTATTGTTTGATTAGTAAATTCTGATGATCAAAAGTAAGTTTCAAATTGAAATTTAGCTGTCTCAGTCTTCATCTATATTAAATCTAAATCCGTATCAGTCATGTGTCAGGACTGCCTATTCCATATGTGTATGATTATGCAAGGTCACTGTGGCTGATTGTGATGGTTTAAAAACTGAAGAAACATTGAATACAAGATTTAGTAAAATTTCCAAGTTACTGCAGCATTACCAAAATGTATGCTGATTTAACCCTATGGTCTTACATTTTTATAGTATTTAACATGAAGGTGAAAAATGTTGAAATTCTATCCTTGTCAGATGACAAAAAATATTCAGTAACTTGCCATTTTTTATAACTTCATGAATTTGTATATATAACTATATAACAGATGTGTTAATTTATGTTACTTTTACAATGAAGACTGAGAGTTCTACTATCAGATCGATCATCTCATTTAGCCACAGCACTGCATGCTAATTACTGCTCTTTCCATCTAGATTACAAGCTCCATTCTGGTTAGTTTGGCAGGATTCAAGACAATGTAAACCAAATCCCTCCCTTCACATGACAATCTACTGACCTTCAGTGCACAGGCAATTGTGGACCACCAACAGCTGCAGCCTGGGGAGCTGTATCTGCCACTGTACTCTTTCATCGTTAATAGCAACACAGTTAATTGGCACACCAATTAACAAGATCTACACAGCTATAGTCCTCTTTCTAATTCACTTACACCCATAGCAGCAAACACAATGGCAAAATTCTCTGCACTGTAGTCCATGACATCTTTGGATTTTTGAACCAGGCCAGCTTGACGACAGATCTGGGCAGCAATCTGGAAAACAATTAAAATATGTTAGCAGATTTATGTTCTATAGGTAGCACACCACCCCAACAATATTTTTTTTGACTGTGTGAATGAGAAAGTTTTCAGCTTGTTTTTTTTCTTCCATTTTTTGTACTTCAAGTTGAGTGAAACAGTCTTCTATGAGACCACCTCTATCCCTGTAAAGATTTATGGGCACCATGGTATGTACTCACACCTATTAGCTATGTAGTATATGTTCTAGGCAGGACAAAATCCTGTTCTAGCATAGCTTTCAGAATTTACTAACAGCTTTTAGTCCCAATCAAAACAAAGCACAAAAAAGGCTTGAAGTGCTTAAAAAACAAAAATAGAAGCCTGCCCTAAACTGAATCGTGCTTACCTGAGCAGCTGATTGTTTGTTTAATAGAGGCCAAAAAAAAAATGCCAACTGTTGACATATTGGATGTGGAAGCATTACTGCATTTTATTTTTTTTGTCATACAGGCAAAGAATGTCTCCTTCTATTAGAGATAGTTTTGAAAAGGACATTATTCTTGTACAATGATTTAATAGACATTACTAACTCAACCAAAATGTTTTCTCAGCGATATTTTAGGCCTCTTAATCCTAACAAAATTGAATTACAGTAGTTTTTTTTAAAAATTCATTCATGGGATGTGGGCGTCGCTGGCAAAGCCAGCATTTATTGCCCATCCCTAATTGCCCTCGAGAAGGTGGTGGTGAGCTGCCTTCTTGAACCGCTGCAGTCCATGTGATGAAGGTACTCCCACAGTGCTGTTGGGTAGGGAGTTCCAGGATTTTGGCCCAGCAACGATGAAGGAATGGCGATATATTTCCAAGTCAGGATGGTATGTGACTTGGAGGGTGCAGGTGGCAGTGTTTCCATGCGCCTGCTGCCCTGTCCTTCTAGGTGGTAGAAGTCGCAGATTTGGGAGGTGCTGTCGAGGAAGCCTTGGCAAGTTGCTAAAGTGCATCTTGTAGATGGTACACACTGCAGCCACAGTGCGCCAGTGGTGGAGGGAGTGAATGTTTAAGGTGGTGGATGAGGTGCCAATCAAGCAGGCTGCTTTGTCCTGGATGGTGCCGAGCTTCTTGAGTGTTGTTGGAGCTGCACTCATCCAGGCAAGTGGAGGGTATTCCATCACATTCCTGACTCATGCCTTGTAGATGGTGGAAAGGCTGTGGGGAGTCAGGAGGTGAATCACTCGGCGTAGAATACCCAGCCTCTGACTTGCTCTTGTAGCCACAGTATTTATGTGGCTGGTCCAGTTAAGTTTCTGGTCAATGGTGAACCCCAGGATGTTGATGGTGGGGGATTCGATGATGGTAATGCCATTGAATGTCAAGAATAGGTGGTTGGACTCTCTCTTGTTGGAGATGGTCATTGTCTGGCATTGTGTGGCGTGACTGTTACTTGCCACTTATCAGCCCAAGCCTGGACATTGTCCAGGTCTTGCTGCATGCGGGCATGGTCCACTTCATTATCTAAGGGGTTGCGGATGGAACTGAATACTGTGCAATCATCAGCAAACATCCCCACTTCTGACCTTATGATGGAGAGAAGGTCATTGATAAAGCAGCTGAAGATGGCTGGGCCTAGAACACTGACCTGATGAACTCCTGCAGTGATGTCCTGGGGCATCATTGTCCAGAACATCCAGTAGTTCTGGAAACCTTTCAAAAGTTTGAGTTTAGCTTATTTTTGTATGAGTGCTTATAGATTCAAAGTAATACAACTAGTAGGCACATAGGGGTTTTAAAATAATAACTGCAGCCTAAGTGAGGTGATCACAAATCAGATTCAAATAAAATTAGTCATTAATATTTCATACTGGCACTTTTGTAGATTTGTGATGGGCCCACAATCAAAAGAATTTCAGTGTTTTACAGGAAATCTTGTTAAATCCTCCATGGCTGTGGTGCATTTACCCTCCTTGACCTCTGCATCTGTTGACGTGGTCGCCAACACCATCCTCCTCCAATCCTTTTTCCATTGTCCAGCTCAGCTATACTGCCCTCGCTTGGTTCCACTCTTATCTATTCAATCGTAGCTAGAGCATTTCCAGCAACTGCTTCTTTTCCTGGCTCTGCACCACTACCTCTAGACTGCCCCATGGATCCATCCTTGCCCCGTCCTCTTTTTTCAACTATATGCTGCCCCTTGGTGACATTATCTGAAGACACGGGGTCAACTTCCACAAGTACGCTGACTACATTAAGCTCCTAACTCTTCACTGTAACTCTCAACCCTTCAGCATTTTTAGACTGCTTGTCTGCCATCCAGTCTTGGATGAATTGCAATTTCCTCCAGTTAAACACTGGGAAGTCCAAAGCCATCATCTTCCCTTGGCACAAATTCCATACCCTTGCCACTGATTCCATCCCCCTCCTCAGAGACCGTTCACGGCTTAAACCAGACCGTTCACGGCTTAAACCAGACCGTTCACGGCTTAAACCAGACCGTTCACGGCTTAAACCAGACCGTTCACGGCTTAAACCAGACCGTTCACGGCTTAAACCAGACCGTTCACGGCTTAAACCAGACCGTTCACGGCTTAAACCAGACCGTTCACGGCTTAAACCAGACCGTTCACGGCTTAAACCAGACCGTTCACGGCTTAAACCAGACCGTTCACAACCTCAGCATAACTATTTGACCCCAAGCTGAGTTTCTGCCCCATATCCTCCCCATCATCCGTCCCACCTCAGCTCATCTTCTGGAATTCTCATCCATGCCTTTGTTACAGGTGTGGAGATTGGTTCTGTCAGAATAGAATGTGAGCATTGGCTGGGCAATTGGGCAGGGATTGGTTTTACTAGATCCCTTCCCAATTAGCATAGTGAGCAATCTTCTCCCTTGTCCTTTCGGCCAGGCTAAAGCGCTTCATTTTAATATTGAACTTCACTCCAATGCCATGTCCAACACAGTCTATATAACCTGCCACAGGTAACTTTAACAAGAGATAGATATTGAAAATATCTGTTTAGTAATTTGTGTCACAGCCACAAAGGAGAGGTTAGACAGAGGAAGGAGAGACTTACAGAAAGTGAGACAGAAACAAAGAATGATATACATCACAGTGATCAGTAGACCAAAAAAAAAGGTAAAGACAAGGAGTGATATAAAAAGAATCAGAGTGGGAAAGAGGCAGACAGTGTTACAGGAAGAGGGGAATGGTTTTGTCTGTAAGCAAAGTCATTGGAGATTTTGTCTATATTAGAATACATTGTGCGTTCACTCGTTATCTTACTGCGAGCAACAACACAGGAGACCAGTTAGTAAAACTGTTATAAGTTCTTACAAAATAAGAGTGAACTGTTTAGGGATGTTGCATTCCAGATCATAACTTGCTGTGTAAAAACATTTCTCCTCATCTCCCTCTGGTTCTTTTGCCAATTATCTTAAATCTCTGTCCTCTGGTTACCTACCCTCCTGCTAGTGGAAACAGTTTCTCCTTACTTACTCTATCAAAACTCAATGTGCACAAAAAACCCCACAGATTTTGGGTTGACATGTAGAAGTAAAAAAAATTGCAAGTCAGAATTGTAAAAATAGGGAAGAAGTCTTTGGAGGGAGGAAAAAAAGTGGACAACCACATGTGCAGGAAGTGTCGTCAGTTGGAGGAGCTCAAGCTCAGGGTTTCGGACCTTGAGCAGCAGCTGATGTCACTGCAGTACATCTGTGAGGCTGAGAGTTTTGTGGATAGCATGTTTCAGGAGGTGGTCACCCCGCAGCTTAAGAGTGCAGGCGGAGAGGGACTGGGTGACTGCCAGACAGACAAGGAGGACCAGACAGGTAGTTCAAGAGTCTCCTGAGGGCATCTCACTCTCTAACCATACTCAGTTCTGAATACTGGTGGGGGAGAGGGTTCCCCTGCAGAGTGCAGCCTGAGCCAAGACCAGAGCACCATGGGTGGCTCAACTGTATGGGGGGGGAGGGGGAGAGAAAAGGGGAGGAGACAGGTCGGGAGAGCAATAGTGGTAGGCGATTCCATAGTTAGTGGAGCAGACAGGTGTTTCTGTGGCTGCAGGCGTGATTCCAGGATGGTATGTTGCCTCCCTGGTGCCAGGGTCATTGATGTCATTGAGCGGCTGCAGAACATTCTTGGGGGCGCGGTGGGGGCAGAGGGTGAACAGCCAGAGGTCGTAATCCATATCGGGACCAACAACATAGGTAGAAAGAGGGATGAGGTCCTGCAGGCAGAGTTTAAGGAGTTAGGAAAAAAGATTAAAAAGCAGGACCTCAAAAAGATAGTAATCTCCGGATTACTCCCAGTGCCAACTGCTAGTGAGAATAGAAATATGAGGATAGAGCAGATGAACGTGTGGCTGCAAAGGTGGTGTCAGGGCTTTAGATTCCAGGGGCATTGGGACCAGTTCTGGGAGAGGTGGGACCTGTACAAGCCGGACGGGTTGCACCTCAACAGGGCCGGGACCAATATCCTTGTGGGGAGGTTTGCTAGTGCTGTCAGGGAGGGTTTAAACTAGCTTGGCAGGGGGATGGGAACCAGTGTGGATTCAGATGGGATAAAGTCGGAACTGGAAATGGAAGGCAGAAAATTAGTGAGTCTGGAAGGCAGAGGGAACTAAGGTTAGAAAACAAACAGAGGAGTTTGGCGGTCCTTAAATGTATTTACCTCAATGCAAGGAGTATAGGAAATAAGGCAAATGAGCTGAGGGCACAGATAGACACATGGCAGTATGATATCTAAACCATTACAGAAACATGGCTTAAAGAGGGGCAGGACTGGCAGCTCAATGTCCCAGGTTACAAGGTTTTAAGATGCAATAGAGAGGGGGATAAAAAAGGAGGGGGTGGCAATTTTGGTTAAGGAAACAATTACAGTTGTGAGGAGGGATGAAATTTTAGAAAAAGAGCATCAAATGAGGCCTTATGGGTTAAGCTCAAGAACAAAAAAGGGGCAGTCACACTACTGGGAGTGTACTATAGACCCCCAAACAGTCAGAGGGAGATAGAAGAGCAAATATGTAGGCAAATTTCTGAGAAGTGCAAAAATAAGGCAGTAATAGTGGGGGATTTCAACTAACCTAATAGTAACTGGGTTACAAACAATGTGAATGGTATAGAGGGCATAGAATTCTTAAATTGCATACAGGAGAATTTTTTTAGCCAGTATATAGCAAGCCCAATGAGGGGGGGGGGGGCAGTTCTGGATTTAGTTCTAGGAAATGAAGAGGGGCAGATGAAAGAAGTAGCAGTGGGAGAGCATTTTGGTGGTAGTGATCATAATACAGTTAGTTTTAGCAGAGTTATGGAAAAGGACAAAGACAGAACAGGGGTTAAAGTTTTCAATTGGGGAAAGGCCAATTTTACTAAACTGAAGTGATTTAGCAGAAGTAAACTGGTAACAGCTACTTGAAGGTAAATCAGTGTCAGTGGGAGAAAGTCAAAGGGGTGATTCAAGGGGTTCAGGGTAAACATGTTCCCACAAAGAAAAAGGGAGGGGCTGCCAAATCTAGAGCCCCCTGGGTGTCAAGCAGCATTCAGGGTAAGATAAGGCAGAAAAAGAAAGCCTACGATAGTCACTGGGAACTCATACTACGGAAAGCTTAGAGTATACAAAGTGCAGGGGTGAAGTTATAAAGGAAATTAGAAAAGCCAAGAGAGGACATGAAAAAATATTAGCAGGTAAAACCAAAGAAAACCCAAAGATGTTTTATAAATATATTAAGAGCAAGAGGATAACAAGGGAAGAGTAGTGCCTATTAGAGACCAAAAAGGTAAACTGTGTGTGGAGGCGGAAGATGTGGGAATGGTTCTTAATGAATACTTTGCATCTGTCTTCACGAAGGAGAGGGACGATGCAGGGATTGTAGTTAAAAGAGGAGGAGTATGAAATATTGGATGGGATAAAGAGAGAGAAGTATAAAGGGGATTCGCATCTTTGAAAGTGGATAAATCACCAGGGCCGGATGAAATTTATCCCAGGCTGTTAAAAGAAGCCAGGGAGGAAATAGCGGAGGCTGTAACAATCATTTTCCAAACTTCACTAGATACAGGCGTAATGCCGGAGGACTGCTAACATTGTACCGTTGTTTAAAAAGGGAGCGAGGGATAGACCGAGTAATTATAGGCCAGTCA
Source organism: Heptranchias perlo (assembly GCF_035084215.1). Taxonomy (NCBI): domain Eukaryota; kingdom Metazoa; phylum Chordata; class Chondrichthyes; order Hexanchiformes; family Hexanchidae; genus Heptranchias; species Heptranchias perlo. The sequence continues at coordinate 16,269,296 of NC_090345.1, read as the reverse complement.
GCCTAACCTCGGTGGTGGGCAAATTATTGGAATCAATTCTGAGGGACAGGATAAACTGTCACTTAGAAAAGGCACGAACTAAGTTGGGGGGGGGGGGGGGGGGTGTCGTGTCTGACTGACTTGATTGAATTTTTCGAGGCGGTAACAACGAGGATCGATGAGGGTAGCGCAATTGATGTAATCTACATGGATTTTAGCAAGGATTTTGACAAGGTCCCACATGGCAGATTGGTCAAAAATATAAAGGCCCATGGGATCCAAGGGAATGTGATAAATTGGATCCAAAATTGGCTCAGTGGCAGGAAGAAAAGGGTAATGGTTGACGGGTGTTTTTGCGACTGGAAGGCTGTTTCCAGTGGGGTGCCGCAGGGCTCGATACTAGATCCTTTGCTTTTTGTGGTATACATTAACGATTTGGACTTAAACATAGGGGGCATGACTAAGAAATTTGTGGATGACACAAAGATAGGCCGTGTGGTTGATAGTGAGGAGGAAAGCTGTGGACTGCAGGAAGATTGCAACGGGCTGGTCAGATGGGCAGAAAAGTGGCAAATGGAATTCAATCCGGAGAAGTGTGAGGTAATGCATTTGGGAGAGCAAACAAGGCAAGGGAATACACAATAAATGGGGGGGTACTGAGAGGTGTAGAGGAAGTGAGGGACCTTGGAGTGCATGTCCACAGATTCCTGAAGGTAGCAGGACAGGCAGATAAGGTGGTTAAGAAGGCTTATGGAATGCTTTCCTTTATTAGCCAAGGCATAGAATATAAAAGCAGGGATGTTTTGCTGGAACTGTATAAAACACTAGTTATGCCACAACTTGAGTACTGCGTACAGTTCTGGTAACCACATTACAGGAAGGATGTAATAGCACCAGAGAGGGTACTGAGGAGATTTATGAGGATGTTGCCAGAGCTGGAGAATTTTAGCTATGATGACAGATTTGATAGGCTGGTGTTGTTTACCTTGGATAAGAGGAGGCTGAGGGGTGATTTGATTGAGGTGTACAAAATTATGAGGGGCCTAGATGGAGTGGATTGGAAGGACCTATTTCCCTTAATGGAGGGGTCAATAACCAGGGGGGCATAGATTTGAAGTGATTGGTAGAAGGATTAGAGCGGAAATTAGGAAAAAATCTTTCACCCAGAGAGTGGTGGGATCTGGAACTCACTGCCTGAGAGGGTGGCAGAGGTAGAAACCCTCAACTCATTTAAAAAATACCTGGATGTGCACCTGAACAGCCGTGACCTGCAGGGCTACGGAGCAAATCCAGGAAAATGGGATTAGGCTGGGTGGCTCGTTTCTCAGCCGGCACGGACACGATGGGCCGAATGGCCTCCTTCTGTACCGTAAATTTTCTATGATTCTATGAACAGGCATTGGGAACAATTTTTTTCTGGGATAAAAAGTGAACAGATGTTTGAAAACAAAGATTGTGTGGAACACATTCAGAAATAAAAGATCTTGGGAAATAGATGTTTGGGGAAAAATCAATGTGAAAGAAAAAATAAAGAGTAATAGGGCCTTAAAAAAAGGAAATAAAAGACACAAAACAGAGTGAATAGATTTAATAAAAGTAGGGCCATGAATCAAAACAAAAGCCAGCTAGCCAATGGCAGGTAAGTATATAGTATGGATTGGTGCCACCTAGCCAGGAGGTTCTGCTAGGCGGCCTGAATCATTAGCATTGAAACAAATAGGGAAAATAAGTAACCAGGTGTGAAAAAAATCATGACACAGGAAGTGTAACAAACAGAAGTATGTACAATCTCAAGGCTTTTACTGTCTATATAAATAGATATTTATAGAAATAAACTAATTACCTTATCCCTTTAAGGGCCGATGACACTTTTAGCCAAATGTAGACTGAAGAATTTAGTAATACTTTTTTTTTTAAAAAGTCATTAATTCACACTAGGTATATTTCTACAGGCACTAACTGCCCTCAAGTACCCTGTGCACATGACTACACAGCCTAGAAGATTGTTGGCAGGATATTTAACCATGGGAATGAAGGAGGAACATCAAAACTTAGCCAGAGCTTGTAATCCAGATGTCTATGTATGTGCAGTTTCCACTGAGACAGTGGATTGTGATCAGCAGTGGGAACCCTGACAATTTATAGTCCTCCCTAAATCAAACCCAGAAGCAAACTGGAGCATCACAATTGCTACTCTGATTCAGATCACAGACTGGGGACTTAGTTTCATAGTGGGCAGCAAACTTACCAACTGAGCTTTTGGAGAGCTATTGAAAATATATATTTTATATATATACACACTAGTGTTACTGACATATTCCATACAAAAACAGAAATAATGGAGCAGAAAAAGTTGAACAACAGATGTCAGTTAAATGGTTAAGCAACCTCACCCCAATAAAATATTCAGTGTTAACCAAGCCTACTATCTATGATGTGTCCATTGAAGATTTTTACCAACCTCATTATGTGGCAAACCCGCTGCTGAAAATATCGGAATTTTCTGTCCTCTAGCAATGCTATTCATACCATCTATTGCCGAGATTCCAGTTTGGATCATTTCTTCTGGGTATATACGACACTGTGGATTTATAGGCTGACCTAAAATGCAATCCAAGCAAAAACGCTCTTTATACAAATTAGGAATGATATTAGCAGTAGCATTATATTGTGTTTTATGGTGGAATATGTGACCAATTCAAGCACACTGCTTAGTCTTGTACTCTCAATTTGAGATACCCAATTCAAGTTTACTCTAACTAGAATCTGTTATACCATTAGAAAACAGATTCCTCACTTTGAGAAATTTAACCAAGTGCCTGCAGAGCACTATTCAAGTTCAGGTTTTGGCAACTGACTGGGATCACGCAGAGCTGCAGTAGTTGGCTGGCTCATATTCTACAAATGCAAGCTTTTACCACAGAATTATTAGGATTTGAAAAATACCAGTAGATAGCAGCCAACACAGCTTCAGAAAGTGACCTGACTTTTTTTTGTGAGGAAACAATATTTCAAATGAACTTTGATGCCTTTGAAAAAAGTTCTGCACAAAAGACAAAATTTAAAGCAATAGGAAATGGATAACAAATTGGTCAAAAAGAAAGCAGTGAGAGTCTTTGTTACAGGAATGATGGAAATCTTGATTGGAATGCAGGGACCCCAAGTTTTATGTTCAGAAAATGAATGCAAATTGAAGGGGGTGCGCAGTATTGCCTGATGCGGTAGCCAAGGACTTACAAAGCAAATTAAATAAATTATGTAAGCGGGCAGGATGGCAGATGAAATTCAATATGGATAATTGCAAAAAACTTCTCAATGGAAGAATAAATGAGCGACATACTCTATGAATGGTGTTGAACTAGCCAAGAATGAAGTTGAAAGAGATTGAGAGGTATTAGTAGACTTCGCATTTCATGTGTTCATTCACTGAAGCAGCAGAGTAAATAGAATGCTAAACCAAATAATATCAGTCAAAGGACCTCATTCTAAAACAGTATAGTTCTCTGGACAGACTCACCTTGACAAAACGGTGTCCAGTTGAAGTCACAAACATAGCAAAGACATGCAGCCTCAGAGGCAATGCAGAAGATCCATCAAGCTGTTCCCACACAGCGCAAACTCATGCAAAGCTCTGAATAGGTATTTAAGCTTAAATGACCCCCAATCTTCTACAGACATGTTGATCGATTCAATCAAATCGATTATGGTAGTACAACCAGCACTTCTAGCATCCTACCACTGGCACCAGAGAACAAAAGTTGGAAACCAGGCAACCATTCCTGGTTACTACCAGCAAGAAAATCTAATTTGAAAATAGACAGTTTTGCTGAGATCAGTGCTGCAGAGGCTGTATTCAAAATGCACTCTACTCACTGACACAATATTGTGTTTAAACAGGTAGATTCCTCTGATGATGCATTTATACCTCAAATGTATTTGGTTGTAACAAAGAGGTGAATCCCAAGCCCTGCCAGCAGTTTATTCGCTACTTACATGTCATTTATATCTCAAAAAAAGTAGCTAAATGAATCCAAAATACATAGTTTACTCCTGATAATTTTTGAATTAGCCAATAATTTGAATTAAGCAATGTAAATAATACAACAAAATGGAGAATTTAGTGCTAAAAGAATTGAATTATCAGATAATTTGAATTAAGCAACTTTGAACTGAGAGTTGATTGTATTGCTGGGATGTGACTTTAGGATTAAAAATTCAGAGTTAAGGAAACTCCTTAAGATTAGCTTGAAGATTTATGGATTAATTGAAATTTTCAGAATACAAGCACAAAAATTAATTTTTCTATACATTTTTGGTTTTCTTTGCAGTATAAATTTCTTAACTTAAAAAGTGTGGCCTAAAAATACCTCTCCAGGCTGATCAAGGAGCATCTATAAACTGATCATTTCAGTGCATGTTATTCTCCCAAGGAATCCACTCACTGCCTCGCACCAATTGCCAACTGAGATCAGGATTTGTGTATGCAGAATTCAACGCCTACAACTTACTCTCCATAGTGGAGTTTTCCACACTAATGCACTACATCAGGCCAGGCCACATTTTCTTTCATAAAGATTGGAATATTAAATAGGTGAATTTTCAGGAGTTCAACCCATAATTCTCTCAAAATTTTTGTTTATGACTATCAGCTTACCCATAATATCCAGATAATCTTCAGCCAGTACTGTAGGTCCTCTGTCAATGGGTTTCCCTGATCCATTGAATACTCTACCTGCAAAGTAGCACTGCTATTATTACTCATCAATAGCAAAATTACAAATATTATTTGATACAGATGTATTCTTGGTGGTTAGGTAATTCACACTACAGTTTTATGAAGTGTAAATCGAATGTCAAGGCCCAAGTCAACGTTCCTTCCCTCTGGTGTCGTGTCAGGCCCTAACTTCAAATTCAGCCTATGTTCACAGTGCAGCTGCAGTGTTGTTGCAAAGCAAAATGGCTATGCATCAATACTACAGTTAGTGTGAATGCACTCAACATTGTTGAATTCAGTTTCTTAATATACTCTCAACCATTAATAATATCTGATTTCAAACTATTCTTGTGTTCAAGACGCTTTATTGCAAAAACAAAAATAACAGTAAAGCCATGCAATTTTAAGATATATATTAACCTGGACAGTAAAAGGACCAGTAATAGCTCAAAGGCAAATTCAATAGCAACTCCAGAGCCTCTCTTTTCAGCCTTGTTGTCCACTGATTTTAAAACCTATATTTCATAAACTAAAAAAAGACATAACAAAAAGTTCTCACTACTGTCAATGAAATTACTTTAAAATAGGGGCTACAGACTCCCAGTTACCCAAGAAGGGACCAGAATCATAAAATCAGACCATTTGACCTGTCAATTCTCCATTTCTGCTTTATTCCACATGAGCCACCTAGTCCAATCCCACTCCTGCTCACTCCCATGCCCTTTAATATTCATCTTTTTCAAATAAATATCTAACTCTCTTAAAGAGATGGATTCTGTTTCAACAATAGACTGTAGCTGAGAATTCCACATTTGCAGCTTTGATCAGTGGAAACATTTACTGAACAAAAACTCCAGCCCACTGGCGTCACACAGCAGAGACAACTATTCTCATGAACATAAGATGAAAATTGATCAGTTTTAATGTCTACATTGTTTGCATAATCGAAAATGTTCACTTTGCTGCTGCCACTTCTCTTTTTTTTATAAAAAAAGACACTTCTAGAACCCTCCAAGTAATATTTTGTTAGAATTCAAATCCAACCAAATAGGTGGAGACATCCCTCATGTAATTAGCTTTCCCACCTTTGAAGCTCCTTCCAGTGCAATTCTCCTCCCTAGTTCTTAAAATGGTGAGCAAGAAACAAGCTTCAAAACCAAAAAATGGTTTGTTTCAGCCACAAATATAAAAATGTAATTTTATTCAAATTACTGTTTAATTTGGAAAATCCAGAAGATTTCAAATACTGTACAATATTTCTAATTCCAATTAATCGTTAGGAAATTTAAAAATAGATTTGAATATTTTGCTTATAAACATGGTATCACAGCGTAAAAGTCATCTTTTAGAAGCTTTCAAACTATTATAAAAATGGAATGCAGATATTTAAAACATTAACATACACAACAAAATTAAATATAAATGAAAAAAAGAGTACTAATACCTGGAGTTGACCTATAGCCTATTATTTCTCATTAAAAGACTGCAATGCATTAAAATTTTAGAAACACAAGAGTAATACCCTTCACACTTCAATGATAAATTTATAATATAAATCATGAATTCCAAGTTAATTCCAATTTGGCATGGGCTTAAACAGATCAGAGAATTAAATGCGTGGCCCAGGGTTGTGTGGAAGACAGGGGTTTCGATTCATGGGGCATTGGCAACTGTACTGGGAAAATAGGGAGCTGGTCCATTGGGACGGGCTCCACTTAAACTGGGCTGGGACCAGTGTCTTGGCGAATCAAATAACTAGGGCGGTAGATAGGGCTTTAAATTAACGGCATTAATAAACGGGTCATTTTCAGGTTGGCAGGCTGCCACAAGGATCAGTGCTTGGGCCTCAGCTATTTACAATCTATATTAATGACTTAGATGTAGGGACCGAGTGTAATGTATCCAAGTTTGCTGACGATAAAAGCTAGGTGGGAAAGTAAGCTGTGAAGAGGGCAGAGAGAGTCTGCAAAGGGATATAGGCAGGTTAAGTGAGTAGCAAAGAAGGTGGCAGATAGAGTATAATGTGGGGAAATGTGAGGTTATTCACTTTGGTAGGAAGAATAGAAAAGCAGAATATTTTTTAAGTGGTGAGAAACTATCGAATGTTGGTGTTGAGGGATTTGGGGGTCCTTGTACACGAACCACAGAAAGTTAACATGCAGGTAACAGCAAGCAGTTAGTAAGGAAAATGGTATGTTGGCCTTTGTTGCAAGGGGGTTGGAGTACAAGAGTAAGGAAGTCTTGCTGCAATTGTACAGGGCTTTGGGGAGACCACACCTGGAGTGCTGCGTACAGTTTTGGTCTCCTGACCGAAGGAAGGATATACTTGCCTTGGAGGCGGTGTAAAGAAGGTTCATTAGATTGGTTCCTGGGATGAGATGGTTGTCCTAGGAGAAGAGATTGAGTAGAATGGGCCTATACTCTCTGGAGTTTAGAAGTCTGAGGGGGCTTGACAGGGTAGATGCTGAGAAGTTGTTTCCCCTGGCTGGAGAGTCTAGAACTAGGGGTCATAGTCTCAGGATAAGGGGTCAGCCATTTAGGACTGAGATGAGGAGAAATGTCTTCACTCAGAGGGTTGTGAATCTTTGGAATTCTCTTACCCAGAGGGCTGTGAATGTTCAGTCGTTGAGTATATTCAAGGCTGGGATCGATAGATTTTTGGACTCTAAGGGAATCGAGATATGGGGATTGGGCGGGAAAGTGGAAATGAGGTTGAAAATCAGCCATAATCTTATTGAATGGCGAAGCAGGCTTGAGGGGCCGTATGGCATATTCCTGCTCCTATTTCTTATGTTCTTGAAGGCTCCTGGCAGGCCAGCTTCCTAAGGAAAATAAAATCTACTTACCAAGCATATCTTCGGACACAGGTGTGCGAAGGATATCACCTGTGAATTCGCAGGCTGTTTTCTTTGCATCAATACCTGATGTCCCCTCAAACACCTGTGCAAGATGAAAAAGACATGGAGGTACATTTAAAATGCCCCAAATTCTCTGGTAAGGGGAATAAAAGGCATTGGATAATGCTCGCTATATAATTATAGCTATGTGAAAATGGTACTACAGCGACACCTGTAAATTAGGGACATCTATGGGACTTGCATCAAGTGTCCTTTGTTTGCCGGTTTCCTTATTTTCAAAATGGTAATTGTATGTATAGTAAACTGGATGAGCCAAATATCCTGAGATGGCTATATTTCCTGCAGCGTTCCTTCTTTTGTTCACCCTCATCTGGGATCATGGTTAATTCTGAAGCTCAGCCAGCGAGATGTGATTTCAGTTCATTTTCCGTTCGTTGGGTTTCCCAGTTCATTGCCATCCTGGGGTCCTTTTCCATTGAGGGAGAGATGTCATGATCCTGGGATCTGCTATGTTGGCAGCCTGCACAGGGAGAGGCAGCTGCTATAGGGCCGGAGTGCCTGAGAGATCCCAGCCAAATTGGAGTCCTGCAGACTCCTGTCCGGGAACTCCTCCCTCTGTGTGCTGCAGCTGCTAATGTTTGATGAGCTAGGGAGTGGGCAGGGGTCTATTAGCAGCTCATCAGTACCTGACATACTGGTGGAATGAGACGTGGTGTTGCCCAGTGCAGTTTCCGGCTTTCGTTGTGGAATGGGGAGTTCTTTACCCAGCATCCATAGTGGTAGAGAAACTGCTCTATCCCTGGTATAGAGCCGTGCAAGCATTCAATCCCAGAAATAGAGTGGTTTCTCAGCTGCTAAGGATACTGGGTAAAGAGCTTGCCATTCCACAAAAGCTATTTCCATCACCCACTGCTGCCTCATACTGACCTGCAGGTCCCGTGTTTTACGTTGTAAATGAGTGTACATGAGAGTGTCCATGGTTTCAAAGTGCAGCTTATATCTGTTACAATGTAAGTTATTTGGGACTGTCATTAAGTGTCCATTTTTTGCAGGTGTCTTGGTAAATACTATTCAAAATGTAAAATCTACCATGGAATTATTCATGGTGAATAAAACTGTTTTCTGTTGCAAAGGGAGGTGGCTGCTGGGGTGAGAAGTCAGAAAGTAATTCATATCTCCAATGAAAGGATTTGAAAGTAGTTAGTAAGACAACCCCACCAGCATAATGAAGTGCTTTTGATTTTATTTTCTAGAAAATAAATCAGTATTTTCCCTAATCTTTACAGGCAAGCAGATAGAAAAAATAAAGTGTTGCATCTCTTTTCCTTTATTAGCCATCCATTTAGATAATGTTTTTTAAGCTAAGGTCAAGAACTATATAAACAATAAAATATTAAACTGATTCGCATCCATCTTTCTTCACAAAATATCTCGAACAGGTTACCAAAAGGCGCTGCTTAAAACAGGTTTTAAATTCAAGACTTTTATACAAAACCTCCCTCCATACTTGAATCATGGTACAATCTTTCCAGAACTTGCCACTGTTTATATGAATCCAACTTGCTGTTGAGTTTGGAGATAAACATTTTGACAAAGGGTCTTCGCTCTTCAAAGATGCTGCCTGATCAGAGTGTTTCCAGCATTTGTTTTTTTTCAGATTTCCAGCATCTACAGTTTTTTTTGTAATGGAGCTATACTTGTATTCAACTCTACTACTGCACTTACCCACTGTAGTTGGTCAGCTAGTACACAGTATATATAAATTTTGCTTTCAAAATATCAGAAAAGTTCAGTTCAAGCTTTACCTTGTTTGATTTTTCTTTAAAACAGTTGCATGCACTGCTCCCCTGGAGGTTTTCATCTATGGCAATCTTCCATTGGTAGAGTGAAACAGGAGTCTTACAAAAATGCCATTCACCATTAAAAGAAGATCCTGGGAGTTGTAGACAAACCTGCCACCTTATTGAATTTCTGTAGCCAAGTATGATGGCTCTGGACACTCCCATGAATTTGACTCCAGCTTTCCCACAAGCACGGTAAAATATTATTGGGAAGCATTTCAAACAGAAAATGCAAGTATAATTTTCTTACAAATTTTCGAAATTATGTTTCTATATCTTACAAACAAATCCAGCAGTAAATGTTGTTTAGCGCAGAACTTGATAGTGGCAAAAAGGATTAAAGAAAGAATATATTTTAAATAAGAGCAAATAAAAGGTGCACTGCCTTGGTATTCCGTTCAACTGAGCTGAGCTTTGGATCTCACAGCTGCTCCACCAATTCTGCTTACTACCACATCCTAAATTCTGCCAGTCTCTACCCCATCTCAAAACTCCAACTCAAGAGCCTTCACCAACGTTTTTGCATGACCATAATCAATTACTCCAATGCACTCCTTGCTAGGCTCTCATTGTCCACCCTCCAAAGTTCAACCTGTCCAAAACAAAGCTGCCTGTATCCTGTCCTGCACTAAGTCCAGGTTATCCATCCCCCCCCGCACCCCCCCCCCCCCCGACTAATGCATCAAATTGAAAATCCTTGCCTTCAACTTCAAATCTCAAACGGCTTTGCACCTCCCTCGGTCTGCAGCCTCCTCCAACCGTAGATCACATCCTGCACCCTTCAGTCCTTTAGTTCCAGCCTCTTGTGCAGTGTCCCTTCTTCAACCTACCATTGCTTGGAAAGCTTTCAGTCACCTCAGCCCGACTCTCTAACTCCCTCCTCAAATCCATCTACCTCTCTACTTTCCTGTTCTCTTAAAAACCTCCTCAAAATTCATTTTTTCAACCTATACTTCAATCCTTTCCCCTAACCTCTCTCCCGTGGCTCAGTATCTGTTCCCTAAATATTCTTTTGTAATGCACTTTGGGACGTCTTGTATATTAAAGGTGCTATTTAAATGAAAGCTGTTGAGTTAATTGGCTTGTTTCCTTTTAAAAAAAACTGGTAGCTACATTCTACTGTTGATAATCAAATTTGTGAGAATTTAGTACTAAAAAAAATCTAAATTATAAGATAATGACTGTATGCTGACTCTTCATTTCTGATTCATAGCTTTTTGATCTTCATAATTGGTCATTTTGACTCCCAAGTACTATTTGCAGATTACGGTCTATACCTGTTCACTTGTAATTTATTTTCAATCAATCAGGTTCAAGTGTAACAGAAATTTGTATATGGATGCCCTTGATATATATTTCCCGTGGCATTGCTCATGGTATGTCGGATGACATGCTGTTTTACAATGATATGAGTTTTATATGATGCGATTAATATATATTATGCTGGTACAGTAGAGTCAGGTCTGTTTAAAGCCACAAAGTCTAATTATTAAGTAAACAGAGGTTCAGGTCAGAGTTTAATTGTTGTTTGGTCAAACAACTTTGTACAAATTAATTTGTGGCCTGAAACTGACCAACACCTCAGAAGCACCCAGAATTGCAAGACTGTTTTACGGGTGTGATGTACTCCTTTTAAAACATACTATCTGATTTCATGTATTGCTGTTCACAATGAGTCAGATAACCTATGTTAAATAAATATAAGGGAGTTATACCATGCAACACAATGTATTATTGGGACAAAAGATTTTCAGTGTCTGCAGGAATTTAGGTGTCCATGTACACAAATCACTAAAAGCTAGTGCACAGGTACTAAAACCAATCAAAAATGCTAATGGAATGTTGGCCTTCATCTCAAGGAGGTTGAAATACAAAAGTGATGAAGTTGGCTTGGCTTGTATTCCTTTAAGTTTAGAAGGTTAAGGAGTGATCTAATTGAGGTATTTAAAATGATAAAGGGATTCAATAGGGTAGATACAGAGAAACTATTTCCTCTGGTGGGGATTTCCAGGACAAGAGGGTTCAATCTTACAATTACAGCTAGGCTATTTAGGAGTGAAATCAGGAAGCACTTCACGCAAATGGTAGTGCAAATCGGGAACACTCTCCCAAAAAAGGCTATGAATGCCGAGTCAATTGAAATTTTTAAGACTAAGATCAACAGATTATTGTTAGGCAAGGATATTAAGGGATATGGAGAAAAGGTAATGAATGGTGGAGCCATGGATCCAACAAATTGACGGAAAAGACTCGAAGGGCTGAATGGCCTATTCCTATGAATCAGTTAAAATACAAATCACATGGCATTCTAGGATTTTTACTGGTGTTTTGAGGATCAAATTCAGCAAATGTTCACTGTTCTACAAAAACTGAACAATCTGAATGAGTGGGCATGGGAAGAAGAGGAGAGTGAGAAAGAAATGGGGGGGGGGGGGAGGAGGAGAGAGAGAGAGAGAGAGAGAGAGAGAGAGAGAGAGAGAGAGAGAGAGAGATCACAAACTAAAATTTATACTGCACCTTCAATGTAGCAAAACATCTGAAGATGCTTCACAGGTGGGTATCAGATCCAAGCACAAGTAGAAAAAAAGGGACTAGAGGAGCTGCTATCTATGTGATAGTTATTATGAAGTAATTTGAATGTGGAGATTTATGTAGCAAACCTAAGGAGATCTACGGATTGCTGCAGAAATGAAGTTGATCAGCACTGAAAGAAGAGGGTACAGGTAGATTGCAAGGGGTGAGACTATGAAGGGATTTGATGACAAGAATTTTAAATTTTATGCGGTGGCAGACAATGCCAGTAGAGGTTGTCAAGATTGAAATTTTGTGAGGGTTAGAATGTGGCAGATAGGATGTGGGCAACAGGAGGATGGATTTATGTAGGTTGGAGCTTGGGAGGTCAGTTAAGGAAGGTTCTCCTAGAATCTGGAAGTGACAAAAATGAATTTTTCAGCATCACCGGGGGGTGGGGTAGAGAAAATTGATGTTTCGGAGGTGGAAGTCAGCGGTGTTGATGGTGGATTGGATGTAGGGTTTGAAGCTCTGAGGATCAAGCAAGATACCAAGGTTGCACACCCTTGGTTTGAGTTTCAGTGGGCACCCAGAGAGGGGGGGGGGCAGGAGAGTGGAGATTACAAACTAGGGTGCAGAGATTCTGATAGGGGCCAAATAGAGTGGCTTGGTCTTGCTGAAATTGTGCAGCAAAAAATTCCCATTCATCCACAACTTGATGTCAGGCAGCATCCGACAACACAGCAACAGCAGTATAATCAAGGCTGGCAGTCGAAAAGTAAAGCTGGGTATTTTTGGCATACATGTGAAATCGGAACTCAAGCTTATGAATAATAGGGTAGAGTTTCCGCTTGTTTTGCGCCCACATTCCAGCGCAAACGGCCGAACCAGCGCAGAAGATCGGGAAATTTTAAATGCAAGTGAGTTACATCGAAAATACTTACTTTCGAGTTTTCCGCAATCTTTTACGCTGGTTTAAGATTCAATTCGTCCGGATCAGGCCCCACCCACAAAACTGCCCATGCCCCCAGGTCGACATTGCGAGTTTCCGCCGATTACGCTGGTTCGGGAAGGCTCTTCAAGTTGCGCTCATTTTCTTAGGCGCACTGGTAGGCACGTTTTAAATGTTTTTACATATCAAAAAATATTTAATTTACTAAGAAACTGAGTAGTGTACACCAATGAAACTAGTAAATGGTCCAGTATAGTTTTTTTTTAAAAAGTAATTTTCAGTGATTTAAAATCAGGTTATCACAGGTGGAGGAGACACTTATTAAAAATGCTTATTTTTTGTAATAAACCCATTTTCAGTTCTATTAATAAAACTGCACCACTCTAATACAATGAATTTTTTTTTAATGGAAAGAAAAAAATTACATTCTATTACGCTGTCCGGTTGCACTGATTCATGGAAGATTTTATGTTTGTGATTATGCAAATGCATTTTGGCAGAAACTTGAACTGTAACTTAACCAGTGCGATTTCGGGTGCATTCTGGGCCCAATTTCACGATTGCGCCCAAAGCGGAAACTCTACCCCATTGTCCTGAAGAGGCAACATACAGATAAATAATAGGAGTCCAGGAATGGAACCTTGGGGCACATCAGAGAAGCAGCCATTGCAAGAAATGTGCTGGCGATGTTGGAACAGATAAGAATGGAAACAATAAAAGGGCAGCGCCACAGAGGGGGACCATGAAGGAGGCACGGTGGAAGATGATTGTATGGTCAACTGTCAAAGGCCACTGAGAGGTCAAGGAGGCCCACTTATATGAATTAATTGAACAAAGTTCATGCTATAGTTTGTACTAGAAAATTGACAAATTACAACATGCTTGCATTTATATAGCGCCTTTAATGTAGTAAAAGGTCCTAAGGGTTCACAGTAGTTTTATCAAACAAAGTTTGACACCAAGTCACATAAGGAGATATTAAGACAGATGACCAGACGCTTGATCAAAGAATTAGGTTTTAAGAAGCATCTTAGAGGAGGAGAGGTAGAGGGGTTTATGGAGGGAATTCCAGGGCTGAGGGCCTAGGCAGCTGAAAACACGGCCATCGACGCTGGGGTGAAGGAAATCAGGGATGCACAAGAGGCCAGAATTGGCGGAGCACAGAGATTTCGGAGGGTTGTAGGGCTGTAGGAGATTACAGAGATTGGGAGATTTGAAAACAAAGATGAGTATTTTTAAAATTGAGGTGTTGCCGGACCGGAAGCCAACGTAGGTCAGTGAGCACAGGAGTGATGGGTTAACGGGACTCGGTGCGCGTTAGTATATGGGCAGCAGTGTTTCGGATGAGCTCAAGTTTACGGAGGATGCAAAGTGGGAGGCTGGCCAGGAGAGCATTGGAACAGTTTTTGGAACCCAATTGCTCAGTTGTGAAAGGCTACCTGTAACTCTTGAATTCAATTCCTGATCTTGGAGAGTGAGTTGATCTTAGTTGGGATGATAGTAAAGGGCACTGCCATTGGCCTCAGCACTTCTGGAATTTGGTGGAAAAAATCTGCTCAGATTTTGAGGCTACATTTAGTGTCGTTCAGCACCCAATTAGAGAAAGGTCATTTAAGCAACCAACAGAACACAGTGTAGATTCACCAGGACATTGCCAGGAAACTATAGTTATGAGTTGAGACTCAACTATGACTATTTCCACTGGAGCAACAATAGAATGAATAGGGAAAAGGCCCTTTCTTCTGGTTAGAGTCATTGATGAAGGGCAGCAATTTAAAATTGTCATTAATAGAATGAGGAGATTGATTAGAAGAAATTTCTTTATACAGAGGATTGTTGGAAACCTGGAATGCTTTAGTATAGAGTGGTGGAGACACAGGCCATTCTATCAGAGGAAATTTGGATACAATTTTGAAACTGAGAAAGATGCAGAGCTATGAAGAGAGAAGCAATAAAATTAGTTTTGGATTTCTCTAGCACAATGGATCAAATGGCCTCATTCTGTGCCATCAACCTCTATGGTTCTATGTCTAGGCTTCAGCAAGGTATCAGAGGGTAACTGTTGTGGAACCAAACTCTTTTGAGTCAGTATCTTTAGGACTGGAGGGGCAAATAAAATAGTCTTGCAGAACACATTTGGTAGTGATGTTTGAATTTAAGGTCAAAACTCTATTGCGCAGCGCAGCAGCATTCAACAATGCAAAATAATGATGTGTACAAGCAAATCCAGCATAAGTCCAAGGAATGGATACAGACACTAGCCTGTATTGGTGGGCTCCCCAATCACTTAGTGAATGTGCTGTAATATTAATCCATGCAGACAAGGAGGATTTCACTTTCTGTAACTGATTTTACATTGAATTCACTATTCTAACTTACACTTCCTGATTCTGTGCGCACGCTGCTTATTAACATGCTTCAATTTGATTGGTTAAGAGGATATACAGCAGCTTGCCCCATTCACACGGGTTCCAGATGCCCGGGAGAGGGCGCTGCACTGGATCGAGGGCCCGACAAGAGGAGCTTGCAGTTCAAAACCCATGAAAAGTCTATGGGCAATTCCAAGACTGACGCGCGGCGGTCACTGTTCGTTTGCCACTCAGAGCAAAATCTGGCCCAATAATGTTGAATATAGATAAGTTCTTCATGCAAAACCAGACAAGCAGAAAAAAAAGTGAATACAACTTCAGAGTAACTTTTTTGCCCCACTCATGAATTCAGGCATTGGAAGACTGCATCAAATGCTGCCAAAGCAATTCAAAAAAGTATGGATACATTCCTAATTCAACAGGAGATAGGAGGGCATGGATTTAGTACTAACACAATTTTGTGTTCCAAGTATTATTTTACATAAGTTATTCCATGAATTAGGGATGGGTTGGATTGCTACTTCAAAACTAAGGTTTTATACTGTGGAGATATTTACATTTTAGGAAAAATTCTAAGTTTTCAACACTTCATTTTCCAAACCAGTTGTTGAGAATTTTAGCAATAATTGGATGATCTAGTTACACCTGGTAATCAATGAATTTACTGAGCATTCATTCCAACATTATACAATTTCAATACAAACTCCTACCTGTACTATAGCCTTAGTGCCGCTAACTTCCAGAACCTGTCCACTTCGGATGGAGCCATCAGGAAGTGTCAGATGCACAATCTCTGCATATCTTGGAAACTAACCGCAAACAAACAAAGCCTTTAATGTTTTAACTGAGAAGTCATATGAATCCAGATAAAATACATATCTTCTCTAAACACAGTTTTAATCCAATATTAACATTTTATAGTCCCAATCCATTCCCACAGGGCTGAGTGAATTTATTAAAAGCACATACTGTACATTATATGCACTGCAGACTGTATAATTGAACTATTGTAATGTTGTTTTGGAAAAGTTGCTCATGATATTTAGATCAAGAAAGAATTTCACTTAGATTTGTTATGCTTTGGTCAAGTTAAGGTTTGTACAATGCTGCTGTTCCAATTTTTGTAAATGCCAGGTCTCTACTAGATCTTGCTCATTCCACCTCATTCCCACAGATTTTCTACTCTAAACACAACACTTGAACGCATGCTGATTCAAACATGTTCATTAGTTATTTGCATTTTTATTGCTCAACACCGTATAACTTCAAATGAAAAAGCACATTTTACTGAAGCATTTAAATTTAGATTCAGCAGCAGTATGACTGATTGAATGGACGGAGGTGCTAATTAGGAGTTGTTTTATAAGCACTCTATTGAAATCCTGATCTCAGCACAACCTTTCTTGGCAAAACATTTTAGTTATTATTTTGTAGGATTCAAAATTATACATATGGTTGGCATTCAGAATTACCCACATTTAAGTTTTTATAGTGATAAATACCTTTACTTGGTCCAAGATCACCAATGGTCCATTAACCCCAGACACAGTCTTATAAGCTATTAAAAATAAAATTCACAGTAGAATCAGTGCTTTATTCAGAAATTTATTCATCAAATTCAATGCAAAATATACAATATAATAAGCAACAGGGTCACTATCTAATGCTTTTATAAATGTTAGACTGCAAGTTAAATTAAATGCAGTTGATGCAAATATACACAATTCATGAACATGTTATTTACATTTTCACTGTCTTTTAATGCAACATACCACTTCTCCATAAAACTTTTTTTTTAAATTGTTGCTGTTCTGTTTACTAAGGGATTCCCCTTCCATATCAGCCTCGTTAGAGATTATTTTTAATGAAACTGAAGGAAAATGAAGATCAGTAGAATACTTCCATTGCTGGTCAACCTCAAATATTAACAGAATCACCATTTGATGGACTAGGCACAATGGCATTACTGTTGTACGGGTGGTCAACTATCACTGAGACTCACTGAGTTGTAAGAAAAGCACATTTTTTGCAGCATGATTTTGATACATTACCAAAGTGTGCAAAATTGCCTTATTAGTTTTTAACTGCAACTTTGGACAGTACTCTCAGGTGACAAAGCAATAAAGGGAGACACACACAAGCTATTACCTTGCCCTTTTTCCTTTACATGGGAAAATATTACCCATGCAGACACAGGAGACAATTTGACTATGTTTGACATTTGTTTCTGATCAGCCTTCTCTCACATCTGTGGTGGCTGAAGTAAGGACTGCATTGTTTCGATAGGCCTCTATCACGCTTTGCTTTTTGTGTAATCCGTCAATCTCTTCACCGATATCAAAGCTGCAAGGAAATTAGAACAGACCAGCTCTACTGCAGTGCACTAAAGCTTAGCGGGGTGCATCCACTATGCAACTAATTAGGCTGCAGCCAACAGAATAAACCTGTCAATGTTCGCTTGCTGTTTCCCACACACCTGCATTTCATTCACTAATAAGCAAACATCGGGAGAGGCAAGGCAAATTGCTCAAGCATGAAAACCATATAACAGTGTTGCAATCAACTACAGTATTTCTAGTTTCCATTTAGGAGTTGCAAAATGCTTAAACTAAGACTTATTCTGGAACCAGACAATCCACCCAGTTACTTGCTGGAAAAGTAATATTGCTAAATCTTCTAAAAATAGTCCTAAACAGAGAACATTTATTCTATTAATAGATCATTTTTGAAAAGCTTCAGGTTAATCATCTCAAGTGGATCTTTCATCTTTATAACATTCTTCCTACTCTGCCTTGGACATTTTTTTTAAAGCACCAATTTGCCAGTACAGAGACCTTCAGTACAACCACTCAATAATGGACAATTGAACCTGAACAATGACTAATGGGAAAAAAGTTAACCAGGTATTGCAGCAAATAGGGAAGGGGTACCATTTTTAGCAATAAACTTAATTTCAGGTCATTGAATGGTGAATTTGATATATTCAACTACACAATTGAGATAGCTAAATATATGTTTTTGGATTGAGTTACATTGCATAGTACAGTAATTGATCCAACTGTCTAAAAAACAAAACCTTTGATTCAGACAAAGCCAGAAAGTAACTCTGAATACAGCAATTTCAATATTTTGCAGATAAGGCATCATTGACACCTTATTATACAAGCTTTTTAAAAAATATATAATTGAATTATTTAATGCAATGAAATGATATGTAATTTACCAAGTAGATTAGTAAATTGGAATAGCTGGTGTAAAAAGTATCCACTTTAATGCCATGGTTAATATAAAGAAAGTATTTTGTATTACTTTGAAATTAGACTACGTTTTGACTCTTTGCACAATTTAATTCAGTACAAGTTTTTTTTCCATAATCCATCAGGAAGCACCATTTCAATTATAAATAAAAACTCTCTCCACCCCTTCCCCACTTGAGCTCAAGTACACAACCCCGTTTAACATGCAGCTCCTGAGCAGGTCACAAGGCCGCCTGTTCAGCTGCCAGCAGCTTTTGTGTACAAAGATGTTAATTGGTTCTAATCCCTTCATAGAAGCTGTTTTGGTAGCCTGACCCAGCACCCTGAAGGACACCTTGGTGTGAAATACTAAGGACCCATTCAAGTAGGAGTGAAAGAAAGCAGTGTGCATTCCAACACATTTGATTTAAAAGGCTGGAGGGTACAGCATCATTCTAAACTGAATAAATCTTACAAGTTGTGGTAACAGTGAAGTATGCTCTCATCAGAGATGTAATCTACTAAAAGAGTGCCTAAACTGCAACTTATTTTCAAAATTATACAGCCAAATTAAAATATGTTACATATTACCTAAATCGAAACTAAACGGCAATACTGAGTCAGTTCAGTTTGTATACATAATAGCAAGATTAGCACGATTGAGACTAGGTAACCTAAAACAGTCCTTAAAATAGTCCTAGTGTCAGGTCTGTTTCGCTTTTTCCATTATTTCCCCATGCCACACAAAAAAAAAGCCAAAACATCAAGCATGTGGTTTGACTAGACCCTATGGTGCAAATATGCTGTCTTCCTCTCTTTTCACGTCCATCTCACTTATTAAGAGACCCGAAGAGACTCACTAGCAGATTCTTTAATAGTCTTTCCCTGCGTTATTCGGTTTGGTAAATTTAGTATTTTCAGGGTTAGCTAGCTGGCTTGCATACATTTAACACCTGACTAACTAGGCAGGATACTGATTTATCTGAGTGTACAGCTTTGTAATATTTCAGGGTTCTATTTTACACATATTCTCTACTAAGATGCTAACTGAACAGTAGTACTGTACTGAAATCATACTATTGAAGCTATGCTTTATTAGTGTCATTTGGTTGTGGCATTTGCCTTTTAAGTATGTAATTTGAAATATATGAACAGTTTCCTTATATACGTGGAGATTAAAAACTTAAATTCGAGAATTTTTTTTAAAAAGTATTAACCCTAAATCCACCATCAGAAACTGATTTCCAGTTAAAGCCGAGCAAGAATAGAAGGCAAGTAGGCCAAAACTAACAGTTTAATCATTGCTTGCACTAATGTGGTGGTTTTAGTTCCATAGCACCTTCTACATGTGTTACATGTAAGGAATAAGTTATTGTGTATGGATCTGTCCTCGTAAAGGAAGCGATTTTTCAATACTATTCCATTTCTGTATAAAGTTACTTGAAAGGGTGAAAGATCTTTTATTAGCATTTTTCCAAAATTGCACATAAAGGGAATTTCAACTTTCTATTCACGTGTAGTACTGTTTTGACCTATAAAGTAACTATATTCTGTGTCTAGGATGTGTTTGGTGAAGTGAGTAACAAATTTGATGTACATTTTATTATGTGGTGGTTAAATCTGACAAAGCTTAATTTGTCCAGTGTAATTTTTTTGTTTTACTTGTGTAAACCGCTCCAGTGTTTTGGTATTTTTACGGGGAAGAATTTTAGGAAAAACAGCTTTATATAGACATTTTCATCTTCAGTGTGTTTGGTGCAAAATGATGCATTAGCAGCTGGAGGGGGATGGGGTTGTTTTAGTCAAGTTTTATTATCCCTCTGTATAAACTTTTTCCAAATTGGGTACAAATTTATCAGTTTATCTCAGGAAACATAGTTCAAGTACAAAATTGAAATTGAAAATTAATTTGATTCTTCCAGATTACAATCTGTAAAACATTGTATATTTCCAATTCAAATGCATCTGTTAAATAACAAAGACTTGCATGGTGAAATTTCTACTTAATACCCTGACATCAGTACATTGAAATAAAAGGAAGCACATTACTACTACCTCTTCCTTGGCCAATTTAGTTGTGAAATACATTAATGGTGCTGTGGCAATATCCTAATCCACCATAGTGATTGATCACATGTAGCTTACTTCTGAATCTCAAAAATTTTTGGTATTAGAGGAATTGTCTCTACATTTTCAAAATGCTTAAAAAGCACTACTGCAAAAGTGCAACTGGGAGACTTGCTGCTAAACTATTTAAAATTGTCAATTTATTAAATGAAAATAAAACATGAATAGGTTGCAATATGCATATATTATAGAGAATGTTGATTTCCATGCCTTGGATTATTGTTTCTATGAAATAATTTCCTTCATACAATATGGACGTAATGTTGAATGTTGGAAGATCATTCCTTCATCTGCAGTGCTCATGCATTTAATAAACTGAAAGCAAACAATGAGCATGCTTTTACTTTAAGATGCATTGAATTAGCTGTTGTAAGATATCTAATTCACTCTAGACCACAAACTACAAAACAACAGGACAGGAAGCACACTCAGCCTGTCTACTGATTCACAAATGTAATCTTTCTTCGTTTCAGTGATTGCAATTAGCCTCCTAAGAACATTCTTTCAAAGTTCTTTTCCCTGAAACCCTGAAGTAATCAAACAAATAATCTAGATCCGCCTCAGCTTAGAGTCAGAAGGTGTGGGTTCACTATAATATATGCACATTGCAAGTCTTGACTGATGCTTCAGTGCTATGCTGTCAGATAAGACATTAAATGGAGGACCCGTTAGCCCTCTCAGGTGGATGCAAAAGATCCAACGGCACTATCCGAAGAGCAGGGGAGTTCTCCCAGTGTCCTGGGCAAAATATTTATCCCTCAACCAACATCACTAAAAAGAGAGAGATTATCTGGTCATTTATCTCACTGCTATTTGTGGGACTTTGCTGTGCACAAATTGGCTGGTGGGTTTTCCTACATTACAACAGCAACTAAACTTAAAGTACTTTGTTGGCTGTGAAGTGTTTTGGGACACTGCGGTCGTGAAAGTCACTATATAAATGCAAGTTCATCTTTTCTGTACAAGGTTGTTTTGGTTTCCATTCTCTGTACTTTTTTTTAAGTGCTCCTTTACATAGATGTAAATTAATGCACGTGCTTGTACATTTCACAATAGATTACATTTTCAATATTTGTACAATTTCAAGCATTTAGTCATGGAATTAAGTTTTCACTCCTTCAAATCAATCGGGGAAAACAGACAAAGACAAAGCAGCTCAAATCATTTCACCCACCCACTAAATGATTTCAAAATAAGAGTCAAGAAGCTGTGGAGGATTAATTAGATCCAGTTTCAATACAAGTCTGTTAGTTATGAATAACTTTATCCTTGCATTATATATATCCTATATAAATGCAAGTTCTTTCCTTCTTGGGAGTTAATATATGGGCAGCATAGGAACAGAGTAGGCCATTCAGCCCCTCAGGCCTGTTCTGTCATCCAATTCTGTATTTGTTGATTTAGTAAAATGTTGTTGTATACAAACCATTTTCTGCAAGAATAACTGCTCAAAAGGAAAGTAGTGTGATCATTGGCATTTGCCAGTATTTGTAGGAAGTCCCACCCACATTGTCTGACCACGAATTTAAGACAGTGATTTGCACTGTTTATCCTTTATAAGCACATGCAATTATGAAAGAATTTACTTCTTGTAACTGCATAGTGTGGTACAGGTAGAACACAGGTATCAAAGATGAGGATCATAAGACCTAAAAGACGCAGTGAAGGCGAGTGTCTATGTCATCTGTTAAAGCTCTTACATGGAAACATAGCAGATTCGCCGAGCAGCAGTGCAATATAAGCTACCCAAAGCTCATCCATAATAAATCAGTTTAGCACCTTAAGCAGGAAGTGAGACTCTTGACCCCAGATAAAATACAACTCATCCAATAATTTAAATGTTGGATCAAAAGCTTGTGAGCTAAGAAAGACACCAGCCAATGATTGCAATAGAAACCTTGGTGATCCAGGATCTAAGTAACATAGGACTATTGCTCTAAAATGCTTTGACTTGCATGATGTGCACTCTCTCAAAAGCCCTGCAAGGATTGGATAGAGGTGATGCAGTCAACCAAGAGGAAAGTCTTCTGATCTCATGGGTATAAGGTGATCTGGCCTCAGCATCCATAATCATCTGACAACCAATGACCTAACTTTGAACTAAGGCCAGATCGCCTATCTATGGCCACATACTTGCAGTCATTTATGTATAAATGGGAACAAGATGGGCATGGTAAGGCAGTATGCGTGACCTAGCAACAGCCAGAATAGTGAACACTCCTTAATCAGAATAAATGTCAGATTTTCCCTTAACTTTCTAGCTCTCTCATTTCTCGTGTGGAAGGATGAGGGCAGTCCCAATAAAATAAAATTTCACGTTACTATCCCATTGCTAATTTTGCCAGATTTCTTGGCCCATTAGCCACAGTCCTGAAGGCTACTTAGAAACACAACAAACTGTTCTATTTCGCATAGGACTACTTTTAGTGGACCTGAACAAAATTGCTGCCAGAAACCTGCCCCTGCTGTAACATACACCACAGTAGGAAATAACAGAAGTGAGGACCTTATTAGGAAAGCTGCTTCTTGGAAACTCCCTCCTGTACCAATTACTTTTTAATGAACCTTCTACTGAATTACTTTCTTCAATCTTATTTTCTTAAACTTTTGTCTGATTACACCCTTATGAAGTGCCTTGGGACATTTTTCTGCATTAAAAGGTGCTATATAAATACAAGTTATTATTACACGTGAACCCGAAGCAATATAATGCATAAATGCACATTGCAAATCTCAAAAATCATCTTCAAATCTCATCTTTTTTTCTACACTTCTTACCTGGTTTGTTATATAATTTTTATAAATGTAGTTTTAATAACTTCAACGAAGTGAAAAAAGTTATAACATAAAAGAACTTTCCTCTCACATTCCAACACTCTTGCAGAGAATGCACCCAGGCACCTATGTTCCTTATTCCAGGCACCAAATCACATGCTACATAAGGAAAATAGGGGGAAAAAATGGTGTTCAATATCCATCAACTAATTAATGAATAATTTATATTCACAACTCAATTCCATTTCCATCTTGACTGCACTGTAAGTTATACAGCAAAGAACAGCCAGATCTAAACTGAAGGCTTTTCATTTATGCTACAATAGACATCTAAATTCTGCATTAAGTAAAGCCAACAATCTTCTCAATTATGCCATACGATTTCAGTGAAATCCACCCTTATTCCAGCGAAATGACGTGCAAAGTAGAACTGACATAATGAGAACATACTAGATTACAATAGGAAAAAATGACAATCACCCAGTCTATTTATTCTATCGACAATACGTGTTACATATTGTCGATAGAACGTGTGTCGAACATAGGTTAAGACTCCCACAATTAATCCTTTTCAAGTGAATAAAAAAGTTACATTAACAGGAACAGAATTCACTATTTCACAGAAGCATGAATAGATATATAAGTATTTCCCCCCCCCCATAAAGAGGCTGCATTCCCAGGGCAAATTGAATTTTATTGTACCTTTATGTAAGATGTCTGCATGTACTGCAGCATGTCCTTGACTACTGCTGATTTTAAAAATCAGGATTAGCTACCATGTGCGCAAGTCACTTAACCGGCAGGAGATATCTTCCCCCACCCATCCCACCTCCCAATTTTCTCTCCCTTTCCTCTCCTGAAGATGTTGTCTTCTTCATGGGGTACAGTTCCATGGATGCAATCCAGTACCTCACCCAGCTGGCTGCTATTCATGTGTGAACAGTGCCAAGCTATTTGACTATTCCTGCATTGGAAAGGGGTGCAGAGGAAGAAAAAAGGAAGTATTGCAGTGAGCCCAATCTTCAGGTGTCTATAAATGTGCATTTGCAGAAGGGGTCATGGAACAACAATCAGGGAATGAAAATCCTGCCGATTTCCCCCTCCCTCCAAGGGTGCCGAAGGCACTTGTAGCAACCTTATGGTTACTCCAATGAAATTATCTAATGCAGCACAGTTCAAGGATCAAGCTTAGGATGTTCCTGGTCTGTATGGCTCAGCTGAACACTGAATAAGCTCGCCGCACTGAAAATGATTACTTGAATGTATGTATAAATAAAACTTGCCACAATACTAAAGGAGTTTTTGGTAGCATACAAGAACTTGACTAAAATTTCCAACTTAAACATTTCTTACATTGAAGCCATCTTCCCTTGGTTCCAAAAAAAGTGTCACATTCTCAAAATCGTACTTCTTCCCAGCACCAGTTATAAATCCCTTAATTTCTCTGAAATTAATACATTCTAGACTTAATAAAAAATACTTTGGTAGATACCAAGCATAAGATAAAACAGCAACACGTTTGCAATATGTTTTTAAAATAATTTTCCTGTCAAACTGATTTCCTAAATTCTAGGGTAAATAGTTGTAATACAAAGTGTTCAATTCAGGTTCCTCTAGTTAGCAATAATTTCACACATGGCTGTTTTAAAAATAAAATGGGATTGGGTGGCACAATGCCCTTTCACCTTTGAGCTCAAACCTATCACAAGCAATAGGATGCAATGTGTCATTCAAGGATTCAAATTGCCTTAATTTATTTCAAAGAATAAACTTTATTCTGCATTTGAGTAGTTTACACTTGACCTTCAATTTAAAAGTGTTGCCCTCATGTTTAAATCCCTCCGTGGCCTTGCTCTCCTCTGTAACCTCCTCCAGCCCTACAAGCTTGCATTGCCCCCACCCCACCCCAAACTCCCTATTCCTCTGGCCTCTTGCACATTCTCCCTCCCTTTGCCCCATCAATGTTTGCCATGCTTTCAGTCACCAAGTTTCACTCTCTAGAATTCACTCCCTAAATATTTCCACCTCTCCTCCCTTCACACCCTCTGTAAAACCCACCCTTTTAACCAAGCTTGGCATCCATTTACTCATACCTCTGCAAAGTTTGTGTGTTAAAGGCACTATGGAAATGCAAGTTGTTATTAACCTCAAACTGCCCAATAGAATGTGGTGGCAGCAAAGTAAAAACATCTCATTCTTCTGCAGACTTCTTAACTTTAGCACAAAAATTCAGTAATTTGTTTGAAATAATCAAAGTAAACCACCTGTTATTGGCGAAAAGCAAAAAAAATCAATTTTCTCAGACACTCCGTTTCCCTCAACCAAATAATCTCACCCTCAGAATATAGATGGTACATTCTTTCCAACTTCTAATGTACAACAACATCCTGATTGTTCTGTCCTCCTTAGATTCAGAGGGTCAAAGAGTGGTGACTTCAAAGAATTTAGGAGGAGAGGTTAGAAGTACTATTTATTTCAACATAAAAACTGCAAAGTCATGTAGCTTTGTTAGAAGTGGATAAATGCAACATTTAGAAGTTCTCAATATTATCAAAACTACGCCCCTCCAGGGACTGGCACATCTATAACCAATTTCACATGACGATATCTGGAGCAGTTTCCAAATGAAAGAGATAAAAGTGTAAATGGGAGAAACTGAGAAAGCAGCAATATGAAAGCACAGAATGCACATTATTAGAACACTGTATTTCAATACCCAGGAGGGCAACTACAAAAATAAAAATTCTGAATTAGACAAATGCACATTTGTAAAGATTTTTTTAAATCAAGTTCAATATTTTTCAGTTTTTCCCCCAACCCTCCCAACTTGCATTCATATAGTACCTTTAACACAGAAAGCACCGAAGCCTCGTCACAGATAGGCATGAGGAAAATCCATGAGCTCCTCAAACTTCTTTTGGGTGGAGGAGCAGGGGAACGGGGCTAAAGGAGGCAGGCGGCCGCAATGATACCTGAGGTTATCTCTGATCTCCAGGAAGAACATAAAGTTGTGTGTAGTTTTGGTAGAGAAGAGTGAGAAATGGATGAGCATGATGTGGTCAAGCCAAATCTGGCATAAGGTGAGGTGAAAGTAACTGCCCTTGACATCAAGGCAGCATTTGACTCTGTGTGGCACCAAGGAGCCCTAGTAAAATTCAAGTCAATGGGAATCAGGGAGAAAACTCTCTGTGGCTGGAGTCATACCAAGCACAAAGGAAGATGGTAGTGGTTGTTGGAGGCCAGTCATCTCAGCCCCAGGACATTGCTGCAGGAGTTCCTCAGGGCAATGTCCGTGGCCCAACCATCTTCAGCTGCTTCATCAATGACCTTTCCTCCATCATAAGGTCAGAAATGGGGATGTTTGCTGATGATTGCACAGTGTTCAGTTCCATTCGCAACCCCTCAGATAATGAAGCAGTCCGTGCCCGCATGCAGCAAGACCTGGACAACATCCAGGCTTGGGCTGAAAAGTGGCAAGTAACATTCGCGCCAGACAAGTGCCAGGCAATGACCATCTCCAACAAGAGAGAGTCCAACCACCTCCCCTTGACATTCAATGGCATTACCATCACCGAATCTCCCATCAACATCCCGGGGGTCACCACTGACCAAAAACTTAACTGGACCAGCCATATAAATACTGTGGCTACAAGAGAAGGTCAGAGGCTGGATATGCTGCGGCGAGTGACTGACCTCCTGACTCCCCAAAGCCTTTCCACCATCTACAAGGCACATGTCAGGAGTGTCAGCACCTCCCAAACCCACGACCTCTACCACCTAGAAAGACAAGGGCAGCAGGCACATGGGAACACCTCCACCTGCACGTTCCCCTCCAAGTCACACACCATCCCGACTTGGAAATATATTGTGGTTCCTTCCTCGTCGCTGGGTCAAAATCCTGGAACTCCCTACCTAACAGCACTGTGGGAGAACTTTCACCACACGGACTGCAGCGGTTCAAGAAGTCAGCTCAGCACCACCTTCTCAAGGGCAATTAGGGATGGGCAACAAATGCTGGCCTTACCAGCGACATCCACATCCCATGAACAAATAAAAAAAGATGCTTAAGCCAGTTGTGTCCAAGTTTGTGCCACTCAGACAAGAGGGTGAAGACAGGGGCCATACCATGGACAACAACAGGAATAGGAGATAGTGATGGTTTCATAGAGGTGTGAGCATTGAAGGAGGAGGTGACAGTGTGGGTGAAGAAATCAAAGAAGTTCAATATGTACTGTGGTGACTGGAGGACCAAAGGAATTAGAGTATGCAGTGGTAAACAACTTGGGAGAGCCCCCACCCACCCCGTGGGCAGATGGTAAAAGAGGGTTTAAGGAGGGTACAGAAACGTGGATGGTGAAGGATAACAGGAAGTGCTCGAAATAGCCTTGCAATAATCACGACCAGGAACAAAGACATGAGCGATGGTGAGGGAGTATGGATAGGGGCACTCGTACGAAGGATGAAATCAAGGTAGAACAGGAGGGCAGTGAATTCAGAGAAAGGTAGGCAAGGGAAGTTGAAGTGGAGATTGAAATCATCACAGGTGAGAAATTGCTTGGTGTGGAAGCTGAGGAAAGTAAGAGGTGAGAATATCTCAGGGAGCTTGGTTAGGTAATAGATGACTCCATTCCCTAGCCATCAACTTGAACCCTCTCCCCACTGTCTGAGGCTGACCACAAATCCACTCCATCACCAAGTCCGCCTACTTCCACCTCCGTAACATTGCCCTTCTCAGCTCCTGCCTCAGCTCATCTGCTGTTCAAACCTTCATCCATGTCTTTGTTACCTCTAGACTTGGCAATACTGATGCTTTCCTGGCCGGCCTTCCATCTTCCACCCTCCATAAAGTTGAGCTCATCCAAAACTCTGCTGCACATATTCTAATTTGCACTAATTCCCATTCATCTATCACCCCTGTGCTCGCTGACCTACATTGGCTTGTGGTCCGGGAATGCCTTGATTTTAAAATCATTCAAATCCCTCCACAGCCTCGCCCTTCCCTATCTCTAACCTCCTCCAGCCCTACAACTCAGATCTGTGCGCTCCTCCAATTCTGGCCTCTTGCGCATCCCCGATTTTAGTTGCTCCAACAGTGGCGGCCGTGGCTTTAGCTGCCTAGGCCCTAAACTCGAATTCCCACCCTAAATCTCTCTGTCTCTCTCACCTCCTTTAACATGCTCCTTAAAACCTACCTCTTTGACCAATCTTTTGGTCATCAATACTAATATCTCATGGCTCGTTGTCAAATTTTGTTTGAAAACGCTCCAGTGATGGGATGTTTTACTACATTAAAGGCGCTATATAAATGCAAGTTGTTTTGTTGTAGTAAGGAAAGATAAGAGAGAGGTGAAACAAAGTGAGATACTCAAAAGAGAAGGTGACAGAAGAGTAAGGGGAGAGGCCAAAGTGTGTTTTGAAGATAATGGCCATGCTGCTACTGTTGGGACAGGGAAAACAATGGAAAATATAACCTGGCATGGAGGGAAAGAGTTGCCACCATGAGCTATGTCTGCAAGTGAGCAGAGGTTCTGGTGAGAAATACAGAGAGGCATAGCATTATTCATCCTTCAGCAGAGCGGCAATGTTGATGGGGAAAAGAGCACAGAAAGGAGTTGGCGAGGTTAACCCTAAACAAGTGCATTGGGCAGTTTGGGTGGTGGGAGTAAAGAGCAATTAGAGTTGTTGCTCATGGAGAGGGCACAGTAGGTGCCATAACAGGCCCAAGAGGATGCCGAGGAAGGCAGAGAGAAGCCACGGGCTCACTCGTGATAGTCGAGACTGGGGCTCCGCAGGAAGGAAGGGAGGCAGAAGAGTAATGAAGTGTGAGGGTAAGAATCAGGGGGTTTGATATAGGGAGGGGGAAAATGATAAACAGTGGCATGGCTGGTTAAGGGGAACAGGAGGAGATGCGAACAGAACAGATGCTTTGTGTTTAACTGCCTCCAAATAGAGCTGTATAATGAATAGCTGCAGTAGTACAGGTATCATCACTGTTTATTAAACAGGCTTCACAGACAACACCACTCAATACAACACTATTTTCCTTTGACTGTTGAGTATAATTTAACATTAGGAAAAGGAAGAGAAAGTAGTGGATTCTGCTTCCTCTATTTCTCATTTCCTTTTTGACCACTTTTGAAATTTACAGCTTAGAAGTCACAGGAGTTAGTTTGCATAATAGTGAAGAAGTCTTCCCAGAAAGGCATTGTATGTAATGAGAATAAAATTACAAGTTTAGCAGTGCAAAAATGCTTATATCCCACATGCATGCTGTATGCTGTCCTCTAGCCAGAAGACTAAATGTGGGCTACAGGATCCTCTACAGATGCAATCAAAGTAACTTAGTATTGTCCAACAGAAGTCACCTTGTCAAGCAAGTTAGATCTGGCCATCAATTTTTCCTTGCTCTCCATAGATGGCACACTCCACTATTAGGCACTTCATTCAGTGGTTGAGGCCAGAACACTGGACTCATTCAAGAAAGAGACACGGTAATCAGAAGAGGTAGAGTTGGTATTCTGGAAGGATGAAATAATAAAATGGAATGAAGGGCCTTCCTCATCTGATCTCATCTTATGACAATTTTGCATTTCAAATTTTATTTAATATTTATGCTTACAGTGGTCCACAGTTCAGCAAATTTCATCCCATGAGCTGAGGAGCCACAGGAATAAACTTGACACACAAGCATTTATACCAGCAAAAAGATAGAAACTAAATGCTTACCTATTTTTGAAAGGCAGTCCCTCACTGCACTTGCTTTTGCCACAATATCAATTTGCAGAACAATTTTTTTTTACTTTTCTGCTCTATGTACAAATCTTTTGTATGTAGAGCAGAAAAATTGTAGCATCATATGTGAAAAGGGCTATAACTATGGCTGACATCTGACAAAAATTTCCCACACTGCATCAAGATTTTAAAGTTGAAACCTAATGGGATGCTAGAAGAGTTTCCATAGGCCACTTCCTTCAAGAGCCAAATCAGAGGCCCTTCAGATCAGTCACACCTTACAATTTACCTGTTGGTTGATAAAGATTGAACAAATGATGCCCAGAACTGGAAGATCTAGAAACCACTTTTACCCAGACTGCCCCTCAGATCCACTGAATAAATCGTGGAATTTTACAGCATAGGAGGCTATTCAGCCCATTGCATCTGTGCCAGCTCTCTGGAAAAGCCGTTTAGTTCCATTCCCTTGATCTTTCCCCATATGCTTTCAATTTTTCTTTTTCAAATATTTATCCACTCCCCTCTTAAAAATGATTATGGATTCTGTAGCCACCACTTTTTCTGAGACACCATTCCAACAACTCTATGTAAAAGTTCCTCCTAAGCTCACCCTTCATTGTTTTTGTGATAATCTTAAGATATGCCCTCATTAGGCTCCAGCTGTAAGAATAGGCTCCAGCAGTGGGAATAGTTTTTCCCAATTTGGCTCATTAAAAGCCTTCAATTCTGAACACCTCTATCAGATCTCCTAAGAGCCCCAGTTTCTTTAGTCTCCCCTCAAAACCAAAGCCTCATCCTTGGTATTATCTTAAATGAGCCTCTTCTGCACCCTCTCCATAGTCTAGTCACACTCTTGGCAACAGTTGCATCAAGGAAGTGAATAAGCATACTCACCTATCTCATTGATGCAACATTCAAGTGAACTATGCCAACATTACCATTTTGAACTTCCCCTTCCAATGTGAACACAGTCCAGAACCTTTAAACTAAATTAAAGCCAGAGCTTCCTCAACTTTTTGGAACTACCAAATAACAGAAGTAGGTTCTTCAGTTTCCAATTTAGTAACATCCATTTTCTGACTTGCAAAAGCAGATATTTCTAAATCTCTATGGCCAAAAGCTCCTCCGAATACCAATTTCTTGCTATCCCACCAAAGTCACTGCTCAGACTACTGGGAGATCCTAGTCACATCTTCACAATAAGAATGGAGAAGTTCAGTGAGATTTTTACGTAGTGGCTGTTGGAAGATCCCAGACATCTCAGTTTCCTGTATCTCTGCATCTTTCAGAGAAATGCCACTCACCTAGCTGGATATAGTCTTTCAATGGACTTCCCACTAATATTGGGGTGTCAACAGCTGGAAGTTATTGTTAGCATCCTGAAATCTAGGGTGGAGTCAGAAGACTTTTTCTCCCCCCCAGCTTCTTGCTATCCTCCTTGACAGAATGTTTTAGCACCTAGTAGGAAATCTCCCTCTTACAAATTAACAGTCAGAATGACCGAATCCATTCTAGAATCGATGTCCTCAACATTCAAAGAGATGGAACCAGTGACACCTCCAGAATATCACTGGTGCTGTACTACAGTTTGTCGTGCTTAAGCCAAGACTTCCTGACAGAAAGGCAAGCACTACTGCAGGTACACTTAAATCTCAACATTCGCAAAGTTTCAAAATGTCTCCATATGAAACACTACTAGATTGTATCAACCAGAACTCTGTCCCTCATTATGCATCAAGTAACACCTAGAATTAACCATTATTTGCTCAACCAAGATTGTTAAATTATGCATAGGAAATCTAATCTGCCCGATAATACAACAGTATAATATCTCCAAGGCTATGTTCCTGGAAACAACCAGGGTTACTTTTAAAAAAAGACATGCAATCTGGTTAAACAGCTCCACATTGTAATGCCATCCTTTTTTCTCATTAAATTTTGAAATGTAGCTATACTTCCAAGATCAATTCTGCTTACAACATCATAAATAAAACAGCTTAAAATTGGTTTTGGAGCAGTTTTCAAAAAAAGTGGATGGTGCCAGTGCACACATAATGTCTTTTATCATATAATCTTAATACTGTGCTCAGATATGATTTTTAAAGCATAACAAAAATAAATGTAAGATGTCAGAAGCTTGGGAACAGTGACATTAATTTAAGTGCACCCTCTGAAACATAGCAATGTTAGCTGAATATCCATTGGTTTATAGTCAGTTAAGCACTCCTCCACACAACTACTGCAATAATACTTTTTGAGGAGATAATCATGTTAAAGTCAAAGGGAGATATGAAGCTTGGCTTAAGTTCTGGCTTCATTCGAGTCACATGATTGAATCACATGAAGCTTTGGAGTGAGCCTGCAACACACTAGATTGGATCAGATTTCCGGAATATTCGAGATCAGAGAGCAGACACTGGGTGATAAAAGTAATTGGCAAGAACAAATTATGACAACTGAATAATCTGCAGAAAATGACACTTTGAAGCTTTCAGAAGGCGTTGGATCAACATGATGTCCCTCCCGGACACCGAATAGGCAAAATAAATTAATTTAAATAAACACGTCACCGACAACGTCCAAAAATATATGGGAAAAAATGTCCCTAAAAACGACAATAATTTGATGCAAATAAAAAATGCGATTACTATCTCCTCTGAAATGTAACTATTGCTTAAATTCTTTAAATGAAACTGTTGAAAGCGGAACATCTGCTCTTATAAATAAATATAAATTAAGCTCCCCTCCGCCCGACATTTACAGCTCATAGGCTGCACTCTGAAGGCCGACTTCAACAAGCCTAAAGATTTCAACAAACATCATCGCTTCCTCCCGCCGAGTAAACATTTACTGAGCACATACTCAGCCTGGGCTGTGAGCTGTAGTTTCTCGCCGCCGCCTGTGCATGCTCCCTGGCCGCGTACTGAGGTCCATTGGCCACCGACGCTCGCTCCACCATCATCGACATCTTCTCGCACATAGACTCTCTGTCACGTGACCCGCTACGAAGCGCGTACCCCATGGAACCACGGGGGCGCGCCCCACGTCACGGCGTCCTCCTCCCATTCGTCGATTCACGTGCGCGCGCGCGAGAGAGAGAGAGAGAGAGGTCGCCGTGTACACGTAAATTCTCAATGCCGCAGCGTGTACTATAACCAGAGATGCCCGATGGAAATCGCTGACTAGCAACAGGTGTTGCTAGGGCGACACGGCTTTAGCCACATACAATAATGTTAGTAGAAAAGGCCTTACATACTATACAGGTACTTAACTCAACTAACATCTACTTCCCAATTCCCCCCCCCCCATTCAGTGCAAAACTTTGCAGACTTTCTCTTTCACCAAAGTTTGAAATTCTGGTATCAGACCATAAGAGATAGGAGCAGGAGTAGGCCTTTCGGCCCCTCGAGCCTGCTCTGCCATTCAATGAGATCATGGCTGATCTGATTTTTTTCCTCAACTCCACTTTCCCACCGTTTCCCCATATCCTGTGATTCCCTTGCTGATCAAAAATGTGTCTAACTCAGCCTTGAATGTACTCAATGACTCATCCTCCATAACTTTTTGGGGTAAAGAATTCCAAAGATTCATGACCCTCTAGGAGAAGAAATTCCTTCTCATTTCTGTCTTAAACGGGCGACCCCTTATGCTAAGACTATGCCCCCTAGTTTTAGATCCCCCCCCCATGAGGGGTAACATCCTCTCAGTATCTACCCTGTCAAGTCGCCTCAGAATCTTGTATGTTTCAATAAGATCTCCTCTCATTCTTCTAAACTCCAGTGAGTATAGACCCAACCTGTTTAATCTTTCCTCATAAGACAACCCTTCCATACCTGGAATCAACCTAGTGAACCTTCTCTGAACTGCCTCCAATGCAAGTATGTCCTTCCTTAAATAAGGGCACCAGAACTTTACACAGCACTCCAGGTGTGGTCTCACCAGCACCCTATATAGTTGTAGCATGACTTCCCTGCTTTTATACTCCATCCCCCTAGAAATAAAGGCCAATATTCCGTTTGCCTTCCGGATTACCTGCTGCACCTGTATGTTGACTTTTTGTGTTTCATGTACGAGGACACCCAGATCTCTCTGTACCGCAGCATTTTGTAGTGTTGCTCCATTCAAATAATATTTTGCTTTTTTATTTTTCCTCCCAAAGTGGATGACTTCACATTTTCCCACATTATATTCCATCTGCCAAATTTTTGCCCATTCGCTTAACCTGTCAATATCCCTTTGCAGACAGTTTGTGTCCTCATCGCAACTTGCTTTTCCACCTATCTTTGTATCATCAGCAAATTTGGACACAAGAAACTCTGTTCCTTCATCCAAGTCATTGATATATATTGTAAATAGTTGATGCCCCAGCACTGAGCCCTGCGGCACCCCACTAGTTACAGATTGCCATTTTGAAAATGACCCTTTTATCCCGACTCTTTGTTTTCTATTAGTTAGCGAATCCTCTATCCATGCCAGTATATTACCCCCAACACCATGAGCTTTTATATTGTGCAGTAATCTTTTATGTGGCAACTTATCGAATGCCTTTTGGAAATCCAAATATACTGCATCCATTGTTTCCCGTTACTTCCTCAAAGAACTCTAATAAATTTGTCAGACACGATTTCCCCTTCATAAAACCATGTTGACTCTCCTTGATTGTATTATGAGTCTCCAAATGTCCTGCTACCACTCCCTTAATAATGGATTCTAGCATTTTCCCAATGACAGATGTTAGTCTAGCTGGTCTATAGTTACCCGCTTTCTGTCTCACTCCCTTCTTGAATAGGGGTGTTACATTTGTGGTTTTCCAATCCGCTGGGACCTTTCCAGAATCTAGTGAATTCTGGAAGATTACAACCAATGCATCCACTATCTCTGTAGCCACTTCCTTTAAGACCCTCGGATGCAAGCCATCAGGTCCATGGCACTTGTCAGCCTTTAGACCCATTAGTTTACCTAGTACTTTTTCTCTAGTGAAAGTGATTGTTTTTAGTTCCTCCCTCCCCTTTGCCCCTTGATTTTCTACTATTATTAGTGTATTATTAGTGTCTTCTACTGTGATGACAGATACAATATATCTGTTCAATTCCTCTGCCAGTTCCTTGTTTTCCATTATTATTTCCCCCGTCTCATCCTCTAAGGGACCAATGTTTACTTTAGCTACCCTCTTCCTTTTTATATACTTGTAGAAGCTTCTACTGTCAGTTTTTATATTTCTTGCTAGTTTACTCTCATAATTTATTTTCTCCCTCTTTATTATTCTTTTAGTTATCCATTGCTGGTTTTTAAAGTTTTCCCAATCTTCGGGCTTACCAGCAATCTTTGCCATGTTGTATGCTTTTTCTTTTAACCTGATACCATCCTTGACTTCCTTAGTTGGCCATAGTTGGTTCACCCTTTTTGTGGAGTCTTTCCTCCTCACAGGGATATATTTTTGTTGCGAGTCATAAAATATCTTTTAAAATGTTTGCCACTGCTTATCCACCATCATACCATCTAATCTGTTTACCCAGTCCACTTGAGCCAATTCCGCCCTAATTCCTTTATAATTGCCCTTATTTAAGTTTAATACAGTAGTTTCACTGTAGTACAGTAGACCCAAGATCCTCTCTCTCAAACTGGATGTGAAATTCTATCATGTAATGATCACTGCTTCCAAGGGATCCTTTACTTTGAAATCATTAATTAATCCTGTTTCATTACCCATTACCAGATCCAAAATGGCCTGTTCCCTGGTTAGTTCGCCGACGTATTGGTCGAAGAAACAGTCCCCTTAATACACTCTAAGGACTCCTCCTCAGGGCTATTTTTGCCAATTTGATTTGTCCAATCTATGTGAAAGTTAAAATCGCCCGTGATTATTGCATTACCTTTTTTACAAGCCCCCCTTATTTCCTGATTAATATTTTGCCCTACAGTGTAGCTACTGTTAGGGGGCCTATATACTACTCCCACCAGTGATTTCTTTCCCTTGATATTTCTTACCTCCACCCAAATTGATTCGACATCTTGATCTTCTGAGCCAAGATCATTTCTCACTATTATACCAATTTCATCCTTTATTAACAGATATCAATTGATCGGACAGAACACATCTTAGTGCAGCTTCTAAGTTTTTGCTGTCGGCTAGTAACCTGAGACGTCAGCTGCTGATACACACTGGCAGGAATGACTTTTGAACTAAAGTAACCTGAGTTCAGTCCTGGCCTTGGCTGGCTGGAACCGGTTTGAATTAACCAAGTTTTGTGAAAGACAAAGGAAATGTGATAAGACACAAGTCCTTATTTAGAAAAGGAGTAATGAGGTAATGCTACTTAAGTCCTTGGGACAGAGCCAATGAGGAGAAGACCCAGGCAAAAGCGAGCAGGCCTAAACCAAAGGGAGAGAGACAGCACAGCTTGAAGAGATAAGATTCGGAATAAGAATGAAGGATCTGAGGCGTGGAGCCAGAGCGAAGACTCCGGAGACCAACCATCGCAGAAGTGGAAGACCCTACGTCAGGGATGTAGAGACGACGTCGAGAGAGAGAGAGAACGGAACGCCTGGCCAGCTCTCCTTTTCGGGTATTATCCTTTATATTCTGTGACCACTCAGGGAGTGTCAGAGAAACCTAGTGGGTGTGCGTTTAGATCTTAGTTTGGGTATAAGACTGTATAACCTGGTGTAAACTGCATGCCTATATCTAACCAGACGTATAAGCTATATGTATATGATCTAACGGCGTGAATAAAGTGAATTGAGAGTTAAGAGAGAATTGACTCTTCTCCTCTGTGTACTAAGCCAGTAACCGTAACCGGTGACCTCCGGTCAACATTGCCAACAGTTGCTATCGGTACTTTGACTTCACCAGGGTGATTGCTGTGCATGTAGACTCACACAACCAGATGAGCCAGACCTACCCCATCTCTTCATTCAGTGGTTGGATGCTGCTTGCCCTTTGCCATGACATGTCCTGTTGGAGATGTTCATTATTGGTTGGGCATGCTTTCTTTTTCTGGCCTGAAGTGGTGACCATGATGACAGCTCCCCTCTCTATGCAATTTTGTTGATGGTGCTAAAGTCCTGCATTTTCACGCATGTTACACACCATTTAAGTACATAGCCTATAAGCAATAATCAAGGAAGTAAAGCACACACAATGATCAAAAAAACACTCGCACACTCTGCTTTTCATCTTACCATTTTTCCAACAAATGTACTAAAAGGTTAAAGTGCTTATGCATATCCCATGCAAATATGAGTATTAAGATCACATGCCCAACAACGGTGTGTATTACTCATTTTTTATTTACTAATCAAAAATGCAATTAGCAACATCTGGATTCCCAATTAGTCATATGTGGCTAATGTATCGAACAACGTTGCTTTAGGCAATGAATGTACAGTGTCTGCCTGTGCTCCTAGAAAACCAGGCTGAAGTTTTGTTTTAAACTCCCAGTGTTCCCGTTGGTTCACAGTTTCTCCAGTAAATAACCAAACCATAACAACTACATATATTGATATAGCACCATTAGTGGGAAGACCCAAATATGGGAGAATGGACAACAAGGAAGACTTAAAAGAGATGACCAAAGATCAAGTGGAAGAGATCGGTTTTGAGTAGGCTTTTAAAAGTGGGGAGAAATAGAGCAAGGCAGAGATAAGGACCAAGAGAATTCGAGAGTGCAGGGGCATGGCTCTACTACTGATGGAGTAGAGGGGAGAGGAGAGTCACTGTAGACTAGAGTGGATAGATCATAGGGTGCAAGTGGGGATCATTGGACTGGAGGAGATTGGAACGGTAGGGTGGGGAGAGGCCACACACGAATTTGTTGGCAAGGATGAGTTTGAAATCATTGCATTGGAGCACATGGAGCTAGTGGAAGGCAGCAAAGACAGCATCAGTGTATGACCAGGATATTGTCTAAAACTCCATTAATTGAATCCAATCCCAAACTAATACATGGTTTGTGTAGGTTGGAGCTTGGGAGGCTTCAAGGAGCGCTTTGCAAAAATCGAGCATGGGTGGGAGTTTCAGCAATAGTGGGAATGATATAGGAATGATGGTGGGTGATATTACAGAGGTGGAAATAGGGAGTCTTGCTGTGAGATAGGATGTGGTGTTTGAAGCTCAGTCCACCATCTAACAGGACACCAAAGTTGCACGGCAAAATTTAGCCTGAGCGAGCAACCAGAAATGGGTGGAGTTGGGGACTAGGGTGTGAAACTTTCTGTGGAAGCCAAACAGAATGACTTCAGTCTTGCCAACGTTAAAGTATCCACACCTTGATATCAGATGGACAGAAAGCAACAGTCGGGGGGGTTGGTGGGGGGGGACTTGGGGCAGAGGTAAAGCTGTCATCAGTGTATAATTTGCATTTACATAGTACGTTTGACAAAGAAAATATCTCAAAGTGCTTTACATAGGGAGGGAGATGGAAAAACTGTATAGATAAAAGAAATAAAGGAGCAGAAAAACAAATAAAGGAGCAGATGGTTCAAGAATTAGGAGAACTGACCAAAAATTTGGTTGAAAAGACAGTTATTGAGAAGGTTTTTATAGATAAAGAAGAGTGGAAAGGTAAAGTGATTTAGGTAGAAATTTCCAGAAATTTGACCCTGTTAGTTGCGAGCAACTCGAATAGATGATGAGGAGACGCAATGAAACAAAACCAATTAGAATGTTGGGATAACGAGCCAGAACAGTTGACTATAAATTTACAAAGATTATGATGAGTCTTTATAATGCACTGGTCAGACCACGATAATTTGGTCAACAATGCATTGGAGATGATGTAGCTAAGAGTAACATCCCCAACTGTAAAGGGGAGGAGTTATGAGTAAAAATTACAAGAGCAGGTCAGAGGCTGGGTATTCTGCGGTGAGTGACTCAACTTCTGACTGCCCAAAGCCTTTCCACCATCTACAAGGCACAAGTCAGGTGTGTGATGGAATACTCTCCACTTGCCCGGTTGAGTGCAGCTCCAACAACACTCAAGAAGCTCGACACCATCCAGGACAAAGCAGCCTGCTTGATTGGCACCCCATCCACCACCCTAAACATTCACTCCCTTCACCACCGGCGCACTGTGGCTGCAGTATGGGCCATCTACAGGATGCACTGCAGCAACTTGCCAAGGCTTCTTCGACAGCACCTCCAAAACTCGCGACCTCTACCACCTAGAAGGACAAGGGCAGCAGGCACATGGGAACACCACCACCTTCACATTCCCCTTCAAGCCACACACCATCCCAACTTGGAAATATATCACCGTTCCTTCATCGTCGCTGGGTCAAAATCTTGGAACTCCCTACCTAACAGCACTGTGGGAGAACCTTCACCACATGGACTGCAGCTGTTCAAGAAGGCAGCTCACCACCATCTTCTCAAGGGCAATTAGGGATGGGCAATAAATGCTGGCCTTGACAGTGACACCCACATCCCATGAACAAATTTTTAAAAAATTAGAGAAGGTTCTGTAGTCCAAAGAGAAGAAAATTAGGAGGTGAGCTCATCAAGATATATAAAGTATTATTATTAAATGGCATGATACAGAATCCTAGAATATTACTTCAAGGTAAATGAGACCAGTTGGACACAATAACAATGTAATTTAGTAAAAGGAAAATTTAAAACACATCTTAGCAAAACCTTCTCGACTCAAAGAGTGGTAAAAGTTTGGAATAATCTTTCAGGTAAGATGGTGGAATCAAGGACTTTAGGGGAGTTCAAAATACAATTGGAGCTGGGCTAGATATGTTGGAGTACTAGAGGGATGAACTGAGTTCTCAGTTGGTAGCACTCTCGCCTCTGAGTCAGAAGGTCGTGGGTTCAAGTCCCACTCCAGGGACTTGGGCACAAAACCTAGGCTGACACTTCAATGCAGTACTGAGGGAGTACTGTGCTGTCGGAGGTGCAGTCTTTCGGATGAGATGCTAAATCTGTCTGCCCTCTCAGGTGGACATAAAAGATCCCATGGCACTATTTCGAAGAAGAGCAGGAGAGTTCTCCCTGTTGTCCTGGCCATTATTTATCCCTCAACCAACACCTCAAACCAGATTATCTGGTCATTATCACTGCTGTTTGTGGATCCTTGTTGTGTGCAAATTGGCTGCCACGTTTCCTACATTACAACAGTGACTATACTTCA
Organism: Heptranchias perlo; assembly: GCF_035084215.1. NCBI lineage: Eukaryota > Metazoa > Chordata > Chondrichthyes > Hexanchiformes > Hexanchidae > Heptranchias > Heptranchias perlo. The sequence goes on along the minus strand of NC_090345.1, from coordinate 16,229,069 downwards.
AAAGTACTTCATTGGCTGTGAAGCACTTTGGGACATCCTGAGGATGTGAAAGGCGCTATATAAATGCAAGCCTTTCTTTCTTTCTAAATTAGTCAAATGGGCTTTTTTCATTGTTGACTTAATCTGATGTTCTTAAATCAGTGATTTCTCTTAGCTGACCACATGTTCCAGTAATCATGGTAAAACAAATGACAATTAAACCTCTAGTTCAAAGCTGGGAGATGTACTGAAATAGTAAATAATGTAATTCATTGTTGAGGTTGTGTCTGTCATCTCATCTGGCTGAACAGTAAACAAATTTCCTTAGGCATTCCTAATCACATTGGAGGCAGAGCACCTGCATGCCTCTCCTTTAGAAAGAGATGGGATCTGAATATTGAATTATAATTTTCCAAATAAGCTTTTAGTGGAATGTTTGGTTCTAGCATTAGTATTATTCAGCAGCATGAACAGTTAGATTGTGACCATTGTTGAATCAAGCATAGATGGGAAATTTGAGAATGATGATAAGTCTCCAGCATGCTTTTTCTTATCAAGGTTCTACAGGCTGTTTTTCCCCAGAACAACATTTAATTAAAAGAGATATGCTTATTTCATTCTAATGACACCGAGTAGCAGGATCTAGTCCTTTTATTTTGTTGCACCCCAGAGACCAATCCTCAGTACAGTCAACATGAACAAGTTCCTCAAGAAGTTCAAAATGATCAATTTAACTGCAATCTTTGAGGCATTGTGCTCAGGACAGATATCTCCAGAAGTAGATATATTTGATACCCTAGCTAGCCTTGAGGAGCTGGCTTGATTACTGAATCAGCCAGGCTGACTTCTCAGCAATTATTACTTCTCAGTCGTAGAAACTTGTAAACTTTGCAAGTGGCAAAATGGTGACAAAATTAATCCTTAATATTCTGAAGTGTCTGGTTTGGAAATGCTTGCACAACTTTTGAATGCGGGAAATGAACAGGACTCAGAATAAAACAGTATATGTTACAGTAATTTACAAACAAAATACATTTTAGTCACAGTCCCCTAGCCATCTCTCTATCCTTGTGACTACATTCCTTTTATTACTATGTACCTTAATTTTCTTAACAATATCTTGTGTGGCACCTTATCAAATGCCTGCTGAAAATCTATATACACAACACCCATTCCCATTGTCTATAATGATTTTGAGAAATGACTCAGCTGGTGTGTCCTCGTCTAAATCATTTAAATGATCTAAATCATGAATGATTTAAAAAAGGAAGCATAGCGTGAGTCACTTCTGATTAGAACAAGGGTTCTCTACTCTGCAGGCAGCCTTTGAGCAGCGTAGAACATCAGTGGCATATGCAGGAGAAAACTCAGATATACAGGAAGTATCTCAGGAATGTTTCCACTTATGCTGTTGGGGCACTGTTGACCACACTCCAAACCATGACAATAACTAACTTCAGTGCCCTTGGAAATAGAATTCAGAGAACCATGAGATTGAAATTCTAGCAATTTGTGGTAGGGCACAGTCTGTACTCAAGCAGAGCAGCGATGGCATAAACATGAGGACTTGGCCTTCAGTTGACACCACCTGTCCTTGCCTCCAGCTGTCTCTGAAGCACATGATTGCAGTAAGACAGGCTATTCCTGGTGCATGCAGAATCATGTGAGTTTGGTAGGTGGCCAACTGAATCACAAACAGCCCCTCAGCAGATCTCTAAGGAGATCACTACGGCTAATCCTTCCAGCAGTGCATCACATAGGAGTGAAAGAGTAGAAAGGCTATAGTGCACTCGCTCATGTATTACATGGGGAACATACAGCAACACATCAGATTAAGCACACAGTAAACCTTCACTATTATTTTCAATAAAGGCACAATACATCACTTTAAACTTTTAGTTGCTGTTTTCTTCTAACTAACTGATATCCTGTGGCATTTCTCACGTAAATTCAGCAGAAAGAGTCCCTTTGGTGCCTGTGTTCATTGTCTTGTTGCTGTTTTTCTCTGTGTGTGTGTTTTGCTTTGGTTGTGCCTTTTTTGTCATGTTCTGTTTTCCTTTTCTCTTTTTCATCATTTTGTTTCTGTTTTCTTCTGCTTTTGTTCTTCAATTGGAGGGGGAGGGTGGGTGGGTAGGAGATGCGTAGAGAGAGAGGTATGGGCATGGTGACAAGTGCCAGGAGTTGGGAGAGTGGAGAGGTAGGGAATGAAATTGGGACTGGGAATTTTGGAGGGAGGTATGTAGTGGTAGCATGAGGTAGTAATGGGTGGGATAAGGTTGAGGGACAGTGATGATGGTGTACAGGGGGTGGGAGCGGGGTCGGTGGGGGGGGAGAGAACATATTGGCCTAGAAATTCGATTAGGCCAGTTTTCAGGCACTAAATGGGGTGCAGGGAACAATCACTGCACTCAAAGAAGGAGACTCAAGGATCGCGAGAATTGGCCCTTGGGCCTCATCTAAATAATCGAGACGAGCCTATAGTACCTCCACAGGCAGCTCGCCCAACAGAATAATTGAACTTCGGGCCAACTGCCACACTGGCAGCAGCCCTCAGATAAGTCCCGAGGTGGGGGGCAGGAGGGGGCTGATTGTAGCCAGCAGGAGTGCAGTGGAGCCAGGAAGAGTGCTTCTGTTTCTCCTGGCTCCACAACGTTTAAAAAAAAATTAAACTTACCTTTTTGGTGGCAGCCACCAGTTAGGCCGCATCCACGTCTAGAAAACCTGAGGCCCAATCTCCCTGAGGGGTCCTAAAACAGGAATTAGGCCCCTTATTAGAAGATGCAAGGGCCTAACGCCTGTTTTAGGCAGCTGCCCCAGACGTCTGAAAAATGGCCCAACCTAATTTCTGGTCAAACGTTTTTCAAGCTTCCTTGGGGCACAGGACATTAGTCCTCAAAATTGGGCCTCGTGGACCTGTTTTACACCCATACAATGGATGAAATGAAGTCCAATTTCTAGCCCATTGAGTGCATAGGCAGATGAAGGAATGGATCAGGTTGTAGGTTGGACTGGGAGGAGATGGGGATTGGGGAGAATAGTGTGAGCAGAAAGCAAAATTGGGAACCAGTAATTTGTTTTTAAAGTGCTTATAGGACTATAAATAAATTATACTGCCATAAGCACTTTGCAAAGAGAGGAGAGAAATCTTATCAGGATGTGAGGAGGGGCTGAGATGGAAAGCTGGATAAGTGTGTACGAAGAAGGGTAGGTTGAGGCACGAGCTGAAGGGGAGGCTAGGTGAGAATGGAAGAGGAACAGAGAACCGGTAAAGAAGTGTCTAAGGTGAGAGATGAGGTGGGGTGGTAAGTGAAGAAGAGTGGGAAAGCAGTGAAGATGAGGGGTTGGGGCAAAGGACATTGAGGCTGAGGGCAAGGCTGGAATAGATGTCCCCTTAGCTTGTTTGTAATAATGGTTCCCAGCAGTAAATGGGAACAGCAATTTCTTTTTAGTGTTTATAACACTATTATAAATAATAGCACTATAAATAACTTAATAACAGAGAAGAACCCAGGTGGGCTTGCATGAGGCCAGTCTGGATGCTGGGCAGGAAAGAGGCTAGTCCAAGGCCACATCATGGAACAGGAGCCATTGTACCACAGAGAAGGAGTCGGGGCCAGGACGTGTAACCAGGTCGTAGCTGCAACCTTGTGAGACCACATGCTGAACTGGCTGGAAAGTCAGACCAAGTGGAGGCCGCTACAGGCAAGAGAAATGGAGCTACAGAATGGAGCCAAGCCACATGCTGGGGTCAAGTTGGGAAGTGAGGCAGTTGTTACAAACTGGATGGCCAGTTGTTGAAGGATAGAATACTAGAGCCTGGTCTTCAGTTGCTTCCAAGCCTTTATTCATAGAGATCCACATTACCCCCACCACGCCCCAGATCAGCTCTCTTATACAAGAGAGTTCCCAATTGATACGCACTACCTGAATACAATTAACACTAATTGATATAAATCACATGGATACAATTAACAGCAGTGACTCGGACCGGGTCTTGTGGGGGAGCTCAGATGGGCATGGGGAGGGGAGATGAACCAGAGGCCACAAAAGGCGGCAGGATAGCAGAGCAGGAGCAGGAGCAGCAGAGAAAGGTAGGGAGGGAAATTGGGAAGCTGAGGAGTTGTAGAGGTCAGAGGGATAAGGCAGGGAGAGGCCACAAAGTCCAGTGGGGCACGGGAAGAAATTCTAATGTTGAGAAAAGGCTCAGGAAAGGAAAATAAAATAAAAGGAAAACAAATGAATATTACATTTAAAAATAAAGGGAAAAAAATCAATTAAATTAAAATTACTTACCTTCAGATTGGGCAAAAACCACAATGGTGGATGGACCTAGGCAAGTCCATCACAGTGGTGCAAGGCTGCAATTCCATTGTGACAGGAAACTGTTTGCATACAGGATTTCCATTATTGCACATTGACACACATAATCCCATTATAAATATTTACATAGGCAGTTTCCATTGTAAGTGGTGACATAAAAAGCATTACAAGAAATATCAACTCTGGAAAGGAATTGTGCACATAAGCACAAAATATCAATGTTTTCAATATAAAAACCAGTAATTAAAAATGATTATTGAAAAAGGAATGTCCAATTAAACATAAAGCTGGACCTCAAGGAAAGAACTCCTTAGACAATGCCTTCAAATCCATGGAATTTCATACAGTGGCTACTGACTTTCTGCTAGCTCCATGCCACCTTGCTCAATCTTCTGCTCTTCCTGTGCCATGGCTTGTTGTTTCTCTGCCACAAACAAGCGTGTACATCTTTGCAAAGATGCACACCACTACCAAGCTGCCAACTTTCTATTGTAGAGCATCAATGGTGATCCAAAGATTAAAAAGGTTGTTTGAGCACACCAAACATTTGCCAATGACATTCCTACCTCTGGAATATTTAATTGTGGGCTCTTTGTTAATGGATGTGGAGTATAGCGATGTCATGAGCCTTGTTTTGAGCCTCATCTCTGACAAGCCATGATTCTTGTTAAGATATGGGTATTTTGGGCAACCTCTGGAAACCATGCTTTACATGTATAATTCTTTGGCAGTGGTTGCAAACAATTTGGACTTTCAGCAATTAGTATTCTTTTCTGAAATGCCGTGAGATATTGCACAGTTGCTTGAATGGCCACAGAGGTGCAGTCGGTGATGCCCTGTATCCTTTGAATGCTACACCTTTTGTGGAAACTCTATCTGCCTCTTCTGTTGCTTTGACATTCTGGTGCTTATTTCATTATACTCATTAGCCTGTCACAGCACATCTGTGGGATTGGAAATGCAGCATTCAGCCACCAATTGACTGATCCATGTCAAGACTCCTAGAATGAACCCACGGCAAACATGTTGAGTACTGAAATGAAAACATAAAATGCTGGAAATACTCAGCAGATCGGAGCATATGTGGAGAACGAAACAGAGTTAATGTTTCAGGTCGATGACCTGTCATCAGACCATCAGTTTGCTTTTGATTTAATGTTGAGTATGGCATTACTTTTACAGTTAATGATAGTTCAGTGCTGATATTTCTCCTTGGTTCCGTGTCTAGTTCTAGGAGATTACGTAATTCTGATAATAGTTTCATTAGTGAAGTGTAGCCTTTGCACACATTGTTCCTCAGTGAGATCAAGGTAACTCTGTTGCCAATGATACACATGCTGCCTGGGACAGTAGTGGATCCTACTGGTCTCACTGCTATGATCTCAGCCCTCCTTGCCTTCATGTGTTATGCTCTACTCTGTGCTTGACCTCTGCCAACTTTCTATATTACTTTAACAACACTTATATAGCAGGCATCATTAATGTGATGCACACTGGAAGGCAATTATAAGTAAATTTGAACTTTCTCCACTTATTGTGTTTAACAGCTCCTGACATTAGTGTGCATTATTTCAGATTACTCTTCCCTGTAAGAATTTTAAAAGCATGGGGGAAACTGTGCCAATGCTCTGTTCATGCTAACTCACAAAAATACACCTAGCATATGCATGATCTCTAATCCAAAGTAGAATTTCACTCTCTATGCGTGAAAATTCCTTCTAAATTGCTAAATTCAGACATCATTGACTACTGATGATACTCTGGGTATGTATCACTGAGATGGAAATTAAAGTGTCAGCACAGAGAGAAATATGTTGTTGTATACTGACAACTTGGTTTCAAATACTACAGATGTGTTCAAAGCTCATGTAACAATAAATGCCAATGACTGGAAATTTAGGTATGTCTGAAGATGGCTGAAAATCCAGCTTATAAAGGTTTCCTTGCGGAAATTGCAAATTCAACACAGGATATACATGGAAAGCTACAAAGCTATTTGGCTGGGCTATCCTAAGTACCATGTGGGTAAATGTGTGAATGGTACTTAGCCATTCAGACCAGAAAACTTCCCTATACTGGAATGAATAAGGTGATCTCAACCTGGGCAGGACTAGGGCACTACAATTAGCCTTAGTGCCATATGGAACATAATGACCCATAGGTTTTGCATTACATCTTAGTTGTGCAGTAGCAGTAGGCGCCAGAGTTAATGGCACAGCTGAAATGACAGTTTATTGCTGATTTTTGGTTATATGACAATTTAATCAACATTGGACTTATTTCTACCTGATATGGAGACAAATGTTCGCAGCAGTGGAAAAGTATTGTTTTCCTGACTTGGTAACTCCTACTCTTCCAACATAAACTTGCTGGCATCGTGAATTGGTCTGCATGATGATACCAAATTCCAATTAATGGTCATTCACTCATGAAACCTCTTGTGTAAATATTATCACACATCAAGAACATAGAGCTCAATGACAGTTGCAGTCAACACTGACAAAAATCATATCAAAACAGAATGAAAATACCAAAAAAGGGGGAATATTAGGGATTCAGTGATCATTATAACTTGCTTACATGTCATTCTTGTTGTGTCTGACACAATGAGAACCTTTCAGTAAGATTACTGCATGGTAATGACTACCAGGCATCCATTCTTATATCTACACTTTAATTTATAGATTATATTTGACTGTAGTACATATGTAAAAGCAATTTATGTTCACTTTCAAAATGCTGCACACTGACACAAAGTTAAAATATACAGGGATAGATTTTAATTCCAAGCATGGAACGGGCAGAAGACCCAACACATTTCATGGACTAGGCCTTGTTACCAAGCTGCCGGTGGACTGCCACCCTGAATAGGCATCCTGGTGCAGAGCGGTGGCTCTGGGCCGGCACAATATCGGGTGACATGGAGATCGATCCAGTTGGTAGGCAGGTATGTCTGGGGAAGCAGATGATCACAGAAGTGAGGGGAAAGGGGGGCTTGGGGCAGCAATGAGCCAATTTATTCATGCGGAGCCTGGAGTAGTACTTCTGCTCCTCCTGGCTCCACAAAAATAATTATTCACTTATGTTTTTAGGGCCTTTTCCTCTTTACCGTCCAGTTTAACTGGGTGGAGTGTGCACGACTCATGCTCTGCTTAGTTGTCCCTCTAAATTAAGGTCCCATGTAATGAGGCTCCCAGCTGATGCTGGTGGGCACCTGGGCTGCCCATCAGAAAGCCCCAGAAAATACGGTGGTGCAGCGGTAAAGGGGCAGTAAGTGATGCACAGCAATTTTAGCTCCCCTACTGCCCCATTTCCGCCAGGTGAGGCAAATTAAAATCAATCCTACAATATTTACCAGTGTATGGCTAGTGCCTTCATTGCAACTTCTTTAAGTTGGAATTTTAAAAATCCATTCCACAAGCATTTTTATGGCTATAAGCAGTGCTATTCTATGTTCAGTCAATTTGAGGTGCGCTTGGAATATAGCAGCATAGAAAATTACTATTTTCTCTTCAAAATAGAGTACAATATAAGAAAGACTTTGCAGCCATAATTTAACAATACTTATCCCACTACAACAGCCGATTAGGAGGCAGGCAGCCCATTGACTCAAACCCATTATCACCTGGTTGGGTAGCCAGTGCTGTAATAACTCGACTATTCTTTCACCAAGATATATTTGTCAAATTTCAGAAATTCTGACTTAATGGTGATGAACTTTAGACAATTACATAACAATAATGTTTTCATTTACATTTAGCTGAATTTTCAATAAACATCCTCTTAATTTAATGCCTCATGAGTAAATTTGCATAGACTAATTAATACTAATGAATATATCCTAGTTAGAAAAGAGTGTAAAATGGAGCCAGCAATCAAACTTAAATTGCTTCAGGTTTGGAGGGCTGATTATTAATGCCACCTCCAAAACTCATTCTGAGTCTGTTGAGATTCATTGGTGTAGAGATTTCATTATGTCATGATGTTTGCATGGTGACATCATGAAGCATGTGTACAAAACAGTAATTTTAATTTTGGAGGGATTAAGCTTATTTTTAACATTATCCCCAGGAAAGACAATAAACTGAGGAATGATTTTAGGTCTGATTAAAATATTTTCTTCCGTTGCCCTGCTCAATTTTATCCTTTACGACTCGAACCACAGAAGCCTGCATTCAGAGTTCAATCTGCAATCTGCAGATCAAGGGGTAGAAATTGGTATGCATTGTATCTGTTTTTTGGAGGTAAAATGTGTGCAAAGCATCCCAATTTAGCAGTGGGTCATCTGGGGAGGCCGCCTTAAACAGGTGTTAGTCCCCTTGAATATGTTATTGATGGGCCTCACACCACTCAGGTTTTCTGGATATGGATGCAGTCTAGCCAGCGGCTGCCACCGAAAAGGCCGGTAAAAATATATTTTTTTTACTTTTAATGAGGAGCCAGTGCTCCACCCGTTTCCACAGTACTCCTGATGGACACTGCCAGCTGCGATCTGCCCCCTTCCCGCTGTCTTCCCCCACCGGGACATACCTGAAGGGCGAGCTGCCTCTGGAAGTGCAACAGCTGCCAGCAACTCACCCGGCATCTTTGGAGGAGGCCCGGTGCCCAATTTTAGGCCATCCTCGGACCTCTCTATTCAGATATTGAGTCTGGGCCCAAAGACGGACCCTGATTAATTTCTACCCCAGGTTCTCAAGCCACAAGGTGCTAGAGATTAAACTTTGGGTCTGTGGATTATTTTGATCCAAAATTAACCCTATTTATACAATGTCTTTAGTAGTGGAGCAAAGTGGGGCACTAAAGATGCTGTGTGAACATATCCAGAAAGGGCACTCTTGGGCTCAGGGCTGATAACAATTATACTCATTCTTCTTCATGGTTTCATGCATAAATGCAGGTCAAAGACTGATCTGCCACAATATCAATTTTCCAAACCAAGTCATTAAATTTGCTGAAAAATATAGCCTTTAGAGCTGTCTTTCAGACAATGAAGGCTATAAAGTAGAGGGTGAAGCCAGGAGAAAGAAGGTAAGTGAAAGATGTTAAACTTAATTTCTTGAGGGGAAAATGTTAGCAAAGTTAGCATAGATTAAATAGGATAATAATAAATATAAAGTTAAAAAATACAGATAGAACATAAAAGAGAATGAAAAAGGTTCTGCATGTCCATCAGACAGTATGTTTACATTAGAAACTGACTGATACCCGTTTGATGCAGGGCCCTTTATACAGAACAACTTACACTTATATAGCACCTATAATATAGTAAAAATCTGAAGGTGCTTCACAAGGGAGAGAAGGAAGGTGAATTTGTACACTGAACAGGAACTGGGAAGAAAAGTTGGGAGGGAAATAGGGAAGGAATTAGAGTTTTCTTCCCTAAGACCAGGAAATGTATGTGCAGGTTGGCAAGAACCAAAGCTTAGGGCCTCCCAAGTATATGACGGGGTACTGCTGGAGTTAACTGGCTACAACAGTGCAACTTACCAGCACAGTACACTGATAAGCTTTCTGCTGCTTGTTCAACTAGGATAGGAGAGTCCAAGCTTTTTGTCTTCATGGGCCCCTTAAGTGTATACCATGGAGCCTCATGAGTCATATATAGGCCCCAAAAAACTGTTGCCATTCGGGTGAATCCCTGCTGTATGCTGAGCTGGAGACTGCTGCAACAGTTGCAAGCTCAGCCAAGACTCAGATACACTGATTCCCACTCTTAAGAAGAGTTTCCTGTATAGTATTGTGGAGGCAGAGCCTCTGCCTGCCCCTACAAAGCCATTGACATAATGGGGGCAGGGCTGGGGCAGGGACTCCCTAAATTGGGAGATCCCACTCCTAGCCCTCAGTTGGGACCTGGCATACAATTGGCAAAGGTGCACCCACTCTCAGCAGGCATTCTTGGCCAAAAGAGTCAAAAGTGAGACCAGAGCTAGGGCCTAGACTCTTGAAGATGAGCGGGTCAGAAATTTTTGGGAGGATTATGAAGCGGCTCCTTTTGTAAGAGGGCCAATCAGGATACCCAGATTGTTTTTCTGGGGAGTATGGCTGGCCAGTTACATTTCTGGGATCTTTGATGAGGGGGTGATTGCAGATTTGCCCCAAACCGCCAAAGGCCCATTCCTGTAAAGTCCTCCTCCTGATCCCACAAACCTCTGCAGGGTCAGTGACAGATTTCTGCGATGGTCACAATCCTGGTGTAACTGTCAGGATCGGTATCCCCATGGATTTTCTAGGCCATTAAGTTAAACACAATGCTCCTTTTAATGTGCATATATCTGAAGTTGCAGGTAATAACAGATTGTGATGTTCTGATTTAGGATTTATCAACTTATAAGGTATCAGCACTAAGAACAGTCCTTTCTGCACCTTCAGGTCAATGCAGTTCAAACAGGTAAAATCAGCTAGTAAGAAATATAAGCATCAATAGAATTAAGCTGCCATGGAAGAGATTGCCAAAGCTCATAGGCTAGACATGGCCCTTGGGCCATAGTTTGGACAAAACTGAACTAAGTCCACCCTTCCCATTAGATCTTTGCTTGCAGCATTGTCTGGAGCTGATTAGAAAGAACCCCAGACCCCAGTGACAGGCCTACTCTTCCAGGTCCTGTGGGACCTGGAAGAGTAGGCCTGTCACTGGGGTCTGGGGTTCTTTCTAATCAGCTCAGACAATGCTGCAAGCAAAGATCCAATGATTGAATGGTCAATTATCAACAGCACTCTGGAGTATTATGGATCTGCCTTACTGAGTATCACTAATGAAATAATGACCGTGTTTTTATATGGTACTTTAGGGAGCAATATATTTGTGAAAATCACCAACTAGCCCAATGGAAGAGCTAGTTTTTTTGTATTTTCAATATGATTTCAGATTTCTATAGGGATACTGTGCAATTGTAGTTTGAACCATTCTTTGCCAATTGTCCCTTTTCGTGTTCACAATATATGGCCAACTGCACACCAGCCTCAGCAAACAACAACCTAACTTTGTAGGATTGTGAAATTTTAATATGAATTAAAGGGATATGAAAGGAGATAGTATAGTCTAGTCTGGCTTGGATCCGGTGTTCTTTAAATAAACGTGCATATAAGGCAGCCTGCTTGGCACAGTGAGTTGGCATCTAGGGATCCTTGATTTGAATTCAGTCCATGCTGATAGAATGAAAGTTTCCCCTTTCCACTGGTTGAAAGGATCCTCTGTGAAATAAATTTGTGCCGTCTCAACTCATTTCCTAGTGGGCGTGGACTCACAGCACAAAACTACCCCTTAATTTGGCACTAAATTGACAATCTCATTCAGGAGACCAAAAGGGATGGCTGGTTTGGCAAATGGAAAGATCACACTGACATCGTACAGGAGCTCTTGTGAGGCTTATTCGGGTAAAGCTGCCATTGGGTGCCCAAAATAGAGAAGTATTCCACTTCCCAGCACCAACAGCCATCACCTTGATAAGCACAAAAATGCCAATTGATTTACAAATAAAATTCCTCATTGAAAAGTGCACACATTTATTTTGCAAAATGTTCTTAAACAGAAAGTCAAAAGTATGCGAATACCACCATTACAATTGATAAAACATGTTTAGGGAATGTATACCACATAGCTGATATAAATCTTGAGGTGGATGTTGGAAACTTTTATGTGAATCTCCACTCAGGAACTATGTTTATTTTTAAAAAACTATTTGCTTATGTACTCAGAAACTGATTTATTCCAAGGTCATCCTACTGATTTGAATTTCCTATATTCTCCAATTCCATCACAACAATTTACATCAAAACATGTCCAATTACCTAATGTTATTGCTGTCAGTGCAATATTCGTTACCAAAATGCCGGCCCTTTTGAGCAGATACGTAATAATATTCAAGGTAATTAAATGTTACATTGTAAGGTTTCCGGATATCTTAGCTCAATGTTAAGTATTATTGAAAGCATCAGTCAATATAGCAGTCTCCATTGTAAAAATCGCTTTGATAGAAAAGCGTTTGCCTGTCCATAATCCGCTGGTTAATTATTAAATAGCAAACAGTATTATAAATCTTTCTAATTTCGAAAAGGCATAGGCCGGGGGAAATAGACTTGTTTCTTCTAAATACAGTGTAGAACCAGCAACAAAGGTAGAAGCGGACGTTCCCATGGGTTAAGACAAGTTGGCGATACCTATATTTTGTTCCTAACAATCACATACCGAAACGTTGTAGTAGCCCATTTTACGTTTCAATTTGATTTTAATATTTACCTAACGAAATTCTGACAATTTGATTAGAATAAACGTTAGCGACCAAGATGATTTTATCGCTTCACAAAGTTATAAACTCCTGACGATATGGAATACACGGTAATGTATACTTTTGCTAATCACAAAAACTACAAGCATGGCGTAGCGTTTGCTTTCAAATAGGCTGCAATTTAGAAAGAACATTTAGAAAAATGGAGTTGGAGCTTATGGTTTATAATATGGCAATAATGCCAGGTGATTAGATTTCCTTTTCAAACGTGTATGCCCCTGTTTAGTACCTGTGGGAGTACGACAGATTTGAGACTTTTACGTCTTTACAGTTCAGTTCAATCTTTTTCCAGTTATATCGAAGCATCTTCTTTGTCTGTACTTTCCTTGTTATTCACGCGGGTCCAGTCAAACTGTTAACAAATATAAAGCAGTTTTATTCAATATTACCGAAAAAATGGTACATTTTAGAGGAAGTGATTTTTAAAACATATTTCACATTATATTTGTATAGTCAAATAATGGAGTAGCACGAAACAGATTTTGTAACGGCATTTCGTCAGAAATTAAACACTTCCGCTACATTAAAAAGCTAGCTGTCTGAGCAAAGTTGAAAGTGAATTATATATTAATGTAAACAAGGACTTTTCAGTCTTTGTCTCGGCCCACTCTCGACCACGTGTTGCTGACTAGTTATGGTCAACATAATCGACATGTGTTTTTATTGGAACCTGGATTATTTGAATGTAAGCTTGTAAACGTATAAATTGCCAGTAAACACTGTGAAACCGACAGCGCTGTAACTCCCCCGAGTTTCACTCATTCCACCAAAGCCTCCAATTTCTTGTTAAAATGCTAGGTTATGGGGTGTAGGCTTGTGCGACGAAGCGTTGACATAGGTCAGATCTATCCCAGCTCCATCAGATCACGGGTAGACGAGGTTGATTTGCAGTTTAGGGTGTTTATTTGGCAAGCTATTAGTCGAAGAGCAAAGCAAGACTGAGAAACTATATCGTAAAGGAATCTTATTGACGTATTAGTTAGAGATTAATGGAATTTTTGGTGTGCGACAAGGTTGCAGAAGTTGTAAATCGCGCAGTTATTTTAGAAATTGCGTAATATTCCATTTAATGCAGGACTTGAATCTCTCCAAATTTTGGGTCACACCATGTTCCTGGCCAAAACTACCTTCAAGCAATACGATTTGTCCACATCTGAAGTAAACAATCGTCTGAAATGAATCAACATTAATGCGAAGAAACAGGAGCCCAGATGGAGAGGGCACAGCACAACCTGGACGCCTCACACTGTCACAACTCGGCTATAAATAGCTTAACAAAACATCTCTTCCGCTGTAACAGAAATCCTGACCAACTCCACTTCTGACTTTGCAGATACTTTAAACTGAATTCAAATATTAAACTATTCAAATAGTCTCGGAGCCACAGCTGGTGTGGAAAGAACATTATTTTGATCTGTATTATGACCCAGGCAACAGGTGTTTTCTACGTAGATAAAATGAAAAGGAATTACACGGATTAACTGCATACATAATCATTTCTTTATCAACCCCTTTTTAAACTGCTTTATTTTCCCCCCTTTGATTTGTCTAACTTCAATTTGCTAACAAAAAAACCCGGTTTCAATTAGTTTTAAAATGTCCCGGAGTTATCATGACTCTTGGACGTTGCCTCATAAGAACAATGGGATCATATGGAACAGAAGATTAAAACATGCAAACTTAATATTTAGCTGTAATTTTATTTCGTTTGCAAAACAAACCCCGAGGAGCAATAGAAAACGATGATTACAGATCATGTAGGAAATGGGAAAGAAAAATACTACAGACTTTAGTGATTTGCATTTTGTGAATAATTTAAAGCTCTTTGTAAAGACCGACTGCTCGGTTTCAATGTGTAGGTGGACTACAAATATCTGGTATAATTTTAACCTGTCTCATATATAGCAATAGCACTTCGAATCAAGGACAAAAAGGAACGCTCTCTCTAGAGTAGCCTCGATACTACTGCAGGGACCTCCATTTGTTTGAAAGAAGTCTGCTATTATTTCACATTCACAAATATAGATATGTGACACATGTAACACACACTTGATACTTCCCGGATGTTTATTAAACTGAGGTGCTGGGAACGGTCTGTTATAATCCGGCGGGTCTATAATGCTTTCTGCAGCTATTTTGTGCAATTACCTAGGGTCGATTTCGAAAGCTCAACTTCCTTTTCAAAACAACTGCAATTAAAACATACCTCGCAAACAAAAATAATTTAAGTATAATTCTGTCCAATTTGGATACATTTGACAGTAACGTAAAATAGGTTCTGTTTCTTGTAATTTGACCCTTGTTTTAATAAAGTTTTTTGTTTAAAAAACAGCAATGTTTTATTTATTCTGAGAACAAAACAATAATATTTGTAGCCGTTCTTAATAGTTGTGTAAAACCTCATCTACCAATGTTTGTATCCAATAATTTGAAAGCTGCAGGAACATTAAATGGCGTGCTGGAAATTCGTAAATGTGGTGATTAGCACAGGAGAGTGACGTCAGATACCAATGAGTCAACACACAACGAAAAACACTAATTTTCAGAAATATGATTGCTTATTAAGCTCATATTGAATTGCTCTGATTTTCGATATAGTTATACATAGAGAATTTACATAATATTGAGAGTTTTATATATTATGTACATACTAAATATACATGAAAACGTTTTATTTGAATCTATATTTGTTATTTACTTCAATGGCCATGACCCTTTTATACGATGTGTAAATCATTGCTTGCAATGAATGCTTTCCCACCTTTATTTAAAACAAGTGGTCCAGCAGGTTATTCTTTGATTATATGGTTATATTCACTTATCTGCGTTAGCAACAATCATTTTGGTTGCCACTTTATACTGAAAATAATATCGCAATTTCCATTATGTAGTTAGGAGACATGATGATTGATAATGAATAAAAATAAGATTATCACATGCTTCCTAAATTATTATAATACAATGGGACAATGTGAATGAACAGCCGAAAATGACATCCACTATTTTTGTTTTTTTAACCTCAGAAGCACATTTACTTCAGGTCTGCCCTGTTTTAAAGATGCCTATTTGAATATATTTTATACAATTGTGCAGACTATCCGAGTCAAGCATGGCCTAGGCAAATCACAAATAAACTATATTAAATGCCAAAAGTGTGTTTTTGATCGGAATGAGAAACCACAGCTGTTAACATTTCAGGGTCACATATATTTTCACTCTTACCACATGCAAAAGATAACAAACGACAAAATACAGATCATGTTAGTAGCAAGGGTTTTCATTTGTCTCTATTAAACTTTAAATACACTCACCGTCTTTCCATTAAACCATTAGTCTATTAATTACGGACGTTAATCAATAATTTACAATAAAATACAGTTTCAGATTTTACCTCTTTCAAATTATTATACTATAATAAAAGCTATACATCAGAACATCTGGAGTTTGGTGGCACATGTTTAAAACAATATACACTTTTTATACAAGACCAGACACTGAACAACCTTCATTCATGACATATCTAATAGAGCTAGAACAGGCAACATGAACATCGAATACTTTTTTTGTACCTTCAGAAGGAACCAAGCTCTTTAAAAAAAGTATCCTTTTTTTGTTGGCTGACTTACCTAAGCTGCAATTCAAAAATATCCAAAATTATAGTGTACAATTTAACAGGTCAAAAAAAAAATCGACGTTCTTAAAAAAAAGTTGCCTGCGTTATTTATGAACTCGCACGTTACCAGAGCCGTGTACTGTGATCTCGTTAGCATTTAAAGGGCTGCAGCGTCCACTGTTTTAAAACTGATGTTTGAATAGTCAATTTCCCCACAAGTTGACAGGTAGATCGTTGGAAATGGACTATATATGTATATATATAATATATAGATTTGTGTGTATGTATATGTTACGTGAATGTTAATTTCAATATTTTTAAATTCAGCCGACACAGGTCAATAGACAAGATCTTGTCTCCTGAAGATTTCTGTCAGTCCATTATTTTTTTGTCCATTGTTTCTCTTTTGCCATTCCTGGAATAGGGCTCGAAAGCGGAAGAGCTCAAGTATCTAGCAGATAGTTCCTGCAAGTTCCCCGTCAATGATCCGGTTACAGTTAAGGGCGAAGCGAGCCTGGTGGCTACCGTCCCAAGAAGAGACGGTACCGGCATACTGAAAACGTTGTGTCCGGGATGGGTGGTGGTCAATGTCGGGGTTCCTGATGTGCCCACCGTGAGTGACGAGGTGCCCAGTGTGGTGCCAAGGCCGACTACGGGGGCAGGCAGTGCCGATCCCAGGGTGCTGGAGGCGCAGGGCAGGAGACCAGACAACCCAGGCGGGGACAACAGCCGTCCTTGCTCCAGGAGCCGTAATACGCTGCATGTGGCCGCCGTCTCGGAAGCCGTTGACCGAACGTCGGAATCTTTTCCTTGGTCCTTTTTTTGCTTCGTGCGTCGGTTTTGAAACCAGACTTTCACCTGTTTTTACAATACACAGTACATCACATAAATACACGCCAATGATGTCAGGCAGTCTTTAACCTACTTTAGCGTTTATTCGCCATATGAACTTAGGCCGATATTTCAAAATAACCCTGTGACAAAATGTGTATTTCTTCACTAATCTCGTTGTTACCGACCTAAAAGGTGACTATCCTAGAATATGTGCAATGCAAACACACAATCTCACTTAATCACACATAAATTGAATTAACAATAGATTTGTAAACCTAAATACAAACTGAGAAATTTGATACGAAAATATGCCTTTTTATTTCTAATATTTCTAAGTGGTGCGATTATCTACAACATAATAATGTATCAAGTCATCACTATTTGTTGCTATTCAATGCATCGTAAGTATTCTAATAATAAATATGTATTTGGGAATCATATTAGATTCTTTTTGAGACCTCAGTTATGGTTGTAAAAGTGGGTAGGCTCATTTCATATCACAATGTATTTTTACCAGTGCCCGATTTTAGCGTTCGGTAAATATGAACAAATGTTCCCGAGAGATACGGCCAACGTTCACCTTCATGCATGAAACATAAATATGTTTCTTGATATTGAACACAAAGCTTTCTAGAACGTATTAGCTATGCTGACCCCGTGAACTGTAACACATATTTGAACAAAATTTCTGATGTATGAATTAATAAATGTAAAAACAAAATGATTTTTAAAAAATCTACACGAAACACCATGTTAAGATTACAAATTCTAAACAAGCATAATTCGAAAAACGTATTTTTTCCGGTCCTCAGAGAAATAGCGCTATTCAACTATCATTTTAAGAAGTTACAGCTTTGCGGTCATAAAACATTTGAACAATTGGCCTATTGTTAAATACCTATAATATTTAGAATCCAACTCATGCAGATATTTTGGAAGAATGAATGGAATTTTGTGAACAACTATGCGAAAATAGCAAATATAGAGGTTTTATGGTTAGGCGAATCCTTCCCGAACGTGTCGCTAACTGTACCTAAAGCTATAAATATTCTTTCATATTTTAACAGTAATCATCCTTGTTGGTTAACACAGGCCCCGCATTTTAAGGCTCAAAACTCTTTTAAGAATCTCGGATAAGCTATTCAAGTCTTGAAGCAGTAATAACTAAAATAAGAGGATGTTCAAATAAACTGTAGTTATTCTTCACCAGATCTGCAGATTCGGAAATATTAGCACATATAAGATTTTAAAATGAATTGTTTATATATTTTTTTAAAAAACGTTTAATCAAAGATGTCCATCCCAAACCTTTAGGGAAATGTAAATCTCAACCTATAACGCAACAATAAATAACTACAGCACTGTACAATCTTCAATTTATAAATTACGTCTATGTCTACCTGAGTTTCTGACAAGTTGAGCTGTCCAGCCAATTCCGTTCTCTCGCGTCCCACGACGTACTGACAGCGTTGGAACTCCATTTCCAAACGATATAGCTGCTCAGCCGTGAAAGACGTTCGCGTGCGTTTGGGCCGATCAAGATCCAGCCCTTTGGGTAGAATGATTTCTCTTATAGATCCCTTCGCATCTGCATGATTGAAATGCAGTTGCCAGTTATTTTTCAAGCAAAGCAACAACAACAACATGAATTTATACAGCACCTTTAGCGCAGTAAAACGTCCAAAGCAATCCATATGAGTATCAAAATGTGCCTAAGTAGTCCAGCACTACAGGTCATACAGTTAGGTTCTATTTTGGTGGTTGAAGATAACAATCTGCGCATTCATTACATTCCAAACGTTATGTGGCAGGTTAACATTCTACGTTTGTTTTAAAATAACATGTATATATTGCTGCGTTAAACGGGGGTAGGACTATCTGTTTTCACCGTTTTGCAAATTAACAAGATCAAATGTAACTGTATTTGGCGATTTAAATTCAAAGAACTCCAACAAAAATGAGCCAAAATAGAGCGGCTTATATGGCAACTATTTCTGAAGCACTCGGATGGTCACCTGGATTCTAAATTATTTGTAAACTTGATAACTGCAAACCTTTGGTAGCGTTACATTTCTGCACAAGGTTGTGTAGATCGCCAAATTCCTCTCAGAGTAAAAAGCGCAGATAATTCACAGTTAAAAAAGGAAATGTGAGTGCCTTATTTTATTGAAAATGCAAAATTATTATTAAACTGGAATTCTCAGTCAAACGAAAAGTATAGATTGATCAGAGAGTTAAAGCTTTCAATTGCAATTTGTTTTGGAATAGTCAACTGCTAATATTTTAGTTTTATGAATATATTGCGAATTAATTCTTTATCTTTGTTTGGTTAATAATCACAATGTGCACTTACCCCTTAAAACAACCAAAGGGTACGTTTAAAAAAAGAAATCACATAACAGTAATTATATTTATTTATTAATGGGAAAACATATTTAGCTGCAGGAGGTTTGCATTACCCACAAACTTTGATTTGCACAAATTAAAAGTAAAATTAAAATTCCACTAAAGTCACGAGAAAATAAATCGTAATTAGCAAAGAATGTCTGGTTTCTGTAGTTCAATGTGTCCATAACTGAAACTACCACAACCAGATAAAGTATGTGTTTCTGTTCAGGGTCACTCCGGTCCTTGGAGTGCTGCGCCTGAAATTCAACCTGACGCCTGTCTGGGGGCCAGTTGGTCACAGAAGGATTAACGATTGTTTATACCAGGCACTGCTTTACAGTTTCATTACATTTCTTCAATGTTAGAACAAAAGTTTAGCACTTACAATTACCGAACGTCGCAAACATAATTTTTAAAGTAAAAACATATAACTAAATATTTGACTGTTTTGTTCCCATTTGCAGTATTACATTAATTTTAAACATGGGGTGATTGTTTTATTGGTAACTATACTTGTAGTAAAACAGTAATAAAACGTGTTATCCGCGTTACTGACAATGTAAATAACCACACGACCTTCAACCATGAAAACGACTAATAAATTAATAGACTAATAAATTAACACCGGTTAAATTTTTTTTTAAAACAAGCACTCAGCATCAAGAAGGCGCGGCTTCCGGACAGAAATTAAACACAAACATTAACCACAGCCTTCCAATGTAGAGGTGGGGTAAATCGTACTTTTACAATTCGTACATAATACATTTTTAAAAATTAGGAACATCGAGTTACTTGAGTGTGCATTACTACTAATGAATTTAAACGAATGGTTTGTAAACAATGAAAAACACTCAGCATGTTTATGTATATGCATTGTGACTTCTGTAATCCTTAAACGGAGCCTGCCATGACAATAGCAAATTATATCGCACAAATATTTCTTAGCTGCATAGGTACAAATGAAGAGAACCCACAATTTATTTTGATCTGAGCTATGCAACTGGGCGTTTTTAACGGCCTCTAAGCCTAGTTCTGAGCACAATACACTTTGGTGTATAAATGCTATTTATGATGTTATGTTTGCAACATAATAAAGGGTAACTAGCATAAGCTGAAATATATTTCCATTATATTCACAAACTGTAATCAGGATCATGTTGTTTCTAACCTAAAATCACCGCCCCAGTAGTGCAGGGATTGTTACTTTTTTCGTGATGTCCTTTAATGCAATATTTGAGTTATTCCCACCCATTCATAAAACGACTGCAAATATCTGATTTTTTATATATTAAATGATAAAGCATTGTTCCAAACAGCCATTATAGAGCCGTTGAAATAATGATGATATTAAAATCGAGTACAAGTCTTATATTTGGACTGTCAATTGTTAGTCTTGTTATGAAGGGAAAGAACATTTAATCTACCTCCCATGAATTGTCTAGGCACTTCTAAAATCGTCGTACCCGCCAGAGACATGCACGCAACTTACTTTCATTTAGCATAACTTTTTTTTGTCTGTGTGAAATAGTTCTACAAAATTCAAATATTTAAAATCTATAGGAGTGGCACGCTAAACACAAACAGTGTAAAAAAAAGGAAGAAAAGGTCAGCTGGCTAGAACCAGGAATAATTTTTAATAGGAATTTTCAGAGCCCAAAGGAGAGACAAAGAATAAAAAAATAAACGAGCACCTCTTTTGTATTAAATAGTGGATTAGTTCTTCGACACATTACTGTTTTGCAAATACCGTGTATGCATTGATAAGTTTGTATTTGCAAAAAGCCGGAAATGTAACCATAAACAAGTAAATACACGTAGCAAATTGTCCTCAATAAAAAAAAACTGATACATTTGCCCAGAGAGCGTCGAACTTTACAGTAACCGCAGATCATGTTCGCTTCCACGCTATTTTTTAAGGTACATGACAACGTGGTGTAAAACGTAAAATCTTGTTTTGCATCGTGTCTGGGAAGCTCAAGCTGGGCCAAAGCAGTGGGACAAGTCAGTTTAAAACTCAACAACAACAGGGAGGGGAAAAAAACCGCGCTCACCTCTTACAAGAATTCGTCTACAATAGTCCGGGTCAGTAGTACTAGATTTTGTTTTATTGCAGTCATCGGAGACTGCAGAAGCTGAGAAAGTCTCCTGCTGGTCCTGCATCAAAGAATTCCGAAGGTTTCCGTGAGAATCCCTTGAATTCGAACTGGTTTCCTTCCCTTCTCGGAGTCCATTCTTTAAACCTCTGCTCGACTCAGCTTCCATTATTGGTTCTCGATTGCATCTGACTTCCATTGAGGACTGCTGATGAAACGTAATGCAAAAAAAAAGAAAATTGCAAGGCACAATAATTTTTTTTTGGTATTGCACAAAAAATTGTCCCGGCTGCTGTATTCTCTTTAAAGTTCGTTTTTTTTTTAATCGACGAAGATCGTTTCCGAATGCTCGATTGAAATACTGTTTTATCCGATGGCCGTTCTTTTATGGTTGTCCAGCTTGAGATGCCAAATGATCAACACTACGCTACATAGTGCTTTAAGCCGCAGCCTTCCAGATTTACTGTTGTGAGAGATCTACAAATACCAGACACATAGTACGTACACTTGCCGTTTCAATTGATTATGGGTAATTTTACGGCCCGACATTTACGTTACCCCATGAATACACTGACTTGTTTGGATAATATATTAGGTCTTAATAGATGGTTTCTATGCTCGCCTTCAATCAGGCAGCTAAATACAGTAAACTGATTGGTCTCAAATGCGAAGAAAAAATTACGCTTGTCAGAGAGTTAAGAGTTTCAGAAAAGTTCTGAGCAGTTTGATGGTGTAATATTAGCGCCGCAAGCAGCCATCTCTAAAGCCCGAACTCCTTTGAGCTTGGTGTCCCTTGAACTGAACGTTCAGAGCAGTGAGACTGAGACACCTTTAGGAACTACCCAGAGAGAGAGAGAGAGAAAAATCTATTCAAAATATATCCACAGGAAACAGCTAGTCCGGAAAATCCTAACTAAAGATTCTCTAAATGAAAAGTTTCACCTCAGTTATTTCATTGTCAGTGCAACAATATATTTGGTGCCTCGAATGGACAATAATCCAATAAGACCATTGATTACCCGACAATGAATCAATTCAAGTAAATGGATGGCTGCTTGGAGCACGCTCCAGTCCTCCTTGTCACCTCGCGGGGCAGAAGCCCTCTTCACGCTGCTCTTCGCATTCATTCTTTTATGGGAAATGGGGAAAAGAGTGAAAGATGGCAATTATCTAATTGGACTATTAACAAACAATTCTCCGAGTGTGGCTTGCATGGTCGTGTTTCGTAGGGCGGGGTGAAAGGCCACATGTCGGACTAAACCCATTCATAGGAACTCGGGCCGTTTTAGGAGCTCGAATGGAGGTCTCTGCCTGCCAGAGGCTCGCAATGGAAGCGCAGAACAGCAACATTAAGAATGCCCGCGATCTCCATGGTGCTGCCTTCTAAAAAGAAATTCATGTCGGATTTCTGAAAAAAAAACACAAAGATAGACCCCTCATTGTCCTCTTATTCCTTGTTTCAGCAGATAGCTTAAACCATATTAAGTATTTGCTCTCATTTATCTTTAGTTTGTACATACCCCAATCTGACAGGGTTTAGCTTATCATTTTAATGAGACTGTATGATTACGCAAAGAGAGGACGATGACCTTAAAAAGGGACATTTCATTCTCTTGTAGTCAGCATAGAAAATAATTTAATTGGGATTTCCTTGTTTTCGAGATTAAAATCAATGAATAAGATAGATAATCGCGGCACTAAATCCTTTCTGGTTAAATAG
Source organism: Heptranchias perlo (assembly GCF_035084215.1). NCBI lineage: Eukaryota > Metazoa > Chordata > Chondrichthyes > Hexanchiformes > Hexanchidae > Heptranchias > Heptranchias perlo. The sequence continues at coordinate 16,205,837 of NC_090345.1, read as the reverse complement.
TTGTTTATGGACAATAAAATAAATACCATGATAAAAAAAAGTTTTCATTCTCTGAATTGTAAAAGTTGGGTGCCAGTCGCTATTGGAAGGTATGTCTGCAGTGAGCTGCGGATTTGCGATGGTTATGGTGTGCGTTACAAAGTGGCTCGCTGGACTTTATTTTCTTCGAACAAGCAAAATATCTTTGAAGTTCTTTGCACGCAACAGTCAGAAATCTACAACCTCAAGCAGCACAATGCAACTCTATATTCTTGTAAATAAGAGAACAACACACTCATTAAACTTCAAGCTTTCTTGTTTGACACTCAATGAAAATAAACTTTCTTTTCCCTGAAAAATAACATTTCCAGAAATATTTTATTTTCCCGTAATTTTACACACGCTACAATACTGTTGTGTACTAATTTGATATTGTTTCAATCTGCCAAGGATACAGAATATGTCTGTCACCTACAAAGACTGTGTATCAGATTTGTAGCAACACCGGCTTATCTTGTAATTCATTCACCTTCAAGCAAGCGTACGAGTATTTAGTACAAGACAATCAAAATAGTCGAGAACAACAAACGCATATGATTTTTATGTACCCGTTTTCAACAAATGAATACAATGTTTTTTTTAAATTCTAGGCAGCGGCGTGTTAGAATCAAAGACGGAATAGGGCATGCCATATAACAAAATTAATGAAGACAAACACTAGTCGATTTATCTGTAACAGTTTTGGGCGAAACGATTCTTGTGCAATATTTACGGTAAAATGCACAGTTTGGAATAGTTGACCATCTTAATTTGACATTTCCACATTGGTTGCAAATGTACGCCACAAGCATTAACGTTACTTTAATAGTGCACAATACACATTATATTAAAGCCTCGGGTTTACAATATTTAAACCAGATGGAAAGCGCGCTCTTGAGAAAGCTCAAATTTGTTGATGCAATCTAGTGGCTATCTTGGTTAATTGTACTGTGGCCAAAATGCACCATAAAACTAGTTATAATTCAAAGTATCAAAGAACAATTATTAGACAGCGCCGGACACTTAATATCATCAATACAAAAAGGAATGTTGCAAAATGTTAATCATGTAGTCAACTGCACTGAGATTTATGGATCGCCATTGTCGTGTTAGTCTTTGTCAGTACAAATTCTTAAATCAGCTATAGTTTTTCAACCCAAATGCTGTGTTCAAAAGTTTGGGAACTTTTTGGTCCCTTCATCAGCGGTGTCTCCTGTCAGCCTACTAAGTGCCACTTGTGTACGAACCTTACTCTCAAGTGTGCTTAGTAATTACTTTGTATTAAGCACATTGTCTTTGTAACGACACCGTCCTCAACTGATTTAAATTACAAGCCCAATACGGACGGATTTATAAAAAGTGAAACACAATCTTACATTTATGCACAAATCCAAACAATTAGGAAAACTGGAAGTTTTCAATGGCGCAAATACGAAAACGAGATACTTTTTGTTTCTTTTCCTTCCAACGGATTATTGAAATACACCGCAATGGGGAATACCTTGACTTCCATCATAAAAAAGGTGGGAAAATAATTCCCTCATGGCAATTGTGATGCACGCCCTTAAATCTTAACATAGGAAAATATATGCATTTGATTTTTTTCTTTTGTGTGAGTTAAAATAATTTAAACTGGAAAAGAATTGCTCTTATGTCCTGCATATTTAATTCTTATTTTGCACTAATCACAGGTTATTTGCGTTTTTTCCCTACATTGGTATACGATTTTGGTAATTTTGCGTATCGAGCAAGTACTGATAGTAGCTTGTATAAAATTATATCGTGAACAATGATAAGTTGGTTACACATATTTCCAGGAAATGCGTCCAATGTATTTCAAACTAATAAATGTATTATGAACAGCCGGGTGTTGCCATAAGCTGTAGATATAAATAGACAATCTGCGAATTATAAAGAGTTTAAAAATCCTGAAGTCACAATCTGTCTTGAATTCAGAATCTATATTTCTGATTACAAATAACACAAGTCTGCAAACATGGCATACGATAAAAACGGATTTTAGTTTTTATCTTGCTAGCAGGTTTTCAACGGTCGATGTATATAGTTCAAGTGAATGAATATACAGTATATCCGTCTAAAGGTATGAATGCTGTATTTATTCACAGATCTGTTGGGGTTTGAGAACATTTGCTCAACAAAACACGATTTTCTATAAGAGCTCTTACAATTCAACGTACAAACAACAAAGACCAATATATCTTTTGAATGTTGTCTCAATCATGTACCATTAATGCGTTCTCCGTTGTCTACCAGTTCTCTGTGGACTAAATTGTCCATCATTGCACAGTCTTTAATCACACTTGCACATAAACATATTTCTGTATTTGTATTATTGAAATAAAAAAAGTTAATATGGACTGAAAACATGGTACATTACCAATCAGAAACAAAGAGCAAAAATGCGCCACTTTTATCCATGAGGAAAGTAAGAAACTCAACTTGTCTGGTTCTGACGATTTTTTCTCCACGGTCAATGCTGAGAAATCTTGATTCTGTTATAAATCAGCAGCGACATCCAGTGGATACTATCTCGACCATTAATTATTGAGCCGCCAAGAATGCATTACAATGATAGAAGCTACTTCAAGAGCAACATTTCAGTATTCCTTATCTAGTTACATATTCAAGAATATTTGAAAAGGAAAAGCTTTTAATATAATATTCAATGTTATAAAGTATCCTTTGTAAAGGAAAAAAAAACAAGTGTAATCTAAAAATTCACAGATGTGAATCGATCATCTCGCTCAAAACTAATGAACTGTATTGGGCAACTGTCAACAATTAAAACTACAGGGGTACATGGGACAATTATCTTTTTACTTCTGGCGCTTGAGTTCAAATCTAGTGTAAACAAATGAGATAAAATCTCCTTTCTTTTACATCAGGTATCATTTTAATTTTAGTCTCTGTTAAGCCTTAATTTCTCTTGTAAACTCGGACTTGCACCTAATCCCATTATAGTTGAATTGAGCTCATATCAGTGTAATACTGGCAGTGTAAATCATGCACAATGTAAACACTCATAGGAAAGTGGAATAAAATGTATTCTATGAGATTTTCCTTCAAAGCATTTTGATACCAACTTTTTATAAATATAAATTGTGTCTAGTTTGAAATTAGTATCCAAACCCTATTCCCTTTGCCTACAGTTACAAATAGTGCAGTTTCATGCATACAGTCCAGGTCTGAGTAGTAGCATTTATTACTGATGTGCTTTACTATAATATTATTCCATTGTATTTTTAAAGTCTTTCAACTGTCTTTTGGAATACACTGTATGTGTTAAATACATACATTAATAAAAGTAGCCCCACTAAGAAATACAATGTTAATCAAATTAGTAGGAGGCATCTAGTAGCCTGAGAAGCCAATGGTAGATCATGCAGGGAATGTAGATGGGTTAACTGACTGCAATTATGAGCCTCAGGTGAAGTGGGTTCTTGGGCAGTCCCAATTCAGCTATACCAGAAGTGAACCAACAGTACAAAACCACCTTTACTTTGGTAGTAATTGTAATTAATTTGGTAATCTCACTGATAAGTATAAATGGGATAGGAAATGGCATTTGAGAAGACATATTTCTAGTGTAGGCTACAAGGTGTTTTGAACTGTGTTTAATCCATATTTGACATAGAAGTAGCTGGTACTGGCATTTGGTACAAAGGCAGAGAACTCCAGTGGTGTGAGATTATTTTCTCAAGGCAGTAGGATACCACTTGCCTAAATTTAATTTGGACAAAGCACACCTGAATTACACCAAAAAGATTAAAATCAAAGCACTTTGCATTGATTCAAACTTTGTAGTAAAAGTAGCCTATTTTTTTCTGTTCATATCACTGTTTCCTATAAGTATTCATTTGTTCGCAGAGGGTTTTCCTCCTTACTTGAGCACAATGGTTAAACAGAATTAAGCATTATGTCCCATATCAGATCTCGTACTATTTCTAGATTAGATCACAATCCCTCAATGTCCAAAAGAAATATACTATAATGTCATCTACTGTTGTGCTATCTTCTTGACTATCTCCCTGCTTTGATATGATTTGGAGTAATTATGTGAATTACCTTTAGTTTGGCCCATAGATTCACCAGAATGATACTGGGGCTAAAAGGGTTAAATTATGAAGACAGGTTGCACAGACTAGGCTTGCACAGACTAGGCCCTTCAATATAGAAGATTAAAGGGTGAACTAATTGAAGTGTTTAGGATTTGATAGGGTAGATAGAGAGAAACTATTTCCTCTGGTGGGGGAGTCCAGAATAAGGTGGTATAACCTTAAAATTAAAGCTAGGCCGTTCAGGGGTAATGTCAGGATGCACTTCTTCACACAAAGGGTAGTGGAAATCTGGAATTCTCTCAATTCAAAATTTTAAAACTGAGATTGATAAATCTTTGTTAGGTAAGAGTGTTAGGAGATATGGAATCAAGGCAGGTAAATAAAATTGAGATACAGATCAGCCATGATCTAATAGAATGGCGGAACAGGCTCAAAGGGCTGAATGGCCTACTCCTGTTCCTATGTTCCTAGATCTTTTTATCCTGTAAACTACTTTACTTTGTCACTTGAGCTCCAAACCATGTTCTTTGAATATTAAGATAGAGCTCAGATGTTCTTTGCGGGTTAGAAAGCCAAACTTTACCCAGGGCTACAAAGTCCGACTCTGAATCTCAGATCGTAATTTGTTTTTAACCAGGTTGCAGGTAGTTTAAAATGAAGAGTATGTAATTGTTCCTCCATCTAGCTCAGTGCAAGATCAATGGGTAGATACATTTTTCATTCATGCAGCTATTTTGATTTTAGCCTAGTTTCATTAACAACTAATTGGTATTGTTAATGAAGGCAATTAGGAATCCCCATCTCTATCTTGTAGATGTAGATTTCAAAACCATATATCCCCCAATTCTTGTTTGAAGTGTACACAAATCACTCAATAGAGCAATTGAGGTGGGGGGGGGGGTGTTCTCACTCCTGAGAATACCTTGGATAAAGCTACTTTAAAGCTCCTCATGCCTTGTTCCCTCTGTGGCTAGGATATTATTTAGAATCCACAATTGAACTCTTCCACTAAGACACTTACTATGCTTTTTCCATCCTACTGAGATCATTTTCATCCATTAAATGAAATTGCCTTTGTTATATATTTGTCCTTCTGTGGGAGGAGATCTAAAACATATATGTGTTCTTGGGACTCATGTACTGTAAGCTTTCAGAAGTACCCACATCTTTATTTGATACTTCGTCCATGATTAGTCCAGTAAAAATGTGAGTGAAATTCCCATTTATCCCTCATTGATCAGCTCTTTCTTTTCATGCTTCAAAGTACCAAAAATTGCCATATTTTTTGACTTCTATCAAAAATTCACATTATCTGTGAAGAACTCCACTCTTGTGTGGAGTTTATTCTTTGGTGTCCAGTATGATCTTACACTTGGTTATGTGGGCACGCTATTAGTATTATTTGGAAGTGAATTAATACCTTCCATTTGAATGATCAGCCAGATGATGTTTTCATTGGTGAAATTATCAATTCTTTGTGCTATGTTTATGTGAGAAGTCTGGCAATGCCCTCAAGTTATTCATCTTCAAGATATAGCTTTAGATTCCATCCACAGCTATCAGTGGTGAACAACCATGAATTTCATCAGCACTCAAAATACCATGAACACTTTCATCATTTGGCTGTAGATATTCCTCTCTGCAGCTCTTCAGTAACATTTGTATATGGCTTCTATAACAACTTATCAAAAGATCATTTTATTTCCTACCAATATGGTAATACATCCTCTGGAAAGTATCTAATTAATCTTTAATAGCGACTACACTTTTTGGGGGAGAAAGAGGAAATGATGCTAACTATGTACATTGATTTTCTGAAATATTTTTTGTAATGTTTCTTCCATGCAATCTACAGTTTAAGAACATAAGAACATAAGAAATAGGGGCCATATGGCCCCTCGAGCCTGCTCCATCATTCAATAAGATCATGGCTGATCTTCGATTTCAACTCCACTTTCCCGCCCGATCCCCATATCCCTTGATTCCTCTAAAGTCCAAAAATCTATCTATCTCAGCCTTGATTATACTCAACGACTCAGCATCCACAGCCCTCTGGGGTAGAGAATTCCAAGGATTCACAACCCTCTGAGTGAAGAAGTTCCTCCTCATCTCAGGCTTAAATGACCGACCCCTTATCCTGAGACTATGTCCCCTAGTTCTAGACTCTCCAGCCAGGGGGAGCATCTACCCTGTCAAGCCCTCTCAGAATCTTATATATTTCAATGAGATCACCTCTCATTCTTCAAAACTCCAAAAAGTACAGGCCCATTCTACACAATCTCTCCTCACAGGACAACCCTCTCATCCCAGGAATCAATCTAATGAACCTTCGTTGCACCGCCTCTAAGGCAAGTATATCCTTCCTTAGGTAAGGAGACCAAACTGTACACAGTACTCCAGGTATGGTCTCACCAAAGCCCTGTACAACTGTAGTAAGACTTCCTTACTCTTGTACTCTAACCCCCTTGCAATAAAGGCCAATGTGCCATTTGCCTTCCTAATTGCTTGCTGTACCTCCATGCAAATGTTTTGTGTTTCTTGTGCAAGGACACGCAAATCTCTCTGAACATCAACATTTAATAGGTCCTCACCATTTAAAAAATATTCTGTTTTTCTATTCTTCCTGCCAAAGTCAATAACCTCACATTTTAACATTATACTCCATCTGCCACCTTCTTGCCCACTCACTTAACCTGTCTACATTCCTTTGCAGACTCTTTGTGTCCTCCTCACAGCTTACTTCCCACCTAGCTTTGTATCATCACCAAACTTGGATACATTACACTTGGTCCATTCATCTAAATCATTAATATAGATTGTAAATAGCTGAGGCCAAAGCAATGATCCTTGCGGCACTCCACTAGTTACAGCCTGCCAACCTGAAAATGACCCGTTTATCCCTACTCTCTCTGTTCTGTTCGGTAACCAGTCCTCTATCCATGCTAATATATTACCCCCAACCCCATGAGCCCTTATCTTGCGTAACAACCTTTTGTGTGGCACCTTATCGAATGCCTTTTGAAAATCCAAATATACTACATCTACTCGTTCCCCTTTATCTACCCTGTTAGTTACATCCTCAAAAAACTCGAATAAATTTGTCAATCACGTTTACCCTTTCATAAAACCATGTTTAGCCTAAATATTTTACCAAGCTCCGGGTTTGCTAACAGACTCTTGTTCCTCTTTTCACTTACACATAGAAACAGCTTAGGTGACTGTAAGAATACGGTTTAAAACAAACATTGAAAATAGGAGGGCAAAGGTCTGCATCTCTTTGAGGAAAACAACTTACAGAAATTCAAGAGGTCAGTGAAAGAGTGTTGAGGCCTTAGAATAGTGAAAATCAGTAAGATTCAAGGGACAGGTTGTCCTAACCTAGTATAAACATATTAAGACCTGATAACGGTAAAAGGTTACATAAATGCTAAGACATTAAACAATCCTCCGTTAACAAAGTTGGAATAGAAGATAACACCAGCAGTGCTTACATACAGAACGCAGCTGAATAGTATAAAGATAGGGCATGTTCCCTCCCAAAAGTTAGAGCTCTCAAGAAGGGATGGTCGGAAGTCCATTGCCACAGGCAGTTCGCGAAGGCTAAGTCTGATCAACTTGGGTTCGGCGGACAGGTCAGGTTGTTTTGATTGCTTGTCATTAATGTCATCCATATACAGTTGTATTATAACCATAATACTGTTGAATGTAATGTTGAAGACAGCTGCAGTGCAACTCTGTTGTAAGTCAATCTATTAAGCTTGCTATTTTAGAACCACTCAGGCTAGCATCGGGCAGAGGTTATTGTCGATGGATTAACAACCCATAGTTGTGACAGTAATGGGAGAAATCTGCTAACAGTGACAAAGTTTTGTAAATCACTATTAAGTTGCATGGATTCTGTTGTACACAACAGTACAATGCTTGCACCTATGCCACCACATGCATGGGGCTTGCTGTTTATGCATTGCTGTTAACTGCATCACCCAATTTGCTGACAAACTTTGTCCTAAAGGTTGACTGCCATCCTTGCCTTAGATGGCCTTTATGTTCCATAGGAATACATTAATAATCTCCTGTGATAGTATTCTTCTTACTCACAATATTTACCTTCCTTTCATTCAATTTGATATGATACACTTCCTGTGATTATGTTTCTTAAGAGAATTTTCGTGGTGTAACTGTTTAATTTTTTCTTGAATATCATTTAGTATTTTTGAAAGGCAATTTTCAATGATTTTGCAGCCAGTATTACCTACTGGATGGGCTACACATATTAAACAATGTTTCTAACAATTAGCAGTTGGGCAACAATGTCATTGGGGCCTAGACATTGCCCTACAAAGATACATTAGATCACCAACCAATCAGAACTCCATGCGATATATCAAAAAAATCCTTCACTAACAATACTTCATAAATCAATAAAGCTTCAGTAAAAGAATTATTCCTTTAACATTGCACAGAGAGGAAAATATACCCTAGATCTCCCAAGAAAAGTAACACAATGATCTCAAGCAGGCTCCATGTAGACTGGTTTTGTCCATCTCATACATTGAGATGGACAAGCCAATCTACCAGTAGCTCTATGTTAGCTTATATAAATGTTAGTTGTGTTTTTATCTCTGGTTCCATTGTGTGGGGTTAGTGACTGCCTAATGCTATTTCATTCCACCATAATGGACTGTATGCATTATGTTGCTGTATTTCTAGAAGTGGCTGAACCACTTCACAAAAGTCTTCCAGTGACCTCCTTCTTTGAATGAAAAAGAACAGCACTTCTCCAGATTTATAGAGCAGAGGTTTTGTGTTAGCTGTGGCTCAGTTGGTAGCCCTCTCATCTCTAAGTCATGAAGGTTGAGGGTTCAATTCTTGCTCCACTACCTTGAGCACAAAATCTAGCCTGACACTCCAGTGGACCACTGAGGGAGTGTTGGAGGTGCTGTCTTTTGGATGAGATGTTAAACTGAGGTCCCGTCTGCTCTCTTAAGTAGATGTAAAAGATCCAATGGCACTATTTTGAAGAAGAGCAGGGGAGTTCTCTCCAGTGTCTTGGCCAATATTTATCCCTCAACCAACATCACTGAAACAGATTATCTGGTCATTATCACATTGCTGTTTGTGGGACCTTGCTGTGTGCAAATTGGCTGCCTTGTTTCCTACATTACAACAGCGACCACACTTCAAAAAGTAATTTATTGGCTGTAAAGCGCTTTGTGTTGTCCTGAGGTCGTGAAAGGCGCTATATAAATGCAAGTCTTTCTTTTATAAATATATTTCCTGTTTAATTTTTCCAGTTTCCCTTTCAATTCCTCTGTTCTGATTTGCAGGTTATTTCTTTTTGTATGTAATATCAGTGGATAACCCATTCATTCTTGTTTGCAGCTTAACTGCTTTCAATGGCAGGATGTTATTTTCATTCATTCATAGTTCATATGTTTTTGTTTGCATGCAGTTACATTTCTTTAATATGCCCTTGGCCACCTTTGGCGCTCAGCACAAAACTATTGTATTCCATTTTCCATTTGGGCTTATATATTTTTCTGAGTCTTCACATAGATGTTAGTTGTATTCAATGAGTTGCTGCCAAGTCTCAGACTGGGTTTATCATAATTTCCCTGTTCCTGTAACCTCGACCTCCCTCCCTTCACCTCACCATTGGCGACGGTGCCTTCAGCCGCCTAGGCCTCACATTATGGAATTCCCTCCTTAAACCGCTCATTCTCTCACATCCTTCTCCTCCTTTGAGACCCACCTTAAAACCCACCTCTTTGGTCACCCCTGCTACTATCTCCTTCTTTGGCTTGGTGTCCATTTCTTTGATTATGCCTCTGCAAAGCACCTTGGGACATTTTTCTACATTAAAGGTGCTATATAAATGCACGTTGTTGTTTTTGTTTATAAATTATTGTAAAATGCATGGGTGGTACATCATGTGGGAAACATATAACATCATAATACATATTTTATATATCCCTGGTAATGTGCACACTTATTAAATAAAAATAGACAGAAAAAATGTTTTTTGGGATTCAGCCAACATTATATATCTTTGGGATGGGATATTAAATCCATTTCTTGGTGATACAAGACACTTGCAAGGAACAAATAGTCTCCAATATAAAGAACAGTGGATAGTCATGTTATATTGTATTAGTTAACAGACTGCAGCACCCTCTACTGGATTTCACTTACAATACAGCATATCACTAAATATCACAGTCAATACAAATGCTCTTAAATATTCTTAAATATAATTTTTAAAAAATTGTACAAAGCAAATTTAGCTATGAACTAGCATTTGGTCAATAAATAATTATATCCAATACTGTAATTGTTTAATATTATCATTAATCACATCTTATGTTTAAAATATTATTCAGGTTTGTAATCTGAATATAGAATCCAGCATTCAAAAGATCAATAAATCGTATCAATTACTTAGATCACGACTGGTCAAAGTCTAACACTATTTCTATAGTAACACCTCATCAAAGTGGAGCTGCAATACTGGGCACAATTTCACTTGCTATTAATAATCATGCACTTCACAAAAGTTTTTGCATTGTTTTATTTTATGTGTGGTAATGGTGATCATCAGTAACAATAAATACCAGTTAAATGTAATGGGGTAGATTCTCAATTTGCCGCCCAGATATAAAACTGGCTGATTGGCCGCTCGTTATAGAAACTGTCCAATTTTCATTTCCCGTGATTTCAATGAAAATAAAAATCAGGCGGTTTCTATAACAGGCAGCCAATCCCTAACGTCACTTTTATGCCTGGGCAACAACTTGAAAATCTATCCCAACATCTATCTGTGGGGTAATTATATAACTTGCATCATGGTGCAATGCATTCTTGAACCACCATACAGTGCACTGCAATGTCAACAGCTTAACAAGAACAGAATTATACATTTGGGATTAATCTACTGCCCCACTGGAAACAATGTGAAATATCCACTTAACAGTGGAAATATAGAAGCAGCAACACAGACGAAAAGAAAACTAAAAAAGATTACTAATTAATACAGATTTTTAAAAAAAATTTTAAGGATCAGAAACCTGCTGGAGGTGTCTCAATTTTAAACCTCAGAAAAGCCACTCTACATCAGTGTTTCCTTTCATTTTTAGGAATTTTTTGTGTGTACAAATTATTGTGTTTGTCAAGGTGAGGGATGTCAGTGCTGCTGGGGAATAGAACACTTTGCATTTTCAGGCACCCAGGGTCAACATCAAGCATTCGTTAGTCATATTCATCATGGTTAGGTGTAGACTAAAGCCATCTATATTCTGACCCAACAATGTACTTTCTATCAATATTTTGTTATTTTATTACCTAGCTATGAAATGACAATGGGAGTAACATCCAGAAGTAGTTAGGAATATTACAGATAGGCAATGTTTGATTTGTGTTCACAGAAGTTTTTTTTAATTACTGGGGATCATAATAATCTCCTGTTAGGATTTGTTACACACTTCAGAAAAGATTAGGTTTAAACTTTTGAACTCTATTATTGAGGGTAAATAAATGAGATAAGCAAGCACAGAAATTGCATTTTTATCTTTCACAATCAATGAGGTAGTTTTAATATATAAGTTGCCACCAGAATTGCCACCTGATGTTTCGAATGATAGCTGAGTGCAGACAGCACTCTCTGCGCTGTTGATTGGCTGCACACATCAGCATGGGGCCCTGATAGTGGGAGTGGCTAGCACTATTTAAAGGCAGCCTGCACCTCTTAAAGGGGTGGAGCACTCTGGCTGCAGGAAGTGGTGTGAGAAGTGATTCTTGGGCTGTGATACTTGGAAGAATGGCTGCACCTGTGAGAGCGTGGCACCCAGGTTCTCAGATGGTGCACTAGAGGCTTTGGTGCAAGAGGTGGACAGATGGAGGGGCATCCTATATCCCCAGAGGGGAAGAGGCCCTCCAGCCATATGCTCAAGGATAGGCACGCCTACACATCCTCATCCCCATGGAGGAGATAGTGCTGGCCATCATTGGAAGGACCATCACTGAGGCCGTGGCCACTGGCGGCGCTGGGGTTATCAATGATTAGGGTCTCTGCATACTTAATCCTCCTTTTCGCTTCCCACTTCTCCCTCATCCCACAATCTTTTCTGGCTCACGTGCTGCAAATAGTGTAAGTACGCATGTCTTACTTTCTCCTCTCCCCGTACTACAATTCAACCCGTGTCCCATTGTCATTGCAGATAACAAGGAATTGGAACCCGCTCAGTCAGAGGAGGCAGAAGAAGACGACAGTGATGATGAAGACACACCGTCACTCGATCTTACATTCGCAGCCACCAGCTCAGAGACTGACACTGCGCATAGTTTAGAGGCTAGGTAGAACTAGGAATGAGGTTCTGCTGAGGGAGTTTGAGCAGCTAGGGTCCAAATTAATAAGCAGAACCTTAAAGGTAATAATCTCTGGATTACTACCTGAGCCATGCGCAAATTGTCATAGGGTCAAATAGATTGGAGAGTTAAATGCATGACTCAAAGAATGGTGTGGGAGACAGGAGTTTCGACTCATGGGGCACTGGCACCAGCACTGGGAAAAGAGGGAGCTGTTCTGTTGGGATGGGTTCCACTGGCTGGGACCAGTGTCCTGGTGAATTGAATAACTAGGGCGATGAACAGGGCTTTAAATTAAAAAGGTGGGGGGAGGGTTCAGGTAAGGGTAAATTTATAAATCTAAAGAGAAAAGTCAAGGCCATAGAGGAGTATAGCGATTTGGGTAAAGATAAGCAGAGTGTGTCAGGAAGGGACAGAGAGTTTAGTGGTAATAGTGCATCAATGAACAAGGTCAAATCAGGGAAAAATAATAAAGTTAAAATTAAAGGCACTTTATCTGAATGCACGATGCATTCATAACAAGATAGATGAAATAATGGCACAAATAGAGATAAATGGGTTTGATCTAGTAGCCATTACTGAGACATGGTTGCAAGGTGACCAAGGTTGGGAACTAAAAATTCAAGGGTATTTGACTTTTTGAAAAGACAGACAAAATGGAAAAGGTGGGTGGGGGGTAGCCCTGATAATACAGAATGATGTAAAGACAGCAATGAGAAAGGATCTTGTCTTGGAAGAACAGGAAGTAGAATCAGTATGGGTGGAGATAAGAAATAACAAGGGGCAGAAAACACTGGTAGGAGTAGTTTATAGGCCCCCTGACAGTAGTTATATTGTTGAACAGAGTATAAATCAAGAAATAAGAGGAGCTTGTAACAAGGGTGATGTAATAATCGTGGGCAACTTTAATCTTCAAATAGATCAAACTGGCAAAAGTAGTTTGGAGGACGAGTTCATGGAATGCATTTGAGATAGTTTCCTAGAACAATACATCATGGAACCAATCAGGGTACAGGTTATTTTAGATCTTGCCTTGTGTAATGAGACAGGGTTAATTACTAATCTCACAATAAGGGATCCTCTGGACAGAGTGATCATAATATGGTAGAACTTCACATTGAGTTCGAGAGTGACGTACTTAAGTCCGAAACTAGAGTCTTAAACTTAAACAAAGCCAATTGCATAGGTATGAGGGGCGAGTTGGCTACGGATGATTGGGAAATTCGATTAAAAGAGATGACGGTAGATAAGCAATGGTGAACATTTAAAGAAATATTTCATAATTCTCAATGAATATACATTCCATTGAGGAATAAAAACTCCATGGAAAAGATGACCCATCTGTGGTTAACTAAAGAAGTTAAGGATAGAATTAGATTAAAAGAAGAGGCTTATAATGTTGCCAAGAAGGGTCGTAAGCCTGAGGATTGGGAGAGTTTTAGAAACCAGCAAAGGATGACCAAAAAATTGATAAAGAGGAAGAAAATTGAATATGAGAGTTATCTAGCAAACTAGCAAGAAATATAAAAACAGATTGTAAGTGTTTCTACAAGTATGTAAAAAGGGAGAGTAGCAAAAGTAAACATGGGTCTCTTAGAGGCAGAGACAGGAGAAATTATAATAGGGAATAAGGAAATGGTAGAGATGTTAAACAAATATTTTGTATCTGTCTTCACAGTAGAAGACACAAAAAACATACCAGAAATAGTGGGGAACCAAGGGTCTAATAAGAGTGAGGAACTTAAAGTAATTAATATTGGTAAAGAAAAAGTACTGGAGAAATTAATGGGACTAAAAGCCGACAAATCCCGTGGACCTGATGGCCTCCATCCTAGGGTTCTAAAAGAGCTGGCTGCAGAGATAGTGGATGCATTGGTTGTGATCTTCTAAAATTCTCTAGATTCTAGAATGGTGTGGGAGACAGGAGTTTCGACTCATGGGGCAATGGATTGGAAGGTAGCAAATGTAACACTGCTATTCAAGAAAGGAGGGAGGGAGAAACCAGGGAACTATAGGCCAGTAAGCCTGACATCAGTTGTTGGGGAAGTGCTAGAATCTATTAATAAGGATGTGGCAACGGGACACTTAGAAAATCATAATATGGTTAGGCAGAGTCAATATGGTTTTTTGAAAGTGAAATTGACAAAACTAATAGAGTTTTTTGAGGATGTAACTAGCAGGGTAGATAAAGGGGAACCAGTGGATGTAGTATATTTGGATTTTCAAGAGGCATTCAATAAGGTGCCACACAAAAGGTTGTTACACAAGTTAAGGGCTCATGGGGTTGGGGGTAATATATTAGCATGGATAGAGGATTGGTTAATGGACAGAAAACAGAGAATAGGAATAAACGGGTCATTTTCAGGTTGGCAGGCTGTAACTAGTGAGGTACCGCGAGGATCAGTGCTTGGGCCTCAGCTATTTACAATCTATATTAATGATTTAGATGAATGGACCAAGTGTAATCTATCCAAGTTTGCTGCTGAATCAAAGCTAGGTGGGAAAGTAAGCTGTGAGGAGGGCACAAAGAGTCTGCAAAGGGATATAGACAGGTTAAGTGAGTGGGCAGATGGTGGCAGATGGAGTATAATGTGGGGAAATGTAAGGCTATTCACTTTGGTAGGAAGAATAGAAAAACAGAATATTTTTTAAATGGTGAGAAACTATTAAATGTTGGTGTTCAGAGGAGTTTGGGTGCCCTTGTACATGAAACACTGAAAGTTAACATGCAGGTACAGCAAGCAATTAGGAAGGCAAATGCTACGTTGGCCTTTATTGCAAGGGGGTTGGAGTACAAGAGAAAGGAAGTCTTGCTGCTATTGTACAGGGCTTTGATGAGATCTCACCTGAAGTGCTATGTACAATTTTGGTCTCCTTACCTAAGGAAGGATATACTTGCCTTAGAGACAGTGCCACGAAGGTTCACTAGATTAATTCTTGGGATGAGAGGGTTGTCCTATGTGAAGAGATTGAGTAGAATGGGCCTATACTCTCTGGAGTTTAGAAGAATGAGAGGTGATCTCATTGAAACATATAAGATTCTGAGAGAGCTTGACAGGTTAGATGCTGAGAGGTTGTTTCCTTAGGCTGGAAAGTTTAGAACCAAGGGCATAGTCTCAGGATAAGAGGTCGGCCATTTAGGACTGAGATGAGGAGAAATTTCTTCACTCAGATGGTTGTGAATCTTTGGAATTCTCTACCCCAGAGGGCTGTGGATGGTCAGTCGTTGAGTATATTCAAGACTGAGATCGATAGATTTTTGGACTCTAAGGGAATCAAGAGATACGGAGACGGGTGGGAAAGTGGAGTTGAGGTTGAAGATCAGCCATGATCTTATTGAAGGGCCGCATGGTCTACTCCTGCTCCTATTTCTTATATTCTTACAGAGGAGGGATCTGCATGTGGTGAGACGCCGGTCACAAGTTTGCAGAGCCAGGGCAGGGGAAACGGATACCGCAGGTGCCAGTTCGCCAGAGGGCGAGGTTGTGCCACTAGTTCTGCTGCCAAGGACTCAGATGAGGACTTCGATGGGCCAGGCTACAGAAGAAGGCTGATGGGCATATACAACCAAATGCTTGGTGCACTGGAAAGCCTGCCAGAAAGCTTGCGCACAATGTCAAGGTGCACAAAGGAGTCCAGCTCCAACTTGGCACAAGGCTTTGTGCAGAGCCTGGAGCCCATTCTTTCCCACATGGAACGAGTGGGCACCTCCATCAGCACACCTGTGGAACCCACCATGATACAGTGTCTGATAACCAATGTAACAGCTTCCATTGCAGCACAAACATCTGCTATCAAAGGTCTGACTGCTGCAATTGGAGCGCAGACTGCTGCCTTGGAAGCTCAGACTGCTGCTATCATGGCTCTGGGTTCCACTGTGGAATGGCATCACAGAGCATCACAGCAGTCCAGTAATCTGTTCTCCAGCAGATCACCAGGAGTGCTGAGGCGCCGCCCCAGGAGAGTGGCAGTGGCGCCATGGAAAGCGAACCTGCTGCCCTCTTTCAGGATGACAATATTCCTGCTTCCACCGCTGCCACTCCACCAGTGCTGTTGCCTGTCAGCCAGCCAAGCCAGAATGCTGCAGCCCAGGCCGAGATGATGCAGTCTGCAGCCGGGCCCTCTCGGCCCGGAGCTGCTCGAGGTTGTCCTCCAAGGCCATTTACACTCTCCTCAAGGTCAGCAGCCTTCCACCACCCATGCTCCAGCCACTGGGGTTTCACCTCGTAGGAGCACTAGGAAAGAAAAAGGCACATGAATGACAGGCACTAAGGGAATGCACAAGGGTGAAAAATCTCATTTTGTTTACGTCATTTCAAGAGTTAATTCATAAATGTGGATTTGAATTTGCATTTGGTGGTGGTTTTTATTTCTGCGATGAGCTGAGGGAGGAAGCAATCATAAGGAAGACTATTCGATGGTCATGTGAGAGATAAAGAACATGAGTGTGGGATTGTTGGTGAATAGGGATGTGTTGTTGAGGTTACTGGTATCGCTCATTAATCATCTGATCACGCAGAGCCCTGGCAGACAGGGCCTGTCTACCTGCCTCTTCCTCCTCTCGCTGCTGCACTTCCTCCTCCTCCTTCACTTTCTCCTGTGATTCTTCATCCTCCTCTGCCTCTTCCTGTTGCTCAGGTTCTCACCAGATAGGTGGTGGTAAGGGCTGTTCCCTCATCATGGCGAGATTGTGCAGCATGCAGCATACAATGGCAAATCTTGATACCTGCACAGCTGAGTACTGCAGGGCTCCTCCAGAGAGGTCCAGGCAGTGGAAGTATTGCTTGAGGATGCTTATGGTGTGCTCTATGATGCTCTGTGTGGCAGCATGACTCTCGTTGTAGGCCTACTGTGCATGTGTGTGTGCATTCCTGACTGGAGTCATGAGCCATTTCATGAGGGGATAACCTTTGTCGCCCAGTAGCCAACCTTTGACTTGCTGTGCTGGTTGAAATATAGGTGGAACAGACAACTGCCGCAGAATGAAAGAATTATGACTGCTACCAGGATAGCGGCATTGACCTGCATGATGCGCTGTGTGTGGTCGCACACCAGCTGCACATTGAGGGAGTGGAATCCCTTTCTGTTCATGAATATGGCCAAGTTCAGATGTGGAGCACACATGGCAATATGTGGCGGTCAATGGCACTCTGCACCATGGGGAAGCCTGCAATACAAGTTAACGCTCGTGCTCGCTCATTCTGCTTGTCTCTGACAAGAGGGAATGAGAAGAATCTATTTCGGAGTGTGTACAGAGCCTCCGTGACCTCCTTTATACAGCAGTGCGCTGCAAACTGTAAGATGTTGCTTATATCTCCAGCAGCAGTCTGAAAAGAGCCAGAACCATAACGATTAATCGCCACGACTACCTTGACAGTCACAGGCAATGCTGTCCTTGCCCTGCTTTGAGGCTGCAGTCGTGGCGGCAGTGGTTGACAAATTTCAGTCATGACCTCTTTTGTGAACCGCAGCCGTCAGATGTACTGGTCATCGCTGAAGTTGCACTAAGAGAACTGGTCCTTGAAGACCCTCCTTGGATATGGCCTCCTGTAGAGTGCCCTGCTCCTCCTCCTCCTCCCTCTTCTAGCAGCTTGTCCTGCTCTGCGTGGCCTCTCTTCGTTCTCCTAGTCACGTTCAATTCCTAGAGGAAGCCCAAGCAGGCCACCCATGTCTGGAAGCAACTTTTCTCAGCAATATATTTAAATGCCACTAAAAGTACTGCAAAACCAGCCAGACCACTCACTATAGAATACTGAAACTTTATCCAAGAATAGGGAATGTCCAAAAAATCGTACTAGCAGCCAGAATAAATAATCCAGCAACTAGCCTGTAAGTACTTCATGATTCCTTTAAACAGCACTGGTGGGGGGTCCTTCATGCTGTTTAAGTCCTGTTCAGCTGTGCAAGGTAAACTCAGGGCGTTGGCTGGAGCATGGAGTTCCAATATTTCACCGGCTGCTTCAAATCAGCGTTGCATACTGATTTAAGTCATCATCACCCTACTCTACATGCTACCGGCGGTCAATAGGTATGTGCGCACAAACCCCTTTACCAAGATGGCATCCTGAACACTTCACAATGGAATGCTCTCCTGGCCGGCCTCCCATCTTCCATCCTCCATAAACTTGAGCTCGTCCAAAACTCTGCTGCCCATGTCGTAATTCACACCACGTCACGTTCACCTATTCACCCCTGTGCTCACTGACCGACATTGGCTCTCGGTATGAGAATGCCTTGATTTTAAAATTCTCATCCTTGTTTTCAAATCAATCCTTAGCCTCGCCCCTCCCTTTCTCTGTAACCTCCTCCAGCCCTACAACCCTCGGAGATCTCTGCACTCCTCCAATTCTTGCCTCTTGCGTATTCCTAATTTTAATCGCTCCACCACTGGTGGCTGTGCCTTCAGCTGCCTAGGCCTTAAACTCTGGAATTCTCTTCCTAAATCTCTCCGCCCCTCTACCTCTCTCTCCTCCTTTAAGGCGCTCTTTAAAACCAACCTCTTTGATCAAGCTTTTGGTCACCTGTCCTAATATTTCCTTTTGTGGCTTAGTGTCAAATTTTGTTTGAAAATTGCTCCTGTGAAGCGCCTTGGGATGTTTTGCTATGTTTAAGGCGCTATATAAATACAAGTTGTTGTTGTTGTTGTTGTTGTTGTTTGTGTCACTGTGCATCTGAGAAAGAACACAAAAACAAAGATAGCAGATAAAGGGTCACTTTAAAGGAGAGAATTCCTGGAAGGACTGTAATATCACTCAAGTAAGGGGAGGAGGTCAATAAAAAAATGTCCTGCATTTAAATATTGTACATAAACAGGAAATATTTTAGTATCAATATGTCCTGTGCAGAACTGTTGGCGAAGAAGGAAATCTGCCAGTTGCCTTAATAGTTTCCTGAATTTTGGGCTATTGATTTTTAGTGTAAAAAACAACCCTTTAACCTGATGGATCAATCTTTTTAATTTTTTTGTGTAAAATGCAATTTGTTGATTCTCTCTGGGATGAATTATAATTTGTATAAATTTTGTTCAGAACATTATTTTTGGCACTTCTCAACATGTATTAAGCATGGAAATAATTTTGAAGAACGATTATTTAATACCTGTGACTTTGGCTTGCTGAGAAAATATCTATTTTCTATGGATTTGTTTGTTCAGTTTTTATAGTGTGATTAAGTCAATTATTTCTGTGGCAAAAAACATTGGCCCCAATATTTATGTGGCGGTGGGCAGGGTACGGGGGAGGCCAAAAAACCTGGCAAGGCGGGGATGTGGAGGTCCTGCCGAACCTGATCGCAGGACCTTGTTAACGTTTTTTGGTTCCATTTCCCGCCGAGCAACTGGCCAAATGGATAACCTGGCCGGCGGCTGGAAGGGAACGTTCCCAGCAGCAGGAGGCCGCAGCCGGGAACCCTTGGGGTTGGTCCCCGGCAATGCGGGGAGGCAGGGGGAGGCGGAAGAGGTAGGCTGTGATCGGGGGGGGGGGGGGGGGGGTGGGGGCGGGAGAGGTCGGTAAGCGATCGGGAGGGGGGAAAGAGGTAGGCTGCGATCGGGAGGCAGGAGAGAGATAGGCCGCGATCGGGAGGGGAGGAGAAAGGTAGGCCGCGATCGGGAGGGGAGGAGAGAGGTCGGCAAGTGATCAGGAGGGGGAGAGAGGTCATCAAGAGATTGGGAAGGAAGAGAGAGGTAGGCCGTGATCGGGAGAGAGGAGAGAGGTTGGCAAGCGATCAGGAGGGCATGGAGGCTGGCGACCAGGGCTGGGAAGGCCGAAGACTTCCTTGAGACGCTGGGGATAGCACTCCTGCTCCTCCTGGCCCACAAGGAGTGCTGAGAAAGGCCTTTACCTTGTGGAACCGGCAGCTCTCACCTCCCTTTCACTGTTGGGTTTCCCGACCTCTGGGAAACTTGTGTGGCAGCTGTGAATTTCAAATTGGGCTTTTAATTGTACAGTGGGAGGCCAATTTAAATATGTTAATTAAGCATCCCGCCTCTCCATGGCAGGACACTCAGGCGCCTCGATTTCCAGTACCATAAAAAAGGTGGTGGGCACTTGCTCGGCAGGTTGGGGTCGCGTTCCTCGTATTTAACTCTTTAACTCCCCCCCCCCCCCCCCCCCCCCATGACCCTCTCCTGCCCATCGTGGGCGGGGTTAATATCAAGGCCATTGTTTTTAACTACACTTGGTTGACTCCTGTGCCAAATTGAAGTAGATCGAGAAAGACACTAGAGAAAGTAAGATAATAAACACAAAGCAGTTTATCAATTGGAACTGGTCAGATCCATACTGGAAAATCAAAATGTAAAACTCCCCTGTTGCATCGGTAGCCCTATAGCATCTTGCCAAAGTGACTAAGTGTGAGCCTGGACAATTAGTGTTGACTGTGGGGGCATCACAGCCAAACCCGAACTTATGCTCACTTAGGGTAGGATACTCAAAAGTTTTTTAATAACTAAAACATGGAAAAAAATTCTAGAGAAGTATTTTTGTCCCCTTCTGAAGGCTAATATTTAGCAATATGTTTGGAAAGAACATTTAAAATACAATAGCAACCCAACTATTAGCTCAAATTGTGCATTGATTTTTACAAAAATATTGCTAAACCATAGACAACATGTATTTTCTAGTCAAAAGTCTTCCTGTTGCAATGCCAATGTATCTTGTTTTTTCATGCTGCACTTTTTAATTTGCACTTACTCTTTGAAGAACATCATAGCAAAGGTTTTGATTACAAATTGTGTTAAACGAACTGAAAAGTTATCCGTCCAGCAGTAAGTGGAAATTTTTAAAAAAGTAACAAAAACAGAGCATCCATTGTCACTGCAACAGGGAGACTGGACTGCTGAATTGAAAATACATCTTGGCTATCCAGCTTGGCAATATTTCTGGAAGAAGCTTTTTAAGGGATAAACTTAAAAATACAATAGTCATTCAAACATTTGTTCAATCATTTGTTCAAATTATACGTGCAGATCAAGGTAATTTGTTTAAGTGTATGAAAGGAACAAAGCAATGGCTAAGCATATATAGATAATTGATTGCTTGATTTCCATCCAGAAGTCCATGGGTTCAAGATGTAGGCTGACTGTTATGTGAACTTGCTTACCTCAGTAAACTGAGCTCTGGCCATGTTGTTTGCTGTAATACTGCATACAAATAAAATATTCCATGTTGGGAGGGCAGAAAGAGAAAAAAATATACATAGAAGGTGATTATAATTTTAAATCCTCTATGACAGGTAGAGTAGAGTCCATATATTATTTTGAAAATAATTTAGATCGCTGTTTGAAAAAGTGAGCAGGAAAGTGTGATTAGACTCAATGGCTCAGCCTGTTCTATGCTGGAGCCAACTCTACCTCTTCACTTCCCAAATTGCTATCAATTTTGAAAGGTATTTAAAAATAAGAGCAGAATGTATGACTTTCAAATGGGGACTGCATTATGTCTGCATGCCCTGATCTACTTAGCCCCATCCTCTAATCTCATTTCACCTGAAGACGACACTTGGTCTTCACTCCCCATGTGTAAAATGCCACGAGAGGTCGTCTAATATAATGGGCCGGAAATTGCTCTGAGCGGTGTAAACTAACACGCCCACAAACTTTTCGCGGTCTTCTGGGCGCCAACTTGCTTTAATTGGGAGCTGCAAGAAGTGCAGCGATCGTTCCCGGGCTTCTCTGAGTGGTGAGAGGTCGAAGGGGTCTCTATGTTCCCTCCACTAATCAGTTTGAAGCAAGCCACATTGTGAGAACCAGGAAGTGAATCTCATTCGCAAAGCGTGCAAACCAAGAGCCAGGAAGTGCCAGATAAGATTAGTAAATGTACTATAACATCAGATAGAGAAAGTGAAATAAAGAGAGGGTAAAATTAAATGACTGAGATAAAAGAGACAGAAAGAAAAGGTAAAAACATTTTAAATTACATTTTTTAATTAAAATGTTTTTTTAAATGTCCAAAAACTATCAAAATCGGAAGGCATGAGACTCCACATTTGAAAATTCTGACACCCAGCTCTCAGACTTTTTAAACAACTCTGTGACAGCTAAAAAGCTCTTTCTAACTGAATGCTGGCTTCATTAATTATACGCAAGAAACACCAGTTCAGAGCAGCCCTAACTTTATCAGTCTATTTTAGTGGCAACTTACCACGTTCCAGCAGCAAGTTCATGCATTGATTTCAGTGGAGAGCCAGCCAGTGAGTTGTCAGATCACCGGTGAATTAGGAAGAGCAAGTTCCTGATTTCCCCGTTTGACTGTGCATGTGTGGTCGCTGGTACTTGCTCTTCCAATGCCTATTAATAACGATGAGCACTGTGAGGCTCACCATTATTTTACGAGCAATTTCCGACCTATTATATTTTGATATCAGTTCAACATAATTTTACATGTAGCAGGCAAACATTTCTTTTAGTCAACTAAAAGCTACATTACATTTTTATCAGGTAGCAATAAATGTACATAAACTTTATTGCAAAGATCTCTACTTTTCCCTTGTGAGACACAACGAGCGTTTTCCCTTTTGTTTTTTTTATTCGTTCATGGGATGTGGGCGTCGCTGGCGAGGCCGGCATTTATTGCCCATCCCTAATTGCCCTTGAGAAGGTTGTGGTGAGCCGCCTTCTTGAACCGCTGCAGTCCGTGTGGTGAAGGTTCTCCCACAGTGCTGTTAGGGAGTTCCAGGATTTTGACCCAGCGACGATGAAGGAACGGCGATATATTTCCAAGTCGGGATGGTGCATGACTTGGAGGGGAACATGCAGGTGGTGTTGTTCCCATGCACCTGCTGCTCTTGTCCTTCTAGGTGGTAGAGGTTGCGGGTTTGGGAGGTGCTGTCGAAGAAGCCTTGGCGAGTTGCTGCAGTGCATCCTGTGGATGGTACACACTGCAGCCACTGTGCGCCGGTGGTGAAGGGAGTGAATGTTTAGGATGGTGGATGGGGTGCCAATCAAGCAGGCTGCTTTGTTCTGGATGGTGTCGAGCTTCTTGAGTGTTGTTGGAGCTGCACTCATCCAGGCAAGTGGAGAGTATTCCATCACACTCCTGACTTGTGCCTTATAGATGGTGGAAAGGCTTTGGGGAGTCAGGAGGTGAGTCACTCGCCGCAGAATACCCAGCCTTTGTATATATGCTAATATTGTTTTGAGCACTTACGTGCTATGTATAGTTAGTTGCATATGACCAAATACATTCTATACTGTAATTTTGCACATCATGAATCTTTTACATCAGCAACGTAACTGGCCATTTTGCATATGTCAATCAATGATGACCCATTCGAACAAGATTTGAAGTGTTTCAAAAGCACAAATTGACATGCTGCAAAGATGAATTTTTAAAAAATGAAAGAATTTTGAAGAGATTAAAAAAACATTGACAGGGAGAGAATATAGTGAAAGAGAACCTTGAATATATGTGAATATGTGGATTCATTTTGATAAATGCTTGAATTATATTAATGCACTTGGCTATCTTTGTAAGAACTATGTAATAAAAGCATTTTAAAAGTGGCATTGAGTTATTTTTGTATAATTGTTTTCATGGAAACATTCTCTAGACACTTCATGCCTTTTTCTATATTCTAAAGTAGGGGGCTTCTTGCATGAGTGTGATTGTTGCTGGCGATTTCATCTGACCCTATTATGGAAATTTGCAAAGATACCTCCATTTACGAGGACAAACCCAAGACCAGGCACTTTTAGAAATACATGATTGTTGCCTCAGTTTTAGGCTATAGTGATTTGCTCTGCATTAAAGCAGATTGAACGTCCTGTAGCTCAAACCAGGAATTGCTGTGAGCTTCTGTCTACTTTGCTGCTTAATTGATTCACATTTGCCATTCTTTTATGTTATTCATTCATGGGATGTGGGCATCGCTGACAAGGCCAGTATTTATTGCCCATCCTTAATTACCCCTGAGAAGGTGGTGGTGAGCCGCCTTCTTGAACCGCTGCAGTCCGTGTGGTGAAGGTTCTCCCACTGTGCTGTTAGGTAGGGAGTTCCAGGATTTTGACCCAGCGACGATGAAGGAACCGCGATATATTTCCAGGTGAGGATGGTGTGTGACTTGGAGGGGAACATGCAGGTGGTTTTGTTCCCATGTGCCTGCTGCCTTTGTCCTCTAAGTGGTAGAGGTCGCGGGTTTGGGAGGTGCTGACGATGAAGCCTTGGCGAGTTGATGCAGTGCATCCTGTAGATGGTACACACTGCAGCCACGGTGCGCCAGTGGTGAAGGGAGTGAATATTTAGGGTGGTGGATGGGGTGCCAATCAAGCGGGCTGCTTTGTCCTGGATGGTGTTGAGCTTTTTGAGTGTTGTTGGAGCTGCACTCATCCAGGCAAGTGGAGAGTATTCCATCACACTCCTGACTTGTGCCTTGTAGATGTTGGAAAGGCTTTGGGGAGTCAGGAGGTGAGTCACTCGCCGCAGAATACCCAGTCTCTGACCTGCTCTTGTAGCCACAGTATTTATGTGGCTGACCCCCCAGGATGTTGATGGTGGGGGATTCGGCGATGGTAATGCCGTTGAATATCAAGGGGAGGTGGTTAGACTCTCTCTTGTTGATGATCTAATTGAATGGTGGAACAGGCTGGAGGGGCTGAATGGCCTACTCCTGTTCCTATGAATGTTATTGTTGATATGCTCAATATATTTTGCTTGTCATTATGGGAAGTACCACACATCTCCCTATGGGATTCCAGAAACTACAGATTTGCTATCTGTCCTGCCTTATTACTAACTTTTCTTCTGGATCCCCTGAATTATGTTTTTGGTCACTGCGCAATACAAACTGGCATGAGAAATGGGTAAATATTTACTAATTGCAGTAACTTTACTTTCATTGCTACTGGCAGATTAAGATTCTCACCTGATTACTAATAGCCGGGAAATCCAACTTCTCCGAGACATAGGGGAAGAAATTCAATTTACCTTTGCCAATTTTTCAGGCATAAAATGGTTGCCGGACTTGCAAATTTTGGGTTGTGACCAGCAATGCCCGATCTGCCCTGCAAGTGATGCGGTTGCCACATTGGGAGCGGATACCTTTTAGATGTCCAGTGTAACCGCCTGAAACAGGCATTAGACACCTTCCACTTGCAAATTGGGACCCTAGTGCCAGTTGTAGGACACCAATGCAAAAATTCAGGTACAAATGGGTGGATCTTGCGCCATGCAAACTTTGTCTAGATCTATCAGGTCTTGAGCGACCTAACCAGTGATCCTTAAAAGGACCACTGAAGGCTGCTTAAGAAATGGCTACAAGACTTTAAAAAAGCTATATTTCTATGGAGCCACAAGGAGCAGAGCGGGCCCATTGTCGAAGTGGGCTGTATTTCTTCAGTCTCGAATCGGCGAGCTACATCGAGATGTTCGATTGATGTCCACAGCTCACCGGCTTCATTCAAATGAGGTCTGATGCCGAATTTGGCTTGGGCCTCAGACCGGCATGGACCATGAGTGAAGCAATTGCTTCACCAACTTGCTTCCCTCCCCCCCCACCCCGCCCCCCCGTTTTGGCCTCATGTCCAATTTCTCCCCCAAAATCTCACAAGACAGAAATTTAATAGCTCCAATTTGGGAGTATTCAACAACATGATTTCATTCAGCCTAAGATTTATAACAACTATAAATAATTTCTTACTAGATTATTTTCCCCAACGAATTCTTTAACAAACCGGCCCAAGTAGAAATGCAAAGTGTTGTGTGAGTTATATTGTGCTGAGGCAGAGGTGGTAGGATTGTTGGAAGAAAAGGAGCATATCTGTTTTAACAGGCTTTAGCATTCACTAAATGTTGGCTGATACATAAGCCCAGTGATGGACTGGTCACTTCGCCCCGGAAATTATGTGACCAAATAAAAGAACTCACCAGACTTAAAAGCATAGCATTTGAAGACACTAAATTTCACTTAAGGTGCAAGATGAGTGTAGTGGGCAAAAATGGAGCACTAATAAACCACAAATCTATTAAACTACAAGTCCTAATGATGCATGTACAGATTTTAAAAGGACTAGCAATTGCATGAGCATATGTGAGTCGGCAAGATTATTCACAAAACAAATTAAAGTTATGAGTGTTCACACTTCATTTAATTTTTGGTCATCAATTTATTCAACAATAACAGAATTACTTGATCAAGAGGTAACTGCTGTAAGGAGCTGGGATTTGATATATTACTATATTTACTTACTTATCATTGTGGAAGCACCATCACCTCAAGGCCTGCAGCAGTTCAAGGAGAAGGCTCATGACTACCTTCTCAGGTCAACCAGGAATGGGAAATAAATGTGGCTTTGCCCATTTCCAAGAACAAATTAAAGAATAAACAACACATAGGCTTTCATAAATAAAAATAAAAACAAAAACAAAAGAGGAAGTGCATAGTACATCTATCGATATCTGAAAAAAGAAAAGATAAATTTATATTTTATATGTTTAACATAACTGAAATGGGAAGGCAATTCGTTTACTTGACCAAAACAAAGAGAGAAGGGGAGAACAACAAGTGAAGGTCATAAGTACAGAAATACTAGCTACTATAAAGGAACAGCTGCTGAATTTAATAGCCTCTAACCAGACCTTTTTTTTAAAAAAAAGGCTAGAGCAGGGAAGAGAAATGCTATAGAAGGCAGTATAAAATCCCATGAAGTCTCATGGCTTCGAGTCAAACATGGGCAAGGAAGCAACAGACGACAAATTAGTACTCCTCCCTCAGCTGACGAATCAGTACTCCTCCATGTTGAACACCACTTAGAGGAAGCACTGAGGGTAGCAAGGGCAAGGGTATACTCTGGATGAGGGACTTCAATGTCCATGACCAAAAGTGGCTCAGTAGTACCACCACTGACTGAGGTGGCCGAGTCCTACATAGCTGCCAAACTCAGCTTGCGGCAGATGGTGAGAGAACCAACACACGGGAATAACTTACTTGACCTCATCCTCACCAATCTACCCATCGCAGATGCTTCTGTCCATGACAGTATTGGTAGGTGTGACCACCGCACAGTCCTTGTGGAGATCAAGTCCCATGTTTACATTGAGGATGCCTTCCATCATGTCGAATGGCACTACCTCCATGCTAAGTGGAATAGATTAAGAACAGATTTAGCAGCTCAAAACTGGGCATCCATGAGGCTCTCTGGGCCATCAGTCTCACCAGAATTGTATTCCAACACAATCTGTAACCTCATGGCCTGGCATATCCCTCACTCCTCCATCACCATCAAGCCAGATGACAACCCTCGTTCAATAAGGAGTATAGAAGAGCATGCTGGAAGTAGCATCAGACATACCTGAAAATTAGGTGCCAACCTGGTGAAGCTACAACACAGGATTACATGCATGCTAAACAGCAGAAGCAGCATGCTACAGAAAGCTAAAAGATCCCACTACCAACGGATCAGGTCAAATCTGCAGTCCTGCTACATGCAGTCGTGAATGGTGATGGACAATTAAGGAACCAACGGGAGGAGGAGGCTCCATGAACATCCCCATCCACAATGATGGCGGAGCCCAACAAATTATTGTAAAACACAAGGCTGAAGCATTGAAGAGTGGATGATTCTTCATGTCCTTCTCCTGAGGTCCCCAGATGCCAGTCTTCAGCTAATTTGATTCACTCCACGTGATAGCAAGAAATGGCTGAGTGCACTGGACACAGCAAAGGTTACGGGCCCCGACAACATCCCGGTTGTAGTCCTGAAGACCTGTGCTCCAGAGCTAGCCATGCCTCTAGCTATGTTATTCCAGTACAGGTACAACACTGGCATCTAACTGACAACATGGAAAATTGCCCAGATATGTCCTGCCTCAAAAAGCAGGACAAATCCAACCGCAGTGCACACTATCTACAGGATGCACTTTGACAGCACCTTCCAAATCCGCAACCTCCACCACCTAGTATGGAAACATCATCACCTCCAAGTTCCTCTACAAGTCACACATCATCCCGACTTGGAACTATATCGCCATTCCTTCATCGTCGCTGGGTCAAAATTCTGGAACTCCCTACCTAATAGCATTGTGGGTGTAGCTTCACCACATGAACTGCAGCAGTTCAAGAAGAAGGTTCACCAACACTTTCTTAAGGGCAACTAGAGATGGCAATAAATGCTGGCCTTACTAGCGACGCCCATATCCCGAGAATGAATTTAAAAAAATTATAAAAACAAAAGGTGAGCAAAACAGCTCCAAAATAAAAGGGAATGTAATGGAATGTGAATGGAAGAAACTGGCAGGAAAATGGGAGAGACTGCTAAAGTCTGAAGCTGTGAAAGATAATGGGCCAGATTTTATTCAGTGAACCAATGGCGGCCACTGTCCGGTAGACTTGGACTTACCCATAGACTTTTCATGGGCTTTTGTACTGCAAGGTCCTATTGGCAGGCCCTCAATCCAGTGTGGTGTCCTCTCCCGGGCATCTGGGACCTGTGTGAACGGGGCAAGTTGCTGTGTATCCCCTTAACTAAGCAGATTGAAGCATATTAATAAGCCACACCAAGACAGAACCAGGAAGTGTAAGTTAGAATAGTAAATTCAATGTCAAATCAGGTACAGAAAGCAAAATAAAGAGAGGGTAAGAAATATTGAATTAAAGGACAGAGATAAAAGAGACAGAAAGAAAAAGTAAAAAAATAAAAATGTAAAAATTTAACATTTTTGAAAATGTCCAACAACAATTAAAATCTGAAGGAATGAGACTCCACACATATAAAAGTAAATTTTCAGTGCCAGAGCGGCTGTTTATCAGTCATTAAGACTTACCATACCGTTAAAAGTTTGCTTAGACTTAAAAAACTTGACGTACCTTTTTTTGGTGAGATTATTTTGTATCCATCAGGACAGTAGAGGAACTTCACGCTGTTATATTCATTTTAATGGTGAGTCAGCCGGCGAGACGCAGTTCTCGCAAAGCTTACAAAGGAGCAGGGCATCTGGTAGAGGAACTTCCGGATTTCCACGCTTAACTGCGTATGTGCAGTCGCTGTAAGTTGCTGTACCAGATGCACTGAAATAACGGCGAGCCCTGTTAGCCTCGCCGTCATTTTCAGAGCAAAATCCGGCCCATTGTTCAACAAAGTGTGTTCTTATTTTAGATTTACAGCATTTATAATTTTTCTGTTTATGTCTACAAGTAGGGGGTCATCTTCCAAGTACGCACTGGCGGAAGGGAACTTCGCTCGCTGGCAGTGCATATCGGAAAATTACCCCTGTAGACTTATGCAACGCAGGTGTGCAAATCCAGATTTGCTTCAAGTTAAGGCCCTGGAAGTTAAAGGCTGTCTTTCAGGTTAGGTTGCATTTATAGTGCAACTTAAATCTTTAGCCAATATTATCAACTCGGGGAAAGAATAGGTACAGAGGATGATCAATGTATTATTTTAGTGCTTTGTTCTCATTTACCACTTCAATATTCCTAGTTAATAATGATAAGATCCACACTTCTTAATTCTGGTCCTTGTAGAGTACTTTATTATATGATAATTTCCATCCCTAAGTATGCCCCCCTCTGTGTTATTCTTTGCTCCAGGGAAAGTTATTTGGATGTTCTGTTGAATACAATTCTATCCTGTTAAAAATGCACTGCAATCAAATTTGAAGCTTCAGTATTTATATCCATGAAAATCCTTCATAAAGTCTTAACTTGGAATTAATGTGTGGTCAGAAAAGCTATTGGGCATTCTCCTCTGTGATTTGAAAAGAGAGCAGTAATGGGCTTGGAAATGACTTGCGTTAGTGCTCATAAAAGAAGTATGAACTGATAGTATAGTACCTTGGGCATTGTTATATTAAAACTTAGTTGCTTGGAAAACATTGCACATGAGACAAAGCAAAATGAAACATCTCCACAAGGTATTTTCACACCATGCAGAAAGTACTGGCAATTGCTCAAAAGTAATAATTTTATTTGATTGTAAGGATATTATTTGTCTTGAAAGGGTATAAAAGATAATTAGGAAGCTGGCTTTGTTTTCTTTGGAAAAGAGGTAGCTTCATGGTAACCTAATTAAAGTTTTCAAGGTTTGGAAGGGAATTAACAGAGCGATGAAGGGTTCAAATACCAGGGGACACAAGGCTCTCACCCTCTCAAGGCTGACCAACTTCCATGGGACTTCAACATGGATCATCCCCAGATCCTTTTGAGTTTGATGTCTAGAACATCAAGGTGGCTGGCATGTTGCAATCTGTAGTGCATAGGTCCTTCCACTCTGCTGCAGGTAAATGTCTGTCAAATGGCTGATGTGGAAATTCAAAGATTTGGAAAGATAGATGTTGTTAGGTATTACCTGGCAGCTCATATATCC
Source organism: Heptranchias perlo (assembly GCF_035084215.1). Taxonomy (NCBI): domain Eukaryota; kingdom Metazoa; phylum Chordata; class Chondrichthyes; order Hexanchiformes; family Hexanchidae; genus Heptranchias; species Heptranchias perlo. The sequence goes on along the minus strand of NC_090345.1, from coordinate 16,175,084 downwards.
AAGATTAGGTACCTACCTTGATTGGGTTGCAGAGGGAAGCAGTTGTTGCTAATGTTTTGCACCTCCAACTTGTAGAACCAACTTTCAATAAACTATAATGTGGTCCAAGATGTGCTCAAAAGAATGATGGTAATGCACTCACACATGTTATGATGTATTGTGCTGCTCACCATAATGCTAAGGAGAATTCCTGGTACCTGTTGTCTGCCTAGTGAGGGCTCAAACTTTCAGTTATTTATTGATTAACTAGTGACTATCCTACTTAGGGTTGGGTTTTTCCAAGATGACATGCCTGGTGATGGAAGATTGGAACAGTAGAAGATAGGTGAGCCAAGCATGTTGCAGTATGCCAGGGCACGGTTGATGATTGACCAGCCAGCTTTGCTCACTGATGGGAAATGGCAGGATAGGCCTATTACTGGGGTCTGGGATTCCTCCCACTCACTCCAGATAATCCTGCAAATGAGTGCCCTAATGGGTACGGCTTTGCTATCTGAAAAAAGAAGAGAAATTTAGCACTGGCCTGCACTAGTAAGCAGCGTAGCTTTAGTTGGTTAAACTCCAGCGGTACCCACAATCACACTTCATGCCTTAGCTGTTGCCAAACTGTGCCTACGTTCTCTGGGCTGAGATGAACAGGGTGTGCCCCTATGGGGACTGAGTGGGCACTCCACATCAAGCAAATGGAAACTCTATTTAAGTGGATTTTTCAGTAGTTTGCTTCGGATACTCCTAAGCATTGTGATGGGCTTTTTTTTGGTGTAGGTCACTTGGCTGACCAAACAGAAGTAACTTTTTACTGTTTATATCTATTGTATAGATAAAATACATTTCAGCGACTGATGGCTTGTAACACATATTGATGTAGCTTTTAGCTTTTGCCACGGAGTGGCTTATTTTTCATAAACCCCACTGACCTCTGGCATATATCCTCTTTTATGTATATGCAAATTGATGTAATTTGATGTCTATTTGTTACTGGGATCATGACCTATAATGAATAATGTAATTAGTACATAATATTCAAAAGCTACCCTACCACTTTTTCAAGTATTTCTTTTATCTAGCCTGCATCAAAATTGCATAGCAGAAGCACACGCTTCCTGTAAAATTACCAACGAATCTGTTTATTTTCCCCTTGAAGAGTTGAGACCCCAGCTAATTTCCCAACTGCCTGAAATTCCCCAACACCATGTAGTTTGTGGTTATTTTAAGTGCGGCACTCTGTCTCATACAGTCTGTTCAAAATACAGAGACACTGCTGCAACTGACATTCCATTGGTTTTTGAGGTATATGTATATCAATTTAATCATATCTGATTGAAACAATTGTGTTAGTGGCTTTAGTGAGGTTGAACACAGGGAAAACAGAGAAGGGGAATTTAAATTCTGATAACGATCCCATGAATTGAATGGGCTCTGGATATATGACATGGCAATATTAAAATTGAAAATCCCAGGTCCAGAAAGTGGATACTCAAAGATCCTAGTTATTTAATCTTTGCAACAGTAATACATTTTCAACAACTAAGAGTGTAAACCCAATTTGGAGCAATAAATCACACCACTGCCAGGCCTCAAGCACCAAACTTGGGAAGCACTATGTTTGCCTTTGCGAGCAGGTTTTTGCTCTTGAGAAGGTGATTCAAAATATTGGTGCTTGAGGCCTGGCAGTGGTGTGATTTATTGCTCCAAATTGGGTTTACACTCTTAGTTGTTGAAAATGTATTACTGTTGCAAAGATTAAATAACTAGGATCTTTGAGTATCCACTTTCTGGACCTGGGATTTTCAATTTTAATATTGCCATGTCATATATCCAGAGCCCATTCAATTCATGGGATCGTTATCAGAATTTAAATTCCCCTTCTCTGTTTTCCCTGTGTTCAACCTCACTAAAGCCACTAACACAATTGTTTCAATCAGATATGATTAAATTGATATACATATACCTCAAAAACCATTCAAGTCCATCTACTCAGAGGAAAGTCAGCATGTCATTATGTAAATTTTTGCTGACAACAAAAATTTGCGATGTTCAGTCTCATTCAAACTGAGATAATTATCAGAACTTTTCAATATGCTAAAAATTCAAGGTTAGTTTGCTTAGTTTATTTTATGCCCTCGTAATCCAAGTTGTTATAAATATAAACATTCATCATACTTCATATTTAAATGTAATCCATTGACTCTCATAAGATTTCTCTTCCTCTGAGTGAATTCATAATTTAGTAAGATAGAGCAGACACAGTAATTAGAAAATGCAGTCTCCACAAATCTTAGAGAAAATATAAGGTACACAGTGCAAAATGCACAGAAGTGCATTACCAACAGCAAGCTGTATCTGTCAGATATGTCACAAAGAATTAGCCTGCAGCAGTTGAATCTAATAATGGTTAATGGTTGTTGTGCAAAAGTATGCTTTTAGCAAGCATTACTGCTTACTGTTTTGGCAATTAGGTCATATAATGTGATTAACATATCTATTAATGTGAGATAATGCCTCCGGTTCATTGCAGAGTACAATATATGGCCACTCCTATGACTCAAGGTGGTGCACTATCATTTCTCCCAGTGTAGCAGTCATTATGCATATAATGTTTGACATCTCACCAGAGATATTACTTAATTGTCTCATTCATCCGCATTCTTATCTAACAGAGTTTAAAATGGGAAAGAAGAGCGGAGTCTCTTGATAAGGTAAAACCTTTCATGCATGTCAAGCCATTTTTTTCAATGTCCCATTATTTCGCATGAGATAACATATTGCCTGAAATTATTTCCATGGAAAATATAATCATAAAAAAGCTCAAATGTAAAAGAACAAATAAGGCATTATTGAAGGGAAGCCAAATTGGCCCAAGGAAATAACGGCATAATTCTAGTAACAAATCATTGAATACATGGACAAGACAACTGAATGGGATATTATTGTTACTACTGAGTATCTAATACTCAGTCCATTGTGGAAAGCAATTCCCAGATCTAAATTAACAGTTGATACACAATTACACTATGATAATGGTTTGTAATAGCTGGGTTGGTTTGGACCAAACCAAATATTCAAATCATTCGTTCCAAGTTTATATATGGAAGGAGTCAGCCAAGCACATTCGTTATCATTGTATAATTGGAGACTATGAGGTAGATTTTGACTGCGGGCAGATTTCGGGCAGCCAGCTGGTGGCAAGTGGGAATCGAGCGGGAACGGGGTGATAATTCTTTGCACACTCGGGCGGGATGGATTAAAATTCTCCCTAAGAAGTTTCATTAAACACAAACTACTTAGGAGATTTTCAAAGACATTTGTGTTAAACTTTCAACATTTCTTGATATTGTACATCATGCTGTTCCAGGTGAGTAAAATAAAGTTTTAAGAAAACTAACTTACATAAGAATTCCATAATTAACCAAGTTAACATCTGGGATTAGATTCCAAAACATGTTGCTAATAATTTTATTCTTGTAGCTAGAGTTTTGTTACTGGAAAGCTGCTCCTTTAAGGCAAGAATAAATGCTTAACCGAATTGAAAATCCAAAGTGGACCAGATTTTGGACCTAGCTGATCTACATACAGAGCTGGCCAAACAAGCTGCTGGCAATGACTGAGTTATGGGGGAGCAATTCTTCTTTTACTGAAAAACAGGAGAACATCTATTTTTTCTCTATGATTAATAACTTGAAATCGTTTTCTTAGCAATTTAATTTTCCAACGCCATGACTTGCTGTAATTTTGTTAAGAGGTTGTTAGCAGGTTTGTTAAAAGAGGAATTTCACCCAAATATCTGCTTTTATGCTTTTGATCATGAGCTAAAGGATATCCTGCAGGTGTTTTTAATTCTTCAATAATGGGACCTAAAATACAACAGAAATGTATTTTATAGATTAAGATGATATAACATATATATATATACCTACACATGTATTTACAATATGTGTGATCATATAACCAATAATTAATTAATGACATTGCTTTTGATATTTGAGGAGATATTATGGACCACTTTGTAATGATGTTTGCTGTTGTTTTGAAAAAATACTCTCAGCCAGCAGTCCAATGAAGAAATCAAGATAAATTGAATTGCACATAGAACATAAGATTGATTAACAGATGCATTATAGATGTGTTAACCAAAAGAAATACAATTTAGAACCATTAATGTCTCTATTGCCGAAGTTTTAGCCTCTCCATTCTTTACTGCAATACCCTATTACATGAGACACTGCACACAAAAGGCAGGGCATAAAGGAAATGGAAAAAAAGTACAGTTTGTTTTAATTTTAACAAAAATAGAATATCAAACACATGACATTTATACAAATTCTTCCCAGAAATCATCCTTGGGGTTATATATTTGTAGCAATCATGCATAAATACTGATGAATACAATAATTATTTTATCTGGAGTCAACAGTCTTTGTATTGGGGTAAGGCATGATTTTGAAAGCAGATAATAAAAATTGATATACATACAACATCTAGATAGAGGCAATAACTGGGATTTTACAATTAACCCCACGTGAAAACTGAGTTGCAATTCTACCCAAGAATGCGAGTGGACGCCATGCTGAATGGTCTGGTTGGTTTTGAAAAACTAGTCGACGAAGAAGACATTTGTGCCTCATGGTGAGAAAAATAAACTTCTTTTATTAGGACAAGTAGAAAGATATTTCAGATGAACAAAATAACATTATTGAGTTGGAAAGGAAGAACTTACTTCAGAGGTCTCTTAAAATGTCTGAAAATATCTCACATCCAATAAGTTACTTTTTGAAGTGCAGCCACCGTTATTATGTACAGCAGCCAACCTGCATACAGCAAGATCTCACAAAAGACAAGTTAAATGAATGACCAGTTAATCTGTTTTTAGTGGCACTTGATTCAAGGAAGGATGTTATCCAGAACTCCATGCTCTTTTTTAAATAATGCCATCCACCTGCAGACAGCGTTTCAGTTTAACATCTCATCTAAAATACAAATCTTTAACAATGGAAACTCCCTCAGTACTCAGGAGTGTCAGTCTAGTTTGTGTGCTCAAGTCCTGGAATAGGGTTAGAACCCACAACTTCTGACTCAGAGGCAATAATGCAACCAAATAAGCTAAGCTAAGTAGAAAAGGAAAAAAACGTGTAGTGTTTTTAGGGTTTCTTATAATCCACTACCAAACAATTAAGAAATAATAACTGTATTTATTATAGTTTTAAACAACTTCACTTTCAGCAGCTTATTACCAACTTTCAAAGCACACTAAATTACATGATAAGTACATGAGGGAGAAAGGAATAGAAGGATATGTTGATAGGGTGAGATGAAGTAAGATGGGAGGAGCCTTTTGTCGAGCATAAACACCAACATAGACCTATTGGGCCGAAAGGCCTGTTTCTGTGCTATAAATTTTATGTAATTCTATGTAATACTCCAATCTAGTTCTAACAGGTTGCTAATAGTTGCAATATTGATACAGCATTTACAGTTGTCACGGGAACATCTCTAAATTTATGAATTTACTACCATTGGTATTCAATGTACAGGGATGGGCATTCGATCACAATTTTGCATTTTTTTTTGCATATCCCGACAGCCAGGCATTCAACCTTGCGGCTCAGATCCAAGGCCTCCTCCTCCACCTCTGTCAGGGGCACTATTTGTGGTGTCCCCCCTCCAGTCCTTCTTCTCTCCTGTGTATTTTGCACTCTCTTCTCCTACAAGGGAAGAAAGAACAGACGTGTGAGTGAGTGAGGGTGATGTGGTCACCCGATGGATGCATTGCTTTGGTTGAGGCTGCCAATGAAAGAGATGCATCAGAGGGTGACTATCAGACAGATTGATCACATTGCATCAGGATTGAGTGGGAGTGGTGGGTTCACAAATGGGGAGGAAGTGCACAGAAAGTGAAGGTAAGTTGATGATGAGACTTAAGTGGGTGTGAGGAGTGATGCGATGGATAGGCTTGGCAAGACAGAGTGAGAGGGGGGGTAATGTACACCATAGGATGTAGGTGAATCAGTAATTGTACTCACTTTTCCTGACCTGGTTAGGTCATTAAAGCACTTCCTGTACTGTACCCACGACCTTGCCACAGTGCTTCTGCTGCTCAGCTCCTCTGCCACCTCGAGCTGGGCCTTCTTGGTGGCAGAGGCAGGGTGCTTCCTCCAATCAGCCGGGTACAGTATGTCCCTCCTGCTCCTCACACCAACTAGTAGCAACTCAAGTGAAGAGTCGTTAAACTGGGGTGCTGCCTTAGTCCTTTGGTGATCCATATCTGTAAATTTGTCGTTTCTGCCTCAAAATCCATGGTTGCAATGGCCCTTTAAATACTCCAGTTCCCAGCACATCATTCGGGTGCGCAGTACGCCCTCTGCGCACCGTGGAGACGCAAAACATCGTAAGTTATATTAAGGGCCTTCAATTGAGTTGCGTTCGCTCGAGCCAACGCATGCAACATTTTTCTGGGTTATCCGAGCGATTATTCACCCCCCCCCACCTTGCTGAGTTCCCGCTGTCCTGTTAAAATTATGCCTTATAATTCTGTATCCTTACACATGGAGTAGTGTCAGTCTCCCATTTTGTGTGATCCTTCCTGTGGAAAAGCACCAGGTGACCTGGTTGAAATTGGAAGCTCACTGTGTTCAGAATCATTGGTGTAACTTGTACAAATGCACAGAAGTTTGGAGCAGTAGAATTGTTAAAACACACCCACAGTGTAGGACCACTGGGGAACTGGTGATGTATCTCCACCAACGAAGAGAATGAATAAAAAGAAGAAAAGAAGAAAAAGGCTGAAAGAAAGAAAGGCAGAAAGAAAGAAAGAAAGCAAGTCTTGCATTTATATAGTGCATTTCAGGACATCCCAAAGCACTTTGCAACCAATGAAGTACTTTTGAAGTGTAGTCACTGCTATAATGTAGGAAATGCGGCAGTCAAGGACCCACAAGTAGCAATGAGATAATGACCAAATAAACTGTTATAGTGATGTTGGTTGAGGGATAAATATTGGTCAGAATGCTGGGGAGAACCCCACTGCTCTTCTTCAAATAGTGTCATAGCAGCACTCCCTCAGTACTTCACTGGAGTGTCAGCCTTGATTATACGCTCAAGTCTCTGGAGTGGGACTTCAACCCACAACCTTCTGACTCAAAGGTGAGTCAGTGGTCCATCAGCCCTATTCCCTCATGAACCATGTACAATTTCTATACTCTGGATTCTACCAAAACTATTCAATCTTCTGCGGGAGGCAATCCACCACAAGTAAACCACCAAGAAAGTAAAGCTGTGGGAAACATCTCCTTGACTTAAAGCTAATCAATAAAAACTGGAGAATATTAATCCAATTTCACAACTCACACCATCCAATTCGAGCCAGGAACATTCCACAGACATCACACCTATTCATTCAGAAGCACAGAAATCATCATGCTCAGTAGAATATTTAATTATCCACATGTACATTTCCAGCGGGAGAGTGGCTTCAGTGGGTAAGACCAGTGATAATGTGTTCGTGTGTGAGAGAGGAGAGAAGATGAGAAATAAGGGAAGAGAGAAACAGAAGGGAAGGAAGAAAGTGACATAGAAACAAGGGAAGAAAAGAGACAAATATTTTTCAGCCTTACCAGTATCAGTATCCTGAAAGGGGGCAGCGTGACAGTTGTTTTTCCTGGAGCCGGTTGTTAAAAAAAATGTTGTGAATTACCGAATTAGATGGTTTAAGATTTATTTTCTTGGTTGACATTGTCTGAATGATTCGTGAGCAAATGTGGGCCTAAAAATATAAAAATAAAGTAGAATTTTGCCCCAGCACTTCAAGATTTTGCTGCAGCTAAATGAGATGCTTCCACTCCTGCTGCAAGTAGCCACATGATTCATCACATTTAATAACATTAAGAATATTAAACTGTTAGAGATTGGATTTGTCTTACATTTAGATACATCTAAAGGCAAATAAAGTTATCATCCATTTGCTGGTGCTTTCTAATTTAATACGAATGATTATTTTCAATTTCAGAAAAATAGGAACTATCTTTCAGTTATTCAGCTCTTTAAGAAGAAAACGACATAGAAAACACCACATAGCCTCAAAATGGAGTTATGGTCACTTCACAATAGAGTGGCTGAAAATGACCCATCTCTAAGTTAACACTTGTAGTCTGTTTCAGTTGAAAAACATGACTTTAAAGGAGTAATTTTGTAATTCCGTTTGGCCCAAAAAATATCAGGTTCAATTGGTATTTCACCACACAATTGCAATAAATAAAAGTATTCATTAATGTTCCCAAATTTGACTTAATTTCCTCAATTTTTAGAAGCAATGGGTAAAATTATTGGGCGCTAAATTGGGCCGTGTAGCGCCCATTGTTTCGGCGCTATGTAGCCTCTTGAGGTGCCAAGATGGCGTCTTGGCTGGACACGCACGTTTCCAGCATGACGTGCGCCGGACACCATCTTGGTATAGGAGTTAGCTCATGTGCAAATACTGGACGTCGGCTGCATGTAAAGTAAAGAGAAAATGGATACAATCAGTGTGCAACGCTGATTTAAAGTGATAGAAACCATTTTGGCACTTAACGCTCAGCTCAATGCACAGTTTTAACCCCGACCATCTGAATGTGTCTGAGAGTGCCTGGAGGACCCCCCATGAGCACTATTTAAAGGGACCATGCAAGATTTACAGGTTAGTGGCTGGATTATTGCTTCTGGCTGCCGAGACATTTGTAACTGTATTTAGAGGTCTCCTATACTTGAATACTAGAACGCGGGGAAATAGCCTAACATTTAGAGCCAGGAAGTGCAGGAGTGAATTTGGGAAATGCTTCTACACGCAAAGGGTGGGAGAAGTTTGGAACGCTCTTCTGCAAACGGCAGTTGATGCTAGCTCAATTGTGAATTCTAAATCTGAGATTGAGAGATTTCTGTGAACCAAGGGTATTAAGGGATATTGGGCTTAGGTGGGTATATGGAGTTAGGTCACAGGTGCTGCCTCCTGATATGCACCACCTTCTGCTGCAAAAAAGCGGGACATGTATCTGGTGATATGCCAGACATGGTTGAATAGCTGCCAGTGTGTGTGGCCTGTGAATTGTGGGTGGGTGGCTTGCAACAGTGGTAATGTATAAGGGTGAGAGGAAGCATCTGATTGGAAGAGTTGAGTACTGATGGAAAGGGCTTGTTGGTATGTGGGGGATGGGAGGTATAGTGCGTGGAGCTGTGGATACGGCTAGTGGTGCAGTTGGTAGGAGACACCACTTGACAGTTGACCTGACTCACCTTGATCACTCGTGTCAAAGCATTGAACTTCTTCCTGCACTACATCCATGTTCGTGGTGCTATGCGCGTGGCTCTACTGTCCCCCACTGCCTTTTGGGCATATGTATGGAGGGCCACTTGTCACCATCCCCCCCCCCCACCCCACTGTGGTTATAGGATGTCCTTCCTTCTGTCCACCTCTTGCACCAAGGCCTCTAGTGCATCATCAGAGTACCTTGATGCACATACTCTTGCAGGCCTGATGTGGGATTTAGTAATGCACAACCTTTATTTAATGTTTGAACATAATTCATCAGTGTGTAAACATAGGGACAGGACCTGCATCTGTGTTTTACGTGCATGAAGTTTGATCTCCGTTCAGACTCCGTGCAGACAGTAGACTTATTTTTAGCAAATAACAGGAACCGTCTACCTTTAAGACATTTTAAGAGACATTCTCCCTTTAAGAGATTGGGGCTCCCCCTGCTGGTGGAAAGTGCAAATTGCATCGAATCGATGTTCAAGGCCTGGATTTGAACACAGCTTGCAAATGAGTACCGAGGCTGGACGAAGTTCTCGTCCTGCCTGCGCAGGAGCCACTGGGCACGGGTTAATAGCAGATCATGCTACCTACGCCCAATAATAGGCCCTATCAAATTTTTTCCCCCATACAATTTTATAACATGGAAGGAGGCCATTCAGCCCAGCAGATATGTACTGGGGTATCTGAAAGACATCCACTTAGTCCCTTTCCTCTGCCCTTACCCCATACACGTTTAAATGTTCTTTTTTCAAATATTTAGCCGCTTCCCTCTTAAAAGCTATTATGGATTCTGCTTCCACCACTGTTTCTTATAGGCCATTTCTAATAATCCTCTACATAATAAAAAATATCTCCTAACCTCTTCCTTTGTTCTTTTGGTGATGATCTCAAATTTATGACATCTAGTTAGTGACTCACCAACCAGTGGAAATAGTTTTTAATAATTTAATTTATCAAAATCGCTCATGATTTTAATCACCTCTATTAGATTTCCTTCTTTACCACTTTGTTCTAATGAAAAAAGCTCCAGTTTCTCTAGTGTCTCTTCACAACTAAAGCCTCTCATCCCTGGTGTCATCTTAATGAATCCCATCTGCATCCTCTCCATTGCCTTGACATCTTTTCAAAAGTAAGGCACCTAAAATTGGACACAATACTCTGTGTGTGGCCGAACCAATGATTTGTAAACATTTAGCATTACCTCTTTGCTTTTCTACTGTAAGCCCCTATTTATAAAACCTAGGATCCCATACGCTTTCTTTTAATAGTTTTATCAACTTGTTCACCCACTTTTAAAGATTTGTGTATCTGAATCCCCAAGTTTCTCTGCTTTTAAAATTTTACCATTTAGTGTGGATGTCCTCTACTTATTCTTTCTCCCAAATTGTAACACCTCACATTTCTCTGTTAAATTTCATGGCTAAGAAATTGGATTGTGCAGCCAAAAAACTGGCACTGAAGAGTTGGATATAGCATGAGGGTGTTCATTCCTCACTGGGAGAGTGCTCCATGCCAAATTGTTCAGGGTGCCCGGAGTCGTCATGGGCGCACGCCTGAAATCAGCATTGGGCATATTTCTTTTACAACAATCCAGCAGCTTTGATGGTCATTTTTTCTGATGATCTGTTGATTTCAATTTCACAATTTGCCACGGTGGGATTTGAACACACAGGGCTCAATTTTCAAATTAAAAAATAGGTGGGTTGGGGGCGGAGGGGAATTGAAAATTGCCACCATTTCAGACCTGCCCCCCACCTGCCTCCAACCGGCCCATTTCCGGTTTTCACCGGGGCTGACAAGGGACAGGCGACCAACCTGCTCCCAGGAGGCGGGTCGGGTCTTAAAACCTTTCAAGGAGGCTTCAGGCCACCATTTTTCTCCAATTCCCGATTTCAACCCCGGGGGAAGGGGGCCGGGAATCCCGGGCCTTCTGCTTTATGCCTTGTGAAAGGAGGTGAGAAGGCCCGAGACTAACAGGTAGCTGCCTAGAAAGGCACAGCTTGTGGGCCCGGAGGAGCAGGTGTGCTTCCCCCAGGCCCAACAAGCCGACCTGCAACGACCCTCTAACGATCGCGGACCCCCGACTCCAGATCGTGGACCCGCCCCGATCGCGGACCCCCCTGATCACGGAACTCCGACCCTCCCCAATCGCAGACCCCCGATCCCCCGATCGCAGACCCCTGACTCCGATCACGGACCCCTCCAATCGTGGACCCCCTCAACCCCGACCCTCCCCCCGGCCCCAATCCTTCCCCTCTGACCCCCGACCCCAATCCTCCCCCCCACTCCGATCCTCCCATCCTGACCTCGATCCTCCCTCCCACTCAATGATCACGGACCCCCGATCCCACCCCCCATGACTCGCGACCCCCATGCCCACCTATGCACACCCATGCCCCCCGTGCCGCCCCCTCCATCCATACAAACAAAGACTTACCTGCAGACTTACCTGAAGACGTCCTCTCCCTGGCTGGTCTCCCATCCGACTGAGACCAGCTTGTCAATCAGCCAGTCAGTCGGACAGGAAACCGACAAAAAAAATAAAAGACGTTCTTACGTCAAAATCGTGAGGACTCCAGGAAACCCGTACTAATGGGTTTCCCGACCTCAATTTGACCCCCTTGCTCCCTTCTCGGGTCCATTTTAAAATCACCCCCCGACCTCTGGGTTGCTAGTCCAGTACCATAGCCATTACACTACCATGCTTAAAATGATCCCAGTATGCATTATATCCCCGAGCTGAAGTAACAGTTGTGTTATCAACTGAAAAAAGGATGCGAGTTTATTGAGCAAAAGTGAAGCTATTGGCCCAGAATTTGCTGGGAAAATAACAGCGAGTTTAATGCGCACGCCATTATTAATGTGTAAAAAACCCAGAAACTTGTGGCGAGGAAGAGATACGCCGTGATTTGCAAATCGCCATAAATCGCTGGACAATTTGCGCCACTCGACCATTTGCCTCACAAAAACTGGAGCGCACCGTCAACTTCCCCATGAGTTTCAAGAAATGTAATTCCGTAAGGACCCTTTTAATGACGAGATTTATGTTCCTTCACTGCCACTCAAACTCAGAGGCCCAGAAAGGGAACAGTTGAAACTGTGGAGTCACACTCCTGGACGTAGTAAATTGTTTCTAGAAGTTTTTAAAATTTAAAATTTTAAAATGTTTTTCTTACTTTTCCTTTCCCTCTCTTTATTTCTCTTTCTGTATCTAATTGGACCCTAATTCAATCTATTTTCTTCTCCGCCGTTCTTCTGTTTCTTTCTCTGTCCTTAAAATTAATTGGTTAAGGAGATAGACTGTTGGTCCCTGTTGTTCACTAAGGTCCCAGATGCCCCGTTGGCCCCATTATCAACTCGCACTTACAGCAATTAGTGGCTCAAAAAATTTTCGAGCTGAAGGGTGAGGAATAAAATCTAACTCACGGGGCATGCCACGAGATGCCCCACTCCAGCAAATTCTGGGCCATTATCTCGAAGGACAGTGGAAAGCGATAATGAAAATAATTTTAAAACTTGCTGTGGTTTTGCGTTGAAGTGGGATTCTAAGGTACTTAAGAACATCTACAATAACTGCTGTAGAAATCAAATTAAATAAATTGCCACAATGGACATGGATCATATAAAACACTGTGTTATTCATAATGGAATACAGTTTCCAGTCTAGAACAACCTTTCAAATGATTCATTTTACATTAATCTGACACTGGAGTGCTATTTCATATTTTGCACTTATCATTAACTGGTATATAAGGAATGAAAGTATTCTGAATTGCAATTAGCATCACTTTCAGAACTAGTCAGTGTGTGGGTGGTTGTCTCTTAAGACAACAACAACTTGCATTTATATAACGCGTTTAATGTAGTAAAACATCCCAAGGAGCTTTACAGGAGCGTTATCAAACAAATTTTGACACTGAGCCACGTAAGGAGATATTGGGACAGGTGATCAAAAGCTTGGTCAAAGAGGTAGGTCTTAAGGAGCATCTTAAAGGAAGAGAGAGAGGTAGAGAGGGAGAGAGGTTTAGGGGTGGAATTCCAGAGCTTAGGGTCTAGGCAGCTGAAGGCATGGCTGCCAATGGTGGAGCGATGAAAATTGGTAATGTGCAAGAGGCCAGAATTGGAAGAGTGCAGAGATCTCGGAGGGTTGTAGGGCTGGAGGAGGTTAGAGATATGGAGAGATTTGAAAACAAGGATGAGAATTTTAAAATCGAGGTATTGCCGGACCGGGAGCCAAAGCAGGTCAGCGAGCACAGGGGTGATGGGTGAATGGGACTTGGTGCGAGTTAGGATATGGGCAGCAGAGTTTTGGATGAGTTCAAGTTTATGGAGGGTGCAAGGTGAGAGGCTGGCCAGGAGAGCATTGGAATAGAGCAGATATTTGGAAATTTTTACACACATTGAATTGAAATATTTCTGCAAGAAGTTTGGAGTTAAAATATGCAACATTTTTATTCTGCATCTAGATTAACCAATGCTGCAATCAGTGGTTCTATATTGTTGAGCTGGAGTAAAGGGAGCTTTATGTTGTATTTTTGTATGCTATACCTGCTCAGGGAATGCTTGATGTTCCATTTCCCTGCAGTAACACCCATCACAAGGTGAGCACAACATTCACTGGGGAAAAAAGGCAACTCAGTGAAATCAACAAAGAGTATTACGGGTGTAATAATTCTTTGATTAATTAGGTTGTTACATAAGGTTAAATCTCATGGGATCCAAGGTGAGGTAGCCAATTGGATACAAAATTGGCTTGACGACAGAAGACAGAGGGTGGTTGTCGAGGGTTGTTTTTCAAACTGGATGCCTGTGTCCAGCGGTGTGCCTCAGGGATCGGTGCTGGGTCCGCTGTTATTTGTTATTTATATTAATGATTTGGATGAGAATTTAGGAGGCATGGTTAGTAAGTTTGCAGATGACACCAAGATTGGTGGCATTGTGGACAGTGAAGAAGGTTATCTAGGATTGCAACGGGATCTTGATAAATTGGGCCAGTGGGCTGATGAATGGCAGATGGAGTTTAATTTAGATAAATGTGAGGTGATGCATTTTGGTAGATCGAATCGGGCCAGGACCTACTCCGTTAATGGTAGGGCGTTGGGGAGAGTTATCGAACAAAGAGATCTAGGAGTACAGATTCATAGCTCCTTGAAAGTGGTGTCACAGGTGGATAGGGTGGTGAAGAAGGCATTCAGCATGCTTGGTTTCATTGGTCAGAACATTGAATGCAGGAGTTGGGATGTCTTGTTGAAGTTGTACAGGGCATTGGTGAGGCCACACTTGGAGTACTGTGTACAGTTCTGGTCACCCTATTATAGAAAGGATATTATTAAACTAGAAAGAGTGCAGAAAAGATTTACTAGGATGCTACCGGGACTTGATGGTTTGACTTACAGGGAGAGGTTAGACAGACTGGGACTTTATTCCCTGGAGAGTAGGAGGTTAAGGGGTGATCTTATAGAAGTCTATAAAATAATGAGGGGCATCGATAAGGTCGATAGTCAAAATCTTTTCCCAAAGGTAGGGGAGTCTATAACGAGGGGGCACAGATTTAAGGTGAGAGGGGAGAGATACAAAAGGATCCAGAGGGGCAATTTTTTCACTCAAAGGGTGGTGAGTGTCTGGAACGAGCTGCCAGAGGCAGTAGTAGAGGCGGGTACAATTTTGTCTTTTAAAAAGCATTTGGACAGTTACATGGGGAAGATGGGTATCGAGGGATATGGGCCAAGTGCAGGCAATTGGGACTAGCTTCGTGGTATAAACTGGGCGACATGGACATGTTGGGCCGAAGGGTCTGTTTCCATGTTGTAACTTCTATGATTCTATGATTCTATGAATAGCCTTAAATATTTTGAGCCCAAAATTTCTGGGAAGGGGGACGGTGCAAATCAGGCATTTCTCGTGCAGGGGGAGGAACCTGCATTTGGGAAGGGCCCTAGATCTGCCTGGGTTACTGCCCCATTTCTGCAACATCAACAAATTCCAGTGGAATTGGGAGCAAACTGAAGAGGTGGCCGTCTCTTACCAGAACAGTCATGCAAATAATGCATTGTCCTAAATTCCACTATTTCCACCTTCCCATTCACTCTTCCATAGAATGCCGATGGAAAGCAAGAGTTCTTGCCAGGACCAGCTGATCAAGGTGGAAGGGATTTCTTAAAGGTGAACTTCTGCATAACTATGCATTGCCTGTATTGGTTTAGAATCTTTTTTTGTGCACATTTAAAGAATTCTGCAACAACTTTCCTTCCACGTGGAGAGGGTGCTCACACAAGAGCATTAGTGAAACATCAATTAAGATTGCAATATGTGGTTCCTTGTGCGAATTTCATTATACATGATCTACATTTTGGAGGAGGAAGAGAAGGAGATACAGCAGCAGGAGACCAAATGGGAAACAAGGCTTTTATCAGCAGCATCAAAGAGAACCAGACCCTCCCAATGGTACCCAGCCAGCTGGATATATTGACCCAGATGGTCTTTCCTAAATATTTCTAAGGCGTTGTGTCTCAGGATACTGCAATTCAGCCAAAAAGTTCTGGAGTAGCTGTAAGGTGTTCCGTTCCCTTCCGCCTTACACCGGTTCTTGGACCTCGGAATTACAAGAACAAAATTGTACGCGACAAACAGGCTTTGGCTGAACCCAAACTTGTTAGTTTATTAGACCAACAAAACCCCAGTACAAACCTTTCTATGATTTGACTGAAACTTACAATCACCCATGCAGCTAGTCGTTACCGATGCTGATCACAGGCCTGGACCTGGAAATGATCGGTTTCCATCCTTCTTCCCTTGACTGCAGCCTCCATAGTGCAAACCCCTTAGTGGTTTGCCTGGAACTTACAATCACCCACGTGGCTGGTCGTTATCGATGTTGATTTAGGCCTGGATCTGGAGGTGACTAGTCTCCATCCGCTTTCACCTGACTGCAGCCTTCACATTCTGCTGTTGAACCTTCTTACAGTTTTCCAGTCATGCAAACCCCCACCTGGGCCTCATCTGTGGTTTCAGCTATCAATCTTTTGGATTGCTTGACATTCACACCTCTTCATCTGGGCATCACGGTGATTCAAAACTCCTTAGTTGTGCAGAGCTGTGAGGTCTAGAGACAACTCCTTATCTCCTCCCCCGCTACCTGCACAGCATCAGAACAATGCGGTATTCCTCACTGTGATGGGCCCTTGACTCACAGCATTGTTCAGGTGTGAAAGGCTTTCCGTTCTTGTCCGAGACTGAGCATGGTTCAGAGGCTCAGTTTGATTATACTTTGTCTCGATGTTAATATGTCTTCGCCAGGGGATCATTGTTTGATGGTAAATGAGTCTATTAAACTTTTTTTGAACGGACACCGCGCAACAATCGCCAAACAGGAGGGTTCCCTCCCAGTCGGGGAACACTTCAGCAGTCATGGACATTCATCCACCGACCTTTGGGTAAGCGTTCTCCAAGGCGGCCTTCGAGACACACGACAACGCAAAATCGTCGAGCAGAAATTGATAGCCAAGTTCCGCACCCATGAGGACGGCCTCAACCGGGATCTTGGGTTCATGTCACGCTACACGTTACCCCACCAGCAAACAAATGTTATCTGTTTTTAATATAACGGGTCAGTTGCTGTCTTTTCTATGTTTCTACCTCTCTATCTCTGTTTTTTTTTTGTTTGTTGTTTTTTTTTTGGTGATTTGTATATTCTGTGAGACCTGGCAGGTAACACCTGTCTGTCTGCACACTGATTGCCTTGGCAACGGGCAGTTGAAAAAACTGTCTGTACTCACCAAGCATTGTTCTGTGAATTATAAATGCGATTTCATTTCGAGGATTTCATTTCACATCGTTCACCTGACGAAGGGGGAAGCCTCCGAAAGCTTGTGAATTTAAAATAAAATTGCTGGACTATAACTTGGTGTTGTAAAATTGTTTACAATCTATTAAACTGATCATGGGCTGGAGTCTCTTTGACTGGCACGTGGGGTTAACGGTTTCATATCTCGCAGCCTGTTTCATGTCTTGCAGTTTTACAGTGTTTTTACAGTATTTTCCATATTTGTAGTCTTACATAGCTAAATTCACTGATGCAGCCAGATCTTCAGACCAGGTCAACAGCACAGACTGCGTTCATAGTGATAGAAACGGTCACTACAGTACTGAACTTTTATGCAACAGGCTCCTTCCAGGCAGGGGCGGGCTAGCTCCCCCAAAAGGATTTGTTGGGTTTCTCATGGAAAAAGCAGGGGTTGGGAGGAGAGGGGGGGGGGCACCCATAATACAGTGCGATGGAACCATTCACAGGGGCGCTTGGGAAATCTCCCTATTTCCCATATGGCCAGTCTGCCCTTGCTTCCAGTGATCATTGGATACTTCTGCTAAATCAGCCAATTTACTGTATATGCTTTCACCAGACAAGTCACAAATGCCTTCTTTGTTGGGGCTGTATAGTTTATATAATTTGACAGTGGTCTCAGGCAGATGGGTGAAAGAACAATAAATTTTTATTGAGTCCCAGGATTTCCCAGGGTGCTAGGGGCCATTGAGACCACTCACATGGCAATGTGTGCCCTAAATGTCATTCCCCGAATTACATCTATCAAGCAGTTAATGTGCAATCATAAATACTGATTCTTGCACATTGATGCACATTATGCTGGGAGCTATCATGACATTTTTATACTTGAGCAATCTAGTGTCCCAGCTGTATTACAGCAGCAGGGCAAGAGCAGGGTGGCTGCTGGGTGACAAGCTATCCGCTCCTCCCCTGATTCAAGCCACCACTTTGTACGACTTCCACTGCTGCAGAAGATGCTCACATTAGAACCAGAATTTGCATAGAATGAGCCATTAGACTGCTGAAAGGACAATTCAGGTGGCTGGATAGGTCAAGGCGTGCTCTTCAGTATGCACCAAGCATAGTCTCTGGAACTGTGGTCACCTGCAGTGTCCGCCACAATTTCGCTCTCCAGAAAGACCTGGAAATCTCAGAAGAGAAAGGAGAGGTGTCAGCCTTGGCTCAGTGGTAACACCCTCATCTCTGAGTCAGAGTTCAAGTCCAACTCCACAATTCAGAGACTCGAGCACTTAATCTAGGCTAACATTTCACAATAATGCTGCACTGTCGGAGGTGCTGTCTTTTGGATGAGACGTTAAACTGAGGCCCTGTCTGCTTTCTCCAGTGGATGTAAAAGTTCCCATGGCACTATTTGAAGTAGAGCAGGGGAGTTCGTCCCGGCCAATATTTATCCCTCAACCAACATCACTAAGACAGGTTATCTGGTCATTGCTATTTGTGGGACTTTGCTGTGTGCAAATTGGCTGCCATGTTTTCCCTACATTACAACAGTTACTAAACTTCAAATGTACTTCATTGGCTGTAAAGCATTTTGCGGTGTCCTGAGGTGGTGGACGGCATTATATAAGTGCAAGTTCTTTCTTTAGATGCTGACATAGTTGATGCAGAAGACCAGGCATAGGAAGAGGATGCACTGCAAGTCTACAAGCTACAGCAGCAAGAAAACGGAAATGCAAACTGATTCATTACACCGTCTTTAATGACTAATCCTGTAGCCTGCATATGGGCTGCCTTCTCCTATCTAAGCTGGAAGAATGTAGAGTATGAACTGGCTGCAGCAGTCTCCGAATCTTGTTCCCTACAAGCTGTCAGCACTCAAAGAACAGAGGAGAATAATAACAGCTGTTTGGAAGCATGGATATGGGAAGTAAGGCTTCAGTGGACAAGCATGCATGGCAAACTGTGAGGGAACACGATTTGTAGGGTTCCATGTGAGCACAGAACTGGAGCATGGACCAAAATGTGCACTGTGAAACCTTATAGGGCGGTGACTGAACACTGAGGGCGGAGAGTGGTGCCTGATTTCTGATAGTGTCACAAAGCAGTAATGACACTTAGCTGGCAAGTTACTAACCTATGCTGCCCTTGTGAGATCATTATACATCTCCCGATGTTAGAGGGGTACCCTGGAGGTAATGCAGGTGTCATTCACTACTGTTGCCTTCCACATTACAGTCGGCTGAATTAACTGTTTTATTCCTCACCCACCCTGAGAACTGTATCCCTCTTTTGTCGAATCTCACTTAAAATGACCTCCACATGGCTTTCAAAAACATTTACGGTCTTTCTTTTGAATTCTTTTACAGGTGCCATGTCTTCTTTTCAATTGAGTTTAACCCTTTAAATGAATGCAGGCCTTTAAATCCATTCTTTTTACCCTTATTCTACCCCTCCCCTCATGTGTTTTCTGCGTTCTCACTGCCATAACTATCCTACTGCTGGTGGGACTCATTATACTATCCTGCCCAGAATTATGCAAAACAGCAGACCCCAGGATTTAGGGGGGACCAGCACTGGGGACTATCAGTGCATGAAACCCTGCTCCTCTGCATTTCTGGCAGGGGCCCAGGAATTTCAGAGGTCTTGTTTTTAACATGCAATGTTTATAATACACCTTACCACAAGTCTATAGTGAACACAGCATGCTATGCTGTATGTCCATTATGATAGATTTTCAAATAGCACAATGCACACAAATGAGGCTTTTAAATAAAATCCATTGACATTTCTGATATCAGATTCTAATAAAAAAAACGGAAGACAGTAAAAGTGAAAATGTTATACCAATCTAAGAGAGAGGAATAAAATGCATTTAAAGTTAGGAACAACAGTAAAAGGAAACAAGTAATATCAGGAAAATAAAATGTATTTAAGGAAAATGCTGGGTAATTAACTAAAGCAGCTAGCAGTAAATAAGAGAAAAGATGGATTTGAATCATAGGGGTCGATTTTAGCACCCCGCGATTGGGTGCGTTCCTGGCGGGGAGGCCACGAAAATCAGCGATTCCCGGGGTGGGTCGAGAGCCCGGGTCCAACCCGCCCACTTCCGGGTTTCCCACAGACACGCTGACATGCGCGCGCAGCCCCCGCGTGTGGGACACCCGCCGGCAATTAAAGCCAGCAGGGTACCACTTAAGGTATTTATTTTGGTATTTCAGGTCGTTTACAGACCTGATTAACGAGATATTTTAGGAGGGTTGGGATTTTACAAACAACTGGGACTGTTTCCTGCACTGGGGGAAACATTCCCAGTTCAAATGGACGTGTTGCAGCTGTCAGCCTGTGGCAGCTGCAAAGGTCCATTTGACAGGTGGGTGGGGGGGAGACCCTCACCCATTGCAGGAGGCCACTCTGTCACTTTGGACAAAGTTTGGCCTCCACCACCCTCCGAACAATAAAATTCACCAACTTGCACACTTACCCCGGGGTCCAGACACATGTACCTACCTTGCAGACCCCCTCAGATGTACATCTTCCAGATGGGGGCCGCAGTAGCTGCACTCATGACCTCCTCGGAGGGCGAACAGCATCACCAGCCTCGCCGTCCACCTCTGACACGTGGAGCTCCACAACACAGTGCTGTGACACATCCACCTGCACAGCAGGAGGGAGGGCAACCGCAGAGAGAGATGCGTCGCAGAGGGCACTACCCTCGCCATAGGGTCCACAGACCGAGGCTCATCTTCCTGGACCTCTCTGAGCAGCAGTGCACATGGAGGCTCAGAGTCACTTGACATGTAGTCGTGGACATCTGCAGCCTCCTTCATGCCGAGCTGCTCCCGGCTGGCCCGAGCACCATCTTCTTACCTGTTGCTGTCAAAGTCACCACTGCCCTCAACAACTTCTCCTCCGCATCCTTCCAGGGTGCCACCGGGGACATCGCCGACGTCTCTCAGTCGTCTGCACAAAAGAGCCCTGCAAATACACCTCCACCCACTCTGCAGTGACACAATGGGTGGCATCAGTTGTGGGTCTTCATTGTGATCCTCAGGAAAGGGCATTATTGCACAAACCAGACAAGATTCGCAAAGACATGGCAGTAGTGGTGCCAATATAATATGTGATGTGAGTTGATCAGAAATTAAAAAGCAGTAAAAACCATGACAAGCCCTCAAACACCCTTGTGCATCCCTTTCATGCTCATGACACATTTGCCTTACGCTGCCTACTGCACATATGTGATGCATGCCCTGTGGCTGCAGCACAGGTAGTGGCAGGTTGAGTGAGGCTGACTGTGAACGAGATGCTTGACAGGGTGAGTATGAGATAGAGCCATGAGATTGTATGAGGATTGGGTTGAGTGGTAGTGGTGGGATGAGTACTGGCGAGGTGAGTAAGTGCAGGTAAGATGAGGTTTAAGTGGATGTGAGGGGTGATGTGACAGAGTAGTGTTGGCAGTGCAGAAGGAGATGTGGGGTGGGGGCGGTGATGTGGCAGACGGAGTGTAGAGGAATGAGTAAGTGTATTCACTTTGGCTGACCTACATAGGTCATTGAAGCGCCTCCTGCACTGTATGCAGGTGGGCGATATGTTGGTGGTGCAGGTGACCTCCTTTGCCACCTCGAGCCAGGCCTTCTTGGTGGCAGAGGCAGGCCACTTCCTCCCACCTGCCGGGGGGAAGATCTCTGTCCTCCCCCTCCTCCTTACCCCATGCAATAAGAGCTGGAGTGAGGCATCATTAAACCTGGGAGCAGCCTTCCCCCTGGGCTGCTCCATGCTGTAATTTTTCCTATTTCTTGCAGCATCAGTCAGTAGAGGACTGCCCCTTTAAATAGAGCTCCTCCAGCTGACAGACCTTACTGCGCATGCGCAGTCTGCCCGCCGCGCAGATCAGCAGCGGGGAACCCGGAACAAGAGGTAAGTGGATCCAATTAGCCTGCGATTGCGTTCGGAGCATACTGATTTTACCGGGCGCGTTACCCACGTGCCCAATCGCACCCCCCCTGCCGCGAACCCGCTGCCCTGGTAATATCGGGCCCATGGAGTCTGAAGGTGGCCATTCAGTCTATCGAGCCCTTGAAAGAGGTATCCAATTAGTCCCACTCCACTGCTCTTTCCCCATTTCCCTGCAAATTTTTCCTTTTCAACTAAATATCCAATTCCCTTTTGAAAGTTACTATTGAATCTGCTTCCACCACCCTTTCAGGCAGTGCATTCCAAATCATAACAACTTGCTGCATAAAGAAAATTCTCCTCATCTCCTCTATGGTTCTTTTGCCAATCACCTTAAATCTGTGTCCTCTGGTTATCAACCCACCCGCCAGTGGAAACAGTTTCTACTTATTTACTCTATCAAAATTCCTCACAATTTTGAACACCTCTATTAAATCTCCCCTTAATCTCTCAGCTCTAAGGAGAACAATCCCAGCATCTCTAGTCTCTCCACATAACTGAATTTCCTCATCCCTGGTATTATTCTGGTAAATCTCCTCTGCACCCTCTCCAGAGCTTCGAAATCCTTTCTAAAGTGTGCTGCCCAGAATTGGACACAATACTCCAGCTGAGTCCTAACCAGTGATTTTTAAAGGTTTAGCATAACATCCTTGCTTTTGTACTTTATGCCTTTATTTATAAAGTCACGTATTCCATATGCTTTTTTAACAGCTTTTTTAACTTGTCCTGCCACCTTCAAAGATTTGTGAAAGAAGAATAAATGTGCTGAAATGAAGACCTGGTAGAAGTTGTTTATCTGGCATTGATGCCAAAATAAAATGGTTGAAAAGTATTCAGCTATCAAGTCAAAGGTCAATGGGGGCTTCTTTGTAGAATTCAATTTGAGCAGGCAGTTGAATAAACTTGGACTAGACGCCAAAGGGGCAAAGAGAAACGGGAGCAGTCTGAAGTGGTATTCAAAGCCCATTGCTTGGAGTTGATAGATTGAGTGGAATTAGAAGATCTGCATTAGGTTCTCTAGGATCTGAGTCCATCAACGGCGAAACCCCCAATAAACGGATCCATCGGGATGGCGATTTGGGAGCAGAAATTTGTGTGATATGAATCAGAGCAGATCAGAATGCAGTGCAGAACAAAACATCAGTGAACGATGTAAATGCTGATGCGTTGCCCCTCTTGCCAATACTAGCAGAATCTCAAGTAAAAATACATACCGCAACTAATCGAGAATTAACAAAAGCTGTTAAAGTTACTGGAGAACACACTATCTGGTTGGCCTGAAAATATTAATTTAATAATAACTTAAAACCATTTTTTAACAGACAGCCAGGGCTGTCGACTGAAATGGATTTTCACTGTAGGGATTATAAATGATGAATGTTAAAGTTCTGCAACCAAGACTGTTATTAAAGCTATGTAAGGGACACTGACATGTTTAAAATGAAAGCATTAGATACACTCTATTTTGAAGGTCCAAACTTGATAAGGATATTGAAGCCTGTGTAATCTGCTGCCAAATGTGTTAGCCAAACAGAATTACTGCTGTGTTTCCCTGGAAATGGGAAAGTAAATTGTGACAGAAAGTTCATAGTGATTTTCCTGAAAGAGACAGCTAGATGGACTTTATTGCTATTGATGCCTATTCTGGATACATAAATGCTTTCCACACCCTCATTTTCTACTCCTAAAATTACAGAGCTGCTGAAAAGTGTGTTTTCTTCAGATAAGGAGAAATTGTCCCTGATGAAGAGGCTCTGTTTCTATCAAAGGAAATTTAAGCACTCCTTAAGCTAAGTTTGGCTGATTTTCCTGCCCCCCCACCCGCCCAAATGCTGGACAGGCGGATCACATCTGAAGTGTGCTGCACCTGTCCAGGCCTCACAACACCCAAATTTGGTGGGTTGGGTCACTAACATAGCAGAAGCGGCCACCAGCCTTGGGACCTTCCAGGCCTGAGGAACTGCTGGGAGGTTGCAACTGAAAGGTGCCATTTACCTTTGCGGCCTTTCTTGCTTTGCTGCCTGAGCCCTTCAGACTCTTCGATCTCAGGCGGTCCCAGGCAAAAAGCCCACCTCCAGCTTCTTAGGGAGTTCTTGCATCTGGGGGTTCTTCTGAGGCAACAACAAAAGAGTGGGCCAGGATGTGATTGGTTCCTTTTTTATTTCCAATGGAAACATTTGGGATGCATTTATTGAAGGAGCAGGTCCAAGTCTGCCCCTTTGGCGAAGCCCCATGAATTGCATGGCAATGTAAAAGGAGCAGAGACCCAGGGTCAGACATGGGGAGGGAGTCGGCCGATCGCGTGTGTGGGATCGCGGCAGCTAGGCTTGTTTAGCGTGGAGGAAACATTCCCTCCTCCTGGTCCACAAGCAGTGCAATAAAAGCACTTACCTGCTGATCCGGGCCTTCTCGCCTCCTCTTATGTAGTGTGAAGCAGAAGGCCCAGGAATCCTGGTCCCAAGAGTTAAAAATAAAAAAACTATTAAAATGGAGGCCCTCAGCCTCTTTAAAAGATTTCACTGACCGACCCGCCTCCTGAGAGCGGGTTGGTCGCCTCGACCCACCTCCGTTAAAACCAGACGTGGGCGGGTTGGAGGCGGGTTGGAGTCGGGTTTTACTTTTTTACAATTTTTACCTTCCCACTCATCCCCAACCCACCTGCTCGTGGGGTTAAAATTTACCCCTGAATCTCTGTTGGAAAAACACTAAATGCTGGATAGATTACAGAATGAATGCAGGAACTTAAACTAAACTTCTAATACATTTAAAAAACCCTTATTATAAAAGATATTCCCTTACAGACTGAAGGGGAGAGAGAAAAGAAGTAAGAACATAAGAACATAAGAAATAGGAGCAGGAGTAGGCCAATCGGCCCCTCGAGCCTGCTCCGCCATTCAATAAGATCATGGCTGATCTGATCCTAACCTCAAATCTAAATTCATGTCCAATTTCCTGCCCGCTCCCCGTAACCCCTAATTCCCTTTACTTCTAGGAAATTGTCTATTTCGGTTTTAAATTTATTTAATGATGTAGCTTCCACAGCTTCCTGGGGCAGCAAATTCCACAGACCTACTACCCTCTGAGTGAAGAAGTTTCTCCTCATCTCAGTTTTGAAAGAGCAGCTCCTTATTCTAAGATTATGCCCCCTAGTTCTAGTTTCACCCATCCTTGGGAACATCCTCACCGCATCCACACGATCAAGCCCCTTCACAATCTTATATGTTTCAATAAGATCGCCTCTCATTCTTCTGAACTCCAATGAGTAGAGTCCCAATCTACTCAACCTCTCCTCATATGTCCACCCCCTCATCCCCGGGATTAACCGAGTGAACCTTCTTTGTACTGCCTCGAGAGCAAGTATGTCTTTTCTTAAGTATGGACACCAAAACTGTATGCAGTATTCCAGGTGTGGTCTCACCAATACCTTATATAACTGCAGCAATACCTCTGTTTTTATATTCTAACCCCTAGCAATAAAAGCCAACATTCCGTTGGCCTTCTTGGTCACCTGCTGCACCTGCATACTAACTTTTTAATTTTCTTGCACTAGGACCCCCAGATCCCTTTGTACTGCAGTACTTTCCAGTTTCTCGCCTTTAAGATAATAACTTGCTCTCTGATTTTTCCTGCCAAAGTGCATAACCTCACATTTTCCAATATTGTATTGCATCTGCCAAATCTCCGCCCACTCACCCAGCCTGTCTATATCCCCTTGTAGGTTTTTTATGTCCTCCTCACTCTCTACTTTCCCTCCCATCTTTGTATCATCTGCAAACTTTGATATGTTGCACTCGGTCCCCTCCTCCAAATCATTAGTATGGATTGTAAAGAGTTGGGGACCCAGCACCGACCCCTGCGGAACACCACTGGCTACTGGTTGCCAGTCCGAGAATGAACCATTTATGCTAACTCTCTGCTTCCTGTTAGATAACCAGTCCTCCACCCATGCCAGAATATTACCCCCAATCCAGTGATTCTTTATCTTGAGCAATAATCTTTTATGTGGCACCTTGTCGAATGCCTTCTGGAGGTCTAAATACACTACGTCCACTGGTTCCCCTTTATCCACCCTGTGCGTTATGTCCTCAAAGAACTCAAGCAAATTTGTCAGACATGACTTCCCCTTCATAAAGCCATGCTGACTTTGTCCTATTAAATTATGTTTATCCAAATGTTCCGCTACTGTCTCCTTAATAATAGACTCCAAAATTTTACTTACCACAGATGTTAGGCTAACTGGTCTATAATTTCCAGCCTTCTGCCGACTACCCTTTTTAAATAAGGGTGTTACATTAGCAGTTTTCCAATCTGCCGGGACCTTTGCCGAGTCCAGAGAATTTTGGAAAATTATTACCAAAGCATCCACAATCCCTACTGCCACTTCCCTCAAGACCCTAGGATGTAAGCCATCAGGTCCAGGGGATTTATCCGCCTTGAGTCCCATTAATTTAATTCCTTAGTGATTTAAATCGTATTTAGCTCCTCCCCCTCTAGAGCCCCCTGTTTGTCCAGTGTTGGGATATTCTTAATGTCCTCTACCGTAAAGACTGAAACAAAATATTTGTTCAGCATTTTTGCCATCTCCATGTTTCCCACCATTAATTTCCTGGTCTCATCCTCTAAGGGACCTACGTTTGCCTTAGCCACCGTTTTTCTTTTTATATAACTGTAGAAACTCTTGCTATCTGTTTTTATATTTTTTGCTAATTTATTTTCATAATCTATCTTCCCTTTCTTAATCAATCCTTTAGTTACTTTTTGCTGTCTTTTGAAGACTTCCCAATCTTCTATCCTCCCACTAAGTTTGGCTACCTTATATGTCCTTGTTTTTAGTCGGATACTATCCTTAATTTCTTTACTTAGCCACGGATGGCTGTCATTTCTTTTACACCCTTTTTTCCTCAGTGGAATATATATTTTTTGAAAGTTGTAAAATAACTCCTTAAATGAACACCACTGCTTATGTACCGTCTTACCCTTTAATCTATTTTCCCAGTCCACTTTAATCAATTTCGCTCTCATACCATCATAGTCTCCTTTATTCAAGCTCAGTACGCTTGTTTGAGAACCAACCTTCTCACCCTCTAATTGGATATGGAATGTAACCATGTTATGGTCACTCATTCCAAAGGGATCCTTAACTAGGACATTATTAATTAATCCTGGCTCATCACACAGGACCAGGTCCAAGGTTGCTTGCCCCCTTGTAGGATTAGTTACATACTGCTCAAGAAATCCATCCCTAATACACTCAATAAACTCTTCCTCAAGGCTGCCCTGCCCAATTTGATTTGTCCAGTTAATATGATAGTTAAAATCCCCCATAATTATAGCTGTTCCCTTATTACATGCCCTGACTATTTCCTGATTAATACTTCTTCCAGCAGAGTTGCAACTATTAGGAGGCCTATATACTACGCCCACTAGTGTTTTTTTCCTCTTATTATTCCTTATCTCTACCCAAACTGTTTCATTATCCTGATCCTTTGTCCCAATATAATTTCTCTGCATTACAGTGATTCCTTCCTTTATTAACATAGCCACCCCACCTCCCCTTCCTTCCTGCCTGTCCTTCCTGATTGTTAAATACCTTGGCATATTTAATTCCCAGTCATTGTCACCCTGCAGCCATGTTTCTGTAATGGCCACAAGATCATACCCATACGTAGTTATTTGTGCCGTTAACTCGTCCATTTTGTTACGAATGCTACATGCATTCAGATAAAGAACTTTCAAATATGTTTTGTGACACTTAGTTTCTGCTTTTTCCTTTTTTAACACTTTACCTTTTACTCCATACCTTCTGTCCCTTCCTGACACGCTTTCCTCTGTCTCCCTGCTCAGGTTCCCAACCCCCTGCCACAGCTTTGATGCTGGGTTAATCGCCTTATGCTTTCTAGTTTTTATTTTATCTGTCGTGCCTGAAGTACACTTTCTTTCCGCTGCTCTACGCTTTTCCCTTTCACTTGTTCTTGAACAACTGTTTGTACTATTTGTATTGTGGATTTCCCCTGGGTCTTCCCCTCTCTTGCTGCTCTCAACTTTATTCCCTTCTGACTCCCCACTCAGGTTCCCATCCCCCTGCCACTCTAGTTTTAACCTTCCCCAACAGCACTAGCAAACACCCCCGCGAGGACATTGGTCCCAGTCCTGCTCGGGTGTAACCCGTCACGCTTGTACAGGTCCCACCTTCCCCAGAACCGGTCTCAATGTCCCAGGAATCTAAATCCCTCCCTCCTACACCATCCCTGCAGCCACGCATTCATCCTGTCTATTCTCCTGTTCCTATACTCACTAGCACGTGGCACTGGTAGTAATCCTGAGATCACTACCTTTGAAGTCCTGCTTTTTAATTTATCTCCTAACTCCTTAAATTCACCTTGCAGGACCTCATCCCTTTTTTTACCTATGTCGTTGGTACCAATATGGACCACGACTACTGGCTGTTCACCCTCCCCCTCCAGAATGCCCTGCAGCTGCTCCGTGACATCCTTGACCCTAGCACCAGGGAGGCAACATACCATCCTGGAGTCACGTTTGCGGCCGCAGAAACGCCTTTCTGTTCCCCTTACAATTGAATCCCCTATCACTATAGCCCTGCCACTCTTCTTCTTCCCCTCCTGTGCAGCAGAGCCACCCGTGGTGCCCCGAACCTGGCAGTGACAGGCAAAAGTAAACTGAAGGGAAACCCAGTGTGGAGGCACAAATCTGCAGGCAAGCAATGGAGCAGCCCAGCATCCTTGTTTAATGGCTGCTTAAGTGTAAACAATGCTGCATAAGATGGTTGCAAGGATTGTGGACCTGTTTGCCACTCCAAGGCACCATGCCCATAGGTCACCATTGCAGTATGCATGCAAAGATGTAGAGGAAGAGGTAGATTTGAAGTTGCAACTGATGGTTACTGTCCTTGGCTATGCCAGCCCCTTCCTGCATTTTAGCTGCAGGCGTCCTTGCAGCACACGGCACAGATCTGTATCTACCTCTCTGCTGATTCAAAGCTTTTGAAGACAGTTCCCCATAGTGGTTGCCAGGTCGGTATTCCAGGGACTGCAGATGTGAAGTCTTGGCGATGTGCTAACCAAGCTACTTTGGTTGCTAGTCAGGGTGACATACCTTCCTTCATGCAGTACCTGATATACTGAGATAGTGGTGTTTTTGAAGAACTATCTAGCATTACGGTTGGTCATGATTCACATATTGTTTTTGTACCATGGTCTCCCTTAGAAATTGGTGCCTCTACATGCACTAATTCTCTGCCAAAGCGATGTGTGTACATCTCTGTCTATAGATGCGGTTGTGAGGGTACTGTTAGGTGTGTGAGTACAGAGCTGGTGCAGTCTGACCTGCCTGGCACCCCTTCACTGGTCCTCTTTCCTGAAAATGCACAGATGTGGCAGATTCCCATTGGGAAAGCCATGGGTGGTTCTAAAAAAATTCGCAACAATTGTCACAAAGGCTAATGAATCCTAAATGACAGTAGAATAAACCCCCCAAAAATGAAGAAAATGGTACAGAAATAGCCTTAAAACTTTTTGAATAGTTCTTACAATGGACCTTCCAATTAACTTATGCATAATTGTAACTAGCAACCCTGGATGCCCATTATTCATTGGCATAATTATGACTGAGCATCCTGCATGGACTGACATTAGGAAATTGCATGCAGGGCATTCCCCCTTCCCATTTAAATGTTTTAATGAAGTTTAATAAAAGCATTATATAAACGCAAGTTATTGTTGTTTCAAGCATCTGTTCCCAGTCTCCAATTCCCCGGTCCCATCTGAATGGTGTTAAAGGGGAGACAACCTTCAAATTTAGAAAAGAAATCATCCACCTCTCCCCCTTACTTCCCTCTCACTCCCTCAGCATCCCTGGCCCCTGGCACCATAACCTTTATGCCCACACCTCATCCCTCTGCCCTATGTCAGATACCCCTCCTTGCTCAAGCCCAGTTATGCAGCCTTGATGTTACTGGCACTTCATGAGAGACATATCAGTAAATTATGTAAATAAGTTGACCAAATGTTATGATACAAATTCAGCTCTTTCATGCACAGCAAACTGATTGCCTGAACAATGCTGGCACAGGGAGCACTGCGTGAGAGCCATTTTATCAGCCCTATGTTTACATACAGACATTAAAACAGACACATGGGCCTGGATTTTCACTCCGAGCCATGGAGAGCGGGAGGTGGGGGAGCATTTCCAGACGGGAAACCCAGAAGTATGGGTTTCCCAGACAACCTTACAATTTTGATATAAGGACGTCCTTTAAATTTTTTCTGCAGGTTTCCCGCATGACAGCCAGCCAGATTGACAGGCTGTCTGTCTGTTGGACGGGAAAGCAGCCGGGGAACAGATGCCAGCAGGTATGTCTGACACAAGGGGCTTGGGGCCAGACATCAAGGACGGGGTCGCTCATCGGTTGGGTGGGGTGGGGGGAGCTCTGATATCTGGGGGGGGGGATCAGAGACAGCGGGTGGGGTGGGGGCGGGGGTCGGACATTGGGGAAGTTCGGTCATCTGTTGATCCGGCCCTTCTCGCCTCCTCTTACGTGGCGTGTATCAGAAGGCCAGGGAATCCCGGCCCCCAAGAGTTAAAAATAAAAAACCTTTTAAAATGGAGGCCCGCAGCCTCCTTAAAATATTTTACTGACTGACCCGCCTCCTGAGAGCGGGTTGGTCACCGCTCCCCGCCCAACCCCACCACCACCCCCCACGACTCGTCTCCGTTAAAACCAGAAGTGGGCGGGTTGGAGGCGAGTTGGGGTCGGGCTTTACATTTTTACAATTTTTACTTTCCCACCCGCCCCCAACCCACCCATCCTTGGGGGTTAAAATTTACTCCATGCACAATAAGACAGATATTCATACAGGCTCATATTCAGACACAGACAAACATTCACACACACATGTTTACACACAAATTCAAACAAAAGAACAGTCACACAGAAATATATTCACATACAGGTACAGATTCACACAGGCATATGATTTTTAATGATATAGATTCATTTATGTTAAACCACTTGTATGGCGGTACAATCTGTTGTAAAATGGTTATTCAGTGATCACTAATTAGCAAAATCCAGATACAGGAAGGAGGACTTCTTACTATATCTCACTTGTCACCAAAATGACATCAGTCAGTACTGTGATAGGATTCAGTACTACCTCCGATGCAAAACCGCTGGAAAAATCTTTGCTTCCGCAAAGAAATAAGAAGAAAGTTTCTGATTTCTAGTGCTAACTACCACTGTTAGTTTATTCAAGTAACACAGTCGCACAGATAAAGAGATTTTTTATCTTCTCTGCTGAAACATTTGATTTGTGCCGCAAGAAAAATGGTTGTCATGTTGTGAGTAAAAGGTAAGCACTCACATTTGTATAAAACAGAATGAAATAGAACATTCGACATAGAATTCTACGATCCTCGAGGCAAGAGCCCATGCATTATCAGGTAAAGGTTTAAAGTGTTCATTAGCACTGACTCAGCTGCTTTAGAGATCCCAGTACTACTAAAGCCTAATCTACCTTCCTCACAATTGCACCCACTACTTTACTGGGCCATCCATCTGGCACTACTGTTACAAGGGTGGCAAAAATATTATCACTATTGCCAATGCTGGAGAAAATCTTTCATTTACTCCGGCACTTGGCTGGAACACGCTTCTGCTTGCTGCACACAGCGTTTGTATTATACCAGTAAGCTGGTCTTGTTTGGTCTTAGTAGAGACTTGATGCAGCAACCACACCCTGTTTTTGCAGTAAATATTTAGACCTCAAAACCAAGGTTGGTTTCTTCTCACAATTAGTGACCACCGAATTTCAGTAGAGCTGTAAGAAGTAGTTAGTAGGAGTTGATTCAACCGTCAAACCAATTGGCATTTAATAAAGTGCCGCCAGGGTCCCTAGAATTCTGCAGCAAGAGAATGGAAATTCTGCAGTGGATCTATCCAGGGGTGCACAGTGTTGACTCCTGGGGTATGATTTTTACCTGGAGCCGGGAACTCAGCAGGTTGGTAGATTATCGCGTGGGAAACTTGGAAGTAAAGTGAGCACCTCAGAATCTGCGATCGCAACTCAATTGAAGACACTTAATTTTACTTCTGGGTTTCACGTCTCCAGGCTGTGCAGCGGGCGTACGGCTCACCCCCATGACGCAATCTGAAGTCCACTATTTAAAGGGACAAGGCAAAAATGGATTTTGGAGGAGAAAGGAGGAAAAACACAAATGACTTCCAAAAGGCAGCACCCAGGTTTACTGATGGTTTGCTGGAAATATTGCTGGATGTAGTGAGAACAAGGAGGGAGGTGATATACCCAAGTGATGGGAGGAAGAAACTTAGTTCTGCCACCAAGAAGGCGTGGCTGGAGGTGGCAGGAGAGGTGAGCAATTGGAGCACGGTGCCCAGGTCTTGGCTGCAGTGCAGGAAGCAGTTAAATGACTGACCAGGTCAGGAAAAGTGAGTACATTTGCTAATTCACCCACATCCTGTGGTGTACAACAACACCCGCCACAACCCCCCCAAACTCGGTCTTGGCAAGCCTATTCCATCACAATACTCCTCACATCCACTTAAGTTTCATCAGCAACCATCCTTCACTTTCTATGCACTTGCTCACCTCCCCATTTATGCACCCACCAGTGCCACTCACCCCAATCCTGATGCAATGTGATGCATCTGTCTGATAGTCAACCTCTGATGCAGCTGCCTGATAGTCAGCCTCACCCAATGCACTGCATCCATCGGGTGAACACGGCACCTTCAGTCACTCACAGGTCTGTTCTGTCACCCCTCGTAGGAGAAGAGAATGCAAAAAGCATGGGAGAGGGCGAGGTCTGAAGGTGGACCTCCACAAATTGTGCAGCTGACTGATGCAGAGGAGGCAACGAAGATAAGTTGAACAGCTGCATCCCTCTCAACTGGAAACGGAGAGACTGGGAACCTGCAGATGCCTGATGAGAGAACTTAAACATCTTTCACACATATGATGACTTTATTTCATCAATGAATCCTGAATATGGTCATTGGCAAGATTATTACATTGCCATGTCTAATTCGTATCGCCTTCTATTGTCTTCCAGGGCCTTCAAATGAAGAAGAAAAATTTGGCGAGCTGGATGACATCGATTCCTCAGAGGTCCTCAGTCCTTCTGTGGGTGCACCATTACAGGACATACAGTCATGCTCCAGTGCAGATAGTCGCACTTTGGTGGGTCCTCTTACACAGTCAGTTGAGTTTACACCTGGTGATTCACCATTCATAAGTGAGCACAAGCAGTCATTAGTGGCAGGGACGGCTGTGGAGAGTCCACGTCGTAGGGTGCACTCATCTCCAAGCTCTGCTCAGCTGGACACAGATGCTGAACCCCAGGGGCCATCGTTGAGATGGAGAATGATTGAGGTACAGCTGCACCTTTGTGAGGTACTGGAAAATGTGCCACATAGACTCTCCACAATAACGGAGAGGATGGAGGAGTCCAACTTCAACACTAGTGGATTGTTGTCGCAGGTAAGTGCGAGAATGTCTGCAATGGAGAGAGTGACTATCTCCATTGAGCTTCAAGCACAGCTCACAAATGAGTCTATGCAGGCCACCATCATGGCCGTGCAGACTTTGGATGCCAACATGTCTGCTGCCTTAAACATGATGACATATACCTTATCCGTGGCCTTACAGTGCATCACTGATCTGCACCAAGCAGCTCTCCATCAGAGTGGTAGGAATGATGTGGCGCTGGCCTGGGCGAAGGATAATGCCGAAGGGGACATGGAAGGGGAACTCCACTCAAAGCACTCCCACGTCTCACCCGTTGAATCCCCCCTCCCCTCAACTAGTACCCAAAATGCTGCCTCCTCTCCCAATGGCCGAGTCTGCCCCTGCGCAGGTACAGATGTAGTAGTCTTTGGTGGGGCCCTCACGGGCTCCAAAACCCAGAGATCGAAGGCCAAAAGCATCTCAGCAGTCAGGGCATGGATCTGAGCAGCTTGTCACTAGCTCTGCATTTTGCCACAGCCATGTAGAAGCGGTAGAAAGCATAAGTTTAAGCAATTTTAATTCACCAATAGGAATGCACAAGGGCATTTGAAGAAATGTTATGTTGATAATTTTTCTTTTTTCTTATACTGGCACATAAAATTTATTGATTATCCCTACTTCCATGTCTTGGCCATTATTGCGCCCGAGTGTTAAGTTGCCCTTTCATTTGCTGCATCATGAATGCTAATGCATGACAATACCCATTGGGCAGATGTGTAAATGTGTGTATGAGTGGTTGAAGGACTGTTTTGTGCAAAGGGGAGGAGGGGGTTGGTGGTGGTGGTTGTGCCACGTAGCCTTAGTATCTCCATTTCTTTATTTTGCAACTCTCATTATAAGAACCTTTGAGAGATGAGGGCATCCCTGGCATGCCCCATCTTCATTTGCCTCCGCCTCCTCCTTGTCTTCCTCTTCAATGATGTGCCAGCAGATGATGATGGACGAGCGCCTTTGTCCTCCTCCACCTGTGAACCTCTCTGCTGCGCTATGTTGTGCAGGACGCAGCACACTACGAGTCTGACCTGGCCTTTTGCCCATCCCCGATTTTAATCACTCCACCATTGGTCCTAGGCCCTAAACCCTAAGCTCTGGAATTCCCTCCCTAAACCTCTCCACCTCTCTACCTCTCTCTCCTCTTTAAGATGCACCTTAAAACCTACTTCTTTGACCAAGCTTTTGGTCATCTGTCCTAATATCTCTTTATGTGGCTCGGTATAAAATTCTGTTTGATAATGCTCCTGAGAAGCGCCTTGGGACCTTTTACTACCTTAAAGGCGCTATATAAATGCACGTTGTTGTTATTGTTGCTTACAGAAAAAGTACGAAAGCAATTTTTTAAAATTTTGCATTGTAATGCACCAATAGGAATGCACTATTTGGAACCATGTGATTCAGCTAATATCTTTTTGTCCAGGCCAATGGGTTGATATGTGACAATTCCAATGTCATCATCTACAAACACTCCTAAGAAGCAGCTTCTGACCTATTCCTTTTTCATTTATTGCCATCTATTTCCCACCCTTCTCTCTCCACTCAGTACTCTTCCTACCCAAGCCTTATTGCAAAGTGATTCCAAATATGGCATATTGTAGGCAGGAGTTCCTGTTCTAATAGGAATTCCCACCTACAGTATGTAGTGGTGGTAATCAATTTGTCGCAGGGCCCAAGGTATGGCATTGAAGAGAGCGGGATTCAATCCGCGCATCAGCATTTGCTGAGAAAAATTAGTGCAGACCAGGCTCTCTATCTTTATCAGCAAACTCTGACATACGGCCTGGGCCCCTAAAACACAGCCTATCAGGGTAAATCCTTGATGGTTGACATGTATTAAGGTTTCTGCATTGTATTATATTATTATCCATATGGCAACATTAATGACATCTGTTGTGGGTAATAGGCATGCAGACAGTAAACACAACAGGGGCATCTTTCACCAATACTTCAGCTGTTGCTCTTGAGATATTAGAGTTTAAAATCTCAGATACTGTAATGGCTATTCTGTTATGGTGACTGTTGTAAAAACAATGCCAAGAGCTTAAGGGAAGAGTTCATCACCGAGAGCATGACAGTTTCCCTTCCAGCAATGGCTACTCTGTACATTGTCTGCCAGTGTGGTACTGGATGCTGCTTCCATGTTAATATGCACACAAACAAATTGCTCCTCTGTTCCTTCATTCAGCTCTGGCAGGCCCCTCCAGTGATCTAGCGGTACTTTTTATTGTGCATTATACATGCACTGTATGTGGGAAGTTCAAGGCTAAGCAATATTGCAAAAGTACTCTTAACAAGACTTTAAAAGAGCTGTAACATGTTAAACACAGCTCAACACAAAACTATTTCCAACTATTTGGTATACCTGCTCACACAAAGGAGGAATTATAAGAGAGCACTGGAATAAGATGAATGCTTCGCTGGTGCAAACTTCATGTTACTGCTTATTTTTGCACGGGTTAAAGTAATGACAGGAGGAATCTCTGCCTTTTAATGCATGTAGCTGTGAAAGTCTTTCATAATGCCTTAATTCACAGGAAATATGTGGTCAGAGCTTTCAGGCAATGGATGGCCTCTGTAAATTTAAAGGAAAGCAAAAATGGCCTTGGAAATGACTTGCATTAGTGCTCATAAAAGAAATATGAACCTGGTAATGCAGGGTTGCACCTTGGGCATTGTTATGTTAAAAATTAGTTGCTTGGAAAAATTATACGAGACAATAATGACAATTGTTCAAATTTAACAGTTTCATTTCATTACAAAGGACTACAGCTGCATTCAGGATAGCTTCAGGAACTTTTGGAATAGAATTAAAGTATTTCATTCCAAGCAATGGTATATTGAATCAAATCTAGGAAAGTATTGAACTATGGCCTTTTTTCTGCAGGGCTTCAATTATCATGTAGCATTCCAGGGTAGGTACAGGGGATATTCCTGTCCAGAAAATGATTCTTTACAATATGGCAGTATCGCAATCAATCATATTTTAAGTTGCAGTTCTGTAAGGAAATAGATTGAATAAGGACAGAATAATTTAAGTTAAATTAACCCTTAAAACAATTAAACTATTCTAATATGAAAACTATGCTGGTAGATGTATAGTTCCAAGTGAATACTATAGTTACGGCAGCTGCATATTTCCTCTTACTAATTATACAAAATTTTGAAAATAGAAATGTGTCCTTTGGACAATGAATAATGCTATTCATAAACAGCTGACATAAAGTTAGTACCATAGGATGGCTGTATGCTACTGACTGTTATCTGCAATAACTGGGAACTTTATGACATGAAATCTGAAAGTTGCTGTAGGAGGACACTTCTGCATATATTTCTTTTCACCAGCCCACATTAAAGCTGCATGAATCAATATTAATTTCTAGTAAATGTTGCTATTAAGGCTATTTGTTTCCCCTTGGGGAGTTGAAAGCCCAGCTAATTTGCCGACTGCCTGAAGTCCCTTTAGACCATACACTCGGTGGTTATTTTAAGTGAGGCACTCTATCCCGGATAATGCGTTTAAAAGACACAGAGACACATTGCTGCAACTGACATTCCTATTACATCGCCTTCTGCAAATAAGATGTCTGTTCAAGAGCAAAAACCTGCTGCGAAATGCAAATTATGGAGTCTCAAAGTTGTGCATGCTATTATTCCTCATTTCTTCCTGGTCTTCCTCCTGGTAATGTATGCTGTTATCGGAGCGTTGCTGTTTGAGCAGTTGGAAAGTAACAGTGGGTCAGCAGAGAACTACGACAAGTTTTTGAATGAGCTGTGGGAAATTGTCAACAAAACTCATGGTAAAGAATGCATGCCGAATATATCTTAGGTTAAGTTTTGTTTTAATTGTTCACATAATAGCTTTTCAGTTTCAATAGTAATTGTATACCAT
Organism: Heptranchias perlo; assembly: GCF_035084215.1. NCBI lineage: Eukaryota > Metazoa > Chordata > Chondrichthyes > Hexanchiformes > Hexanchidae > Heptranchias > Heptranchias perlo. Next base: position 16,137,639 of record NC_090345.1, on the reverse strand, counting down.
GAGTCCTTCTTTAAAAATCATAATGATCCCAAATTAAATATTATAAATGCATGAGATTATTACATGCAATGTAATTTTTTCCCTTAAAAATCAAAATCGAGTTCTTAGTATCTGTGTCAGTTATACCAGGACATTTATATATATATTTGCTTATAGGGATTGAAACTGCTGCTGGGAAACTGTACTTTAAAGATGAAGTAAGGGAAAAACTGAAGCATTTCCAAAGTTATTGGTCCAATCTTAAAGAAAATCAAACTGAATGGAATTTTCTTGGTTCTCTGTTTTTCTGCTGCACAGTGTTCACAACTGTGGGTAAGTCACCTGCCTCCAAAATAATAATACAAATTAACATGCAACTTTCCCAGGGAATACACCAGTTTTTAATTTGATTCTATTTTAATCTTCAGATATGTCTGTGGTTCAGTTATACCAGTTTTCTAGCTGACTTTTTGTTGTTTTCCAGCTGATTATATTTTGTGTTACTGCATGTCCTTTTTCAAACCACCAGTTAAAATACTTCACTTGCCCATGATGGAATCTGTAATTAGATTGTTTTTAAAATATTTACATTTTGTTTTCTCTGCGTGATCACAGTCTCACATTTGCAGCCTTTATCAGTCCTAAGAGAGCTTTGCATCTTTTTGAACAAGCGGCACAATTTGTAAGCACTATTGGGAGAGAATAATTTCACATACCAAACAAAATTAAATATCTTCAAAGCATCCTAGGAAATTATTCAGAATCAACAGTGTTTTTCAGAGAATACAAACAGTAAACATGGCAAACTGGATGGGGGAAGGGTGGAGATAGGATGAAGTACATGTTCTTTTTAAAACTAAAATAATGGAAAACCCGATGGCAACTTTATTGCACATTCTAATCACTCCTATTTATTTTTAGCTTCACCCATCAGTAACTCTAGGCTAGAAACTATTGTTGGCAGTATTGTACAAAAGTTTATAATGCTAGTATCAAATTCCGCTTTCTGTTATTTTAATGGAGTTGATAACTCATGGGTTAAAATAGCAGAGCGAGGACCTTGGTATAAGTGTTTGAATGATAAATTTGCCAACAGTGATTTCTACACTAATGAGTTTGAATTACCTTATTAGAGCTGCCTTAATGGTTTATTTGCTAGACGCACAATGTATTGTATATATGTAGCCACATAGCTCAGTAGTTCCAAGGTTCAATCCCTGGTCTGTGCTGAGTTAATTGATGTCAGTTCAGGCGGCTAAAATGGACATAGGCAGACCTAGACTATGGAGAGGAAGTATCAATCAGAACTCCTGTTCCTGATAGCTATTCAGTGGTCTTTGCTGAAAAGTATGCATGGATCCTGAGAGAAGACAAAATTGAATTCAAGCTGTGATTGAATAGTCTGTTAACATTCACTGTCTTTGCTAATACATGAACAATAGTTATTTGAATTAGCTACTGAGGGCATTCGATACACATGCAACTGTATCCAACAAGAATAAGTGTCTTCCGGAAAAGAGGGGAGAGAATATATTTTTAAATCATTTTATCAGAACCACTTTACAGGGCAAAATTTCTGAATGCACCCTCCCAGTGCAGAGCTTCTACCACCGGGAATGTATATCAAAAGGTAAGGCGTGTACTGACCATGATTTTCCATCCATTAAAACTAAGGGTGAAGCTTCGCATCAGAAATGCACACTTGAAGAATCATTCCTCACATGTTCATTGCCATATGGGCCTCCATTTTAGCACCCGCTATCGGGTGCGTTCCTGGCGGGGGGGCTCTGAAAATCGGGGAATCCCGGAGCAGATCGGGAGCCCGGCTCCAACCCGCCCACTTCTGGGTTCCCCACAGACGCGCCGACGTGCGCGCGCAGCCCCCGCATGTGGGACTCCCGCAGGCAATTAAAGCCAGCGGGGTGCCACTTGAGACTATTTACATTGCTATTTCAGGTCATTAACAGACCTGATTAAGGGAATATGTCTGGAGGGTTGGGATTTTAGAAACAACTGGGACTGTTTCCCATACTGGGGGAAACACTCCCAGTTCAAATGGACGTGTTGCAGCTATCAGCCTGTGGCAGCTGCAAAGGTCCATTTGACAGGTGGGGGGGGGGGAAGACCCTCACCCATTGCAGGAGGCCACTCTGTCACTTGGGACAAAGTTTGGCCTCCACCACCCTCCTCCTGACAATCAAATGCACCAACTTGCACACTTACCCCGGGGTCCAGACACATGTACCTACCTTGCGGACCCCCTCAGATGTACATCTTCCAGATGGGGGCCGCCGTAGCTGCAGTCATGACCTCCTCGGAGGGCGAACAGCATCACCAGCCTCGCCAGCCAAGCCGTCCACCTCTGACACGTGGAGCTCCACAACACAGTGCTGTGACACATCCACCTGCACAGCAGGAGGGAGGGCAACCACAGAGAGAGATGCGTTGCAGGGGGCACTACCCTCGCCACAGAGTCCACAGACCGAGGCTCAGCTTCCTGGACCTCTCTGAGCAGCAGTGCACACGGAGGCTCAGAGTCACTCGACATGTAGCCGTGGACATCTGCAGCCTCCTTCATGCCGAGCTGCTCCCGGCTGGCCCGAGCACCATCTTCTTACCTGTCGCTGTCAAAGTCACCACTGCCCTCAACAACTTCTCCTCCGCATCCTTCCAGGGTGCAACCGGGGACATCGCCGACGTCTCTCAGTCGTCTGCACAAAAGAGACCTGCAAATGCACCTACACCCACTCTGCAGTGACACAATGGGTGGCATCAGGTGTGGGTCTTCATTGTGATCCTCAGGAAAGGGCATTATTGCACAAACTAGACAAGGTTCGCAAAGACGTGGCAGTAGTGGTGACAATATAATGTGTGATGCGAGTTGGTCAGAAATTAAATAGCAGTAAAAACCATGACAAGCCCTCAAATACACTTGTGCATCCCCTTCATGCTGACAACACATTTGCCTTACGCTTCCTACTGCACATATGTGATGCATGCCCTGTGGCTGCAGCACAGGTAGTGGCAGGTTGAGTGAGGCTGACCGTGAAAGAGATGCATGAGAGGGTGAGTATGAGATAGAGCCATGAGATTGTATGAGTATTGGGTTGAGTGGTAGTGGCGGGATGAGTACTGGCGAGGTGAGTAAGTGCAGGTAAAATGAGGATGAGGTTTGAGTGGGTGTGAGGGGTGATGTGACAGAGTAGTGTTGGCAGTGCAGAAGGAGATGTGGGGTGGGGGCGGTGATGTGGCAGACGGAGTGCAGGGGAATGAGTAAGTCTATTCACTTTGGCTGACCTACTTAGGTCATTGCAGCGCCTCCTGCATTGTATGCAGGTGGGCGATATGTTGGTGGTGCAGGTGACCTCCTTTGCCACCTCGAGCCAGGCCTTCCTGGTGGCAGAGGCAGGCCGCTTCCTCCCGCCCGCCGGGGGGAAGATCTCTGTCCTCCCCCTCCTCCTCACCCCATCTAATGATACCTGGAGTGAGGCATCATTAAACTGGGAGCAGCCTTCTCCCTGGGCTGCTCCATGCTGTAATTTTTCCTATTTGTTGCAGCATCTGTCAGTGGAGGACTGCCCCTTTAAATAGAGCTCCTCCAGCTGACAGACCTTACTGCGCATGCGCAGTCCGCCCGACGCGCAGATCAGCAGCGGGGATCCCAGAAGACCAGGTAAGTGGATCCAATTAGGCTGCGATCGTGCGGGGGGCAGACTGATTTCGCCGGGCGAATAGCCCCCCGCTGCGAACCCACAGCCCTGGCAATATCGAGCCCATGGAGTTCATTCTGAGGGAAGAGTGGGCAATAAAATATCTTTATTAACATATATCATTCATATGTGTGTGTGTGTGTGTGTGTGTGTGAGTTGCAATTCTCACTGTTCCGTGATTTCTTACAAAAGTAATTTTTTGGGGGTTAAAAACCTTTCCTACCTATCTTTCAAATGTCATAAATTTATTCATGGAAACACTACAGCTATAAAATCAATGAGTGCTTAATATCAATGAGAGAGCCATATATCCAAGTTTGCCAATGACACAAAGATTGGTGGCATAGTAAGTAGTGTAGGCGAGAGCATAAAATTAGAAAAAGACATTGGGCCGGATTTTGCTCTAAAAATAACAGCAAGCCTAACATCGCTCACTGTTATTTCAGTGCAAAGCGAACAGCAACTTCCGGCGACCGCACAGGCGCAGTTAAATGCGGAAATCCGGAAGTTGCTGTCTGAGAGGCCCTGCTCCTCCAGAAGCTTTACGGGAAGAAGATCTCGCTGGCTGACTCACCGTTGAAATGACTGCAATGGCGTGAAGTTCCTCTTCTCCCCTAATGGAAACAAAGTAATCTCATTTAAGACTGAGATCGATGGATATTTGGACACTAAGGGAATCAAGGCATATGGGAACAGGCGGGAATGTGGAGTTGAGGTAGATGATCAGCCATTATCTTATTGAACAGTGGAGCAGGCTCGAGGGCCGTATGGCCTACTCCTGCTCCTATTTCTTATGTTCTTATCTTGCAAGAAAAAGGTGCATCAATTTTTTTAAGTCTAAGCAAACTTTTAACGGCATGGTAAGTCTTAATGATTGCTAAACAATCTCTCTGGCACTGAAAACTTACTTTTACACATTTTAATTGTTGTTGGGCATTTCAAAAAAAGTATTAAATATTACATATGAAATACATATTGTGAATTTCTGAAAGTGCATTAGATTTTACTGCAATATTTATTAGTCTATTAACTGAGTGGCAATGCCTGAACTAATGGTATTGTACAGGTACTAATTCACAGTTCATGCTCACCATAGTTCAATTTGATAAAGGCAATATGAAACTGAGCCACATAGGCTAAGAAGGTACCATGTTCATATTCTAATCTCTGGTGAGTTAGCTGATCTCGGGGAGAGGCATATCTGGCCTCAGTGCTCCAGGGCTAGAAAGAGGGAAAAAAAATCAGTCAGGGTTTTTGCTCCTGATCACCAATCATTGGCCCCTGCTGCAACATACGGACAGGAATGGTCTCAGCTCTGATGCTCTTCATCATGAGTTTATATTACAATATCTTTTATAATTAAAAAAAATATATGGAGTAATCTAAAATCTGAGAGCATAGTTATGGAATATGTAATTAGTCAGCTGGATGTGCAATCTGTGAAACCAAGACAAATTTTTGAGAAATGCGATGAGTTTGTAAAATTATAGATTTTATGACAATCACTGCTCAGCCTTGAGTACCAAGTTATTCATAAGAGCTTAAGAATGGAGTGCTTAATTGGCTCACCAAGCCCACTCCTCCCGCTGACCATATTCAACATAAATATTCCCCGATCCCCAAAGTAATCAAACAAAAACCCATGACTATTTATCCATTCCACATCTTCATTATAAATGCATGCTGCATTCTTTTGTTTGGCAAGATCTGTACTCCACTGTGAATTCTAGACTGTATTTATAGCATCTTTAGTTGAGCATGTTCAGATTTTCATCTGAAAACAATTAACTGAAGAAAGGATATTACTGAACGGAAACACTAACCACCATCTTGATTTTCCTTACATCATTATTTTCAGGATAGGGATCAATGTTATTAACTTTGCGCAGACTTCACTCTCTATTTTTGTTATATTTTTCCCATATGTCTCTCTATGTTTTAATGTCTTCCCTTTTAATGATCTTTGAATGTTTCCCTGTTCTACTTTCATTCATCCTGTTGGTGGACTGATTCTACTTAAATTATTTTTTTATAGCTCAGTTGGAATCTCTCTTGCTGGCACGTGTTCCTTGGTGTCTTTCTGTTTCTCTTCATTCCCTACATTTAGGGGGTGATTTTAAACCCCAGGAACGGGTGGGTTGGGGGTGGGTGGGAGTTGAAAATAGTTGTTTTTTGGGTCGCAACCGCAACCCGGCTTTATTTCCGGGTTTAACGTCGGCGCGTAAAAGTACAGGCTTCCCACTGGGAATGCAAAGTCCAAAAATTTTGCGGTTGCGACCCAAAAAACTATTTTCAACTCCCACCTGCCCCCAACTTGCTCGTTCTTGGGGTTTAAAATCACCCCCTTAGTCTCTGTACCATCTCACTCTCTCTGTTCCTGGAGATGTTTTTATTTCCAGTTTATCATCTCACCATGATCTTTCCCTGTACCTGCTATGTCTGTCTCCAATGTTTCTCTGGTTCTTAACTATCTTTAGAATCTCACTAGTTGTCTCTCAGTAGTCTCATCTTGCATTCTCTGGATAATAACTGAATAATAAAAGTAAATGAAAAAGTAAATATTATGTGTATGGTGGAGCCATTGTGACATTATAACTATTGTAGTATAAATGAAACAAACAAAATAAGTACTGAAATATCTTTCTGGAACATTTTTTACCAAAGATAGTAATGTGATTAGTCCTATGAAGTTAGTTGATCTTAGGACATCAAAGAAATCCAAATCAGTCAGGGGAGAAATGGTTGAAGAAAATGTTAAATTCTTCAAAATGCAGTTTCTTAAACACGACAGCCCTGAATTTCTGTGGGGTCTTTCGATATCCTGCCATTCAAAACATTTTTTCAGATGTTCCACCAATCTCCTGCTGAAGAACTCTTGCAGAAATTCCAGGTGTAAACATGAACATATTGCTGTTTCTGCTCAGACACAAGATTTTGATAGGAACCCACTGAGCTGTGCCATAGCTGCTGTGAAGAATAAACCCCAGTTTTATGATCCTGGCAAAAATGGGGTTGTGCTGACCCATTTTGCACTCATGGTTCACCAGGTGGGCCGTCAGCTGCACTGAACACATTGCAGATGCAGGAAAAGCTTGCCCAGGAAGCATTTATTTTTATTTGTTCATGGGATGTGGGCATCGCTGGCGAGGCCAGCATTTATTGCCCATCCCTAACTGCCCTTGAGAAGGTGATAGTGAGCCGCCTTCTTGAACCGCTGCAGTCTGTGTGGTGAAGGTTCTCCCACAGTGCTGTTAGGAAGGGAGTTCCAGGATTTTGACCCAGCGACAATGAAGGAACGGCGATATATTTCCAAGTCGGGATGGTGCGTGACTTGGAGGGGAACATGCAGGTCGTGTTGTTCCCATGTGCCTGCTGCCCTTGTCCTTCTGGGTGGTAGAGGTCACGGGTTTGAGAGGTGCTGTCGAAGAAGCCTTGGCGAGTTGCTGCAGTGCATCCTGTGGATGGTACACACTGCAGCCACAGTGCGCCGGTGATGAAGGAAGTGAATGTTTAGGGTGGTGAATAGGGTGCCAATCAAGCGGGCTGCTTTGTCCTGGATGGTGTTGAGATTCTTGAGTGTTGTTGGAGCTGCACTCATCCAAGCAAGTGGAGAGTATTCCATCACACTCCTGACTTGTGCCTTGTAGATGGTGGAAAGGCTTTGGGGAGTCAGGAGGTGAGTCACTCGCCGCAGAATACCCAGCCTCTGACCTGCTCTAGTATTTATGTGGCTGGTCCAGATAAGTTTCTGGTCAATGGTGACCCACAGGATGTTGATGGTGGGGGATTTGGTGATGGTAATGCCAGTGAATGTCAAGGGGAGGTCGTTAGATTCTCTCTTGTTGGAGATGGTCATTGCCTGGCACTTGTCTGGCATGAATGTTACTTGCCACTTATGAGCCCAAGCCTGGATGTTGTCCAGGTCTTGCTGCATGCGGGCACGGACTGCTTCATTATCTGAGGGGTTGCGAATGGAACTGAACACTGTGCAATCATCAGCGAACATCCCCATTTCTGACCTTATGATGGAGGGAAGGTCATTGATGAATCAGCTGAAGATGGTTGGGCCTAGGATACTGCCCTGAGGAACTCCTGCAGCAATGTCCTGGGGCTGAGATGATTGGCCTCCAACAACCACTACCATCTTCCTTTGCGCTAGGTATGACTCCAGCCACTGGAGAGTTTTCCCCCTGATTCCCATTGACTTCAATTTTACTAGGGCTCCTTGGTGCCACACTCGGTCAAATGCTGCCTTGATGTCAAGGGCAGTCATTCTCACCTCACCTCTGGAATTCAGCTCTTTTGTCCATGTTTGGACCAAGGCTGTAATGAGGTCTGGAGCCGAGTGGTCCTGGCGGAACCCAAATTGAGCATTGGTTTAACAGGTTATTGGTGAGTAAGTGCTGCTTGGCTTGTAGTCTATTTGGTTCGGGAAAACAACATCCGGTTCAGTCACAGCTGTTAAAGGGCTGCAGCCTGCCATAAAAGGGAAGTTGTGGCGGTAACAGAAAAGATGCCTAATTGTTCACAATGGCACAATAAAGACATGTAGGCAACACTTTAATACTGAAGAGTTTAAGGTCCTGTTGCAAGAGGTGTCCCAAAAGAGGGTGACTCTATTGGAGGCTAAATACTACCGTCCAGTTAAAGCATTGAGGAAGTTCAGCGACCAAATCAATGCAGTCACCCAGCTCCCTCATACCTGGCTACAAATGAGGAAGAGGGGGGCATGCTATCTGGCAAAGGTGAGGGTAATTGTACTCCCCTATTTTTCTTACATTTCTTGTGAGGCCCATCAGTCATGGCATAAACCCCCTCCTGGAGGTTCTATTTTAGGCATAATGCACACCCATTACGTTCTTTCATTGTACCTAAGCTGTAAGGTGCATTTCCTTGAAGGTGAAAGTGGTAGCCAAGGATCAGCAAACTATTGCTGGGGACTCCAGGTTGAGGCAGTCCTCTGTTGTTATGGGCTTTCTTAGTGTGATATCCAGTAAGGGATGCGGAGAATAGCCCTAATCTCCTAACAGCCATCAATGTTTCATCTGCTTCAAAAAAGCAGGCACTGTGGAATGCTTAATGGATAACAGTCACTAATGTGAATGATGGGGTTTCTGTGGTTAGCTACCACCTGAACATTATTGAGTTCAAACTCTTTTTCTTTGTGACAGCGCTGAGCTTGACTTGAAGAGCCCTGATGTTTGCATGGCTGCCATGTATGACTCTTTGTATTTGAGGAAACCCTGCCCATGTGGTGAAATCTGAATGACCTGTCCACATGATGCATCTGTTGCAAATATAGCAACTGCCACTTCCCTGATAGATGTGTGCACAAGCAGCTCAGCCAATGTGACAGATCCCTTCAGCAGAAGATCTCGCTGGCTGCAGGCCCAGTACATCCAGTTTTAATGGGCAAGGTCGCCATGTGAAGCTCTGCTATGGCTCCAACTGGTGATTTCCTATTAAAATGGGCTATTGTGGTATGCTACCCAGGGGCGTGCTCAAGGATATGAAGAGGAAATTATAAAGCCAAAATCAATTATTTAATTTTTAAAAGAGGGTTCTCATAGATTACAGGTATAGAAAAGGAAATGTCATTATGCGAGCAGTGAATACTAGGCTTTCCTCTGAGCAATGCCATCAAGCTTGAATGGGGCTGTTCCTTTCCATGAGAAATGTATCAATTGAGAATAATAATTTAGGATCAAAATTAAAAGGAAGGGAGAAAAGGAACATAAAACGGTCAATGAACTAGTGTTGATATGTGAAATGTGGTCACTTTTCCTTCTGGATGAAATATTTTCAGTAGAAAGAACAACTACTTTATCCAATTCTAATCAGTTAGAAAATCTCATTGTCTTCTATTTTAATATGTAGCCATAATAAAGGAACAAATGAATGTTAAAAGCAATCCTTTGACAAGTAATTGAGTAATAATAGTTTTGAGTAATAATAGTTACCATATCAGTTGCCAGGCATTTTGAAAGACTTGCACTTATGTTGAGCCTCATCTTGCCTCTCACTAACATCGCAAAGCGAATCACATAAAATGAATTATTTTGAAATGCAGTGACTGTTGTTAATTAGGGAAAGAATATGTTACTGTACTATTTAGTAGACACTCATGTAATTCTAGGTGCAGTATTCCAACCTGACTTCCACTGTACTAAGTCAACAATTGCAGCATTGCCAATGCCCATTATTCTCCAAAGGGAGTCTCAATGTAACATCCAAGCAGGAGTCTCGAGACCTAAAGGAGCATCGACATATGGATATTTTCACTTTGTTTTAAAAAACGTTTTGAATTTCTACAAATATGTGCACATCAAAATGAAAGATGTCAGTGAACAGAACATTCTCCCACATATATCAGGTACTCAGTGGCTAGGTATAAAGTTGGTTAGTATAAAGTTCACTCCAAGGTTCTCCAGGAATGTGTACCTTTTTTTTGTAAGGAATCTTACAACACCAGGTTATAGTCCAACAGTTTTATTTGAAAATCACAAGCTTTCGGAGCTTACCTCCTTCGTCAGGTGAGTGAGTGAAGGGTTTTAAAATCGCTATATAAGGCTGGGAGACAATCACAGCAATCAAAGGTGTCGTTGGTGTTCAGACAGGTTAGCCACAGAAAACATTACATCCCAGTATACTGAATACACAGTGGGTCAGATTACACAGACAGAGAGAGAATGAGACCCAAAAGGCAGAGAGAGAGAGAGAGAGAGAGAATGTCCAGTTGCATTAAAAACAGATAACATTTTTTTCTCGCTGGTGGGGTTACGTGTCGCGTGACATGAACCCAAGATCCCGATTGAGGCCGTCCTCATGGGTGCGGAACTTGGCTATCTATTTCTGTTCGACGATTTTGCGTTGTCGTGTGTCTCGAAGGCTGTCTTGGAGAACGCTTACCCGAAGATCGGTGGCTGAATGTCCTTGACTGCTGAAGTGTTCCCCGACTGGGAGGGAACCCTCCTGTCTGGCGATTGTTGCGTGGTGTCCGTTCATCCGTTGTCGCAGTGTCTGCATGTTCTCGCCAATGTACCATGCTCCGGAGCATCCTTTCCTGCAACGTAGACAACGTTGGCCGAGTCACAGGAGTATGAACCATGTACCTGGTGGGTGGTGTCCTCTCATGTGATGGTGGTATCTGTGTCGATGATCTGGCATGTCTTGCAGAGGTTGCCGTGGCAGGGTTGTGTGGTGCAGTGGACGCTGTTCTCCTGAAAGCTGGGTAATTTGCTGCGAACGATGGTCTGTTTGAAGTTGGGTGGCTGTTTGAAGGCGAGTAGTGGAGGCGTGGGGATGGCCTTAGCGAGATGTTCGTCGTCATCGATGACATGTTGAAGGCTGCAGAGAACATGGCGTAGTTTCTCCGCTCCGGGGAAGTACTGGACAACGAAGGGTACTCTGTTGGTTGCGTCCCGTGTTTGTCTTCTGAGGAGGTCTATGCGATTCTTCGCTGTGGCCTGTCGGAACTGTCGATCGACGAGTCGAGCGTCATATCCCGTTCTTACGAGGGCGTCTGTAGGTGTCCATCGCGTTCCTCCTCGTCTGAGCAGATCCTGTGTATTCACAGGGCCTGTCCATAGGGGATGGCCTCTTTGACGTGGTTAGGGTGGAAGCTGGAAAAGTGGAGCATCGTGAGGTTGTCCGTGGGCTTGCGATAGAGTGAGGTGCTGAGGTGCCCGTCTTTGATGGAGATTCATGTGTCCAAGAAAGAAACTGATTCTGAGGAGTAGTCCATGGTGAGTTTGATGGTGGGATGGAACTTGTTGATGTTATCGTGTCGTCTCTTCAGTGATTCTTCACCGTGGGTCCATAGGAAGAAAATGTCATCGATGTATCTGGTGTATAGCGTTGGTTGGAGGTCCTGTGCAGTGAAGAAGTTGTGCTCGAACTTGTGCATGAAAATGTTGGCGTATTGGGGTGCGAATTTGGTCCCCATGGCTGTTCCGTGTGTTTGGGCAAAGAACTGGTTATCGAAGGTGAAGACATTGTGATCCAGGATGAAGCGGATGAGTTGTAGGATGGCGTCTGGAGATTGGCTGTTGTTGGTGTTGAGCACTGAGGCTGTTGCAGCGATGCCGTCATCGTGGGGGATACTGGTGTAGAGTGCCGAGACGTCCATCGTGGTGAGAAGTGTTCCTGGTTCAACTGGTCCGTGGGTACTGAGTTTTTGTAGGAAGTCTGTAGTGTCGCGACAGAAGCTGGGGGTTCCCTGTACGATGGGTTTCAGGATTCCCTCCCAGTCGGGGAACACTTCAGCAGTCAAGGACATTCAGCCACCGATCTTCGGGTAAGCGTTCTCCAAGTTTAAATTTTTAAGTTTCTGTCGGGCTTCAGCAGAGAGAGCTGCTGTAGCAAGTTAATTGGTTAGCTAGATTAAACTGGTACTTGAAGGTGCGGCAGGCCTGACTCATCTGAGTCACAAACTGTAGAAATACAAGGGCCTGTCAGTGCAAACAGCACAGTGTGCAGACAACACAGTGCGAACTGCTGAGAGTTTGGTACGTGTGGGAGTTGGGGGAAGGAGGTGCTGCTTTGCCTTGCTTTTCCTAACTTTTTCCCCAGAGCGGCAGTGGACCTGAGAGTAGAAGACTGAGATTGGGGAATAAAAGCAGCAGCAGACCTGCAACAAGAGACAACGACTGTGAGACATCACAGGTGAGGCAGGAGAGTCCGAGAGGTGAGCACAGGATAAAAGGAGAGACCTAGAGCGAGAGGAGAGTCTGAGAGTCTAAGGCAAGTCATGGCAGCACAGCTCGCACCCGTGATATGCTCCTTCTGCACTACATGGGAAATCATGGACACTACCAGTGTCCCTGGCGACTATGTGTGCAGGAAGTGTGTCCAGCTGCAGCTACTGGCTATCCGTCTTTCGGAGCTGGACCTGCGGGTGGATTCACTGTGGAGCATCCGCGATGCTGAGACTATCGTGGATAGCACGTTCAGTGAGGTGGTCACACCGCAGGTAAAGATTACCCAGGCAGAAAGGAAATGGGTGACCGCCAGGCAGAGTAAAAGTACTAGGCAGGTAGAGCAGGAGTCCCCTGGGGCCATCTCCCTCTCAAACAGATATTCTGCTTTAGATACTTTTGGGGGAGATGGCTTATCAGGGGGAAGCAGCAAGAGCCAGGTTCGGGGCACCACGGGTGGCTCTGCTGTACAGGAGGGGAGGAAGAAGACTGGCAGGGCTATAGTGATAGGGGATTCAATTGTAAGGGGAACAGATAGGCGTTTCTGCGGCCGCAAACGTGACTCCAGGATGGTATGTTGCCTCCCTGGTGCTAGGGTCAAGGATGTCACGGAGCGGCTGCAGGGCATTCTGGAGGGGGAGGGTGAACAGCCAGTAGTCGTGGTCCATATTGGTACCAACGACATAGGTTAAAAAAAGGGATGGGGTCCTGCAAGGTGAATTTAAGGAGTTAGGAGATAAATTAAAAAGCAGGACTTCAAAGGTAGTGATCTCAGGATTACTACCGGTGCCACGTGCTAGTGAGTATAGGAACAGGAGAATAGACCGGATGAATGCGTGGCTGCAGGGATGGTGAAGGAGGGAGGGATTTAGATTCCTGGGACATTGGGACCGGTTCTGGGGAAGGTGGGACCTGTACAAGCGGGACGGGTTACACCCGAGCAGGACCGGGACCAATGTCCTCGCGGGGGTGTTTGCTAGTGCTGTTGGGGAAGGTTTAAACTAGAGTGACAGGGGGATGGGAACCTGAGCGGGGAGTCAGAAGGGAATAAAGTTGAGAGCAGCAAGAGAGGGGAAGACCCAGGGGAAATCTACAATACAAATAGTACAAACAGTTGTTCAAGAACAAGTGAAAGGGAAAAGCGTAGAGCAGCGGAAAGAAAGTGTACTTCAGGCATGACAGATAAAATAAAATCTAGAAGGCATAAGGCGATTAACCCAGCATCAAAGCTGTGGCAGGGGGTTGGGAACCTGAGCAGGGAGACAGAGGAAAGCGTGTCAGGAAGGGACAGAAGGCATGGAGTATAAGGTAAAGTGTTAAAAAAGGAAAAAGCAGGAACTAAGTGTCACAAAACATATTTGAAAGTTCTTTATCTGAATGCACGTAGCATTCGTAACAAAATGGACGAGTTAACGGCACAAATAACTACGTATGGGTATGATCTTGTGGCCATTACAGAAACATGGCTGCAGGGTGACAACGACTGGGAATTAAATATGCCAGGGTATTTAACAATCAGGAAGGACAGGCAGGAAGGAAGGGGAGGTGGGGTGGCTATGTTAATAAAGGAAGGAATCACTGTCATACAGAGAAATGATATTGGGACAAAGGATCAGGATAATGAAACAGTTTGGGTAGAGATAAGGAATAATAAGAGGAAAAAAACACTAGTGGGCGTAGTATATAGGCCTCCTAATAGTTGCAACTCTGCTGGAAGAAGTATTAATCAGGAAATCGTCAGGGCATGTAATAAGGGAACAGCTATAATTATGGGGGATTTTAACTATCATATTAACTGGACAAATCAAATTGGGCAGGGCAGCCTTGAGGAAGAGTTTATTGAGTGTATTAGGGATGGATTTCTTGAGCAGTATGTAACTGATCCTACATGGGGGCAAGCAACCTTGGACCTGGTCCTGTGTAATGAGCCAGGATTAATTAATAATGTCCTAGTTAAGGATCCCCTTGGAATGAGTGACCATAACATGGTTACATTCCATATCCAATTAGAGGGTGAGAAGGTTGGTTCTCAAACAAGCGTACTGAGCTTGAATAAAGGAGACTATGATGGTATGAGAGCGGAATTGATTAAAATGGACTGGGAAAATAGATTAAAGGGTAAGACGGTACATAAGCAGTGGTGTTCATTTAAGGAGTTATTTTACAACTTTCAAAAAAAAAATATTCCACTGAGGAAAAAAGGGTGTAAAAGAAATGATAGCCATCTGTGGCTAAGTAAAGAAATTAAGGATAGTATCCGACCAAAAACAAGGACATATAAGGTAGCCAAACATAGTGGGGGGATAGAAGATTGGGAAGTCTTCAAAAGACAGCAAAAAGTAACTAAAGGATTGATTAAGAAAGGGAAGATAGATTATGAAAATAAATTAGCAAAAAATATAAAAACAGACAGCAAGAGTTTCTACAGTTATATAAAAAGAAAAACGGTGGCTACGGCAAACGTAGGTCCCTGAGAGGATGAGACCAGGAAATTAATGGTGGGAAACATGGAGATGGCAAAAATGCTGAACAAATATTTTGTTTCAGTCTTTACGGTAGAGGACACTAAGAATATCCCAACACTGGACAAACAAGGGGCTCTAGAGGGGGAGGAGCTAAATACGATTAAAATCACTAAGGAATTGGTACTCAGTAATTTAATGGGACTCAAGGCGGATAAATCCCCTGGACCTGATGGCTTACATCCCAGGGTCTTGAGGGAAGTGGCAGTAGGGATTGTGGATGCTTTGGTAATAATTTTCCAAAATCCTCTGGACTCGGCAACGGTCCCGGCAGATTGGAAAACTGCTAATGTAACACCCTTATTTAAAAAGGGTAGTAGGCAGAAGGCTGGAAATTATAGACCAGTTAGCCTAACATCTGTGGTGGGTAAAATTTTGGAGTCTATTATTAAGGAGACAGTAGCGGAACAGTTGGATAAACATAATTTAATAGGACAAAGTCAGCATGGCTTTACGAAGGGGAAGTCATGTCTGACAAATTTGCTTGCGTTCTTTGAGAACATAACGTACAGGGTTGATAAAGGGGAACCAGTGGACGTACTGTATTTAGACTTCCAGAAGGCATTCGACAAGGTGCCACATAAAAGATTATTACTCAAGATAAAGAATCACTGGATTGGGGGTAATATTCTGGCATGGGTGGAGGATTGGTTATCTAACAGGAAGCAGAGAGTTGGGATAAATGGTTCATTCTCGGACTGGCAACCAGTAGCCAGTGGTGTTCCGCAGGGGTCGCTGCTGGGTCCCCAACTCTTTACAATCTATATTAACGATTTGGAGGAGGGGACCGAGTGTAACATATCAAAGTTTGCAGATGATACAAAGATGGGAGGCAAAGTAGAGAGTGAGGCGGACATAAAAAACCTACAAGGGGATATAGACAGGCTGGGTGAGTGGGCGGAGATTTGGCAGATGCAATACAATATTGGAAAATGTGAGGTTATGCACTTTGGCAGGAAAAATCAGAGAGCAAGTTATTATCTTAATGGCGAGAAACTGGAAAGTACTGCAGTACAAAGGGATCTGGGGGACCTAGTGCAAGAAAATCAAAAATTTAGTATGCAGGTGCAGCAGGTGATCAAGAAGGCCAACGGAATGTTGGCTTTTATTGCTCGGGGGATAGAATATAAAAACAGAGAGGTATTGCTGCAGTTATATAAGGTATTGGTGAGACCGCACCCGGAATACTGCATAAAGTTTTGGTCTCCATACTTAAGAAAAGACATACTTGCTCTCGAGGCAGTACAAAGAAGGTTCACTCGGTTAATCCCGGGGATGAGGGGGCGGACATATGAGGAGAGGTTGAGTAGATTGGGACTCTACTCATTGGAGTTCAGAAGAATGAGAGGCGATCTTATTGAAACATATAAGATTGTGAAGGGGCTTGATCGGGTGGATGCGGTAAGGATGTTCCCAAGGATGGGTGAAACTAGAACTAGGGGGCATAATCTTAGAATAAGGGGCTGCTCTTTCAAAACTGAGATGAGGAGAAACTTCTTCACTCAGAGGGTAGTAGGTCTGTGGAATTTGCTGCCCCAGGAAGCTGTGCAAGATACGTCATTAAATAAATTTAAAACTGAAATCGACAGTTTCCTAGAAGTAAAGGGAATTAGGGGTTACGGGGAGCGGGCAGGAAATTGGACATGAATTTAGATTTGAGGTTAGGATCAGATCAGCCATGATCTTATTGAATGGCGGAGCAGGCTCGAGGGGCCGATTGGCCTACTCCTGCTCCTATTTCTTATGTTCTTATGTAAGGCAGCCTTCGAGACACACGACAACGCAAAATCGTCGAGCAGAAATTGATAGCCAAGTTCCGCTACACGTAACACCACCAGCGAGAAAAAAAAGTTATCTGTTTTTAATACAACTGGACATTCTCTCTCTCTCTCTGCCTTTCGGGTCTCATTCTCTCTCTGTGTAATCTGACGCACTGTGTATTCAGTACACTGGGATGTAATGTTTTCCGTGGCTAACCTGTCTGAACACCAACGACACCTTTCATTGCTGTGATTGTCTCCCAGCCTAATATATGATATGCAATTTTAAAACCCTTCACTCACTCACCTGACGAAGGAGAAAGCATCCAAAAGCTTGTGATTTTCAAATAAAACTGTTGGACTATAACCTGGTGTTGTAAGATTCCTTACATTTGTCCACCCCAGTCCATCACCGGCATCTCCAAATCATACCTTTTTTTTCTGATGGCATCAGCCTGGCATTTTCATTTCCCATTCCCATCATGGCCTGTCTGACTGAGACTGACAATTTGATGGTTATTAAAACATTTTTGTGATATGGACTCATAATGCTTAGTAATTGAAATTCACATGGTACCTTAAGAACCAGCAAAAAGAGGTTTTCATCCCTTAAATCTGGGGTGGATTTAAGATCAGGGCCAAAATAAAAAGTGCAATGCACCAGTCTGCCATTATTGAATCATCTGAGTCAAATCCACATTTTCATTTAGTGTAACTTTTAGTATGGGAGAAGACAGCAGTAACCAACCTGCTTTAAAATTAGGTTCTTCAAATATTATCATACGAGAGCTGAATGCATCATATGAAATCCCTTTGCTCCCTATTTTAATAAAAGTGTTAACTTTAATTTTAAACAGATTAGCATCTCCCTTAAAATAGCAGACAAGGGAAAATAATATAAATGTTTTTGCAATAATATTCAAAGAATCTAACTTCTTTAAATCTTTTGGGCATGTCCCATTAAAATCAAAATAGATCTCATTTCTTCATATGAAATAACTATTTGTTCCTCTTACATAATTTGTCTAAAGTTATTTCATTATAAAATTAATTATAAATAATAAATAATAAAGTTGCAAATGAATATTATTGAAGGTGGCTAAAACAGTCCAAGAAACAGTGGCATGTTCCATCACCCAGTAACTTCATAAACTATTTTTCATATCCTTTAGAAATCAACTAATATCGCAGAAGATATCAAAACTGGAATGAACTCTCCCATTACTGCCAATTTATATCAAACATTCCCAATTATCCCGATCAAAGTAAGTTGTCACTGTAAAAGAGTCACAGGGGTAGAAATTGGTTTAAGCACATTTTCAGGCACTGTGCTCATTGCGCGCGCCCAATAATGTGGACACAATTGAGGCCCCAAATTCATTCCCTTGATTAATTAAGATAAAATAGGTGGACTATCATTGCTACTTGCACTGTTCATTGGCAGCTCGCCGAATTGTGGGGGGGAGGGGGGCATCAATATTGCACATTGCTAACGCCATTTAAAAGCAGCCTGCACCTCTTAAAGGGGAGGTGCACTTTGGCTGCAGGCAACTATAACTAAGAATTGTGGACAATGGCAGGCACAGGAGAAGCTGTAAGGGCCCTTGTTTTTTGATGCTGCAATGGAGATATTGGCAGAGGAGGTTGGCAGGAGGAGGGATATAATCTATCCAACAGGCAGCAGGAGGATATCAAGGCACGCTGCCCGGTACGAGTGGGCAGAAGTGGCAGAGCGGGTCAGTGCCAGAAGTATCATCCCTGGACATGGCTGCAATGCAGGAAAAAGTTCAATGACCTCACAACGATAGCTAAGGTAAACCTTCTAGCTCATATCTCTCATTACTCTCTGCTCAGCCTTGCACTACCTGTTGCCCCAGCACTCACAACCATTCCCTCCACTGATTATCAGCACTCTCCTCCAACCATTGCAGCACACTTTAGTCCACCTCCTTCAGCTCCTATTGCAGCCCTCTACAAGTGCTTCTCTCCTCACTATTACTTCCTTCACCTCCTCAAACCTCTGCCGTCTTTCAAACATCAGCAACACTATTCTACCCTGACATGCATGTCTTCAAAAATTCTCACTACTTTAAAACTGACATACTGCCTTATTTTTTGCAGGGCAAGCTCACATGCAATAACAGGGAGCAGGCAGCCAGAGGAGAAGGGCCATGCTTCATCCATGTGCTGTCCCCACTTGAAAAACACGTTATGGACATTGGTGGCAGGGGGCGCGTCAGGAGCATGGCATCTGGTGAGGCTGGAGGACAAGTCCTGCAGGGTTATAAACCATCTTCCTCTCCTTCCCTTCTCACTTAAATCTCACCTTTACACATTATGCATGACAAATTGTTGCTGCTTTTAGAAGCCACTCATCTGTCTCGCTTATCCATGCCACTAAATGATAACTTTTGTCCCTTTCTTGCATTTCAGGCCCAGAGCTCCACACAGCCTTCAGGAAGCAGAAGAGGAAGAAGAGGGCAGCACTGCACAACAGGAACCATCACTCGACCGTACACTCCCAGACACCAGCTCAGAGATTGCCACCATGTGTATTTCAGAGGGTAGGCTAGAGGGATCTACACATGGAGATGTATCCAGTGCTAGTGCACAGGAGCAAGGGCAGGGAGATAGATTGACCCAAGAAGAAGCCTCGTAGAAGCACTAGATTAGGTAACTGAACACACAAGACAGGCACTAGGGCTTTGCACAAGGGTGATTTGTAGATAGGCATTAGTCCTGCAACCAATTGTCAAATCAAGACTGGAGTATTTTGGAGTGGTGAAGTAAAATGTTCTGTTTTAGTATAGCTTTGGTATAGTCTTCATAATCTTAGTGATGTAACAGGAACATCCATAAAGTTGTACTGTTTGAGGGCATTAACGTGGTGGGTGTCAGGGCTGGGTCAAATGGAAGGAGGGAATTTTGGTGCTCTGGGGAGGGGAGGGATGGTTCAGGAGAATCTCTCCTCAATAATTTGCTGCTTTACAGCTCTGGCAGCTTGCAGTACTGCTGGACCATGCTCTTCGCATCTTCCGGTTCCTCTTCCTCTTCTTCTTCATCTTCCTGCTCCACTTCTTCATCCTCAGGCAGTGGAACCATTGTTTCACAACGTCAATGTTTTGCTCAATCAGGACCATTGTTGCTGCATGGCTCTTATTATATTGGCCCTCCGTGTCTGTGCCTGGGTTCCTGACAGGAATCATGAGCCAGTTGGTGAGGGGATAGCCCTTGTCCCCCAGCAGCCAGCTTGCCACCCAATCGTCTGGTTGAAACAGAGGGGGTATTGAGGACTGGCGCAGTATGAAAGCATCATCTATATTGCCAGGAGACCGGGCATAAACCTGGATGACTCACTGCCTGTGGTCACAAACAAGTTGAACATTGAACGAATGGAAGCCCTTCCTGTTGAGACACAGAGGTGGTTCCAGATGGGGAGCACGCAGGGCTATGTGCATGCAGCCTCTGATGCCCTGCACCAGCAATGCGGGCAAATCCCAGTGCTCTTTCTTCCTGCTGGTCAGCCTCCATGAGGAAAGTAATGAAATGTTGACACCTCATAAACAGTGCATAACTGACTGATGTTGCTGATGTCCCTAGAAACAGTTCGGAAGGAACTAGCTGCATAAAAGTTTAGAGCCACGGTAACCACTGCCACAGGCAGTGCAGTGCATGCCCTGCTGTTGGCTTCCAATTCTCGCTCCAACAGGTAGCACAGGTCCGTGACTGTCTCCATGTTGAAATGCAGCTGCCTTACACACTGCTGCTCTGTGAGGTTCAAGTATGATGTTCTGTTGCTGAAACCTCCTATGCTGTAATGCCTCCTGCACCCTTGCCTCCTTTGCCCTCTTCTTGCAGGCTGTGCAGGTCTTTGCTACCTTCCTTGCTGCTGCTTCCTCTCCTGGTTTGGGAGCCTTAATGGTAAGCCCAGCAGCAATTATGTTCAGCAACTGAGAACAAGCAAATCCTGTGAAATAGTTCTCTACCAATTCACTCTGCAAAAGTATCTCACAGACAAAAGAGCCAAAAACTTGTCCCAAAAGCACCCTGGCAGCCTAAAATGACTAACCAGAGACTAACCTTAATGGAGGTGAGGATTCCTGTAAATACCACTTGTGAAAGCTGCTTGCTGATTTTTCCCACCATAATTTGCTGTGCGGGTTAAGGAAGTGATGTTTCAGGCACGCATGGACACTAATTTAATATAAGACCCCCGATTCAAACACAGGACCCTTATTAACATATTTAAATGATGCCTCCTTTGTCGTAGGCGGCCGCTAAAGATGCCTATCAAACATCAGAACCAATATGGCGTCGAGTGGATTTCCGGCACCGTTCTGACACGGAATGTTGCAATGCAGAATTCAACTTGGTGGCACACATTTAGGATCTGGACAATGTGCAAAACGCATAGCAACTTCCAGCCTCACAGTGCCTTTGTGCTCAGTGAAAACTGAGTGCATTTAGTTGGTTAGCAAGAAGGCCTTGAAAAATCAATGCCAACAATTCTAAGTAATTATTAGCACCTATTTTAGGTTATTGTAATGATGGTGTTTCAGGTTATGGTATTGGTGGGGAATGGTAGATCACATATATGTTGAACCTTAGACTGCCGGCAGGTCCAGGAAAATGACTGCCAGGACTTATATTTTCAGCTCACTGCTATGATGTTGAAACAAACACTAATATGACAGAAACAAGACAACCTAAATGTAAGGAATAACTTTAATGCTATAATATGAAGCTGATATCACAAAAATAAATTCCTGAAACAGAACTTTAAATATAAATTTCAAATAATTTAATATATTACATCTGCTTATATTCTCTCCCTACTATTTTATTATGTAAATTTTACCTTTTTTCCCATTAAATCTAGCCACATTCTATTTAGGAATAAATTTAAAATATTTTACTTACCTTCTATCATATTGGTTTCCGTCATATATTATAAAGAGGGAACAAATGTCAAAAAGTGGGTTTTCATTTCCTGAAAGCTGCCTCTATAGCCTATGGAGATATATTCCATCATTGCATATTCCCAGCAGGAAATCTGCATTCAAAGGGAGTGTGGACCACAACATTCTCCATCCCACATTCCCTGCGAGCATAGTTTCCTGCTGGGAGCACCAAATCTCAAAGTTAGCTTGTATTCTAAGTTAGCTGGCGCAGTAAGTGATGTAGAAGGGAGCAGAAAGTGGTAAAGGGACATTGATAGATTAAGTGAGTGGGTAATACTGTGGCAGATGGAGTTCAATGTGGAGAAGTGTGAGTTTATCCACTTTAGACCGAAGAAAGATGGATCAGAGTATTTTCTAAATGGTGAGAAGCTGGGGACTGTGGAACAGCAGAGAGATTTAGGGGTCCATGTACAGAAATCAGTAAAACTTAGTGAACAGGTACAAAAATAATTTAAAAGGCTAATGGAATGTTAGCCTATATCTTAAGTGGACTGGAATACAATAGAGTGGAAGTTATGCTACTGTTGTATAAAGCTCTGGTTAGACCTCATCTAGAGTACTGCATTCAGCTCTGGGTACTGCACCTCAGGAAGCATATATTGGCCTGGAAGGGGGGCAATGAAGATTCACCAGAATAATACCGGGGCTAAAAGGGTTAAATTATGAGGACAGGTTGCATAGACTAGGCTTGTATTCTCTTGAGTATAAAAGATTAATGGGTGATCTAATTGAACTGTTTAAGATGATTAAAGGATTTGATATGGTAGTTAGAGAGAAACCATTTCCTTTGGTGGGAGAGTCCAGAACAAGAGGGCATAACGTTAAAATTAGAGGTACGCCATTCAGGGGTGATGTCAGGAGGCACTTCTTCACACAAAGGGTAGGGGAAATCTGGAACTCTCTCCCCCAAAAAGCTGCTGAGGCTAGGTCTATTGAAAATTTAAAAAGTGAGATTGATAGATTTCTGTTAGGTAACGGTATTAAGGGCTTTGGAACCAAGGCAAGTAAATGGAGTTAAGATACAGATCAGCCATGATCTAATTAGATGGCGGATCAGGCTCGAGGGACTGAATGACCTACTCTTGTTTCTATGTTTCTATTCCCAGCCAATTAAAAGCTTTAAGTGTTAAGATTAACATGGAAATGTAATGGATGCAACCAGATTAATCTCTGATGTGTAAAAACACGTAAAAACAGGCTCTGTCAAATAAGTATACTTGTCAACAGCCTCCTGAGCACAATACCACATAGCTAAGGTCCACGAAAGGTTAATTAATTGATAATGTAAGAATTGGGTGATATGATGGGTTACAAATACTGTTCTTTCTCCACTATGTCCTAAGTTTGAAAGCAATCTAGCTGGAGTGCAGATCTCACTTTTGAAGGTGCATGATTATTAAACAAATTAAGTCTCAATTCATCTCCTAGTTGTATATTATAAGACCCTACCCTGAAAGTAAACACTAATTGGCAGAAATTCAATGACTTTAGAGGTCACAAGAATAGAGAATAGGTGATATTGGAATATCACACTGTGTGATATTGTGGACGTCTCTTTCTGAAGCCATTGTCAGTGTATTGAAGCTCAGCATTCCATTGGACTCAGTTGTTATACATGGGTGTTATACCTTGTTGTTGTCATATGGCACAAAACAGGAAAACAAACTTTATTACCAATCACCATCACTATTCAAAAAGCAAAATACCTCAGATGCTGAAAATCTGAAATAAAAACAGAAAATGCTGGAAACACCCAGCAGATCAGGCAGCACCTGTGGAGAGAGGAAGGAAGGAAGGGTTTAGGTTTCAGGTCGATGACCTTTCGTCAGAACCCTCCGGAAGAGAAGTAGCAGTGGCAGTTCTGATGAAAGGTCAACGACCATCACTTTACACATTGGTGACCAAATGGCGGCACAAATAAAGGAGAGTCTAAAACAATATGGTTAATATTAGAGTGCAATATAAATTCAGGCAATAAATCTGCTTTAGCCATTATGACATAGTTAACTGCAATACCGAAGTTCATCTCAGTTTTCATTAATAATCTATGAAGAAGCAACAACAGTATTAATTTGCCTATCAGTTTGATAGACTTGGTTTCATTCGTATAGACCTGAACTTTCAAACTAAGGCCACTTCACAATATGTTCTTTCTGTATGTGTTTCTGATTTTGTAAGAAATACCAGGCAGGGGAAATTTTCATGAACACACTGGCATTGATGCTACACATAGCAGCTAGAGCAATCTATCACCGAAATATCTCCCTTTACCATTTGTAACTGGAAGGATGACACCCACAGACCAACAGATTCCAGAAGACACTGGAATAAAAAATACTACAAGGAACATACAGATGTGGTAGTCCAAAAAACTGCTGGTAGGTACTGTACATTATTCTCACTATTGTGCTGAGTAACATCTTTCTTTTCAATTTTAGGTTATGGTCACATCTATCCTTTAACAGTAGGAGGAAAAATAGTCTGTATGCTCTATGCAATATGCGGCATCCCCATTATGCTATTAGTCATCACTGATGTTGGAGACAAGCTGGCAGCTTTGCTTTCCGGAGTTTATAACAACATAAGAAAGCGGATGGGAAAGAATATTACCCCACCACCCTCAGCAACACCATCGAGATGGTCTTCATTCAAACAGAGCTTAACAAAATCGGAATCAAAAGCTACAACAAGGTCTATCACCTTTAAAAGAGGCACACAAGTCATCATCACACCAATGCGCATAAAAAGTGTGTTGAACGCTCAGACTTCTGTTAAAAGGAAATCTGAACGGCTGAGAAAAGCTGAAATATTCGAAAAAATAATAGTCCATGAAAACTTAAATCTTAAACCTTTCCAGCTCAGCAAGAGAGATCGAAGTAAATCATGCCCCCAGCTGAACTTAAAGCCAGATGAAGATGACTCTTTATTTGCAAGTCTGGGAAAAGAACTGGAAAAATTTGATGTGCCAATCATCATTATCATAGGTGTTGTTATGGCATGCCTTCTTTGTGGTGCAGGTGTGCTTTCAATTTGGGAAGAATGGAAATATCTTGATTCATTTTATTTCTATTTTATTACAATTACCACCATTGGCTTCGGAGACTTTGTCCCTGATCATCCTAACTTTTTTATGATAATGTCTGTTTTAATCATTATGGGTATGGCAATCATGTCTATGGCTTTTAAATTAACTCAGAACAGGATAGTTTATTGCTACAGACAAATAAGTATATGGATCAATGGTGGGAAGCAGAAGAAATTTTAAATTATTTAAAGTCCAGGGTAACCTACTATTTTACTTTGTGGTGAGAGATAATAAAATTGAGATTTATGAATGGTTTTAAATTGCAAAGAAGGTTAATAATGATTGATTAAACATGTGCATTTCACGGTTGGAGTATTGAA
Source organism: Heptranchias perlo (assembly GCF_035084215.1). Taxonomy (NCBI): domain Eukaryota; kingdom Metazoa; phylum Chordata; class Chondrichthyes; order Hexanchiformes; family Hexanchidae; genus Heptranchias; species Heptranchias perlo. Next base: position 16,112,606 of record NC_090345.1, on the reverse strand, counting down.
CAAACATGTATCAGCAACTAATATATGAACATGGGTGTTTCTTACCATTAATGTACATTAGCAAAGGGACCTCAAAGTGAAATGAGATCTCCTTTACAAATAAATGGATATTGCAAACATCTTTTTTATTTTAATTGTTAGATTTTTATTATGTTACAAAATTTGGACAATGTACTTTCTTGTCTACAGGCTATGAATTGCCATTTGCAGTATTATTGTACCAATGCCTAATGCATTTGTATGACAGTCCTCTGTGCAGTTATTAAATGGAAGTGTCCTAGATAACAAACAGAAAACCTTTCTGTAAATTGTTTTAATTGCTGAATCTATCCAGTAATTCCCCAGGGATTTTCTCCCATCTTCAAATAGTGGAAGAGCATCACAACATCAAATCTCATTTTAGATTTTAACTAACAAGTTCGCTCCAGACAAGTGCCAGACAATGACTATCTCCAACAAGAGAGAGTCTAACAACCTCCCCTTGACATTCAACGGCATTACCATCGCCAAATCTCCCACCATCAACATCCTGCGGGTCACCATTGACCAGAAACTTAACTGGACCAGCCACATAAATACCGTGGCGACAAGAGCAGGTCAGAGGCTGGGTATTCTGTGGTGAGTGACTCACCTCCTGACTCCCCAAAGCCTTTCCACCATCTGCAAGACACAAGTCAGGAGTGTGATGGAATACTCTCCACTTGCCTGGATGAATGCAGCTCCAACAGCACTCAAGAAGCTCGACACCATCCAGGACAAAGCAGCCCGCTTGATTGGCACTCCGTTAACCACCCTAAACATTCACTCCCTTCACCACTGGCGTATCGTGGCTGCAATGTGTACCATCCACAGTAACTCGCCAAGGCTTCTTTGACAGCACCTCCCAAACCCATGACCTCTACCACCTAGAAGGACAAGAGCAGCAGGCACATGGGAACAACACCACCTGCACATTCCCCTCGAAGTCACACACCATCCTCACTTGGAAATATATCGCCATTCCTTCATCGTCACTGGGTCAAAATCCTGGAACTCTCTACCTAAGAGCACTGTGGGAGAACCTTCACCACACGGACTGCAGAGGTTCAAGAAGGCGGCTCACCACCACCTTCTCAACGGCAATTAGGGATGGACAATAAATGCTGGCCTTGCCAGCGACGCCCAGATCCCATGAACGAATAAAAAAAAGTGAACATATTAAATAAAAGTCAAACAAGCAATGTAGAAGAACAATATGATACATATTTACTTACAGTAGATATTATGTTAGCCAATTCCACAAAGAAAAAGAATAATTGGTCACAAACTATATACTAACCTATTCTTTTGTAGTTAGCTTCGGTATAAATAGCATTCTTTTCTTCTTGTAGACTTTCCAACACAAGAGCTAAATGGCCTGACCAATTCAACGAAACTCCATAATTCAAAACTGTTCAACTTATTTAAGTACCCCTCAAACAGTTGCTGAGATATGTTGGATTTAAATAACTGTCAGCTCAATTCAAAAGTTGTCATGAACAAATAGTGCAATACGTTTCTAGTTGAATGTGGCTTGGCTCCTACCCTCAAGCCTACAGCACTTTGGAGACAACCAACAAACATTCACAACATTATTATTGAGTTGGGCTAAAGACAGGAATATAACTGAAACTATTTTTTAAAAACTCTTTGGCCCCAGAAATTCTGTGGGGGTGTGATCCTGGCAGTTACAGTAGGATTTTGACAGCCACTGAATTCCAATGCTGACCTCGCTAAAGTTTATGGTGTCAGATGGAGGGGCCTCCAGAAGTGGCCTTCAGTGGTGTGTCCACCTTTTAAAAAAATTCATTCTTGGAATCCGGGCATCGCTAGCAAGGCCAGCATTTATTGTCCATCCCTAATTGCACTTGAGAAGGTGGTGGTGAGCCGTCTTCTTGAACTGCTGCAGTCCATTTGGTGAAGGTGCTCCCACAATGCTGTTAGGTAGGGAGTGCCAGGATTTTGACCCAACGACGATGAAGGAATGGCGATATTTGTCCAAGTCAGGATGGTGTGTGACTTGGAGGGGAACTTGGAGGTGGTGGTGTTCCCTTGCGCTTTCTGCCCTTGTCCTTCTAGGTGGTAAAGGTCATAGATTTGGGAGGTGCTGCTGGAGAAGCTTTGGTGAGTTGCTGCAGTGCATCTTGTAGATAATACAAACTGTAGCCACAGTGCACCGATGGTGGAAAGAGTGGATGTTTAAGGTGATGGATGGGCTGCCAATCAAGTGGACTGCTTTGTCCTGAATGACGTCCAGCTTCTCGAGTGTTGTTGCAGCTGCACCCATCCAGGCAAGTGGAGAATATTCCATTACAACTGCTGGATATCTTGCAAATGGCAGTGGAAGCTGATTGCTTCAGAGGCGGCCAGGTGCTGTGTCCCCCAGAAGAACAATCTGGCTGTTCCCATAGCCCCTTACAAAGGTTGTTGCTTTAAATAGAAAAATACAATATACCCCTAATCTTCAGGGGTGCAGATCCCGGCCCCATCCTAGATCCAAAGATGCGCCCCACTACCATCATTTTCGGTGAGGTACACCTAGTGAGATCAGGTATACTTGTGCTAATATATGCTGCATCTTCACTGAGGGTCAAGACATTTCAAACTCTTGATCCAGGGAGTCCCCTCTAACCTTATGTCAATGGTTTTGTAAAAGTGCATTGAGGCTCCACTCCCACGTGGCCATACAAGAAACTCTGCTTTAAGATTGGGATCCAGAATATCCAGCTCCTGGCCAAGTTTGTAGCTATTCCAGAAAATTCCCACCGAGTGTACAGTGGGAGTCTACTGCAACAGTTGGGGTCCTTATATCTTATGATGGAGTTAAAGGGACTGCTACCATGCTAAAACAAGACAAAAATGCTTCACTTTTACACCCTCCTTCCTGGGAACACAGGAACGTTGAATTCATCCTACATTGAAATGGTATATCTACACAGCAGTACAAACTGTAAAGTATTTCAGGATATTCTTTTTATTTTGTCTTATACAACCCAATGAAGTAAATCCTTGAAGCACTAGGAACACATATCCTGTGCCAACAACAACAACTTGCATTTATATAGCACCTGTAATGTAGTAAAATATCCCAAGGCATTCACAGGAGCGTTATCAAACAAAATTTAACACCGAACCACACGAGATATTAGGACAAAAGCTGAGTCAAAGAGGTAGGTTTCAAGGAGCGTCTTAAAGGAAGAGAAAGAGATAGAGAGACGGAGAGGTTTAGGGAAGGAATTCCTGAGGTTAGGGCCTAGGCAGCTGAAGGCACGACCACCATGGTGGAGCAATTAAAATCAGGAATGCGCAAGAGGCACGAATTTGAGGAGCGCAGAGATCTCGGAGGGTTGTAGGGCTGGAGGAGGTTACAGAGATATGGAGGGGTGAGGCCATGGAGAGATTTGAAAACAAGGATGAGAATTTTAAAATTGAGGCATTCCCAGACCGCGAGCATTGGGGTGATGGGTGACCGGGAACTGGTGCAAGTTAGGCTATGGGCAGCAGAGTTTTGGATGAGCTCAAGTTTATGGATAGTAGAAAATGGGAGGCCGGCCAGGAGAGCATTGGAATAGTCAAGTTTAAAGGCAACAAAGGCATGGATGAGAGTTTCAGCAGCAGATGAGCTGAGGCAGGGGCGGAGGCGGGCGATGTTACAGAAGTGGAAGTAGGCGGTATTGGTGATGGAGCAGATACATGGTTGGAAGCTCATCTCAGGGTCAAATAGAACACCAAGGTTGCAAACGGAATGGTTCAGCTTCAGATAGTTGCCAGGGAGAGGGATGGAGTCAATGGCTAGGGAACAGAGTTTGTGGGGGAGACCAAAGACAACGGCTTCAGTCTTCCCAATATTTAATTGGAACAAATTTTTGCTCATCGGGCAAGCAGTGTGCCAAATCAGAGACAGTGGAGGGGTTGAGAGAGGTGGTGGTGAGGTAGAGCTGGGTGTCATCAGCGTACATGTGGAACCTGACATTGTGCTTTTAGATGATGTCGCCGAGGGGCAGCATGTAGATGAGAAATAGGAGAAGGCCAAGGATAGATTCTTGGGGGAAGATTTCCATAAGTGGGAGAAGATTTCCCTATATGGGCTCAGTGCAACGAAATCATAAACATGTTGACCTAGAAATTCAACCGCGTAGCGACCATTTTTCAGGCGTTATGCGGCCTCCTAACCCTCCTATATGGCAGGCAGGATGTGCACGTTCATTATGAGCCAAAGGTGCACTGCCTGCCATATTGGTAAAGGCCAAAAAAATCAGCGTGCAATATCCATGCCTGAAACAGGCGTTGGTCCCTTTGCATGAAAATAAGAGGCCTAATGCCTGCTTCAGGTCCCTGCTGCAACATTAGTTTGTCCTGAGGCAGCCGACACCAGTTGCACTCAGGAAAACTAGGCCTACATGCAGTCTAACAGGCAGCCTATTAGGCTGCAACCAACAAGGTAAGTTTTTAAAATATACTTATCTGGATGTGGAACCAGGAGGAGTAGGGATGCTCCTCCCGACCCCACATTAAGAGAATACGGACCACTGCTGCTCCAGCTACCGAACAAACAACTGGTTTATTTTACACATAATATATCAATGAACAGATTACAGATAACAGAGAATTTCAATCTATTTCATAACCCTCCTCATATCAAAGAAAATAACAAAGCACGCCACATAATGTTCTCCCTGCAAGCGCTGATGCCCACTGAAAGAAATGCAGAATCGCCCCTAACATTTCATCAGCTTGTAGCTACCGTATTGTCTTGAATCCAGCAAGTGTATTGCATTCTTTTCTTCCCTTCCATCAATGTAGTTTGCTAAACTGCTCCCAAGGGCATTCAGGTGCCTATGGAAAGGAAGGCATCATTGATGCAGCACGGGATATTGCATAACTATGTGCCGTACTAATAAAAAGGGAAAAAAATGCAAATGCTGGAAATGTGAAACAAAAAGAGAAAATGCTGGAAATACACAGGAGGTTCATCAGAATCAGAAAAAAGATAGGTCAAGAAACATAACATAGGTTAAGTGTAGCGTACTTGGGAGGAACAGGTGACTTTGGAGCTATGGTTCCTAAAGCTTTCCATCACTGGGGATTTTCATCCGTTCATGTCTGGGTCTGTGGTAGACTAATTGATAGAGACTGATTGCTATGATTAGTCAACAACTACGTTATCGTCGTATCATGCGACGACCAGGATGGTAGAAGGCAGATTGAATAGACATTGGTCTTTTTCATCAAGCAATTCCTATGTCAATGTTTTGGATGTAGACTCTTCAACAGAATTGAAAACTGTATAAATATTTTTGTCGTAACATTTCCTGTTTAGTCACCTATGGTGACAAGATATTGCTTTGTCGTAACAATGCAAAACTATAATTAACAAAGCATGGAATATCCAATCTTTCTGTTTTTGAGGGCCACTTAGTTACATACCATAGAGCTCCTGGGCCACATACTCAGTTTCAATTAATGGCCCATAAATTGCTTCGAGCGGTGAACCAACAGGGCTCGCCACTCATTAGATTTAAATTCACCCACTGTTACCGTATTCTTTTTAGCGGCAACTTCCTTGAGCTGCGAGTTCAAATAACATCGGCATTCTTTCCCAGGCTGTGTGAGTGGTGATAGGGTCTCTAAGGCCCCTCAACCAATCAGCTTGAAGTAAGCTGCGCTGTGAGAACCAGGAAGTGCAGTTCATAGACAAACAGCACAGACTAAAAACCCGGATATGCCTGATAAGGTATTATAAAATGACATAGAGAAAGTGAAATAAAGAGAGGAAATGATTAAAAGCCTGAGATAAAAGAGAGAGAAGGAAAAGCAAAAAAAAAGTTTTAATTTTTTTTAAATGTCCAAAATCTATTAAAATCAGGAGTAATGAGACTCCACATTTTTAAAAGTTAATTTTTAGTGCCAGAGAGGTTGTTTGGTAGTCATTAAGACTTACCACGCTGTTAAAACAATTTAGACTGAAAAAACTGAGTGTACTTGTTTTGTGGCGATATTAGTTAGTTTCCAGCTGGGGAGGAGTTGGCGATGGTCCATTGATTCTATTGATTGCAGGTGGCGCTGTCCCTTTAAGGCAATGCTGTCAGATCACCGGCAAACCAGGTGCGGTCGCCGGAACTTGGTCTTCAATATCGCCACTAATAACGGTGAGGGCTGTTGGGATAACCGTTATTTTGAAAGAAATTTCCGGCCCAATATTTCTTGGTGCTTAGATTTAGGATTTATCCAGTAATGCAGGTGGAGCACTGGGAAGAGACTGTTCCAAACCTGCAGGAATGTAAATTCAAACAGGAGGAATGAGTGAAGTAGAAAATATAAGCATCAATAGAAGCTCAGGGGGTCATCTTCGACTTCCAGCTGAAACAGGCGCAAAGTCAGCGGAATGGCTGCACCAGCCGCTCGCTGTTACCAGCGTGAGGCCTGGGCCTTATTAACATTCTCGCTGGTTATGGGAGGGCGAGAAATCGGTCAGCTCCCATGCTGAGCTGGTCGACAGGTTGGGTCTGGGGGAGGAGGCGGTCACAGAGTGGGGGGTGCGGGGGGGAGTTTTTTGGGCGATCAGGAGCAACTCCTCCTGGGCCCACAAAAAAAAAGTTTCCAGGGCCGTTTTTTGAGCGGCGTCCAGCAGTCCCTTTAAATTGTATATTTAAGCAGCCATCCCTCCTGATTCAGGCCCACGTGAAAATTGCAAGAGACGGACCTTGAGCATCAGTGGGGTGGCCGAGGTGCCTCCCCAAATTTCAATGGCTGGTCATCTGTTCTTCAGCAAGATTCAGGAGGCTGGTAGTTGAAAATCGCAACCTGAGGCTTTGTGGGATGGATGGTAAGGGCTTGTGGGCTGTAGGCTGTAGTTTGGACATCCCAGATGTAGATGATGAAAAAGATAATGTGGCTTTTAGAATTTCACATTTGCAAAATAGCTGCAACAGAATTTCCTATCTGTGGAATATCAGATATTTTTGCCTCTTCAAAATTTCAATTAGTTTCCACCGGGTGGCAGCAAAATGCAACTATAAATGTGCCAAACGTTGCAGAGGGAACAGTATAAACTGATAAACACAGCAGCAGAGTTGCAGTGAATTGTAGTATCATCAGCTGACCAATGAAACAGCGCATCGCTGCATGAAAATGCTGTATCGTGGAGTGATACTTGGGAAACCAACTAACGGATAAGATCAAAGGTCTGCAGTCCTGCCACATCCAGTCGTGAATGGTGGTGGACAATTAAACAACTAACAGGAGGAGGAGGCTCTGCAAACATCCCCATCCTCAATAATGGCGGAGTCCAGCACGTGAGTGCAAAAGACAAGGCTGAAGTGTTTGCATCCATCTTCAGCCAGAAGTGCCGAGTGGATGATCCATCTCGGCCTCCTCCCGATATCCCCACCATCACAGGAGCCAGTCTTCAGCCAATTTGATTCACTCCACATGATATCAAGAAACAGCTGAGTGCACTAGATACAGCAAAGGCTATGGGCCCCGACAACATCCCAGCTGTAGTGCTGAAGACTTGTGCTCCAGAACTAGCTGCGCCTCTAGCCAAACTGTTCCAGTACAGCTACAACACTGGCATCTACCCGACAACGTGGAAAATTGCCCAGGTATGTCCTGTCCACAAAAAGCAGGACAAATCCAATCCGGCCAATTACTGTCCCATCAGTCTACTCTTAATCATCAGCAAAGTGATGGAAGGTGTCGTCGACAGTGTTATCAAGCGGCACTTACTCAACAATAACCTGCTCACCAATGCTCAGTTTGGGTTCCGCCAGAACCACTCGGCTTCAGACCTCATTACAGCCTTGGTCCAAACATGGACAAAAGAGCTGAATTCCAGAGGTGAGGTGAGAGTGACTGCCCTTGACATCGAGGCAGCATTTGACCGAGTGTGGCACCAAGGAGCCCTAGTAAAATTGAAACCAATGGGAATCAGGGGGAAAACTCTCCAGTGGCTGGAGTCATACCTAGCACAAAGGAAGATGGTAGTGGTTGTTGGAGGCCAATCATCTAAGCCCCAGGGCATTGCTGCAGGAGTTCCTCAGGGCAGTGTCCTAGGCCCAACCATCTTCAGCTGCTTCATCAATGACCTTCCCTCCATCATAAGGTCAGAAATGGGGATGTTCGCTGATGACTGCACAGTGTTCAGTTCCATTCGCAAACCCTCAAATAATGAAGCAGTCCGAGCCCGCATGCAGCAAGACCTGGACAACATCCAGGCTTGGGCTCATAAGTGGCAAGTAACTTTCGTGCCAGATAAGTGCCAGGCAATGACCATCTCCAACAAGAGAGAGTCTAACCACCTCCCCTTGACATTCAACAGCATTAGCATCGCAAATCCCCCACCATCAACATCCTGGGGGTCACCATTGACCAGAAACTTAACTGGACCAGTCATATAAATACTGTGGCTACGAGAGCAGGTCAGAGGCTGGGTATTCTGCGGCGAGTGACTCACCTCCTGACTCCCCAAAACCTTTCCACCATCTACAAGGCACAAGTCAGGAGTGTGATGGAATACTCTCCACTTGCTTGGATGAGTGCAGCTCCAACAACACTCAAGAAGCCCGACACCATCCAGGACAAAGCAGCCCGCTTGATTGGCACCCCATCCTCCACCCTAAACATTCACTCCCTTCACCACAGGCGCATCGTGGCTGCAGTGTGTACCATCCACAGGATGCACTGCAGCAACTCGCCAAGGCTTTTTCGACAGCACCTCCCAAACCCGTGACCTCTACCACCTAGAAGGACAAGGGCAGCAGGCACATGGGAACAACACCACCTGTACGTTCCCCTCCAAATCACACACCATCCCGACTTGGAAATATATCGCTGCTCCTTCATCGTCGCTGGGTCAAAATCCTGGAAATCCCTTCCTAACAGCACTGTGGGAGAACCTTCACCACACGGACTGCAGCGATTCAAGAAGGCGGCTCACCACCACCTTCTCAAGGGCAATTAGGGATGGGCAATAAATGCCGGCCTCGCCAGCGACGCCCACATCTCATGAATGAATTTTTAAAAAATGGATTCTCTCCTCGAATTCCTCACATATAGTAAACTCCATTATCAGCCAGGCTGTTAGGACGTACTGTGCAGAGGAGAGACACTTTCTCAGACGAAGGACGTTCGGAGAGAGAGGCAAACTGTACCTCCTGTTAGCTGGTTCAAGAATGGCACTGGCCTGGGAATAGGTGGCATAATTGTGTTCTCAGCTGAAGAATGCTGAAGAAGAATCTGAAAAAAGGGAAGAAATTATGTAATTGAGAGCTTGAGAGGAAACCCCTCTAAAATATACATTTTTGGGGTAAAATTGGGCTGTGCAAGAGCCCAAAATTTGCACAAAATTCTTTTCCACAATATTAATGGAAACCTTAACCTATTTATTTTAAACAGATCGATACCTCCATTAAAATAGTGGGCAAAAGAGACTTATGCAACCACGTTAACAGAAAGAACTTGCATTTATATAACACCTTTCAACACCTCAGGATGTCCTAAAATGATTTACAGCCAATTAAGTACTTTTGAAGTGTAATCACCGTTGTAATGTAGGAAACATGGGGCACAATTTTAATAAGGTAGTGGATGGGGTCAATGGGCGCGCGAGTAATCCAAATAATAAAATCTGACCATTCTCCGCGCGATCATGACTTAATTGGTGCCCCTTAACTTTGTTTCTGGGTTTGCTGTCTGAAAGCTGCGCAGCGGGCTGACTGCGCACCCGCATGACCTGCTGTCAGCTGGAGTGTCTGTATTTAATGGGCCATTGCAGCAATGGCTTTTGCTGGAGCAAGCAGCAAGCATGCAGAATGGAGCAGCAGAGGGGCAAGCCAGCTCCAAGATTCAGTGATGCCTCACTTGAGATGCTGCTGGCCAGAGTGAGGAGAAGGGAATTATTTTACCCGGTCGACAGGAGGAAGCGCCCTGCCTCTGCCACCCAGAAGGCCTGGCTCGAGGTGGCAGAGGAGGTCACCAGCAGGAGCAACATATCCCGAACTTGGGTCCAGTGCAGGAAGCCTTTCAATGACCTAACTAGGTCAGCAAAAGTGAGTATGCTTACTGATTCTCCTGCAATCGGTATTGCACATCACCCCACACCGCCCCCACCACATCATTCTGCACTGCCAAGACTACTCCATCACATCACTCCTCACACCCACTTAAGGCTCATCCTCAAATTACCTTCATTTCCTGAGCATTTCCTCACCTCCCCATTTGTGACCCCACCACTACCACTCACCCCAGTCCTGATCCAATGTGATGTCTCTGTCTGATACTCACCCTCTGATGCATCTCTTTCACGGTCAGCCTCACCCAAAGAAATGCATTCATCAGCTGACCACTTCACCCTCACTCACTCACACGTCTGTACTTTCTCCTCTTCTAAGAGAAGAGAGTGCAAAATGCATGCGAGAGGGCGAAGACCGGAGGGGGACCACAACAAATAGTGGTCCTCACAGAGGCGGAGGAGGAGGCCCGGCAGATCAGCCGCACCCTCAAGTGTCCGTCCGTCGGGGATGCCGAGACTGGCACCCCACAAACGTCTGAAGACACAGCTTTAACATTCATCATACATAACATGAATTGATGTCAACAGCATGTTATCAATCTTAATATTATCTTCTGTTCTCTTACAGGCCCTTCAACGACCGCAGAGATGGCAGAGGGCGATTCCTCAGTGGAGCGCCCGGCCTCTGAAGGCGCACCGTCACACATCTTAGCGAGCCATCCACAAGCGCAGATACTCACACCTCGGTGGCTCCTAGTAGTCAGTTAGTTGGGTTGGCACCTGGTGAGTCACCTCACACAAGTGAGCACAAGCAGACACTGGTGGCAGGAGCAGCTGTGGAGAGTCCGCGTCGGTGGGCGCACTTCTCTCCAGGCTCTGCTCAGCTGGACACAGATGCTGAATCCTGGGGGCCATCCTTTAAAAGGAGAATGATCAAGGGACAGCAGCACATTTGCAAGGTGATGAATGCATTGCTTTGGGTGAGGCTGACCGTGAAAGAGATGCATCAGAGGGTGAGTATCAGACAGAGACATCACATTGGATCAGGATTGGGGCCATCCTTCAAAAGGAGAATGATTGAGGGACAGCAGCACATTTGCAAGGTACTGGAACAGGTGCCACACACACTCTCCACAATACTGGAGAGGATGGAGGAGTTCAACTCCTGCAATGGTGGCACAAGTATGTGAGGGAATCTCTGAAATAGTGGTACAGGTAAGTGCGGGAATGTCTGCCAAGGAGAGAAGGCAAGCCTCCATTGAGCTTCAAGCACGGCTCACAAATGAATCCATTCAGGCCCTGACAACGGCCGTTCGGACTCAGGCCTTCTTAAGCAGGCAGACAGAAACTTTATAACTGGGCTTCCAAGGCATCACACATGTCCTCCAAATTGTTGTCCAGCAGGGTGGTAAGAGCGATGTGGGCCTGGTCCAAGAGTGGGATGATGGCGCAAGGCGATATGGAAGTGTGGACGCCTATCATGACACCCGTTGCCCCTCTCTAAACCAGTACCCACTATGCTGCCTCCTCTCCAGGTGGCCAAGTCTGCCCCTGCACAGGTGCAGGTGGAGCAGTCTTTGGAGGGGTCCTCACGGGCACCGAAACCCAGAGGACATAGGCCGAAAGCATCTAAGCAGTCAGGGTATAAACATGAGCAACCTGCCACGACCTCTGTTGCAGCCACAGGGGATGCACCACGTAGAAGTAGTAGGCTAAGGTTTAGTGATTACGAAGAGTATGCACAAGGGTGTTTGACAGACTGTCATGCTTTTCATTTATATTTGTTTTTTGTTAAATTCACATTACATGTTATACTTCTCTTCACCACTGCCACGTCTTGCCCATTCTTGACTGCCTTTTGTAATAGCGCTCTTTCATGTGCTTCATCATGAACGGCAAGACTTGACGTTACCCATTGGGTGACTTTACAGTGGGTGTATAGGACTGTTTTGTGCAGAGGGTTGGTGGGGGGGGGGGGCGGGCTGGTGTTGGTGCTGCTCTTTCCAGGTGGTCTGAGGACTAGACTATTCTCACTTTGTGATCTCCTTATGAGAATCATTCATGTATTAGTGACTCCCTGACCTCACGAGCAGCAAGGTGAGCCGCTGCCCTGCCGATGGGTTCCACCTCCTCCTCCTCCTGCTCCTCCTCAATGTTGATGGCAGATGTGGATGCTGGATGAGGACATGGTGCAACCCTCTCTGTTGCACCATGTTGTATAGGACACAACAGATCAGCTAATCTGTTTCAGTGGTGTTGGTTGAGGTTTAAATATTGCACAGGACACCAGAGAGAATTCCACAGTGAGGCAAGTGGCTCAAATTGAATGAATTGAAATGAGCGAGCTGCATCTAGAGATGTGACAGACACTGGCAGCTCGAAGTTCGAGCACGCACCTCGGGGCTCCCAGTTCAAGCATGTGCTATGTGCATGCCTTCAGTTATGTACCTGGAAACAGGCAATAACAAAATTCTGCCTCCTCATGTTGTAATTACATCCTCCCACCAGTTAGGAAACATAAGAAACATAAGAAATAGGAGCAGGAGTAGGTCATATGGCCCCTCCAGCCCACTCTGCCATTCATTAAGATCATGGCTGATCTTTGACCTCAACTCCACTTTCCCGCCTAATCCTCATATCCCTTGATTCCCTTACAGTCTATCGATCTCAGTCTTGAATGTACTCAATGACTGAACATCCACAGCCCTCAGGGTTAGAGAATTCCAAATGTTCACGACCCTCTGAATGAAGAAATTCCTCCTCATCTCAGTCCTAATTGTCCGACCCCTTATCCTGAGACTATGTCCCCTAGTTCTAGACTCTCCAGCTAGGGGAAACATCCACTCAGCATCCACCCTGTCAAGCCCTCTCAGAATCTTGTATGTTTCAATGAGACCACTTCTCATTCTTCTAAACTCCAGAGAGTATAGGCCCATTCTACTCAATCTTTTCTCAAAGGACAACTCTCTCATCCCAGGAATCAATCTAGTGAACCCTCATTGCACCGCCTCTAAGGCAAGTATAACTTTCCTTGGGTAGGGAGACCAAAACTGCACACAGTACTCCAGGTGTGGTCTCACCAAAGCCCTGTACAGTTGCAGCAAGATTTCCTTACTCTTGTACTCCAATCTCCTTGCAATAAAGGCCAAAATACCATTTGCCTTCCTAATTGTTTGCCGTACCTGTGTGTTAACTTCCTGTGTTTCGCGTACAAGGACACCCAAATCCCTCTGAACACCAACATTTCATAGTATCTCACCATTTAAAATATTCTGTTTTTCTTACCAAAGTGAATAACCTCAAATTTCCCCACATTATACTCCATCTGTCACCTTCTTGCCCACTCATGTAACCTGTCGATATCCCTTTGTAGGCTCTTGTGTCCTCCTCACAGCTTACTTTCCCACCTAGCTTTGTATCATCAGCAAACCTGGATACATTACACTCGATCCCTTCATCTAAATCATTAATATAGTTTGTAAATAGCTGAGGCCCAAGCACCAATCCTTGGGGCACTCCACTCGTTACAACCTGCCAACCCGAAAATGACCCGTTTATTCCTACTCTCTATTTTCTATCTGTTAGCCAATCCTCAATCCATGCTAATATATGTGGCACCTTATCGAATGCCTTTTGTAAATCCAAATGTACTACATCCACTGATTCTCCCTTATCTTCCCTGCCAGTTACACCCTCAAAAAACTCTAGTAGATTTGTCAAACGCAATTTCCTTTCATAAAACCATACTGACTCTGCCTAATCATATTATGATTTAAGTGCCCTGTTACTACGTTCTTAATAATAGATTCTAGCATTTTCCCTACTACTGATGTCAGGCTAACTGGCCTATAGTTCCCTGTTTTCTCTCTCCCTCCTTTCTTGAATAGCGGGGTAACATTTGATTTACATTAAGTTGTTAAATTCCCATGCTGCAACCAACTCGACTTCTCTTCCTACCAAATTGGATTAAGTTTTGCTATTTAACTATAAGTAAGAATACAAAATCAAAGGTATTGCTCTTAAAATAACGGCGATGCTAACGGGGCTCACATTATGTCAGGGCAAATGGAAGAGCAACTTCTGGCGAGCACACATGCGCAGTCAATCGGGGAAATCCGGAAGTTGCTCTACCAGATGCCCAGCTGGAAACAATCTAATCTATACAGAAAAAGGTACGCTCAGTTTTTTAGGTCTAAGCTAACTTTTAACAGTGTGTTAAGTCTTAATGACTGCCAAACAACATCTCTGGCACTGAAAATTAACTTTTAAAAATATGGAGTCTCGTTCCTTCTGATTTCTTGTTGGACATTTAAAAAAAATTTTAAATTTAAATTTTTATTTTTTTACTTTTTTTTTGTCTCTTTTATCTCTCCTTTAATTCAATATTTCTTACCTTCTCTTTATTTTGCTTTCTCTAACTGATTTTACATTGAATTTACTGTTGTAGCTTGCACTTCCTCTTCTGACTCTGCACGGCTTGTTATGGATGTTTCAATCTGATCACACAGCTCACAGATGCCCGGGAGAGGACGCTGCACTTTTTTCGGCTTCCCATTGAAGCAAGTTGGCACCCAAAAGGCCGTGGATAGTTTGTGGGTAAGTTTAAATCTAACGAGTGGTGGGTGCTGTTCGTTCGCCGCTCAGCGAAAAATCCGGGCCATTATGTAAAAATCAGGACAGAATGTACAACTTTAAAATATGGACTGAATTATGTTCGCATGCCCTGGTCTAATTATCCCCACCCTGTAACGAAGCTTCACCTGAAGAATACACTTGTTCTTGATTCCCAGGGTGCAATGTCTCGGAAGATCAATTAATGTATATACATTGAGTAATATAGCTGATAACAGTGAGCGTGCTTTGTTTAGTCAACGTAAGACGATGTCCTCACTGAATGAATAAATTCATAACATCAACACTGTTAGATTACTGGAATTTAATCCTGAATAGATTACTGGAAAATGACACTGCTACACATATTAATGGTTCATAATTTGGGATTATTGAATTTAGACGATCCATAATCAGGTTATGTTGGTTGGAGAGGTTAAAATGAGCTGAAGTTCCTGCATTTAATACTGTTTCTGAGTGGCCAGTAGCTGCTGGTGTCTTTTATTGCGTGGGGAAAAGAAACATTTCCAAAAGGCTGTTTGGGAGCTTCCGTATGCATGGAGGTTCTCTTGCTTCCATTCCAAAAGCAGACACAAAGAGCAAAGAGCAAGACAGATACAAGTCTGAGAGATTTGTGAGCAGTGATCATTTAAATATTATTGTATCAAATCTGCAGAGTTAATAAGGCTCACCTTGAAATGGACGCAAGCATCTCAGCTCATCAGAAGAGTGGGGAATTGCAGCCCTGAAAGATACTGGCACTGGGCTCCACTGCAAATTCCCAGTTCCCTCTGATTCAGTTGTGCTCCTGCTCTCCCAGTGCACACTGGGGATTTGCCCCATTGCAGTCTACTCCTGATAACTCAAAGTCATAAGAAAAAATTGAATTATGCAATAATTTGAAATAAGTAACGTAAATAACATTGCAAGTTGGGAATTTAGTGCGAAAAAATTTGAACGATCAAGCCATTAGAATTAAGTAACTTTGAATTATCAGGAGTCAACTCTATTTCCCACTTCCACAGACACGGTTAATAAATTTCACTTTTTCTTATTAATTTCAAAGGGCCATCATGAGAAGAAGATGGCATCAGGTGAAAGGATATGGGCTTTATTTATCTCTTAAAAGGTAAAAGTACACTGAACCTACGGATGGTTTGGTGTTAAATTCCTCGTTCCCATTTTAATCACTGGGAAAAACTTATACATCATAAGATGATCTTTACTCACAAAATTACAGCAGAAACAGGCAAAGAGAGAACAGACAGATAGTCTCTCACACACACACACACACACACATAGGAACAGGAGTAGGCCATTCAGCCTCTCGTGCCTGCTCCGCCATTTGATAAGATCATGGCTGATCTGTGATCTAACTCCATATACCCGCCTTTGGCCCATATTCCTTAATACCTTTGGTTGCCAAAAAGCTATCTATCTCAGATTTAAATTTAGAATTGAGCTTGTATCAATTGCCGTTTGCGGAAGAGAGTTCCAAACTTCTACCACTTTTTGTGTGTGGAAATGTTTTCTAAGCTCGCTCCTGAAAGATCTGGCTCTAATTTTTAGACTGTGCCCCCACTCCTAGAATCCCCAACCAGCGGAAATAGTTTCTCTCTATCCACCCTATCCGTTCCCCTTAATAGCTTATAAACTTCGATCAGATCACCCCTTAACCTTCAAAACTCCAGAGAATACAACCCCAATTTGTGTAATCTTTCCTCGTAACTTAACCCTTGAAGTCCGGGTATCATTCTAGTAAACCTACGCTGCACTACCTCCAAGGCCAATATGTCCTTCCGAAGGTGCGATGCGCAGAACTGTTCACAGTATTCCAGGTGCGGTCTAACCAAGGTTTTGTATAGCTGCAGCATAACTTCTGCCCCCTTGTACCAGGTCCTCTAGATATAAAGGCCAGCATTCTATTAGACTTATTGATTATTTTCTGCACCTGTTCATGACACTTCAATAATTTTTTTTTTATTCGTTCATGGGATGTGGGCGTCGCTGGTGAGGCCAGCATTTATTGCCCATCCCTAATTGCCCTCGAGAAGGTGGTGGTGAGCCGCCTTCTTGAACCGCTGCAGTCCGTGTGGTGACGGTTCTCCCACAGTGCTGTTAGGAAGGGAGTTCCAGGATTTTGACTCAGCGACAATGAAGGAACGGCGATATATTTCCAAGTCGGGATGGTGTGTGACTTGGAGGGGAACATGCAGGTGGTGTTGTTCCCATTTGCCTGCTGCTCTTGTCCTTCTAGGTGGTAGAGGTCGCGGGTTTGGGAGGTGCTGTCGAAGAAGCCTTGGCGAGTTGCTGCAGTGCATCTATCTATGTACCTGAACCCCTCAGTCCCTTTGGACATCCACTGTTTTTAACTCTTTACCATTTAGAAAGTACCCTGTTCTATCCTTTTTTGATCCAAAGTGGATGACCTCATATTTGTCTACATTGAATTCCATTTGCCACAGTTTTGCCCATTCACCTAATCTATCAATATCGCTTTGTAATTTTATGTTTCCATCTACAATGCTTACAATGCCACCAATCTTTGTGTCATCGGCAAACTTAGATATGAGACTTTCTATGCCTTCATCTAAGTCGTTAATAAATATTGTGAATAATTGAGGCCCCAAGGCAGATCCCTGCGGGACTCCACTAGTCACATCCTGCCAATGTGAGTACCTTCCCATTATCCCTACTCTCTGTCGCCTTTCGCTCAGCCAACTTTCTAACCAAGTCCGTACTTTTCCCTCGATTCCATGGGCTTCTATCTTAGCTAACAGTCTCTTATGTGGGTCCTTATCAAATGCCTTCTGGAAGTCCATATAAATAACATCCATTGACATTCCCCTGTTCACTACTTTAGTCACCTCTTCAAAAAATTCAATCAGGTTTGTCAGGCACGACCTACCTTTCACAAATCCATGAAAATTCTTGAGGTGTTCAGTCACCCTATCCTTAATTATAGAATCTAGCATTTTCCCCACAACAGATGTTAGGCTAACTGGTCCATAATTCCCCGGTTTCCCTCTCCTTTCTTAAAAAGCGGAGTGACATGTGCAATTTTCCAATCTAGAGGGACAGTTCCTGAATCTAGAGAACTTTGAAAGATTATAATTAGGGCATCTGCAATGTGCTCACCTACTTCCTTTAAAACCCTGGGATGGAAACCATCTGGTCTTGGGGATTTGTCACTCTTTAGTGCTATTATTTTCTTCATTACTGTTGCTTTACTTATGTTAATTTTATCGAGTCCCTGTCCCTGATTCAATATTAGTTTTCTTGGGATTTCCGGCATGCTATCCTCTTTTTCTACTGTAAATACTGATGCAAAGTAATTGTTCAACATGTCTGCCATTTCCCCATTCTCAATGACAATATTCCCACTTTCAGTTTTCAAGGGGCCAACACTGCTCCTGACCACCCTCTTTTTCCTAATGTAACTATAAAAAGTTCTTCATATTGGTTTTGATATCCCTTGCAAGTTTCTTTTTATACTCTCTTTTTGTAGCTCTTACTATCTGTTTTGTGACCCTTTGTTGATCTTTGTACCTTTCCCATTCGCCAGGACCTGTGCCATTCTTTGCCTTTTTGTATACCCTTTCCTTATGTCTTATTCTGTCCCTTACCTCTTTAGTTGTCCTTGGCTGTTTTTTTGGCAAGTAGAGTTCTTGCTCCTCAGGGGTATAAACCGATTCTGTATCACATTAAATGTTTCATTAAACATTTCCCATTGATCAAGTCGTTTTACCCATTAACAGATTTTCCCAGTTTACTGTGGATAGTCTCTGTCTCGTCCCATTGAAGTCAGCCTTACTCAAGTCGAGAATCTTAGCAGCTGATTCACTTTTTTCCCTTTCAAACAAGACATTGAACTCGATCTTGTTATGATCGCTACTGGATAGATGTTCACGTACAGTTAAACCGTTAACTAAATCTGGTTCATTACTCATTACTAAATCTAGTATGGCTTGCCCCCTTGTTGCCTCTAGGACATACTGCTGTAGAAAACTATCCTGGACATACTCAAGAAATTCACTACCTTTCTGACAGTTGCTAGTCTGCTTTTCCCAATCTATGTGAAGGTTAAAGTCCCCCATTAAGACCACGATGCCTTTCTTACACGCTTGTCCAATCTCTGCATTTATACAATCTAGCAGTTCAGAGTTGCTGCCAGGGGTCCTATACACAATTCCCACTATAGTCTTAGATCCTTTCCTATTTCTCAATTCAACCCATAAGGTCTCTGTTGGCTGCTTAGCTCTCGTTATATCCTCCTTTATCATTGAAGTGATTTCATCTCTAATCACTAAGGCTACTCCTCCCCCTCTTCCATTTTCCCTATCTCTCCTGTAGACCTTATAACCTGGTATATTTAGTTCCCAATCCTGACCATCCTGCAGCCATGTCTCAGTAATAGCTATCATGTCATACCCTCCAATTTGAATTTGAACCTGTAGTTCATTTAATTTATTCCTTATATTCCGTGCATTTGTATATAGAACTCTTAGTTGGGCCGCACACCCTAGCCTGACCTTCAGCTTTGATGCTGGGTTAATCGCCTTACGCCTTCTAGTTTTCACTTTATCTGTAGTGTCTAAAGTACACTTTCTTTCTGCTGCTCTACGCTTTTCCCTTTCACTTGTTCTTGAACAACTGTTTGTATTATTTGTATTGTAAATTTCCCTGGGTCTTCCCCTCTCTTGCTGCTCTCAACTTTACTGCCTTCTGACTCCCCACTCAGGTTCCCATCCCCCTGCCACTCGAGTTTAAATCTTCCCCAACAGCACTAGCAAACACCCCCGCAAGGACATTGGTCCCGGTCCTGCTCGAGTCTAACCCGTCCCGCTTGTACAGGTCCCACCTTCCCCAGAACCGGTCCCAATGTCCCAGGAATCTAAATCCCTCCCTCCTACACCATCCCTGCAGCCACGCATTCATCCGATCTATTCTCCTGTTCCTATACTCACTAGCACGTGGCACTGGTAGTAATCCTGAGATCACTACCTTTGAAGTCCTGCTTTTTAATTTATCTCCTAACTCCTTAAATTCACCTTGGAGGACCTCATCACTTTTTTTTAACCAATGTCTTTGGTACCGATATGGACCACGACTACTGGCTGTTCACCCTCCCCCTCCAGAATGCCCTGCAGCCGCTCCGCAACATCCTTGACCCTCGCACCAGGGAGGCAACATACCACCCTGGAGTCATGTTTGCGGCCACAGAAACACCTATCGGTTCCCCACACACACACAGAGAATAGCATGCAATGAGACAGTCAAAGAGACAGAGACAGAGTGACACACAAACGGGGGGATTTTAACTCCCTCTGCCCAGTGGAAACCAGCGGAACGGAAGTTAGAAGAAGTTGGTACATTTACACTCTTTTTCCGCCCTGCAGCCTTTTTTACACCGCTTTTTTGCTGGCCTGACTCAAATGATCACCTCATAAATATATGCAAATCAGATCCTATTGCTTAGCTAGATCTCTGATGTCATTTTAATGGCCTGCTGAGCAGTGGATGCTCCACTCAGCAGAAGTAGTCAGAGCAGAAGCAAAGGCCCCAAAAGGAAAGTACAAACTTTTATCTTTGTGAGGCCAGGAGGAGGAGTCCTCCTCATGGCCCCACAAATAAAGTTTGGCCATGGGCTCCCACCCTTCAGCATTTACAAAACCCTCCCAAATCACATTCCCCACCCACCCACCCAGCTAGGTTGCCTCCGGGTCGCCCGATATTCATTGGTTGGAACCCGGCAAGCTGCCTCTGGATGTTTGTTACAGGCAGGCAATCTGGGCATTGATCTCGTCCTTCTAGAATACCGATTCTATCACCTTTCAATTGCAGCATTTAGTGGCAGGAAACATAGAAACACAGAAAATAGGAGCAGGAGTAGGCCATTCGGCCCTTCGAGCCTGCTCCGCCATTCAATATGATCATGGCTGATCCTCTATCTCAATACCATATTCCCGCTCTCTCCCCATACCCCTTGATGCCTTTTGTGTCTAGAAATCTATCTAGCTCTTTCTTAAATATATTCAGTGACTTGGCCTCCACAGCCTTCTGTGATAGAGAATTCCACAGGTTCGCCACTCTCTGAGTGAAGAAATTTCTCCTCATCTCAGTCCTAAATGTCCTACCCTGTATCTTGAAACTGTGACCCCCTCGTTCTGGACCCCCCCAGCCAGAGGAAACATTCTCCCTGTATCCAGTCTGTCTAGCCCTGTCAGAATTTTACATTTGTAAACAATTTTACAACACCAAGTTATAGTCCAGCAACTTTACTTGAAATTCACAAGCTTTCGGAGGCTTCCTCCTTCCTCAGGTGAATGTGGAAATCAACCCCAGTCCATCACCGGCATCTCCACATCAGAATTTTACATGTTTCAATGAGATAAAGGAAGTTGTTTTGCACCTGCAATTCCCTACAGAATTAGGAACAGAGAAAAGGAGGAACCAATGGTAAGTGTTTCCCTGCAGGGAGGAAAGACTTCTGTATGCCTCTTGGATTTTTGTAGCTATATGGAGGAAATCTAAAATGAGGAGAAAAAAAATTCACCTATACAAAGAAGATTTTAAGAAGTCCTTTTTTAAAAAAAAGTTTTCAATTCAAGGATATTTTGCAAAAAAAAATCAAAATGCATCAAAAATGTTTGCCTTCTACTTTTTTTGATAAAAAAACCTGACACAGTGAGTGTTTTCTTTCTTTACCATGTGAGAATATTTGAAGTACCATCTACCAACTATGAACTAAAGCAAAATAGCACAGGATTGACGCAAAAGATGAGACTAATGTCTGACAAATGGAGATAGTGTCTAACGTGCAGCTATATGCCAATATATTTAAAAGTAGCAACTAGGCTATTAGTTAGTAATTTCCATAGAAACCAGATGTTTAGCCAAAACTGCAACTGCTGTCAGATGAACTGTCTAAGCTGTGTTATTCTGGCCTATGTTTTTAATGTGTAATACTGAAATATACGTAACAGCCCATGCAAAATTCTTACAGTACATTAAAGCAATCACTCAGTGTCACTGCAACTAAGAACCTCAATTTGTCTTTATTGCTGTACAGCAGCAGACAGATGACACATGGAATCAGAGTCAGAGCAATTAGTTCTGTTAACTCTGAACACAAACAGCCATATTCTTTCAATGTCATCTTCAATTTTCTAGTACATAAAAATAAAAATGGAACATGTAGGTTGAGCTAATCTTTACCAGCTGTTAGATTATGCTTGCAGCATTTCACAAATTAGTAATGTGTGGTTTAGTATCGATTTTTTTAATATGGTGCAAAATAAACTATTGTAATATATCTGTATTATAGGTATATGTATGTGAGATAGAGAGATAATTCACCTCTCCTTGACGTGCACTATGAAAATATACCAACAAATGGCACACAGCCACTTATATGACAAATGATACAGGCGTTGAGTGACAAGCAAATTATCCTTACAATAAAATTTCTTCTCAAGGATTTTCCTCCTCAGCCACAACAGTTTTCCAGTGTAACTCAGGGGGCAAAGGCAGAAAACTGGGCAGGGATCTCTGGAGTGCGATGTGCAGCAGGCAGACCGGAGTTACACCATTAATTGGGCAACTGTCCATATCGCAATAATGCAGCCACAAAGAAGCTCTGTTCATGTGTGTTAGGATGTGTGATCAGAGTTTCACTCTGCAGGCTGCTAATTGTTAATGTTAGGAAGTGTGGGAAGAAGTGTGTGATTTCTTATCATATTAAAAATTTTCCATGTAAAGTTTTTTAAATTCCCAGAAGGTACAGGAGAGGAGAGGAGCGAGAGGATAACAAGTGGGGTCAGCACAAGGCCTGAGAGCGGGGAGGAGCGAGAGGATAAGAAGCAGGGTCAGCACAAGGCCCGAGAGCGGGGAGGAGAGGAGCAGGAAGAGAGGAGCGGGAGGATGGGAGCGGGAGGGCGGAGCGGGAGGAGTGGGAGGAGGGGAGCGGGAGGAGGGGAGCAGATGGAGTAAACGAAGGGAGAGGAGTGGGAGGAAAGAAGCGGGAGGAGGGGAGCGGGAGGACGGGAGCGGGAGGAGGGGAGCGGGAGGAGGGGAGCGGGAGGAGAGGAGCGGGAGGAGGGGAGCGGGAGGAGGGGAGCGGGAGGACGGGAGCGGGAGGAGAGAAGCGGGAGGAGAGAAGCGGGAGGACGGGAGCGGGAGGAGAGAAGCGGGAGGAGAGAAGCGGGAGGAGAGGAGCGGGAGGAGGGGAGCGGGAGGAGGGGAGCGGGAGGACGGGAGCGGGAGGACGGGAGCGGGAGGACGGGAGCGGGAGGACGGGAGCAGATGGAGTAAACGAGGGGAGAGGAGTGGGAGGAGAGAAGCCGGAGGAGGGGAGCGGGAGGAGGGGAGCGGGAGGATGGGAGCGGGAGGAGGGGAGCGGGAGGAGGGGAGCGGGAGGAGGGGAGCGGGAGGACGGGAGCGGGATGAGGGGAGCGGGAGGAGAGGAGCGGGAGGACGGGAGCGGGAGGAGAGAAGCGGGAGGAGAGAAGCGGGAAGAGGGGAGCGGGAGGACGGGAGCGGGAGGACGGGAGCGGGAGGAGAGAAGCGGGAGGAGAGAAGCGGGAGGAGAGGAGCGGGAGGAGGGGAGCGGGAGGACGGGAGCGGGAGGAGAGAAGCGGGAGGAGAGAAGCGGGAGGAGGGGAGCGGGAGGACGGGAGCGGGAGGACGGGAGCGGGAGGAGAGAAGCGGGAGGAGAGAAGCGGGAGGAGAGGAGCGGGAGGAGAGAAGCGGGAGGAGAGGAGCGGGAGGAGGGGAGCGGGAGGACGGGAGCGGGAGGAGAGAAGCGGGAGGAGAGAAGCGGGAGGACGGGAGCGGGAGGAGAGGAGCGGGAGGACGGGAGCGGGAGGAGGGGAGCGGGAGGAGGGGAGCGGGAGGAGGGGAGCGGGAGGAGAGCAGCGGGAGGAGAGAAGCGGGAGGAGGGGAGCGGGAGGAGGGGAGCGGGAGGACGGGAGCGGGAGGAGGGGAGCGGGAGGACGGGAGCGGGAGGACGGGAGCGGGAGGACGGGAGCGGGAGGAGAGGCCACGTGCGGTTTACGCAGTTGGCATCAACTCGCACGGGCAGAAATTTGAAAGAGTGATGTCACAGAACAGCAGGTAGTTGATTGGTTGGTGAGTATTACTATTTTTTACTTAAATCAACACCTTAAAATAGATAAATTAAGTAGTTAAGTAATCTAAGAATAGTGAGTGATTAAAAACTCTTAAGAAAGTAAGTTAATAAATTTTGGTTCGACAAGGGATGGCAGGGCAGGTGATGTGTCATAACTGTAGCGTGTGGGAGTTGGAGGAGACCAGCGAGATCCCGAGCAACCACATCTGGAGTAAGTGCCTGCAACTCATGGAACTTCTGCTCAGAGTTGTTGGGCTGGGCTGCAGACATTGCAATGCATCAGGGAGGGGGAGGGTTATCTGGACACTTTGATCCAGGAGACAGTCACACCGACCCTGATCCCCCCACAACGATCGCGGACTCCTGCGATGATCCCCAATCCCAATACCCCCTGTGACTGACCCCCAATCCCTCCCCCCCATGACTGACTCCCTTCGTGACCCCCTGCCAAACCATGCTCCAGTGCCAACTAAGCCCCCGCCAACCCATGCCCTGTGCCAACCCATGCCCACCATGCTACCCCCATCCAAACAAGCAAAGACTTACCTGACCATGTCCTCTCCCAGGCTGGTCTCCCATCCGACTGAGACCAGCCTGTCTATCAGGCCGGTCAGTCGGATGGCAAACCAACAAAAAAAAATAAAAGACGTCCTTACGTCAAAATCGTAAGGACGTCTGGGAAACCCGTACTTCTGGGTTTCCCGTTCGCAATCTGACCCACCCGCCTCCTTCAGGCTCAGAGTCAAAATCATGCCCATGGTTGCAAAGTGACCAAGATTGGGAACTAAATATTCCAGGGTACATGACATTTAGAAAAGACAGGCAGAATGGAAAAGGAGGAGGTGTAGCCCTAATAATAAAGAATGACATAAGGACAGTGGTAAGAAAGGATCTTGGCTCGGAAGATCAGGAAGTAGAATCTATATGGATGGAAATAAGAAATAACAAGGGGCGGAAAACACAGGTGGGAGTAGTTTATAGGCACCCTAATAGTAGCTATACCGTTGGACAGAGTATTAATCATGAAATAATAGGAGCTTGTAACAAAGGTAATGCAGTAATCCTGGAGGACTTTAATCTTCATATAGACTGGGCAAATCAAATTGGCAAAGGTAGTCTGGAGGACGAGTTCATGGGATGCATTCGAGACGTTTTCCTAGAACAATACATCATGGAACTAACCAGGGAACAGGCTATCTTAGATCTTGAATTGTATAATGAGACAGGGTTACTTAGTAATCTCACAGTAAAGGATCCTCTGGGGAAGACTGATCATAATATGATAGACTTTCACATTGAGTTTGAGAGTCACGTACTTAAGTCAGAAACCAGAGTCTTAAACTTAAATAAAGCCAATTACCATAGGTATGAGGGGTAAGTTGGCTATAGTAGATTGGGAAATTAGATTAAGCGGTATGACAGTTGATAAACAATGGCAAACATTTAAATAACTATTTCAAAATTCTCAACAAATACACATTCTATTGAGAAATAAAACCTCCACAGGAAAAGTGATCCATCCGTGGCTAACTAAAGAAGTTAAGGATAGTATTAGATTAAAAGAAGAGGTCTATAGTGTTGCCAAGAAGAGTGTTAAGCCTGAAGATTGGGAGAGTTTTAGAAACCAGCAACGGACAACCAAAAAATTGACAAAAAAGGAGAAAATAGAATATGAAAGTAAACTAGCAAAAAATATAAAAACAGATTGTAAGAGCTTCTATAAATATGTAAAAAGGAAGAGAGTAGCAAAAGCAAATATTGTTCCCTTAGAGGCTGAGACAGGAGAAATTATAATGGGGAATCAGGAAATGGCAGATGCGTTAAACAAATATTATCTGTCTTCACAGTAGAAGATACAAAAAGCATACCAGAAATAATAGGGAACCAAGGGGCTAATAAGAGTGAGGAACTTAAAGTAATTAATATCAGTAGAGAAAAAATACTTGAGAAACTAACGGGCTAAAAGCCAATAAATCCTCTGGACCTGAAGGCCTACATCCGAGGGTTCGAAAAGAGATGGCTGCAGAGATAGTGGATGCATTAGTTATGATCTTCCAAAATTCCCTAGATTCTAGAATGGTCCCAGAGATTTGGAAGGTAGCAAATGTAACCCCACTATTCAAGAAAGGAGGGAAAGAGAAAACAGGGTACTACAGGCCAGTTAGCCTGACATCAGTAGTAGGGAAAATGCTGGAATCCATTATTAAGGAAGTGGTAACAGGTCACTTAGAACATCATAATATGATTAGGCAACATGGTTTTATGAAAGGGAAATCATGTTTGACAAATTTATTAAAGTTTTTTTGAGGATTTAACTAGCAGGGTAGATAAAGGGGAACCAATGGATGTAGCATATTTAGATTTTCAAAAGGCATTCGATAAGGTGCCACATAAAAGGTTGTTACGCAAGATAAGGGCTCATGAGGTTGGGGGTTACATATTAGCAAGGATCGTGGACTGGTTAATGATCAGAAGACAGAGAGTAGGGATAAACGGGTCATTTTCAGGTTGGCAAGCTGTAACTAGTGGGATGCTGCAAGGATTGGTGCTTGGGCCTCAGCTATTTACAATCTATATCAATAACTTAGATGAAGGGACTGAGTGTAATGTATCCAAGTTTGCTAATGATACAAAGCTAGGTGGGAAAGTAAGCTGTGAGGAGGGCACAAAGAGTCTGTAAAAGGATATAGAAGGTTAAGTGAGTGGGCAGACGGTGGCAGATGGAGTATAATGTGGGGAAATGTGAGGTTATTCACTTTGGTAGGAAGAATAGAAAAACGGCATATTTTTTTAAATGGTGAGAAACTAGTAAACGTTGGTGTTCAGAGAGATTTGTGTGTCCTCGTACAAGAAGCACGAAAAGTTAGCATGCAGGTACAACAAGCAATTAGGAAAGCAAATGGCATGTTGGCCTTTATTGCAAGTGAGTTGGAGTACAAGGGTAAGGAATTGCTACAATTGTACAGGGCTTTGGTGAGACCTCACCTGGAGTACTACATACAGTTTTTTTCTCCTTATCTAAGGAAGGATATACTTGCCTTACAAGCGGTACAATGAAGTTTCACAAGATTAATTCCTGGGATGAGAGGGTTGTCCTATGAGGAAAAGTTGAGTAGAATGGGCCTATATTCTCTGGAATTTAGAAGAATGGGAGGTGATCTCATTGAAACATTTAAGATTCTGAGGGGGCTTGACAGGGTAGATACTGAGAGGTTGTTTCCCCTGGCTGGAGAGTCTAGAACTAGGGGGCATAGTCGCAGGATAAGGGGTCGGCCATTTAAAACTGAGATGAGGAGGAATTTCTTCACTCAGAGGGTTGTGAATCTTTGGAATTTTCTACCCTAGAGGGTGGTGGATGCTGAGTCATTGAGTATATTCAAGGCTGAGATCAATAGATTTTTGGACTCTAGGGGAATCCATGGCAATGGGGATCAGGTGGGAAAGTGGAGTTGCGGTCGAAGATCAGCCTTGATCTGATTGAATGGCGGAGCAGGGGCCGTATGGCCTACTCCCGCTCCTATTTCTTATGTTCTTATCTTCAGTAGCCTGGCTACTTTTAAAACTTCAACTTGGCACTGATTTGGAGCTGCTCTGCAACTGGTGCAAACTAAAACCAATGTGAGACAATCTTCTGGTAGAGGGACTTACATTAATTATTCCACCCAAATTTGCTTTGCACCAGCGCAAAAGTGGCAGTACAACTATTGTCTCAATCAATTGGTGTGGCCTCAACAGAAAAACTAAGCAGCAGGCCAAGTGGGTCATGCACCAGCCCTCAGCGCCATCTAATCAGAGAATGAAGAAACTGTAGTAACTGCAAACATACAAACATAGGAAAATAACGAACAGGAAAAGGCCAGCTGGCCCATCAAGCCAGTCCCATTCTTCCACCTGCTTGTAAACTTTCTCATCCAAGGACCTAACACCTGCACAAATCTTTGTATGATCCATGAACTTGCAGACAGTTCCCCCAGTGCCTTCATCCAGATCATTGATATAGATGGTGAAGAGCAACAGTACTTACTCCCATAAATATTGTTTACTTCTATAATTTGAAGTCATTTTATGCGCAAGAAAGTGAATTACTCAATCATTTGAATTATACAATATAAATAACGCAGCAAAGTTGGAATTTAGTACTAAAAAGATTTGCATTATCAGATCATTTGAATTAAGCAACTTCGAATTAAGCATAGACTGTAACGAGAGACAGAAGCAAATACGGACAGATTCAGATACACGGAGAAGGAACTATTCACCATGAATGAGAGAGAGAAATACTGAAGGAAGAAAAATACTAAGAAGGACAGAAAAAGGAATACTATTGGGAGAGACGTACTTAGAGAATTAAAACAATGAAGGAATGACAAAAAATAAATACAAGAAAGAGAAAGCAAGAGAGTGATGGCTAGTGATATAAAACATGCCATAAAAATTAGTTAAAAATTGTTTACTACTTTCTTACTCAGCTGGTAAATTCAATTGAGCTGTACAGATGAGGAAGATGACAGCTTCCATTCCCAGTCTTTGCTATAGAATCCTACAATTGGCTCCAACTCCTCTGGACTAAGGATGTGAAAATTTTTGAAAATTTCCTGATATAATTTAATGATCCCTGCTGGAAAGTATGTTTGTGTATTTGCAGCAAACGAAAATACAACGCTACAGGAAGAGGATGAGCAATGGGATTAGTTTTCAATTGCTCTAACAAAGATGGACAAATGGCCTCCTTCAGTGCTGTAAATTTCTATGGTTCTATCAGGACAAAAAATGGTGCGACTGCTAATGGAATGTAAGAAGCAAGAAAAATAAGGTTTTATCCAGATTGTACTTGGTAAGTCGAGCACGCTGGGGCTCTTTTCTCTAGAAAAGAGAAGGCTGAGGGGGTGACCTGATAAAGGTCTTTAAGATAATGATAGGATTTGATAGGGTAGATGTGGAGAAAATGTTTCTACTTGTGGGGGAGACCAAAACTAGAGGTCATTAATATAAAATAATCGCTAATAAATCCAATAGAGAATTCAGGAGAAACTTCTTTACCTAAAGAGTGGTAAGAATATGGAACGCGACCACAAGGAGTAGCTGAGACAAATAGCATAGATGCATTTAAGTTGATGCTAGATAAGCACATGAGGGAGATAGGAACAGAAGGGTACCCTACTAGGGTTAGATGAAGTAGGGAGGTAGCACCTCCCAAACCTGCGACTTCTACCACCTAGAAGGACAAGAGCAGCAGGTACATGGGAACAACACCACCTGCACGTTTCCCTCCAAGTCACACACCATCCCGACTTGGAAATATATCGCCGTTCCTTCATAGTCACTGGGTCAAAATCCTGGAACTCCCTACCTAACAGCACCGTGGGAGAACCTTCACCACATGGACTGCAGCAATTCAAGAAGGCGGCTCACCACCATCTTCTCAAGGGCAATTAGGGATGTGCAATAAATGCTGGCCTCGCCAGCGACGCCCACATCCCATGAACGAATAATAAAAAAATGTGGAGCATAAATGCCGGCATAGACCAGTTGGGCCGAATGACCTGTTTCCGTGCTGTAGTTTTGATGTAACTCAATGCAAATCTAACTCTGACTCATTGTATAATGTAAGAAATAAATATTGTTATCTAAACAGACTTCGGGGGAAAAAATTATGTAGAAGCAAGGAATAATATGTTCAGTGATTGTGTAATAGGTGTCTTCTTACAGATAGCAGCATTGGGAAATTGTAGCCCTGGAGGTTTATTTAATTAAGTGAAACAATTTATACCAGTTCCTTCTCCTGATTGGGCATCCTTATTGGAAAATTCATCTTAATATCGATACAACCCTCTTTGGTGTTTTTCTTAATCATGAGTCTTCTTTCAGTTGATGTATACCTTATACTGGAGCCTGCAGAGATTTTCCTCGGTTAATCCAATCCACTATTACTAAAAAGAAACATGTTTGTGCTTTTGTAAAAGAAACCACAGTAAATCATGAAGAGGCAGGGGAAAGCCCTGCTGATTTCAGTACACTTAAAAATAGTGCTGTACCGACATAGCACAGACATGGTATATTCATCAATTTATTTTATTTCATTATTATTCATCTGAAGAAACCAAATACAATCTATATTTCCACCAAGTCCGTCACCAAGACTGCCTACTTGCAGCTCCAAAACATTACCTATATCTGCCCCTTACATCAACCCCACCTTGCTGATGAAATCTTCATCTCAGGCCTTCATTGCTTTAAGCCTCAAATTTTGTAGCAGTCTCCTTGCCAGCCTCCTGAACTCCTCTCTACATAATATTAGGGTCTTGTTGATAACTGATGACCCATCCTGGCTTATTAATGGACCTGGAGGGGTATGTCTGTAATTACAACTGGAATTCTTCCTACTTAGCTGTAGCTAACCTACAAGCCAGTGCTCCAATGGGTGGTGTGATCCTGGCTAGACAAGCCGTAGGTAGCTTACCAGTGGTCTGTGGTGAGAAGCTGTACGGTTTTAGCTTGTGAAACTCCAGGTGGGTAATTTTAGCCCCCAAGAATGGATGGGTTGGGGGCGGGTGGGAGGTTAAAATAACAGCTTTTTGGAGCTGCATCCCGGCTCCAATGCATCCACTTCTAGGTTTAACCCAGGCAGGATTGGATGTGTGTGCACAACAGACACCAGGAAGTCCCGCCCCTATTTAAAGCCAGCGAGCCGATACTTAAAGGGGCAATGTTCCGTCTCCCCCTCTCCCGATCGTCTCACCCCCTCCCGATCAACTCCCCCCTTCCGATCATCTCCCTACTTCCCGATCGCCTCCCCACCTCCTGATCATCTCCCCACATCCCAATCGTCTCCCCCCCCCTCGATCGTCTACCCCCCCTCTCGATCACCTTCCCTCCTCCCGATCGAATCCCCCCACCCGATCTCCTCCCCTCTCTCCCAATCACCCGCCTCCCCAGTCACCAGCCCCTCTCTCAATTGCTTCCCCACCCCAATCGTCTCGATCGTCTTCCCCACTCCCAATCGCCTGTCCTCCTCCCCATTACCTCCCCCTCTCCCGATTGCCTCCTTCCACTCCTGATCGACTCCTCCTTTCCTGATCTCCTCCCCTCTCTCTCAATAGCCCCACCCACCGGTCACCAGACCCTCTCCCAATCACCTCCTCCCGACCCCCCCTCCAATCACCTTCCCCTTCTTCCGATCGCCTACCCTCCTCCCAGTACCTACCTGAGGGCTGCTGCCAGAGATTCAGTGGTCTAAAATTTAACTCTGCTTCGCCGGCGAGCATTTTATGCTACAGAAAGCTCCACTTACCTATCACCCCTGTCCTTGCCAATCTCTACTGGCTCCCATCATGCACTGCATCAATTTCAAAATCTTTGTCCACAAATCCCTCAATAGCCTCACTCCGCCTTACCTTTGCTATCTCCTCCATTCTACTTGGACCCTCCACTCTTCTGACTCTATGCAATCTTGCATCCCTACACTTTACCATCAGTGGCAGAACCTTCAGCCATCTTGTCCCACATTTTGAAATTCCCTTCCTAACCTTTGAAACAACAATCACAACAACAATAACATGTATTAATATAGCAACCTTAATACAGAAACACATCCCAAAGCACTTCATAGAGGCATAAAGGAAAAAAACCTCTTTAAAACCTACCTCTTCGACTGCCTTTTTGATAGCTTCCCCTAACTCCACTCTCTCCTCCTGCTCAGGTTCCAGGGCCTTTTAAAGTTTCACAATTTGAGTGCAAGCTGTTGTGGTGGTTATTTTGTATCCTCTAAATCACTCATGCCAAACAAATTGAGAATAGTAGAAAGCTTGAGGACAGAAAATGGTCATTAAAAAGAAACATTATATCATGAACTTTTACTCATCTGTATCAAATGGCCTTACCAGAGAATACAACAGGTTTTAATATAATCTGCTAGCGGCAAAAACAAACATTTTAAAAGATGTTTTTTAGTGCATAAGAGAAATTATAATTTTTTTAAAGACACAAAACATGTCAAAGGAGAATTTATTCACAAATAATATAAAAGATGCTGCATCTTAGTTTTCATGATTCATAGCCCAATATTTGAATGAGAAAGCAATATATAAATAACCCATTCATATTCAAGTGCAGGAAACATGTTTCTTTGATCAAAGCTTTTGTATAACAAAAGCCTGCAATAGATTTTTCATTAGAGAAATACATAAGGCTTAATTATATTTGGACACCGCCTGCATCTAATTACAGATACCAGCCTTGGTACTGACCGTCTTTATTGCTCAGCAGTGAGAGCAGTAAAACATTTTTGAAAAAGTCTGATAGCTGTTTGATTTGGCAATGTGGGTGGGTGTGTGCTTTATGGCCATTATACATTAATGCTGTTTAAATCAATAAGCTTTTTAAAGGCAGCTCAAATGATCCGTTACTCCTTTTAGAAGGCGTGTTTGCTATCGCTTAAAGACTTATTTGATTGCTTATCAGTAGAAGTATTCTGCAACTACATATGCCCTTGCTTCTAGAAATACTGAGCAGAAAAAAGTGTGACAAACTCAGTGCCGTCACTGTACATTGAGACCAGAAAAATTCCCACCCCACGGTCCCTTGAAAGAAAAGGACCTCCACAATGACTACTTTGCAAGATATGGCCACTGATGTAAGTTGTATACAATGGATAGTAATGTTTCTTACCCCAATTATTGTTTTATCTTAATTGAAAATCTTGGCACAAATGAGACTTAGGTTAGCTTCATGCATTGGTGTATGCTGTCTTGGGATGCTGTATTTAAAACATAAAATATTTTTTTTTCTAGTTTCCTGTGGAGCATGGCTGCTCAATGCAGCACTTCATGTCTGAAAAGAAAGGACTTTGAGAACTACCTCTCCTATCCACGTTGAATGTTTTTATAAAAGCCACCAGATGTCTTCTCCCTCTCCCCCCCACCCCCCCCCCCCCCCCCCCCCAACAAGTACTGCTCATTGTTGAGAATGCAGGAAAAATTGAATATATCATAATATATGCACGGCATACAGTACTGATTCATTCCATGTTTTGCATCTGACACTTGATATACCGTATTAATGTATTCCTTGTTTTATATTTGACACTAGCACAGTCTGATCAAGTACTCCAATGGCAGACTTGAGACAGCAGGAAAGGAAAAGTCTGCCTCAGTGAGAAATCAAGACGCAGAATGGTATGAGACCTGTGGAAACCAGGTTGTGCTGGTG
Source organism: Heptranchias perlo (assembly GCF_035084215.1). NCBI lineage: Eukaryota > Metazoa > Chordata > Chondrichthyes > Hexanchiformes > Hexanchidae > Heptranchias > Heptranchias perlo. Next base: position 16,079,628 of record NC_090345.1, on the reverse strand, counting down.
AAGGTTGTTTGAGTTGTCTTATGTAATGTATTTGAACTGTTCTGAACTACATGGATTCCAGGCCTTTATTCACTACACATAAATCAATGCAAGTTTTTACAATCTATGAATCTAGACATTTGACTAAGAGTAAAAGGTTAATGTGAACCAAAACCAGTGTGTGATGGTCTCCTGGAGGAGGCTTCACACCTGAAAGCTTTGGTCTGTTAGGTAGTCTCCTGAATTACTTTGGGCCTATGAAAGAATGGCATAATTGCACCCTGAAGTAGTGACCAAGGTTTCACAAACTAGCCCCATGGCATAAATATTGCTCAAACAACTTTTACACTTACTTTTTCTTCATTTGTTCCATGAGTTTTGTATTCAGGCAGTGATCAATATAAGTCTGAGTCCATACCTTTTTGAAGCTACTCTGCTTATTTTATTGGATTTTGTGCCAACTTTTTATCCCCAAATTAAAGAGCCTGATCTTGGCAGAGGAGGATTCACAATGGCCCATTTGTCAAACTTGTTACAAAATTTCAGGCATTCCATTTGCTCACGTGGTGGGGGGTGGCGGGGGGGGGGGGGGGGCGGGGGGAGGTGGAGATGGTTGTTTCAACCTATGTGCCATTTTCAGCCATTTCTCCATAGCACTCGTCACTAAATGTATTTAAATAAACTATCAAAGGCAACGTGATGATACAACATGTTGAAACACTAACGTACTGTCCAACAGAGTGATGAGATTTGGACTCTTGGTCACAGTCCCTGGAGTGCCGTGTTGAACTGTGCTGCCATGGTAGGTGCAAACGAAAAGACACGTAGTTCCCCACAGTGGTGGAATAAAAATTGGAAGGTGAAACACTCTGAGAACCTGTGAGTGGCCAGTTTCAGAGTAGCATTGGTGAAAGCCACCTATCTCCTTCTTCTCACCCATGGTAGCAGATTGCATGTGGATCCCTTTTAAAAAAGGGAAGGGGAGAAATATAAATAAATCATTGAAATTTTTTGCTTCTCAAAGGATCCTGTGGCATAAAAATTGAGGACAAGATTGAAATAAAGAACACAGGTGTGTGAGCTTCTAAACAACGATAATAAAATTGGGGTAACTAGGGGCATATTTTCCTCTGTATGTTAATTTTATGAAAAGTAGATATACACAAATAGGCATGCAAGACCAATGGAAAGTAACAATGGACTATTTGTCAGTTTACACTTGTATCCTAAGATCATTTCATGAAAATCAGGAAAAAGAAAAAAATAGATTTCTGCTTGTGAAAGGCATCTTAAAAGCCAGCCACGAGAAAATTGTACAAAATTACAGAGGGGCTATGAATGAAATGTAAGTCTTGAGCTCCTAACGGAAAATGACATAAGTCAGGAGTTTTCTTACTCATAGTGCGAGTGCAGCGGCTATTGCCAGGTATCTCTTAGTGCAGCAGAGCACAAGGAGAGGGTGACCCGGGAACGCAGAGGTCAAAGGAGGAGCAGGGCAAATTACTCCAAGCAGCAAATCTACTGCAACAGAGTCAGCTATCTTGACATGGTGGAGGAACAGTGCATGATGAGCCTCAGGCTCAGTAGGGAGGCTATGGCTGAGGCGTGCCACCTAGTCCACAAAGACCATCCACACTGCACCATCCATGGGAGTGAAAGTCATCATGCACTCAATATTTATGCCACAGGATAAGGATAGAGTATAAAAGCAGGGAAGTCATGTTACAACAGGGTGCTGGTGAGACCACACCTGGAGTACTGCGTACAGTTCTGGTGCCCTTATTTCCACACCACCTGAGGAAGGAGGAAGCCTCCGAAAGCTTGTGGAATTTAAAATAAATTTGTTGGACTATAACTTGGTGTTGTAAAATTGTTTACAATTGTCAACCCCAGTCCATCACCGGCATCTCCACATCATTATTTAAGGAAGGACATACTTGCATTGGAGGCAGTTCAGAGAAGGTTCACTAGGTTGATTCCGGATATGGAAGGGTTGTCTTATGAGGAAAGATTGAACACGTTGTGTCTATACTCATTGGAATTTAGAAGAATGAGAGGAGGCCTCATTGAAACATACAAGATTCTGAGGGGACTTGATAGGGTAGATGCTGAGAGGATGTTACCCCTCATGGGGGAATCTAAAACTAGGGGGCATAGTCTTAGAATAAGGGTCGCCCGTTTAAGACAGAAATTAGGAGGAATTTCTTCTCCCAGAGGGTTGTGGATCTTTGGAATTCTTTACCCCAAAAAGCTGTGGAGGATGAGTCATTGAATACATTCAAGGCTGAGTTAGACAAATTTTTGGTCAGCAAGGGAGTCAAAGGATATGGGGAAAAGGCGGGAAAGTGGAGTTGAGGTAAAAATCAGATCAGCCATGATCTCATTGAATGGCGGAGCAGGCTTGAGGGGCCGAATGGCCTACTCCTGCTTCTATCTCTTATGGACTTATGGACAAAAGGTCCTTTCAGGCACTCAGTGGAGGCATCACAGGAGTTAACTACTTTTCTGTCACCACACCATTTAGGAGGAAACTGAAGCAGTTTTTCAGCATTCATTCACTTACATACATTTCAAACTACCAGTAACAGCAGTAGAAGGTTCACTCGGTTAATCCCGGGGATGAGGGGGTGGACATATGAGGAGAGGTTGAGTAGATTGGGACTCTACTCATTGGAGTTCAGAAGAATGAGAGGCGATCTTATTGAAACATATAAGATTGTGAAGGGGCTTGATCGGGTGGATGCGGTAAGGATGTTCCCAAGGATGGGTGAAACTAGAACTAGGGGGCATAATCTTAGAATAAGGGGCTGCTCTTTCAAAACTGAGATGAGGAGAAACTTCTTCACTCAGAGGGTAGTAGGTCTGTGGAATTTGCTGCCCCAGGAAGCTGTGGAAGCTACATCATTAAATAAATTTAAAACGGAAATCGACAGTTTCCTAGAAGTAAAGGGAATTAGGGGTTACGGGGAGCGGACAGGAAATTGGACATGAATTTAGATTTGAGGTTAGGATCAGATCAGCCATGATCTTATTGAATGGCGGAGCAGGCTCGAGGGGCCGATTGGCCTACTCCTGCTCCTATTTCTTATGTTCTTATGTTCTTATGTAGAAAAAGCTATATTTTTTTTCAAATTTTTCAAGATGCAGGGTGTCATTGACTGTACACATGGGATCTTGCATGCACTCACCAACAATCCGATGAAATACTGAAATAGGAAAGGCTATTATTCCATTCTGCCAGAAAATAATATGTCAATATATGCTTCATGGGTGAGGGGTTGCAAGATACTTTCATTCTGAGGAAACGAAATGAGACACAGCTTTTAGAAGAAGAAAAAAGGAAAGCCAACCAGCTCCTTGGAAATATATATTATGCACAATAGCCACGGCGGATAATACCTCTGCACAACTCTACACCTTCGTAGAGAATAGATGCAACAAGGTACATGAGCAATCCATGGTCCTCATTAAAAATCACTGCTCTTGAGTGATAACTGGCTGCTCCTGTTCTTCTCCATGCTGGAGGCCCTCTCCTTGCGATGCCTACTGATCTGTCTGAGCATAGAACACTGGGCATCTATTTATTCCTTTGACTCCCTTCCTTAATGGCTGTCTGTAAATGTTCACCAAGCAATTTGAAGACGGCTTCTTGGAATTTGGAGCTTAAAGCATTCATAGCATCAGTGGCAGCATTCATGTGAAATTGTTCTAACTACTGCGTCTGTGACCCATATAACTGAGTAAACCCAGTAAGGTTTGTATCCTTAGACAACCTAGAAGAGGTAGGCAGCAGACTAGAGCTCCGCCCCACCCTTGCTGGCCCCATCAATGCCCACTTATGGTGCCCAGGCATCACCCTGTTTTGCAATTTAAAAAAATCATATCACTCATCAAGCTCTTGAATAAAATGTCATACTTTGTCATCCAAATTTATAAAAATTAATATTGCAATGCAAATCACCATTGCAATTGTTTGTGCTACAGTAAGTATGATAATGAACCTTCCTGTATGGCCAATAAAGCTAAATTTTCTAAGTAAGCTGCCCAGGAACCAAGCTGATTCGAGAACTCCTCCAAAGCCAAACTTTGACAATTTTCTTTAAAACTATGAACACAAATACCTCACTTTAAGAAAACACAGATGAATCATGACTCATCGCCTTACTGTTCCCATCATAAGCCACTTACAGAAAGATAATAATATGAGAATTCAGGAAATGTACGATTTCAGCTGACCTTAAGCAAAGAAGTGGCGTTCTGGATTGAAGCCAAGGAAGGGGACAATGAAGATTCTTTATCGTGTTTTGAGGCACAACGTGATATAATATTTATCTGTGTGATGTAGCAGATTCAATTGTGCTTATGAATTATAAGCTCAATTTATGTGCAACTGGTGCAGTTAGAATTATCGCTGGAAACTCGTACGGTACAACTGCATTATCAAGCAACATACTTGTAAAAGGATCACTTGAAGTTAACCTTTAACAAAGGCAATCTACTGATCAGAAAGGTTCAGTAAGCTATAAAAACTGAATAAACTCAGTGTTTTCTGTTTTTATTTCAGATTTCCAGCATATGGAGTTTTTCCTTTTTATTTTAAGCTTTGCAATTCAGTACAATTACTTTCTATTGGACATATTTACAACCATACAAATTCTATTTATTTTACTGGTTTGGTTGTTGCAGCAAACTGTACATGTTCTATTAGGTTTGTTTTTTGGACATTATGGGCACTAAATTTTGCTGTGTAGCGCCCGGTTTCCAGCGTGACGTGCACCAGACGCCATCTTGGTATAGGAGTTAGCGCAGGCGAAGTTAACGAACGCTGGAATCATGTAAAGTAGGAAGAAAATGGCTTCAATCAGTGTGCAACGCTGATTTAAAGTGATAGACACCATTTTGGGACTTAATGCTCAACTAACGCACACTCTTAACCCTGACCATCTGAACGTGTCTTCGAGTGCCTGGAGGACCCTGCACCAGTGCTATTTAAAGGGACCATGCAGGATTTACAGGTTAGTGGCTGGATTATTGCTTCTGGCTGCCGAGACATTTGTAGCTGTTTTTGGAGGTCTCCTACACTTGAAAACTAGTATGTGGGGACATAGCCTAACATTTAGAGCCAGGATGTGCAGGAGTGAAGTTAGAAAATGCATCTACAGCAAGGGGTGGGAAACGTTTGGAACGCTCTTCTGCAGAAGGCAGTTGACGCTAGCTCACTTGTGAAAGTTAAATCTGAGATTGATAGATTTCTGTGAATCAAGGTTATTAAGGGATATGGGGCTAAGGTGGGTATATGGAGTTAGGTCACAGGTCCACCATGATCTAATTGAATGACGGAACAGCCTAGTGGGGCTAAAAGCCACTGCCACTTGCTGACTCTTGATATGCGCTACTTTCTCCTGCAAGAAAGTGTAACGTGTGTCTGGGTGATGTGCCTGTCATGGTTGAATAGCTGCAAGTGTGTGTGGCCTGTGAGTTGTGGGTGGGCGGCTTGAAACAGTGGTAATGTGTGCGGACGAGAGGAAGCATCTGGTTGGAAGAGTAGAGTACTGATGGAAAGAGTTTGTTGGTATGTGGGTGATGGGGGTTGTAGTGCATGGTGCAGTCGGTAGGAGACACCACTTGACAGTTGACCTCACTCACCTTGACCACTCATGTCAAAGCATTGAACTTCTTCCTGCACTGCATCCATGTTCATGATGCTCTGCGCCTGGCATTGACTTTGTCCCCCGCTGCCCCCCAATGCCTTTTGGATATATGTCTGGCGAGCCTCTTGCCACCCCGCGCCCCCCTCCCCCCCCGCCTTGGATATAGGATGTCCCCCCTTCTGTCCACCTCTTGCACCAAGGTCTCTAGTGCATCAGCAGAGAACTTTGGTGCACGCGCTCTCGCAGGCCTGGTACCAACTCAGCTCGGCAGATTGGTGAGGTCAGCGTGCAGATTGGAGGATATGGGATTTAGTAGTGTGCAACCTTTATTCAATGTTTTAACATAACTCATCAGTGTGTAAACATAGGGATGGGATCTGCATCTGTGTTTTACGTGTGCGATGTCTGATCTCTGTTCAGACTCCATGCAGACAGTAGACTGTTATTTTCAGCAAATAACAGGTACCAGCTACCTTAAAGAAATTTCTAAGAAACATCCTCCCTTTAAGGGAAAGTGGTGGAAAGTGCGAATTGCATTGATTCCACGTGCAAGGCCTGGAATGGAACGCTGATAGTAGGTAAGTCCTCCGGTGGGTCGAAACTTGTGTCCTGCCTGCGCAAGGGTCATTGGGCGCGGGCGTAATAGCACACCTCGCTACTTACGCCCAAAAACGGCCCCTAACCAATTTTTTTCCCCATATGCTTAATTTTCCACATAATGAAAGAATGACAGACTGCAAAATTTATTAAAAGTGATTTAAATTTGTTAAATGTTCCAGTACTTGTGGTGTACATGTTTAATATTGGCCCAGATTTTGCTGCCAAAATAACAGCAAGTTTAATGGCGCTCGCTGTTGCTAATGTGTAAATTGTCCAGCAACTTGTGGCGAGGAAGAGATACCCTGTGGATTGCAAATTGCCTCAAGTTGCTGGCTGATTTGCGCCGCTCCACCATTAGCCTTGTGGAAACGGCAGCATGCCCTCAACCTTCCTGTGAGTTTCATGAAATTGCTGCATTTGTGCATTAATTGCCCACTAACCTAGCTGCAAAAAGTTAGAGCTGGTACTTAGCATCGAAAGTACCTTTTTAATGAGGAGATTTATGTTCCTGCAATGCCAATCAACCTCTCTGGCCCAGAAAGGGAACAATTTAAACTATGGAGTCTCATTCCTACAGGTAGTAAATTCTTGTTTGAGATTATTAAAATTTAAAATTTTTAATTTTTTTCTTACTTTTCCTTTCTGTCTCGTTTCTCTCTCTTTCTTAATCCAATCTTTCTTTCTCTCTCTTTATTTCTCTTTCTGAACCTGATTTGACTCTATTTCACCCTATTTCCTTCTCTGTTGTCCCTCTGTTTCTTTCTCAATCCTTAAATAGATAGACTGTTGGTCCGTTGTTCACCTAGGTCTCAGGTGCCCTGTTGCCCTCGCTGCACCGTTATCAGCTCGCACTTCCAGCAACTTACAGGGCAAAATTTTTTCGAGCTGTAATGTGAGGGATAAAGTCCAACTAACGGGGCACTCCGCGAGATGCCCCGCTCCAGCAAATCTGGGCCAATATGTTTTCCTGATGCATTTGCACCTTGTGCTGAGGAGCATGAAACTCACCATTAAGGTTCTCTCAATCTGATCCCCGAGCCTGCCCAACATGTGTGAGTGTCTTGTAAATTGGAGCCCAGGTCTCAATAGCTAGTCACAGTGCGGGTCATTTTGACTTTCGTCGATCGTGCAAAACAGGTGGAATCCAATCAGCTGCCCATTACACATCCTGCCTGATTACCTTTGCATTGACTTCAATGGAAAGGAAAATCAAGCAGGAAGGGCTGAGTTGGTCTTCCACCTGCTACCATGCTAAATGCACAATGTGACACTGAGCATGACTCTCTTCAGTCCTAAGCTGTCGTGCCACTTCCAGGTGAACATCTAAGTTGTCTTCAATAAATGGTGTAGTTCTGCCCACTCTTCTTTCTGCCCACTTTCCATTCCTTGGTATGCAGATTGGTTTGTAGATTATTCAATGGGCTAGATTCAAGTTGCAACAGCAGCCCTTTAAGAGGTACTTGTACTCCTCAATGGGGGCCTCGTGGCATTCATGTGGCCATGTACCTCTTTGTGCTGAGTCCTGAGATGGCCCAGCAACTACAGACAAGAGAAGCGCTGCTCAACAAATGGATGACAGGACAGTTCCAATAATACAAGCCTGGAGTTTTAATTATACCTTTTACAGACATCACCCTTCAGGCAATGAGTGTATCACAACACAATATTCTTACATCTTTCAGAAGGGTGTGTGCATGGAATTGATTATTTAGCCATTAAAACACCTTGCAAGCAAAAATGTCACAACTGTAAATACAAATGTCATAAGTGGAAATAAATACTCACTGAGGAATTATTTTGTTGGCCTCTGAAAGGTTTTTACATTTTTCACTTCTGACTTTCAATATATATGGATTTTTGCATTTAATTTCCTATTGACTGATCTGTTACATGCAAAAATAATATTATCTCAAGAAGCTTAGTGGGTATACAGGAGGTCTTATGCTTGATCTCTGGTTATACTGCGTTAGCTAGTCTCAGAGAGTGGTGCTACAATTCACCTTACAAGTTCATTAAAAATCTGACAAGCACAGGTGCTCTGATCATGAAGGCTACCCTGGTCAGGTCATGTGGTGCGAATGTCTAATGAACGAATCCCAAAGAAGATCTTTTCTGGCACATTGACAACAGGGAAGTGATTTTCTAATGGACAGCAAAGGAGATATAAAGACTGCTTAAAAACGACTCTTAAATAATGCAAAATAGACATCCATAAGTGAGAACAACTTGCTCAAGATAAGAAAGTATGGCAAAAAGCCATCCATGAGGCACATTGCATTGTTGATGCTGAATGTAAATGCCAGCTAAGGAAGCCTCGCCTAAAAAATCATGATCCCCCAACCTGGTGTATCCGGGATCCACTGTTCATCCTGTGACGCTCCTAGCAGAGAACTCCCCACAGAAAATGATATGATATTTTTGGCTGTCTTTTTCAATGTTGAAGGATGAACAGTGACAATTTACCTCATTGCCAATGGACTGGAGGAGAAATTCAGTTTGGTGTCCCATCACTATTCAGTGACCTCTGCTGCAAAGTGCACTGTGCATTTTAGGTGAGGATAGGATTGAGTTTAACTGTGCAGATTCATGCAGTTAAATAGGCTGCCAATACTAATTGTCAACGCTTGCGTGAGAAGAATGGTCACTTGGACAGGGTAGTTCCTGTGGAAGTTTACCCAAAAAGAAGCAGCATCATCAGATGACAGTGGAGAAAATGGGAAGAAATGGAAACATACCCTTGAGAAATAAAACAATTGTATTATCCAAGATTTAATGAGAACACTGTCTTATGAGTGAGAGAGTTTGCAGTGACCACAAGTCCATTAATTTAGAAGAGGAAAGTTCCCAATATTTTTTATTAAAAGAATAAGATACATCATTGAGTTAATATAATATTGGTTTATTGGATAGCTTCCCAGAGTTTTGTATTTATTTACATGTTTAAATCACTCTTTTTCTGGACTGTTCTTGACTGTAAGTAACTTTCAAAAACCAATAGTTGACACCATATCTGCAAAAATTATTAAGAAAGTGGTACATAAGTTTCTAATAAGTGCCTTTTTTCTTTACCCTAAGGTCATTGTTTACTCTAACTATTATCTAACTATTTTTATTATGAGATACCATGAAGGTAACCATGTGAATATACCAGTTGTAGCTCAGCTGTGTGCAACTGAGTTGGTTGCATTGCACACACCGTACTTTAGTAATCCAGAAATTTCACAGAATAACTCAAGATTTAAAACACAGAAACAGCTGACACTCTATGGATCAAAGCCTTTTCTTCCCTAAGTATGAAGTTCATAGAAGTTTATTTTCAATGGTTCTTTTTTTTTTATTCGTTCACAGGATGTGGGCGTCGCTGGCAAGGCCGGCATTTATTGCCCATCCCTAATTGCCCTCGAGAAGGTGGTGGTGAGCCGCCTTCTTGAACCGCTGCAGTCCGTGTGGTGACGGTTCTCCCACAGTGCTGTTAGGAAGGGAGTTCCAGGATTTTGACCCAGTGACAATGAAGGAACGGCGATATATTTCCAAGTCGGGATGGTGTGTGACTTGGAGGGGAACGTGCAGGTGGTGTTGTTCCCATGCGCCTGCTGCCCTTGTCCTTCTAGGTGGTAGAGGTCGCGGGTTTGGGAGGTGCTGTCGAAGAAGCCTTGGCGAGTTGCTGCAGTGCATCCTGTGGATGGTGCACACTGTTTGGTCTTTGGTCTTAAGAGTCAGCTCGGTTCAGTGGAGGCATCACTGAGCCAGAAAATCATGGGTTCAAGACTCACTCCAGGATTTGAGCATATGATCTAAACTGACACTTCAGTGCTGCATTGTCAGAGGTGCCATCTTTCAGATGAGGTGCTAATCCGAGGCCCTGTTTGCCTGTTTAGGTGGATGTAAAAGATCCCATGGCACTATTTGAAAAAGAGCAGGGGAGTACTCCGAGTATCCTAGCATCTAATCAACACCACAAAAAAACAGATTAACCAGTCATTTATATCACTGCTCTTTGTGGGAACTGGCTTTGCTCAAACTGGCTGCCATGTTTTCCTGCATAACAACAGTGACTACACTCCAAAAGTAATTCATTGACTGTGAAGCACTTTGGAACATCCTGACAATGCAAAAGGCATTATATAAATGCAAGTGCTTTCTTTCTTCCTTTACTCTATGGTCAAGTGTGAATTAAAATTAAAATTCAGAAAGCAAAATGGAGAAGGTTCACAAAGGTTGTATTAAAATATACATGCCCTCAAGAAATTCTTCCAATATTCCTGTATGTGATCTCCAGGTTGTCTACACAAACAAATAAAACAGGCCGAGTCAAAATGACCAGATCTAATTACTGACTAGCAGCACCAAAAAAAATGGTAAAGGTAAATGAAAATGGCAGCTAAATAGTTCGAAATTCCAGCTTCCTCAATGTTCTTCCTTCTGCAGCAAGGAAGATTCACAGGTACATCACAGAAACACTCTACTTTCGTGGTGTTCTGCTAAAGCAGACACATTCACAATGCAACCCAATTTTCTCTCTCAGGTGCAGACTGACCTGCTGTGTAGTTCCAGCATTTTCAAGTTTTCCTTCAAAAAGTACATTTAACAGTGCTATACTGCAACTGTCCAGCAGAGGGAGCCAATATGCACCTAATAATAGTAAACAATTTTACAACACCAAGTTATAGTCCAGCAATTTTATTTTAAATTCACAAGCTTTCGGAGACTTCCTCCTTCCTCAGGTAAATGTTCAGGAGCTCCTGAACATTTACCTGAGGAAGGAGGAAGTCTCCGAAAGCTTGTGAATTTAAAATAAAATTGCTGGACTATAACTTGGTGTTGTAAAATTGTTTACAATTGTCAACCCCAGTCCATCACCGGCATCTCCACATCACACCTAATAATAGGCAGCGCAATTAACAGTATGGCTAAAATGTCATTCTATACTGGGGGTTTATATTTAAACACTATCTATTCGATCATATATAGAAACAGGAAGCAGTACATTATTGGAAAAAAAATGAAGCCTATCTTCAAAGTGCAAGGGTGGTCTTTTGGAAAAGCAATTCTTTCATACATTTTCAATGTTGCTTTTTCTTCAAATTCATACTAAATTATTTATATTACTTGTTACTACATTTGGCTGAATCCCACCAAGTAATCAATAATATTCAACTTCTAAAATGAAAGTGCAAAGCATTTGCAGTACACATTAAGAATGCTAAGTATTACATTCAATAAATAGAGACAAGATTATTAATTTTAAAACAAGTGATCTTATTAATTGCAATTACACTGACCAATAGCCATACTGACATACAGATTTAAGTGGGTTTACTGTATTTGATACGGTTGAACTAGTAGGAATATCACCCAAATTACACTCAATGTGCTTTTATGTCCATGTCAAATGCCTCTACTTCCTCTCCTCTGCATGCCCCCTCTTCCCAACCCCTCTCCTGATTTAACCTCAAACCCCCTAGATATTCCGCTTCCCATCCCTCCTCCATGAAGCCCACAATCTGTGCCATTGACCTCCTTCTGATTCAGCATCTGATAACCCAACTTCCTTATCTTGGCCTCATGCTTGCTGGTATTATCAACTTCTCCCTATTCTCAAGCACCACTTTCAAAACTGCCACCATCATCCCTTCCTTAAAAAAAATCCATCTCAATCCCTCCATCTTCACAAACTATCAGCCACTCTCTAACATGCCTTTTTTCTCCAAGGTACTTGAAATTGTTGCTGCTGAAATTTAGGGGTAATTCTGCCAAACCCAATGTTCCAGCACTCATATGGAGCACGGGTCAGAGATAGGGCTATAACATTGTGCTATGAGCGCAGATCCTCATGGGGAGAATGGAATTATGGAAATATTTCTAATGTGCTTACCGTTCTCTGTTCAAATCTTTCCCGTCTGCTTTGCAACCAAGCCACAGTACTGAAACCATCCTGATCAAAGTTACCAAGGACATCCTGCGTGACTAGAGCCACAGACCATTGCCCTCCTTGACCTCCCTGCTGCTTTGAACTCTAACCACCACACTGTCGGAAATATGCTATTATTAATGCTACCAAGGGTTGTTACTCCTTCTCAATAATAACTTCCACAATGATTCAGGCCCAAGTGTGACTGAACATGCAAGCTTTATTATAGGCACAAGAACAACGTTCTAATGCGGTTATACCAAACAAGAAGTTTTTATATAACAACATTCTAATACAGTTATATCAATTAAACAAGGATGGTACAACCTCTCCCTAGGAAGTTTCAAGCTGATCAGGCCTGGCTCATAGGGTGTGTGGACCTCCGTCGTCCTGGGAAGCTGCTTCTAACTTTAGTAGGACAGAGCCTCAGTTTATATATCTTTCTGAAACATATTTGCTTCTGGCAGCTTCTGGTTGCTTAACGACATTAGTCCCATGATGTCATCTGTCCTGGACATCTGCCCCCAGGGTGCCCATTGTTCCAGACACCTTTATCTATTCTATGGTGTTAACTGTTGTCCATTCTATCCACCTTATGGGGGAGGGACATGCCCTTATCTTTCTGTAAGGCATGATGTGGAGATGCCGGTGATGGACTGGGGTTGACAATTGTAAACAATTTTACAACACCAAGTTATAGTCTGTAAGGAGTTCTGTAAGGAGTCACACAACACCAGGTTATAGTCCAACAGCTTGTTGGACTATAACCTGGTGGTTATAGTCCAACAAGATGATGCTCGACTCATCGATCGACAGTTCCGACGGGCCACAGCGAAAAATCGCGTAGACCTCCTCAGAAGACTAACACGGGACGCAACCAACAGAGTACCCTTCGTCGTCCAGTACTTCCCCGGAGCGGAGAAACTACGCCATGTTCTCCGCAGCCTTCAACATTTCATCAATGATGACGAACACCTCGCTATGGCCATCCCCACACCTCCACTACTCGCCTTTAAACAGCCACCCAACCTCAAACAAACCATCGTTCGCAGCAAATTACCCAGCCTTCAGGAGAACAGCGTCCACGACACCACACAACCCTGCCACGGTAACCTCCGCAAGACATGCCAGATCATCGACACAGATACTACCATCACACGAGAGGACACCACCCACCAGGTGCACGGTTCATACTCCTGTGACTCGGCCAACGTTGTCTACCTCATACGTTGCAGGAAAGGATGCCCCAGAGCATGGTACATTGGCGAGACCATGCAGATGCTGCGACAACGGATAAATGGACACCGCGCAACAATCGCCAAACAGGAGGGTTCTCTCCCTGTCAGGGAACACTTCAGCAGTCATGGACATTCAGCCACCGACCTTCGGGTAAGCATACTCCAAGGCGGCCTTCGAGACACACGACAACGCAAAATCGTTGAGCAGAAATTGATAGCCAAGTTCCGCACCCATGAGGACGGCCTCAACCGGGATCTTGGGTTCATGTCACACTACACGTAACCCCACCAGCGAACAAATGTTATCTGTTTTTAATATAACGGGTCATTGACTGTCTTCCTTCTCTCTCTCTCTCTCTCTCTTTTTTTGGGGGTTTGTATATTCGGTGGCCTTTGTAGGTGACACCTTTCTGTCTGCTCACTGTGATTGCCTTGGCAACGGGCAGTAATCACCAGGCATTGTTCTGTGATTTTAAAATGCGAAGGATTCGAAAATTTCATTTCCACACCGTTCACCTGACGAAGGAGGAAGCCTCCGAAAGCTTGTGGAATTTAAAATAAATTTGTTGGACTATAACTTGGTGTTGTAAAATTGTTTACAATTGTCAACCCCAGTCCATCACCGGCATCTCCACATCATATTCTCACAGACGCAAGGCCTGTGTTTCGCTTTTTAGCCGAGCACCTAAAGTTTTGCAGGATGGGATGCCTGACTATGATTTGGTCTAGAAATCGTATTTCTTACACACTCCAACCTCATCCTCTGCCTCTACTCTTTGGTTTACCTCTGTGGCATTGCTCGCTTGTGCTTCCACTCCTACCTGCCCCAATATAATCACTGGGGCAGAAATCGCTCCCCAAATAATGAAGGAGCTCATCAGCATTTTCCATTGTTTGTGGCAAATTGAAGGAGCAAGTTCTGGTGTTTGCACATGTGCAGTGAAATGCGGAAATCAGGAACTCACTCCTAGTGGTTCACCAGCGATATAACAGCTTCGAATTAAAGGGCCATCGCACACCGCAATCAGGGAAATCATTGAAAAAGCATCAACTTGCTTATCTGCCCAACTGGAAAGTAACTAATTACCCCACCAAACAGGTACACTTAAAAATACCAGGTCTAAAATAAGTTTCAACAGCATGGTAGGTCTTAATGACTGCCAAACAACTAAAATTAACTTTTAAAAATGTGGAGTCTCATATTACTCCATATTTTAATAGTTTTTTACATTTCCCTTCTGTCTCTTTAATTTAATTCAATTATTCCTTTGCCTTTTTATTAAAAAAAATTAAATTTTTATTTACAATGACTTACAGAATACTAACTTTAAATGAATGAAGTCTGCTTGCCTGCTTGAGCAATGCAGCCTGAATCTGTGGGCGTGACTTCTCTTTCTGACAGATTTTGTGGGCATCTTCTCCTCACTGACGTTTCCAGCTACGCGGCAACTCACGCTGCTCAGAAGCTGGGTTGATAGCGCACAATTTTTTAAAAGTTCAAATTCGACCAATTCGACGCCACACAGCCCGCAGTATTTTCGTTAATTTAATTTTCAGGATCTGCGGTGAGTGTTGCCTCACTGCTCGGAGCGATTTCTGGCCATTATATTTCCTCAAGTGGATGTGTTCCCGTGGAGGAGGTTAGGCAGAAAAGTTAGAATTGTCCGCACTCTTTCTAAATGCTGCTCTCCTTCCTGTGCAAGTGGGGCATACCTCCTTGAAAATGTTCAATTTATTAAAAATGGTGCATTTTGTTTAAGATTAGAACACTTTTTTTTATTTCACAGTTGATAGATTTTTAATCTTGAAAGAAAATGATAGGAAAAATAAATTAAATTTAGGTTTAATCATATAAACCGATCAACCTGATATCTCTTTCCTCAAAAGCTGCCTAAACAGTCATCAGCTGAGGCTGAAAAAGTTATTTCTTGCAAGATTAATCACAAAGTATTACTCCTTGTTACTGGCAGCCTTTCAGATCTTTAACATTTTACTCTATTGTTTCTTTTCAGATCCCTTGGGCTCGATTTTACCACCCGCTATCGGGTGCGTTCTCGGCAGGGGGGCCCCGAAAATCCCGAAATCCAGGAGCGGGACCGGATCGCGCCTCGATCCCGCCCACTTCCGGGTTCCCCGCTGACGCACCGGCGTGCACGCGCAGCCCCCGCTGGTGGGAATCCCGCAGGCAATTAAAGCCAGCGGGATGCCACTTGACAATATTTAGTTTGGTATTTCAGGTCATTAACTGACCTGATTAAGGGACGATGTGGGATTTTTGATCAACATGGGACTGTTTCCCACACTGGGGGAAACACTCCCAGTTCAAATGGACATGTTGCAGCTGTCAGCCTGTGGCAGCTGCAAAGGTCCATTTGACAGGTGGTGGGGGGGGGGGACCCTCACCCATTGCAGGAGGCCACTCTGTCACTTGGGACAAAGTTTGGCCTCCACCACCCTCCTCCTGACGGTCAAAGTCACCAACCTGCACACTTATCCCAGGGTCTGGAGACATGTACCTACCTTGCGGACCCCCTCAGATGTACATCTTGCGGATGGGGGCCGCCGTAGCTGCAGTCATGACCTCCTCGGAGGGCGAACAGTATCACCAGCCTCACCATCCACGCCATCCACCTCTGACACGTGGAGCTCCACAACACAGTGCTGTGACACATCCACCTGTACAGCAGGAGGGAGGGCTACCGCAGAGAGAGATGCGTTGCAGAGGGCACTACCCTCGCCACAGGTTCCACAGACCGAGGCTCAGCCTCCTGGACCTCTCTGAGCAGCAGTGCACACGGAGGCTCAGAGTCACTCGACATGTAGCCGTGGACATCTGCAGCCTCTTTCATGCCGAGCTGCTCCTGGCTGGCCTGTGCACCATCTTCCTACCTGTCGCTGTCAAAGTCACCACTGCCCTCCCGAATTTCTCCTCCACAGCCTTCCAGGGTGCAAACGGGGACATCGCCGATGTCTCTCAGTCGTCTGCGCAGAACAGCCCTGCAAATACACCTACACCCACTCTGCAGTGACACAATGGGTGGCATCAGTGGTGGGTCCTCATAGTGATACCCAGGAGCGGGCATTATTGCACAAACCGGACAGGATTCGCGAAGACATGGCAGTAGTGGTGCCAATATAATGTGTGATGTGAGTTGTTCTGAAATTCAATATAAGTAACAACCATGACAAACCCTCAAACACCCTTGTGCATCCCCTTCATGCTCACGATACGTTTGCCTTACGCTGCCTACTGCACATATGTGATGCATGCCCTGTGGCTGCAGTACAGGTGGTGTCAGGTTGAGTGAGGCTGGCCGTGAGAGAGATGCACGAGAGGGTGAGTATGGGATAGAGCCATGAGATTGTATGAGGATTGGGTTGCGTGGTAGTGGCGGGGTGAGTACTGGCGAGGTGAGTAGGTGCAGGTAAGATGAGGATGGGGTTTGAGTGGGTATGAGGGGTGATGTGACAGAGTAGTGTTGGCAGTGCCGAAGGAGATGTGGGGTGGGGGCAGTGATGTGGCAGACGAAGTGTAGGGGAAAGACTACGTGTACTCATTTTGGCTGACCTACTGAGGTCATTGGACCGCCTCCTGCACTGTGTGCAGGTGGGCGATATGTTGGTGGCGCAGGTGACCCCCTCTGCCACCTCGAGCCAGGCCTTCCTGGTGGCGGAGGCGGGCCGCTTCCTCCCGGCCGCCGGGGGGAAGATCTCTGTCCTCCCCCTCCTCCTCACCCTATTGATACCTAGGGTGAGGCATCATTAAACTGGGAGCAGCCTTCCCCCTGGGCTGCTCCATGCAGTCATCTTTGCTATTGGTTGCAGCATCTGTCAGTGGAGGACTGCCCCTTTAAATAGAGCGCCTCCAGCTGACAGATCTTACTGCGCATGCGCAGCCCGCCCGACGCGCAGATCAGCAGCGGGGAACCCGGAGCAGCAGGTAAGTGGATCCAATTAGTGGGTTGCCTGCTACGATCGCGTGGGAAACCCACTAATTTCACCGGGCGCGTTACCCACGCGCCCGCTTGCCCATCCGCCGAGAACCCGCATCCCTGCTAAAATCGGGCCCCTTACTTCCCCCTCACCTCATCTGCACTGCCACAGTTCAACTGAGTGGGATGTAGGACCTGGGATGCAAGGATGGAGCCCTTCTGAAATACAGTGATCCATCTAAATGTCTGGTCAGAAGATGATGTGGAGATGCCGGTGATGGACTGGGGTTGACAATTGTAAACAATTTTACAACACCAAGTTATAGTCCAGCAATTTTATTTTAAATTCACAAGCTTTCGGAGATTTTCTCCTTCCTCAGGCAAATGTTTTTGACAAAAACATTTGCCTGAGGAAGGAGAAAATCTCCGAAAGCTTGTGAATTTAAAATAAAATTGCTGGACTATAACTTGGTGTTGTAAAATTGTTTACAATGGTCAGAAGATGGCAGCACTCACTCAAGTAAACTTGCTAAATTCAAATGTCAGTTGAAGCTGAATTTGAACACTGACAATCTGGTTAGCAGTTCAATGCAACTAAGTTACAAAGTGAACACAAGACGATCTTGCACTCTACCACAATTCTACTGTGTTAAACTAAAGACAAGGGCCATGAAATTATCCCAGGAATAGTAGTGAACAAATTCTTGCTCATCTAAAATTCCTCTTTAATCTTTTAATCCATTTATTTTAAACAGGATAATGTCTCAGGAAAAATAGCTGGAAGAGGAATTTCAGATGAAAGTGTTAATCATTCAAGCGGTACTATCCCGCGGTGTAATTTCAAGGTCCTAATGTTTGGTGGAGGACAGTCTTGATGATATTGTATGTGAACTGGCAGCCTTAGCTTAAGAACCATTTTTGTACATCACCAGGAGATTGGGGAAAGGGAAGCTGTTCTGCTCCTACTTCATTTTGAATGAGCTGACCAGACAGGAAGCACAGTCCAAAAGGCAGTAGTGATTGACAGCAGCAGGAGAGTGTCACATGTGTATAGCATCATAAGCAGACCGATTGGAAGATTCAATTACATCTAGCATTCTACCCAAGCACATAGACAGGAAGAAAACAAATGCTTAAAAAAAAATCAATTAATAATTCTAATTTAAAAAGCGGTGAATGTGAAAAATCAAATTTACATCAAAACTGAACACAGATGCTGTTATGCAATCAACCAGTCAATCACTTACTTTACAATGATGACAGTTCAATCATAGACTGAATTGGTATTTACAAGCTGCTGATGAATCACATTAAAACCCATAGGGGAAATAATGGTAATAAAGACAAATAGAATATGTCACCTTGGCCAGCGAGTCCTATGACTAAAGAACATTTGCAACCATGCCACTTAATTATTTTGTAATTTATTCTACAGAATGCAAAGCCACATGGTTCAGGGCCCTTTATGGCTCTGTTGTAAGAAGGGAGAAGATTGAAGAACAGTCCCAGCATGATTCCTGGCGTGCTGCAACAACTGATTTGCTGCCGCAATTTGGAAAAATGTACATATTTGCATACTGGGTGCATGCCTGCCATTGCTGCTGCCCCCAGTCATTTCCAGTATGCACCTGGCTCTATTTTTGGTCCCCTGTTATTTATCACCATATGCTAGCCGTTGGCGACATCATCTGCAAGCATGGGGTCAGCTTCCACATGGATGCTGCTGAAACCCTACTATCCCCCTCCACCAACACCACTGACTCCAAATCTATCTTGCTGTACTATTTGACTGATCTATCTGACATAAAGTCCTGAACAATTCAAAATTTCCTACAATTCAGCATCAGCAAAACTGAAGCCATCTGTTTTGCTCTTGCAAGCAGGAACTTTGAGTCTGACTCCATCAACCTCCCCAGCTGTTAGCTCAGGGTTGAACCTGGCGGTGCACAGTCTTTTTTACCCTGAGCTGAGCTTTCAATCCCACATCCAGAGGTAGACGTTTTAACTTTCCCCACCAGGCAGAAAACAGGTAGTAGTAGATCAGCTGGCCACTGTACACCCTATCCGATTTTTCTTTCCATTGAACTCACTGGAAAGGAAAATCCGGCTGGGTGTATAACCGGTAGCCATTTTACAACACCGAGTTTACAGCCCAGTGGTGAAAGTTAAAAATCTACACCCCAGTCTGTTACCAAGATGGCCCTCTTCATATTCTACAACATTGACTGCCTGCAACTCTAACTCACCCCAACACTGATGAAATCTTCCTCCATATCTTCATTACCTTGAAGGTTGATTTTATTTGTTCAGAGGTGTTGTGGATGGTACATGAGGGTATACTGGGAATATCCATTTTATATTTTTGGAAGCTAAGATATGAATGAGGATTAAACAGATTGATTAAGAAAGGGAAGATAGATTATGAAAATAAATTAGCAAAAAATATAAAAACAGATAGCAAGAGTTTCTATAGTTATATAAAAAGAAAAAGGGTGGCTAAGGCAAACGTAGGTCCCTTAGAGGATGAGACCAGGAAATTAATGGTGGGAAACATGAAAGTGGCAAAAATGCTGAACAAATATTTTGTTTCAGTCTTTACGGTAGAGGACACTAAGAATATCCCAACACTGGACAAACAGGGGGCTCTAGGGGGGGAGGAGCTAAATATGATTAAAATCACTAAGGAATTGGTACTCAGTAAAATAATGGGACTCAAGGCAGATAAATCCCCTGGCCTGATGGCTTACATCCTAGGGTCTTGAGGGAAGTGGCAGTAAGGATTGTGGATGCTTTGGTAATAATTTTCCAAAATTCTCTGGATTCAGCAAAGGTCCCGGCAGATTGGAAAACTGCTAATGTAACACCCTTATTTAAAAAGGGTAGTAGACAGAAGGCTGGAAATTATAGACCAGTTAGCCTAACATCTGTGGTGGGTAAAATTTTGGAGTCTATTATTAAGGAGACAGTAGCGGAACATTTGGATAAACATAATTTAATAGGACAAAGTCAGCATGGCTTTACGAAGGGGAAGTCATGTCTGACAAATTTGCTTGAGTTCTTTGAGGACATAACGTACAGGGTGGATAAAGGGGAACCAGTGGACGTACTGTATTTAGACTTCCAGAAGGCATTCGACAAGGTGCCACATAAAAGATTATTGCTCAAGATAAAGAATCACTGGATTGGGGGTAATATTCTGGCATGGGTGGAGGATTGGTTATCTAACAGGAAGCAGAGAGTTGGGATAAATGGTTCATTCTCGGACTGGCAACCAGTGGCCAGTGGTGTTCCGCAGGGGTCGCTGCTGGGTCCCCAACTCTTTACAATCTATATTAACGATTTGGAGGAGGGGACTGAGTGTAACATATCAAAGTTTGCAGATGATACAAAGATGGGAGGGAAAGTAGAGAGTGAGGCGGACATAAAAAACCTACAAGGGGATATAGACAGGCTGGGTGAGTGGGCGGAGATTTGGCAGATGCAATACAATATTGGAAAATGTGAGATTATGCACTTTGGCAGGAAAAATCAGAGAGCAAGTTATTATCTTAAAGGCGAGAAACTGGAAAGTACTGCAGTACAAAGGGATCTGGGGGTCCTAGTGCAAGAAAATTAAAAATTTAGTATGCAGGTGCAGCAGGTGATCAAGAAGGCCAACGGAATGTTGGCTTTTATTGCTCGGGGGATAGAATATAAAAACAGAGAGGTATTGCTGCAGTTATATAAGGTATTGGTGAGACCACACCTGGAATACTGCATACAGTTTTGGTCTCCATACTTAAGAAAAGACATACTTGCTCTCGAGGCAGTACAAAGAAGGTTCACTCGGTTAATCCCGGGGATGAGGGGGCGGACATATGAGGAGAGGTTGAGTAGATTGGGACTCTACTCATTGGAGTTCAGAAGAATGAGAGGCGATCTTATTGAAACATATAAGATTGTGAAGGGGCTTGATCGGGTGGATGCGGTAAGGATGTTCCCAAGGATGGGTGAAACTAGAACTAGGGGGCATAATCTTAGAATAAGGGGCTGCTGTTTCAAAACTGAGATGAGGAGAAACTTCTTCACTCAGAGGGTAGTAGGTCTGTGGAATTTGCTGCCCCAGGAAGCTGTGGAAGCTACTTCATTAAATAAATTTAAAACCGAAATAGACAGTTTCCTAGAAGTAAAGGGAATTAGGGGTTACGGGGAGCGGGCAGGAAATTGGACATGAATTTAGATTTGAGGTTAGGATCAGATCAGCCATGATCTTATTGAATGGCGGAGCAGGCTCGAGGGGCCGATTGGCCTACTCCTGCTCCTATTTCTTATGTTCTTATGCTTAGTCCTCATTAACATATCTTCCACATATATTGCTAACTATGTTTACTCCTTGTTCATACCTGATCACCATTATCATTATATATACTATGTATATACAAACAAATACATCAGATTCTGGCTACAAACCACAAAATACAAATGACAGAAGGCCACAGAGATGTGGCCAACTATCCTCTGTTGAAGATTATAGCAATCTGTGGCAGTTACGGTGGTTTTGAGGCCAAGCGCAGAAAATACTGTTGATGATATTATCAGACAAAAGCTTGTTATACTTATATGACATTCTGTTCATTATTTCAACGGAGGTGTTAACCTGTTTAAATAAATGGGTTAAAATTATGGCTACAGGAATATTGTACTAATATTGCCATTGGTTATTTCTAGGCTGAAAATAGTTTACTGATATAGCAAGAAGCAAGAGTCAAGAAACAATTATAAAATTTTGTTAGTAATATATTACCACAACATACATGGTTCATTATTAGAGTTCAGTGGGGTATATTCTTACATTTGTAGTTGTACACACATCAGAAAACATTTATATATATATCTAAAAAGTCATCACAAAATGCTGGAAATGTGACAAATAAAGTGTCAAAACTCAACATTTTCTGGGAACCATGCCTCAATGCTCCCCTGGAGAATAAATCCTGTACATTGTGTATAGTAAACTCACTTCTAAAATTGCCACTACACTATAGTTTATACTCTTCTCATAGACTGTCAGCCTTTACAAAATCAAGTTCATCCAGAACTCTATAGCATGTGTCCTCCCAGGGCAAGGTCTTATTTAGTATCCATTTTTGCCCCATGTAAAGCACCATGAGACATTATTTTACTACATATGTTATAATGTAGCAATATAATTGATGAACAAACGAATAGGCTGAAAGAAACAGATTATTAAGGAGCTAATAGCATTGAAAATAGCTAATAACAGGTTCCTCCCCATGATGGAAAAGTTAGACACAACAAAGTTCTTATCCAATTGTACGGCTAACTAAATAAAACTCAACGATTTGCTTCACCTCTTTTGTTGCTTATTGTATATGTTGTGAGAAAGTATAAATAAGCTAGGAATCATTAAATATGAAAGCAGCTATTGACAGGTTAAGGACCTAGATCAAGTAGCAAAGCCTGTTGGTATGCAAAATACAATGAGCTAGCAAAATGGAAAAGTACTGGTCTCTGCTAACTCTCTTAATTGAAGACATGATGTGGAGATGCCGGTGATGGACTGGGGTTGACAAATGTAAGGAATCTTACAACACCAGGTTATAGTCCAACTGTTTTATTTGAAAATCACAAGCTTTCGGAGGCTTTCTCCTTCATCAGGTGAGCGAGTGACCGTGAAGACCCACTGGCAAAATTGATGGATAGGATGGCGACGGGAACGCTGGGTGACAGGGAAATGGCAAAGGGCCTGGCTCCGAAAGAAGTGAAATGGATACTGTCACACCTCACACAAAGAAATGGGGGGAAAAAACCCTATGAAGAGGTGGTTGATTATGTCCAGAAACGAGTGGACAAGAAAAAGATTAAAATGGAGAAAGGTAGACAGTTGTTGGCCTATGCTACACATCTCTGGGCGCATCAGGGCGACCAGATGGCTAGCTCAACTAATGTTGAGAGAGCCCGAGACAAGAAGTTTGAGAAATTATGTGTAACAGATTTAGTGTCGTTTTTGACTAGTCCAGAAGGGGACTCATGTCGAAAGCGACAAAATGGATTCAAAGTCAAGTAACTGTGGGTAAGATTATGCAGGAGGACAAGGAGAACATAGGAACTTGTGCTGTATTAGTTAAAACCTGTCAGACTTTGTGTAAGGTGGAGGCTAAGATGAAAAAACTGGTAAGGGGGAAGGAAATTAAAGAGGATTGGAAAGCGGGCGTCTTGTTGTTTCAGTCACAGGAGTTAGGGAGGTTGAGAGAGGAAGTTGAAATTCGGAAGGGTAGGTTGAAATATGAGCAAGAAAGAAGAACAAAAAGAAAGACCTTCACCACACCAGGCTTGGGTGAGGACACAGACTGTGTGCCTGAGACTTTGAGTCGGTACAGAATGGAGTTCTGTGATGGAATCAAGAAGGAGAAAGGAAGAGATCACAAGCTATGGAATGTGTTCTTTTGTTTTCAGTATACTGTCTCTTTAAAAAAGTCTGTCCACATTGTGAGTGCTTTCTTTTCACTGTTGCGGGCTAGCCCTTTTTAATGTTTGTTATGTGCTTTCCTTTTTGTGTAATGTAACAAGGAATTTGTTTAGCTGTGAAAGCAGTTATTTCCAGTATTTTTACAGTTTTTGGAAAGGCACTTTTGAAGAAAGAACAAAACGAAAGACAATGTAATGTACTGGGTTTTAGTAAGCATGTGTTATGTTGATAATTTTATCTGTTTGTCTTGTGTTTAAAATCTTTTTGACTTGTGTTTAGTATCTGTTTTGTCTAATGTTTAATTCTGATATTGTTGAATTAAAATGGGAATTATTGAGGTTAACTGACCTATTAAATTGTGGAAGCCAGACTTTTGCTGTGGCCACGTAAAATTCTGGTTCTTATAAAAAATGTGAGCATTTCAAAATCCGGACATGAGATAATCACATAAAAATTGGCATTTTGAATTTCTTAAATGCTTAGTGATTTGAAGTGAATGTTGAGCGATTTGAAGTTAAGTTGTGTTGAGTACTGGTGAATTGATGTGTTAAAATATTGGGACATCTTGAAGTAACTCTATTTGCTTTAATCATGTTTTACTGAAATGTGACAGCTGTTAGCGAACTGACTCTTTGATCTTGTGATTGATGGTAGTCAAACCAAAATGACCAAGAGGAAAAAAATGGTTAAAGGATCTCTGCTATCTCTGTGATAATGATCTGGAGGAGTGGATATATTGTACTGCAGAATTGTTTCATAGAATATTTAAAGTTAAAGAAGGAAATACTATTGATTTCTGCTGTTTTAATGGATTTTCAGTTACTAAGGATGGATAAAATTGGTAAATCGTTTGTGCTTTTGTGGCTCATATTTTGAAAATTGGAAGTCAGAGAGCTGAAATATATTATCCAGAGTATAAATGTACCTATGTGCAAGTTATCACTGTAATAAAAGCACAAAGACTTTTTGGGAAAAGATCAATTTGAACTTCTTTAAAGCATTTTTGTTTTCATGACATCGCAGCTAAAAAAAAGCTGCTATTGTGAATGACTCCTCCCCCCAACCCCCTCCCCAAACCCCCAGCTTCCAGCAGGTTAATCTGCTGACTCACAAGCAGTTTTATTGTCCCTTAGTGAGTTCCAAGAGAGAGAGAGAAACTTTAGGAGATAGACAGAAAATCTGGTCAGTCCCTCCAATGTTCCTCTGGACAATTTTCTAGGTTTGTTTCAGTTTAAAGGGATTATTCTTTAAAATAGATCATTTAGTGTTATCGTCTTACTGCCTTAGTCAAGCATATAAGATTTTTAGGTTTCTTAATTTAAATGGATATTTCCCCACATGATAGAAGGAAATATTGGGCATTATTTTTGTGTTCCCTTTGCTGACTATTCCTCCTGCAGTGAGGTAATTAGATTCATTCATGGAAACATGCATGGATCCTCTCTGGTCCTGGGATAGAGGGTGACA
The DNA here is from genome assembly GCF_035084215.1 of Heptranchias perlo. NCBI lineage: Eukaryota > Metazoa > Chordata > Chondrichthyes > Hexanchiformes > Hexanchidae > Heptranchias > Heptranchias perlo. The sequence goes on along the minus strand of NC_090345.1, from coordinate 16,054,381 downwards.
GAAGAAATTTAATGAATTGTTTGTTATTTTTAACCCCTTGGACTCTCAAGAAGAGCCACAATGGATTTCCAGCTATTTTCTTTTACACAGGGAGCCATGGTTTTCGTGACCGCATAAGTGTTGATAGTGCAGAATTACCAAGCGTAGTTTTTTGGCATACAAGTGGCTCCACAAATCTATGGAGCAACCTTTGCTGGGGAAGTGTCGGTGCAGGAAACAGTCCAGTGGTGTGAAGAATTTCTTATCTGCAGACATCAGCAGATATCCAATATCACAGCGGCGTGGTGACAATTTGGACTGAGACTTTGCTTCTCAAAGGCTCGCTTTAACCCATTCAGGATTATTTACTGTCTTTCGAGACAGCGTGCTCGAGGTGGGGAGATATGGGAGTTACCTGCAAAAGTAATTACAAGCACTTCTGTCTCTACTGTAAAACCACCAAGGTTGGGCATAATTGTTTCTGAAATTTGAATTGATAAGATAAATAGATATGAGTTGCTGTTCAAGCGCTCGAGAAGGGAAAATTTACCTGTAGTTTAAAGGGATAATCAAATTACATTTTAAAATAAAATAAGTCCAGTCTAAATGGTTCCTGCCTAATGACGTGTATCGAGGAAGAAATTATTTTGGGGAAATAAAATTGTATATTGACAAGTCCTGTCAGTCCAACAATGCTGCTCTCTGGAATTAGGATAATTTTGAAATGATGGAATGGACTCAGGCATAATATAGCAGGGTATTTTGGGAAATGAATAGTGGTCCAAGGAGAATTTAAGTAAAATAAACCAAAAATGTATTCATACTGGACCAGCCTGTAAATATTGTATTGGACAGTAAAGTTTCTCCAGGGCTCATGAATGAGATGAAATGGTAATATAATGGGATGTGTAAAATTGGATGAGAGGAAGTGATTGATAATTGAAGTATAGAAACAGAGAAATTACACTACCAAATGGGAATTTCTCGAAAGTCATTTACCAAAAGATATCAATCTGGTATAATTGTACAATCTAGTGAAAGTCAGGGAAGTGGAGTTGAGAATAGTAAATTGATAGCTTTCTCTTGGAGATGTTGTGTCCTTGCCTATACTGAACAAGGAGAAAACTGCATTTGATAGCCTGACCACTACTTGAGACATCAAGATCATGCAGGGCGAGATAAGCAAAAACCACCAGACACCTCCCGATCTTTTGATAAGATAACCTGAAAGCCCAAGAATGGCTACAGTGGACACGAAAGATACAAATTTATGTTGCCATGAATTGGAAACAGAGACTTGGATGAAGAACATGATTACAAAGGCCTATGGCCGGGTGAGCTATCGAAACCACTCTTCAAACAGAATGGCTGCTCTTACAGGATTTAATCTTATTGGACACATGACGTGTGCCATGGAAAACACGTTCGGAAATACCATGAGGGAAAAGAGACTGGCCAACATAAAATTAATATGACATGTTGTGTGTGAGGCAACCCGTATGCCGAAATGCGTGATGAAGATGCGCTGAAGAATGGTTCTCAGACATGCTCAGTTACTTGACAACAGCACAATATGAAATTGTTAATGTGGCTCAGGAGAGTGAGAAAACCTTTTAAGCAAGGCACTGACACATGTTCAATAGAGAAACATACTAGTTTGTGAAACAATCAGGAAACACTGGTACCTATCGGAGGGATTGAAATTAAAATAAAGAGGGACATAGTAATTTGGATTTCCAAAATTCATGGTTAGGTTCCTTTCAATTAACAATGAAATTGGGACAACTGGGGAAAAATATCCACAAGATGGATATTAGTAAAAGGAGACCAGGAGAGTCTTTTAAGTCCATGATTTCTTGATAATATGTTATACTGTAGTTTTCTGTACAGTGTATTATGATTTTCTTTGTGTCACGATATGTGATAGTAACCAAATAAACTTTGAAGATTTGTTATGTACGTTGTTCGATAAGGAAATTGGGCAATCGAGCCAATAACTTAGAGCTGGTGGCAATGATCAAACGATAATAAGGATATGAGGGGTCAATAAAGATATTTCCCCCTCAAGGTGGGGACTGTGAGAAAGTATAAATAAACTAGGAATCCATTAAATATGAAAGCAGCAATTGATGGGTTAAGGTCTCAGATCAAGCAGCAAAATCTGTTGGTATGCAAAATACAATGAGCTAGTAAAATGGAAAAGTACTGGCCTCTGCCAACTCTCTTAATAGAACAATGCCGTTGGGTGACAGGATAGCTGCAGATGCATTAGAAGTTGCTGCAATAGGCTTGTTTAGAGAACCTTTGCACCACTTCTACAAAATATTGTAACGACTGCAGGATGACCTTTGTACCACTTCTGCAAATATTGTAACTGCTTTTGCACAGTTGCACAGTTTAGAGGAACCACCTCCTTTGTTTGGCTCTTCACCTGCAAGACAGTACATGCAAAACTGCACATTTCACAAGGCAGCAATAGTGTATAAAAGATTAGCCCATAGCCACTGGACTCACAGTCAGAATAACCAAAGACCAGTTGCATCCAGGGATGTAAATGCTGGCTGGAGCCTAACCCTGTGTAGTCCTAAGACTTAGAAGGCCATCTTCCGCATTGGCTGACCAGTCCTAAAATACTTCTAGTCTGGGGTTGTTAGTTATTGCTTGATGATGTGTGTATCATTTGCTGTTTGAGAACAATAAAGGCTCAGTTCTTTACCAATATGGTGTCAGGTCAAATTAATTATAGAAACCACTACACTTATGGTATAGGGAATTCTTACAATGGGTGTTCTAATTTTTCTTTATAATTTATTTTTACAGAGTGGGGGTTGAGTTCTATTTGGTCAAATCGATACATATTTATATTCATAAAGAATTCTATGTCCTTACTCACGCCAATATCGTATCCTACCACTTGCTTCTGAGAGAGGCAGGTTGTGGAGAGTTGATGCAAACAGAGCGCCCTGTTTCCTGTTGTCTTAGCAACGGTCGGAGTTGAAACGAATTCGATTGAAAATTGTATTTATTTTCGGATCTGAAGTCAATTTACTCCTCACAGTGATATCTGTAAACTTAACATGGTGAGGCGAAGAGACACTTGATAAAGTGACAGTGTGGGATTTGTTCAACATAGTTATATGTGAGGTCGGAGGTCAGGGGAACACAGCCAGTACTTAAACTGTTAAGTTTGTTCGTTAATAATTCCTACAGGTGGCTTCACATCATAAATTATGGGATGTTAAATTTAACATGTAAACAGCGTTTATTCATTCTATGTCAAATACATAATTTGTCCCAAAGCCCACTACCCATTTATTTGCTTTCCTACAGGATCAATGGGTTGGTTCTATTTGGAGGAAGTAACACGTTCATTAAATAGAATCAAATGTGAATTTTGATTTTCTAAAGTGGAAAATATGGGAAATGAAGTCTGAACGGCTGCAGGATTGGCCCGCCATCTGTTAATGATCACAGCATTCAGCGCCTTATCAAGCGACTCGCTCCTACGTCAACACCAGAAGAAAGGCGGTGAATGTTAAGAATCACAACGTCACTTGAAGGGAGAAGTAAGTTCGACCTGCCCACCGGCTGCATGGCTCTCTTTCACAGTTGGAGCTATCGGAGACAGCAGTGACTTTTAAAACCCCCAGCCCCGTGCATTTTAAATCAAGGTGAGTGATATTTGTACAAGATCAGGTTTTAACACTGGCCACCTCTTTCCCTTCTCTGTGCAGTAAGATAAGTAACCGTCCAGTACCGTGAGATGTTATTTTATGTTATTGCAATACAACAAAAACAACTTTTATCAAAAATATCATTTTCGTTTTAAAGGATATGAATATTATTTAACAATGTAGAGGGGGCCAGTTTGGATTTGTCTCGTCATTCATAATCATCAGTGTCTAGATTTTATTATTGTGATTTATGTCGTTCTTTATCCCCCCAGAAGTTAGTCTGAGCACCGCGAGTGATGGGTGGACTCGAGAGCCTGAGAGAGTTTAGTTTTTTGCGCTGGTTGAGGGAAGGTCGGCAGTCCCGCAAACTGATTCTGTTCATAGTGTTTATAGCACTGCTGCTGGACAACATGCTGCTGACTGTGGTGGGTAAGTGAAAGGAACTGCGGGGTCATGTTGCCAAAGGGAGGTGGGGGGAGTGGAATCACCATCTCTCCGGAATACAGGAGCATCCTGGGCTCCTCGGGGACCGGATCAAGTAAAGGCTCATTCTACAATTTACACTATTTTAGAAGGGGGGGGGGTGGATCCGCGTCCATCGAGGCCAAGAATAACATTGAAACTCGGCGTTCCATAGGAGCCGTGGAAAGTATATTCCACATAGATTTTTTGGGGGAGGGATGTTGAAATGACTTTTTCACTTGTTTAATGATGAAACTAACAGGTGGTCTTTACAAAATGGCAAATGATGGATCTCACCTAATTTAGACAAAATGTGAATTTTATATTTAGACTATCACAGTATTTAGAATAAATAGCAGTATATTTCCTGTAAAAATGCATTGGATTGACGCTCTGAGGAACAAAGAGCATGGATTGCAATTCGTGCTTTATCTGGCCAGGATCAATCTGTGCAGCAACGCAGTTGCCCTCCAGTTGAGGTCAGTGCACACTGTTTTGCTGAACACAACTCTGTAACTTTTATTCCCCCCCCCAAAAAAAAATAAACACCCTGCGCGTCTGTGTTCGTTTATCTCTAATTCAATGGCTGTGTAGCATATTCCGCTATAATAGAGCGGGATGTTATTGTATCGGATATCTCGGATTATCTGTGTTCAACTAACCGTGTTATTGCTGGGACCACCCTACCATTATTCGCGACTTTACACGACAAACCCTGTTTATTGGGAGTGACTGTATGGCCCTTGAAGGACACAGAGATAGTTGAGATCATATTTCTCAGCGAACAATCAGTTGGTCGATAATCTTTACTATAAACTTGTTTTCGGATTATAGAAACTGTAGAAACTGTAATCTTGTTTTCGGATTACAGACACTAAGGACTGTGACTTGTTTTCAGAGTATTGACACTGTTGGGATTGTAACTTGTTTTCGGATGATGGAAATTGTAGCCTTGCTCTAATATTATTGAAGAAATATACTAATTCGAATAACTGCACGGACTAACGCGTTTCCATTTTTAACGCTATAAAGATTGCGCTCAGCGTTCAAATATTTCACTCTTGCTTTATCTCAAAAACTAACGTTAACAGAGAGAAACTGGAAGAAATGGAAGACCTCAATTAGTTTGCGGATAGAATTGAAAGGCCCGAAGTCAGCAGAATTCACCACAGGATTGGGCTGAAGTTTGCTGTTTGCGCGTTTCATTCTGCTTGTTTTAGCGTCATCTATTCCTCAACAATACTTCTTGTGCCGCCGGAATGAACTTTTGTGTCTCAGTGAACCCATACTCGGACTGGAACGTCAATCTATTGAAAAGGTTCCAATGCATTGAGTCCACAGTAATGGGGCTAGTGGGCTAATAATTGTATCAGTTTTGAATAGGAAATGATCAGCAGATAAACTATTCATTACAACGACGAGACACGCAAAGAGCAGACATATTACAATGTGAAATAAAAGGAATACAATAATTATTTACGGTGTGTGCAATTTGTTTAGAAGTATTATAGGACTAAATAATCTTCCGCTGCATGCTCCAACATGAAGGGAGTAAAGCGGATAGTAATGGAGCTCGATGAAGACAGCCCCGAGTTTATCACACCGTCTAGTGTACAGCATCAGATGTACACTTGGCAACAATGGACCGATGGTGAGGATGCTGCAGCGTGGGATCGATTCTGTCCTAGTGCCATCATTGGCTAGTCTGGCTCATGTTATACAGATCATTGACTCCAAACAAAACACAATCAATCCGAAACAAATATGGTCATTTTATCACTAAACTCAACTAGAACTCCTGCTCCTTTCAAAATACCCATGGACTTATTGGAAGCAGGTCACTGGAAGACGACCACTGACGTTATTTTGAAACAGTTCATGGCCATGTATAACGCAGAACTAATCACTAAATATCACGGATTTAATTGTGCAGCATAATCAAATTACGACGATATATGAAATGAACGCCTTCTCCACTCTAAAATGAAGTTTTACAAGTTGCAAAGATATTCACAAGTAGAAATGTCGGAGTCGTCCAATTCAGTATAGAATGTATGACAGCATATATTACAGTCACATTTTAACTAACATATCTTCAGTTGACAGGCAGAGGAATCAAATCCACCCCAATATATACACCCGAGAAAATTACAACACAGAAGATGAAAACAAAAACTAATTATAGTAGCATAGCGGAGTCGAGAAAAAAAGACATCTAGAGCAACGATTCAAGCACAGAGATGGATTGGACCATTTGTCAGACACTTCAACTAATCACAATGATCTAGACACAATTCTAAATGTATAATTCTTCTTTTATTGTGCAGTATGTCGTATAATGTCAGCATTCACCATAAAAGATCAGAGTTTGTATCCGTTGTCGAGGTTCCCTACAACTATTAGCGATTATAGGGGTTAAGCTACAACTGTTGCATTTAGCAGCTGTAGAATGGGGAAATGGTGTCTTTTTTTCATTCATGGGATGTCGCATTGCTGGCAATGCCAGCATTTATTACCCATCTCTAATTGCCCTTGAGAAGGTGGTGGTGAGCCACCTTCTTGAGCCGCCTTCTTGAACTGCTGCAGTCCGTGTGGTGAAGTTTCTCCCACAGTGCTGATACGTAGGGAGTTCCAGAATTTTGACCCAGAGACGATGAAGGAATGGCGATATATTTCCAAGTCGGGAAGGTGTGTGACTTGGAGGGGAATGTGCAGGTGGTGGTGTTCCCATGTGCCTGCTGCCCAGGGCCTTCTAGGTGGTAGAGGTCGTGGATTTGGGAGGTGCTGTTGAAGAAGCCTTGGCGAGTTGCTGCAGTGTATCCTGTAGATGGTATACACTGCAGCCATGGTGCGCGGTGGTGGAGGGAGTGAATGTTTAAGGTGGTGGATGGGGTGCCAATCAAGCGGGCTGCTTTGTCCAGGACTGTGTCGAGCTTTTTGAGTGTTGTTGGAACTACACCCATCCAGGCAAGTGGAGAGTATTCCATCACGCTCCTGACTTGTGCCTTGTAGATGGTGGAAAGGCTTTGGGGAGTCAGGAGGTGAGTCACTCGCCGCAGAATACCCAGCCTCTGACCTGCTCTTGTACCCACAGTATTTATGTGGCTGGTCCAGTATAGTTTTTGGTCGATGGTGACCCCCAGGATGTTGGTGGTGGGGGATTTGGCGATGGTAATGCCGTTGAATGTCAAGGGAAGGTGGTTAGACTCTCTCTTGTTGGAGATGGTCATTGCCTGGCACTTGTGTGGCGCGAATATTACTTGCCACTTATCAGCCCAAGTCTGGATGTTGTTCCGGTCTTACTGAATGGGAGTACGGACTGCTTCATTATCTGAGGGGTTGCGAGTGGAACTGAACACTGTGCAATCATCAGCAAACATCTCCACTTCTGACCTTATGATGGAGTGAAGGTCATTGATGATGCAGCTGAAGATGATTGGGCCATTGGAACACGGATTGCTAAGATCCAGGCTGCACGGATCTAATCACAATAAAATTTTACTATGTGTGTTGTGATTTTGTGTGTTTATAACACTGTCTAGCTTGATTTTAACCCCCCAGTGACAGATCAGTGGAATTGAAAGTGTAACTGCTTTTGTCTTGCAGTGCCTATCATTCCTAGTTACTTGTATGCTCTTCAACATCGATCACCAGCGGAAAACCCGACACAAAACCCCGAGATTGTTTCCTCGACCAGATTTCAGAAAATATTTTCCTATTATGACAACATGACAATGATAACTGGGACGGAGAGGGACCGAGGAGATAAAGAGAAGGTTTTCAATGCAACGCAGCCCACCGTGGCCAAGGCGACGGGAGCACCCGATTCCAATGGGAGCTGTTTCAAAAAGGACGCAGACCTGCTGAATGAGAATGTTCAAGTTGGCTTATTGTTTGCCTCAAAGGCAACCGTGCAGCTCGTAACAAACCCCTTCATAGGGCCGTTGACAAATAGGTGAGTCATTGGGTCCCCTGTCCCGCGAAAGAACTTGCATTAGCGTAATCTCCTGTAATAAGTGAATCCCCCTCTGAATAAACAAACCAAACTATCTCAATAGGTGAAAAGTAAACTACTACAGGTGCTAGAAATCTGAAACCAAAACGTAATATGCTGGAAACACTCAGCAGGTCAGACGAAGTTTGTGGAGAGGACAGACAAGTTAGCAACAACAACTTGCATTTATATAGCGCCTTTAACATAGTATGACGTCCCAAGGTGCTTCACAGGAGCAATTATCAAACAACATTTGACACAGGAGCCACTTGAAGAGATATTAGTTAACGTTTCAGGTATAGAGCCCATCAGAACTAGTGAAAGGTTAACTTGTCTGTTCTCTCCATGGATACTGACTGACCTGTTGAGCGTTTCCAGCATTTTCTGCTTTTGCTTAAACTATCTCAATCTATTCTATTTACTTCTCCGAATCTTTAACCTCATCCATCACACCATAGACAGCTTGTGTTGGCCATCATTTCTTCTGCATGGATACGAGGGGGTAATGTGACCTCTGACAAAGTCGTTACACATTTTTGGTGTACACAGTTGACAGTATATTACGGTTGGTAAGGAAGGTTCACTAATCAGTGTACTCTGTCTCCATTTCCTTGTCTTTATACCATTGTGTCTCATTCAATCGGCATACAATTCACCTTTCTTGGTAACATCCATCTGACATTGTAAGACAGTCAAATGATAGAGGTCGTGGATTAGAGAGACTGCTATGAAATCAGCTAACAGCTTCTACTTTACAAGGGGGATCGTTTCGATAAAGGAGTTTTCAAAACAAGGCAGATTACATCCCATATAATCAGCTAATAAGAAGAAAAAGGGTGGTCAAGAGGAATGTGGGCCCTTCAAAAACAAATGACAGTAATATTGCAAATAAAATAAGGAAATAGCAGACTTGTTGAATAATGACTTTGTCAGTCTTCACAGTAAAAGAAGAGGATAATATACCTGACATTCCAGGGAAACTAATAATGAATCAAGGACTGGAATTCACTAAAGTTAACATAAGCAAGAAAACAGTATTCGAAAAAATAATGGCACTAAAGACCGACAAATTCCCAGGACCTGATGGTTTCCACCCCAGGGTTTTAAAGGAAGTAGGCGAGGAAATTGCAGATGCTTTAGCCATAATCTTCCAAAGCTCTCTCAATTCAGGAATTGTCCCTTTAGATTGGAAAATTGCAAATATCACTCCATTACTTAAGAAAGGCGAGAGAAACCAGGAAATTATCGATCAGTTAGTCTAACCATCTGTTGTGGGGAAGTTATTGGAATCTATAATTAAACACAGAGTTACTGAGCACTTAGAGAAATTTGAACTGATTAGAGAGAGCCAACATGGATTTGTAAAGAGTAGGTTGTGTCAAACGAACACAATTGAATTTTTTGAGGAAGTAACTAAAGTATTAGATGGGGTAATGTATGGATGTAGTTTATATGGACTTCCAGAAGGCATTCAATAAGGTTCCATGTAAGAGGCTGTTAGTTAAAATTAAAGCTCATGGAATTGAAGGCAAATTATTGACCTGGTTAGGAGATTGGTTAGGCGGTAGAAGAGAGAGCAGAGGGAAAATGGGTATGTATTCGAATTAGAAGGAAGAGACTAATAGTGTCCCACAAGGATCTGTGCTGGGGCCTCAACTACTCACTATATTTTTAATGACTTAGATAATACAATAGAGAGAGCCATATATCCAAGTTTGCCAGTGACACAAAGATTGGTGTAGTAAATAGTGTAGACAAGAGCAAAATTACAAAGATAGTTTAAGAGAGTGGGCAAAACTGTGGCAGATGGATTTCAATACAGGTAAGTGTGAGGTCATCCATTTTGGAACAAAAAAGGATAGATTGGAATATTTTTTTGTTGATGAAAAGCTAGGAACAGTTGAGGCCCATAGAGATTTAGAGGTCCATGTACACAGATCATTAAAATGTAGTGGTCAGGTACAAAAAATAATCAAAAAAGGCTCATCGAATGTTAGCCTTTGTAACTAGAGGGCTAGAATGTAAAGGGGAGGAAGTATTGCTGCAGCTATAAAAAGCCCTGGTTAGGCTACAACTGGAGTACTGTGTATAGTTCTGTGCACTGCACCATAGAAAGGATATATTGGCCTTGGAAGGAGTGCAGCTCAGGTTCACCAGAATTTTACCAGGGCACTAAAGGTTAAATTATAAGGAGAGGTTACATAAACTAGGCTTGTAGTCCTTGGAATATATAAGGTTAAGGGGTGATTTGGTTGAGGTTTTTAGGATTTTGAAAGGAATTGATCAGGTAGATGGAGAGAAACATTTTCCGTTGGTGGGGGAGTCTAGTTCAAGGGGACATAACCTTAAAATCAGAGCCAGGTCATTCAGGAGAGAAGTTAGGAAACACTTTACGCAAAGAGTGGTAGAAATGTGGAATTCTCTCCCACAAAAAGCAGTAGATGCTAGCTCAATTAATAATTTTAAATCTGAGATCAATAGATTTTTGCTAGTCAAGGATATTAAGGGATATGGAGACAAGGCAGGCGGATGGAGTTAGGATACAGATCAGCCATGATCGCACTGAATGGTGGAACAGGTTCAAGGGGCTGAATGGCCTCCTCCTGTTCCTATGTTCCTAATTAAAAACTAAGCAGATGGATACATTTGAAACCAGTGGGGTAGATTTTTGTCTTTTAAATGAATGGATGGAGTGATCCTCCTAGCCAGATTTTCTTTTCTGCGCTGTCCAGGTGATACTTAATGTCCATGTGGTAATGGTGGAAATCTACCCCAGCAAGCCTTAGCTTCTACACAGGTAGCACTTTAGCCCTCATTACAGAATAAATATATGTCCAAAATGTAAAACTACAGTGCATCACTTAACATCAATCTGTATGATTTTTAATTAAAGGGGATTTATCCTTGTTTGTGTGTGCACACATGAGCAAGAATGTGTGTGAGAATGTGTATATTAGTATGTATGAAAATGACAGCTAAAAGAACATGTATGCTTGTATATATGAGTGTCAATGAATGGCATTGAATCAATACTTATGTGTGTATGACAGAGAATGTGTACATAGTATGTGTATGCATTACTGTTAATGTCTGTGCTACTGTAGGGAGATAGCAGAACAGAGATTGTTTGTTTTTGAGAGAGTGAATAAACGTTTGAGAGACCAGGAGAAAATATGTATATGTTTAATAGCAGGAAAGAATGTTTGTAAATGGATGGATGATAGGAGGGTATATGTGTATGTACGATAGAAGATAATGCATAATATTAGGCAGGAATATGTGTATAATAGCAGGAGAGTATGTATATATGATAGGAGAGAATATATGATAGCAGAAGAGACTGTGTGTACCTGTAAGTGAGTAGGCTTGTGTGATAGTAATAGAGAATATATGTTTGTGAGATGACTATAGAGAATGCATGCATATATGATAGTACGACAGAATATGTACGTGTGTACGATTGTCGGAGAAAATGTTTGTATGACAGTAGGAGAGATTTTGTGTTTGTGTGTGTGCGCATGTATGAGTGAGTAGACATGTATGATATCAGGAGAGAATGTGTGTCTGAATGTATGAGTGAGTAGACATGCATGATAGCAGGGGAGAATGTGAGTGTGCATGTATGAGTAAGCAAACATGTATGATAGGGAATGTGTGAGTGTGCATGTATGAGTGAGTAGACATGTATGATAGGAGAGAATGTGCGAGTGTGCATGTGTGAGTAAGTAGACATATACGATAGCATGAGAGATTGTGTTTGCTTGTATATATGAGTGTGTATACAGGTGTGCATGCCTATACAGGTGACTGGCTGCACAACAGACCATGGGCAGCATGACATTATTTCCAGCATGAGTTAGGAAAACATTGCTAAGTCATACTTCAACAACAAAATGAATTTTATTATGATCTTAAATTACTATATTTGCCTGTTTTTTCCCACTAACATATCCATTCTCCCTGGTCAAAATACCAGCTTATACAGTTTACCATGCAAATAATAATGCTCAGCTGTTCAAAAACAAAATCAAGCAAAATTGGTGCAGCCAACCGAATTGTTCTTTGTATGTGACTAGTATTTTATCTTGAGCTGTCTAGTTATAAAGGGCCATCTTCTAGTTTTTGTAAATTATTCTATACATTGGATAAGTATTTATCTACTTCTTAAATTGGATGCTTTATTTTGCTTGCAGGATAGGATATCAAATCCCAATGTTTGCAGGGTTTATCATCATGTTTATCTCAACAATTAGTAAGTATTTAGAGTTTATTTTTTGCTAAGCTAAAACACTTTTAAGAACAAGATTGGAATCTTATTGTGTTTACAGTTTGTGGGCATGGAGTCCTTTTAACATAATCTCAGATACAGTCATGTCCCTAATAAAATAAACATTCTATTTGTTTGCACTTTACTTTTGAAAATGATATTCAATTTCATTGATAATAAAGATCAAACTCTTCTCTAGCCTTTGCTTTTGGCAAAGCTGAGTTGACCTTAAAGGAGTCTGTGAGTAATTTGCTGTGTAATTTGCTGTGTAAACTATAACTCTGTAACTCTTGAGTTAATTGTGCTTAGATAACATTCATACATCTTTTTATCTCTACAGTGTTTGCTTTCTCTAAGAGTTACCTATTACTATTCTTAGCCAGATCTCTGCAGGGTATAGGCTCATCCTGCTCCTCTGTGGCAGGTAAGGGGCAATTGCAAAAGCACTAGTAAAATAACACAGTAACTAAACATCGCTATTAGGATAAGCAAACATCTAATGATCACACTATTTTGTCAGAAATGTTTTGCTTAACAGCTACTTGTAATTTAACATTGATCATGTTTATATATGTTTTAAATGATTATGTATATTTACAGAACATAATGCAATTGTTGTTACGTTTCCTGGTAGCTTTACAGTACAAATAATTTTTTGTTAAAATAAAGTGTACACTTAATATTTTCTAGTCTAACTGAAACTTTTCAGTTTTCTTCTGGAATTTGACTTCTCATTATTTTAGAATTGCGCAATATTTGGCCAACAGGAATTCAATGTGATATATTCTGTATTTACATAACCAATAGGGACGGACTTTTTAATTAATTGAGAAGTCATGATGAATTCCAGGTCTGTTAGTACTTTAGTGTTTAGCATCATGCAACATTTACACTGATTGACAAGTGTCTCTTTTCTCATACAGGAATGGGGATGTTGGCCAGTGTTTACACTAATGATGAAGAAAGGGGTAATGCTATGGGTATTGCATTAGGAGGCCTCGCAATGGGGGTTCTGGGTCAGTATCCTTCTAACTACATAGTGTTTGCCTCCGCTTAGAGGTATACTATTCATAGGCAATTGCACCTTACTAAGCATAATGTAGGTCAGTGGGCCATAGTTTTCTGAATTTCTTTCCTACAAAACAATGACAACTTGCAGAAGTTTCTAAATGTATGCAGAAGCCAACTGCTATTCTAAAAAAAACATAAGATGGTAGTGGCCTTTTTAGTTGTGTAACTATTATCCTTGATATTAATTGGTTAATGAAAAGTGGACAGTGAATATTAGGATTGAATGCCAGACCTGATTCAGAAACTTGAATTGGACCATTTGGGATTTTTTTGAGTACCCATATTCTGTCCAATTCAAACCATCAAGCTCAGATTAGAAGGTAATGGATGTTATTTGGCTCAGTTAGCTGATCCAATCATAAAAAAGTTCAGCTGTGCCCCCACATTTTATCAGTTGGCCTCTCTGTACATTTAGAAGTTTCTAGAACTTGTCATTATATTGTAGGAAAGAAATTCAGAGAACAATGGTCCAAAGGCTTCCATTATGCTGCATCAGGTGTAGTTAAGAAAATCTAAGATTTCATCTCCAATCAGAACCCTTCTAAGTGTTGATAACTCTTTACATTAAGTTCTATTTGAGATTTCTCTTACACTGTCCTTCTGATGTCTTGGTTTACCTTGAAATACTGCTTCAGATTTACCTTACCTGTACTGTTTAATACCTGTATACTTCTATGAGGTTTCTTAATTGACTTCTTTCAAGACCAAGGAATCTCTAATAAAACGGGGATTGTTAAACCTCATAAGGAATATTAATCAAAAGGCACCAAATGAATCCTTAACCTCTTCACCTTAACTCATCATCAAGAAAGGAAATGCTGGACGTTAAATTTGGCTTGCATGAACTGCTTTACATCAACCAGTCCAAATTATATTAATATTTACAAAAACAACAACAACTTGTATTTATAATGCACCCTTAACATAGGAAAACATCCTAAGGCACCACAGGAGCATAATCAGACAAAAATTGGCAGAGACAAAGAAGGAGATATTAGGATGGGTGACTAAAAAGCTTGGTTCAAAAGATAGGTTTTAAGGAGAGTCTTAAAGGAGGAAAGAATGGCAGCGCAGTTTAGGGAGGGAATTCCAGAGTTTAGGGCCTATACGGCTGAAGGCACGACCGCAAATGGTGGAAGAGAAATATATCTTTATACCTTGGTGTTCTACTAGGGAGCCTGCATTTGATCCCTAAAACATAATGGTATTGTGGTTCAGCAGTGAGCAAGTCTAGTCATTGGAATCTCGAAAGGGTTATGGATTGAAATCAACATTCTTCTGAAACCCAGTAGTGGTGAGGCAATGTATCCTTATTCACTGCCAACCTCTGGAGGTCTAGTAGCAATGGTTGGGAACAGGGGAAAGCAACTGTGTATCCTGGTTTTCTGGTAATGAGGGTGTCTAATTCCTAGAGGTCTAGTATTGGCTATTGGTTTTATCCACATTACTGAAAGATTAGTTTTGGTGGTGGAGGAAAAATATTTATATATCCCAGCAATCCAGCATTGAATGATTCAGTCCTTGGAGTTCTAGTGGGATGATCGTGTTCACATCTCTGGAAATGTACTTGTGGTGATGGCAGTGGTAGGAGAATGTGTCTATATACTTTGGTGATGCAGCAGTCAGTGTGTCCATTCTCTGTTGGTCTGGTAGGGGTTGTTTCCCTTTTCAATTCCCTGAAGATTGTATGTTGAGTTTCCCAAAGACTTGAATATTGCTCCCAATATGGAGAGGCTCTTCTAACTCATCTCCCACATTCCTGGAGAGAGGATATGAAAAAGCTTGTCATCTGATCTAATTTTGAAGAATAGAAAAACAGAATATTTTTTAAATGGTGAGAAACTATTAAATGTTAATGTTCAGAGAGATGTGACTGTTGAGTGTCCTTGTCTACGAAGTGCAGAAAGTTAACATGCAGGTACAGCAAGCAATTAGGAAGGCAAATGGTATGTTCGCCTTTATTGCAAGGGGGTTGGAGTACAAGAGTAAGGATTGCTGCAATTGTACAGGGCTTTGGTGAGACCACACCTGGAGTACTGTGTACAGTTTTGGTCTCCTTGCCTAAGGAAGGATTTAGTTGCCTCAAAGGCGGTGCAACAAAGGTTCACTAGATTGATTCCTGGGATGAGAGGGTTGTCCTGTGAGGAGAGATTGAGTAGAATAGGCCTGTACTGTCTGGAGTTTAGAAGAATGAGAGGTGATCTCATTGAAACAAAAGATTCTGAGAGGGCTTGACAGGGTAGATGCTGAGAGGCTGCTTCCCCTGGCTGCAGAGTCTAGAACTAGGATAATCTCAGGATAAGAGGTCGGCTATTTAGGACTGAGATGAGGAGAAATTTCTTCACTCAGAGGGTTGTGAATCTTTGGAATTCTCTACCCCAGAGGGCTGTGGATGCTCAGTCATTGAATATATTCAAGGCTGAAATCGATGGATTTTTGGACTCTAAGGGAATCAAGAGATATGGGGATCGGCGGGAAAGTGGAATTGAGGTCAAAGATCAGCCAAGATCTTATTGAATGGTGGATCAGGCTCGAGGGGCCGTATGGCCTACTCCTGCTCCTATTTCTTATGTTCTTATTTTGATAATCTAGGTGTCTGATTACTCGGAAATTCCAGGCACTAAATCAACCTACTGAGAAATCCCCTAGGTAGGGTTTCTGTTTGCCCAATATGAAATGCACATTCTGTCCCCATAGAGACATATTCCATTTATCCAAGTCCAGATATATTTGGAACAGATTAGCAAAAGCCAAGGCTTAGGGACTCCCAAATGTGGACAGAGGTACTGCTGGGGTTTAACCAGCTCAGACTGTTCAACTCACTAGCAAAGAGCACTATAAGTTTCCCACTACCTGTTCGGCTACAACCACCCCCTATCCATTTTAATCATTGACTTGCAGAGTTAACTGGAACTGTGCAGAAAGAATACCAGCCCCATTGATGGGTCTATCCCTCCAGTTCCCAGTGGTAAGCCATGCTAGCTGGTCAGTCATCAGTCATATCCTGGAATACTGCAGAATTGCCTGCCTCATTATCTGGTAGACCATCCTATCTCATCACTAACCTCCAACCTCTCCCTCCATTGCAACTTTTCTCGTCGCTCTCTATTTTTCAATACTACAAAAGTCAGTGGTTCTCTTTCCTGTGTTCCTTCTAAGTTCTAAATATGCCACTACTACTTAGGGCAATTAGAGAGGCTTACAGAATAGGATTGGCAGTGATCTGGTAGTTGGTTTTGTGTGTTCTCAGAACAGAGAACTGAATAAATAGAAAGGCAGAAACCATGCAACCATTGGTTCTAAAGAGTGAAAAACATCCAATTTCAAAAGAATCCTTATCTTTTATATAAAGAGTAACAGCTTCAGGCAGGAGAACAATTTTGGTCCATCTAGTCCACATATCCACAGTATCCCCTTGCTGCATTTCTAATAACCCTCAATCCCACTTGTTGACAAGAACCTGCCTAGTTCCTTCTTCAAACCCATTAAGGTTTTTTATTCCACCACTATTAAATAAAAGGATGACTGTATATCACTGGTGTTATACTTTACTGACCCCATTCACCCTGATGTTGCTTTTACTATGTGTAGTATCCCATTGTTATTAGGGGGATGTATTGGATGAACTAATTTTTAAAGATCGCATCAAATTCTCGTAATTGAAGAGATATTTGTTTAAATGTATACTGGAGCTGATTTCAGAGATTATAATGCATTTAGAGAAAGAGAATAATCTCACAACCACCAGATCAACAGACTGGGGGAACATTAACTATGTTATCGCAAATACATATGGAGAAGATTATAGGTTATGTTTAGTGCAAAATAATACTTCAAATGATTTTTAATTATAGCTTTCAATTGCATAAATACTTTATAAATTTTGCTTTGAATTCTGTTAGTAAATAAATCACAAGTGGGATAAAACTGAAGAGACACAATACAGCCTCTTTTAAAAAAAAAGTTTGGGTGGGAAATTCTGTGATCATCAAGGTAAGGGATATTCGAACTGGGAAATGAAACAATTTTGCATTTCAACAAAGTCAGGGGTAGCACAGTTAGATGTAAAATAAAACTCTGAGTGAGTCTGCCAAATTAGAACCAAATTTGGGAAATCAGCTACTGGGTCAAGAATACTTAAAACTCATTTTACAGAGAACACTTGTGCCGATAGAAGAGACTTGCTTGCCATCAGTTTGGGCTGAATTCAAACACAAAATGCCAGTGTGCCTCCCATTGTTCTATTCACTTTATTTCCTACCTCATCTCTTCTTTACTTTTTAAAATGGAGTACTTTATAAACCTCTCCACATTACTTTGAAATAAAAATTAATTCAAAAAACGGGGTTTGTAATAAATGCTATTTTAATTTTCATAGACTGGAAGCATATTCTCGATTGAGTTATCTGATCACAGGTGGGATATCAGTAAGGGTACTACAACTGGCCTCTGTGTCCCTGAGTTCGGGAGGGGGAAAATACAACCAGGGCTCTCTCTAATCACTATCCAGAAAAACATGGGTGAATGCTGGTAAGAACAGTTCCAGGCTCAGCTGTGATAGTACCTGCAGTAAAATGGTCTACCAACACTCAAGCCTAGGTTTTCCACCACCCCTTCCCCTTGATTAAGGTATATCTCCAGCAAGAGCAACTTTTGCCTACCTCCAACCATATTTGTGGCCTTTAGGACATTTAAGTATGGGAGTTGTGTCCCCAGCCTCCATCAGGGAGTTGTGCCAAACTGGTGGTAGAGACGCTCCACTAATCTTTGAATGCTAGATCCCAAGGCCCTAACATATGACCACTTCATCCAGAGTTCAGAGTTCAAATGCTGGGAAGCATGGCTGAGGATGTGTTTCCCTTATTTGCATGCTTTGTATATGTGGGAGGGCACATGTGCCCTGATGGGATCAATTCCTGATCAACAGTGGGGAGTTGGGGACACTGTGGAGCATGCCTTAAATAGCTTTCCGCCTTTGCCTGCTCCACGTCCACCGCAAGTACAGTGGGTGGGAAGTGAAAAGTCTAGACCTGAATGTCAATACTTGCACACAAATAATGGCCACTTGGGCAAGGTACCAGAGGGTGACGAGTGGCCATTGGACTCTACCCCAGAAAGGAGGGTGATCAGCGGTGTGCTGCTCCAAAAATTAAGCCCGTGGTTTTTAATTGCCGGGCCTCATTTAAATCCCACCGGGGCGGAAAGTCGGCAGGAAGCGGCGGAAAATTACATGGCCCAGAGGGTGCCCATTGACAGTGGGTAAGCGGTGGGATCAGCTGGCTGGGTTTTGCAATTAGGGAAGAGACAAGTTCTTGGCGGAGATACATTAGCTTTCCTTGCGGTGCTTCCTTGGTCCCACAAGGAAAGTAAAAAAAAGAAAATGTAAACTTACCTCTTTGGGCCCCTTCTGGCCCTGATCCTCTTCACTGCTGGGTTGGCCTGGTAGGAAACTCACTGCCACTTACTGCTCAGGCCGCCTAGTAAAAATTACAGTCAGGTCCCAATGATGACATCAGGACCCAATGTGCACATGTTAAAAAAGGACCCTGCCGGCTTTGGGCAGGTGTCCTTGCTGCCTGCTCAGGAGAACAGGTGAGAATTGGAACCCGTCAGCTCCCAGCAGCTTCAGGGCAGGTAAACAACTTGGACGATTTTAACTGCCCACCCGCCTGGCACCAAGCGGGTAGGTTTAAAATCATCCTAACATGTTCAGGAGAGGAGGAGGGGAAAGTTGCAAAGAAAGTTAGAAGGAAAAAGAATAAGTTCATAGTAGCTCACTTATGCTTGGGTTTCTATAAAATTATCATGATTAAAATAAAATGTACATTTATGAGATGCAATCTACTGTGGGTGTTAGTATTGACAAAAAATGGAAACAGCCAGCAGATGTTTAAGCTACTGCCTTCAGTATTACATGATGCTGTCTCATTTAGTCATCCTACCACCTCGTGAGCTTAATTGGCACTTGTTAAACAATGTTCTCTTTGTGCATTTGTCCCAAATACAGTTTGAAGTGGCAAGTAATCTTAATCAAGGTCATTAGTGCTATGGCTTGTTGGCTTTTCTGACTGGCTTATACTCATGACTTTTGCTGTATTTTTGGTATTTAACCAGTCTATATTTAAATTTATGCATATTGTATTAGAGTGATACAAGAATAAGTTTAAATTAGGGCAAGCTCACCTCAGTCAGGTTGAGTTTTTGAATATTGAAGCTGTTCCATTTTTCAAAATTGCACTATATTATTTTCTCTAAACTGATTTTTTTTACATTTCAAATACTTCCTCATATAAAGTGCAAAAATGAAATGCACGGAACCACAGAGGACATTCATTATTCGTCAAGAAATTATTATCTTTGAAGTATTTTGTTCTCATTATGGATGAGCAGAAGGATGTCAGTGCTGGGGAGTAGAACACTATTTCCAATTTTGTCAGTATCAAATCCTCGGAGGTCAGATGTAGCACTATATTCTGCTCCAACAATGTGTCCAAGCACCAACCTTAGAAGAACATTCCCTGATGCATTCTGAATTATTTTTTTCCCCGATTCCTTCCACCAGCAATCTTTATGACCCCTTTGAGTGTGATTACTAATTAGAGGCAATTTTCTTCTGCCCATCAGGAACTGGGTTGTGGTTGCCCAAATCAATTCAGATAGGGCCCTCCTGCCAACAGACACAGGAGTCTTTCATTGCAGCAGTCTGGGTTTAATTCAAATCCCAGACCTCAGGTGAAATGGCAGTGTGTTAGCCCACAGTACCACAAAGGGTCAGTTTTTTTTGTATTTTGTTTTGATAATAGAAACATTATACCAAAAAAGTAAAGCAATAATTATAGCATTTGTATCTCAACGTGTATCAAATATATCTGAACACAATAAATTAATTCATAACAGGAATTAAACACTAAGTACAGGGAGAAAAACAAATTCAAGGAATATTTAGATTGTCGACTAGGAATCAACAGGTCTGTCTCCCTGTGCAGAGTGAGTAGGATTTTATCTCAAAATCTATCCTAAGCTGTTCAGAGCAATAATCAGATCACTGCATATCTCTGAATAAAATGTAACATTTGAAGTTTAAATATCCTATTGATCTGCATGCTATTAATGATATAAAATTACATTATCACCTAGAATTTCAGTGTAGTCTATACTGCATATTAATGTAATTATCACCATTATGTTATAAGATAAAATATGTTTGATTTTAACAATAACTTCCTCACCAATATTTGATTGTCACTTTCTTGTAATTGTTTATTTGATATGGTAGCAATATCTTCTATGTAATCCACTAAGTTTACTTAAAAGGTGAAGAATTTCAGCAAGACTGACTGATGGTGCTTATGCAATAAGCACCAGCATTATAGTGACTGCAGAGCCATTACTTTAAAAGAGTATTCTAAGGAGATTGCTTTCTCTGTACTAAATCAAGCTGGTGACCTAAATCTTCATTTAAAAAAATGACATTAATTATTATCAGATCAGTCCGAGTATGGACTTTAGAAGCCTAATGATTACATCTAAAAATACAAAGCAAATATCCGTTGTATCATAGTGTGTATGTAGGGTCTGCAAATGGTTTCACTTTTGGTGGAATTAAAGTAATATTACAGCATAAAAGTTGATGGCTGCTCCTTTATATCTTTGTATTAGTTTGAATGATAATTGAATGCATCTTTTTAAGAGTGAATTTCATTCTATCAGGTACAATATTTGGGGATATAGTTTGCTCTGTTTGTAAAGTTAAAGAACATTCTTTTACTAAACAGTCATTATAACCCATTCCACTTCATACAGAGCAAATATAATCCTTAGTTTTGCTCTGGGCTAGTGGGTGTAAGTAATTCATGTTGATTTTTCAAGTTGATCCTTTACAGTGGGCCCGCCCTTTGGCAGTGTGATGTATGAATTTGTGGGAAAAACTGCTCCGTTCCTGATTCTGGCAGTGCTAGCACTACTAGATGGAGGTAAGTGAAGGAAAAGATGGTTGAGTGTTGTCAGGCATTTGAAATTGATTTATGCAGAGTAATGATTTGTGTCTGCTTCAGCCCTTCAGCTGTTTGTCCTCCAGCCATCCAAAGCACAACCAGAAGTAAGCATTACATTCCAGTTTATTTTAAAATGACATAAATGCATCTTGTTTATCATTTTAACACTTAAAGAATTTTAGAATTCTGGTGTTTTTCTTGATTCACCCACTATTATAATTTTTCTTTTGTGTCTATTGTTTGGTCTTTTCCAGAGTCAGAAGGGGAGCTCACTGTTCACACTTTTACGTGATCCTTACATATTGATTGCTGCAGGTACTGCATTTATTTTCAGGTTTGGAGTTGTTCCATATATTATAAATTAATCCACATTCAAATGGTATTTCCAGAATAAATACAAAAATACAACAGTCATACTACACCAGCAGATTACATTTATGTTGTGCCATTAGTATCTCAGTAATGTTCAGAATGCTTCACATGTTGGACAAATGAAAATTGGCACCAAATGGGAAGAAGAGAAGTAGATAAAATTAGATTTAAGGCGAAGAGCCGGAAAAGCAGTTGAAAAGAAAAGTCTTACATAATTGTTTGAGAGCAGGAAGGGAGGAGGTAAGATAAAGGGATTTCCAGGAGGTCGGAGCAAAATAGTCAAAAGAGAAGCCACTAACGATGGAGCTAAAAGGGCAGGGAACAAGGAGATGACCTATTTCAGGGACTGAAGGATGCAAGAAGCAGCTATAGGTTGAAGAAGATCATTGAATTAGGATGGGATAAGGCCATGGAGGTATTTCAATGAGAGGATAAGGATTTTAAAATTGATTTTTGCAGTATGGGGGAACAATGGAGGCTGGTGAGGACCAGAGTAATGGAAGTGCAAGGCTTTATACAGGTATGAACATAGGCAGCAGCATTTTGGATGAGTTGCAGCTTGTGGAGAGTTAATGTGGGGAAGTCAGCAAGGAGCGCATTTGAAAATTAAAACTATGGGCTAATAAAGGCATGAATAAGAGTCTCATATCAGTAAAGAAGAGGTAGGGGAAAGGATGGGCAATGACTGTGGAAGAACAGATTTGGGAAAAGAAACACATCTTTGGATTAAGCTGTATGCCAAGGCTCTACACCATTTGTCTTATGCTCAGATGACAGAGAGGATGATAGAGTTAGGGACAGAAGCACATAGGGGCCAAAAAGAATGGCTTTGGTTTTTGCACCAAAGTGACCTTCTCCACTCCAAGATTTCCCTACATTTATGCTGTTTCTAGCCCTAGAAAAGACCGCCAGTGTATCGGAGGTGGTGTCAGGATGAGTACGGTGCCAATACGTGTGAATAGTCATTGGAATGTCACATTATTGTCTCCAGAAGTTTGGTTCAGATGATCCATCTGAAACTTAATATACACCTGCAGCCCTACTGTCTTGTAACTTTGACCCCTTGAGAGCTAAATTTAGCTCAATAGGAGCATTTTTAACACATATTATACTGATTCCCTCCCGTAGCAGCATTGACTGGAATCCCAAAATTCGATAGTCTTTTAATTAATGAGAATGTCTGAAGATAATAACCACTCACAGTATGTAAGCAATCCATCTGATTACCAATATGACTCTGATAGCTCTCTTCCAATTTCTCCATCTCCCACCACCTCGCTAGTGTCAAATTAGGAGTTATAGAGCTCCTCCTCGTGCCTACTTAAAGACCTGATGGTTGCCGTTTCTCCTGTGACACTTCATTGCTGCTGATTATGGGCAACCTTTCCTTTGCAAAAGAAAATAAAGTATTTTGAAAGGCTACTGATTAATTCAAAACTTAATTTCACTCAGGCGATGTCTGCAGACATTCCACAGTGATAATGCTTTAAGGTGCAGGCAATGCAGCAATCGCTTCACTTTTCCATCAACACTCGAAGTGGGATAAGGATCAATGGAATGGTGGGAGAGGGAAGGATGGTTGGGTGGAGTTGGTGAGGTCTCATGTGCATATTGATTGTATCATTCATCTTTTCATTTACACTGTGTGTACATGGATGGTGTGGAGATGGGTCATACTTCCAGTATTATATTGGGACCTGAACGGGGATTTCCAACAACAACAAATTGCATTCATATAACATCTTTAACGTAGATAAATGTCCCAAGGTGCTTCACAATGGAGTAATCAGACAAAAATGGACTCTGAGCCAAAGAAAGAAATATTAGGAGGGGTGACCAAAGAGATGGGTTTTAAGGAGAGTCTTAAAGCAGGAGAGGGAGGTGAGGGGTTTAGGGAGGGAATTTCAGAACAAGGAGTCTAGATGGCTGAAGGCACGACCGCTAATTGTGGGGTGATGGGAGGAAGGAATTCACAAAAGGCCAAAGTCGGAGGAATAGAGAATTCTGGGAGAGTTGCAGGGTTGAGGAAGTTACAGTGATAGTGATGGATGAGGCCATGAAGGAATTTAAACACGAGGATGAGAATTTTAAATTGGAGGTGCTGGAGGACCAGGAGCTTTATAGGTCAGCAAGGACAGGGGTGATGGGTAAATGGGACTTTGTGCATGATAGAATATGGGCAGCAGATTTTTCAATGAGTTGAAGTTTACATAACATGGAGGGTGGGACACCACCAGTACAGAGGTAGTGCCTTCATTTACCCTGGCCAACCTTGTGAGGTCACTGCATTGCCATTCATGGAGTGGTTGAGGTAGCACTGACTACCTGAGCCACCTTTCTACATATGGTACTACCCTTTGCAGAGGCTTTCTTCTTTAGGTGCCAGCAACCTATCTCTTCTTTGCCAAAATTGGGTGGCAGCACAAAACAGGCAAATTGGTAGCCTGTTTTACACTCTGACCAATTTTCTTTTCTGTCCAAGATGAATTTATATCCCATTATCTTCACAGAAGCTTCTGAGAATCTTGGGGCTTTATTTACCGCTGCTGTTCTGCTATTTTACTCTTCTTCTTGGGCTCTTTCTCTCTCTTTCAAAGACAACATTCTATAATTCTGGGCCTGTAAGATACAAATAGGGAGCAATGAGGATGAGAGATTGTCTGAGATCTAGTGAGGACAAAATGGAGGCTTTTATGGAGCAATGATGTTCTGCTGCTGGGAGGGAGAGAAAGAGGATTTAACTGTCACAGCTAAATCCTATTTCCCTCCCTCACAGCAGTAGGAACACTAGTCAGAAATGGGATTCCCGTTTTAGATCCACCCTACATTTTAAATTAGCCTTCCCCAGCCAGGAAAATGCTGACAGCTGCTGATGGGATCATGGGATCATGGCAGGGTGGGCAAAAATCTCACCATGCCATGTTTCCCTGCCACGAAAATTCAATTCCTGATGTTTAGGGTTGCTTCTACTCTTCAAAGTAATTTTAGACTAGTAGATGGATTATGAATTTCTAGGAAGAGGGAACAATGATAAGTCTTACACGTTCAAGCCGAATTGGGGTTGGGGGGGGGGGCGGTTGGTGGGGAGAGGTGAACAACCAGGCTCGTTGCACACCAAATATGTTAGAACTTATGACTAGTGGATTTTAGGGCATGTAGGTAGTTATTATATCAGGAGGATCAATGAGGATGAGAGATCATCTGAGATCTACTGGGGACAAAGGCAGTTATGAGGCAGATCTGCAGGGGCCTCAACATCATAACAGGTGATAGGCCAGAGAAGATGAATATTGGAATATACTAACCAAAAATGTCTAGTTTACCTAGTTACAGAAAGGTTCACATTTATCTTCTTGCAAAGTCTGTCTTCAATAACATATTTCATTTTATTCTGCAAATACTACATTGCTATATTGCTTAACAAAACTTGATTCTTGTTTAACATAACTCAGATTGGTCACTTTAGTCAAAACTATGAATCAAACATTATGATTAGATGCTTTGCTCTCTAAAGTGTGACACCGGGCTGGTACACAATCCAATCACCCCAATAGGCTTATAATAGTAATATCAGACTCAAAGCATACTGTGCACTGTGTGTGTGTATATATGTACCAAAAGTGATGCTGCCAGAGTGCTCTCCTAACATTAAAAATAGTCACTGGAGAGCTAAGCATTGTGCATGATTGCACATGTGCAAAGCTCTGTCCTAGCAGGCAGAGTACAAGTCTCAGCCTGCAGTATAAGTTGGTCTTGCTGACTGCACTTTGCACTCTACAGCTACTGGTCTGTGTATAACTGAAGCCCAATATTCTAGTAGATTTGACATATTATTCATGGAAGAATATGCCCCACTGAGACAGATAGGAGGACCTAGCAGAGGTGATGTTCTCATATTAACAAGTGCTAGCAACTTTCAAAATAATCATTCATTGAATGTCTTTATGCTTTGAATTAAAGGTTATTCTACCATCTTCCTTCATGCAATAATTGATTGAGTCTAGGTAAACAGTGATACAAACTTGATGCATTCTGTATTTCATTAAACTTGTTGAAAATTGAACAGGCTTGTTTGCTTAAGTTGTTTAACCTTTCGATAACAAATATTAAAAAGTACAATAGAAGCATTTCATGTAATTACACCCACTGCTTGATATGACAGTGTTCCTTCTGTCAGTATTTCCTTTGTTAGAACAATTTATGATAAAGGGCATGTTTTTCTCAAGAGTCCTATTGTATCAAATTCATTTAGCACATGCTACCTTCTCGTCTCATGACCTTATATTTGAGAATTAATAATTGCTGGTCATTATTAATAACTTGATTCTATTTTTAATAAGGAGCCATATGCTTTGCAAACATGGGTATTGCAATGCTAGAACCAGCTTTGCCCATTTGGATGATGGAGACCATGTGCACCCCGAAATGGCAACTGGGTAAATATAAATTCATATCACTTTCTCTTTTGAAATTCTCAGTGATCACTAGAAAATAACGAGGGAGAATTCTTCTGGCCATCACATGTAGCACATTGTTAATGCTTCATAAAGGTTGCTTTTGGTCAGTATTACAAGCATAACTATGAATTGATTCAAAGAGAGTGGGTTTATGAGCTTGTCAGAAATACCCACCAGAAGAAATCTTCATGAACATATTTACCATATTGCTACACATAGCAATCAGGGTAATTCTTCCCCCAACAAGAGATCGTTTAAATCTCAAAACTATGCTACATTTGATTTGCCTCCTATCACGTTGTTTATTTGTAAACTAGTAAGTGGTCTTTGAACAGATTTACACTTTAATATTTGTTAAATTCACATTAGTCAGACTAATGGATTCCACTAACCTTTCATTTTCCATCTATAAAATAAAATTTACACTAATAATTTACGGCACGGGGTTTTATAAGTTTAGCAGTTAACCACACAAGTACTCATTCCATTACTGATTCGTGTTAAGTATTGCTCAGTGAGCAATACATTCTCTCAGAAGAAATCTTATACAGTGTAAAAGCAACTGGTTAAAGAAAAAGACTGTTTTTCAAAAATTGTATCATTGTACAAATATTATTCTTGTTCTTTTCTTATTCTGGCCAAGCCTTCAACAGGAAATTAGAACTGTTTATTCATACTGCAGCATTTTATTAACTTTACAGTTATCAATATCTGCTCCTTGCAGATTGTGATTTCATTACATTTGAGTGACATTAACTTTGATAAGCTTTATTTTGGTTTGCAGGCATTGCTTTTGTTCCAGCAAGTGTCTCCTATCTAATTGGAACTAACATCTTTGGTGTCCTTGCACACAAAATGGGCAGGTAGGAAATTACCTTGTGAACCATTTATCAAGCATATAGGTCTCAAAATCTATGCAATGGATTTTGATGACTTTAATAATAAAAACAGATCGATAGATATCCAGTGGTTCCTGTCTTAAACTATATTTAATAATCTAATACCCTTTGTGTCCGTTTGCTCAGGAAATGAAATCACGTAAGTTTATTTTATGAAAGGAAATTTATAGGCTTGGCAACCAGACTAAGCCATTTCTCAGACAGCAGCCATATTAAGGCAAAGCCAGTTTCTCAATATGAAAGCACTTGAGTGGTCAACATCATCAGTAAATCCTGCAAACACTCACCAGTTCTCATTTCTTCCTCAGGTGGTTGTGTTCTCTTCTCGGGATGATAATTGTTGGAATAAGCATTGTTTGCGTAAGTTTAACAATAATAACGGGGTTATCAAATGACTTGCTGTAATGCGATGAGTTCCATAGATCTTTATTTCAATCACCCTTTACTAAATATGGCATGTTTTATTTCCTGAAATCTATTGTGGCTTTTAAATTTAACCAAGCTTCTCCAATTAATCACTGGTACTTCATGCGTTCATTTGATGTAGTTCATGGTCTTAAAATACATTACAAATAACAACTTAGGCATAATTTCATTGTTTTGAATACTGGTAAATGGATTTAATGTTGAAAAAGTTTCATACACATATTTTCCATTTGAAGGAAAATTATTTTCTACATGAATTTATATTCTTGAAAAGAGCCTCTCATGAACAGCCATGCTTCATAAATACAGCCACATGCAGACAATCATTATTATTTTTGGCATGTATTAACATTCATAAGTATAATGCCACTTTCATTCAGAAATTGCTGTTAGTGAATGTATGCTTCAAGTGTTCACTATTTTAATGCAGGTGGTAATATGTTTAAATCATTGCTAAATGTGCAGTCAGAGGAATGTCAGTCAAATGCAATCATCTGCTAATTTTGGCAAGAGTCATTTCTAGGATTTCATTTGTTCATTAATCTTCCGATCATAAAGGCAAAATGGTAAAAGCTCCTGAGTGTATATTGAGCCATATTGTTAGGTAGAAATAGATTAGATTCTTGCTGTTAGTGTTAATAAAAGATGTTAGATGTGCAGAAAGGGACTCAGAAATGAGGATAGCAAATAAAGTTAAGGATAATACTAAAATGCATTCTTCCGATATTCTAAAAGATAAAAGTTGTACTGAAACTGAAGATGTTATATAGTTAACCTGTTTTCTGGAAGCATTTGCAAAAGAAATATCAAGAAATTGAGAATTATTAGAGAAAAATGATTTTACAAGATAATTAACATGCCTGTTTCATTAATTACAGGTACCACTTGCCAAAAATATATATGGACTCATTGTACCAAACTTTGGAGTTGGTTTTGCCATAGGTGAGCAAACATTTGTTTGCAAGGCAATAACTTCTTAACTAAAGGGAAACATACAGAACACCATCTTGATAGAAAGGATATTGTCTAAAGTGACCAGTTAAGATCAGTCCCAATCACCAATTGATCAATCTTCAGCGTAAATTAGAAAATCAGTCTTGCAAAGTATTTCAGGGTACAGTTATACTGCTATGTTCACACTGTTGTGAAGTAAAAGAGACTATCGAGCCCATGAGGTTTGAGGGGCCATCTGCGTTGATTTGAATTTGCACCAAGTCCAATATAACTTCAGCCTTAAAGGCATGGGTCTTAGACCAGT
Organism: Heptranchias perlo; assembly: GCF_035084215.1. Lineage (NCBI taxonomy): Eukaryota > Metazoa > Chordata > Chondrichthyes > Hexanchiformes > Hexanchidae > Heptranchias > Heptranchias perlo. The sequence goes on along the minus strand of NC_090345.1, from coordinate 16,025,528 downwards.
ACCTATTGAGTGCAATGTGCATCTGGCAACATAATTTTAATGGGTTACTATCGTCATTACGATTGGAAGATCTTTGCCAATTACTAGATGCATTTCTAGAGAGAGAAGCATTTACGTGACATGGTGAGAAATTGGAAAAGTGGGGTTGATCTGTGCAAAAGCAACAGGCTTATTAGGCCGAATGGCCTTTTCTATTCCTAAAAATGCTTAACTTACTATCTCAATATCCTAACATTGCAGGATATATTTTTCTCTTTGCTAATGCCATAAAAAATCAGTTTGAGGAAAATATATACTTTTTAAGTAAAAGATCAAAGCCATAAAGTTTCCATTTCATCAATCTGGGTGGATTGAAACTCAAGTCCCAAAGGTAAAAGGACAGTGTCCCAACCCACTGCATCACCTAGTCCATACTATACACACATTTCCTGTTCAGTCTTGCTCTCTCCTAGGCCAGTGGGATTGTTTAATAATAAAATAAGTACTGAAATAGAATTTTAAACTTTAGTGTATTAGTTAGGCAACTAGCATGAATTGTGTTAAAACACTTAATTTGAATCATCTGGAATTAATTCACAATAGCATAATTTTTTTACCGTGCAAAACACAAAAGATACATCAATGCAAGTGTTGTTATTATGATGTTTTCATGTTTATGCATCTGAATATTTACTCAATGTTTAAATTAATAAACTAAATGTATTAAAAAATTAGCTTAGTACAACCCGAAACTTCAATTTGTTCTTATCTCTGGATAATCATCAAGTAGGCAGATAGGTAACTGTTTGTAACCCTGCAATATGAAATTTTCAGCACATTCATTCGTATATTTTAATAATCCTTCAATTTTGTTCATGTATTTTTTTTAAAAGACATTGTGTCATTTAAGTTTTTATTGTTTACAGTTAGCTTGACTTTCCTGAGCTGCCATCTCTAATTGATGTGTTATATTCCTTTTAGGAATGGTAGATTCTTCTATGATGCCTATTATGGGTTACCTAGTGGACTTGCGTCATGTCTCTGTGTATGGAAGTGTTTACGCAATTGCAGATGTGGCATTTTGCATGGGGTTTGCATTAGGTAAGTCTATGCAACACTCTGTTGGGAATCAAAAGATTAAAATTGTTTAAAAACTTACTTGGAAGATAGCAAATGAAAGAGCTTGCATTCATGTAGCACTGTTCAAGTCCTCAGTGAAATGTATTGTACTTGATTATTGTTAATTGAACACTAGAGGGCCCCTGATGGGAGCAAGAATAACGTAGCAATTACCCTCCAGGGTCTTCCCTTATATTGAATATTATATCCAGAGAAAATGTTCCAGAGGGTCTGAAATAAAAGCGCCCATTACATTGCCACACCTGTTTATCAGACATGTTAACGCACTTCACAACCAATGAGTTACTTTTGAAGTTTAGTCACTTTTGTTTCGGAGGCAAATGTGGCAGCCAATTTGTGCACAAGGCCCCACAAACAGAAATGAAATAAATGAGCAGGTAATCTGTTTTGGTAGTGTTGGTTGAGGGATAAATGCTATCCAGGTACCTCTCTAATAATGCAAAGCAAGCTTACTTGACAATGTCGCAATAGTGATGGAACTCCACATTCCTCCTGTAGGAAGACAGTAGGTACGTTGCACTATTGATTGGAAGTTGATACTCAGACATGGGGCATGATTTTTACATGGAGGTGGGAAGAGAGCACGGTGTGGGGGGGAGATTTTTGCACACGAAACCCGGAAGTGAAGTGAGCGCATCGGAATCTGCGATCGCAACTTAATCGAAGCCAATAATTTTTGCTTCCGGGTTTCGCGACTCCAAGCTGCTCATTTGGCATAATGCATACCCACATGATGCGCCCTGAAGTCCACTATTTAAAGGGCCAGTGCAAAAATGGATTTTGGAGCAGAAAGGAAGAAATTAAGCTATGGATTCAATGAAAGCAAGGCCAGCACCCAGATTCACAGATGGTTCCCTTGAAGTACTGTTGGTTCCCGTGAGGACCAGGAGGGAAATAATATACCCCAGTGATGGGAGGAAGAAACCTGGTTCTGCCACCATGAAGGTGTGGCGGAGGAGGTGAGCAGCAAGACCACGGTGCCCTGGTCATGGCTGCAGTGCAGGAATCGCTTTAATGACCTAACCAGGTCAGGAAAAATGAGTACAGTTACCGATTCACCTACATCCTGTGGTGTCCAGCGCCACCTCTGACTCTGTCTTGCCAAGCCTACTCCATCACATCACTCCTCACACCCACTTAAGTTGCAGCAGCATCCATCCTTCACTTTCTATGCACTTCCCCGCTTCCCCATGTATCCATCCACTGCTGCCACTCACCCTAATTCTTATGCAATATGATCCATCTGTCTCATAGTCACCCTCACCCAATGCACTGCGTCCATCGGGTGAATAATTCACCTTCAGTCACTCACAGGTCTGTTCTTTCGCCCCTTGTAGAAGAGAGTGCAAAAAGCAAGGGAGAGGGCGAGGACTGGAGGTGGCCCTCCGCAAATAGTCCAGCTGGCAGATGCAGAGGAGGATGCCATATAGATAAGTGGCACATCTCCATCCTTTTCAATTGGAGATGGAGAGACTGGGAACAGAATTTAAACATCTTTCACAGACATGATGACTTTATTTCATCAATGACTGAACTATGACAAACCTGAGTATGGCGATTGGCAAGACCTTGCCATGACTAACTCATATTGCTTTCTTTTTCCTTCGAGGGCCTTCACGTGTACAAGAAGAATGTGCGGAGATGCATGACATCGATTTCTCAGAGGACCTCAATCCTTCTGAGGGTGCACACAGCCACGCACCAGCGCAGATTCTGGCCCTTCGGTGGATCCTCTTACACAGCTAGTTGGGTTGTCACCTGGTGATTCACCATTCATAAGTGAGCATGAGCAGACACTGGGGACAGGGGCAACTGTTGAGAGTTTGTGTCAGGAGGCACCGCACTCCTCTCCAAGCTCTGCTCAGCTCGACACAGATGCTGAACCAGGGAGCCATCGTTCAGAACGAGAATGATTGAGGTACAACTGCAACTTTGCATAGTACTGGAAAATGTGCCACGCACACTCTCCACAATAGTGGAGAGGATGGAGGGGTCCAACTTTAACACCTGTGAATTGTAGTCCCAGGTAATTGTGAGAATGTCTGCCTTGGAGAGAATGGTCGGCTTTGCGGCGCTTCAAGCACTGCTGTCAAATGAGTCTGTGCAGGCCACGACCACTGTTGTGCAGACTTTAGAAGTCAGCATATCTGCTGCCTTCAACAGGATGACAGATACCTTATCCATAGCCTTACAACATGTCACTGATCTGCACCAAGCTGCTCTCCAGCAGAGTGGTAGGAATGATATGGCACTCGCCCAGGAAAGGGATGATGGAAAGATGGAAGTGGGAACTACATTTAAAGCGCTCCCATGTCTCACCCATTGCCGCACTTCCCTCCCCCACCCCCTACCAGTACCCGACATGCTGCCTTCTCTCCCAATGGCTGAGTCTTCCCCTGCACAGGTGCAGGTGGAGCAGTCTTTGGCAGGGCCCTCACAGGCTCCAAAACCCAGAATTTGAATGACAATAACATCTCAGCAGTCAAGGCAGGGATCTGAGCAGCCTGCCTCTATCTCTGCAGAAGCCATGGGGGATGCACCACGTAGAAGTGGTAGGAAGCGTAAGTTCAACAAATTGTAGTTCAACAAGGGTATGTTCACCCGTTATTGCGTCCCAAGTGTGAAGTCGTCCTTTCATTTGCTTCACGATGAATGCCAATACATGATGCGACCTATTGGGCGGATGTGCAGTGGGCACATACGTGGTTGAAGGACTGTTTTGTGCAAAGGTTGGTGGGGTGGGGGGGTGGTGGTGATGGGAGCCAGATTGATTATTTCAATGTCTCTTTTCTTGAACTCTAAGAGAACCTGAGAGAGATGAGGGCATCCCTGGCAGCAATGTCGCGGCTGGTCTGGCGATGGGTGCCCCATCTTCATATTCCTCCTCCTCCTCTTCTTTAATGTTGTTGCCATCAGAGGATGATTGACAAGCGCCTTCATCCTCCTCCACCTCTAAACATTTCAGCTGCGCTATTTATGCAGGTCGCAGCACACCACAATTATTCTGGACACCTTCGCTGGCGAGTACTGAAAGGTACCTCCAGACCTATCCAGGCACCTAAAGCGCATCTTCAACATGTCGATGGCTTGCTCAATGACACACCTGGTGGTCATGTGGCTCTGGTTGTATCGCTCTTGTGCCTCATTGGTGGGGTTCCTCAAAGGCATCATGAGCCACGTTTGCAGGGGGTATCTCTTGTCTTCAACAAGCCAACCCTTAAGTCTGTCTCCTATTTGGAAGCAGTCTGGAATGTTGGACTGGTGCAGTATAAACGCATGGGAGCTGCCAGGGAATCGTGCAAACACCTGAATAAACCTCTTCTTGTGCTTACACACCAGCTGTGCATTGATGGAGTGAAAGCCCTTTCGCTTGATGAAAACTCCTGGTTCACGTGGCGGTCCACGGATTGCCACGTGTGTGCAATCGATTGCGTCCTGCACCTGTGGGAAGCCAGCTGGAGAGGCGAAACCGACTGCCCGCTCATTCTGGCTATTGTTGTCGCGGGGGATGTTCGCATAAGCGGACGCCCTGGCGAGCAACCCATCCATCACCTGCCTTATACACGTGCAGACGACTGACACGCCCTGGAAATGTCACCGGTGGTGCACTGGAAGGAGCCAGAGTCAAAGAAATTGAGGTGACTTTTACTGTGACAGGTTATATGGGTGCCCACCAGGGAGCAAATCTTTTTCAAGGAGGCTGTAGATATCTGTGACCACATGCTGGCTTAATCTGAGCCTGCATAGGCACTACTCTTCAGAGAGGTCCAGGAAGCTCAGCCTCTGCCTGTATATCCTCTCACCTGCGTAGTGCCTCTTGCGACATCGGTCACTCTGTTGCTCCCCTCTCTGCTGTTCTCCAGATCTTTGTTGTACACCTCACTCTTGTGCACCTGCAGATCCCAGCACAGCACGACACGGCTGCCATAGATATCCATTTTCTTCTTCCTCAGATGTCCTCTCCAATACATCCATTGCGCCACCCATTCTGATCTTGTCAGTTTGAAAGGCTCCAAAGCTTTGCAAAAGTTGACTCAAGAACTCTCTACCAAACATTTGCCAGAGGGAAATGAGACACCAGCTGCAATAACTCAGCTTTTATTCAGATAGGACAATTAAATGTTTAAATATTCACATGAACTGTGCCTTAATCTCACCTCCTTTTCAGTGGTGAGATTGAGAAGCTCCAGGAAACCTATGCTGAAGATATTAAATTTGAAGTTGGGTGGGGTATTCAATTAAAAAAGTTACTTGAGGCGTTGGAGCCGTGTTACAGGCGTGATCAAAAAACTGTGATTTTCACTTCCCACCTGCCCCCAACCCACCCATGATTGGGGGTTAAAATTCCCCCCATGATGTTTATTGAAGGACTAAAAGTGCTAATGCTATGAACCTCATTGGATCACAGTGTACAATTCAGGCATCCATAATATGGTATGTACTCAAGTTTTACACAGTGTCCAAAAGACACATATGCTGACAAACCTGAAATGTTCAAGTAATTGCTTTGTACATGGGAGAAGATGGGAAAGAAAGATACCCACTAACCAAAAGAAAATATATAGTATCCAATATATGATGTCCCGTTTTAAGTCTTTGGTCACGCTCTAAGGGTCACAAGGACAATAGTGAGAAAGGATCTTCACTTGGAAGATCATGAAGTAGAATCAGTATGGGTGGAGATAAGAAATAACAAAAGGCAGAAAACACTGGTGGGAGTAGTTTATAGGCCCCCTAACAGTAGCTATACTGTTGGACATAGTATTGATCAAGAAATAATAGGAGCTTGTGACAAAGGTAATGCAATAATTATGGGGGACTTTAATCTTCATATAGACTATAGCAAATCAAATTGCTAAAGGTAGTCTGGAGGACGAGTTCATGGAATGCAGTCGAGACATTTTCCTAGAACAATACGTTATTGGGAACCAACCAGGGAACAGGCTATTTTAGATCTTGTATTGTGTAATGAGACAGGGTTAATTAGTAATCTCACAGTAAAGAATCCTCTTGGGAAGAGTGATCATAATATGATAGAATTTCACATTGAGTTTGAGAGTGACGTACTTAACTCCAAAACTAGAGTCATAAATAAAGCCAATTACATAGGTATGAGGGGCCAGTTAGCTAAGGTAGATTGGGAAATTATATTAAAGGGTATGATGGTAGATAAGCAGTGGAAGACATTTAAAGAAATATTTCAGAATTCATAATGAGCATACATTCCATTGAGAAATAAAAACTCCAGGGAAAAGCGATCCATCCGTGGCTAACTAAAGAAGTTAAGGATAGTATTAGATTAAAAGGACAGGCTTATAATATTGCAAAGAATAGTAGTAAGCCTGAGGATTGGGAGAGTTTTAGAAACCAGCAAAGGATGACCAAAAAATTGATAAAGAGGGAGAAAATAGAATATGAGAGTAAACTAGCAAGAAATATAAAAACAGATTTTAAGAGTTTCTACAAGTATGTAAAAAGGAAGAGAGTAACAAAAGTAAATGTTGGTCCCTTAGAGGCTGAGATAGGAGAGATTGTAATGAGGAATAAGGAAATGGCAGAGATGTTAAACAAATATTTTGCATCTGTATTCACAGTAGAAGACACAAAAAGCATACTCAAAATATTGAGGAACCAAGGAGCAGATGAGAGTGAGGAACTTAGCATGGATAGAGGATTGGTTAACGAACAGAAAAGAGAGAGTAGGGTTAAACGGGTCATTATCAGGTTGGCAGGCTATAACTAGTGGGGTCCCACAAGGATCAGTGCTTGGGCCTCAGCTATTTACAATCTATATTAATGATTTAGATGAAGGGACCGAGTGTAATGTATCCAAGTTTGCTGACAATACAAAGCTAGGTGAGAAAGTAAGCTTGATGTGGAGATGCCGGTGATGGACTGGGGTTGACAATTGTAAACAATTTTACAACACCAAGTTATAGTCCAGCAATTTTATTTTAAATTCACAAGCTTTCGGAGGCTTCCCCCTTCGTCAGGTGAACGATGTGAAAATGAAATCCTCGAAATGAAATTGCATTTATAATTCACAGAACAATGCTTGGTGAGTACAGACAGTTTTTTCAACTGCCCGTTGCCAAGGCAATCAGTGTGCAGACAGACAGGTGTTACCTGCCAGGTCTCACAGAATATACAAATCACCAAAAAAAAAACAACAAACAAAAAAAAACAGAGATAGAGAGGTTGAAACATAGAAAAGACAGCAACTGACCCGTTATATTAAAAACAGATAACATTTGTTCGCTGGTGGGGTAACGTGTAGCGTGACATGAACCCAAGATCCCGGTTGAGGCCGTCCTCATGGGTGCGGAACTTGGCTATCAATTTCTGCTCGACGATTTTGCGTTGTCGTGTGTCTCGAAGGCCGCCTTGGAGTACGCTTACCCGAAGGTCGGTGGATGAATGTCCATGACTGCTGAAGTGTTCCCCGACTGGGAGGGAACCCTCCTGTTTGGCGATTGTTGCGCGGTGTCCGTTCATCCGTTGTCGCAGCGTCTGCATGGTCTCGCCAATGTACCATGCTCTGGGGCATCCTTTCCTGCAACGTATGAGGTAGACAACGTTGGCCGAGTCACAGGAGTATGAACCATGCACCTGGTGGGTGGTGTCCTCTCGTGTGATGGTGGTATCTGTGTCGATGATCTGGCATGTCTTGCAGAGGTTACCGTGGCAGGGTTGTGTGGTGTCGTGGACGCTGTTCTCTTGAAAGCTAGGTAATTTGCTGCGAACGATGGTCTGTTTGAGGTTGGGTGGCTGTTTAAAGGCGAGTAGTGGAGGTGTGGGGATGGCCATAGCGAGGTGTTTGTCCTCATTGATGACATGTTGAAGGCTGCGGAGAACATGGCGTAGTTTCTCCGCTCCGGGGAAGTACTGGACGACAAAGGGTACTCTGTTGGTTGCGTCCCGTGTTAGTCTCCTGAGGAGGTCTATGCGATTTTTTGCTGTGGCCCGTCGGAACTGTCGATCGATGAGTCGAGCGTCATATCCCGTTCTTACTAGGGCGTCTTTCAGCGTCTGTAGGTGTCCATCGCGTTCCTCCTCGTCTGAGCAGACCCTGTGTATTCGCAGGGCCTGTCCATAGGGGATGGCCTCTTTGACGTGGTTAGGGTGGAAGCTGGAAAAGTGGAGCATCATGAGGTTGTCCGTGGGCTTGCGGTAGAGTGAGGTGCTGAGGTGCCCGTCTTTGATGGAGATTCGTGTGTCCAAGAAAGAAACTGATTCTGAGGAGTAGTCCATGGTGAGCTTGATGGTGGGATGGAACTTGTTGATGTTATCGTGTAGTCTCTTTAGTGATTCCTTGCCGTGGGTCCATAGAAAGTAAGCTGTGAGGAAGACACAAAGCGTCTGCAAAGGGATATAGACAGGTTAAGTGAGTGGGCAAGAAGATGGCAGATGGAGTGTAATGTGGGGAAGTGTGAGGTTATTCATTTTGGTAGGAAGAATAGAAAAACAGAATCTTTTTTAAACGGTAAGAAACTATTAAATGCTGGTGTTCAGAGAGATCTGGGTGTCCTCATACAAGAAACACAGAAAGTTAGCATGCAGGTACAGCAAGCAATTGGGAAGGCACATGGAATGTTGCCCTTTATTGCAAGGGGGTTGGAGTACAAAAGTAAGGAAGTCTTGGTACAATTGTACAGGGCTTTGGTGAGACCACACCTGGAGTACTGTGCACAGTTTTGGTCTCCTTATCTAAAGGAAGGATATACTTGCCTTAAGAGGCCTTCCAATGATTGATTAATTGACTAGATTGATTCCTGGAATAAGAGGGTTGTCCTATGAGAGATAGAGTAAAATGGGCCTATATTCTCTGGAGTTTAGAAGAATGAGAGGTGATCTCATAGAAACATAAGATTCTGAGGGGGCTTGACAGGGTAGATGCTGAAAGATTGTTTCCCCTAGCTGGATAGTCTAGAACTAGGGGGCATAGTCTCAGGATAAGGGGTTGGCCATGTAAGATTGAGATGAGGAGGAAATTCTTCACTCAGAGGGTTGTGAATCTTTGGAATTCTCGACCACAAAGGGCTGTGGATGCTGAGTCGTTAAGTATATTCAGGGTTGAGATAGATAGATTTTTGGGGTCTAGGGGAAATCAAGGGATATGGGAATCAGGCGATAAAGTGGAGTTGAGGTAGAAGATCAGCCATGATCTTATTGAATGGCGGAGCAGGCTCAAGGGGCCATACGGCCTGCTCCTGCTCTTAATTCTTATGGTCCAAGGGCTCAAATCTGGCCCATAGTTGCACAATTTCCCTTCCCTCTTCAAATTAGTATAACTATTGCAAAATGAACAAGAATTTGATTATAACCTATTCTTGAATTCTGTGTCCTCCATCTGGTTCTTGCTTTTCATCATTAGAAATAATGCATTTCGAAATGTGTTGTTTAGATTATTTATCTAAGGACATGTCCCTAGATGGGCAGAGCCTTCATTATCCTTAAATTCTCAAAAGAGCAACGTAACTTTTTAAGCATTAGTCAGTTAAAGTGGAAAATAATCCCTTGTCTCGTGTCAAACGGGAGATGAATTTTGATCGGGGGGTAGGGGGGTGCAGTCGGTAACCTTCATTAATGTAGTGAATTTAGATAATTCAGAACTGAGTGCACTTGTTTGATGGGTTTTGTTTCAAATTAACTAGATACAGAGCTCCAACCAGGCGTTGAATACCTGTTGGCCATATAACTGACTCCCTCTTAGGTGGTGATTTTAATCCTACCCACCTGGAGGAAACTGGGTGGGTAAGCAGTTAAAATTCCGAGTTATTTACCCAGCCTGGAGCTGCCAGGATCCCACTGTCCACGATTTTAACCTGCTCTCCTGAGGACACCCACCCAAAGACATTGGTGTCCTTCTTTACATTTGCATGTTGGAGTCCCGATAATGTCATTTGGACCTGACTGCAATTTTAACTCCAGCCCAAGTGGGGAAGTAGCTGTGGCTTTCCTGCCAGGCCAACCCGGACAAAAAAGGATCAGCCCCAGAAGAGACTGAAAAAGGTAAGTGTTTTTCTTTCTTGTGTGGGGCCAGGAAGAGCAGGAGTGCCCTCGGACCCCAATTCCACCACCTACCTTGTGACTGTGGGTGGCGAGATTTTCTGCCGCGTTCCATAAACTTCCCACGTGTGTCGCCATCTCAGCCGGGTCTCATTCCGAGGGTGGGACATTAACTATCCAGCCAAGTTTGATTTTCCTTAATCATTTTATAGATATGTATGTGTACAGTGTGAGAAGTTGATCTGTAGCTCTGTAGTTTTGATGTGTGATGAATTACAGAGGATAAAAGGAGTTGTATATGTAATTTTAGTAGACAGCTGACAGAAGGTGAAGGTGTCTTATGCTTCTTTGTCACAATATAATCTGTCACTGTGATCTCATTGGTGTATTACAACGATTTTATTCAATGGAGGTAATTTTATCTTTGGGCAATGGTATAAAGGCGGCGATTTTGAATTAACTGCCTGTTACACACGAGACTCTATTTTTCCCTTCCATTGACTTCCACATGCGAGATAAGAAAGGTATTGAATACCCTATTCAGAGTACTGTGCTGCCAGTATCTTGTGCCATCAGCTGTCCCATTTTATTCATGGGTGGACTGAATTTTCAGCGCAGTGTACAGCCAATAGTGCAGTTTTGACATTACTATCCTGTCTGGACCTTGCTCTGATATTGAAGAGGTCTGCAGTGAGAACAATAAAGTAGTCAGTGTAACTTTGTAGTAACTAGCTAGGAGAATAATGTTCGGCTGGGGGCAAAGAACCTAGTAGAATGCCCCAAGGATCAGAGCTGATCTCTAATCTACACAAAAATCCTCGATTCAGAAACATAATGCAAATTTTCAGATAATACTAAACTAATGGGGCAATCAAGTCTGATAAAGCAGCCACAAAACTACAGAAGAACCGAGGAAAATTTTGCTAGTGGTCAACATTATGGTAGATTATATTCAATACGCTTAAGTGCAAGATGTTTTACACTAGAAGAAAAAAAAGGGGACAAATTTAAGAATTGATGTCAAACTGGCTAGGGGAGAAGCTGAAAGAGATCTACAAGTGATAGTAGATTAAACATTTACAATGTTCAGTCATTGTAGAACAGTAATTAATAAAGCAAACAGAACACTGAGCTATATTGCCAAATCAGTAAAATACAAGCCTGGGCTACTGTGGCTGTTATATATCGTTTTTAGTTAAGCATCTGAGTACTGCAGTCAGCCCTGGTCATCAAAGCTCAAGAGAAACATCCCATCCCTAGAAGCAATGCAGAGAAGGCCCATGAGGATGATTGCTAGTATCGGAGAACCGAGTTAGGAGGAAAGGTTAGTAGAAGTCGAACTCTTCAGTCTTGAAAGGAAATGAATGAGACCTGAGGGGAATAGAAAGGTTAATCCTGAGCACTATATCCATTTAAACCATTTGTAGGACAAGGGGACGCAGGTACAAACAACTAAAGGAAAATTCAGGGCTGGTAGCAGGAAACACCCCTTAAGTTTTCCCCATCCCTTGAAATTTTGCTTATGCTCCATTTTCCACTCCCACCATTCATGAACCTAGATCTGACTCAGGAAATTTAAGTGCTAATAAAAGATCGTCAGTCAGGCAGATTTAGCACCATTTAGAACCTTCTAGACATGACTTGCGCCAGATGACGAAAATCAGTCCCTAGTTTGCCTAGAAGTGAGTAAGACTAACTGGCCTATAATTTCCTGTCTTATCCCTTTCCCCTTTCTTGAAAGAGGTGAAACATCGAACACACTTCAGTTCTTTGACATAACACCTGTTTCCAAATATTTCTGGAGTGTCTCTGTACCTTCTCTTCATTGGTAATTGTTATTACTTCTGTATGATAACTATCACAAAATCATGGTGCACTGACATCCAATCGCTGGCACAAAAAACAATCTCAAAACACAACAATACTTCCCCATAAATTGAAAGTTCATATTCATATTAATGGACAACAGGAAGTGATTTCAAGTCTGTAATCTGATCTCGGTTCAGGTTACGATTGTAAATCTACATATCACTAAGACATGCTAAGCCTCTGCTTTACAAGTAGAATAGCTCTTGGTAAACACTGTTTCACCAGAGGAGAAGCATCTTCATCTGAACTACATGTACAATTCCAAATGTTATAAAAAGATTCCTGCACGCTTACTGTGTTTTTTTGGTCGTTTTCCTATTCTGTGTTTTATATTTTAATTCTACAAGTCAGACACAATCTTGTGGCGGGGTGGGGGAGATAGCACCTTTATTTTTGTGCAGTGTTCTCTTCAGTGACATCATGAAAATCCTGCCCGGTGATACTCCATACTGGCAAATGCTGTCAAAAGACTTCTCTCCCATTTGAGTGTCACTGGCAACACTGAAGAGGGAGCTCTATGCAAAATGGCTATTGCTGGGCAACCTGAGAGAGGCAGTTTTTGAAGGACGATGGTGTCATTTTGGAACCGGGGGGGTGGGGGGGGGGGGAGGCTGGAAGAATTTGGTGTGATTGTCAATGCAATGAGTGCATGTGAAAGCAGAGCTAGCAGTTTTCACAATGCAGCTGGCAGTGTCACATTTTGATAAATAGTTGATATCATTGTGTCTTTCCCATTTTCTCCTCTGTTGTGGAGCTTTACAGTCCAACAAAGCAGCAATAACTTTCTCATAGGGTCAATTTTTCTTTTGAAGCATCAACACAGGAGTAAAAGAAAACTGAGACACTATGAAGTGATAGAAATTACCCTTCTATAATACTTAAAATTGTGCATTGATTCAAGTTTATATCAAACAAATGTGTGTGGTAAAGGCTGTCAAATAACTAATGCAAAACATCAAGACGTGATAAGACATAAGTTCAGTTCTTGATCTCAGCCTTATTGCTGAGGGGAGGGGACCAAATAGGGATCACTAGCTTCCTCACAGGGAAAAGAAGGAAATAATCAATGAGGAAGAGTTGTTCTCTGCTGCTCTTATATATCACCTTGTGGTCAAGATCGAATTGCATTGAGAGAAGCCTGGATCATTTGACTTACCTACCATCTCTCTTAGTGATATGGAGAGAAAAAGAGAAATTTACCCTCAAACAACAATTTTTTAAAATGTGTGCTTTGTTCCGATATGTCACAGCACCATTATATTGCAGGCATTGGTGGAGATCTGTAGTTACTTAGAGCAGCATGGATGCCACACTGTTGCATTATATTGCCAGCTCCCCATTGCACTCGTTATCAGGTAAAGTGGAACTCTGTGCATGTGGACTTTTAGACAAAGGCCCATATACAAATTGCAGTTCCATTTTTTAATATGGGAGAAGAGATGACAGGAAGTCAGGTCTTTGTTGACACCAAAAAAAGTGCCTTTGACCCAGCAGCAGTTATATTGTAGACACAAAGCCTGAAGCGGCCAGAACTATGCTGTAAAGGCAGATTCAAGTGCTCCTGTTAAACAGAGTTCAAAGTTAATCCATTATAGGTATATTGTGGATTGTGTGTTGATTGTACAATACAATGCAAACAGACTAATCTGCACTGACCTAATTTCTCTGGTTTGACAAATGTTTATTCTAACCAGAGAAGGGACTGTCAATGATTGCCTATTAGCAGCTAGAAACATAACAAAAGGCATAGATGAGAAAAAGCCATATGGCCCATTGAAGCTCATCCCTCTAGTATATTAACTCTCCCAATTTAGAATCTATTTGTGCATTGAATACCACCCCTTTTTTTTTAAACTGCATGTGTGTAGATGCTTGACAGTTCTTTTGATCAGCCAGCTGAATAATTTCTGATGTAGAATATTTTGTTGTAACTGTGAGCAGAGAAATTGAAGATTACTGGCTGCAGAATCAGTTAAGAGTTGAAACTCCAGCAGAAGTGATTGAGACCTTTTCATTGTCACCATAAAGAATAAAACCATTCCAGATAATATCAAATCATGGCTCATTTACCTACTTTTCCTGCAGATATTCCTTTCCTCCTATAATCAGATGCATACATTATTTTAAATGCTTTTAGTTTGAGAAAACTTTTTTGTCTGTAAAAACGTCTGCTATAAGTATGCCAAACTGTAAAAGATGGGCAATTAGAAATGATTGAAGGAATTAAAAACTGCAGTGTTTTATTCAATCTCCATTCCGTATGTTAAAAGCCATATATGTCCATGTAATTTAAAACTCAGATCTAAAATACAAGGCTTCAAGCCTAAGATTACTGTGACCAAGCTTGTTTAGAGAATAGTATAACTTGATTGGATTTAGTCTGGACCCAGTTTAATAGGAGAATGTGAGCCCTGTGTTTTAGATTTCAGAGATTTACGTGACCATACATAGGTTTTAATACTGTGCACACAGGATGTAGTTTTGAGTTAAACAATGCAGTTGTCAGTTCCTTTTCATTTTTAGCCACATTGTTAATTCAATTATCTTATATTCAGCTACACAGATATAAAGAATATTTAGCAGCTGTTATTTAGCAGCTGAACAAAGACCTTGTATATTTTAAAGCTGTTAACCATTTAGAATTCAAAGTCTTAACTATGCTCCTGTTAGACTCTATCTGATTATGTTCTTACAATTGACTTTTGAGAATTTTTGTCCTTATCAAGGTGAGGGATGTTTGTGTTGGAGAAAGCAAAACTTTCCATTTCAGGCACTCTGTATCATCAAGCAACACTTGTTTAGGTTTAGTTCTGTTACATGGAGAGTGAATTTACCCCTGGTCGATTTCTATTGTTCTTGTTGGGCAGGAAACCGGTCGCAGCTGCTCAGCCACCCATTTTACATCTGGCCTGATTTTCCATTCCACTGACTTTCCATTGGGTGTGGTGCAAAATTGGCAGCTGACTCGCTGCCTCCCATTTCCCACTCAGCGGGAACAATTAAAACTGACCCCTCTATTTTGCCCCAAAGATTGCCCACCGCCAATCTCAGAGGAGCACGCTGAATACACTAGTATAATATCTTTCCACTTCCCACACTAGTTATCTTGTGACATCTCTGAGCAAGATTGCCAATTTGCTTCCAAGTTGTGGCAAATCACTGACTGTTTTGCAGTGTAGACCCATGCCCTCCAGTAACTGGATGAAGTTACTTAAATTTATTTCACAAAGGACTCTTACAGCCAGCAGAATTGACTATCATTCTATCGGTCTGGGCTGGATTTGAACTTGGGTCTCAGAAGTGGAGGGACCACACAACCAGTCACTCACTTTACATGCATTTTATCGATCACTACAAACTGTAGGTTCTAAAAGACACCGGTTTAATTTTTCTCTGAACATTCTTCAGTAGAAATACGGTGATGATGAAACTTCAAAAGAAAATAATTGCTAACCAAGGACATTACACAGATATGATTTGGTTGCTATTTAAAAGGTTCAGGTTTGATTTCTGAAGTTTATTTCTTCAGAATACCCACCAGATTTTACAATTGGTCTACTCCAACTAACTAGAAAAGTTGTGGGCACCTGCAGTTAATGTAGATAGAAAGATGGTTATAATCACAAAAGTATAATTAGCTGGTGTCTGTTTACCAACAAAAATTAACTTTGATGTATTTGATTTTTAGATATATATGGAACATTTGTATTTTGAATCCTGGGTTAAAAACAATAGGGGTACAAAATGCATTGTTTCAATCAGATATTTAACCATTAGCATAGCAATGTTTACAGATTCATAGAATGGTTACAGTGCAGAAGGAAGCCATACGGCCCATCGAGCCCGTGCTGGCTCTTTGTAAGAGCAATCCAGTTAGTCCCATTCCCCCCCTCTTTCCCCATAGCCTTGCAAGTTTCTTCCCTTCAAGTATTTATCCAATTCCTTTTTGAAGGCCATGATTGAATCTGCTTCCACCGCCCTTTCAGGCAGCACTTGATACAAACTGAATAGAACGAGCCATTTGGTTGGCAGCCCAATCATGTCAGTATGAAAAGATACTGAGTGTAGAATATTTGACTGAGTGGCGTACCCATGTTATACCAACGTCAACTAATTTGTGGCTTTTTGACAATTGGTCAGTTAGAATTTGCAGTAGGGAATCTGCTCTAGCTAAATATGTTTTATACAGGAACAAGATGTGGCTGCATGATCTCTCAAGGGCTCTTTTGACATATGAGAAATTAACTTTAATAATGCATTTTTGGTTGTTATAATTTGGCTGGTTTGTTCATATTATAGGCAACATTTTCCTTATATTGGGCCAAATCTTGCAGGAGCGGGGCATCTCACGGCGTGTGGTTAGTTAGACTTTTTCCTGCACCGTTCAGCTCGTATATAATTTGCAGTGTAACTTGCTGGGAGTGTGAGCTGATAACGGCATGTTGAGGGCAACGGAGCATCTGGAACCTTAGTGAACGATGGGACAAACAGTATCTCCTTAACCAATGAGATTTAAAGATGGAGAGAGAAACAGCGGAACAAAGGTGAACGAGAGTGACTTAGAGTAGGTGAATTCGAATCAAATCAGGTACAGAAAGAGAAATAAAGCGAGGGAAAGAAAGATTGGATTAAGAGAGAAAAGGGACAGAAAGGAAACGTAAGAAAAAGATGTAAAAACTTAAATTTTAAATTTTTAAGATCTCGAACAACAATTCATCACATGCAGAAATGAGACTCAACAGTTTAAATTGTTCTCTTTCTGGACCGGAGAGATTGATTGGCATTGCATTAATTATCATGTCATTAAAAGCGTACTTACCCTGTTAATTATGAGCCCTAACATTCTGCGGCGTGTTTAATGAACAATTAATGTACAAATCCAGCAAGTTCTTAAAAATAATGGAGGCTAAGGGAGAGATACCATTTGTGCGAAGCAAGCGGTGGAGCAGCGTAAATCGACCAGCAAGATTCGAAACTCACGGCGTATCTCTGCATGCCCTGAACTTGCTGGCCGAATTGTGAATTAACAACGGCCTGTGTCTTAACACACCGTTATTTTTCCAGGAAGATTTGGCCCATTATCTCAGACAATTTATAGACTGTGTAATAATTATCATTCTCATGGTGACAGCTCTAAATCAATTAGCATACACATTGTTCAGTGCCTGTCAGACAACGAATTTTAAACCAACACCAAAACCTACTAAACATTGGTAAAGAAGTTGCTTATGTTACAGTTTTAAGAAACTCATCAGATTCCAAATAAATTATTTACCTCCAAATCTATTGTTATTCTATTGCGCTCTCTTTAATTTATTATGTCCTTTTCAGGGCCTTCAAGTGGCGGAGCCATTGCTAAAACAATTGGATTTCCCTGGTTAATGACAATTATAGGTATCATTGACATACTATATGCTCCACTGTGCTTCTTCCTTCGAAGCCCTCCTGCCAAGGAAGAAAAGATGGTAAGAAAAAGCAAATCATTTATTAATAGTTATTACAGATTGCTAAAACCCTGCACACAGTAACACCTGAATTTATTTTATTTTAGGCTATTTTGATGAATCAAAATTGCCCTGTTAAAACCAAAATGTACACAACTCAAGACAACTTTCAGAAAGCCACTGTGGTTGATGATAATGAGGAAGAGTCTGAGAGTGATGAATGATTGGAGCCATACAATGTTATTTACAGTATATATTTTAATGTACAATATGCAGTGTTTTTGTGAATTGTCCTTTAAAATTTTGTCCTCAATGTAATAACATTTAATCTTAGTTTAATCATTCTACTATTAAAGCATACCAAAGCTGTAACCTTATTTACCCAGTATTAGAACTAATTAGAAACACAAAAAGGTGGGGTGTTGGGGGCGGAATAATGTTGGATAAGTAAAATTGATTGCCAGCAGCCTTATTAAATCAATGGAGATATTTATTCAAATTTTCTACTCAGAACGAATAGTTTTTGATGCATTTAATTTTACATACTATACAGTATATTTTATAATCATAAATTTATTGGTGAAAACAAACCCATGTGTATACAGTTGTTCAAATACTAAAAGTTCAATGTTGTAAGTTGTTTGTTTCTAATAAAACAGATTTTGGTTTCTTATGCCCCTATTTAAGATGCCTAAAGGCTACTACAATTCTATTAATCAGCTTTTGGGAATGGGACAGCTCATTTTATGCCAAAATATAGGATAATTTAATAGCTGCAGAATGCTTGCAATATGTTTATGTATGGAACATTCACAGTAAAGTTCACGAGTCAAGCAACTATCAATTTGGTCAGTAACAAAATTAAGTATTTTTTTCCAATTAAGTTGATGGTTTCCATTGTATCTATTGAGATGGATAGGAACATCTCTCCTCTTAAAACATTGAGTTCTTTGCACTGGTAAAGTTGCACATTAAATACACTCTACTGATCAATCATTTTGAGAGCTGTAAAAGGTGAAAACATTTTGAAAGCAACTGCCAACACATTTTCTAAAAAGTATACATGTATATATTGGGGCTGATCACATTTTTGTTCTGTAACTCAAACATTTATGTGCCTTCATTAAATTTAATATATTTACATGCATTAGATATGTTGGCACATCTTTACTGCATTAGTACTCCAAACTGACTGTTCCTGGTAACAATTAAGCTTCACCACAAAGGCTGTCAAACATGCACACTTTGATGCACTATAGATGATGAATATTCAGAATCCATGCTTTAAACTACCTTGGATGACCTGCTTCTATCAACACAGTTCATGAATTTAGGCATTTAGAAATGTCTCTTTTTGCGCAGTGCAGAGACATCACCTTTACGGTAAAGACAACATATCCTGTGCATGCAAATATAATCACTGTCCACAGACAGATTGGATAGTTGGCCGCTTTGTGCACTGTAACAGATGAGCAAATATAAAGATGTACAGAACATCTTCTGTTGATAAATAAGTGGGCTCTTTAATCTGCAATCAGATGTGTATGTGTGTGTGTGTGTGTGTGTATGTGCGCGGGCGTCTGTGGGTGTGTGTACCTTCACTTCCTGGACAAATGTCTATAATAAAAGTATTCTGAATAAAATGGCATTGGCTTATTAATTTAGCTGTTATTCAGATTTAGGCAATTACTTCAAATGCTATTTTGAAAAGGTCATTTGGAAATTATACTTATTCCAAATTCTGATCATGTTTAATAGTTTTCTAAAATATTAGCACAGAAACTAGAATGGTAGAAATTGCCTTCCTCATTTTGATGATGGATGCAGGTGATATATACGAAGATGCAAAAATGACAGACAGGAAAAGACCAGCTGGTTCATCAAGCCTGTCCCACACAGTCATGCTGCAGTTAAGCATCTGGACACCCAATGCTCCCACCCATCAGCAGTCATGTAATCTCCTGGGAGAGGCAAAAAAACAGCGAAAAAAATCTTGGACCAAATCAGGAAAAAAATAATTCTGTGACATTTCGGACTGACCCCCAAAAGCAGTCAAAATGAGTTCCAGGAGACCACAGTGACCATGGAGCACATCGGCCAACATCCCACCTACCTTTTGTACACAGTGATATCAGCCTCAGACAGGAACTCATTCAGCTCCCTTTTAAACCATTTATGACCTTGTGTAGGATATATATTATAATGTAGCATAGCTCACTTAGGTTCTGAAACATGTCCATGAGATGCTAGCTGATGCATGCTTAACAAATTCATCTAAAATTCCTCTGCCACTCTTTCAGCAGAGGCATTAACCTATTTATTTTAAATGGCTTAAAGTTTCCACTAAAATAGTGGAGAGAAGAATTTAAAACATACATTAAATGTTTGTCTGCTATTAACCCAGGGCTTCATTTCAAAATCTTAGTGACCTTGTAAACGCATTGAGTCATACAGACCAGTAAAATCATTGGTCTGTTCTGTGTTATCTGATCTCAGGGTGGAAGTGGAGGTGCTACAATTGACCTAATTTTCTCTAGTCTATGAAGGATAACAATTGGCCTATCCATTGATCAGTAATGACCTCTTCTAGTGTTCATACAGGGGCGTCAACTGAGGACATGATCACGCAAAGTCTCTGGCATCTATCATAGTTGAATAGCTTGCTGACATCTGCTGGCTCAGCTCATGTTGTAGAATGGCTAGTTGGATGAGATACCAGAGGACTGCTGCTACCTATCAAATTGTAACACAAGTCACCAAATTCTAAAGTAGAGTTGAGTACAGGGAAGGAAATTCACCAAGACAGTAAGTACGATGGGCACCATGCAGAAAAAGTGAGATGCCAAGTTCAAAGCTGAGATACTCAAACTGGTCAATCCCTCCTCAACTAGAAAACTTTTGTACAAATGATTGACCATTTAAAATGATGATTTTTAACTCATTCTGGTGAACAGTGAAGAATGATTAATTTAATCAGCCAAAATGATTTGGCTCATTAATCTTTAATAATTAAATAGGAAAAACAAGACTCACGTGTAGCAGGGTAGATTTTGACTAGTATGGCCGAAAAGCTCTCAAAGATTGGTTTATGTGAATCAATATACAAGGAAAATTAGGTACTTTTCCCTCTGTATATTACGAGTTCTGCCATGACCAACTGACTTGGGACAATGCATAAATCATATCTGAAAATTAACAGTATTTTGATATTTGTGCTGTTCTTTAAATTGAGTGTCATCTTTCAGCAAAATCCATCGTTTGTAGGGCATCTACCTATTAAAAATTGGTATTTTTAGACAAATAGATAATATATTTGCTTTCCAATTAATTGATTTTGTGATCAAGAAAATTTAAATGCTTATGTAGGAATAGTCCCACAAAGGACTGACTTTATTTTGGTTCAAACTTGTATAGAGAGCAGATTAACTATACTTTAAAAGATCTATATATAAAATTAAATAAGGTTACAAAAACCAACAATTTTGCAATATCATATTTATTGGGCAGTGCTAAAGTTCTAGACACCCAACTCTCCATTCTGCTGGGGGGTGGGAGGAACACGAAGGTTCAATTATTAAACAAAAATCAAACTGAAAACCTCTCAAATCAATTAGCATTACTTTCTCAGCTTTCAGTAACAACTTTCAATTTTCCTACATGTGTAAAAATTACTAGTTGGTAAGTCAATTTGAATTATGTCACATTCTATCAAAATTTAAATCATTGCAGCTCTGCAGAGTAAACTTAGTTGAATGCTTCACTATGTAATACATACTTAAATATGAATTAAATAGCCATGTCTTTGTAATATACATTAGTTTCATTAAAGATGAGAAAGTGTCAGTGCATATTTTTGCACTCTTGCTCAAGCATTTCAGAGGTTCAGAGTAGTCATCCCTTAAATTACAAATATTCTAAAAGAAACAAGATATACAGTAGCAAACTCAGCTTTACTAAAATACCTTTAATAGACACAAAAGCTCACCACGCACAGTTTGCTATGTTGATACACTTTTGGCAAAGAAACATCTATGCAAAGAACAACAAATTAAAGGTGAACTTAAAGAATTAAAGGTTATGACATGATTCAAATTCTGAAGCCTGGTCCCAAAAGAGACTTTAAATCCACCTTCCCAACATATTGTGGACTCATCTGCAGAGTACCATGACACCAAGAATTAATTTAAATATGTCTCACTACTATTCTGCCATACAAAAAAAAACTTCTGTGGGGTGGGGAAGTCCTAGTCTGATCTGGCTGTGTTGTTTATTGACACCATAATCACATTAAAAGTCAAATTCACGAGACAGAATAACAATTGCATTATTGCACAGAAGCAAAAAAATAAACAAAATAGTAAATTTGGTTTACTACAATCATCAGGAAATTGAATTAAAGTCATGAAAGAGATTCAGCATCATCAATAATTCGCTCATTTGATACATCAGTAAAGGGCTGCACATCTGTCTGATTGGCAATGTCTACTTCATCTGCTGTTATGGATAAGATGTCATCGGAAAGCTTTGTGACCTTTCTTGCTTGCTGTTCTGAAGAAGGTGCACTCTCACTTAATTCTAAATCCTCAATTCCTGCTTTATAATGGATTGTGAGCAGTGTAAGGGCTTGCAGTCGTTCACCTGACTTTGAAAGGGCAGCAGACAGGAGAGACTTCTTTCTAGGATCTGTGCTCTCCTTCTCATCTTTCATCAAAGCATAATTGTGTTCTAGTTCCTGATCTATTTCATTTTGTAGTTTGTCCAACATCAACTCCAGTTTTTGAAATCGTTCATCTGTTGGTAATCCTCGATACAGATCGCGACCAATCTCTTTTACGGCAATAAATACACTATCGTCAAGACCTCCTTCTTTCTTCACTGATAACTTGGTACCCGTGGAAGAAGCCAGCCGTTTGGAAGGACTGCTGGCACTGTAAGTCTCTGTGTCACTGCTTTCATTGTCTGAGGTGTTTGGAGTGTGCTTTGGTGATGGCTCTACCAAATCAACTCCAGGCTCAGCAAGACGAGCTCTAGGTCCTTGCCTTAGGTTCAGCAAGCGTGAACTGGTATTGATGATATGCCGCGTTAACCCAGTAGGCCTGTTGAAGGATGACTTTGCTTCCAAATCAACTCTTCTTTCTGTAGCAACAGAAAAGGGTGTATCTGCTAGACATTTGTCCTGGCACTTTTTATGGCATACATATGCACAGATCATGCACTGAGAAGCTGCTTTGGTCCAGACCTTCTTTTTACAGTAATCACACCAGGTTGGATTCTGAAACTGAGTATCTTGGAAATTATGCTTATTGTCTGTGCACAACATGGACCCCATATTACGAGCCTCCTTACTGAGAGCAGGAATGTCCTCTTGGGGATGATCTTCCTTTTCTTTTTCTATTAGAACACTAGAGTTTTCTGAATCGCCCTCTTTTAGGTATGCAAAATTTAATGTAATGTCACCATAACACAGTTTCTCATTGAATCCCTTATGAGTGCTTAGATTTCGTAATGCAGTCCTACTGACAACAGCTTTTGGTTCAGGGGCACCTAGCCTGAAGGTTGCCTGGAACTCCATTGACGCTGTAGAAAGACATTCCATGGCTATCTCTTCAAGTTTTATACTTGCATGGCCTAAACAAATAAGTCCACCCGATTTAAAAGGTTCTTTACACCACATTGCAACATTGACATACTTATGGTGGCCTTCAACCTCAAACACACATGTTGCCTTGTTCCATTTCCCAAATCTCTTGCGGTAGAGTATCTCTGATGATTCCCAGATTTGATTATCTTCTGCTCCTTCACGCATACTGCAGGTAGCTTCTGGAACTTTCTCCTTGGATTCTTGTTTACTTGCAGCTGACTTGGACAATGGTGGATCTTCATTTTGATCTACATTTTTGCCTATAGTCTTTTCTACACTTTTCTCTGTACTATTGATGGAAGGTGTTGGTTTTTCAAGTTTTTCTGTAGCTACATCTCCAGATTCAAGTAGGTACTGGGTTTCAGAGGAAGCCAAAGTAAGCTTTATCTGGGGCCTTGGGGGCACAGGAGGTTTATTTGTGGATCCCAATGCTGGCTTACTTGGCTGTTGTGTAACATCAGGGATATCTGAACACTTTGGTTGGGCAAATTTAGCTGCATCTTTTTGCTGTATTTTCAGGGGGATCTGATAATTCCCCAAATTTAATTTGCGATTCAGAATGGGCGATATAGTCCCTAGTGGCTTTGTGGCAAGTGTAGCTACTGAGCGCTTTGGACTTTGATTAGTTGGTGCTAACTCCTCCTTTAAGATTGTGGGTGCTGGTTTGATTTCAGGGCATATTAGTTCTTCGAATTCAGAATCTAAGTCTTTACCATCGCCACTGTCTAAAACACTATCATCATCGAATGTTTGTTGACCAAACTGTGGAACAAAGCCAGTGTCCTCAAGTTGGCCAAAGTTGTCTTGGAGGGAACTACATTGTTGATTCTGATGTCCACCTACAGGCCTTTCATAGTAAACCAATACTTTGTCACCAGCTTGTTTTATAAGCTTCAAAACATGCACAGAGGATGTCACCTTGACTCCTGTTGACAAATCAAAGCAAACCCATATCAGAAAAACAATATTCAAAAATATACACTGCATTAGTAAATGTCTATTCTAACACATTGCTAAAAAAATTAAGGAATGTTTATGAAAAACTAATTTTCAAGCCAAAGAGAGAAAATATTGTGCTATTTCAATTGTATTTTGGAGACCATGCATATTACTGCAATGTAACAACACAACCGGCACATTAGTGAATGAAGACAGACAGTTTCCTTCTATTATTCTTAACAGATTATGGTCCCATTAAGTGCTCTCTATGTGTTACCCAAAGTTGGGACTTTATCCATTCTGAATACCAAATATATAATGGCAAGTACCCATTTGTTGATTACTTGTACTTGCTTTAAAAAAAAGTCAGGATCTGCAATGTTACATGAAAATACAATTTAATTTGTCCTTTCAACAATAAATTCTCAAGTGATTTTTCTCCAAGCTCCCAAATTTCTCCCCCCTCCCCAATCTGATAAGTTTTTATCTCCTGTTTACTATTAGACATAATTTAATAGGACAAAGTCAGCATGGCTTTACGAAGGGGAAGTCATGTCTGACAAATTTGCTTGAGTTCTTTGAGGACATAACGTACAGGGTGGATAAAGGGGAACCAGTGGACGTAGTGTATTTAGACTTCCAGAAGGCATTCGACAAGGTGCCACATAAAAGATTATTGCTCAAGATAAAGAATCACTGGATTGGGGGTAATATTCTGGCATGGGTGGAGGATTGGTTATCTAACAGGAAGCAGAGAGTAGCCAGTAGCCAGTGGTGTTCTGCAGGGGTCGGTGCTGGGTCCCCAACTCTTTACAATCTATATTAACGATTTGGAGGAGGGGACTGAGTGTAACATATCAAAGTTTGCAGATGATACAAAGATGGGAGGGAAAGTAGAGAGTGAGGCGGACATAAAAAACCTACAAGGGGATATAGACAGGCTGGGTGAGTGGGCGGAGATTTGGCAGATGCAATACAATATTGGAAAATGTGAGGTTATGCACTTTGGCAGGAAAAATCAGAGAGCAAGTTATTATCTTAAGGGCGAGAAACTGGAAAGTACTGCAGTACAAAGGGATCTGGGGGTCCTAGTGCAAGAAAATCAAAAAGTTAGTATGCAGGTGCAGCAGGTGATCAAGAAGGCCAACGGAATGTTGGCTTTTATTGCTCGGGGGATAGAATATAAAAACAGGGAGGTATTGCTGCAGTTATATAAGATATTGGTGAGACCGCACCTGGAATACTGCATACAGTTTTGGTGTCCATACTTAAGAAAAGACATACTTGCTCTCGAGGCAGTACAAAGAAGGTTCACTCGGTTAATCCCGGGGATGAGGGGGCGGACATATGAGGAGAGGTTGAGTAGATTGGGACTCCACTCATTGGAGTTCAGAAGAATGAGAGGCGATCTTATTGAAACATATAAGATTGTGAAGTGGCTTGATCGGGTGGATGCGGTAAGGATGTTCCCAAGGATGGGTGAAACTAGAACTAGGGGGCATAATCTTAGAATAAGGGGCTGCTCTTTCAAAACTGAGATGAGGAGAAACTTCTTCACTCAGAGGATAGTAGGTCTGTGGAATTTGCTGCCCCAGGAAGCTGTGGAAGCTACTTCATTAAATAAATTTAAAACCGAAATAGACAGTTTCCTAGAAGTAAAGGGAATTAGGGGTTACGGGGAGCGGGCAGGAAATTGGACATGAATTTAGATTTGAGATTAGGATCAGATGAGCCATGATCTTATTGAATGGCTCGAGGGGCCGATTGGCCTACTCCTGCTCCTATTTCTTATGTTCTTATGTTCTAACACTGTAGCAGTAGTGGAAAAATGTTTTGAATATATGCACAGAGAAATGTTGAATCCTAACTTTACTTACCAAACACTTTTCAACAAGAGAAACTAATTCTTAAAGATGAATAAAATGCACTTTGACATAAATGAGGAGCCAGCCAGTGAGGTAAACAACACCTTGGGAGAAAACTCCGAGTTATTTATTGAAATAGTATAAGTGGGAAAAGAGATGATGGGCAGGCACGAAGTGACTCTGTGAGATAAGGGGCAGGCTTGAAGTGCACACTGTGAGATATGCTGAAGCCATGCCACTGCCCTCTTTGTATAGGAAAATGTACCTGACGTACCGTCACAAATACCCTCTGAGGCACACCAATCTAAATGATGTCAAATGCAGCACAATTTCTGAAACCCCAATGTACTCTGAAAACAATTCTTTCACATCCCAGCCACCTGTGAACATAAATGCTCAAAATGCACTATACTCCAAATTTATATGCAAGAATAATGATAAAATCTATATATTTAAAAAAATCATATTCATGCATTTCCCATTCATCACACCGCAGATATCATACATTGTATTCGTTTGTAATATACAGAACAAACTTTGCAGTAAAAAAAAATACAGAGCCATGATGTCTGCAGTCTCGATTGATCTCCAAGGCTTAGTGGTATCACTCTTGCTCTGAGTCAGAAGCTTGTGGGTTCAAGGGCCACTCCAGAAGCATGAGCACATAATCCAGGCGGTGCTCCAGTGCAGTATTGAAGGAGTGTTGAAGAGGTGCCATCTTTCGGATAAGGCATTAAACTGCAACCCTAACTGCCTGCTCAGCTGTATGTAAAAGATCTCTGCACTATTTGAAGAAGAGTAGGAAAGTTCTCCCAGAGCTCTGGCCAACATCTATCTCTCAACAAAACCACCAAAACAGATTATCTGGTCACTTATCTCATTGCTGTTTGTGGGATCTGGGGATCGGGTGGGAAAGTGGAGTTGAGGTTGAAGAGCAGTCATGATCTTACTGAATGGCAGAGCAGGCTCACGGGGCTGTATGGCCTACTCCTGGTCCTATTTCATATATTCTTATATAAATAACTGTGAGGTGGTGCGTTTTGGTAGGAAGAATAAGGAGACCACATACTGCTTGGATAAGAGTCTAAACGGGATAGAGGAGCAAAGGGATTTAGGGGTACAGATACACAAATCACAAAGTAGAGACGCAGGTTATTAAGGCCATAAAAAAGATAAACCAAGCACTGGGGTTCATTTCTAGAGGGACAGAATTGAAAAGCAGAGAAGTTATGTTAAACTTGTATAAAACCTTGGTTAGACCACACTTGGAGTACTGTGCACAGTACAATAGAAAGGATATAGAGGCATTGGAGAGGGTGAAAAAAAGATTCACAAGGATGATTAGAACTGAGAGGATATACTTATCAGGAAAGGATGAATAGGCTGGGGTTCTTTTCTATTAAAAAAGACAAGGCTGACGGGTGACCTGATAGAGGTCTTTAAGATAATGAAAGGGTTTGATAGGGTAGACGTAGAGAAAATGTTTCCACTTGTGGGGAGTCCAAAACTAGAGGTCATAAATGTAAAATAGTTGCTAATAAATCCAATAGGGAATTCAGGAGAAACTTTTTTACCCAAAGAATGGTAAGAATATGGAAAGCGCTACCACAAGGAGTAGTTGAGGGAAATAGAATAGATACATTTAAGGGGAAGCTAGATAAACATGAAGGAGAAAGGAATAGAAGGGTATGCTGTTAGCGTTAGATGAAGTAGGGAGAGAGAAAGCTCGTATGGAGCATAAATGCCAGCATAGATCAGTTGGGCCGAATGGTCTGTTTCTGTTCTGTAGTTTCGATCTAACTCGATGTATAGCTGGTCTCCAATTATTGATGGGAGCTATAACAGAACATCTTTTAGATCAATTTCTTTGACAAATTGTACATCTAAAGGCTGCAGAAAGATCAAAGCATGATGATGTTAATACAAGTGCACATAAACTTTATGCAATTAAAAAAGTAGCATGTAGGAAGATCCAAATAAAAAAGATCAAAAAGGTCAGTAAGACAAATGATGGGAGCTCCCTCAGAAGTAAGAAGCAGAAAGCCAGCATGATCTCCAACTGACCTGAGGATCTGCTAAGAGCAATCAGCCTCGGGAAGATACAAGTTACTCCTTATAGCTTTAATGATATGCACAGTTACATTTTAGCAGCAGAGTAATACAATGTGCATTACATGGTTTAATGCTCCAGTCCTTATAAACCAGCATGTCCTCCAGCCTAACTTGAGCAGCACTACAGGAGTCCCACTAGTAATACATCATAATACTTGATGTATATTCAGGCCTTTATTCACAAGTCCTCTTAAAAGAGTGGAGCAGGTTACTATGTCACTTGTTGAGTTTTTAACCAGAATAATGAGTTTGTCCTATACATACGTGACTTAAAGGTTGGTTTTGCTGCATATACAATCTTCACATTCTGAATGGTTGCTTACTATGCTCTAGCGCAGATAGGATAATAGAACAATTATTTTATTCATATGTTTGGCATTCATTTGTTGCTTAACGTGTAGTCACAAGCTGTGAAATCATTCTACCAAAGTGTTTTGTAATATGTAGTCATTCTTCATGCATTAAATAAAATTACAAACATTATAAAAGAAATAGAAAATAAACATTATATTAGAAATGCATTGGTTCTTGATCATGGCTTGATCTGAATTTCTATTAACAAACTGATGAATCTTTCCACTCTTACTATTTCTAGCTTTTCAGTGCATGTTGCAGTGGATTTTGCCTTTAAGGTGTATGATTTATATCTTCATATGTCAAAGATTGTTTGAAATCTTTTAAAGAGAGAAAGGGATTGTTGTTTAAGAAAAACCTGCTATTTACCTTGTGATATGGATTGGTAATTGGTTGGTAGGTAGGAGACAGAGAGTATGGTTAAAGGGCTCATTCTCTGATTAGCTGGATGTGACAAGTGGTGTTCCTCAGGGATCTGTACTGGGGCCTCAGCTTTTTACCATATATATTAATGGCTTGGGATGAAGGAATGGAGTTGTATATCCAATTTTGCAGATGACACTAGACTAGGAGGCACAGTAAGATGTGTAGATGGGAGCAAGAAGTTACAAAAAGGACATAGAGAGATCAAGTGAGTGGGCAAAATTATGGCAGGTGGAATTCAATGTGGGGAAGTGTGATATCATCCTCTTTGGATCTGAGGAAGTTAAATAGGAATATTTTCAAAATGGTGAGAGACTACGATCTATGGAAGAGCAAAGGGATTTAGATGTCCATGTACACAAATTACTATTGTACCTGTGTACCATGTGCACAGGTACAAAAATAATCTAAAAGGCTAATGGAATGTTGGTCTTTACCTCAAGGGGAATTGGAATTCAAAAGTGAGGAAGAAACACTTCAATTGTACAGACCTTTGATCAAACCTATTTGGAGTACTGTGGTCAGTTTTAGGAAAGATATATTGGCCTTGGATTCACCAGAATTATACCAGAGCTTGAAAGGACAGGTTGCATAAACTTAAGTGTATTTGCTTGAGTTTAGAAGGTTGAGGGGTGATCTAAATAAAGGTATTTAAAATTATTAAGGGATTTGATAGGGGAGATATAGAGAAATTATATCCTCTGGTGGGGAATTCAGAACGAGACGGCATATTCAAAATTAGAACTAGGCCATTTAGGAGTGAAATCAGGAAGCACTTTTTCACACAAAGCATTGTGAAAATCTGGAACGTGCTCTCCCAAATGGCTGTGGATGCTGGGTCAATTGAAGTTTTTAAGGCTGAGAATGATAGATTTTTGTTCGATAATGGCATCAAGGCATATGGAACAAAGGCAGGTAAATGGTGTTGAGGTAAAGATCATCCATGATCTAATTAAATGGAGGAGGGGCTGAATGGCCTATTCCTGTTCCTATATTTCTATGTTTTGGGCTTTCTCGCAACAGTGAACTAAAATCTGCACCTTTATGCGTGTCATGAATGGGACAGTTTTGCACAGGACTAACAACCATCCCGTATCTAGGATATATTGCATCAGAGACCACGTAAGATGTTCACCGATTTTGTCTGTCTACTGTGAAAGGTGGTAAACACCGTCTGTCAGATTGTTATGTTCAGGCTAAAATAAAGAGATTTATATAAATAAGGCATTACAGAGGCAGTGAGATATAGCAAGAAGTGAATAGTACAGTACTTGGCATACACAATATATAAACTGTTTCATAACAAAAA
Source organism: Heptranchias perlo (assembly GCF_035084215.1). Lineage (NCBI taxonomy): Eukaryota > Metazoa > Chordata > Chondrichthyes > Hexanchiformes > Hexanchidae > Heptranchias > Heptranchias perlo. The sequence goes on along the minus strand of NC_090345.1, from coordinate 15,995,444 downwards.
AATGAACTGAATTCTTTGCCGTTCTCTTCAGTAGCTTTCTGACCAAATCTATGTGGGAGATGATTCGCATGGCACCCCTCTTAACCATTTCATGGGGCATAGGCAATGCACAGCATAAAAGTAATAACCACGGATGGACTATAAACTATATTGGATATCTTTAATGTAAAGGCAAGCGATACCTCATAATCCATTTGCTTTTGACAGCTGCTGGCCATTGAAATCATATCCTATTCAGTTCATACACACTTATCAATGCTTTTAAACAACCTGAACTACTCTTAGAAAAAAGTTCCCTTGGTGGTTCAGCTATTTACGATGTGATGCATGTGTCTGTAAGCTTTCACACTTTTAACACTTCCCAGAAACTGAAACCATTTCAGTGTTTGACAGACATGAGCTGGTGTCTACAAATAGAACACCTGTTGTCCTTCAAAGAACCAATAATTTAATTAGCACCTAGAATCCTAACTCATTTACAAATCAAAGTATCTGCCCGAGTTCTCAGACAGCTGGGCTCCTGTTGCCGTTTTGAAGTACGGCCAAGGGAAGTCAGCTTCCATTTCAACTTTAGTTATTTCAAAATTGTACAACATATAAAAATTTGGCTATATTTAATGCTGAATAAAAACTGTTTTCATCACACTTGCTAGTCAACGGCATAATAAGAAGCCTCACTATCATAATTCCTTTCAAAAACCAAACGGTTACAAAAAATCAGAACCAAGTAGAAAATCCTTTTTTCTGTTCACAATGAGATAATTGAGGGCACTGGTTTGGAGGGGCAGCTGAGCTCAACAGAGCAGAATTAAAATGCAGTTCAATTGTTCAGAATGCTGAAGTACCTTGGGTTAATCATTTTGTCTAGAGGTTAATTCAGCTCCTTTGCACAACTGGTCCTTGTGGTTTAAGCTTAAAGTTTATGGTGGTTAAGCGGCATTCAATTGATTTTAACCTGAGAAATTCCACATGATAATTACAGTGCATCTAATTACTGGACAAGTAACTGATTCAAATTATTAGCATAAAAGCAGAGAAACAACTCATGGAGCAGCAGAATTTCTCCCACTGTTCTAAGTTTAGTGAGTATTTTCAATCTTTTGAACTCAAGAGTTTTAAGTTTATTTAAATCTGCAATAGCCTATAATTTAGGGAAGGAAAAAAAGGAGGGGGAGTGGCAGTATTGATTAAGGAGAATATTGCATTGCTGGAGAGGGTGTCTTTGAGGGGTCAAGGACTGAATCTATTTGGTTAGAGTTAAGAAACAATAGAGGCATCATTACACTATTGAATGTATTCTATAAGCCACCAATTAGTGGGAAGGATGTAGAGGAGCAAATTTGTAGGAAAATTACAGAAGGGTGCAAGAACTATAGATCAGTGATAATGGGGGACTTCAAATAGCCTAATATAGACTCGGATAGTAATAGTGTAAAGGGCAAATAGGGGAAGGAATTTCTGAAGTGTGTTCAGGAGAACTTTCTTGATCAGTATGTTCCTGGCCCATTGAGGAAGGAGGCATTGCTGGATCTGGTTCTGGGGAATGAGGTGGGTCAAGTGGAGCAAGTGCCAATGGGGGAACATTTAGGGAACAGTGATCATAGTATCATAAGTTTAGATTATTTATGGAAAAGGACAAGCAGCAATCTAGAGTAAAAATACATAATTGGAGGAGGGCCAATTTCAGTGGGGTGAGAACGGATCTGGGCTGGGAAAATTGGAATCTAAGATTGGCAGGCAAAACTGTAATCGAACAAAGGGCAGCCTTCAAAGAGGAGATGGTTTGGGTACAGTCTAGGTACATTCCCAAGAGGGGAAAAGGTAGGGCAACAAAAGCCAGAGCTCCCTGGATGACAGAAGAGATAGAGAGTAAGATGAAGCAGAAAAAGGGGGCGATTGACAGATGTCTGGTTGATAATACAAGAACGAACCAGGCTGAATACAGAAAGTACAGAGGAGAACTGAAAAAGGAAATAAGAGGGGCAAAGAGAGAGTATAAGAATAGACTGACAGCTAACATAAAAGGGAATCCAAAAGTCTTCTATAGGCATATAAATAATAAACAGGTAGTTAAGAGGAGGGATGGGGCCGAATAGGTACCAAAAAGGAGATCTATGCATGGAGGCAGAGGGCATAGCTGGAGTACTAAATGAGTACTTTGCATCTGTCTTTACCAAGAAAGAAGATTCTGTCAAAGTCACAGTAAAAGAGGAGGTAGTTGAGATACTGGATGGGCTAAAAATTGATAAAGAGGAGATACTAGAAAGGCCGGCTGTACTTAAAATAGATAAGTCACCTGGTCCAGATGGGATGCATCCTAGGTTGCTGATGGAAGTAAGGGTGGAAATTGCAGAGGTGTTGGCCATAATCTTCCAATCCTCCTTAGATACAAGGGTGGTGCCAGAGGACTGGAGAATTGCAAATTTTCCACCCTTGTTCAAAAAAGGGTGTAAGGATATCCCAGCAACTACAGACCAGTCAGTTTAACCTCGGTGGTGGGAAACTTGTAGAAACGATAATCCGGGACAGAATTAACTTGGACAAGCGTGGATTAATAAAGGGAAGCTGGCATGGATTTGTTAAAAGCAAATAGTGTTTAACTAACTTGATTGAGTTTTTTGACGAGGTAACAGAGAGGGCAATGGGGTTGATGTATATATGGACTTTCAAAAGGCGTTTGATAAAGTGCCGCATAATAGGCTTGTCAGCAAAGTTGAAGCCCATGGAGTAAAAGGGGCAGTGGCAGCATGGATACAAAATTGGCTAAGTGACAGAAAACAAAGAGTAGTGGTGACCGGTTATTTTTCAGACTGGAGGAAGGTATACAGTGGTGTTCCCCAGTGGTCAGTACAAGGGCCATTGCTTTTTTTGATGTATATTAATGACTTGGACATGGGTGTACAGGGCACAATTTCAAAATTTGCAGATGACACAAAACTTGGAAGTGTAGTAAACAGTGAGGAGGTTAGTAATAGACTTCAAGAAGACTTAGACAGACTGGTAGAATGGACAGACATATGGCAGATGAAATTTAATGCAGAGAAGTGCGAAGTGATACATTTTGGCAGGAAAAACAGGGAGAGGCAATATAAACTAAATGGTACAATCCTAAAAGGGTGCAGGAACAGAGAGACCTGGGGGTATATGTGCACAAATCTTTGAAGGTGGCAGGACAGGTTGAGAAAGCAGTTAAAAAAGCATACAGGATCCAGAGCTTTATAATTAGAGGCACAGAGTACAAAAGCAAGGAAGTTATGTTGAACCTTTATAAAACACTGGTTCGGCCACAACTGGAGTATTGTATCCAATTCTGGGCACCGTACTTTAAGAAGGATGTGAAGGCTTCAGAGAGGGTGCAGAAAAGATTTACTAGAATGGTACCAGGGACGAGGGACTTCAGTTATGTGGATAGACTGGAGAAACTGGGGTTGTTGTCCTTAGAGCAGAGAAGGTTGAGAGGAGATTTGATAGAAATGTTCAAAATCGTGAAGGGTTTACATAAAGTAAATAGAGAAACTGTTCCCATTTGTGGAAGGGTCGAGAACCAAAGGACACAGATTTAAGGTGATTGGCAAAGACGACATAAGGAAAAACTTTTTTCGCAGCGAGTAGTTATGAAGTGGAACGCACTGCCCGAAAGGGTGGGGGAAGCAGATTCAATCGTGGCTTTCAAAAAAGAACTGGATAAATACTTGAAGTGACACAATTTGCAGGGCTACCAGGAAAGAATGGAGGAATGAGACTAACTGGATTGCTCTTACAAAGAGCTGGCACAGGCCCGATGGACCGAATGGCCTCCTTCTGCGCTGTAACCATTCTATGGTTCTATTTAAAAGCACACACTAATTTGAAAGCAGGTGGAAGCTAAAGAAGCCTACTTGTAGATAATTTTCAAACTGAATCTTTTTTAAATAATTTTTTTTCTAAGGGGCTCCGGTCAGTAACTATTAGTCGAATACTAAATTTACTTTTGCTTCTCACACCTGGCTCTCAATTTTGTGAATATGCTGTTCTGTTTTACGGATACAGTACTTATGATAATTTTGATCAGTTACTTGGCCAGTAATTAGATTCATTGGGCCAAACCTTGCTGGAAAAATAACAGTGTGTTGACGACACACGCCATCATTAATGGGCAAATTGGCCAGCAAGTTCAGGGGATTTAGAGATACGCCGTGAGTTGCAAATCTCGAACTTGCTGGTCGATTTACGTTGTTCCGCCGCTTACTTCGCACAAACGGTATCTCGCCCTTAGCCTTCCCATTATTTTCAAGAACTTGCTGGATTTGCACATTAATTGTCCATTAAACTCGCCGCAGAAAGTTACGGCTGGTAATTAAGAGCGTAAGTTCCCTATTAACAACCTGATAATTGTTAATGAAATGCCAAACAACCTCTCTGGCCCAGAAAGGGAACAATTTAAACAGATGAGTTTCATTCCTGCAGTTGGTAAATTGTTGTTAGAGATTTTAAAAATTTCAAATTTTAATTTTTTACATCTTTTTCTTTGTCTCATTTTTTCTCTCTCTTTTAATCCAATCTTTCTTTCCCTCTCTTTATTTCTCTTTCTGTATCTGATTTGACTCTAATTCCCCTCCTTCTCAGTTATTCCTCAGTTTCTTTCTCAATCTTTAAATCTCATTGTTTAAGGAGATAGACTGTTGGTCCCGCCGATTACTAAGGTCCTACATGCCCCATTATCAGCTCACACTTCCAGCAAGTTACGTGCATAAAATTATCGAGCTGAAGAGTGCAGAGAAAAGTCTAACTAACGGTGTATGGCGTGAGATGCTCCGCTCCAGCAAGATTTGGTCCATTGTAATTATCATGTGAGCTTATCAGTTTAAAATTAATGAAATGACACTTACCATTATAAACATTACAGTTTAAACCACAAGGACGAGTTACATAAGGGACATAAATTATAGCATGGCATACAAGTGCACTTAGTGGTGTAGTATCAGCTATGAGGACTGAGAAGGTCAGTAATTAGCTGATCTTGGTTAAGACATCAGTGGGTGTACAACAATTGTCTCTCTGCCCTCATGCTAGGGAAAGGAGGAAAAGAAAAAGCAGCCAGGGCTCTGTTTCCTGAACCCTGTTGGAAAGTATGCTTAAGAGGACATCGCTAGCATCCTTCCAGTACCTTTGTTGAGTAGCCTAATGTTACCTGAGCTGGTGAGTGTCAGCAGACAATTCCACCAAGTTTTTTTTTGGGTGGGGAAAGAGGGGAAGAAAGGGAACCTCACAGCTGAGTCTGATCCTGAACTCTGCACATCTACACTTTTCAGCGGGAGACAATGGATTGCGGGTAGGAGTGGGAACTGTTGCTAATTCTTTTCCTCACTCCCTAGTCCAGTCCAATTCTTATGCCCCAACTCTCATCCTGGCTTAGATCAACTAACTTAGCACAGACCAGGAATCAAATCTGAGGCTGATCTGTTCCGTATGGCTCAGTACCACACCAACATTTATCCAATGGGGAATTTGAACCACCCTTTTCAGTTATTTTTCTCGACTCCCCAGAACCGATTCTGGCTGAACGAACAGGCAACCTACTTCCAGGTCTCCACTAATGCTGTTCTGAATTGGCTGCCATAAGAGCAGCCTGCCAATGTTGACACTCTCTGAGGTGCAACCTGACCATCACTTGGCACCTGATAGAAAGGCAGCTGAGAACAGGAATTCATAAGCCTACATCCCACTACTCCCTGGTGTTGCACAATGATGGTCTAGTATTGTGTCTCATACTTACACATCGAACCTAGAGCATGCTGTGCAAAGCACATCGTAGATGAACAGAAACCTGCAATGTTGGTTATAGGATATATATTGTACAATTTCACAGAACTAAGACAGATAATGGAGCTACTGAACAGTATAGGAAATACAGATGAAGAGCTTACAGCAGGCCTATTTCTTTTATCATACATCTAATCTGAACAAAATAGAAAGTATATTCCAATTGTTGTGTTGCACCATTGAAAGAATAGGAACTAAATTACAGCACATATTAATGTAGCCACGATTGAAACCATACTGCATTACCTGATTTGAAATTTTCAAGCTAGGCTTTCAGTTACGGATGTAAAGTTTATTCTGCAAAAGGCAGGATTTTGAATCACTGGCATTTTGAAGTGCTATCTCTCAATTTATATTCAGATGAACAAAATAAGATCGAGCTACAAATAAAATTCATGGACACTATTATGAAATGGGTGGATACACTATTTCACGGTGCCACCTGCTACACAATAACTCCCATATTGGCCAATAAACTGACAAGACCCACTGTAATGGAAATTGAATTGAATTCCCTTCATGTGGTGAATGGAGGTGCATACATTTATTTATTAAAAAAGAGTAATTTTCTACATCAAGCCAGAGTTTTGTTCGAAACCACTGGCAGGAGAGCACAACAACATAAACAGAGGGCAAATCAACCTTTAAAACCAGTCGCACTACTGTTAGCCATGCAAAAGTTAGGTAGATAAAGGACTTATTTCAAGGTTCTGCTTTCGCCTTTGTCCTCTGTGGTGTATAATCCACGGCTTTTGCCAACAGACTTACAGCTGCAATGCCTCAGAAGTATATTTGGTAGTTGTAAAAAGAAACTGGGCTGCTTACTCAAATATCATGGCTAAAAGGGGATCCAATTGAAGGATATTTCAATTTGACCGCCACATAAAATCTTCTCTTTTAACAAAGTGTAATACCATACACTGCAGGCTTCTTGCTTCTCTCTACCATATCTGTTCAGGGATAGGCGCAAAGGCATACTTTATGTCATGGAAGTATTTATAAAGCCTGTCTGAGTGATGAACGACCAAGTTTCCATTCACTTGGTCATCAATCTCAATCTCAATCTCTGGAGTATTTCCACTGGAATTGTGTACAATCTGAATTTGAAACAAGGAACTTTTCAACAGGGTTTATTAAAATAAATATTTTTTTTTGTGACTAAGAATCCAAGGAAGTTAAGGTTATTATTGAGCTCTGACATGAAAATGTATGTAGGGTTTTTATCTCCTGTGCAATTCAACTAATATTCCTAGTAAGCCATTTATAGAAATGAACCTGAAATCTGAATTTTTTTTTATTCGTTCATGGGATGTGGGCGTCGCTGGCAAGGCCAGCATTTATTGCCCATCCCTAATTGCCCTCGAGAAGGTGGTGGTGAGCCGCCTTCTTGAACAACTGAGTGTCTGGCTGGGCATTTCAGAGGGCGATTAAGAATCAACCACATTGCTGTGGGTCTGGAGTCACATATAGGCCATACCGGGTAAGGACGGCAGGTTTCCTTCCCTAAAAGAACATGGGCTCGATTTTAGGGTCGGGTTTCCTGCGGGTTTCCAGCGGGGGGCCCCCGAAAATCCCGATATGAGGTCACGTGACTGGATCGCGCTGCGATCCCGACCACTTCCGGGTTCCCCGATGACGTGCGGGGCTGCGTGCGTGGCCCCCGCTGGTGGGAATCCCGCAGGCAATTAAAGCCAGCGGGGTTCCACTTGAGTGTACTTACCTTGCTTGTTGAGGTCAGTTAATGAGCTGAATGAGCTGTCAAAAGAGGAAGTGTGGGATTTTACCTGCATCGCAGACTGTTTCACATGCTGGGGGAAACAGTCTCCCTCCAACCAGGCGTGTTGCAGCCAGCAGCCTGTGGCAGCTGCCAAGGTGCACTCCACGGGGGAGAGCCCTCACCCACGCAGGAGGCCACCGCGTCACATAGGGCAACCCCTGCCCCACACCACCCCCCGCCAAGCCAGAGGACAGACCGACACGAAACCGCAGCCCCAGTCCGAGGAACCACCCACCTACCCTGCACAACCCCTCAGACCAACACCTGCCAGATGGGTGGTGCGTGGACACCCTCGGAGGACGAAGAGCATGACCAGCCCCAGCAGCCTCGCAGTCCACGCGGTCTGCCGCAGAGACGTGGAGCCCCCCAACACGGTGTTGTTGCACGCCCACCTGCACAGCAGGAGGGAGGGCTACCGCAGAGAGAGACGCATCGCAGAGGGCACTACCCTCGCCACATGGTCCACAGACCGAGGCGAAGTTCCCCGGACCTCTCCGAGCAGCAGTGCACAGGGAGGCGCAGATTCGCTCGACATGTAGTCGTGGAGATCTGCAGGCTCTTTCATGCCGAGCTGCTCCTGGCTGGCCCCAGCACCAAGTGCTTACCTGTCGTTGCCAAAGTCACCACTGCCCTCCACAACTTCTCCTCCGCATCCTTCCAGGGTGCAGCCGGGTACACCGCCGATGTCTCTCAGTCGTCTGCGCGGAAGAGCCCTGCAAATACACCTGCACCTACTCTGCAGTAACACGATGGGTGGCATCAGTGGTGGGTCCTCATAGTGATACCCAGGAGCGGGCATTATTGGACACAACAGACAGGATTCGCGGAGACATGGCAGTGGTGGTGCCAATATAATGTGTGCTGTTTGTTGCTCTGAAATTCAATATAGGTAACACCCATGGCAAACCCTCCGACACCCTTGTGCACCCCCTTCATGCTCACGAAACATTTGCCTTACGCTGCCTACTGCACATATGTGATGCATGCCCTGTGGCTGCAGCACAGGTGGTGGCAGGTTGAGTGAGGCTGGCCGTGAGGGAGATGCACGAGAGGGTGAGTATGGGATAGAGCCATGAGATTGTATGAGGATTGGGTCGCGTGTTAGTGGCAGGATGAGTACTGGCGAGGTGAGTAGGTGGAGGTAAGATGAGGATGGGGTTTGAGTGGGTATGAGGGGTGATGTGACAGAGTAGTGTTGGCAGTGCCGAAGGAGATGTGGGGTTGGGGCAGTGTTGTGGCAGATGGAGTGCAGGGGAAAGACTTAGTGTTCTCACTGTGGCTGACCTACTGAGGTCATTGCAGCGCCTCCTGCACTGTATGCAGGTGGGCGATATGTTGGTTGCGCAAGTGACCCCCTCTGCCACCTCGAGCCAGGCCTTCTTGGTGGCAGAGGCTGGCCGCTTCCTCCCGCCCGCCGGGTGGAAGATCTCTGTCTTCGCCCTCCTCCTCACCCCATCTGATGATACCTGGGGTGAGGCATCATTAAACTGGGAGCAGTCTTCCCCCTGGGCTGCTCCATGCTGAAATTTGTTCCATTGGTTGCAGCATCTGTCAGTGGAGGACTGCCCCTTTAACTAGAGAGCCTCCAGCTGACAGATCGTACTGCGCATGCGCAGCCCGCCCGACGCGCAGACCAGCAGCGTGGACCCCGGAGGAGCAGGTAATTGATTCCTATTAGTGTGTTGCCTGCTACGATCGCGCGGGCAACCCATTAATTTCACCGAGCGTGTTGACCACGCTCCTGAAACCCAACCCGCCGGAAACCCGCAGGCCTGGTAACATCGAGCCCCATTAGTGAACCAGATGGGTTTTTACAACAATCCGGTAGTTTCATGGCCACCATTACTGCTACTAGTTTTTTTTACTCCAGATTTTTATTTAATTAATTGAATTTAAATTCCCCAGCTGCCGTGGCGGGATTTGAACTCATGACTCCGGATTATTAGTCCAGGCCTCTGGATTACTAGTCCAGTAACATAACCACTATGCTACCGTACCCGGTAAATGAATGAATAAAAGCAAATTAGCAAATTTGATGTAACAAATTATGACCACTTATCATAAATCAAGTTAGTTGATTGTGTTTGGGGACAGGATTGAGCTTGGCTCTGATACCCCCCTGTGACTGAACCGTTCCATCACACATGGATAGTGAAGTACAGGAGGATGTATGGTCATCCATAGCCCAGAAAAAAAAAAGTTAACACCTTCAGACAAGGTGAGAGGGGAAACACTGGCAAGAACAGAAGATACTCAAATCAAACTCAAACAATGATTTAAAAATAACTGCCAGATTTAAAACACTGAAGAACCAGAAAATTAGACAGACATTCAGCAAAATAAATCAATACAAAAGGAAAGAAAAATACAATCAATATTAATATTTTGTGCGAGTCTGAATATAAGTTTGTGGCAGTGATGGGGTTAAAAATAAAAGGACATGAGGAAAAGCCAGGATTCTATTTTCCCAGGCTGTACCATATTATTTTTGACAAGTTGCACATTACAACCCCTAATGGGTGAGCAAGATTAGGGACATCTGCGTCAATACTGTTTCCTGTGCTAAAGGCAGCATAGACCACCATGCCAGACATGTCCAATTTAAAGAGCATGCCAAGAGAAAAAAAAAAGTGCAGTGCAAACTCTACGTGCCTTTGTTCCCTCCTTCAGATTTTTGTATGCTTAAGAACCCAAGGCACATTTCCTCTAGACATTACACAAACTAGTGGATCTCTCGTGGCTTCACTCATAGGAAGTCAGGACAAAGCGAAGTGATATCGGTACAGGATTCTGCAGCTTTTGGAGCTTAGGAACCTCCATCCAGTGATAGAAGGATGCAGTTGCCAGTGTGACTGCATCGCTGAATGATAATGCACAAATAAGGAGTGTGTGACAAACATAACAAATTTAATATAGATAGATATAAAGAAGCAGCAGACACAGAAGGCTGAACAATGAGCTTCATCCTCTAAGTATTTGGTGATAGCACATTTTTTAAAAATTCGTTCTTGGGATATGAGCAACAATAACAAGGCCACAATTATTGTCCATCCCTAGTTGTCCTGGGATGGTGTTGCTAATTGTTTTTACAACTGACTGGTTAGCAAGGCCACTTCAGAGAGCATTAAAGTGTCAACCATAGTGTGAGAATGGAATCACATGTAGGCTAGATAGGTAGAGGTTCCTTTACTGAAGGACATTAGTGAACCAGTTGGATTTTAACTGTACCACAGTTGTGGCTGCACAGTCCTCAGCATTAACATTTACAATGAAAGCATAGGCTAAGTTTATCAATTATTAATAGTTCAATTTCAATTGGTCTGCTTCAACCAGCAGTGGTCCAGCATGGTCTACTGGCCACAAAACTGACAACACTGTCATCTTCCTTTTCGGACAAGTTCATCATATAATATTTTTAATGAGCTTTTTTATTTGGATATCCACAAAATAAACTGTGAAAATCAAAGTGAGATGCTGTTAGGATATACAGCGATCTGCTGCAGACTCAACTAGAGGATTTCAAGCTTTTCTGTATAGAGGAATCCTCTGCAAATAGGGACTGCCTCTGGTAACTTCCGAAAGACAACATTAGCTACCTAAAGAAAAACAATGCTAACAGTGCAGAAACATTTTACTAGTATACAGTAACAGAAACAATGTGCTGGTAAATCAACACATACAGAAAAAAAAACATACAACACAAAATGTTCTTGGCACTTTAGCTGTGGCCTGTTGTATTGCCAATTGCAGATGTGCAGAAATCTGATGATCTCATGGATCCCCTTGTGGACCTATGGTGCATGGACCCCAGTTTTGAAAGGTATGGACTAAAACTATAATGCAAAAGCTGCCTGTCTCTCTTTCTGTCACAACTTTTCTGTTCTCTCTATTTTGATACTACTCTAGCCAGTGCTCTAAATTTTCCTCTCTCATTTCTCATAAGTTGCAAATAGACAATATCCCACGTGCTCTTCATTCCTTTGTGTTGTAATTGTGCTGAAAACAAGAAATGTTGCATTGGCTTCTCCTCCAACTCATTCTCTCCCAGGATCTCAAAACTTACCTCCCCTCAGTCTTCCTTACCTCCCCTCAGTCTTCCTTACCTCCCCTCAGTCTTCCTTACCTCCCCTCAGTCTTCCTTACCTCCCCTCAGTCTTCCTTACCTCCCCTCAGTCTTCCTTACCTCCCCTCAGTCTTCCTTACCTCCCCTCAGTCTTCCTTACCTCCCCTCAGTCTTCCTTACCTCCCCTCAGTCTTCCTTACCTCCCCTCAGTCTTCCTTACCTCCCCTCAGTCTTCCTTACCTCCCCTCAGTCTTCCTTACCTCCCCTCAGTCTTCCTTACCTCCCCTCAGTCTTCCTTACCTCCCCTCAGTCTTCCTTACCTCCCCTCAGTCTTCCTTACCTCCCCTCAGTCTTCCTTTCCTCCCCTCAGTCTTCCTTTCCTCCCCTCAGTCTTCCTTTCCTCCCCTCAGTCTTCCTTTCCTCCCCTCAGTCTTCCTTTCCTCCCCTCAGTCTTCCTTTCCTCCCCTCAGTCTTCCTTTCCTCCCCTCAGTCTTCCTTTCCTCCCCTCAGTCTTCTTTACCTCCCCTCAGTCTTCCTTACCTCCTATATGCTTTCGCCCAACACTAAAGCCTAATTTACCTCCTACTCTTTTCACTCTTGAGATGCACTTCATTTAGGTTTATCAATTAAAAAAAGATAACAAATAACCCAAGCAAGTTATCGACTGTGTAAACTTAAATCCAAATGACATGACTGGATTAAGCAAACAACGGTATAACATGAAGTTTAGAACAACACAATATTTGGGAATTTACAGGGCAAAATATAAGACCCATTGTACTATCCAGATTGATATACAAACTTCACAGTCTGAATTTGACACTGAATTTACTGGTTTTACAATTGTGCAAAATTTACTAGAGTCTTTCATGTAGAGGAATTAATTTGCTGGTTTTCACTATAAATATATAAACAGGATATGTTCTCACCTCCAATCGCGATGAGACGATCTCCCTTTTGGAGGTCAGCAGCTGCAGCCGATGAGTTGGGTGTCACAGTTTCAACACTAACGTGCACTGCATCTCCATCACTGCCCTGGATTTGGCGGAAAGTCAGTCCTACGCTTTGTGAATTTCCCTTAATTAGCTCTACCTAATTAAAAAGAATAAAAATAATTATACTCTCAAAATGATGTAGCTAGATTTCCCAACATAACTTGCAAACACAGCAAGAATTAGTATATGGAGCAACTTTGTTAGTAAGTTGCTTTGAGAATTCATGTGGACTGAAAAGTATTTACAGGGCTCTTTTTACACAAAGTAGGTTTATTACTTTAGAGGAAGTGAGGCACAAAACAAAGAACAGCCATATCAAATGCACTTTGTGAGGAAGTCCCAACAATCTCAAGTGAAGAAGTTGCCAGTTACAAAAGACTTTCTCTTGAATGGAATAAAGTGCATATTGCATGATTATATTTTATTCATACAACTGACAGGATAATTTTAAATAGATTAAGTTTCAATTAAGTCAGTTTACATGAGGAATATCGTAAGCATGAAGACATGTTAATATTCCCTAATTACACATAAGTTTCCTCTTGCCACTGGCCAGATTTAATATTGAAAATACCCTTAGCTGGAATTACCCAGCTTTCAGGAGAACAGCGTCCACCACACCACACAACCCTGCCACGGTAACCTCTGCAAGACATGCCAGATCATCAACACAGATACCACCATCACACGAGAGGACACCACCCACCAGGTGCATGGTTCATACTCCTGTGACTCGGCCAACGTTGTCTACCTCATACGTTGAAGGAAAGGATGCCCCGGAGCATGGTACATTGGCGAGACCATGCAGACGCTGCGACAACGGATGAACGGACACCACGCAACAATCGCCAGACAGGAGGGTTCCCTCCCAGTCGGGGAACACTTCAGCAGTCAAGGACATTCAGCCACCGATCTTCGGGTAAGCGTTCTCCAAGGCGGCCTTTGAGACACACGAGAACGCAAAATCGTCGAGCAGAAATTGATAGCCAAGTTCCGCACCCACGAGGACGGCCTCAACCGGGATCTTGGGTTCATGTCACGCTACACGTAACCCCACCAGCGAATAAAAGTTATCTGTTTTTAATACAACGGGTCATTCTCTGTCTTTCTCTTCCTTTCGGATGTTTCTCCCTCTCTCTCTCGGTTTTGTGTTCTGGCCGTTTGTATATTCGGTGGTCCTGTAGGTAACACCTCTCTGTCTGAACACTTTGATTGCCTTGACAACGGGCAGTTGGAAAGATTATCTGTAATCACCAGGTATTGTTCTCTGAATATAAATGCGAAACATTCAAGGATTTCCACATTCACCTGACGAAGGAGAAAGCCTCTGAAAGCTTGTGATTTTCAAATAAAATTGTTGGACTATAACCTGGTGTTGTAAGATTCTGTACATTTGTCAACCCCAGTCCATCACCGGCATCTCCACATCACAATAAATCTTATTATCACCACTACTGCCACGTCTTGCCCATTCTTGACTGGCTTGTGCAATAAGTCCCTTTCATGAGGTTCACCATGAACACGCACACTTGATGCCACCCATTGGATCATTCTACAGTGGGTGTAGGTGTAGTTGCACCACTGTTTTGTGCAGGGGGCGGGGGAGGGGCCTGGTGTGGCCGCTCCTCTGTCCAGGTGATGAGGACTGGACTCTTCACACAGTCTGATGTTAGGAGAACCATTCACATATCAGTAACTCCCTGGGTCTCACAAGCAGCCAGGTGAGCCGCTGTTCTGCCCATGGATTGCTCCTCCTCCTCACCCTCCTCCTTAATATGGGTGGCAGATGTGGATGGGGCCTCCTCCAGCGGCACCTCTCTCGGTTGTGCCATGTTGTGCAGGGCACAACAGACGACTATAATGCGTCCCACTCTGTGTGGCACGTATTGAAGCGCTCCCTGAGAACGATCAAGGCACCTGAAGCACATCTTGAGCAGCCTTATAGCATGCTCAATTATAGACCTGGTAGCGATGTGGCTGTCGTTATATTGACGCTGTGGCTCGGTGGTGGGGTTCCTCAGAGGTGTCATTAGCCACGTGTGCAGGGGATATCCCTTGTCCCCGAGGAGCCAGCCCTTGCGGGTGTTGGGTCCGTGGAAGAGGGGCGGGACATTGGACTCCGAGGATGAATGGAATAGTGGTAGCTGCCAGGGTATCTGGCGCACACGTGAAGAAATCTCTTGCGGTGGTCACAGATGAGTTGAATGTTCATGGAGTGAAAGCCCTTCCTGTTGATGATGAACAGTCCTGGCTCGTGTCAAGGTGCTCGTATTGCTATATGGGTGCAATCGATTACACCCTGCACTCGTTGGAAGCCAGCCACAGCGTGGAATCCCACTGCCCTCTCCATCTGGCTGAGGTCATCCATGGGGAAGTTGATTTAGTGCGAGGCCCTACAGAACAAGCCGTCGGTGACCTGCCTCATGCACTTGTGTGCAGACGACTGAGATACCCCGGTGGCACCCTGGAATGATCCGGAGGCGAAGATGTTGAGGGCAGTGGTGACTTTGACAGCGACAGGAAAGAAGATGCTGCTCGGTCCATCCGGGAGCAGCTCATCATTAAGGAGGCTGCAGATGTCCACGACTACCTGGTGACTGACTCTGAGCCTCCGTATGCACTGCTCCTCAAAGAGGTCCAGGAAGCTGAGCCTCGGTCTGTAGACCCTGTGGCGAGGGTAGTGCCTTCTGCGACGCATCTCTCTCTGCGGTTGCCCTCCCTCCTGCAGTGCAGGTGGATGTCTCACAGCACTGTGTTGTGGAGCTCCACGTGTCAGAGGTGGACGGCGTGGCTGTTCGTCCTCCAAGGAGGTCATGACTGCAGCTATGGTGGCCCCCATCCGGAAGATGTACGTTTGAGGGGGTCCGCAAGGTAGGTAAATTTGTCTGCACACCGGGGTTGAGGTTGCAGGTTGGTGAATTTTATTGTTAGGAGGAGGGTGGTGGAGGCCAAATTTTGTCCAAAGTGACAGAGTGGCCTCCTGCAATGAGTGAGGGTCTCCCCACCCCCACCTGTTAAATGGACCTTTGCAGCTGCCACAGGCTGGTGTTGCAACACGTCCATTTCAACTGGGAGTGTTTCCCCCAGAACGGGAAACATTCTTAGTTGACCTGAAAATCCCACCCCTCCTAAAATATCCTCCAAATCAGGTCTCCTAACGACCTGAAATATCCAATTAATTGATTTATGTGGGATCCCGCCAGCTTTAATTGCCGGCGGGAGTCCCGCATGCGGGGGCTGCGCGCGCATCTAAGCGCGTCATTGGGGAACCCAGAAGTGGGCGGGTTGGAGCCGGGCTTTGCACCCGCCCTGGGAATCCCCAATTTTCGGAGCCCCCCCCTGCCACGAACGCACCCAATGGGACATCCGAAAATCGAGCCCTTAGTGAGTAACATTTTTTCACTACATACCTCCTGTTGAGTATTTTAACAAATTCAGTCTGAGTTATGTAGTCCTTGCATGAAATGTTAACTTAAATAGCCAACTGGGGAACTTGAGCACTTTTCTCAAAATTATTTTGGTTTAATAAGGGTATTGCATAGTAGGACAGGTACGGTTATCAAAAATGTTAACCCTTGTTGTAAATATAGACCTTGGAGGAGGGAAAGGAGGAAGAAAATTATATAGACTGAATAACTGATTTTAAAAGATCATGGCGGTTTAATTTTAAACCTTGGTAATTACTAATGTAGGTAAACACATTATAATCATACATTTCCTGTGCTAATAACAGATGTATAACTGTATGGAGCACAAAGGGTTATCCTGAGAACTGGAGGAGCCATTAATGCTTCGTAAGCAGCTGAGTACATAGGAAAACACACAGAGATTGCGACCATTTCTTTATAAAATCCCTTTTTGTTGCAGATCTAATCAAAAACACCTTGACTACAAAAAGTAAAGTACCCGTTTTACAAAATGTTAGATTACCTTCCGTGGGTAGGCTTTTCCTCATTCCCTGCATGTAGTTTAACAACCACATCCAAGTAGAATATGGCATCATCTGCAGGAGATTAACACTTTGTGGCACCACTCCATTGTGCCACACTACATTTTCCTCAGAAAGCCTTCCCCACTCTTATTGTATACAAAGCACATTCTGGACAACACCTGTCGTATTTTGCTTGGAGGAGGCAGTACAGCGAGAAGAGTATGGATGGCAAAAGAGTACAGAAAATAAGACCAAGCAGCACCAGGTCAGAAAGAAAATCCAGGAGCAGGCTGGGCAAGAACCTTTTAAGTGAATGTTGAGTTACATTTAAAGAATAAGGAAGGCCTTATCTATGGTATGTAACCTAACACTTTTTGTCATTCATTGAACCTTCACCTACAAATAAGAGTTTATACCAAAATAGTGCAGAAACTGAATCTGGATCTGGATCTCTGAAGACCTAATTGTTGAAGCCAGCTCGAGGCTTAGGAGCATCAGACAGCTCACATCCTGAACCATCAGAACAAGACGAAAATGCTTAGTGAAAGCATACAATTTATTCAAGTAGCTACTCTGCAGAGAAAAAAACCTTTTCATATTGGCTTATGAAGTAACCACAGTCCAGCTAGAGCAGTCCCAGCTTTCCATAGTCATTCCTGACGAGCTGGAAACCAGGGAAAGGAGATCTGTTCAATTACTCACTCAGTTCCATAACCTGTTTAGTAATGAATTTACTCAAAACCTTTTTCCTGTATGAAGCAAACAACTGCCTGGACTGATTATGTAGTTAAAACTGAAGTACTAGAGAGTGAGAATTCTATGAAGATTAATAAAATTATGTCCTCTCGTGGAAGAAAAGTAAGGTGGCAATTTCCTAAGATAAATCAAAACAAGGTACAGTTGTTGGCAAAAATAACAGATATGACTAATCACTGTCTTCTGCAAGTGTCAAAAAAGATAAGGCATTATATGTTCACTAACCATGATGAACTGAAAGCTGGCAGAGTTCAAGAAATTTAAGGTCACAAGAAACTATACATTCAAATGATTCTGACCTCAATTTCATCAGAACAAGGTTCAAATCCCAGATGTAAGTAAAATTATAATAGTGTTCCCCAACTGAATTATCTAACAAAGGTGAGTGGTACACATTGATTTTCATAATAAATATGGATGAGGGTACTTTTTTTTTAGAACCAACAATTTAGAAGGAGCTGCCAACCTAGAGCAACTTTCTTCAGCGATAAATATGATCCTCTTTAGAATTTACTTACTTAGACCACTTCCGACTGAAGGATTGCTGGGTCATGGCCTTAAAGCGCTAGGTCAAGTTAGCTACTAACCATTTTGGCCATGCTACACACCACAGACTATTTGAAAGCAACACCATAGAAAGTGCCTTTTTACAAGTTTTGCTGATGATACTAAACTACACGACTAGTGTCAACCAACTGTAATTAAACAGATCTGAACCAAAGAATCAGAGACGCATTTTAATCTGGATAAATGCAAAGTGAAAATTTAAAGCCACTGCATGTCAACACCACCATGCGATACAAGGTATTGCCAACTTAAAAACAAATCGGAAATTAAATAAAACAAGTTTATTGAGAAACATTCTGCAGTTCCAAATGAGGATATTTTGCCCCAGTACACAAGTATCAATATTTCGCAGTGCTTGTTCTGGAAAACTCCTTTGCAGTCACAATGGTCATAATTTGGAAGAGTCAAAATAACCAAAGTTGCAACAGACGTAAATCTTTTCCTGCTTTTGCCAACCCTCAATTTGTTCACCAACTTAATCAAAAGGTCAAGGAAATGCAATTGGCAAATTGCCAGGAAAGCTAGTGGCAACATGAGCAATTATTTTCTTCCACTGAAGAGAAACCTTTAAGGATTAGATTACTGAGGATTTGAAATCAAACCAACATAGTCGAACAGAAAGGTATAATTAGCTTCAAGTTATTAGTATTCTTTTGGAGATTGCTAGTGACATGAACAATTGAGAGATGCGAGATGCCCTCCTAAACTAATACAAGGGATCCCACTGCACATCAAGACCAATATTACTCAACTGATGGCATTATCCTAGGTTAGCATCCAATGTTCAAAGTGCTTATTTTTAATCCGACATCCAAGACAAAAGCCATAAACGACTCTGTACGTGTACAGTGTTGATTGCTATAAAGTAGAACTGCAGAAATGTGCATAACCATAAAATATTTCTTTACTTATCTTGGGGAAGAAATGTTCTGCTCACTATGTCATGATATTGTAAACACGTTATTTTTGAATATGATGTGACTAAGATAGCAATCAGAATAATTCTTCCCCATTATTCTCTGAATAATGTAAATTCTATATTTTGTTAAGATAATGCTACATAGTTCTTAAAGGATTGAAAATCCTTTTTTGGTCAATTTTGTGCTCAAGGTGAGAGGTACAAGTGCTGGGGAATGGATTATTCTCCATTCAGGCCCCCAGTATCAGCATCAAGGATGGTTACTTGCAATGTAAAGCTTCCACTGTTCTACCTCAATAATGTAACTCAGTTTCGACCTAACTTGAGTTTGTCTCCAAAAATAAAAAGTGGGTATGCTCAGTTTAGTCTACACAATGTCGATTATTGTCCTGGAGAAGATGTTACAAATTCGGATCTACCATAGGTTTGGTGGTGTCAATCGCTCCCTTAAGCAGTCTGAGCATCTTACTTTTATGGCAGTTGATTCACACTGCCCTATATCTACAAGTACAATATCATATCCCAGGGATATAACAGTAGCATCCACTTGTGATCTGGAATGGATCACTATGTCTTCCGTATGCATATTTCTTCAATCTCTCCAAAAGTGAACTGAGTTACCACTAGATGAGGTGAGGCTTGGTACAAATCATTATGCAGCTTTATTTCACAGTAAGGTGAACATACAGAGCAATAGATTGAACTGAATAAATCTGATTACACAGTGCAACTTATCTTCAGGTAATGATACAAAATCACACACATGCCATGCTACCCCACATCAGCCTTACTTGAGGTCTAACTGTTCCTCCAGCATTTTTGATTTTGAGCCTGCCTCAGCAAAGCACCCACACCTTTCCCAGCAAAACCTGGCTGCCCTCATGGCCTTCCTTTTTCAAAAAGTACCATTTTCTCAGGCTGTGTTCCACTCCTATCATATCTCTTTTCACAGACAGACGGAGGTGAAAGGTCTTTTGAATACATGGGTGCAAGGTATTTTTCGATTGTCCAGAGAAGTTGATGAATTGCTTATTTAGTCTCTGAGGAAAACAATTTTTATTTAGCATATTAATCATCCTGGTGCCTTTTTAAACTCATAAGAATGCACATTGCTTTTAAATAACTAGCATTAAAAATGATCAAAATATCCTGAGACTAAAGGTGAACAACCATGATGAATATCAAAAAAAATTAACTTTTGTGGAAAGGCTAAGGAGGTTGGACTTGCTTTCTTTGTAAAAGAAAACTTTGAGATGATCTAATTGAAGTTTTCAAGATTACAAATGTAATTTTAAAAAGTCATCCGAACAAATTCATGCCTATGGCAAAGAGTTCAAATATCAGGGGACACAAGGTTAAATATTAAGGAGTTAAAACTAAGAAGGGAAATCAGGCACAACACCAAGAGAGTGACACAGTTGTGGAATAAACAGGGAAGGCCACTGCAGCAGGTATAAACAGGTTCAAAAGGTATTTGAATGCATTTATGGAAAGAAATGGGATTGAAGGCAATGCTGAGAACTTGAGTAGTTGGGGTTGATGTACGAATAAAGGAATAGTTTGCTTAGACCTAATAGCCTTTTCCTGTTCCTAAAATTTCTTACACTCTCACACAGGAGGAAATGGACATTTAGATTAAGTAGCATGGTTCTGCAAACATCTACAGAACCAGACTCGAGCACCCTGGTCAGGAGAGAGGTGTGCACACATGTGTGTGTACGTAGAGATTAATAACAAACAAAAATTATCAAAGAGTAGGGTTATTTAAAATATAAAACCATGACTTCACAAGTACTAGTGTTGAAGGCAGTGAACTAACAATACTATAAAATAAAAACTAGCATTAGTTACCTGGTCTCAAATTTAAACTAGAATCTGATTACTTTATTGGGTCATCTGAATATTTTCCCTCCATAAATTGGAACATAGTAACATTTGAGAGAATACTTACCTCAAAACAAAACTCCAGTGTAATAGATCTGTAGCTGGGAGATGTGGACAATGTCTAGAAAGAAGCTCCAGTTCACTGAGAACTTAGAGTCAAAAAAGGCAAAAAGCAAACAATTGTTCATACACGGAGAGCACTGTATTTCCAAACATTGCCTCACACAAAAGTGTTTTGTCAAGCATTTTTTGGTTACAAGCATTATGATGGATTCATTTAAACCTACTGAAATGCATTATTCCATCACTTGCATGCGACTGACCATGATTTAAAAGGATCTTCTCCTTCAACAAACAAAAGATTTTCCAAAATGTATATTTTTGTAATGACAGTGTACCATTAAAGTTTACAGTATAGCAAGCACAGCATCATCTCTCCTGAAGAAACACAGTGTAAGGAATACTTTAAGGATAATCAGCTTGTAATAGATCTTGGCTACCCGTGAAACAGGAAGAACCACATATCAAAAAAAATGCTTTGCAGCAACTCCTGTCAAAGAAATAAATGTTAATTGCTAATTGAGAAGCTTTTCTGTAATTAGAGGTAATGATATAGTAGTGCTTGTCCCCATGATGCCAGATGTCTTGGCCACAACGAACATGACACTGTGTCCAAAGAACAGCAAATCACATTTTCTATTCTGTTTAGTTAGATCAGTTTGATGCTTATATGCACCATTTTTTTTGCATACATACTTTAAATAGGCCAACTTCAATTAATGTGACTGCTAAAACGTTCAATATCAGATAGAGTGTAAATACAAAGATCAGGTATTGTGTGCTAACTCTTTTTAATGTATAGAGATTATATAACATGCGGAGTGAGTCGGAGTGACTGCATTGCCTTTACATCAGATATAAATATTTATTATTTTAAACAAGCAGCCACGTGAGAGAAAGTCTTACTGTTCATTGGCAGAGACTTTTCCTGTCGGCAGACACTCTTACAGGCCTGATCTCCTCATTACCTAGTATTTCCATTCTCTTCCTAGTCATGTGATGCCGAGTAACGCAGCAAAAGGGCGACAAAGGACATGAAAAGCTTGGCTTGTGTCCAAAGACAGCACATGGAGTTTGGATGATGTTTCTGAACTGCTCTTGCTTTGCTCTCATGAAAAACAGAAGTCCCTCACTGATGGTTGATGTTATGAACAGATTAGAGAAGCTGGGAATGTTCTCCTTAGATCAGCGAAGGTTAAGGGAAGATTTAATAGAGGTGTTCAAAATTATGAAATGGTTTGATAGAGTTTATAAGGAGAAACTGGATCCATGGACAACAATCGGGGTTAATTTAAAATACATGGGAAAATGAATTGTGTCCATATTCAACATGAAATAAAGAAAGGTTAAAAAAAGTCACATATTCCTTGATGTATTTGCTTGAATATTGTGACTGCTTGGATTACAATTTGCTGGGCTCTGTATAATTGAACATATTTGTTCTTAAAAAAAGGATGTGTGTCTGGTACGCAGTTCAGTCTGACCCGAGTAACCTTGAACATGGGTTCAAGGGGGTAGTTAGCAGCAACGAGTACACAGAGACAGAAGCTCACACTAAAATAAAGGCAGTAATCTTACAATACTCAGCTTCACCTATTCTGAAGAAAAGAAGCATCGGGTGCTAGCCAAGGGTATTAAGGGATATGGAGCCAAGGCGGGTAGATGGAGTTACGATGCAGATCAGCCATGATATCATTGAATGGTGGAACAGGCTCGAGGGGCTGAATGACCTACTCCTGTTCCTAGGTTCCTAATTCTTTCATGTCATTTTAACATTTTGTTGTGACCATTTTGTATGTTCCACACTATTACCAGAGCAGTTGAGAAATATTTGTTTTAAATGTTACGTTTATATGTAATAAAAGGATCCACCCAATTGCCAAAAACATCACTGGGTCACATACTCATGACATCATGATGGATGGCTATTCTGTTCATCCTTACTCTCACACTGTGCCAACATCCCTTTAATAGATACATCCCTTTAACATGATACACTGTTTCATGATCACACTGGTAATTTTTTAAAGTCACTGCAGGAATCAAGTCATAAGGCAAGTCTGACTTGAAAATAACAGGTGCAAGAGAGGGGACTGACGCAGGAAGCAGAAGGGTGACTTCAAACACATGCAATTTAATTCTCACCACCTCACAGCATGTGGGCACCAACTACATACTTCCTGCTGCATAAGCACCACTGCAAACATTTCAATACAGGGCCTGGCTTTCCTGCCTGCTCCCAGACTGCATTTTACCTTCAAAGTAAAGCCAAGTGATTGTAATATTTCACAGGCATCAACACTTTATCAAGATCATACTCAATTAAAATAAAACATAACACAACTGTTGCTTCAGCAGTGATATTGCTGTGAGTGGTGGAAAGTGAGCTTTAACTGATAGCTTCAGTGTAGTAAAGTATGTAATTAAAAGTTTAGAGTGTTTAACTCCATAGGTATTAAACACTATGCGCAACAAATACTAACCGGTGGGTCACTCCCATATATTTTGTTTTAAGAACAGTGCCTTTAAAGAACCTTCGTATTTACATAGATCCTCTGTATATAATAAAGCGCATTAACTAGGCTGATGTAGGCTGAAGTGAAGCATTGTACAAAACGTAATTGAAAAACATGGAGATGGCAGCACATAGAGAATTTGTAGGTCAACTGAAGTGCAGTTGGTTTTTGCAAGAAGGTTCAATGGCTAATTTCTTTTCAAGCACTGCTAAATGATTGACAACTGATAGATGGTTAATGGAATAGGTTGGAAGGGTATCAGTTTGTGTTGACACAAAGTGGTTTTGGCTTTACATAAATGCACACTGTGTCACACAATTCATATGTGAAGGCACCCAAAGCAAGAAGTGTGTGATCACATCCAAAAGGTAGTCTTGCTGCATCTGGACTCTGCACCTATTATGCACACAAAGTGAACAGTGACACTGAATGCTAACTTTCGGTTTGCGGGCAGTCCAATGATGCGCACGTGCCGCACTCCTCGTAGCATAATTCAGGTTGGCCATTCTCGTCTGAACAGCTACTGATCCCAGGCTCATGGTATAACTTTACCCAAAGGGATGACTACAAGGACAAGCTTAAAGTGCAACAGATTTCCTTAACAATACTATCAATGATCAACAGCTGGAAGATGAACAAAGGAGAGGCTGGAACGGGGCTATGACTGAGACTAGTAAAGTGACAGGCTAATAGTACAACAAATTTTCTTTACAATGGTAACGTTGATTAGCAGCTGGGAAGTGAGCTAAAGAACGGCTGGAATGGCACAATCAGAGAAGTAAAAGGACTGGAATAATATTATCCAAACAGACCCGAATCTCCACTTTATATCTGTATGCTTCGACAGTGATATTCATTTCTTCTACATTATTGTTATCCTATGCTTTTTAAAAAATTCGTTCATGGGATGTGGGCGTCACTGGCGAGGCGAGCATTTATTGCCCATCCCTAATTGCCCTTGAGAAGGTGGTGGTGAGCTGCCTTCTTGAACCGCTGCAGTCCGCGTGGTGAAGGTTCTCCCACAGTGGTGTTAGGAAGGGAGTTCCAGGATTTTGACCCAGTGACGATGAAGGAACGGCGATATATTTCCAAGTCGGGATGGTGTGTGACTTGGAGGGGAACGTGCAGGTGGTATTGTTCCCATGTGCCTGCTGCCCTTCTAGGTGGTAGAGGTTGCGGGTTTGGGAGGTGCTGTCGAAGAAGCCTTGGTGAGTTGCTGCAGTGCATCCTGTGGATGGTTCACACTGCAGCCACTGTGCGCCGGTGGTGAAGGGAGTGAATGTTTAGTGTGGTGGATGGGGTGCCAATCAAGCGGGCTGCTTTGTCCTGGATGGTGTCAAGCTTCTTGAGTGTTGTTGGAGCTGCACTCATCCAGGCAAGTGGAGAGTATTCCATCACACTCCTGACTTGTGCCTTGTAGATGGTGGAAAGGCTTTGGGGAGTGAGGAGGTGAGTTACTCGCCACAGAATATCCAGCCTCTGACCTGCTCTTGTAGCCACAGTATTTATATGACTGGTCCAGTTAAATTTCTGGTCAATGGTGACCCCCAGGATGTTGATGGTGGGGGATTCGGCGATGGTAATGCCGCTGAATGTCAAGGGGAGGTGGTTAGACTCTCTCGTTGGAGATGGTCATTGCCTGGCACTTGTCTGGTGCGAATGTCACTTGCCACTTATGAGCCCAAGCCTGGATGTTGTCCAGGTCTTGTTGCATGCGGGCACGGACTGCTTCATTATCTGAGGGGTTGCAAATGGAACTGAACACTGTGCAATCATCAGCGAACATCCCCATTTCTGACCTTATGATGGAGGGATGGTCATTGATGAAGCAGCTGAAGATGGTTGGGCCTAGGACACTGCCCTGAGGAACTCCTGCAGCAATCTCCTGGGGCTGAGATAATTGGCCTCCAACAACCACTACCATCTTCCTTTGTGCTAGGTATGACTCCAGCCACTGGAGTGTTTTCCCCCTGATTCCCATTGACTTCAATTTTACTAGGGCTCCTTGGTGCCACACTCGGTCAAATGCTGCCTTGATGTCAAGGGCAGTCACTCTCACCTCACCTCTGGAATTCAGCTCTTTTGTCCATGTTTGGACCAAGGCTGTAATGAGGTCTGGAGCCGAGTGGTCCTGGCAGAACCCAAACTGAGCATCGGTGAGCATGTTATTGGTGAGTAAGTGCCGCTTGATAGCACTGTCGACGACACCTTCCATCACTTTGCTGATGATTGAGAGTAGACTGATGGGGCGGTAATTGGCCGGATTGGATTTGTCCTGCTTTTTGTGGACAGGACATACCCG
Organism: Heptranchias perlo; assembly: GCF_035084215.1. Classification (NCBI taxonomy): domain Eukaryota; kingdom Metazoa; phylum Chordata; class Chondrichthyes; order Hexanchiformes; family Hexanchidae; genus Heptranchias; species Heptranchias perlo. The sequence goes on along the minus strand of NC_090345.1, from coordinate 15,969,872 downwards.
GGTAATTTTCCACATTGTCGGGTAGATGCCAGTATTGTAGCTGCACTGGAACAGTTTGGCTAGAGGCGTGGCTAGTTCTGGAGCACAAGTTTTGCAATATATCTACTTTTACTATTTCCCACATCCATGTCTATGTACGAAAAACCTTTCCACATTGCTGTAGTTCTATGGCCGTTACTCAGTTTAACCATTATTGAGTACCAGGTGATGTTCAGCCCTTCCAAAATTGTAATGTCATAGATTTTTAGCAGTGACTACCATGACTACCATCTTGCATCCGGGATTCTTACAGCCAGAAGAGAGAAAGGAGGATCTTCCATCCCATCAAGTCGGGGCTGGACTCAAACCTGAGGCCCAGAGGTGAATGGCCAGGATGCTCATACCCTGTGCACCCTATCATGCCCTCGTGGTAATTAAGTAATGAAGACAAGCCCTGGGCAACAGCAGAACAAATTCATGTCACATTTAAATTGGGCTGAAAGTGGTTCTGGAATATGGTGGAGCCAGTGGTGTTCTGAATTTGCCCTATTTACACTGCTGGGCACTTAATTCGGAGCAGTGGTCACCAATGTGAACACCACACTGCTGAGAAACAGTCTGTAGCCAGCATTAAATGGTGGCCTCAGCATCCATTGAGCACTTCCATCAAGGGCAGGTTTGTCCCAGGGGCAGGGAGCAAAACCATCTCCCAAAGTGTAGTACTGTGTCCCAGTAGATATTTGTTTTACCACAAACAAAGAATGAGGCATTGCTCAAGAAGCAAATCATTTCTAAACTCTGCACAATGTTGAAGTTCAATAGGACAATGATTTTACTCGATGGATCAGTAATAGTAAGTACATCTTACATATATTATACGTACATTCTCAGCCTCCCTCAAATATTAAGCCTGAATTTAAACATAACTGACATAATACTGGTTAATCTGAAGGGGAAATTTGATTTTTAAAGATATGTGAAAAAATAAGTGTGCTGCATTTTTAAATTCACCTCATTTTCAGTGTGGACCAACACCACTGCACGAAGATTACTACAAGCATGAGGACACAATAAGGCAATTAAACACCAATGATTAGCTGATATGGTGAACACATCGTGACATGCAGCAAGCACAATTACGGGAAGCAATAACCTTTTGCAAGCCTGAAGAGCAAACACACCACAAGCTAATCATACCTTTCATCTCAGAATTGGACCTTAACAAGCACTCCTGGCTATAGCACCTAGACAGAGCTCTTGATCACAGGCCAGGACTGATTGTGAATGCTGATGTGGAGATACAGAATTTTTTTTTCCCCTCAGAATGTTCAATTTGTTCTGTCACATCAGTGTATATTGTGTAGGAAGGATAGAAACTGAAAATGAATGCATTCTTAAAATAGAAAAGGATACTTCTCTGCAACATTGAAAAAATCTGGTTAATTTTATGATGTACAAATTTAGCAAATATTTAGCTTGACTACTCATTTTACTCTGAACTGCCACAATCTTTCTTGTCCTCTATACTTTGCACAGAATAGCATACAGACAGGATACCCATTTGTTCAGCCGGTTTTATAGATTCTACAAAACATGAGTGCAGGAAAATATACACAATGAATGCAACTACACAGAAATCCATAAGTCTTCAATAGGCATGTAAACAGTAAACGGGTAGTAAGAGGAGGGGTGGGGCCGATTAGGGACCATAAAGGAGATCTACTCATGGAGGCAAAAGGGATGGCCAAGGTACTAAATGAGTACTTTGCATCTGTCTTTACCAAGGAAGAAGATGCTGCCAGAGTCTCAGTAAAGGAAGATATAATTGAGATACTGGATGGGCTAAAAATTAATAAAGAGGTACTTGAAAGGCTAGCTGTTCTTAAAGTAGATATGATGTGGAGATGCCGGTGATGGACTGGGGTTGACAATTGTAAAGAATTTTACAACACCAAGTTATAGTCCAGCAATTTTATTTTAAATTCACAAGCTTTCAGAGGCTTCCTCCTTCCTCAGGTGAACGATGTTGGAAAACATTGTTGTTTTCAACAACATTCACCTGAGGAAGGAGGAAGCCTCCGAAAGCTTGTGAATTTAAAATAAAATTGCTGGACTATAACTTGGTGTTGTAAAATTCTTTACAATTAAAGTAGATAAGTCACCATGTCCGGATGGGATGCATCCTAGGTTGCTGAGGGAAGTAAGGGTGGAAATCGCGGAGATACTGGCCATAATTTTCCAGACATCCGTAGATATGGGGGTGGTGCCAGGGGACTGGAGAATTGCAAATGTTACACCCTTGTTCAAAAAAGGGTATAAGGATAGACCCAGCAACTATAGGCCAGTCAGTTTAACCTCGGCGGTGGGGAAACTTTTAGAAACGATAATCCGGGACAGAATTAACAGTTACTTGGATGAGTGTGGATTAATTAGGGAAAGCCAGCACGGATTTGTTAAAGGCAAATCATGTTTAACTAATCTGATAGAGATTTTTGATGAGGTAACAGAGAGGGTAGATGAGGGCAATGCAGCTGATGTGGTGTATATGGACTTTCAAAAGGTGTTTGGATAAAGTGCCACATGGTAAGCTTATTATTAAGATTGCGGCCCATGGAATAAAGGGGGCAGTAGCAACATGGATACAGAATTGGCTAAGTGACAGGAAACAGAGAGTAGTTGTGAACGGTTGTTTTTCGGACTGGAGGGAGGTGTACAGTGGTGTTCCCCAGGGGTTGGTGCTGGGACCACTGCTTTTCTTGATATATATTAATGACTTGAACTTGGGTGTACAGGGCACAATTTCAAAATTTGCAGATGACACAAAACTTGGAAGAGTAATAAACAGTGAGGAGGATAGTGACAAACTTCAAGAGGATATAGACAGGCTGGTGGCATGGGAGGAAGGGCGGCAGATGAAATTTAACGTAGAAAAATGCGAAGTGATACATTCCGGTAGGAAGAACGAGGAGAGGCAATATAAACTGAAGGGCACAACAGAGAGATAAGAACATAAGAAATAGGAGCAGGAGTAGGCCAAGCGGCCCCTCGAGCCTGCTCCGCCATTCAATAAGATCATGGCTGATCTGATCTGGGGGTATATGTGCACAAATCGTTAAAGGTAGCAGGGCAGGTTGAGAAAGCAGTTAAAAAAGCATACGTGATCCTGGGCTTTATTAATAGAGACATAGAGTACAAAAGTATGGAAGTCATGACGAACCTTCATAAAAACCCCGGTTTAGCCACAACTGGAGTATTGTGTCCAGTTCTGGGCACCACACTCTAGGAAGGATGTGAAGGCCTTAGAGAGGGTGCAAAGGAGATTTACTAGAATGATTCCAGGGATGAGGGACTTTAGTTACTTGGATAGACTGGAGAAGCTGGGGTTGTCCTCCTTGGAACAGAGATGGTTGCGAGGAGATTTGACAGAGGTTTTCAAAATCATGAAGGGTCTAGACAGAGTAGATAGAGAGAACCTGTTTCCATTGGCAGAAGGGTCAAGAACCTGAGGATGTAGATTTAAAGTGACTGGCAAAAAAACCAAAGGTAACCTGAGGAAAACTTTTTTTTTACACACAGCAAGTGGTTAGGATCTGGAATGCACTGCCCGAGGGGGTTGGTGGAGGCAGATTCAATCGTGGCCTTCAAAAGGGGACTGGATAAGTAAATGAAAGGAAAAAATGTGCAGGGCTACGGGGATAGGGCGGGGGAGTGGGACTAGCTGGATTGCTCTTGCATACAGCTGGTGCGGACTTGAAGGGCCAAAAGGCCTCCTTCCGTGCTGTAATCTTTCTATGATTCTATTTCAATGTTATCTAAGCAGTGGTGGGAAAATCATTCAGGGATTTGTAGTGCTGCTTATTCTAATTCTGGATTGCACCATCTTGGTTTTTTAAAAAAAAACGCTGATGCAGAGGTTAGGAATCATGAGTTACGGCAATGTGTACAAGACTAGAGTCTGCGCACAGGTCCCAGGGACAAATAAGATGGGGATGAAGAAAGAGGATGGCGATGAATTTATGTTCAAACTTCAAATTGCTGGCTCCCTCCCTGCTACAAATTCATGTGTTCTACCCCTTTGGAACAGCAGTCAACCAGTTTTCAAGACCCTCATCAAAAGAGTCTCCCTTCATATTTTTTCCCCACTGTGTTTCATTCAATTTTGCTGCCTCTCTACTGTTTATCCGCCATGAAAACTAGCATTGGCCATAACACTCCAGGTTTTTGAGAAACATACCTCACAGAAAAGCTAATCTGAAAAGAAAACAGAAAATCCTGGAAATGTACAGCAGCTCAATCAGAATCTAAAGAAGGAGAAGGACAGGTTATTGTTTCGGATGAAACATTTACTTTTTTCTTTCAGATAATGATTGACTTGCTATGCATTCCCAGCATTCTCTATTTGTATTCTAAATGCAATTGTACCTTTGGGGCGGGGAGGGGGGGGGGGGGAAAGAGAGGAAAGGACGTCTTCCTGGGAAGGTGTCATTTTAAAGCAACTGGCTTAACAGGAAACTTTGATTTCATATTATCTATGTTCAGAAGATCACAAGATGGGTTAGGATGAAGAAGACTCTTTGGTCAATTTGATCTCATTCTTCCTGATACCAACTCTACAGTTTAGTCAGGGTACAACTAACTACAGATTCAGTATGCTGTGTCTGTACTTTTAGTTCACAGGCACACATGCATATATGAATACCAGGCAATATAAGCTAAATCTCACAATGATGCTAAAGTCCAAGATGGCCTGATCCCTGCCATATAACTGACAAGTAATGGTAAGTCTTTGGTTGATTTTCATAAGTAATCTGTTTAAGTACACTTAACGTTGTGCTTCACAAACAGAATTATCGTGAAATTCAGCAGATGATGCCAGGGGGAAGATATTAGATGCTCAATGATTGTACATTTAACCCTTTAAATGCACGCTGACCATTAGAACAAAAAAAAGTCAGGTTTTTTGGCCTCAACAAGTTTTCATTATGTAACACCTTTAAAAGTAAGTGAGCCTCCCAAGATAGTTCACATAGGACAGGCACGGAGCAGGAAGTCCAGCTCCAATGCAAATAAGCAGGAAGCACACAAGGAAGTCACAAACTCGAACTAGTCTGATGATTCTACAGTCACTGGTCAAAATACAGGATGTAGGATACCAGATTAGATTGGGATTGTGAAGTTCTATTCAATTTAGCTCTTGGAAGCAGAAAGAAACTTTGCAAAACTTTTCCTTGGGGGATTAACCAGGTTTGAGTACAGTCCATGAGAGAGTGGATTATACATGATCTGGAGAAGGAATTAACTTGATAGGCTTTGCTCTAAGTTTACAGTCATATCTTGAAGCTGTACCTCTATAGGAAGGGATCTCTCACCGATGGAACAGGAGCATTTCCCCAAATATTTCCATTCCTTTTTTTGATCGGTTGGACTATAATATATATAAAAAATATAATATATTATGTATATACATAGTTGGGTATATAAACAATCAATAAATCAAACTTTCAAATACAATCCAGTTAGATGGAGTAGGTCTAGATAGACATAAAGAGTTGTATGCGCTACAATAGGCCAAGAGCAAAATTGGAGCTTACTTTTCATTGCATATTACATGTGGATTCAGCAACTTTGAAATTAACAGGGAGACACATTTGGGTAGAAGTAAGTTTTCATAATTCCACACCTAGTAAAAGAATCTAACTAACAGAAAGACAATTTTAACACTTCTATCGATTTTCTCATCTTCATTGTGCTGTAGAAATATGATTACTTCTGACCTGCCAGTTCGGGAATTTCAATAATCCTGTAACTAAATTTAGGCAAGTTGTAAGATCTGTCATGGCAATTACACAAAGAAAAAAGTTTGTTAACAACTTTGATGATCAAAGCATTGCAATGGGAAATGCTCTTACCTAATCCACCATTTTACCCTCTAAATACACACTTTCCTGAACAGGTTCCATTTATTTTTATGTTGCTTTTCCAGAAATAGGAAAACAAGGCTTTTATGTTGGATTGTTTTACGATGATAATAGTAACAATAATAGCATCAGCAATAAAACAAACTTAGATGAGATGGATGCAGTAATTGTATCAATTAAATATATGATTAAAACCAAGATTAACTGAGATTAAAATATTTAATCATGAGATTAATCGCAATAAATTTTTCAAAGTCACTTAACAGCCTTAATATTCTATGTAAATAGTTACCTGCCACAATGCAATTGCAGCCTCTCACTACTTGTGGCACAGTGGTGCAAGTCGCGCACTCCCCCATCCCCTACCATTGACTACCATTTTGTTTTCCCCCGGATTTTTTTCTCCCAGGTGCTAAAAGTCCAATTTTCAGACTTTCTTCCCAATAAATGGAGCACCTGGGATCCCGTTGCCTGTTTGTAGGCCTCCACCACCATTTCCAGCTATCTGATTCTGGGCTGGGGACAAACTGAATTCCACCCACCCATTCTGGCCTGAAGTCTATCACCTCAAATCTCGCCAGCCCACATTGCAACCTGTAATCTCTGAGCCCTATGATCTCTTGGCTTCCTGACCCCACTGTGATCTCTGAGCCCGTACTACTCTACTTAGCTGGACCCCTTCTTCTTCTGGGAAGTTTCCACCCAGCAATCTTTCTTCATGGTGTACTAGGCCATTGTTGCAAATTCAGATCTATCTTAAGATATTTTCGAGTTTAGTGGCACAAGTTAGTGCTGTGAGTAGTCCCTGCATCTTACGTTCATGAGTGCACCAGGGTTTTGAAAATTGACTTTTTCCCTCACCATTATTAAAGCTTAGAATATACAGCAAGGCGGTACACAAAATTCAACTATTGGAGGTAGATATCTTGTATTGAGCTATGGGTGGGGGAGCAATCCTGCACTTTGGTAAAAATGGAGGTAGTGCTGGGCTTTGGTAGCACTGGAAAATTGTATGGGGTGGTGGGTTGGGTGGGGGGAGGCTGCGGCAGAATTAAGGTGCGAGCCTGGAGTTAAATAATGCGCCTGTGGGGCTCCTGAAGTTTGGTAGGAAGAGGAGAGTCCTTTGGCTTGGTATTATTGTGGAAAGGGATTCTAGGGTTTAATGCAATCAGTGGTGGAATGTAAGGTTTAATGTATTGGCAGATTTCTGGGGGGTGATTTTAAACCCCAAGAACGGGTGGGAGTTGAAAATAGTTGTTTTTTGGGTCGCGACCGCAACCCGGCTTTATTTCCGGGTTTAACGTCGGCACATAAAAGCACAGGCTTCCCACTGGGAATACAAAGTCTGAAAATTTAGCGGTTGCGACCCGAAAAAACAACTATTTTCAATTCCCACCTGCCCCCAACCCAACCGTTCTTGGGGTTTAAAATCACCCCCCTGGTGTCTGGTTTGTGACATTTGAAGGGATTTCTGCGAACACTGAATTTGATATTTTATGATTGGTTTCTGGATGTGTATCTCCATGCCTGTCTATTGCTCTGTATTTGTTGTTCTGTGTCTGTAAGATAATGTAAATATTCTAATCACAAATGATCAACAAAACACAGGTGGTAATTAGGGTTTTCCTGCTTTCAAAATTCAACTCATTTTTTTGTATTTGAAAGAAACTAACTCAAATTTGGAAGAGGAGAAACTCTCTCAAATTATAGAAGTTTATAGAACACAAAAGTTACAACAGGGGTGTGTGTAATCACTATAGTTTGTTATTTTTTATAGATTTAAAAAAAAACACATTGGGTCATAATTTGCTGTAGCAGGGCATCTGCCATTAGTTAGATTTGCCCTTGCATGTTTAGGTTTTTAAATTTTGTATGTGGCAATTTTCTGAAAGTGCGAGCTGATAACGTTCGCAGCGAGGGAAACAGGGCATTTGGATCCTGAATGAACAAGGCAAGCAAATGTGTATCTTCTTAACCAATCCGATTGAAGGATTGTGAAATTAACAGCAGAGGGAATGAGAAGGAAGTGTAAGTTGGAATGGGTAAATTCAATGTCAAATCAGGTACAGAAAGAGAAAGAGAGAGAGGAAAAGAAAGATTGGATTGAGAGAGAGGGAGAAAAAAAGTGACAGAAAGGAAAAAGTTAAAATCTCTAACAATTAAAACCTGAAGGAATGAGACACACCTGTAATAATTAATTTTCAGTGCCAGAGATGTTGACTGGCAGTAATTAACACTTATCACATTGTTAAATGGGTACTTAGACTGAAATAAGACTTAACTTTCTGTGACGAGTTTAGTTTGTATCTACGGTGCAAATACACCAACTTCACGCCGTTCAATGCATTTCAATGGTGAGGCAGACAGCGAGATGCCGTTTTCGCAACGCTAATGGTGGAGCGGCGCATCTCCGACAGCAACTTTTGGAGATCCACGTTTAACCAAGAATGAAGCTTTTGATATTTGTCCTCGGGGTTTTCTTCAAATAATTTTGTAAACAACTGATCAGAAAGTACTAGAATTTGAAAAGAAAATTCCTGCAGTTCATCTGACTAAATATTTAAGATGATTTAAGGTGATTGGCAGAAGAACCAAAGGCAACAGGAGGAAAAACTTTTTTTATGCAGGTAGTAAGTAGTTATGATCTAGAATGGGCTGCCTGAAAGGGTGGTGGATGCAGATTCAATCATGGCTTTCAAAAAGGAATTGGATAAATATTTGAAGGGAAAAAGTTGCAGGGCTACAGGAAAAGAGTGGGGGAATGGGACTAACTGGATTGCTCTTATAAAGAGCCGGCACGGGCTCAATGGGCCTGTGCTGTAACGATTCTGCAATTCTATAAACGCTACAGATGCATACACTACACATGCTCAGACCACAAAGTCATAGGTCTGGCCAAAAACATGAAATGCAAACTCAAGTTTTGGTAAGAGTCTAAAGCCTTCAAGTGAAACATTTAATGAAGTAGTTAAAAGACAATTTAAAGGATAAATGAAACCCTGTTACTATGAAATATGCAATTATTTGAATTAATTTTGTTAAAAACCATATTTAAGACATTAGCAATTTCAGTTACTGAGAAAAACAGGATGACATTTTTTCAGAAAGCATTTTGAACGATTTGGAAGGGAAAAAGTAAAACCGTGTGACAGATAATGATTACATTTAACATTAGAATTCCCATTACAGCTCCAACTAATAGCGATATGGGCAAGAGCCAAAGGTTTAAGTGTCAACATTTTAACATCAGAATTCTCATTAAAAATGTTCACACAGCATGTTGTGATGTAAAATAGTGACATAGGAAGTACATGCTATATGCAGGATTGTTTAATAGAGAAAATATATATAAAAATATAAATCAAAAGAATACCAACAGATATCCATGGGTTCACAAAATATCAGATAAGAATGAATGACAGACTATAATTAGAATGCATCAAAACACAAGGTGCTTTGTGGAGCCAAAACACAGTTTGAATCCACACTAAGTAAAGGAAAATAGAACGGTTCAATGATCTGGAACATTATACCCTGCAAGAATGCAAAAGAAAATGCTGCTGCTTCTTGGAACAGCGGAAGATGATGAATGATCTGTGACATGTGAAGAAGTAAAATTGTGCTACAATTATCAAAAATTGCTGCTACATTTTGACTAAACAGCAATTATAGGAATTGAATGGAAGAATTAAATGTGTTGGAAGCTCAAGAGTGAAGCATCAAGCTGTGCCTTTAATGTCAGAGCCCAGGTAAATGGCAAATCCCAGCCACCATGTATGATCTTCTTAAGGAAAACAGATTACTGAAAACACTGATGCAGCTCTCGCTCAAGAGCTCTTAAACGCTGACACCCTTTTAGTCTTCATCAACCGCAACTACGATATTTTACCTCATGAAAGCAGGAAGAAAATGTAAAATATTGATTTATGTCACTTTGACTTTCTTGTGGAGATCTTGATCTGAAAGTAAAATTGCACGAGTAGCTACAAATATAAGCTTTTAGCAGCAACTCTACAGATATAAAGGACATAAAAGTACACTGTGTAAGGCAGTCACAGTTAAATAAAGACTTCAATGACTACAAAGCAGACACTAGCTTCGGTAGAGGTCCTTTGCTGTGTAAAATATTTTAATTGTATTATTTGGAAGAAAAGTAAAGGCTCATTCGTATTCCATTGATGGAACTTAGCAGATTTCTCCTAAGTTTGCTTTTGACAGTTCCGTTCACATAGACAGCTCCAAAATCTGATCTGAACTCAGATTCATTTGGTGGCGATATCATGACATTACGACCCATGCTGCATATAAACAGTTCACTTGATTTTGTTACCGTTAAAATTATTTCAAATTTGTCTCCCAGGAAAGACAGTCGAGTGGAGATTGATTTCTTTTTAAATAGTTAACTTTTTTTTCTGCTTGGTGCTAGTAAACTTGCGCTTTGGAACCTGAACTGTAGAAGGCCTTGTTTACACTATGGTCTCGGATCTACAGTTCAGCTTTCAAACCACCAGGTGTTTGGGTTGGTCACTCAGGTGTAGAGACCAATTCCATTTACTGTCGACCCTGTTTATGCATCAACTCTAGCATCGCTAAAGATGGTGGGTGAGATGCTGTGTGAATACACCCCAAAATAAACATGCTACAATTCTTTGGTGTGGGCAGAGTGAAGTTAATTGTCCACATGGCATTATGGGGTCATGCTGTTGTGCAGAATACGATTGTAATGCACCTTTAGCAAAAGTATCACTTTCCAATTCCATTTAACACACATTAACAAAAGATATGTGTGTACAACACTCATCCCACTGTCCTTCTGAACTCCATCTACGTATACTCCAAAATTGTGCTACCCATATTCTGTTCTACATTAAGTACACTCATCCATTACCCTTGTCCTTAACAATCACCACTGACTTCTAGACCGCCAGTACACTGAATATCGAAATCCTCATTCTAAAATTCCCTCCATGGCTTTGCCCCCACCCTACCTCTGCAACCACTTCAAGCCCAATGGCCTCGGACATGCCCTTTGTTCTTCCAATTCTGGCCCCCATGTCTCACCACCTCTGCTACATTGCTTCAGATGTCTCAGCCCTACACTCAATCTCTCTCCCTAAATCCCTCTACCTTTCTACTCTTCTCCCAACTTTGAAAACGTATATCACCCACCGTACCATCAGTCACCTCCCCTAGCTCTTCCCGTACTGCTTGGAGCTTGTTCCACCTCTGAAGTGGCTTAGGACATTTACAACATTAAAGATAATATATAAATACAATTTGTTGATGATGTGTTTATTAGCATTAGAACCATGTACAGCTGGCTGGAGCTTTCCAACAGTGAATGTCCAAATGATTAACTCAAAGCGGGAGGGAGGGAAGAGAGGAAAGGGGGAAGAAAGCACTTGCATTTATATAACGTCTTTCATGACCTCACGACGTCTCAGAGCGCTTCATTGCCAATGAAGTACATTTGAAAGGTATTGTAAGTAATACTTTACATTCATCACTCTTGAGGTCTTATTATTCCACTGCTCCGTACATTATCTATCTGAATAATTCAGAGAAATTGGGTCAAACCCCATTTTACTCTTTAGAACTGCTGGATGATTCAACAAAGAGTTAACTAGTCCCTTTAAGGATTTGGAAATTCACTTGAAAGCAAGGGTTAACTCACCCTTGACATTACCGTTGGACATTTGGACAGTAAAAATGCACAACCGCAAAGTACAATCAGTTTAAACTGGACACTTAAACATCAGTTTAAAATTGCAAAAGTAGCAAAGCATAGAAAGATCAACAAGCTGCGGTTTTCAATAACAACTGATAGGCATGAAAGACAGAAGCTTTCGTCACCTTCCAGAATCTCGATGCTCGTAAAAAATGCAAAGGACAAACAACTGATAAGGCACCTGGCTTCACATAGAGATGATGATTCAATGGATTCACACGGTTCTTGAGTGGTCCAACCAACCATCCATCTTAATGCTACATAAGAACATATGAAATAGGAACAGGAGTAGGCCATACGGCCTCTCGAGCCTGCTTCTCCATTCAATAAGATCATGGCTGATCTTCGGCGTCAACTCCACTTTCCCACCCGATCCCCATATCCCTTAGAGTCCAAAAATCTAACTATCTCTGCCTTGAATATACTCAATGACTCAGTATCCACAGCCCTCTGGGGTAGAGAATTTCAAAGATTCACAACCCTCTTAGTGAAGAAATTTGTCCTCATTTCAGTACTAAATGGCCAACCACTTATCCTGAGAGTATGCCCCCTAGTTCTAGACTCGCCAGCCAGGGTTAACAACCTCTCAGCATCTACCCTATCAAGCCCCCTCAGAATCTTATATTATTTCAATGATACCACCTCTCATTCTTCTAAACGCCAGAGAGTATAGGTCCATTCTACTTAATCTCTCCTCATAGGACAATCCTCTAATGCCAGGAATCAATCTAATGAACCTTTGTTGCACGCCTCCAAGGTAAGTATATCCTTCCTTAGATAAAGAGACCAAAACTGTACACAGTACTCCAGATGTGGTCTCACCAAAGCCCTGTACAATTGTAGCAAGACTTCCTTACTTTTGTACTCCAACCCCATTGCAATAAAGGCAGACATAACATTTGCCTTCCTAATTGCTTGCTGTACCTGCATGTTAACTTTGTGTTTCTTGTAGGAGGACACCCAGAACTCTCTGGACACCAACATTTAATAGTTTTTCACCATTTAAAAAATATTCTGTTTTTCTATTCTTCCTACCAAAGTGAAAAACTTCACATTTCCCCACATTATACTCCATATGCCACCTTCCTGCCCACTCACTTAACCTGACTATACCCTTCTGCAGACTCTTTGTGTCCTCCTCACAGCTTACTTAGCTTTGTATAGTCAACAAACTTGGATACATTACACTCGGTCCCTTCATTTAAGTCATTAATATAGATTGTAAATAGCTGATTCCCAAGCACTGATCCTTGCGGTACTCCACTAGTTTCAGCCTGCCAACCTGAAAATGATCCGTTTATCCCTACTCGCTGTTTTCATTCTGTTAACCAATCCTTTATCCATGCTAATATATTACACCCAACCCCATGATCCCTTATCTTGCATAACAACCTTTTATGTGGCATCTTATCGAATGGCTTTTGAAAATCCAAATATACTACATCTACTGGTTCCCCTTTATCTACCCTGCTAGTTACATCCTCAAAAAACTCTAATAAATTTGTCACTGGGTGAGGGGCCAAACTGGGCCTTCTCATAACATGAAGCACACTCTATCAGCTTAAAAAACATACAAAGATAGGACATTGTAGAAACTCCAACAGTCAACAGTTGCAGGAGCAACAGTTGAATAATTACTGCAGTATGAGCTCCTCCAACAATGAACACTCTGACACTTTGCTTCTACACTTTGACAAAAAGACAAACCTTGATGAGAAGCCACAGAACTTCGATACTTTACTACTGAACTGGAACGAAGAGGCAAACTTTGGTGAGACAAAGAACCCTGACAGATCATTCGACACATCACCTATTACCGCAGCATTCAACACCCTTTGTCCAGATCGGGATGGCTGGCTTGATGCTTTATAAAGTTTGTATGTGCTACTTGTTCGCTGTGCTTCATGCTTGCTTATGTACTCCTTTTTAAATCATTAAATAAAGTACATTGCGAACCACCACTTGTATTATCGGGTAGAGTAATCCATGTTTTGACTGAGTTGTTTCATGCTACGTGCTCTTTTTGACTTATTAAATAATCACTTTGATTAATGAAACTAACATGTCAGGGTGGCTTTCTTTGAACTATTGTCTAGGTCCATGAATCTCTGGGAAAGACCCAAATTTCCTACACTACTCAAGATAGATGTAAAAGATCCCATGGGCACTATTTTGAAGAGGAGCAAGGGACGTTCTCCCAGAGTCCTGGCCAACATTTATCTCTCAACCTACATAACAAAAATTAATTATTTGGTCATTTATCTCATTGCTGCGTGTGGGACCTTGCTATGTGCAAATTGGCTGCCAGGTTTGCCTACATTATAACAGTGACTACATTTCAAAAATAATTACTTTATTTGCTGTGAAACACTTTGGGACGTTTTCAGGTCATGAAAGGCGTTATATAAATGCAAGTTCTTTCTTTCTTCAACTACGATTATATCACTATTATTAGTTTTTCCAGAATCTATTTTCATTTAACTAATCTACCTCAAGCTCTGGGCTTTATGCGTCATTCTTTGACCTGTGATTGAAATGACTCCTGTTTCATCTGACATTGGGAGCTGTGGGTCCAGCTGCACGCACGGAAAGAAGGAGCAAACCATGCCATATGACATCAAAGATCTAATGGACGACTAGTTAAGCATTACACCTTTGACACTGGGTCAGTTGCCCAAGGGTATTTGTAGCATTTATTTCTTTTTTCCCCATTTTTCTCCTCCTTTCCTCTTGAAGGTGCTGACTCTCGCTGGACTGGGTTCCACGGGCACTGGCAACTCTCCAGTATCTCACGCCAATGCCCATTCTTCACGCGAGCCTCGGCAGTAAGCATTGGCAGGCTCTTCGACAGTTTGCGAAGGGTGACATTACAGCCGTGCCCCATTCTGTTCTCATCTGATGTCCTTACACACACACACACAATTCCAGCAGAGGTCAATGAGATAATTATGGGGAGTGGGACACAGGCTGATTTTTCTCCTCCCCAGCCCAGGGCATATAGAGCATTTCACAATAAAACAATGGGCTAGAATAAAGTTTTACACACACATACATTAGAACATTTTAGTTGTACAGGCCTCTGAATGGTTATCATATTATCTCAGTTGTAATTGCTTCCGACTTGCCTGATGCTAAAAAGACAACATCCCTGATGTTTTCTGCTGTTGCGAGTCACTGAAACCTATGTCTTTGAATAGGGGCATATGGTGCTTAAAAGATAGGAGAATTTTGCAGTCAGTGGTTGGAAGCTAATTTCCTCCAATACTATATGTCAGATCAATTTGAGCACGGTTATAGGGTACAAGTCACCGGCAGGCAAATAAACAGTGGCACACTGCCTCTTCCAATTACCAACAACAGTCTGATGACCTGTCCAGGACCAGGGTTTTATAATGTTACCGTCCACATTGATAAAATCACACTGAAAAGGTTGAAACATCGCAATTGTGATTAAATATCAGGATGTTGATCTGCATATTTCTGGCAATTTATCATCCAGTGGCCACACATCTAGATTAATATCTTCAGTACAGGTTTGCTACTAATGCGATAGGATTGGTACCAAGCTCCCATTCTATTTGGCAATAATGGTCAGCTTATTGATTAAATTAAAGACAAAAGCAAACAGCAGCTCAGACATTACAATCCATCATTACAAATAGTACAAATAAAATATTAATGAAAAATTTGCATCTGAACTATCAAACTGTCAAAACACATTCAACAGCTATTGTTTTCATATCATTAACGTTTACATTTTGTTTCCGAACTGCTAAGTAAATTTGAAATCTGGCAATTTAAAGGGCAGCCTCACTCTTAGCTGAAAAGTAAAGTAGCCACTCTCCCTCTCCCTTAACACCAGAAAGCCGAGGGGAGGTATTTATATTGTTACATGTTTCTACGGGCTGCTATCAGACCAATGTTGGTGCCCCTCATGATCGAGCAGCCGGCCAGAGAGGGATCACTTGTTGAGCACAGCTGAAATTGGCCACCTTCTCATCTTTGGCATTGAATTGCACTGCTGAACAGTACTAAGCCCTACGACAGTAGGAGCACCACCTGGGAGTGGGAAAGATGTTTACTTGTCAACAGCAGCCGGTTGGAGTGGGTCTGATCCAATTCATTATCCAAGCAGATCTCCTCCAGTTAAAGACTTGACATGGGGGCTCTCCAGAGGCTGCTTTCACAGCTGCAGTAAAAGTAAACAGCTTGTCTCGGGGAGGAAATAGATTTAAGGATCTTTTATAACAGACGTGGAAGGGGACAGAAAGCACATGGCCATTTATGCAGGTACTTATTGAATAGACTTGTAGATGCAAAATTGTTCAAAGCAAACTAACTTTCTAATAAGTAAACCATGTACTACATTGTACTAATCTTTTTTAAAAAGTAGTTACCTACAAGAATAATTATTTTAAAGTCACACAAGGTTAGTTTCATCCTTTTCCTAGTGTTGTATATTATGGTATACTGTATGCACCTGTACAATAAACAAGCCATTTCACTGATCTCTCGCATGCCAAATACAATAATGGTAGCCCAGAAGTCACATCTGTAAAAGTCCACTTCAAGCCCACTGCACCCTCAACCCAAAGCATCTAACTCTACATTCATTTTTGCAGCAGTCTTCGATATGGTTTCAAAACAAAGAAGTGTCCATCACCAGTTTCATAAAGCGCTGCAGGAACCAGAGCAATGAAACCAGGAAACAGCTGCTGTCCAATTTTCAACACTCATATTCTCTGTGTAATCACCTGTCTTTGACAGGCGCGTATTTGCTGCTTCAGGTATACACAAGGCTTCAGCCTTTTCACTCCTGGATTTGTAATAAACAAGCTTCCAAAGTAGATTTTGCCAGCGAGGAGGATCAAAGTAGTAGTTATGGTGGCACAAGCTACCAAGAAATAAAATATCAAGTTGTTAATGTGTATGGGTGGGATAACACTGAAATTTGGCTTTATTCCATTTTGTATAAATGACATTTATGCAATGCTTGCTTTCTGATAGGAAAATACAAGTAAAACTCACCAACATAATGAATGACCTGCCTTTGCTTGTAAGGATATACAAAGTAACTGATGTGCAGTGCACACAAACTTACCTAAAAAAAATCCGAGCAGACTAATATCTTCCTTCACATTTCTATTGCCTCTCTCACATACATAGAGAAGAGTTCACGACATTAAACAGTCTGTGTCATAGCATACTACGCTTTTAGCTCGAGTGCAAAATGGCTGCTGTGCTTGCCTACAATTAATTGTATGTGAAGCCCTGTAGGGAGCTTCTGGGAGGCATGATAAGGTGCTATACAAGTACAAGTCTATTTTTAAAAATCACTACACAAACTTGTAGAAATCAGGAATGGGATCTTATCTCACACCACTCTGTGGTGTGTCCTGCAATGATGCTTTGACATGCAGCACCATCCCACACACTTTGTTTCTACGTCTCTACTGGTAATCAAGCATTTTTGATTTAAAAAATCAGTCATAAAAACACCATTCAATATAGTAAACAATTTCAAATTAGTTTTTTTACATTCCTGTCCTATAAAAAAATGGCAGTCACTTTAACTTTTCCACACTAACAGGAAACAAAAGATACTGGAGTAAAACACTCAATTTTGAAGTCTTAAAATAATAATGCAGTGATGCAGATAGCCATTTCATTCCTTTGGCTATGAAATCCAGATTACAAAATACTTTCCCCAGTAAGTATATTTTTCCCTTGAGATTTCGAATAGTGACTAGAAATAGCCTACTGACATACAAGTCAAGGCTCTCAAAAAAAAAAAAAAATTGCCACTTAGATGAAACCGTCAGCTATGGAACAATATCCTAGCAAGGTGTCAAGGCTTTCAGGACAGGAAGATAGGGGAGAAAATTGGTGAGGAAAAAAAAAACCAATAAAATGCCAACTGAACAGAAGATGGCTGCCAGAGAGTTTCGTCAATGAGATTCTGAAAAGAAATAGGCATTCTTTAGATCTTCCTAGTTGGATAGACCATGGTATGTATAAGGAATCCAAGGAATGGAAACTACAGTAGACATTTACATATTTGCATTTGTGAAGGTTAATAGAGTATGCACTCATGGAAATATTTAAAAGTTAATAACAGAAATTTATCACAGAATGAAGCTATTCAGCCTATCAATCAGTGCCTGCTAGATCCACATTGGAGCTATCCATTCTAATCCCATTTCCCTGATCATTCCCCATACCCTTTAACATTCAAGTTTTTATCTAATTTCCTTTTAAACTCTGCTTCAACAGCCAATATATTCCATATCTTAATAACCCTTTGTAAGAACAAAATTCTTCTAACTTTTCTCTTTATATTTCTAGTACTAATATTAAATTTATGCCCATTTACTACCCAGTGAAAATTAACTTTACCTCTCAAAGCTTTGCATAATTCTACAGATCTACAATTAACCTTCTCTGCAATCTCTCCTAAACATTCCTTGCTCCATTGAATACAGCCCTATTCTTTTCAAGCCTATCATAATTATATTTTATGTTCCATGGTATTATTCTAGTGAATCTAAGTGCACCTATTCATAGCTCCAACAATTTTTCTATAATAGGATGACCAAAAATGCATAACAGTGACCTAATCAATTGAATTCATCATTCCCTTGATTTTCCATCCATTGCCTCTATAAATATAAGAGCCAGGAACTCATTTCCACCTGCAATTCTGCTTTTAAAGATCAGTGTATCTGCACCACTAGATCTCTCTGGTCTTTTACTGAGAATTTTTCTATTTAGGGTAGATTTCCATTCAGTTCTTTTCCCCAAAATGTCCTACTTTATATTTATCAGTCAGTATCATATTACTATAGTAAGGAATGGTCATTTTCTCTGCCTCTGCCCCTGCTGTGATTTTGTTGTATCATAATCCCAGGTGAAAAAAGCAGAGAAGAGACCTGCTTCAAGCTTCTGCCAATGCCTCAGTGAGTGGCTGTTAGGAGGTGCACAAATAGGTACAAAAGCTCCAGCGTGGCTCTTTCTGTGTGGGAAAACACTAGATGTCCCTTTGGTAACTCTGCACAAGAGAAATTGTAGGAAAAAACCATTCACAACCACTCTGTACCACCTTTAAAGTACAGCAACTCAACAATGAAACATTACTTTGAAATTCTGTCCTTCTGAAAATGCAAGGCTTCACAATTAGCAGAATGTTTGAAAGCTTTCACATCATTGTGTTAGTGATGTTTATACAGTAGTTTAATACAAAAATGACAGCATGAACATGTACTGCAGTGGAATAAGTAGATAAAGACACAAGAAGATTTAATTATGTAATATTTAAGAGTCTTTCTCATATTAAATTTGAACTGGACTGGACAGTCTTATTGGAAAAGTAAACATAAAACAATAAATACTGTACATCTTAGGTTGTCAGATTCAATTCCAGACCACAGCAAACCAGAACTGTACGAAAATACAAACAGCTTTAGGCAAATATGGATGAGAGTCTGCTGGCTGCGGAGGAAAAGATAACTTATTTACTGTATACCCAACAGTTTTCACGTTGCATCTTTTGGGTCCAGTAAAAGGCTTGACCCGGACATCGGAACAGCTCCTCTATCAATCACAAAAATCTACGGAAAAGGGTTGTCGGAACAATTCATCCATACAAAGAGTCCAACAGCCTTTCTATATGCAAGCAGGAACAACAAAAAAACAAAGAGTACCTCTTGTGTTGCCATAACAACCCAGTCTTGTCTCCACATATACCTTTTCTTGACACAAGCAATTGCTCACGTAATATTTAAATGAGCTTAGATTTGAAAGCAGAAATTGAGAATTATATAGGGTTTCAAAAACAAAAAAGTACATGCTGCAGCATAAATCCATTCAGCTACATTACCACATGCATTTTATAGGCAAAAATTCTATTAATGATTAGAAATTATACATGTCATAGTACAGAGCATTTGATACACTCTACTGCTGAAACAATAGTGTAATAATACAGAAATGTTGCAATACAGACTGTCACATTTCAAGATTTTTTGACCATTTTTCCCAGAGAAATGGGTTGGAAGATTTAGATTTAAATGTTAGGTTTTTAAAGCAAAATGTATTCACTCAAGTTTTTTTTTAAAAAATGAGACGAATGGTAGTTACAATGTTGATGAGATAGGCATTGATATTGTTTTCCTAAAATCTGGAAAGAATAAGCAATTAGATGCCTGGTGCAGCAATCAATAAGCACCTCCACCCATTGTGTTTGGAAGCCCCTGGTCCTCGGATTTGGTAGGGACTGTCTGGCATAGACCATTCCTCCTGGTTGTGAACAGAGAGGGATAAAATAGGGACAATGAATCATAATGACAGTCAGGTTTTTAAACAAAAAGCTGCTAGAGTAGACTTTCACCCAAAGACGATAGTGTAACCTAGAGAATGTGTCCTCTGACATATCTTGTCTTTCACCTGTGCCCTCACATTTGCCTCTCCAGTCTTTCAGTAGGCAGACTGTTTACACTTCAGTGAGACCAAACCAGAATGGAAATTAAGCTGTTTTTTTCCAAGACAGCAGGTGAAGATATAGAACAGTTATGATCAGGCTCACTTACATAAGTGTAACTTCTCTTTGTGTGCTAATACCAAATAACGAATATGTTATACTTCCCCACGTCAGTGGATCGTCAAGCTTGACAAACAAATTAATTTCCCGCTGCCCTTGTGCGTCATGGAATCCACTTACAGGAGCGATTGATGTACTGGACCTGAGGAGGTATTTTTTTTTTATTATTCGTTCATGGGATGTGGGAGTCGCTGGCGAGGCCGGCATTTATTGCCCATCCCTAATTGCCCTTGAGAAGGTGGTGGTGAGCCGCCTTCTTGAACCGCTGCAGTCCGTGTGGTGACGGTTCTCCCACAGTGCTGTTAGGAAGGGAGTTCCAGGATTTTGACCCAGCGACGATGAAGGAACGGCGATATATTTCCAAGTCAGGATGGTGTGTGACTTGGAGGGGAACGTGCAGGTGGTGGTGTTCCCATGTACCTGCTGCTCTTGGCCTTCTAGGTGGTAGAGGTCGCGGCTTTGGGAGGTGCTGTCGAAGAATCCTTGGCGAGTTGCTGCAGTGCATCCTGTGGATGGTACACACTGCAGCCACAGTGCGCCGGTGGTGAAGGGAGTGAATGTTTAGGGTGGTGGATGGGGTGCCAATCAAGCGGGCTGCTTTGTCCTGGATGGTGTCAAACTTCTTGAGTGTTGTTGGAGCTGCACTCATCCAGGCAAGTGGAGAGTATTCCTTCACACTCCTGACTTGTGCCTTGTAGATGGTGGAAAGACTTTGGGGAGTCAGGAGGTGAGTCACTCGTCATAGAATACCCAGCCTCTGACCCGCTCTTGTAGCCACAGTATTTATATGGCTGGTCCAGTTAAGTTTCTGGTCAATGGTGACCCCCAGGATGTTGATGGTGGGGGATTCGGCGATGGTAATGCCATTGAATATCAAGGGGAGGTGGTTAGACTCTCTCTTGTTGGAGATGGTCATTGCCTGGCGCGAATGTTACTTGCCACTTATCAGCCCAAGCCTGAATGTTGTCCAGGGCTTGCTGCATGCGGGCACAGACTGCTTCATTATTTGAAGGGTTGCGAATGGAACTGAACACTGCAATCATTAGCAAACATCCCCATTTCTGACCTTATGATGGAGGGAAGGTCGTTGATGAAGCAGCTGAATATCTACTGCAGACCAGAATTTATAACACAGACCATCAGTTCTATTATTGTAACTAGTGGTACTTCTTGAACCTTATTGTAAATAGCAATACCACTGTATTATGCTGTTTAAAAATCCGATCACAGTTGTATTTTTACGTGGCACAAAGTATAAGGCTTTTTTCCAACTTTTTATTTATCAATCAATTTCATTGAACTATTGTATTAGATTTTATTTTTAATAATTATATGCACAGTCCATGTCTTTGCCCAACGGTCTCGTGTTGAACTGGTGCTGTGTTGGGCAAAGGTGCAGGTGGATATAATCAGCAGATTGCATCACGCAGCATGTAAGCATTGTGTTCACACACCAACTTTAGTGGTACAACAAAGTAGATTCCGCTTCACTGTGACACTAATGATGGTATGCAAACACCTTCATATTAGTAACAACAAGCTGAAATACTCAGCAGCTGGGGTCTTGAAACCCAAACTGCAGTTCCTAGAATGTAATATAAAGAAGTCAAAAGAATACAAGAACATATGAAATAGGAGCAGGAATAGGCCATCCGGCCCCTGGAGCCTGCTCCACCATTCAACAAGATCATGGCTAATCTTCTACCTCAACGCCATTTTCCTGCACCATCCCCATATCCCTTGATGCCTTTAATATCTAGAAATCTATTGATCTCTGTTTTGAATGTACTCGATGACTGAGCCTCCACTGCTCTCTGGGGTAGAGAATTTCAAAGATTCACCACCCTCTGAGAGTGAAGAAATTTCTCCTCATCTCAGTCCTAAATGGCCTACCCCTTATTCTGAGACTGTGACCCCCTGGTTCTAGATTCCCCAGCCAGGGGAAACATCCTCCTTGCATCTACCCTTTCGAGCCCTGTAAGAATTTTGTATGTTTCAATGAGATCACCTCTCATTCTTCTAAACTCTGGAGAATACAGGCCTGGTCTACTCAATCTCTCCTCATATGACAATCCCACCATCCCAGGAATCAGTCTGGTGAACCTTCGTTGCACTCCCTCTATGGCAGGTATATCTTTTCTTAAGTAAGGAGACCAAAATTGTACTTAATGCTCCAAGTGCAGTCTCACCAAGGCCCTTTTTTAATTGCAGTAAGACATCTTTACTCCTATACTCAAATCCTCTTGAAATAAAGTCTTTAGTTGTTAGGGATGCAAAGTCCCACTTCCTTTCACCAGCTACCTTTCAATGGCATGATGTCATTTTTGTCACAAGATCATCCCAGTAACTTACTTTTTTCCTTTTCATAACTGTCAGGCTCTCTCATTATGTTCACACGCAAGCCAGCGCATCATGATATCTGCTGCCAATGCCAGTGATTTCGGAGGAAAGACTGGTTTTGCAAGGAGGAAGGGAGATCAGGTCTTGAAAAGTCCATGTAAATCGACTCTCCAGAACCACAATGAAGTTGACAGTGATTCACTCTCATTTGCTTGGTGCAATGTAACTGCACCTAAATATCAGTGCCCTAAAATTCTGGGTTTCAAAGATAATCGAATGGATTCATATCACAAAGTGTTTCATTAAAAACAATTATATTGCTACATCAATTGTAGTAATAATTTTCTTTTCCATTAACTTACAGACATTGATAGCATTGGACCACTAGTAGGCTGGACACACAGTCCCCCAACCCAACTGAACCCAGGGGCCAAGATATATCAATTTACTTAAACCCTCACTGCTCCCAAAGCAAGCATAACCATACCAAGATCTATTATACGTTAATTTTAGTACACGGGATGTGTATTTCATCAAAAACTCAATACAAGCTCCCACAGTACCCATTACTGCTGTAGATGGCATTGTAAAACATATGTTCAATATTAAAGGTGTCAGACAAAAGATGCTATTTT
This sequence comes from Heptranchias perlo, assembly GCF_035084215.1. Classification (NCBI taxonomy): domain Eukaryota; kingdom Metazoa; phylum Chordata; class Chondrichthyes; order Hexanchiformes; family Hexanchidae; genus Heptranchias; species Heptranchias perlo. The sequence goes on along the minus strand of NC_090345.1, from coordinate 15,946,676 downwards.
GTAATGAGAATACATTACCCTGGGATTAAGCAATCTGGCCACCAATATCCTACAAATCACTCAATAATTTTGAATAACTTTTTCAGCCATCATTTTTTCCTTTTAGTAACTGAAATTTCTAATGCCCCAAGTAAGAGCTTAAATAAGACACACACAAAAATTACACATTTCACAATAACATTAAATTTGCCCATTGAGTTGCCCTTTGTGTCTTTTAATGCCTTCATTGAAGTTTTCACTTGAAAGCCTCAACCTCTCTCAAAAGCCTAGGCTTGGACTTGATATTTCTGCCCAGAGCTGTGACTGTGAGCTAAATTTAGATTGTGCCGTCTGAGTATGTGCAATGTACCTAACTTCCCAGCATGCACCTGTACCGTTCAGTCAGCTGTACCAAAGGGTATTTTTTTTAAAAACTCTTAACAATTTCTGCAAAGCAGCTTTTCTTAAAATAATTTTGAAAAATAATTGGACAAATTTCGAACATTTTACTGATGTAAAGCTTATATTGAGCATTTTCGAATTTAAAAGAAGAGATTTTGTGTGTGTGACAATGTAGGAGAGAAAAAAAAAATCAGTGTCCTGATTAAACACCAGCTGTCACTTTTGTTTTGTGTTCTATAAATTTTCAAATATTGTATTAAACTGAGGGAAAGGGGGAGGGAGATTGGAGCCAAAGACAGAAAAATTGGGGTTACTTCAATTTTCAAACTGAATTTTGAAGCCATCTAATTATCTCCACCTGATGGTTGGAAAATGTCAATGTTATTTGCTTACATCTTTGAGTTAGAGATTCTTATTTCTAACACCTATGAGAGTGAGGGACAAAGAGAAAGATACCTTAGAGAGAAAGGCAATTGGCCAGTTCCTTTCTTCATTCTAATTTGATAAACATTTTTGGAAACTACCAGATGAATTTTGAAAGCAAACAAAACCTCTTTGAAGTAAACTGATAGGAACGGATAAGAATGGAAACTGGTTGAGAGTAATGGAGCCTCTAACCTCTTAGCATTACCCATGGAGGGAGAGAACTAGCGGGATTGGGAGAGAAGCAGATGGAGGGTTAACGGTGAGGAGACTGACAGCATAGCAAGGGAGAGGGGAAGATGCAGCAGTTGAGTGGGTGATAGGAAAGGAATGGGTAGTGGGACGGTGAAGAGATGGGGGACATGATGGGAATGAGAGGTGGGAGGATGCACAAGTGACTAGGGAAGGAGATGGGAAGAAAACGGATGCGAGGGCGACATTTTCCCCACAACCCGCACCCTGAATGCAACCTGTAGCCGATGGCTCCTTTCCCTGCCACACGACATCATATCACCCACCTCCTCCCACCTTTTTTTTTTATTCGTTCATGGGATGTGGGCGTCGCTGGCGAGGCCAGCATTTATTGCCCATCCCTAATTGCCCTCGAGAAGGTGGTGGTGAGCCGCCTTCTTGAACCGCTGCAGTCCGTGTGGTGACAGTTCTCCCACAGTGCTGTTAGGAAGGGAGTTCCAGGATTTTGACCCAGCGACAATGAAGGAACGGCGATATATTTCCAAGTCGGGATGGTGTGTGACTTGGAGGGGAACGTGCAGGTGGTGTTGTTCCCATGCGCCTGCTGCTCTTGTCCTTCTAGGTGGTAGAGGTCGCGGGTTTGGGAGGTGCTGTCGAAGAAGCCTTGGCGAGTTGCTGCAGTGTATCCTGTGGATGGTACACACTGCAGCCACAGTGCGCCGGTGGTGAAGGGAGTGAATGTTTAGGGTGGTGGATGGGGTGCCAATCAAGCGGGCTGCTTTATCTTGGATGGTGTCGAGCTTCTTGAGTGTTGTTGGAGCTGCACTCATCCAGGCAAGTGGAGAGTATTCCATCACACTCCTGACTTGTGCCTTGTAGATGGTGGAAAGGCTTTGGGGAGTCAGGAGGTGAGTCACTCGCCGCAGAATACCCAGCCTCTGACCTGCTCTGGTAGCCACAGTATTTATATGGCTGGTCCTGTTAAGTTTCTGGTCAATGGTGACCCCCGGGATGTTGATGGTGGGGGATTCGGCGATGGTAATGCCGTTGAATGTCAAAGGGAGGTGGTTAGACTCTCTCTTGTTGGAGATGGTCATTGCCTGGCACTTAACTGGCGTGAATGTTACTTGCCACTTATGAGCCCAAGCCTGGATGTTGTCCAGGTCTTGCTGCATGCGGGCTCGGACTGCTTCATTATTTGAGGGGTTGCGAATGGAACTGAACACTGTGCAGTCATCAGCGAACATCCCCATTTCTGACCTCATGATGGAGGGAAGGTCATTGATGAAGCAGCTGAAGATGGTTGGGCCTAGGACACTGCCCTGAGGAACTCCTGCAGCAATGTCCTGGGGTTGAGATGATTGGCCTCCAACAACCACTACCATCTTCCTTTGTGCGAGGAAAGGAAAGAAGAAAAAGACAGAGAGTGAGGCAGAAGAAGGTGAAGTTAAGAAGCTAAAATTGTTAAGGGAAAAGCTGGAGAGAAGGGAGAGAGAGAGAGCTGGAAATAGAAGAGACAGAAAGAGAATCAGCAATACAAAGACAGCACAGACAAGAAATCATATTCTCCAACTTAGCGTGTGCAATGCCATGGGAGAATAATGAATCGTAGAATGGTTACAGCACGGAAGGAGGGCTTTTGGCCCATCAAGCCTATGCCGGCTCTTTGTAAGAGCAATCCAGTTAGTCCCATTCCCCCGCTCTTTCCCCGTAGCCCTGAAAATTTTTTCCCTTCAAGTATTTATCCAATTCCTTTTTGAAAGCCATGACTGAATCTGCTTCCACCATTCTTTTAGGTAGCGCATTCCAGATCATAACTACTCGCTGCGTAAAAATGGTTTTCCTCATGTCGCCTTTGGTTCTTTTGCCAATCACCTTAAATCTGTGTCCTCTGGTTATCAACCCTTATTACAATGGGAACAGTTTCTCTTTATTTACTTTTTCTAAACCCTTCATGATTTTGAACACTTCTATCAAATCTCCTCTCAACCTTCCCTGCTCTAAGGAGAACATCACCAGCTTCTCCAGTCTACCCACATAACTGAAGTCCCTCGTCCCTAGAACCATTCTAGTAAATCTTTTCTGCACCCTCTCTAAGGTTTTCTTCTTAAAGTGTGGTGCCCAGAATTGGACACAATACTCCAGCTGTGGCCAAACCAATGTTTTGTAAAAGTTCAACATAACGTCCTTGCTTTTGTACTCTATATCTCTATTTATATAGCCCTGGATCCTGTAGGCTATTTTTTAAAACCGCTTTGTCAGGCTATCCTGCCACCTTAAAGATTTGTGCACATATACCCCCAGGTGTCTCTGTTCCTGCACCCCCTTTAGAATTGTACCATTTAGTTTACATCGCCTCTCCTCGTTCCTCCTGCCAAAATGTATCACTTCGCACTTCTCTGTGTTAAATTTCATCTGCCATGTGTCCGCCCATTCTACCAGCCTGCCTATATCTTCTTGAAGCCTATTACTATCCTCCTCACTGCTTACTACACGTCCAAGTTTTGTGTCATCTGCAAATCGTGAAATTGTGCCCTGTACATCCAAGTCCAAGTCATTAATATATAACAAAAAAAGCAGTGGCCTTGTATCTGTTAATTGTATCCATATGATATCAATTAGTGTTAATTGTATTCAGGTGGTGCGTATCAATTGTGGACTCTCTTGTATGCATTTATATGAGAGCTTATCTGGGGTGTGGAGTGGGTAATGTGGATCTCTGTGAATAAAGGCTTGGAAGCAACTGAAGATCAGGCTCTAATATTCTATCCTTCACCACCTGGCTATTCAATTTATTACAGTACCGACTCCTGGAGAACACCACTGTATACCTTCCTCCAGTCCGAAAAACAACTGTTCACCACAACTCTGTTTCCTGTCACATAGCCAATGTCACATCCATGCTGCCACTGCCCTTTTATTCGATGGACTTCGATTTTGCTGACAAACCTATTATGCGGCACATTATCAAACGCCTTTTGAAAGTCCATATACACATCAACCACATTGCCCTCATCGACCCTCTCTGTTACCTCATAAAAAAAATCAATCAAGTTAGTTAAACACGATTTGTTTTTAACAAATCCATGCTGGCTTTCCTTTATTAATCCACACTTGTCTAAGTGACTATTAATTTTGTCCCGAATTATCATTTCTAAAAGCTTCCGTACCACCAAGGTTAAACTGACCGGCCTGTTGCTGGGTTTATCCTTATGCTCTTTTTTGAACAAGGGTATAGCATTTGCAATTTTCCAGTCCTTTGGCACCACCCCCATATCTAAGGATGATTGGAAGATTATGGCCAGTACCTCTGCAATTTCCACCCTTACTTTCCCCAGCAACCTAGGATGCATCCCATCCCAACCGGGTGACTTATCTACTTTAAGTACAGCCAACCTTTTTAATACCTCCTCAATCAATTTTTAGCCCATCCAGTAACTACTACCTCCTCTTTTACTGTGACTTTGGCAGCATCTTCTTCCTTGGTAAAGACTGATGCAAAGTACTCATTTAGTACCTCAGCTATGCCTTCTGCCTCCATGCACAAGACTTCTTTTTGGTCCCTAATCGGCCCCAGCTCTCCTCTTACTACCCGTTTACTATTTATACGCCTATAGAAGACTTTGGATTCCCTTTTATGTTAGCCGCCAGTCTATTCTCATACTCTCTCTTTGCCCCTTTTATTTCCTTTTTCAGTTCTTCTCAGTATTTTCTACCTTCGGCCTGGTTCTCACTTGTATTATCAACCGGACATCGGTCATACGCCCCCTTTTTTTGCTTCATCTTACTCTCTATCTCTTTCATCATCCAGGGAGCTCTTGGCCTACCTTTCCCCCTCGTGGGAATATATCTAGACTGTACCCGAACCATCTCCTTTTTAAAGGCCGCTCGTTGTTCGATTACAGTTTTGCCTGCCAATCTTAGATTCCAATTTACTTGGGCCAGATCTGTTCACAACCCAATGAATACCAAGAAATCTTAGTGCATGCAAACACAATGTAACAAAAATGGCTTTATAAAGTATGTGTGTGTAATGGAAGGAAAATAAAAATCACATGAAATTTATTATCTTTCATCTACCCGCAGTGACCGTATGAACATTAAAGTGCTCTGTAACTAACAGAGAAAACTGTTATCTTGCATTTCAAAAACCTCATCCTTCATTTAAATAATTTTATTAGCATAAAAAAGGAAGTCCAGTACCTTTCACAAACCTCTTTTAGGTTTTATTCATAAAGCATTATTTCAGAGCTTCAAACAGAAAAAATTATTTACCTGGTATAAATTGCCGAAGTGTTTACTCACTTTCCAGAAAAGTATTATATTCTAAAGCTCAAAATGATTCATTTTTAAACCAATGTCGTCAGCCACTGCTTGCAATTGGTGAACGTAAAATGCAGACCAGGACTCTTGAACGGAGAGATTTTAAGTGATAAGAATGTAGCTGCATCATGAGGCACTAATTATCCATTACTGCTTTAGAATATAATACTTTTCTGGTAAGTGAGTAAACACTTATGTCATTTATATCAGGTAAATAATTTTTTTTCTGTTTGAAGCTGAAATAATGCTTTATGAATACAACCTATCTCCCACATTTCAGAATAAGCATCCCTGCTTTTCTTGTGGTTTGTTTTTACGTACTGGAAAGGGAGAGCAACATTATACAACAGGTTTTAGTATTTTCCATAGCCAATGTAATTGCACGTATGTGCCAAGCTAGAAATATAGACACTAGGGTCTAGGCTTTTAGATTAGGGGGCAACTTCTGCAAAGTGGGACTTCCACCCACTACGGAGATGTCGACTTTCCAGGGTTTGAATCACTTACATGCTGGAAGAGGGCTCCCGGGCAATTTTGCCAAACAGGGACAGGAAACTAACTGCCGCAGGCCTCAGAGATCTGCCACAAAGGGAGAGAGGAATATAGGAACAGGAGTAGGCCATTCAGCCCCTCGAGCTGGTTCCACCATTCAATTAGAAAGATGCAACCTCTGAGCTACCTGAAAAATCTGCCAAATTTTGGGCTGAAATTTTAACCCTGCTCCTGGGGCTTGTGCTCCGAGAGTGACTGCACAGGGCGCTCTTTGGAGAAAAAAAAACTGAGATCCCCTCTGCTGGCATTTGAATGCCAGATACCAAGACCTAAAAGGTGGCCCTGATATTCAGAGTTCAAGAGGCTGTGTTTCTCTCACTGTCATTCCATTTTCACATACCCACCCATGTATGGGCAGGTGGATATAATGCCATTAGGCCTGCTCTCTAGAAAAGGCAGGGGGAAGAAAGGGATGTGGTGGAGTGCATCCCTGAACACATTTCTGGCCCCATATGCCCCAGGTCCACTGGAAAACCAGCAAGGGGCTGGAAAATCTCAGCCCAAATGATTGTTCTTTACTTGTTGCAGTTGTCCTAGTCTTCTGTTAAATCCAAATATCTCTAATTATACACGTCGCTGTTTTGTAACACACTGTTTGCAGTTCATTTGCAGTGAATTTGTTAACTGGTTACCTTTAATTACCAGGAGCCTCAAGCATCATGATTTCAAATTAACATTTTTTTTAATGTAAAGTCCATTAGACATGGCCTTCAAAGGTTGTTATGCAACTTATGATGTTAGTAAGTGAAGTAATTAATCCATGAACAACATTGATTTGAAGGTTATATGCTTCCCAATGTCTTTTATTGTTATTCTTCTACGTGTCACCACCTCTTATGTAATTTATTACAATGGGTATAAACCACAAGAGTGGGACAGATTATTAGTTTTCCCTTCCAATTTTCTCTCCTCTCCTAAAGGCGCTGATTCATGATTGAGTATGATTCTAGGGACACCAACTGCCCTCCATGTGGCCATTTGTCATCTGTGGGCCCAGACATTGAGTGCCAACCGTTAATTTGACTGTGGTGACATCTCAATCCTGTTCTCACCCAACATCTCTGTGCGCACACATACCATATGGATAAGAGCGTATTGCTAAGGCCCATTATTTCTGTCCTGGTTGAGATCAGCTAATTCAATGCAAACATGGGACCTTCTTAATCTGGTTCAGCTCCATAATGGGCAGTCACTGGGGAGTCTGTGGGTGAAGATTCAAGATCTGACAGATTATTATTGAAGATGATGGGGAAGAAAGGGAGGAAGCACCTAGCTGAGGGTAAAGCAGCACTGACAGCAGCCACAAGCAGCAAAGGCATTGGTGTGAACTACATAATAAAAGCTTTTTATATTTTCCACTGTTTCACACTACTGTCACCAGCACTAGTTTGGGGAAAGGGGGAGGGTCTCAGCCATCCTTGATGAATGCAAAAGGAAACTGTGCAAAATAGGATAAAAATATACATGGTGAAAAAGGAAAATTATTCTATTAAAGCCCTTAATTTTTTGAGATCTGGGGGTAATTTTTAACTTCGAGCTGGGAAGGGAGTCGGGGGGGTGGGGGGAAGATTTCCAGGTGCGAAACTCAGAAGGTAAGTGGGCGGGTCGCGATCCTGATTGACAGGATGGCTGCTTGTCAGGCAGGAAGCCGGTGATCAGAGGGAGGGAGGGATGGATCATGGGCCGGGGAGGAGATTGGTGGTGGGGGATGAAGAAGATCGGGGGCCGAGGAAGATGATCGGAGGTCATGTGAAGAATCGGAGATAGTTGATCGCGGGGGTCCTGTCGACCAGGTGAGCTTATTGGGCCTGGATGAAGCACTCTTGCTCCTCCAGACCCAAAAGCAGTGCAATAAAGGCACTCACCCATGGATCCTGATGTGAATGGGAAGCGATGGGAAATCCGAACAGGTAAGGTTAAACTTGTTTTTATTATTCCAATACACAAAATATTAAGTACTTCAAGTACCTCAATGAGGTACATTGCCCTTTTAAGTATCGGCCCGCCGGCTTTAAGTGGGGGCAGGACTTCCTGGTGTCTGCTCTCCACACACAGACAAACCTGTCTGGATTAAATCCAGAATTAGGCGTGTTGGAGCCGGGAAGTCGTCCCGCGCTGAAAACGGAGGATTTTTACGCCCCAACCGCCCCTAACCCACCTGTTCTTGGAGTTAACATTTACCCGCTGGACTCAAATCACAGAAAGGAAAAGCAGATCTTCTGTCACTTATGATCATTAAAAATATCACCAAAAAATGGCATAGATTATCTCCACTTAGATTTTAGTGATTTATTGCATAATGTCAATCCATTATACAATACTGTGGAATGAAAAGTCCGGACGAGGGGAAAGCAAGGACACGGCATTCTCAGAATAGAGAGACTATGCCAGTAGGCTTTAGAGAGTGGTGTTCTTTCACTTTTGGATTATGTTGCATTGCCTGGACATCAGAATTGGGAAAGTAAACCTTTCCCACATCCCAAAGCAAGAAACTGCTTCTGATTTCCTATGAAAAATAAATCAGGTTGGTGTGGTAATAAGCTATATATACCAGCTGCTCTAAGTTTGATGCTTCATCTGTGCCGATTTAGCTGATCGCAAGCAGGTCAGTGTTAGGCTGCTATGACTGACCTCAGTTTTCCCAGGTCAAGGGGATAGAAAGAGAATACAAATTGCTCAAGATTCCTATCTCGATCATTATCTAATTACCAGCCTGTTGGAAAGTTCATGTGGATAGCGGATGAGGAGAGCATTGTGTTTGGCTGTGATGCCCATTAACATCAACAGACTAAGGTGAAGAATGGTCACTAGTGAGGACAAGAAAGCTGCTCACCTCCATGCAGCCATACCACATTGTCAGTGACTATCTTCATAGGAACAGGGGTAGGCCATTCAGTTCCTCGAGCCTGTTCCACTATTCAATTAAATCATGGCTGATCTGAAGGAGAGGAAGGGAGTAACTGAAATAAAATTGAGGTTGGCATACTATGCAACTAAACAGTATTTCCGAAAATGCAATTTCTAATCTACAGAAGGTCTAAAACCTCACCCTAGACCATTCAGAGCATAATTATGCAAGACCGTAATTGAGCACACTTGCCCATACTACCCCATAAGTAATGCTTTATGATCAATTTATACTCAGAGATTTTGATGATGAGGCTTTCCCCTCCTTAAACTGACCCTGATGTTGGTTTCAATGACCTGGTTGTGTATGAATGTTAACACTGTAACACTCTGATACATACTGCAATTTGGTTTAAATAATCAGGAAAACTACAGTTTTGAATATATATTACAGTGGAGACCTGGAAGTGATTAGGAGGCAGTAATCTAATCAAGGGGTCTAGATGACGTCAAGGCTGACACAGCAAAGCTCAAATGGTATACAGAAATCATCTGAATCACCAAATTAAATTACTGCCATGAAAACCTTGCCTGTTACCTGTAATTACATTGTATTTTAATATGTACTGTTTCAATTTTAGGTGATATTTTTAAAATTGTATCAAGTTCACTTATATTCTGGTAATAGCTGTCAGTGTTGACTCGGTGTGCTGTCTCAGTGAGTGGTTACACCATTGACACCGGAAGATAATTGTTGTGATAGGAATACAGATTTATCAAAGAATAATCTGCAGTGAACTACTTGGAAATTCTGTGTCCAGAATATACAGGTATTATAATATTTAACTATTACTTAGATCAAATTTTAGTAGATTTGCAACAGAAACCAATTTGATCCTCAAGTAATAAAACAAAATGCAGACAAAAATATCACAAAATACTTACAACATTTTTTTATATATATATATATATATATATATATGAATTACAAATCCACAATACAGGTCACTCAGCTCACGGCTACCAATGCAGAAGTTGTACTGTGAACTTCTGAAGGGAAAACTTAATGTTTGGATATTGGATTATAGAACTGAAAAGGATGACATTTGAGATTTATTTAGTTGATGTTTTAACCCACTAACTTGAGAAAGAGTTAATACTGGTACCACAGTAAGTACCTAAACCAATGATACTTTTGTTACAATTTCTCCCCTCCATTTCTAAAGGCATTGAACTCTCGTTGGAGTGGGGGTTAGTTACTCTCTGGTACCTCATCCAAGTGGCAATTATTCACATCATCAGCCTGGACAGCCAGTGTCAACAAACTATTCAAACACAGGAGCACAGCAAGGAAGAGGACATCTTCAGGTAAGTCTTAGATTGTATGGATTGTGGGGGGCGGGGGGAGGCTTGGGTGGGCACCGGGGCATCGGAGGTTAGTCATCGGTGGTAAGTCATCGGTGGGGGGGGGGGGGGGGGCGGGACTGGGCATCAGTCACTGGTTGGGGGGTTCCGCGATCGTTTTTGGTGGGGGGGGGGGGGGGGGGCGGTCGCTGCAGGTGGGCTTGTTGGGCCTGGGGGGAGCACTCCTGCTCCTCTGGGCCCACAATCTGTGCTATCAAAAGGCACCTACCTGCAGTTTCAGGCCTTCTCGCCTCTTCTCGTGTGGTGTGAATGCGGCCCGGGAATCCCAGCCCCCAGAGGTTGAAATTGCAAAACCTGAAAAAAATGGAGGTCTGCAACCTCCTTGAAAGGTTTTAGTGACCAACTCGCCTCCTGAGAGTGGGTTGGTGGCCTGCCTCTCGTCTCACCCCGGTGAAAACTGGAAATGGGCAAATTGGAGGTGGGTCTGAAATTGTTGCAATTTTCAATGCCCCCCTCCACCCCAACTCACCTGTTTTTCCCTTTTAAAATCCTGCCCTTGATCTCAAATGCACTCAAGTGGAGGGAGGGAAGAAGGAATCTTCACTGAATGCATCCAATGGTTGCCACATGAGACTTAAAAACCAGCCTTTCTTTTAAATTAAGTTTAAATATGGCAAGGCTCACTAGGTTCCAGGCACAGTTGTTCCTTAAAACAACTCTTATAGCAACCAATGCAGTTGAGAGATGTTCTCTTCATTGCCCTACTGTCATCAGAGTTCTTTCACTTTAGTCAAATGCCTGCCCTGGTCCCCATGAAGTCACCCTTAGAATTTATTCTATAAATGTGGGTATCTGCTATTCATGAAAGCTGTGGGATATAGAAACAGTTCTTCTCACTGTTGTATTCCACACCTAATGTTTAGTTTTGAGGGATGAATTCCAATAACATTGAAGAATAGGATAAAATTAACAACTGCTATGGTCCTGTAGAATTAGGTGTATGAGCTACATCTAGATTTTTTTTTCTTCATGAAATTTCTCTCTCCTCTCCTGAAGGCACTGAGTCCTTACTGAAATATTGGTTGCTCATCAATACAGTGTCAAAATAATCATTATTTGTGAAACTTTATCCCCAAATGTGGGTAAGCTATTCATCTGTGGGGGACAGTAAAGCTGAGTCCCATCTTCTGCTCATCTGGCATCCGTGCATATGTGCTTCCAACAGTTGTTAGCTAACAACAACTTCAAAAGCAAAATACTGTGGATGCTGGAAATCTGAAATAAAAACAGAAAATTCTGGGAATACAGGCAGCATCTGTGGAGAAAGAAACAGAGGTAACATTTCAGGTCGATGACCTTTCGTCAGAACCGGAAGAACTTCTAAAACTTCTTCCAGTTTGAACAAAAGATCTTCGACCTGAACCGTTAACTGTTTCTTTCTCCACAGGTGCTGCCTCACTTGCTGAGTATTTCCAGCATTTTATGTTTTAATAACAACAACAACTTTGTTGATTGTCCCCTCCCTAACCCAGGGATGCTGGAGCCTATTGCAGTGCCCCCACCACCATCATGGCTGAAGTCAGATAACTCAACAGAGACTGGGGAAAACGAGTTGGAGGAATTTATTAATGTTGCAGATACAGTGCAGCTAATACATTAGAATAAACAAGGGCTTTTCCTTAAACTCCTGTACAAAATAAGTAGTTGAATTTTAGCAATACCATTCAGTACAAGTGGATTAAATCAAAATGAAATGTCAGAAATCTTTCCAGGTCATGAATACTACCTACAGGTGCATTTAACATGAACAAACATGTTACGGGGCGACTGGTTAACAGAATCTTTTTGACCATATACTGTAATGAAAAGAGAATGAATCATTTGTTTGAGGCAACATCCACTAAGCATGAAGTAACTGGATGGGACAGCAGGAGTAAAAGCACATTACCTATCACATCTATATCAGTGCTGCTGGCTTTAAGGATGAATGAGAAATAATGCACTGAGATGTACTGTACAAGTCAAACTTTTCAACTAAAAACTGCATGCACAAGGAGTTAATTGGCAGGGAGGGCTGGTGATAAAAACTGAAAATGCTGGAAATACACAGCAGATGGTGTCAAATAAAGGATAACACTTTGGTATGACTCTTAATCAGAAATGAATCCCACCTGAAATGTTAAGCTCTCTCAGATTTTGACTGACCTGCAGCATATATCCAGAATTTTGTGTTTTATTTCAGATTTCCAGTATTCATAATTTTTCTTTTAACTCTACAAAATAAGGATAGCACATTGATAGAAAGAAAAAGAGAAACACTTGTATTTATATAGCATCTTATCGTGTCTCTCAAATATCTTGAAGCACTTCATAGCCAATGAATTGCTTTGGATTGAAGTGACTAGTACTGTGTGTACAAATGTGGCAGACAATTTGTGTACAGCAAGATTCCACAAAGAGCAGCGAGATGAATAACCAGTTAATACATTTTTGGTAGAATTAGTCGATGGAAGAAAGTTGGCCAAGACAAGAGAAGATGCCTGCTCTTTTTCAATAATACCATGGGATCTATAACATCCATTTGAATCAGTGGAACCCTTAAAGCAACACAGTGTAATCTTTTGCTGACAGGAGAACATCTGGGAAATCATAAAATCACACTGCAGTAAAAATCAACATAAATATTACTTCAATTTTTTTTACATCTTTCATTAGAACAATAAATTAACACAATTCTATACAACTAATGCCCTCTATCCTCCTTGGTGGGGATGCAACTAGGGTCTCTTTGGGGCTATAGTTGGATCTACATGGACATGCCTTGTGATGTGAAATTAGAACAGACTTCCTTTGTGGCAGATTCAGTTGTCTGATACCCAAGCCAACAAGGTCGACAAGACAGCAGGGACACTGATGGTATCTACAGGGGTATACCCATCACTGAGTCTAGGATGGATCCCACTAAGCTCCAGATAACCCTGCAAGCTTATGTCGTCACAGTTCAGGTAATCCTAAGTAAAGGATGGCTGGAGCAAATTATGGCAGTTACCTTTAGCAGCAAAGCAAACACATTCAATAGGAACAAGTACAATAATTCTCTATCAATATTTCATTGTGAAAATTGAAGATATCAGTATTTTGTGAAAATTGAACCTCGGCACATTGAGAAATACTGATCCTTCTAGAATACTTAGCACATTCTGGTCTTATGATTTCTCTAACTGTGCCAGTAATTGTAGAGCAGGGAGGCAATCATTTTCTGATCCAGATCCAGAAAATAGCTGCATTTACAAAGTATTCTTTGGCTCTTTCTACAAGTTTTATTTTACGTTTCATCATTAAAAAAACATAAAAAGTTCATAGTACACGATATGCCGAAGGGAAGTGCTATTAAGCTAGTCTCACCTGAACCATCTCACTCACAATGGCTGTCCGACAACACGTCAGCACCTTGCAGTCAGTATTCACCAAGTGCAAGGTGCTGGGTCATCACCCAATGACTGTTATGGGTATTAAATCCACACTTACGCACTAGTTTTGGAAGCATGAAGAAACTGGTCATGTGATTGGGAAGCCCCGAGGTTTTAGAATACTCACATTAAGGCCAGGCAGGCCCTCATCTTGGAGTATTCCTTTAAGAAGAAATTCAATTCAAAATAACAAATTGGTACATTCTGCCAATGAGAGTGGTGTCTCAGTATTTTGAAGCATGTGTTACCACGTAGTGAAGACAATCAAGTGTATTAATACTTTTAGGGCCACCAAAACAATTACATTCCTCCTCTTTCCTGCAGTGCATATTGAGTAGGTTGACATGACTGTATCCATCTCAAGATGTGAAGAATTGTAGTTGGTTCTTAAAAGGAGTGTTTTCAGTTTTCCTAATGAAAGACATGAGAAATTGTTCTGAAATAACAGTATTTACGTTGCCTTTTTACTGCATTATGAAATCATGGCTTTCCAAACATCCTGCTGTCAGCAAAAGATTGTTCTCTGTTGCTATATCAATGTGCGACGCTTGTCCAGTCTAGTAGTGAGTGGGGTCTCTGAGTTGAGTTGGCTGTAAGATGACAAGCCTAGCAATAGGAAGTTTCAATGAGAACTATTTGACAAACACTTGACATGATGGCACTATTTATACTGTGAAATGCCATTGCACTGTATGTGAATGGTATCAAGGCAAAAATGACACACAACCATTCTAGCATGTTTCTTGGCTCCTCATTCTCTTCTTTTCACCCTCCCTATTCTAGAGTGTCAGAGTGCACTGCAGGAAGGAGAAGGAACTTTATTCTATAAGCTTGATTCATCCATAACACAGCAGCATGATAATGGAGAACTGGAATTGTGAATGGATTTTTAAAGCGTAACTATTTCCAAATAGGGTAGAGCTCTTACCCATTTCAACCAAACCAATTTTACATTACTACTTTACTCTTGAATCTACCTCCGTAACATTGCCCATCTCCACCCCTGCCTCAGACCATCTGCAGCTGAAACACTCATCCATGCCTTTGCCACTTCCAGATATAACTAATCTAATACTCTCCTATCTGGCCTCCCATCCTCCACGCTCTGTAAACTTCAGCTCATCCAAAACGCTGCTGTCTAAATCCCACATCAAGTCCCACTCAACTATCACTCCTGTCCTTGCAGACCTTGCGGTCCCCCAACAACTCCAATGTAAAATTCCCATCCTCATGTTTAAATCCCTTAGTGACCTTGCCCCTCCTCCAGGCCTACACCCCCCAAACTCTACGTTCCTTCTATTCTGGCCTCTTGTGAATCTCCCCTACCTTTACCCCAACATTGATGGCCACACTGTCAGCAGTGTAGGCCCCAGGCTCTGTTATCCCCTCCCTAAATCTCTCCACCTCCCACTCCTCCTTTAAGACCCTTCTTAAAATCCACCTCTCCCTCCTAATAGCTCCTTCTTTGGCTTAGCATCCATTTATTGTCTAATGATGCCTCGGTGAAATACCTTGGAACATTTTTCTATGTTAAGGACATTATATAAATGCAAGTTGTTGTTGCATATATAATATGCTGGATAATTTGTTTCAATATCCAATTCTTTGTAGGACTGGATTTTAATCCTATTCAAGTTATCACTGACAATCATGAATATACTTCCTCCTGCACTTCATATGATAGTTATTTTAAAAAACTGAAAAGATTGGAAATATAGATGGACAAGGTTCTGTGAAGTGTAGATGAGCAATCTTTATAATAATGGACTTTGTGGTAGCTAATGGTGATTGAATTAAAGAAATATATAATGGTGACAGTGAGGTGAGACGAGAAGGCATAACAAAGAAAACACAAAGCACAAGAAAATATAAAACCTAATTTTATCATCTCTGAGGTCTGATTCATTTGCTCCAAGCAGAAAAGAGAATCGCTTCGAGCATTATAGTGCTTACATATCTGGAACACTTTTAAATCTAGTGTCAGTATAGGGCAGTGAAGTACTTCTCAAAGGATGATCAAAGCCCAATCCAGCTGTCAGTCAAGATTGTAAGACAATGGTAGCACTCTCCTGGGCTTTTTACAATACATAGTGCTAGCGATCAAATCAAATTGCATTTTTGAAGCGTGATTATCTCAACTTACTAAAATGCATTTCAATACACTTTTGTTGTTCCAAACCACTCCGTCCTAAATATATATTATGGAACTACATGCCGCATCGAATTTTTCTTTCTCGCCAATTTTCTCTCTTGCTGTCATGAAGTTGTTGACGCGTGGCTGTGCTATGGTTCTATGGTCACCAGTTCAGCTTCTGGGACATCACTCATGGCCATTGTTCATACGTGAGCCTCAACAGTGAGTGGCGAGACTATTTCGCCAGGTCAGCATTGCAGCTGAGCCCATTCCTTTTCTATCAAACTATCCCATACACACACTTCCAGCATGGGTCATTGGATTTCTGAGAATTCAGGGATGATTTTCTTCTCCCTTGCCCAGAGGTGCTGAGGTCAATTGTAGTTCCCCTACTGAAGTCTTGACTAAGATTACCTAACTCAGCACATATTGGGGATCAAACCTAGTATCTTCCTGATCTCAACTGCTCAGCTACTGACTGTGCATCTATCCAGTCATTTGGAAGAGCAAATAATATACCTTGTTCTGCCTGTAATTTATAAGCAGATGGGCTTGATTTTTCACTGGGCTGTTCATTTATTCCACAATGTTGTAATGGTTGTACCTGGTGGGAACAGCATCCAGTTGATAAAATGTACCTAATATGCCCACGTTGGCAGAAGTGTACCTTGTGAATCGAAGCAAGATTTCTCAGACATCAGTAATATTGGGACCATATCTGTTGCACACTGCTGGAGCCCAGTCAAAACCTGAGCAGATATTCTTAATTCTACAATATTTTTAAGTCACCTTTCAATTAGTTAAACTTGCATTTAAATAGCATCTTTCATGACCTCAGGCGTCTCAAAGCAATTTACAACCAATTTACAACAGTGACTACACTTTTGAAGTGTAGTCACTGTTGTAATGCAAGGATAAGCTGCAACCAATTTGTGCGCAGCAAGGTCCCACAAACAGCAAAGAGATAATGACCAAATAATCTGTTTTCATGGTATTGGTTGAGGAATAAATATTGGCCAGGACAACGGAAAGAACTCTCTGGGCTTCTTCCAATAATGCCATGGGATCTTTTACATCCACCTGAGAAAAAGACGGCACCTCTGACCAGTGCAGCACTCCTTCAGCACTACACTGAAGTGTCGGCCTCAACTACGTGCTCAAGTCTTTGAAGTAAGGAGGAGGCAGCTATTGTTACAGAGGTGGATGAAAGCCTTGGTAAGAAAAAGGATGTGGGTGATGGAGTTGAGGCCGGAGACCTGTAGGCGTTGGCATGAACTGGAGAGTATGACCTTGGTTTTGCTGACACAAAGTTGGAGGCAACTCCAACTCATCAAGCTTTTAATGTTGAATAGGCAGTTGGAAATGTAACAGACTTTGGATCAGCAGTGGGCACTTCACGGCAAACCTCTTCCGCGACTGAGCTGAGGATCTTCTCATCGCAAGAACTAAGTTCAACTACCTCACTTCTGTTCCCATGCAACCCAGACAGCTGCCTTGTGATGACCAAAATTGGCAACCCTCCTTTGCTTCACCTCCCACGTTACCTCCCAGGCTTTCTCTTTAAAGCAGCAATTCTTCTTCTTTGCATTTGCCTCAGCCAGTTCTAAAACACTATCAAAACTCATCTCAAGAGACAACATTTGCAAAGCACAGTAAGTGTAAGTGCTCTTTTAATCCACATTAGCAATACTTCAGGGTTATTAAAATATTGGAAGGACCCCACATGCATCTTGGGATGCATGTGTGGACTTCTGGGCGTACCGCTGCTACATCAAAAGAGGAAAACCTCCCCATTAACCTCCATGGATAGACATAAAATACTTTCATATTCTACTCTGCCAATTAAACTTCGAGTGTAGATTTGGGATTTTCAGTTTTCATAGGGAGAATTCATTGGCTAGTAAACTGATAATTCAGTGGCTTTAACAGGTAAATTCACTTTCAGATACTTTATAACACAGCACGGTACATCCAAAGGATTCTTCCAATCAACCTTTGTATGTAGTACAATACATGTGGGTCCTTCTGCCTCTAATGTGCATTTCAAGATGGATGTAATTGGCATCCACTGGAAAAGATATTGTAGTAGCGGTCAAGGAATCAAAAATAAGCTCTAGTTTCCGTAGCTGCTCAACAAGACTATAATCTCTGGTTTTGCTGTACCTTTTTTTTAAAAAAAGAAATACAGCTTGTCATATATCTGTGCTTCGATTATATGCCACTTAAAAAAGTGGGAGACTTACTCGGATATATTTTTTCCAGCACTGCCTAATAAAAAGTGCTATCTTTCACACACAATAGCCCATACAATCTCTGTTAAGTAAAGCTACCTCTGTGACCAAGGCAGTCTGTTTACACAGGCAGGTCTAGAATCAATATATGTATCTATTTCCTTACAAAGCTGAAAAAGAGCTGTCTGCAAAACCCATTTAAAATGCTATTCAATAAATGGATATTATATATATATATATATATATATATATATTTATATATGTGTGTGTGTATTTTTTTTTCGAGAAAGTGACTGCAAATAGGAAGCTATACCAAGGGGGCTGGTATATATGAGTAAATGCTACTCCAGGGCAGTCAACAGCAGTACAATTAAATCACAGTTTCCTACAGCACATTTCATTTATATGATTAACACGCTATCTTTAATCATTCTAATAAATTGGAACGGATTAAACACACTGAACTTCAATTAGGCCACAAGTGTGTCACCTGTGGACTTGCTCATAATTAGAATTCCAACACCTAATAATTAAAGTATTTATTAAAATCATGTATTATAGTAGAAAGAATCCTTCCTTCTATTAGTAATAGGCATGGCTGTGAAGAAAGTTTAGATTTTTCTTTTTCAAAATATTTCTCAATTTGCTCTGGTCACTTTGCTGGGTTTTGTATGTAACATTTTATTTTCAGGCTACTGTATAGTGACAGGGCACCCAAAAGATGAAACCTGCTTGAGACAGTAACTTTCCTATTAACACTCATATGATTTCACTACTACTGAAATAAAGATCATGAGGAAACAGTGGTATCACGACTGCTCAATGTATCCTGTCTGCTCTCCTACTCTTTTCAAACAGTGATATTCTGTACTATGTGCCCTGCTCCCATAGCGCTTTTACATTTGGTGCTTCTGCACTATGGAGTGCGGGAAAGTGATGCGCACGCTGGCTCTGCACATTTACACTGCTCCCTTATCCCGATGACAGAATCATTTTTGTGAGTCCATGATTCTGCCTTTGAGGTATGGGAATGTAAGATGTCAGCCTTGGCTCAGTTGTAGTATTCTCGCCTCGAGTCAGAAGGGTGTGGTTTCAAGCCACATTCCAGAGACTTGAATACATATCTAGGCTGACACTTCAGTGCAGTACTGAAGGAGTGCTGCACTATTGGAGGTACTGTTTTTCAGATGAGATGTTAAACCAAGGCCTCGTCTACCTTTTCAGGTGGGCATAAAAGATGCAATGGCACTATTTGAAGAGGAGTAGCAGAGTTCTCCCTGTGCCTTGGCCAACATGTGTCCCTCAACCAAAATCATTAAAACAGATTATCTGGCCATTTAACTCATTGCTGTTTGTGGGAGCTTGCTGTGGGCAAATTGGCTGCTATGTTTCCCTACATTACAACAGTGACTACACTTCAAAAAGTAATTCATTGGCTATGAAGCGTTTTGGAATGTCCTGAGATGGTGACAGGTGCTACATAAATGCAAGTTTGTTCTTTCTTGAAGACAGATTATTACATCTCTTCCTTAAGAGGAACTATTTCTATCAGCACAGAATGGAAGGTAGCTTGTGGAGATCCACCAGGTAAGATATCCACTCTCCGATCTGACTGACCTTTCAAAATATCACTACTGAATTACAACATCCTTCCCTCTCATCGATTCCATCCTGGGGTTCAAATACACATTAAACGCTCAATACTGGTTAAGACAGTTTTTCAGCATGCATTTGAACACTTGCACTGGTATCATTTCTACTCTTGGCAACCAATCCCCATTTAGTCCAAAAGCAGCTAGCCAACAGTGGCATGCGGTCCATGTGTGTGAGCTGGTCTGTCTGTTCCATTTAGGAAATTCAGCCTATACAAATATAAACATTGCCCTCTCAGGATGTGTAATAAACTATGTTATGGTGCAATTCCCTCCAATTGCTCAAGTTTATATTTGCCTTCCACATTCTAGCAAATGAAGATCATGGAGGTGCAGCAAATCTATTACTGTTGCTGTTAATTTAGGCATCAAAAATAATAATTCACAAATAAAATTAATTTCTAGATTAAATAGTCATGCGATCTTGAAAGTGAAAAGTCCAAACTCTAAATTTGGAGATTTTTCAAAGTTGAAACAGGAATGTTCTAGAAATTCAACAGTTGATCACCAAACAAAGATATAATGGAAAGTCGCACAACAAGGGTATGGCTTAAAATATTGCAGTGTCAAATTTAATAGGATTATGATTTACACTAAATCTAAATATTAATTGCTAATATAACCCAACACTGCAGTGTTAACATCGCAAAACATTATTTTCAATTCAGCCTGATTTTACTGAAATTCCAAGTTAACAATTCGATGGAATCCAGCTTTATGATGCAAATTTACTGAATCCTCTTAGGTTTTACACCTACTGTGAAACCCCCTCTATATGCTGCTTATTAAAAAACATCTACCCATGGTGCACTGCTTTGTTATACTACATTCATGGAATGATGGGATCTGGGATCATGTGCTGTTTCCAACAATGATCTGATCAGCAAAGATGTAGCAAAGGAGGGAAAATAAATAATCCAAGGTAGAATCAAGCCCCTGTACTTGTGCACCCCCCACCCATCCTTTCTAGACAATCAATCATTCAAAAATAGCATTGATCTAGGAATAAGTTACTTGCTGACCACCCAGCCAGCTGAGTAGCACAAGAGTGGGGGTGGGAGAGATAGATGGACAGACAGCCATATAGAGAGACACTCACCGAGAAAGACAAATGGAGTAAGGCAAAGACACATGGAAATACAGAGAGGTGACAGACAGGCAGGCAGAGAGATAGAGAGACAGAGAAAGCCAAAAGGACAGAATTAAGAAGAAAAAAACATTTATTCAGAAAAATAATTAGATTCGAAAGTACAAGCTCATCATAGAAAATAGTGTTGACTTTTCTTGGAGTTGGCTAATAAGAAGAATCTTTAACTAGACAATGTGTAAAGGAGTTTCATACTTAAGGTTTGGGGCTGTGCTGAAAGTCACTTTTTTTGTCACTTCAGTTAAGTCCTGCAAGTAAACTGCAAAGAGTAATCTCACTCCATGCAGTGGAAAGGCATAGAAATAGGGTTACAGAAAACAAAATATCTGCCTCCATCTTGCTCAGAATTGCTGTGTGTACTTGAATAAAACAGAAACCCTGCACTGATTGTTTGATGTTCGGTAGCGTTTACTGGAAGTCTGTCTCATTACATCTCACTTTTTTTTCCCCAAAACCAATTTATTGATTAAACCTTTACATTTAACTGGAATGAAACCATCATTAATTCAAATTTATGTTCTAAGCAGTAAGTGATGAAAGAAAATGTGACATTTCTAAAAGAATATATTCGAATCCTAATCAGCCTCACATGGTAGGATTTGAAAACTTTTAGAGATTAAACGGAAATTGCAATACAATTTCTAGCTGCAAGGGATTTTGATATTTCATTACGCTAGACTGTTGATGTTTATTAGTGGGTTAGCTGTTTCTCCATATAGCTTTGTTCAATATGATTCAATTATGCATTTGATTATTGGCCTATCCATTTTAAGGGTTTTTTTAATAAAAGCACCAACAATGAAAAGTAACCAAGTATACTGTATTTCTACTGCTCACCAGTGGGACTGAAGGGTTCAATCTATCTTCAAGCACAAATAATAAAAATCCATCAAAATAAGTACTGGAGACAACTTGATAACAGAAACTTAGGAATACACCAAAGTTACTGTGTGTTGATTGTCCTATGAGAGAATGGCATGCACAGGTTCTAAAAAGGAACTAGGTCCTTTTTCTAATTGGCAATTTATTGCAAAATGCTGGTTTGAAGTTATTGGCATGGGATCTATCAAACATATTTACAGTGTTATCAGAAAATTTTGTTCACAGTGGAATGATCTTTCAAATTAAACCTGAAAAGGTTAGTGCAAGATAACATCTGCTTCGTACCTTTTTCAGTCATTGTTTGAACTACATTATTTGATCCAAATCTTCCCTGTCAAGTGCAAACTGGATCTTTGCACAGCTTTGTAACTGCTCTTTGGATACACAAGGGTTTGAAGTTATTTAAGGCTAGACCAATTCCCAGGGATGAAGAAAGCAGCATCAACCACATGAATAAGGTCTTGCATCCTCATATCCAGTAAGACTTTTACCATTAAGGTAAACCAAAGTTGAAAAACTCTACAACAAAGGTAAGCAATGGCAAGTTCTTTTCTCGTTTCGAAACTGGTTCTGTTTATCAATGTACAGCATGTCGGCTCTTCAATCTAAGTAGTCTGCGTAATCCTGCTTTATTGTGCTCACAGCTGTTTGAAAGCAGCAGCAACTAGGAGGCAGGAAAAGACTGATAAAAAAACCAAAGCACACAACCAGATGGATACTTAGTAAATCTGTACCTGTCAATCAAACAAAATATACAGAGCTTTATCTGTAGCACTGGGTTGAAGTCCATTTCACAAAGATCGTCTGGCTGATTAACTGGGAATATGAAATAGCTTTTAAAATGTTTTATGGTATGAAACCATGGACACTATATTGCTACTTTAATTTTCACAGATTAACAGATTATTAGGGTACAGTAGCGTAGTGGTTATGTTACTGGGCTAGTAATCCAGAGGCCTGGACTAAAATCCAGAGTCACGAGTTCAAATCCCGCCACGGCGGCTGGCGAATTTAAATTCAATTAATTAAATAAAAATCTGGAATTAAAATACTAGTATCAGTAATGATAGCCATGAAACTACCGGATTGTTGTAAAAACCCATCTGGTTCACTAATGTCCTTTAGGGAAGGAAACCTGCCGTCCTTACCCGGTCTGGCCTATATGTGACTCCAGACCCACAGCAATGTGGTTGATTCTTAATTGCCCTCTTAGGGATGGGCAATAAATGCCGGCCTTGCCAGCGACGCCCACATCCCGTGAACGAATAAAAAAAAACTGAAAGCGTACCCAATGTTTTGTACATTGTTTTGTACTCTTTTCTGTTTTTGCCAGAGTCCACTTGCTTAATATTGGGTTACATTGCATCCAAAAATTTACTGCACTGAATCCAATAGTCCAGAAATGAGCAAGATTAACAAAGTGATACTCAGTAATAAGAACAGTCAACAATAAGAAAAGACCATTCAGCCCATCGAAGCTCATCCCCCTATTACATTATCATAGAATCTAATTGCATTCTGAATAACCCCAATGTTTTACCTCTATTGGCAGTGTATTCCAGGCATTTATCACTGTGTAAAGAAGGTTTTCCTGATGTACAGCCAAAATTTCCATTTTACATTCTCTGGCCCTAATTTCTGGCTTACTTTGAAATAATAATTTATTTTTTTATTAGGTTGCTAACATAAAAATAGCAAGTTAAAGGACTATCAGCACATACAGGCATGTGTTAGCTCATTCTATGCGAGGAATTCCATCTCCGTCCACAAATAGGACCTGGGGACACTAGGCTAGATTTTACACTCACTGATTATGAATAGGTGGAAATCATACCCTGTGCAACTACAAGATGCTCTCCCCCTACCCTACTGTATTAAAGGCTTAATTCCTGCCTGCACCATTAGTTCTTTGGCTAGAGGAGACAGAATCAAAACCCAAGTGAGGGCACTGAAACTTCAGACAATAAAAATGTGAAGTAGCTGCAAACTACACAATTATAGAGAAATTAAATGCAGGCTGGGAGGAACATTTTTATGAGGTGATAGAACCTCTTTCCAAGATTGAGAAATATACCTACAGCTGGTAATCTAATGTTCTTACAACAGATAATCTAACATTCCTCCTCACTTGTTTAACTGTCACATAAAAATAGGAATATATCAAAGTAGTACAAAAAAAATGGTGGTGGGATGCTGAGGGCCTGCATCTCAGGGACTGCTTAGAGTGCAGCAGCACCAAAGTATTTTTTAACCTGGGCTGCTTGGTCAAGATTGTAATACTTAATGAAAATATGCAAAACTTGAAAACTGCTCCAGGTCAATGCCTTGCAGAAAGCAATTGTAAACAATTTTACAACACCAAGTTATAGTCCAGCAATTTTATTTTAAATTCACAAGCTTTCGGAGGCTACCTCCTTCGTCAGGTGAACGATCGTTCACCTGACGAAGGAGGTAGCCTCCGAAAGCTTGTGAATTTAAAATAAAATTGCTGGACTATAACTTGGTGTTGTAAAATTGTTTACAATTGTCAACCCCAGTCCATCACCGGCATCTCCACATCATGCAGAAAGCAAAGGGAACCTTCAGCATGCTGGTCCAAGAAGTGGCCAGAATGAGCCCCAGGTGAGTCCTACCATGCTAAGGAGTGGCACAAGATGACATACACCACTGCCTAATTCAGTAAGGTTGATTTCCTCATTGATTTAACAACCAAATTACCTAGGCTGATGAAAACATTTCACCCCATCACACAAAGATTATTGACTTATCAACTAAGTGATACTTTCTTTTAATGGGAGAAACATGAGATGGCAGATCGTACCTAAGCACTGATTTTCTGAGACAAACGAAACTCAAACAATCTCAAGCAATAAAGAGTAAGAATTAATAAAGCTCAAGAATTGCTATATACAGATGCCAAACAAGGCAGGCTTATCACCAATATGTATGCAGTTCACTAACTCGGTGCCAAGATGAAGGCTAATAAAGTAACTGGCTCATGTAAAAGAAATTTAAGCTCATAGGTATCCATAAGCTCAGAAAGCTCTGACATTAGTTTGTTGAGAACCAGACTGAAGTCATCAGGTGAATCAACAGGTAGGTGCAACAGAAACCCCTTGGAAACTCTGTGTGAATGACTGGACCCATGAAAATTTGACCATTAGAAATGTCTACTTGGTCAATTGTGGTGACCTTACTCATCTCAGAATGTGATTGCAGGCTGTGCTGCAACTGAGAAGTAATCCTATATGATGTCCATTAATTGAAATACATGCCAGGTTAGCAGCCTGCCAGGCTGAAGAAACCCTTAAACTAGGGGCTCTTTATCCATGCTCATTCATGTGCTCCTCCCGCTCCCTACAACCATGCTTTCTTTTCTAAGAAAAAAGGGAAGTATGCTGCCATTGCACAAGGGACCTACCTTGGCTGATGCTGCCCTCATACATATTAGTCCTATCAGAGCTGTGGCTAAATGAGCACTCTGCTTGGGTTAGACCATAAGACCATAAGAGATAGGAGCAGGAGTAGGCCATTCGGCTCCTCGAGCCTGCTCTGCCATTTAATGAGATCATGGCTGTTCTGATTTTTACCTCAACTCCACTTTCCCGCCCTTTCCCCATATCCTTTGACTTCCTTGCTGATCAAAAATTTGTCTAACTCAGCATTAGTTTTGCAATAATTGGAGATGATCATATGTTGGGGCTGTCTTTCAATGGCTGAAGATATAATACAACAAGAGTTCTTAGGAAAGTTCCTCGAGGGGATGGAGGTGTAGGAGAAGCTCCTTGTATTAGTTACATTAAAACCACAGCACAGAAACAGGCCATTCAGCCAACTAGTCTATGCCAGCATTTAAGCTCCACATGAGCCTCCTCCCTCCCGTGGGTGTCAGCTTCTTGCGGCTTGATGTCCAAACTGACTTGGATCAAACACTGGTTCTAGAGTCCAGGCAACTGCTTCAGGCGGTGCTAAAGATTGCATCAGTAGAAGAGATAAAATGACCTGAGTACCAGTCAGCAACCTGGATGCTGTGGTCACTTAATTGGAATCTACACTGGCAAATGTCAAACAGGAGTTAAAACCTACTATTGGGCCAATTCATAACCCATACTAAAGGAAATTATGTGGTGTCTCATAACCTCACGTTATTTCTTGCAAATGCTCCCAGCCCAAAATTGCTACCTGGCCTGGAAGTTGAGGAGTGTTTCTGTGCAGCATTAGAACCAGAGGTGTCCTTGTGCTAAGAAGAAATGGAGTTTGACATTCTGGTGGCTGGGATAACTTTCCAGCAAATTAATCTGCTCTTAAGCCACTTTTGAAGATTCAACACATTCTATGATAATAGAAGGCAGAAAAGATCGGTGCCATCGTAGGTGGTCACTGACACATCATGCAAACTTGTACAACTGGGAGCTAGCATCAAGGTAGCGTTGACCAGTGTCAGTCTGATTAGGGTGGACTGCTACTCAATATGGTGTTAATAATAAAATGGTGAGAATATTACCGATTTAAACTACAAATAAAATTACTAAAGGAAACTGACCCAGCAGAACATTTGAAACTGTTCAGTTAAACAGAGGCCTTAAAAAGAAAACTGAGTAGGCACA
The DNA here is from genome assembly GCF_035084215.1 of Heptranchias perlo. Classification (NCBI taxonomy): domain Eukaryota; kingdom Metazoa; phylum Chordata; class Chondrichthyes; order Hexanchiformes; family Hexanchidae; genus Heptranchias; species Heptranchias perlo. Next base: position 15,920,470 of record NC_090345.1, on the reverse strand, counting down.
GGACAAGAATACTAGATAATTTGCTAAAGTACCCACGTAAAAACTGAAACAGCTGGATAGTACTTAGTACATGACATTTAAAAGAAAAGGTTGCTCATTACCAATGCATTAAGATAATTACAGTATTACATGTCAAGAGACTGAAAGGGTATAATTAGAGCACATGTTAATTTGTGAATAAAACTACATTTAGTTAAAAGTCAAAAGGGACGAAACAGTATTGTCATGTCTAGACTTGATTTGTAGGATATGGGAAGCCAGAGACATGCGTTTCTCAAAGCTTTGAAAACTCTCCCTCTGTTGTATTATACTGCCCCTAGCTGTTTACGAAAGGGTACTGTCCCCAACATTAAAAAACATGAAGATAAATTATATTTGGATGCACAGAACTATGTTTTGGGTTTCCAGTGTGTGCTTTTTGTCTTTAGTATTTTTGATGGTTGTAATTCCATTTTATTGGTGCTTTCCTTCCTTCATACAAAATTGTAAAATGAGAGTAAAATCAAACCAAAAAACATTTTCAACCCTGAATTGGCAGCTTCAGTGTTATTTGACAGAACCCCTTCTCTACATTACTATTGAAGTAAATGAAATAACTTTTATTTTAGTGAAAGCATCATTATTACAGAATTAACATGCCAAATATATGTTTATCAGGCAAGTATGTAATTAAGATTTTTTAACCTTACTTCCAATGTTTTATTGGGGTCATCAAAATAAGCACTACTGTCAAAATTTTCAGTCCTTGGAGTGGGTGGAGTGGATTGGTGTAAATCTGGTTGAAAACCATAATTATATTCTACAGATTCAACCAATCATCAATAGCTCCTTCAGCACATTTCTAAATCATAATGCTGCAAATTGATTTTAAGACTATGTCAACTGCACAGTACCTCTTGTAAAACGGATTTGTAAGTTTGACTAATGGCCTCAGTGGACTTCACATTGTGAATTCTGGCTTCCAACACTATCAAGCACCATTAAGTTTAACCAAATTTCATGCACTTTCATAAATTCTGGGTTTTAGTAAGATTTAAAGCAGGAGATTTGAGAGATAACATGAATCACAAAACAGAGAGAGAATTTACCAAAACTGGCAACAGGTTTTCTGAATTTATACTTCAATAAAATAGCTTTCAGGATAATACTAACTAAAGACAACCTCACAGGATTAGACTTGTAGGTCAGATTCAGTTGGAGTGAAATGTTGCTAAAACTACCAGCCAATACCCATGATACAGGGTTTCTTTCCTGCCCAATTTAATCTCTTGCTTCACGGCCCAATTCAACTCCACTCTGGAGTTAAATTCTACTTTGATACCTGATTTCCCTTACAGTGTTGACCCTGATGGCAAGCATACTTACTAGACACTTTTATATAGTGCAAGTCCTGCACTCGTGCCACTGAGGTCCTAAAACGTCTGCCCATATAGCCAACTGCAAGCCACATGTAAAAGTGTCAGATCTTGGCAAAATTGCAAGGAAGACACAATTTTATCTGGTTTTCTGAGCTGCCGGTCTTAGCAACTTCCAGCAATTTTACATTTGGCTTGAAGCCAGCTACTCAAGACCCATGTTTCGGGAACCCAGCTGCATTAGCCTACTCTGTAGTGTAAACCCACAGAGGCAGTGCCATGAATGGCACCAAAATGCTCAGACTGTACCTCCGGCTGCTGAATGCCTTCTGCAGAGATAAGCAACTACCACTGGAGGTACTAGTCATTGCATTTACTTTTGTTCTGGCCAATTCAGGCTGTGCTCTCAGTCCATTTGTACAGGCCAACAATGTGCCTTGGCCATTACATACACCTTCCATCAGCATCAGGATAGATCCATCACTAGAATGATAAAGTTGAAAATGTGACTCTCTAGTAGCTGATATTGCTTGCTTGTTTGCTTTAAAGTCACAGTGATTGGCATTCCAAACACACATTAAATTTCAACATTGGGAGAAGGCAGATAGGACTACCAGCTCTGTAAGTAGTACAAATAAGTTTAGAAAGTTCCCAAGCATCAAAAGTGTCAGTTTGGCTCAGTGACTAGAACTCACATCTCTGAGTCAGAAGGTTGTTGTTCAAGTCCCACTCCAGAACTCCAGCATACAAGTCAAGGCCAATACTAGAGTGGAGTACTTAAGGAATGCCGCATTGTTGAAGGTACTATCTTTTGCTTGTTCCAGTGGTTCAGGCAAATGTTGAAGAGCCATTTTATTATTCAAAGCAGTTCTCCTGGTGTGTTAGCCAACATTCCTCCCTCAACCAACATCAAGGCAGTTAAACTGGTCATTCATCTCTTTGCTGTTTGTTGTGCACAAAGTGATTGCAGTATTTGCCTACATAGCAACAGTCACTGCACTTCAAAGTAATTCATTGTGTGTGAAATGTTTTGAGACATCTCTGAGCAACATGATGACTTGCTATGGAAACTCAAGTATTCATTTTTCTTTTAATGAACTGCTTGGGAACTTTTGAAACCTTGTGCACACGATTTCAAGCAGATTTGAAGCTAAGACATTGGGAGATTTCACTCGAAGGTGGTCTCACAACTCATGGCTGAATGTGCTTTGAGTGGTTTCACACCGCAACTGCACTACAGGTTGCATCCAAGTGAAGCTGAAACCACACTGCAGTGATGCAAACTCCATGGTGCAACACTTGAGGGTTAAACTAAGTGATATCAGATTTTGTATTGTATTTCAATAAATTATGCATCCAAATAATTTTCAGTTAACTTGCACCTTATAAATCATTCATTCCATTTGTACTATTGTTCATTATTAAATGCTTACTAGTTTCTAAAAACAGATACTCCGTCTCTGATTACTGTGGTAAAAGTATTGTGGTTTGCCTAGATTGTGCAGTCCTGTGCATTAACAGCAGCAGTTTATTGAACTCAACCCAAATATTGCAGTATAAAGCATCAGTATGGTCCTGGACTGTACTAAATGCTATCCGTTTGATCAGTTGAGTGTAAGGACTTCCTGCAACTGTTCTATTTAGTGCATTAAAATGCAGCATGCAACCTTAACCTTGGCATGAACCCAGAATCACTATTCCTTCAGGTCTTCAGGTCAAAAATGACCAGCATTCAAATCCGCCCAAACTACAATCATTTGATTTAAAATTTCCTGATTTAATTTTTTTGTGACAACACTAAATCCACCCATTCAAACACTTCAATTAACAAAAGCAAAATTACAATTCACCACAACAAATAAAAAATTGATTTTGCCTACTTTGATTAAACAAAGACAAGCATCACTCTTCGAATTTCCCATCCCCCAAAGCCAAAACAGCTTCCAGGATCTCAACTCCCAGAAAACAGATTGGACCTAAAGAACAGGCCCAGACTGTTGCAAACTAAATATTCAGATCAATGCAGCAAAAAAAGTTGCTAAAGAAAAAAAAAATCACATCTTCTTCACACAAAAGGTGATCCATCATTTGGTAAGGACTCCAATAGGGTAATGGAGACATAAGCCTCAAGTTACTGAAGACAGTAATGTTCAAATATGGCTGTAGTATCACTTGGCCCCTTAACCATGGTAGTCTAGCCTTTGGAGTCCAGGCGAAGTTTGCAAAAGGCTGTTTTTTTTTAAAACACACTGTTGCTTTATTAGTGGATCAGAACAGCATAGTCTGCTCATATCAGCAACTTGAGATATATGAACATTAATGGGAACATGGATTTGAACTTTTGTGTGTTACCTTCAACGTTTCATGGTATTTTTCTACGTGGCCCACAGAGACACAACTTACCTGCTCCTCACAATACAAAACAGTTGATGCAAAAGAACAGTACTGTATACTGTTTTAGGTGAAAAGCACTTTAACACAGGCAGGGCATTTTTTATTATATATATATTATATATACACACACACACAGTATATAAAAAAAAAATAATTGTGCATAACATTAAAAAACCCACCTAGAAATGGAAAATATTACACTGAAATACAATGTTATTACAAGCTATTATGTCTTTCCATTCAGTGTGATGGATGGGCAGCAAAAGCAATTATAGTGGGCAAGATATCATGCACATCCTGAGGAGGAGAAACATCTATATAAAACTAGTCTTTAAAAGAACTTCTGAAAGTTTGATATTTAAGATGTTGCATTTCATTCTGCAGCTGATTTTCTGGTATCATCCAAACACCTGGAGAATTAATGGATATTTGGAGATTGCTTAAGGCACAACAGTTAATTCTGAGGACAAAAATAAAGATTACACTCCAAACAGAGATAACAGGATAACAAAATACTGTATTTAACGGAATATGCTGAGGCCTGACTGAAAGTGACAGAGCCAGAACCAGACAGCCATCTGCTGGTCAAAACATTCCATGGACAAGACAGACATTCAGATCACATAAAACAACTAAATGCCACTTGTTCAGTGACAGTGGTACATGTCATACAGTAGATGTGTTATGCCTCACAATAAACAAACTAAAGGAGCAAGATTTCCCAACTGTTGTAATATGTATGCAATATATTAAAATGAAATCACATTTCTATTGGGGTGCACTCCACATACTGGATCAGGGCCACCATTCTTAAAGTGGGTGGTCTGAGCAGACTGCAGCTTCCCACCCATTTGCAGCCTGACCCTGATTCACAAGCTGCCCAAGGGACAGTGGTAGACACAACAGGCTCACCTCTGTGTCCCTCAATCTGATTGATCTATCCGGATAGATTTGCAGCAGCATGATGGAGCTTTAAAATTATAAATGCCCTCCAGAGCAATGAAAGTAAAATCTATCCTCGTTAAGAAAAAACAATCATGAAACTAAAACTAAAGCATACCACTTTTTTTAAAAACTCAGAAATCAGCATTTGCCTTATTATTCTTCCTATATACTAAACACTGAAAAGCGTATGTTTCAATGGTTCTTGAAAGCATGAATTATTAATGGTCTTGGTTACTCAAGAGTGGAATTCACGTAGGTTCAGTCTGAGGGAGCCTGGCAACCCACAAGTTCCATTGTTTGTGTAGGACTGGGTATTTAATTTTTCTTTTGTTCAATGTTACACAAAACTCTCCTGTTGATGATTAAAAAAAACAATAATAGCTGTTTTCACTTTAAAACAATACTATTTGTAAATGAAGATACCGTTTTGATGGAGCTTCTAGACTTCTCTTTCCAAACGCTGGTGCTTAACTCCAGAGTACAGTGAATGTGTTTAGTTCGGTCGTACAATCCCAGGATAAACAACCTAAAAAAGGAGTAATGTGATTATTAATTTAAAAGGCTCAGATAGTCCACAATGTACGCACAATACTTACTTATTGTTGATCTCAAAAAGCTTTTATTACATTGTCTTTAATTTCCTGCACTGTTGTGAGTTACTGTTTGATTCTGTTTGGTACAAAAAAAGGTAAATACATCATGTACTGCGGAACTAAGGCATCCAGACCAGAAAGTCCCAGGTTTGATTCCTAATCGGTGTTAAGTCAACTGATTTCAGCTGGGGCAGTTATTCTAGGCACCGTTGGACTAAGGAGGGCAGGGGCTAAAAATCAGAGTACTCGCTCACTATCTTCTGCTGGAAATTACACACGACCATCTGTTGAGGACTGGATTGGGCTAAACTGTGTTCCCTCTCGTGGGTAAAACCATCCAGACTCAGGTATGAAGAATGGCTACTTAGCCAGCACCTGTGGAACCAAATCCGAGTATAAGTTAACATCGGTGAGCAGAGGGTCATATTTAGGCGGCAGGGGGGAGGGGGGAGTGAAAGAATAAAATATACATTGATGGGTACAGTCAAATTCAAAATAGGCCATAAACTTGCTAATTCTAGGACCCAGATCACTTTGAAAACACCGGAATGCCAGTGAACACCTCAACACCCCCAGAGTGGCAGAGAAGTCTTATGGAGATAGATAGGAGCATTATAACATGTAATCCACAAAGTATTATTAAGCTGCTACGGTGGAGTTAAGTTTCAGACTACAAAGTTAAATTATCGTAAATAGGCACATTCTGAGGTCAGCTTCCAGTTAATCACTGTTGGCGAGAAAAGGAAGGAAATAAAAAACATTTATATAACATCCCATTATAGGCTCAGAAATTCCAAAGTTTTTCAAACCTAATAAATTACTTTCTTTTTTGAAGTGCATTCATTAATATTATGTAGGTAAATATGCCAACCAATTTGCACACAGAAAGATCCCAGAGAGAATGGCTAGTTAAGCTGTTCTTGGTTGAGGGCCGCTTGGTGAAGTTTCTATTCTTCAGCTAGTTCCATGAATTCTGTTACGCACACCTGAACAGATGGGCAGATAGCCTGCTGCATTCGACTGTAAGAGTGGCTACAATTCAAAAATAATTCATTGCATGTGAAGCATTTTGGGAAGTCCTCAGGACATGAGAAGGTGCTTGTTACAAATTTTGCGCCAGCATCACCTGTCTCTCCTGTAAGCGGACTCCATGTTCCCTTAGCTTTAGAGACCAACAACTAGTTATACAATAGCGTGAACCAGTGGCCACAACAATGAGACCCCTCGTTTATGTATAGGATGCTGTAATCCTTCCAGCATCAAGGAAGAACGATGGATGGGCCCCCACAGCTGATAAGGGAACCATCTACAAGTGGCTTAAATTTGACGCAGTGAAAAGGGGGACCAGGGTGAACTCAGCGTCTGAGTAGCCAGCCCCTACTCAGACTCGGGTAGAGAAGGAAGAAAGAAGTTGTTAAGAGGGTTGAGAAGTTAGAGGAAAAGAGGGCAAGAGTACGAACAGAACCAAATGTTACGAACTCTACTCAGAGGACAACGGGGTAATATAATTCCTTATGTATAATTATATAATTAGTTACGGCAGGGGTAACTGAGGTCGAAATGGCCTTATACGAGAAGTTCAAGAAGATCTGCGTTACAGATCAAATCTACGTCTTGACGGAAGGAGACGGGGGAACATTTGAATCCACTATGCGATGGATTCAGAAACAAATGATAAGAAACTAAAGTTAGACAAAGGCAGACAAATGCTAGTTTATGCAGCACACTTTTACGCACGCAGAAGTGAGGGTCTCTTTAAAAAAAGATAGAACAGGAGGAAAAGGAAAAAGTGTGTGAAAATTTGGCAAATAGGAAAAGAGACCTGACTTGTATGTTGACACAGCTGCAGGCAGGGGCTGTGACAGCAGCCGCCCAGGGGTTGGGAGCGCAGCAGATGAAGTATAAGATTATTGAGTTGTTGGAAGAAAACGATGTTTTGAGACAACAACTAGAAGATGCGAGAGGAGCCCTTAGGGAAATGGTGACTAGATCTGCTCGCAAGGCAGATCACACCAAGTGCAAGTTAAAAATATATGAGTTACAGGGAAAATTGGGACAACGAACAGCCCTGGTGTCAGCTATTATGACCGGAGGAGGAGGAGATAAAGTAGATTGGGATCCGTTAGAACAAGAAGCAGCATGTTATAATAATCCCGACCCGCGGTGACTGGGAAAGCCAGCCCATAAATGTGATTACCACCAGCGTAAGCCATAACCAACAAAACACAATTACGTCACAGGTAACTGATAGTACACCAATAAAACCAGACGAGACAGCTGCTTTAGCTGGAGAATTAGGGCCCATAAAGGATGAGAATGGTCACTTGAGCTTGGAGAGATTTTAAACGGGATCGTGGAGAGCTAGAAGACGGTGATTTAAAAACTATTTTATTGGCCACCCTGGATGGAAGCTTCAACCGCGTATTATCCCTGCCGCTCATGCAGTAATTGGGTCCAATGTGTTGTCTGGAGAAATTGTGGATCTACTGGGGATAAACAACTTAAATTTAATGCACATCCGTGCACAGACAGTACAGGGATCTATGGATTAGGGATCCTTATTCATGAATCGATTGCTTGATGTGTATGAAATGACACAGCCCACTGCACGTCCATCACCGGGGCAACGGCTGCCTGATCAGCGAGAGGACGTCCTGTTTAAACAAATGTTCTTAAGTCAGCTGCAGCCATTAGTGAAAACTGCACTGGGAGCAGCTGTTAGCAAAAATCATAAGTGGCCCAACATTTTGAGACTTACTATTCAGGCATGGGGTGATGTAAAAGGACACATCACCAGACCCATGGGAGCGTTGCAAAATTCAAGATTTGGGGGAAAACCCGTGGCAGTGGTTGAGGGACCACGAACGGATAGAAATATCAGGAAATAGGGGGCCCCAATGCTACAATTGTGCCAAAATGGGACAACGCTATAAAGCATTTGGACAGTTACATGGGGAAGATGGGTATCGAGGGATATGGGCCAAGTGCAGGCAATTGGGACTAGCTTAGTGGTATAAACTGGGCGACATGGACATGTTGGGCCGAAGGGCCTGTTTCCATGTTGTAACTTCTATGATTCTATGATTCTATTTTGCCAGAGAAGGAACCACTACCCAGCCCGTTCCCCCACCGCACTACTCCAAAAAACTGGAGCCACGGTCATATACTAGAGAGAAGAAATTTGATAAATTACTGGCACTCCTGACAACCAGTAACATTACGGGCCAACCTAAACAAATGGTGGTAGTTGCCATGACCCCCACTCCTTCAGCTCCGCCTGAAGGTCAGAATCTGGGCCAACAATGAAGGGAGTCGGACCCCCCGACAAAGTCGGTAGTAGACATGATGGCCATGCTAGTCCTGTAGTCTCTGTTGTTATTGATGGGGGCCAACAACAGGTGACATTAATAGATACAGGGTCAGCGGTAACCATCATTCATACTCCATATCTCGAACGCCACGCTGCAGCCAGAGGGAAGCACACACATTTAAAAGGTTTTGACGGATCGTCATCGTATGCTCATCAGTTGAGCTCGGCTCGGATGTCTTTACAGGGTGCGGAGTGTAAACTACATACTGCGGTAGTAATATGAATTAACGATGGGCGAGGTATATTGGGGACTGATGTTTTAGATCAGTATGGTTCATTACTGATTATTCTAACCGATGTCTATGGTTTAGCCTAAGTAATAGTAAGTCGGTTGTAGAGATTTCGGTCATGCATTCAGTGTTCGCGATTAAGAAAAAGGAGGTGTATGAATTTTCAGTCCACAAGGACCCGGAGATACAAAATATACTGCGAAAACAGACATCCACGTTTGCCCGCAATAAACATGATTGTGGACGGATGGAAGGCGAGGAGTCCATGAATGGACCCCCACATTCATTCGCAAAACAGTATTCAATCCCCAAGGAAAGCCATCCGTATGTGGAAGCTACCATTCAGTCACTGGCACGGCAGGGAGTTGTTAGAGTGACACGTTTACTACAAATTCTCCTATTTGGCCAGTTAAGAAACCCGACAGTAGTTGGCGATTAACTATCGATTAGCACAAGTTAAATTTAGGTACTCCCTCTTGCTCACCCATGGTAAGGAAAACACCAACATTGTTATTCCTAGTTCCACCCAGAGCCAAATGGTTTTCAACCCTAGACATAGCTAACGGATACCGGTGTATACCCACAAGAAAGGGAGATCCGTATAAATTCACTTTTACTTTTGAAGATCAGAGTTACACGTGGACTTGTCTGCTCCGCTCCAGGGATTTCGTAATGCTCCAACTATCTTCCACAAGTGAATAGCAAGGGCCATCAAAGGTTTCTCTAAGCCAGAGTGCCTATTACAGTATGTAGATGATTTGCTGCTAGCTACAGAAACAAAGAAGCAACATCTCCAGTTGTTGGATGAGCTGTTCGAAATGTTAAATGGGTCAGGATTAAAACTTAACCCTCGAAAGGCTCAGCTGCTACAGGAACAAGTTACATTTCTGGGCATGTCCATCTCTGCTGCTGGACAGACTCCAGATCAGCACAAAGTAAAAATCATACAGCGATTACCTTTGCCAGTGTCTAAGGCAGCGCTCCGTTCATTCTTGGGCTTGGTGGGATATCAGAGAGCTTTTATACCACGTTTGGCAATCTTGCTAAACCAGTGTATGAGTTACTTAAAGGGAAGGAGGACAATGTGCAGTCCCAATGGATGATTCAACACACTGAGGCTGTCCAAGAACGAAAGGAAGCAATGATACAAGTAACTTGCCTGATCACCCTGGACCCAAGCGAGCCCTTTCACCTGGAGGATGGAGCGACTGACCAAAGTTTTGCTGCCGTCCTGTGTCAAGACGAACAAGGTAAGCTCTTACCTATTGTGTATGCATCACGGGAGTGGAGAAGACCTACGATCCATGCGAGACACATTTGTTGGCCACTTATTGAGCTGTGGAACATTTCACATACATCACCGCATTGCAAACTCTATTGCTCCATTCACCGCATACACCACTGAACCTCTTAATGAAGCCTGGTGATACATTGGTGTCGTCTGCTCGATTGAGCCACTGGACACTTCTATTGATGGAACAACACCTCAATATCACACCGAGGCAGACAACTCTCCTACCCACAGTTGTTGCAGTACAGGGGTGAGTCACTCGAGTGCCCCTCACCATTGCTAGGCTTTGAAGTTAATCCGGTTGAGAAGATACCATTACCTGACATGCCAGAAGTCTACATCAATGGTTCTTCATTTCATCAGAATGGAGTACCATTTACAGGGTTTGCAGTCATTCTCCCCGGCCAAATTATCCAGCACAAGTGCGTGCCACATTCAGCACGACATGCTGAAGTCGCGGTGCTCTTGACAGCTGCAATTGAATCCTCCGGCCAACCTGTTAATATTTGGTCTGACTGTGCCTATGCTATCAACACTATGTTCTCACTTCCTCTGTATTGTAAGGGTAACTATCACACCTCTGATGGAAAATTATTGCTCTTTGGTGATTTATTTAGATTGTTGTGGGACGTGTTAAAAGATACAAAAGCGCCAGGCTTCATAGGTAAAGGCCCACACTCAGTTGGTAATTCCCAGGCCGACAAGGCAGTCAAAGAGGCCGCCCACACCGGGTAGCCTTTTGGCCCGTTCTCCAATGGTGGTGTCTGTGCAATAGATAGTCATCCCGCCAAATTCGACTTACAGTGGCCAGGACATTTGTAGGGAGTGTATGAGCAAACAATGGCATGGCACCGAGAGAATAAACCCCTGCCCCAACCCACACCATGGGCTAATGAAACTGTTCTTGTTCAGAAAGGACAGTCCAATGATGTGGAGCATGCCTCACTTATGTATAAACCCAAGTCCAAACCATTCCCAGTTGTGTGTGTACCCCCTACCATGGCTGAAGAATTCTTTGACATGTTCCATGGTCATGGCGTGGGTGGTCACTGTTCTGCAGAGACCACAGCGCATAAAATCCAAAAAAGTTGCACAGTGGCCCGGATGAAAAGATTACATCATTCGCTGGGTAGCAAGATGTTTGAAACATAGAAACATAGAAAATAGGAGCAGCAGTAGGCCATTCAGCCCTTCGAGTCTGCTCCACCATTCAATATGATCATGGATGATCCTCTATCTCAATACCATATTCCCGCTCTCTCCCCATACCCCTTGATGCCTTTTGTGCCTAGAAATCTATCTAGCTCCTTCTTAAATATATTCCGTGACTTGGCCTCCACAGCCTTCTGTGGTAGAGAATTCCACAGGTTCACCACCCTCTGAGTGAAGAACTTTCTCCTCATCTCAGTCCTAAATGGCCTATCCTGTATCCGGAGACTGTGACCCCTAGATCTGGACCCCCCCCCAGCCAGGGGAAACATCCTCCCTGCATCCAGTCTGTCCAGCCCTGTCAGAATTTTATATGTTTCAATGAGATCCCCTCTCATTCTTCTAAACTCGAGTGAATACAGGCAGAGTCGACCCAATCTCTCCTCATACGACAGTCCTGCCATCCCAGGAATCAGTATGGTGAATCTTCGCTGCACTCCCTCTATGGCAAGCATATCCTTTCTTAGGTAAGGAGACTAAAACTGCACACAATACTCCAGGTGTGGTCTCACCAAGGCCGTGTATAACTGCAGTAAGACATCCTTGCTCCTTTACTCAAATCCTCTTGCAATGAAGGCCAACGTACCATTTGCAGACATACCATTTGGTATGTCTGCAACACAATCCAGCCTTACACATCAATGGTGCCTTCCTTCAAAGTGCACCTCCCCGAGGGACCGTAGACATATTTACAGATTAATTTCATAGGCTCTTTACACCAGGCGCCTTCAGGTTACTTGCACTGTTTGGCCATTATTGATAAACTCACAAAGTGGACGGAAACATTCCCATGTAAGACTAACACCGCTATAACTGCAGCTAGAATATTGTTGAGTGAGGTGATCTGCTGGTGGGGAGGAACAATACAAGTAGACAGTGATCAAAGGTCCCATTTTACAGGCAAAATTTCGACTGAGCTTCAAAAGCTCATGAAAATAAAGCTCAAACTGCATATCTCCCATCATCCGCAGACTTCCGGGGTGGTGGAAAGAGGCAATCGGACCCTAAAAACTATACTAAAGAAGTTTTGTGCAGATCACCCCACTCAATGGGCAAATATGCTGTCCATGTGTCTTATGGCAATTCGATCAACCCCTCATGCCACCACAGGTATCTCACCATACCAGGCTATGACGGGAAGACTGATGCGTACACCAGCCTTTTAGTGCCCACAGCAACCCCTTTGTTGTTGGGCGTGATCGGAAGTTAACGGTTATAACAGATGGTGGAAAATGTGAATCAAATTAACCGATCTGTGCCACTTAACAGTGGGAAATCTAGGAATCAGATTAAAAAATATTTCGACAAAAAGGTAAAACCCTCAGATTATGAGGTAGGAGATGTAGTTATGGTTTAGAATTATGGGAAACGGGAACATGTGTTTGAACCTAAATGGAAAGGACCTTTTCGAATACTGAACGGATCTAGTCCAGTGGTGTACCTAATACCGTACACAGGGAAAGGAAACAAAAAGGTCACCAAATGGCACCATTTTAACCAGCTCAAATCAGCAATAGTCAGAGACAAAACTGATGAGTAACTCAGACACTGAGCTTGATTTCATAGGAAACAGGGAAGCTGTAAGAACGACATCACTGGTGGAGGAAGCACTACAGCAATTGCACAGTTTCGGCATCCAGTACCCCCACTGTCATCGAACCTGCGGTCGGTCCTGGCCCGTCATGCAACCGCCACAGAACACAGAACAAAATTAGATAACTGCAAAGGCAATTGCCCAACTGGGAAAACATGAATGATGGGAACTAGTCTACAATGTGGGACAGCACCCTTGGTGCCGTATATTGCCAAAGTTTTCTGTGATTGCTCAAGGCATTATAATAATGGTATTACTAGTTTTATTAACGTGTTAAACGTACTTGGAAAAAGATGCACTGAAGGCAACAAATCCTAGAAACAATGGGACTGTTTAAGAAATAATAGTGAGAGATTAGCCCTCGTGGTGCCGCACTCTCAAGGTGGGGACTATAAAGGAATGTAGTTTTCGCACAAATGTATGAGGAATTCAAAGGGTTAGATTTAACAGGGTTATGGGTGAGAAACTACAGGAACCAGACTTACTGCAGTAACATCCGTGGTTAAAAACATTCAACCATGCTGAGGCAAAAACAGTGGGAAAAAAAGGTTGGGTCAGTGTGTCCGAACTTGTCGCTAAAGTAACTACGTTCCAGAATCAAGGAAGAACCATGGATGGCCCCTAGTACTGATAAGGGAAGCATCTACAAATGGCTTAAATTTGCCACAGTGAAAAGGGGGCCGGGGTGAGCTGAGTGTATAAGTAGCCAGCCCCTACTTAGACTCAGTGTAGAGGAGAAAGAAGAAGTTAGAGGGTTGAGAAGTCAGAGGAAAAGAGGGCGAGAGTTCGAACGGAACCAAAAGTTACAATCTCTACCCAGAGGACAATGGAGTAATATGATTCCTTGTTTTCTGATAATTACCGCTTAAATACTTGCATGTATTGATCCTTACTTTTGTTCAAATAAAAGATCATTACTATAACTAATTGGTGTCAGGTCAAAATACTTAAGCCATTGCTTAACTAAAAGGTTGAGAATGAGGTACTCTGATGCCTTTGGTAAGAAAAGGTCATTTTAGATGTCCTTATTCGCTAGATATGAATCTTTCTGAATCCTACTCTAACCTCACTGTAAGTGGTCAGTCTTTGGAATGCAAGTCTCTGATGCCCTCTGGTGAGCAGCCACCAAACAGCAGCACACTGCACTGGAAAAAAACTTTTAAGTGGCTTGTATTCACATAGTGTCTTTAATGTACAGAGATGTTCCAAGGTGCTTTATAGGGAAGAAAAGGAGCAGACACTGAACCTTTGCAGGAGGGCTGGGAGAGGTGACCAAAAGCTTGGTCAAAGAGAGGGGTTTTGAAATGACTTTTAAAGGTGGGGAACGAGGTAAAGAGGTGAATGGGTTTAGGGAGCGAGTTCTACAGAGTAGGGCCAAGGAAGCTGAAGGATCTAACACCAAAAGTGGGAGGGGAGACACGCTGGAGACCAGAGTCAGGGGGCCACAGTGTACGGGAGAGGATACAAAGCTAGAGAAGGTTGCAGAAGTCAGGTCCCTACCTCTCTGCCACCTGTCCGTGTAATCTAAGGGCGTTCTTCCGATCTGCATATTGGCTGTCACTCTTGATCTAAGCCACCAACTCCCACTTTTCTTTTTTAGTCATTTCTGGGTTCTACTCTCATCCTCTTCATCTCATCCCAGGCCCCGCCTGCCCCCTCAGGTGGATGTAAAAGATCCATGGCAATATTTTGAAGAGCAGGGGATTATCCCCGGTGTCTTGGCCAATATTTATCCCTCAACCAACATCACTACAACAGATTATCTGGTCATTATCAAATTGTTGTTCGTGGGAGCTTGCTGTGCGCAAATTGGCTGCTGTGTTTCCTACATTGCAATAGTGACTGCACCTCAAAAGTACTTAATTGGCTGTAAAGCGCTTTAGGATATCCTGAGGTCGTGAAAGGCGCTCTATAAATGCAAGTCTTTCTTTTTCTTTCTTCTCCTGCTTCTCTTGATTCCTCCCCTCACTCAACACTGCTCCTCAGCCTGCCTTCTCTTCTGCTGCCATTCCAAGCTCGAGTTATTCTTAAATAAGCCCACGGACCTTACTTGGCACCTCCATTGGTATTCTCTGCCACGGGCATCAACCATCAATCGTCTGTCACTCAGAAGCATCTCTCCCAACCCCTTTGCTCTCTCTAAGTGCAACTCTTCCATGAAATCTATCTCTTGCGCCCTTAATCCCCACCCCACTCAACGACCACTCAATACCCCCGTGCTTGTGAACACTGAAAATGACACTCTTTGCTCAGACACCATTCCTCTCCCTTTCAAACATCGCCATCATAACATCGCCATCATCACCTCCCCATCTTCAAAAAAAGTGCACACTTGACCTTTCTATCCTTCCCAGCTACCTCCCCATTTCCAACCTTTCTTTCCTCTCCAATTCCACGCCCCTCTTTCCCAAACCTCGTTATTTAAATCTTTTCACTGCATAGAGATTGCCAAAGGCAGAAATGACATCTTCCGTGAATGTAACTACAGTGCATTTTAGTCCTTGCCCTCAACCTCTCCGCAGCTTTCAATATGGTTGAACAAGCCATCTTCCATTGACTCTCCTCCATTGTCCAGCTCCATGTAACTGCCCTCCACTTCTAACTGTTTGAGCCTAACCAGTGCATATCCAACAAAGGCTTCTCTTCTCACCCCTGAGCTATCACCTCTGGAGTCTCCCAAGGATCCATCCTTGACTTGTCTCCTCATCTACATGCTACCCCTTCATGACATTATTTGCAGATGCGGTGTCAGCATCTGCATGGATCCACCTTTTGGTTATCTATGGATCTGATTTCTGCACTGTTCTTCTTGCTAACTTCCCATCCTCCATGCTCTATGAACTCTAACATGTTCAAAACTCAGCTGCTTGTATCCTGTTCTGCATTAAGTCCCATTTGCCAATTATCCCCGACTTCACTGACCCACAATGGCGCCCTGTCCCCCAACGCAGTGAATTTATGATAGTCATCTTGAAATCCCTCCATAGCACTTGGCCCAAACTATCTCTGCAACCTTACCAGCCATACATCTCATTCCACACTCCAATCCTCTGCCTTTAGTCTGTTGTACATCTCCCATTCCCTTCATCCCACCATTTGTAGCAGAGCCATCAGTTGCCTCAGGCCGTCTCCAGAATACCTTCCTAAATCCATATGCCACTCCACTGCTGTCTCCACCTTTAAAAATCCTTCTCAAAATCCATCTTTTTGACTAAGCTTTCAGTCATCCCTTCTATATCCCTTTTTTAAAAAAGTCTCCATCACTGGAACTACCGTGTCTATTAACTTGACAGAGTGACGTTAATGTTGGTAAAGATGCAAGTGTTTACATTGGGATCTTCAGTGATCCTGTCCTGCCAATTTGTGTGTGTGTTGCTCCAGCTCCTTCACATTGTCAGGTTCATTAACTCCTCAATTCTATCCCCAATATCAGTACATGATTTCAACAAAATCATTCAAAAAACAGCAAATGCAGGAGATAGAGGCAAGAGGATTGATCTTAGTACACGTATGCCCATAATTGTTTGTAACCTTTGCCGAAAAATAAAGGATAATTAGATTAGATTTTAGGGCACTATTCATACCATTTCATAGAACCATGGAGTGGTTACAGCACTCAAGGAGGCCATTTGGCCGATCGAGTCCGTGCCAGCTCTCTGCAAGAGCAATCCAGCTAGTCCCACTCCCCTGCCCTATCCCCGTAGCCCTGCAAATTTTTTCCCTTCAAGTACTTATCCAATTCCCTTTTGAAAGCCACAATTTAACGTGCCTCCACCACCGCATTCCAGATCATAGCCACTCGCTGTGTAAAAAAGATTTTCCTCATGTAGCCTTTGGTTCTTTTTCCAATCACCGTAAATCTATGTCCTCTGGATCTTGACCCTTCCGCCAATGGGAACAGTTTCTCTCTATCTTCTCTGTCTGGACCCTTCATGATTTTGAATACCTCTATCAAATCTCCTCTCAACCTTCTCTGCTCTAAGGAGAACAAGCCAAGCTTCTCCAATCTATCCATATAACTGAACTCCCTCATCCCTGGAATCTTCTGCACCCTCTCTAAGGCCTTCACATCCTTCCTAAAGTGCGGTGCCCAGAACTGGACACAATACTACAGTTGTGGCTGAACCAGTGTTTTATAAAAGTTCATCATGACTTCCATGCTTTTGTACTCTATACCTCTATTTATAAAGCCCAGGATCCCATATACTTTCTTAACCGTTTTCTCAACCTGCCCTGCCATCTTCAACGATTTGTGCACATATACCCTTCTTCCCGCACCCCTTTTAAAAAATACCCTTCAGTTCATATTGCCTCTCCTCATTCTTCCTACCAAAATGTCTCACTTCACACTTCTCTGCGTAAAATTTCATCTGCCACGTGTCCGCCCATTCCACCAGCCTGTCTATGTCCTCTTGAAGTCTATCACTATGCTCCTCACTGTTTACTACACTTCCAAGTTTTGTGTCATCTGCAAATTTGGAAATTGTGCCCTGTACACCCAAGTCCAAGTTATTAACATATATCAAGAAAAGCAGTGATCCAAGTACCGACCCCTGGGGAACACCACTGTACACCTCCCTCCAGTCCGAAAAACAACTGTTCACCACTACTCTCTGTTTCCTGTCACTTAGCCAATTTCATATCCATGCTGCCACTGCCTCTTTTATTCCATGGGCTTCAACTTCGATGACGAGCCTATTATGCAGCACTTTATCAAATGCCTTTTGGAAGTCCACTAACACAACATCAACCCCATTGCCCTCTCTATTACCTCATCAAAAAACTCAATCAAGTTAGTTAAACACAATTTGCATTTAACAAATCCATGCTGGCCTTCCTTTATTAATTGACTCTTGTCCAAGTGACTGTTAATTTTGACCCGGATTACTGTTTCTAAAAGTTTCCCCACTACCGATGTTAAACTGACTGGCTTGTAGTTGCTGGGTTTATCCTTGCACCCTTTTTTGAACAAGGGTGTAACATCTGCAATTCTCCAGTCCTCTGGCACCATGCCCGTATCTAAGGATGATTAGAAGATTACAGCCAGTACCTCCACAATTTCCAACCTTACTTCCTTCAGCAACCTAGGATGCATCCCATCTGGACCGGGTGACTTATCTACTTTAAGTAGGTAGGTAGCCTCCGAAAGCTTGTGAATTTAAAATAAAATTGCTGGACTATAACTTGGTGTTGTAAAATTGTTTACTTTAAGTACAGCCAGTCTTTCTAGTACGTCCTCTTTATCAATTTTTAGTCCATCCAGTATATCAACTACCTCCTCTTTTACTGTGACTTTGGCAGCATAAGAACATAAGAAATAAGAGCAGGAATAGGCCAATCGGCCCCTCGAGCCTGCTCCGCCATTCAATAAGATCATGGCTGATCTGATCCTAACCTCAAATTTAAATTCATGTCCAATTTCCTGCCCGCTCCCCGTAACCCCTAATTCCCTTTACTTCTAGGAAACTGTCGATTTCTGTTTTAAATTTATTTAATGATGTAGCTTCCACAGCTTCCTGGGGCAGCAAATTCCACAGACCTACTACCCTCTGAGTGAAGAAGTTTCTCCTCATCTCAGTTTTGAAAGAGCAGCCCCTTATTCTAAGATTATGCCCCCTAGTTCTAGTTTCACCCATCCTTGGGAACATCCTTACCGCATCCACCCGATCAAGCCCCTTCACAATCTTATATGTTTCAATAAGATCGCCTCTCATTCTTCTGAACTCCAATGAATAGAGTCCCAATCCACTCAACCTTTCCTCATATGTCCACCCCCTCATCCCCGGGATTAACCGAGTGAACCTTCTTTGTACTGCCTCGAGAGCAAGTATGTCTTTTCTTAAGTATGGACACCAAAACTGTATGCAGTATTCCAGGTGCGGTCTCACCAATACCTTATATAACTGCAGCAATACCTCCCTGTTTTTATATTCTATCCCCCGAGCAATAAAAGCCAACATTCCGTTGGCCTTCTTGATCACCTGCTGCACCTGCATACTAAATTTTTGATTTTCTTGCAGTAGGACCCCCAGATCCCTTCGTACTGCAGTACTTTCCAGTTTCTCGCCATTAAGATAATAACTTGCTCTCTGATTTTTCCTGCCAAAGTGTATAACCTCATATTTTCCAATATTGTATTGCATCTGCCAAATCTCCGCCCACTCACCCAGCCTGTCTATATCCCGTTGTAGGTTTTTTATGTCCTCCTCACTCTCTACTTTCCCTTCCATCTTTGTATCATCTGCAAACTTTGATATGTTACACTCGGTCCCCTCCTCCAAATCGTTAATATAGATTGTAAAGAGTTGGGGACCCAGCACCAACCCCTGCGGAACACCACTGGCTACAGGTTGCCAGTCCGAGAATGAACCATTTATCCCAACTCTCTGCTTCCTGTTAGATAACCAATCCTCCACCCATGCCAGAATATTACCCCCAATCCAGTGATTCTTTATCTTGAGCAATAATCTTTTCTGTGGCACCTTGTCGAATGCCTTCTGGAAGTCTAAATACACTACGTCCACTGGTTCCCCTTTATCCACCCTGTACGTTATGTCCTCAAAGAACTCAAGCAAATTTGTCAGACATGACTTCCCCTTCGTAAAGCCATGCTGACTTTGTCCTATTAAATTATGTTTATCCAAATGTTCCGCTACTGTCTCCTTAATAATAGACTCCAAAATTTTACCCACCACAGATGTTAGGCTAACTGGTCTATAATTTCCAGCCTTCTGCCTACTACCCTTTTGAAATAAGGGTGTTACATTAGCAGTTTTCCAATCTGCCGGGACCTTTGCCGAGTCCAGAGAATTTTGGAAAATTATTACCAAAGCATCCACAATCCCTACTGCCACTTCCCTCAAGACCCTAGGATGTAAGCCATCAGGTCCAGGGGATTTATCTGCCTTGAGTCCCATTAATTTACTGAGTACCAATTCCTTAGTGATTTTAATCGAATTTAGCTCCTCCCCCTCTAGAGCCCCTTGTTTGTCCAGTGTTGGGATATTCTTAGTGTCCTCTACCGTAAAGACTGAAACAAAATATTTGTTCAGCATTTTTGCCACTTCCATGTTTCCCACCATTAATTTCCCGGTCTCATCCTCTAAGGGACCTACGTTTGCCTTAGCCACCGTTTTTCTTTTTATATAACTGTAGAAACTCTTGCTATCTGTTTTTATATTTTTTGCTAATTTATTTTCATAATCTATCTTCCCTTTCTTAATCAATCCTTTAGTTACTTTTTGCTGTCTTTTGAAGACTTCCCAATCTTCTATCCTCCCACTAAGTTTGGCTACCTTATATGTCCTTGTTTTTAGTCGGATACTATCCTTAATTTCTTTACTTAGCCACGGATGGCTGTCATTTCTTTTACACCCTTTTTTCCTCAGTGGAATTTTTTTTTTTTGAAACTTGTAAAATAACTCCTTAAATGAACACCACTGCTTATGTACCGTCTAACCCTTTAATCTATTTTCCCAGTCCACTTTAATCAATTCCGCTCTCATACCATCATAGTCTCCTTTATTCAAGCTCAGTACGCTTGTTTGAGAACCAACATTCTCACCCTCTAATTGGATATGGAATGTAACCATGTTATGGTCACTCATTCCAAGGGGATCCTTAACTAGGACATTAATTAATTAATCCTGGCTCATTACACACGACCAGGTCCAAGGTTGCTTGCCCCCATGTAGGATCAGTTACATACTGCTCAAGAAATCCATCCCTAATACACTCAATAAACTCTTCCTCAAGGCTGCCCTGCCCAATTTGATTTGTCCAGTTAATATGATAGTTAAAATCCCCCATAATTATAGCTGTTCCCTTATTACAGGACCCGACTATTTCCTGATTAATACTTCTTCCAGCAGAGTTGCAACTATTAGGAGGCCTACATACTATGCCCACTAGTGTTTTTTTCCCCCTTATTATTCCTTATCTCTACCCAAACTGTTTCATTGTCCTGATCCTTTGTCCCAATATAATTTCTCTGTATTCCTTTATTAACAGCCACCCCAGCTCCCCTTCCTTCCTGCCTGTCCTTCCTGATTGTTAAATACCCTGGCATATTTAATTCCCAGTCGTTGTCACCCTGCAGCCATGTTTCTGTAATGGCCACAAGATCATACCCATATGTAGTTATTTGTGCCGTTAACTCGTCCATTTTGTTACGAATGCTACGTGCATTCAGATAAAGAACTTTCAAATATGTTTTGTGACACTTAGTTCCTGCTTTTTCCTTTTTTAACACTTTACCTTTTACTCCATACCTTCTGTCCCTTCCTGACACTCTTTTCTCTGTCTCCCTGCTCAGGTTCCCAACCCCCTGCCACAGCTTTGATGCTGGGTTAATCGCCTTACGCCTTCTAGTTTTTATTTTATCTGTCGTGCCTAAAGTACACTTTCTTTCCATCATCTACCTTGGTAGAAACAGATGGAAAGTACTCATTTAGTACCTCAGCCATGCCCTCTGTCTCAACCATAGATCTCCTTTTCCCTAATCGGTCCCACCCCTCCTCTTACTACCCATTTACTGTTTACATGCCTATAGAAGACTTTTGGATTCCCTTTTATGTTAGCTGCCAGTCTATTCTCATACCCTCTCTTTGCCCCTCTTATTTCCCTTTTCGCTTCCCCTCTGAACTTTCTGTATTCAGCTTGGTTCTCACTTGTATTATCAACCAGACATCTTCCTTACCACCTTGTATCCAGGAATATTTAGTACCCAATCCTGCCCTTTTGTGAGCCGGTCTCAGTTATCACCACAACATAATATTCCCATGTGGCTAATTGTGCCTGCAGCTCACCAACCTTGTTTGCTACGCTTTGTGCGTTTACACACATGCACTGTCAACCTATCTTAGACCTTCTTGTATTCTCTCTGAATCTGATCCCACCTAATTCTGTACCATTTCTTACTCTAGTGCTATCTGTCTCTCCCAATCCTTTGTGCACCTTGTTTCTCCTTTCTAATGCTACATCCTGGCGCACATTCCCCTGCCAAATTAGTTTAAACCCTCCCCCACAGCACTAGCGAAACTCCCCGCAAGGACATTGGTCCCAGCTCTGTTGAGGTGCGACCCGTCCGGCCAGTACAGGTCCAACTTTCCCCAGAACTTTGTCCAGCTCCTTCCATCTTCTTACTAATCACAGCTCTGGAAAAGGATGTGAAATGGCTGGAAATTCCGATTAACCTGCACTTTCCCTGCTCATGCTGTTAAGATAAGTAGTCACACATTGGTCACATAGTTGAGGAGTAATTTTAAAAACGATTGTTTACACAGAGAACAAGAAAAAGACCCTGCCCTCCTTGAACACTGTGGAGAAACGTAAATCTGAAACCTTCACTGTATAAGCTTGTGCATTACTCTGTGACATCAGGAAAACTGCACAAAGAGAACAAAGTAGTGGCATCATCAGATGAATGGACAGTAAAACACATTAACTTACAGAAAAAAAATTAAGCATTCGAGAGGAAGAGTCAATCATACTAATCAGGTAAATGGAAACAAATCTTGAGAGGAAAAGAGAAGAAGCAATCAAAATAAATTCAATCTGTAAAAAGATAAAGGAACCGACGCAGCACGGAAATAGGACAACACATCAAGAGAAACCAAGAAGAAAAACAGACAGACTTTTAAAAAAAATATATGGATCGCTTCCGTTTTATTGCTCAATCACTGGATTTCTGTTTTCAGATGTCCTCTTGTGGTCATTTAGAGTACTTCAGAAGAAAACTTCACTGTGTGTAGATGCCCTCTAGTGGATATACTGCACATAGGACATTTAAGAAAAATAAACTTGCATTTATTTATATTGTGCTTTATCGTGTATCTCAGGACATGCCAAAGTGTTTCATTTAAAATTAATTACTTTTAACTGCTGTATAGATGTATGGGTCAGTTATTATATGCACAGTTAGCTTCCAGAAATATTAATGAGATGAATGACCAGTTTATCTACTTTTGGATGGTCTTAGTTAAGGACGAAATGTTGGCTAGGACTCTTGAATAAATCCCTGCTGTACTTTGCATAGTGCCATGGGATCTTTAACATTCACCTGACCAGACAGATAGGGCCTCAGTTTAACACTGCACCTGGAGGACAGCACTCCCAAAAATGCAGAACTCCCTCAGTGCTGTGCTGTACTGGAAGTGTCAGCTTATATTATGTACTCAAGTCCTGGAGTGGGGCTTGATGCCATGACCTTCTGATTCAAAGCCAAGAGTGCTACCTGATGTTGTAATATATTATACATAAACCACATGGCTTTTTCTGCATGTATGCGAATAATCCTAAAAAAATCCATTGCATTTTGCAACTTTAAAGTCAATCTGGTTTAACTAAAATGGATTGCTGCAGTGCTCTTGTCATTTCAGTGAATTTAAGATGAATTTAAGAGAGAACGAGAGAATATTTACTGAAGGAGCAATTATTCATTTTGAACAGGGACTATTATTCTCATCGCTCTGGATGGCTTTGCCTCCCCCCAGGTTTGCTGCAGGGACAGATGCAATAGTAAGTCTCTCACATCTGTCACAGTTCCATGCCCAGAGAACAGAGGCAGGAACCTCATAACTGCAGCCTGCTCAACCCAGCCAGATTCAAACTAGTAGGAGAGCAGAAGCACTATTTTAAATAATATAATTCAATATCTCTTGTTGGTAGCCTGTTAGTGGTAGAATCACACAATTAGTGGTTGCCTCACAAATAATGCAATTTGGAATAACTTAATAAACTACTGGTGTCTTTTCAGTTTCCAGATTTCTCAATATGTACTGACATAAAAACTACTCATCATTCAATATTAAATGAACTTGGGCCGACTCAATTCAGTGTTGGGGGGTGGGGTAACAAGAACCAGATTTGGCTCACAGCGCCTAAGTAATACAGCAAGTATTTAAAAAATAAATCCTCCTGATTCAGTCTCAGAGAGTACATGATTTTCTCAGACTGGGCTATTTTTATCCTTGCCTCAACCTACTTTGACTGGAGTAGAGGTTTCCCCTGCTGCCATCTCGGTGGGATGCACCATCTGGCAGGAGTTAGGAGGAAAACAAGGAGCTGACTCATGTCGAGCATCAGGGGAAGCACAACGGGAAGGCCCAAAAGGGAATATACCGAGTCTAAAATACAGACAGAAATCTGTATTCTTGTTTTCAAAATTAAATTGTGAAGTATTTACAAACACAAGTTAAAACATAAATTTAAATCACTCAGGGTTTCAAAACAAGAACTGCAAATATTGTGAAACTTATGAAAATCTGCTTTTTGGTTAAATCACTGGATGATTTTTTAAAAATAAGGGAGAGGGGACATAACATTAAGACAAAAGAATTTGTTTCATCCAATGTTAGGGTAAGAGGTAAATGCACAAGTTAAACCATTTTAAAATCAGAGTATTGTTGTATGATAGATTTCCTTTGAATAATGAGATTTGTAATTTAAAAAAATGAATGGGAATTGACTGTAGCAAGATTCTTGCTGACAGCCTAATTTTGAGGTGGCTTTTTGTGATATTTAAATCATGTAAAAGCACAAGAGACTGAGAAAAGGCCATTTGGCCCATCCCTCTCAGACACCCTCATACCCCAACTCTCCCATTATCTTGAACATTTTTAATATTCTTGGTTCCACAATCCTGTCTGGCACATTATTCCATTCCTTTATCACTGTTTCAGGAGCGGACTTTTCACTAATTTACATCTATGTCCTCCGGTCTTACATTCCTAGTTTAGTTGTAAGTGACATTCCGATTTATTGTGTTTATTCCATTTACCATTTTATATATCCTGATGAGGGCCTCTTTAATCACCTTCTGTCTAGACTATAGAGCTTCAGTTTCTCATATCTTTCCTCCCTTACCAGTAAAATTAGACTTCTTGTTCTTTGTACCTTTCCAATGGATGCATGTTTAATTTTCATCACCACAAAAACACAGTACTCTAACGGTAATCTGACCACTATGCCATAAAGCTTTAGCATAATTTCTAGAGATCATTTAGCCACTGAAACAAAATTAAGCATTTAAATGCATTGATTCTCTTAAGGATGCATTTACACAAGTTTAGTGGCAGCACAGTAGTTTCTACTTTCCACAGACGTTAAATTTATGTAATGTAAATCTGGAACTAGGCTCCAACCTGACTAAAATATGAAGCGGAGAGAGACTCTCTCGTCCAGGAAGTCTCACTTTCCTTATCTCTGCTGTCATGTCAGTCCCTAACTCCAGATTAAGCCTTCTTTTATACTATAACTGTAGCTTGGGTGTGAAGCAAACACTCCAGTTAGCTGTAGTGTTAGGGCACCCAAGAGGTGAGGTCCAGATTCAGGCACAAGATTGCACACGTGTTGAGTATAGGATAGTGTATAATACAATACCGTAACAGCTTGGTATAAGTAAAGGGCATCATAAGATAGTTAGCATAGAGGGTTACAGTAAAGGAGGAAGTGTAAAACTGCAGGCATACAATGGGCAGAAGGCAGAAGGCTCAGAGCATCAGATGAGAAATAATGAAAAATAGCCTAACAATACAAAAGTCAGTACTAATATTTGTGTATTATGAATTTATTCTGTGTGATGTATGCTAACACGTGGTTTAGATAAGGTCATTAGGATTCTGCAAGCCAAAGCAAGACAGGATATGTTGTAAAGTTTACGGCAATTTAAGAAGAAAGGCAGATTTCATCAAAGGATCTGTGTAAAGAATTATGGCATAGTTTGGAGCTGGCATGTCTGGCTTAGGTTGCTAATATCCTGGAAAAAGTGTGAATGTTAACAGCCGTACAAGCTTATCAAATCTTCTGATACGAAATGGGGCCACTACATTACAGCCAGAATAAAGTATATGTGGTGCAACATTGCCAACTACTGGTGCAGTAGCACAAGACACAAGGATCATATGGCAATAATCTCAGAAATCACAGGTTCAGATCAAGTCACCTGACATTGCATAGGAACTGTCCTCAAGATGTATAAATATGGACTAATTTCAGCAGTTCTTTGGTATTTAGTGCTGAGATCTAACCTGGATTGGGGACATCACAAACCCTGATGAGTGTCCTACTTGTGAGTATATAGACACATAGATTTACTTGTACTTTCTGTCATTATTGACAAAGCCAACAAGTTAATTTATCTCTGGCATCTGAACCTACATAATTTGGGTTGACCTACTCAATTAATCCAACACTGAGCGCCCAATGAAAGGCAAGATTCTTTCCTATACAGAAGGAGGGTAAAAATACCCCAAGCTGCTCTCATATACCTCTGGTCTCATGTGTCCCACAGGGAATGATACATGATGTGGGGAACAAAAAAAATCTTTTACAAATAAGGGCGAGGAGAAATAACTTAAAAATGGAACAAAAGAATTTCTTTTAATTGTATTACAACTTTTCAATTGCATAACATCTGCTTATCAACATCATAACAAGAGGTTAAATGCACTAATAAAGACCATTTTAAACACATTTAACTTCAACTTCTAATTTGAGTTTGGCCTGTCATATCTGCAGTGGATAAATTTAGCCTGAATCAGGTGGTTTACTGAGAATGATCCTGCTTGGATTGTACAGCGGATGTCGTTTTCATTAATATTTAACTTTGGATATGTGATTTAGCCTGGACAAAGTGGGTTGGGGGACGTAGATATAACTAAAATCTGGTGTACAAGCCTCACCTTCCAGCTCATCTTTATGTATAAATACAGGGGAGCAACTTATAGCGGCTTTAACCAAAATGGGAACCGTAAATTAGAAAATTGAGTGAAGCTCTTGATGTAAGTTTTATACTGAGTGCTATGTTACACAACTCAGTCTTGGGATAAATTTTGTAATTAATCGTAGAATTCAATTATTCTGCATTTGTACGGTGCTGTTTTTTGTATTCACATAACACCAGCAACATCTAGTGTTAGCATTCTAGCCATACATTTTGCTCGGGGTGGGGGAGGAAATCAATAGTATATCTACCTACTACCTGTTGTACCAGGGACAGGATGCCATATTTCAAACTTCTCCCCCTGCAGTTCAGATCAGCATTAGCAGGAATGCCAACTTAGAGATTTTGGTATTCTGCCTTATACACAAGACTTAAATTTATTTTTAACTAGTTGATCTCTTGTGACTTTGCACACAAGGAATGAAGACAAAATGGGCAGGGGTGGGGGGGAGGAGAAGGAGGAAGTTAGGGAGAAATGGAGAAATGAAAAGGGGGAGGAGTACAGGGGAGGTAGATTGGGGAAGAGGATTAGGGTCAGGGAGAGTAAGGGGGAAATTGAGGAGAGTGGGGGAGGTGAAGGGAAAGGAGAGGGGGGATAAGCGAGGGGCAGAGGAGAGGGGGTAATGGGGAAGGAGGGAAGGGATGGAAGGGAGGAAGGGAGGAGAGTGGCAAGAAAGGAGTGGGGGAAGGGATCGGAGAGAGAGAGGGGAAGGGTGCAGGGGAGATGGAGAAGGTGGGGGAATAAGGAACTGATGCCCATTTATTTTAAAGGGGTTAACGCCTCTCCCAAAAAGGAGAAAGAGAAATTTCAGGCAAATGCATTGTGTTTGTATGCTGGGATCCCACAATGTAACCTCAAGGCCAAGGAATTTTTCTAAAACAAAAAGAATTATAGCTGTAAACATGTGCTCCATCTAAACATTCCTCTATCAACCTTTTTAGAATTAAGACTCTGGTATCATGCTATAACTAGTTCATAAATATAATCTGCAGTGGATTGAAAGTGACAAATGTGGTGCCTGAACAAATGTCTGAGGTTCAGGGATTTTATTAGTGTCAATAAATAATGGGAAATATTCCAGATGTTCATCACCAGCATGCTAGGATCCAAGTCTTTGGCAAAGGAACTAAAGAGGGAGCTCATCAGCAATAAATTCTGTAGAAAGGGAACTGGGTGATGTAGTGAGTTAGACACTAG
This sequence comes from Heptranchias perlo, assembly GCF_035084215.1. Classification (NCBI taxonomy): domain Eukaryota; kingdom Metazoa; phylum Chordata; class Chondrichthyes; order Hexanchiformes; family Hexanchidae; genus Heptranchias; species Heptranchias perlo. Next base: position 15,892,568 of record NC_090345.1, on the reverse strand, counting down.
CCTTTCACCTCTGGGACCTGATTTCAAATACAACTCAGACTGAAGGGATATAAGTTTCTTCTGTCTGCTAGCTGTAAGGGTTCACTGTAAAATGCATTTGGGCAGTCTTAAATCAGTTCCTAATGGGCTTGGGCCTACAACACAAAACTGTCCCCAATTTGTTAGTAATTTGGGGCATCTCACTCGAGAGGCCAAATAGTGGCTGAATTTCATGATCCCAGTGTACAGTGATCTGTTCAGTCCATACATAGTAGTGTTCCCAGTTCTGATTACTGAAACACTTGGAAATATTGAATTGTTGGAGACAGTGCATAGAAGTGCCACAAGGTTGATAGAGGTCTAAGTTATGAGGAAAGACTCGAGAAATTCGAGACTTTCAGTCTTAAAAGGAGACATCTGACAGGTGATCATGTAGAGATATGTAAGATAGCAAATAGTAGGGAAAAGATAAATCTGTAAAATTACTTAAAATTCTAATGCAAGAGTAGTAAAAAGGAACATTGGTTCAAACTAGTAAAAGGAAAATTTAGTACCAATTTGCACATAGCAATGTCCCACAAACAGCAATGAGATAAGTGACCAGATAATTTGTTTTAGTGATGTCGGATAAATATTGGACAGGACATGGGGAGAACTCCCATGCTCTTCTTCAAATAGTGCCATGGGATCTTTTACACCCACGTGAGAGGGCAGTGGGGCCCTAGTTATTATTTCATCCAAAAGACGGCACCTCCAACAGTGCAGCACTCCCTCAGTACTGTATTAAAGTGTCAACCTTGATTATATGCTCAAACTTCTGGAATGGGGCTTGAACCCACACCCTTCTGACTCAGACGAGCGTCTACCATTGAGCCAAGGCTCTTAGCTCAATTCCTCCACACTAACACCCCACACCTTGATTTGTACAAAAATTAGAGAAAGGACAAAAAAGCTGAAGGCAAGCAAATTAGAACCCAGAAATAACAAAATAAATAAAGAAAAATTAGGGAAAAATTATAAACAGGTAGACTGTTGAAAAATGTTGAAGGAGAATTTATAAAAGAATAATTTTTTTTTAAAATTAACAGTAAAACCATGTGATTAAATTGATAAAATTGCCCCTATCGAAGGACAAAGTACTGATTAACAAAATAGAATATATTTTCCTAAGAAAGGTTATCCTGTCCTACATACCTGCTGCATTCAACCACTGTGACTTTTAGGCGTCCTTCAATGATGCTTGAGTCTTGCATATAAAGGTCACGGATTGCTGAGTTTACTGTTGTTGGAAGAATTTGGAATGGAAAGAATGGTTTGTATCTGGAAACCAAAAGAAAAAAAATATTGAGAAGGGTTCTTTTTTTACATTTTTAATTTTGTTTTTCATGTTGTTCATATTTAATTATAAAGCAGTCATCACAGTTAAGTCTTCATTCACTACATCGATTTAAAGAAATTACATACCTAATGTATACAGACGAGCAAAACCATGAACTGCCAGAGGTATCACTCCCATTTTGAACAAGGATACCTACCAGATGATAAAGAGGAGGAATATGCCTGCAGTTAATGCAATCGCTGCTTCCCACAGTTTGCAGCATTCAAATATAAATTTTTGGATAACGAGTAAAACATCACATAATTGAGTCATGCCCATGCTTCTCATTAATTATGAGAATTCCACTCATGACATAACAGTAAGTATACAACTACTAGCATAATAGCTATGCTTCTTCGTTGTATTTTCACAAATGGTCTATTCAGAGTTTAATCCATTGAGCAGCTAAATCTTACAGACCAGGGAAGTTCCAGGTTCAGTCCCCAGCAGATCGCAATCAAACACCTATAGAGATGCTACAAGGAATCTCACTGTCCTGGATTAGTCAGCGAGAGGGGGAAAATAGACAGGATTTCAGTAACCCTTGTCAGAAGGACACGTGTGTGGTTGTTGGCGTGTACAGGATCTAGCAGAGCTGTGATGGCTTCTCCGATTGATCATATTTGAAACTTATTCTTTGCTGCACAATTCAATATTGATACTAATAAGCATATTTGCATTCATATACAATACTACTATGCAGTATGACTGGGGAAAGATGCAAATAAAAGAGCCAGAACACATACCAACCTACGAAACAGAAGTATTTTTTTAAAAACTTCACGTTCACTGACAAGAAAAAGTCTTGTGTTATCCACCGACAGTCAGAACTGCATTTATCCTATTTGTGCTGCACTGTAAGTGACTGTAGATACTATGTTTCGCCATTGGATGTCGCTTCAGACCTTTGTACAAATATAACAATTCTAACTGAATATATCTATATCAGGTTACCGAGAATATTTATAGTCAGATGAGCATCTAAATTAATTTTAAAAAGTGGCACTTCAATTTAATCACTCATGCCACAATTCAATTTAAATTAAAAAGCTACGCAAAGCACGTGGCTAGAGTGTGAGAAATGATGGCCATACTGCACTGACAAGATTCAATTTGCTGAGAAATGAAAATCTAAACAAATGAAGCCTCCTCTTTTAATACTCTGGATCAGCAATTCTGTACACACTCTAATGACAATGAACATAAAGTTATTTTATACTAGCGAATCTCCTGTGGTGTTGCTCACAAGAAGTCAGATGATATACTGCTTTATAAGGACAGGAGCATTATACTATGTAATGTAAATCTGTGTCCTTCCAAGGCCAAGAAATTTAACAGTTATGAAGTAAGCATGACCACAGGTCAAGCAGAGTTAAATTGCTGCTTGGTGAGGGCACTTTGCAGATTATGAATTTCAGGCTCCTGGTCATAAGCACCTAGCATTAAGTGTCTGGCTTTCCTTCTCCTATTTTGAACAGTGACTTGCACCTGTAACAAAGTGTGACTTCTGGTCTGTGATGGACATGCTCTGGACATAACACACGCCATTGATCAAAATGTGATTGCTAAGGTTAGTCAGAGGTTACAGATGTTTAGACTCGGTGCCAATAAGGTGCTTTCAAATTGCCGGCTGAGTGTCTGAGCGCATTCCAAATGATTGGCTTTCTTTATACCTATATAAATTGTGACACACAAATTTGCATGTGTGACACCTGAAGTATGACAGACACAGACAATTACGCAAACACACACAGAGTGAAGCTTGAGAATTTTGATCATAGTTCAAAACACAAACCCCAGAGACTGACTGAATACTCGTAATATGCCACATCACCATCTATACTCATCACTAGGAAATAACCAACCATCCCTGAATTTTGAAGATTCTGTCAGTATTTCTTCAATCAGTTGAAATTTGGCTTATATTTGAACAAGTACAATGGAAAATTCTCCACACTTGTGCATAAATATACCTTTGTTAGTAAATGGTATGAATGTTCAAGACAGGAACAAAGCCGCCTTACAGTGGACTTACCACAGTAGTTCCAAATTAGGATTTGGAAAGTTGGCATGTTTGCACTGGAATACTGCACTCCCATCAGACATGGGTTTATGTGGAGATCAAGTATTCCAGTTATTGTAATCTCCTTTCTTAATTCCACAGGTAGATGAAATGATCGGATGTAGACAAGATCAAAAAGAAATGCATAACCTGCTGGATTTTGCACTGATTCAATGCTGTTTCCCTGTTGCACTGACACACAGAATCTGCAGTTTATGTGAAATCCTGTTTAATTTAAACCACACCTGTAGGACAAGGGGACAGGGGTATAAAATCAGTGAAAAGGACGCTCAGGACAGATATCAGGAAGCAGAAGAGTGATCAATACCTGAAATGGTCTTGCAGTGAGGGTAGTAGAGACAATAATTCTGGGAGGGAATTCGAGAGCATGGGTCCTAGAGGTCTGAAGACAGAGCCACCAATAGTGGGTATGCACAAACGGCCAGAGTCAGAGGAACGGAGAGGTTGTAGAGATGGAGGAGGTTACATAGACAGGGGTCAGCAAGGCCGTGGAGGTATCTTAACACAGGGATGAGAATTTTAAATTGGAGGTGCTAGGGGACCAGAAGCACTTTTAACGTAGAAAAACATCCCCAAGCTACCTCAGTGTCTGCAATGGTTTTAAACAATATATAAAATATGAGAATTGCCTTGATTGGAGTACAGACTACATCAGCATATGAACATAACAAAAGTCAAGGATGAACAAGGTCATTTAGCCCTTGAAGCTCATCTTTCTATTAGCAATGCTAAACATTTTGGTACCGATTATGGTAATTCTCAGTTATTTCAAGTTTAACATGGAGAGGAAATCTAAAAAAAACATAATACAGAAGCGAGAGTGGCAACAATCTATGAGCATCTGTGCTTGGGAAGTTACTCAAGGTCTACTGCTCTCATTGGTCAATGAAGGGGTGGGGTAAATACGAGACTGTGCTATTCAGAACATGAGCATGTATAACGTTTTTGGGGTCTAACATTAACCATTCGATAAGAGTACTAAAGAAATCTTAAAAGAGAATTTAAAAATAGTTACCTGGAACAAATCAGAGATAAATACTTGGATAAGAATTCCTCAAAGTGTTACCTCATCTTTTAAAAGGTTTGTTTGTTTTCCAAGCCAAGAAATCACAGACCTACAAGACGGATCATGTAAAGTGGTCATTAATCTGACCAAAGCAAACTGATCGCTGCCATTTCGCTGCAGTGCAGGAATTAATCTTGTTCATCAATGTGATGTCCACCATTCACCTGATTTCACGTCCACAAATCATTCAATAACTGACACTTTTATAGTCCTATTAAAAATGTCCTCACATCTATAGCACAGAACTGGCATTCCACTTCAGATTTGTGTTGATCAAGGAACTGAGGAAATCCTTTGTGGCAAGGATTACATGTAGACTGCAAATTGTTTCACCCACAGTAACTGGCACACCCCGCTCATTCTTCAAGGTGACACCAACGCCATTAGAACACAGGTTTCTACATATGTATTAGGAAGCTTGGCCGAGTGGAGACTGCTACAGGTATGAGGACAGCTCTCCAATTAAATCCCAAGTATCTGCTCTCACAAAGGCAGACCTCATTTGTTAAAAGATCTTGAAATCAAAGACTAATCTGAAGGGTATAACCTTGTAATGGATATACATATGCAACACTGTTCTGTGGCTCTTTTTCGCAACCAAGTGAAAGTGGATATTTTTAAAGATCTGCGGTTCCCAGCTCGTGTCCTAGGCAAACTGTCTTATAGCTGGAAGTCTGAAGTGTGACTATTAGGCTTTTGGACAGCCACAAATGATCTGAAACCCACACTTTTTGATGGGGAGGAGGAACAGGGAGGGGTGGGGGGGGTGCGAAACAAAGGATGTCAAAAACATTCAAACAAAATCTATTCTTTTGCTCCTATAACATTACCTCCGCAGTTTAATGAAATATTTACCTCCAAACAAGCAGTCAGAACTCTGGGCCATTGTCTTCGGTCCACGCCACAAACTCCGTTCCCTAGCCAGTGACTCCATCCCTCTCCCTGGCAACTGTCTGAGGCTGAACCAAATTGTTCGCAACCTTGGCGTCCTATTTGACCCTGAGCTAAGCTTCCGATCCCATGTCTTCTCCAAAACCAAGACCACCTACTTCAACTTCTGTAACATTCCCGTTCTCTGCCCCTGCCTTAGCTCATCTGCTGCACAAACCATTATCCATGCTCTTGTTACCTCTAGACTCGACTGTTCCAATGCTCTCCTGGCCGGCCTCCCACCTTGTATCCTCCGTTAACTTGGGCTCATCCAAAACTCTGCTGCCCGTATCCTAATTCACATCAAGTCCCATTCACCCATTACCCCTGTGCTCGCTGACCTACATTGGCAACACCCTGATTTTAAAATTCTCATCCTTGCTTTCAAATCCCTCTTTGGTCTCACCCCTCCCTAACTATGTGACTGCCTATAGCCCGACAACCCTTTGAGATCTCTGCATTCCACCACTTCTGGTCTCTTGCACATCCCCAATTTTCATCGCTCCACCACTGGCAGCCGTGCTTTCGGCTGCCTAGGCCCTAAGCTCTGGAATTCCTTCCCTAAACCTCTCTCTCTCCTCCTTTAAGATACCCTTTAAAACCTACCTCTTTAACCAAGCTTTTGGCCACCTGTCCTAATATCGCCTTATGCGGCTTGGTGTCAATTTTGTTTGATAATGCTCCTGTAAAGGGACTTGGGACATTTTATACTATGTTAAAGGTGCTATATAAATGCAAGTAGTTGTTGTTGGATAAAAAATAATCAGCAAGGGTTCATCATTCTGACCACTTTCCAGTGATCCTTACTGGAAATAGTGACGGCTGGACGATGAGTGAACATAGGATGACGCTCAGTTATAAAGTCCCTCATAGTTACATAATTGGCCTACGCTCAGTATCTAGGGTCAAACATGAAGAATGGCAAGGTACCAGAGGCCTGTTGACCTCCTTAGAATTGTCCTCCAACATTAGTTAGTATCTTTAGAAAAGCAGGAGACAATGATTTACGTTGGGGAACTCGACAAGAGAACCTCTGAGAGTGGTAAAAACACCAACGGCAAGTTTCAGCTACTTGTGGCTAGCTTGGGCATTTGTACCTATGGCTAGTCATTTTACGGCCAAGAAAGATGGTTTGTGCTTCAACACCTGGGTATTGATTTTATTCTGAGATCTGTGTTTAGGACTACGCCCTAGAATAGCTTTTATGTTCTGTTGGGAACCTTGTGGAAAATAGCTCAACCTGGTCTATAGAAAGCCTCTTGCTGTCAAACAGAGCTCTGTAGTTGCAGGCTAATGTCAGGGCTCATTGTTGAAATCCTGTACACAGTGTTGGAGAAGCAGGTTGACCTCATTTAAAACTCTTATGCCCAGATTTAGAGAATCACAAGAGCATTTTAGCTGCAGCTGAGCTGTTTGCATAATACCCTGGCTAATCCGGATTTGAACTTGATGGGATATCCTCATTTCTACATATCAAGGGTAAATAAACAATGACTAAAACTAGTCCTATGGGACCCCTCCACCATGCATTCAGACTCGCTTTGCTGGCTAGATGGCCCAGTCTGCCACTTTTGTGCCCCCATGCAGTCTATAGATTTTTTGCTTATCCTTACTAAATGCAACCTGATTGCATGACAAATATCAATGGAACCAAGACCACAAGCTGTAGGGGTTTATCTTCCCTTGGTTTATTGACCATTTCCCTCTGTAGGGAGACAAAGGCTTATGCATAACCTTAAGTTAAGTTGTTCTGGATTTCATGTGGAGCTTTTTTTCCTTCATCCCTCTCTGAAAATACTAACAGAATTGACACATTGATCCAGTGGAAGCACTGTCCTGACTGGTTAATAACAACAACTTCTTGCATTTATATAGCGCCTTTAACATAGTAAAACATCCCAAGGTGCTTCAGAGGAGCGTTATAAACCAAATTTGGCAGTGAACCACATAAGGAGAAATTAGGACAGCTAACCAAAAGCTTGGTCAAAGAGATGGGTTTTAAGGAGCGTCTTAAAGGAGGAGAGAGAGAGAAGTGGAGAGGTTTATGGAGGGATTTCCAGAGTGCAGGGCCTAGGCAGGTGAAGGCACGGCCGCCAATGGTGGAGTGATTAAAATCGGGGATGCGCAAGAGGCAAGAATTGGAGGAGTGCAGAGATCTTGGAGGGTTGTAGGAGGTTAGAGAGATAGGGAGGGGTAAGGCCATGGAGGGATTTGAAAACAAGGATGGGAATTTTAAAATGGAGGTGTTCCGGGACTGGGAGCCCGGGAGAACGGGGTTTGGTGCGAGTTAGGAAACGGGCAGCAGAGTTTTGGATGAGCTCAAGTTTATGGGGGGTGGAAGATGGGAGACCGGCCAGGAGACCGTTGCAATAGTCAAGTCTAGAGATAACTAAGGCATGGATGAGGTTTTCAGCAGTAGATGAGCTGAGGCAGGGGCGGAGACAGGCGATGTTACGGAGGTGGAAGTAGGCGGTCTTGGTGATGGAGCGGATATGTGGTTGGACTCCAAGGTTGCGAACGGTCTGGTTCAACCTCAGACAGTTCCCAGGGAGAGGGATGGAGTCGGTGGCTAGGGAACAGAGTTTGCGGCGGGGACCAAAGGCAATGGCTTCGGTCTTCCCAATATTTAGTTGGAGGAAATTTTTGCTCATCTAGTACTGGATGTTGGAAAAGCAATGTGACAAATGAGAGACAGTGGAACAGTCGAGAGAGGTGGTGGTGAGGTAGAGCTGGGTGTCACAGCATACATGTGGAATCTGACGTTGTGTAAAAGGCCTTCATGTAGTAATTGATGATGTTGAAATAAGTATTGTCTAAATATGGGACAGGAATTCAAAACCTGCCCTTTATCCAAATAATTTGAGTTCACACAGCACCGAGGGTGCCTTTCACAACCTCAGGATGTCCCAAAGCACTTTACAGCCAATGAAGTACTTTTTTGCAGTGTAGACACTGTTATAATGTAGGAAACGCAGCAGCCAATTTGCGCACAGCAAGCTCCCGCAAACAGCAATGTGATAACGACCAGATAATCTGTTTTAGTGGTGTTGGTTGAGGGATAAATGTTAGCTAGGACACCAGGGAGAATTCCCCGGCTCTTCTTCGAAATAGTGCCATGGAATCTTTTACATCCACCTAAGGTGGCAAACGGGGCCTCGGTTTTAACGTCACATCCGACCGTGCAGCACTCCCTCGGTACTGCACTGGAGTATCAGCCTGGATTTTGCACTCAAGTCCCTGAAATGGGACTTGAACCCACAACCTTCTGACTCAGAGGCGAGAGTGCTAGCCACTGAGTGAAATGGCTTCTCATGTGACAGTGGTAAGAACATAACTGGTACAAGTAATAGGACTGATTCAGATAGCTAGAAAAAAATCAACTAGCAAGTACACCTCATACATTTGATTGTGTGATCAGCCCTTCCCCCAATCTGCTGTGCACAACCAATGGCATCTGAAAGTTGTTAACAACGTATGTTAACTTGTGACACTTATTTTGAAATAAGAAAACAATTCCTTTGTCGAGTCATTCAGCCTAACAGCCAATTTAACATTTTAAAGAGCATTGTGCTGAGGTAGGCATATTTGCATTAACACAGATTTAATTTACAGATTTTTAAACTATTGACTGCCACATGTGGATTAATAGACATCTTGTAATCGCTCCCGTGACAATTGATTTTTCTGTTGTAATGCTTTACTCCTACTCTTCAATATCAAGTACCTGTAATTTGAGAAAATTAGTTTTGTTCATAATTGGACCTTGCACAACAAACTACAAGTTTTGGTTGCTGACTTTGGACATCAGTTAAAGGTCAACAGCAAAAAACAGTGGCTGAAAATGATCAGTAATGGACAAGGTAGATTGTACTTCTTTGCATCAACAATTCAAGAAGGTGTTTTCATTGTCATTACAACACAATAAACTACTGTATAACTAAGGAGTGGGGCCATCAATCTGACAGCACATCAAATTCTGGAAAATTAAGGATGTTATACTGGCCAGTCATTTGTTTTATTTTGTTACTAACAATCTGGGGAATATAACATTTAGAGTAAGATACTGCAGCAGCAGTTTGGCTCAGCTGATAGCACTCTCACCAATGAGTCAGAAAGTCATGGGTTCAAGCCTCACTCTAGAACCTGCATACATAATCTAGGCTGACACTTTGGCGCAGTCCTGAGACAGTGCTACGTTTTCAGAGGAAACGTTAAACAGAGGCTGTGCCTGAATGTTAGGATGGATGTAAAAGATCCCATGACACTATTTCAAATAGAGCAAGGTGTTCTCTTGGTCAATATTCCTCCCTCAACCACCACCAAAAACAGATTAACTACTAATTTCTCTCGCTTGCTGCTGGTGGGACCTTGCTGTACCACGTTTGTACTACATTAAAAATAACTACAAAAATAATTCATTGGATGTGAAGCTTTGGAAACAAGCCACAGCAATATATAAATACAAGTTCTTACTTTGTGCTCAGGGCCAATAACCTGGTAAAATTATCCAATTTTGATTCCCGTTCACAAACTAGTGATGAAGAGGATAAAAATATTGCAAATCAAAGTCTGTCCATTTTGAAATTAATATTAATTTTAAGTTCTACTCATAGTTCAATTAATTTTCCCAAATATTCCAGTGCCAAGCAGCCACTTGCTAGTTGTTAGGAATTGAACTGGAAAAACAAAAAAAAGTTTTTCTATCATTTTACTAGCAAGGTATAGAGTAACAGTAAACAGAAGTTCTGATGAAAGGCAGTCAGCCTGAAACGTTAACTCTGTTTCTCTCTCCACAGCTGTTGTCTGACCTGCTGAGTGCTTCCAGCATCTTCTGCACATGAGTGGGAATGTCAAACATTTGACCGTGCAAGTGAGCTTAGTCATTTATTTGCTTTTTAGTAATAAAGAAGCATTTTCAGAGTGACTGATAAACTACCAATAACTAACTTTTAGTCTTTCAATGACAATATCGGGTTCAGTCGATTAAATGATCCGCTCATTGCGGCACTGAGCTTAAAAAAAACAGGAAGGTCCCAGGTTTGCTATTATGAAGGCAAGTAAATATTTACTGATCTGAACAGCTGAAAACAGTTGTTCACTGGAGGGAGGACACATCTGGATAATTACTTGGTTTAGTTTTAGCAATGAGGAGATTTAGGTTGATGGGAAAAGTCCACTTTTGTGATCATCTTTCCTTGAAAATGAAAGCTCAAAGAAAATCTTACATAATCTGCTTGAACCTAGTTGCTGCTCATCAGTAATTCTTATTCTCTTAAGAGTTTTCTTTATCCAGAAGGGTGATATTCCGTCGATAAGTTTACCAAAACATGAAATAGGAAAGAACATTGTGTACAACCACTGACTATTTCCAAAGAATTATTGACAGGAAGAATTTTACCCCTTGGTTGGTTCTGCTGTCCTGCCTGGATTTTCTCGTAGGGGAACTGGTCCCACTTCCTAGAGGTGCAGAACGGGAAATGGCCAGCAAAGAAGCACAGAGCTCTGCTATGCAGGTTCAACCAAGGTGGACAGGTCAGCGTAAACGTGGAAGGCCTAAATGGCTGATTCTATAATTGTTATTGTCATTACGAGTTATGGAGCCCTTATACCCACACACCACATAGGGTCAACCACTCAATCAGGTGGTATAAATGGTTACGGAATCTACCAGTAGAAATCAACCAGATTACTACAGATGGACTGGATCTATAATGCAAGAGGTGGATATGACAGGCACATGGAATACTCAAAACACTCTGCCATACAGTTTCAATGAGCCTTCTGTCATGAGAACTGACATGCCTCAAAGTCAGTATTAGCAGGTCTTACTGAAATTAGGTGGACTGGACAGGGCTCCACAGCACTGGGTGGATATACCTATGTTCACTCAGGCAGGCATGATGGACAACATCTCCACGGTGTAGCTCTTGCCATGGATTACCAGAAATTAGTTCCGCAGGACAAGTTAAAATTTTAAAAGCATTGTAGCCACAGAAGCTTTCATGCCTTTAAAAGGGATCTTTACTATTATGAAGGGATAAGACAGGGTTGATAAAAGCAGACTGTTTCTAGTGATTGAGGGGACTAGAACAAGGGGACGTAGATATATTAAATGAAAGAGATTTAGGACATAGAATAGGAAACTTGTTTTTTGTGAAGCTGTAGAATGCTCAGAGCCCATGTCAACATTTAAGTATAGCTTAGATAGGTGATTGAAGGAAAGGGGAATGAAGGGATATGGGAACAGAGCAGGTGCATAGGATTAGAACTACTGATCATGTGTGACATAAACACCAACACAGATTGGTTGGGTCGAACAACCTGTTTCTGTGTTGTCATTTCTACATCACTGATATGTAATTCTATTTAAGTCACTTAAAAAAAATTCTAAATGAACAAGATAATGCTCTTCTTATAATAACATATTTTCATTATATATATTTATATTAATGTACTACACTCCGATCAGCAGCTAGTGGGCTATTTATTCTATTATATCAATCACTCCAGTGCAGAAATTCTAGATATAGGACATTCTTGTTACAAAAGTCGTTGCTCAAAAGCTGACAATTTGATGCTTAAATTTTATATCTGTTAAGTGGAATATTATACTGCTGTAATTGGTAGCAAAAATGCTGAAAATATTTAGGTAAGGGTGAGGCCAGTAAGGCTCCACCCTGCCTAAGTAAACCCATTCAATAGGCCAAATATACAACAGCACTGGTGTTCTGTTTACTAAAAAAAATGCAGAATTTTTTTTTAAGGTTTACAGAGTGTTTTCTCTGAACAAAATTGAGTTGAAACAAATATTTCACAACATTTAGAAATTAATAGTGATCAAATAACAAGACAAAAACCCAGAAAGCTTCCACAGATGGAAGTGACAATGCCCACTTCGATGCTGCCAATACTTGACAAACATAATGTTCATGGCTGCAGCTTCACCACATATCAGTGTGTCAGCTCCAGCAGTGTGGGAGGACTTCTCTGCATCACACTTTGCTTTATCCTGGACTGAAACTTATATAGTCATCTGAAAGCAGGTGTCCAGAGTGACTTTCAGACACCAAACACTTGTAGATAGCCCTGTCTTCCCCCTTGTTGTGGTTTCAACAAGGGGGAAGACAGGGCTATCTACAAGCGTTTGGTGTCACTGCTAAGCAAGAGCTCACAAATTTAAATTTACCATCAATTATGGAATTTTTGCCATCAATTATGTCACCTAGTGTCCGGGCCAACATTCTTCCCTGAATCAATACGACCAAAAATAGATTAACTCGTCACTCATCTCATTGCTTTTTGCTGGACCTTTTTTTTCATTCGTTCATGGGATGTGGGCGTCGCTGGCGAGGCCAGCATTTATTGCCCATCCCTAATTGCCCTCGAGAAGGTGGTGGTGACCTTACTGTGTGTGTTTGTCTATCTAGCAATGTATTTCATTATATGTGAAGCACTTTGGGATGCTTGGGAGACAAGATAAAGCATTGTATCAATGCGAGTTCTTTCTCTAATTTATCCTTCTGGAGTTTCTTAAGTGCCTCTCACTTCTTCACAGATGACACCATCTTTTTCTTGATTTTGCTGTCTGCAGGGGTGCAAACAAAGGTTCAAGATGCAAGAGCAACATCCTGTTACTTGGGAAGTAAACACCTGAGTGAGGTGAAGTACAATGTGATGTGGGTGAGGGAGCATTGGGGATGCCACCCAGTATACGGAGTCTTGGGTAAATCTGGAGTTTTGGTATTATTCAACAATCTCCTATTTGCATTATTTATTCTGATGAGAACTGCAACTAATTTCCTACTCCCCTCAGTCAAGGTTCCAAAATAGTATATTTAGGTAGATTTGTCTCAGAGCAGATTTGCATTTCTCTGTGACTGACTTGCATGTTAAGTATAAATATTTTAAAAATCTACAATTGAGCAAATAATTGAAGGGAGAAAACTGCTGGTTTCAAGGAAACTGGAATAGGCACAATTTTTTTATAATTCTAGTCGTGGAATACTAAACCAGGGCACTACCTCTACAAAAAATTACAAAATTACAGTGTTATTGAAGCAGTAGCTTCCCACAATCACTGACTTCAATTCTCCGAGTAACTAGATTTTTATGATAGCAGGTTTCATCTGAAATATTAAACCGTGCTTTTTTTGAGATTTTGACTGGCCTGCTTTGTATTTCCAGCCTTTAAAATATTAAAACCAAATTTTCAAACTGCCAGCCAGAATTTTTTCAAATTTGCAAAACCCACATCCTATAATGACAGAAGTGTCAATAACAGCAACCTTAACGTAGAAAAATGGCCCACGGCACTTCACAGAAGTGTAATCAGACAAAAATTTACGCCAAGCCAAAATTAGATATTAGGAGGGGCACCCAAAAGCTTAGTCAAAGATATGGGTTTTAAGGAGGTCTGAAAAGAGTAAAGGGAAAGGGAGAGGTTCAGAGCAGGAATTCCACAACATAGGGTGTAGACAGCTGAAGGCACGGCCACCAATGGTGGGGCGAAGGGAGCGGCAATGCAAAAGACGCCTGTTGGAAGAATGCAGAGTTCTGGGAGGGGGAGGCGTTGTAGGGCTGGAGGATGTTAGAGATAGGAAGAGGCAAGACCAAGAAAGGTTTTAAATACAAGGATGAAAATTTTAAATTAGAGGCATTGAGCATCCGGGAGTCAATGTACGTCAGCGAGAACAGGGATAATAGATGAGCAGAATTTGGTGCAGGACAGGATATGGGAAGCAGAGTTTTGAATGACCTGAAGCTGGAAGATGGGAGGCCAGATAGAAGAGCATTGAAATGGTCAAGACTGGAGATGACAAAGCCATGGATGAGAGGTTCAGCGGCAGATGGGCTAAGGCGGGGCAGAGGTGGATGAAGTTACGGAGGTGGAAGTAGGCATTCTTTGTGATGGACAGGATATGGGGTCGGAAGCTCACTCAGGGTCAAACAGAACACCAAGGTTGTGAACAGTCTGGCACAACTTGAGACAGTGGCCAGGAAAGAGGATGGAATTGGTGGCAAGGGTACAGAGCATGTGGCGGGGGCTCAAGGCTTTGGACTTCCCAATGTTTAACTGGAGGAAATTGTAGCTCATCCAAGGCTGGATATCAAACAAGAGGTCTGACAAGACTGAGACAGAGGAGGGGTCAAGACAGGTGGTGGAGAGGTAGAGCTGGGTGTCACCAGTGTACATGTGGAAGCTGACCCCATGTCTTTGGATGATATTGCCATGGGGCAACCAGTAGATGAGGAAGAGGACGGGGCCAAGGGTAGATCTTTGGAGTAACTCCAGAGGTAATAGCGCAGGGGCAGAAGAGAAGCCATTACTAAAGATGTTCTGTCTATGATTAGTCCAGACTATTATACAGCTGATTTAACAGAATAGCATTTTATTACTGCATTGCAACTGAAATCAAAAGAGGAATATCCTTGCTAAGTTCTTGAATACAGAATTTGCCACACTCCAGATTGGGATCTAAATAGTGAGCCTGCAACTCCAAGTGCTGGTTATCTAGTGTTGAACTCTTAGGTTGCATTTGTTTGTGAGATTCCACATGCAACTACTAGCAAACTGGGTCAGGCTGCAGGTCTACAGGAGGACGTGAGTGCGTCCACTAGGGACCCTGCCAAATAAGCACACGTGCTAAATTCTACTAGAAATTTAACAGATATTTGTATTTAGTAGATTGTTGGCAGTAGTGTTGGAATGCTAATGATTCCTTAATTTGATGTGGGTGATTAGAATTTAATGACATGGTTAACCTTTGAAGAAAGACTTGCATTTATATAGTAGCTTTCATGACCTCAGGATGTCCCAAAGCGCTTTACAGCCAATGAAGCACTTTTGAAGTGTAGTCACTGTTGTAATGTAGGAAACGCAGCAGCCAATTTGCACACAGCAAGGTCCCACAAACAGCAATGAGATAATAACCAGATAATCCGTTTTACTGATTTTAGTTGAGGGACAAATAGTGGCCAGGACGCCAGGAGAACTCCTCTGCTCTTCTTCGAAATTGTGCCATGGGATCCTTTACGCCACCTGACAGGGCAGATAGGGCCACTGTTTAACATCTCATCCGAAAGACGGCACCTCCGACAGTGCAGCACTCCCTCAGTACTGCACTGCAGTGTCAACATAGATTTTGTGCTCAAGTCCTTCAAGTGGGACTTGAACCCATAACCTTCTGACTCAGAGGCAAGAGTGCTACCACGGAGTCACAGCTAACCTTTAATGTTACATGGTCCAGTAAAAATTAATAGAAGGTTGATTCTGTTTAAACTGGCTTGACTACAAAATGTAAATTGATAAACTGCATGCTAACTTTATCAGTAACAGATCCTCTTGTAGCTTGCAAACACATTTTCTTTCCAGGCAAGATCTTCTGTAAATGTTGATACTGAGAATAAAACATGGGTTGAGGACCTCCATAACCAGATGGCGTTTCTGAACTATGTTACTTGAATTTTAAAAAAAGTTATATTTAGATTTATTCAATCCCCCTTATATTTTTCCCTTGATTTGATACAACTATCTGATTGAGGGCATTTGTGCAGCTGTTATCAATGCCACTCATTATCAAACAATGGGAGCTGAACTCCTAAACTGCGGAATAAATTACCAGGTTTTTTCCCAAACCAACAATCTGTCTGAGAAACTCTACTCGACCAGTTCAACGCAGGCGATCAGTTGAGACTGGAATTCAAACTAGAGATCCCTAGATTGGAATCCTACATTGTACAAAAGACTGAAATTAACTAGACCAAGCCTGAAAGATTGAACAGGCTGGGGCTCTTTTCTCTAGAAAAGAAAAGGCTGAGGGGGTGGCCTAATAGAGGTCTTTAAAATTATGAAAGGGTTTGATACGGTAGATGTAGAGAAGATGTTTCCACTTGTGAGGGAGTCCAAAACTAGGGGTCATAAATATAAGATAGTCACTAATAAATCCAATCAACAATTCAGGAGAAACTCCTTTACCCAGAGAGTGGTTAGAATGTGGAACTTGCTACCACATGGAGTAGCTGAGGCGAATGGGATAGATACATTTAAGGGGAAGCTAGATAAGTACATGAGAGAGTTAGGAATAGAAGTTTATGCTGATAGGGTTAGATGAAATAGGATGGGAGAAGGCTCTTGTGTATAAAGCATAAACCCTGACATAGACCAGTTGGGCCGAATGGCCTGTTTCTGTGCTGTAAATTCTATGTCGTTCTATGTAAGTCAAGTACATGCAGTGTGGAAGTGACTAGCACAATGGATCACCAACTCCAACGAAAATACTAAAGGTGGACAATTTTGATTTGCAGTGGGCCACAAGGACAATCATTTTCACTCAGCATACTGCACTCCACTACAGAATGTTTCTGCCAAAATTGCTCCCAGAGAACTGTCAGTTCTACCATACTCACATTAATAACTTTCAGTTCAAAGAGTAAATGATAATGCTACACAAGAGATTCTCTTTGGAATGCAATATAACCTTTCCAATTGAAAGGGCACATTTGGGTTTTTTAATACTCAAAACATCTGTTGACAAGTAACCATTCCTTGAAGATTTGCAGAAATTTGAAAAATAATGCACACTTTTAAAATTACTATGTAAACAATTAAATTGGGATGCAATCATTTGGTACATTCAAATATTATAAACTAAAATCAAACATATCCTTTCATTTCCAGGAATTTTAGTTTTGAATGAAATGCATTATGACCCACAGAATGTGTATTTATATTCAATATGTACTTATCCAAAAATATTACTTGCACATCTAAATTACAACAGCAATGTTCAGTATGCTTTCAAGAGTATTAACTTTCAACACTATAAATAAAAGAAAATTATATATTTAAAAAAATGACTGCCAAACTTACACCCTTTACAATTCATTTGCTTTATACAAAAATATGCAAACCACAAGAGATTATATCATTAATTAACACAGCACAACTGTCAAATTATATAACTCTTGGATCAATTACTTCAGAAATGGACAAGATAGCACAGTGATATGACTCGCCAATAGAGGGCACTCCAATCAGCTCTTTAGTGGAAAAGAGGTCCAATATCTTCTTTCATTGGCAAACCAAAGTTAAACAATCAAAACCCGCAGTGGAAGATAGCACTAGGATGAGAGAGTTAGGAGAGAAGGTGAGGTAAATCAAGTAGTGTTTGGGTGTCACCAAGTGTGGGTTTTAAAAACCCAAAGATTGTAAGAGGAAGAGAATATTGAGGGATAGAACAAGTTACAGTTTATATAACGCAACATCTTGAAGGCACCTTAGATTTCAGCCCCAGCTTCACATGTACAATCAAACTCTCTATTCTTTGAATAGATGGCTCAAAGCTTCAATTAATCAACACACGAGTTCTAGAACCAAACTCAGGTGGATTTGTGGGAAAAAAGGTTACAGGTCCGGAGGAAGGGCTCTGGCCTTCATCAACCCATCACTTGCAAGTTGTATCACAGTGTTCTTTTCACCACACTGAAGGCTGAGAAAACTCAAAAGCTTTGGATGACACCTTATGAAAGGCTATACCTCGAGGACAGGTATGGAACATATTGCTCATACATCCATACAGTTGCTGTTGCAGCTCCACACCTCTAACTGATGCCACCACTGGTCAATACTTGCAATGCATACTTACATTTTAAATTGTATTTTTCTGCTCTCCATGTTACTTGTGAGGAGTTCCGGATACCGGCTGTCTGCCTAGCAAGGTCTCAATTCACCAATGTCCAATTGCTAGCTCCTTCACTGATTGGTGGGGGGAGGGAGGTAAGCAGGGTGTCTGAGGTCCAGTCAACTCCAAGTAAATATGCTTGGTGATAGAAGTTCATCTTTTGTGACAGTTGTACCTAAGCCTGTCAGATCCGTAACCCTGAAAACCAATGTCCCAGTGGGTGAGTGTGCTAAACAAGACAAGCAGTGGGAAGTTACCAATGCCCTTTGTTGGTAAGCTCTCTAGTCTGACCTAGTTAAACTGCAACAATCGGTCTATGCACAATTGGGATCCCTAAACCTTGGCTTACGTTTTCCAGGTGTCCAATGGGAAGAGAGTGCACACTCCACTTCAGGCAAATTGAAATTCTACTTGTGTAGGTTTCTCAGTAGTTTGCTTTGAAAAATCTGAAGCATGGTGATGGACTTCTGCATATCAACTAAAAAAATCTTTTAATACAAGCAAAATATTGGTGAAATAATCTGTTATAAAAATGACTCCTAATTATTGTAAGTATTCTACAATCTCAACAGTTGAATATATCCAGATAACAATTGGAAAAGAAAATCCACAGCAGTGAGTTAAACAAAACATTTTAGTTATAAGGTGAGAGAGTATTGGTGTATCAAGGAATGGAATACATGTTTGTGATGATTCTCCAATCTTAGTTATGTCATTAGGAAAATCTAGGATTTCCTACTGGAGGGGAAGGGAAACAGATAGGTCATCAACACCACTGTTGCACACTTTCTGTTATCCAATGTTGTCATGGTAGTAGATGGCCTAAATATCTTGGCCAGGAAACGGCTCTTTGCTGGGATGGTGGATGAGAAGAGCAGGAGCCCAACAAATTCTAAATCTTGATATTTTAATACAATTTTGTCAAATCTAGTTTGTTGGTATAACAGCACATTATAACAAGAACCAATATGAAATCATCACTTTGAATCAGAAGATTGTAGGTTCATGTTCCACTCCAGAAACTTGAGCGTATAATCCAGGCTGATATTTTGGTGCTGCACCAAAGGTAGTGTCATTTTTCAGATGAGACATTAAATCAAGGCCCCATCTTCCCTCTCAGGTGGACATAAAAGATCCCATGGCACTGTTTGAAGAGAGCGGGGGAGTGTCCAGGCCAATGTTTATCCCTCAACCAACACCACTAAAATAAATTATCTGGTGATTTATCTCATCGCTATTTGTGGGACCTTACTGTTTGCAAATTGGCTGCCATATTTCCCTACATTATAATAGTGACTATACTTCAAAATTACTTGACTGGCTGTGAAGTGCTTTGCGGCATCCTGAGTTTGTGAAAGGCACTATATAAATGCAAGTTATTTCTTTACTTACCAAAAATATTCAAATTATTTACCAAATTGAATAAAGTGGTTTCATCAAAATGGATTTTAATAGTGGGCTACTTGAGTCATAGATGTATGGCAGAAAAAGTTATTAAGCAAATTTGCTGCTTTGGTTGCTTGCAAATGCATTCAAATTTGATAGCTATCTTTCACGGAACAGGTCACTGCATTTACTACAGCAGGAATTCATGGACTACATTTTGAAAGCCTGCTGCTGAGGGGAAATTTTACTAGCTGGTTAGCAATGTACATTTATAGCTTTAGTTTTGGTTCAACGAGAAGGGACCTTCATCAGCTTTCTTTAAAAAAAACACTCTGATCGTGTCAGCGGCAAACTGAAGCACAAACTTTCACACAAAGGCCAATTGTTTTTGAGGCACAAAAAGAGAGACTATATTTGTCAACAAGCTCCTAACTTTTTTTTAAATATAGGATCATGGATTTAACATTCCATTGGTTGAGATAATAGAATGCCTTTTTAAAATCTGATAAAACACATCAACTACCAATATATGAAAGAGGGCAAATTCAAACAAACGTTTCATTGTCAGATAAAACATCCTGATCCTATTAAATTCTACCATTAAATACATCATAATGTGGCTTTCATCCCTATGGCAGCTGCACACCATGAAACATCATCAGGCTCGCGTCTGTTGCTCTGTCACACAAAACCGTTGCATGCATGGACTTAATTGTACTTCAGTCTACACTGGTCACACCGCATCATGTAGCAAGTTAACAAAAGCAACTGTATGAGACTATTACTGCATTCATACACAGAGTCAACTTACTACGGTTTAAGGTTACAGTACTGTATAAATAGCAAAGTAGGCGTCCATTTCAGAAAAGTGAATAAACTTTCCTCCTCCTCCTCCTCACTTAGCATCATAAGGATTACAGCGCGTTAGAATCTATTTCAAACTTTAAAAAATGAAAAACAGCAAAAGTGCAATTAAAATGATTTTAGTGATAGGGCATGGTTCAAATACTTGTCCCAATATTGATATTTATGCTGTACAGCACTAGTACAGACTGAAACTGGTGCTTGCAAGACATGTCTCTTGCATCTAGTTATACATCACTCAGACTGGAGATGTAACACAACTGCTGCACCTACTGGAGTTGTTAAATGAATACCATTTCCTCTATCCCCAAAGATGGCCCCGTAATCACAAATAAAATACTGCAGGCGCTGGAAATCGGAAACAAAAGCAGAAAATGCTGGAAACACACAGCAGCATCTGAAAAGAATGGAAAAATGTCGACATTTTAGGCATTGCCCTTCATCAGAATTGGAAGATATTACAGATGAACAGCTTATAAAAAGGGGCAAAGCGAGGGAAAGGAGGGGGAAAAATAACACATAGAATCATAGAAGTTACAACATGGAAACAGGCCCTTCGGCCCAACATGTCCATGTCGCCCAGTTTATACCACTAAGCTAGTCCCAATTGCCTGCACTTGGCCCATATCCCTCTATACCCATCTTACCCATGTAACTGTCCAAATGCTTTTTAAAAGACAAAATTGTACCCGCCTTTACTACTGCCTCAGGCAGCTCGTTCCAGACACTCACCACCCTTTGAGTGAAAAAATTGCCCCTCTGGACCCTTTTGTATCTCTCCCCTCTCACCTTAAATCTATGCCCCCTCGTTATAGACTCCCCTACCTTTGGGAAAAGATTTTGACTATCTACCTTATCTATGCCCTTCATTATTTTATAGACTTCTATAAGATCACCCCTTAACCTCCTACTCTCCAGGGAAAAAAGTCCCAGTCTGTCTAACCTCTCCCTATAAGTCAAACCATCAAGTCCCGGTAGCATCCTAGTAAGAAAAGAAAAGAATGAACTGTAAAGTGATTAGGTGAGGAACATTAGATGGTTACCTTATAGATTGATAATAGAGTAAGACAAAAGGAGGCATGGTGAGAGAAATTAAAGAAAGAAATGACAGATATGAGACCTGGAGATTGTGAGAATTGTTAAAGTAGGTTAGCTAATTTGGAGAGGAGGAGCTTGAAAACCTGGCAAAGTGGAGCAAACTCCAGCAGCCAGGAAGCTGGTGGAAGAAAAAAGCAGGTCAACACCAGGGGTGCAGAACCCCAGCAAAGTACGATGGAGGACATCGCCATCTCAAGCACCAATGCACTCCTTCTCCCATCCCAAAAAATTGCTAGAATGATCTGCATCCCTAGTGATGACTGGCCTTCATGGTTCCATATCATGTTTCAATTGGTAGCATTCTTACCTCAATCAAGTTATGGTCCAAGCCCCTCTTGAGGATTTGAGCACATAATCTAGAATGTAATTCCAGTTTAGTACTGACGGAGTCATGATAGTCGGACTTGCCATCCTTAAGATGAGACCTTAAGCTGAGGTCCCAGTAGTAGCTGAATGCTACAGATCCCATGGTCCTATACAAGAACACTTCTGTTGTCCTATCAAACATTCCTCTCTCAATCAAGATCATGAAAGAAAGATTAACTGGTCATTCATCCCATTGCTGTTTCTTGGATCTTGCTGTGCAGAAAATATCGGCCATATTTTCCATTTTTATACTTGTCCCACAATATGTTCATCCCCCTGGACCAGGCAGTGAATCAATTATTTTTAACAATTTTCCTTGAGACCACAAAGGCTGTTCTAATCACAATTCACCAATATTACAGTACAGTTACAGACACCAATAATGGTTAGTTCCAATTGCACTAGCTGGAAACTGTTTAGGTCTACTACAATATTCAAATAACCCAGTGCTACAAATTGAATCGAATGCCTTTCTTTGAGGAGGGTGACTAATAGGATTAAACCCAACCTGGACAACTCAACTGATTTGCCATAGGATCCTAAAGCAAATTATGTAATTTTTTTTAAATAAAGACAAGGCAAAGACAAAAATCGGCAAATTACTTTTACTTTCTTATCAATAAGCAAACACAAAACCAACGATGGAATCTCACGCATCAAAAATGAAACTCCAGCACCTCCCTCCCCCATGTTTGTTCAATGAATAGTTGAGTCAAATAGATCAGAAAAGTCCTAGGTTCAATATCTGGTGTCCTGCTGATTAAGTTGATCTCAGCCAGGGTGGCAATGGGTCACCAATTAGCGTCAGCACCCCTGGGTTAGGGAGGGACAGAGAGAGAAAATCAGCCAACATTCCCACCCATGAGTGATATCCAGCAACCCTTGTAAAGTTGCCTAGAAGTTACAATCACGTATTTAAAATAACTGCATAAGAGTTGCATCCACAACTGTGCCAGTCTAGCTGAGGCATTGCCAATACCTTGGGGAGGTGAGTGGTCTGTACAGGCCAGCAATGACCCGTTGTGAAGGCAGAGAGGGCAACCTGCCTGCAGCCAAACCCAAGATGGCTGACCTGTAGCAGATATTGTTAGCTGCATTTTCCTTTGGAGGCACCCAAGGAGATGGGGGGGGGGGCGGGCAGGGGGGAGAAATCATAACTCCAGACTGTTTTGGTGCTTCTGATCAGAGAAGTCTCTGGTCCTTTACATTAATGGGTACCATCTGACAACACTCTTACCCTCTGAGTCAACGCTGTAATATAAAGGGGATATCTTAATGTTTTAACTGAAATGACACTCAAAAGATAGAAAAGCAACTTACACGCAGGTTATTTCTTCTATTACAATAAATGTTTAAAACCTCTTCAGTATATTTGTTTTAAATTCAAATTCAATGCTTCTGAAGTCCAGATTCAACATTCTGCTCTCCCAATTTACTCCACCAAAACAAGAGACTGGGAGTTTTGTTTCAAATTCGTTCTCGAGACATTGGATTTGAATAAGCAAAATTTAAAACAAATATACTGAAGAGGTTTTAAACATTTTAAGGTCTTATACTGAATGTACTGCAGAGGCCAGTATTGCTGTGGGTGCAAGATGACAAATGATGCAATAAAGATTACAAAATGAGGCTGCCAGCTACCTGTGCAATTGCTTTGCAAAACCAAACTAGGTGTCACAAGCGCATTTCACAGATAAAAGGAAAGGTGCAGTGGGAAATACTTACACAGTTTACGGGTTGGGGGGGCGAATCATTCCTTGGACAAGTCAATAATTTGTATAACTGATCCTCCATTAATTAGAATGTTGTACTGTATGAAATTGTATTAAACTGACAAACAACGTGAACTGAATTACACGCATGGTGCAGCTGGTTTGATCCGCAGATAGTTCAGATAAGGGTCTGTAGTCAGGAGCCAGATTTTGTTCTCAAATTAACGGTGAGGCTAATGGCACTCGCCGTTATTTATGCGTAAAGGTGGGGGCGTGGGGGAGAATCTAATGGAGGTTCTCAATATTATGAAAGATAGTAAATAATAAAAGAATGAAGTTGGAAGATTTTTTCTTACAGAACATTCTTAAAACTTGAAATGCTTTATCACAAGTGGCTGTTGAAGCAGAGAATAGAAAATAATTCAAAGAAAATTGGATGTATTTGAAAAATACAAAAGAAAAATGGGATTAGAATAGATAACTCCGGTTGAAGCAGTAATACTGGTGCAGGTGGGAGGGGCCAAACACCTTCTTTCTGTGTTGTGATTTCTATGATTCTATATGATTTAGCACTTCTGTCCAAGTATGCACTGTTTAGAACATAGCTGTAATTAATATTTTCACAGTTACTTATATTGCATATCAAACGTTTAAAAGCATTTGGAACCCTAGCCTTATAAAGCAAACACAATTGTAATATGGTTACCTGAGCAATATTCACTCACTCATGTGAGGACCTCACTAGCTCACTCACAATATGTCCACAAGTGGGTTACAATAGCGACAATATCATTTTGGGGATCAGAGACCATTTATAGACTTTCTAAAGGCTCTTTATTATGTACCCAATCATTGGACTCGCACAATTCCAGCCCTGTCCATTTATTCCCAGATCTCCAATTCTACATATACTATACACAGTAGTGGTTAACCTAGCAAATTATTATGAACAAGAGATTTTGCAATCCCCTTCTGCCCATCCCTTTTATGCTCCAACCTCATGAATGATGCTCAACTCTCACTCGTGGAATGCAGCCAACAGCAGCACAGCTGACTGCAGGGAAACTTCCTATGACTCACTGCGAACAGCACACATTATAAATAATAAGATATTCTCAGAAGGGAGATAAAGCCCGTAACCAAATTCAAGCTTTTGATAACATTCAGAAGACACTTTAGTTTCACTCCTGCAGCTTATGAGGTCATTTGAACCTCCCAGTTTGGTAGAAACCATTTTAAATCCCTACACAGTATCTAATATTCTATCTGTATTCTATTACAGTTGTGATGTACAATAGCAGCTCCTTGGTTTGCTTTCTTAAAAGCATTAAAATATTTTAAATCTAAATTTGAAAAGGGAGTATTTCACACTAGGCATTACACAAAGGTTCAGGAGTAAAATCTGGTATTTACACACTGGTTTTTAATGGTAGACAGTACATAATTATATATTATGTAATGACCTTAAAGATAGAAAATTTTCTTTTAGCTGTTCATGGATTAATATATGCAATATAAGTACTATTTGTTTACTTGTGTATTAACACGTATAAATTATGTTGATCAAAAACACCAATTCATGTGTCATTAATGCATACCTTATAAAACAAGCTGAAGCTGACCAAAACAATACAGTAATGTCTTTAGTGCAACATAAATAATGTAATACAGTTCATAGCACTGCATCAAAAAGTAAGCTTGCCAAATACAACTGTATTGTAATTCCACCAGAAAGGCCAGTCTTTAATATCAGTATAGCCGTGTGCTGACAAAAGTAGATTGTAGTGCATCAACCTCAAGTCTTAGGACAGTAACTTAGAATAGTGTAGCCTAGAAGCCAAAATCACACAGTGCAATAGGAGCGTACAAACAGCCTGATGGCCGACATCCTAGGATATTAAAAGAGGTGACTGCAGAGATAGTGGATGTATTGAATTTGATCTTCCAGAATTCCCTAGATTCTAGAACGGTCCCCGTGGATTGGAAGGTAGCAAATGTAACCTCGCTATTCAACAAAGGAGGGAGAGAGAAAACAGGGAACTTTGGGCCAGTTAGCCTGACATCAGTAGTAGGGAAAATGCTAGAATCTATTATTAAGGACGTTGTAATAGGGCACTTAGAAAATCATAATATGATTAGGCAGATTCTAACCCCTCTGCTTCTCCATCTCCCTTTCTTTCGTTAAAACCCTTGTTAAAACCCATCTCTTTGACCAAGCTTTTGTTCAACCCCCTAATATCTCCTCCTTTGGAATGACATTCATTTTTTAACACCTCTATGAAGTGCCTTGGGAATTTTTTCTATGTTAAAAATGCAAATTGAGATTGTTATTGGTATATTGACCAATTTCAATTTTGAAGCTGCTACTCCAGGTTTTGTTTTAAAGAAACTACCTGTGTGAACGTAAGTGTTTGGAGTGCACTCACCTCAGTACTGCAACAGGTGGAACATCAACCCCCATCACCCTCAGCCAGAGTGCAGGGATGTGACTTTGATTTTCCTGCACTCTACTGAAATCCCAGAGTCTACTTGGTGACCAAGTGTCCTTTATTCATTTGTGAGCTAACGTTAACAAGCTTCATTGACAATGGGGAGGCATCAAGCTAAGCCTTATCCTGCCCTCCGCCAATTTCCATACACACGCACCTCCAGCCAGATAGTGATTCAGATTAGAGACACGGACAGATTTTCCCTTCCCTAACTCAGTAGCACTGAACAAATTTCTAGCATCAACTGCTGCCACGGCTAAGAATAGCTAATCCACTAGAGTCTGGGGATCAAATCTGGGACCTTCTGCTCTGCATGGCTCAGCTACTCACTGGATAAACTCACAGGCATCAGGGAGTTCTAAAGATCTCAATCATCTTCAACGTTATTTGAACATTTCTAGACCAGATTTTAATGTTTACAGTTGTTTGCAAATCAATAATACCATCTGGTGCCTTCATGGAGTCTTCACACATGCAAAATAGGCAGAATCATAAGAATAGCAGTTTACTCTAAGAATTATGAAAGAAACCTTTTCTGTAGAAGAGCATTTCACAGTGAAGATTTATTGAGTATTGAAAAACTGCACCGGTTTAGGCTGCCACTGCCTCTCCTATTCCATATTTGTATTCACCTTCAAAGCTCTCAGTGATCCACTATAGCAAAGAAATATCAAACGCATGCAATAGTAATCTGATTATTTAATATTCATTTTGTAAAAATTTATTTACTGAACACACAAGGATACAAATAACTAATACCTCAGGCAGAGTGAAGAGTGCATTGATACCGACAGAATCACAAAAGTTGATAAGAATGACTCTAAGGCATTGATGCCCTGATGCAAAGATAGGCATATTATTGGAGTTTGCAAATAAGAAATACAACAAAATATAATTAACTTCTTTCAAGTGTCTTTAGCAACTAAAGCAGTTTGCAAAAACTACATTGAGACAGTTTCCAGTACAGCAAGTTCTGCACCCGAGGCAGCACAAAGTGCCACAGCTGTCAAGATGACAGCTCTAGGAAAAGACTTCAGAACAGCCTGCCCAAAAACTACTTGAAAGAACGTTGATGCCAATCAATAATTTACATTTCAATAGCACTATCCATGCTTTATCTTATGCATTCATCGGATCTTAACCCAATCTTCAAAAGAAAGATTGATAGATTTTTGTTGGGTTAGGCTATATGGGATATGGAGCAATGGCGGGTAAAGAGAATTGAGGTAGAGTAGCCATGATCTAATTGAATGGCAGAACAGGCTCGAGGGGCTGAATGGTCCATTGCTGTTCTGATGTTTTTAATGAGAAAAGTCCCAGAGCATTTTACAGGACAGAGAAAAAACACTGCGGACAGCAGCCAAGTACAAAAATTGGATAAATGTAGTGGGAGGGATGTCGAAGGCACCATCAAACAGAAGTGTTCTTAGAAAGAACTTGCACTTATACAAAGCTCTGGGGGTCTTTTCAAACCTTCTCACTCTATATTGTTCCAGCTCTCATATCTTAGATAACGCTCATGGATGATTCCCAATACCTTCAAAAGTGTCTATCCTCCCCAAGATCTAGGTAAGCTTTTCATAACTTGTCTGGGAAATGATCAGCAAACTCTGTCTGGCAATTGCTTTCAGCTACTGCATTTAGCTTATGCATTCATAAGATCTTAGCCCAGTCTTCAAAAGTGATACAGCATCACATCTGACCTTGTTTTAAGTGCCTAGCAAATTTACCTCACAAAAGGTAAATTAGCACAAAAGTAACCATCATAAAATACAGATACATGAGTAACTGATGTGAGTCAAGGCCAGAGCCACGTAAGTGCTGGTGACAACTGAAAAGAATAGCTTTGGTTTTGCCAATGTTAAGCTCCCCCAGGTCTCAATGTTGGATGGTCAGTAGGAAAGTGTAGCAACAATTTTGGGATTGGTGGACGAGGCACAGTGGTAGAACTGGGTGACATCAGCAGGCATGCAGAAGCATAATAACAAATCAATCAATGGTAGGCAGCAAAAATTTAGGAGAGACACACAGAATGCTAATGTAGGAGGGCAAACAGAACCAAATGCATCAGAAGAATACTGTATCCAAGTCACTATGAATGGCTGAGATATTTGCTTAGTAGAGGATCGGCGGCAAGGAGTTAATTTACAGCGGTTCACTTCCTTCATTGCTTAAGCGGAAAATTCAAAAACAAAACAAGGTCGTAGCAGTATGTTGTGCCACCACAAAGGCTTTTAATATGGGAAAAGTTTCAAATGACGAGTTAAAGTAAAAACAAGGACAAACATGGATCAAATGAAGAAACAGGAAGTTACTTTAATTTTATCAGAACATTATAAGTTTGTGAACAATATAAATTAAACAAAGTTTAAAATTACAGGGACATGCCGTTTTAAGTGTTTCTAAAGTTAAACAATGGGGCAGAAATTGCTTGGAAAAGAACGGTGAGCTCAACATCATTCACCATTATTAGGGGCAAAATGGAGGAGCAAGTTCCAGCATTCGCACATGCGCAGGAACTTGGTCCTACTGGTTCGCCGGCAATATGACAGCTTTGAATTAAAGGTATATCGCCATCTGAAATCAGTGAAATCATTGAAAAAGCACCAACTTGCTCATCTGCCCAGCTGGAAAATAATGTTGCCACAAAACAGGTATGCTTAAAAATACCAGGTCTAAACTAAGTCTTAATAACTGCCAAACAACTAAAAATTAACTTTAAAAAAATGTGGAGTCTCATTTCTTCTTATTTTAATAGATTTTGATCATTTAAAAAAACTTCTTTAAGAATTAAAAAATGTTTTTGTTTTACTTCTCCCTTCTGTCTCTTTTACTTTATTTGATTATTTCTTACCCTCTCTCTTTTTTTACTGTCTATAACTGTTTTTACAACGATTTTAATGTTGTACCTTTCACTTCCTGGTTTTCATGTTCCAAGCCTGCAGAAACAATCGCGCAGCGTGTCAAAAGTGCTGTAATCGGATCGGTTATGGGGAGAGATCGATCCTCTCGCTTCTCCCAGGGTCCTAGCTTCGCTTGAACTGATGCTGAGCTCTTCTCTGCTTCCTATTTGAGGAAGTGCCCAAAGTAAAGACCGCAGTAAGTTTGTTAATTTAAAACTATGGAACGGCGGTAACTGTTACTTCGACTCTCCAAGCAATTTCTGCCCCAATAAAGCAAGTGAACCGCTGCATATTAACTCCTTGCTGCTGACCCTCTACCAAGCAAATATGTCAGCCATCTATATACAACTGATAGCATAGGGTTTATACGTTACATTATGTTGTTTAATGAATTTTGTTAATGGATATGTTGTTTAATAGAATTTATGTTGTGTAGTTAATTGATAAGCTCTAAGAGGGTGTCTTTTAATTCATAAATTAAAATTTTGAATATCAATTAACATCAGTTAGCTTAAAAATTAGATTTATTCATTTCAGTCCCCAGTTTATTCATTTATAAATACAAATTAAATATGGGTGTTAATTGAGTCATTTGAACTTTTCTTAATTGTGTGGCCTTTTAAATACTTCAACATGTTGTTCATCGGATTTAAAAAAAGTCACACTACTACTTTACAAATCTCCTTACTGTATAGTCTGAATTTATTTTGTCTTTAATCCTGTAAATTGAAAACAATTAAGAGAATCTTGTGGCCATGGATAGTGCTAGATTTTGTACTGCGACTGGGAGAGGTTGGGATGGATTGAGAGATACCAAAGAACATTACCCATTTTTCTGCAGCTGTAGGGGGCTGGAGTAGGAGGCCAGGTTGACCTTCATGTCATTTTTTTTTAAATGTGAGTTATATAAAGAAATAACCAAAGGGAGCAAGAGCAGTAAGTGTCCAAACAACATGTTTTTTTAAAGCTTTAAAGATTTAAATCCAGTTGAAAGGCAAAATGATAAACCATTTGGGCAAAAGGATTTGCTAATTTATAAATTTCTGGTACTTAAAAGTCTATAGAACAGCATTCTATCAACATTGTTTCACAAAGGTTACTGAGGGCTGGACACTCAATAATATAATTACATACATATAACCAAGAGGACCCTACAATTTTACAGTTACAGACACAAAACTTTTTCCTGCCAATTCACTACTCATTATCATTTAATAAACTGCACTGATTACATCATAATCATTAATTCATCATAGTAACTGTTATCTGTACTATCCATACAGTTGTTTCATGATAAGTACCTACCATGACCTCTGCCACAGGCAAAGGCAGCAATAAATGAATCAAATAAAGTGTATGTTATAAAAAATAAGCAAGATTTCAAGTCAGTAATCTCACCTTGGGGGTTCTGCTAACTGTAATGACCCCATTAAGGGGTTCAGGTGGCATTGCCGCTTTGCAATCATTCCATGGTATCCACTATTTCTTATGTAATAGATAACGAATTATTCTGTTAAGTAGCCTGGTACAGCATTGTACACACAGGTGCTGAGATCCTGTTCTACAGACAACAGCTGGCACTGTTGCAATAACAGAACACTTACTAAAATTTAGAGCATTCATGGTTATCTGGGCAACTGACAAACATGTTGGAGAAAATAAAATGCAAACAAGACATGATTCATTCAGCTGAACAATAACACAATGTGCAACACGCTAAAATGACAGTTAAAGGGGGCAGTGTCACCATGAACTAGTGCTTGACAATTTTTTTTTGTTTGAGAGGAAGAAAGAATGTATGAACTGAGCCGTATTGTCGTTACTACATTTTGAAGTACAGTCACAGTTATATAGGTCAGCGTGGCAACCAATGGTGCAGAAGGTCCCACAAGTGAGATGAATGACTAGCCAATCTTTTACTGGTAGCATTGGTGAAGGAGGAATGGCAGCTAGGACGCCCTAAGAACCTTCTGCTCTTCGAATGGAGTAATGCCAATAGTGAAAATAATGCCCCTTTAAAAACAACTTGCATTTATAAATTGCCATTGATGTAGAAAAGGTGCAGAGATACTTCATATTGGAAAAGGCAGACACCTAGCAGTAGTGGGAGAGGTACAAGAGATGACCAAAAGTATGTTTTTTTTTAAAAAAGGCTTTTAACAGAGGGCAAAGGTTGTGAAGTGGCAGGGTTTAGGGAGAGAGTTGCAAAGAGCGGGGTCGAGGTGGCTGAAGGTTCTGCCACTGCTGCGAAATGGAGGAAGAATGGGATGCACAACAGGCCAAAGTTGGAAGATGAGGGGTTCAGGATGGGGCACGAGGCTCCAGGAGGTTGCAGGGATAAGTTGAGGCAAGGCCATAGGAGGAAGTTGTAGATCAGGACTTGGGCTCTGAATTCAGTGTTGGGGGACAAAGAGCTGATTGAGGCGAATGAGCACCAGGGTGGTAAGTGTACAAGATTTAGCATGGGACAAGATGCAGCAGTGGAGTTGAGATTCATGAAAGGTGCAGCTTGGGTCATTACCAGCACACAGTGTACCATTTATGAGGATTGTTAACCTTTACTGTGTTTCAGATCTCTGAAGTAGGCGGTACCTTCACTTTGGCATCACTTACTCACTGAGCCACAGCCAAGTTTCACAAACCCCTCAGCACTATCAGAACTTTACAAAAGGGGAGCCAATCTCTGGAGAAATAGGAGGAAAATGCACCACTGAAATGAACAGAACTCAGCATTTTTGTTTGCATAAATATTTTTAAAGTAACAATTACCTTTTGAAGATAAACTTATTCCACTATGCAACACATTCAAAGTTGCTGCCATCGCTCCTAGCACAGGCATTCTTCACCAGCAGTGGCCAACAATGAGCAAAGGCCATTTCAACTACAGTTAGTTTCATTGGGAGCTGGAACTAAACGTAGCTGAAACCTGCTTTGTGCACTTAATGTGAAAACAAGCACAAGACAGATCAGCTGCTGCCCTTTCAAGTCCCACTCCTGGAGGACAAGAAAAGGCTGCTCCCAGATTGATAGAGTTACACCAATCAGGGAGCAGTCTTTTTGCTTCATCGAACCCAGGAAATTTAAAGAATGAAGGCTTAATCTTCTCAGTTTTGAAACTTCGGAGGGCGGGGCAGAGAGAAGGATGGGGCGAGGGCGGGGCAGAGAGAAGGAGGGCTTGAATTGTTTTGCGTTTGTGGACTTGAACTTTTTGTGTACAAGGGTCTCACTTTTTTGTGTTGGGGGCTGGCTCTTTTTAATGTATGAGTTTGGCTTTTTGTGTGTATTGGAGGTTTTGATTGTTGGCTGTACATGGTGCTGCTTCTTTGTGGGTTTGAATTTTTGGATAAAAGAATTTTGAATTTTCTGTGAAATCATGCCATCCACTCACTGGTCTTGACAAGTGTATCCAGGCCCCAGCTCCCAAAGATTGGAAATCAATCCACTGAACTTTGCCCCACACTGCAAATGGCAAGCAGACTATACAACAGGGATTCCACAATTACAGAGCCAGACTCCAAAACCACCCCATCAGCACTCTCCACCAGTCCTACACACCAGGAGTCAACACAAACTGAAACAGCCTTTTATCGGCAGCGACAAACTCACTGGATACAACTCCATTAAAACACCTTTTACAATTTCTAACAATACGATATATTTAAAAATCAAATGATAGAAATAGAACTTAAGTCCTGAAATGATATGAGACATCTACAATTCACAGATCCATTGTGTAGTTAATTCCACTTGAACAAATAGTGTATTGCACTGGGACCAGTGTGGTATCTTGGACACAGCCAAGTATTTGATCTACTGTGTCAATACTTTTCATGCCATTCTCCTCTGCAATACAGTACCTCGCCACAGGCTGCTGCCAATGCGGCTTTGTAATCAGAAGTATCTGAAAACTCTCCAGGGGGCATAGTCTTTCAATCTGCCATCCCTGTGCAACTTTAGCTTGGCACAATATCTCCCCGATAACCTGGTTGAGATCAAATACTCACATGTAGGGATGGACAGGCATAGGCTTGCATTCTGCCACTCCGTGGTACAGTACATTAATACTGCATGTGTTGTCACTTGGTTTACTTAATGTATTATTATGCTTTGCAGGAAAAATCCACTTAAGGCAATGTGCTTTCATGTTGTGTGATGTTCTTTAATCACCTTACATTGTTCCCACCACCCCCACCCCCAATGACACATCTTTAACACCAGTACATAACCCTTGGGTTACAGAGCTCCAAATACAACCCAGGGTTGGGTGGGAAAATTTGAGTGTTTGTCACAGTTCAAGGGCATGGCATACAAAATTCATACACTCATTCTTATGCTTGCCTGAAATTATAGTAACAACGACTCATCAATAATGTACTGTTCAACAAAGGTGCTGCCTTCTTCTCACACAATTTTTCAATCTGAGTTTTATTCCCATGTAAATTTATCTCCAGAGCAAAACCAGTACTGTAATCCCCGCAGGTTCAACCAGTTAGATTCTGTCAGTTATGTGAATGCAAGTTCTGAATTACACTTTGCATTTGACAGAGTGTGGCACCAAGGAGCCCTAGTAAAATTGAAGTCAATAGGAATCAGGGGGAAAACTCTCCAGTGGCGCGAGTCATACCTAGCACAAAGGAAGATGGTAATGGTTGTTGGAGGCCAATCATCTCAGCCCCAGGACATTGCTGCAAGAGTTCCTCAGGGCAGTGTCCGAGGCCCAACCATCTTCAGCGGCTTCATCAATGACCTTCCCTCCATCATTAGGTCAGAAATGGGGATGTTCGCTGATGATTGCACAGTGTTCAGTTCCATTCGGAACCCCTCAGATAATGAAGCAGTCCGTGTCCGCGTGCAGCAAGACCTGGACAACATCCAGGCTTGGGCTGATAAGTGGCAAGTAACATTCGTGCCAGACAAGTGCCAGGCAATGACCATCTCCAACAAGAGAGAGTCTAACCACCTCCCCTTGACAGTCAACGGCATTATCATCGCCGAATCCCCCACCATCAACATCCTGGGGGTCACCATTGACCAGAAACTTAACTGGGCCAGCTATATAAATAATGTGGCTACAAGAGCCGGTCAGAGGCTGGGTATTCTGTGGCGAGTGACTCACCAAAGCCTTTCCACCATCTACAAGGCACAAGTCAGGAGTGTGATGGAATACTCTCCACTTGCCTGGATGAGTGCAGCTCCAACAACACTCCAGAAGCTCGACACCATCTAGGACAAGCAGCCCGCTTGATTGGCATCCCATCCACCACCCTAAACATTCACTCCCTTCACCACCAGCGCACTGTGGCTGCAGTGTGTACCATCCACAGGATGCACTGCAGCAACTCGCTGTCGAAGAAGCCTTGGCACCTCCCAAACCCGCGACCTCTACCACCTAGAAAGACAAGGGCAGCAGGCACATGGGAACAACACCACCTGCATGTTCTCCTCCAAGTCACACACCAACCCGACTTGGAAATATATCGCCGTTCCTTCACCGTCACTGGGTCAAAATCCTGGAACTCCCTTCCTAACAGCACTGTGGGAGAACCTTCAACACATGGACTGCAGCGGTTCAAGGCGGCGGCTCACCACCACCTTCTCAAGGGCAATTAGGGATGGGCAATAAATGCTGGCCTTGCCAGCGACGCCCACATCCCATGAACGAACAATTTAAAAAATCCCGTCTTCAGTAGCAGGAGATCGCAACATTGGCTGACTGTACGGTGAGTTCCAAGTTCAGCTGTAATACAAACTTTGGTCTTGTGAACAAGATAGTACAGGAAAACCAGAAAAACAGTATTTCTAGGTCTTCCCATGGGGCAAGACTATTGTCCAAAACAGAAGCAGGAGGTTAATCAGAGGGCAGCAAATTGATTTTCTGCAGTTTGAAAGGCTATTTTTCTTGTGAGGGATTATCGTAAAGTATAACATACAAGCTTTTGTTTATAAGCTTTTTAAAATATCTTTTGTATGGTTCAAGCATACTTGGTGGCTGTACAATACAGTCAAAATACAATGTTGGTTAGGAGGAAAGATTTCCATGTAGCTTCATTAAAAAAAAGACAACTGAATTCCTTAGTTATATTTCAGCAAGTAACCTATTATAACTTTTGAAAATGTATCAAACTATACATCAATAAAATCATATCACAGAATCATACAGCACGGAAAGACACCATTCAGCCCATCATGCCTGTGCCAGCTCTTTGAAAAAGCTATCCAATTAGTGCCACTCTCCTGCTCTTTCCCCATAGCCCTGCAATTTTTTCCTTTTCAAGTATTTATCCAATTCCCTTTTGAAAGTTACTATTGACTCTGCTTCCACCACCCTTTCAGGCAGTGCATTCCAGATCACAATAATTCACTGCATAAAAAAAATTCTCCTCATCTCGTCTCTGGTTCTTTTGCCAACTACCTTAATCTGTGTCCTCTGGTTAGCAACTCTCCTGCCAGTGAAAACAGTTTCTCCTTACTTACTCTATCAAAACCCATCATAATTTTGAACACCTCTATTAAATCTCCCCATAACCTTCTCTGCTCCAAAGAGAGCAATTCCAGCTTCTCCAGTCCCTCCACATAACTGAAGTCCCTCAAGCCTGGAAACATTCTAGTAAACCTCCTCTACACCCTCTCTAAGGCCTTAACAACCTTCCTAAAGTGTGGTGCCCAGGATTGGACACAATACTCCAGCTGAGGCCTAAGCAGTCATTTATAAAGGTTTAGCATAACTTCCTTGCTTTTGTATTTATGCCTCTATTTATAAAACCCGGGATCCCATATGCTTTAACATCCTTAGCAACTTGCCCTGCCACCTTCAAAGATGTGTGTATGTGAACCCCCAGGTCTCTCTGTTCCTACGCCCCCTTTAAGATTGTACCATTTAGTCTATATTGCTTCTCCTCATTCTTCCTTCCAAAATGCTTCACATCCCACTTCTCTGAATTAAATTTTGTCTGCCATGTGTCTGCCCATTTCACCAGTCTGTCTATGGCTTCCTGAAGTCTGCTACTTTCCTCGTCTCTGTTACTACATTTCCGAGCTTTGTGTCATC
Organism: Heptranchias perlo; assembly: GCF_035084215.1. Taxonomy (NCBI): domain Eukaryota; kingdom Metazoa; phylum Chordata; class Chondrichthyes; order Hexanchiformes; family Hexanchidae; genus Heptranchias; species Heptranchias perlo. Next base: position 15,856,586 of record NC_090345.1, on the reverse strand, counting down.
TACAAACTTTGAAATTATGTCCTTTATACATGTTCAGGTCATTAATAGATATCAAAAAGAGCAGTGGTCCTAATACCAACCCCTGGGGAACACCACTGTATACTTTCCTCCAGTCTGAAAAACAACCATTTACCACTACTCTCTGCTTTCTGTCTCTTAGCCAATTTCTTATCCATGCTGCAACTGCCCCTTTAATCCCATAAGCTTCAATTCTGCTAACATCATGTGGCACTTTATCAAACACCTACTGAAAGTCCATATACACGACATCAACCCTCTCCGTTACTTCATCAAAGAACTCAATCAAGTTTTGTCAGACACAATTTGCCTTTAACATATCCGTGATGGCTCTCATGTATTAACGCATGTTTTTCCAAGTGACAATTAATTTTGTCCTGGATTATAGTCTCCAACAGATTACCGACCACCAACATTAGGCAGACTGGCCTGTAATTATCGGCTTTATCCCTCTTCCCTTTTTTGAACAGGACCCAATTGACAGAATGGTGTCAACAATGGAAATGCTTGAGGTGTAACTCACAGCATTTTGGCAATGGATACAAGGAAATACATAGTCTTTTAGGAATAAAGAATTTCTGTACTAAAAAATACACGAGGGAATCACAAGAAAGTACACATATGAAAGTACTGTTTCAAAGGGAATGCAGACACTCACCACAGACCAGCCCAACAAGCAAGACAAATATTTGGTAGATACACTGCCATCTCAATAGCTCTATCACTTGGCTTCCCAATGAAGTGTCATTGTTCCTCCAAGTCCACATAAATAAAAGTATACTAGAATTGTGCAGAATTTGGAGATGAGAGTCTGAGAAGCTAAATGCCTAAACCAGCTTAGAAAACTGGACCTCAAGCTCTCACCATCCTGATCTGTCATATCAAAATCATATTTTCACCAGGCTCATTTGTTATGTTGAAAGAACAAATAAACTTGAAATGTACTAAATAATTGTATGTCCTCAGGACTTCCAAAAAAAACCTTCCTTCCACCCAATGAAATATTTTGAAAGTCTAGTCACTGTTGTAATGTGGGCAGATAAATATGCTACGAAAGATGCACTTAAGCCAATAAACTTTTATATTCTACTATCACGCTTCTTCTGTGACCATTAATTAATTACCTCAAATTAATACCACTATCCAGACCATGACCATTCGAGGGTTATATAGCTCCTAATTACGATATAATGATCCCTCCTGGAGGTGCAAATGTTTAGATGTTGGGTGAAGACTGAAATGGACTTGGCTATGATAGCCTCTGCAATCAGGTTCCCCCTGCCTGCCAACACTCATCATCAAGGCTCACGTATGAATAATGGAAACTTGGGCAAAGTTCCAGAGGGTGGCAGGGCTAGCAAAACTGTATCTCAGCAAGCTGTCGGCACAGGATGGAGGCAAGGGACTGGAAAAATGAAAATAAAATTAACCTTTTTTTAAAAAGATATAGAACAAGAAAAGTCTATGCACATCCATTTAATCCAGTCAATCCAATGGACCAAATATAACTTAGCGTCATGGGCTCTCTCCCAATTATCATTTAATCTAATAAGGGAGGAGAAATCTAAACTACAAACAGAAAATGGTAGAAATAAATTGCAAATCAAGCATCATTTAAAAGAAAAAAATGGGCTGTTTAATTTCCAATGAAGGGATCCACTTGAAATGTTAACCAGTGTTGCTCTCTCAGATATCGACAGATGAGCATCTTATTTTTATTACTAATCTCTGCATAGTCGGCCAACCACAAGAACTGTAAAGTCGCAAGCTGTAAATCCCATCTAATCCACTCCTTTCAGAAGAGCAGGTACAATCTATATCGTCATGAACTGTACTGAGGTAGGTAAGCAGCTACAATTACCCAAGAAAATTGAACTGCTACGTTGTATCCTGACCATGAGGTAATCAAGCTGAAGTAAAAAAGCAGGACCATCAATAAATACCACACATCACTTGTAAGTTAAAAGTGTTCCATTATGAGGACCCCTTTTAAAATATAAAATACTACAATTAATTAAATGCTCTTTTGTTGTTTTCCATCGTATTTCTGCTCAAGTAGTGAGTGTTGATGCCATCAGGGGAATAAAAGTGGTTTCATGTCATTGAAACTGTGCAAACAATATGAATTACTGTGCTCAAATGAGAATATTTGAAGCAGACAGAATGAATGACTCTTGGGACAGTTCCCTCACACATTGGGGCACAAGTTCCCCTAATGATGCTGCAAGTGTTCATGGTTTAAAATGAGCTGCTGTGCTTTAAATGTACCCTTTATGCTGTTCTTTCCCTTTAAAGTGCAGAGTCCAACACATTTGCATTCATTTTCGTCATTCTTCCAGTAATTTTATTTTATACTTTTACTTCAGCAAAGCCAGAGAGCTTTGGTCAGTCATATTCCTGGTTTTGTAAAGAACAATTTACAAATAATGGACTATAGTGACTTACCCCTTCCTCCCGCCCTCCCCCCACCTCTCAAATTGCAGCACTGCCTCTGATAGCAACCCTGAGTTTCACAAGAGCACTGTAATGCAGATGAGCGAGTACTGCTGGCACCACTTCAAGAGGTGGTGCCTAGCTATTCCTCTGGAACCTATAATACCAATGCCACCAGCTGTAAACAGGAATTATCGGTGCCACATGATACCACTATTCCTGGCTGCATGAAAGGCAGCAATATATTTTCACATCATTTACCCATACTGACCCTCCCTAGTTACTGATAAAAATAAACCTGAAGTATAAATGAGGTAGATTCCACAGCACCAATAAGGCATCATATTACAGAACTGCTTCTACTTGAAGTGGTCCTACAGTATAAACGGTTCATTACAGCTCAATGTCATCATGTCACAACCACTAACCCCAAAAATAAAACGTGGCATGTCTGGTGGGGTCATGTGCTGTTGAAAACTTTGTAAATCATAGGTAGTTATTTTTCCAATCTAAGGCTAAGCATAGGGTAATATGTTTAGAACTACACTTCACTCTTCCCTGCTCCCTCCAACAGCTCTGACAACAATCTATGATAATTTCCTGGTGGGAGGAATCACATTCTTGTGACCACTTTACTCAAAATAAAAAATATAGGTTATGGAGCATTTAGATCTAGGATTTTTTTGCATGCTTTGTAACTAATAAATCAGGATTCGGCTGCTTGTCAGAACTAATGAGTACAGTTAGTATTACAATTCATACAGTGGTGCAACCAAGATTTTTAAAGCACTTTCTATCCTTCTATTGAGTCACTTCAATTTAGCTACATGACTCACTGCTCTAATCCAATCTACTCTGGTTCAGTACAGCTCCTTGAATTAAATTCTTCATTGCTGCTATGGACATTTTAATGATGGTAGCCTTCACTTCTGGAGAGAGAGGAACTGAAGCTTACTTCAGTCACTAAGCAATACTCAAACTCTTGTAATAATCAACAGCATAAAACATCTAAAGTTCTTACTTTAGTAAAATGCCAAAATTTTATTTGAGGATATTAATGAGTTGAGTAACTCAGGAGAAAAATGGAATACAGAATGTATTCTGTAAGTGAAGAAGGCTCCACTAATATGAGCAACAAAGGCATAAGTGAGTTACCAGGCCTTCTGCGCTTTTGAAATATATTCTATGCTTTGCAGTTCCACACACAGAGTCATCTATGTTATGGTATACTATTCAATTAAAGGAAAAAAACTCTTTCACTAATATGTCAGTCACATCTCACATAAACAGCTACCCCATCTGTCACCATTAGGGCTGCATTTGTTGTGCAAATTCTCTGAATCTGTCAAACTCATTAATGTCTCTTAAAACTAAAGTCATAAATTTAGTACGCATGTATATCCTCCCCCATCCAGGCTTTATGATATTTAGGGGATTCGAACTTAATGAATCTATTCTGCACAAATTGTACAAGACTCCTACGAAATGTATCAAATACTCCCAACTCCAAAGAACTTGAAGCATCCAGTGAAGGAAAGAAACTCAGTCAAAAAACACAGCTCTACCTAAAGTCAATGTAAAATGCTATAAAATTCATTGATAAATTTCACATGATCCCCTGTGAAGGACTTTGTTTTTTACAGGCTATAATTGTTGTGCATACAGTCCCACCGACTGTCAAAACTGTTACATTTCAAAATACTTCCTATTTTCATTAGTTGTTCTCCTGGAAGACATTTTTCATATAAATTGTCTCTCTCTCCCTGCAATTGACTGTCTGCTTACCTCCCACTCGCTAATTCTTTGACCCTCTTTCTGTCTTTGTCTTTCAATCTTCCCACCTCCTGTTTTCGTGCTATGTGCCTCTCACGTGCTCTTATCTGTTGATCTCCAACTCTCACTCATTCCCTTTCTGCAAGTATTTCCTTGTCCATCTTTTCTACGTTTTGTAAGTCTCCCATGCTTTCTCTTTTTATGCATCTATCTCTGGTACATCTGGCCCTCAATCTGCCTATTGAACACTTGCTTTCCTTTCTCTCAGTGCATCTGTCTCTCTTTCTACATATTTTGCATGCTGTCCTTTTCCTCTCATCGTCCATGGGCCAGACTCATGTGTTTGTATGATGGAGGAGGGCCACGGCCTGGGCTGGGAGTGAATAGTGGATGCCGGGCTGAGGGACCAGAGCCTGTAGCTGGGAAAAAGAGGGGTCAATAATGCAGCATCAGCCAATACTTGGCAATGGAGCTCTCTCTGTAGTAATTAATAATACTGTTGTTGCTGTGTGCTGTACACTTATAATTGCTGGGTACACTTTTGCCTTATTTTATAATATATTAATGTTAATGTTGCGGTGACCTGTCTATTTACATAATTATGTATTATAAAAACAGAAAATGCTGGAAATACTCAGCAGATCAGGCAGCATCTGTGGAGAAAGAAACAGTGTTAACGTTTCAGGTCGATGACCTTTCATCACTACTGAGAGAGAAACAGAGTGAACATTTCTCTGACATTTCGTCAGGTGCTGTCTGACCTCCTGAGTATTTCCAGCAATTTCTGTTTTTATTTCAGATTTCTAACATCCACAGTATTTTGCTTTCAATTATGTAATATGTTTGCTAGCAGGTAATTTTAATGTATTTATTGTTTTGCACTGCCTGTATACTATTACCAGGGTGCAGCTGTTTGTATTTATTATGTATCAATAGTGACATTACTTCTATGCTGCTGTTACTTACGTACCACTGCCTCACTTTTCCTTTCACCCGACAATGGTGCCTGAGTCCAGGGTTAGACAAGCAAAATTCAAAGCTTGGGTACACCTGGGAGTGAATTGAGGATGCCAGGCTGGAGGATCAGAGGCTGAAGCTGGGAGAAAGAGGGGTCCATGATGGAGCAGCAATGGAGAAGGTTTCTGAGTCCATAACTGGGCAGCCTGCCTGGGACTGAGAGTGGCAAAGTCCAGGCTTGGAGCAGACATACCTGTGTCGTGAGCAGCAAACAAACGGAGACCCAGGCTGGAAGCAAGATCACTATTTACCAGATTAATAATCTGCAGAAACAGAACATCTCTCTCTCTCTCTCTCTCTCTCTCTCTCTCTCTCTCTCTCTATATATATATATATATATATATATATATATATATTTAACTTTACACACAAAAAAAGATTTACCCCCAAAGAACCAACTCAACAATACCCACTACAATATGTAAAATATAGACACTATTAATAATATTAATAATTACTCAGATTATTTTCAAAAAGCTATTATGGTCTTGAACTAATAATGTATATATACACACATCAAGGCCTATTGCAAGGTGAATTTAAGGAGTTAGGAGATAAATTAAAAAGCAGGGCCTCAAAGGTAGTGATCTCAGGATTACGACCAGTGCCACGTGCTAGTGAGTATAGGAACAGGAGAATAGACCAGATGAATGCGTGGCTGCAGGGATGGTGTAGGAGGGAGGGATTTAGAGTCCTGGGACATTGAGACCGGTTCTGGGGAAGGTGGGACCTGTACAAGCGGGACGGGTTACACCCGAGCAGGACCGGAACTGATGTCCTTGCTGGGGTGTTTGCTAGTGCTGTTGGGGAAGGTTTAAACTAGAATGGCAGGGGGATGGGAACCTGAGCAGGGAGACAGAGGAGGGGGAAACAAGGATAGAAACAAAAGACAGAAAGGGAAGAAGCAATAGTGGAAGGCAGAGAAAGCAAGGGCAAAAAACAAATAGGGCCATAGTGCAAAATAAAACTAAGATGACTAGCAATCTTAAAAAGACAAGTCTAAAGGCATTGTGTCTAAATGCATGGAGCATTCGCAATAAGGTAGATGAATTAACTGCACAGATAGATATTAACAGTTATGATATAGTTGCGATTACAGAGACATGGCTGCAGGGTGACCAAGGATGGGAAATGAACATCCAGGGGTATTCAATATTTAGGAAGGACAGGCAAAAAGGGAAAGGAGGTGGGGTAGCATTGTTAGTAAAGGAGGAAATTAATGCAATAGTGAGGAAGGATATTGGCTCGGAAAATCATGATTTGGAATCTGTATGGGTGGAGCTAAGAAATACCAAGGGGCAGAAAACGTTGGTGGTAGTTGTCTATAGGCCCCCAAACAGTAGTGGAGATGTTGGGGAGGGCAGTAACAGGAAATTAGAGACGCATGCAAGAAGGGTACAACTATAATCGTGGGTGACTTTAATATACATATAGATTGGTCAAACCAAATCAGCAATAATACTGTGGGGGAGGAATTCCTGGAGTGTGTAAGTGATGGTTTTCTAGATCAATATGTTGAGGAACCAACTAGAGAACAGGTGATCCTAGAATGGGTATTGTGCAATGAAAGGATTAATTAACAATTTTGTTATGCGAGGTCCCTTAGGGAAGAGCGACCATAACATGATAGAATTCCTCATTAAGATGGAGAGTGAAGTAGTTGAATCCAAAACTAGGGTCCTGAATCTAAATAAAGGAAACTATGAAAGTATGAGGTGCGAGTTGGCTATGATAGATTGGGGAACTTTACTAAAAGGGATGATGGTGGATAGGCAATGGCTAATATTTAAAGGACTTGTGCAGGAATTACAACAATTATTCATTCCTGTCTGGCGCAAAAATGAAACAGGAAAGGTGACTCAACCGTGGTTTACAAAAGAAATTAGGGATAGTATTAGATCCAAAGAGGAGGCATATAAAATTGCCAGAAAAAGCAGCAAGCCTGAGGATTGGGAGTAGTTCAGAATTCAGCAAAGGAGCACAAAGAGATTAATTAAGAGGGGAAAAATAGAATATGAGATTAAACTAGCAAAAACTGACTGTAAAAGCTTCTATAACTATGTCAACAGAAAAAGATTAGTGAAGACAAATGTAGGTCCCTTACATTCAGAAATGGGGGAAATTATAATGGGGAACAAAGAAATGGCAGAACAATTAAACACATACTTTGGTTCTGTCTTCACGAAGGAGGACACAAATAACCTCCCAGAAATGTTAGGGAACCAAGGGTCTAATGAGAGGGAGGAACTGAAGGAAACCAGTATTAGTAAAAAAGGTGCTAGGGAAATTAATGGGGCTAAAGGCTAACAAATCCCCAGGGCCTGATAATCTACATCCCAGAGTACTAAAGGAAGTGGCCCTGGAAATAGTGGATGCATTGGTGATCATCTTCCAAAATTCTATAGACTCTGGAACAGTTCCTGCAGATTGGATGATGGCAAATGTAACCCCACTATTTTAAAAAAGGGAGAGAAAAAACAGGGAATTATAGACCAGTTCGCCCAACATCAGTAGTGGGGAAAATGCTAGAGTCTATTATAAAAGATGTGATAACAGAACACTTGGAGGGCATTAACGGGATTGGACAAAGTCAGCATGGGTTTATGAAAGGGAAATCATGCTTAACAAATCTACTGGTGTTTTTTGAGCATGTAACTAGTAGAATAGATAGGGGAGAACCAGTGGATGTGGTGTATTTGGATTTAAAGAAGGCTTTTGATAAGGTCCCACACAAGAGGTTAGTGTGCAAAATTAAAGCACATGGGATTGGGGGGAATATACTGGCATGGATTGAGAATTGGTTGACAGACAGGAAAGAGAGTAGGAATAAATGGGTTTTCTTCCAGGTAGCCGGCAGTGACTAGTGGGGTACCGCAGGGATCAGTGCTTGGGCCCCAGCCATTCACAATATATATCAATGATTTGGATGAGGGAACTAAATGTAACATTTCCAAGTTTGCAGACGACACAAAGCTTGGGTGGAATGTGAGCTGTGAGGGGGATGCAAAGAGGCTCCAATGTGATTTAGACAAATTGGGTGAGTGGGCAAGAAGGTGGCAGATGCAGTATAACGTTGATAAATGTGAGGTTATCCACTTTGGTTGTAAAAACAGAAAGGCAGATTATTATCTGAATGGTGATAGATTGGGAAAAGGGGAGGTGCAACGAGACCTGGGTGTCCTTGTACACCAGTCGCTGAAAGTGAGCATTCAGGTGCAGTAAGCAGTTCGGAAGGCGAATGGTATGTTGGCCTTCATTGCAAGAGGATTTGAATACAGGAGCAGGGATGTCTTACTGCAGTTATACAGGGCCTTGGTGAGACCACATCTGGAGTATTGTGTGCAGTTTTGGTCTCCTTATCTGAGGAAGGATGTCCTTGCCATGGAGGGAGTGCAACGGAGGTTTACCAGACTGATTCCTGGGATGGCAGGACTGACGTATGAGGAGAGATTGGGTCGACTAGGCCTATATTCACTAGAGTTCAGAAGAATGAGAGGTGATCTCATCGAAACATATAAAATTCTAACAGGACTAGACAGACTAGGTGCAAGGAGGATGTTCCCGATGGCTGGGGAGTCCAGAACCAGGGGTCACAGTCTCAGGATACGGGGTATGCCATTTAGAATCGAAATGAGGAGAAATTTCTTCACTCAGAGGGTGGTGAACCTATGGAATTGTCTACCACAGAAGACAGTGGAGGCCAAGTCATTAGATATATTTCTTAATGCTAAAGGGATCAAGGCATATGGGGAAAAAGCGGGAACAGGATACTGAGTTAGACGATTAGCCACGATTATTTTGAATGGCGGAGCAGGCCCGAAAGGCTGAATGGCCTACTCTTGCTCCTATTTTCTATGTTTCTATGTTCTATTGACAGTCAAATGTAATTAATTAATAGGTAGCACAGTGAAGACCAGTACTCAGCTATAGCTGAAATGTTACTATGTTTTAAGTCAAACAGCTGCAATGGAAAAGATTTCTAATATTGCGACCCTGGCTCATTAAGTAGCCAATTTGACACAATTTATTAGCTGGATAATCATAAAATCTTATTTACTATTAATCAGAGTTAAAACATCTGGAAGTCAGATGTCTTGCTGGAATGTGTTCTACTGAATAATTTAAAGTTCCTCTGGCTCACAATTGATGAGCTTCTTTGCTGATTATTGTTTTATTTTGAATAATTAATTGTAGCCTCATGTCCTCTTCAAAATGCCCCATTCCTCCTCCTTTCTTGTGAATGTTTGTGTTTATCAAGATGACGCATGCTAGCCATGAAGAGTAGAACACTGCCATTTCAGGCACCCAGCATCTGCATCCAACAGTCACAAAGTCAGGCTTGCTCAGCTAGCTGTTGAGTAAAGCTCCCTCCACTCTGCCCCAACCTCACTGTACCAATTGGTCATTTCCATTCCCCATTTTCGTGGCCTGTACGCTGCATCCAAATAAGGGGCAGCTTTATGTCATGGGCCTGGGCCCACACCTGCTAGAAACTGGTCTAAGACTGCCCAAACCCAATTCACATATGCCCTTTGCTGGAAACAAAGAAAAGAGATTTTCTCCCATCACTTTAGGCTTGACCTGAACCTGGGCTTCGAAAAGTGAAAAGACTGTGTCACCTAGTCTCCTGCCCACTTCCCAAAAAAGCATTTAAAATGAAACAGGAAAATGGAACATGTTATAACATTTACAATCTGTGAGGTTTAATTTACATTATATTAGCACTTAATTTCAAACCAATATTTGGAAGACTTCTCTATAAATTTGATGTATGGGACTGACATCAATGACATTGACTGAATGGACAAAACTTAGCCATTCAAGCTCAATATTTACAACTCATCCAAATTGGTGGAAATAAAAATTCCCAAATATTAAAACAACTTTCCCTAAATACTTTAACTGCGTACTACTGAAATATTATTGAGAACTTTTTGTGAGGCCTAGTAATAAACACCCATAAAATGGGCTGAATTTCAATCAATGATGCTTTCCTGTTAGTTACATATCAGGTTGCATTATTTTAGTGCCTTTCATGTAGACAAAGGTCCCAAGGTGCTTGACAGAGGTGCAAGTTAAAATTGGGAGCCTAACCAAAAGAGGAAAGATTACGAAACACTGAGAAATAACAGTGAGGACCCATTGGATACAATATTTATATACAAGTGGCCCTGCCTAACAGCAAAACTGATATGTATTATGCACGAGTTACAGTGACTGCTTCACAAGTTGTATGACTATGTTTATACTGTAGCTACTGGCCTCAAGAGCTTCATTGCAAGCTGTTACATTTTAAATGTTTTGATAGCACCACCATCTGCACTTTCAAAACATTTAAAATAACACAGTGTACATTTCTAAGATGGCCAGGAGATCCAAGGGACTGCCTTGAGCACTTTTTAAACCCATTTGGACACAGTTCTGAAGTTCTCCATGTGGTATCAAACCCAAGCATTGAGGGATAACTTAACTTGAGCAGGTTTACACTGCTTCATGCTGGGGTCAAATTAGGACCCGATTCCAGAGTTGTACTGTAACTGTTGCATCACCACAAGGCAGAAACCACTTTGCAATGAAATAAAAGTGGCAATATACCTGAAACCTAAAAATTCTATTCAACCACAACCTTGTTTATTTTTAAACTGAGGGAAGGTGGTTTGAGATAAAGCACAGGCAGAGACTGCCAGCAACTTTCAAATAAGCAACTATGGGGGATCACTTCAGTCTCTAGCTGAGCACAGATGTAGGAAAATTGAACCCAAATATATTTTTTTTAAATTTGTGTTGTCCTTATATGTGCTTTAACATTAAGGCCAATATTTGGGGGAGGATGATACATGGTTCTACATTTCAAGGTCAGGTGGGGGCAAAGTTTGGGCCAGTAATTTTATTTGTAGAGTCATGACAGTGGTGTGGGGCAGCAATTAAGTGCTCAGAGCTGTACTAGTGGATATATCCAATGCAATATTAACTTTGAAGAAAAAGAAATACATCTGTTTCCGCCAGATATTATAGCTTGACTCCAGAGACCACACAACGTAAAACTAGTAACATATAAAAAGTAAGGAACTAATTTCTCCTCTCCCATTTGAAAAACTGAATGATCTTCAAATTGAACTTCCACTTACAAACTGCGCAGTTCAGGTTTCAAATACTGGAGGCAGCCAATTGTAAAATAAACACCCAAGATCGCTAACCATTCAGACAAATTTGAAATGTTACAGATGAATAGCCAACTTGCTTAATCTTTTCTATCTTGCACTCATTTATTATTTATACTTGTTCTCAGTTACAAGCAGTGTACAATAATCCTTAAGTATGTATGTTATTACTTATATCAACCTTACATCGGCCACTGTTTCTACTCGATGCGAACAGTATGGAAGGGGTTCACTCAAAAAGATTTCAATCTAAGAGAATGTCTGTAAAATTTAAATTGGACTAATATTTTCCTTGGCCTATGAGTCAAGTTGCCTAATTAGTTATGGTTCAACAAAGAAACAGCTTGGATTCAAGATTAGATGACGCATGTCAAACCAACCAGCATTCTTTCCATGCCAAGCAAACAATTACTCCCAACTTTTCATTCTCAATGGTGTATATTTTAAAAGGAACAATAAGCTTTAGGTAGGAAGGTTTTTTCCACTTTGGAATTGTTAATATTGTAATTCTGCATCATCTAATCATGAAATGAGTTACATTTTTAAAAGGTTCTAACCATACATTAACTCCCTATTTCTGGAGGAAATAAATAAAACAAAGTAGAGAAGCATTCCTCATACACTCAGCTATTTTTAATGTGAGGAGCTTCAGGAAATTGCAGCTGTGTTTCCCACGCGTGGTTCTATGGCAGTGCCATTGTACAGAGGCACGATAAACCCAGTATGGTATCAGTCTCTGTACCTCACCCTGAGAAAGAAAATGGAAATTAGGGCAAGACTGGCTGGGCTGTTATAAGCATGTTGCAATTTGATTCATTTTAAAAACAGTGCCTCAGGAGATATTACAGTTTATGCTTTATATATATTAGAGAGTGAGAGATATGTTTGAACTCCAGCTTAAGGAAAGGAGCTTCCCATTCCTAGTGGAAAAGCAGTAGAGGTCACTATCAAAACAGGACTTCACCTTTTAGGGTTGCTAAAAATATCCCTGCATGCCTTTCACTTGTTTTAATTTTTGATTTTATTTTCTATTTGAACACATTTTCTCCAGGGACCAGACTATGGAAAATGTGTTCACAACCCAAACTTGGCGTGAGACACAGTAAGATATGAACAGCAGGCCATGCGCAAAAAATTCACTGAAATGCTTTAAGAACATAGCAGAGTTGCAGAGACGATGATATGGTTGAGGCAATATTTTAATTTTCAGGAAGCATCTCACAAGAACCGTCATAAGCGACATATGGATAGAATGAAAGTTTCACGGCTAAATGAAGAAGTGGGAAACTAGCTACTTAACAGCAAGTAAAGGGCAAGGGTAACAACAATAATGGCTGTATTTGGAAAACAATGAACAGTTATATAACCCAGAGGCTGTGCTAGGACCCCAATATTGCTTGATGATCTTGATGAAGGTATTGTAAGTAGAATGACTAAGTTTGAAGGTGATATTAAGTTGGGTCAGAAAACAGAATATTAAGGAGGGACAAAACTTGAATATCTAGAAACTAAATATTTGAGCAAATGTTGTTCAGCATTGAGAAGTAAGATAACTGACATTGGTCCGGAAAAGAAAAAGAAAATCACAAAATGAAGGGAATACTGTTACATTAAGTGAATTGGAAAAAGAATGATGGCTGAATAAGCAAAACATATTGTCACATTGTACAATAACAGATTTCAGGGTAAGTAGAACACTAGGTATTTATGAAGAACTATAAGATAAATGCCCCAGGAAACTAAGTGGACAATCAGTAAAGCACTGGTGAATCCACATAAGTAATAATGTGCGCAGTTTTGATCTTCATACTTACAAGAGAAGCAGTAGGAAAAAAATTAAAGTGGTTCCAGGATTAAGATTCTTGACTGACTATGAGTGAATGAAGCAAATTCAATCCGTTCTCACTGAAATAATGGATTTGGGAGAGGGCATGTTGCAAGCTGCCCAAACAGGAAAAAAGGTAAGTGATCAAAAGCTATAAAGTTAAAAGTTCAATGCAGCTACTTCAAATTTAGAGAGGGTGAAATTCGTCTTGGGCAGTAGTGTAAAATGGGCAATAGTGAATAGGCAGCCTGGTTTACACTCTGCCCGATTTTCTTTGAGGGGAAAATGGGCTGCTGATTCGCTATTGGCTGTTTTGCACTACTACCCAAGCAAATCCCCTCCCCCACAAAGTGTTTAAATTTGCTGGAGAAAGAAACATTTTACATTTTGGGCACCCAATATCAGCGTCAACATTACCAGTACTTTAATGCTCCCATGAGTGTGCCGATCAGTGAACCTCAGTTATAACCTGAGAATAGCACCCCCGACTGCACCAGTATGACATTTTTCCATTTCACACACCAACATCCTGTGGCCTTTGAGTGAGGTTTCATAGATGGTATTCTGGTGAGAAGCAGTGGATCTCCCATGGCTTTGTCCACTGCAAGTCAGGACAAGGCAAATTTCCCTCAGGCTGCATTAGTGATGCCACAGGTCTAAGTATGTGAAGCTCTCGCGAGTGATATAAGTGTGCAGCTGCAGGTGTCACAGAAAGATGATGCCCAAATAAGGAGCGCAGGACGTAAGAACATAAGAAATAGGGGCAGGAGGAGGCCATATGGCTTCTCGAGCCTGTTCCGCCATTTAATAAGGTCATGGCTGATCTTTGACCCCAACTCCACTTTCCCGCCTGATCCCCATATCCCTCGATTCCCCTTGAGTCCAAAAATCTATCGATCTCAGCCTTGAATATACTCAACGACTGAGCATCCACATAGAGAATTCCAAAGATTCACCACCCTTTGAGTGAAGAAATTCCTCCTCATCTCAGTCCTAAATAGCCCACCCCTTACCTTAAGATTATGCCCCCTAATTCTAGACTCTCCAGCCAGGGGAAACAGCCTCTCTGCATCTACCCTGTCAAGCCCTCTAAGAATTTTATACATTTCAATGTGATCACTTCTCATTCTTCTAAACTCCACAGAATATAGGCCCATTCTACTCAATCTCTTCTCTTGGACAACCCTCTCATCCCAGGAATCAATCTCATGAACCTTTGTTGCACCGCCTCCAAGGCAAGTATATCCTTCCTTAAGTAAGGAGACCAAAACTACACAGTACTCCAGGAGTGGTCTCACCAAAGCCCTGTATAATTGCAACAGGACTTCCTTACTCTTGTACTCCAACTCCCTCGCAATAAAGGGCAACATATCATTTGCCTTGCTAATTGTTTGCTGCACCTACATATTAACTTCCTGTGCTTCATGTACAAAGATACCCAAATCTCTCTGAACACCAACATTTAATAGTTTCTCACCGTTTAAAAAATATTCTGTTTTTTTATTCTTCCTACCAAAGTGAATAAGCTGACATTTCCCCACATTATACTCCATCTGCCACCTTCTTGCCCACTCACTTAACCTATCTATATCCCTTTGCAGACTCTTTGTGTCCTCCTCACAGCTTACTTTCCCACCTAGCTTTGTATCGTCAGCAAATTTGGATACATTACACTCAGTCCCTTCATCTAAGTCATTAAGATTGTAAATAGCTACGGCCCAAGTACTGATCCTTGCGGCACCCACTAGTTACAGCCCGCCAACCTGAAAATGACCCTTTCTTTCCTACTCTCTGCTTTCTGTCCATTAACCAATCCTCTATCGAAGCTAATATATTACCCCCACCCCATGAGCCCTTATCTTGTGTAACAACCTTTTGTGTGGCACCTTATCATATATACATAGAAAATATATTATAGATTAGCGTCAAATTATGTTTACTTCTGTACTATTTTAAGACTGGCCAAACTCACCTCTTACAGCTTCAGCCTGGGCTGGATCTGAACCAAAGTCCTGGTATCTGACCTAATGCACCATTTGGTCTCCATGGGTGGTTGATTTTAAACAATACCATCTATGAAAACACAACACTTTCTTGCTCCACGGGGAAAGTTTCACTTGTTAGAATAAAATACCAAGATCACAAAATCAGTTCAGATGAAGAAGGCCTTTCAACCCATTTGATCTCATCCTTCCAGAAGCCCTCCAATTATAGCATCTAGCCTTTTATTAAATGACTCCTGGCCTGACCTCAACCACCATTCCTGGCATCCTATTCTAGCTGTCTATTGTAAAGAATTACTTCCTGCTGTCTACGTGAAATTTGCCCGTCACAACCCTGAACATGTGGCCTATTGTCTTTTCTGACGATATTGTTTTAACTTTACTTTAGTCTATCTCTCACTGTATAAACTCCCCTCCGAGATACCATTTTTCAAGACTGAAAAGCCCTAATTTATCAAGTAATTTCTCACAGCTCTGCCCCTTCACACCAAGGATCAGCATCATTCCTCTTTTTAGTGGCTCCAGAATCTGAATGGGCCCCTCATGTCATGAAGATCAGAACTGTAGGTGCAGCCTGACCAGGACATGTTACAGATGCATAACAACATCAGAGGATTTGAGCTCAACTGCTTTAAACAATTGTAAACAATTTTACAACACCAAGTTATAGTCCAGCAATTTTATTTTAAATTCACAAGCTTTCGGAGATTTTCTCCTTCCTCAGGCAAACATTTGCCTGAGGAAGGAGAAAATCTCCGAAAGCTTGTGAATTTAAAATAAAATTGCTGGACTATAACTTGGTGTTGTAAAATTGTTTACAATTGTCAACCCCAGTCCATCACCGGCATCTCCACATCATGCTTTAAACAATACAATCTAGCATCTATCTGCTTTGTTTATTGTCACCTACAGTGTTTCAGTGTTTGGACAGAGTGAACGATAAAACAACTAACATCCTCTACCGAGTCCCTGTTAATATTAACTTCCAAGTTGCAGCACTTTGAATTTGTCACTGGCCGTTGATTCCAGTAAAACTCGCCTGGCTCTGGTGAACTACATGGACAGACTAACTGATGGGAGTTATATCACCATGGGAACTGTAGTTAATATTTCCAATTATTTTCAAGTTAGACAGTAAAACATGACATCACTATAAAGATGGTCATCAGTCTTACTGCACATCACTGGGAAGGCCTGCTGCTTTTAAAATTGAGATGCAGTTTGCTCCTTTAATACTGAGCTGCTCCTTAATATCGCACAACACACTGGTTTGAAAAACAATTGCCATCTGTAACTTAATACCTTGCCAAGAGATGACTAACGGGAAAATGCAGCACGATGCAGTATGGCTACATTAATTATCATGTTGCTAATGCACAAAGTTGCAGCTGGAATAGCCACACCAAAAAAAAAACGGCCATCGCAATCAGTATGCCAGTGACTGTACCTGATTTTGTAGTTGGGTAAAGTATGCTTCCGTTTGATGACCCTCTTCAGCTGGTTGACAATGATGGAGGTGAGCTGTGGCATGGGCCGGCCCTCAAACTGTGACTTCACCTCGAAATCAATGAAAGGATCGTCCATGAAAGCGAAAGACCAGTGGGTGAAAGGGCGGCGGGTGAACTGCAGCCTCAGCCTGCCCACCACCCTCCTCATCTTGACGAAGAGATAAGCTGATTTGCCGAAGACCAGGTCCACATCTATGGCGAGATGAAAGCCCCCGTTGTACTCGAGGTCCACCTCGAAGTTGAGCTCATCGGGCACGCCGCCGCCTTCGTCGTCGTCCTGGCTGCTGCCGTAGACCGGGGCTGCCGGCTGCAGGAGTTTAGCGCTCTTGAAGACGGGCAGCGCGTTGCCCAGAGAGATGTCGCGGAGGCTCAGCCCCTCCAGTAACCGGCCCGCCGTCTTGGTCTGCAACAATTCCTCGAACTCCACTTTGATTTTCTTGGTCAGCCAGTGCCGGACGATGGGGGTGTCGCGGAGCTCCCGAAAGAGAAACAAAAAAATGGCGTTGAGGAAGTGGCAGGTCTCTGACTTGCTGCTACCCCCGGGTATGGAGGAACCCGAGTCCGGAGAAGCCGGCGGCTCCTTGAAGCCGCTAAAATAATCCTTGAGCAAGGGCTCGACCACGGGCTTGACGTATTGCACATGCCGGGGTACAGGCTCCGGTTTGTTCCGATACAGCAATAAAATCTGCAGCAGCACAACGCACAGAGCCCCAGCTAGCGCCGACAGTAGGATTAAGTAAATCATCGCTGCTCCCCTTTGTGAATTTACTGTAATTTTTATCCGTTTACCTCTTTTGCATTTTGCTTCCTCCTCTCTCTCTCCCCAGCTGCTACACTCACGGCTCCATGTTTACATGACTCGTCCCCGGCAGCACAATGAAAGAGACGCCACTGTCCTCCCTCCTCCCAGGCCAGCGTGCATGCGCAACGCGCCCCGCATCAGCCGCAACAACGTTCGCCGGCGGCCACCCAACCCCCCAGCGGCCGCGCTACGCCGCGGCAACTCAGGCCCATCTCCGGCTCCGAGCTTGGAAAGCGGCACTGGGCGATCAGCCAACTTTAGTGCGGAGTCTTCATCCACAAAAAAAACAGATCGCAGATCCGTATAAATACGGCGGAACCCTGCCTGTTTGTAGGACGCAGCTATAATTTTAAGAAGTAAAGCACATTTTAAGCCAAACTCAGCGGGATTCGAGAGATCTGTGAACCGCAATCTTTCAGTGAGCTCTCTATTCACCTTCGCTTATATTCTTTGGTGTATTTTCAACTTGTAATAGAAGGACTTAAGGTTTACTTTTTGAACTTTCCCTGTTCTGGCCTATTGTAATAGGTTATAAATCTTCAAAAATCCAGATAGTAAACAGATTCCGTTTATTAGTAACGAGTAACGAGTCTCAGAATTGCAACAACAATGTCCGGTCCCACAATGCACAGCGCTCCAAATTTCCAACATGGCCGCTTGTGAATAAGCTGTATCTCCGCTACGGTGCGGGCTGCAGCTTTGAGGAGTCGCATCTCTGCAAAGATTTCCTTAACAGTGTCTCCGCCCAGCTTGTAAACTCCAACTGAGTTACAGGTTGCAACACAAAAAGAAAACGGAGATTGCAGAATTTAACTTGGAAGTTAACGAGAGGAAAGGGCGGACCAAGTTTTAATTTCGTTTAATTCTGTGCCGTTTAATCATTACGAACATTGCCAAGTTTTCAGATTTGTGGCAGTTTCTCCAGATTTTTAGGATGTGTTTTTCTTATACCCGCAGTTCAAAAATTGTCAAGGTGTTTCAATTTATGTATTTTCCAAACATTTTCTATTAGATTGGAAAAATGATGTGCTAGCCCAATGGGTAAATCCATCACGTGGTGTGGTACTGAAGCATCTGGACAGCAAGATCCCAAATTCTAAGTGCTGAGTTACCAAATCTCAGTTGCAGCTACAGTCGGGGTGCTACTTTTAGCCTGGGAATCTTCAGTCTATGGAATGGAAACATCAACCAGGGTTCCTGTCCCTGATTACTATCGAATGGCCCAGGAGACAATTATAGGGAGAATATAAGTATCAAACCATTAAGTAGGTTATTCAAGAGAAGTTACATTGAGTACAGCACAGAAACAGGCCATTCGGCCCAATTGGTCTATGCCGGCGGTTATGCTCCACAGGAGCCTCCTCCCTCCCTACTTACCCTATCAGCATACCCTTCTATTCCTTTCTCCTTGTCTACTTATCTAACTTCCCCTTAAATGTACCTGTGCTATTTGCCTCAACTACTCCTTGTAGCACATTCCATATTCTTGCCACTCTTTGTGTAAAGAAGCTTCTCCTGAATTCCCTATTGGATTTATTAATGACTCTCTTATATTTTTGACCTCTAGTTTTGCTCTTCCCCCACAAGTGGAAACAATTTCTCTATGCCCATCCTATCAAACCCTTTCATCACCTTATAGACATCTACTAGGTCACTCCAAACCTTTTCTAAAGAGCCTCAGCCTTTCATGATATGTATATCCTCTCAGTTCTGGTATCATCCGTGTGAATCTTTTCTGCACCTTCTCCAATGCCTCTATATCCTTTTTATAATATGTTAACTTATATTACTAAAATGGAAACTCCTTTTGGAGGAGAGTTTATTTATGCTTCCCAAAAAAATCAACTGGGAAAATGTGCTTGATTCCCATCACCACTTACACCCGACTATGGGACGCACTGCAGCTTTCAACGTTAGAACAATTCAATCAGATCTGGCTATTTTTCAGCAATTACTTTAATTTCTAGCTTTTTAAATTATTTACAGTTATACATAGAGCAGATTTATTTGGGACATGTAGATTCTTACTTGTCTTGATTTTGAATGATGCTATAATGCAGAAGTTGTGTTGTGCCATTGGCCTAGTGTTTGTCCTATAAATAACTTGGACACTTTTCAGTAGATTATAATCAAACTTTATAGTTGATCAGATGCAAGTTTTTTTTAATGGGAAGACCCTTTCTCCAAAATATGTACGGCAAGCAGTTTTGTTTCGGTGCAATTTGTATTTAATTGAATTGTGAAAATGTTGTTGTGTCATTTTTATTTGGCTTTATCTGACAAAAAAAATGACATGAATTTTTGTTTAACTGATCTTTCTTCCTGGATAGAAAGATAGTGCCTCTTTTTTCCAAAAAATAATTGGATGTTACTCCTATGTGCTCACTGGCATTGCCACCTCAATAGCTTATTGAAGTGAAACACTTCATTACACTTTAAACATTCCTTCCCTATGTCATTTTACCCACGTTGGAAAAGGTAGTTTTTACACTGTGATCAGCTAGCTGTCTAAATCATTTTAAAATCAGTAAAAGCAATTTGAAAGAGAGGGCCTTTAAATAAGTCTGTTTATTAGTGATAATAAAACAAATATAAGAAACAAACAAAGGCTGAGCTTAGAGAGCATAACATAGTTCCTTATTACACCTGAGCATAATTTTACCTTCCCCTTTAAGGGTACTTGTCTTTTCTCAGCTTCTGTATAAGGTAACATTGCTGATAATAAAGTTGCAGCTGAAACTAAGATATTATACAGTTACAAGCTGCCCAAGTATATCAAATGCCACAGATCTCATGTAAGACAACATGAACAGATTTCTTTAGCAGAATCCTTATTTCAAAAAGAAAGTAAGACTTTCATTTATATAGTGCCATATCACATCTCTCAGAAATGTTTCAAAGTGTTTCACATGTAACAAATTACTTTGAAGTGCAGTGACTGCTATATTGATAAACATGGTAGTTACTTTGCACACAGTAAGGTCCCACAAACAACAATGAGATGAATGATCAATTAATCTGTTTTTAGAATTATAGAATGATACAGCAGAGAAGGTGGCCATTCGCCCCATCGTGCCTGTGCTGGCTCTTTGAAAGAGCTATCCAATTAGTCCCACTCCCC
This sequence comes from Heptranchias perlo, assembly GCF_035084215.1. Taxonomy (NCBI): domain Eukaryota; kingdom Metazoa; phylum Chordata; class Chondrichthyes; order Hexanchiformes; family Hexanchidae; genus Heptranchias; species Heptranchias perlo. The sequence goes on along the minus strand of NC_090345.1, from coordinate 15,835,925 downwards.
TGCCCTTCCCCATAGCCCTGCAAATGTTTCCCCTTTCTCCTTTCCTCTTTCTCAATCAACACCACCAGGCAAAAAAGATCTCAGTTCAACATATCATCTGACAATGCAGTACTCCCTCTGCACTGCATTGAAGTGCACAATCAACAATCTTCTGATCGAGAGGTAAGAGTGAACCAAACTAACAATGCTCCCTTGTTCTGGACTCTCCCACCAGAGGAAATAGTTTTTCTATCTACCCTATCAACACCTTTGATCATCATGAACACCTCAATTAGATCACCCCTTAATCTATATTTAAGGGAATAAAAGTCTAGTCTATGCAACCTGTTCTCATAATTTAATGCTTTTAGCCCTGGTATAATTCTGGTAAAAAAAATTGTAAATATCCAGTAGTTTCAAAGAAATAACAGTTTCATACATTTTCTAGAAACTCTTATTTCCAGTTCATGCATATGCAAACTGATACTTGTAATATTTACAGAGATTACTGTTTCTTGTTCAACTCTGTAATGCCTTAGACACAGAAGCACCGATTGTGAATATAAAGTAGACAGATAATGACATGCCTTTTGATTCTAGTTTATTTTAATTATTGTCATCCCTTTTCTTGGTGGTTCTTTTTTTCTAGTTCATCTATACTATTACTGGCATCTTTTGCTAGTGGCATAGTGTTATTTTTACTTGACTGAACACCTGACTCTGATATTTTTCCAGTCTATCCCCAAAATAGTGCAATGGAAACATGGAATACATTATTTCTGTTGTTGTAACAACTTATTTTGAATAATGATATGTTTTTTTGGCTATAATTGGTATTTGGGATAATCCATGATGATCATTTAATGTTACTCTATAAATCAGATGTCTGTTTGCACATCTAAAATTCAAGGTTAATTATTTACCCAGGCATACATGGTGTAACTTGTTCATTCTCCCTGTTCCTTTTCTCACTTCATGCTGGACAGCAGAAACAACTCCAAATCTTTCTTTTCTGCCACCAATTGCCTTCTCATCTCAGACCAAAAAAAACAAAGGATTCACGGAGTTTGTTGTGTCCAAAACTGAAGCCAACGGCATAGTTGTCTCTGCCTCCTCTCACTTACCCCATCCACCTCAACTCCTAGTGCTCCCTGCCCTCCTCCCAACTTTACTCTGGAGTTTCTAATCATTATTTAGTATGGTTTTCTCATCCATTGTCCCTTTCTACTTCAAAATCACCATTATCACTCCTCTTCTCAAAATTGTCACCTTTCCATTCACTTCAACTATCCTTTTTTTCCAAAGTCCTGGAATGCATTATTATTTCACAACTATGCTTCTGCCTCTCCCACCACTCCTTTTATTTACTTTCCAATCCTGCCCACAACATTTAAACTGTGCTGGTCAAAGCCACAATCAACATTCTGTGCAACTGTGACTATCGCCTATTGTCTGTCCTCATCCTTTTTGACCTTCCAACTGCCTTTGTTATCCTCCAACGATTCTCCTCGACAACTCTTTGGCACTGTCTTTTCTTAGTTCTGATTGTACCTGTTGCAACAAAAATATCATATTGCCTTTGGGATACTCCTGGTTCCATCCTTGGTCTCCTTCTCTTCAGCATTCATATATTCCCCCTTAGTAATATAATCTGGGAGCTTCCACATGTACATTTATAACTTTATCTCTCCAATTCCTCCATCAATCCAAAAGGTTGTTGCTACAATCTCCTACTGCCTGACCAAAATTAAGCCTCAGATGAGCCAAAGTTTCCTCCACTTTAATGCGAGCAGAGCTGAAGCTATTTCCTTTGACTCCCACCAGCACGTATATGCTGCTGGCTTTACTCTGTTACTTCCCTGGTTACCAACTCAGGCTAAATCAGGAGTAGCAGATACATACCATACTGCTTAACTCCAAGCTGAGTTTTTTTCTGCGGCATCTGTTCCACTTTTCACCTCCACAACATTACCTGCCTCCATCCTAGCTCTCCTGCAACATTACTAATACACTGGTCTGTACGTATATCACCTCAGGATTTAACTTCTCTAACAATCTGTGAGCCAGCCTCCACGCTTCCACCTTCCACACACTGGAACTCATTCAAAACATGGTGGCGCATGTTCTCACCTGTACAAAGTCCATTGGCTTCAATGGAAAAGAAAATTGGGTGGAGTGTAAAATGGGATGCCGATTCACTATCAGTCGTTTTGCGCTACTGCCCGAGATGAATTTATACTCCATTGTGTGGAAGACCATCGTTTGTAAGATTAAAGGTCATTACAGAAATTGTTTCTACAGTAATGTTAAGTTTGTTGCAATTATCCACAGAAGACATTTAACAGAACAGCACTGAATATAGAGATATGAATATAGCTATATGTTACATGGAAAAGTTGACTTTTTGTCCTTGAGTTAATTAAAGAGAACAGAACTATTTCTTCTTCAATAGTAGCTAACATCCAGAAATGGTGGTTTAGACCATGTTTCTTGGTTTTAAAATAGACATCTGGCATGGGTAATTGCACTAATCTGTATCTGAATAGAAACAGCAGCTTTAGTTACTCTCCATAATGCAGTTTCATTCATACGTTTCTGATCCTAATCCGAAAGTTCCTCTGTTTGAAAAGGAATCTACATTTAGACCAGTTTTGACTAATGTTCCTCAAAGACCATTTTTTGGACCTCTAGATTTCACTGGTAACATTTACCTGAAACATTTAGCTATACAATTGTAAGAAATACACTGTTCTAGTGTGTTTTTTTGAAGCATCTTCTGGTGATTATGTTACTGAGTTATTGAGCAGAAACCTAATGGTGACAATTCATTGACTGATTATTATTTGGTAATGGTAAATAATATAAAACATTTTTGTGTTGTTTGCACCATGCATTAATTCTTACTGTTGTTTTGAACCGAAAGGCTTAGGAATGTGATCACATAAAACAGGCGCATAAGGGTCCAATATGGCAGGCGGCGTGTGCACACTCATTTCGCACTGGAAGTGCGTTGCTCACTGTATTGTATCGGTCTCCTCCGTAGGCATCCCGGGCGCACATAAACAGTATTAAAAAGCTTCTTTAAAATATTTGAATATGTTTGCTGTCGGACCCTTTTGTGAAATTAGGCTGCCTCAGCACCTGACTCACCACCTGATAAACTTGCTCAGCATCTCATGGCGCTAACAGGTAGGAAGAAACCTTCAGCAGCGCTATTTAAAGAGCTCATACAGGTTAGTTCCTGGTTTATCCTTTTTGGCTGCTGATTAACTTCTGGGCGCTTTTTTTTTGTGCCTATTATCTGCCTTCTACAACTGATTCCTGACTTCTAAGAAATTTATGCTGGTGCTGGACTGGCTTCTTCTTCCTTCAAAACAGTTTCACTGCAGTGATGGATGGTCTGGTAGGTCCACCTTTGGGGCACAATCGAATTTCTAGACCAAGCACTTTTAAATAATGAGAGAGAATCAAAATATTGTGCTACAGTTGGACAGATGATTCAACTCTACAAAGTCTCCAGTATTATCTATTCAAAACAATAAGAGAGCATTTGACTTTAAAAACAGTTGTTGCAGTTGCAGATATGCAGTATCTTTCTTTGTCAAGTGCTATTTGGTTAGGACACAATGGGCTCGATTTTTGGACCTCCGAGCCGGCGGGTTCGTGGTGGGGGGGCTCCGAAAATCAGGGATTCCCAGGGCGGGTCCGGAACTCGGCTCCAACCCGCCCACTTCCGGGTTCCCCAGTGACGCGCTTAGATGCGCGCGCAGCCCCCGCATGCGGGACTCCCGCCGGCAATTAAAGCCGGCGGGATCCCACTTAAACCGATTAATTAGATAGTTCAGGTCGTTAGCAGACCTGATTGACATGATATTTTAGGAGGGGTGGGATTTTCAACTCAACTGAGACTGTTTCCCATACTGGGGGAAACACTCCCAGTTGAAATGGTCGTGTTGCAGCCACCAGCCTGTGGCAGCTGCAAAGGTCATTTGACAGGTGGCAGGGGGCAGACCCTCACTCATTGCAGGAGGCCATTCTGTCACTTTGGACAAAGTTTGGCCTCCACCACCCTCCTCCTAACAATAAAATTCACCAACCCCGGTGTGCAGACACATTTACCTACCTTGCGGACCCCCTCAAACGTACATCTTCTGGATGGGGGCCGCCATAGCTGCAGTCATGACCCCCTCAGTGGACGAACAGCATCACCAGCCTCGCTGGCCACGCCGTCCACCTCTGATACGTGGGGCTCCACAAAACAGTGCACAGCAGGAGGGAGGGCAACCATGGAGAGAGATGCATCGCAGAAGGCACTATCCTCGCCACAGGGTCTACAGATCGAGGCTCAACTTCCTGGACATCTCTGAGCAGCAGTGCACACGGAGGCTCAGATTCATTTGACATGTAGTCGTGGACATCTGCAACCTCCTTCATGCCGAGCTGCTCCCGGTTGGCCCGAGCACCATCTTCTTACCTGTCGCTGTCAAAGTCACCACTACCCTCAACAACTTCTCCTCCGCATCCTTCCAGGGTGCCACCGGGGACATCGTCGAAGTCTCTCAGTCGTCTGCACAAAAGAGCCCTGCAAATACACCTACACCCACTCTGCAGTGACACAATGGGTGGCATCAGTTGTGGGTCTTCATAGTAATCCTCAGGAAAGGGCATTATTGCACAAACCAGACAAGATTTGCATAGATGTGGCAGTAGTGGTGCCAATATAATATGTAATGTGAGTTGATCAGAAATCAAATATAAGTAAAAACCATGACAAACCCTCAAACACCCTTGTGCATCCCCTTCATGCTCATGACACATTTGCCTTACACTTCCTACTGCACATAAGTGATGCATGTCCTGTGGCTGCAGCACAGGTAGTGGCAGGTTGGGTGAGGCTGACCATGAAAGAGATGCATGAGAGGGGGAGTATGAGATAGAGCCACGAGATTGTATGAGGATTGGCTTGAGTGGTAGTGGCGGGATGAGTACTGGCGAGGTGAGTAAGTGCAGGTAAGATGAGGATGAGCTTTGAGTGGGTGTGAGGAGTGATGTGATAGAGTAGTGTTGGTAGTGCAGAAGGAGATGTGGGGTGGGGATGGTGATGTGGCAGATGGAGTGTAGGGGAATGAGTAAGTGTACTCACTTTGGCTGACCTACTTGGGTCATTGTCCTCCCCCTCCTCCTCACCCCATCCAGTAAGAGCTGGAGTGAGGCATCATTAAACCTGGGAGTAGCCTTTCCCCTGGGCTGCTCCATGTAGGAATTTTGCCTATTTTTTGCAGCATCAGGCAGTGGAGGACTGCCACTTTAAATAGGGCTCCTCCAGCTGACAGCCTATGATGCAGCTGCGCAGTCTGCCCGCTGCGCAGCTTTCCAGCGTGAAACCCGGAAGCCAAGATAAGTACCTTCAATCAGGCTGCGATCGCATGCGGAGCACCCCGAATTCGCTGGGTGCGTTACCCATGCGCCCAGTCAACCCCCCGCTGCCAACCCGCCTCCCTCCTAAAATCGACCCCAATGTGATCAACTTCCCCACCCTTTTTTTCTTCCCTTCTCTCCTGAAGGCACTGTCCATTACTGGGGTACAGTTCCAGAGGCACTGCTACCTTGCCTAAGCTGTTCTCCATGAATGTCAGTGGTCCATTCAGTTTGGAAACAATTACAACTGAATCCGATCCTGTTCTCACTTGACATACATGCAATTGCCTTCAGGAGCCACTGGATAACAAATGGATTCCCTCTTCCTAGCCCCGGACCACTTTATACTTGTCGCACCATAAAGACTGCTCTGGCTAAGATCAGTTAACTTGCACAGTCCAGGATTCAAACTTAGGATCTTCTAGTTAGTATGGCTCAGTACTATGCTGGAGTTTCCCACTATACTATCAGGGAGTTTGATTAAATAACTTTTAAACCTTGTATATATTTTGTCATTGTGAAAGAAAGAAACCGCTTACAATTGTATAGCACTTTATCATGTCCTCAGAACACCCCAAAGCACTTCACAGCTAATGAAATACTTTTGAAGTGCTGTCACTATTATTACGTAGGCAAACACTGCAGCCAATTTACACATAGCAGGATCCACAAATGGCCAATTAAATGAAAAATCATTTAATCTGGTTTTCACGTGTTGGTTGAGGGAGTTATTATAGAACGTGTAGAACTAACCACCCTATCGGCTGGTATAAAGATGGTAACAGTCATGAAAGGAGCATTCATGTAGCATTCATGTATAACTCTATGACTCTATGACTCAGCCTGACAGTTAATCAGCCTATGAATCCTTCCATTACTTCACACTATTTGAAGAGTTTGAAGATATGAAAGCAACTAGAGTGCTTTCAGTCTGCCTTCCATAAAGTCAAGAAAACACACGTAATTGCATATGTGAGATCATAGTACACGCAACAGAGGGTCTGCTGTTATGAGCCTTGGGTCACACTATTGTGTAGCTAGATATTGGGCAGTAAAGGTGCTTTCCAGATCACAAGCAAACACGTAGCGGACACAAGATCCATTTATGGAACTGACCAGAAATGGATCTTAAGAGAATGTCTCTTGTCGACCCATGAATTTGTAACACCCGGACACCAGGAGAATTCCCATGCTCTTCTTTAAGTAGTGCCATGGGATCTTTGACATTCACCTGAACAGACAAATAGGCCTCAGTTTAACATCTCATCTGAAGACAATGGGCCAGATTTTGCTGTAGTAGAGCATCTAACGGCATCAGCCATTAGACTTGCCCCTGTACCCTTCAGCTTAAAACATTTTCGCCCAGTAAGTTGCTGAAAGTGTGAGATAATAATGACGCAGCGAGGGAAACATGGCATCTGGGACTTGAGTGAACAGGGCAACCAACTGTGTATCTGCTGAACCAATCAGATTGAAGGATTGAGAAATAAACAGTGGAACTACTGAGAAGGAAGTGTAAATTAGAGTGGGTGAATTCAATGTCAAATCAGGTACAGAAAGAGAAATAAAGAGAGGGAAATAAAGATTGGATTAAGAGAGAGAGAAAAAAGGAGACAGAAAGGAACAGTCAAGGAGCATACAGGGTAAGATAAGGCCAAAAGGGAAGCTTATGTCAGACACCGAGAGCTCAATACTACAGAAAGCCTAGAGGAGTATAGAAAGTGCAGGGGGGAAATTAAAAAGGAAATTAGGAAAGCAAAGATAGGGCATGAAAAAATATTGGCAAGTAAAATCAAGGAAAGCCCAAAGATGTTTTATAAATACATTAAAAGCAAGAGGATAACTAAGGAAAGAGTAGGGCCTATTAGAAACCAAAAAGGTAACCTATGTGTGGAGGTGGAAGATGTTGATATGGTTCTTAATGAATACTTTGTGTTTATCTTCACAAAAGAGAGGGACGATGCAGACATTGTAGTTGAGGAGGAGTGTGAAATATTGGATTTGTTAAATATAGTGAGAGAGGAAGTATTAAGAGGATTAGCATCATTGAAGGTAAATAATTCACCAGGCCCGGATGAAATGTATCCCAGGTTGTTAAAAGAAGCAAGGGAGGAAATAGCAGAGACTCTGACCATCATTTTCCAATCCTCACTGGATACATGCATAGTGCCAAAGGATTGAAGGACTGCTAACATTGTACCGTTGTTTATAAAGGGAGCGAGGGATAGACCGAGTAATTACAGGCCAGTCCGTCAAACCTCGGTGGTGGGCAAATTATTAGAATCAATTCCGAGGGACAGGATAAACTGTCACTTAGAAAGGCATGGATTAATCAAGGACAGTCAGCATGGATTTATTAAGGGAAGGTCATGTCTGACTAACTTGATTGAATTTTTTGAGGAGGTAACAAGGAGGGTCGATGAGGGTAGTGTTTTTACTGTAGTCTACATGGATTTTAGCAAGGCTTTTAACAAGGTCCCACATGGCAGGCTGGTCAAAAAAGTACAAGCCCATGGGGTCCATGGGAAAGTGGCAAATTGGATCCAAAATTGGCTCAGTGGCAGGATGCAAAAGGTAATGGTCGACGGGTGTTTTTGTGACTGGAAGGCTGTTTCCATGGGGTTCCACAGGGCTCAGAACTAGGTCCCTTGCTTTTTGTGGTTTATATTGATGATTTGGACTTAAACGTAGGGGGCATGATTAAGAAGTTTGCAGATGATACAAAAATTGGCCGTGTGGTTGATAGTGAGGAGGAAAGCTGTAGACTGCAGAAAGATATCAATGGACTGGTCAGGTGGGTAGAAAAGTGGCAAATGGAATTCAATCTGGAGAAGTGTGAGGTAATGCATTTGGGGAGGGCAAACAAGACAAGGGAATACACAATAAATGGAGGATACTGAGAGGTGTAGAGGAAATGAGGGACCTTGGAGTGGATGTCCACAGATCCCTGAAAGTAGCAGGACAGGTAGATAAGGTGGTTAAGAAGGCAAATGGGATACTTTCCTTTATTAGCCAAGGCATAGAATATAACAGCAGGGAGGTTATGCTAGAAATATATAAAACATAGGTTAGACCACAGCTTGCGTACTGCGTACAGTTCTGGTCACAACATTAAGGAAGGATGTATTTGCACTAGAGAGCGTTCAGAGGAGATTTACGAGGGTGTTGCCGGGACTGAAGAATTTTAGCTATGAAGAAGGATTGGATAAGCTGGGGTTGTTTTCTTTGGAACAGGATTTTATATACCTCAAGTTAAATGAGGTATATAAAATTATGAAGGGCCTAGATAGAGTGGATAGGAAGGACCTTAGCAGAGAGATCAATAACCAGGGGGCATAGATTTAAAGTGATTGGTGGAAGGATTAGAGGGGAGCTAAGGAAAAAAAAATCACCCAGAGAGTGGTGGGGGTCTGGAAGTCACTGCCTGAAAGGGTGGTAGAGGCAGAAACCTTCATCACATTTAAAAAGTACTTGGATATGCACTTGAAGTGCCGTAACCTACACGGCTACAGACCAAGTGCTGGAAAGTGGGATTAGGCTGGGTGACTCATTTTTGGCCGGCGTGAACACAATGGGCCGAATGGCCTCCTTCTGTGCCGTAAATTTTCTATGATTCTATGATTCTGACAGTAAAATACAATTTTTAAATTTTACATTTGACATTTTTAAAATCTCTAACAAGTAATACTGAAGGAACGAGAGTCCACACTTGTAATAGTTAATTTTCAGTGCCAGAGAGCTTGATTGGCAGTAATTAACAATTATCACATCGTTAAAAGGATACTTATGCTTGGAATGACAAGGCTTAACTTTTTGTGGCGAGTTTTATTCATATCTACCGTGCAAATACAGCAACTTTCAATGCATTTCAATGGTGAGGCAGACAGCAAATGCTGTTTTCATGAAGTTAACATGGTCAGCAACTTTTGAATATCGGCATTTAACTGCGTATCTGCTCCTTGCCTAAAGTTACTGTACCGGTTACCTATAAATAACGGTGAGCGCCATTAGCCTCTGTTATTTTCACAGCAAAATCTGGCCCAACACCTCTGACAATACCCTTCAGTATTGTTTGAAATGTCAATTTAGATTATAACTCAGGTGCAGAAGTGAGGATTAAACCCACAACTTTCAAGTTTAATGGAAAAAGTACCACCAAATGAACCAACCTGACACTTAACCAGATGCAAATCAGGTGACTTTATATTTTCACCTTTTAAACAAAATTTTCAAATGGTACAGGGTGGCCTGGCTAATCTGGAAGTTGACTTGCTGATCAGGCTTATTCAGTTCTATGGAAAACTCCCACTAGAATATCTATTTCCATATCAAGTTTTATCTGATAAAAAAAATACTAGAAATGCAGAGCAGCCTAGTCAGCATCTGAGAAAAGATAGGTTAATATTCTGCATGGTGCCTTTCATCATTTTCTCTTTTCATTTTGGATTTCCAACATCCATGGTTTTCTTTTTATCTCTTGCCTGACTAGATTCCACTATCTAAGATACTCTACAAGGATTAGCAGTTGTTTAATGGTTTGACTCTGACACAATTATCGGTATTGTTTTGAGCCCTAATTAAAAAGATAGAAATTGCCATTGATGATGTTCTTGCACTTGTATAAAATTCCTCTCTCCATTATTTAAAAAAAAACTTAACCCATTTAAAGATATCTACGATTTTCATTTTAAAAATCAACATTACTAACATAGTTATGAGATCCTTGAAAACAATTGCAATATAATCAGTCACGGTTTTTGCTTACCGTGCATCTACATTGGATCTGTAAGGCCCAATGCCAATCATAGATGATGGTGTACTGCAATGACAATGCCCTCTTACTAAAATTGATAGCTTTAATTTTGACATGTAAATGCTTTTGTGTAAATTACAGAAATATTTTACTTCATTTTTTAAATTAATAAATGTCTGCTTCATTTATAAGTGGAAAGTCTGTCACTGTTACAAGTCAAGCTAATTTGCCATTGGCTCAGTTGACAGATGCACCATTCAGCACGGCCCTGAGCCTAACTGAGTTTCAAGGTTCCAAGTTCAATTCCTGGCCTGTGCTTTTAATTGATCTCATCAAGGAAGTGGTAGGTGTACTGCAAATGGGCTCTGTTCCTGGACTAGAGAGAGGGTAAATCAGCCCTCTCCTGCTGGAAAATCTGTGTGGATGCTGACTGAGGAAAGGACTAGACTCTTCATGATGCCCCTGTATCAGATACTTGACACTTACTGTCTAGACTCACACTTAAAGAATGGCCATTTGGATGAGATAATGAGAGGTTTCTGGTCCCCATTGAATTGTATCCCAGCAATAGTCACTGCCTTCGGAAGAGATGGGGGAGAAGGTGGGCCAAAAAAGAACGAAAAATGAATCTGAATTGTGTTTGTATGCACTGCAGAGAGGAAAAGAAATGGAGCATCCTATGGGAAAAAATCTAACATTACAAATTGGATTTTTCTACAGTCATGGGGTTTAGAACATGACAGTTGATTGTGCCAGTGAATAAATTACTGTACTGACACATACCACTTTGCAGAAAGAATTGATTTAGAAATCCCTACAGGTTAATTATTAATTAAGTGTTCCACATTTACTGGTAAATAAAGTTCATACTCTTCAAATTAAGATACTATATATAAATTATCTTAATATGTAAATTTTGTAGCATATTCTATTTTCATCTGTATTTGATTTCTACTCCAGAAATTCTATTACCTGCAAATGGGGTTGACAAGGGTAAAAATGTATCATTGAACAATAAATATGTGGTTCCTGTGCATGCAATAGTGAGGCATTTTCTCCCTGTGTTGCTATTCCTACCTTCTTATGAAGCCACAATTGGCTAGAGGTCTCTGCACAGATGTCTGGAGTCAGCGTGAATTGTTCAGGTCGTATTTCATCAAATTTTATCAAAAATCTTTTTCATGAGAGGAAGTGTGAAGCATGCCAGACTAAAACCTGAAATTAAAAGCTTGTGTAAACTATGTGGACTTCTTGCATATTACAAGCATTATATTTAAGAATTCACTGCTTTTTCCATTTGACTCCAATTCCCATTGTAACACCAGTTGAATGGCAAACTGCAGTCTGAAGATCGACTGCAATCTTATGGATAAACACAGTAAAATTATGAAAATAATGGTTATAGAAACCCATTTTATTTTCCTTTCTTCTTGTTTCCATTTGTGCGATAACAGAGCAGTTTTGGTGATCCGGTAAGATAGAAAACCTGGCATCCAAAGAACCATAGAGGTTTACAGCATAGAAGGAGACAATTCAGCCCATCGTGCCTCTGCTGGCTCTTTGTTAGAGCAATCCAAAACTAATCCCATGACCTGCTCTCTCCCTATTTCCCTGCATCATGCTCTGCTTCAAATATTTATCCACTTTTCCCTTAGTAAGATGCAACAGTTTCTACCTCAGCCATTGCTATGGCAAAACACTCCAAGCTCCAACAACCCCGTGTAAAGAAATTTCTCCTAATCCCTCTCCTCATTCTTAGTGACACTTTTAAATTGATGACACCCCAACTAGAGGAAATAGTCTTTCGTATTCATCCTATCAAAACATTTTATAATTGCAAAAAAACTCTACTAGCCTGTTCTAGGGTTCTAGTTTCTGCCACTGAAGATAACAAATTTAAACTACCAGTTATATGGAGACATAGGAGGAGAAATTTGACTTGCGCCCAAAATGGGTGTAAAGTCAATGCAGCAACAGCACCATGCGTCGGTCCGTGCCAGCCTGAAGCCCGAGCCAAATTCGGCTTCTGGGTCTCATTTAAATGCTTCTGGCAAGCTGCAGGCCCCAGACAGGGGCCCTTCTGGGGGCTTGCCAGTCGGAAAGGGATGGAAATTGATCAGCTCCTACGCGGAGCTGGCCGGCATCTTGGGTCTGATGGAGGAGACAATCTTGGGTGAGGGCCTCGATTAGGCCAGCATTGGGCCAAGTTATTTTGTGGGCCCAGGAAGGGCACTCCTGCTCCTCCTGGGCCCACAAAAATAAAAACTGAAAATTTCCTAGGCCATTTCTCGAGTGGCCTCCAGTGGTCCCTTTAAGGTGCACTTCCAGCTTAGTTTGGGCAAAATTCACAAGTCTGATGCCAATTTTACACCAGAAAAACGGGCGGCTGTGCATTGAATTTCTCCCCAATAGAGGAAGTTAACAATAGCATTGCACGTGTTCAGAAATTTGTCCCTTTGTACATTGGGCTGCTATTTTTAAAAGTTTTTTTTGAGAGGTGACCTGATAGAGATCTTTAAAATTAAGACGGGGTTCGATAGGGTAGATGTAGAGATGTTTCCACTCGTGGGGGAGTCCAAAACTCAGGGCCATAAATATAAGATAATCACTAATAAATCCAATAATGAATTCAGAGAGTGGTGAGAATGTGGAAATCATTACCACATGGAGTGGTTGAGGCGAATAGCATAGATGCATTTAAGGGGAAGCTAGATAAGTACATGAGGGAGATGGGAATTAGAAGGATATGTTGACAGGGTGAGATGAAGTAAGGTGGGAGGAGGCTCATTTGCAGAATAAACACTGATATAGACCAGTTGGGCCGAATGGCCTGTTTCTGTGCTGTAAATTCTATGTAATTCCATCTAATTAGCTGTGTTCAAGGGATCGTAACCAAGCCAAATTCCAGACATTTTCCAGAAAATAATCTGAACAGATCCAATAAGGGGATTATTATTCAGTTACAACTGAGAAAAGTCTTTTAGTTGAACTATGTGAACGCATTAATCACCTTATCATTATTCTCTAACCTGCTTATTTCTAACAGCCACATTATGAGCTTTAACATGAATTTTGGTCACAAGTTTCCCTGCTCAATCACTTTCATTGTAACATCTGTCTCTATGTAAATAAGCCAAATTCAGCCTTTTGACAATCCAGATACTAGACTACATCCCTTGAAGTACTCATCATTCCACAGCTGCTACTTCTGGTTTAAATTCATAGCCTATTATGATGCAACTCACTCTTAAAAATAAACATAGATCAATGAAGATAATTTTCCAAGTTCACGCGATCAGGGGCAGCCTTACCTCCTTAGCTGCAAATATCAGGAAATTGCAGCCACCCCCACGTGTGATTTCCATCCATTAAAATTAGTAGGCAGTAACTCATGGGGACACATCCACAATTTCCTGATATATATGAATGAGCAAGGCATCCTGCCAATCGTATGAACTCGGAAAATCATTTGTCATCAGTTCTCAATCTCGTTGATCACAAACCTTGCTCCTATGCTAATCCCAAGCTAAAAGGATAAGTAACTGTCCTGCTGCCAAGCCTCTGCCTATGTCTCTGTTAAGCTGACTATCAAGGAGATGGATAAGAGCAATCCAAACTAGCACAGCTCCTCCCTCCCTGTGGGAAACTTCCAAGGGATAATTTTGTGAGGTTCCATCCCTGGCATGCAGCCACACTAGACATGAGTGTGGGTCATAGAATCACCCCTATAGTGTCAAAGCCCTATCTGTAATTTGCAATTCCATCTAGTGAAGCTTCACGCAAGGGAATGCAATAGAGGTAATGTATATGGATTTTCAGAAAATGTTTGATAAGGTGGTCCACAAGATGCTTCTTAGAAAAATTCAGGCGACTGGTTTGAAGAGATGTAGCACCATGGATAAAAAAAATTGGTTGATGAACAGGAAACAAAGAGTTACGTTAAATGAGTGATGCTCGTTTTTATAAATTTGGTTCTGCTGTAGATATCGTCTCAGGTAAGTGGTGTCAGTCTCTCCTTGTTGTGGTCTGAGTGTCTTAATTTTGTGGGAGTTGGCTCACAATGCCCTGTATGTACTTGTATGATAGCATAACTTGGGGATGTAACAATAAAATCCCTTGTGATCTGAACCAGATATTCGTGTCTTTTGTGTGTGGATAACAAGGTATAAAAAGTTCGGGAGAGAGTTCCAGAGTGAAGAGCCCAGAAGCTGAAGGCTCTGTAACCAATAATGGATGGGGCGAGGAATGTAATGAAGGCTAGACTCAGAAGAGTGGAGGGTACGCTCTGGCAGTTAGGTCTGGAGGAGGTTGCAGAGGTAGGGTGCGGCAAAGTTGTGGAAGGATTTGCTAGAAGGTTGATGAATTTGAATTCAATGTGTTGGAGAACTGGCAGGAAGTTAGCAATGACAAATTGGAGTTAATGTCGGGAGGAGCTTGGGAGGCCAGTGAGGAGAATGTTGGAGAAGTCAAACCTGGAGGTGGAGAAGGCATAGGGGTTGCTAAGAAGATCCTAGGGTCAGAAGATCAGAGGGTGTGCTTTGGCACGTAGGGCTGGAGAAAATTGCAGAGATAGCGTGGTATATGAAGAAGCAAGGGAGGTTTTGAGTACGTCTACAATAGCAGTGATGGTGTGGCTGATGAAGGGCCAGAGGATATGAAGTTGTGACTTAGAGAAAGTGTTGCTGAGGGAACTGGGAGCAGTTTTTTTTACCGGGGTGGAGGGTGAGAATATAGGACTGGAGACAGGCAGAGAGATCTAGACATTGAGTGAGACAAAGAAGTAATCAGAGGCTCTTGTCAGTGATCCCAAAATTGGCAAAACTTTGCTTAATGTTGGGTGAATGGTCTCAGGACCAGCAGCCTGATCCATTTTGGGACACCTTATTCTAGCCAGGACTATATCTGCATTCACTTCGACGCTTTCAATTTTAGTGTCAACTGTACAATGTATTATTGGTAACTCAGTATTGTCTTCTGTAGTGAAGACTGATGCAAAGTAGCCATTTAAAACCTCTGCCATATCCTGGGAGTCCACGTAATTCTTTGTAGAGATATTCTTCAACAGCCCAATACAGTCCTTAATGGCTGTCTGACTCCCAACATAGCTAAAAATGATCTTGCTGTTGCTACCACAGCTATCCATTATCTTCTTCTCCAATGTCATTTTGCCTGTCCTGATTGCAGCTTTTGTTGCCTTTAGCTGAGATCAATACCTTTCCCTATTCTCCTGAGAACTATTTTCTTTAAGTCTTTAAAAATATTTTTGCTTAGTGTGATTTATCGTTGCACATGACCCATTAGACAATTTTGTTTTTTTAAATACTCAGTTGGCTCACTAATGTCCTCTAGGGAAGGAAACCTGCTGTCCTTACACGGTCTGGCTTATATACGACCCCAGTCCCACATCGATGTAGCTGACTCTTAACTGCCCTCTGAAGTGGCCTAGCAAGCCACTCAGTTGTATCAAACCTGCAACAGTTCAAGAAGAAGGCCCACCGCCACCTTCTCAGGGCATCTAGGGGTGGGCACTAAATGCCGGCCTTACAAGCGACACTCAAATTCTGAGAATTTTTTTTTAAAGGTACCCTTCTTTTAACTGTAAGGACATACATGGCTACCTTTTAGTGTGTTGGTAATCTGAAAGACAAAGGCAGGTTAGATTTCAGGTGGGAATCTTCACCGGGATTAATAATTAATGGATTAATCACCCAAACCGTTACTGTACGTTCCTTTCTCAGATGCTGACTGGTTTGCTGTGTATTTCCAGCATTTTATTTCAAAGTTTTAGCATTTGAGTTTTTTCTTTTGTTTCAGTTAACTACATAGTGATTCTAAATCCTGCAGAATAAAAAGAATGGGGTAGCATTTCTGCAGTGTTCTTCTGATCGTTCGTGGTAACTTTGGCAGAAGGTTGGTGGAATCCCCGGTGAAATGGCATAAACAGACGTTCATGCCATTTCACCAGGGTTTCTGCCAATCTTCTGCCGAAGTTATGGCGGATGATCAGGAGAACCCCCTGGAAATTTCCAGTGAATATTATGGTTCATACGTGCTGTAAAATTATTCAGGCCTAAACATGTTGCTCACCCAATCTGCGCACTGCAAAAGGAGAAAATATTCAGCTTCTTAATGTTATTGGATAGTGCATTTCTCTTACACAAAAAGATTAAAAATTCCTATGTTTCTAAAATCCAGTACAATTTTCCCCCTTTTAATGAAATATATAAGGAAAATAGATCCCATGGGCATGTAAACAGCGCCATCTGTGGGCCGCAAGTTTGGTGTACAACTTATGTTGTTAATTATATATTTACAATATAAATAGCCTGATATGATTTACTTAAGTATTAAAAAAGATAGCAGTGAACTTAAGCTCTTCAAGGTGAGGAAAGTCAGTGCTGAGAAACGGATCACTTTCTCTTTTTTCGTACTCATTATTAACATCAAAAATTCCTAGATCAGACAAAGCACTTTAGGTGAAGCCATTTAATTCCCCCTACACTTCCCCAACAATGGATTTGAACCTCAAGTTTAGAAGAGCAGCCCTAATGCACCAGTATGATATTTCCATTTTCTATGTAAGGCACCTTGTGGGCAAAAGTGTTACCATGTGTAACAAAATTGTATACTTTTTTAAATGAGTTTACGATTTTGCTACAGCTGCGTTTCGAGGAAACACAGAGCAGATTTGGAGATGACTATGGCAGAAGTAAAATATTTAAGTTTATATTTATGCATTTATTGTAATATATTATTTTAATAGTAAAGAAGCTACTTCAATAACTTTATTATTGTAATGCAACATTGGGATTTGTTTCAGTGTCACTGATCCCAAAAGTCTGCAGGACCATTTAAGCTGTAGTTATGCCAGAGGGACTTGACTTCCACCGGCTGGTAATGTGCCCCGCCGACCTTAAAATCATAAGAACATAAGAAATAGGAGCAGGAGTAGGCCGTATGGCCCGTCGAGCCTGCTCCGCCATTCAATAAGATCATGGCTGATCTTCGATCTCAACTCCACTTTCCCGCCCGATCCCCATATCCCTTGATTCCCCGTGAGTCCAAAAATCTATCGATTCAGGCGACTCAGCATTCACAGCTCTCTGGGGGAATTCCAAAGATTCACAACCCTCTGGGTAAAGAAATTCCTCCTCATCTCAGTCTTAAATGGCTGACTCCTTATCCTGAGACTATGCCCCTAGTTCTAGACTCTCCAGCCAGGGGAAACAACCTCTCAGCATCTACCCTGTCAAGCCCTCTCAGAATCTTATATGTTTCAATGAGATCACCTCTCATTCTTCTAAACTCCAGGGAATAAAGGCCCATTCTACTCAATAGAAGACCTTGCCAGAATTCTCATGGTCAGCTCATTTAAATATTGTATGGTGAATCAGGAATGGGAGTGGTGGGGAGGGGGAACTTGTTGCAGGTTTTAAAAGTCTGTAGCAACTTAAAGTGACAGAGAGCAGTGGTTTGTCTACCAGCTATTGTCCAAATATGCAACTGAAATGATTTACCAGGTGATTTTGATGCTTTGATGAACAATAGTTCAATAGTTCTCTACATTTTCCACCTGGGGCCTGTGTGTGGAACTCTCTGCAGAAGATTTATTTTTGCATGTACCCTTTTAAAACTGTAATATTTCACATTACAGGGTCCTTTTAGTACCTGGCTTTTCTATTATATCATCTCTTTCTGGGCAACCTGGGAGATATCCTTCATATGCTTGCATTCAGCTAATGCTGTTAATATTGTCCCAGAAGAAACTGGCCTAAACCTAACCCTAATCCTAACCATACCCCGAACTCTAATGCTAACCCTAACTCTATAACCCTAAATCTAATCCTATCTACACGCAATGCCCTGGTGAGGCAGGCCACCAGCAGGTGGAATCCCAAATATACATGAGTTGATTCAGTTTGAGGAGCAGATAATGGGTTGGCTAGGGAGGCATTCTGCACTGATAGTAGTAATGGTGAGGTCTTCTGCCTTCTCCACCATCACCTACAGAAGAAGTGTGAGGAGCTCATGGATTTCTTTGTCACCAAGATAGAGACCATCCATTCAACTGCCTCTGCTGTTTCCTCTCCTTCCCTTTGCTCACCGAGACAAACCTCCTGCCAGTCCCCATTCCACTTTAGCCCTGAATCATTATCTCTCTCTCTCTGGTATCTCTATCTTCTACCCTGCCATCTCCAAGCTCATCTCATCCATTAGACCTAACCCCTGCTCCCTCAATACCATTCCCACTAATCTCCTTACTACCCAACATCATGTCCCCCATGCTAGCTGAAATTGTAAATGTTCACCTCTACTCGGGCACTGTTCCCCTCTCTTTAAAAACCACCATCATTCCCCGTCCTCAAAAGACCCTCCTTTCAGCTCTTCCAAAACTGTGCTGCATGTATCCTATGTTGCACCAAGTCCTGCTCACCCTTCACCCCATTCTTGTTGACCTACATTGCATCCTCGTCCCTAGTGCCTCAAATTTAAATTTCTCATCCTTGTATTTAGATCCCTCCATGGCCTTACCCCTCTCTATCTCTGTAACTCCTCCAGCCCCACAACTCTCCTCCCAAACTTCCTGTTCCTCAGAATATAGCCTGTTGTGCGTCCTCCCCTTCCTTTTGCCCAGCATTGGCAGTCCTTTAGGACTCTCTGGACTTCCCTCTCCAAACTCCTCTGTCTCTCATCTCCTTAAAATTCCTCTGACCAAACTTTTGCTCACCTCTTCTAATCTCTCGTTCTTTGTTTCAGCATCCATTTTCTCCCCACATGAAGCACCTTGTGGCATTTTTCTACGTTAAAGCTGCTATATGCGTTTCCTACATTATAACAGTGACTACACTCCAAAAGTACTTCATTGGTTGTAAAGCGCTTTGGGACATCCTGAGGTTGTGAAAGGCACTATATAAATGCACGTCTTTCTTTTTCTTCTTTATATAAATGCAAGTTGTTGTTTTTATGACGTATCAACAGTGTGTTCTCGCTTTAGTTCTGTTCAAAATTTTCACCATCATCATAAGGTAACTTTGAGTAGTAAATATATCTAGCTGTTATTTACTTCATACTTAAATGAGAAAACAAATAAAACAACATCAATCTAGGGTCTCGATAAATAGAGGAAGAACAAATTAGTTGTAATGAGCAGTTATCACATGAATTAGGAGATTGCTATCAACATTTTATTACTGTTTGTAATGTCAAATTGCTTGCAACTAATTGAGATATTTAGAAAGCGTGTTTTAAGGCTTTTTCAGTAGAATACAGACTGGCCATTAATACATGGAAAGCTCATCTACTTAACAAGAAAAAGCAATTATGCAATTTTGTAATGTAAAAACTATTTCTAGTTTTCCGTATGTACAAGTTTCATCAGGAGAATGTTTTTTACCCTCACAGGCTTGTGGATATGTGAAATAGTCGCCAGATAGAGCAGCTAATGCTATGACTATCAACAACTTTAAGAAAGAGCTGGGTGAATATTTAATAAGGAATGGAATTTTAAAAAAATATTTGTTCTCAGGGTGTGGTCAATGCAGGCAAAACTGCATCTATTGCCCATCCCTTGTCCTGAGAAGGTGGTGGGGGGCCTTTTCTTTGAACTGCTGCAGTCCTTGTGGTGATGGTGCTTCCATAACGGTGTTAAGTAGGGAATTTCAGTACACTGGCCCAGTGACAATGAAGAAATTACAAAATACATCCAAGTCAGGATGCTGTGTGACTTGGAAGGGAACTTGGAGATGATAGTGTTTCCCATATTCCTACGACACTACTGTCTTATCCTTCTCGATGGTTGACGTCACATGGGAGGAAGGTGCTGTTGAAGTAACTTTGGCGAGTTGCTGTAGTGCATCTCATAAATTGTAGATACCACAGCCACAGTTCACCGGTGGTGGAGGAGGTGGATATTGAGTCCAGTGGCAAGGACACTGATCAAACAAATCGAGGATTATAAGGATAAACACGGATATAGATACTCAAACACTAAACTTCCCTGGTAGAGGATGTGCAATTGCAGGCTACTCTTCATTCAACTTTTGGAAGATAAACCACAATAACCAAACACCTCCTCCAGCACCTCCACCTCACTGAGCAGGATCTACCCCGCAACACTTACTGGAGTTACCGAGACAATCCTCACCAACCAGGAACCATGATCCACAGCACCCCAGAAGTTTAGGGCTGGGAATCAGCCCCCATGAGGTTTCAGAGAATGTGTTGGCTCGTTCAGTTCCTTGACAAGCAGTACATTCTTCTTGGGGTTTGAATCGGTTGATGGTTATTCCCTCCCCCTTTCCCCAGCTTATTGCCAAGCCTTCAGTCCCTTGGTAACCTGGCCCCCTGAGGTGAGTAAAATGATGGCAGACCAGGCTTACTAAATTCAAATACTGATGCGTTATTGATACTGTGTGATTTGGGGTTAAGGGTTAAGGTTATGGTCGGGTTAGGATTTAGGGGTTAGGATTAGTGGTTAGGGTTTAAAGTTAGAAACCGCTATCGTCAATACGTTGTCAATAGCAGAAACTGCTAATGGCAACGCCATAGATGCACCTAATGAGGACTACACTGGTCACCCTCCAGTCCTCCGGCACACATACACTCAATAGAGCCCTGAATTATAATTTCTAAGACCTCTGCAATTTTCTCCCTCAACTTCTTCAGGATCCTAGGATTTATCCCATCGTGCCCGAGTGCTTTGTCTTCCCTTGGTTTAACAAGATAATCTAAAATTTTCCTTTTATCCATCACGATATTGCTCATCTCACTCTCAACCATTTCAGGATTCACATCCTCTTCGATATCCTTTTTAGTAAAGCGTGATGCGAAGTACTTATAAATACCTCTGCTATCCTCTACAAATTGACAATGCTCTTGTCTCAGGATCCCACCTCACTTTTAAGAATTCTCTTTTTACTGATATATTTGTAAAATACCTTTTTGTTTCTTTTGATGTTTTTTGATTTTTTTCCCCACATATTTAGCTTTCCTTATTCCACTCTACCTCTTCTAATTTTCTCATATTCTACTTTAGTTCATTCATTACTATTTTTATCGTGCACATAGGCCTTCAATTTGAATTGATTTCCAATCTCTTTATTTATCAATGGCATCCTAAAACTACTGGTAATTTCCTTTTTTAGTAGAATATATTTATTCTGTACCTTTGCAATCTCTTTTTTAAAAACATCCCACTGATGATCTACAGACAATTTCTCCTTTCACCTTACCGTAGGTAGCTCCTCATCTTTCTAAAATCTGCCCTAATCCAAACTGGTGTCTATGGTTTTTGTACTGACTCTTTCCCTTTCTGATTTAATCTTAAACCTTATCATGTTGTGATCACTGCTCCCAAGGTGTTCACCCACATTTAGCACATTTACCTGATCTATTTCATTGCTCATATTCAGATCTAGTAATGCCTCCGCCCTTGTAGGCTTATTAACATACTGCTGGAGGAAAGAGTCCTGAACACATTTTAGAAATTTCATTCCCTTTTCCCTATTTACTCGCTCTTGATAAATGGATAAATAAAATCTCCCAGAACAATATTCCTACTCATCTCTCTAGTCTGACTGCAGATTTCCTCTTTAATTTCCTTGCCCCAATTCAGAGGTACGTAATACACCCCTCCTAATGTAACAAGCTCTTTTATTATCTTTGCCCTCCAACCACACAGACTGTCTTTATCCCTTTCTTGTCTACATCAACCCTCTGTAGATCATGTATACCCTCTTTAACCAATATTGCCATTCCAGCTCATTTCTTTCTTTCTATCCCTCCTAAATATATCATATCCTGATAGGTTTATTGAATAGATGACTTATTCACATATTATAAATCATTACATGACTACCCAATAAATTATTTAGATTCCAGTATTGTAAATTGTAACAAAATACTCAATAGATGAATGATTCCAATATTAATGCAAACTGTTCGGGAGAGAATGAGGCGAGAGTAGAGCAAAAGGCTGGACTTGGAGAGAACAGCAGAGCGTAGGCCTGGTCCCAGTGAACAGAGAAGAAGCTAGGCCAGTACTTGGAGAGAAGAGCATGGGCTGAGCCTAAGCCTGGAGAGTGGAACAGAAGCTGAGCCTGAGCCTGGGAATGGAGCAAACGTGAATCCAGGGTTTAAAGAGGATTTGGTGAGTTCATCTGAGCAGGGCGTCCAAGACACTGATGGAGAGAGAGATGAGAGTTTGGGGCCTGACAGCAGGGAGGCTGGAGGCACTCAGTGGGCAGGAAGAGGAAAAGACTGAGGATAGTGGCCCGAGGTTCTCCCAGGTATGGGATCGAGGAGCACTTGTTGCACGTTAGTTTCCTTGTACAAGTGCAAAAGACAGCCAGCCAAGAGATGTCGTAATGAAATCACTGTTGCTCAAAGATATGGGGCTCAATTTTAAAACAGAAGCCCGGGTGCATTGGGGGCAAAGAAAATCGGCAATTAAAGCCGGCGGGACAATATTTAAACCAACAATTCAAGTACTTAAAGCACTTGAAATGTGCATGAATGTAATTAATTATGCTGGCAAGCGATTTCAACACTGCCTCAGCGTGTTTCCCCTGCTGTGTGAAACATGCCATGGTGAAGAAGTCGTGTTTCATCGGGCAGCCATTTGGACATTTGGACTTTTATCCCCATCTGCCTGTTTGGCAGATGGGGATAAAAGGTGAGTTATTGCAGATGGGGATAAAAGGTGAGTTATTGCAGCAGGGCACTCAGTTCTCTCAAACCAACTTTTGGCTGGGCGATCTTTGTGTTTAGACTGAAAATTCTTGGTTCACAATCAGAATTGTTCTGTTTACACATATTTACCAACTTTTCGGACCTCCTCAAACTGACATCATCAGGTTAGGGGGGGCGGGATGGGTCACTTACCTGTGCCATCATTCCACTAATGCAGGAGTTTGACTCCTCCATCCTCTGCGCTATTGTGGAGAGTGTGCGTGGCACCAGTACCTCGCAAATGTGCTGCTGTCCTCGATCATTCTCCTTTTAAAGGTTGGCCTCCAGGGTTCAGCATCTGCATCCAGCTGAGCAGAGCCTGGAGAGGAGTGCGCCCACCAACACGGACTCTCCACAGCTCCCCCTGTCACCAGAGTCTGCTCGTGCCAACCCAACAAACTGACTACTAGGACCCACCGAGTTGTGAGTATCTGCGCTGGTGGATGGCTCACTAAGATGTGATGGTGGGCCCTCAGAGGCCGGGAGCTCCTCTGAGGAATTGCCCTCTGCCGTCACTGCGGTCATTGAAGGGCCTGTAAGAGAACAGAAGGCAATATTAAGCATCATCATAGATGTGTCATGTTGCAATGAGCATACTGAGGTGTTCAACAAGCCAAGCATTGTTAACATCAATTCATGTTGTGTGTGATGAATGTTAAAGTTGTGTCACCAGACATTTTTTGGGGTGCCAGTCTCGGCATCCCCGACGCACAGGCACTGCCTGCAGAGCCTCCTCCTCCGTGTCTGTGAGGACCCCTATTTGTGGAGGCCACCCCGCCAGTCCTCACCCTCTCCCGTGCATTTTGCACTCTCTTCTCCTAGAAGGGGAGAAAGTACAGACGTGTGAGTGAGTGATGGTGAAGTGGCCAACCGATGAATGCATTGCTTTGGGTGAGGCTGACTGTGAATCAGGTGCATCAGAGGGTGAGTATGAGACAGAGACATCACATTGGATCAGGACTGGGGTGAGTGGTAGTGGTGGGGTCACAAATGGGGAGGTGAGGAAGTGCTCAGGAAGTGCAGATAAGTTGAGGATGAACCTTAAGTGGGTGTGAGGAGTGATGTGATGGAGTAGTCTTGGCAGTGGTTGGGGGGGCGGGGTTGATGTGCAACATGGAATGCAGGAGAACCAGTAAGTGTACTCACTTTTGCTGACCTAGTTAGGCCATTGAAACACTTCCTGCAGTGGACCCAAGTGCGGAACATGTTGCTCCTGCTTTTGACCTCCTATGCCACTTCGAGCCAGGCCTTCTTGGTGGCAGAGGCAGGGCACTTCCTCCTGTCAGCCAGGAAAAATAGTTCCCTCCTCCTCATCATCCCAGCTAGTAGCAGCTGAAGTGAGGTGTCACTGAATCTTGGAGCAGCCTTGCCCCAGTGATGCTCCATTGGGTCTTCTTGCTCTTTGCTCCAGCAAAATCCATTGGAGCAATGGCCCTTTAAATCCAGACGCTCCAGCTGACAGCCTGTCATGCGGGTGCGCAGTCTGCCTACTGAGCGGCTTTTGGACGGCAAACCCGGAAACAAGATTAATGGCCACCAGTTAAGTCGCGATCGCGTGGGGAAAGGTTAGTCGGGTTTGCCGCGCTCCCATTGACCTCCCACCGACCTTTTAAAATTGAGCCCATGCTTGGAAAATTTAAAAGAGAAACCTCTTTTATGCTTAAGGCTACTGGTCTGTGACAGTGTGACATCCGGTGATAAATTCCTGTAATTTTTGTAACCTACTATACCAAGTGTGAATTTCCCATGAAGCAAGTTTTAAAAAAAAAATGTTGTTATCAACAGATTTATTTGGTAAATTGTGTCTTTTAATATGGTAGGAAATTAGACTTGAACGCTGGGGTTAGCTGGAGTACTGTACTCTTTCAGCTGTAGTGTGATGCGTTACTGCTGATGCCCTACAGCTGATACTCAAATTTTAGATTTTATTGCTTTAAAAGGCACTCTTTTAAAAAGCAAATTTATTAATAGCACCATTTTAAAAAAATCTTACTCGGGATTCTGTCAAGACAAGAATCCATTTCAACAGTTATCAGTGATTAATGTTGCAATGTGCTCTTGCACCAGCAGAAAGCTGGGCATATTTTGTTTTAAATCAGCCACTAGCAACAAATGTCTTTGTTAAATTGTGCCTATTATTAGAAAGTAGAAACCTAAACGTGAATACCAAGATCTGCGTGGGTATCATATGTAGTTCACTAGCAGTACTGTACTGTATCATCTGTAGCTGTAGAATGTCTGTGCACCATTAAACAGTTACAGCTGATACAGTACTGTACTCCAATTGATTCTCGTGCTCAAGTTTGTTTCTACAATCTTAGGAGGCACAATTTAACAGCTACATTTTTTTGATGAGTTTTCTTAAATTCATGTTAAATTTCTTTGAGTGCAATAATGAATTTCAATAACAATCAGCTGTTCTTAAAGATTTTCCTTGATTGTACCTGCTGTGGTTATTTGGGAGAAATTTCCCATAACCAGACATCAGCCTTTTATTGATTGAACAGTGCTGATCCCTCCCCACAACCCCCACTCCCCCTGACCCCCCCGCCCTTCATTTCAGCCTTTTAAATGAATGTGTTTGAATTCAAAGACACAAAGCCCTGACTGCTTTCATGCCACACTGATGGAAGCACGCAATATAACCATGGCTCCCTGCTTCCACGCTTTGAAAATAAATACTACACTGCTGAGTGCAATGTGGCAGAGGAAACAAAAGCAATTTTATACCATAAACCTAGGATCTCTCCCAGCTCACATCAGAAAGACTTCAAGAAGGACAGCACAGCAAAATAGTTGAGCTTTAAAGCACTTGCTTTACTTTATCGAAAGATTGTGCACTTGTATCAATAGCTAGCCCCTCCAAGGTTTACCAATTGTTTGTGGTTTTAACCAAAATTGCAACAACAAAACACAAAATTACAAGATGGAAGCAAAACTTATGAAATAATATCATTCACAGCATGGTCCCCTCAGAACAGAAGGATTGTTTGTTGATGGTCCTAGACTGCTGGTAAGGATTGTGGTGTTATGACCTCTTAATATCAGGTCTTGTTCATGTGGTCTGATATATACCTCACACATTCCTCAAGGTGTACAGTACTCTGCAGAAATTGTTTATCCTTTTGTCCCAGCAAATGTTGAAGGACATTTGGGCAAGATGTTCTCTAGGTTGAAGATTTTGTACAATGTGGGTGTTGTATTAATCCCTTAATATCTGAGAAAATGCAATTAAATCATTTTTGAATCTGAAATTGAAGAGTCCTCTTGATAACAACTGCTTTAACAGGTGCTCCTGCCTCAGCACATTGGTTTATTTGTTAAGCAATACCCAGTACGGCTATTAAGACTATCCAGCTGGTTCCCTGCAACAGAAATATGCAGTGGAGCTGTGCAGATTCATTATTTTCATGATTTACAAACTTTGTTTTTTTAATTAGCCGTCTTTTTTTTACACTTTTAAAATTGTACCAATGTTGGTTTTATTCAGAAAATCTCCAAACGAAGAACAGAACCTATATTATGAGGCTTTGAGTACAGTGTGGTTTTACTATAGACTCATCACTTCAGAGGTACAATAATAGCCTCCAAACTTCTTGTAACACATGTTACTCTGATAGGCTGGCTGTGATTAATTCAAAACAAGTGTTCCTAGTCTATAGGGCGTTTGGTATGAATTGAAAACAGTTAGCCCGACTTCACTCAGCTTAGTCAAACCAAGCTTTACGTGAAGCAAATGTGAACAGAGGGTTAATTTCCAATTCTGCAGGTATACAACATGATTTATTTCATGATTTAGATTATAGAGATATTATCAATTGCTATGTGCCAGACACCATGATAAATCTTTCCTTAGCTGCAAACAAT
This sequence comes from Heptranchias perlo, assembly GCF_035084215.1. NCBI lineage: Eukaryota > Metazoa > Chordata > Chondrichthyes > Hexanchiformes > Hexanchidae > Heptranchias > Heptranchias perlo. The sequence goes on along the minus strand of NC_090345.1, from coordinate 15,809,179 downwards.
TAGATCATAAACTTGTTTGGCTATAAAACATGTGTTCACCACATGATCTTACAATCTCTGCAAGGTTTCTAAAGATCAGGGGACCAGATTATAATCAGCAGTCAGTGGTCTTAAAAAGGCATTGTCCTGATGAAAAAGTGTTTGGGAAACTTTTTTTGAGTTTAGGGAGAGAGAAGAGCCCAAAAGTGTGTTACTTCGAATTACATCGAGAATACAGCACAGAAACAGGCCATTCAGTCCAACTGGTCTATGCTGGTGTTTATGCTTCACACAAGCTTCTTCCCACCCCTTTTCTTCTAACCCTATTAGCACCCTCCTCCATGTTGAGAACCACTTGGAGGAAGCACTGAGGGTAGCAAGGGCACATAATATACTCTGAGTGGGGGACTTCAATGTCCATCACCAAGAGTGGCTCTGTAGCACCACTACTGACCGAGCAGGCCAAGTCCTGAAGGACATAACGGCCAGACTGGGCCTGCGGCAGGTGGTGAGCGAACCAATGCAAGGGAAAAACCTACTTGACCTCGTCCTCACCAATCTACCTGTCGCAGATGCATCTGTCCATGATAGTATTGGTAGGAGTGACCACCGCAATGTCCTCATGGAGTCAAAGTCCCGTCTTTGCACTGAGGACATCATCCAACGTGTCGTGTGGCACTATCATCGTGCTAAATGGGACAGATTCAGAATAGATCTAGCAGCTCAAAACTGGGCATCCATGAGGCGCTGTGGGCCATCAGCAGCAGCAGAATTTTATTCCAGCACAATCTGTAACCTCATGGCCAGGCATATTCCTCACTCTACCATAACCAACAAGCCAGGGGATCAACCCTAGTTCAATGAGGAGTGTAGAAGACCATGCCAGGAGCAGCTCCAGGCGTGCCAACCTGGTGAAGCTACAACACAGGACTACATGCATGCTAAACAACGGAAGCAACATGCTATTGACAGAGCTAAGCGAATCCACAACCAACGGATCAGATCAAAGCTCTGCAGTCCTGCCACATCCAGTCGTGAATGGTGGTGGACAATTCAACAACTAACGGGAGGAGGAGGCTCTGTAAACATCCCCATCCTCAATGATGGCATCCAGCACGTGAGTGCAAAAAACAAGGCTGAAGCATTTGCAACCATCTTCAGCCAGAAGTGCCGAATGGATGGTCTATCTCGGCCTCCTCCCGATATCCCCACTGTCACAAAAGCCAGTCTTCAGCCAATTCGATTCACTCCACTCCACGTGATATCAAGAAATGGCTGAGTGCACTGGATACAGCAAAGGCTATGGGCCCCGACAACATACCGGCTGTAGTGCTGAAGACTTGTGCTCCAGAACTAGCCCCGCCTCCAGCCAAACTGTTCCAGTACAGCTACAACACTGGCATCTACCCAACAATGTGGAAAATTGCCCAGGTATGTCCTGTCCACAAAAAGCAGGACAAATCCAATTCGGCCAATTACAGCCCCATCAGTCTACTCTCAATCATCAGCAAAGTGATGGAAGATGTCGTCGCTATCAGGTGGCACTTACTCACCAATAACCTGCTCACCGATGCTCAGTTTGGGTTCTGCCAGGACCATTTGGCTCCAGACCACATTACAGCCTTGGTCCAAACATGGACAAAAGAGCTGAATTCCAGAGGTGAGGTGAGAGTGACTGCCCTTGACATCAAGGCAGCATTTGACCGAGTGTGGCACCAAGGAGCCCTAGTAAAATTGAAGTAAATGGGAATCAGGGGGAAAACTCTCCAGTGGCTGGAGTCATACCTAGCGCAAAGGAAGATGGTAGTGGTTGTTGGAGGCCAATTATCTCAGCCCCAGGACATTGCTGCAGGAGTTCCTCAGGGCGGTATCCTAGGCCCAACCATCTTCAGCTGATTCATCAATGACCTTCCCTCCATCATAAGGTCAGAAATGGGGATGTTCGCTGATGATTGCACAGTGTTCAGTTCCATTCGCAACCCCTCAGATAATGAAGCAGTCCATGCCCGCATGCAGCAAGACCTGGACAACATCCAGGCTTGGGCTCATAAGTGGCAAGTAACATTCATGCCAGACAAGTGCCACGCAATGACTATTTCCAACAAGAGAGAGTCCAACCACCTCCCCTTGACATTCAACGGCATTACCATCGCTGAATCCCCCACCATCAACATCCTGGGGGTCACCATTGACCAGAAACTTAACTGGACCAGCCACATAGGTACTGTGGCTACAAGAGCAGGTCAGAGGCTGGGTATTCTGCAGCGAGTGACTCACCTCCTGACTCCCCAAAGCCTTTCCACCATCTACAAGGCACAGGTCAGGAGTGTGATGGAATACTCTCCACTTGCCTGGATGAGTGCAGCTCCAACAACACTCAAGGAGCTCGACACCATCCAGGACAAAGCAGCCCACTTGATTGGCACCCCATCCACCACACTAAACATTCACTTCCTTCACCACCGGCAAACTGTAGTTGCTGTGTGTACCATCCACAGGATGCACTGCAGCAACTCGCCAAGGCTTCTTCGACAGCACCTCCCAAACCTGCGACCTTTACCACCTGGAAGGACAAGGGCAGCAGGCACATGGGAACAACACCACCTGCACGTTCCCCTCCAAGTCACACACCATCCTGACTTGGAAATATATCGCTGTTCCTTCATCGTCGCTGGGTCAAAATCCTGGAACTCCCTTCCTAACAGCACTGTGGGAGAACCTTCACCACACGGACTGCAGCGTTTCAAGAAGGCGGCTCACCACCACCTTCTCAAGGGCAATTGGGGATGGGCAATAAATGCCGGCCTTGCCAGCGACGCCCACAACCCATGAACAAATAAAAAAAATGTCCTTCTATTCCTTTCTTCCTCACATGCTTATCTAGCTTCCCCTTAAATGCATCTATGCGATTTGCCTCAACTACTCCTTGTGGTAGGGCGTTCCACATTCTTACCACTCTTTGGGTAAAGAAGTTTCTTCTGAATTCCCTATTGGATTTATTAATGACTATCTTATATTTATGACCTCTAGTTCTGGACTCCCCCACAAGTGTGATGTATTATTTTTGTTGTAATGACATCGCTTACAAGTGATGTAATACTGATTTACATTATTGCATCCAGTGTTTGGGAGATAATTGAAATATGTTTGCTAAACACTTTTTTTGCCATGAAGATAGTGGCAATGTAGCCAACTCTTGGAGAAACCTTGTATCCAAAGGGAGCTGATAAGAAATCACTTACGATCCTCAGTTAGTAAGTGATTTCTAAATGGGACATTGATAGCAAAACTCCCCCTTTAAAGGGGTAGTAATGAAGTTTGATCTCTTTTTGAGTGGCACCTGTTTTTTTCACTTGTAGCCTGGTTTTTTACAAATTATTGCCAACGGTGCAAACTATAAGCCAGTGAAAATGTGAACTTTTATCCTAATCCCTAAGATATAATTGTTTCCACCTGACAAAAGTGCTGGTACCTCAAAACTCCATTATGTATTTGAAATTTAATTTCATAAATTAAATGTTATGAGTTAAATTTTGCTTGCTGAAATTCCAGTGAAATTGTGATAATTTTTGAGAGTCAACCTTTTTGAGTTTCCTTAAATTAGGGAGAATAAGTATTTTCTGCCCGAATGGTGGTGATGCAGATATTTATGTGGAATAAGTGAATTCTAGAAATTTGTAAAATAATAATTTCAGCCCTGATCACCCCCACAATATTGTGACTTCTCTTAACAGAACTTCATGGCGACTGAAATATGATATGTCGATGAAAACTGTAAGTCTTACTCACTCCAAACGTTGGCATACTTCTGTTTACAGTTTCTGTTGTGCTTACGCTTTAGTCAAAACACCCAGATATTGTTACATTGTGCCCGAAAAACTGAACCATACCTTGTAACTTGTGTCTTCCTCACCTGTACTCTAAGTGGTATACCGTTTGAGTTTTTAGTGAGCCCACAGCACTGCGTCACAAAAATGTTGCTTCATAATATTAACATTTCTTGAAAGTGAACATACCACTATTAAAATGTATTTGAATATCGATTACCGAACATGTTTCAGCCTTGGTGGTCAGAAAGCGGAAATATACTAGTTTGTAACTGAATGGCCAATCTTGCTGGTATTAGGCTTCCTGGCAGTTAATTATTTGTTTTTAAAAGAAAGTAGTAGTATTTTCTTTAGAGGTGATGTTCTTGGCATCCTCCCCTCTACACCTCTGATAATATTTCGGACCACCTCTCAAGTCAACAGGAAGTTCTACACTAATAGCTTCGAACGCTGCACTCACCATTAACAAAAAATTGATTACTTCTACAATGACGCAACATTAGAATCGTGTATGTTGGACCTGCACCGTTCCAGTTGGTTATTCTCAGTGCGTGTTTTTGAGTTGTTAATTACACTTTTTTCGCACGACCTAAACTAAAACAACCTTGAACTTATATTAAAGGGCGGTTGCAAATCAGCAACAATCCGAATATAGACGGACTTTAAAAGTTGTAACGTCTGTCAGGCAATAAAGATGTTGCAAGTTTAAAAGGAACAACCTATCCCGTCTCCAACACATACATTCATGTAGTTGGCTTGATGCTGAACGCTCTGACAAATCATGTTTAAGGAAAGCAGCTTTGCAACACATTTTTCTGTTTTCCCATGAATTTTTAAACCAGTTGGTTACATGAACCTTTCAGCTGGATCAGTTTTGTCTATATTCCAGGGTTTGACCCTTTACGTTTCAAGCCAATTTCTTGTCCAGCCTTCCGCGATGAGAGACAAAATCCTGTTAGCAATTAATTTCGTTTTTGATTTAGCTACAAAGAGCTTCAAGTAAGTATTAAGCGGTTACATTGGGGTCCACAATGAATCTCCAATCTTGTCCCTGTTACTCCATTAGATTTTATTTGGTTACTTTAAGAATAGATACGATTTCCCGCAAAGATCTTACATGAATCAGAATTAAGATATGCGGCTCAAGCATTAAGAACGTTGATTTTAAAAGTTATATAATCTTATCATACGGCAACATAAAATACCACTATTACTGCAATGGTAAACGCAATGTGCAGAAGCACTAAATAGCGGTCAGCTGAATGCTAAGTGCCTTATGTTCAGTCCTTTGCATTATATTCTGATAGTCGTTTTTATGTGCACAGTAAATTTTCTTCGACCCCATTTATTAAACTAACGATTTACATAACAAACATAGCCTGGAAACTTTTTTAAACTCGTAGGAAAACTTTGGTGACTTAAAAGCTTGAAACCCTTGCTGTGATCTGGCGTTTAATTTTAATGAGCAGAAAGAGACGTGAAATTCAGTTCTTTATAAAGTCGCCAACATTGACGAATAACCTTTCCTGGCACTGTATGTTCTACCAATTAGAGCTTCTTTACTTTTTTTTATATATACGAACTCTTTCAGATAAGATTAACTAATCTGCTTCTAATGAGACACTTGGTATCCTAAACACAGTGAAACATATTTGGAAATAGTTTATGAAAAGGGCCGTAATAAATCTCATAGAACAATAAAAAGAATAACAACCTCATTATACATCTGGTATTTGGCAGATTACATTAAAAGCACATTAGAAAGCGCCCACTGAAAGGTCACATGTGTTGCTACGTTTTCAAGAAGAGCGTATACACCATTAGACAAAAATCGTATCAATATTTTATTAAACAAAAATACAGCTTTACGATTTGTCACTGTCTTCCATTGATGACAAATTGCTAACAGTATTTAATAACTGGGCCCTTTTATAATCACTGCTTTGATCTCGGGTTACTGTCCCGTGTCACCCTGCGATCTTTGTCGCTTCGATTTATTGGCTGTTCCCTCCCAACATATTTTGTATCAAAGTGAAAGAACTAATAAATGTATTTGTTGAAACATTGCAAATCCACTCTCCGCCTGCACAAGACGTGAATTATTGCAGTTTACTGCTACGCAATTACAAGTTCAAAATATAATTCGTTTTCTTTTTCAAATGAAATATCCCTAATGCTTTTAAGATATTGACTTGATATCACGTTGATTAGTATTACTACGACAGTTGGGAAAGACCCTTGCAACTGTGTTCTGAAATGCAAATAAATCCTAATAGCCTGTGGACGTTGGCTAGATTTTTTTGTTTGTAACTGACTGATAGAATTGATTATTCATAACTGAGATACATTTAGTCCACCTCTGACGCCATTATCGTTAATTAATGTTATTAGTTGTAATTCTCAGGCGTCCTAGAAAACGGATGACGTCACGGCTTGCTTCTGTCAACCAGTAGGAGAATCGGCCCCAGTACATTTTCAAAGGAGGTAACTTGAAATTAAATACACTAAAAAAAGCTTTGTGATTTTGGAAAAAATTCAGTTCGTGGCAACATTGGAAATGATAAGAAGGAGACATGTAACCCTTTCCCATTTAACTGATCAAATAGTAAAGAGTACTTTTAGTATAGTGGCAATCACAGAAATATCCTCTTGGACTGAAAGCCGGTGTTGTGATATTGACACGTATCTTAAACCTTGACACGTTACTCTGAAAAGTGGGGGAGCGGTCCAATCACCGCTCTAAACCTGTAAAATACCTTTCAGATTGACGAAACCCATCCAATTCCTAGTATAAACTCACAATAGATGACACTCGATATTGTATTGTTCGCAGTCAACAAATCCGGTTAAAAAAAATCGATTGCAAGATATAATATTTCCTTGGTAATTTTCAGTTCCCATTAACCCCCACACTCCCTTTAAAACTGGAAGTTATTATTTCCCTAATAACCACCCCTCCTCGGTAAATAAACGAACGCGTGCATTTCACTGGTTTTTAAATCATTTTTAAAGAACAGATGCTTGATCAAAAACACATGTTGAACTTTCAAAAAAAAAATCTTGTTCATGTCTTTAAGTAAGAAATCGTCACTTGGGAGAGTGTTATTTATGCTGCACATATTCCCTGCTATTCGTTAGTCTCGTAAATCCCTCGATAAATGTGCGGCAATGGCGACAGGAAGAGCCGAGGTCAAACCCTCCTGTGGAACGCCTCGAATGACCCTGTTCCCAGGTTATGTTTTCTCCATTTGATTCGTCGGTTCTGAAAGTCACAGGTTAACCTGAATAAAGGCGAAATATATTTCTTAAATTAAAAAAAAACACAATAAAACGTATACACTTTGCACCAAAAAAAATCTCGAGACCTTATGACGAGAGACTGGTTATCCGAGTGGATTAGTAAATGAAATGTGCAAGTTACTTAGAGTGTCTTACAGACTCAGTGTTACACGGTTATCAGCAAATCTCACCTGTGTATCCGTGAGTTGCAGTGCGCTCGCCAGCGAAAACCTTTCTGCCCCGACCATGTACAGCTGTCTGCTGAACCGCTCTTCCAGTCGTTTCCGAATGCTCTGGTATGAATATGGTTCTTCGTTTCGATTTTGCTTGTAACTTATTTGGGAAGGTACTTGTACATAAAAACCATGCACCTACAGGACGCACGATCACACAAAACTGAAACTCTAACTCTGAAGGATAATTGAATAATATATTTATAATATATCAATACTGGACAAAGCCTCTCGGACGTTCACGTCATGTATAATAATTATTAATTGCGTATCTATTACATCTGCCATACAGAGCGATATATATGTGCATTATACGATCTGTACATTGTTCCAGATTACGTTGATACACTGATTGTACAAACTTTGACGAAATTCTTACAACTGCACATTTTAAAAAAATGGTCCCTGACAAAGTTTTTTTGCAAGATTTTGTTAGAAGAAAACAGTGATGTTTATTTGTACACCTTAATTTCCTAAACTTTATTTGTGTATAGTTTATGTTTGGTGAATTGGAATTAAAAAATAATAAACAATCAAAAAGAAATTCGTTACCTTGTGTGCGCGCATTACCACAGCACGTGGAAGGAAATACTTCAAAACTCTCTCCCAAAGGCTGACTGCAGAATGGAGTGAATCAGGCCTGCAGAAGAATTTCAACCGGACCGCAGTAATTATTCTGCAACCAGTGCGGGGTGAATGCAGGCGCAGCTAATGTGTTGGGGAAAATGCAAATCACCGCACTTTGAGAATAGACTTTACATCCAAAGATCATCTTCTGGAAGAATTTACGTTTTTTTTCTAGACCTACAGCGTTCTCAATGCTGTGCCGCAGCCAGAGAGGTATGTTCAACACGGGAGGAAAAGCACGGCCGAGGAAAGGCTGAGGACTTGCTCGCACTCGCACCGCCGCAGAAGTCTGATTGTTGTCGTTGAAAATCCAACTGAAAATGTATCGAAATTCCTCAACGCCGTCGTGGTGGTTTTTTTTTCATTTTTTTATTTCATTACTTTTTGCTACTGATTCAGATTGAACTCTTGCGGTCGTTCAGATGGAGATAAAGTTGCATAAAGTGCCCGATTGGAGAATGCGTTTAAATAACATCAAGCTGATTTATCAGATCATGGAATGCGCCTTTTTCTGAGTTTAATTTGTTTTGCATAAAAAACACAAATTTATTCCTCTCCATCTTCTCTACTCTTTCTCTTTGCTACATTAAATATATCACTCTAGAGAGTGCCGTGATCTATTTATGCATTTTAAGGCATATTATTCTCCAGAATAGAAATTATTTATTAAAATGATGAGAATTATCCCAAAACCGAATTAGAACGAGTGGGAACGGGGTTTGAGTTGGGTTTTTTTTGCGGTTTAGAGGAGATAATCTCTTCTAAACAGCAACAACTTCTTCGCGGCCAAGTCGCCACCAACAATAGGAAGAGAAAGTGTTATCTGCAAAGTGGAAATCACAAGGCACATAATAATCCGGAGTTTTGGCTTAGAAAAAACCTCAGCCACGTGTATTTATTGTTTCATGTTCTAGTTTAATTGAAGACACCGCTGAACTGTCCCTGCCAAAGCCGTACGCTGAATCATTTAATACAAAGATTGTTTTTCTATAGCGACATGAATCATATTTTTTTACTGTTTAGCGAATGTTTCAATTAGGCGAGATTTCTGCACTATTTGAATTATTTTCTCTGTTGCGGATTTTCCTAGTCCAAATAAGAATTCAAGTTGGCCAGTGCTTTCAACATCGTGTTTATGAGCTCGTACATGCCGCGAAGGAATCGTTGATTGTGTCATGGAGAACCTAACTGCGCTGTAACATACTTTCACACACTCACACTCAAGGTTGAAGCATTTACACGCACTGGCACGCACTCATTCATTCACACACGCACACTTAGAGTTACACCCACTCACTCACTGGCATATATCCACCCACTCATTCTCAAACACAGACACGCACTCATTGGGTGCATTTACATTTACATAGTTCTGCATGGATGCCAAGTAGAACTTGTGTAGTGTAAATGGGGAATTAAAACCGGACCTGATTCCTCAGTTGAGTGAGAGTCCATTCCCAGAGGATCTCATTGGGCTTGGCTCCTGATTCGGGATTTAGATTGTATTTGCACAGTGAGTGTAGTATGAGTGCCAATAACCCCACCTGCGTTATAGTTGTAGTGTGAATGCTCTGATTCTCGCTCACACACTCAATCGTTATCTCACATGTAGTCATATGACATATCCTTCTTAATAGCTCACATAATTTACACTCCGTCTCCCTGACATACATGCTGTGTCACAGACAGATTCACACTCACACCCATTCTTGTCAACAAACACGTACTCACACTTTGGCATGTTCTTTCCTGCACAAACACACTCATTCACACGCGCTCACTCTCACAATCTTCTCTGGTACACAATATTTCACACTTTCCTCTCTTTTATACCCAAACACGTACAGCCACGCGTTTCTCAAACAAAAGCGCAAGGTTGTTCTGGTTTAAACCTCAAATAATATGTGAAAAAAGCAGTGTTCCCTGAGAGGTTCATATAAAGAACACTGAAATAACAAGAGGGATTCCAAAAAAAATGGTCTGAATTCCAACCAAAGAAAAAACCAAGTGTAGTTATTGATGAGCTATCCCTAGCGTCAACGACAAGTTGCAGCAGTATTTCCCGAAAGGGTTAAGGTGCCTCGTTTCTAGTTTAGAAAATCACCGCATAAAAGTAAACACAACAGATAAGCAGAATTGCATGTTGTTTCCTGAAGTCACTTGCTAGTGCTTCTCCACTCCATACCCGAGAAAAAAATGAAGGAGATCGAATGGGATCAACAGCATAACCTCGGTTTGGTTTGAAGGTAACTGCAGAGTACAGCGAGATTACTCGCTGCCATCCATTAGGCCCACACTGTCACAGTAAAACGCCACAGGGACTTTGCTAGATATCTGAACAACGTTCACCAGCATCATGTAATCATATACTGAAATACACGGCTTTCACAAGGACACGATCAAAACGAACATGCTGAGGTCTGTCTTATTGACATAAAACGTAGATAGTTCATTTCATGATATTGTCCCATATTCACAAAAATTGTTTGATGTGAACATTTAGGACAAACCCGTTTGAAATAAATGACAGAGTTACTGCTGATTGAATGTTAAATTAAGCACAGAAGGGGCAGAGGAAATACAATTAACAGGAAGTGTAGCCATGGGGTAAAAGAAACGCTGTTCATGGTGTGGTGCCTTTCCAAATACAATGAGGTTTTAGCACATATGTTAATAATTACAGTACATGTAAAAAGTGGAGAAGGTTATTTAAGTGACAAAACACAGATTGTGCAAAGTAAAACCTGCTTAATTGTACATAAAGAAATGAAAATATAAAGCAGGTTGCACATATGGCGTAAATCTAAAAGAACGAGACAAATCCAGCCAAGGGTGCAAGGATTTCATGTAAAGAATTTGAACCAGTTCACATGTATATTAAAGTTGAATCTGCTTTCCTGGTAGCACAACCTCGCGTTTGACTACCTTGCAGATTTCAATCTTTTTTTTGACTATCTAAGAGTCAAGATTTATAATTGTACGCTACTAAAGGTCTTTGACCTACTAGATAACATTTTTTTTGTGGCAGGAGTTTGTGGGATCGCCGCCGCAGGAATTCCTAATGAAGTATCGGACTTCACTCCACTTGTGCGGTAAAATGTAGTGCTCTCCCCGCCAGTTAATTTTAATTCACCATATTATACAGTAGAGTTTGTAAAGAAGGGACACTGTGCAACACAAGATAAAAACGCTCACGCAGTATCAATAGCATTTATTGCGGGCAAGTGGCAGACACTGATGTATAAAAACCTCCCCAGGTAAAATTCCAATTACAACGTCGATATCTTGTACAATCAAAGCGGTAAATTTAAACATAGAATGCAGTGCAACAATTTAGAATACAGACCAGGACAATTAAATACACAATTGACGGGTCACCATACATACCGCACAAGTGGTATACTACGTTGTCATCTAATAGCTCCCGAGAGGTTAGGAGTGGGGTCAAGAAGGAACCCGGTACCCATGGAGTTAAGCGCAATATTTCTTAAGGATTGGGCCCATGGTACTGACAGTATAAAATGGGCTAAGTACTGTAGACCAGGACAGGGATTTTTCTCTGGGGGTGGAAACTATATTTCTTGGTGTTGCATTTTGATGACTTTCTATATATTTCTGCAGAATTCAGACCTGTGGGAAATCATTGGAGTGTGGCGAACCAAATCTGTATTGGATTACAGAACGAGATCATAAAGCATTGCTGTAGTTATTGTGCCATTTAACAATATAGCGTGGAAAATAAGATGTATGTTAATCATGAAAAGTAACGTTAGATGAACGCTGTCTTTTGCTACGAATTGAGCAGCTCATCTCTCTCTTTTCACTTTACCGGATAACATTCCTCTTCAAACTTCAGAAGTGCCACATTGCTGTTACGTGATGCGCAGCCGCATGGAAGGGCCCTGCATCCTTCGGCCAAACCTGCAGAATACCTCTTTCTAGAACGTTAACTATTCAAATATGTTAAATATAAAACCAGATCTATTGTTTTAATTGCTGGAGACATTTACCCACGCGAATACTTTCACTGGAAACTATTTACTTGTCATTTCATCATTACTAATAATTAACAGTTTCTCTTCTAACTTTGACAGGCGCAGCCATTGGCGGCGGCGTGATTGAACTGTGACATTGACAGAGGGTTGGAAAGAAAGTGATCGGGTGTGGGGAGATCAATTTCACAGGGGCTGATAAGGCACTAATACATTCGAAGTCCAGGATTGTCGTTTTTTTGGGGGGGTGGGGGGTAGTGTTAACACTTTGTTATTCTCGCCTCCCCATTCCTCCACTCCTCCGCTCATTCACACTGACTGACAAAATAGTGATAATATCCATAAACCATACAGTGTGTAAAATTATAAAGTTGTAATCACACATAACTGTAGTTCGGATGCCACTGTTAAAATTATACAATAAATAATTAAATCAAGATCACTCAGAATTCAAATACTATATAAACTATTTAGACTTTTTTTTACTATTGATGTAAAAATATTCAGCTCGTCACTATTAATGCTGAAACCTCGTCTATTTATTTCTTTAATATACTGCACGTGTTTCAATTTTAATCTGTTGGCATAAAACGTAATAATTTAAAAAATCACTTTAAAAGATATGAACGCACATGTAACATTTTACTCAGTATTTAAATTAACTATAATGCAAGTTGCACGGTTTCATGTTATTGTGCACGGTACATGCAATATTATACACAGTGCGGAAACGGGGCTCACTAATTAACGATTAATGAACACATTTTGATCTAAAATGAAGATTGCAATAATCCCCTTAAAATCCTGGAAAGGACGTGACTGATTAAATTACATGGTCAAAACTATCTACAGTGCCACGCAGAGAGCTTCATGCACACCCAGCCACATACAACACACAAAACCACAAATATAGTCTGCCTCTCTTGCTCACACACATAAATTAGTCACACGCAGACAGTCACAAAGATACAAATACACATGTCGGTCACACATTGATACAAACGCATACATACTTTTCACACACATATATATAGTTATATAAAGATACACGCACAAACCTCATACACATTTAGTCACACACATGGAATCAGTCGGACACACGAATACAGTGTCACATACACAGAAATATAGTCACATATTGTACATAGACATATGCCAGTCCTACATACACACAATGACACACACAAATGTCAGTCACACACACAAAACCCCGCTGATCTATTCTGAAGAAAGCAGTGCGGAGGAAACAAATGACTACTTGTTTTATCGGCAAAGCGTTTTAGATACACTTCGTCCACGAAAGATTTTATGAAAATTCCTCACTCATTTACTTATTCTCATTTGCATATAGCCTGCATAGGTATGTTTCTGTGCCGATTTGTACTGGGACTTGTAGTGCGATTGATTCCGTGGACTTCTATTAACGCTGCTAAGTCCCTTCTGATCACTATTATCAAGGAACTAGTAGGCAAATGAGAAAATGTTATATTCAGACCAGCAGGCTGCCAACTGGACATCAGCGAGGTCTTGCAGAGACAGCATGTGTAACAAAAGCCTCTGTGACCCAAGAGTTTTCAAACTGGTAAGACGAAAGGGCTTGTTCTAAAAATGTAAATACAGGAGCTACATCAACCATGCATCAAATCGAAGCAGCAGAAATTGTTTTTTTTCTGTCCCTGATCATATAGATCTTTGAAGGCCTATGATTTGCATTAGGTCAACCTCAAGGCTTCTAGGCATTTTTGGTTTCTTACGGTTAAACTGAACAAAGTATCCAAGTTGCCATATTAAGGACCAAAAAGGGCGATAATGAAGCACTGCATGAAAGTAGAGAAAGAATACATCTATGTTCGAAAGAAGGCAGGAAACTATTTCACTCTCAATTACCCCAAATGCCTAAAGCAAACTTTACTTCAGCAAAGACTCATAAAAGATTTGTTAATCTGTAAGACCCATGCTTATTATGACTTACAGTTTGAATATCTTCAAAAGTAGGTTCTGAAACAATTAGATTAGGACAACATTCTGCTGGGAACATTTTGTCGGACTATTCTAGGTGTGGGAAATAAATAGATAGCGTGGCATGAACACAACACCTTAAATAACATCTCCAGGAGGCACCACATTCATGATATCAAATTCTACAGCTAACCTCGTATTAATGTTTATTCCGCTTATGGTACATTGCTTTAGCAGCATCTTAGCAATTACTGTAATAATCCTCGAAAGGGACGAAGTAAGATTTCGGTGAATATCTGTAGGGGCAATTGCCCAATTTTGGATACGACTGATGGGCTGTATGCTGTCTTTGTCATGTGGTAAGACAGGGAAAGGATGACTAAGCTTTTTGGGCGATGGAAAAACATACAGATAGCATGGTGTTTCAAGTAACAATTATATTCGATAAGTCTGAAGACTATTTATATAGTTTCTATGGGAAATGTTTGCCGAAAGAAACATTCGAATAAAGATAGATGCAAGTGACAAGTTTAGGGACGTTTTCCATTCTGCTTACTCTGCCATCGGTTGGTACTGGAATTATATGTTGAAACCGAGTAATAATACATCTTCCATTCTGTGGATGTTTCTGTCCAATCCCCATCAACACCCAAATGTCATGTTCAGAAAGCAGTCGGAATATTGTAAGTTGGGACGCCATAAATCTATGGCAAATGGTATGTGAACCCCGGGGCATCTCAAGAGGTTACTTTCAGTATACCCAAAATGATTTGTGGACATATTTCTCCTGATACTTGGGGGAGGGGATCGAAGTAACAATAGAAGAAGCCACTGATCATCTGTACCGGATGAAACAGTTCCACTAACTAAATGCCCTGGAGCTGCAAGAGCATTTCTCTTGATATGATCATATCTGCCAGAAGTTGAAATTATAGGTCATATAAAAGGAGGGAAACTATCGCTGATTAAGTTAAACTAAAAGACTAAGCTACTAGTCCTACATTACAACAGTGACTACACTTCAAAAGTACTGTAAAGCGCTTTGGGACGTCCTCAAGTCGTGAAAGGCGCTATATAAATGCAGGTTCTTTCTTTACTACAAAATAACTGAAAATGCACTTTGCGTCTCATAGCTGTGGGAACGCATCTTTAGACTATTTAATGTGGGATCTCAACAGTAATGAACCAATATTGATGTGGGTGAGTGCGTTCGGCTTTGGCTTTTTATTGAGATCAAATTCAGTTATGGAATGTGTGTTGCATCAGGAGCAATGCACCGGTTTAGGTCTTTTTCATAAGGAGCTAATTGGAAATAGTTCTCAGGGCAATCAAGACAACGATTGGACGATGAATCCTTATAATTAATGATCTACTTCTTCGGTGAAAATAATTGCTACATTTTATTTCAGAGTAATGCGATCAGTATGCAAAGAACCATTCAGAGAACTAGAACGTAATTGCACCTATCTCCTCCAGAAAGCTGCATCTTTTATTAATTGGTGCACCAATTGGGTCAGATCATAGAAATTAGCTGAGAAGCTACAAGAAGCAAAACTGTTTGGCCCTGTCTCCGCACAGAAACCAAATTTACTGCATGTACTGAGCCAGTGTTAAAAATTACATTTAAAACGACGCTAAAATAATAACATAACCTACCAGCTCTACTGGCTCTCCATGTTGCAATGAGGCAGAAGCTGGTACCGGATACATTAGCCCAACTTATCTCTTTCTATATAAGTAAGCTCTGCCTAAGGCGCTACCAGTGAAGTTCTAAACACCACTAGTTATTGCCAACATGAAATGTTCACCTAAAACAATGCATTACTTTATAAGTCCACTTTTAGAAGAGTATGTGCCCACTTACCTGTTAGAGCGAGTTCCTTAAAAAATATTTAAGAAAAGCATCGGAATGCTAAGGAATGAGAGCATGTACATTAGCTATGCTGTTCTGCACGACTAACAGGTTGCTGCAGAGAACTTGTTTGATCGCTTCTTTACTGCCTCCCTGGAACCGATATCTCGTAGCTCTTCACACATTTCTGCTTGTTGAGCACTGGAAGAGCAAAAAATTAAAAAAATATTCGCGTTTCTGCTGGGGAAATGAATTCGAATCAAAGAACTCCCTTAACAAGGTATGATAATAGGATCGTACAACTGGGACAGGGTAGCTGGACCTGGTAAGAGATGAAAGCCCCGGCTCCGAATTAGGAATGGTTCACATATGATCGCAAGAATGGCATTGTCCTGCCAAGGTGCAACTAGAACTAGACACGTTTTACTAATTAGGGTTAAATTGAGATAAGCTGCAGAAAGGGATATTTGTGTTGAAATTAACAACAATATTGTTATATAACAATGGCATTGAATTCAAAAAGCCGAACCCGAAGAAGATGAACATCCATTCGCCTTTACAGAGCTGAACAGGTTTTATTGCATTTTTATAGTTTTAGGTACCTATGATTGTCCTGATTTTTTTAAAGCGCTATTTCTAATTAAGGTTAATGTTTTGCTTTATCCCATATTCATTCACGCAGATAGTCAGTTGATATAATCTTACATAGTATGTATGTTTTTACAACATATGCGCCATATTTCAGCACTAGATTGTACTTATCCTACCAACATGTGCTTGGTTAACCAAGTGTCATGTTTAATTCAGTCATAGATGCAGCGATGCAGATCCTTTCAATATTTTTATGCTGCACTGTCAGTCAAAATGTTCAGTTAATCCCCATGTTCTATGGATAATTGGGTGTACAATAGGAATGATAGAAATGTACATTGTTTGGACTGCTTGTAAGAAAGTAATCATTCTTAGCATGACTTGCGTTATTCTTCTCACTGACACACTTTATGAAATGGGAAGACTTTTTTCACTGCAGAGCGAGCTCTGTGAAACTGTTTCAAGTGATAACATTTAAAGCGCTTTGGCACCACAGTATGCCAACCTTCTCACACTCAACCCTGGTGGTATTTTATTACGTGATGAAATGGACGCCATATAAACCTTGTCCTTGCGTGCTATGCTCATTATTTCGGATTGTAAAACCACCTCTAATTTTTTGCTGACCCCATAGCAAACGTTCCGCATGTGTTTGATGAATCGAATATGTTGAAAGCAAGTTCGTGTAATGTCAATCCCAACACACATACACTGGTTTTAGTAAGTACTATCACATTTGGTGTCCACATGCACTGAAGCTGTGTACTTTTGATGCTATTTTCGCCGCTAACACTTTCTTTGTAACTAATGGATTTATCCGCTCGAGTATTTGGACTTATCGTTTGTCTGCTATTGGATTAACCAAATATAGTTACTCAAAAGATCAGAACACCGCAGGTTCCAAGTCCAAATATTTCGTCTCCACTTTTGGTTAGAATGCAAATAAGTATCGCTGCCTGGTAATCTTTTGCCCCTGTAACCAAAATGACTAACCTTTTACATCTCCTAATGGAATAGGTCCATAAGTTAATTGCATCTTGTATCTTAAAAGGTTTCATTTAGCACGTCGGGATGAAATGTAATCAAAAACTTAAGCTGGCAAAAGCTGTATTTTCGCATACAGCACCTGCAATAACTTTGAATTCTTCTGCCAAAAAGTAATACAAAAAGGCAGATTTGTTTTTTTACGAATCGAACATTTAAACGACCCTTTCTTCAAGTATTAGTAGAACATAATAATTAATTTGATCAATAAACTAATTAGAATTCACGTAGTATACAAAAGCAGGACGTTTAAATGAATACAGGGTTCGGATACATATGCTTAATGAATCTTGCAATTATTTATTATTTTCTCTGATTTGTACCGACCGCCCTTCAAGTTAAAATCTGATCCAGTGACCCACCCAAAAACCTCTTGCTTTATAACCAGTAAAGTATAGCACACAATAACATTAGGAAAGATTATCAAGTAATTAATCATATTAAGATCACGTCAGCACAGCAGAAGTCCGTTGGAATTCTAACCGTCTAGAGCTCCAGAGAAAGACAACTGTGATATAATGGCTGATAGCATCTTGGATTTGTGTGGAATTTGAGTGTTGGGGTTAAGATCGATGCTACTTTGAAGAGTGAGTGACGGATAAAAGAAAAATCTGGATAGCCACTGTAGAGGTATTTTAGAATATGCCGGGGGCAGTTTTACAAATATTTTGTTGAAGCGACTGCAGTGTGATTTACAGGTGAATAAAATAATTAAAATATAACTTGGCTTTATCATAGTGACTATATACTAACTGCATTCGAAAGGTACAGGGAAACGTGGTGAACTTCCAGAGTAATGTAAAATCACATTAATAAACAACGCCGTGTTAAATGTGTGCATGCATAATTATTTATGATAGTGCATCAATACTTGTACTTTAACATGTATTAGTCAATGGTGTCGTTTTTCTTTTTTTAGAATTACGTTTCTGCGAGACGCTAACTTTACGGAATGTGCATTGACTGGTCACTTCTGCTGGGACGTAGAATAATAAACCATTGGGTGGCGCTATGCACAAATATATTAGTAACGAAGCCAGACACCACTGCATATAATAAAAACTGTTTAGTTATTTTAACTTTAGACTGGAAAACACTTTACTTCCCTCCAACGGCAACCGTGCTGCTTTAAAAAGTAAGGCATTAATAATAATTTAACGGGGAACTTAAAATCGAATGCGGTTTGGAATTGTGGTTTTCCTCAACAAAAATATGTAATAAAGATACCCTCTTACCATATTAACTCACAACATTGGCAGCAGTGAATGCGGTGCACCTCCATTCCTGAAAAATATTAGATAAAATCAGTCATTTAGTTTTCAATATAATACAATGTTTAAGGGATATATGCAAAATTTAAATTGATGATTGTCTCTAATGTCAAAAGTGGGAAGTGTAACTTTCGTTGCTAAGAATTTTTTTAAAAATCGCACGTTAAAACTTTTAGATTGGAAAATGTAGTTATTCGCTTGCTTTGATCTCAAGGTTTATGTTTCACCGTTGCTCTTTTTAAAAACCGATTTCGTGTGAGTCTATTCTATTAAAAATAACAGTCTCTTTTAAATAAAGTACGTTTTCATTTGCCACAAACAGATTTATTATGCAAAAAAGAAAGTAGTATGATAGATATAGGCGCATATTTTAACTGTTAACTGTAATCATGCTAAAAGGGCCAATAAGATGACATGATCATTTTAACTTAATTTGCACTAGCATTATCACCATCGGTATAACTTGCTCAACACATTTCATTTACTGTTTCCTCTGTTATTAACCACTGTTTTTAATCACAATTTAAAAATTAAAATGTCCACTAGCTGACATTATGCACTTGCAGCTTTGGAAAGTAAACCGTTAGGGTATGTACCATCCTAATTATTCAAAAACAAATTCTAAAATAACCCTTTCGTGCGTAGAGATTATAACGGTAGGTTAATTTTGTCCTTATTCGATCAATAGGACTAAAAATCACTGGAAAGCGTGGTAGATGTGTCACCTTCAAAACAAGAATGAATGAGCTGTCCTAATACGAGGTAAAGGTTCTACAGAGTGAAAATTACGTGTTCAACCAACAGGAAGCTAAACCTGTACCCCTTGCGAAAAGGATTATTAGCATTTTATTCTTATGATTGAAGTAATCCAATATTTTGAAATTCGTTTAATTGGTTTATTGCTGTCTTTATCTCGTGGGTGACAAATTGGATGATAATCGGGTAGATGGGGAGATACCTACATGCATAGAAACAAAGATATTTAATAAGATATATTCATCACGGTGTCTGACTTCATACACTAATATACAAATATTTTAATTGGGTGAACTAGATTGTATTATAGCTGTAAATGCTTCATGTTTACATAAGAACTTTTAATTGTGAACAATTCAATAAAACTAAATTGAAATGATATAAAATGAATATATCATTAAGTTGAATTAGCTGATTTGCTTATTGTAGCTGACATTTTGAAGTGTCTGAGTGATTAACATTAGATGTGGCTCGGGTTTCTCATGTACAAGGCACTCCTTTTTAAGTCTAAAGCTCTAATTTTATTCAAGGACACGTCACAAACCCATAAAGTATGGCACATGTTGCATTCTGAAAGGGTTATAGTTTGGTTGCATCAATTAACCATGCACTGGTTGGAGAACAACGACTCCTAAGCGTTTTTCACTGCACATTGAAATCCATTTGTCATTATTTAGTGCTCATAGACCTCATTAAGTGGTATGTTTAAGCGTCTAATTGTACCCCAATAGCCACTAATTTGTGTTCTATTAAAGTATACTTTTTTATATCCCTAATTTTTGCCTGATTGAGGCTTAACTGTAAAGGTAGACAGACATTCGGGAAAAAAAACTTAAACTAGAGCAAGCACAATATCACTACCAAACAAGTTCAGCAAAACTAATGTGTCCCATGGTGGAAAAAAGATTGATTTGCTTAACGATTACTTTTTCAGTAGTTCCAACTTGATGGCAATTTGAAGGAATTAAGAACATAAAATACTACCGGCGCCTTCAAATGAAGTTGCACTAGTGATTTATGAGAACAACAATCTAATTCTTGACTGAGGTCACTATGAATATCCATTAACTGCCTTCCCTGACTATTATTTTTGAATAATGTCGTTAATATCTCCACAAAACTATTGAGGTTGCACAATCGCTTTGGGGAACTTTCTAAAGCTACTGTTTACAAATAAGGTGCTTAGCAAAGGCTCTTCTTCTCAATCGAACCAAACACACACTCTCTGTTTTTATTAGATGGTGGCAATAAAATTGACCTGAGAGGCAGAGTACATCAATAGAGAATGGTACAGTTGATGCTTCATTTTATAAATACTTGGGTTAGTTCACTTTAACTGTAAACAGAATTTAATCTAAAATCTAATAAGGAGCGAAAGGGGGAAGGGGGAAGAATAAATTGCAGGAGAGTAAATAATCACAGTTGTTCGGCCCATAATCTGTCATTCGGTGGTTTTTATTTCATAGCAATGCGGACGTATTTCATGTGTGATTTGACACGGCTCTCCATACATTTCTGAGAGTCACCTTTAGATATACTCTCCATGCTTCATGGAGCCATTAAAAGAAAAATGCACAATAGCACCAGCCGGAGGGGATAATATTTATCTACAATTCGAGTATAGGTAATATTTTGGTCACTTTGACTTAAACATGTAAACAAATACGGTTAATACTGACAATGTCAATATTCCTTTCAAATAAACCCTCCCTTCCCTTCTGAATACACCATAAACTGTGCTCTATAAATCAGATGTATTTTACTTTTAAAAATGGTTGATTTTAAGTTAGCTACGGCTTTAAAGGAAAATTAAATTATGCCAAGATGTATATGGTCACTTTCAAGTCAGAAACCAGACAAACTTTCAAACCATAAGGAACCTCAACATATCTGACTGCTCAAATGTGTTCTTCTTAATGATGCTTTGAAAATGTATTTTTATCTGTCTGTATCAGTAAAAGTTTAAGAAGTAAAGGTTTGTTTTGATGTTTTCTTTAAAAACTGGAGTTACAGATATTTCTGCATATCATAATTACCATCCAGTTACTTCTGGGAAACCAAAATAGCATTTAATATTCTCGTCGCATTACAATCTTGTAAAGAAAAGTCGTCACTTAATTTTATAGAAAGTTGCAGTATAACTGGGAAGCTTTAGAGATGTAATTATTTAATAGACTTGTGTTGCAAATGTTTGTAAAAATAATTAGCATCACTTTTATTCCTTGTTTTGCCAAAGTATGGTAGTTTGAAAATATGAAAATCCCCCTTTACTGTAGGAAGCGCAACATTAATAAAGTACAAATCAACTCTTTGTTTAATTATGATGATTATTAGGGATAGAATTACTGGTTGGTAATAGCTGTTTGAATTAAAAATTTTATTATTTGTAAATGCAAAACATGGTTGTAAAACGCATTAAAGTGATGCGGGCAATGTTTCCTTTTGAATTTGCATTATTCTCAGTTTCTATTCCTGATGCTGGCACTTAAATTTTAAATGAAATGTAACACTGGCCGGGTGATGGGTAGAAGTAGCTTATACAGTAGCGAGAAGCAGAGCCTGTCCTTTGTTTCTGAATATACATCTAAACTCATTTGCATTATTTTCAGAACATATTCAGAACATATCCCGGCACAAGCTCGATGGGCCGAATGACCTCCTTCTGTGCTGTAACAATTCTATGATTACAAGATGTAGTAATTAGGAAGGAAATGATTTTTCACGGTATTAATACTGTACTTCAATTCTAACCATGGCTGGGGTCAATGAGAATACATGAATAATTCAAAGTCATTCACTGTGACCCATATTAGATACTTTGTTTGGGATGAAATAAAACATTATTTCCCTAGCGCTCAAACCTCACCAAACTATAAAGCTGGAGCTGTTTATTTTGACAATGGCGACTTCACTGTGGGATTAGTGTGGAACTAGGTGGGTTTATAGTACCCTAGAACTTCAAACCAAACTGAACCACGGGTCTAGAACGTTCTTTGATGTGTCGACCCGGTCACTCTTACTAAACATTAAGTAATAACTGAAGCTCTCACCCTAAAATAAGGGAAATATTTTCTGAATGAGATGGAATTGAAAGATAAGATTAACCGAGTCGCTGCCTCAAATAATAATATTTAACCATTTAACAGTGCATTCCATTGTGACAGTGTTAAAAAGGCCCATTCATATAGATTGTGCGCATCGTACCAGTATGTAGGACATTTTACAGGCTCTGTCTGTTATGGTGATTCTGATATTCGCTCAACATTCAGAAAACATCTTTCTTTTTGTATTATGCATTTATTTGCATTTCTTTGTTTACATAAAACAGCAACAACACTTTGTAATCCTGCAGGAAGAAAGCATAATTATGTTAAAACATTTGAAGTTCCAAAGGGCAGCGTTCACGCCTTTGCACGGAGCCATTATTGAATTAATTATAATAGCGAATATTAATAACAATATGGAAATAATCTTCTTGACGTAACTGTCATTTTGATATTAACACATAAGAATAAAACAGCGCGATATTTAAAACTAATGGGGTTTAATTGCCGCATTCTGAGAAACAGCACGAGCTGTTGTGTTATCGCAGTAATTAAAATGAGCGACACTGGGATACAGTGAAAGGCTCAATCGGACACTTTCCTTCTTTAAACCGCTGACTGCCACAGTACAAAATCATACAGTACCCGGCGGAGCGGGACATCACAGTAGTGCTAAAGCGATTTATATTCATTTATATATATATTAATAAAGAAATGTATACGTGGACAAATTATAATTTATATAATTCAATATTTCCGATGACATCTAATAGGAAAACAACTGTTACTGAATGTTCGATTGATACGAAAGCGAGTATGCAGTGCTTTATAGGGCTGACCATATGGAGGGGCTTCCCTTCATCCAGAACAGTCAGCCCCCTTGTATGCAGTAGGAAGGAAAAATTAAAATGATTGATTAACAAGCTGCTTCAATATTTAATTTTCTGCCCTTAGTGAATATGGGAAATACCTGTTTACGGTTTCTGTTGAGTGGAATGCAATTAAGAAAGTGAAGGAGAATTGATACATGGATTTTTTTTTGTTTACTTAATAAATCCCGAACAATTAACACACAGCAAAGAGAAAGGAACATTAAAGCACCCTGGAACCACACGGACTGCGCAGAGTCGATATAATTATCTAATAGCATAATTCCCCTACCTGACCAATAGAAATATAGGGGATTCAGTCCGAACAAGGTCCCTGGACGCGAGGCGGCAACCAAAACAAGGAGCGATCCGAAACTACAGGAGAGTGCGCGCTGTTCATTTGATGATGATTTAGATTTTGTTGTTTTAGGAATCATTTCTAAACCCACCGTCCAATCCCGCGTTACTGTTATATATTGTGCGATGCGGTGTAAATTTAAAGAGCGCTACGACGTGAGTTGGAGGAAATTCAAGGGACAGATTGAAATTCCGTGCCTGCAGCTTTTCCTCCACAATGTTTAGTTTCTGCATAAAAAAGGTATTTATTCATAAGAACCTTTGTCAGGTTTTAATCGGGTTTTGCTGTAGATACCGAACAACCACATATTCCTTGCTAGATGATTCAATTATGACTAGCTATCGAGGTTTTATTTGCCTGGTTCTTTGATCCATTCCGTATGGAAGGAGTCCGCCTCTCCGGGATTAAAGAGCAATTGACGCACTTAAGAGTCTTCCCTCAACCTCAAGGCGAGTAATAGCAACCAATCATCAAGCCATTACAGGGCTTCAGTGGAAGCTGTTTATGTGATATCAGCACTAATTAGCTCATGAACTAACAAGTCGTTTGCACAACTTTTCAGCCGTGTGATAAAGTGACCGCATAGATGGATTGTCTCTGGACTATGTGGACACATCGCTACTAAAGTGTTCTCGGACCAACTTTTAATGTACTCTCTCTTTCTCAATCTCAGCAGTAATACTTTTCTGGGGGGGAGTATTGCACAACCGCCCATTTTTTCTCTCTCCTGCACTGAGGATATACTGACTGGCAAACCATGTTCCAGCCAACACCTAAACGGTGTTTTACTATTGAATCTCTGGTAGCTAAGGATAGCCCACTGCCTGCTTCGAGATCAGAGGAACCTATAAGGCCAGCCGCCCTCAGCTATGCGAACTCTAGCCCAGTGAATCCATTCCTGAACGGCTTTCATACCAGCGGCAGGGCTATCTACTCCAACCCGGACCTGGTGTTCGCTGACGCGGTCTCTCACCAAACCAACACGGCGGTACCGGTTCATCCCGTCCCGCCACATGCTTTAGCAGCTCACCCTCTGCAGCCTTCCCATTCTCCACATCCCTTATTTGCATCGCAACAAAGAGACCCTTCGAGTTTCTATCCATGGCTAATACACAGGTACAGATATCTGGGACACAGGTTTCAAGGTACGTCCATTTTTTAACGCACTGATTTTTTTTTGTTTTCTTTCTAATTTCTGCAATTCATTTTAGAGCAATTTCCTGCGCGTCACTATTGCACTTTCGCGCCGTGACAGATCTATTTTTTACGGCTGCGTTTCTTCGCATTGATCGTCGTTAACTTCTCACCTAGTTAAGCAGAGCGAAAGTTTAATGCAGTAGTTTGTTGACGGGGCCTATTTCCAGAGCTTGGTGAAGCGCCGCCCGGCTCTGAGGTGTCGAGACACGCTGTTTGTGATTTCCCGATCGTTCCAAGGGGTGCGTGGCAAACAGCGAGACGTTTACAGGAGCGGGAGCTCAGGCAGAAACTGAAATTATTGGCTTTTGTACCGAGTGCTGGTTCTAGCCTAGCCAGCGATCCCGTTACCGCACATACTACACTGCGATTCCAGAGGTAATTCGTACTGACTCAAGAAACACACTCACACCGGAGTCGGTATTTATTTATTTCGTTTCTTTAAACGTCCTGGGTCAGCACCATTACTGAATACAAAGGGGCTGGGCCCCGAGGACGAGGTTTGCACGGTGCTTAATTCAGGAAAATTTCTGAATTCCACAACAGGGCTCTCTCGCCATCCTTGCGCCTACTTTTTCTCTGAAAGTGCCTGCATATGGAAGTGAATTATTTTTAAAATATTGCGCCGATTTATGTATATTAGCGTAAATTAAGACGTGTGGATATATATTAGTAATTAGAAGAAACGAGTACCAGCCTTTTTATATCTTTTTCACCTTGAACATTTTTTAATCAAATAAAATGCGTTTGAGTAAAGTAATTATTTTCAATCGTCAATGATGGGCTGAGTTAATTTCACCCTTTATAAACCGGTTAAAGTGTACTAGTTATTAACAAGTACAGTTAATAAAAAGACGCTTGTTCCCTGCTGCTGAGTTCAGCTGTAACGGCCCAACCACCCTAAGATCTGTGCTGAGACAAACAGAACCAGTAGCCTGGACGGAGAACTGTCTATATTCGTTCACAGTGACAAGCAGTGGTGTATAATGTACGCTCGATATATTTATTTCAATACAATTGAGATATATTATATTGAACGAATACTATGAAATTAAATCGATATTAAATGCAATACTAAGATCTTGAGAAGTTAGCGGTTGGAGACGCACACACTTCAAAGTTTTCTTTGCAACTTATAGGAATTTAGATAACTTCAGTATAAATTGATTTCTGACAATTGCAAGTGAATTTCAAAAGCACCCACACGCATTAACACTAAATGGTGAGATTTGGTCCTGTTAGAAAATAGCTCTGAACTCTTTCTGTTGTTTTCTTGTGTGATTCTCAGGAAATGAGACGAGCCCGGAGAGCTTTTTATTGCACAATGCACTGGCCCGAAAGCCCAAACGCATCCGAACGGCATTCTCCCCGTCTCAGCTGCTGAGACTGGAGCACGCCTTCGAGAAAAATCACTATGTGGTGGGAGCGGAACGGAAACAACTGGCCCACAGTCTCAGTTTAACAGAAACTCAGGTGAGAGAGCGCGCCTTTCTTAAAATAATTCGCTTCCCTATAAATTTGATTTTTAAAATTGGATTGCGTGTGTTTTAAAAATTTTTTATTGCAAAATAACTGCGCTCGTTGCAGCTGAACTTAAATGGAAACAAAATCGGGTTCCAAAACATTCGCTTTTAATGTATTACGCCGCAGTGAGACTTCGGCGTATTTTAATGCTTTTCTAACGGATAGTTGTCAAATGCAATTAGCAGTTGCGTTTTTTTAAATACTGCGGCCACATAAGTAGGATTTGCTGAATAAGTAAATATATACAGGGAAGGACAAGGTCAATTATAGATCGGTGTTCTATATTTCTTTTCTGATTTAAATTGACTTTGTATGTACATTAAGAGGGATCAAAATAATGAGTTGGAATTATGCAATTTTACACGGCACTAATCATGTACAATTAACGCACGGTGCTAATAGGTAGCAATTTAAAAGTTGAATTGTATGGTTCATCTGGCCGAAACCCGCGCTGTAACCGATTGTACTCGCGAATATTAGAAGCTGTTGTTTATTTTAGCCATTGGGTTTGTTAGGTGTGAATGATGTTTGGGATTTTCAGTACTGCCACTTAGAAGAAGGAGTCACTGAGAAGTACTGATGACATCTGACATTCCACGTCCCATTGAATATTTTCATCAGCTCATTTCTGTCAGCAAGCTCATAGTATTCGCGAAATCTTTAATGACAATTGAAAAGTGGAGTGTGCACAGGTAAAAGGTGAAAGAGATTTGTGTAGGAAATAGCGTGCACGTAGGCTTACACTCCGTAGAAGTATGTGGACAAGCGTTGTTTTAAAGCTTTGTATTTTTCAAAATCGTCTCGGGCAAAACATTGAACAGGGAACAAATGAATCGCCTTCTTCATTTGCCTGTCGAACAAGGGAGCGGTCAGGCTTAATTTCCTATTTAATGTGGTCTTTAAGGTGGCTTTGTTTGATTGCGAATCGATGCTGGCTGGGTGCTTTTGTCTGGGTGTCGGGCTTGGTCTGAACAAACGAGATCCCTTTGGAAATCAGCAGCCTCCCCCT
This sequence comes from Heptranchias perlo, assembly GCF_035084215.1. Taxonomy (NCBI): domain Eukaryota; kingdom Metazoa; phylum Chordata; class Chondrichthyes; order Hexanchiformes; family Hexanchidae; genus Heptranchias; species Heptranchias perlo. The sequence goes on along the minus strand of NC_090345.1, from coordinate 15,781,771 downwards.
CAATTAGGAAAAAGAGAGCAGGTTCATTTTCATTCGGCGACTAACGGGAAATAAATTTACAAGACAAATATGTGTATATATATATGTATATAAGACCACTCAAGAGTCGGTGTACTCTTTACCCCATTTACCTGCAAACTTTATTTTCATGATTTTTTAAAAAACAAAAAGCATTTCTATCACTTCCGCATTTGCAAGAGTAATGTACAATTGGAATAATTATTTCCCAATACACCAGTCACTGGCCATCGCTGTTGTATAACAGGTATAAATAGATTTCGAATTTAAATTTGGGGGAATTTCAGGTTTTGTAATGAAGACCATACGAAGCAGTTTCAAAGCGGAAGCATCACTCTTAAAACTGACATGTTTGTAAAGTTGTGAATGCGGAGACCAGCCCTCTTTTCAATGGCACTTGCTCCCAACTATAACTTTCAAATATCCCAGTCGTTCAATCGAGTTATTCGCTTCAGAACGAGAAAATTAAAACTAGAATTGGGAAACTATTTTCATTTAAATAAAAAGTAACTCTCGGCCAGAAACGCCCAACAATCGGTGACGCATGGCTGCAAATATAAAGGCGATTCTGTACGAATTTTCTGGTAATATAAAAGGGTGTGTGAATGGAGGGGAGGGGGACCAAGAGCAAGGGTGGGAGGTCACGAGAGAAAGTTCACAGTTCGAACGGAGGGGGATAAACAGCCGAATTCATTGGAAGGATATAGAATTTTTAGCCTTTATATTTCAATGCCTGTTGTATTTTTTAAAAACCCTTTTCCTCCGATCTCCATGCATTGTGTTAATAAATACAGTGAAATGCCTTATACAGACTAACACTGCAGCCACCATTTTAGCACATTGCATAGAAATTACTTGCGTTTATATATTTTTTGATTTAAAATTACATTTCAGGACACGTAATTATATTATTTTACGCGCCACAAATGCTTCTTAAATCGATTACCATGTAACATAGGAAATATCTCGAGCAAAATTTGGCCCAGTGGAATTCCAAGTAAGGCAGTAATAATAAATACTTTAATTTTCTTACAAAACAGAGAAAATGCTTTAATGTTTAACTGATAAAACCCGAGAAAGTATATAAGCGGAGTCCATTTAATAAAAGGCATGTACCGTTTAAACCAGTTGGAAAAAATCAAGGGGGGAGGGGAGAGTTTGCATTTTACCGTCGAATTCATTACAACTTTTGATACTTTTCAGGTAAAAGTTTGGTTTCAGAACAGAAGAACGAAATTTAAACGACAGAAATTGGAAGAAGAGGGGACAGACGCCCAGCAGAAGAAAAAGGGGACCCACCATGTCAATAGATGGAGGCTTGCGACCAAACAGGCGAGTCCTGAGGAGATCGATGTCACCTCGGACGATTAGAACTGAAACATTCGTGTCAAACTATAGTGTTACTTTCAAACAGCAGAGTTGCTGATGTAGAAAGGGGGGAAAAAACACTTCATCCAAATGCAATTCCTGTGACGAGGCAGCTGGGGTAAGAAGAGGTCCAAGAGGTGGCACTGCGCGCACCGTAAGCTGTCCAGAGGCAGCAATCAGTCAACTCCGGGCAAGATGATTGACAAGCGGACTTGTTCATATTTTATTGTATGCAGTTCGCTTTCACTTTCAATCCAATTCCGGACTTTTTGCACTTCAGAATTCAAATCAAAAAAACTGAATGGAAAACAAAACAAAATCCACACCTGTTTCAGAAACTTGAATTGCATGTGAGCCGCTCATGAAAAGATGGATTATTATTAAAAAAAAGGCGGAACTTTTATTTTTTCTTATTTGCTTTGAGAGAGGTTCTGTCAGCTGTGTGCTTCTTTTTTACAGAAAAAAATTGCTGTTTTAAAAAAAACTCCTGTTAAATAATTATATCTTTTCGCGTCGACGTGATTGTGATCCAGCTATATGAAGTAGAAGTACTGCGTTTTTAGTGTTCTACAAAAACCAATAAAAGAAAGTTAGACATCATGGGTTTAAAAAAAACGTTTTGACCACAATTTCGGTCCTTTATTTAAAATAAGAAAACTTTTTTTTTAAAAAAGAGTATTCCGGATATTTCTCGTGCATCAGTTTGAAGCGAAAACAAAATTCCCGTGACGTGACATTTGTTTGGCAGAACTTGGTCGCAAGTTGCCACGAAAAGGACTGGTCGTAAAAGAGTCAGTGGCCATCTCTGGGCGGCTATGGTTCAACAAAGCACTGAGCTTCTTAATACGTGTTTATAGCGACACTAAAGTGAAAGATGTTTCTGTAATGTCTTCTATCGAATGTAAATACTTGTGTTTGTTGAGTTTGTTGCAATTCTAACACATACTTCCAAGAAGTATGTCATTGTCATATTTTGTCAATAAAGATTTATCCATTTGCTGCTCAGAGTAATCAAAGTAGTGAGAAATATATGGATTTTTAAAAAATTCTGAAAAATCACAATGACTAATCTCTATTCCATAATATCATCTGGATTTTTTTTTCTCTTCGATTTAATCTGATTGACATTATTGAACTAGTTAACCCTTTGGATGCTTGATTCTTTTGACACGTTGCAGAACGCGAGCCTTTCCCTCCATCACTTGACATCCCCAAAGGTGTAATTCCTATCATGTATTATATTGCTAAATATTATATTAAGGGGTCAAGAGAGGAAGGGTAATGTCGAATAGTTATTTATCAATCCTGTTTTTGTGTTTTTAAAAAACTAGAATGTTTTTATTAAATCGAAAAATTCTCCCGTGATTAATTTATTGAACCATTACCTACATATTTTTGGGGGAATCCAAATCTTCGTTGCTAGGCAATTTTTCTTCACGTTATTTTTGTATATCATATGTCAGGAAAGACAGTAAAGGTGCACAAACAAAATTAATTTCGTTGGTGTTTGGCATGTGGCGAAACTTCACCTTGCAAAACGCTATAGATTTTAAAAATTATTTTAATTGAAATCGTAATTAAAACTGTAGCATTTGAACTGTTTGTAACCAGCTCTTGACTACAAAACGGGTTTCTGAGCCAGGCAATGTTTTTCATGGTTCATTTACTTTTCATCCTGATAGACTGCATTAATCAGTTTTATTTCCATTGACAGAAACCTCGTCTGCTCCGTATAGCTACAAAGAGTCCTGAAATCTTTTGTGAAAGTGCAAATCAGTTTAAGCAATTATCATACCAGGAATATGAGGAAAGCGGAGGCAGCGCCACTGGTTCGTTTAATCTCTTAATCCGTGAATAGAGGGAATAGTTTGACATAACTCAGGACAATCTCACCAGTCGTCACACTGTGATACGGTGCAGTTACAAAGCACAGGAAAAATAAGCGCTTTGTTTTAACTCGTGTCTTTAAATTGCACAATTAATTGCTGTGCACACGCGTCCTCGCAATGGGGAAACAAAGTTTGTAGAAACCGAGAGCAACGCAAGCCCTCGAGTACACAAGGGACGTAATAAAATGCACTAAAGTTGAAGGCTGATGTATATGAAATAGGATTTATTTTTACATTATGGACAAAACGCCAAGTCTGCGGGCGGTTAAAAGTTTATTGTTTATGGTATAGGTCTCTTTTTTTCTGCCGCCGTTTTACCTTGTTCGGAATCCATAGTAATTTCAGAAATATGTATCCAGTTGCTTTTGTATTTGTGATTTTTTTTTTACATTTGTCTCCACCATTTTTCATTTTGATTTTTTTGATGCAAAGTTTCAACCGGTTCCTATAGCGTGCTTTATAACTGTGATATACTTGCTTTCTCGTTGGGGCATTTGATCAACAATATGCATAGTTCTTTATTATAAAGCTTTGCACTTAAGAACAGCGTGGTCATTTTCCTAAATGGTTTCCCATCTGGATCAGGAAAAAAAAGAGCTTCGTCTTGTGCTATACATATACTTAGCAGGAAAAACTTAAAGCGTCCTGCGCAGTAACAGCAATAAATCTTTTGAGAATACCATTAGCTTTGAAAAACCTAAAAGCTTTATTACAAACCGAGCTTTGAAAATAGGGGATTAGGAGGCTGAAAAGGTTCCACAATACTTAGAAGAAAAGGTTTCATGCTAATGAGGTTAATGCCCTTTGTATCGCAGGACTACACAACTTCATTACTCACTATCTCAGCGTACACCAAGCGGCGCTGAGGACCTGACTGCCGCTGAATACACATGAGCTTTCCCTGACCGGCTAAAGAAGGATTTTATACCAGGTCTGTTCAAACTAGATAATTATATCTTTTCAAGTCGGAATTAAGATAAATAACTGGAGGAAAGGCGGCTCGCCTTGATCCCTGGAACCAAATTCGGCGCACTTTTTCTAAGCATCAAACAGTGACAGGACAGTTATCTCATTAGAAGTTCCTGTATCTTGTCCCGCTGATACCATTTACTCTTTTTTAAAGAAAAAAACAAAAGCTGTGTATTAATTATACTCTAATTTTTGAAATTATTTTTTTATTTTATCATTATACATATACGTTTCCTGAATATTGTATTCCCTTTAATGTATTCCAAGCTCCGAATGTCATCGCATAAACTCACAGTAATAAAAGCCGGTAATTCTTAATCCCCAGTGGCACTGTTTATTGTGTGTTGCTGTGTTAAAATCATCTCCTATTGTGGAGACATAGGATTAATATTGCCATTAAAATATCAAAGAGAATGGATCGGTCTGGTTGCGTTTGTTAATAGCGCGGGATTATCCTGAATTTTGATAATAGTTAGGGGGTGGGGGACACAAGTACGGTTATACACTACTTTTTGTGTGTATGAACCGCCGTATTGTTGACAACACTCCTGTATTAATACTGTACCTGGTCCCCAGGGTGTGTAGCTTTTCTTTTATCCTAGTGGTCTCTTCATTGCGTAAATGCTGGTTTAAGGATGGAGGCGAGGGTGCTCCAGTTTGCTGTAATTTACTATAGGTGTATTACAGAGTACCTTGAGTTGCCTGTATACACATATAGATAAATTCTAATGTGTATCATGTCAGTGTGGGCTAAACGCTTCACTAAGACAAAGGTTACAACAATAGTACTTACTTACAATTGACTTAGATTTCGCCATATTGTATGTGTTGTTGGTGAAAATATAGTTGTCTGTACAATCGCCTCTAAAGAAATGGGAATGTAAAGCGCGATGTCGCTTCTCAAATTGTATCTCATGCTTTTCCTGGTATACCTATATATGGATGGGCATGTGGATATGGTGTTGTTTATATAATGGTTACTAAATCCTAAAAAGAAAGATTTGATTTACGATTCAATTTCCAATCTCCTAACCCCCCACATCTCGTATCCTTTGCTAATTTTATTCAAGCGTCTCAAACTTAATTTATATCCGTGCCGCACAGTAAAACTTTACGGAAATTAGCAACATGATTACAAACAAAGTAAACTCATTGTGAAACTTGCCTGTGAAGAGTGGCTCATTAGAAAGTCATTTCCCTGATATACGGGCGTCAGTTTGATGCCCCTTCTGCCTTCAGTCAGAAACCCAAATCTTACTCAACGCCACTGCCGGCTTTCCCTATTGTATCCTCTGATCAGTATCACTGTTTAGGAACTACTTAGCCCTCGTATATCAATTGATTTACTTTAAGAAAACAAGCCCGCTGCGATTTGGAAGTGGGAGTTTTGAGAACCTAGTGACCCAAGCACTAACCCTAATCCGTGTGATACCTGGTCGGGGTGGGACAGTCGAAGAGTTAAAACATTTTAATGTCACGGTTTCAAGCAGCAAAAAAAATGGGGCAATAAATCAATCTTTTTTTCATTTAATCGATCGGCTGCAATTATCCCAGCAATCCACCAGAGTGAGTCATTTAGATATCAGAAACACGACTGGAAGAATACTCATCCATTCACTTCCTAATATCACCAAAATAACAATTTTCCAAATTTAGCAGCAAGGTTTAATATGTAGCACTCAACCCCAGCACTAACCCTAACCATTTTATAGGATATAATGCTATAGGTATTGCTTTGTACATTTGCTTACTTAGTTATATTACTAATCCAGCATTAAATTTATTAATTCGTGCTACCCACAATTTACCCACATCCTAAAAATAATTTCACAAAATAAAACTACAATCATTTTCGTTGTCTTCCCATTTTTATGTAATTGATACACATTTTATGTGGTACGTTTGCTGTTAATGTACAGCTGACTTTATTTTACCATCCACTCTTTTTAGATGCAACAAACAATTGTACAAAGCACGGAACAGCACCCACAGTGCCACCACATCAAGCAATTTATCAACGACCGCGTTTTATTAGTTCAGTAACCCTGTTGCTGCACCTATTTAACTTACAGAACTCAGCCCAAATATCTCATTTCCCATCACCAGCCCCTTCCGTAACCTCCATTTCTCTTGCAGCAGCTATAAAGCAAAGCTAAACTTTTGTGTCCACTCTACAGCTATTATTTATACCAAGGCATCTATTGCTTCTGATGGACCTGACGTCAGGAAGAATTTGATCCATCGAGTTTCACGAATTGCCTCTGAAACTGATCCTTGAAATGAGAGTACACGCTCTACACAATTCCCATGGCCTTGACATAAGGTACAGCGATAAATATACACCGCTAATGAGCAATTACCATATAATCACCTTCCAATTAGCTTGCATAATGATGAATTAAACATTCCAGCCTGCTGGATTATGTTTCCTTACTTTGTATATTATTTACGAAGGCTGGCCACTGAAAGCACAAAAATATCGAATTATATAGGGACTTTTCTGATCGGAGTGTCATTATAAATTCAATTGTATGGTTTTTCATTTGGCAAATGACGTACTGGTTGTCTGGAGCCATGAAGTTATTGTGTGTCTGCCTCTAAATTAATTGGAAGACAGTGCACGCTTTTCATATTAAAGCTAAGGTTTTTTTTCATAAAACAGCTAACAACGGCTATTGAATGCATAAAATCCACTGTACGCATTGAATCAGAAAGGGGCGACCTTAAGTCATTTTTATATTATATTTTGAGGTTTTTTTTACATTAATAGTTTCTATTTATATTACAATTTTTATTTTAAAAAATGATGTTCGAGTTTCGTCATTAGGCGAATTACGTAATACATTTTGTTTCTCTGTAAACATTTTTTCTGATCCTGAAGTCTGGTGATTACACTTTAAGATTAAGAGGTTGGTTGACACAACATAGTGGTGTATTTTACAGTGCAGGCACCGTTGACTTCTGTATTAACGTCGTCTCTAAAACGAGAGAACGGTCACTTTGACATAAGTATTTTGATAAAAATGTAGGGGTACGGATATCAGATAATAAAGGACTAACTCTTACACGCGCTTATCTGCGCTGTGCATTGTTCTTTCATCAATTCAGGTTCAACGGGCATAATTAGGCGGTGCCATAAGTCATTTTGATGACAGAAAACGGTTGTGGACTTAAAGTTCCTACTGTCATCTTTAAAGTATTTTTTTAAATCAACCGAATGGGGCACAACACCGTCGAACATGTGAAATGTGAAACAGGCAGGCAGGCGCAGGATGGTGTATAACGTATGGTCAGGGGCTTAATTATTAAAGTAGTTTCTGAAAGCTGCTCAATTAATGGCCGCAGAGAGCCATATTTTATAAAATCAGCAAACAGCCGGATACGTGACAGAGCTCGTATAGATCTTGTGGAAGAAATGGCTTGGGCAGTTCCTTAGATTGTTTTATTCCGCATTGTAGCAACTCATTACATGAGCAGGTTAATGTAGGGTGCTGATCGCTGAATCCTTCAGGGTCATTCTTATTCGGCGGTCGCTGCATATTTGGAAGAAATGGACAAAATTAACTTTGTGATCTCAGAGTCAGCTTCCACCACATGCCCAAGCTATGTGATATGATGCTGCGTATGTGCACGTGTTTAGATTTAAAGTTTCATATTTTGTGCATTAGAGGCTGATAACATTTTATATCTAAGAGAGACAGTTAAATAGATATTGGATCTGCTTATACTAATAATTTATGTGCTGTCTCTCAGACGCACCTTTTCAAATAAATATTACTGTATGGTGTGTAGCTGAGCTTTCCCCCAGGTCTGAGAGCATCGCTTCATTCTTGGCAACTAAAACAATCGATCGTAATGGGAAAGTAATCATACTATTAATCAGAACGCATCGGACTAAAACGTTGTTGTTAAGTTGGCAATGATCTTATCGCATAATACCTTAAATACCGCAATCGCAAGTTAAAATACTGGACGCCTGGCCCTAGTTCCATTTATCTGTAAGACTCTTGTGTGTGTATGGCGAGAGAGAGAGAGAGAGATTGGAGCCATATATTTAATCTCGCATGTATTTTTTTGAAACTATTAGTCAATGGTGTCAGGAAGCGCGAGCCGTTCAAAACTATTGAAACGGGCACACAAACCCCCCAAGGCGCATCAGCGTGGGTTTGGCGCAAAACATGAGGTATTTACTTCTCGCTTAAACTCATAAACATCTTGGATTGAAATACCTACGGCAGTATTTGTACACTGCTCATAACTTACTCGGGACCAGAGCATTACTGGTTCGCTATATGACAACATAACACTTGCAGGATTAGTGTTTTCTTGCACAATGAATGATGAATATTGACCGTTTGGCATTATTTCTATTTATAAAGATAAAATAACTCCCTTTTCATCTCATTCTGAAGTAGGCTATTAAAATTTTAAATAGTCTTTGTCTACTTTTGATTTGCTGTGCGATACACTTTAACCGAACTTTGTGAATTACAGTATTTCCAAAACGTGTGTGTCCAATTCATGCACTACATTGGAAGACGTGTGTCCATTACACTTTAGGTCTTTACACGCATTCGCTGTCTTTGAACCCAAAATCAAATGCGAGACGCAAATGATAAAACTTTATTTAGAAAGTGGCTTTCCATCCTCCTCCTTTCTCACCTGTCCTAGTTATCCCACATTAATGTATTGTACAAACTGGAAATTATAGGTGGCCTTACAAGCAGCATGAGAATAGAATTTCTTTGGAACCCGTTCGGTATTGTAGTTTTATTCCTTCGCCTTATAACTTGCTGGCAATAGACATTAAATATATTCCAAATATAACAAATATTACTGACGCCCTTAGTTTTCGAGCATTTCTCACTGAAAATATTCAAAATCTCATAGATGCATTTTTAGTTTTAAAACTATGAATTATTATCGTACCTTCTATACACAATTAAAAATAGATTAGATTCTGCAATGCCACTGGGAAAAAACGTTAATAACCGTTTTAGCATCTCACATTTTGTATGTGTGTATGTGCATTTGTGCGTATGCGTGTGCGTGTATATGTGTGTGTATGTGTACGTGTGTGTCTCTGTGTGTCTCTGTGTGTGTATGTGTACGTGTGTGTCTGTGTGTGTATGTGTACGTGTGTGTCTATGTGTGTCTCTGTGTGTGTATGTGTACGTGTGTGTCTGTGTGTGTGTATGTTGAGATCGGGGTGGAGGTACAGTCAGCATGTAGCCCAGGTTGCTCTATGATTTTACCTCATTTTTGGAGTGAGCCGATTCTGACATTCTGCTCAGATTTTCAAATGGCCAACATCAACAAATGATCATGAATCCAAGCAATGCAATAACCAGGTTATGGGACAAGAAGCTCCATTTTCTCTTTGCGAGGATTTGCTTCTCATTTATAATCACATATTACACTCGCTGGAAAGGCCTTGTGAACTTAGTTTCTCTGTGCTCCAGCGTAATTTTACGGGCTCCATTAAAGATGGAAGCATATCACACACAGTCCTCTATTGTTTGTCTAAAACGCTTCTTAAAATATCAGAATGTTACTCTGTGCGGATTGTATATGGTCGCGAGGGCCGATTGCAATGTTTAAATTCAGCGCATTCAACCAAATAGATGGTGCCTGTTTAAACAAATTGGCCGAGAAACGCTGATGACGGGTTTCTGTTCACTAAGTGAGAAATATTTGCAAACATTCAGACAGGGCGATAAATATTTCACTTAGCGCTACGGTGCAATATATCAATCATTGAAAAAAAAGTTTGACAAAAACAGAACCCCATGTGTTTATATAAAATACCGGCGAGATAAGCCCTTGAGAAGCAAACCGTTTTGGAAAAAAAGTGCATAATCTGATGTGGCTTTGAAGGACCCTGAGTTGCTGATTGCCGGTGATATTATTGCAGAAAGTACATTTCAGTGCAGCAGCAATAGCAGCGTCTGTAGGCTTGGGTGCAAATAATGGCAATTGTGCATTTCCGAGTTTAAGTAAATATCGAGAACGCTTTTCCTTGTGATTTTTAATATAATTTATATGTGCATATTACTCTTTTACAAAACAAAATGATACTGCAATCGATAAACGAACATGGCTGCAAACTTCACATCGTCGTTAAAATGTAATTTTGTCCCTTAAGGTCTTGAAGCAAGACCGTTCACACAAATGCCATTCGGAATGCAATCTACACTTAGCCGTATAACGCACCACTGCTGTCTTTTGTGACCAGGATCCGGTGACTTTCAGCAGTTATAATGCTTGCAGGTGACACGTCAGCCCATAAATGCAGTAAACCTCGATTGAAGCAGGCGGACATACAGGTGAGCTGATAACACGCTCGGCATCTGTTGTCTTCCTCAGCGGCGATAAGAATATTTTTCTAATATAAAACGGCTTAGCTCGAATAGCTGAAGAGCAATAAGCAGCTAACTTCTCTGCCACGAATCAATTGAACCGTTTAATTCTGGAAGTAATTAATGATTTTTTAATTATTATTTGCGGAGGGTATATATATATATACTGCGCAATGATTATATGTCCTTACTGTACACCTGTTAGTGGGCACAACACATGTTCCCCAAGCCGAAAGCATCCGGCAGCCCTGCATGCGGACCGCAGAGTCATACTCACTGAAACAGCTTTTTTTCTCGCAAGACATGCCATTACCGTGGAATGCATTCGTGTCCAAAGGGCAGTGTGTTAGAATCTGAAATAATTCATCCATTAAAATAAAACTCAACGTAGGACTGGTTGAAAAGCAGCCGCATGTTAGAAGAAGATTCGTACCTAATTGAAAAATAGAACAGCCAGTATTCCCCACTGACGGAACAAAGCACCGCGCCAGTGCTCACCAGAAAGTTGAAAATGTTTCCCATTTGTTTTCCCTAATGGGGGTTTATTAATAAGATGCCAGTATTTCTGTCTGCTTTCCTACCTGCCTGACGTTTAGATTCCGTTCTTTTCCCCGCATATACCAACATTTAAATTGATGGTTGGAATGACTCCATATTTAATTAGGTATTAGCATGGAAATGCAAATCTGATTAAATACTGGTGCCTTTGCACTGTATTTTTTTGTGATGTGTAGATTTTCTTGTCATTTTCAAAAACAGAGTAGTTGTATCATTGCACAAACACACGTGCGCGTGTGATTGGATATAAAATAAGAGGGGAAGCAGCAAGTGGAAAACTAAGCAGACTTGGGTATGATGCGCTACTGGTCTCAGACTGGTAGCTGTGTAGTATCAAGCGTAAGGGGGCTGGATTTTGTTACATTGTCTGGTTCAAAGTGGTTTATAGCCATGTGCAGAGCTTTTCAGATTTTTAAAAATGTTTTGAGAGCAGGACAAATCCAAACTGGCCAATTATCACCCCATTAGGCTACTTCCAATCATCAGAAAAGTGATGGAAGGAGTGGTCAACAGTAATATCAAGTGACATATACTCACCCATAACCTGCAGACCGATGCTCAGTTTGGATTCTGCCATGACAACTCGGGTCCAGCCTTGGTCCAAACATGGACAAAAGAGCTGAATTCCAGAGGTGAGGTGAGAGTGACGGCCCTCGACATCAAGGCAGCATTTGACCAAGTATGGCACCAAGAAGCCCGAGTAAAACTGAAGTCAATGGGGATCGGGGGGGGGGGGGAAACTCTTCAGTGGCTGGTGTCATACCTGGCACAAAGGAGGATGGTTGTGGTTGTTGGAGCCAACAACCACAACCACAACATAAGTGCCAGGCAATGATTATCTCCAACAAGAGAGAGTCTAACTACCTCCCCTTGATGTTTAATGGCATTACCATCACTGAGACCCCCACCGTTAACATTCTAGAGCTTACCATTGATCAGAAATTCAATTGGACCAGCCACATAAATGCTGTGGCTATTAGAGCAGATCAGAGGCTAGATATTCTGTGGCAATTGGCTCACCTCCTGACTCTCCAAAATCTCTCCACCATCTACAAGGCACAAGTCAGGAGTGCGATGGACTACTATCCACTTGCCTGGATGGGTGCAGATACAACAACATTCAAGAAGCTCAGTATAATCCAGGACAAAGCAGTCCACTAGATTAGCACCTCATCCATTAGTCTAAACATCTACTCCCTCCAGCGCTGGTGTACCATGGCTGCAGTGTGTACTATTTACAGGATGCACTGCAGAAACTCATCCCGTTTCTTTAGCAGCACCTCCCAAACAGTAGATCTCAACCACGAAAAAGGACAAGGGTAGCTGGTGCATGGGAACACCATCACCACCAAGTTCCCCTCTAAGTCACACACCATCCTGACTAGGACACACATCGCCGTTCCTTCATTATTGCTGGGTAACATCCTGGAACTCCCTACATAACAGCGTTGTAGAAGCACCTTCACCACATGGACGGCAGTGGTTCAAGAAGAAGTCCCAGCACCACCTTCTTTAGGGATGGGCAATAATTGCTGGCCTTGTCAGTGAAGCTAACACCCAGAGAATGAATAAAGGAAATGGAAGCTTCTGTTTTCTCGATACTTTAGTAAAGTCCCCGCTTAAGGTCTAAAGTGCCCAAGAAGTCCAATGGACACCTGACCAGTTTTTAAATCAGCCTTGATTATAGTCTATTGTCTATTGATGATAGACTCCACATGGTGTCAATCCTAAGTAGTGTGCGTCGCTCGAACAAAATGAAGAATATTGCAGATGCTGGAAATCTTAAACAAAAACTGAAAATGCTGGAAACACTCAGAATGTCAGGCAGCCTCTGGAGAGAACAGAAGAGTAAATGTTTCAGGTATGGACCCATCAGCAGCGTTCTTAAAGGGGTTTCATACCGTAGTGTTTCAGAGTCAGAGTCAGAGCTGACCCTGGCTTTGAAGTTATTTTGCCATTTCACATCCATGCAGATGGGAAACAGTTGGACATTGATATAGAAGTGGCAGTGTAACAGCAGCCTGCAGTGCCAGAGACAGATGATAGCTGTTTATGAGAAACAAAGTTGCCCAGGAATTTCATTCATGCAACTCACTAATGGACTGCCTTCCCACCTTATATTTAAAATAAAATTAACTTTAATAACAAGATCGGACCATGATTTGAAGTTACAGTTAGCAAACTCTGTCCCTTTGCTTACTAATCTGAGTTTGATGTATAATTCGAAAGTTAAAATCGCAGTCACTTATGTGATGTTTAGCACAGCAATTTTGACCCATAACACTTAACTGCAGTTAATATATTTGGAGTTTCAAACACATGATATCTTTTAAAGAATGATAATACTGCATTTTGTATTGTGAACAAAAATATGTCAGGGATTCAAGTGTTCAGCACATGGAGCTTTCAAAAGGAAATTTGACCTTCGTATATCACCAGACAATTTCAACTGCATTAAAGTACCTTTTGTAACATCCATCCAGTGAAGCTTCTGTGTTCACTTTATCATTGCTGTATGAGAGGATCATTGCTGAATTCTAATTCCTGGGGCAATACGATAGTTTTTGGCCTCATTCACCTTCTGTGGTCAAACCAGTGAAGAGCTATTTCCTTCAATGTAATCTCTAACTCCATGGTCCTTGTTTTGTAATGTTAGCATACTCACTATTTTTCTTAAGGTATTTATGATGTCTTATACCTTGCAAGTCTATTTCTATCAAATTGTAGGGATAATTTTCCTGCATAATGTCCCAGGAGTGTATGACCGGGAATCGCACCCAAGTATGGTTCTCTGCTTCCATTGGCCTAGGAACAAACTTCCTTCTCTTACCTGAGAAGACATTGTAGTCTTCTGAGAAGCACTTGAGGAAGGCCCAGCTATTCAAATCAATCCATTTTATCATGTTTGTGACATCCTAATGCCCTATGACTCAATTGGCTGTCCCAGCTGCAGTGGGGGGGGGGGGGGGGGGTTCACAGGTCATGTATTGGATGTCTCCATAAAAAAGGGGTGCTAACAAAAAAACCGAAGAGCTTTTTGAACACTGTGAGCCCTGAGTCAGCAAAAATTCTGAGGTACAGAATCTTTAGTTAACGAGGAAATTTCATTGCTTTGTTGCTATTCTGGACCTGAGCGTAATTTTAACCTAACTCGCCTTGCGGGAAACCCACAGGATCGGGTGGAACACTGGTTTTACACCCCACCCAATGTTACTCTCCATTGACTTCACTGCAGAGTTAAATCGGATGGGGTGTAAAACCAATGTTGCACCTGATCCCATCAGTTTCCCGATGGCGGGGGGTGGGGGGGGGGGGGGGTCAGGTTAAAATTGACCCCAGTCCCAAAAGGTTTGGGTGCAGTGATGATAACTGTCAAAGCTGAATGAGGAGGGGGGGGGGATCCCCTTTGGAATCCCTCTATACTTGTCCTATCTGTGAGGGAAAAGGAAAATGAGCACAGAGCATTTTTGGTTGCGGGCAATAAGGTCAGCAGTAGAGGAAAGCACCACCTCAGAGGTAAAGAAATGAGTGGTTTATAGACCCTGACAAACATTCCTGAGCTTAGTGAGGAATAATGCTGCCAGATGCTTCATTTTAGTAGGGAATTTGTCAGAGAGCTGTGTCATCTGCTGGAAGAGGACCTGAAACAACGGTCCCAAGTCTCTACTGTATTGTCTGTGCCAGTGAAGATCACCACGGTACTCAATTTCTACTCTATTCAAGGGCTTCAGGAGGCCACCAGGGCCATAGTTTGCATACACCAGTCGGCAGTGCATAGATCATCCACCTGTGGCCAGTCAGCAGTGCAAGGACAGATGCCTTGCTTGCTAGGGCAAATCAATACATCATATTCTCCATGGATGCCAGGAACAGCAATCTGTGCCCTTCATTTCTACTGACTCCCTGGCTTGTATTAATAGGACCCATGTAAGCCTGTTTGCTCATTTGGATAGGAGTGCCCCTTAAATTAATCAAAAGGGTTACTATTCCATTAATGTCCAGCTAGTGTGCAATCACCAGCACAAAATTATGCAGGTGAATGCCAAGCTTCTTGGCAACTCTCATGATACTTTCATCTTCAGACAATCCATCATTTTGCACTTATTTAAAGAAAAGAGAAGTTTGTAGGACTGGCTGTTAGGGACCCAGGCTATCCATTGTTGTTGTGGTTAATTACACCTGTAGGCTCCATCTAATGGTGTGGAGCAGAGATATGATGAAGCTCATGCTTCCACTAGTGTGACCATTGATGGTTGGCATTCTGAACATGAGTGGTCTTCCATGCACTCCACTACCTAGCCATTGACAGGGACATCCACTTGAAGGAGCAAGACTTGGAGCAAGTGAGATAATATGACAAATGAGGAAAATGAGGCTCTAAGCAGACCACAGGGTAGTCGTTCTGCTACTAGCTAAAGAATCTGGAGAAGTCTTATGTTGGAAACTTTCATATCATCCATTGCAAACCCTACATTCCATCTCTTCCACTTGATGTTCCTCTGGAACTAACGTACTCTGAATCCATCCACAGGCTCTCTCACCATCATTGAACTTACTACAAAAACTTCGACATCCACTAACATCAAAAGGACTTTGTAGAAAGCATAATCTGCAACCAATGCATTTATTGCACATACAACCAATTGTGACTGTCGATCTAATTCGTACCACCATGGTGTTGTCATCTGTGCATGTCTGCACTTAAGTAGTTTCCCTGAGGGAGGAACAGGGCAGGATGATGGCAGTTGTGTGTGACTGTCAGGCTTCAGGACCTGATGTTGCACGCCAGATGGGCCAGGTCGCCCCTGCAGTTCATCCACTGCTGCTGGGGCAACCTGACCCTGCGTGCTTCAGGCTGCTGTGCAGTCAAGGGGCAGGGAGAGGGATAGTGGTGGAGATGGAGCCTTCTGGGCAGTCCAGAACCTGATTGCTCTGCCATTCCTGTGAAGACATAAAGAGGGACAAACATAAAGGCAAATTAATAGTTACGTGAATGTGTACTAATCGGCTTCACCATCTCACTGTCATCTGCACGGGAAGGTCCTGAAAGTTGACATTTTCAGACAATTTGACCAGGACTGAGAAGAAATTAAGAAAAAATAGCAACAACCCCCCAGTGGAGACATGTCCAGTCACATTACCATCTCCTGCCACCTCTCTCAAGTTGTGTTGTAGCAGCTCCATTGCCCTTTCCTCAAATGGGGTGACTTCCAGAACTACAGCAGGTCTTCCTCCAGTCGCTGTGCCCTGCCTCTTGTTAAATGCCACCTCCTCCTGAAGAGACATATAAGATTTCCATGATTTATTGTAGCATCATTACCCCTTACAACATTTGCAGTGTCTTTCCCTTTGCATTCAGAAGTTGTTGCAGTTACTGTGATGGGGGCATTGCTTTTCTTTCATGCATTATATTATTGCAGATGTCTGTGTGGAGTGAGTCTGCCTCATGAGCATGAGACTGTACCAACCTTACATGATGCTATTTTAACTAGCTCATTACATTGAGTTATAGAGAACACCATGTAGTTGCCATAAGGTTTACAAACATTTTTAAATCTGTGTAAAGGTTCACACTTACTTTTTCCCTCTTTTGGCATTGCTTCCATGTCCTTAGCATGGTCCGGTTGATGGCCTCAGCCATGCCCTGTGGTCCATGGCTTTCATGATCTTCCTTCATGACACAGAAATAGGACATTCCTCCTCTGCTCTAACTTCCTACAGCAGATTTTCAATGCCATTGTCATCAAAACACCAAGAGCTTATATGAAGCCCCTCTTTACTGCCATACTGATGGTTTGCAAACTGATTTTTACTGCAGCCACAAAATCTTGCGTCTTTGCACTGCTACTTTAATCTTCTGACAAAAATCGCTTCTCAGAAGCATATAAGAATTATGTTCTGACAAAATTACTTCTCAGGCTTTTAAGGCCTGTGCCAACAATTCACTTTCCTGTGCTCTTATTATTGTACCTAACAGGAGACCTTAGTGCCTGGCCATGTAATGTCCATGGCGTGCAAATTAGCCCCGAGAGGAAACCGGGCCAGAGAGTCGTATTATCGGGCGTAATGCTACTCTAGTGCGTTGTCCTTGCATAGTGCTTATTTCTATGGCCCCCAGGAAACAAGCTCTTATAAATTCCATACTTATCGAACTATAAGTTTAAGTGTATATATGTTACATTACCTTGTGGTACCTTGTGAATACAGTATACAAGGTCTAAAAGTACTTGCTTAGATCTAATTTGATTGAAATTGTATGCCAACATATTATGGAAGTTTTTATGTACACCTTGTGATGCCAGTTAGCATTCTGGAAATTTCTGTGTTCATTGCTGTTTACAGATGATGCTAGACAAGTAAGGAAAACAAGGAAAACTACCATGTATAGTAAGAATGTGTGTTTGTTTTTTTCACTCTTTACCTTTTTTCTTCCCTTTTCTCCTCAATGTGTGAACCTGAATAGTGAGCACTGGTAGACTATTTAACTGTGAATGGCATCACAATGAAGCCAGATCCTATCCTTACCCAATATCCCACACATGTACTTTCCAGCAGGGGGTCACTGGATAGCAATTAGGAATGGGAACCCTGGCTGATCTTTCCCCTCCTTAGTCCAGGCATGTTATTTTCTGATGTCAAATAAAAGCTCTTATCACCTCAATTTGAGATGCATAATAAATTATTACAGTTCAAGCCAAATAATGCACAAGTTAAGTTTGCAAATCAGTTCCATTGCCTCCTGCACTTGTTGAATTTCTTGATCTATTTTGTATATATTATATAGCATAACAAATAGATAGGAATATGCTTGAAATCAGTAACAGATCTCATGGTCCAGGTAACATTGATGGATCAATAATTTGAAGTTTAGCTTGCACAGGGAATGCAATGGGATCAAATAAATTAAATTCTAAAGCATGCGTATTAAAGCAATGGTATAATTTCTGGCACAAAGTTTATTTGCATGGTAATGAATGGCTAGTTCTTTTGACTATCTTTTCCTCCATCTATTTTTCATAATCCGTGTAGATGGCTGTGGATCTGGTGGAACTTTGGATGTGTTTATGATAGAAAGAAAAGTCTTATTTTACACTCTTATTTAGGTTACCCTACTTCTTGTTACCATTTTAATGCAGACACACATTAGCTCTTATTATCTGTATTTATCTGCAGTTTGACCTTGAGAAGAAGCAAGTGTATCGTAGCAAGTTTTGTGGTGGTGTTCAGCAAGTCAACAAGTCCCACATTTAAGCTGCTTTGTCAACTTACCGAAACTTTAATTTTGGAACAATTTGCATGTTTTCAGTACTTTGTGTGGATATGATTAGATTTGGAAGCTGAATGGAAAATAATTTTGATAAATGCATAATTACATTTCTAAGAAATGTGGTTTGATCAGCACTTCTACAAATTGCAAATAAAAAAAGCTTGGGGAACAGGATGGTGCTGCATTTCTCACCCCTAGGATCTGGACTCAGTTTTAACCAGATCCTCAGCACTGCCACTGAATTAGCTTCTTCAGATAGGGCACAGGATGGCTGGTGAAAGGAACTGGAAATATCACACTAGCAGAGCTGAGAAATCTTTACTCGTGTTATACGTGCCCTGATTGGTGCTGACACTGGATGAGAAAGTGTTATATTCCAGGATAGACATCCCTCATCTTCATGAGCACAAGAATCACATGAAAAACAAATACTTGCACATCCTTACTCCCTGGTGCTTGCAGTCTTTCATTCTGTAATTGAATGCAAAGAAAAGCAATAAGCAGAACTCAAAAGTAAGATTTTACCCAATAGGCTTAAAAATGTGCTGCTACAATTATTAGACTGACTAATTTGTATGGAGACTATTACAAAACGGACAGTAAGGGAAGATGTTTCTGCTTGTATCAAGATTGTGAGCTTGAGTCAGGGATTCCGTGCAATGGGCTTGAATGAGAAGTGGTTTGGTACATGTAAACTCTGTGCTTGAATCTAAGTTATGTGTAGTTCATATATGTATCATATATATATGTATTTGCCTAGAGTCGACACTATTTACTTAAAATTAACCCAGTCTATTGTAGTTTAAAATCCCAGCCTTAATTTCTGAATCTTAAATCTGCGCTTTTTCTATTGTTTATTAATATATATTAATATGAAGCACCACATTGGTTGAGAAGCCAATACAATATGAGCAGTATGGTCGAGGCTGCATAGATCAAGCTGCAGAACAGGGTTCCCCAGTATAATGAGCCTAAATACATCTGGCCATTAACATGAAACTACACACTCTAGATTTTAAGCCTGCAAATGTTATTTTTTATTTGCAAGCCAAGCATTGCTTGTCAGGAGTTTTAAAACATTTTTAAAACAGAGGTTATTTAGAGCCTGGGTATAGGCCAAATGTGTCAGAAGAACAAGAATGATAAGCTTTTACTTTTAGGCGCTGATTGCAGGATAATAGTGTGATTATATCATTAGATTAATGCTAACCAAATAATTTATGCTCAGTGTTTTTATTTTATGATGTACATTTAACATTGCATTACATCTTATCCTGAACTATCTTAGATAACAAAAGCCATGTGGGAGTCCAGGAGCTGTCAGATATTGGTGCTGAACTTCTTTGAGCAAAAATAGAGGAATTTACACAAAATGGTAACAGATACAGTTAAACCCAAACTTGTGAAATTTCAAATCCAAGAATGTAAGTTTATATAGTTTATTGTTTTATAGCCAAGGTAACCATGACGACTGAACATTAAGTATTCTAAGTAACTAATATATATAAGTTTTAATATAATGGAATTAACGTTACAAACACTACACAGTCACAACATTTGGTTAATTTGCTTGGTCGATGTTTATCATTCACACACTGGTACATTTCTTTTTGTCTAAGAAGTAGACAAAAGCTGAAAGCAACCAAACCTCAAGAGTAATAAGAACAGTATATGGAACTGATTACTCTCTGCCAGGTAAGTACAAGCTTTCCATGATTATCAAAAGCAAACATGTAATTTTGGCAATTTTCTATCTTTAACCCTATATAGCTAATAGGCATCAGTGATTGAGCAATTTCCATAGCTTCTGGTTTATTTAAATTACCATGAATTTATTAACGAATAAGTTATTTTGCATTAAGCCTAATGACAAGTCACTGTTTAAGTTATGAATTTTGGCATCCTGGGTACATGGATTTCTATACCTCTTTGATCAATGAAGTAAAGAGCTTGACCAGAATAAAGCAGTGACCTTCAATTTCCTTATTGTCTTCAGCACTTACCCCATTATTAAGCTGTTATTGCACTGAAAAGATTAGGGAAATTTGCATTTTAGTGCATTATGTTGCTTATTGCGCTAAATTCAAATTTCCTTAAATGTTTTGGTGCAATAACGGAATAACAATGGCATAACTGACATCAACGAGATTCACGGCCAATGTGCTATGTAGCTCCATGCTTTGATTCTGACCTATAGTACTGTCTGATCACATCAGAAATGTGAGGAAATAATTAACACCATTTGCTGATAAAAACATTAATGTTACTGTATTTTGCTCTGTGGTTAAAGTTTAACAGAAAAGTAGATATGAGTAAATACAACAACAAAGTTTTTAGAAATCTACTCAGAGTCTTGCTTCTCTGCTTCAATCATTTACAAAAGTTAGCAATCATAAAACAATTACTTATAAGAGCCATTAATTCCTTGTTAAAGGGCAATCAAGAGAAATTTGCTCAGTGTGAGGTAAATGCAAAGATTAAATTCATTATTCACAGTAAGACCTGCGTTATAGGCAGGAAGAGCAAGATGTCAAAGTTTAAATAGAACACAAGCAGCTCTCCAATACCTCATCCAAGTTTCCATTCTTCACGTATGAGTTTAAGCAGTAATGCCAGTAGGCTAATTAGCTTTAGGCAACATTACATGTTCGATCCATGAACGAGTGGACTTCAGTCCAGCTGGATGGTATGAGTCTGCAGAATAGATGAGCAGACAGGCAATCAACTTCTAATTTAGGAGTCCAATTGATAAAGCAAATATAAAATTTGCTGTAAGGCCTGTTTGTTGAGCCTTTTATAGCCAACAACATAGGAGGGATACACAAATCTCAAATATCTGAATTAGGGACAGCAGTCGTTGGGATATGTCAGGAATCATGTGACTGAGCCCATATCTTCCCACCCATGGTGTGTTGGAGTACCAATGGTAATTTCTTCTGTTTGGTATATCTTAATTCTTTCTCTCAATTTTTGTCTATGTTCTTTCTCTTTATCTCCTTGTGTTTCACCACTCTCTATATTTTTGTGACTCTATTACTTTTGTCTCAGTGCTGCTCTTGATTGCAATTTCTAGCAGAAGAAAGATGTTCCAGTATCTTCTTATGGCAGATCCAACACAAGGATCCCAGAAATCTGTAAACCTCTCATTCATTCACAGCATTTCAAACACAGGATATACACATAGGGGTAACTTTAAGTGGAAGGAAAATCAGGTGGGTTCTGTTATCGGTCTGAGATCCTTCTCAGGAAAATAACACTTTCCCATCCAGTGTCAGCACCAATCAGGGCAGGTATAACAAGAGTAAAGATTTCGTTGCTCTGCCAGTGTGATTTTTTTCAGTTCCTTTCACCAGTCATCCTGTGCCCTATCTGAAGATACTAATTCAGTGGTAGTGCTGAGGATCTGGGTTAAAACTGAGCCCAGAACCTAGAGGTGACAAGTGCTGCACCATCCTGTTATATTCCAACACAGACATCCCTCATCCTGATAAGCACAAAAAACATATGAGAAACAAAAACTTGTTACTCCTTATTCCTTGATGCATGCAGTCTTTCATTCTACAATTGAATGCAAAGAAATGCAATAGGAAGAACTCAAAGGTAAGATTTTACCCAACAGGCTTAAAAATGTGCTGCTACAATTATTGGACTGACCAATTTTTATGAGGACCATTACAAAGCAAACAGTTGGGGAACATGTTTCTGCTTGAGTCAAGATTTTGAGTTAGTGTTTTGCTTGAGTCAGGGATTCCGTGAATGGGAAGTGGTTTGGTACAAGAAAACTTTACGGGCCAGAACTTATACAGAGTGATGAGGCAATGATCGCTGAAGCTCTTGCCAACTAAATTAACGAATGCACTTACTGCTGGCTCTGTGGCGGTGACATGCTTGATTTTGAACTTTTAAAAAATTGTGCGCCATTAACTCAGCCTCTGAGCAGGGTAAGTCGATGCGCATGGAACAGTCTGTCAGAATAGAAGACATGCCCACAAAATCTGTCAGGGAGAGAAGTCACGCCCACAACCAGGCAAGCAGACTTCATTCACTTAAAGTTAGTATTCTGGAAGTCATTGTCAGTAAAAAATTTACATTTTTTTAATAGAAAGCCAAAGAAATAATCGAATTAAAGAGACAGAAGGGTAAAGGAAAAAAAAAAAATTTTTTAGTTTAAATTTTTTTATGACCAAAAGCTATTATAATAAGGAGTAATAATTTTTAAAATGTAATTTTTAGTTGTTTGGCAGTCACAAAGAATTATCACGTTTTTAAAACTTAGTTTAGACCTGGTATTTTTAAGTGTACCTTTTGGTGGCGTAATTAGTTACTTTCCAGCTGGGCAGATGAGCAAGTTTGCAATTTTTCATTGATTTCAATGATTGCAGTGTGCGATGGCCCTTCAATTCGCAGCTGTCAAATCGCCAGTGAAACAATAGGAGCAAGTTCACAATTTCCGCGTTTTAGTGCGCATGTGCAAATGCGGAAACTTGCTCCTTCGATTCACCATAAAAAACGGAGAGTACCATTGAGCTGCTCCGCTATTTTGGGAGCAATTTCTGCCCCCGTGCTTGAAGATATGCGTAGATCATATATGTATCTGCCTAAAGTTGACACAATTTAGTTAAAATTAACCCCAGTCGAATGTAATTTAAAATTCCAGACCTGATTTCTGAATCTTAAATCTGTGCTTTCTATATTGTTGGTATTCTATTAATATGAAGCATCACGTTGGTTGAGTGGCCAATATGAGCAGTATGGTTTAAACCCCCCAGGTGGTAAAACAAAAATCTATTCTTGAGTTTTTTGAGCCTCTTCTGCTGTACCACCAGGTTTTACTGAGTGGAGTTTTCCACTGTGGATGCTGTGCACAAGTAGGCAGTTAAAAAGGCGTCCTATGTACTTCATAGGATCCCGATTTGCATAGGTTAATGAGGCTATTGCCTGATTAAGGCAGGCACCTCGGCCACCCAGTGGAAGGTCACAGGAAAAATGGTAGCAGAGCAGAAAGGGGTGGGGAGGGGGGTTGTCCACTACCTCCTTTTTAACTCGATCACCGCCGCTTTCGGCCAGGCAGGGGGAGTTAAAATCTCCCACCCCCCCACCTTATGTCTGCATGTACTTCCTGTCAGCTTTTTTCATCATATCTTTTTAATGGAAACTGCCTTTGTAAACTTGTCACAATGTAATTACACCTTCCTGCATCAGCACCACTGGCCGGAGCGTGTAATTACAGTGTGAAAAGTTTGTATAGGCAGTTTCCATTATAGATGTGAACATAGCAGCTTACAATGGAAATTCAATAATAAGGACAGAATGTACAACCATTAAATGGGAACCGAATTATACCTGCACGTCCTAATCCAATTAGCTCCCATCCTTTAACTCTGCTTCAACTGAGGGCATCTCCATGTGCATCCCAACAGGATATAGACTAGTGATATGTCAAAAATTTTAGCCCTGAAACTCCTGGGCCTGGGGAGGGCAGAAAGCTTGATTTGTGGAGGGGGGGGGGTTGGGGGGGGGTGGGTGGCAGCAGGGCGGGCAGCAGAAATTTGGGGAAGGACCAGAATACCACCCAATTTGTTGTAGCCCGTCAAATTCTAGAGAGGGTGACCATGGGCACATCTTGCATCTTTAACCCCTACTTCAAGGGGATATGTCTACGGGTACGGTAGCATAGTGGTTATATTACTGGATTAGTAATCCAGAGACCTAGCCTAACAACGCTGAGTCATATAGTTCAAATCCCGCCATGCCAGCTGGGGAATTTAAATTCAATTAACTAAATAAAAAAATCTGTAATTAAAAAAAAACTAGTATCCATGTAATGGTGGCCATGAAACTACCGGATTGTGGTAAAAACCCAACTGGTTCACTAATGCCCTATTAGGAAAGGAAACTGCTGTCCTTACCCGGTCTGGCCTATAAGTGACTCCAGACCCACAGCAACATGGTTGATTCTTAATCACCATCTGAAATGGCCTAGCAAGCCAATCAATTGTACAATCTC
This sequence comes from Heptranchias perlo, assembly GCF_035084215.1. NCBI lineage: Eukaryota > Metazoa > Chordata > Chondrichthyes > Hexanchiformes > Hexanchidae > Heptranchias > Heptranchias perlo. The sequence continues at coordinate 15,757,336 of NC_090345.1, read as the reverse complement.
GCTACAGAAAGTCACAATAAGAATAAAACTGGACATGACAAAGACAAACCAAGTAAAGTCAACCCTGCAAAGTCCTCCTCACTAACATCTGGGGACTTGTGCCAAAATTGGGAGAGCTGTCCCACAGACTAGTCAAGCAACAGCCTGACATAGCCAGACTCATGGAATTATACCTTTCAGCCAACGTCCCAGACTCTTCCATCACCATCCCCGGGTATGTCCTGTCCCACTAGCAGGACAGACCCACCAGAGGTGACGGTACAGTGGTATCCAGTCAGGAGGGAGTGGCCCTGGGAGTTCTCAACATTGACTCCGGACCCCATGAAATCTCATGACATCAGGTCGAACATGGGCAATCAAACTTCCTGCTGATTACCACCTACCGCCCTCCCTCAGCTGATGAATCAGCCCTCCTCCATGTTATAGAAGCACTGAGGGTGGCAAGGAGTATAGAATTTACTCTGGGTGGGGGACTTCAATGTCCATCACCAAGAGTGGCTCGATAGCACCAAAACTGACCGGGCTGGCCAGTCCTGAAGGGCATTGCTGCCAGACTGGGCCTGCAGCAGGTGGTGAGCGAACCAACATGAGGGAAAAAAACTACTTGACTTCGTCCTCACCAATCTATCTGTCGCAGATGCATCTATCCATGACAGTATTGGTAAGAGTGACCACTGCACTGTCCTTGTGGATATGAAGTCCTGTCCTCACACTGAGGGCACCATCCAATGTGTTGTGTGGCACTACCACCGTGCTAAATGGGATAGATTCAGAACAGATCTAGCAGCTCAAAACTGGGCATCCATGAGGCGCTGTGGGCCATCAGCAGCAGCTGAATTGTATTCCAGCGCAACCTGTAACCTCATGGCCCGTTATATTCCTCACTCTACCATAACCAACAAGCCAGGGGATCAACCCTGGTTCAGTGAGGAGAGTAGAAGAGCATGCCAGGAGCAGCACCAGGCTCACCTAAAAATGTAGATGCCAACCAGGTGAAGCTACAACACAGGACTATATACATGCTAAACAACGGAAGCAACGTGCTATAGACAGAGCTAAGCGATTCCACAACCAATGGATCAGATCAACGCTCTGCAGTTCTGCCACATCCAGTCATGAATGGTGGTGGACAATTAAACAACAAACGGGAGGAGGAGGCTCCATGAACATCCCCATCCTCAATGATGGCAGAGTCCAGCACGTGAGTGCAAAAGACAAGGCTGAAGCGTTTGCAACCAACTTCAGCCAGAATTGCTGAGTGGATGATCCGTCTCGGCCTCCTCCCGATATCCCCACCATCACAGAAGCCAGTCTTCAGCCAATTCAATTCACTCCACGTGATATCAAGAAATGGCTGAGTGCACTGGATACAGCAAAGGCTATTGGCCCTGACAACATCCCGCTGTAATGCTGAAGATTTGTGCTCCAGAACTAGCCGTGCCTCTAGCCAAGCTGTTCCGGTACAGCTACAACACTGGCATCTACCCGACAATGTGTAAAATTGCCCAGGTATGTCCTGTCCACAAAATTACTGCCCCATCAGTCTACTCTCAATCATAAGCAAAGTGATGGAAGGTGTTGTCGACAGTGCTATCAATTGGCACTTACTCATCAATAACCTGCTCACCGATGCTCGGTTTGGGTTCCGCCAGGACCACTCGGCTCCAGACCTCATTGCAGCCTTGTTCCAAACATGGACAAAAGAGCTGAATTCCAGAAGTGAGGTGAGAGTGATTGCCCTTGATAGCAAGGCAGCATTTGACCGTGTGTGGCACCAACAGGCCCTAGTAAAATTGAAGTTAATGAGAATCAAGGAAAATTCTCCATTGGCTGGAGTCATACCTAGCACAAAGGAAAACAGTAGTGGTTGTTGGAGGCCAATCATCTCAGCCCCAGGACATTGCTGCAGGAGTTCCTCAGGGCAGTGTCCTAGACCCAACCATCTTCAGCTGCTTCATCAATGACCTTCCCTCCATCATAAGGTCAGAAATGGGGATGTTCGCTGATGATTGCACAGTGTTCAGTTCCATTCGCAACCCCTCAGATAACAAAGCAGTACGTGCCCGCATGCAGCAAGACCTGGACAACATCCAGGCTTGGGCTGATAAGTGGCAAGTAACATTCGCGCCAGACAAGTGCCAGGCAATGACCATCTCCAACAAGAGAGAGTCTAACCACCTCCACTTGACATTCAACAGCATTACCATCACCAAATCCCCCACCATCAACATCCTGGGAGTCACCATTGACCAGAAACTTAACTGGACCAGCCACATAAATACTGTGGCTACAAAAGCAGTTCAGAGGCTGGGTATTCTGCGGCGAGTGACTCACCTCCTGACTCCCCAAAGCCTTTCCACCATCTACAAGGCACAAGTCAGGAGTGTGATGGAATACTTTCCACTTGTCTGGATGAGTGCAGTTCCAACATCACTCAAGAAGCTCGACATCATCCAGGACAAAGCAGCCTGCTTGATTGGCACCCCATCCACCACCCTAAACGTTCACTCCCTTCATCAACGGCGCACCGTGGCTGCAGTGTGTACCATCCACAGGATGCACTGCAGCAACTCGCCAAGGCTTCTTCGACAGCACCTCCCAAACCCGTGACCTCTACCACCTAGAAGGACAAGGGCAGCAGGCACATGGGAACAACACCACCTGCATGCTCCCTTCCAAGTCACACACCGTCCTGACTTGGAAATATATTGCCGTTCCTTCATCGTCGCTGGGTCAAAATCCTGGAACTCCCTTCCTAACAGCACTGTGGGAGAACCTTCACCACACGGATTGCAGCAGTTCATGAAAGCAGCTCACCACCACCTTCTCAAGGGCAATTAGGGATGGGCAATAAATGCTGGCCTTGCCAGCGACGCCCACATCCCATGAAGAAATAAAAAAAAAGTTGTCATGCTTTCCCTGAGAGCAGCTATAGGTTCCATTATAGGAGTAGCGAAGGCCCCAAACTTTTACTAAAGGTGATCAATTCCAGAGGGGAATGATTACCTTATACCGAAAGCACAGTTGCCCCACTGGAGTGAAACACTTCTTCATTTTTCTTTTCTTCTTTGGCCCGAGCAGGGTGGCTTTGGATGACTTCTCCTTCTGGATGGTCTAACAGGGTGGGTGCCACTGAAGTGCCCTTGCAGGTGCAATGTGCCCATGCTGGTTATGCAAATAATCCTGTCCCCAGGATTTGCCTCCAGCTTTTCGCTAGGGTGAATTAGGATTCTGCCTGCGCCGATGGAGTGACCCTCAAGAATATGGTATGAAGTTGGCGGAGCAGTTGGCGGAGCAGTTGCATCGCCCGCTCAAAGCTAACATCGACAGGCCCACACTAATTCAGGCCTCATTTAAATATCGCTGGTGAGCTGTGGCCGCCAAATGGACACACGGCTGCAGCTCGCTAGTGGTGGGAGGGTGGGAAATCATCCAGCTCCCATGCTGAGCAGCAGAGCATGTCGGGCCTGGGGGGAGCGGGGAAGGCCATTCCCGGTTATCTTTCACAGGCCAGCAGTGGACTGGAGTTTCTCAGGAGGAGAAATCTTGCTCTTCCTGGCTCCACAAAATTAAAAATTAAGAACACTTGTGCAGCTTCCAGCAGTCCCTTCAAGGATTGGTGGTTAGGCTGCTCAATGTCTGGTACAAGTGGGCATAGCACGTGTGGCGCACTGTCTGCCCATTTGTAACTGAAAATTGCAGTCAGGGCCCTACGAATGTCATAGAACCCAATTTGCAAATTTAAGCAGCCTCCTGCTGGAAACAGGCCTTCAGGTTGCTTTCCCATTCACAGGCCCACCTGAAAATTGCATCTGGTGGGCTTTGGACATCAATAGAACGACCGACTTGCCCACCTCTGATTTTCACATCCATTTTTCAGGTGAGAAAAAGGTGGCGAGCACAAACTTCCTGTCAATTTTTCCATTTCAAATTGCTATGTCCACATTTATAATGGAAATTGCCTATGTAAACTTATCACACTGTAATTACACTCTCCCTCTAGTAGAAGCCTACAGTATCACCAGTAGTGGGAGAATGTAATTGCATTACATAAGCAGTTTCCATTATAAATGTAAACATAGCAATGTTCAATAGAAATGTAAAATAAGAGCAGAATGGGGACTGCATTACCTCTGTGTGCCCTGGTCCTTGCCCTCTGGTCCCCCCACTTCACCTGAAGTCTACACTTGGTCTTGACTCCCTGTGTGCAATGCCACGGGAGATTGACTAGTGATATAAAGATGTCTCAGCTTCAGGCACCGGTTTAAACACTTAGAGCCATGACTGCACTTGTTTGTTTTAGTGTCTATATATTTCCTGAGGACCTTTGGATTTGTCTGCATTTATAAGAGGGAATTAAAGACAACTGCAAGGGCTACCAAAGAAATAGTGACTCTACTTATTTTCATTTCTTCCTACTGTGGGTCACCATTAAATATATAAGTGATTTGTATTGACTTATAGAATAATGGGCATCCTTGTATTCACCGCCACTGCAAACCTGTAAATCACTCTAAACCCAACTGCACCTTGAGAATAATTTCCTTCCTGTTGGATAAAAAATCCAGTGATATAGAAAGAAAAGGATCTACGACAACTGGTTTGTGAGAGGATGTTGAACTGTTTATCTTTGCATCATCACTTTTGAGGGTTATGGTTAATGATTTTGCGAGCACAGTGAAGATTTGTGGAGCTTAGGTAAACACAATGGGCTCGATTTTACCAGGCCTGCGGGTTTCCGGCGGGTTGGGTTTTGGGAGCGTGGTCAACATGCTCGGTGAAATTAGTGGGTTGCCCGCGCAATCGTAGCAGGCAACACACTAATTGGATCCACTTACCTGCTCTTCCGGGCTCCGTGCTGCTGGTCTGCGCGTCGGGCGGGCTGCGCATGCGCAGTACGATCTGTCAGCTGGAGGCTCTCTAGTTAAAGGGGCAGTCCTCCACTGACAGATGCTGCAACCAATAGAACAAATTACAGCATGGAGCAGCCCAGGGGGAAGGCTGCTCCCAGTTTAATGATGCCTCACCCCAGGTATCATCAGGTGGGGTGAGGAGGAGGGGGAGGACAGAGCTCTTCCACCCGGCGGGCGGGAGGAAGCGGCCTGCCTCTGCCACCAAGAAGGCCTGGCTCGAGGTGGCAGAGGAGGTCACCTGCACCACCAACATATCGCCCACCTGCATATAGTGCAGGAGGCGCTCCAATGACCGCTGTAGGTCAGCCACAGTGAGAACACCTAGTCTTTCCCCTACACTCCGTCTGCCACAACACTGCCCCCACCCCACATCTCCTTCAGCACCGCCAACACTACTCTGTCACATCACCCCTCATACCCACTCAAACCCCATCCTCATCTTACCTTCACCTACTCACCTCGCGAGTACTCACCCCGCCACTAACACGCAACCCAATCCTCATATAATCTCATGGCTCTATCCCATACTCACCCTCTCGTGCATCTCCCTCACGGCCAGCCTCACTCAACCTGCCACCACCTGTGCTGCAGCCACAGGGCATGCATCACATATGTGCAGTAGGCAGCGTAAGGCAAACGTGTCGTGAGCATGAAGGGGATGCACAAGGGTGTTTGAGGGTTTGTCATGGGTATTACCTATATTGAATTTCAGAACAACTCACATCACACATTATATTGGCACCACCACTGCCATGTCTCCGTGAATCCTGTCTGTTTTGTGCAATAATGCCCGCTCCTGGGTATCACGATGAGGACCCACCACTGATGCCACCCATTGTGTTACTGCAGAGTAGGTGCAGGTGTATTTGCAGGGCTCCTCCGCGCAGACGACTGAGAGACATCGGCGGTGTAGCCGGCTGCACCCTGGAAGGATGTGGAGGAGAAGTTGTGGAGGGCAGTGGTGACTTTGACAGCGACAGGTAAGCAAATGGTGCTGGGGCCAGCCAGGAGCAGCTCGGCATGAAAGAGGCTGCAGATGTCCACGACTACATGTCGAGTGAATCTGCGCCTCCGTGTGCACTGCTGCTCAGAGAGGTCCAGGGAGCTGCGCCTCGGTCTGTGGACCCTGTGGCGAGGGTAGTGCCCTCTGCGACGCGTCTCTCTCTGCGGTAGCCCTCCCTCCTGCTGTACAGGTGGATGTGTCACAGCACTCTGTTGTGGAGCTCCACGTGTCAGAGGTGGACGACGTGGATGGCGAGGCTGGTGATGTTGTTCGCCCTCCGAGGGGGTCATGACTGCAGCTACGGCGGCCCCCATCCGCAATATGTACATCTGAGGGGGTCTGCAAGGTAGGCACATGTCTCCGGACCCCGGGGTGAGTGTGCAGGTTGGTGACTTTGACCGTCAGGAGGTGGGTGGTGGAGGCCACACTTTGTCCCAAGTGTCAGAGCGGCCTCCTGCAATGGGTGAGGGTCTCCCCCCCACCTGTCAAATGGACCTTTGCAGCTGCCACAGGCTGACGGCTGCAACACGTCCAGTTCAACTAGGACTGTTTCCCCCAGTGTGTGAAACAGTCCCATGTTTCTCCAAAATCACACACAGTCCCTTAATCAGGTCAGTTAATGACCTGAACAAGCAAAATAAATACACTCAAGTGGCATCCCGCTGGCTTTAATTGCCTGCGGGATTCCCACCAGCGGGGGCTGCGCACGCACCCCCGCACGTCATCGGGGAACCCGGAAGTGGGCGGGATCGTGGCGCGATCCGGTCACGTGCCTGGATATCGGGATTTTCGGGGCCCCCCCGCTGGAAACGCACAGGAAACCAAACGGTAAAATCGAGCCCAATGGGTTAGCTGGTCAAAAGATGGCAGCATGATGCAAGAACTTACTGACATTGTTACAGTCTTGTTAATAAACTATGAACTAATTGTTGTCCCAGGAAAAATTAAGTACATACAATATCGTCTGCTGAAACTTTCATAGTAGGTGTCAGGAGCTTATAAATCAAGTGGAATTTGCAGAGAAGGGTCAGTGCATACAAGGGTTCAGCCCTAACCTGATTTCACAGGTTGTCCAAGAGAAGTAAATGCTTGAAGGTGTAGCTTGTTTAGCCCTGTCCAGGCCAGATCCATTCCCTCCATGGTATCTTGTACAGGTGAAATAGAGAGTGAATAAATTAACTCCTACTCTGAATGTAGGACTAGAACTAGGGGGCATAATCTTAGAATAAGGGGCTGCTCTGTCAAAACTGAGATGAGGAGAAACTTCTTCACTCAGAGGGTAGCAGGTCTGTGGAATTTGCTGCCCCAGGAAGCTGTGGAAGCTCCATCATTAAATAAATTTAAAACAGAAATCGACAGTTTCCTAGAAGTAAAGGGAATTAGGGGTTACGGGGAGCGGGCAGGAAATTGGACATGAATTTAAATTTGAGGTTAGGATCAGATCAGCCATTATCTTATTGAATGGCAGAGCAGGCTCGAGGGGCCGATTGGCCTACTCCTGCTCCTATTTCTTATGTTCTTATGTGCTTATATGTGCGGTTACACTGAAAACAAGACTTAAAGCAACCAGGAAGGACTTGCCCATTTCTCTTTGCAGCCTCTTTCCAAATCTGGGAGGCTTCATGAGGATCCCATTAGGATTCAGTGCCCCAAAACATGTATAAGAACGCCCAGCCTCCTGGATACCTTATTGAATCCCTTTAGTTGGTCAGGATACAGGGGGTACAGAGGCATTTGGTTGCAGAAGTTTGGTCCCAAATAGAAAGTTTCAAAGGGACTTGAAGTGATTTAATGGCAGAAAATGGATTCACCATGTATAGTTTAATTTAAAAAACCAATACATATGGCCCATATTATTTTGAGCTGATCAGAGTCATGAGATGACAACTAAGCTAATCATAGTTTTTACACTGACTTAGCACCATGCTGAAAATGTCAGTCCGGATGTTAAGGTTACTTTGCCTGGTATTAGCGATAGTTTTCTAATTTGGACGCTAGTTTAGCTCAAATAAATCATTTACAGCAATGGACTAAAAACATTAATTTAGCCAATTATTGAGTAGGTTTGAAACCACTTAATTTGAGTATGTTGCAAATTCCAAATTGTTTTGTGGCATAATGTTCTGGAGGTATAAGACTCACTTGGAACAAGCTTAATCTAATGCTTGCAGATTAAAGCCAATGTAATTGAAGTTTAAAAAAAATGTTTCAGAACATGTTATTAGCTACCATGGATGTGGTTACCATAATGATGTATGAGGGAGTGTCTTGCAATGATGCTGCTGAGTTACGCTCACATGGTGCATTGTTCTGAATGCACACATTGGTAATGAATGCAAGTGCAACATTTATGTTGGCCACATCTGACTGGACATTCTAGAAACTATTATGATTACATCTAGGAGGATGAACAAACAGTTTGCTGAAGGCTTCGCATCTGCTCGTGAAATGCGAGTGAAAAATAAGAGTGGCAGGAAAAGACAACACAGAAGGCACAGGTGAGAAAAATAAATTCTTTTTACTTCAAAAGCTAGAAAAATATTACAGGTATATATTAAATATCCACCGGTGTTGTAAAGCCAATATACATATTAGTGTAATTATTTGCAGTATAACCTGAGGCAGTAACTTCGAATGAAGAATGAAAGTTTTAAAATATGTATGAGTATGTATTCAATGTCTGCAATAGAACAATATGTGTAACAATGAAGAACCGAAGAAAAAATAGTAATTATGCCATGTTAGTAATGCGATTTTATACTAAACTGTTTCTCTCATATTGTTCTATTTACATAATTGTAAAGTGTTGGTGCTGAACTTTAGGAAGAACCCTGGATCAGTGGTCACTACAGCCACAGGATAATTGGATGTTGATTCCCTGTAGAAAGGCCTTCGGATGACGTGAGGGAGTGCCACAAAGAAATGTTGTGGAGATGCCGGTAATGGACTGGGGTGGACAAATGTAAGGAGTCGTACAACACCAGGTTATAGTCCAACAGCTTTATTTGAAATCACAAGCTTTCGGAGCTTTGCTCCTTCGTCACCTGACGAAGCAAAGCTCCGAAAGCTTGTGATTTCAAATAAAGCTGTTGGACTATAACCTGGTGTTGTGCGACACCTTACAAAGAAATGTGCCAGAGCAGCATGGAAGAGGGTTGTTGGTTTTGCAGCAGTGTGAGGAGCACATTAAATAGACTGTCACTTTATTTGGCCAACTTTGTTCAACCTAATTACACAATATTAGTAGTGATGTGGAGGTGCCGGTGATGGACTGGGGTGGACAAATGTAAGGAATCTTACAACACCAGGTTATAGTCCAACAGTTTTATTTGAAAATCACAAGCTTTCGGAGCTTACCTCCTTCGTCAGGTGAGTGACTCACTCACCTGACGAAGGAGGTAAGCTCCGAAAGCTTGTGATTTTCAAATAAAACTGTTGGACTATAACCTGGTGTTGTAAGATTCCTTACAATATTAGTAGACTGAGCACTGGCACAGATATTGCTGAAGACCTGATGAAGCAGTTGCATGCCCTTCTCTAGAACGCTCTGGGTTAGTTTGGAGGTGTCAAAGGACCATCACCTCTCATTTGGCTGATTTGTCCTCTGGCTTGTTGTTGCAGACCCTTAAACTTGTTTAATGTTATCCAGAGAAGGCCCTCCGGAAGATCCAGCAACAGAAGAAGAGTCTTTCCATCAGTTAGAGCACAGTTTTTGAAAGGTCTTTTTTTGTGACTTTTGGTTCCCCCTCAACTGAAACCTCATCGTTGTCTTCTTCCTTGGTGGTGATAGCCTCAGGGAGGAACAAGGAACTCATCATTGGAAAAATGTGGGACCTTGTTTCATTAATGATTTTCAACTAAATCATGCACTAGAAATGTATAGCCATTAGAAACACCAAAAATGCAGAGGATAATTTATGCAACCTACTTTCAGATGAAGAATACAGACACAGTGCTTGAATCATTAAGGTTAATGACTTTATAAATGGATACTGGTTAGTTCATTATGGTAAATATCATGGGCAGTGTTTTCAAATTACTTGTACTGTACTGGAAGATTGCTCACAAAAACAATGAACTTCATACTTATTAGACAGTACAGGCTTTGAGGACATACTATCTCCCTTGTGGAGTTGATGATAATATTTAGTACTCATTTGTTGAAAACAATTATAATTTTTAAATGGCACTTTATGGTTTCTTTGTTGTGTGTGGCACATTTTCCTATTTACCAACCATCTTAATCTTGTAAAATAGGTAGAATTTTCAATACTTTGTTCACACTATGACATATCATGCCTATTTTCACCCTTATGTGGTTGATTGTGGTGGTTTAGTTCCAAAGAAAACATATTTATATCTCATGAATTGTTTTAAAAAAGAAACTGTCCAGTTTCTGTAAAACATGGTTATCTCTGGCACCCTTGTCCTGGTCTCCATTTTGCATCATTTATTGCTGTCAATGCATAATGTCACATTTATTAGCATAAGTCAAGTACCTCATTCTCATCTAATTAAGTATATTAATTTATGACAGAGATAAATTAAGATGCTGTACACCAGAATGCGCAGCATTCCTGCCTGGGTGTGAAGTAAATGCAATTACTGTCACATGACCATCTAAGGCACCTTAATACCAGTCTGAGTCATGCCTCTTCATTCTTTGAGTTTCTTATTAACACATGCTTAACCTCTCTCTACATTTCCTATGGAATCCAAAGCCAACCTGATTGGATCCAGAGTTTATTTCTAGTCTTCATTTGCAAAGTGATGCAAAGAATTCATTTCATATTCCTGATGACCACAAAGTATTCTATCTAATTTATCGCTTGAAGCCCTGTCAGGCTTTTAAACATTTCTTACACAGTTAAAACATTTCCTTAGATCCCCTTGTCTGATCTGCTGTCTGAAATCTATGTTGACATTGTCTTCTCACCTCTTCTAATATTTGTTTACCAATACACCAATTTATCTTCTCAGTCTTCAGTACTTTTTGTCTTCTTGCCTCTTTTAAAACATTCTGCTTAACTTTTAGGCTATTTTTGTTCTCCCTATTTAGTCATTTTGGTTTTGGTCTTGTTACATTTCTTCTTTATCTTATAGGGACATACAGTACTTTTTCACATACTTTAATGTAATCTTGGGAAACAAATCTGTTTTTTAACAATTGTTTTATTTTCTAGTACTGTTTTCCATTTAATCCTCCCTAGAATTCCTCTCATAGCTCCAAAGTTTGTCCATCTACAGTCTTGTAAATTGGAAATGCTACTTTTTGCTTCATCTTGCAAGTCTAACTTTATAATAACGAGTAGAAATCATGCAGCTGCCTGTTACAAGTTACTAATTAGTTTTGTTGGACTGTTAATGCTAAATCTAATGTCGCGCCTACCCTTGTACTATGCTTCACATGTTAAGAGGTAGTCACTGATTACTTCCATAAATTAATTTGTGCCATCGCTTCTTTTTCAGCTGTCTCTGGTCTGTCCATTTTATCAGGAGGCTATTGAAAACTCCTTTGTTATATTATGATTCTCTTGGTCTCTCTTGTCTAAACAACTATCTTCCTCTTAATTACCATCAGCAACAAATATTACTTTGTTACCTTTATTATTAACGTTTATCCTTATTGCTCTTCTCAACTCCATTTTTCCTATTATATCCACCTTTTGATAGCAATCGATAATCACTCCTCCACCTACCTTAATAAGTCTTTCTGTGTGAAATATTCTGTAACTTCTTTTGTCCCTCTTCAAATTACATTCATCATAGAAATTAAGCACTTATCCCATCATCTTAGGCCAGTCTTGACTGACACATTTTTAAAAGATTCATATAAGGTAAAATCTCAAAAATGTTTTAATTCTTTAAAAATGATCAAATTCCAACAAAGAACTGAATTCGGAACTAAGTAGAGGAAGTTTGATTGAATGAGGTCCATTTCCTCATGTAATCTGTTTATACTCCAATTCCCTGGTGCAGTAGATGGCATCAGCTATGCACAAGCAAGTATTATGTTGTTAAAATAGCTTTAATAAGTGATGGATATCGGTTGAAAACAATAAAAAAAGACCAACTCAACAGCAAGTTAAGTATAATTCATGGAATGTTTGTCATAACGGGGATTTTGGTTTACATAATGCTTATTTTTCAGTATATTGGCTAGCTATAATGCTATAGTTTCTAATTCAGTAAATACATGCAGACATTGTCCTGATAAATCTACTTAAAAGTCAGAGCACCTGGAAAACATATATGAAAAATTACATAGAATTACATAGAATTTACAGCACAGACACAAATCATTTGGCCCAATTGGTCTATGTGGGTGCTATACCTCACATGAGCTATCTCCCACTCTAATTATCTCTTCCCACCTTGCTCCCATATTACTCTATTCCCTTCTCCCTCAAACATGCATCAAGCCTCCCCTTAATTGCATCAATGCTATCTGCTTCAACAACTGTACATGGTAGTGACTTCCATATTCTCACCACCCTCTGTGTAAAGAGATTCCTCCTAAATTCTTTCTAACTTCTGATACTCTCTTAGCAGGACTGCCTCCTTTCCTATGTCATTGTTTCCAATATGAATCATGACAACTAGTTCTTCCCTCTCCCCTTCCAAGTTCCTTTCCAAACATTTCAAAAACCCCTTATCCTGGCACCAGGTAGGCAACACACCTTCCTGGACTCTTGATTGTGACTGCAGAGGGTACCCTCTATCCCCCTCATAATTGAATCCACTAAGACTATATCCTTTCTATGCTGCTCTCCCCCTTGAATTGCCTCCTGCTGCATGGTGCCTTGATTAGTACTCTGGCCATCCTCCCTGCAGCCTTCCTCCTTATCTCCACAGGTAGTGAATACATCCTACCTGTTGGACAGGACCAGTTTCTGAGATACTTCCTTCTCTGCCTCCATTAGGTTCCCCCTACCTTGCTGACTGTCAGTCATGTTCTTCTCTTCCTATACTTGTATCTCTCTATGTAGTGTGACAGTGTTCTGCAGTAAACTATCCAGCTCCCCCTCCCTTATGTGTCGGAGTGCCTCTATCTCACGCTCCAGCTCAATGACTCTGAGCCGGAGTAACTTAACTCATAGACATTTCCCACAGGTGTGAGCAACCGGGACAATCTCACTGTCCACAAATTCCCACATTCTGCAATCCCGATACACTGCCTATGCTGCTATTATCTACTTTATATATTTACTGTACTGCCGTTACTTATTTATCTATTTCTGGTGCTACCTGATTCATCTTTAATACTAAATTATTATTAACAGATGGTGATGTCAGGTTTTGTTTATTTACTCACTTATAGCTGATAGGTTTTTGCTCTTTCCTTTTATTTATTAATTCCCTTTTTAAGTTAAATAGCCCCTCAATCTACCATATAGTTAAATATTAAAGTATGAATAAATAATTGAATACTTAGGTTTTATCCTTCGGGAATATTCTACGTTATGACGCAACTTTTTAAAATTCTTCCCTCTGTTTGTTTCAGTGCTGCCACTGCTTTGATTCTCTGCACTGTTTTAAATCAACTCTGGGCCTTTTTTTTGGTGGGTTGAAGGGGGATTTTTTAAATTTCAAAATATACTTTATTTCATAGAATTTAAAGATACACACAGTTCAAAGTAAATATCATAATTCCAAACAAGTACATTTCAAACCAAGAACACTACAGATTGTACACAAAGCGGTCTCATTATTACAATTCAAACACGGTATTTCTTATGACTCATGGTATACAATACAAGGTGGGGTGGCCTTACACGGTGGCCTTTCCCCGTAGAGCCTTTGCATAGGTCACACCTCGCCTCAGTCAATCCCGCAGCTCATACTCCTGGATCTCGGAGTATGCCAGTTGGCAACACTCGATCATGGACAGCACCTTCAGCTGGAAGACCAGCAGGTTTCGGGCGGACCAAAGGGCCTCCTTCACCGAGTTGATGGTCTTCCAGCCGCAGGTGATATCTGTTTCGGTGTGCGTCCCAGGGAACAGCCCGTAGAGCACAGGGTCCTGTTTTACCAATGCATTTCTCTCCACACCCTCTGCGCAAAGGGACAGCCCATCAGGAGGTGGAACACGGTCCTCTCCCCGACACAGCCTCGAGGGCAGTTCGTGGTGGCGCTGAGGTTCTGTGCGTGTTGGAAGGACCGCACTGGGACAGCCTTTCTCACCACCATCCAGGCTACATCCTGGTGCCTGACGGTCAGTTCTGGTGACGAGACGTTCTGCCAAGTGGCATCAACTGTCTAGTTGGGGAAGAAACCAATTGAGTCCATCCTCTCCATTCCTTGCAAGACACTTAGAACGTTTTGTGTCGATCACTGTCTGATGGCCTCGTGGTCAAAGGGATTCCTCCTCAGGAACTTCTCCAACTGGGACAGGTGGGGGAGGACAGTCCAGCTTGATGGGACGTCCTGTGCCTGCTCAGCGTGGCCAGACCCAGCCTTCTCAGTGTGTTGGACGGGTAGAAACCCAGCGCGTAGTGACACTTGGTGTTTGCGTACTGGGCCTCTACACATATCCTGAGGCAGCCATGGAAGATGGGAAAAATAATCTAATTAATGGATTGTTGAGGCTTTACAATGAAAAAGAAGGCAGCTGACTCACCAGCGAACACTTCTAGCTCGTGGTGACACCATATGCAAATTCATGGCCTATAATTCGCCAAGTCTTGGCGTACGGGAGCGAGCAAATTTGAATGTTTGGGAAAAATCCCATCATTCATCCACTCTGAAATGCGGTAATCTAATTAAAAGTGAAGCAATTTCCTGGAGACAATGCAATCGAGCAGTCAGAAATATTGTTAAAGGCAATGAAGAGTACCATAGCACAGAGGTAATTGCCATTTCTGCTTAAGAGTTTAAAATCAACATAATATTTAAATATACAGCATTGCTCAAAGAGAGCTAATTAAATAATTTAGTGGTATCTTTTAAATCATAATATGACAATTAATGAATATTACAAATAATTGTACTAACTACCAAACAAATGACCCCTAGATTAATAATACATACTTATCCTACAACAGACAAGCCTGAGCTCCTGGGGAGCAGCCAATGCTCATTAGGAATAATTTAAACATAGATTTATAAATAACATGAGGTAGAGCAGGTATATATTCAAACCATTTTTCTCACAATTTAAACTCACAATCACAACATAAGGTTCAAAATCCATCGACTTTACAATCAATGTTTTCACCATGAATTCTGAAAATTATGACTTTTTCATGCTTGTTTATTAATTTGTGTTATTTTATTATGTGAATGGTCCAATCAATTATATCAGGGATTTTAAGACATTTCAAATGCAAAAATGCAAACATTAATCAGAATGTGAGATAATGATTGCCCAATAGAAAATTTAATATTTAAAGGAAAATAGTAAAATAAGACATTTTAGCTTATTGCATCTTATACAACTAGCACTGAAGAAATACTGGAAACCTTAAATGAGAAAAAAAGTGCTGGAAATGCACAGTAGATCAATTAGCATTTGAAAGAGACAGACAAGTGAACATTTTTTTTATTGAAATTGAAGTCTCAGTAGCTTTTGAGACAACAGCTTCTCACATGTAAAAGAATCTGTTTAGAAATATTAGTGAGAGAATAAAAAGGAAGCAGGGTCTCTTGTTTCTGTTGGGCTTATGGACTTCAGTTACAGTCACTGGTTCTGCCAAGGTGTTTACCCAGCTACTATACTAGAACATATTGCCTGTTAATTCCAAAGAAGCCTAATTAAGAAATCAATGCTTTCACAGGGTTAATCCATCAATTCCTTTTTAAAAGACTGCTAGGAAACAGAACCATGAGGAAATAAATAAATGCCGCACATAAGCCATGTACTGTAAACCTAAATAATAACCTTATAAGGGTTAACATCACTTAAATAGATAAAACTCATTGATTTGGTTTGATTAAAAATTAGAATTCTCACTCTATGATACTAATTAGAATGTAAACTGCAGCCAAAACCTTCAGTTCACAGAAAGGTGCTAAAAAAACCAAACTTCTTATTCACACCAACCCTTATTCTCACACGTCAAAAATAAAAACCTAATTAAACACACTAATTAGCTCCGTGGTGTCAGACTGATAGGCAATTAGAACAGTGGATCGCCAGTACTCAAAACCCTTAGCACCAAAAGGTCAGAGGCATTGCAGGCACCTCAAGATCATGCCCTTTGAGAACTATGATTTCAGCAAACTAAAGTGTGAAGAACACCTGGCATCAACACTAAAGCAAAATCAGTTCTCAGAATCTAAAATATTAGTAGTCATAAATCAGTACTCACTGGCCTACAGCTATCAATTACATTTTCTCACTGATAAATCCCTATACTCTAATGAGCTGGGTTTCATACCTGACCCTACTGGGAACCTGGGGCATACCAGTGTTCATGGGAGGCAGCACGGATAAGGATCAAAAGAAAAAGAGTATCACTAAAATAAACATGCAGAAGCTTTGTAAAAGTTGGGGAATTGGTCTTAGTTTAACCCCTGGTGAAGTCAAGTGTATTTTATTGCCTCAAGTCTACATATCCATAAATGCTTCTCAAAGAGGCGGGATCCTTTGTTCCAGCATCCTGCAATACTTTTTTTTTCTCAATGGTTTGAAATCACCTTTGTGTTATATTAGTAACTAGTCTGTTAATGCGTTCAGATGAAACTCTTTTGTCCTCCATTCTAACAAAGCTATTGACCAGTCAAAAAATATGTTAGCACTTTTGTTAAAATAGCTGACAGAGGAACTACCTCTGTGCATTGATTATTAATATTGCACAATAAAAGTTCAATCCACAGGTGTTTAAACAATGGATTGATCTACGGCGCGATCAGTTATACAACTATGCCGCTGGGTCACCATTTGCATCTGCAACTAACGTTTTATATTCAATTTTGAATAAACATTTTTTAAAATCGCATCATAAAAATTGTGGTCCATGACGAATGGATTTACTCCTGCAGAAAACGTGATGGACTTTGAGCATAGTTGTCAGGGCAGGGTGTTCCTGGCTGGCCCGAGAACATAGCCTTAACAAAAACTCTCTGTGACAATGGTAATTAAATTGAAAGGGAGAATTTTGTAGGGAAACCAGTAATAGCTAAATAATTGGTGCAAAGTGAACTATGGTATCTCACTATTTGCAGCTATAATTGTCAGAACTAAACAGAAAATGTAAAAAAAAATCCCAAGGTTTTGCTCATGAATTGCACTCAGTCCGATTAATGTAATTGGTTGGTAATAAAGTCTAGCTATATATTGCTGTGTGAAGTTGCAAAGGCAGCTTACCATATATTCAGCAGCTTATCGAAACTTCACATTGTAGTACAGAACTACAGAGAAAGCTGGTGAGGATTTATAGATTAGAATGATTGTACCCACTCTGTTAAGTCTTTGAAGTGAAACGTCACAAAGGAACCAAACCTCCGTTCTCACATCTCAAAGTAACAGAGAGCCACCAAAACATGCCACGCGAGATCACTCAGCACTGCAGAGATGAGGATTAAAACACTGATCCTCATCACATTGCCGTTTTAGGAAATGTATGCTATTCTGTACGGGCGTATAGACTGAGGGAAGAATTCCTTTGCTTGCCATGTGTAGCGGCATCATGAAGGCGTTCCTGAAAACTCCCTGTGGCTGATTTTCTGGTAAAATTATAAATATGTTAAAAAAAAACACTTTTTGCTATAAATACCCACCAGAGGAAAATCTTCAAACATATGTCACTGGACATAGCGAGCAGAGGAATTCTTCCCATCCTGTGACTATTATCTCTGTTCTAGGATCTTCATAGAATTAATAAATGCAAAGAATGGCATTTTATAGTAAATCAGTTAAGGAATGATAATCCCTTTCACCAATAGATTTTGTTGTTTAGATTTAAACAAGTTGAGCCATGGCGGAAGTTAGGCGAAAATAGATGCATCCTGTACATGGACCGAAGGACGGGGAAAGCTAAATGGGCTGAGTGACCTTTCGTCGTTCTTTTTTTCCTTATATTTTATGTTCTCATGTTCACTCTGAATGGCATATACCTTTGTTTTACATTAGAATGCAAATTTATTTTGTGTTCCCCTTAATCATATTTTGCACCTGAATGCCATTAAGTTAGTCAGGTGGCACGCTGGTACAGCTACTTGCTGCACTCAAACAGTGCCACGCAATGGCGACTGGTGACCTTTTTTGAAAGGTGAGGCATATGTTATTTATGCCTACCCAAGCCAGCTTGTTATCATGGCATGGCATCAGGCCCTTTGCGCATGCGCCTATACCCTGTGCCATATGTACCCAGGACACACGCTGTTAATCTGCCTGCCATTTTTGGGCAGTTTTCATGATGAAATGGCAAAAAACCCCACAAAAGAACTGACTTCCAACACTCTGCCCACTTCTGAAGTTGCCCCATTTTCCAACATCATTTCTGTCAGTCAAGGGAAAATATCCGCCCATGTTTTCGGGTGGCTCTACTCAGTGTCAGCTTGGTTCATTTTGCAGCACTCTCACCTCTGAGTCAGATGGTTATGCGTTCCAATTCCACCATGTTCTTGAGTTAACACTCCAAGTGCAGTACTGAGGGAGGCATTTTCAGAGGTGCTATCTTTCAATGAGATGTTAAAGCGAAGCTCCAATGGCCTGCTCAGGTGGATGTAAAAGAGCCCACAGCACTACTTGAAGAAGAACAGTGAATCCTACTGGAGTCCTGGCCAACATTCCTTCCTCAACAGCACCAAAAACAGACAACTGGTCATTCATTTGCTATTTGTAGGACCTTTTATCCATATTGGCTGCTGCATTTGCCTACATAACAAGAGTATTTAGAACAGTAACTACTGGTTATAAAGCATTTTGTAGTATCCTGAGAACATAATAAGATGCTATATAAATGCAAGTTCTTTCTGTTCTATGATAATGAGGCAGTAATGATGTGGTGACATCATACGCCTCATTTTCAATCATTTCCACTCATTAGTGCTCAATCATGGGTCTGCCCAAATCAAAACAGGTGCTTTAGGCTGCTCGGTGCTGATGAAAGCACAAATGTGAGTTTAAAAAAGCCCAGCAGACATACTTTCAAGCTTGCCCGAATCCTTATTTCTCGATTAATTATGGGATTTTTTTGTTGTTTTTACCAACTACTTTGCCATCTGCCCTCTACCATTTGGTGCGGGGCTATCGTTCCCATCTCTAGTTCAGGGAAGGCACCGTGGGGTTTCCATTGGAAATTCCCTTTTTGGACAAAGAGGAGGATCAACAGAGGGATGTCAGTCTGGTCAGGCAGTATCAGGGGCACATTGCACCCACTTGTACCCCACACTAGGATATGTTGGCAGATGTGCTCCGTTTGTCCGAGGAGCAGCACCTGCATATGCTTTACTTTACAAAGGGAGCTGCCACTGAGTTCTGCCACAAAGCTGCAACCCAACCTCCACCATAGGCACCAGAGGTTATAAAGGCCATACCACTCCACACTTTTACGTTATGGGACCATTCCAGCCTGAGACATCATTAACAAAGTCACTCTGGCGTGTGCATTTTTTTCAGCAAGGCATGAATGTGTTGTTTGCTTGAGCAAGCAATTCCACCCACTTCCCTGTGGACAACCAACGGCAGCATTACAGTGCATTCCAATTTTACCGATTGGCAGAATACCCGCAAGGTAAAGGAGCCATATGGCCATATGTGCTACTTGAATAAGTCACCACATACAACAATGTGCAGCTCATTTGTAAACTGCCCCGTGACATCATGTAAGTAAATACTTGCATCTCCGGGAGCTGCTAAAAATGCCTTTGTTTTAAGACAGTCCACTGTGCCAGCACTTTCTGACCCAGAAAGGCAAGGATCTGGGTGGCTTCTGTGAGTTCAAGGCTATCCTCATAACTCCTGTGCTTTAGGCGCCTGGATCGATCTGGAGTTGCCTTTAATATAGTTCTGCTAGGGTTTTATGGATCATGTCTGCTGCCTTACAAAGAGGCCACATCGTGGAGGCCCTGGACAGGAAAGGCACCCAAGGGCACCTGGTGGATCAGCTCGAGAAGCAGCAGCAGGATGAAGAGGTTTCAGATGACACATCATTACCAGTTCAAGACATAGTCATGCTACTTTTATATTGGAGGCCTTCTTTTGACTTCCATATTTGGCCACTGCACCAACTGTCATCTACACCTTCCCCCATCCCTCCACATAAATGTCATCATCTACGATCCCTTCTCTGTGCTCAACCATTCACTAAACCCCCATCCAAACTACCGAATACAAGTTCCAGACCTTTTCAAAAACAAAGTCTGCACGCACAACAACTTTAATGCCACCATAATTTTATTGTCGGTTCATGCAGTGTGTGTACTTGTCTCCTGTGTCTTACCATCATGTCCCAACTTTGTGCCAGAAGTGTGTGAGGTGGCTGGCTGCTGTGTGTCAAGAGGAGACTCTTGGGACTGAGTTGGCCCTGATCTCAGAGCAGATAAATCTGGAGATGGATCGATTGCTAGCTGCACCTCTTTTTTGGCTGCATGAGCAACCTGACGTTGCCTCCTTTCTGACAGGTGTGCAGGCATTGGATGGGGCTATTGGGAGGGCATGCATGTGCTTCTGCCATGCCACTAGTACTGAATATTGACTCTGCATGGCCACTTATCTGTGGGGAAGCAGATCTAATGGTCCCGATGAGGTCAGTGAAGCCCTGTGTGATAGTTGTCTGCAATCTAT
Organism: Heptranchias perlo; assembly: GCF_035084215.1. NCBI lineage: Eukaryota > Metazoa > Chordata > Chondrichthyes > Hexanchiformes > Hexanchidae > Heptranchias > Heptranchias perlo. The sequence goes on along the minus strand of NC_090345.1, from coordinate 15,736,689 downwards.
CTTTTCTGGTTTGGGTAGACTTGGTAATAGTTGTCTGCAGTCTATCACCAAGTCTACCCAAACCAGAAAAGATAGAAAGTGGAATTTCAATCTGGCACCCAAGCCTCTATGGCAGCAGCCTGAGCATTCATGCAGGAAACAAAGACTGCCTTTACGGCATTGGTCATGGTGACCTCTGTTCTTAGATCTGTAACAAGCTCATTGATGGACTGTGGTGCTTTTAGATGGCTTTCCAATTTGCTGCACGTGCTGTTGGTAGACTCCTCCACCCGAGCTACCATCTGCAACACACTGATACAGCCCCAGTGCCTGCACCAATACTTAATGCCCTCACAGCGTCAGAATCTGTAAGCTGCAGATCCTCAGGTTATTCAGCTGAGAGATGATACCTGCCACCTGTGACTGATCTCTCCTTGCTGTTATGGGTTGCATTGTCCTGGAAAAATAAAGGCAAAAAGGACAACTACTTTCAGTAACCATGGTAAAGGTGCCTGCATGCAGTCCACAATGGGTACATGTGACAATTACATACCACGCAAGGCTGTTTGAGGGGTCAAAGTATGTAACACTTCCAGGTGGAGGCTGGGTGTGTAAAGGGTACCGTGTAGGCATTGATGATAATCCTAGGAGGTAGCACGGTTCCCTCTATACCCCTAGCCACTTTAACACAGTAGTGGAGGGAAGCCATTGTAAGTGGCAAAAATGCTTAGTGCAGTGCATTTTCACAAGTTGTGCATGACTTCTCCTATCTTACTTGACCTGGTAAGGTCATTAATCTTCTTGTTGCACTAGGTGGCAGTCTGTTTTGTGGTTGTACTAGTACTTACTGCCCTGGTCACTTATTTCCACTGGTTGTGAGCAACTCTTCTTGGGTCCTCTGTCTGTCAGTGTCAGACACTGCCTTTGTTCTGTCCCCAACCTTCTGCAGGTGCACTCTGGCATCTGGATCTATGAAATGGAAGTCAGCACTGTGAAGCAGGCCTGCCTGACATTTTCTACCAATAAACTTCATGGTTGGCAGGCCTGGGCCTTTAAGCCTGCAACAGCAAGTTATTTCCCGCCCCTCTCAATCCTTTTAATGCACCAGTTTGATACTGGACTATGCATATTGTAATCCAGCCCATTACTTCTTAGATGCCTCAATGTGCACTGTTTAACTCTGACCTTTGTGCGTATGTGCAGGCCAGCTACCCGTTGTGAGCTGCAGTGTAAAGGGGAGGGTGCAGGATAGAGTTATTCTGGCTGCTACCTGGAATTAATTATTCTAGGAACAGCTCCAGGTACTAATTTAAATAGGGCTTTGAACAGCTATTTCAAGGACATAGTAGCAGCTATAAATATCAGTATCAGCATCTGTGCTTGGAGGTACAAATCCTTTGTAGATTTTCATTGAGTTTCTGAGCCAACTCACAGCCACCCATTACTTCACCTTTGACTTTTATCACCCGATCAGAAACTTCTAAATCTCATTTTTACCAACCATTAATTACAAGTCAACTACCTGTCAATTAAATATTCCTACCTATTAGTGATGATAGATAACTGTTGTGCCTTAAGGCTAGGAGAGTGAAAAGGACAGCAGTAACACCTGATGTTCTTTCACCATTTACTGGGGTCAGAACTACTTTGTAACTGATTGTAGATCTTCCAAATTGCTATAATCATCTATGTTCTTAGGTGGGAGGCCTTGGTCTGTCAGGGGTGAGTTAAATGTTACCCGAGGGTAGACTTCAGATCAGCACAAGACTGGCTTAAACATATTGATAGCTGTTAAGGACAATCCAGAATATGAAAGATCACTGACACCTGTATGCCCTCTCTTGAAAGCACAGGTCATTTTCACACATTAGGAACAAAAATGAATCTGGAAGTACATTTCCTCTTCCAGACAGAGAAATAGAGATGTGTACTTTGTAGTGCCACTCTGTCACCTTAAAACTGTACCACATTAGGGTGTATTCACACTACAAGTTCAATGACAGTGCAAAGAGGCTACACCTTCACGCTGACCCTAAATTTGTGTACAGTAAACTGGGTGTTAATTTGCAAATTGGCTACTCCCTCCCTACCGGTATCAAACTGCTGCTTTAAAAGGATTGAGAGGGGGAGGGAAATAGCTTGCTGTTGCAGGCTTAAAGCCCCCAACCTGCCAACCAGGAACCTTACTCTACTCTGACAGGTTAATTCTGTATTTACACTATGGGGAAAAGATTCCGAGACCCAGCATCACCACTTGGAGCAGGACAAACCCATGCTGACTTTCTGTTTATCAGCTCATACTTCTTCAAATGTTCAGTCACTCCTAAAGTGATAGTTGAAAAGTTTTTGAAAAAGATTTTGAGTGATTTGATATGTATGGTTTCTGATTTTGTTCTGGTAGATTTTTGCCACTTATTATAGTTACTAAGTTTGATCTATTACCCTTTTATTAACATGAAATGTAAGCCAATAGATTGCAAGAAAATGACATTTAGTTCACCTATGCTAAATGTGATACCCGATGTGTGATGCCTGAAGTGTGACACCAGAGTAGGACACAGGAAACGTGAGGCTGCATTTCATCATGAATCCAAGTAAAGAACTGCACAGTCAGCTTATAAGAAAAGTGGTTATAATAGCTTTTATTTATAAGAATAAGTGTCAGTTTGGCTCAGTTGGTAGCACTCTTACCTCTCTGAAGATTGTGGGTTCAAGCCTCACTCAAGGACTCAGAAACATAATGTGGCTTCCATCTGTCTGTTTAGGTGGATGTAACAGATCCCATTGCACCATTTGAAAAAGAAGAAGGAGTTCTTCTGGTATCCTCACCAACATCACCAAAATAAACAAACTAACTGATCAGTCTTCTCATTTGTGGAATCATGCTATGCATGAATTGGTTGCCGTGTTTGCCTTCTTAACAACAGTGACTACCCATCAAAAGTAAGTCATTGGATGTGAATTCGTTTGGATGTAATAAGGACATAATAAGGTGCTATATAAATGCAAGTTCTTTCTCAAGACATATAATTTTACTGTTAATGGAATGGGCTATATTTTTCCTTTGTGTAAAGTTCAAGAAAAAAATATAAATTGTCATTATAAATTTCTCAAGTTTAGTAAAAGATTTTTCTTTAAGTTAACTGTGGAATCCATAATATTTCTAACACTAATGAAATATACAATGGGGGTAATTTTGACTTTGTGCGTTAGTGTAAAATGGGTGATAGTGGATCGGCAGCCCGTTTTACATCTCTCCCCATTTTTATTTCCTTTGATTTTCTGAGGTACCAAAGATGGTGACTGCCTGGTCATAGAAAAGGTCAAGACTTTGAGGAGAGGAGGGAAGGAAATTGTTCGGCGGGTAGTTCTGCTGTGCATGTGATGGTATTTACAAAAGCGCTGATCTGAATCCAGTGGAATATGAGTAAGCCATTCAGCCTCTCAAGCCCCGCTGTACCATTTTGTTAGTCATGGCAGCTCTGTCTTTTTTGCTGATTTACAGATTAAAAGAATTCTGGACTCTACCATCATCACAAACCTCTCAGTTCTCAATGAGAGACTTGAGTTAAGATTCCATTGTAGCACAGGCTTTATGCGTCCTATAATCAGATCAAGAACTGTATAATTCCTGTTGGTGGGGAGAAAGGCGTAACAGAATTCTGTGTCTCTGGTAATTATAATTAGATTTCTGTGAGATTACTTGCACCATTTTGCTGCTGATGCTATTGGTACTGCCAGGTCCAGTTGCCTCTGCCTCCAGTGATAACAAAACTATGCTTCTCTGTGTTGTGTTAATCGAAGACTACAAATATAAATAGCTTTATTAGTTGTAAATATTCACTTTTTTTTGGCCAGGATTTTCTTTTAACATATTCTGTAATATAGACAAATGACTCCAACTGAAAATTAATACAGTGTCAATGCCTAGTTTATAGGTTTAGAAAGAGAGAAAGTAGGAAAGAAAGAACTTGTATTTATTACAGCACCATTCATGACCTCAGGACATCCCAAAGCACTTCACAGTCAATAAAGTACTTTTGAAGTGTAGTCACTGTTGTAACATAGGGAAACATGGCAGCCAATTTGCACTTAGCAAGATCCCACAAAGAGCAATGAAATAAATGACTAGGAAATCTGTTTTAGTGATGTTGGTTGAGGGATAAATAATTGCCAGAACTGCTCTTCTTCAAATAGCACCAAGGGATCTTTTACGTCCAACTGAGAGGGCAGATAAGGCCTTGGTTTAATATCTCATCTGAAAGACAGCACCTCCGACAGTGCAATACTCCTTCAGTACTGCAGTGAAGTGTAATCTTAGATCATGTACTCAAGTCTCCGAGTGAGGCTTGAACCCACAATCTTTTGACTAAGGCAAGACTGCTATCACTGAGCCAAGGCTAACACCAAAGAACAATCCAAAATCATCTTTATCTGTCAACTCAAACTATGAATTGGATGGAAATCATTCAAATCGAATTTTATTCAAGGAATTCCTACTTCCTCCTAAAAGCTGCACAATAACTAGAAATAGGTTTGATAAAGTCTAAACAAGGATAGGCTCCAATTCCCCACCAGGCTGCCTGTATGCAATAAGCGGATGAGTGTGACTGAAAATGGCATTTTCCTTATTTGCATTTATTTAATATTACTGCTAAATAAAAGAAAACAAAAGAGTAAGTAAATCATTGTCATTTAGGCCCCTTGAAAAGCTGGCCTCTCAACTCACAGTCTTGGGTGCAAAACGGATTGTTGATTGAAACCATAATCAATCTCATGCTGAGCCCACTGGTTGAGAACAGGCCAGTTCTTCATGGGGGTAGGGGGAACTATATCACAATACTCTGCATGCACTGTTAAACAAGGCCAGTATCAATCTTAAGAGGTTTGCTTAGAACTTCTTTATTTGGTGACCTTTGTCACATACAGAGCATTTTTCCAAACCTTCAAAATCCCATATTTGAAACATTCCTTTTTTCAGGCTTCAAAAAGCAACAGGAAGTGGCAGAGTTAATAAATCAAATCCATTGAGTGCTTCATAAAGTTTCTAACATGATTTACCCACAATCCCTATCTCCAGCCTTCTCACGCACTGTATAATTTAAAGTCATAAGCTTATTCAATACTCTAAAATGCCAGATAAACTTTTCTCATTTGCTCTTAATTTGGTCATGCAGGATAATTCCAACATCTGAAGGTTGTTTAAACTGCTTTTAAAATGCATTCCTTAAACCCCCACCCCTACCACCTCTGCTCCTTGTCAGCTTCTATAATTATTTCCAATCCAAAGCAGCTCTTAATGCGCTTATTAATCCAGCCTTCTCCTCAGTGTGAAGCATATTCAGCTCTATTAATTTTTAAAAATCCTTTTGACTGGGTCTGCAGATGCTCTGCTATTACTGGAAAGCTATTAGAAGTTAACACCTCTCTCCCCAGAGACTGGCATCTTCTCCTGCCTCAAAATGCCACCCTCTCTCCATCACCAGCTGCTAAGCCAGGGTATTAATACAATGATGTGATCCTTTCAAACGCCTAAAATAACTGTTGGTTAATCACTCTGGCTCAACTTCAGAGCTAGAGAATTCTGGGACAGCACAGACTGATTTTCATTTGTGGCTTGGTATTGCAAGAATTTTTAAATTTCCTGTTACTAGGTCTAAATTTTTCTATCATCAAGGAATTATATAAATCTGCCGTGTATATTTTGTAAATAATATTTTAGAATAATGATGTAAACTAGCTTTGAACTTAGTTCTGCACTGAAAGACATGACTTAGTTCAATGCAGTCATTAAATTTTATTGTTCTAATCTGAATATCTATTTACATTATTGAAGCTCATTTGTCATCTACCTGGATGCTCTTGAATACTCTGGAGTAAATCACAGGGAGCCTGTGTCCTCCATCATTCATTCTATTTATACCACATGACAAAATGTTAAGATTAAAATCTGATCTATTATTTACCTTTCATTCACTCACTATTTACCTGTTAAGACTTTTTTTTCCTTTTGCAGACTCTCTCAGAATATGTGCATAATGTACATTTCCCAACAGGCAGGATCTCCCTCAGGTATTATTCACTATTACGAACCCCTGCTGTCGTGGAAGCACTAAAATGCAATCACAAAACCACATGATGTTTTTACAGAAAGAAAAAACTGAAGCATTTTAATATGACCCAGACACAGCAATAGGTCATCATGGTCTTGATTCTGGCAGTTCTGCCTCCTATTGGTGAATCGGCACTAACTATGCCACACCATGAGACTACAACAAATCAAATTTTATTGAATGAAATGCAGAGTCAAGTAAAACAAAAATCCTGTTGAATCTGTTTATTTTGTCATAGCAGCCTGGCAGAAATAAGGTGTAAACTTTAAAACGAAAGCAAATCTGGCACTGGAACAATGCAAGAAAACAAATACTTACAAAACATTGAAAATAACCTGAACTGTGATTTTACCATTATATATGCACTGGTTCAAAAATAAATTGCTGTATTTTTATTACTGTGTAAATTTACATACTATGAGAGATAATTTTAGGAATTAAAGGCAAATTCAAGAAGGCAGCTCACCACCACCTTCTCAAGGGCAATTAGGGATGGGCAATAAATGCTGGCCTCGCCAGCGACGCCCACATCCCATGAACGAATATGAAAAAATGCTGGAAATACACAGCAGGCGAGGCAGATAGATCCATGTTTCAAGTGTGATCCTTCATGCAAGGTTCTGATGAAAAGTTACACCTGAAACATTGGGCATGATTTTGACCTCGAGCCAGGAAGGGGGCGGGGGGGGGTCAAATTGCGGACAGGAATCCCGGAAGTATGGGTTTCCCAGACGTCCTTACGATTTTGACGTAAGGACATCTTTTAGTTTTTTTTGTCGGTTTCCTGTCCGACTGACCGGCCCGATTGACAGACTGGTCTCAGTCGGACAGGAGAGCAGCCAGGGAGAGGGCGTGTTCAGGTAAGTCTTCGTTTGTATGGATGGGGGGGAGGCATGGACGGGCATGGGGGCATGGGTGGGCATGGGTTGACATGCGGTGTAAGTTGGCATGGGACATGGGTTGGCACGGGGCACAGATTGGCACAGGGATCGGGGGTCAGTCAAGGGGGGTGTCAGGATCTGCGGTCATCGCGGGGGTCTGCAGTCATTCGGGGGGGAGGATCAGGTATCGGGGTCGGGGGTCCACAATCGGGGATCGTGGTGGGGGGGGGTCCGCGATCGTTGTGGGGGGGTCGCTGCATGTAGGCTTGTTGGGCCTGGAGGAAGCACTCCTGCTCCTCTCTGCCAATAAGCTGTGCCAGAAAGACACCTACCTGTTAGTCTCAGGCCTACTCGCCTCCTTTCATGAGGCATAAAAGAGAAGGCCCGGGAATCCTGGCCCCCCTCCGTGGTTGAAATCGGTAACTGTTGGAAAATGGAGGCCCGTAGCCTCCTTGAAAGGTTTTAAAGCCCGACCTGCCTTCTGGGAGGGGGTTGGTGGCCCGCCCCTCATCCCGCCCCGATGGAAATGGGCGGGTTGGGGGTGGTTCTGAAATGGTTGCAATTTTGAATGCCCCCCCGCCCGCCACCCCAACCCACCTGTTTTTAACTGTTAAAATTGTGCCCATTAATTTACCTCGATGTCTCTCAGGAGTTGAGTAGCCAGCTATGCATTTCCAGCCTTTTCCGTTATTTTAGATTTTTGCTTGGTTGTTGTTCCCCCGCCCCTCCCCCCACCACCGCACCCCTGTTTATCTTAATTTAAGGAATACTATGGTTAAGTAAAATGAAATTTGAAAGAGCAATACAACTACAGGCATGCTAGCCCCAGAGAGTATGGCACTGAAGCGGTTAACATTACAGAGCAGACATCACTGAAAAAAAGCGTGCCATGTTTGAGGTTACCTCGTCATGACCTAAAAGTAGACTGGGGTCAGAAGGAGTGCAGCTTGACCTTTTCAGGGACCATTGCTTGCAGTTCTTTGATGTCAGTTCCCTTGTCTCAGTTTTGCCACCATATTCTTTATGTTCTCAAACCTCTTTAGATTAGCAGCTGTCTTAGCAAAGGCAAGGCCTCCACCCCCACCCACACCAGTTTTCATAACCCAGTGGTGCCTTTACCTCTAGTTGGAAGACAATATGTTAGTTGTGAGGGAAGGTTGCGTCGAGAGTGAAAAAAACAGAGAGTATTTGGAGTTTGAAGTGTGTCCCACCTGGTTAACAGTGGTTGCTGTATAATGTCCATAAGTAATAATATCTCATGCATCATTCCATCATTTCTGTATAGTATCTCAAAGCTAGTTTTAAAATTCAATCGACTGTTTACAAACAGCTTTTTCACACCTAATGGGTGGAATTACACGCTCTGTAGTTGCATTGCAGTTTCAGATGCATAAACATGGGCATAAGTCCCCAATGAGTGCCCGTGCATGCAATTTAAATTTTGAGCATGTTCATGGTGTGTTTACATACCCTGTGTATGGTCTGACCTGCTTTTCTTGGTTGTGTGGATTTGCACAGACAATGGAAGATATCCTCCCTAGGAAAGGAACCACACTCCAATTTTATCATTTCTTAAAAATAATAACATGTTGATCGTATTATTAATCAGGGTGAATGTTTGAGCTCCGGTGTCAGTATAGATAGGAATCATTTTGTAATAACAGAAACTGTACTAGAATATTTACCCCTAGTTCTAAGCTGCATGCATACAATGCCTGTGATCAAAGAAAAGAAAAACATAACAAGCAGATCGCCTCCTTTTATATGCTTGAATTTTGTCAGTTTATATTGATTTTGTGCGTGACACGCCAACAGGAATCCAACAGTCAAGCATGGAAGAAGCTTGTACAGTAGGCTGGTACACTTGGAGAAAACCCTTGTCAAAGTGTACATGTGCCAATGTGCGTGGGCACTCCTCTGTGCTCACTGCAAATTTTCACCTAACAAATTTCCCATCAAATAGCTCTTTTGTGTTCTGTTGTGACCATTGCTGTGTAGGCCCAAGGCTTATGGTGACGAATGATTTTGTTTTTGCTGCCCACAGACACCTTTTTTGTCCCAGCAATTGTTTGAGGCTGGTACATGTTATGTAGCCTACCAGAGCCTGTAATTTTTTTAATCCTAGTTGTTACTTCAAATTCAGTAATTCCAGAGAATATATATATATATATAAATATAAATATAAATTAAATAAATGGACAAAAATGACACACCGAAAATATAAAGTCCCTAAATGAGACTTATATTATAATATAGTCGCTTTAATTTAAAGACTACGTTACTTTACCATGGGTACGGTCAATGTAAGGAAACATTCATTATTTTCTTAGTAATGCCTATTGGGTAAAACTTGCTGTTGGTGATGTTTTCCCATGAACCCATTCCTACCTTGCTGTTTTAACTGAAGCATTAACCCATTTAAAATAAATGCATTAATACCTCTATTCAAATAGCAGGGAAATAAGTTTGGTATGAGAACATTAAGCATTTATAGAATAACATGGCTGGCAGCAATTGTTACCCTTTTTTCTGTCTGTCAGCACCATTTGTACAATAATAAGTATTTGGATGAGGAATAGGATTCAATTTTCTGGGGGTTTCTCAACCTATTCATCTCAGACTCTAATTCTGAAATGGAATTCATAGAGACTAAGAGACATAAATCATTGGCATTTATGAATCACCAAGTGTCCTTCACCTGTGTAAGCTCCGGGTCTCAGATACTTGGATCAGTTTCAGCAGCATCTACTAAAGGAAGGTACTTTCTCCATGGCAGTGATGGTGCATGTCTTGCTTACCAATCCCCGTCTCACAAATCAGGAACAATGGATGGGAGTTCCCAAAGAAAGTCAGGACTGCAAGCAGCCGAGGCAGGACAGGAGTTGAGCCTGAACAGAATGGCAGGGCATTTGATTGATTTTTGAAGTCGACAATTTATGAAAATGTTTTAAGATCAGATGGAAGGAGTTTTCTGAGGTTAGCGAGTGCAGTCCACGCATTCCTTGATGCTCTATAAAACTGTTTGGCTGACAGCTCACAGTTCAACTCATGGGGGAAGTCTTGAGAGAGCAGTCTCAGCCGTGAGTTTAGAAGCTCACGTGCTTACTCTTGGCTCATGTGAATATTACGTCACCGAGCTGCGGTAGCACACAACCTTTGCGTTACTCTCAAACCTTAGAAATATTGAAATGTAATGGTTCTTACTGCTAATCAATCATAATACTGTAATTTTTTTTAAAAAGCTACTACTGTTAGCTGTGCTTGGCCAGAAATGGAGAATGTATGTGTTTACTGTAGATTTAGCACACCAAGTACTGCTGTGCCACAAGATGAGGCCAGAGCTGAAATTGACTCTATTGTGCTAAAAGGCATATTAAATCCAGACACATTTATTATTCCCATTATGGCTATTAGTATTTATATTTGTTAAAATAAATCACCTTTCTGTTTCTTCTTTGTTTGATGTTTGATGCAAGTTTATAATGATTCTTGACCAGTTGAAACCCTGCTTTAACCCCGCATTTGGCCTAATGTAATTACAGAGTCCTGCAGTAAATTAACCACAAAAACACCACAATGATTATTTTTGCTATCACAAAGCCAGCCCAATACTGTGTAAAAATGTCAGGCCACTTACACTGATATACTGGAGTATCTGTGTAGTATCACAGGATTTATCTGCATTGAAGACAGTTGATGGAGATTAAGTGAAATAGATAATGGTGGCAATGGGCTGTTGTTAACCAAACGAGTAAAGCTTGTCTGTCCCTTATTTCAACAATAGTGGCAAATATGTAACATTTAACAAAAATCTATACCCACAAAGTTGACTCTCATGCAATGAAAGTAAGGCTTCAGATCCCAAAGGAGAGGTTGTGTTTGATGAATCACATACAGAAAATTTCACTGTAGCTCTTAATTCCTTCATTAGCATTCAAGACAGCCGATTAGAAGAGCTGGGGAAAGCATAGACTTGAATATGTGTAGATCTAGTTAAGTGTCAGCAAGTCAAGAATCATAAAACTGTTGTCAGTTGTTTATGAGGTTGTTGGCATACAAATGGTGGAATTCACTTAATTATAATAATGAATTTTGATGATATGTTGATTAGTATATTCACCATCACAATGGAGCTGTGGATCTGAGAAGAATGTTTAAAAAGAGAACAACTTACCTTTCGTTGGCGGCTGCTGCTTAGGCCTTAGTGGCTGCTGAAGAATCCTGAGCAGACGAATTTCAGAGAAGGGGCCTAAAACAATCGTTAGGCCCACCATTTACATATGTAAAGAGCCTAACGCCAGTTTTAGATGGCCACTGGGGGTGCCTGAGAGATAGTTCGTCCCCATTGGGGTGGATGCCCAAAATTGGTCCTAATTGCACCTGTTTTAGGCCCATAAAACGGGTGGAATAAGGTCCAAATTCCACCACTGGAAATCTTACTATTTTGTCAGTATTTTGGTGAAAGTTATATTTTGTGTTTTCTACCCATAGCTGTCTAAACAACAAATAATGCAAAAGACTTTTCTCATGCTGAGAAGTAGTGGTAGAACTGGGAGTAACGCAATGCGAATAATAATAGGAGTAATGCTGCCGAAGTATGATGCATGTTCTCATTGCTGCAGAGCTGTAAGGAAGGAAACACCACAGCCCATTGTAGCCTGTTTCACATATCACGTACCTGGTCCAAACAGTTGGTAGAACAGCAAAATGCATATGGCTGGCAAGAATGAGAGTACTAGATCACTGTAGACCTAGGACATTCATAGAAGAATTGCAGTGAAGTTCCACTACAATCACACGGAAAGTCTCCTATATGATTCTTTAAGTGCATTTATACTGCAATTTTAGTATTGGTGCAAAACAACTTTGACTTTGCATCAAAGCTAAACTGGCAGGGCCTGACCTGACTCTGGAGTGAAGCAACAGTAGTCTCACATCACTTGGATTTGATGCTGAATGGAGTGTCAAACCTGGCTCAGAGGGTATGTCGGACCTTTGGGCACTTTCCGAACCTATCTGCTCTTAATTTAAATGTTTAAAAGCAGGGATCCCTGTGCTCTACACATTTACATTTCTAATGATTAGGAGAATGAATTGTGTGTACTAGTATGTAGGCATATGCAGGGCTTCTGTTGGGCAGGACACTTAGTTATAGCCTGTAGGAGCCAAGCAGTATGAGCAGAGTATTGCTGGGTTGAAACGAGAACTGCAGCTACTGGTCTGAGACTGGTAGCTGCAATGTAAACGCACCCTTTGTTTAGACAACCATGGAAAGCAAATATTAAATACATTTCTCATCAGTATACAGTCTAGGAATGCAGAGACATGCCTCCCTAATATTACTAGGATAAAGTGAATGCACACTTATCCCTACCCCATCAAGAATGGAATATAGGCCCAGTCCCAGACCAGTCACCCTTCCAGCAAACAGAAAACAAACTAGATGCCTACTCCACTACTAAACCAGGTCAAGATGGTTCTCTGTCTCTGTTTAGTCAACATGAAAAATAGGTCCATGCATGTTATTACTGTTTATGTATTGTGAATAAATCCAAGATAGTCAAATTTAGGTTATTTCAGATTTGGAATTTGGATGGGTGCTTATTCTTACCAGATGAGCAAAGAAGGCAGCGGCTGGATAGAATATGAGTGGTGCCCTCGCTGACAGCTACTACAAGGCTGTGGTAATTATGGAGTCCGATTACAAGTCTTCCAACAACTCAAGGAAAATGATCCTGATGCTCCTTCTGCTGAATCTGACACCACCCTATAGTACCTGCTCACCTCTGAGGGAGGTGAGCAGGTACTTCATTCTGTGGCGATAGTGCCACCCCTCCCTCTGCTGCAGCCTACTCATTTTCAGCGAACCCATGCTCTTCAATTTACTCAAAATAACTCACACTTTTATGCCAACAGCTGGTGTACAGGAAACAAAATACCACACAGGTTCATTTCATCAAACCATTTCAACGTTTCCAGCAATAACAAAGAATAATGATCTTGTCACATTTGAATACTTTTTAATAATAATTAAATATGGCACTTGAAATAAAGCTAAACTGGATCCATTCCCATTCCCATTTGTATTTATTGTTCAGTTTACATTTTTTTTTAAAAACCCTTAATTCCAAATTCTTTCCTTTTCATGGTTATGTAGCTCGAAGGGGATGGTCACTACCTGTGGTTAAATAACTCCTTCATACAATTTATAAAAGAAATGATCCTCAAAGCATTAACGGATCACTGGTTCCACTGCAAAGCAAAGACTGAGTTCCCACTCCCACTCTTTGTTCCAGAAACTTTAAAAGAGGCAGTTTCTGGTAAATGATTTTGCTTGGCTATTAGGAATAGTAAATTAAATCTTTTCTTTTAAAAAAAAATGCACGATAAATTATTGGAACTTTTGATTCAGGAAGTATTTAATGCCAAGCAACAAAGAAACAACCTGGTCTACATTGCTGGTGCTAATTTGCAGATTAAATATTTTGTTCTGTAATTTTTATTTCAAAACCAAAAAAAAGAGAGATAAGTTGACGGTTTTATTTATAATACTGTTAGCTAAAGTCAATTATTTTTAGCATTGAATATGCAGCCAAGCTTAATGTGTTGGCACTGATATACGTAATAAAATGAAAATGATAGGATCTGATGAGAAGTAAATCATACTGGAGTATAATTTGCTACTGATAAATTGTAGAACTAGTACGATTTAATCTCATGAGCAAAGAATGCCATCATTAAGTTGTAATCAGTTAGTTTCTTCTACAATGTGGGTGGACTTTTCAAGGATGTCATGGTGGAGAATGTGTCATTTTTAAACTCCAGCTCGACTGAAATGGTGCCAAAAGCTAAAACAAAATAGCTACTCTGAGAGAATTGATAATTCTTGCGTCGCTGTTAACTTAAATCAGTAAAATGTATAAGACTGTCGACATTGTCTCCCCTGCCAATGTGTGTTCCTTTCAGTTAACCCTTTGACATTAATATAACATTTTTGCACTGAACCAGTGTACAGAGAGGCTACCATTTAAAGGTTCTTCCAAGGGTTATTTGAATGAAGGAATACCAATCTGTCTATTTCTTTCATTTCCAATTAACAATACAAATCAAAACAATATTCTCTGCTGCAATTTGTGCAATAAAACAGTTACCTCTTTAAATAAATCACTGTACAAAGTGCTAACAATTCCTGAATGTCTTTCAAACAATGTTTTTTTTTCTTCATTTTATGTGTTTGCCAGTATACAAACACTGATAGTAAGTAAATACTGTAAGAAGTTTATAGGCTGACAAAACAGATGAGTGCTTCAAAGGAAATCCAGGAAGTAAGCCATCTTTCATTAAAGTAGTACCATGTTTATAGCCTCCTCATATTACAGCACTGCTGCTGGCAGCAGCCCCGACAGCAGCAGCAGTTTTCTTGTACTATAGAGGAGGTAATGTTGCTCCCTCCGAAGGTGCAGAGAATCGCTTCAGAAGGTGGTTTTCCCCTAGTGTCTCCAGAGGCAGCAGTGCCAGTGGCAACCAATACAAAACAGGTAATGGTCTCAAACACCTACATATGTACACTGATGAAAACAACACGGCCTAGAAATTGTATTGCACTGTCCACGTTTTACAGGCGTGAAACGAGTGCCTAAGGGTCCAATATAGAGTGTGGTGTGTGAGTGCTCATTCCACGCTGGAAATGCGCTGCCCATCACATTGGATCAGGCTCCTCCGGAGGCATTCAGGGCACATGCTGGAATATTAAAAATTCTCCCTCTGATTTTTAAATAAGGAACCTATGCTTGTTGTAGGACCCTTTTGTGAAATTGATCCACCCCAGCACCTGACTTGTCACATGATAAACTTGCTCAGCAAATCATGGCACTAACAGGCAGCAAGCACCCTGCAGCAGTGTCATTTAAAGGGCTCAGTAACTACACACTGGTTAGTTCCTGGTTTATCCTTTAGGGCTAGGCTTTTTTGCCTATTTTTTGTGTTCAACAACTGAATTGTGATTTCTGCCAACAAGTTTTTGCTGGTGCTGGACTGCTTTTGTCTGCCTTCAAACTGTTTCATTGCAATCATGGGTGGTCGGTAGGGGTACTTTAGGGGCTGAGGATGCGGGTCAGCAGCGAAAAAGACAGGAGAGAGTAGGAGCAACTGGGAGAAGAAGGAGGAGGAGGGTACTGCGCAGGAGATCAAACCCACAGCGGGTCTTCCGGGAACACTTCTGATACCTCAGGTTCACTGAGGAGCAATGGGGGTAATTTTAACCCCCAAGAACGGGTGGGTTTGGGGTGGGGGGGGGCAGTAAAAATTGTTGATGCAATCAGTGGGACCACAACCTGGTTCCAACTTGCCCACTTCTGGTTTAACCCAGGTGTGTTTGGATGCACGCGCAGCCGAAACCCGGAAGTAACGTTCCTTATTAATGCCGGTGGCCGGCTTGTTAAAGGGGCAATGTAAGTAATTTAAACAGTTGAGGTACTTAATTCTTTGTGGATTCTGAACCTGAAACGAATTTTACCTTACCTGCACGGATTTTCCAAGGCTTCTCAAACTCGCCAGTGAAATGGAGGCGAGATTCACGCAGAAGTTGATTTGGCCCTTTAAACCTGTGATTGACACATCGTAAGAAAAGCTCAGGGATTGCAGCTGGTCTCTCAGTTCTCTCAGGCAAACGTTCGGCTGAGAGTTGTTTGTGTTGGGTCTCTATTCACTCTTCCAGCCATCACGCAATTAAATTAAATAAACTGAAAATAATCAATTGTTAACATCCTGAATCAATGTTGAGTGTGTATACAAACTTATATGACAACATCTGAAATATTGGAAGATTCTGCAGTCAAGTTACTTGAAAGAATCATAACATTTTATAAGAATTTGACTGTTCCGCTAATAAAAATTATAAAACTCCAAATGTGTTTCCAATTCTCATCCATTATTTGCCTTTGTGTGCTCCATCTCTTCCCTTCTTTTTCTGGCTTTCTCTCTCTCTCCATCTTTGGCAATAGGCTTTCCATGGATATTTATTACAAGCTCGGACTTCAACAACTATTTGGATTGTGTTTCTTCCCACCCCACTTCCAGTGAATACTTCATCCCTTTCTCTAATTTTCTTCTTCTCTGTCGTACCTGCTTTAATAAATTTATTTTCCACACCAGAGTTCCTAAAGGATCTTCTTTTTCCTCAGCTGAGTCTTCCCTCAGCAGTGGTTAACAGGCCCCTTGATTGAATCCACCACATTTCCCATATGCAGCTGAATGTAACTTCCAGGGACATCCATTATAGTTTTCACCTTTTCGCTAATGCTATTGCTGGTGCTGTTAGGAAGTTCAAAAAATGAATGTTACTTATATTGCATTGATTATGAAATCTCTTCTCTCCTTCTCGACAGCACCTCTCCCTTTCTCCTCCTCCTGCTCCCTCTCTATTTCTCCTCTCCTCTTTCATTTTCCCTTTCTCCCCTCCCTTACCATGCTCTTCTCCCCTCATCTCTCCCTCACCCCACCCCTCCCCTGACCTTACCCTCCATCAGCCCTCTCTCCCCTCCCATTTCTCCCCCTCGCTGCCTCTCCCTTCCCTACTCTTCCTCTCCCCCACACTCAGTCTGCCTTCACTGTTCTCATCCT
Organism: Heptranchias perlo; assembly: GCF_035084215.1. Classification (NCBI taxonomy): domain Eukaryota; kingdom Metazoa; phylum Chordata; class Chondrichthyes; order Hexanchiformes; family Hexanchidae; genus Heptranchias; species Heptranchias perlo. The sequence continues at coordinate 15,720,095 of NC_090345.1, read as the reverse complement.
CTCCCTTTCTCTCACCCCTCCCCTCCCTGTCTTGGTTCAAATATCTCCTTTGATTGATGTGAAAAGTTGCCTTGGTTTTGACTCCCCATGTGCAATGCCACGGGAGATCAAATAGCAAAAATTGCAACCAATGAAAAGAAATCTCTTCCCACAGCACCACCATTACATCACTTTCTACATCCCCCAGTAGAATAATAAACGTTGCCCCCACTCAATTGAGCAAAAAAAAATCAAAACCCACCCACTGAGCAAAGATTGGGAATCAAGCCAATGAGGATATATCCGGAAACAACCCCCCACAGCATACGACCACAAACACATCGCAGAAATTCCAGGTTAGGACAACAAATTTTCTCCTCCCCACCACTGAGGAGAAATTCTGGCATAGAATCAACAAACTCTCATTCACCCCCAGTAACCTCCATCTCAGAAATTGCTGGTGAGGATATTAAACCAACTTTCATGCAAGACTCCCCTCTCGATGGTCAAGACCCTTGCATGGTTGAAACACCCCCCCCCCAATTGTCAAAACCCCCCTCAATGGTTGAGACCCCCCTCCATGGTCAAAAACCCCCACCATGGTTGAGATCTTGCCCCCATGGTCGAGACCCCTGCGATGGTCGAGACCACTGTGATGGTCGAGTCACCCCCGATGGTCGAGACCACCATGGTCGAGACCCCCTCCATGGTTGAGATCTTGCCCCCATTGTCGAGACCCCTGCGATGGTCAAGACACCCCCGATGGTCAAGACCACTGTGATGGTCGAGTCACCCCCGATGGTCGAGACCCCCTCCATGGTTGAAATCTCCCCCCACCTGCTGGATTGGGCATCAGACCCCCCACCCTACCCCGATGTCCTCCATGGCCCACGAACTCTCCCTCCTTCCCTCCTCTGATTCCTGGCTGCTTTCCCTCCTGCCTGTCAGTCTGGATGGCTGTCGCAGGGGACACCTGGAAGTGAAATCAATTGCCTTCAATTGAGTTGCAATCGTAGATTCCAGCGCGCTCACTTGACTTCTGGGTTTCCCACGCGATAATCTACCCATCCACTCAGTTCCTGGCTCCATGCTAAAATCATGTCCATTGTGTCAGGCGCCTTCACTTCACCCAGGAGGCTGTCACCGAGCTAGGTCACCTGTTGTGGCCACAACTCGAGCCTTGAAGCAGGGCACGGACTGCACTGTGTATGGCTGTCAAGGTCAACTTGGCCCTTAACTTTTATGCAATGGACTCATTCTAGGCTGCAGCAGGCGATAGCAACAATATCTCCCAGTTTGCAGTGCATCGCTGTATTAGGGAGATCACTGAGGCTCTCTAGGACAGGAGGAATACCTACATCATCTTCCCAAATGGACAGAGCGAAGCAGTTCGACGGAGAGCACTAGGCTTCGCCCGCATTGCAGGTTTGCCCAGAGTCCAAGGAGCCTTAGGCTGCACCCATATTGCCTTGAGTGGAATCTCTTTCTATTCTTTCTTTCCACTCCCTCCTGTCCAGCTTGTTTGTGAGTCACCTGACGAAGAAGAAAGCCTCCGAAAGCTTGTGATTTTCAAATAAAACTGTTGGACTATAACCTGATGTTGTAAGATTCCTTACATGTGACCAGAGGCAGTGCATCATGCAGGCATGTGCCTGGTTTCCTGGCAGCATTCATGATTCATTCATCCTGGGCCAGTCCTCCGTGCTGCCTTTAATCCAACCGTCAGGTCACAGGCTGGCTACTGAGTGACCTCCCTTCAGGCATGGCTCATAACTCCTGTTGGGAACATGGGCACAGCCACTGTGGTGGCCTACAATGAAAGCCATGCCACCCCCAGAAATATCATTGAGCAGAACGTTGGTATGCTCGAGCGGTGCTTCCACTGCCTGGACTGTTCAGGAGGATGCTTGCAGTATAGCCCTGACCATGTATCCAGATTTGTGGTCGTCTGTTGCATGCTGCATAACTTTGCAATAATGAGGGACCATCTGGGCAGTAAGATGTACAAAAGGAGGAGGAAGAGCATGAGCAGCATCGACCACCACTGCCCCTAGATGCCAGAGCTCGTAGAGAGCAACTCATCCAACAGAGTTTCATGTGAACCAACTCTCCTGTCCCCAATACAGCATCTGAATCCTCTACGGCTGTGCTAGTATGTGATCTCGCCCTCCGGCGAGCTGGGACATGTGATGTCCTACTTCCATTCCCTAGCACCTGCACACGTGGCCGGGATTCGCCACATGAACACCTCCTCCTCTAACCTCCCCCCACCCATGCCAGGCAGGACAGGATCTCCTGCCTGCTGTTGTTACACAAGATAAGGACTCATGGGGTTGGGGGTAATATATTAGCATGGATTGAGGACTGGTTAACGGAGAGAAACCAGAGAGTAGGAATAAATGGGTCATTTTCAGGTTGGCAGGTTGTAACTAGTGGGGTGCCGCAAGGATCAGTGCTTGGGCCTCAGCTACTTACAAAGTTGTGAGGAGGTCACTAAGGCTTATAGACAGGTTAAGTGAGTGGGCTAGAAGGTGACAGATGGAGTATAATGTGGGGAAATGTGAGGTTATTCACTTTGGTAGGGAGAATAGAAAAACAGAATATTATTTAAATGGTGAGAAACAATTACATTTTGGTGTTCAGAGGAATTTGGGTGTCCCTGTACACGAAACACAAAAAGTTAACATGCGGGTACAGCAAGCAATTAGGAAGGCAAATGGTATGTTGGCCTTTATTATGAGGGGGTTGGAGTACAAAAGTAAAGAAGTCTTGCTGCAATTGTACGGGGCTTTGGTGAGACCACACCTGGAGCATTGTGTACGGTTTTGGTCTCTTTACCTAAGGAATGATATACTTGCCTTAGAGGCTGTGCAATGACAATTCACTAGATTGATTTCTGGGAATGAGAGGGTTGTCCTGTGAGGAGCGATTGAGTAGATTGGGCCTATACTCTCTGGAGTTTTAAAGAATGAGAAGTGACCCCATTGAAACATATAAGATTCTGAGAGGGCTTGACAGGGCAGATGCTGAGAGGGTGTTTCCCCTGGCTGGAGAATCTAGAACCAGGGGGCATAGTCTCAGGATATTTAGGACTGAGATGAGGAGAAATTTCTTCACTCAGAGGGTTGTGAATCTTTGGAATTCTCTACCCTAGAGGGCAGTGGATGCTCAGTCATTGAGTATATTCAAGACTTAGATCGATAAACTTTTGGACTCTAAGGGAATCAAGGGATATGGGGGGGTCGGGCAGGAGAGTGGAGTTGAGGTCGAAGATCAGCCATGTTCTTATTGAATGGCAGATCTGGCTTGAGGGGCCGTATGGCCTACTCCTGCTCCTATTTCTTATGTTCTTATGATCTTATGCTGTCAACGGCCTGGACCAGGGCCTCTAAAAGTGCATCCAAGAACCTGGGTGCCCTTTCTGATCTTCTCCCAGCCATTTTATCCCTTTGAAAACATTTTCCTGCTGTCTGCAGCCAGGGTGCATCTCCTCTTTAAGAGGTGCTGGCTGCCTTTAAATGGGGTTAGTGAAGCCTGATTTCCCATCCCCCCAAACAAGCACGCAGCCAATAAGTATCTTGGATAGTGCTGGCTGCACATCTGACTCATGATAATGAGCTGGCAGCGCCAATTTAACGTGGTCCCTGCAACAGGTGTGTGCCCATCTTGAGGTGCGGTCAAACTTCTAGGCCCACCTTTCTGGTTTGTTGTGGAAATAACACTTAGCTCCCTTACCCGTTCAAATTTAAGCAAGATGGAATGCTTCCTTTCTGAGTTACTGAGGAAATTTCAAATTGAAACAAGATTTAGATGTTTTCCTAATTACAACTGTATAGATGATGAGTGCCTGATTGGTACAATATAAATGTCGTTGATCAGGAAGCATCCAGTTTGCAATTCCATTACATTTCCTGAATTATCCCAGTCTGTCTCACAAATGAAATTATAAACAGGATACACTGTCAGACTTTACTGATCCTTTATTGTATAACTCCATTGGTCAAAAGTGCTCATGGTAAACGTATCAGCCTCCTATCTTATATAGGGCAAAAGTCAATGCACTGAACAGCCAATTTACCATGTGCTACATGTCTGCATCATTTTGGAAGTCTAACTATGAGCACACTGTAGAAGAGTATTATGATGGGGGTTTTATTCTGGTGATTTTTCCACATGTTATGCTCTTGATTGTGGCTGAGCACCAGGAATGTGAAGGTGAGGTACTTACCAAAGAACGAGAGAGAAAATTAGTGAGTCTTGTCGAGGTAGCCTTGGCTAACTTTTGTCTAGAAGTCTGTAGGTAAGTCATCTACTCGTTTACATGGCTAGACAATGGTAAACGGTATGGTGGGAGGAAGGAATACATATTCAAAATGGAGGGAAAAATGACTTTCCTCAATCTGCAAAATTTTTCAAAATATTTATACAGTGAGCAGGTCATTTCTGTTGAGAATAATTTTGGATTAACACAGTGTACGTGAAATTAATGCGCACCTACTTTAATTAGAAATCACTCCACAGTTCACTGAATAATGTGCAATTGCTGGTGTAGGTCCTCTTGTTACTGTTTGCTGCACTAGCGCTTTATTGTAGAAAATAAAAATAAACAGAACAAAATAGTAGCAACATCCTTATAACAGATAATGTAGAGAGGCTAATGAGCCTTTCTTTTCATTCCCCTTGTCAGTTTTCACCTCTCTATATCTCTATGCTATCAGCACTAATTGCTCTCCACTACTTCCCTACAGTGACCATATTTATGCGTGAGTCTCGACAGTGAGTTTTGGCAGGTTACTTAACCCGGGGGCAACACAGCTAAGCCCACTTCTGAACTCACCTGACTTCCACACATACTCTTTCGACTGGAGCTCTTGTGTGGTGATTAGGAACAGAAAGTCAGACTAATTTTTCGCTCTCTAACCCAGAAGCGCTGAGGCCAATCACAGTACCACTACCATTATCCTGGCTGAGTTCAGCTAATTTGAACACAGACTGAAGATTGAACCCAGGACCTTCCTGATCTATTCTGCTCAGCTGTTTACTCTATAAACCCATTCAGCCATTGGAGAAATCCCTAATGGATACTTCTGTGTGACTTGCAAGACAATAATCTAAATGAGAACTTCAAATGATGTTTAAACTATAAGACTGTAAGACAAAAGTTAGATTTGTATTTTGAAGTTTTGCCTGATGTACCTTTGAGGGAAGTGCAGACAGTGGCTGGTCAGAACCTTTCCTCAGGATATTAAATATCAAGGATAGAGTCAATGATAGAGCAAATTATACATGATCTGTGCAAGCAGTGGACTTGATGAGCTGAATGACATTCTTGAACCATACTGCCTAAGTTTCTAATGGGCATTAACTCAGCTCCAGAAATGAAGGAACATTATCTGAACTCTCAATGTGCTGCGTGTGATCCACTTGGTGCCAACAAAATGAGCTTCCCTTTAAGTACCAGCTGCAGCCCCTTTAAGAGCTTCAGCTGTGTCACATTTTCTGCCCTCGCATTCAATGACCCTGGCAGCAGGCCCGATCCACACCGAGGAGTTTGCACTGGGTATATAATGATGCCAACCCTGGAAGATACATGTGGGGAGGTAGAATCAGAAAATTTACTCTCACTTGTCTTTTAACTAATTTATTGGTGTGACCTACAATTAGGAAAATATCAGTAAATGAATTTGTTGCCATGGACAGTTTTATATGTTCATTGTAATGAGTCAATGACAATTGGATTTCTTTTACTAACTGTAAAGTGTAGCTCCTAGAACCACCTTTGGTAATCTGTTCATAGTGCCACTTGTTATAGATAAGTCTACTTTACATTTTGAATTTTTACAGGATTTTGAAATCATTATCCAGAATCCCATTAGATTCTAAAAAAGTAAAACAAAATCCTAACAATTTTTCCGAGAATCATGGGGCATGATTTTAAAAGGAAAGTGTGGGTGCGTTGGGGGGGGCGGTGTGGGGGGGCAGGAATCCCAGCTCCAACCCACCAAAGAACGCACAAGACCCAGAGTCATCTGGGTGTGCAGGCTGTTCCCGAACCCGGAAGTCCCACTGGCAATTAAAGTCGATGGGACAATATTTAAAGCAATAATTCAAGTACTTAAAGTATTGAAATGTCCATAAATCCAATTAAGAATGAAGGCAAGCGATTTCAACGCTGCCCCCAAAGTGTTTCCTGTGCTGTGTGAAACACGCCATGGGAAAGTAGTCGTGTTTCAGCCAGCCGCCATTTGGATATTTAAATCCCTGTTTGACAGATGGGGATAAAAGGTGAGTTATTGCAGCAGGGCACTCAGTTCTCTCAGACAAACTTTTGGCTGGGAGATCTTTGTGTTTAAATTGGAAATTCTTGGTCCATACTCAGAATTGTTCTGTTTACACATATTTACCAACTTTTCCCCTCAAACTGACACCATCAGGATGGGGGGGCGCGATGGCTGCATTCACCAGTACATCCGAGGAGGAGGAACATCACCATCCTCGCCAGGCACGGCGTGCACTTCCTCCACTTGTAGCTCAGCAACACAGTGCTGTGCCACAGGAACCTGCACAAGAGCAGAGAAGGGAACAACAGAGGGACCAATGTCACAGGAGGCATTACCTTCATCAGAGGGTCCAAAGACCGAGGCTGAGCTTCCTAGACCTCTCTGAGGAGCAGTGCATACGGAGGCTGAGAGTGAGTTGCTAGGTGGTCGCAGACATCTGCAGTCTCCTTCATGCCGAGCTGCACCAGGCTGGGCCTGGCGGCATCTCACTACTCATCGCAGATAAAGTGACCGCTGCCCTCAACTTCTTCACCTCCGGATCATTCCAGGGTGCCACCGGTGACATTGCCGGGGTCTCTCAGTTCTCTGCCCACAAGTGCATAAGGCAGGTCACTGACGGGGCTTGTTTTGCAGGGTGTCGCAATACGTCAACTTCCCCTTGGACGACCTCAGCCAAATGGAGAGGGCAGTGGGTTTCCACTCTGTGGCTGGCTTCCCACGGGGACAGGATGCAATCGATTGCACGCATATAGCAATCCAAGCACCTCCACATGAGCCAGGACTGTTCAACAGAAAGGGATATCACTTGATCAATGCTCAGCTCGTCTCTGACCACCACAAAAGATTTCTTCACGTGTGTGCAAGGTTCCTTGGCAGCTGCCACGATTCATTCATTCTGAGGGAATCCAACATCCCGGACCTCTTCCATGTACCAAACACCCTTAAGGGCTGGCTCCTCGGGGACAAGGGATCCCCCCTGCACACGTGGCTCATGACACCTGTGAGGAACCCTATCAGAGTCATTACAACGACTACCACATCATCACCAGGTCTGTAATTGAACATGCGATAGGACTGCTGAAGATGCGATTTCGGTGCCTTGATTGTTCTGGGGAAGCACTTCAATACGCACCAATGAGAGTGGGTCGAATTATAGCAGCGTGTTATGTTCTGCACAACATGGTGCAACAGAGAGGGGCACCGGTTGATGAGGCCCCATTCTCTCATCCAGTATCCATATCTGCCATCCACATTGAGGAGGAGCAGCAGGAGGAGCAGCAGGAGGAGGAGGAGGAGGAGGAGGAGGAGGAGGAGGAACCCTTCAGTGACTCACCTGGCTGCTCGTGAGGCCAGGGAGTCACTAATATATGAACGCTTCTCATAAGGAGATCATAAAGTGAGAATAGGCCAGTCCTCAGACCACCTGGAAAGAGCAGTTCCAACACCATCCCCCTTCCCCCCGCCCTCGCACAAAGTAGTCCTACAACTACACATACATCCACTGTAAAGTCACCCACTGGGTTGCATCAAGTCTTGCTATTCATGGTGAAGCACATGAAAGGGCGCTGTCACAAAAGGCAGTCAAGAATGTGTAAGATGTGGCAGTAGTGGTGAGAATGATAACATTTAATGTGACTTTATCAAAAACCAATTATAAATGAAAAACATGACATTTTGTCAAACACCCTTGTGCATTCCTTCGTGATCACAAAACCCTAGCCTTTCTTTTCCTACTACTTCGACATCATGCATCTCCTGTGGCTGCAGCAGAGGTTGCTCATGTTCATGCCCTGACTTAGTTGCTTTCGGCCTATGCCCTCTGGGTTTTGGAGCTCGTGAGGGCCCCTCCAAAGACTGCTCCACCTGCACCTGTTCTGGGGCAGACTCGGCCACCTGGAGAGGAGGCAGCATTGCAGGTACTGGTTGAGAGGAAGGCATCGAGTGGATGTGGGAGCGCTTTGAGTGGCGTCCCCACTTCCATTTCCCCTAATGCCATCAATCCTCTCCTGGGCCAGGCCCACATCACTCCTACCACCCTGCTGGAGAACAATTTGGAGGACATGTGTGATGCCTTGGAAGCCCAGTTGTAATGTTTCTGTCTGCCTGTTTAAGGCAGCAGAATGTTGTTCACCCTGAGTCTGAACGGTTGTTGTCAGGGCCTGAATGGACTCATTTTTGAGCACGCTTGAAGCTCAACAGAGGCTAGCCTTCTCTCCATCGCAGACATTCCCGCACTTACTTGCGACACTATCTCAGACATTTCCGCATTTACCTGTGACACTAACTCAGAGATTCCCTCCTGTACCTGTGCCACCATTCCACTAATGCAGGAGTTGGACTCCTCCATCCTCTGCGCTATTGTGGAGAGTGTGCGTGGCACCTGTTCCAGTACCTCGCTAATGTGCTGCTGCCCCTCAATCATTCTCCTTTTAAAGGATGGCCCCCAGGATTCAGCATCTGCGACCAGCTGAGCAGAGCCTGGAGCGGAGTGCGCCCGCCAACACGGACTCTCCACAGCTGCCCCTGCCACCAGTCTGCTCGTGCTCACTTATGTGTGGTGACTCACCAGGTGCCAACCCAACTAACTGACTACTAGGACCCACCGAGGTGTGAGTATCTACGCTGATGGATGGCTCGCTAAGATGTGACAGTGCGCCCTCAGAGGCCGGGAGCTTCTCTGAGGAATCGCCCTCTCCTGTCACTGCAGTCATTGAAGGGCCTGTAAGAGAACAGAAGGCAATATTAAGCATCATCACAGATGTGTCATGTTGCGATGAGCATACTGAACAATGATTGGCAACATGCCAATCATTGTTAACATTAATTCATTTTGTGTGTGATGAAAGTTAAAGTTGTGTCACCAGACATTTGTGGGGTGCTAGTCTCGATGTCCCCGATGGACAAGCACTCGAGGGTGTGGCTGATCTGCAGGACCTCCTCCTCCAACTCTGTGAATATCACTATTTGTTGTGGCCCCCCTCCAGTCCTCGCCCTCTCGCGTGCATTTTGCACTTTCTTCTCCTACAAGGGGACAAAGTACAGATGTGTGAGTGAGTGATGGTGAAGTGGTCAGCCGATGAATGCATTGCTTTGGGTGAGGCTGACTGTGAAAGAGGTGCATCAGAGGGTGAGTATCAGACAGAGACATCACATTGGATCAAGATTGGGGTGAGTGGTAGTGGTGGAGTCACAAATGGGAGGTGAGGGAGTCCTCAGGAAATGAAGGTAAGTTGCGGATGAGCCTTAAGTGGGTGTGAGGAGTGATGTGATGGAGTAGTCTTAACAGTGCAGAATGATGTGAGGGGCGGGGGGAGGGGGGGTGATGTGCAACACAGAATGCAGGAGAATCAGTAAGTGTACTCACTTTTGCTGACCTAGTTAGGTCATTGAAACGCTTCCTGCACTGGACCCAAGTGTGAGGTATGTTGCTCCTGCTGGTGACCTCCTCTGTCACCTCGAGCCAGGCCTTCTTGGTGGCAGAGGCAGGGCGCTTCCTCCTGTTGGCCAGATAAAATAGTTCCCTCCTCCTCCTCACCCCGGCCTGCAGCACCTCAAGTGAGGCATCGCTGAATCTTGGAGCAGCCTTGTCCCTCTGCTGCTCCATTGTGTCTTCTTGCTCCTTGCTCCAGCAAAATCTATTGGAGCAAAGGCCCTTTAAATCTAGATGCTCCAGCTGACGGCAGGTCATGCGGCTGCGCAGTCCACCCACTGCGTAGCGTTCAGATGCCAAATCCGGAAACAAGGTTAATGGCCACCAATTAAGTTGTGATCGTGTGGGGAACGGTAAGTTTTTATTATTCGCGTTACCCGTGTGCCCATTCACCCCCCACATGCTATTCCGCCGCCCTTTTAAAATCGTGCCCATGGAATCAGAAAATCTGTTACTAAAACATACCTGCATCCTCTATTATTCTCCTGAATTTGAGTACTTAATATTTCTGCAGGGCATTTCCAGTAGGTTTTAGTGGTGACGGCCGGTACTTGTTCTGTTCTTGTGGGAGGTATATTGCTTGGATCAGTGCACAAATTGACTGGAACCTCATTGTTTCACTGGGTTGAAGCCAATCAGGGGCTTTACAAACAGTTCTGGAGAAGATATAAATCTTTCAAAGGTCACTACCATGGGAATTTCACATAATTACAATATTCTTTCTTGGTATGTTTTATTGCATGTGGTTATCAGTGCATTCATTAAATTCTTTATTCATTCATGATGCATTCATACCTTTCACCCAGTTCTATTAATTGTAGGTTTTGAATTTCATGGGCTAGTCAAAAAACCCATTAGGTGTCGTACAAAACCTTCTTTAATAGCTCATAAAAGTCTATTTGGTGTTGGCTGTAAGATTAGTATTCATTTTCGTCATATAAGATTTCTCTCAGAGAGGGCGTTCTTCAGCTGTTCTAACAAGGTCGTGATAATCAACACCAAATGGACCCCCACTGGAACAAAGCAAGAAAGTTCACTTTTATTGACCTCAAAAGATGAAAGGCCAGGGCCGTTAAAGGTAATTTGCTCGATTTTATTAAAGATAAATTCTATATTATGGTAACACATATACCTCCTAATGCTTTGAGCTTGCTTAAGCTGTACATTTTCTATTGTGGCATGCTGAGGGCTCTTGCTTCATCAGTGTCTGATTATAGGTTGCCCAGTGGTTGAATCTATTAGCTGCAGTTACTTCCCGGCTAAGTCACAAGCTGAATCACCTCATGGTAACAGGACATTGGGAGACAGAAAATAGGAGATCTAGCATTATCGGTCCTGTGGCAATTGCCAACCAATTATAAAGGCATATTGATGGACTGGTCAGAGAGAGGTCTGTTGCTTGACATCACCCTATCTTCCAAACTCACATAGATCATGAGCTGGAATAATAAGATGAAGTAAGTGTTACTCCAGATAAACCAGAAAGAAACTAAATACCGAATACCAGCTGTAATGTTAGTTATGTAAAAGAACAGGAAACTATATGCTGCAGTTAAATGTGTCCAAGGACTATTAAGCGTGATTTTATTCAGCACAGTACAAGCCTGTGGCACCTTTTTACCAGATTTTACCTTGGTTTGCTTTGGGCATGACAGTGTGTGACTTTAATACTGGATCTAAAACAGATGTAAACATGTCACACTGGACCATGTACATTTGTCACAATGCTGAGTGGTAGTGAGGAATATCTGCTGCCCAGGCCAGTGCCTCCAAAATTACTGTTTCATTTCTGATTTAATGAGAGCTCCTCTATTGTGAAGAAAAAATAGCTGTGAATAATAGAAGATGTCACCTTGCTGTCTTTCAAGGCAGGATACTTTTGGGGAAAACTTGATATTTACCTGAAATTAAAAAGTCATATTTTTAAGTTAGTGCATTTCTGCTCCTCTTAGCTCCGCATCAAACTTAAAGATAAATTCACTCACCTTATTGATGCCTGTAAAATCTGAAGCCTGATGCCCGCTCCACTCAGGGCAGCCCAATTTCTCAGAAGGATCCGAAAACCAGTGTTAGGGCCCTTATTAGTATATGGAAGGGACTTAACGCCTGTTTTAGGCAGTCGCCCCAGACACCTGAAAAATCACCTGAGGCCAATATGGTGTTGGACATATTTCAGGCGTCGTTGGAATGCAAGTGCATAGCCCTGTGAAATTGGTAATTTTTATGGCGCAGTGATGGGCCAGTTTCTACCCCATTGACCCCTTGCAGGGATAAAGTTCCACGGCATTGGGCATCCGCTGGTACCTCGGCCAAGTGGTCATTATTCATTTTGGAACCTTGACAGTGTCGGCAGGCTGTTCAACCATGGGAACATCATGGCTGAGCCCTATCCTGTCTCCATCCAATGTCCACACATGTGGTCTTCCAGTAGGGGATTGCTGGACAGCAATCAGAAAAGGGGACCCTGGCAGATTTTCCCATTTCTAATCCTGGCATGTTGAGGCCAATTGTGGTGCCCCTATCACTGTCTCCACTGAGATTAGCTAACCCAGCATAGACCAGGGAACAAATCTGGTACCTTCCTAGTGTGCATGGCTCAGCAACTCACTGGACAAATCTCTTGGCATGTTTAAGTAAAGTTTCCTTTACATTGCCGTAGAAGCGTTGCAAGTTGTTAGAAACTTTTAATGCATGAGCTGATCTCTTTGCTCATTGGTAATCTGCAATCTCTGGAGCATGGCTGTGATATTTAGCTGCTAAACATGCTCCTTTAAGGCCACTGCTTAAGGACTCCCTGTGGAATCCAAGTAATTGTTAGTGCTTGTAAATTCCTCAGTCAATTAGTAGTCACTAAATTGCTTGTAAATTTCAGGGTCCAGGATGAAATGACCAGCCTTCATCCTTTTTTTGCCTGATTGTTTTGCATCTGTAACAAAGTGTGAAGGATGGAGCGTGGCAGGTGCTTGCTAGATGCAATATATGTCAGGTTCTGTGAATCCTCCTGACACACACGAAAAAACCCCAAAGGAATTAACTTTCAGAAATCTTTCTAACTGTCAGTGATGTTGGTGGGCAAGCAATGTGCCTTTAAAAAAATGCTACTGAGGGGAGTGGTAAGTTTCCTTTTTATCTAAAGCACCTTCTTGCACAATCTTCAATATCCCCCTTTGTTTGTGCTCTGCAGCCACCATCAGATCAGCTCACCACCACCTTCTCAAGGGTAATTAGGGATGGGCAATAAATGCTGGCCTTGCCAGCGGCGCCCACATCCCATGAACGAATAAAAAAAAAGTTATATAATGTGAACAAGATTCTTGGGCCTCGGTTTTACTCCCCACTCTCCCAGCGAGAATGGTGCGTGGGAAGGGTTAACACTAGGCCGAGTCATCTTATGGGCCTAAGGCCAGCCCCTCCCCCCCCACTCCTTACCTATCTCAAACTCGCCCCCCCCCCCACTCCAGTTAAAATTGAGGCCATGGTTTCTGATTAGCTCTTAAAAAATTGTTCCCCATGGAAGTAACCCCTGATGGCATCAGGAAACAACAGCACATTGTTTTCTTTTGCAAATATTAACAGATTAAAAATATTTTGTTGTAAAAATATTAAAGATTTTATATTTGCTGCCATGAAAGCAGTAGAAAAAACAATCTGAATTAACCACTGACACACATTATGGCCTAGCTGTAAGAATGTCATGTGAACGGGTTTTGTGCAGTGGCGTTAACCCAGATCCTAGTGGCAGGAGTTCACGGCGCTAAACAACAACAACTTGCATTTATATAGTGACTTAGATTGTATTTATTAACGACTTCTACATGCAAAGGGTGGTAGAAGTTTGGAACTCCCTACCGCAAAACAGCAGTTGATGCTCGCTCAGTTGTTAATTTTAAATCTGAATCTGATAGATTTTTGTTAACCAAAGATATAAAGGGATATGGGGCTCAGGCGGTTATATGGAGTTAGGTCACAGATCAGCCATGATCTCGTTGAATGGCGGAACAGGCTCGAGGGGCTAAATGGCCTACTCCTGTTCCTATATTTCCAACAGAAGTCTAAAGACCATCTTCCCCAAAAAGGAAAAAAAATCAAAGTTTCAACATCAAAATTAGCTTTTTCCTAAATTTTAAGCTTCTTCTACTTCAGTTTCTGAGGGGAGAACTGTCGACAGAGTCCAGTGTTCAAACATGAGGAAAAGGGACCGACATCTACAAGAACAAAGATTAGGCTACATAAATAAATGATTTAAAACAGTCACCATAAATTTTCTTCATGAAGCTGATAGATAATAGATAGAGTAAAAGTGATAAAACGGAACTGTCCACATCAGTGTTTCATAACTGCTTCAGGCAAATGGTAAGCAGGTGCTTCCATTGCTGTACAGTGTCTACAGCCCCCGTGGTCTATTATTTAATTAGGCCTGGAGTGTTTCTTTAAGTTTGCTTTTTTCCTTATCAGATTTCATCTGAAAAGGAACCTGCAATGTATTAGTATTCATTTTGAAATATGTTTAAAATAACTGAAAAGCTGTCTGATGATTTGGTTGAGTTTGGCTATCTGTTGTTTAGTGGTCATTTGATGAATGGTGTGTTTTATTGGCAATTATAGGCTCTGCTTGATCACTGCTTAACTCAACTATCAATCAGTAATAGTGTCCACCTACCACATCACAAAGATTGGGAGTAAGTGCTGTTGAGCTTTTTGTTCACATCTTCCACAACTAACTTTAGGAATTTAGGGGCCCCAGCAAGGTTAGTGATGGAGCCTCCTATAAAATCTGTTTTTTTCCATTCCTCCACTGAGGGTTGGTACTCCATCCATTGTACACAATATTATTCTCTGGGCTTGAACCATGTCAGTGATTAGTCTCATCAGAGTATCTACTCATTTACCTCAAGGAACTCTAAATCGGCCAGCATGTTGTTTAGTCTCTCCATGGCACTGCTTCAACCTCCTTCATCCCGGCATCCCATCTTGCACCCTCAAGTCTTCTGACTCTACTATACCGTGAGTCCCCTTCCCCCACTGCTCCACCATCAAATCACTGAAGAGTTATAAAGACCAGGAACCCTTGCTGATTTCCCCCCTCCTCCTTAGTCCAAGGCACCAAGACCAATAATTGTAACACTCCTACTCTTCCTCCAGCTGAGATTCTCTAAACCTCAGCACAGACCAGGCATCAATTTGTGACCTTCCTGGTCTGTATAGCTCAGTTCCACACTAAGCAGTGCACTCACCAACTGAGCCATTGATGGAGCAGTTGAAATATCTCATCAAAAACAAAGAGAACTTATCACTTAAATATGCAAATAATTTCTATATTAATAATATGATGTATCCATTAGTGATAGATTCAGCCATCCATTGTCCTCCATTGGATATCATTGAAAGGATCCAAACTGTTGAATCAGAAAGCAAATCAATAAAAGTAAAGACTGATACAGTTTTCATTTTATCCCACTACATGTCACTTGTATATTTGTTAATCATTATGGGACGTCATATTTTCAAAGTGCAGTAAGGATAAGGTAGGAAAGATCATCGTCACTAGGGCAAGTGATTGGCATGGTGCGACTTCTAGACAAATCCTGAAAATATCACAAATAGCTTAATTTGCTGACACAGTACCACAATTTTACATAAAATGACCCAGGAGGCAGCAAAAATGTTTGTTTCTTAGCAGATTTCAGCGATAACAAGTCACTTGCCACAGAGTCTAGGGACTAGACTGTGTTCATATAGATAGATTATTTCAATTAGAAAGGTCATGAAGGACCAGGGGTCATGCGTTTTAAGTTGCATAAGGGTAGAATTAGGTTAGATGTCAGGAGGTTCGTCTTTTCCCAGAGGACAGTAGATCGCTGGAACAAGCTGCCAGCTCATGCAGTGACTGGAGATTTGCTGCATACCTTCAAAAGAGAGCTGGACTAGTTCCTGGCTGGGGCGGAGATTGTGGCATACAAAAGGTAGGAGGAAAAATATGTAATATAAACTGCGGTTAATGTGTTCTCCTGGACTAGTTTTGATCGCCATAGGAAGTCAGAGAGGAATTTCCCTGATTTTTTTCTCTCTAAATTGGCGGTAGCTTTTAAAAAATCTGGTTTGTTGCCTATCCCAGGAGATCACTTGGCTGGTGGGTGTGAGTGTTGCAAATCATGATGCTTAAGGCATCATGGCTGTATGGGGCAGGCTCGATGGACCAGTTGGTTTTTTCCTGTCCTTCATCTGTTGTATGTTTGGAACAAATCACTTACCCTAATTCTCATCGCACCATTTTGTTCTCCACTTTGATTTATTGAATCCAATATTGAATGGAAACTGGGCATGAGAATCAGAAGGGGCTTCTCCCAGATCACAGGTTGCATACATTCATAATAAATAAAATCAAAAGCATATGTCACGGCAGACTGCCCCCGAGTAATGCTTCTCATTGTTGTGAATAGCTCGTGACATAATCATTCAGAAACAACTTAAGGTATCAGCAGGAAGATGTGATACCTAAGGAATCTGTGATAGACTTGGACATACACAGAATTTGCCTGTCATCAGTGCACAGCACTTGCCGACTTGGACAATAATACTTCTTCAATATTTATTCTAAGACATCTGTACATTCTTTGCAACAAAGGTTTCTATTTTAAAAATTTGTCAGAAAGACAGACAGGCTACTGTTTTCATCAAATGTTTCTTTTAACTGATCAGAAGTTACTTCATGTTAGACTGAAGCTGCAAAAAGTCCCCTTTGGCCACACACATGCACTTTTAAATATCAAGAATGTACTTTTTGCTTCAACCCAATCTCCCTATAACTTTTTCCATTTGTTTTGCTCCAATCACTAGTATAAACTCACAATGGTAAAGGAAGAATGAGATGTGCAAATTTGGGGGTAATTAGGTATATTCCTGTGGGCTTTTATGTGCATGTGGCAACAGCATTTTGACATTTCTATTGAAGTGCTCCAGAATTCCTTATTTAACACCTGTTAGCCCTAATTTTGTTTCCGGAGAAGCATTCCACTGGACACACTAGATTTCAAATCATTTATCACTTCTAAAGTGTTTCCACATGTTTCGAGAACTAGCTGTGCCCTGGGCACATCTTTTTTCTGACTGCATTAAAAAAAAACTTGCTGCCTTTAAAAATGTCCTATCTGCTATGTTTCTCTGTGCTGATGTCTGGCAGTTATTACTTTAAATTATGGATCACTCGCATGAATGGACTGGG
Organism: Heptranchias perlo; assembly: GCF_035084215.1. Classification (NCBI taxonomy): domain Eukaryota; kingdom Metazoa; phylum Chordata; class Chondrichthyes; order Hexanchiformes; family Hexanchidae; genus Heptranchias; species Heptranchias perlo. Next base: position 15,703,183 of record NC_090345.1, on the reverse strand, counting down.
GAGGGAGGGGATTAGTGCATGCCAATGGTGCAGTGCAATAATTTGATGACACACTGCCTTGAAATGATGTCGGTGGGATATCTGCCAATAAACAAAAAGCAAATGTCCTTTTCTGCAAGTGGAATTGATGTGAGGCCTACAAGCCCTCGGGGAGTCACTAAAAATGTCAAACATGTTACAATGTAAAACGAGTAAGAGTGATATCAACATGATTACACAGGTTAAAGAAAACAAAAAAAAAACTGCAAGTACCAGAACTAGAAATTAAGGCCAAAAGCTGCACAATCCCGAGATCAGTAATTGTGTTTATACCACCGCTTTTGGTCCACTCAAAGCTGTTTCAGGTGCAGATCAATGCAAGAGCAATAGTTAGCTCAGAAGGTCTGAATGCAGACCACACTAAAGGCAAGAGGTGAGAGACCAGCTCCAAAATGCAGTCTCACAATGCTTGCAGTTCACATCGACATAGTTTATCCCCGGCCCCCCCAGCCTGATATAAAGCCATGTTTAAGTATTTTCAATGTTTGGAAAGAGCCCGTGCTTCTGTTCTCTTCTATTATTAAAATGTAACCATCCTACAAACAGAGCTTTGTGTGCATGTTTACACACAAATGCATGAGCTACTTTGTTGCTGGGCGGAGTGCAGGACGTAGCCAACGGCATAACTTGGGTCTGTAAGCTGTACATTGCACTGCACACATCCTTAGCATCCTGCCAACATCAACAGGGAATGCAGCCATGGATCAAGCAGTAGCATCAGGTCTGTTTATTGAGGTGGCTTTAACTTGCATGGAATTTTTTTTGTGAATCCATCACATTTATGATTTTATCTATGATTGCTTTCTGTGCAGCTCAAGTATTTTAGAGCTCTTATAAGAGCATCCAGTAAGGCAATTAAGAGGAACTTTTAACATTGTTTGAACCCATTACTCATGATGGCTTTTTGATATTTTGTGCAGAGCATTAAGTGTTTTATTTTAATTTAAGCAAAAACGAGTTAATAATATCAGAGTTCCTCTGAAAGTGGCCAGTATCCAGTAGGACATTCACTATGATCATGCAACAGTACAATTAGGTGTGTAAGAAGAAGAAAAATATCTTTCTAGACCCAGACATACGTCATGTCATAGAGGATGTCTGGGCTACAGACTGAGATAGGGAGCTGAAGTGTGGTAAATGCTCCACAGCACAGCTGTTTGAAGAGCTTGCGTACACTGAAGGCATTATCAGATTTGTGATAATTGTGCACTTGTAAACACGGATCTTTTGAGAAGCAAGCTGCTCTTACAGTATGCGTGTATTCACAGCATGATTCATTTCTCAAGCTGATGAATGACCCGGGTCTGTCACATGGCTCGAGCTGCAGGTGTTGAGGCTGGGAAGGGACAGCCCTCCTGCAAGGTCAATAGTTTGGGAGGAAGTCAGGAGAGGTTGTTGCTGAAGAGAGCCGGGCGAAGGTCTTCACAGCAGCAGTGATTCCCTCGAGCAATTTTGAAAATAAAACCAAATGTCCTGGGAACAATGTCACCAAGAATAAGGTCAAATGCAAACACAACATTTTGTACTTCATCTTGTCCTGCTAAAGTGTTAGTTGCTTTCATTCTTTAAGGACGTTGTATCTGGAAGAACCTGCCTTTCATAAAGGCTTAATTAAAAAAAAGTAAACATTTCTCATTTACATAAAATTAATGAGGATGGTACTTACTAAATATGACTATCACATTGTATGTAAGCTTACCTTTTTTGGATGAAGTATCTGACAGCAGGCTAATGTGCTTAATTGAAAAATGGGTAGTGAAAATGTGTATTAATCTGATATGACTTAGGTTAATAGCAAAGAGCATAAAACTGCTAATTTGAGGTTCTGTTTCATCCCCCTCTGAATATCTTAACCTTTGAAAGTCCTTTAAGCAGGCTTAATTCTATATTTTGGGCAAAGAAAGGGATTATTTAAAAAGATGACTTGGGTGTTTAATGAAGGTTTACAATTATCATCATTACTTGAAACCTGATATACCAAATAGTTGTAAATGATCCTATTGGCTGAGTTGGCTATATAGAATTGTAATGAGGGCGTGCTACGAAGCAAGCAGATAAAACATTATTATAGTGAACACTGTGAAGAGCTTATTTTGATTTAAATAACAAATATTTCCTTTTTCCCAGCAGTGGTTCTTTTGAAGCTTGTTGGTACCAGCAGGAGTGTGTCAACACATGCTGCAATTCATGATTCCAGTCCATTACAAGAGCTTTATTATGTTAATTGCCAGTTTCTAGCAGCAAAGAGCATGCTGGGAACACAGCAAGCTCTATTAGCCTCAGAGGCATCTTCAAGCATTAGTCATTTTGTCTGTGTACGCACAAAAAATGGAATACATACAGTAAACAGCTCACATGAAACCACTAAAATCACGTAAAGGAACATAGGAACAGGAGTAGGCCATTCAGCCTTTCCGCTTCCAGTTCTTAAGATGTTCTCTCCTTATTTAAGACTTCTGTGTCATACATTATTCCCAGCCAAGTGGGCAGACTGTGACCGGTTTTTGGGCCTTTGTCAATTCTATTACTGGCCTTTAGGAAGTGCATTCTAGGGCCTAGGGTGATTTTGTTGATTTTCTCCCACCTCTCTTTGAGAACTAATGAATACAAAATTCTTACTGTGTAATGAATTCATGTCCTATCACTTTAGACAGAAATAGTATTATGGCAATGGGCTATGCAACAATCTGTTGGTATCGCACATTGGTATCCCAATGAGTTGTGCCATTCAACTGTATTTCTCTCACAGTTAACTCACCACCTTCCTTTTCTAAATAAATGTTAGTGGCACTTAGCCTGGAAATATAGGATGAACCAATTTCAGTCATTACTTTATCAATGAGGGGTGGATGCTCTGGACTTCATTGAATGCGAACCCTGTCCACATCCTGTCCTGGGGATTGGAATACAATATGGCCAATGCTGTAAAGGCACTTGAGCCTTGGTTCTGGTCTGCATTGTTAGTAGGGATAACCAACACTGGTTGGACATATTTCTGGAGGTTTCATCACATGACTTCCCACCTCCAACCGCCCAGCCTGGACAAACAGCCTTTTTTCCCCATCTCCAATATTTTTATAACTAATAAACGAAAGTGTTAGAAGAAAATGAAAAATATACACATCTCTTTTAATGCCGCTATGATTTGCTCCTGGGTTCCTCACAGCAGTGTCCAGGAGATTAATCTTTAATACCTAGAGACTCCAGGAGGGTTGGCAACCCTAATTGTAGATCTTGTGTTATAGTCCCAAGAGCAGCCATATCTATCTTGGTCCAACCGAGACTTGAGTATTCCTTTCTTCATGTGTTCTTGGTGAAGAGGGATCTATGAATCTTGTTTGTTTTACAATGATTTTGTGTCTTTTTATTAGGTTACTAGCACCAAATTTGAGAATTAAGGTTGCCACCTGGCTTGTTTTTTTTAACTGGCCCAGCAGGGCTTTTGAAATTGTTGCTGGTAGGTGGTTGATAATTTTAACCAGCAAAACAGTGGCCATTTTTTATTAAAGATGGGGTGGTGAAGGCATCAACTTTGAATATTAAAAAAACAGCTGCTTAAAACTGCCCTCTGGTGCCAAATATGGCAGGGCTGATGTAAAACTAGCCAAGAGACAACCCTACATCAAATTGTTGTTTATGTATCACTTTCCCTCTATTTATTGTTCTGGTTTGCATGGTCTAAATTTTAGTTTATATCTTGAAAATCTTTAAACAGTACTTGGGATGAAATCTGAATCATGTATCATCCTTGGTTCAGTGGTAAGTCTCTCGCCTCTGAGTCAGAGGGTCATGGGTTTACATCCCACTCCTGAGGCTTGAGCACATAATCCAGGCTGACACTTCAGTTCAGTTCTGAGGGAGTGCTGCACTGTCAGAGGCGACGTCTTTCGGATGATGCCCGTCTCCTCTCAAGTGGCGGTTAAATATTTCATGGCACTAGTGGAAGAAGAGCGGGGGGAGTTCTCCCCGCTGTCCTGGCCAACATTTATCCCTCAGCCAACATCACTAAAATAGATTATCTGCCAACATTCCATTGCTGTTTGTGGAACCTTGCAGAGGGCAAATTGGCTGCAGTGTTCGCCTACATTACATCAGTGACTACGCTTTAAAAATACTTCATTGGCTGTGAAGCGCTTTGGAACATCGTAAGGCCATGAAAAGCACTATATAAATGCAAGTTCTTTCTTTCTTTCTTGTTGTAAAGTTATGGCTTTTTTATCCAAAGAAGTGCTACCTTATCCCTGTGAAGGCTGAACAGTGACAAGCTGAAGAACATTCCAATTGCAGTCACGCTAAGTGCAACTGGCACAATGATGTTTTTTGACAGAATGATGAATATGGTCGTGAAGTGTGCCCTATTGTTTGGAAACAAACAAAACACTAAACATCTTGGAATATTGACAGTGCCCTTTAAAGCATATAATATTTTAAGTGGCCTCATTGCTTGCTCACGTGCTTCTAAATGTTATTTCCTTGAGTCCAAACTAATGGTTTGTTTGAAAGAAATTAATATGAGGGAGTGGTTTGTATAAGCATTTAGTTTATTGTTTCTATTTTATTCATTTCTTTGTTTTATAGGTAAAATATTGTTGGTCCACTTATAGTATGACTGCAGATAGCTGCGGTTTTCTATTAAGTGCATTAAGCCTTGCCAATTACATAGTATTTGAGAGTTAAACAAAAATAGATTATAGTGATGAATGTGTTATAGGAAGGGTGTTTTATGGGTTCACTATCAGTGTGAGAAATGTCTTGCATTTAAGAGGTTTATTATTACATAGTTTAATTTTCCTTCTCATTTAAATAAAGCTTCACACAACATCATTGTTTTCAAACAATTTCTTTTTCAGTGTTTATCCTGGAACTACACATGTCATTATTTGCATCCAACACTCTGTATCTTTGATATTCTTTGTTTTGGGACCAAGAATTCTAATTTGAGTCTGGTGTTCATTAAGAGGGAAGGGATAGCAGTGTTGTAAACTAAATATTTTCCATGTTATAGTTAATGACAGTACTAAATCCTTTTAAACCAGGTGTGACACAATTCAGTGACCTTACTGGGTTCCCTGCATTCTCTATAGTACATCAGTCATCCTGGGAAAACCATTCACTGCTGAACCTGCATGGCATGTCAGCCTCTACTCACTTGTCCTCAATCTCTCAGAACACACACCAATGAAAGATCCTGACCCCACTGATTCCCATTGTCTTTATAGAAATGTATTAATTATAACACTATGTTCAAGAACGGACATGACCTTCGACCTTTACCCCTATGCTTGAGCCAATCCGAGGTCTCCAGAAGAGATGCGACAATTTTTGAAAATGGTGTTGAAATCTTCACAGCCTCAAGAGGCAAGTGAAGTAATGTTGAAATGATTCTATGTGATATTTCCCAGCAAAACAATTTCATACAAGACAGCATACAATAATGGACTAATGCGTTGTGCTAGTGACAGTGAATTGCTATTTGTGACTAGGACACTGGGAACAATATTTATTTCAGTACACCCCTCTGCTGACTGATCAGAGGGCAGCATTAATAAAAGCTGTGGAGATATCTGTGATTTATCTCTTGACCAGAGATAAGAGTGAATAACTTGAGAGGATTCAAAAATATCTTTATTAAAAGATAAAATACCAAGGGAAGAAAATGGGAATTAATATGTTAAAGGATAATTTTAAAAATTCAGGGCAAGACTCACCTCACTGTTAATAAGTAAGCCATATTTAAGTCTTATGTGTCAATATAAAGAATTAGTTGTACGGGAGCATGAAAATAATGTAGATTTCTATATGGAAAAAATGAACCTCTCCATGTGATGTACAGCCAGCAAACAAGTTACAAATGTACAGTCCTTTATCGTTCTAAGTACTGTTAATGACTATTCTCCACCGGTTTGGTGTTTTGATTGGAGAATTCTTGTGCCCTGTAGGATAGTGTGGCACAGCTGCATCATTCTTCTGGCCTCAAGTGACCATATACTCTCAATCGTAAAGCATACAGTAACTACCAAGAGATGCATTAATGAAAAAAATCAGCCACATTTATGACAATATTTGTGATTTGAAACTAAGTACAATTTCTCAATATGTACCCAATTGTTTATGTCCATCAATGGCCATATTGTTCTTCAGTATGATATGAATGTAATCAATAAACGTCTTAAAGCAGTGGCACATCGTAGAGTTAGAATGTCCAGCAAATCCAGTTTGGTCCGATTAACAACTTTCTGTTAAAATCATATACTGTACCTATAACAATTTGACTGAGTGTATCACTGCAGATTTCTTTGTCTTTGAATGTACCTCCTTCCTGTTCTTTACCTATTCCCACCACACTGTCTTCCTCAGTGCTCCAGTCAACTGTATTTCCATGGAGTCTGTCAATACTACTCCTTGGTTTGCTCACATCAGCACTGAAAAAATGCCCATCCTGCTTTCCCAACCAATTCTATCAAACTTGCTGCCTGTGGCAAGCCAGAATCAAGAATGAGATTCAAAATTGGATCTCGAATTCAAAAATCCAATTTTATTATTAATAAGGTACTCCTAAATCAAATCTTTACAGTAAGTATCTTTGTGGCCTGCAACAGGGATATATTTCCAGTCCACATAAAATTTAAATTATTTACAACGCAGCTAGTCAACTTTCACTCATATTATTGCCATGACCTACCGCATGCCTAGCTACTGCTAATGTGACCTGCTACACAGGATGGTAGTGTCTAGCTTAGATTGATAAATAAGCTACATACTTCTAAAGCAAAGGTCATTAATGAATGCATCACCAATCTCTGAAAGTGTGTTAATTGTGGAAGCTAGTTTAATAAAATTATCAGGATACGCCTCTTGTGTACAGGTGTGCGAAGCTAAATGACATGAGACATTTCCAAATCCTTTAGGTCTTTGTACTACTGGATATCTAAAAATATCTTAAATAAGCTCAATTGCCTAATTACTTGTTTCATCTAGATGAGCCATTACTAATCCTATGTAAGTATAAGAAAGCACTAATTATTGGACCCACTGGGAACTTTAACATTCTGTATGTCCTGGGCAGCACCAATTAATAGAACAATTATTACCCAGCACTGTAATATGTTTTCCAAGCTGGCTCCAATGCACTGATTAGATAGGAACAGAGGGTATATCTCTTACTGTGAGCAAAGGCAGATAAAGATGAAATAATTCTCCATGTCGTTTTGTGGGCAATCTCAGTTAAAAGTCACAATATCACTCCTCTAAGAATTTGTCCATTACACTGTCAAAATGGTGACAAGGAGTGAACCTCCATCAGTTTGAATGTTCAGTTTAGTTCAACATCAAGCAATAGCCAGAATAGACCACTAAAATATCACTTCATCCTACATAGAAATAAATTATGAAAGTACTGATTTCATACCAGTACTTAATGCGTCCATCTGAAATTCCTCTCTTTTCTATTTTAGCGGCGGTGTTAACCCATTAAAATAACATGTTAAGCACGTACATGCCAGGATCCCATAGTGTAACTTCACTGCCTAAAAATTTAACGCAATTACCAATGAATGCATTTGGTACAGTGCAACAAAATGAATTAACATAATTCATTGGATTGTTTAATGTAATTCTGGTCTCAGTCATTTCAATATATTCCAACAAAGGCCAAAGGAAATAAAGTATGTTGCGACTGTAAAATACTTTACAAACCGACATTTCATTACCTCAGAGGAATGGCAGGGATGTGTATAATTTATAAATGTTATATTTTTAAACATATTAGGGGTTATTGTTGGCACTAATAGATTCAAGAAAAAGAGTTTGTGCTGGAAAAATCTGGTAAGACTTCCATAAATATAAAATCCCATAAATAGACTAAGCCCTGAACTCTACATCTATCCTTTCCTGACTAGCGTTTGAACCCCTCAGAGCCAGTGATTGAATTCACTGCTACAACTAGCACTTCCCGCATTTCTTTCACATCGGATTAACACACATAAAATACAGCATTGTGTACAATATGGATCAAATGAACAAACATTTGTATTTAATTTAAAACTGAGAACCTTTCACAGAATCCAGTGATTTATGTCCCTTGCCACCAAATCCATCTCCACTAATTCTTGACTTTCGTTCTTTTTCTCTGTGTTACCTCTCTTATTTTTAACTATTTATCATCTGTCTCAGGGTCAATTTCCTGTATATATTTTTGGAATTTGCAGCCACAGTTTATAAGGGGTGTATGAACCCTTTGCAGACTGTGTTTCTGCGTCAAAATAAATAAGGCAGCCAGCAATCTGGTTATGTACTGATCTGGGCCCATGCTTCACAGTCCAGGGGTCATGTACTTGGGTTGTCTAACAGATGAATTTTCTGGCTTTAATTATGAGGAGTTTTGTCTGTTCTAGATGGGACCATAAGCTGCAGGCTGGTTTGGCAGAAAATTGTCCCATGAAAGAAAAAAAAGAATTCTTGCTGTCGGCTGTCTGGAGACAGTATTGCTGCCAATTCAGGAGAAGTCTATGAGCCTAACCCTGAGCCTTAGCATGAGCTCGGATTTGCCCTCACATTCCCAGTGGTAACTATGCTGCCGAATGTAGAACTGAGCCAGAAACCTGGAAGGTCCCAAGTTCAATTCTAGTCTGTACTAATCTCATCGAAGATGACAAAGGGAAAAATGATAGTGAATATTATTTATATTACATTGTTCAAAAGTAATGGTACAATTAGCCTAAGTGCCCCTGGGGATTGGAAAAAATAACCTGGGTTGGTGCTAATGATTTCTATTTAGCGATGCCTGCTAAATAGTATGCAAGGTGAGAACAGGATCGAGTTTAGCAATGAGCGCCCCACCCCGTCCCCCACCATGATCGAATTTACCGTCTGGATCACGCGAAGAATGACCATTTGGGTGAGGCACTGGAGGGAACGTGGTGCTAGACAGCTGCAGGAAAGCAAGTGAGGGATGGACCTAGTGGTTGAAAGTGGTGCAAATATTAACTGCATTTTAGGTGGGGCATGGAAATGTGAGAAATTGAAGTAATAATAAATATAAATTTAAAAAGATATGTATTAAGGGTAGCCCTGTACCATGAGTGCTGTTATAAACCATTTGAATTAAACTACTTTCCCGCAGTGTTCTTATTTTTGCAATGTTTTAACATAAAATTAATGTGATGTTTTGATGCAGCGCTTAACAAAACCGAACCCACAAGACCCACTGGATAAAAAGGTGCTACATGTGGCAGAAGAAGCTAAACATTGTTTGACATCCAGCTCGGAAAGGAAGAGGCATTTCCCTGTAGCTCCCTGTAGATAAAATCATAATGAAGGACGGGCGTGTAGGAGAAAAATGAACACAATAGATAAAAATGTGGTTAAAAAAAAATTGGTAGCAATAGTAGGGATAAATAAATAACTTTTTGCGTTTTTTCCATAAACATAAGTGCTAGGAATTTCCTCCGGGTTTCTCATGATCGTCTGCCTTAACTTCGATAGAAGAACGGATAGAGGAACTTCCACTGATCTTCCACCATAGTTACAATGGTTGATTGGGAGAATCCCCAAGGAAATTCCTGCTAAAGGTGTATTGTCTTCATTATCCATCATTTCAAGACAAGCCTAATATGCAAATAAACCCAAAAAGTACAGGCCATGAAATCACACTATGCAGATTAGCATATAAGCACTTAACGAGTTCATATAAAACTCTTTTTTCTATTACTAAACTGTTTAAAATAAATTGGTTAATGCGTCCATTAAAATAGTAGACTGAGGAATTGCCTTGATCTTTACACAATGTAATTACAAGGGTGCAGCATTTTTCAAACGTTCATAGGAAGATAGACTTACATCCATAGAAATATGTGAAAAATACAAATGACCGTAAATGGATTTTTAGTGTCAGCTGTGTTAAATGTATTATGACACAGATACCTTAAACCTATGTACATTTGTTCCATTTACAAGGAACCTTACCAAGGGGGCCGAGAAACGGGAACCGCCGCACCAAAACTGAGGACCATGTGAAATTGATCCCCTTGTGTCATTAGTTAAGTAATTAAAGGGGACCGGGAAAGGGGGGCGATCAGGAAGAGGGGCGACCGGGAACTCGGACGTATGCAAAGGACCTCATGCCTTTTTCAGGCATGGGCCCTGGATATCGATTTTTTTGCCTATACCAATATGGCGGCTGGCGCACTTCCGGCTTGATGTACGTGCGCTTCCTGCCGGCTATATTGGAGGGTTAGGAGGACTTTGAGCGCCCGAAAAAATGGGCGCTGCATGGTCGTATTTCTGGGCCCTTGAGTTTGATGGCAGCCAACAAGAATGGTAACTCCAGTGCAGGGTCAACCAGTGCTACTGGGGAACTGTTTAGACCTGTCAGGCATTGATTTCAATGCTTAGAGAATGTAAACTTTCCTGCTCAGCTTTCTAAATATTTCAATTAATTGGCGAGACCATGCAAACGCTGCGACAACGGATGAACAGACACCGCGCAACAATCGCCAGACAGGAGGGTTCCCTCCCAGTCGGGGAACACTTCAGCAGTCAAGGACATTCAGCCACCGACCTTCGGGTAAGCGTACTCCAAGGCGGCCTTCGAGACACTCGACAACGCAAAATCGTCGAGCAGAAATTGATAGCCAAGTTCCGCACCCATGAGGACGGCCTCAACCGGGATCTTGGGTTCATGTCACGTTACACGTTACCCCACCAGCGAACAAATGTTATCTGTTTTTAATATAACGGGTCAATTGCTGTATTTTCCTTCCGGATGTTTCTATGTTTCTGCCTCTCTCGCTCTGTTTTTTTAATTGGCATCTCCACATCATCTGTTTTTTTAGTTCTGGCCGTTTGTATATTCGGTGGCCCTGTAGGTAACACCTATCTGTCTGAACACTTTGGTTGCCTTGGCAACGGGCAGTTGAAAAGACTATCTGTAATCACCAGGCATTGTTCTGTGATTTATAAATGTGAAGGGTTCGAGGATTTCATTTCCACATTCACCTGAGGAAGGAGGAAGCCTCCGAAAGCTTGTGGATTTTAAAATAAAATTGTTGGACTATAACTTGGTGTTGTAAAATTGTTTACAATTTTCAATTAATTGCTAGAGGATGCCTGCACGTACACGTGTGCAAAGAGCTTCCTCCAGGGCAAGAGAACTGCAGTTCGATCAAGGCAGTACAAATGGGGGACTGCTTAACTGAACCCCTTGATTATATGATTTCCCAGTGTGCTGTATACTTTGAAATACTTTGTGTTTTTTTGAAAAAAAACCCTTGGGTTAACATTTGCTTATTAGGTGCGGACTTTTTCATAATTAAACACGGAGATAATAACAGTTCAAGAGTTATGCTTTAATTTGCAATTAGCATTCAGTAGCTGGCGGACACCTCCATTATATTCACCCCTGAAGCTATGTTGCTCAGACAAAAACAAGTTCTCCAGTTCGACCAGTGACAGTCAGCATTGACAGTCTGTAACTAGAAGCTACACAGCACAACTTCTTTAAAGCTAATTATTACCAAATCACTTATACACTTCCTGTCAGAACCTACAGCACTTTAACCTCTCATTTCTATCCTTGCCAGATTTTTTAGAATTAATGATAAGCACGGCCACATCATAGATGCATAGGTTCATCTCAAGTGACTGTCTTCCATCCTAGTGATCATTACAGCCCCTCATTAGTTGTGTTTGTTCTGTGTGTGTTCATTAAATACAGCTTTAACCTATTTCTTGATATTTGTGCATTTACTTTGTGTGCCTTACACTCAGGTGAGATTTAGAGAAAGACTGGAGATTGGCCCTGAAGTTCTCTGTGATTACTTAAATTGCATTTTACTAATCTAAATCTGAAACATTTTTGCAATAGACATGTAGAAATGTTGGCAGCCTTATTGTTATTCATCGTCAGTGGTCAAACTCCTTCCCCACAACATACAGAATGCAAAATGTCACCTAAATCTGAACGTTATAGAATAGCTTACTGAATATATTTCTAGCCAAACTGCTCATTAATTATTGAAGTAAGTCATTACAATGGAAAATGGTTAGAGAGAATATTCATAATACAAAATAATCAGCTATATATTTCTGAATCTCAGATCCTGGGTTTTGAGACTGAATCTTGATGATTAGAAGGATCCGTCCATCTATTGTGTTAGGTAGGTCCTAACTCAAGTCTCACACATGAGATTCTTGAGCCACTTACTAGGAAGAGTAGCTGAGGTGGTTTCCCATTGCCTGCTTCACAGTTTTTATTTTCTCCAAGGTGGGCTGCAACCAAGACTAAAGAGCCACACCTGCCCTTCACGATGGGGGTGCCCCCCACACCCGTTGGATACAAGTACTCCCTGCTGGATATCTATCCAGTATTCAGAGCCAGGGCTTTGGTCTCCTCTCATTGGGGCTGTCTGGAGTGGGGCCTGAACCCACCCTTCTGACTCAGAGACCGGAATACTAACACTGAACCAGTGGTCACTTCGTCCGGATGCAAATACCCCGCAGGATGTCAACCCAGTATTTAGAGACCACATTCTAGTCTCTACTTACCGGGGCTGTCTGGAGTGGGGCTTGAACCCTTGACCTTCTGACTCAGAGGCACGAATGTTACCGCTAAACCAAAGACTCACTCCAATAATATGGTACATGACACTAATTCTGCATACTATCATCTACCAGAATCCATTGTATTTTACTGTCATCTAACAGAATGCAGTCATTTTGCTATTTTCTACAGAATACAGTGATATTACTATCATCTAGTAGAATGCTACCTTTGTATACTTCCTGCCACTGACGACAGCATAACGAAAAAGTGAATCAAACACCAGCAGGATCATTCTGTTTTTAAATCCTTGTCACAATGGCTTCGGCCGATAGTAAGAACTCTTTTCTGGTGATACACTAATGCAACTATGGCACACTGCATCTGTTCACACAGGTTCAGTCCTGAGCGGACTTTTGTCGCCAATGGAACAAGAGTCCTTAAACCCAGCCAACAAGTTGTTTTACTGATATATATGTTGGCATATGGATGGGAGCAGGAGCAAGCAGGCAACTTTTTGCCACATATCTTTGACAGATCTGCAGGCTTAACTACTCTGGGTTACAATACTGAGGGACGTTAACTCCATGAGGGGTGTATATATCAATTCTAAACTACTATAGCATTTCTTGGGACTCCCTTTTCTTAAATTTTCTTAAATCTTGGCACAGGGACACTTGTTAGTTTCCTTGTTATGCTGCACAGTGATGTATCACATGGTGCCAGACACTGATGCCAACACAGTCTCTCAGATCCTCATGATCTGGGAAGTAGTCCAGTTGGAATTCTCTATAATTTTTAGTCATAGCAAGTAAAATGGTCTTCGTTCCTGAAGCACTTTGTATAGTGTCGTCCTGTGCCATGGGTAACCATTGGGTAGCCACTTCCCTCCAGCTGCCATCCCTGCAGTACCTACTGTGAAAACAGAGAAGAGCGCGAAAATTATAAAGAACTGTTTCTTCATCCAACCCCACCCAATTACAGGCCAATCGATGTCCTTGGCCCCTTTCCAACAGGAAATTAGGGGCATGATTTTAGCTCGGAGCCGGGAACCCAGCGCGTCAGTAGATATTCAGGTGGGGAACACAGAAGCCAAATGAGTGCGTCGCAATCTGGGATCGCAACTCAACTGAAGGTGAGCATTTGTGCTGTCAGGTTTCCCATGCACCAGGCAGCCAGATTGACAGGCTGGCTGCATGTCGGAAATGAAAGGAGCCATGAATCCTAGAGGGGGGAGGGAGGGAGAGATCGTGGGCCGTGGAAGAAATCGGAGGGGTGAGCGGAAGTGGGGGGATATGGACGACATCGGGTGGGCCTTGGAGAAGATCGGGAGGCGGGGTGATCCAGCATTGGGGGGGTGGGTTCCAGCATCGGGGAAGTGGGTCCAGCATCATGGCAGGGGGACATTTCAGCATCGTTGGGGGGGAGGCTCCAGCATTGTGGGGGGGAAGGTCAAGCATTGTGGGGGGGAAGGTCAAGCATTGTGGGGGGGGGGGGAGTCAAGCATTGTGGGGGGGGAAGGTCAAGCATTGTGGGGGGGAAGGTCAAGCATTGTGGGAGGGAAGGTCAAGCATTGTGGTGGGGGGGTCCAGCATTATGGTGGGGGGGGGTCCAGCATTATGGTGGTGGGGGGGGTTCCAGCATTATGGTGGGGGGGGGGGGCTCCAGCATTATGGTGGGAGGAGGTCAAGCATTGTGAGGGTGGAGATCAAGCACTGTGGGGGGGAAGGTCAAGCATTGTGGTGGGGGGGAGTCCAGCATTGTAGCATTGTGGTGGGGGGGGATCCAGGACCGGGGGAGGGGGGTCCAGTGTCAGAGGGGGTCTAGCATCGGGGTGGGGGGCGAGAGGTCCAGAACTGGGGTGGAGGGGTGGTCAGCCAAACGCGGGGGTCTGATCACGCCAGGTGAGCTTGTTGGGCCTGGATGAAGCACTCCTGCTCCTCCTGGCTCACAAGCAGTGCAGTAAAGGAACTCACCTCATGGATCCAGCCCTTCTCGCCTGGTTTCACCTGATTCGAATCAGAAGCGATGGGATCCTGAACAGGTAAGGTTAAATTTGTTTAACATTCCTAATACACAAAAAATTAAGTGCCTCAACTATCACAATGAGCTACATTGCCCTTTTAAGTATCAGCTTTAAGTGTGGAAGCGACTTCTGGTTTCACATCCAAATGCACCTGGGTTAGTGGGCGTGTTGGAGCTGGGATGTGGTCCCGCTCCAAAAATCAACCAGTTTTACTGCCCACCCACCCCCAACCCACCCGATCTTGGGGGTTAAAATTACACCCTAGGTCTCCCATTTCCTCCATTAAAGGCATCTCAGGACTAAAATTGTATCTGAATGATGGTGCACCAGCTATCTAGGATCTTTTGCTGCTTCACTATCTGATAAATGGACTCACATTCTCGACCATCACTTGCATTTGCTCCATTCCATTGTCACCGGATAAATCTGTATACCAATCTGATAACCAATTAGAAAGGAGTAAAATACAGAGATTTAACCAATAAAAACAACACCAAAGACACTTTAGTAGAAGAAAATTGATCGATCTTCAGAACAGATACTTTTGTCAAAAAAAATTCATAGATAGATAGATAGGACACTATGCAGTAAAATGAAAACAGTTGCATATTTAGTGGTTTAACAGTTAACACCAGGGACCTTATATCTAATTTGTTGTTGCATGCAGTTGCCCATCTTTATTTACAGTAAGATTGTTCGATGCTGTATAATTCCAAACCTATAATTAACAACAATTCAGTACACACTTCCAGAACTGATGGATTGAATTAGCATTTTGTGTTTATCTCATACCTATTGGCTTGCTGTCTGGACTGATGCAGTTTAGAATAGAACTACATCCTGTAAGTTGCACTGTGCTGCTTTGACTAAACCAGCTATGCTTCCTTTACAGGTCCATGTGATGTTGGTGAAGTTTATGGGAAAACACAGGCCTCCAAAGCTATTTAGTAGCCTGCTGGACATAAATAATGTCTCTGTTCACTGCAGGGTTAATGGAAAAAAATGTGCATTGAGCGTGGTCATCCCAGGGGGGTTGATTGAACTTGGCCTCTTGACCTGACTCATGGGTAAACGATGTTAAACATGCAGCTAGGCACAGTGCAATGTGACTGCAAAAGGTATCTTGTTACATTAATTTCTAATAGTGATGACTATCAACAAGACCTATGAAGAAAACATACACAAGAATTTCTTGACCATTATGTTATCAGTGCATTGCAGAAATATTTCACGACCAATAAGTGCTGTTACTTTTGTGTAGGTGGGCTTAAGCACATCATAAATGCAATCCTGATCTCTGATTCCCTGCTGATCTAATGAAAGCATGGGGTTGAATGGATTCAGGCCATAGTAAACTAATAATTCTGTAGATAGAATGTGTATCTGACCCATGGTGGTCTAGTGGCACCATTCAGTTCAGTTGCTGGTGATCGAGGGAAACTATCTCCCTGCTCACACACTGCTGTTAATGCTCTAACTTTGGTTTCCAATTCAGAAAATCCATAAATAATCTCATCCCAGGTTGGAGTGACAGGATTTACTAGGATTCCAGTTTGTAATTATAGAGGAGTAGGGAGAACGCTCGACTGTTTTGTTAAGATTAAGAAGGGCCATAATGCAGGACATCACCTAAGTTAAAAGGAGTAAGAAGATGGGTTAAATCAAGAAATAGGTCGTTTTACAAGTCTGTAGATTGTAGGAGGAAGGTAAGATTGAGGGAAGTTCCATAGGTTTGTGGTCCTGGGAATGAATGAGTTAGAGTGGGCGGGGAAAAAGTTTTGATTTCAACACAGCGAAGATGAAGGGGAGGAATATTGATTCACTCAAATGTGCAACATATGATGTCCTAATACAAACATTGTTGTGTATGAACTCTGCAGTGACATTCAACGTACACAGTTTTGGGGGCACACTAGGTTCACTGAGTAGTTCACAAAGATTTCCAGTGAAATGTTAACCAAACTGGAATTTGAGATGTGCGCTTAGCCTCAATGAAAACTCCAATGTTATTATGAGCACATGCCATTATTATCCTTAGTACTGTAAGTGAGGTCTAAATATAACAAATATGTTACCAACAGCAGTGCTTTGTAAATTCAGTTGTCAGTGCATTTTAAAAATGCTGCTCTTAATGCCATAGCACGGAAAAGTTTCTTCGATAAAGAGGTTAAAGGTTGTTTGGAAGAGAACATGAAAACAGAGATCAGAAACTTATACCAACAGATATCCATTCCCATGGTAATTGGAAATAATTAAAACCAAGTACTGGGAACTTAAAAAGTAATGAGTTTTACTCTATGCAGTACTTTTGCATTTCTGATTACAGAAACATATGCTCAGTCAAAGGATACCAATGCTTGGTTCAATTAATTCCCCTCCCTTCTTTAAACAACTCAAATATGTGGCCCATGGTGGACTTTTATAGTAATTGAAAGAGACAGCAATAAAAAATAATTAGACTTTAATATGCTCTCTGTCAATGTTTTCCACAGAATCTTTTGGAAATTTTCTGCCTTTTATTTTTCCCTCTCTGTAATTAGAATGAAACCGGGGAAATCTTGCAAAGTTGATACTAAGACATGGGCATGTCTTTGTTGTCTTTGACAGCATTTTACGGAAAGAAAGAGAGAATAATAGCAACACATGTCAGTACTAAACATCAATAGTCAGTTCACCTGCACTGCAGTGAATGTAATGGAGCACTTCTTGTGATGGTAGCCTGTTGCCGTCTGTCCATTGAAAATGAAATGAAAGTTTTCACATAGCTGACTGGCTATCCAAACTGACGCTGGTGTGTTCCTCTGTTGTTTTATTGCCGTTTTATTTGCAGGTAGCTTTTAGTATCACAAGAGTAAAAAAAAAATCTTTTAAAATGATGCACTTTCATATAAAGAGTTGAGCCTTCCTCCTAATTTAGTTTGTTGCATTTTGCAGACCCTAAAGAGCTGTCACTGCACAGGATTTCATTGCTTGCACCTGCTAAAACATTTGTGGTATTTGAAAGCTAGTGAAACACATTTGCTTTTCATTTTATCAGGCTTCAAAAATCTTTGAAGTGTTTAATAGCAGGCCAGAAAAGATTTTTGCCTCTTAATCATTTACTTGTAGGGCACATTCTGCACTAGTAGCCTGTCATGCAGAAAACGAGTTTAGACCGTTTTTATTAAGTGCTGCATGCCAAGTCAATGTCCATTAGAGGTGTTTTAAAAGCTTCAATGTTGTTATTTATGAGGAATACAGAAAATGTTTGGCAGTTCCACAAGTGTATCAAAAGAAAAAGAAAGAATAATAAAAAAAGATTCTTCAATAATCTATAAATCCTGAATTAAGAGGATGGGTTATTAGGGAAGATAAAAAAAACTGTTTTCTATTTAAGGCAAATAAATTACACCTGTTTTCCTGGCATTGGCTGGTACGGTTACCCACTATTTTAATCAAATTATTGCATTTGTTCTTCTGCATATTTCTGTCCTACATGACCTCAAACTTCCCGTGAACCACAGCCTGAACAAAGGCCGCCCACTGTCTTTGCAGTAAATCTGTTGTCTCCCTCTTAGGCCCTCAACCTGGGATCATAGATCACCCTGTAACCCAGCTTGCTTCAATTTACTCAATTAACTCTGGTAAAGTCCTTGTAACTTTTGCAGATGTTTCTTTATTATTAGGGCCTATAATGTACATGTGAGATCATAAGCCTGAGGTTACGGTAAGGTTGGAGGGGGAAGGGTAGCAACTGTGCAGCCCAGCAATTCTTTCCTCAGGGGTTAAAAATTTGCTTTTAAATGTTTTAGATGTGATCTCTCAGTAAAGCAGAGAGAAAAAAAACAAGATGCTATCAGAGTCAGGAACAGCTTGTGTAGAATAACTAATTTAACATCTATGTGAGATAATGTTTTGATTAACAGATGTTTAATTGACCCATCCATCATGAAAAGAACTTGCCTAAAAGTCACTATGGATAAGTAAATTATTAGCAACCCCGCAGGTGTTGGACTTACAGCTCTATTACTCTTCTGCAATGGATCTTCTGAAGATTCTGTGTGTACCAGTGAGTTATATCCAGTAGTGAATCTACAGTAACCAGACATAGTTTGTTTAATTTAAAAAAAACACATTTAGTGAAACAAAGCTTCTCGGGATGTTCACTTCTTGACTTGATCACTGCAGTGTGACCACAAGTCACGTCCCTCAGCATCTTGCAACTTTTTGTCTCCAACCTTTTGCATTTAATAAATTAGAATCAGTATGCTCACAACTCAATCTTGAATCAATTTAAAAACAGTTATAATTCAATATTTTTAGAATGGAGTGCTCTAATAGAATTGTTTCCCTTGTTAGATAGTGATCACAGAATGGAAGAAAGGGTAAAAAAAACCCAACAAATTCTAGTCTGTCCTAAGGGCTTGGATTTGTATAATACAGTAAATGTAAACAACACTATGTGGTCTTGTATTTTCTCTCCTCCCCCCATTTGTTAACACTTTTTTTTGGTACAGTACCCAGAACTATAAAATGCAGTCCAGAGGTTCTGGGCAAATACAGTTTACTTCTGAAGCATGTTGTCTATTGGTTTATACCAGCTAAAGATTAAAATTGGAAAATGCCATTGAGTTGTTGGTGTAAATATCAACATTTGTTATATCCTTGTATTGGAAAACTACTGATGCAAGTTAGTATCATTAGGCAATGGCCTTCAGTGAATAGTATTATCCGGGAATAGAAGTGATGGCATTGCCCACCAAGTCCGCAAATGAAGGCTATGTTCTCCTGTAAATAGGTGACACTGTTACTCATTCTTTAAACAGAGTTAAGAGCAGAATAAACAATTCACAATTGTACGACAATTGGTACTTAAACTGTCCTTTGGATCACAAAACAAAAGAGCTGATTTATCAAGTGCGACCAGCTTTACTTGTCGGCTGCATACATTGGGAAATAATGGGCGTGGCTTCCACGATTTTCCACCCATTCATTTCAGTGGATGTAAAAGCGTGGACAGCACGTCTGCATTTTCCTGATAAGTGGCCTGGAAGTGTGGGTGGGGGGGGCGGTGGTGGCAGGGGCTGGGTGGGGCGTGGCAATCAGTAGAGCAAATTTGGAAACTTACCCTTATAGGAAAATAGGTAACTTGGAGCGTGGTCCATGTGGGATATTTTATATCGAGCACATTTATGTATAAAATAGTATATAGCTGGTAAAGAAAGAAAGAACTTGGACTCATACAGCGCCTTTCACAACCTCAGGATGTCCCAAAGCGATTTACAGCCAATTAAGCGTAGTCACTGTTGTAACATAAGAAACCCAGCAGTCAATTTGCACACAGCAAGGCCCCACAAACAGCAACGAGATAAGGACCAGATAAACATTTTTTAGTGGTGTTGGTTGAGGGATAAATATTGGCCAGGACACCGAGGAGAACTCCCCTGCTCTTCTTCGAAATGTGCCATTGGATCTTTTACATCCACCTGAGAGGGCAGACGGGGCCTCAGTTTAACATCTCATCAGAAAGGCGGCAACTCCAACAGTGCAGCACTCCCTCAGTACTGCACTGAAGTGTCAGCCTAGGATTACATATGAGATAGCACATAGCAGGGAGCATGTTGCCTGTAAGATAACACATAGGTGGGCTGAGGCACTAACACATTGAGGGATTCAGATTACTTCATAAACTGTGAAAGCAAAGATGTGTCGTTTATCAATGTCAGCTAAACCTGAAATGCATGACTGTCTTCAAACATTTTTGTTTTTCTTTATTTTACATATTTAAAATCCAAAATTTATACTTACCCGATGAAAACATTTGAAGGTGATAGAGCTGAGTGGAAAGCTAGTTTCACACAACCAAAACTAAAGTGCAAATGTATCATGTACTTAAACTGAACTAATATAAGACGAGGTGATTCAAACTGTAGTGATACGTAATTTTGTTTCAAAGATCAGAATGGAGAAATAACATCCACTGTCTATACTATATAGTACAATAAAGCCTTTGGCCATTACAATGCCAAACTCAGATTAATATCAATATAACCTTATTATGTGCATTATGTTCATATTCAGAATTCCCAACCATCTGAAATGTGCTACGGTGAATTCTGATGTTCAATTGTCATTAAATTAATCAGTAATAAATAATTCAGTGACTAGCAATATATTCTAACAGGCATTTTACACTGTATTATTTTGTCAAAGACCCCCTCGGTTTCCGCTGGATAGGCAGGATTAAAATATCACCCTATGGTGTATTTGAAACAACTGAGTGTGTTACACTGATTTGCACTACAAGATTTCAAGTGATTACCCCAATTTTAACTCGGGGTGGGAATTGGGTGGATGAGAGCAGAGGCAGACGGCAAAATGTCCTGATCTTGGCAGCGTGAAGCCTGGGAGATTTTAATTACTGGGCCTCATTTGCAAACCCCCAGTCAATTTCCTGCCTGAAACAGGCGGGAAGCAGCAGCTGGCCAGTGGTGGGAGGTGAGGGGGAGCGCAGCATTGGGTGGCAGGAGGCTGCCACCTGGAACCGAAGCAATGGTCCCCGGGACTCAGGGAGTGGGTTTCAGGAGGACTTCATGATCCATGGTGGGGAGGGTGGTGGGGGTGGGGGTCCAGGGCAGTGAAGGCCTAAACTTACCTTGTGGGGCCAGGAGGAGCACTCCTACTACTGCTGGCCTCACAAGGAAAATAAAACAAAAAGTTATAAAAACGTACCTCGTTGGGCCTGTTCTGGCCCTGACTCCTCTTCCTGTTAGGTGGAGAACCACAACCACTCCTCCTCCATGGTTAAAATAGCAGTCAGGCCCCAATGACGTCAATGGAGCTTGATCTGGTTATTTAAAGAAGGACCCCATAGGTTTTCGGTGGGTCTCCTTCTTGCCTGCTCAGAAGAGCAGTTAAAATCATAGCCTGTGGGATCATCGGAGGGTGAGTTGAATGGGTAATTTTAACTGCCCACCCACCCAGTTTCTGCCGGGCGGGCAGGGTTAAATTTGCCCCTGTATTATCTGTAGTATTTGAATATATAAGCCCGTGAGGAGAGCCATATCCTAGTTTTTTTTAGGTAAACCTTTGTACCCAGTTCTTTAAGACCATCTTCCCAGGGTCATACATAAAAATTTTAGGGAAAAAAAATGATCAAAGGAATTTTACTTCTTTCCTCCCTTCCCTCAGCAGATGTGCAATGCATCTGGGAAGTCCTAGAAAATGCAGGAAAAATTCCTGACTGATTTATTTGATGAACTCAGTTTTAACCTAGGTGATTGCTTGCATGATATCATTATGTGTGTGATTATTAGTTTCCATTTGAAAATGACCAGATATGATGTGTATTCACTCCGTCAATATTGAAGCTTTGCTAAACAGCATGAGACTGTTATGATGAGGCTACATAAATCTGTTGTATGCTTACACCTACAGGTTTTTATTATTAAGGAGAGTCTGGGCCTAATGGGGGCTAGGCAAGCATACAGTATGAATTAGGGAAAAAAATTAGAATAGCTTCTTTATAATACATATAAGCTTTACCCCCTACTCTTTTTGTAATTAAATTTATTTTTAATTAAAGATGACATAATTCCCTAAGGCTGATAGTGTGTTTTTTTTGCCAACACTAATAGTAAGTATCGAAGGGTAGTTCCAGTGAATTCCAAGGATACTATTGGTAAAGTTACGTTATAGGTGTATGTATATGTTTTTATTGGTTTCCCTTTTTTGTGATAATTGAATTACATTTACAAAGTTATTTTACTTTTGTTCTCTGATAGGAATCAAGCATTAGAAAAACATAATTCAACAAGCATGTCTTCCTACAGGAAGTAGATTGAAGCTCCGTGAACAATCAGCACCCTTAATTTCATACATTTGTTCCTAAAGCCAGCGCTGCTGACTGGAAGCAGTACGTGTCTTTCAATGAGGTTTGTGTGTACCTGTGGAACTCAAGGAGCAAAGCTGTTCCCACCAACATTTTGTGATGTTTATGGTTATTTAAGTGAGAACGCCCACTGCCTGGCATGTGTCTGAGGCATTAAATGCCCTGCCATGAGTGTAAGTGGGAGGCATTTAATGCCAAGGAAACCTGGCAAAATGGGCTGTATTGCTATTCTGTTGTGATTTAACAAAACTTGCTGTTTTCTGAGAAGTAAACAAAATTCTTAACTGTCAAGTGTCTTTATCATGTGCAGGTTATACTGCACTGGTTGAGGTTACTTAAAATTATAGCACTCTAAATGTTCTTGAGGTAAATATTTTCAATGTGCAAGGGGCATTGAAAATAAAAGCAAGGATGTGATGTTGAATTTGTACATGACATTGATTAGCTACAGTTGGAGTATTGTGTTCCCTGTTATAGTGTTTAGAGAATCATGGATAGAATACAGCAAAGGTTCACTAGAATGTGAAAAGTTATAGCTATGATCAAGGATTAAAAAGACTTGAGCTTTTTTCGTTGGAACAGAGAAGATAGAGGGAAATTAATAGAGGCTTTCAAAATTATGAAAGATTCTGAGGAGGTAAAGATTGGTGAAACAGAAGCAAGGCAGGCATAGACTGAGAATTATCACTATAAGAATGAAGTTAGAAATGAGAAAGGAAGAAAGAAAGAAAGAAAGAAAGAACAAAAGAAAACATAAATTGTTTCAGAGCCAGTGAATTACTTTTCAAATGTAGTCAGACCCCAGGAGCACATATCAGGAAATTGCACACCTGCAGCCCATGATTCTCTATCCAGTAATAGTTATAGATGGATAATCACAGGCTTGGGGTGTACAACTTCCCAATATGTACTTTGGGCATGTGTCTGGAACACTGAAATGTAAAATCTCTCCTAAAGGAATAGCAGGATATTCTGCCATAATAGCATCACAACCAAACCCAATCCTGTCCTCAAATAACAGCCATAAGTGTACTTTCCAGCAGGGTTCACTGGATAGCAATCCAAAGTGAGAAACCTGCATGATATTTCCCCTTCCTTACCCAGGGGAACTAAAGTCTACCATTGCATTTCATTGGTGCCTTGTATGCTACTATTAAAAATACCAGGTGGCTGCTGAGTCACTAACTTGGCTGGGATGACTGTACTTATTCTATATCTCCACATTCCACAAATAAATATATTACAGTTTTGGAGAGCTTGCTGTTTTTATGTGATGCTACTACTATCCATTACATCATGCCTGTTTTTATTTAATTAATGCAATTCTCCAAGTTCAAACTTCTTTTTGAGTTTCAGTATAGAAGATTTTTCTTAACAAAGGTAGAAGAGAAGCGTTATTGGTTAAATGATGACAAGTTTGGTCTTTAAAATATTGACCGGTGAAGCATGTTGACCACCTGCCCAGGCCGGCAGCAAAGAGGCCGGAGCCATTTTGAGGCCAGGCCTCATTTAAATAGAATTAGTAAGCTGGAGGTGTCAACTGAGCGCACCGATGCAGCTCGAGCCGACGCAATGTCATGTGGCCCAGAGGATGCCCGGCCAGCAGCAAGGTAAGTACGGGTGCTGTATTATCCTACATGCCATAGGACCCCCGATCTGCATATTAAAAGGGGCCTGAAACAGGCGGGTGCATCAGCTGCTTAGCGGCAGGCCCCTGTAAAAATGGCGACGGGTGGAGTGTCACTCCTAATGGGGCGGTAAATCTACTGACCCCATTTTGAGGCCATTACTGCCCCGTTAACATTGATTGTGGTGAGTTAAAATTGGCCCCACCTGTGTCTGACTTAATAGAGTTCTTTGACAGAGTCATCGAGGTGGTAGATAGATTAGAACAGCTGTATAAGAATTTTCAGAAGGAATTTGATAAGGTTCTACATAAGAGATTGCTGGCTAAATTGAAGCGCATGGAATTCAAGGTAACCTCATAGCATAGATAGAAAATTGGTTCGAAGTTGGAGGCAGAGAATTGGAATAAAGAGGACATTCTTACATTGGTGAACGATGACAAGTGGTGTCCCAAAGAAATTGATGCCGGGGCTCCAATTTTTCACTCTGTATATAGATTAAGTAGATTTGGGAGGAGAGTATATCCAGGTTTACTGAAGATAGTTAGCTAGAAGCGATAATGGACTGTGAACAAGAACAAAACTGCAAAAGGTAGATTAAATGAATGAATGGAATGGATGATGCAAGTTAACGTAACAAAATGTGAGTTAGTAAATTTTGGACATAAAAATGCCAGTTCAATCTAAATGGGGAAGCACTAGCAGGGAGATGAACAAAGGGATTTAGGGGTTCATGTACATAAGCTGTTAAAAGCTATGTCGTGGGTACAAAAAGCTACTAAAAATGTTACAAGATTCCAAACTTCATCACAAGAGGTGTAGAATGTAAAAGTAAGCATTACTGCAATTATGTTGGGCAATGGCCAGACGTCATTTGGAATACTGTCCCATTCAGTTTTACGCACCCACCTTAGGGAGGATATATTGACCTTGGTGAAAGTTCAGTAACAAATCACTAAAATGGCAACTGGAATGAAGGGATTGAGCTATGATGGTGGGTAAACTTAGGTTATATTCCTTGGAGATGAGGAGGTTAAGGGGTGATCTGATAGAAGGGAGTGACATAGCAGACAAGAAATGACTCTATTCTTTAGCAGGGGAATCCAGACCAAAGGGACATAATCTTAGGATTTGAGTTAAAACTGTTAAAAGTGAATCCAGGAACAACACAAAGGGTTGTGATAATGTAGAACACAGTGACCCAAAAAGGCCTTCTTCATTACCAGGTTTTTTGTTAGACAGGTGGACACATTTGAATAAAACAATTTATGAAGACATATTGATAAATGCAGCCAAGCTACATGCCACATTGCTATCAAACTTGACAATTCAACAATACACAAAATTAGACCAGTTTCTGGGCAAATAATCCAATAAGCACACCTGATTCATGCATAGTGACATCTTAAATTACTTGTAGGGCACAACTAGTACTATTCATTACATAGGTTACACATCACTGAACCTGGGAACAATAGACGTACATCTTACTACCTGGTAACAGCTTCAGATTAATAGAGAGGGAGTTTAAAAAGTTGATTTGTTCTTGAGTCAACCTAAGGTGGAAAGTAATTTGTTCCTGGCTAGTTGGCAAGTGGAATTTTCCAGCCACATTGAACAAAAAGTGTTTTCTGACGATAAGGGGTCGATTTTAGGATGGCCGAGCAGGTGCGTTGGGGCCAGGGGGGCTTGTAGAATCGGGGAATCCCGGAGTGGGTCCGGAGCCCGGCTCCAACCCGCTGACTTCCGGGTTCCCCAGTGATGCGTTCAGGTGCGCGCGCAACTCCCGCATGCGGGACTCCCACCGGCAATTAAAGCCGGCGGGATGACAATTTAAATACATACTTACCTAGTTGAGGTACTTGACAGGCCTCATTGACAGGAGATTTTGGCAGGGGTGCAATTTTCATGGATCCTCAGTGTGTTTCCCGTGCTGTGGGAAACACTCCCTCTTGGAGCAAACGTGTTTCAGCCAGCAGCCAGTGGGAGATGCAAAGGATTTTTTGACAGTTGGGGGGAATACCTCATTTATTGCAGCAGGACACTCTGTCACTTCAGACAAAGTTTTGGCTGTAACACCTTTGTCTTTCCACTCAAAATTATCAATTTATACCCTAAACTCTGCTGTGCAAACACATTTACCTACTTTGCGGACCCCCTCAAACTCACACTGTCAGGATGGGAGGGTGCCATGGCTGGATTTATCACTTCATCCGAGGACGAGCAACATCACCAGCCTCGCCAGGCACGCTGTCCACCTCCGCCACGTGGAGCTCCACAACACAGTGCTGCGCCACAGGCACCTGCACAAAATAGTTGTGCAACTACACATACACCCACTGTAGGGTGACCCAATGGGTGGCATCAAGTGTGGGTGTTCATGGAGAACCTCATGAAAGGGACTTATTGCACAAGCCAGTTAAGAATGGCCAAGACGTGGCAGTAGTGGTGACAATAATAATATTTAATGTGAGTTGAACCAAAATCAAATATAAATAAAAAACATGACAAACCGTAAAACACTCTTGTGGATCCCCTTTGTGCTCACGAAACCTTTGCCTTACGTTTCCTACTACTCATACGTGATGCATCCCCTGTGGCTGCAGCAGAGGTAGTGGCAGGTTGGGTGAGGGTGACCGTGAAAGAGATGCATCAGAGGGTGAGAATGAGACGGAGCCATGAGATTGTATGAGGATTGGGTTGAGTGGTAGTGGTGGGATGAATACTGGGGAAGTGAGTAAGTGCAGGTAAGTTGAGGATGAGGTTTAAGTGGGCGTGTGGAGTGATATGGTAAAGTAGTGTTGGCAGTGCAGAAGGAGTTGTGGGGTGGGGGTGGTGATGTGGAAGATGGAGTGTAGGAGAATGAGTATGTGTGCTCACTTTGGCTGACCTAGTTAGGTCATTGAAGCGCTTCCTGCACTGTATCCAGGTGCGGGATATGTTGCTGGTGTTGCTGACCTCCTCTGCCACCTCAAGCCAGGCCTTCTTGGTGGCAGAGGCAGGCCACTTCCTCCCGTCCGCCAGGTAGAAGATCTCCCTCCTCCCCTTCACCCCATCCAGTAAGACTTGGAGTGAGGCATCATTAAACCTGGGAGCGGCCTTTCCCCTGGGCTGCTCCATGCTGTAATTTTGGCTGTTTGCTGCAGGAGCAGCATTGGAGGACTGCCCCTTTAAATAGGGCTCCTCCAGCTGACAGCCTGTGATGCGGGTGCGCGGTCCGCCCACTGCGCAGGTTTCCCGGAAGCCAAGGTAAGCGGCTTCAATTTACTCGCCATCGCGCGGGGAACCCACCGATTTTACTGGGCGGGTTACCCATGCGCCCAGTCGACCCCCCGCTGCCAACCCGCCTCCCTGCAATATCGGGGCCTAAGCATCTCCTTTAGGCTGAGCACATTTCAGGTTTTATATTTTATTCTGTCCCCACTCAATAAAATTTGGTTAAATTTGCAGATGGTATTAAACAAGGAGGTACAGTGGAATCAAAGGAGACAGCCCAGAAACTACAGAATGAGCTAAACAAAATACTACTGGGCCGAATATTGGCCAGATGTAATTTAATGCAGACAAGCATATAATATTGCACGTAAAAAATAACAATGGGCAACATATATATGTCATGAATAGTGTTCAAATAGCTAAGGGCGAAGTTGAGAGAGACCTGAGAGTCTTAGAATACTCAATGCTCACCATGTCCAATCAATGCAGATCAGCAATCAACAAAGCCAATAGAATGTTGAACTACATAATCAAAACAGGAGAATATTAACCAATGTCACTCAGAAAGGACGCAAAAATATTAGGTGTAGGAATTGGAAATCTCACACTAATGCCCTTCTAAGGTTAGGGATAAAAGAACACTGTTGGAACTGAGTAGAGCAAGCTTTAAAAGTGGATTTTCCCAGGTTCTGCTAGCATCAGTGCTAAATGGGGGGAGTGCACCAGAAATGCACTATGCCCAGAAGTAAGCTTCAGCATTTCAACTTCCTATGCCCCTTTATTTGCATGGAGGGGGCAATGCAAACACATGTGCTGGGGCAGTGATTGGGTGCAGGCTTCTGACACAGAGGAAGGACACGGGCAGTGTCAGGTTTTAAAGGTCTGTTCGTATAAAGGGTGCAGCACTATTAGGGAGAGGAACTGGAAAGAGGTTCAACAAGCGATGTCTCTGGTGAGTTCTGCCTGTATCACCACACTTCGAGTACTGTCCATACTTCTGGTCATATTACAAAAAAGATATAGAGGCACTGGAGAAGGTGCAACAAAGATTTACACAGGTGATACCAGAACTGAGAGGCTATAACTATCAGTAAAGACTGAACAGGCTAGGACTCTTTTATCCAGGGAATCTTACAACACCAGGTTATAGTCCAACAAATTTATTTTAAAATCACAAGCTTTTGGAGATTATCCCCTTCGTCAGATGAATGAATAACATTCATCTGACGAAGGGGATAATCTCCAAAAGCTTGTGATTTTAAAATAAATTTGTTGGACTATAACCTGGTGTTGTAAGATTCCTTACAATTGTCCACCCCAGTCCATCACCGGCATCTCCACATCTTTTATCTAGAAAAGAGAAGGCTGAGGAGTGACCTGATAGAGGTCTTTAAAATTATGAAGGGATTTGATAGGGTAGACGTAGAAAAGATGTTTCCACTTGGGGGGGTGTCCAAAACTAGAGAACATAAATATAAGATAGTTACTAATAAATTCAATAAAGAATTCAGGAAAAACTTCTTTAGAGAGCGGTTAGAATGTGGAACTCGCTACCACAAACAGTGGTTGAGGCAAGTTGCATAGATGCATTTAAGGGGAAGCTAGATAAGTACATGAGGGAGAAAAGAATAGAAGGAGATGCTGACAGGGTTAGAAGTAGGGTGAGAGGAGGCTTGCCTGGAACATAAACACCGGCACAGGCCAGTTGGGTCGAATAGCCTGTTTCTATGCTGTAAATTTTATGTAAACCTGGGGGAATTAGATAGTCATCTACAGGGGAGTAAAAAGATAATCCATAAAGCACAGGTGAGCAGGAACAAAGGGAAAAGGTAGACAAGGAAGAGGAAGCTTCTCATCAGAGAGTGAGGCCCTCCTTCTACCGCAGCAGGCAGCAAAACGAATCCACATCTACAGGGTGCTGCACTCAAATGGAGAATGCCCTCTGAGCACAAGAAGTTGTTGCAGTCTTTAGTTGCAAATCTCCAAGACAAAATATCTGAAATAGGTAAAAATAAGAATGAAACAATGTATCTTAAAAATGATAGTATGTTCATAGCTGTTACACAGGCACAGGTTTGAGTTCCATAGCATACACTGAGACATCTTATTCTCCACTTAACATATGTGTGGTCCACTGCCAGTGACATTATAATAAAACATTGATATTACCAAATGATTACACCAATTTCCCATTTTATACAAAAGCAGTAAAAATGATTTAGAATTACTTATATTATAATTTGTGCTTTTTTACCCCTTCCAGTTTTCGCTCTCTCCTGAAGATGCTTACACATGCAAAGTGTGGTTCCAAGGACAACAGCAGTCGCCCAGCACCTCACCCGAGTGGCAGTTCTTCTTAATCTAAACAATGAATATCAGCAGGCCATTTGACCATGGGGGCTGCGGAAGCCAATTGAAGTGTCCCTGCTGCCATCCCAACTGAGATTGGTCAATTCAGCATAGACCAAGAATTGAACCTAGGACTTTTCCAGTCTGTCTAGTCTGATTTTACATTGACCAGTGGACTCACCATTGGAGTCAGGAGGGAGTGCTACAATTTGCTTTTATTTCCACTCATGAGAAAGAGAATAACTTACTCTTAGAAATAAAACTCACATGGACACCTATGAAGTAACAGCTAAAGCATCAGTCAAAATGAATTAGTTTCTATTAGTAAAGTGCTCTGGTGAGCACAAAACCAGTTCCACTCACTGTCTCAATACTCCAGCTACAAGTACACCATTTACATTGATACATATGAACATACAAACAATGACGGACAGGAAAAGACCCTCTGGTCCTTACAGCCTGTCCCACACAACTACGGTACCTTGTGCGTCACAATATATACACACCCCACCACCGCTCCCACCCACCCCGCCCCCCCGAAAGCCATGTGATCTCCTGGGTAAGGCCAAAAAAAGATAAAAACCCGGGCCAATTTGGGGGGAATAAATCTGGGAAATTCCTCTCTGACCCTCTTAGGCAATCGAATCTAATCCACATGACCACTCCAGTAAATTCAATGCCCCTCATGTGGGAATTGTAAACAATTTTACAACACCAAGTTATAGTCCAGCAATTTTATTTGAAAAATAAAATTGCTGGACTATAACTTGGTGTTGTAAAATTGTTTACAATTGTCAACCCCAGTCCATCACCGGCATCTCCACCTCATGTGGGAGTTAGAGTTAGGGGTACAAGACCTATAACATTGATTCTCCAACCCTTACTCCGTAGGAGAACTGAAGTGCTGCATTTACCCTTTTGTCACCATCATAGGACATCAGATTTCATCCCATTTCACACCATGTGGCAGGGTGAGAGGCTGTGCAGATTCAGATCAGCCTCCAGATGACTTAAATATAGGTTTAGATGAGCTTCTTACCACATATCCGCTCCATCACCAAGACCGCCTACTTCCACTTCCGTAACTTCGCGCATCTCCGTCCCTGCCTCAGCTCATCTGCTGCTGAAACCCTCAACCATGCCTTTGTTACCTCTAGACTTGACAATTCCAATGGTCTCCTGGCTAGTCTCCCATCTTCCATCCTTCATAAACTTGAGCTCATACAAAACTCTGCTGCCTGTACCCTAACTCGCACCAAGTCTTGTTCACCCATCACCCCTGTGCTCGCTGACCTACATTGGCTACCGGTCTGGCAATGTCTCGATTTTAAAATTCTCATCCTTGTTTTCAAAATACTCCATGGCCTCGCCCCTCCCTATCTCTGTAACCTCGTCCAGCCCTACAACCTTCTGAGGGCTCTGTGCTCCTCCAATTCTTGCCTCTTGTACATCCCCGATTTTAATCGCTCCACCATTGGTGGCCATGCCTTCAGCTGCCTAGGCCCTAGGTTCTGGAATTCCCTCCCTAAACCTCTCCACCTGCCTACCTCTCCTCCTTTAAGACGCTCCTTAAAACCTACCTCTTTGACCAAGCATTTGATCACCTGTCCTAATATCTCCTTATATGGCTCAGTGTCAAATTTTGTTTGATTACGCACCTGTGAAGTGCCTTAGGACGCTTTACTATGTAAAAGGCGATATATAAATGCAAGTTGCTTTGTTGTTGTTATCAGATAGCCCCATTTTCGCAGCTGATAGGGAATGATTTAACATCCTGTTGATTTGAATTGAATACAAATTGTTTATATTCAGCAAGACACTGGTTGTAATTTGTAGCAGATAACATTTTCAAGAAAGACAACATATGTGTGAATATCCTAGAAAAAGTGAAACTTGAATATAGATAAAATGAAAAACTGCAAACAATGGAAATTTAAAAAAAACAAAAATGGTGCAAATAAACAGCCAGTCTGTCAACATCTGAAGGGGAAAAGATAGTGTAATGTTTTGAATGCAGACTGTTCATTATTCTGAGACATTAACCTGCCGTTTCTCTTTCAGATGCTAATCAGCTGGCTTACGTTTTCTGTTGTTATGATAAAGTTTAATATACAACACTGTTTAGCTTTTCACGACTGTGGGATTGTCCTGTAAGTAGTTTGCTCCATAGAGAAGTTTAAGACACTGCCAACTGAAACAGTTACTACCTCCTAACAAAGAAAAACAACAGCCTGACTGCCCGATCCCCAGTGCACTCCATGCTGAGTTCTTCGGGTTTAGGCTCCACTGTGCTGTTTACACGGCCCTGACTCTTGAGTTACTTTTTGCTGCGGAGTCAAATTAAATCTGAACCCAGGAGGTGGATTTTTTTTCCTTCTTTTCTTTTTTCGCTTCACAATAAGTTTGCAGCGGCCAACGTCACAATGTTTACACGACCACAACTAATTCAGTGCAGCTGATTGATTGGAATGAGCCCAAATTAGTTGCTGCCATGTAAATGGGGCAAGAAGTGGTTTTAAATTGGAATCAGGAGGTAGGAGTTGTTCCTGCAGACTTCACATCAGAGCAGGTTAATTTACGCTGTTTAGTTAGTGTGTATTAATTCAGAACAGCTGTAGATTTAGAGCAAATCTGAATTTATGGCTGCAGTGTAAACAGGGCTTCAGATTACAGATAATGTTATCCACAGAAATAATGCAAATGGTATCGTGCATCCCACAAACTACTTGAGCTGCAGGAAATTATGTCATTAGCATAGATGTTTCCATCTTATGATGATTATATTGTATTGTCAGGGTCTTGATCTCGATGAAACACAGATTATCAGATGCTTTCCTGTATGCAGTCCAATCCCAAGAAATAATGTCAACAGAAGGTAAGTTAAAACAGCCTGGGACACTGGGGTCCCTAACTATATATACACAGATAGCTCCTTCAGGTTCCAGTGTAATGGATCTAAACAGACAACAATATGCCACAAACATTGTGAGGTTTTGTCTTGTCAGTAATATAAATAACTATAGTAAAAGTTTACAGCATAATAAAAGTGAAAAACAAATTGTTAAATCTTAAAATGAAAAAGGCCCATGTTACTATGTGAGGTTTGATTCTGGTAGTAATGAAGCAACAATATCTATCCAATTAGATTAGTGCACTGCTATTCTGTAGATACTTATTTAGCATTACATGAAAGTTGCTAATTGTCAGCTTGGCTCAATTGGTAGGACTATTGCCTCTAAGTCAGAAGTTTGGATGTTCAAGCTAGATTCTAGGAGATACGCATATAGTCCAGGTTAATGCTCAAATGCAGTGCTGAGGGAGTGCTGCATTGTAAGAGGTCCTGTGCTTGGGATGAGAAATTAAAACAAGGCCTCATCTGCCTGTTGCAGTGGTTCACGTGGATGTCAAGGATGCCATGGCACTACTTGAAGGAGAGCAGGGAGTTGTCTGTGATTTGTTAGAGCTGCATCCTTAACAACATTCCTTAACTGATCATTTATCTTCTGGCTGTGCTATGTTCAAAATTCTGCTGTGCACAACAGTCACTGCATTTCAGAGTAATGCATTGAGGTGTTGTTGAGAAAGGTGATAAGGTTTTTTAACCATAGCTTCATGATGTGTTAAATATTTAGCAGCCTACAGCTCTAAACTCTCTCATTTTTATTTATAGTTTTTAACTTAGTTTTTTCCATTTTGCTGTTTATTTTGGTCAGAGAGTTCAGAAAAAACTTTAGAGTGACAACATAATAAGGATCAAATTAGAGACTGTGGTGTTTCCAGGAAGTCGAGCTTTGATCAGTTAAGCTCAAATAGGCCCAAAATCTTAGGTCTCCCTCCTCACTTCTAGCCTGTGATTTGTTAGAGCTGTATCCGCAGCAATAAGTAGCAACATTTCCACTCCTTATCTTTTCACTTTCTTCTCCAGATCTCTCTCTATTTAATCCTTGAAGTCTGCTGCTGGTTAACAAGGAAATCCTGTGTCAATTATCACCAACAACTTCCCACTGAGAAGCTGCAGGGAATCAAAGCTTATAAGAGCCTTTTCACACCAGAAAGTAGAACTGGTCCTAATTAAATGGCCCTCATATCCTGTCTAGTGGCGGTCAAAAGATGGGTAGTGAGTGAAAAAATAACCTGTCAAAATTGTTTTATTTTAGTGTCACTGGAATTTTCCAGTGTTGTGAAATGTGATTCGGAATTTGGGCAGGAAAAATAAAGGTGAAAATGTCACACTTCAAAAACAGTTTAAGGACAGATTAACACTTTACATACGGACACTATTTATATTTTATATTAACAAACTATGAAAAACATCCCCTTTCTATAATTCGAAACAACTGAGTTAAACTATCTAACAAATAACTGTTTTAAACTAAAAAACGATATTTCTTTTAAAGCAGATCCATTTTGTACCAATGACGAGAATACATAATCTATGCTGAGGCCTGTCTCTGCCTTTTATTTCTCTCTCTCATAATTTCTTCACTCTTCTCCCTCTGTCGACATTTCTCACTCTCACTTTCTTTTTTCTTGTTCCGTACAGAGAAGAATATACTCCTGTGTAATTATTTTATTTTATATCTCAGTCTGTCTTTCTTCCCTTCCTTTCTTTCTGCCTGTCAGTCTTTCTTTTCAATATTCCTTCCTTCTTTCTTCCATCCTCTTTTCTATATCCTTTTCTCTGTCTCTTTCTTATTTCTGTTTATCTTCTATCTTATCAATGCCTGGCTTTCATTTATTTATCATCATGTTCTCTTTTTACTCTCTATCTTATCTGTTTTTCGTTTCTATATTACTGTTTTACTTTTTTCTCTGTTCCTGTGACTCATTTTATCCATTTTTTTTTCATTTTCACTTTATTATTTTTTTAAAATTCTGTATATTTGTCTATCGTCACTTTTCCCTGATTTTATTTTACCTTTCACCGTTCCAGCAATCTAATCTGCAAGCCTTTGGTCAGGCTACCTTCACAGATAGACAGACTGCTTTATTACTGCTACAGCTGTGACTGCTGCTCCCACTGTTGCTGCAATATTATTTTACATATAGAATCGTAGAATCCTACAGCACAGCAGGAGGCCATTTGGCCTATCGTGCCTGTGCCGGCTCTTTGACAGAGCTATCCAATTAGTCCCACTCTCCTGCTCTTTCCCCATAGCGGATCACGGCAGCCAATCTGTGCACAGCAAGGCCCCTCATACAGCAACTAAATAAATGACCAGATAATGTTTTGTACTCTACTCTTTATAATACTATGTTATCAGTGACTGAGAACCATTCAATACCAAAAATTGTATTCTTTGTGACACTTGATGTGTATTTTCAAAATCATGCTTAATATGCATCTCGTTCAAAATTGTTAGCCAGCGGTACGAATGTAGAATAGAAAGTAAAGAGAACGTAACTTAGAAAATTGAAGATATTTATTTCAAAATGTGTGGAATATTCACATGAAACCTGTCCATGCCAGCTGCAGGTCCTGATTGAATACCCAGAGGGATTATCAGATTTCCACAGGTTAAGAACAAAGGCTTTGGGAAAGTCAGGTTTAATCAACAACTAAGACTAATCAATGTTTTCTGATGCCCCAGTGTTATGCAAAATAATGTTTTGAGTATGGGTAAATCAGGGCACCCTCGGCGGGAGGGGGATGGTAATGAAACAGCCGCCCTGTATTATCTTGAGGCAAATCTGGGTGACTTCTACCTGTCTTTTTGTGTTTTTTTGTTCTTGGGATGTGGCACTGGCAACGCCACATTAATTCCCCATTCCTAGTTGCCTTGAGAAGGTAGTGGTGAAAACAACTTCTTGAATCACTACAGTCCTTGTGGCGATGGTGCTACCATGATGGTGTTAGGTAAGGAGTTACTGGATATTGACCCAGCGACAATGAAGGGATGGCAATATGTATGTCTAAGTCAGAATGGTGTGTGAATGGAGGGGAGCTTGGAGTTGTGGTATCCTCACGATATTGCTGTTCTTGTCCTTCTTGGTGTTAGAGGTTGAAGGGGAGGGAGGTGATGTCGAAGTAAACTTGGTGAGTTGCTGCAGTGCATCCTGTAGTTAGTACATAGTGCAGTCACAATGTGCCAGTGATAGGAGGGGTAGATATTGATTTTGCTGGTTGAATATGTACTAGTGTCAGATTCTTATTAGTAATACCAGAAATGATACTTACAATTTCTTTCTAGTAAGAATTAATTGGCAGTACGGATTAGAACACAATGATGCTGTGATGGAACCTGGGATCAAATACCACCCAGACTGCTGTAATGAAACTTTCTTCTGAGGCTGTAGGGGTCTTAATTAAGTTTCTAGTGGATGTGGAATCACAGCCCAAAGTAGTGCATACTTCAGTACTAATTGGTTTTAGATGCAACAAGTTGAATGCAGTGATCTAAACTTGGTCAACCTGGAGGAAACTTTATGACATAAGTTTTCTTCAAAGCCTTCAATACTTTTATTATTCTTTGGAAGGAGAAAGATTTTAGTCTTTATCCAAACAAATGATTTTGATTATTATTCATAACAATCAGTACAGCCTGATGCTAAATGCCTACATTTATCTTTTCCAGCTGCAAGATATTCAAAAATTACAAAGCGATCGCAAAGGTAAGTGTCGATGAGAAAATCCATTCATCCTATCCAGCTCACCCTTCCATAGTAAGTTACAGTTCCACAATTCCCATGAACGATTCCAGGATTTTAATTTCCCCTAGCCTACAAAGAAGGCCATCCCACATATTAATCACTTTATCTTAATCGCTCCACCATTGGTGGCCGTGCCTTCAGCTGCCTAGGCCCTAAGCTCTGGAATTCCCTTCCTAAACCTCTCCACCTCGCTACCTCTCTCTCCTCCTTTAAGGTGCTCCTTAAAACTTACCTCTTTGACCAAGCTTTTGGTCACCTGTCCTAATATTTCCTTATGTGACTCGGTGTCAAATTTTGTTTGGTAATGCATCTGTGAAGCTCCTTGGGATGTTTTACAATGTTAAAGGCAGTATATAAATGCAAGTTATTGTTGTTGTTTGAATGAGTAAGTGCTCCCTGGAATCAGTCCTGAATTTGCCTTTTACCAGTTTCTACATGTGTCCCCTTAGCCTGTAATTATGGTCTAACTTGAAATAATGCTCCAGGTTACCCTTTTCTATGCCATTTAGTATCTTAAATACATCTCTAAAGTCTTCTCTCGTTCATCTCCATTCAAATAGGAAGAGGTTGAGGTTTTCTAGCCTGTTCTCATAATTCAGCCGTCTGACACAGGCATCAGTTTTGTGGTCCATCACTTCCAGGGTTTGGATGCTTCCTTTGTGCCTCTATGACAAGGACTGAATGTAATACTCAAGGTACAGTCTGACTAGAACACTAAATAGCTTCAACATAAAGATTGCTAATCTTTGATTCAGGACAGTGGTTTCAAATACTGACAGCAGCAAATGTCTAATTTGGAAGCCACGTAAAAATCGTATCGTAAAGGCAATGCTTTATGCAGATTCTCTGTCCAGGGATAAAATTCGTACTTTTGATAACTTTAGTGAAAAAGAGGCTGAGTATAAGTTAGGGTTTTTTTCCGCCAAAATTGTCAATGGGAGGAGTTTTATCCCCATATTATTTTTAAGTCAGCCAATTATTTGACATGTACAGATACCCTTTGCCATATTTAAGAGTCTTCAAATTTAAGAGGCTACTAAGAATTCCACACAGGTTTGTGTGATATGGGGTGCACACTCTCTCCCTGTGGGAACATAACCATATTTAAGTCCAGACAGCTTAGGCACAGGTTGGCAGAGCCAAATTGTGACCCCAATTTGCACACAGGGGTACTGCTGGAATTAAACCAGCTAAAACAGTGCAGGCTATCAGCACGGAGTAGAAGTAAGCCTTCCACTGCTTATCCAACCAGGATGATGAGCCTGGAGGATTGCAAAAAGTTTTTTTTACTACTGTTGCCTCATTGATGAATAAGTCCCAGATAAGAACACCAAGATCTGTTAGGATCAGCAACTTGTGATATAGGCTGATTAATAGCCTATAAGAGTTTAAATTTTATGTATGGCTCTGAGGTTGCATGGTATGCACCTATGTGGCCTATGAAGATAAAAACTTGGGCACCCAATTATACAGCACAAGCTTAACGTGTAGTGGGACTTCGCTGTAATTGAAGAAAAATGAGAAACACCAAAGCGCCCTTCACCCTTTCTCAATGCAATGCCAGGAGGCTGTGTTCAGGTCAAAGATGACATCCACCAAAACATCCACCAAATCCACCAAATATAAATCAACAATTGGGATTTCTCTTTCTGGCTTTTTCACTAGAATTATCAACAAGAAGAATTTCATCCTTTAGTAAAGGATCCACATCAAATCCTAGAGAGCTTTATAAAGTCCTATACTGTGATGTATTTTATTAAAAATGAGGACATTTTAAAGAGGTCTTTTACCTTTGTAAAGGACATCAAGGGCTCGATTTTAGGGTCGGGTTACCTGCGGGTTTCCAGCGGGGCGGCCCCGAAAATCCCGATCTCCAGTCACGTGACCGGATCGCGACGAAATCCCGGCCACTTCCGGGTACCGCGCTGACGTGCGGGGCTGCGCACGCAAGCCCCGCTGGTGGGAATCCCGCAGGCAATTAAAGCCAGCGGGGTTCCACTTGAGAGTACTTAACTTGCTCGTTGTGGTCAGTTAATGAGCTGAAGCAGTTGTCAAAAGAGGAAGTGTGGGATTTTAGGTTCAATGCAGTCAGTTTCCCACACTGGGGGAAACAGTACCTTTCAAACCAGGCGTGTTGCAGCCAGCAGCCTGTGGCAGGTGCCAAGGTGCGCTCCACGGGGGACAGCCCTCACCCACGCAGGAGGCCACCGCGTCACATAGGGCAACCCCTGCCCTCCACCACCCCCCGCCAAGCCAGAGGACAGACCGACACGAAACCGCAGCCCCAGTCCGAGGACCCACACACCTACCCTGCACAACCCCTCAGACCAACACCTGCCAGTTGGGTGGTGTGTGGACACCCTCGGAGGACGAAGAGCATGACCAGCACCAGCAGCCTCGCAGTCCACGCCGTCCGCCGCAGAGACGTGGATCCCCCCAACACGGTGTTGTTGCACGCCCACCTGCACAGCAGGAGGGAGGGCTACCGCAGAGAGAGACGCGTCGCAGAGGGCACTACCCTCGCCACAGGGTCCACAGACCGAGGCGCAGCTCCCCGGACCTCTCCAAGCAGCAGTGCACAGGGAGGCGCAGATTCGCTCGACATGTAGTCGTGGAGATCTGCAGCCTCTTTCATGCCGAGCTGCTCCTGGCTGGCCCCAGCACCAACTGCTTACCTGTCGCTGGCAAAGTCACCACTGCCCTCCACACCTTCTCCTCCGCATCCTTCCAGGGTGCAGCCGGCTACACCGCCGATGTCTCTCAGTCGTCTGCGCGGACGAGCCCTGCAAATACACCTGCACCTACTCTGCAGTAACACGATGGGTGGCATCAGTGGTGGGTCCTCATAGTGATACCCAGGAGCGGGCATTATTGGACACAACGGACAGGATTCGCGGAGACATGGCAGTGGTGGTGTCAATATAATGTGTGCTGTTTGTTGCTCTGAAATTCAATATGGGTAACACCCATGACAAACCCTCAGACACCCTTGTGCACCCCCTTCATGCTGACGAGACGTTTGCCTTACGCTGCCTACTGCACATATGTGATGCATGCCCTGTGGCTGCAGCACAGGTGGTGGCAGGTTGAGTGAGGCTGGCCGTGAGGGAGATGCACGAGAGGGTGAGTATGGGATGGAGCCATGAGATTGTATGAGGATTGGGTCGCGTGTTAGTGGCAGGATGAGTACTGGCGAGGTGAGTAGGTGGAGGTAAGATGAGGATGGGGTGTGAGTGGGTATGAGGGGTGATGTGACAGAATAGTGTTGGCGGTGCCGAAGGAGATTTGGGGTGGGGGCAGTGTTGTGGCAGACGGAGTGTAGGGGAAAGACTTTGTGTTCTCACTGTGGCGGACCTACTGCGGTCATTGCAGCGCCTTCTGCACTGTATGCAGGTGGGCCATATGTTGGTGGCGCAGGTGACCCCCTCTGCCACCTCGAGCCAGGCCTTCTTGGTGGCAGAGGCAGGCCACTTCCTCCCGCCCACCGGGGGGAAGATCTGTGTCCTCCCCCTCCTCCTCACCCCATCTGATGATACCTGGGGTGAGGCATCATTAAACTGGGAGCAGCCTTCCCCCTGGGCTGCTCCATGCTGCAATTTGTTCTATTGGTTGCAGCATCTGTCAGTGGAGGACTGTCCCTTTAACTAGAGAGCCTCCAGCTGACAGATCGTACTGCGCATGCGCAGCCCGACCGACGCGCAGGCCAGCGCCGTGGACCCCGGAGGAGCAGGTAATTGATTCCTATTAGTGTGTTGCCTGCTACGATCGCGTGGGCAACCCACTAATTTCGCCGTTCGCGTTTTCGACGCTCCCGGAGGACCACCCGCTGGGAACCCGCAGGCCTGCTAAATTCGAGCCCCACAACTTCCTGTTCCTATATATAATTCATCAATTCTGGAAACCCCCTTTTCCTAGTCCTTAAATTAGATTGGCAACATCAGTTTTAATTATTGGATTGAACCCTCACCATAAATAAGATTATCAGAAATGATTACAGTGAATAAGTAGTTCCAATTTCTGTAATGAGTTCCAAGTTTGCCAAATTGCTTAGATATTCTTCAGCTTCTTTTGAATCCTTCATTGTTAGTCGAGTGAATTAATCTGCTTTTTGATGTCCTGGGAATAATCTCATCCAAGTCTGTACAAAATAAAATTGTTTAGAATTTGCAGGACAGATAGTCCCAATTCACTTTCCAGTTGACATATGTTGACAATACAGAATTAGCTATAATTCATTACTAATATAAAAACAGAAAATGCTGGAAACACTCAACAGGTCAAGAAGCATCTGTGGAGAGAGAAACAGAGTTAACAGGAGGAATTTCATCCTTTGACGTTTCAGGTCGATGACCTTTCATCAGAACTGGAAGAAGTTAAAGGTTTAACAGTTTTTAGGCAAGTTCGGAGGCAGGGCAAAGTGGGGGAGGAGAACAAAAGGGAGATGTCTGTGATAAGGTGGAGGGCAGGAGTGATTAAATGACAAAAGATAGATGGTGCAAGGCAAAAGGGGACGGTAATGGGACAAGTAAAGAAACAAAAGATGGGTCCAGAGGAGGTGTAGATGGCAACAGCAGAACCATTACCAGCACCATTTGTCTTGCACTATCTTTCATATGAGATGTTAAACTGAGGCTCTGCCCTCCACTGTCAGTCCTCCACTGACAGATGCTGCAACAAACAGAAAAAATTACAGCATGGAGCAGCCCAGGGGAAAGGCTGCTCCCAGTCTAATGATGCCTCACTCCAGGTATCAAATTATTGGAAAAAATTCTGAAGGACAAAATTAGTCTCCACTTGGAGAAGCAAGGATTAATCAGGGATAGTCAACATGGCTTTGTCAAGGGAAGATCATGTCTGACTAATTTGATTGAATTTTTTGAGGGGGTGACTAGGCGTGTGGATGAGGGTAACGCAGTGGATGTGGTATACATGGATTTCAGTAAGGCCTTCGATAAAGTCCCCCACAGGAGACTGGTCAAGAAGGTACGAGCCCATGGAATCCAGGGTGCCTTGGCACTTTGGATACAAAACTGGCTTAGTGGCAGAAGGCAGAGGGTGATGGTCGAAGGTTGCTTTTGTGACTGGAAGCCTGTGGCCAGTGGGGTACCACAGGGATCGGTGCTGGGTCCCTTGCTGTTTGTGGTCTACATTAACGACTTGGATATGAATGTAAAAGGTATGATCAGTAAGTTCGCTGATGATACAAAAATTGGTAGGGTGGTAAATAGCGAGGAGGATAGCCTCAGTCTGCAGGACGATATAGATGGGTTGGTCAGATGGGCGGGACAGTGGCAAATGGAATTTAACCCGGAAAAGTGCAAGGTGATGCACTTTGGAGGGACTAACAAGGCAAGGGAATACACAATGAATGGGAGGACCCTAGGCAAGACAGAGGGTCAGAGGGATCTTGGTGTGCAAGTTCACAGATCCCTGAAGGCGGCGGAACAGGTAGATAAGGTGGTAAAGAAGGCATATGGGATACTTGCCTTTATTAGCCGAGGCATAGAATATAAGAGCAAGGAGGTTATGATGGAGCTGTATAAAACACTGGTTAGGCCACAGCTGGAGTACTGTGTGCAGTTCTGGTCGCCACATTACAGGAAGGATGTGATCACTTTGGAGAGGGTGCAGAGGAGATTCACCAGGATGTTACCAGGGCTGGAGCGCTTCAGCTATGAAGAGAGACTGGGAAGATTGGGTTTGTTTTCCTTGGAGCAGAGGAGGCTGAGGGGGGACATGATTGAGGTGTACAAAATTATGAGGGGCACAGATAAGATGGAAACTAAGGAGCTTTTTCCCTTCGTTGAGGGTTCTATAACAAGGGGACATAGATTCAAGGTAAAAGGCGGGAGGTTTAGAGGGGATTTGAGAAAGAACTTTTTCACCCAGAGGGTGGTTGGAGTCTGGAACTCACTGCCTGAAAGGGTTGTGGAGGCAGGAACCCTCA
The DNA here is from genome assembly GCF_035084215.1 of Heptranchias perlo. Classification (NCBI taxonomy): domain Eukaryota; kingdom Metazoa; phylum Chordata; class Chondrichthyes; order Hexanchiformes; family Hexanchidae; genus Heptranchias; species Heptranchias perlo. The sequence goes on along the minus strand of NC_090345.1, from coordinate 15,660,922 downwards.
CAACATTCAAGAAGCATTTGGATGAGCACTTGAAATGCCATAGCATACAAGGCTACGGACCAAATGCTGGAATATGGGATTAGAGTAGACAGGGCTTGATGGCCGGCGCGGACACGATGGGCTGAAGGGCCTCTATCCGTGCTGTATAACTCTATGACTCTATGACTCTAAAAGATCCCAAGGCACTATAGAAGGATATACTGATAGGGTGAGATGGAGTAAGGTGGGAGGAGGATCGTGTGGAGCATAAACATCGGCTTAGACCTTTTCGGCCGAATGGTCTGTTTCTGTGCAGTAAATTCTATATAATTCTTTGTAATTCATCATTTACTTTGTCATTTAATGAGTCCTGCCCTCCACCTTATCACAGACATCTCCCTTTGTTCTCCCCACACCACCACCTCCCACCCCCACTTTTCCCAGCCTCCGAACTTGCTTAAAAACTGTTAAACCTTTAACTTCTTCCAGTTCTGGCAAAGGTCATCGACCTGAAACATTGGGCCCGATGTTAGCAGGGCTGCGGGTTCTCGGCGGGGGGGCTATCGGGCGCGTGGGTAACGCGCCCGGTGAAATGAGTCAGCCACCCGCGCAATCGTAGCATAATTGGATTCACTTACCTGCTCCTCCGGGTTCCCCACTGCTGATCTGCGCATCGGGCGGGCTGCGCATGCGCAGTAAGATCTGTCAGCTGGAGGAGCTCTATTTAAAGGGGCAGTCCTCCACTGACAGATGCTGCAACAAACAGAAAAAATTACAGCATGGAGCAGCCCAGGGGAAAGGCTGCTCCCAGTTTAATGATGCCTCACTCCAGGTATCAATACATGGGGTGAGGAGGAGGGGGAGGACAGAGATCTTCCCCCCGGCGGGCGGGAGGAAGCGGCCTGCCTCTGCCACCAGGAAGGCCTGGCTCGAGGTGGCAGAGGAGGTCACCAGCACCACCAACATATCGCCCACCTGCATACAGTGCAGGAGGCGCTCCAATGACCTCAGTAGGTCAGCCAAAGTGAGTACACTTACTCTTTCCCCTACACTCCGTCTGCCACATCACCGCCCCCACCCCACATCTCCTTCAGCACTGCCAACACTACTCTGTCACATCACCCCTCACACCCACTCAAACCTCATCCTCATCTTACCTGCACCTACTCACCTCACCAATACTCATCCCGCCACTACCACTCAACCCAATCCTCATACAATCTCATGGCTCTATCTCATACTCACCCTCTCGTGCATCTCTTTCACGGTCAGCCTCACTCAACCTGCCACTACCTGTGCTGCAGCCACAGGGCATGCATCACATATGTGCAGTAGGCAGCGTAGGGCAAACGTGTCATGAGCATGAAGGGGATGCACAAGGGTGTTTGAGGGTTTGTCATGGTTTTTACTTATATTGAATTTCTGATCAACTCACATTACATATTATATTGGCACCGCTACTGCCACGTCTTTGCGAATCTTGTCTGGTTTGTGCAATAATTCCCTCTCCTGAGGATCACTATGAAGACCCACAACTGATGCCACCCATTGTGTCACTGCAGAATGGGTGTAGGTGTATTTGCAGGGCTCTTTTGTGCAGACGATGGAGAGACGTCGGTGATGTCCCCGGTTGCACCCTGGAAGGATGCGGAGGAGAAGTTGTTGAGGGCAGTGGTGACTTTGACAGCGACAGGTAAGAAGATGGTGCTCGGGCCAGCCAGGAGCAGCTCGGCATGAAGGAGGCTGCAGATGTCCACGACTACATGTCGAGTGACTCTGAGCCTCCGTGTGCACTGCTGCTCAGAGAGGTCCAGGAAGCTGAGCCTCGGTCTGTGGACCCTGTGGCGAGGGTAGTGCCCTCTGCGACGCATCTTTCTCTGCGGTAGCCCTCCCTCCTGCTGTACAGGTGGATGTGTCACAGCACTCTGTTGTGGAGCTCCATGTGTCAGAGGTGGACGGCGTGGATGGCGAGGCTGGTGAGGCTGGTGATGCTGTTCGCCCTCCGAGGAGGTCATGACTGCATCTACGGCGGCCCCCATCCGGAAGATGTACATCTGAGGGGGTCCGCAAGGTAGGTACATGTCTCTGGACCCCGGGGTAAGTGTGCAAGTTGGTGACTTTGATTGTCAGGAGGAGGGTGGTGGAGGCCAAACTTTGTCCCAAGTGACAGAGTGGCCTCCTGCAATGAGTGAGGGTCTCTCACACCACCCCCCCCCCCCACCTGTCCAATGGACCTTTGCAGCTGCCACAGGCTGACAGCTGCAACAGGTCCATTTGAACTGAGAGTGTTTCCCCCAGTGTGGGAAACAGTCCCAGTTTGCTCTAAAATCCCACCCCTCTGCACATAATCCCTTAATCAGGTCAGTTAATGACCTGAACAAGCAAAATAAATAGCGTCAAGTGGAACCCCGCTGAGTTTAATTGCCTGCGGGATTCCCACCAGCGGGGGCTGCGCGCGCATGCCGGCGCGTCAGCGGCGAACGCAGAAGTGCGCGGGTTCGAGGCGGGCTCCGGTCCCGTTCCGGGATTTCCCGATTTCCGGGGCCCTCCCGCCAGGATCGCACCCGCTGGCGGGTGCTAAAATGCTGCCCATTAACTCTGTTTCTCTCTTCATAGTTGCTGCCTGACCTGCTGAGTGTTTCCAGTATTTTCTGTTTTTATTTCAGATTTCCAGCATTCACAGTATTTTGCTTTTATAATTCAGTACTAAATGGCTTCAATTTCACAAATTCACTTAGAATTGTCAAATTGAAATGTTGCCCTGCCACAGTATAGAATCACAGGGGGTTAAATTAGATTAGGGAAAACCGGGCACGGGTACTGCGATCCGCGACTAACCTGCGCCCTGTGCTTCCTGCGCTGGCAGAACGTGAACCTCATGCAAACCCTTGTGCTTGCTCGTTCTGCTTGTCTCTACCAAGAGGGAATGTGATGAACCTGTTCCTCATCTTGCATAGTGCATCTGTGACCTCCCTTATGCAGCAGTGCTACACATATCGCCAGGAGAGGCCTAAAAGGATCCAGAGCCACAGAAGTTCAATGCTACGTTTACCTTCACAGCTTCAGGCAATGCTGTCCTTGCCCTGCTCTGAGGCTGTAGTTGTGGCTGCAGCATTTGACAGATCTCCGTCATGACCTCCTTGGTGAGCCTCAGCCGTCAGAAGCACTGCTCTTCGCTCATGTTGGGGTAAGAGTATTGTTCCTTGAAGGTCCTAATGGGATATCGCCTCCTGCTCAGTGCCCTGCACCTTGTCCTCCTCCTCCCTCTCCTCGCAGCTTGACTTGCTCTGCGTGGCCTCTCTGCATCCTCCCAGTTGTGTTCAATGCCCACCGGGAGCCCTAGTAGACCTCCCATGGTTGCCAGAAATCTTGTTCATCCACTGTTGTAACTTTACCAACCGTAAGGCAGTACCTGCCAAACCACTCTCAAATGTACTCTAGCAACTCTCAGCAAGTATAGGGAGCTTCAAAAAACACTTCCTATTCCACCAGCAGCCAGAAGCAATAATCCAGCAACTAACCTGCAACACCTGCATGATCCCTTTAAATGGTGCTGGTTGGTGGGGGGGGGGGGGGTCCTCCAGGCACTCTAAGACATGTTCAGGTATGCATGGAGCGTTAAGTTTCAAAATGGTGTCAATCACTTTAAATCAGCGTTGCACACTGATTGTACGCATTTTCTCCCTACTTTACATGCTGCAGACGTTTGCTCTCTGTGCATGCGCTAATACCTTTACCAAGATGGCGTCAGGCGCATGTCACGCTAGAAGCGTGCTTATCCACGACACCATCTTGGCCATTCCGGGAGGCCGCATAGCGCCAAAACCATGGGCGATAGATGGCCCAATTTCTAGCCCATTGAACCATAGAAACTAACGGCACAGAAGGAGGCCATTGAGCCTATTGTGTTGGTGCCGGCCGATAAAAAGCTATCTAGCTTAATCCCACTTTCCAGCACTTGGTCCGTAGCCCTGTAGGTTATGGTACTTCAAGTGTATATCCAAGTACTTTTTAAATGTGATGAGGGTTTCTGCCTCTACCACCCTTTCAGGCAGTAAGTTCCAGACCCCCACCACCCTCTGGGTGAAAAAAATTCTCCTCAGCTCCCCTCTAATCCTTTTACCAATTACTTTAAATCTATGCCCCCTGGTTATTGACCTCTCTGCTAAGGAAAATAAGCCCTTCCTATCTAGGCCCCTCATAATTTAAACGCCTCAATTAAATCTCCCCTCAGCCTCCTATGTTCCAAAGAAAACAACCCCAGTCTATCCAATCTTTCCTCATTGCTAAAATTTTTCAGTCCTGGCAAATTCCTCATAAATCTCCTCTGCACCCTCTCTAGTACAATTACATCTTTCCTGACCAGAACTCTATGCAGTACTCAAGCTATGGCCTAACTCGTGTTTTATACAGTTCTAGCATAACCTCTCTGCGCTTATATTCTATGCCTCGGCTAATAAAGCAAAGTATCCCGTATGCCTTCTTAACCACCTTACCTACCTTTCCTGCTACCTTCAGGGATCTTGGACATGCAGTCCAAGGTCCCTCTATTCCTCTAAACCTCTCAGTATCCTTCCATTTATTGTGTACTCCCTTGCATTGTTTGACCTCCCCAAACCGGATTGAATTCCATTTGCCGCTTTTCTGCCCACCTAACCAGCCCATTGATATCTTCCTGCATTCTACAACTTTCCTCCTCACTATCAACCACATGGCCAATTTTTGTATCATCTGCAACTTCTTAATCATGCCCCCTACATTTAAGTCTAAATCATTAACATATACCACAAAAAGCAAGAGACCTAGTACTGAGCCCTGCGGAACCCCACTGGAAACAGCCTTCCAGTCATAAAAACACCTGTCGACCATTACCCTTTTCTTCTTGCCACTGAGCCAACTTTGGATCCAACTTGCCTCTTTCCCTTGGATCTCATGGGCTTTTACTTTTCTGACCAGTATGCCATGAGGGAAGCGTTGGTCTGAAGATAGGGTTTTCTAAGATTGTTGAAGTGAAGAGAGAGCATTACATTACAGCAAACTCATAACTTGACTTTGGAATGTTTGATGTTGATGTCAAGGAGCAAAGCGGGAAAGTCGTCCACAGTCCCAATCCTTCTTAAAATAGACATTGCTTGTTCATAATCATAACAAGCTTTATCTTTTCAGTTAAAAAAAGTAATCATCCATTATGTGCTTGTGAACCAATGAGACAAAACAAATTTGGAATGGATACATTGAGGTTGTCAGTTAAGGTAAATCTATATTAATATTTAATTTCCAAATTATAATATAATTTTATACTTTTGTTCTCCCTTGCAGGATGATTATGTGCCCTCATTGTTTCTGTGAATTGGACCAATGATAATGCTAAATAAAACTATAATTATAAGTCAGTTATGCTTGGTGCCGCAGTATGAATTGGTGCTATGCTAGTGGTACAAACTGTTACGTTCTCACCATACCGACAAAGGCAAGACCATCTTGCTGGTGAGAATAAAGCACAATATTTTTATCCACTATGTCAAAAGCTTTTCAGCATCCAAAAACACATCAGCGACTGCTGCCGGGAATATTGTGAATAAGCATTTAATGCTCAGATAGAGTAATATTTATCAAGGTAATATTTAGATACAGATATATTAGAAAATGTCATAAATATTACCAAGACCCTTGCATGTTTTGGAAATTGGGTTTGATCTTCAAATACTGACGCAAGAGTAGATGTTCAAACCTTCCATTACTGCTGCCAAGTTTTTCTATACAGCTTTGTACCTTACACAAGTGTTGGTTTTGGGGCAAGGTCCATCCATATGGTTTCAATATTCCATGAACATTGATATTCGCTCATTGACTGAAGCTCCTAGAAAATGAATACCATGTTTTGATTAAACCAACCTGGTCATATTTAATTATGTCAGACAGCATAGTTCCCAGTTCAGTGCCTAGCAGTACTATTTTACAGTCACCAACCAGAAGTGAGTATGGCCTGTATTCTGTACAATGCTGTGGCTTTTTTCTGAATTTAAGATGAAGTTATATTACTGCTGTGATTATAATTGAGCAATCTTAATCATTTCATTAAAATATGCTTAGTAGAAATACAGATAATATCCAGATACAAATATTAGAACATTAACCTAGAAAACCATTTATCTTGGGTTCTTTGTTTTATGTCAATGTAACAATGGCTCTCCCCATTTTCATAAGTTCCAGCAGCTTGTTAAGCAGTTTCTTGTCATCTTCAAAGGGTTTAGGTACTAAAATTTGAAAGGAGGAATGAAAGGGTTGCCAGTACTGAGAAACACCAAAGCCCAAATGCAACGCGCACAGCAAAACATGATAGCAATGAAGGAAAATTCGAATGACAAATCCTATCAATGTTAGTGGAATATTGAAACTATGCAGATCCTGCCCCTTAACCAACACTTGTGTAAGGCACAAATCTATTTGGCAAAAGTTGGCAGCTGTAATGAAACATCTAGGGAGATGGAGTATAAAAGCAGGGAAGTCATGCTACAACTGTATAGGGTGCTGGTGAGACCACACCTGGAGTATTGCGTACAGTACTGGTGCCCTTATTTAAGGAAGGACATACTTGCATTGGAGGCAGTTCAGAGAAGGTTCACTAGGTTTATTCCGGGTATGGAAGGGTTGTCTTACGAGGAAAGATTGAACAGGTTGGGTCTATACTCATTGGAGTTTAGAAGAATGAGAGGAGATCTTATTGAAACATACAAGATTCTGAGGGGACTCGATAGGATAGATGCTGAGAGGATGTTACCCCTCACGGGGGAATCTAAAACTAGGGGGCATAGCTCCGAATAAGGGGTCGCTCGTTTAAGACAGAAATGAGGAGGAATTTCTTCTCCCAGAGGGTCGTGAATCTTTGGAATTCTTTACCCCAAAAAGCTGTGGAGGCTGAGTCATTGAATACATTCAAGGCTGAGTTGGACAAATTTTTGATCAGCAAGGGAGTCAAAGGATATGGGGAAAGGGAGGGAAAGTGGAATTGAGGTAAAAATCAGATCAGCCATGGTTTCATTAAATGGCAGAGCAGGCTCGAGGGGCCGAATGGCCTACTCCTGCTCTTATCTCTTATGGTCTTATGGTCTTATATACTCTTGCATCGGTAATTGAAGATCAAAACTAATTTCAAAAATTACAATGGTCTTGGTAAATATTTATGGAATTTTGTAATATAAATATCTGAGTATTATGTTAATAAATAGTATTCTTTCTGAGCATTAAATATTTTTCCAGTATATTACAGGTAATATATCACTAAGTGGGCATTGCAAAACACTTTTGGTTTATCATATTTCGCAGCCCATATTGTCCACTCTTCCAACTCTGGTCTACTGGGTGTTGCTTCCTCACTCCTCCACTCCACCATTGGTGGTAGAGTCTTCAGCCACAATGGCTAAGCACTTTAGAATGCTCTTCCGCAACCCCCTCTGCCTTTCTCCATTTCTCCCCACCTTTAGACATCTCCTCAAATCCTAGCTATGATCTGGTTTTGGATCACCTCCCGCAACTCTGTTCTAACTCTTGCGCAGTATCCGTTTCCCCTCCTTCCCTTGTGAAGTGTCTTGGGAGCAATGTTAAAAGTTGCTCTATGAATTCAAATTGTTGTGTAATATTTCACACAGCTTTATTTAATACATGGATACCAATATGAAATAGTGAAAATAAATAATGGAAATTTTTTTTCTGCTTCTGCTATTTTGACAAAGTTATCTGAAATACTGTAGTCCTATTATTCTTTAACTTTTCTACAGTTCTCTGCTTTTTCATTTGGTTTTCTTATACTGTTTTATTTTATATTACTTCATCCTTTCATTATACATGTTTCAGCCATACTCATTTTTTTCATTAAGACCAATAAACTTTTAAATTGAAATTCTTGGCCATTCTGACTGACTAAAGGCAGACATTTAAGGCAGGAGTGGAACAAGGAAGGAGAAACAGATCTGGGAAATGGCAGAAAGGAGTCTGGACAAGACAGAGCAGAAAGAGTAGGTAAGGGAAATAAAAAGATAAGCAGGACAGGAAAGAACTAACGGATCAAATTAAAAGCCAGAACAGGACAGAGGAGAACCCAGGACAGAGCAAAAGAGACAAAATGAAAGGTTAGAACAGGGAAGAATGGGGATAAGAGATGAAATGAAGAGCCAAGATAGTCAGAGGAGTATCTGAAGAAAGCAAAGCCAAGCGGAGAGGTGAAATGGAGAGGTAGAACAAGGCACAGCACGGTTGTGAGATAAAGTGAAGAGGCAGGAGATTATATGGAGAACTAGGATAAGGCAGAGCTAAGCTTGGAGATGATAAAGGGAGCTGGGGCAGGGATTATCATGTCAGATCCCTCTCTATTTTAATGCATGATCAATTTAGGAAGAGTTCAAGTGTTGATAAAGACTATTCTGCCTGAGCATAAAAATCAGACTAATAAATGGCCCAGTATTTATTATAAATAAGCATATAAGGAATATTTGCATCTGTTATTGATGTAAATTTGGGTAAAAGTGCCCATGATTTTCCTCATACTGCATTGCTGCCTGCATAGCCTTGGTGACTGATTATATAGAAGCTCCAGGATACAAAATACTCAAGGCCATATTATACTGCTCTCAAAGCCCAACACAGGATCTGGTGAGTAAAAGATCCTCTTCTGAGCAGATTCCACTTTGGTGAATAAAGTTTAGTATTGTAGAATATTTATGGATATTTTTAAGAAACATTGAGTCTGTAATCAAATGCTCCATATATAAATTCAATGACAGCTATTACTGCTGCTTATTTTGTGCTTTTAATCATGCTAGCTAAACTTCTCGATTACTTGGCATCATAATTAAACTACTTCTTCATTATAAATGATATATCATTTATTAGTATCTTATAAATAGTTGAATGATTTAACTACATCACAAAACTAATATTTAGTGTTTCCTTAAAAAAATTCTTAAGGGGCAGAAATTGCTTGCAAAATAATGATGAACTCATCAGCGCTCACCGTTGTTAGTGACGAAATCGAGGTGCAAATTCCGGCTTTCACACAAGCGCAGTGAAACGCAGAAATCCGGAACTTGCTCCTACTGGTTCGCAGGTGATGTGACAACTTCAATTTAAAGGTATATCACATGCTGCAATCAGGAAAATCATTGAACCAGGGCCAACTTGCTTATCTGCCCAGATGGAAAGTAACTAATAGCGCCACAAAACAGGTACGCTTAGAAATGCCAGGTCTAAACTAAATTTTAACAGCGCGTTAAGTCTTAATGACTGCCAAACAACTAAAAATTAGGGATGGGCAATAAATGCTGGCCTCGCCAGCGATGCCCACATCCCATGAACAAATAAAAAAAATTAACTTTAAAAAATGTGGAGTCTCATTACTCCTTATTTTAATAGTTCTTGGCCATTAAAAAAAAATTAAAAATTAAAAATTTAAAAAAATTTTCCCTTCTCTTTTATTTAATTCAATTATTTCTTACGCTCTCTTTTTTTACTGTCTATAACTGTTTTTACAATGATTTTAATGTTGTACCTTTTACTTCCTGGTTTTAATGTTCCAAACCTGCAGAGAGTTACACAACGTGTCAAAAATGCAGCAATCTGATTGGCTGAGGGGACAGTGTGATCCTCTCGCTTCTCCCATGGGTCTTAGCTTCGCTTGAACTGACGCTGAACTCTTCGCCGCTTCCTATTCGAGGAAGTGCCCAAAGAAAAGGCTGCGATAAGTTAGTGGGTTAGTATAAATCTATGGAGCGGCGAGCACTGTTGGTTCACCGCTCCGAGCAATTTCTGCCCCTAAATATTTACATTTAAATGATCAAACCTCAAAAATATGCATTCTACACTTCCCATAAAGATAAGTTGCTAGTTATTAAGCTTTCATTCATGTCAAATATATGAAATTTTTATTCATTCATTGTAAAGATATGGATCATGTGTAAAAGATAGCGTTTAGGTGTGGTTTCCCAACGAGCATTACAAGTGATACCAGAGTATGTGCTAGCATTACAAATCGTTTATATTGTTGCCTTGTTTTTTTTTGTATTCATTCAAGGAATGTTGGTGTCGCTGGCAAGGCAGCATTTATTGCCCTTCCCTAATTGCCCTCGAAAAGGTGGTGGTGAGCTGCCTTCTTGAACTGCTGCAGTCCGTGTGGTGAAGGTTCTCCCACAGTGCTGTTAGGTAGGGAGTTCCAGGATTTTGACTCAGCGACGATGAAGGAATGGCGATATATTTCCAAGTCGGGATGGTGTGTGACTTGGAGGGGAACGTGCAGGTGGTGTTGTTCCCATGTGCCTGCTGCCCTTGTCCTTCTAGGTGGTAGAGGTCGCAGGTTTGGGAGGTGCTATCGAAGAAACCTTGGTGAGTTGCTGCAGTGAATCTTGTAGATGATACACACTGCAGCCACAGTGCGCCGGTGGTGAAGGGAGTGAATGTTTAAGGTGGTGGATGGGGTCCAAATCAAGTGGGCTGCTTTGTCCTGGATGATGTCGAGCTTCTTGAGTGTTGTTGGAGCTGCACTCACTCAGGCAAGTGGAGAGTATTCCATCACACTCCTGACTTGTGCTTTGTAGATGGTGGAAAGGCTTTGGGGAGTCAGGAGGGAGTCACTCGCCGCAGAATACCCAGCGTCTGACCTGCTCTTGTAGCCACAATATTTATGCGGTTGGTCCAGTTAAGTTTCTGATCAATGGTAACCCCCAGGAAGTTGATGGTGGGGGATTCGGTGATGGTAATGCCGTTGAATGTGAAGGGGAGGTATTTAGACTCTCTCTTGTTGGAGATGGTCATTGCCTGGCACTCGTCTGGAGCAAATGTTACTTGCCACTTATCAACCGAAGCCTGGATGTTGTCCAGGTCTTGCTGCATGCGGGCATGGACTGTTTCATTGTCTGAGGGGTTGTGAATGGAACTGAACACTGTGCAATCATCAGCGAACATCCCCACTTCTGACCTTATGATGGAGGGAAGGTCATTGATGAAGCAGCTGAAGATGGTTGGGCCTAGGCCACTACCCTGAGGAACTCCTGCAGCGATGTCCTGGGGCTGAGATTATTGGCCTCCAACAACCACAACCTCCATCTTCCTTTGTGCTAGATATGACTCCAGCCATATGATTTAAGCAATCTTCAATGCACAATTGTAACATCCTGATAAACTGAAAAACAGTTAGACAAATGAAATACCAGAATAAGCACCAAACCTGTTGTGACAGAAGCAAAGCCTCATCATGCCTCATAGAGGGGGGCAAAAATCCATATTTCTTTAGATACACAGACCAGTGTGATTTAAAGACTGGCTTTGGGAGCTGTATTCCCAAAAGAGTTATTTTGTCTTTGCGGGCAGACAGACAACACACAAAACTATCTAAAGATTGCAATTAGTTTTGAGGGGGATGCTGCCAGCCATTGGTAGTGTCACTTCTTGTAATCAGGATCTAATCAGGTCAAGGTTATTTGGACAGTACTGCATGTTTTTGAAACATTAATGTTTCCAAACTTGCAGATTCTTTATCAGACATTCAAAATAGTTTCTGTTGCTGCTATTTATTCAGAGCAAACAACTCAACAGGCAACCGAGAGACTGCTATGCATGCCTTATCTATTTGAGAGGTGGAAATGAGTAATATTCTGAATCTTTGACTATCCTTTAAGAGGCACAAAGAATTGTTCAAGGGGGGTGGGATTTTCCTTATACTACCCGTTTCTGGTTTCAGGCAACGATAACTTGCATTTATATAGCATCTTTAACATAGTAAAACATCCCTAAGCGCTTCACAGGAGCGTAATCAGACAAAAATTGACACAGAGCCAAAGAAGGAGCCATCAGGAGACTTGGTCAAAGAGGTAGATTTTAAGGAGCGTCTTAAAGGAAGAGAGAGGGGTGGGGAGACGAAGAGGTTTAGGGAGGGATTTCTAGAGCTTACGGACTAGGCAGCTGAAGGCATGGCGGCCAATGGTGGAGCAAAGGAAGTCGGGGATGCGCAAGAGGCCAGAGTTGGAGTTACGCAAGTTTCTTGGAGGGTTGTAGGGCTGGAGGAGGTTACAGAGTTAGGGTGATGCAAGGCAATGGAAGGATTTGAACACATGGATGAGAATTTTAAACTCAAGGCGTTGGTAGACCGAGAGCCAATATAGGTCAGCTAGCACAGGGGTGATGGGTGAACGGATCTTTACATTGGAAAGTAAAATTGAGCAGGGTGTAAAACGGGCAGTTGATCTGATCTCATCAGTTTCCCACCACGGGGTTAGGTTACAATTACGCCCCAGGTGTTTCTCCGCTAACATGACCAGTAGTAATTTCTAGGCTATAGAAAGTTAAGTTTAAATTTCCCACATGATACATGAGCATTTTTTAAAAATCTGCAAATTGCAAGTATTGGTGAGATTGGCTCCAATGATTGGCTTATATCTAAGGATGCCTACCTCCACATTCTACAGGGAAGTTGATTCTTTCAGGTGGTAGGTAAATGCTACCAGCTTCAGCCTCCATTTCTTTGTCCTAGCCTAAAAAGAGTAAAATTCTCAATTTTTACCATAGCATCATAAATTAGGCAGGGTATGGCTATAATTGGAACTTGCAAAAAAAGTATAATTAGTTGGTAAAATATCTAACAGCTATGGGGGAAGATCTCTTCTGTTTGCTATTTATTGTGAAATCATAAACATATTCTTTATAAATGTACTTACAATTCCACTGTAAATAATGAGTAGAAATCATTCCCTTCCATATTTGTAAAAAGAGAATAGGAAGGAAAGTAAGGAGAGAGTAGACATTATTGGACTTGTCACTCTCTCCTTGCATCTTTACACCATTTCCCCCAGCTCCCTGCAATCCTTCCTTCCCTCATTTCCCATGTCATATGAATGGATATCGCCAATTACAGTGATGGTTTTTGGACCAAATCCAACATGCTGCCAGAAAGCATTGTGGTAGATTACAGAGAATAATAAATAAGTGTGCAGAAGGGGTCATTTCATTATCAGAACTAATGTGGAGAACTACAGTCACTTCACATGTTTGTTGAAGTGTTTGTTGTCATTGTTAAAACAGACACTGCAGAATATAATGGCTTACGCAACTTTGCCTGGTAAGGAAGCACAGACTGATAATCCAAATCTCATGAAGTGCACGCTCTTATAATTCAGTTGCTAATAATGTGATTGAATAGAAGTCATTTAGAAACAAATAATGAGAGGCTGCATTGCCCTTTCGTGTAATTAGTGTGTTGTCCTCATCCTTTGTTTTACCACATGCCAATTATCCACATTCATTGTCACTGGGACTCTCTCTCTCTGATTGAATTACGATGGTGCATTTAGTATTTTAAACCCTTTTTGGTGGACTGTCTTCCCTGAGATCCAATTAAATCTGTTGAATGTGGTCCACAGTGATCTTGTTGCATTTCCATTCTTCCACTCACTCTTTATCATCACCTTTTTAGCATCCTTGTCATCTAGTCAAGGTACATCATCTCCTGATCTTGTAGCATGTTGCGAGTTCTCATTGTATCAGCATGCCAGCATCAGGGAGTGTGAAAGGGCTGCTTTATCCCTTGCATCTCTCAGCTGGGGCCCAACATTAATTGGACCGGCAAGAACATAATAAGAATATACAGTGAGTACAATGTAACAGTTCAAAAGATTTTATTTTGTGGCAATAAAATAATAGAACCGTTGAACTATAATTCCCTTTTGCAATAATATATTTTTATGATAAAGTATTTTCTGCTCTGTGTAATTAGCCTCCACTAGAAGGGCTGACTGGATAACAGTAATAGGACTGCTGTTTTATGGTGACTGAATAAGCCAAATTCTGTTTCTATTGTATGAAATTCTGATATTTTTAACCATCGGTTAGGGATTGCATTCTGCAATTCTGTCCGATCATAAAGTTTACAAAGTCTAAATCCATTTTCATTACATAGGATTCTGTGATTTTTACAGGTGTCTCAGAGATCATATTCTGCAATGGCATCCATTTTTTCTGTGAAAACTGCAAATCAGTGGCATAGCTCATAATCAACAAAGTCACAAATGAGTTACCATTAGCCTAACGAATGAAATAAGAAAAAGTATTTTATGGGAAGGCGTAGAGTATTGCATTATTTCCTATTTTTGTAATAGACTTTGTTGCTCTGGTACTAGACTTGCACCAGTGGGTATTGAACTAAAGATTACCTTACATCTGACCAGAATGAATTGTTTTGGCAACAGTCAATCCCTTAACGATTGGATAATGCAGAAAATGATCTTGGAGAAAGAATTGTTCTGGTTGCTCTGGGCAGATTAGGTTAAAATTATCCCCACTGTGATCAGAACAATTCGTCCTCCATTGTGTTTGTATAAAAATATTCAGTTTTAGCGTTTCCCTGTAATGTTTCATAAATCAGATGGGAATGTGATACATATTATGAATACGGAAGTGTAGTGGTTATGTTACTGGACTGGTAAACCAGAGAAATCCCACCATGGCGGTTTGAGAATTTGAGTTCAGTTTTAAAAATAAGGAAATAAAAAGCTGGTATCAGTAAAAGTGACCATGAAGCTCTTGGATTGTCATGAAAACCCAACTGGTTCACCAATGTCCTTTAGGGAACGAATCCTGCCGACCTTAGCTGCTCTGGCTTGTATGAGATTCCAGTCCCAAACCAAAGTGGTTGACTCTTAACTGCCCTATGAAGTGGTCTAACAAGCCACGCAGATATATCATACCACTACACACAGCGGGTCCAGAGAAAGGACCACCACCACTTTCTCAAGGCAACTAGGCATGGACAACATATGCCAGCAACACCCTTATGCCAAGAATGCATTTTTTAAAAGGAGCTAACTTTGAAGGAAAGTGAAAACTGGGACTTCATTATCTGAAAACTGGTCCTGAATATTTCACTTTTTCAAAGGCAAAGAATTAAGTCACTGCGACACCTTTGTAGTACTTTTAATTCAGTCAACTTATTTCTCCTCTCCCCAAGAATAGAATTCTCTCTGCCCAGGAATAGAATACTCAATTCTTGCTCTTTGCTCAGTGCCGATTGCCGGGTGGTGGTTAAGTAATTTGGTCACCTCCAGAAAGTGCCAATAGCTTCAGACAGATGAGCGCCTTGAGGGGGGTAACAGTACCCTTGATGGAGGAAATGCCATCAAAAGGCAGATGAGTAGTCCTTGAATTAGCCAACGGTATCCACAATTTTCAAGCATGACACAGCTGCAGTCCATAACAAGTCAATGAAAGCATAAAGCGCCCTGACGATCGGCGACTGATGGTGATGTGCTTTGTTAACCTTAAACTTGCTGAAAGCCTTGAAATCAATTTGAGAACAGTAGAAATTCATGGCTGGTAGTTGAAGGATTAAGCCCGAAATCAAACTAATGTAAAGATAAATGTGTCACATTTAACTCGGCACTGACAGAGTTAAAGTTTACAATAGCAAAATTCTCCCAGTTGAGTTCTGCATACATTTTGTACAGTAAGCAGTTAAATTCACTGGCATCATAAATACTGTTTAGATGACCTATCTAATATAGAATAACAATGTTTACTTGGTTGCTAAGTATAGCCATTCCCTTAATTATTGGTTTACTACAGTGTAAGTAACTGTGTATATTGACATTCGGCTAGCTAAAAATGTATGGAATGAACTGGATTTTGAACGTGTGTGATGGTTTCCAAAAAATATTTAATTTGCTATAATTACAGAAAAATATAAGCTTTAATAATATAGCAACAACAGGAGCTTGATTTCATGAGTATCTTAAATGTGACAAAGGATTAAAATCTATTTATATATTTTATCTACTTTTAAATCCTTAAAATTTATTTGAAAATGCATTTGAAGGTCATACAAATGGAAGAAGATCCCTTTAGAGTGTTCTAATGGCAGTCTGTGTAGATGCTGGAAACATAAAAATATAGTAATGACTGGGCTTTGTTGGCATTATTATCTGAAATGTGACAGATGAAGGGTTTTGTGCCAGGATTACTTACATATTTCCCTCACATCCTTAAGACTTATTTTAAAATTCTGCACCTTGTCCATCTTTACATTTTCCCAGGAAAAATGGAAGGAAAACCAATTTACTAACAGCAAGTCATCAACTGTTTGCCCGTTTATCTCTTTCAGACCACTCCTCAGCCCAATGTTGACAGTACATGATATTCCATTAATCTGCCTAATGAAAATTTAACCAGTGTTATAAACAAATAATTGACTATTATCCTCTCAAAGAGGCATGAACATCCCAAATAAATTACTTCTGCTTATTTCATCATTCAAAAGTGGTCACTGATTGATGTCAAAATATGTGCTTGCCGTTCTGTCACTGGAAGTGGGTCTCAGCTAAGCCAGTGATTGATTTAATGAGAGTCTTTGGGGTGAGTAAATGTTCCAAATTGCTCAATCATTAGCTTTTGCTTGTCTGTTTAAAGATATGATGAGTCTGCATTGCAGGCTGGTTTTGTTGTGCAATTCTACATCCAGTTTCATTTAATTCATTGCTCTGAAGTCAGATAGGCTGGATTCCTTTCATTATAGTGGCCTTATTTTTCTTTCAACCTAAATGATGTGAAATGCCTCTTCGTTTAGTGTAATTAACATTAAAATGAGTGAGTTGTAATGAATTATCATACAAATTATTTAGTAAATGTCATAATCTTTCTCACTGACACCAAGGTTATACTGGCGCACTGTGAGGGAAATTAGACACAATACGCCAACCATTCTCAAAATATTTTCTCTTTTGTTTTTCTTGATATTTCAGAAATTCAGTAATCATTTTGAGCATTCCAGGATGGCTTGTTTGTAAATTTGAATAGTCAAACTAAAAAGCACCTTAAGCCCTCTCAGCATTCAGTAAAAGTATTTAACTGTTTAAATACTGTATGTCCTTTAAAAAAATGCTTTGCAATAAAAGCAGCCCACAACAATCTCTCCGTAACCTCAATATTATAAATGAGATTTAAAGAAATATTTACAGCCACAGAACAGCTACAAAGTATTCTTAAAAAGAATTAAATTGCTTTTTAAAATGTTGGTGCAGTCCACTTTCTTATTCATACAACTCCTCAGAGCTGTTTACCACATCAGAATGGGGTCAAGTAACAGGGAAGGTTTCACATGTTCTTCTCTATATTGTAAAAATTGTGAAACACCACACAGCAATTCTACTTACACATAATGAACAAACACATGCATGCCAATTAAATAATTGCCTATTTCCTATGTGCATTCTTTATTGCTTAATAGCCCTTGATAGGGGCAATTTAGATTAGTAAAAATAAATATTTATTACCTATCTGTGAATTTACACTTATAGATCTGCACAATGTGAAGCAGTCAGGAATTATTATAAATTTTACTCAGGCAATGCAGTAAATAAATAAAATGTAAGACAAGTGTGTTACCAGTATTTTCTGCCACTTACAAAAAAGCTCTGGCAGGGCACTGTCACTAGGCTTCATATCCTATTAGTATACCCAGCCTTATGTGTGCTCTATACTATTTCACAGTCTTTAATACTTATCTGTTTATATTTATTAAATTCTTGAAAAAATATATATTTATGCCAGTGGTTATATCTGTGAAGAATAATTAAATTAAATGCTTTGTTTATTTGAAGTTTAGTTTATTAAGCTGATTTGATATATGCAGGATAATGGATGTGCAATATCTCAGTAATTCTGGACCTTCCTGTCATGTGACTCAATAGACCCACAAATTTTGACCTGATCACAGCCGTAACACATAGGCCTGTCTTTGAAGACATTCATGGAGCACATTTACAGACAATAGTGGTTGGTCTCCATGGTCGCAGTGCACTTTGCATCTTGGTAGCCATGCAAAAGTAGAAAGATATCGTATCCACTATATATTACTGTATAAAGAATAACAGTTGCATTCAAGTGAGTAACATAGTCTGAGGTTGAAAATGGCATTCAGAAACTATATGCATTGCACTCTAATAGTTTATATAATTGCCTGAACTCCTTCATTATGGTACAGCATTATAATACAGTCTAAGCAAATTATTATTTGATGTGTATCATGTAATGTTATGCTATCCAACCAAACCTGAACTATCAGCTGAGTTATAGCACTGGAACAAACAGAACACAATGCTATTAACAAAGAACCTATTGTTCACTTTGAGTTTTCATGAAAGGACCATCATGTCTCATAGTGTTCAAGTTTGAGAAAGGCAAATTGACCATTACATATTTTCCACTTGACATCTCCTATTTACACTTTTACAGTATTCATTGTTCCATGTAAATCTTTCTAAAAATCATTAGCATTTTATCGAGCTCACTGAAGTTTTGCAGCTACTAATCATGTGCATTCAAGCCAAAGAAGGAATGAAAATATTAACAGCAAAATTATAACTCAAATTATAAATCATACATTTAGTAAGATTTGCATTTAGAATTTCAACTCTTTGCAGATTTTATGTTTCTACAGAAGTGATTCGCACCTGAAGGAAATCATTTAAAGGTGAGGTTTCCCTTTAATATTCTTTCATGGAGCACAAAGAAACATTCAGTTCAGTCAGAAGTCAGTACTGCTGTTTAAATGTAGCGTTGCTGCTTACAATACCCTTTACACAAATAGAACAGATGGTAAGACTGCAGCTTGTCTATGCTTTTTATCAGATGAAAATACTGAAGGATTGTTTGTTTTGTGCAATTGTTTAGCATGTAAAAAATATTTAACTATGAAGCGTTACAAGCTGTGTGATTTTCAGAAATGTATACGTTCAGCAAGCTGTAAGGAGAATAATTAAGCCTTATTTTGAATTTGCAAGTACATACAATATACATAATTTTAAAATTTAATTCTGGTTATTTTATTCTTTATTTAAAAGCAAGAAAGTGTCTGATTGTGGTCAAATTAAGAGCCATACAATATAAACATCACCCAACCCTCAAATTGAAATACAGACATATTACATCAAACGTACTAAATTAGTTGACAATTATATCCCCCACTAGCTTCACTCGGTATCAATCTGTTTTTTTTTAAACCAATTATTACTTAATTTGAATGCTTATAAATCAGAAGAGGAAGTATTTTAAAGATTGATTTAGGTTAAAAAGTACGATAATTATCTGATGGAAGAGGATTATTGTGATTAAATAATTCTTGTGTCTCTGATTTATGAAGAGAAATATTCATGTCCTGTGTTTTGGCTGGACCACTGACAAACACAATGCTAACATGGGCTATAGTGTTCCCCGTAACCTAATCTTGAAGCAATCTTGAAGCAATTAACTCCTTCAAATCTTTAACTAACAGAGCCCACCATGCAAGAGGTCCCTTGGGACTACCACTCTAATAGACCTCAGCAAGCACTCTCCATCTTCTGCTGTGATATCCCACATTCAAGAGCTTACTGTAGTGGCCAGAGTGCAATGGTTCATCTGAAACAACACAGATGAATCATCCCAGGATCATAAGCTCTTCATTAACTCCTGATTCCTCTGCTAATTAACAGCAAGCAAAGCAAAAATGCCTGACAGGCTGGATGGACCCATGGCTCTGTGGTTAATATGATGCAAATGACACAAGATGAAAGTCCTCAGCTGGAGCCTCGGCTGCTGCCAGATAATCTATTTGTGGGTAGGACAAAATGGTTTCTCCAAACCAATTCACCGTTACTTTGTGCACAAAAAGAGAAAATAGGAAATGTGTTTAAAATCATTATTGTCCACAATGTGTCTGCATATGAAATCTTTAATATATAAAGCATGCAAGTTAATGAGAGATGATTTATGGAAAGTAATCCATTAAAGTGATGTGGGGGGAGGGAGACATTTTAACCTACCCCGTCCGGTGGGAATGGGGAAGCCGCGCAGTTAAAACCTACCGCCCAGCCCTCGCTCCATTGCCTCCCACCACCACCTTAACTGGGCCCCTTTTTTTAGACGGCCGAATCGTCCGCCTAACTCAGGCAGGAGCCTCCTTAATATATGCAAATTGGAGTCTGATGATGTAATTTTAACCACCAACCCACCATGGCCGACCTGCTCAGTGAAACCTGGGGGCATGATTTTGACCGCGAGCCAGGAAGGGGGCGGGAGTTCGCGTTTCCCAGACGTCCTTATGATTTTGACGTAAGGATATCCTTTATTTTTATTTGTCGGTTTGCCATCCGACTGACCGGCCTGATTGACAGGCTGGTCTCAGTCAGATGGGAGAGCAGCCAGGGAGAGGATGTGTTCAGGTAAGTCTCTTCGTTTGTATGGATGGGGGGGAGACATGGATGGGCTGGTGCGGGGGCATAGGTTGGCATGGGGGTCGTCAGTCACAGGGGTGTCGGGATCGGAGGTCATCGCGGGGGTCCATGATCATTGGGGGGTCACTGCAGATGGCTTGTTGGGAAGCACTCCTGCTCCTCCCGGCTCAAAAGCTGTGCCAGAGAAGCACCTACCTTTTAGTCTCGGGCCTTCTCGCCTCCTTTCATGAGGAGTAAAAGAGAAGGCCCGGGAATCCCGGCACCCCCGGGGTGGAAATCGGAATCTGTGGGAAAATGGAGGCCCGTAGCCTCCTTGAAAGGTTTTAAGTCCCGACCTGCCTCCTGGGAGTGGGTTAGTCATCAGCCCCTCATCCCGCCCTGGTGAAAACCGGAAATGGACGGGTTGGAGGCGGGCTGGGGGCGGGTCTGAAATGGTTGCAATTTTGAATCCCCCCCCGCCCCCAACCCACCCATTTTTCACATTTAAAATCGTGCCCCTGGTCTCCAGGACAAAGAGGCCGAGTAAGTAAGTGTTAAATGTTCCTTAGTGAGGCCAGCAGGGGCAGGAGTGCCAACTGCGAAACCACCGTGACTTACCTGAGTGCCATTGGGCGGTCTCTGGACTGCCTGATCTTCGTCTACTGGCAGCCAGCTGGCTATATCTTCACAACGGGTCAGGCTTGCAGCTGGCCGGTGGGATGTAAATGAGGTCTGGAGATTAAAATAGCCCGAGCCTCAAAATGGTGGTGTCAGGGGAGCGGCAGAAGCTCACCTCAAATCCCCCCCACCCGCCCGCCCAAAGCCAGCTTCCAGTAAAATTCCCTGCCAACCCCCCCCGCCCCACCCCCCACCCACCCTCCGATCTCTTAACCTACAAGTAGCATAGAACAGCTAGGGTATAAGGACCCATCATGAATTTTTATTTATGGATGGCTGGTAGCTGTACTTATACCACACTCAAGCTTTTTTATTAAAAAAATGATTTAATGATCTCAGTGGTTCATTTGGTTAAACCAGTTTTAACAAACAGACCAAAAGATTCCTGGGTGGATTCCAGGTCTGTACAGACTCAGTTGATCTCACTCAGGGCAGCGGTCGGGGTGCTGCAATTGGCCTCAATGCTCCTGGTTTAGAAAGCGGGAATTTAAATCAAGCCAAGATTCTTGCTCCTGATCACCATCAGGAACTAAAGAGAGTGTGTGGACATTGGATGAGGACATAATTGGAGTTGGTTGTGATGCTTCTGCAGTTGAATAGCTTGCTGAAACTCATTGTCCAGGCTGACAAGCTCAGTAATGGCTTAGTGGGGAAATGTACCACCTCGTGTCACTGAACCCTACAGACTAGCACGCTCCAAGGTTCCATCCCCCAGTCTATGCCAAGCTAGCTGAACTCAGACACGTTCCAGTAAGGGAGCTAGAATTAGCCTTGGTGCCCTCTGGGCTAGAGGTAGAGAATCCAACACTTAGCTGTGCAATATCTCATTTTTACAATGGTTAAATCAGGCTGGATGACACATGAGCAACTAAATTGCAAACACATTTCACAGAAGCAAGATCACTGCTGTAAACAAGTCACACCATGCTGTACTGTACTCCGTTCGTTCAATGGGTCTTGATAAATGTATATATTGTTTAATTTAATGTTCCAGCCTGAAAAAAGAAAAGCCATGGAGTGCTCTCATGACTGAAGTAATGACACTGCTGAGCATCAAAAGATGACTGCCACCATTTGCAATTTGAACTTCATCAAGGAAGGATCTTCTGTAATCAGAGGAGTGGGCTGTTGAAGGACCTCCTTGACACTGTGGTTCATGGATCCTGGACTACAGCATATGTGTTGAGGTAAGTGCAAAAGAGTTAAAATGACTCTTTTGCACTTACCTCAACTAGTTTTTAATATATGAACTAGTATTCGTGGGAGAACTAGTTTGTGGGAGAATGGAATATTTTTATTTTAGCTGCTGATATATTAAAAACGGTATAGCTAATGCATGCAGATGTCACACTGCATCTGTTACATGTTGTTAACAATGCAAACATTCTTGAAATGCTGAGTCACTGAGCTCCAGTCTGAAACTATCAATCACGTTACAATTTACGAAGTTCCCCGACAAAGCAATTAAACTCTGATTGACCCCGAGCCTGTGTTTGCTTAACAGCAATTAAACTTTGTGGCCTTAAAGGGACATAGATGCAACTTGGCAGCAGAGTGCATCTGCTGTGTGGTTTTCTGCACCTTTCCGAATAAAACATTGCGTCATCTGAGTTACCATGAGGAAAGCCATGGGAGATCCACCAGTATTTTAAACATTTTTAAAAATAGTTCTTTCCTTTTTACGCCCCCATGGGGGCAAACAGGGGATCTGCTCTCTCAGTACTGTTCGTGAGCCTTCTGTGAGGAGATGGGAGTGATTTTCCCTCCCTCGCTTGATGGAGAAGTGTTCGGCCTCTGCTGCCTCCTAAGATGGCATCAGTAAGATTGTAAACACACTGGGCCCGATTTTAGCACCCGATACCGGGTGCGTTCTCGGCGGGGGGGCCCCGAAAATCCCGAAATCCAGGTGCGGGACCGGATCGCGCCGCGATCCCACCCACTTCCGGGTTCCGCGCTGACGTGCGGGGGTGCGCGCGCAGCCCCCGCTGGTGGGAATCCCGCAGGCAATTAAAGCCAGCGGGATGCCACTTGAGTGTATTTACTTTGCTTGTTCAGGTCATTAACTGACCTGATTAAGGGACTGTGTGTGATTTTGGATAAACATGGGACTGTTTCCCACACTGGGGGAAACAGTCCCAGTTGAAATGGACGTGTGGCAGCTGCAAAGGTCCATTTGACAGGTGGGGTTGGGGAGACCCTCACCCATTGCAGGAGGCCACTCTGTCACTTGGGACAACGTTTGGCCTCCACCACCTTCCTCCTGACGGTCGAAGTCACCAACCTGCACACTTACCCCGGGGTCCGGAGACATGTACCTACCTTGCGGACCCCCTCAGATGTACATCTTGTGGATGGGGGCCGCCATAGCTGCAGTCATGACCTCCTCGGAGGGCGAACAGCATCACCAGCCTCGCCATCCACGCCGTCCACCTCTGACACGTGGAGCTCCACAACAGAGTGCTGTGACACATCCACCTGTACAGCAGGAGGGAGGGCTACTGCAGAGAGAGATGTGTCGCAGAGGGCACTACCCTCACCACACGTTCCACAGACCGAGGCTCAGCCTCCTGGACCTCTCTGAGCAGCAGTGAACACGGAGGCTCAGAGTCA
Source organism: Heptranchias perlo (assembly GCF_035084215.1). Taxonomy (NCBI): domain Eukaryota; kingdom Metazoa; phylum Chordata; class Chondrichthyes; order Hexanchiformes; family Hexanchidae; genus Heptranchias; species Heptranchias perlo. The sequence goes on along the minus strand of NC_090345.1, from coordinate 15,637,433 downwards.
GTCGACATGTAGCCGTGGACATCTGCAGCCTCTTTCATGCCGAGCTGCTCCTGGCTGGCCCATGCACCATCTTCCTACCTGTCGCTGTCAAAGTCACCACTGCCCTCCCGAACTTCTGCTCCACAGCCTTCCAGGCTGCAACCGGGGACATCCCCGATGTCTCTCAGTCGTCTGCGCAGAAGAGCCCTGAAAATACACCTACACCCACTCTGCAGTGACACACTGGGTGGCATCAGTGGTGGGTCCTCATAGGGATACCCAGGAGCGGGCATTATTGCACAAACCGGACAGGATTCGCGAAGACATGGCAGTAGTGGTGCCAATATAATGTGTGATGTGAGTTGTTCTTTAATTCAATAGAAGTAAGAACCATGACAAACCCTCAACCACCCTTGTGCATCCCCTTCATGCTCACGACACGTTTGCCTTACGCTGCCCACTGCACATATGTGATGCATGCCCTGTGGCTGCAGGACAGGTGGTGGCAGGTTGAGTGAGGCTGGCTGTCAGAGAGATGCACGAGAGGGTGAGTATGGGATAGAGCCATGAGATTGTATGAGGATTGGGTTGCGTGGTAGTGGCGGGGTGAGTACTGGCGAGGTGAGTAGGTGGAGGTAAGATGAGGATGGGGTTTGAGTGGGTATGAGGGGTGATGTGACAGAGTAGTGTTGGCAGTGCCGAAGGAGATGTGGGGTGGGGGCAGTGTTGTGGCAGACGGAAAGACTACGTGTACTCACTGTGGCTGACCTACTGAGGTCTTTGGTGCGGCTCCTGCACTGTATGCAGGTGGGCGATATGTTGGTGGCGCAGGTGACCTCCTCTGCCACCTTGAGCCAGGCCTTCTTGATGGCAGAGGCAGGCCGCTTCCTCCCTTTAATGATACCCGGGGTGAGGTATCATTAAACTGGGAGCAGCCTTCCCCCTGGGCTGCTCCATGCTGTAATTTTTGCTGTTTGTTGCAGCATCTGTCAGTGGAGGACTGCCCCTTTAAATAGAGCGCCTCCAGCTGACAGATCTTACTGCGCATGCGCAGCCCGCCCGATGCGCAGATCAGCAGCGCGGAACCCGGAGGAGCTGGTACGTGGATCCAATTAGTGTGTTGCCTGCTACGATCGCGCGGGCAACCCACTAATTTCTCCGGGCGCGTTTTCAACGCGCCCGCTGGCCCACCCGCCGAGAACCCGCACCCCTGGTAAAATCGGGCCCACTGTGTGGGAACATTTCCCCTGGACGCTATATGTAATGTTTAAAAACAATGGGTCTACAAATATCATATTGTGGAAATCTTCTCCTGTGTGAGGAATCACTGACACAAACTCATGTCCTCCACTGTCAAAGCCAATAACGAGAAACTAGGGTCAAAGAGGCAGAGAGAGGTGAGAGAGAGGTATGTGTGTGTAAGAGAGAGTGAAAGAGAGAGAGTTTCTTCATTTAATTTTCCTTCAGTTTTCAAAAAAGGTTAAACTTGAAGCCACGCAATTATCTCCAACAGAAAAGGTCAATACTAATACACACACCTGAAACAAAGATTCTAATTTGAAACGCTATGGAAAAGATGGAGAGACAGAGAGAAAGGCCTAAAAAGAGAGAAAGACAACAGGTAGTTTTCTTCCTCATTCTAATTTGATTTAAAAAGAAAAAAGTTGAATTTTGAAAGCAAGCAAAGCCTCTTTGAGGGAAGCAGATAGGAAGGGTGGATAGGAGTGGGCTGGTAGGAGGGAAACTAGTTGAGGGTGGAGGGAGGGTCACTTGGCACCCACCTTGGGGAAAGCAAATGGAACTGGGGAGAGTAGATGGAGGATAAGAGTGAGGTACAGTGGCTCCTTTACCCAGCATATCATGCTATACCACCTGAAAAGAAAAAGACAGAGAAAAGAACAAAAAGAGTTAAGAAGAGAGAAGTAGCAGATTAGAGAAAGGGAGACAGAGGAGAAGAGACAGAGAATTAGCAACACCAAGATATCAGAGAGTGACCATATTCTCCAATATAACATGTCCAATGCCATGGAGAAATTATTAGTTTATATGTAAAAGCAAGGTGCATAGTGATCTCCTACGTACAAACAATTTTTTTTCCGGGTTTGAATAAATAGTGCTACATTGTACTGTACATTTTTTCAAATTTGTTAGGCTTTCCACAAGGTTTCATGGGCAATGTGTGGCGCTGTGTGGCATGGCATTGTGTGGCATGGCATTTTGTGGTGTGGCATGGCATGGTACTGAATCATACAGACCAAGAAGGTCCCAGGTTCTTTCATTGTTCTGTGCGAGTCCTCCAGTCTCAATAGGGTTAGTGGTGAGGTACAACAATGGCCTCAGTATTCCTGAGCTGGAGAGGAGAAAAATCAGCCAGAGTTCCCACTCCTAACCACTCTTGCTGGAAAATGCATTGTGTGGACATCAGGAAAGGACAGAATCAGACTTCACTGTGGTTTACACCCACCCCACCAATATTCAAATAGCCTGCTGAAACTCATGATCTGGATAGTTATGTGGGCAAGCTATCGAATGACAGCTGGCACTTATGGAACTGTAGAAGAACATAAATCACTACCCTCGGGAGACACAGGGAGAAAATGAGGGGAAAAACACAAACTTGCTAATGTACATATTCAAATTGAAACCAGAAAAACAATCTAGAAATGTAGACCTTAAAACTATAAAGCAAAGCAACCCAAACACAATGGTAGAAAGTTAAAGAGACAGTGCTGTTTACAAAGAAAAGATGATCCTCTTTATAATGCAGACAATCTAAAATTAAAACAAAATCCATCTGGTTTATGTATGTGATATGCATACTAATGTCATTCTGCAGGTCAGCTCATAAGATGTTTGCACACTTAAAATTAAACAAAAACAGGTGCTGGAAAATAGAAAATTACAAATTGTTTTGCCTGAACTTTGAATTATTTAGTTTGCACTGTGTTAATGTCATCACTATGAGGTAGCAGAAACTCAGTAAGTTTCATTAGTTAATATTTCCTTCAGTACACCCACTGAATTACAAGTCATCTTCTTTCAATTCACTTCTTGATGGTTGCAATCTTTACTGGTGTTCTATATGACTGACAAATACATCAGTTTTACTTACTGTTATTTATCATGTTCATAATTAACAGCCCGTTTCGAGAATTATATGAGAAATGTGCTTTTATTTCATGAGCTCCTGTTAGAGATATTGAACCTTACACTAACCTGCTGGTTTATGGCAAAGCTCTTATCAAAATAGGAATCTCCAACTGTTGTGAACCTGGGATTATTACTTCAGTTTTCTATTTGATTTAAAAAAAAAATTATTGCATATTTAACTGAATCTGTGTTGGTCTGGATTTTGCTGTAAAAATAACAGTGAGGCTAACAGCATTCAGCATTACTTATGTGCAAATTGGACAGCAATTTTCAGTGACCGCACATGCGCAGTTATACATGGAAATCTGGAAGTTGCTGTCTGAGATGTTTTGCTCCTCCAAAAGCTGCGTGAAAAAGGCATCTCATCGTCTGACTCAGCATTCAAATGTATTAAACAGCGTGAAGTTCCTGTACTTACCTCATAGATACGGACTAAACTCACCAAAAAAAGTTAGGGCTTGTCCATACTGGTGTAAGTACCCTTTGAACGGTGTCAAACACCCTCTCTGGCACTGAAGTTTAACTTTTACAAGTGTGGAGTCTCATTCCTTCAGCTTTTCTTTAAAAATTAATTTTTTTTTTTACTTTCTCTTTCAGTCTCTTTTATCTCTCTCTCTTAATCCAATCTTTCTTTCATCTCTTTATTTCACTTTCTGTACCTGATTTAACATTGAATTCACTATTCTAACTTACACTTCCACTGCTCATTAACGATTCTTCAATCTGATTGGTTAAGGAGATACACAGTTGCTTGCCCTGTTCACACAGGGTCCGAGATGCCCTGTAGGGGGCGCCGCACTGTTTGGATGGTTGGCTGACAGGAACTGCAAAAACTCATAGAAAGTCGAACCAATGGCTGGTGCCGCTCATTCGCCACTCACAGCAAAATCCAGCCCAATATGTCTACTGTTGCTCTTACAGTGCTAACTTATTGCATTAGACAAAGGGTGCATTCATGCAGTATTTTAGTGTCGCAGTAAAGCACCTCTCACTTTGCTGTAACGCTGTAAGATAGAAAGAGGAACTTGTATTTACATAGCACCCTTCATGACCTCAGGATATCCCAAAGCACTTCACAGTCAATGAAGTACTTTTGAAAAGTAATCACTGTTGTAATGTGGGGAAACGTCGCAGCCAATTCATGCACAGCAAGGTCCCAACAAACAACAATGAGATAATGATTAGGTAATCTGTTTTAGTAATGTTGGCTGAGAGATAATTGTTGGCCAGGACACCTGAGGAACTCCCCTGCTCTTCCTTGAATAGTGCCATGAGTGCCACCTGAGAGAGCAGATGGGACCTCAGTTTAATGCCCTATCCAAAAGATGGCACCTCCAACAGTGCAGCACTTCCTCTGTCCTGCACTGAAATGTCAGCTCTTGTTTATGTGCTCAAGTCTATGGAGTGCAACTTGAATCCACAACCTTATGACTCAGATTTCCACATCGTTCACCTGAGGAAGGAGGTAGCCTCCGAAAGCTTGTGAATTTAAAATAAAATTGCTGGACTATAACTTGGTGTTGTAAAATTGTTTACAATTATGACTCAGAGCAAGAGTGCTACTGACTGAGCCAAGGCTGACATTTTAATTAGATTAAAAATTGAATTAGAAGGTTAATTCTGAGTACTATTTCAAATTTATTATGACTGCAGGACACAGGACATAGGTACTAACGGGCAAAAGGCAATTTCAGGACTAATGGAAGGAAGCACACAAGGAGAGATTAATATCTGCAGCGGTTTTCCAGATAACATACTGGGTATTTATTCTTTCAATAAGTATGGTGAGCACTGCGAGACTATTGTAAAAGCAAATAGGGGGTTAAGAATAATTGCCAGGACAATTAAATCTAAAGCAGGAAGTGTTTTTGCTCTATACAAGGCCTTGGTTAGGCCACATCTAGAATGCCATATCCAGTTTTTGCCCCCTCATATGGTGTGTGATAATAAAGGCCCTAGAAAAGGTTCAGAGGAGGGCCTATAAGATTGATACCTAGTTTAATGGCTCTCAGTTATCACATTAGGGTAGAGAGCTGAGGCCTTTTACTCTGTAAAAGACTTCAAGGAGATTTGATTGAAGTCTTTAGAATAATGAAAGGATTACACTCGATCCAAGTGGATAGTCTATTCTGGCTAGTTAGATTACGGAGGACTAAAGCACAGAAATATAAGTTACATAAGCATAGAACTAGATTAGCTGTTGGGAGGTACTTCTTTTCTCAGGGCCGTCAATCTCTGGAACAAGTTGCTGGCATATGCAGTGAGTGCTGATTCGGTGCAAGCATACAAAAGGTAGCTGAACAAGTTCTCGAGAGTGGCTAACCTATCTGCATATAGAAAGTAGGTGGATCATGGGTGTGGTGTCACCCAATCCCCCAATGGTCTACTGGAGCATGGAGTTTGGAGAGGAATTGCCCAGAGTTTTTTCCTAAATTGGCCAAAGGTTTGTTCTCTGTTGTTTTTGCCTTTTCCAGGAGATTGCCAAAATACGACAGGCTCAATGACCGGTCTTTACCTGTCCTCATTTTTTATATGTCCGTATGTGCAGGTGATCCTTAAAGATTCAATGTAACTATTCAAAACAGAGCAGGGAGTTCTCCTGGTTCTAGTCTACATTCTTCCCCCAATTAACAATTGGTCCTTGATTTGAATCTAGCCTGGCCTGAGAGCCCTATTAGCTATAAGGGTTCTAAGTCAACTGAGTATACACAGTTTCAACTTGATTCCTAGTGGGCATGATTCTCAGCACAAAAAAGCCCATAATTCAGCACTAGTTAACATTAAATTGGCAGTTTCACTTAGAGGATCCATGAGATGGTTAGTGTGAGAAACAGAAAATTCCTCAGTTGGAACAGTGGATGCCTGTAGGACAGGGTCGAGAGAACTTTAGTCTGTATCTAGTCCTTACTATACCTGATATGGGAGTGTTTGATGGTGACTGGGATGTGCAACAAGTAGAAAAGTGTTTATGACAGACATTTGTGACAGAACTATTATAGTCCATTTCAAAATGACCATTACATTTCTTAATGGCATGACCATCATAACTCAATGTGACATGGCCATTACATTCTTGGTAACATGACTAACTTAGAGCTTTGTGACATGATTACTGCAGCTTTTTGAAATGATTATTCTGGTCTTGTGTAATATGGTTGCTATTGTTCTATGTGATGGGATTGTCATATTTCTCTTAGAGTTCTTGAAGATTTGACTATTAAAGCTTTTCGGTGACATGAGTAATACAGTTAAAGTTCTATGTGATCCGACTGTTTAGCTCTATCTGATGTAACTCTTGGGACATTATTATTACAGTTCTGAGCAATGTGATTATTGTAGCCCCGTGACATGATTGTTACTGTTTTATGGTTATAGTTTGGCTGATGCAATTGTTACAATTTGTTTTCATGAGACTGTTGCAGTTCCTTGTACTATCATCTCCCTCAGTGGCAGTTTTCTACACCATTTTGATTAATGCAATGAATCTGAACAGTTCTAAAAGCTAAATCAATAAAATATTTATTACAAATTGTGTGTGTGTATATATGTAAGCATTTCTACTTACTAATGGAGACTGTTAACTCGCCTGGCTTACTGCTATTAAATCACTGTTAATTATGTGGCTAATAGTTAAGTAAAACATTAACTATAAAATATTTTGTTTTAATTCTTATCACCAACTATAGACTATTGTGTTGTACTATGTTTCCTGGTAGAATAGGGACTTTGAATCACTGAGAGTATTGGTCTGTGCCTCATGCTTTAATTAGCTCGATTAGCGTAAAACATGTTGGAATGTCCATTATAACTATAGGGTGGCTCTTTTATAGAAACACATATGTGTCAGTCAAAAAGGGAAAATAAATAAGGAACACCATACTACTCACATGTTTCTCAGGGCAAAAAAGCATCCGTGAGGCAACAAAGGCACAATAAAGTGACTGTCATTCTTTCCAGTTTCTGTTATTTATTGATTTTGAAAGGTTTTGATTACACTGCTCACAAATACTAACAGGAAAACACAACTTTTGCGTGATCAGTCACATTGCTTCAATTAACTGCTCTGCTTATCATTTGTGCATTTCTATTTATCACAAGCTTAAGATAACCAATATAATAGGCAACCCATATAACAGCAAGAACAATGAGGTGCGGGTGGCCACTTTTTTCACTTCTCTTGCTGTGCGGTTAACCTGAAGCAGCATGATAATTACAAAGTCTATATATATCTAGGTGGCCATTTTATTTCTCCTTTATCAATTCAATATCATCAGGTGGTGTCACTAAATAAAAATTGTAGTACACCTGCCTGGAAAGCAACATGGGCTCATTTCAGCAAACTCAAAATACATGTTCCAAATGTCTTCTGAACACATTCATGTTCCCTCTATGATATTTTAAACATTCTTTTCATTCCAAGCTATTGAGGATTTAGGAACAACAACGTTTCCGCAATATTGTTGATTTGATTACTTTTGTAACCACTTTGTAATTACTTTGTGTTCAAATTAACACAAGTCAAGGAGAACTTAATTTTTAAAACATGTTTACTGATTTAAAATTATCAGTGCATTAGTTAAATGTCTATAATCAAGCATCAAAGCTATGAACATACTTTTAAAAAATAAATGACTTTCCATGTACAGAAAAGTTCATGTTCCTTCTTTATAAAAAGATCTAAGAAATGTGGTTGCATTTTACTTGTTTATAAATCCAATGACTACATTTCATAAGTAATTCATTGGATATAAGGCACTTTGGGACATCCTGAAAAATTAAGGTTCTTTCTTTTTTATCTCTTAAATCAGTCCCTTTTTCTGCGGTCATGTAGATCAATTTTTTTTAATTAGAAAAATATGTAAAATGTAACTTGGATCCTGGTAAAGATGCACAGAGAAGTACATAGAGCCTTGCAACGACAGTTACTAAGGGCTTAGAACACAATTTTTCAAATTGCGATGGAAACCTACCTTGTGAGAGCATCCTTATGTAAAGGCCTCTTCAAAGAAGTATGAAACATGGCCATGGCGATGAGGATGATGACTGTCCACAAATATGATTATGTGTTCATTATGCGGGTTATTGTTTCCTAATACACAACTGTAGTGTAACATTTTGGTAGCCACAATCAGCTCCAAAGCAATGAAATATTTTTTTTTCTACTAACTTGAATGCAGCAATTAAGTCGAAACAGAGATATGTGTTAATTCATACTCAGCACTACAGCTGTAATACAATATCATCAAAGATAGCAAATAGTGTGCAGTGGTCTTATATTAGACCTGGTCCTGCAGCTCTTCTGTTACTGGTACAGGCCTGATATTGACCACTGCACACTATTTGCACTATTCTGTTCCCAGTGTGAGAGAAAATCTTTATTTTGAAACGAGAAGCTGCCAGTTTCTTCAGCAGTGTGGACAATTTGAAGATATGATTAAACAGTAAAAGCATGTTTGTATTTACCCAATAACAGGGAATTGAGAAGAACCTACTCGATTGAAGGACTTGACTTCTGTGATCATCCTTAAATCAGTAACCAGTCCCACAATACATGTGCCCTGATATCATTGTTTATGTTTATTCTTCCAATGATTATTCAAAATAAAATCTCTTATGAAACTTACAGAAATATACACAAAATCATGACTTTTTCTTCAGTAATTTTGGATAGGACATTATTAGTTTTTAATCAAATTAAAGAATCACAAACTCCTGTAGGGGTAACAAGCATTTCCTACTTTTTTCTGGGTCACTTAAATGCTGTATGTGATCTAGCACTGAATAGAAACCTGCAGCTGTTGCCCCTAAACTTTAGTCCATGTTAAGCAACCAACCTTTGTGCTAATTTATTTTATAATCTGTAAACTTCAACATAAACTAACACAGTGTGACAACAACTTGCATTTGTATAGCGACTTTGATGTAGAAATATGTCCAATGGTGCTTCACAGAGGCGTAAATTTAAAGAATGGATACCAAGCCAAAGAAGGAGAGATTACCAAAGACTTGGTCAAGAAGTGTGTTTTGTGGAGAGTCTGAAAGGAAGTGGAGGGAATTCCAGAGAGTAGGGCTTAGGCCGCTAATGGCACAGAAAAACGGCCAGACTCAAAGAACTTAAGAGTAAGGGGGGGGGGGGGGTGGGGGGGGAATGCAGTAGAGGTATTGGGAGTTAGAGAGATAGTGATGGGCGCAGCCATGAAGGGGTTGAAACACCTGAATGACAATTTTTAGTACGAATAATTGACACATAATAACACAAAAAGCAATCAATTATTATGGAGTGCATCTTAATCCATAAGGGCATTTTAAACGTTTTTATTTGCCAGTCGTGAAATAACCTATCCAAAATAGATTGTTTTCCCAAATAGGTCGTTGCTTCATTCCAGCAAGCCTGATGCGTTGCAGTACATACAGCATCCGCCACCAAGGCGCCCTTAACACAAATCCATATACTTATAACATGTTGAGCGACTAATAGAAACACTAAATTGCTTCCCATTGGATTTATAACATCAGAGGAAGTGATCACCCAAGTGTCAACGGAAACTGTCGGAGGAATTGGTGCAGTGCACTCCGGGAAATGGAGTTCTCCTTGTACAGCTTCAACTTTTTACTTTGGGTAATTATTATTGCAAATTTCAACCTCCGACATTACTTTTTTTTTGCCATCGGCATATTCCAGGACGGACCAGTTGACGCCAACTCTTTCTCGTTGCCTGCCTGCCTCTTCCCACTTCCCGGGCTGAAGTAAGAGTGTATAGTTGGTAAATGGAAAATGAAACGATCGCACTATGCAGTATCACTCTCGCACAAATCCATCCATCCATCATGAGGTTCCAACTGTGTAACGCTGAGTCTGCAGCTGAACATCTGGGTCTGTTCTACTCTGGTACTCACTGAGTTTAACAGCGTTACTTACTAATCAGAAAAATCAAAGAGGAGGACGAGGCAATCGTAGTGTTATAGGATCCCATAAAGTTACCGGCAAGTAAGAGCATTGCGAAATAAATATGATTTCACGCACAGCCCGGATTAATACTGCAGATTTTGCCTGCGTGTCGCATTTTAATTACAGTATCAGTTACATAATACAGGAAATGGCTGGCCAGTACTTATTAGAATTAATTGATGTGTGTGTGTCTACATTTGTTTTTGATAATCTGCACAATATTCAATTTCTTGTCATCAGTATCTGGGTTTTGATATACAATCAGCATTACATTTATATTAAATGCAACATTTGATGTTAGATTATATTTTATCATGGTAATTGAACGGTTTGAAGTTAAGATTATACGCTATTATAATGTTTTAAAGTCAGCCACCATATGTTCAGTTCAAGCAGCCTGCATTTTCTTCAAAACTTGCAGTTTGAAATCACACACTGTTTATGAAACTGCTGCTGATCATTTTTTTAAATGTAGAGGACATTTTTAACAGCAGTGTTCAGAAAAACAAATCCAGAGTTTCTACCTGTAGGGCGTCCTTCGGGGTAATGAAAAGACTGGTGAATTAATTTAATTTTGAAATGGGAACAGAAATGTACCATAGAAAGATAAACGGACAGGAGACAAAAAAATAGGAACTGGGGGATATTACAAAGCTATAACTAATACAACAAAGACATTAGATTTTCAATCAAAGATCTTCAAAATACTGGACTTGGTGCAGATTTAAAACATGTAAGAGACTCTGCAGTTTAGACTTTAAAGTACATCCTTTCTAAATAACAAATCAGATCAAAGTCATGTTAAGATCAACTATTTCTGAGGGATGTGATAAGTTTATTGTAATTTCTAATATACATGTACTGTGCAAATGAAATTAGTTCGGTTTATGGGTTTGGCATTGCGGGTATTTGAATGAAATGAACATTTATTAAAAGCTGTAGAAGTCACCCCCGGTTGAATTTCCGCAATCTCTTCATCAAGATCATTTTGTAGCATAGTTCTTCGGATTGCAACGGTCTCTCTTCTGATTCAGCGTCGGCCAGCGCACAGTAATATCTGGTTGGTATGGTTTTGAATTTATAAGCTTGGTCTGAAATTGGCATGCAAAGCCGTTTGGAATAGGGAGACACAATTTTAATGAATAAAGTCAAGCATGCAGCAAATCAGTCTTTACACCACTTTCATTCCCAAAGAAAAATAGATGTCATTTTAAGGAGGGTGATTAACAGCAACAATAAATGAGTGGACGGTTATTATCAGTGAATAATACACTTCAGAGTAATTATAGGCTATCTACTCTGCCCCCTTCCCTCCCCCCGGCACTGTTCACGAACAATGCACAAACTTCATTGTTCTTTCAGTTAATGCATAACTCAAGTGCAAAGCCCTTAAATAAAGTGAAAGTTTGACCTGTCAATTCAGAATGGATTTTTGTTGTGCAATAATCCGGTAACCCTGACTAGTACAATTACTTGACGTTAATACATGTCGCCGTTCGTTCTCAGTGCAATCTCCGAGTTGCTTCTTTTACCATATAGCCCACATTCGAACTCATGGAAATCTGTCATTAAAAGAAATTAACATCCCTAAAAATAACCCCGGCTTCAGCCTAACCATCACTGTTTAATAAATCATACAATTAAATGTGCAATTTGGGGGCTGTTATGTGATAATCAGTTTACAATCTGACTAATTGTTAGCACGCAGCATTCGGTTAATGATAAATATATAATCAGGATAAATATCTCAACATTTGTATAGCATGCAACTTGGACTGACTGAACATAACTACACGATGCAAATAGTTGAACCATCCTAAATACTTTTTTAAATTATGAATTTAACCTGTGAATATTTGATTTTTGCCCCATTTAGTGTAATCAAACTCTGATTGGAGAAGGGGAATTAAAACTAAATTTGAAGTTTGAACGATTGGGGGATAGTTGGAAGTTTCGAATTAACACTAATTCAAAGGGGACCTGCGGTTGGGCTGCCAGCAACTTCTGAAAGGTGATTTCGAAGCTCACTCTTTCGCTTTTGCGGAAAGCTATGCCTTGATTAAAGCTGGTGTTCGACCATTGCAGGCTTAATCTCATCTCATTAATAGAAGTATAATTACACTGCTCCAGGAAGCCAGGTCAGATGGAGTCCTAGCAAAGCGATAACAACACCCGGAGCTCAGCCCAGTCTCCAAACCAGCTGCCTACTGCAGATAAAATGACAGACCCTTATTCCGCCAAAAATTAGTTCTTAACACTGTGCAATAAACTCCCCCCTATACCCCTCCCTCCTTCTCCTTAGAACGACCAACCGTGAATTGCAATTCATAGTAATATGTGAAGCTGGACAATAAACGCTCTTTACCTTAGCATCAGTGTTCATAAGCAAGTTAATATTTGACCCAAATACTCACATTTTTCGAGACCTCGGCTCCCCACTTATTGCTGATCGTGATGGTTGATTTTCATTAAAACCTTAAGCTGTGTTTTTAATGAAAGCAAAAACGTGTCAAACAGCAGCAGAATCACAACGCTAAATGCACAGAGATTAACCGCATTATTGTTGTTCCTTCCTGGTATGAGTTGCCCATGTATACAAAAAGTACTTATTTCCAAGAGTATTTGTGAAGTCCACAGAATAAGTTGCAGCAGTTAGTCCTCTACAGTTGCGGCTACTTATTTTTCAATGTTTTATACATATATCGAACCATTTCCCTATAGGGTATTTACTTTCTTATAACAGTACCATTATATATCGAATAGATCTTTAATTATATCCGTGGCTGATTGTGTTGATGTGCCTGATTAGTTTGAGAGTTACCATTTCCCTCAGCAGTGGAGATTATGACCAGTAAACTGGCGGGTGAACAGGTTACTGTTAAATTGAGTCACAAGTTAGAAAATGTGTGCCCATCAACTATCATATGCATCCCCACGATAAGTCTTATCTTATTTACACCATTAAACAGATTTAACTATATATTTAATTTTAACTCCAAGTTTTCGAAATTGGAAACACACCTCCCAAAAAGCACTAAAAGCGAAAATAATTCCAATAACACCCATTTTCATCTTTGTTACAATGTTATTAATGTGTTCATCAATGTGGAAATATATTGGTATGGAAGTTACAGTTTTGGGCGGTTATTTTCACGGTCTTTTAGCTTTATAGTCAAATTCTGTACAAGCTGGGGATAAGTAAAAGCCAGCTGTAGCTTTAATGTAACAATTCAGCTAACAAAGGATACGGTTATAGTCATTTTAAATAATATACCAGTTCTTTCTTTGGACCGGTAGAGAAATATGCTCACTAATGTGTTTAACGCCGCTTTAATGTCTAACTCCATTTAAATTACTCTGTATGTGGAATAGAATGGCATGTGCATTTGATTCTCACTCCATGTAGGCCTACATTCTGAATATAAAAAGCGTTAGGCACAAGATCAATGGATCCCATTGACAAATTACAAACATCAGACTTTATTAGTGGACGCCAGAATGAATCGTTCTGCTGATATTTTTCTGTAACAGAACATATTTTAACTCCAAACATGCTGAATTTTAACGCATTTCAGCAGATCTTTTAAGGTTTCTTCGTCTCCTGCTGTGTAATGTTCTGGCACCGGCTCCATTACTTCTGGAGGTCAATCAGTTTTTCAGGGTGGGAGATAGTTGTCATTTGGGGAAAGGAAAAGCGAGAGTGTTTCTCCAGAATAGAGAACCATTGGCTTGTACAAAGCTTGCACTCAAGAGGGTTCCCCCCTAAGCTGAAGCTGGAAGTTAGTTTAAATTAAACAGCAGTTCTGTGGCAGAATCTTGCAGGACAGGGGTCTTAAGCAACCCGATAGCCGGGCTAGAATCACAGCCTATCTGTGTACCAAATTGATGGCAATGAAAATAATACCAAAGAGACACAAAAGTACACTTGTTTGTAGATTAATGAAGCCTGAATGCTATCTTTTCAGCCCTCCTTTCTGGATGAGTTAACGTGTGCACGCTTCCACTGGCGATGATTGGAGTCTTAGTCTCATTATTTGGAAACTTTGTCGCTCTACAGTTGTAAGGCCTGTTGCACAGGAGACTGGTAAAAAAAAAGCTCCCACCGGATCTAACTTGGGATAAAGGCCTGTAATAATAGTTTACCTTTTCTCGAGAAACCCCCGGATCGCCTTGAACTTGTGAGGAGTTCAGGTTTGGAATGGCGCTCTCCAGAGTGTCTAGAATGCAGGGTTCTGAGTCCTATCCGACCGACTTTCCACCGCAAACCTGGCAACAATGATCTCCATTTCATCTAGAAACCTTATTATTAGATAAACAGTTTATCTGGATCTTAGCTAAGATTAACTCTCAAAAGCACTGGTAGAGTTTGCAATCAAAATGTCACAATTAACTCGGTATCACTAGCAATCCTGGTTTGATGTACTTGGAAACAAATGCACACATTTAACTTTATTAAACTACACCGCGGCAACACGTGTGGCTTGCAGGGTCAAAGTGGCTGACATGGTTATATATTTCGGCGGTATTGCATTTTAAACATCCCACAAACATGAGTTCTTTCAAAATAAGCAAAGCGACTCCCGAACAACCTGTGGTATTCAGAACACGGAGGCGAACAAAAATCCATCTATCGCTTGGCTTTTGACCTTAATTTTCAAAGATTGATATGATTGGTGACCATTATTGACGTCTCTGTATAATTTGTATTCCGACCTTAAATATCGATACTAGTCGAGAACTCTCAATTACAAGAAACAAAATCGTATCTTTTTATATAATTTTTTTTTGATAACTGTTAAGTGGTATTACAGCAATATCACATGTGATTTCTTAGTTTTTAGCATTGTCTTTTAAGACAGTAAGGAAAGTAAATGGTGGATTATTTTAAAGCTAGCACAATGTTGTATCCTATTCACCAACATAAGCAAAACATATTTTAATTTATGCAACTTGATGCACTTGTCTCACGTGATGCCTAAATTAATGTTTATTGGTGAAGTCTTGAATTTACTGCAAAATAATATGATAGTGCTATGATTTTTTGCTGTTTGATTGGCATTTAAAGGGTTACAATTTCAAATTAGTTTCTTGGAGCCAGTGAAACAAGTCCAGTCCCAGACTTTTTTGGATCATGTGTACCAGGGGCTGTTGCTTCACGCATCACGGCGGAGCACTGCAGGATCATAATTACCGTATAATTAGAAGTATCACTGTGGTAATCATTCTTTTCATCTGTGAAAAGTTCCCCAATAAAAAGAGTCTCTTTCAGGCAGTTTCACCTGCCTCTGCCTTCTGATCAATCTGGTCGTAGGTCAAAATCGTTACTGTTAAAAGTATTTAGGCAATGGCTGAAAATTTGAGCTCATCAAAATAATTAAAGAGAAACACGTACACAAATGCTAAGCAACTTGAGGTGAATTATTTGAAGGGGGAAAAGGCATTCATTCATCTGGTAAAGGATTTACCTGGCTCACTGGGTTTTATTAATACAGGGAACAATGGATCTCTTGTCTGGGCCGCAAACAATCACTTTGTTCAGGTTCAGCGAGTTGGGTGAGAGGAGAGCTGCTTTGAGTTCAGTTTCCCTAGTACCTGCAATCTAGTATTGGACTTTTACTACTGATCATATCAGTTCAGTCATAATTTAAAGGCGTGAAAGAGAAGAGAGAATTATCCCGATCCACGGCTTGATCTGTCATTATTTGTTTATTTAATGTCAGTGAAGGACCACACAGCAGAACTTCACCTGAGAGAAACTGGTCGCATGAACATTTGCGGCCTGTCGTACATGGGAAGAATTGGATTTCTTTTCGAGTCGCACAGCATATAAATCTATTATAGCATTTAATTTCAAACACGAGTTCTTACTGATGATTATGCTTTTTTGAGTACTTTCCCAATTTTTACAATTGTAAGATGGACAATTAATACTTCCATTTGAGGGTTAAAAGTATAGCCATAATGCACATCCCATAATGTTAATAGGGCTTCATTAGGAATCTAAAAATTCATAAATTCCGTACACACAACAGTTCAATGTGCCTTTCTTCTCTAGAAATAATGCGATATGTCAATAACCCTTCCCACACGTTTCTCCTTAAATACACTATGACATTTACTGAAGTACGGTTGGGATAAGCTCGGGAACTAGATAAGAAATGAGTAAACTGTTTAAACGTAACATTACTATAGACCAGGTGAACATATCTAGTCAAGGTTGATATTCAACAGAGAAGAAATGTAGGTGACAGAGGAAAATCTGGATCAAAAAAGAGGTTTAGCAAATCAGAAATAAAAACTAGTTTATTCAGGTTCAAAAATTAACGACAATGAATAGCCAATCGTTTTTTAATTAAAATGGCTTTTTGCTGTTCTCAATAGAAACTTACTGCAGTTACAATAAGAGATTGGGATGTCCTGTTAACATCATTTTAGCAAAACGCTCCCAAATGACTTATAAATTCTGTCCAAAACACCAAAACCCTTATCTGATCTCAGACCACATTTGCACTTTTGATGTTTCAGCTGTTATTAAAAAAGCCTACTTGATATTTCTCCATTGCCTGCTTTTGTTTTAAACGTACCAAACCGTCGCGTCTAATCCCCTGCGCGGAGCTCTAGCTAATAAGGGAATATTCATATCATTATCTGGAGGGAATTCATTTGTCCTTGAAGAACAGTGCATCTATTAGTTTAAAAGGACAGATTTTGTGGGGTTTAATTTTCAAAGGTGATGTCATGAGGAATTGGTGTGTGTACGTACCAATTTAGAACCCTACAATTACCCGCTGAATAAGATATCAACGTCAAGTTTCCTGTAATAATATGTCTGTAGAATGGAGGCGGCGTTATTAATTACCTCGTTTGGAAGACACGGTGTAACTTTAAGACAGAGCTAAGCAGGTTTCATGACCATTCCTCCAATTAACTAGGATGACTAATGCCCCGGCTCGTCCAGCTGCATAACCTTCTACCCTAACAAGTCCCCGATTGCTCCCCTGGGCAGGACATTTATCTGATATTAAAATTAAGAGGATGTTAGAAAAGAATAGTAAAACACGTATCATAATCTTAATGTCCGACCTGTAAATGAATATTGACAGATTAACAATATTAGCGAAGTAACGCCTGGAGTAGAAAATGTAAAGTCCCCATCACCTTCCTTTACCGGTGTTCAATTGTAAACTAGAAATCTTTAATCTGACCAAACACCTTTTGCATTTGATCAGCTTTATAAAGAAATACCATTTTAGTCCTCAATTCAGTTAAAAAGTCATTGCTTGAGCTTTTTGTTTTACGACAATAGCAAAAGCCACAGCAACATTTTAAAAAATCTACAAAATTAGTATTTTATGTTATCAAGTTTTACATTCTGTTAGTATTCATTTATGGCTAATATTGGAATGTGTTGTTTTTAAACTGCTCTTAATGCAAGCCGTTTCTCACTAAACAGAGACTGAGGGATTATTTATCTCGAACTAATTAGATTTAAAACCACAGAAATCATCTCTCTTGCACAGGCCCATGGAGTCTGCTTTAAGTACATTTGCTGCTTTGTGTCGGTGAGAAATTATAATGAAGCCATGAATACCCTATTGACTGTAGATTAGAGGATTGCAACTAATTGGTCAATTGGCTAATTGTTCTTTGTTAATTAGCTGGTACAGAGAAACAGATGGATCCAGTGAATGGCCGCCAGGATTTCCTATAAGTCAATGCTTTCTGAATCTGACAGGATGAGTACGATCAAGCGAATTTATTAATCCTCGCCCAAAATTGCATCTTGCAACGGTTGAGATGAGATGTTTATTTTTTCTATTACATTGTCGACCTCCTCCTCGCCGCCAACCCCCGAAATGTTCCCATCATCTGATTAACGGCACTTTGTATCACTAGTAATTTTGTTCAGTCACGAAGTATTAAGCATTTTTTAAAAATTCCAAAGGCATGAGAAATAAAATCTGCTGTCTAAATGTTGGGGATAAGAAATGCAATTAATTGTAAGACAGGCTCATTGGTCAGATTGATGTGGCGGTATTATAAATTGTTGGTCGCTGGAAAGTGGGTTTTGGGCAAGGCGGGGAAACATAACTGGTCCAACCTTGGGTTGCCACCTCTCCAGGATTGGCCTGGAGTCTCCAGGCATTGAAGATTGATCTCCCGGACACTGCTGCAAGCCTGGAGACAATTCATTGGGCATTAAAAAAAATGTTTTTTTTTCCATTTTCTTTGAACACTTCTGTTTATCTGTTATAAAAATACCGGAGATGGGGAAAAAAAGGCTGTTTGACTGACAGTCAAGAATCATCCAAGAATCATCCAAGTGGGTAACGAAGAGTCTTTTTGCTTTCCAATTGGCGTGGGAAGGCAGTGCACTGTGAGGATGGACATGTTGGACAATCGATGGTGTGAGCGTAGGGGTGGGGCAGTTGGAGGCAGGTGGTCATGGGATGAAACCTCCAGGACTACATTCAACCAGAGTTAGCAAAACTACTTGTGATGTGAGACCATCTAGAAGAGCAAGTAGTATGATTGTATTTTTACACTGAGGCCGGAAACCCATGGCCAAATCCTGTAATAAATCTGACAGGAATATGTCGGATGGCCTCTAGATTAGGTTGGGACCCAGATACACCATCACGAGCCTTACATCGGGGACTCTTGAAAATTTGTAAGGGGCAGAGTGACTGTCCACCTGTCTTAAACCAGGGACTAGGCCCTACCTAGAAGCAGCAGAGTACATCATGGTATTGTGGCCTCTTTCAACAGGCATCCCGTAGAATGTAGCCTCATTCAGCGGGCACCGAAGTTGCACTCCTCATGGAACCAGTGGAATTTAAATTGAGGGTTCCTCCTGCAACTGTGGCAGGTATTGATTGAGAGGGGGGCAATGTGTGAGATGTGGTACTTACACTGGGATGTGGCTGTCAAAGATTTTTGGGCCCTATAAGTTTAGCTGAGGCGGTTTCTGCTTTGCATGGCTACTAAACTAATTCAGTGTAGATCAAATAAAAGCAAAACACTACAGATGCTGGAAATCGGAAATAAATGCTGGAAAATATTCAGCCGGTCAGGCAGCATCATTGGAGAGAGAATCAGAGTTAATGGCCCCGATATTAGCGGGGAGGCGGGATGGCAGCGGGGGGGGGCGATTGGGCGTGTGGGTAACCCGCCCAGTAAAATCCATCCGTCCCCCATACGATCGCGGGTAATTGGAGCCACTTAACGTGGCTTCTGGGTTTGGAGTCCGAAACCTGCACAGCGGGCAGACTGCGCACCCGCATCACAGGCTGTCAGCTGGAGGAGCTCTATTTAAACGGGCAGTCCTCCAATGGCTGCTCCTGGATCAAACACCCAAATAGCACAAAGGAACAGCCCAGGGGAAAGGCTGCTCCTAGATTCAGTGATACCTCACTTCAGGTGCTACTGGATGGGGTGAGGAGGAGGAGGAGGGAGATCTTCTACCCGGCGGATGGGAGGAAGTGCCCTGCCTCTGCCACCAAGAAGGCCAGGCTCGAGGTGGCTCGTGCACCTGGATCCAGTGCAGGAAGCGCTTCAGTGACCTAACTAGGTCAGCCAAAGTGAGTACACTTACTCATTCTCCTACATTCCATCTTCCACATCACCGCCCCCACCCCCCAACTCATTCTGCACTGCCAACACTACCCTATCACATCACTCCTCACATCCACTCAAAGCTCATCCTCAACTTACCTGCACTTCCTCACCTCCCCATTAGTCACCCCACCACTACCACTCAACCCAATCCTCATACAATGTGATGGCTCTGTCTCATACTCACCCTCTGATACATCTCTTTCACGGTCAGCCGCACCCAAACCAATGCATTCAGCGGTTGGCCACGTCACCATCCCTCACTCACGCATCTCTACTTTCTCCCCATAAAAGAGCCCAGAATGCACAGGAGAGGGTGAGGACCGGAGAGGGTCCGCAACAGGTAATCGTGTTCACAGATGTGGAGCAGGAGGCGCTGGAGTTGAGCCACACCCTCGAGTGCTTGTCCGTCGGGGACAAACGTCTGGTGACAGAACTTTAACATTCAACACACACAATATCAATTGATGTTAACATGCCTTGCCATCTTCAGCACCTCAACATCTGTCATCATGCTTAATATTGCCTTCTGTTCTCTTATAGGGCCTTCAGCAACCGCTGTGACGGCGGAGGGCGATTCCTCTGAGGGTGCACCATCACATCTGAGCGAGCCATCCACCAGCGCAGATACTCACACCTCGGTGGGTCCCCGTCCGCAGTTAGTTGGGGTCGCACATGTTGAATCACCACACACATGTAAGCACGAGCAGACGCTGGTGGCAGGGGCAGCTGTGGAGAGTCCGCGTTGGTGGGAGCACTCCTCTCCAGGTTCTGCTCACCTGGATACAGATACTGAACCATTAAAAGGAGAATGATCGAGAGGTAACAGCACATTTGCAAGTTGCTGGAACAGGTGCCACGCGCACTCTCCACAATCGCAGAGAGAATGGAGGCGTGGAATGGTGGCACAGGTAAGTGCGGGAATGTCTGCGATGGAGGGAAGGCTAGCCTCCATGGAGCTTCAAGCACGGCTCACAAATTAGTCCATTCAAGCCCTGACAACGGCCCTTGGGACTCAGGGTGAACAACATTCTGCTGCCTTAAACAGGCAGGCAGATACTCTAGCACTAGCCTTACAAGGCTTCACACATGTCCTCCAAACTGTCGTCCAGCAGATTGGTGGGAGTGGTATGGGCCTAGCCCAGGCGAGGGATGATGGCGAAAGGGGACATGGAAGTGGGGACGCCACTCAAAGCGCCCCCACATCTCACACATTGCCCCCCTCTCAATCAATACCTGCAATGCTGCCTCCTCTCCAGGTGGCCAAATCTGCCCCTGCACAGGTGCAGGTGGAGCATTCTTTGGAGGGGCCCTCATGGGCACTGAAACCCAGACGGTGTAGGGCCAAAGCATCTAATCGGTCAGGGTATGAACAAGAGCAACCTGCCACTACCTCTGCTGCAGCCACAGTGGGAACACCACATAGAAGTAGTCGGAAGCGAAAGGTGAAGGTTTTGTAAACACAAAGGAGATGCACAAGGGTGTTTGACTGTTCGTCATGTTTTTTATTTATATTTGCTTTTTGTTAAACGCACATTAAATATTATTATTGTCACCACTACTGCCACGCCTTGACCATTCTTGACTGGCTTCTGTAATAAGGCCCTTTCATGAGGTTCACCATGAATGCCCACTCTTGATGCCACCCATTGGGTCACTCTACAGTGGGTGCATGTGTAGTTGCAGGACTGTTTTGTGCAGGGATTGGGTGGGGGGTGGGGCGTGGGGGGTGGAGAGGACTGGACTCTTCACACTGTCTGATGTTAGGAGAACTGTTCACCTATCAGTGACTCCCTGGCCTGACGAGCAGCTAGGTGAGCCGCTGTTCTGCCCATGAGTTCCTCTTCCTCCTCCTCCTCAATGTGGGTGGCAGATGTGGATGGGGCCTCCTCAAGCGGCACCCCTCTCTGTTGTGCCACGTTGTGCAGGGCACAACTCACGACTATAATGCGTCCCACTCTGTCTGGTGCATATTGAAGTGCTCCCCCAGAATGATCAAGGCTTCCGAAGCGCATCTTAAGCAGCCCTATAGCATGCTGAATTGTAGACCTGATAGCGACTAGCGACGTGGCTGTCGTTATATCGATGCTGTTGCTCGGTGGTGGGGTTCTTCGAGGTGTCGTGAGCCACATGTGCAGGGGTATCCCTTGTCCCCGAGGAGCCAGCCCTAGCGGGTGTTCGGTGCATGGAAGAAGGACAGGATGTTGGACTCCTGGAGGATGAAGGAATTGTGGCAGCTGCCAGGGTATCTGGCGCACATGTGAAGGAATCTCTTGCGATGGTCACAAATGAACTGAGTGTTGAAGGAGTGATAGCCCTTCCCGTTGATGAACGGTTCTGGCTCGTGTGGAGGTGCTCGTATTGCTATATGGGTGCAATCGATTACACACTGCACCCGTGGGAAGCCAGCCACAGCGTGGAATCCCACTGCCCTCTCCGTCTGGCTGAAGTCATCCATGGGGAAGTTGAAGTAGCACGAGGCCCTGCGAAACAAGCCGTCGGTGACCTGCCTTTTGCACTTGTGTGCAGACGACTGAGAGACCCCGGCAATGTCCCCGGTGCTATAGTGACCTCAAGATTGAATGGCCCGGAGACATTCACAGTCAAAGCTCGCAAACAAATAATGGCCACTTGGGAAATGTACTGGGGGGTAACTGGCATTTGTTGAACCATACTCTCAGAAAAGAGTCATCACCTCAGGAGAGGAGAAGAGAAAATTGGCAAGAAAAAGGAGTTCCTGGGTGATCAGCTGATCAAATGACATCCAAGACCTTTTGATATGACTTACATTAATGTTATATTGCCACTTTTGCATCAATTCAAAGTGGTTGCAGATCTGCAACAATTCCTGAGCTTTCTAAAGCTGTAAAATGATGGACCACCTCTGGGTTTAAATAACATCAGTCCCGTGCAAAGCCACATTTTACAAGTATTGATGTCCATTGAATTTTCTAGGCATTTTATAAACTCAGTATAGAATCTTTTTAACGTCATAAGAAAACCTCCAATGCTGCCTGATTTCTCATAACATTAAAAATTAGTTGTTAGAGAGAAGAGCTCTGTGGCATGCATACAAATCTGGCACTGCCTACTTTTGTCACTGAGCTCAATGGGAAGTGCGTCAGCAGTATAACTCAGGTCTGCTGGTGGCACCTCACTATATTTTCTATACATATATACAAGTATGCAAACCTACCATTATACTACAGTATCTGTAGGTGTCAGTCATCTTTGTTAATCCAACTTCATGCCCATCTCTCCAACCATTCCATATTTGAATCCCTTCAGTTTAGTTTTTATCTTGCTCATCATTCTGGAAACTATTCTGGTCAAAATCACCAACAACATTGTGTGTGATTGTGGCTGTGGTGCTTTGTCCCTTCTCTGCAGCATTTGACACAGCTGACTACATTATTTGCTCCAGTGCCTCTACTCTGTGGTCCACTATGGTACTGCCCTCAGATGGCTCCATTCATAGATACCCATTAGGAGCCAGCACAGCTCCTGCAATGGTTTGTCCTGTGTCTACACAGTCACCTCCATTGTACTCCAAGGTTCCATTGTTGACCCATCCTATTTCTCGCTAACATTATCCTTAAGCATGGGGTCAACTTTCATATGTTGGTGATGATACCTAGCTTTACCTCCCTGCCACGACTGTCTCTTTGCTGTCCAGTTGCCTGTCCAACAAAAAGTGATGGATGAACCAAAACTTTCTGCAGTTCCACATTAGCAAGATCAAAGCCATTCTGTTCAGCCCGCCAGAGACTCTGCATCCTAGACCCTGAGTCTATTCAACGTCCTGGGTGCCTGCTTAAACTGACTCCAATAACGTACAACCTGGGCATCCTGTTAGACCCTGAACTTAATTTCAATTCTCATATCCACTCCATCATTTAGCACCCCCCCCCCATTTCATGCACGTCAAAAGTTGTGGGTGATTGGTTCCACATACTCCTGTCATCACTACTGCCTCCAAGTTGCAAACAATAAAGTATTGTATTTACAAAAGAATAATACTTACACATTCCAGGCTAGCTGCCAAGGTACAGTGATGAGAACCATTTTCAATGGCATAAATTTAAAATGTAGGAATGTGTAATGAGCTCCAATCAGAATGTTGTGGTGCCTCTTGAGTATTGGCTTAATGCTCATGAATTGCAATTGTGTTTTTTTTTGGTTCTGTGTGAGTGTCACCAGCACAGGGCTCAGTGATGATGTTTAGTGTTTTAGACAGATACGTTTAAAGCAAATGCTACTGCGTGTTTCAGTGATTACAAAAGGCTAGCCTGAAATGCAGCCTGATGAATCCTCTTTTTATTTTAATATGGCAATTTTGACAATAGTTCATTATTTCACCTCTCAGTTACATGGTTGCTTTATTTTTGTTAAGCTTTTAAATAGGGCCAATTACAGCTCAACGCTCTGAATCATGGATCATTTGACTGTGGGGGGGGGGGGGGGCGGGGGCGGGGGCGGTCACATGAATGCTAATTATTTAATTAGACAGTAAACTTTTAATTAAACAATTCTCACCACCACAACTCTTGACTTTAAAAAAAAATATGTTCTTTAATGATTTTGAATATAGTTTTAAAAAATTACACATTTAGTCAGACAATTATACCATGTAAGATCTTTACCCATCAATAACCACCTTTTACATTAAATTGAGCCAGTTGGATTTTTGATTGACTATGGAAATCACAAACCAGCTGCCAAGACGAGGGGCTTTGCAAAGTTGAGGAAATATAGCAAAGCATGTGAGTTGTGCAATGCAACATTACATCATAATGTCATGGTACCAGTATAACAGATACTTAATATATTTGAGTTTTGGAGATGAGAATTGTCTAATTAAAAGTTTATTGTTTAATTAAATATTTGCTATTTGTGCAACCCCAACAGTAAAACCTGCAAAAGGAGAGCTTAGAAAAGACCAAAAGTAAAGCTAAAGTGACAAAGTAAATTTAAGGTTAGGAATTACACAGCGATTCTAAAAATCTGAAACTCCATACTTACAAGTTTGATATCCTCCAAATTGCTCCAATGTGTTTAAGTCTTGTAACACACTCCCAGGCAGCCATTCTTCTCAGTGGTCTTCAAATTACATGGGATAATTGCATAAGAATACTTAATGCCTTTGTTTGAAATTCCTCTCTGCTATTTTAGTGGAGTGGTTTAGCAGGTTAAAATAAATCAGCTAACACCTCCAATAAAATAGGGGGAAAAGGAGTTTCAGACAAAAAGTATTAAGCAATAGTATGCTCAGAAATACATTGAACTACATAGAAGTTACAACATGGAAACAGGACATTTGGCCCAACCGGTCTGTGTTTACGTTTACCCTCCATGAGGGCAAATAGTTCTAATCACATTTGGCCACCCTGTCCTTGTATCCCTTCAATCCCCTTTCCTTCATCCACCTATTCAATTTAATTTTGAATGTTGACATAGTTTCTGCCTCAACCACTAACCATGGAAGTGAATTTCACAGCCTCACAACTCTCTGTCTGAAGAAGTTTTCCTTGTCCACTGTTCTAAATCTCTAACATTTAATCTTGTATCTATGGCCCTTTGTTCTTGAGCCCTAAATTACCAGAAACAGTCTGCTTCTATCTACCCTTTTCCATCCTTTAATAATTTTAAACACTTAGGAACATAGGAATTGTTAGACTAAAAAAGGCCAAGGGCCATCTGGTTCACCTGCTACCGTCCTAGTAGTCATAAGATACAATGATAATGAAACTGTTAATTAATCATGGCAATCAATCTCTAACAATTAGTTTACAACAGACCCAGACATGAGGCGAGGAAGCTGCCAGTAGTGGAAAGCTTTGGGAACCATTGGTCCAAAGTCATCTGTTCTTCGCAAGCATGCTACACTTACCATATATCATGTCTCAAATTACTCATATACTGTATCCCAAAATATTTTCTGAAAGAATAATATAATTCTATAATATTGCTCCATAATCTGCATTGTTATAACAAAATCAGACCCGATTTTTCAAATCTTTCTTCATATTTGTATTTCCTCATTCCAGGCAGCATTTTAGTGAATCTGCATTGTACCCTCTCTAAAACTTTAATATCCTTCCTATACTGTGGAGCCTGATACTGCGCACAATACCCTTACTGAAGTCTTACTAAAGTTTTATATAGTTTCCTCATTATCTCTTGGCTTTTATATTCTATACCGCTTAAGATAAAACCTAGAATTCTATTATTTTTTTTAAAAACAGCCTTTATTAGCTTTTTTTAAAAAAAACTAGGTATGGTAGCACAGTGGTTATGTTACTGGACTAATAATCCAGAGGCCTAAACTAATAATCTGGGAGTCATAAGTTCAATTCCCGCCAAGGCAACTGTGAAATTTAAAGTCAATTAAATCAAAAGTAAAATTTAAAAAAACTAGTATCAGTAATGGTGGCCATCTGGTTCACTAATGTCCTTTAGGGAAGGAAACCTGCCGTGTTTACCCGGTCTGGCATATATGTGACTCCAGACCCACAGCAACGTGGTTGATTCTTAATCGCCCTCTGAAATGGCCTAGCAAGCCAATCAGTTGTACAATCCTGCTAAAAAAAAAGTCATAATAAGAATAAAACTGGACGGGCCACTAGGCACCGGACACGACAAAGGCAAACCAAGCCCAGTCAACCCTGCAAAGTCCTCCTCACCAACATCTGGAGACTTGTGCAAGTAACAGCCTGACATAGCCATACTCACACAATCAGATCTTTCAGCCAACGTCCCAGACTCTTCCATCACCATCCCTGGGTGTGTCCTGTCCCACCAACAGGACAGACCCACCGGAGGTGGCGGTACAGTGATATACAGTCAGGAGGGAGTGGCCCTGGGAGTCCTCAACATTGACTCCAGACCCCATGAAATCTCATGGCATCAGGTCAAACATGGGCAAGGAAACCTCCTGCTGATTACCACCTCCTGTCCTCTCTCAGCTGATGAATCAGTCCTCCTCCATGTTGAGCACCACTTGGACGAAGCACTGAGGGTAGCAAGGGCACAGAATGTACTCTGGGTGGGGAACCTCAATGTCCATCACCAAGAGTGGCTCGGTAGCACCACTACTGGCTGAGCTAGCCGAGTCCTGAAGGACATAACTGCCAGACTGGGCCTGCGCAGGTGGTGAGTGAACCAACACGAGGGAAAAACCTACTTGACATCATCCTCACCAATCTACCTGTCGCAGATGCATCCATCCATGACAGTAGTGGTAGGAGGGACCACCGCACAGTCCTTGTGGAGATAAAACCCAGTCTTCACACTGAGGACACAATCCAACGTGTTGTGTGCCAATATCACCGTGTTAAATGGGATAGATTCAGAATAGATCTAGCAGCTCAAAACTGGACATCCATGAGGTGCTGTGGGTCATCAACAGCAGCAGAATTGTATTCCAGCACAATCTGTAACCTCATGGCCCAGCATATTCCTCACTCTACCATTACCAACAAGCCAGGGGTTTAACCCTGGTTCAATGAGGAGTGTAGAAGCGCATGCCAGGAGCAGCACCAGGCATACCTAAAAATGAGGTGCCAACCTGGTGAAGCTACAACACAGGACTACATGCATGCTAAACAGCGGAAGCAACATGCTATAGACAGAGCTAAGCAATTCCACAACCAACGGATCAGATCAAAGCTCTGCAGTTCTGCACATCCAGTCGTGAATGATGGTGGACAATTAAACAACTAACGGGAGGAGGAGGCTCTGTGAACATTCCCATCCTCAATGAAGGCAGAGTCCAGCACATGAGTGCAAAGGACAAGGCTGAAGCGTTTGCAACCATCTTCAGCCAGAAGTGTCGTGTGGATGATCCATCTTGGCCTCCTCCCGATATTCCCACTATCACAGAAGCCAGTCTTCAGCCAATTCGATTCACTCGACGTGATATCAAGAAACGGCTGAGTGCACTGGATACAACAAAGGCTATGGGCCCCGACAACATCCTGGCTGTAGTGCTGAAGACTTGTGCTCCAGAACTAGCTGCGCCTCTAGCCAAACTGTTCCAGTACAGCTACAACACTGGCATCTACCCGACAATGTGGAAAATTGCCCAGGTATGTCCTGTCCACAAAAAGCAGGACAAATCCAATCCGTCCAATTACCGCCCCATCAGTCTACACTCAATCATCAGCAAAGTGGTGGAAGGTGTCATCGACAGTGCTATCAAGCGGCACTTAGTCATCAATAACCTGCTCACCGATGCTCAGTTTGGGTTCCGTCAGGACCACTCGGCTCCAGACCTCATTACAGCCTTGGTTCAAACATGGACAAAAGAGCTGAATTCCAGAGGTGAGGTGAGTGTGACTGCCCTTGACATCAAGGCAGCATTTGACCGAGTGTGGCACCAAGGAGCCCTAGTAAAATTGAAGTCAATGGGAATTGGGGGAAAACTCTCCAGTGGCCAGAGTCATACCTAGCACAAAGGAAGATGGTAGTGGTTGTTGGAGCCAAACATCTCAGCCCCAGGACATTGCTGCAGGAGTTCCTCAGGGCAGTGTCCTAGGCCCAACCATCTTCAGCTGCGTCATCAATGGCCTTCTCGCCAACATAAGGTCAGAAATGGGGATGTTCGCTGATGATTGCACAGTGTTCAGTTCCATTTGGAACCCCTCAAATAATGAAGCAGTCCCTGCCCGCATGCAGCAAGACCTTGGACAATATCCAGGCTTGGGCTGATAAATGGCAAGTAACATTCGCTCCAGACAAGTGCCAGGCAATGACCCTCTCAAAGAGAGGGTCTAACCACCTCCCCTTGGCATTCAACAGCATTTCCATCGCCAAATCCCCCACCATCAACATCCTGGGGGTCACCATTGACCAGAAACTTAACTGAACCAGCCACATAAATACTGTGGCTACAAGAGCAATTCAGACGCTGGGTATTCTGCGGCAAGTGACTTACCTCCTGACTCCCCAAAGCTTTTCCACCATCTACAAGGCACAAGTCAGGAGTGTGATGGAATACTCTCCACTTGCCTGGATGAGTGCAGCTCCAACAACATTCAAGAAGCTCGACACCATCCAGGACAAAGCAGCCCGCTTGATTGACACCCCATCCGTCACCTTAAACATTCACTCCCTTCACCACCGGCGCACCGTGGCTGCAGCGTGTACCATCCACAGGATGCACTGCAGCAACTCGCCAAGGCTTCTTCGACAACACCTCCCATACCTGCGACCTCTACCACTTAGAAGGACAAGGGCAGCAGGCACATGGGAACACCACCAACTGCACGTTCCCCTCCAAGTCATACACCATCCCGACTTGGAAATATATCGCTGCTCCTTCATCATCGCTGGGTCAAAATCCTGGAACTCCCTACCTAACAGCACTGTGGGAGAACCTTCACTACACGGACTGCAGCGGTTCAAGAAGGCGGCTCACCACCACTTTTTCGAGGGCAATTAGGGATGGGCAATAAATGCTGGGCTTGTCAGCGACGCCCACATCCCATGAACGAATAAAAAAAAGCTGTGGTACTGCCTTGAATGTTGTGTAAACCTGTACCCTGAGGTTTCCCTGCTCTTCCACAGCCTTGACCCTGCAATTATCCCACAGCATAATTTTAAGGCCAATTTTAACTCCACTATTCAGGTTGACTACACTAATTTCTCACTCACATATACATTTTTAAAAATTCATATGGGCCACTATAAAACAACCTCTATGACAGATTATATAAACTATGGTGCCACTCCCCCAGCCCCCATTGTAGAAAGCTGTGTATATCACTGTTTGTATAAAAGTTTAATAACATTTTATCTTTATGCTACAGTTCTTCCTTCCTTGGCAATCCTTAAAACTCCAGTTGCTTTTTGCCTCAGAACTGTTTTTACTTCCTTTTCATCAAATTGTTGGTCTTTGCCACTTTTTACATTCTTTGTCCTTTTTCTCTAATGGTTAATGAAGCAGTAAAAGATTTGCTCCTTGACCATAGTATTTATAAGGGGGCCAGTAAAAAGGCTCCTCGTAGGAGAGATTGGTTAAAGTTGCTGCTTAGTCGTTAAATTTCTTCCCATTATTTGATAAAGTTGATAGTATTTGACAGTCACACCAGGCGTAATGTTCTAAGATTGCAGCCTATTTGTACCTGTTAGAAATAAGAAAGTGGTAGGTACTGATATATGAGTGCTGCTCTTCCTATTTTTGGGCATTTTAGCCTGCTGCTTAGCAATGGAAAGTTGAAGGATGCATGGCATCATCACAGAAAATGCATGAAGATGCCTTTTTACTGTGATGATGCCCCATTCTGATATATTTTCTGTTGGCAACCAAGTCGGTCTCACATTGAGTTTTGAAGAACAGAAAACAGTGCTTTCAAAGGACATTTCCTTTTCAAATGGTACTCATTTCCCCTGATTCCCACTTCTTTTTGGTGAATTTTGTGTTTATCAAGATGATGAATGAGATATTTTAATATATTTGTGTCTTGGTGTCAAAAATTCACCCCCAAAATATACAAAGTAACAAATAAAGTTTAGGTGTGTGTTATGTTATTGCATTTTATGCTAGATATCCCACTTGGGTTCAGCACAACCGACCACTCCTATAAGTGAACCTTGCATCCTCTACAATTTGGAGAGTGCTTTTACCCACCCATATCTATGTAAACAATCGTGAGATCCTTGCCATAGTACTGCAGGTTACTTTTTTTTTATTCGTTCATGGGACGTGGGTGTCGCTGGCGAGGCCAACATTTATTGCCCATCCCTAATTACCCTAGAGAAGGTGGTGGTGAGCTGCCTTCTTGAACCGCTGCAGTCCGTGTGGTGAAGGTTCTCCCACAGTGCTATTAGGAAGGGAGTTCCAGGATTTTGACCCAGCGCCGATGAAGGAACGGCGATATATTTCCAAGTCGGATGGTGTGTGACTTGGAGGGGAACGTGCAGGTGGTGTTGTTCCCATGTGCCTGCTGCCCTTATCCTTCTAGGTGGTAGAGGCCACGGGTTTGGGAGGTGCTGTCGAAGAAGCTTTGGCGAGTTGCTGCAGTGCATCCTGTGGCTGGTACCCACTGCAGCCACAGTGTGCCGGTGGTGAAGGGAGTGAATGGTTAGGGTGATGGTTGGGGTGCCAAGTACCATGTGCTGCCAAGCGATTCTCCTCATCTTCAGTAGGTGAACTGAATATACACTAAGATTGAAGCTCAGGCTATAAATGGACAGACAATTTATTTAACACAGAACAGGTGAATGAACAGTACTCAATGCAAAAATATGTAATTACAGTTATTTACATATTTTGCTATCCTTCACCATGTTTCAAAACCAATAAAGACGCTTCTCCCTGTGCTATCTCTCAACATAGATTGAGCCTTGAAAACAGATGTTCACTTTCTATATGGTTAAACACGACCTTAGAGTCACTGACTTTGCAGTCTCTTTTCAGGCTTCAAACAGATTGGGCTGGATTTTGCTGTGAGCGGTGAATGAACTGCACTAGTCGTTCGTTAGACTTGCACTTGTCTATAGACTTTAAGGGGTTTTGAATGGAAAGTTACTGTAAATTAGAGATTAAACAGCACGGCGCCCTCTGCAGGACATCTGGGACCTGTGTGAACAGGGCAAGCAGCTGTGTGTTTCCTTAACTGATCTGATCGACGAATGGTTAATGAGCAGCACAGAGTCTGAGCCAGGAAGTGTAAGTTAGAATAGTGAATTCAATGTTAAATCAGGAACAGAAAGTGAAAGAGAGAGGAAAAGAAAGACTGGATTGAGAGAGAGATAAAAGAGACAGCAAGTAAAAAATGTTTTTTTAATTTAAAAAAAATCTCCAACAATAATTAAAAGCTGAAGTAATGTGACACTGCACTTGTAAAAGTTAATTTTCAGTGCCAGAGGAGGTTGTTTGGCAGTAATTCAGACTGATCATGTTGTTAAAATGCTGGCTTAGGCTGGAATGGACAAGCCCTAACTTTTTGTGGTGAGTTTAGTCCGTATCTACGGCGTCGGTACAGGAACGTCACGCTGTTCAATACATTTGAATGGGGAGCTAGACGGCGAAATGCCATTTTCGCGCAGCTAACGGAGGGGCAGCGCATCTCAGACAGCAACTTCCGGAGTTTCGCATTTAACAGCGCATGTGCCACTTGCCGGCAGTAGTTATCTGATTTGCGCATTAATAACAATGAACGCCGTTAGCCTCACCGTTATTTTCACAGCAAAATCTGGCCCACTGTTTTGAGGTAAGTTTAGCCACCAAAGTATCATTCGAAATCCTTTCAAGATATACTGAAACAAAGCCAATGAACAAAAACTGAATTTCCTTTACCCATGTTAAATGGTTAGCCATTCTTCTAAAAGGATGTTTGTCTCCCAATTTGAAATATTTGTGATAGTTGAAACTTGACACTTTAGTCATGCAGCCAAAAAATATACAATAAAATAAACCCAATGTCTTTGCAGTCGATTAATATTAGCATATCAAAACCTCCTTTTGTTTCGATAGGAACCAGTCACAGACTTACTAACACAAATATGTTTTTCCACTGATACCCTGTCTGGGTTCCAAGTTGAATGTGTATTGCACGGGTTGCCATTTTCTGTATGAACTAGGTTCTTAAACCCCCATTGCTGTTACAAGTAATAAAAAATCTAAGTCAATAATGTAAAACACAGAGACATGTTTAATTTTTGACACAGTGTAGTACAAGCCAAAATAAGTCAAGCCAGTCTGAACTTGATCAATTTGGTTAGCCTAGGCTTCATCAAACCTTAGTTGAGTCTATTCAGATTGATTTGGTGTAATTCTGCAATAGTGATCAAAATCTCTCCCGGACTTTCACCATTATCAATGCAGTGGTAATCATTAAGCCAATCACATTGTGGATTTGAGTACAAATCATATGGATTGAAGACGTAAGGGGCAATTCCATAATCCTGTGCTGCAGTGGAATTTGTGCTTACAGGGAGCGTGGGTCAGAGAATCAAGGCTACAGTATTGTAGCTTTATCTCCGATCATGCCCCACATAAAAGTGGCTCTATGCTGGGAGCACAAGGTCATGGAATTATCCATGTAATATTTAGATGACAAGGGATCTTGCAACAAACAACTGAGATCAGGTAGCCATAAAAATTGTGAAAATTAACTTTAATAAAAACTAGGAAAAAGAATCAAATATTATCAATACTGTGTCTTTTAAACATCTTTTCCCTGCTATTGAGAGGAGCTGTTAAGTACTAATCAGAATGTCAAGCACTCACAGGTTACATGTAGCATGAGTTAGATGCAGAGCAAGGCTCCAAACGTGTGCTTTAATCCCAATCTTAGCAGAATCAGAGTACAATGAGACCTATGGGTTAAGAGCAAGCACGCAATAAAATTCATCAGATGCTCACCAGGTTTTAACAGTTTGTGTGACTGATTCAGGGAGAGACTGACAATGGAAATTTAGATTTTCCAAATAAGCTGCAGAAATCAGTTCTCTGTCAGTGAAGTCTGTGCAGTGAACACTTTTATTTTAAACAGTAGGCAAGAGAAGAGCTTTTATATTATTCCTTGAGGGATGATACAAGTTCATGTTTGTCATTTATTTTTGATTTTTAAAAAATTACTGTAGCCAGGGAAGGACTGCCATATTATTGCTCATGCCATGATCTAAGATCAAGTTTGACATTTGCATTTTTACAAATTACTACTGTAACCAGAGAAGGGCTGTCATATTATTGCTTTGGTCATTCGTCATACAGTTTGCAGCATGACAGAAGTCCATCTTTGACATTTACTTTTATCTTACCAAGTGTGTTACTGCACCAATGAAATGCTGTTGTATTATTCTTTGTGGTGTGATATAAGCTCACCATCAACATTTTTCATTTAAAATCTGTAATTACTGTAGCCAGAGAAGAGAATAATAATTATTTCAATGATGGTTCCCCATGCATAGCATTACATTCGACTAAGTATTTTACTTGCTGGAAATTCAAGGCATGTACGCACTAGAGCTTAAACCTCTGAAGACCATAGTAGCATTTTTGGGTCATGTTCAACAATAAAATATCAGAATTTTCCACCACACACTGCACTATACAAGCAAAAACATAATTTCCAAAGCAATATCATCCTATTGCTATCTGTCTGAGGTTTTCATATTCAGTCATGGTTTCCTTACCACAGGCTGGGCAGGAGACTGAACTAGCTGGCAGTGGTCCTCATTTACTATGATTCATTACGTTTAATTCAGCCAACCCTGACCCCCTCTGTCAGAAACCAAAACACGTGTCCTTTTCAAGACTTATTTTCCAACCGATCCATGATAATCAATTTTATGTACAGGAATAACAACTTCATTCACAACACTTTTAGTCTTCTTACATGAATAAAAAGCAGTATTGGGCTCTTCTTCCACTATACAAAAACATGCATATGCACATAGATAGATATATCTATGTATCTATGTACATACACACACACACACACACACACTGCGGCGAGTGACTCACCACCTGACTCCCCAAAGCCTTTCCACCATCTACAAGACACAAGTCAGGAGTGTGATGGAATACTCTCCACTTGCCTGGATGAGTGCAGCTCCAACAACACTCAAGAAGCTCGACACCATCCAGGACAAAGCAGCCTGCTTGATTGGCACCCCATCCACCACCCTAAACATTCACTCCCTTCACCACCAGCGCACCGTGGCTGCAGTGTATACCATTCACAGGATGCACTGCAGCAACTCGCAAAGGCTTCTTCGACAGCACCTCCCAAACCTGCGACCTCTACCACCCAGAAGGACAAGAGCAGCAGGCACATGGGAACAACACCCCTGCACGTTCCCCTCCAAGTCACATACCATCCCGACTTGGAAATATATCGCCGTTCCTTCATCGTCGCTGGGTCAAAATCCTGGAATTCCCTTCCCAACAACACTGTGGGAGAACCTTCACCACAACGGACTGCAGCGGTTCAAAAAGGCGGCTCACCACCACCTTCTCAAGGGCAATTAAGGATGGGCAATAAATGCCGGCCTCGCCAGCGACGCCCACATCCCAGGAACGAATAAAAAAAACACTATCCATATATGCACGTGTGTGTATCACACAAAGGTAATAGGTTTGTCGTGAACATTTTTTTTTAAGAAAGTACAGCCTCAACGTAAAGACTCACCAAAAATTGTGTACAATTTTTTTTCAAAATACAGTATTCAGTTATAAAAATCATGAGCCATTTCCTTTTCCGCTGTCCATTTTGCTTGGATTGCAATCAGACAAAGCACACAATCTGCATCATTTCTGCCATATATTGTGAGGCTATTTAACACAGATGTCTAATTGTCAGAAATAACCAGACAAAAACCATGACTGACTTGTGTTAGAACAGGCATACAGGTACTAGAATTGTGAAACTATGATCGGCCTGTCAGCTGTTTCCATATGTAGGTTGGACGAAGTTTTCCTCGTCAGACTAAATAAGCCACAGGCACTTTCCCACCTCACCTTTTTTGATTACATCAATATCTGTTTGTGCTCATAGCTTGTCTGTTTGGTTCATTTGTTAACACTTTTGTCTCTGAGTCAGAAGCTTGTAGGTTCAAGCCCAGTGTAGGATTTGAGCACATAATCTACAATGCACTATCAAGGACATGTTGTATTGTCGGGCATGCCACCTTTTGGATGAAACGTTAAATCTGTCTGCCTGTTCAGGTGGATGTTAAAGATTTAATGCTGCTATTTGAGAAAAAGCATCTCCCAATAATTCTCTATCAATGAGCACCACCAGAAACAAATTAACTGGTTATTCAATTCATTGTTTGGGGACTTTTGCAGTGTGCAATATCCGGCCATGCTTGCCTACTAACATTTCAATGTAATTCATTGTACACGCAGCATGATTTTCCTTTCATTTTATTGAGGTATTCAGTGCCCAGGCATAGTACCCCCAAATTAGGTATAGATTAAATTGGATTCGATGACGATGAAAACACTCTCTTTTCTGCCCCTCCAAATGCCTCAATGTCAACCTCAGGAAGGTACCATCCACACACATTAACCCAGTGTCAATGTTCAACTTCTGAACAATGCTACCTTCATGATCTCTAAGCAAGATTGCCAACTTAGTACCAACTGTGCAAATTCTGTACATTTTTGCCTCTAATCAAACACTTAATGGGTACTGGCCTGAAGGTTCCCTAAGTAATTTAACTTATAACATTTGTATATTTATTTATTTATGGGACAAAGATTTCCTCTGTTTGCTATTGATAGCAAGATCATAAGCGCAAATATGAATAACATATTTACAATTTTGTGGCAAATATAGGCAATCTCCCCCCTCACCTCCATCCCTGAGGGCTAGCACATGTTTACTAAGGTCTTAAAAAAATGATGAGCTTGTGGCCACATAATGTGGTCTCAGCATTCAAATAGTGCTGCTGTTGCTCAGTATCTATTTAAAATGGGCTCTGCATGGTTGACCCATTCAAGCATGTTGGTTCCTGTTCCTTAAAGAGGAATCTGCTTGGTGGTTGCACCAAGTAGCTGTATGTTGGTCCAGGGATTTCATTATCTATTTCATGGTCTCCTTGGGTTTCACTAATGCGCCTATTCATATCTTCTAAATGCTATGCTCCATGTGTTATCTGCAGGTGTTAGCTAAGGAACAATAGATGAGCTTTGCTTAAACAGGACCTACAATTGTTCTGCTGGTCTATTCAATCTGCTGGTTCTGGAGGAGGAAGGGTAGAGCAGTACAGTCTGGACTAGGTATCCAGGACATCATGGACCACAGAGCATTACCATACATTTGCCCCGTGGCCCGTGAAGTGTGGCAAGAAACAAACACCATGCAACTTGGTGGAGCCATATCGATCCTCTGGTAGCAGTACAGTTTTAAGGTAACAAGTAATATGCCACCTTGTATCATGCACTGTGAACCAGGAGTACTGCAAAATTATGCTAAGGCACTGACTTGCATTATAGCAAGAAGTGAGCTCACACCACTTTGGGCATACACGGCTTGCTAAGAAAAGCAGTGCTGCTGCCAAGGTGCTGGGACTGCATTTTTGTAGTCTAATAATATAATTTTAAAAGCTTGCATTTATATAGTGCCTTTCATGACCATAGGATGTTCGCAATTGCTTCACAGCCAATAAAGTACTTCTAAAGTGCAGTCACGTTGTAATGTAGGGAAATGGAGCAACCAATTTGCACACAAGGCGGTTCCACAAACAGTAATGAGATAAGTGACCAGATGATAATTATGTTTTTTAATGATGTTGGTTGAGGTATAAATATTGGCAAGGTCACTGGGAGAACCCTCCTCTTCTGATTTTATATCCATCTGAGGGTGCAGATGGGGGCCTCGGTTTAATGTCACATCCAAAAGACGGCAGCTCTGACAGGATGGCTTTGAAGTGTCCATCTAGATGATGTGCTCAAGTCTCTGGAGTGGGGCTTGAACCCACAACCAACTGACTCAGGAGGCAAGATTGCTATCACTGAGCCAAGGCCAACATACATGTATTAGTATTGTGAATAGCATATCTGTCAAACTTGAAAGTGTCAGACATACACAAGTCTGTCATATTTGAACCTTCTTGCCTCAAATATCATATTCACAAAACAACAAATCACAACCAAACAAATAAGGAATCTCCCAAACAAGTACCGTATTTAAAAAGAGAAAGAAAGCCAGTCATTTCCGGTTAGCTTCTTCTGACCTTGATGATCTAGCCTTTATCCCAAAGAGGAGAGGAGTACAAGCAGCTGTCAATCTGGAGACAAACCTCTCTCAGCAACAACAATTAGCCTGCAATTGATCTCAGGATGTACTGATTTACAGTAATTAGATTGTGGTCCTAAAAGCACAATTCCACTTTAGTACCAGGCAGCTTTCCAGAGGCAGTCCCTTTACACTATTGGGAAAAGGACATAAACACTCCCACTGTCACTATATAACAGGGGTCGCCAACTGGCATGCAACTCTTCTGTCACTTAAATGCAGCTGTTTTGAAGGCTTGGTTTCGCTGCCCTACCCATGCATTCAGACCCTATGTGAAGGTTGCACAATAATAAAAAGACCCAAGCAGGCAGGACAAGATAGGCATCCTTCCTTCCAGTCTGACCCAGAGAGTCTATATATTTTGAATTACTTGTAATATATTAACTATTTACAACAGTAGTGCAGTAAGAACCAGTGCTGTCCACAGCTATGTTACAAAATGCTAATGAAGACAGAAATCCTAAGCTTCAGTTTCACCTTTCTGAAAAGTTATGATGACTGTATTCTTAAGACTTTATGCTCTTCATACCACCCTCCACCCATGTTCATGTTCTGTGCTGGTAAACTGCATTGTTTTAGCTGATTAAACTCCAATAGTGTTCCTGCACATAATTGGCTCTTGCCAACCTGCATTTAAGTTCTCTGGACATGGGAGAGAGTATACACTCTATAATGGGCAAACATAAACTTTACCTATGTGGATTTCTAATTAATTTGGTTGAAAGGCTTTTAAACACAATGATGGGTTTTCATGCATGTCAGGCACCCCGCTGACCACAAAACAATGGTAAGTGAAGAGGCTCAGGATCACTAAAGAGATTTAAAGAAGGGAAAGGATGTTCATATTTGTGATAGACTGTTCACAAATGCAAGAGATCTTTAGTACCAAAGGTAGACTAAACCAGCAACTAGATACTTAGGTAAGCCATTCTTTAATAAGGTGATCAGTTGAATAAAACTGGGAGACAGCACACATTCAGACACACCATAAATCCAGAATTTGGTGCAATTATGTTACTGTAGTTGGAGAAATTACAGGTTGTAGTGGAAAGTTTTCTCAGTTATACCAGATGTCCACAGGCAGTAGGAGAAGCAGAGGCTAACAATATCCTATTTAAGATAAGGATTTAAATATTTACCTAGAAACATTTAATATGAAGGGTAATTTGCACCTTTTGCCTGCCACATCTGTGGGCTGAGAAGCAAAGATATATTTCTCAAAAAACTATTTTTTATTGTCCAGGCATATATTTCCCATTGTCACACACTATGGTCTTATCGCTGTCAGGCCATGATACTAACATCTCTGTATCTCACTGAAGTATCAACCAGTCCATCTGCATTTTGCTTTCAACCTTCTCTCTCACTATGTCTCTGACATTTCAACAGGACCAAGTTGTAATGATTAAAACATTGTAGGGCCACCTTACTTAAAATCAGATCTCTGGTACTCTACGGTGCTATCTCCCTCCATTTTCCATATTTTGTTTAGTAAAATTCACAATTATTAAAAATATATATAAATGAGGCAATCTGTAGGATAAATAAAATAATCACAGCATTGTGGAGAAATAAATCACATCTTGATATCGCACAAAGAGACTTAACCTATAAATCCAAAATACAGTTATGAGATATTAATCAACTAGTTTCATTATATCACAGTGAACCACTGTTCCTTATTATTGGACCCTAGGAGTAAGCTACTACCCTGTAGTACTCATCCAAAATTTTTGCTGTTTTCTAAAAAAACATATTTTTGATGAATATTTATCAAGATGAGGGTATTTCAGTCATGGGGAATAGAATATTTTTCACTTCAGCAGCACAATGTCATTATTAAACAGTCCCAAGTCAGTATTGCACAACTAAAAGGAAAGTTAAGCTCCCTCAATTCAGCACTAAAAATGTATTTCAACTTTAGTCTTTGAAAAGCACCTTCTAATGCATTGTAAACTTCCCATCTCCAGTTCTAGCTAGTTATAGATGGGAGCTTGGGTCAGATGTAGAGCTAAAATACTAAAATTAGCGAGGCTCCACACTAGGAGTTCAGCCTGCCAAAATTACCCTAATGTCACTAAAAGGTTTGACTTCAATAAATATGTTCAAATTCAGAATTTTTATTCAGAACCTCCCAGAAAACTTGAAACATCAGGCAATCCTTCCTTCTGTTTCAAACATACATAATTAGAAGAGATACAACTGCATTTAATCAGCTTTTCAGTGGAAACTTAGGTATCTGCTCATAATTGGTACATTCCCTTTACCTGCTCAGTTGCGATTTATCACTTTTATGCATATGAAATTTGTGCCATATCAGTTGCATATGTTAAGCAATGATGTGGAGATGCCGGTGATGGACTAGGGTTGACAATTATAAACAATTTTACAACACCAAGTTATATTCCAACAATTTTATTTTAAAATCCACAAGCTTTCGGAGGCTTCCTCCTTCCTCAGGTGAATGTGGAACTGAAATCCTCATAGGTTCGATAGGCTCGAGGATTTCAGTTCCACATTCACCTGAGGAAGGAGGAAGCCTCCGAAAGCTTGTGGATTTTTAAATAAAATTGTTGGACTATAACTTGGTGTTGTAAAATTGTTTACAATATGTTAAGCAAAGTATGCATACCAAGTGCAATACCCAAAGTGTGACAGATAGAGGAACACGCTGAACAAAAGACTTTTATATGTATATAAGTTCTTTCTGCCACTTGCTAATATTTCTTACTGCTATTGCTACTCTATGGTAGGTTAATATGTTTTGCAATTTATTGTTCCAAGTACCAAAAGGAACATTTATAATAGTTAAAAAGTATTTCAGAAATTCCATTAATTTTATACTCTGAAGGCTGTTATGATGTACTAACTGCAGACTACTACTGTCGCATAATTCTCAAGAAGGTATAAATATAAAAGAATTCAGTAAATTACAAGATGTTAATTTAATTTCAGGGTTCAAATCACTTCATAGCTAGTGAGAGCAAAGTTTGAATGCCTTCCAACCTACAAGATATGAATACTACTTAAGTTCGCATATCTTTTCAAAATTTTCTCCCATCTCTACTGAGGATGGTGATTGTGGTCAGGGTGTATTGAGAAAAATAGGCAACAATGCAGCCTATTGCTACAGTTAAATTGTGCTATGGACCTGAGACTGGCAGGGTTTGAAGTACAGCTCGCAACATCTGAATTATTTTGTGGGTTCCAAATTGAAAACTGCACAGAAGTTTGCTTATGTGCATGCACAGTGGTGCACACTTTGCTAGGTACATTAAGAATGTTTTGAGAGCATGGGCTAGCTTGGCCACTTTCGCACATTATAAAAGGCACAGTAAGTTTATAAACTGCCCAGGAGCACTTTATAGAAAACAGGCCTCACACGGCACTGGGGTTATACTTCACGTGGAATCTCTCATTGCTTAGCTCCAATGCATTCTAGAGTCAGGTGGGGGCCTGACCCTAGAGCTATACTGCCACTTTCTACAAGATCTCAAGATAATTACAGATGAGGAAGGCCATTTGGCCCATCTTAGTTCACCCCTACCCAAATGTAGCATCCAATTGTTTCTTAAACAATTCCAGGGTTTTTTGTCTCCACCACTCTATCTGCAAGTTTATGCCACACCTTTGATGCACAGCTGAAACCACTTCACATCAAAGCACAAGTGGCAGTACAACAGCCTAAAAGTATTGTAAAAGACAGCAGCCAGAAAGAAAACAGTGGCAAAAGACACATAAAACAGCAAAGTGACTGAAAAAAGGCAACCAGAGAGCAGACAATAAATTACAAATTGTAATGTACAACTAAGAAAGAATAAATTTGCACAAGTTTAAAGTGATTTTTTGAATACTTATTGTTGGAACTTGTGGTGCACAGGAATAAGGCAACTTTAGGGAGACTGCAGGAAAAGCAATCATGGCATGGGAACACTGATAAGAGTATTTGTCTTCACCAAAAGATTTTTTTTGAATTAAAGGCTGCAATTATTATGACAGTAAAACCCAATGTCTATCTATTCAAAGAGACCCTCAAAACATTAAAAAATAGTTCTCGCTTCGTTCTTGTACCAATATTCCCCAGTGGCTTGATTATCATTCTTTCAACATGTTATTTTCTTGTGGCAATTTTGATCAAAAAATGTTAAACATTCCAGCTCTTTTATTTTCCGACGGTGGCTATACCCCTCCTCCTCCCCGCCCGTTACTTTAAAATATCGAGTTCAACCTGCTGTTGTTTCCAGCAGACAAAAGACGAGCAATAACCAGCACGCTTCCAGTGAAAAGGGATCACTTTGTTTTTCTGCTCTCAGAGTGGGTTATGTTAAACTAGGCGAGAGCGCGCATCTGTTGCAACCAGACACTTGCCTCTGTTTAAGCAGAATAGAGACAGAGCCATTACTCACCTCAGAGCCTCCGGCAAATCCCAACAAACACCGCCAGTTAGCTGCACTGATTGCTCATGCAAACTTCAGAGAACCTCGTTTTATTTTTGATCTTGCGACAGATAAACAATTTTTTCCCAATACTTATTCATACCAGAAGACGTCAGTAGACCTCGTGGTACCTTTTTACGGGACAAAGGGGATTCTTTATCCATTTGGCAACAGGAACTCATTCTTTAAAGTGCACAGACAACACCAATAATTTATACTTCAATGTAAATTTAGTTCGGATATATTGCTCCTATAAGAAATTTATTTTTCAGAACTCGCAATCAGTTCTTGCGCTTTCGGATGTTTTATATACACACACACATATACACAAATATATACACATGTATAGATGGTATTGCATACGTAATGATGGTACTAAGGTGTTAAAAAGCCACAGGGACTTGGTGATGCTTGTGAAAGAGGCTCCATCGACCTAGAATGAACTTTTTTTAAAAAGGGCAAACACGCCTGTGCAAATCTAGGAGACAACTGGCGTGGGCGATCACTTAAGCAAACATTTGGTCAGCCAAGGCTTCTCGCCTAGTGTTGCCTCTGTTGTGTCGGTGTCATCTGCTCTTTGTCAGGCTCTTTTGAGACGCGTGTCAGGTAAGAGGAGAGACAATGGGGGAAGACTGGAGCCTCACGCGTGCCACGTCTGACATCTGATTTCTTTAGGCATTTTCAACTTCCACGGCAATCAAGATTAGTTTACTTTTTTTTTGAAAGAGTCGCAAAAGAGAAAAAAAAACACTGTCCACCGCGAGGAGTCGAATGGAAGTGACAGCTGCCTGCTGCTGGGGGCTCCTCGGCATCTGCTTCTGCTCGCTTTCCTGCATGAAACACCTTTATTCCATCTGCTAAATTTCCTCTTCAAACGTTTCAAATGATCGCCACCAGCAAGCGGCAACAGTCGACGGATATCGATCCGCTTTTATTAACCCTCAGATTAGCCCAGTATCATTTCATTACAGCCTGCGCGCTTCTGTTTAAGTGACACGCGTTTGCCACCCGACATGTAAACAAATGCATGTTTATAGAAATTTCAGGTGTCACTTTGCGAAGATCCTGTGTTGGGACTGGGATTAAATTACCGTATTTTTCTTTCAATGACACCACTTTGATGATGATGTTACAAATTGCAAGCAGTCATTTTTTAAAAAAAACTGGTCTCTTATGGGGCCATATGTTCTGCCAGTAGGCAAATGAATAGAAAAAGGATGCAATAATATCCATAAGTGAAGGGATTATCATTAATTTATTAAACATTTTCCTATTCATAAAGTGCTGTTTAAAACCCAGACAAGCAGCTCTCTGTAGACAGAAGGAAACACAACCGGTAAGGTGCGGAACCAGTGAAGCCAACTGCAGGTGAGAGCAACTTCTTAAACAGTGAAAGGACTGAGAAACTCAGTACCGAGAGCATTAGGTCTAGAGGGAGAGAGGAAGAAGTAATTGAAGTGCGATTAAAAAGCAAACTGGAGCACATCTAAATGTGAAGTGACTTTGCTGGGTTTGTAATTTTATTTTACAGCTATCTATGGACTGCTTCTGCTTACCGTCCACACAGCACCAGTGAAGTCGATATCTAAAGTCTGGTAGGATTACGCGACCTCTACCAAAGTAACAACAAAGAGAAAATATGTTTAATAGGAAAGATGCACGTTTATGGTCAGATTGCATTAACAATATTAAACTGGGAGACACAAGAGTTAGTCATCGCAGAGGATTAATGGGCCTTTTCAAACTCGCATACCACAGCAAAGCACCCTTTATCAAACAAATCATCTAATCCTCGGTATAATGTACAAATAATTATATTACCATCCACCATTAACACAACAGCTTCTGAACTACAGTCCCAAAGAAAAATAGGGAACCCAGTCACTATGAGTAATGGTTCATTCCTGGTAAGATCCGTAAAGAAAAAGTCAAAAATTAAAATCGATTTATATCTGTGCCCTTGTATTTCATGAACACGCAAAGCGATAGTCATCTTCAGCAAAGTAATTACTTTAGATTTAATGCCAATTTGACAATCTCGGAGATGCTACTCACGGTGGTCGTTTCAGAATTTCCTTTACTTACCGTTAGTAATGAATGCTACATAACTCTTAGCTGTCTTTAGCACATCGCACCTGTTAACAGAGATAACGGCCCGAAGATGCAGCAAAGACCACTTGTGGTTACAACTTTTTGAAAGTGTGTCAAGAGCTTATGCTAATGGTTTACAACATTTTAAAGACTATAGATGCATCTGTCGGTCAGGCATTTCGTCCACATTTCACCAAGGACTTTAATAAATTGTACTACAGTTGCAACACGGATTTATTTTCATCGGCATACTCAGTTTAAATGCGAAAGGATAACATTTGTTTCGAAAAATCCCCTTGATATGTTCAAATCTATTTTCCAGAGAATTATTGGCACTTCAACAATGTAGGACCCCTTATTCTATGTATTTATTTCCCCCCTAAAGTAGTGGCCATTGTGAGGTTACACCTAAATAAAGTGAGAATGGATTCGTTTAAAAGATATTCACTGAATGCAACAATTTCCAGTAGAACTGACGGTTACCGAATTTAGACTCGTCTTGAAGCAAATGATACTTAAGCAGTTGGCTCCCAGTAGCGTGAACTCAAGATAACGCCAAGTACTGCTCATTCTAAAAGCAATTCAGCTCGAGGTATTCCACTATTTTAAAAAAACTTTCCCTGGTCCAACGTGATTTTTCTCACAACAGGGGAACCAAAAACGGTTGCTAACGCTGAGTTCTCACAGGATGGCGTTCTGGGATTTTTTTTGTTGCCACGTTTGGCAATTTTTTCCTCATTAGTGGAATGACCTTTTGAAAGGTTGCATCTAAAATCCCAAAGTACATAGACAAATGAACCACATATAGTGTGGTATTAACTTTATTAATGATCAATAGTTACAGTCAAATGCTGATGGATACCCTTTTATCGTTCTAATAAGTGTTACGGTACATTTACCCGCAATAAAATCATTGCCTACTCAATTGGCCCGGGTCGTCTTGAAGATTGTTTATGTTCCTACCTAGTCATACCGATTTTCTCAATCAACAGATTTTTACAAGCAG
This sequence comes from Heptranchias perlo, assembly GCF_035084215.1. Classification (NCBI taxonomy): domain Eukaryota; kingdom Metazoa; phylum Chordata; class Chondrichthyes; order Hexanchiformes; family Hexanchidae; genus Heptranchias; species Heptranchias perlo. The sequence continues at coordinate 15,592,454 of NC_090345.1, read as the reverse complement.
TACTGTACTTCTGAGTCAGTTATGACCAGCGTGAAAACCAGGATACCTATACCAGAGGACCTGGGGAACTGCACTTGTCATTAACCCATCTAGGATTAAAAAAAAACTTTTGCTTCCTTTTGTAAAGCCAGTTCTCAATCCAGCTGCTTAATTTGTCATTAATTCATAACCCTTAATATTTTTTTAAAAAAAGCTGCACATTGCAGAACATTAATTTGGATTTTCAGAAATAAATATAGGCACCCACAGCCTGCATTGCTAAGTTATTTCCTCAAAGAAGCCCCATGGGTTAATGAAGCATAACCATACTGACAACACAGGTCAGTTTCCACATAAGTATGGATAGCATCACTTAAAATACTGTTTAATTCCTCAGTGCTGGGTAAAGTATTAATGTAAAATTCCTTGATTAATCTTATTCTTCTTTTAAATAACTGGATCTCAGTCATTAATCCTCAGCGAAACCCTTGAAGTTTTGAAAGTACTATAGTTATTAACCACCTCTTTACCAGTTTGAAGATTCTGGGATGGAATTCATCCATCTGGCTGCCCTGTAGATATGTAAGGGGCTATTTTCCTCTTGCTGTTCATATCGACAGGGCAGCCAGATGGACGAATTTCATGATGTAGATTCAAGTGAACTTCAGTGGTAGAAAGCGGTGACAAACATTTCATCCTATTCTACTTGGGAGATCCAGAGGGTAGTAGCATAGAAGCTGAATGAACAGCCAACAATGATGAAGCTGGGACAAGGAAAAGCTCAGCATTAGAGGAGTAGAGGGTGCTAGTGGCCAAAAGGTTAGAGATCACCACTAAGGTAGGGTGGGGCAAGGCCCTGTAGGGGTTTGAAAATAAGGACAAAAAAAAAAATCTACAAAAAAGGGTTATTAACCCTCTCTCTGCATATGAGGACCTAATGGTTTGTTACTTTATGGAATAATCTTTACTCACCTCTACATATGCTATAGATTCCCAAGCCACATTGAATAAATTCCAGATCCAGTTGGTCTTCATTTGTGAAGAATTCATTTAACACATCTACCATTTCCCAATTACCCCCATTATATTTCAACTCAAGAGTCCCATCTTGTCTCCTATTTTGAACCTAGCTAAAAAATGTTGGTTATGCTTTTGCTTTTTGACATCCTCCTCTTTCTAGGTGCTCAGATATATCAATTTCTCAGATCAAATGACTGATTTAAAATGAAATTAGTTAAATAGTTAATTTTTACAACTCAGCAAATCTGACAAGAGCTTCATGGATATAAATTAACAACAACTTGCATTTATATAGTGCCTTTAACATAGTAAAACGTCCCAAGGTACTTCACAGGACTGTTACCAAACAAAATTTGAAACCGAGCCACAAAAGGAGATATTAGGACAGGTGACCAAAAGCTTGGTCAAAGATTTTAAGGAGCGTCTCAGAGAGAGAGAGAGAGAGAGAGAGATATGAGATTTAGGGAGGGAATTCCAGAGCCTAGGGCCTATGCAGCTGAAGGCACGGCCACCAATGGAAATTAGGGATGCGCAAGAGGCAAGAATTGGAGGAGCGCAGAGATCTTGGAGGGTTGTTGGGCTGGAGGAGGTTACAGTGATAAGGAGGGGTGAGGCCATGGAGGGATTTGAAAACAAGGATGAGAATTTTAAAATCGAGGCGTTCTCGGACCAGGAGCCAATGTAGACCAGCGAGCATAGGGGTGATGGTGAATGGGACTTGGTGCGAGTTAGGATACAGGTAGCAGAGTTTTGCATGAGCTCAAGTTTATGGAAGATGGATTGCTGGCCAGGAGAGCATTGCAATAGTCAAGTTTAGAGGTATAAAGGCATGGATGAGGGTTTCAGCAGCAGATGAGCTGAGGCAGGGGCAGAGACAGACGATGTATCGGAGGTGGAAGTAGGCGGTATTGGTAATGGAGCAGATATGTGGTCGGAAGCTCAGCTCAGGGTCAAATAGGACGCCAAGGTTGCGAATGATCTGGTTCAACCTCAGACAGTGGCCAGGGAGAGGGATGGAGTCGGTGGCTAAGGTCTGAGTATTGGATTGGGTGAGGGGAATATTTACAAACAATCACATCAAATTGTGGCATCAGATGTACAGCTAATCATAAAACAAGGGAATTGTAATACATTCAATGGCATCCACTTAATAAAGCCAGATTTCAAACAAGTTGTGTTTCTGGTGGTCATCGGTCTGCTGTTCAGTCACATACATGATTGATAAACTAATGTATTATTTTAGTCCAATTTGGATGAAAATGCTATTTTGTCCAATTATATACATCAATATTGTAGCCTTGTAGAAGTTGGAGCTGGATGAAACAAGATATTCCATCTATCATGTGAAATTGCACTGGGGAAATTATATATTAAAGCTTGATATATAATCCATAATTCATATGCAAGAAACACTGTGCAATACTTAAACACTCCAGAAAACCGGCCAAAAATGGACAAACATTTAGAGCTGTAAGACAGTACAGGCATAGTATATACTATATGGATAAATAGCCACTTTCTATCATATTCATGGTCCCATTTATTTCAGCGGGATAAACTACAGTAGAACTTACAAAAAAGTTTGTTTATCAAAGTTACTCAGTATTTTGATATACTTAGTTTAACATTCATAGGATCATAGAAAGGTTACAGCACAGAAGGAGGCCATTCAGCCCATTGAGTCCATGCCGGCTCAGTGCAAGAGCAATCCAGCTAGTTCCACTCCCCCGCCCTTTCCCTGTAGCCCTGCAATTTTTTTTCCTTTCAAGTACTTATCCAGTTCCCTTTTGAAGGCCATACCTGTATCTGCCTCTACCACCCTCTCGGGCAGTGCATTCCAGATCCTAACTACTCGCTGTGTAAAAAAGTTTTCCCTCGGGTCTCCTTTGGTTCTTTTGCCAATCACCTTAAATCTATGTCCTCTGGTCCTTGACCCTTCTGCCAATGGGAACAATTTCTCTCTATCAACTCTGTCTAGACCCTTCATGATTTTGAATACCTCTATCAAATCTCCTCGTAACCGTCTCTGTTCCAAGGAGAACAACCCCAGCTTCTCCAGTCTATCCATGTAACTAAAGTCCCTCATCCCTGGATTCATGCTAGTAAATCTCTTCTGCACCCTTTCTAAGGCCTTCACATCTTTCCTAAAGTGCAGTGCCCAGAACTGGACACTGGAATTCAAGAGTCCAGCACTCCAATTTTAAATACAGTACCATATTCAATAAGGACTTTCCTCAAAGTGGCACAATCACATCAGTATTGAAACATTCTAACCTCCGAGACATAGCTTCAGTTACATAACCAAAAACATCAGAGCCACCTGTTAAATAAGGTATATTTATTACCTGTATGTTAATAGCAGTGCTGAGAACTAGCACTGATTATATATTTATGAAAAGAAACAATAGTCAATTATTTATTTAGTTTCCCCACCACTAGTTTCATGCAGATTATAGCTAATATTTTCACAACTTGTACATATTTACATAACCTAACTTAATAGAAATCCTAGTTTCACTGAATTATCAATATCACTTGCACTGGCTAAATACAAGGTACACAGCATTTGACATCAGGGTGATCTTAAAGTGAACCAGATGACTGCTTTTCAAAACAATTTTGTTTGCCTGATTATAATTTAGACTTGGATAGAAGACAAACCCAAAGCTGGCTAAAAATACTAATTTCAGATAGTTCTGTGCTTCACATTTTTGTCATCTATAAAACCTATTTACTTTTGTTACTTTCAGCTAATCCAGAGTGCAACAACTGTCCCAAATTCAGCAAAACACAAAGACAGCATCAGCTTAGAGTGGTTTGAATTGAAATCATTATCAAAAATGATACTTGCATTAGCAATCAGTAAGTGCCTTCTAAGTTTTGAGTTAAGCTGCATTAATGTAGCAGTGTCAAATTTCCTCCAACTAAATATTGGGAAGACCAAAGTCATTGTCTTCAGTCCCTGCCACAAACTCCATCCCTCTCCCTGGCCACTGCCTGAGGCTGAACTAGACCGTTCGCAACCTTGGCATTCTATTTGACCCTAAGATGAGCTGCCGACCACATATCCACTCCATTGCCAAGACCGCCTACTTCCACCTCCATAACATCGCCTGTTACCACCCCTGCTTCAGCTCATCTGCTGCTGAAACCCTCATCCATGCCTTTATTACCTCTAGACTTGACTATTGCAATGGTCTCCTGACCGGCCTCCCATCTTCCAACCTCCATAAACTTGAGCTCATCCAAAACTCTGTTGCCCATATCCTAATTCGGAACAAGTCCCGTTCACCAATCACCCCTGTGCTCACTGAACTATACTAGCTCCTGTTTCGGAAACGCCCTGATTTTAAAATTCTCATGTTCTTGTTTTCAAATCCCTCCATGGCCTTGCCTCTCCCTATCTCTGTATTCTCATCAAGCCCAACAACCCTCCGGGATCTCTGCACTCCTCCAATTCTTGCCTCTTGCACATCCCCGATTTTAATCGCTCCACCATTGGCGGCTGTGCCTTCAGCTGCCTTGGCCCTACACTCTGGAATTCCTTCCCTAAATCAGTCTGCCTCTCTGTCCTCCTTTAAGATGTTCCTTAAAACCTACCTCTTTGACCAAGCTTTTGGTCACCTGTCCTAATATCTCCTTGTGTATCTGTGTCAAATCTTGTTTGAAAATCGCTCCTTGGGATGTTTTACTATGTTAAAAGGTGCTATATAAATGCAAGTTTTGTAGTAAAAGGAAGTCAAAGCAAAATACAAAATTTTAATACTCACATGATGCAAAGTAGAACAATGTTTCACTCTGCAGCTTTGTCATTTTAGAATACTAACATTTAAATGTTCTTTAATGGACACTACTGGGCTCTTAACATGAACTAATAAAATCACATCTATACAGTTTACGTTTAACTCAATTTCCTGGTAAAACAGGGACAACATTCCATAATATATTTAAATACACTTTATTAAATATCTGAAACATGCAGCATATGTTTTTTAGCAATAATATTTCAAGCATAGCTACACATATAGAATGTATTTAGAAGTTTAATATGTGTAATGAAAGATGTGCTTCGTCACAACTTAATTACAGTGCATCAAACATAATTATACTGATCTTGTTCATTAAACCATTAGCAGATTAACACCATTGGTACTTTCTTTTCAGCCCATTGTAATTTCTAAACATGCAATCAATTTAAGGAGAGCCATTTATAGTAACATTCTTTCATAATAAAACATATCAAGCAAAGCTACATGCAGCCATTTTTCTTAGCTTATTTACAATACCAGACAAATATGAAACATCCATTTAATGTAAAATATAAATAGATGCTGACTGCATACTCCATTTTTGATGTATCATTGATTTTTTTTGAATTTGACATACATAGTGAGGTATACTGTGAATGACTAGCAACATTTTCATTATTAAGATGTCATGGATTCATTCAATATACAACACGAAATGCTATACATCATTTAAAAAAGTCACATCTCTTTTGCAGGCTATGCTGAGGTGCATTTAAAATCAGTAAACAAGAAAATCTTGCATAATATTCTGCTTCACATGTATGCATGAACCTTACATCAGTTCAGTGTTCAAAATCTTCAAATAATTATTAGAGTGCTGCAGAAATTGGTTACCATATTTGTTCAATATACCTTTTCAACAGGACTGTACAACATTCTAACTTATTAAAATAAAACTGCATAGATGCCCATATATTTTAAGCATCATTTTATATCTAGTACATTTCATGGCTGATGTTGCATTCATTAGATTTATTTCTAAAAATAACACAAGAAAGTAGACAGGAGCATATAGTCACTTTCAAATATTTATAAATTGTTCTTGATCACAACATAGCATTTAAAAAATGAAGATGCAAGAAAAAGATGCAGAAATCAGCAATACACTGCGCATGAACAGTGCATGTATGTGTAACTCGGAACTGAGAGCACTCAACAGACAAATTCCATCAAATACAGCAACACACTAGATCATAAAGGAAAGCAGATAACTGCCCGGATATACAAATCAAATATGAAAATATAAATTAGGAGGTACCTTTAGGGCTTTACATGAGTTTAGATGACACACGTAAGTAGGCCTTGCTGGTTCTACTCCTTTAGTTGAACTTTGTTTCTGGCCTAGTGACTGAAGTCAATGGGAACACTTCACCCTCAGCAGTTGACATCCTTCACAAAGAGACTGCTGATGGAAGCAGTAATTAAAATGGCAAGGAATAAAAAAAAATAGTTGTGATGTATGCTCATTGCAGAGCAAGTGTTCATTAAAATCAGAAAAAGTTGTTGCTTCTTCACTTATCTCTTCCGAAGCTCAAAAGGAACAGCAGTGAAAGCTCAGCTTCTAACTAGCTATTCCCCCCCACCCCCAAGTAGTCAACAGGACAACAGAAGAAAAACCACTGCTGTCCAGTGTCAGTACTGCTGCACATTTAATACTGACTTTAAACAGAATTGAAGCATTTGACAGCATTTCTAGTGTTTCCTCACAGCTGCACCAGAACATTTAACTTTTATCAGAACATACAATTTGGCAAATACGAATGGATCATTTGTTGCACACAATGATGAGCTCTTAGCCTAGCCAGTGACTTCAGTTATTGAGCCCTTAACTTAGAAGTGGATAAACTGTACATTCCACTGTCCCTCACTCTGTAGCCTAGTTTCTATCACAGATGAAGATTTGGATATAAACAAGTTTTATGCTTATTTAAAAAAGTAAGTTCTAGTCTCCTACAGCAGCTAACCACAGTGAAAGCAAATAAACTGCTTTAGGGTGTGAAGATGATACTGAAGTGATAGAGCCATTATTTAGCAATCATGAAGAATACATACAGTATACAAAACTTCCTAGCAACAGTGCAAAAACTTCTTTCAGTAACATAAAATCACAATATAAATCCTTTGCAAAGGATGTCTATCATTTTACCTCTGCCCAAACTAATACCAAGAAAATAATTGAGCAATGGCAGTGATAGGCAAGAAACTGGAGGGCAAGATTACTATCCATCAATAGAAGATTTAAACCTAGAACAGTAAAACATGGTGGTAGGAGCAGCATTTAGTAACCTAGATAGGACAAATGTGTCAAGAGACAGTGAAAAATAAAAATGTGCAAGGTAAAATATAATGGCACAACAGGAGATTATACATATGAAAATAGTCTGGCAGCATGTTCGCCTATAAACAGTGTCTTTGGGTTGAGATGATGTCCTAAATGGTTGGCAGTTTATGCAGCTATCAGGGCCTCTCCATTGTGATACAGCACTGTAACATGCCTACCAGTCATATATATATGCTCACTGTAAAATATACAACTTTATTACATGGTCAAGTCTCCATACGTGTGGTGTAATTATTGGAATCCTTCTGCAAATAGCATGTTAATTACATCAACTCCCTAAATGGTAGGCATCTTGGAACTGAACTCAAAGCATTATTCTCCTTAAAAGTGCACATTAAATCAGCAACCCATGTCAGTACCATTTATTTACAACTCTGTCAACTTACTTCAAGTTCACCGCATTTTATTTTTGAAAACTGTCAATAAAAAAAAGTCTACACGTGCTAAGGATGTGATCTGGTTTGTGTTCTAAATAATAGTTATCTAGCAAGTACCTTTAAGAGTATAAAGAACAATAAAAGTAAATTTTAAAAAGTTGGAATTATCTTTTTTGTGAAACATTAAAATAAAACCAAGTGCACAGGCGATCAAATAATTTAAATCTTTTGTTGCAAACTTCATTTTGAAAAGTGCAAAAGCAATACTGGCATAGAGCATTTCAACAGTTCCTGTGGGCACTTAAAACATTGAAATAATTTTAACTGTACATAATCAGTCTTCAAAGCAAGTAGGTTTACCCAGCCATGAGAACTCCTCAGAATTGAGGTCTGTGTTGTTTTATTGCAGCCAAATAAATAACCTGATTAACTAAAAACTTAAGTGAATACAGTTTTCGATGAGTGATTCTGGACAAACCTGCTGCCTTCATCTGCAACATACACTTTATGCACCTTAAGATGCTCACAGGGCTGAGTGACAGCAACTTCTAAGCAGCGACTGTGTCCATTAAAAATACAGCTTTAAATAATCTGTTTTGAATAACTGTCATATGAGACTGTCAACTGAGTAAAAAAGATAAATAAGTACTTTTGGAATATGACCCACTGAAGAGTAAAACCAACCATCACTTAGAGGTGATCCACTAATGCGGTAGTTATGGTTCTATTTAAAATGCACAGGAAATCTTAGTATAGTTTGGCATAAAATGCACAACTTTTATTCTGAACAACTACCAAATTAAGTCCTTTACAAAAATGTATATAACTTAATATAAAATTTGTGAGCACTATCATTCTTCAGATCACTTACTTTTTAATGTGACAGAGAACTTGGCATTCTTACTTTAAGACTATTTGAACAATCGCACCACTGAAGGGCTTGTTCTCTCTACGAAATCTCAAGTACCATTGCATAAATATGAAAATCTCAGGCTGGAGTTATACTGCACTCTGAACTCAATCCAGTGCGAAATGGTTTCCAGAAGGGGATCTCACAACTTCGGGCTTTACGCTGTTCGAGTTATACTGCTACTTTTATACTGACATGCACCCAAGCCCATTTCTCATCAATACAAAAATGGCAGTATAACTGTAGCCTCGGATGACATAACCAATGTTTAGATGAACTTAAGTAAATGTTCAGGTCAGTTTGTTCTGCAAAAAAAATTGCTCATTGTATTTCCGTTATACATTGTTTTCCACCAAAACAGGGTGAAATGCAGATCAAAATGAGAATGGAAAACTTTAGATTCTTCTAAATGCGTTGCAGTATTAGGTGAATCAAACGTTTGGTGGAAGTACAGGCATAAAATGTCCTCCAAAAAAGAGAATTCAATGTTGTTTTGGAAGTGCTGGAAGATTCAAATATAATAGATGAGCAAGTAATAGGCAAGAATAAAAAGAGATCAATTTTGGCATCAGAGTATACTGACATCTTGCTTAAATATATTCAAGTGTATGAATGGCTTCTGCAATAGAAAATACACCACTAAATTTACTGTGTGAATCCTCCCCCACCAATGTGGCAGACCCTACCCAGAGGTATGCAAATATAATAGATAATCCAGTAATAGGCAAGTATAAAGTGATCAGTTTTGGCATCACAGAGTGTACTGACATTTTGCTTCAATATATTCAAGTGTATGAATGGCTTTCACAATATAATAGAAAACACACTTAAGTTTACTGTGTGAACCTCCCAAAGAAATGTCAGATCCTTCTGAGGCACACAAACAGTATGTAACAATTTAAATGTTGAGTAATTACCGCGAAGTTATATTCGCTTTAGATTGCTATTTCATTCCATTGTTGCTACATTCTATAGTCTGTAAAGATAATACAAAAATAAATATGCAAGGTCAACATGTGAAAGAGTCATCAGAAGGAGATGGCTCCCCCCTTATCAATCTAACTACCAGTGAAGTCACTATATAATATGTGCTAACGTGTACAAGATTACATCAACCGTATTTTGTTTAAAACAAACTGAAATTTTGATTTAAATTCATACTTGAATGTTAGCCAAATTACTAAAGAGTCAAGATATATAGATTCTACTTTGCCTGGCAACAAATACACAATACTCACTATGAAAAGCTTCACGCCATCTCTGCTCCATAAAGTTCTTTACCAATTCACGGACTATAAAAGGTCTTCAGAGTTGCTGTCATGTTTTGTCACAGACACCAAGTATATTTTGTCAATTACAAAATATTACCCAGGTCAATTGTTCTTTGAAAGCTTTCCAGCTTTTCTAGATGGTTCATATGGTACTCTAAGAATGCTGGGAGTTTCCTCCATTACTCGCACTAGAAGGTTATCAATGTAGTCCTCGAGTTCCCGGATTTGGCCATCTTTTCTCTTAACAAGTTCTTTGTGTTTCACAAGTTCATAGATCAGTTCATCATACGATAAGTCCCGATACGCAGTGGCAAGTAGGCTGGGATTCTGAAATTAGAAACGGAGTTAGGCCATATAAATTTCTTCTGTATGTTAGATTTTTTTGAAAACCCATACAGAGTTTAATGTTGTGTGCCACTTAAAGCCTTAAATGGAGTCAATGACTTTCCTTGCAACAAAGAAAAAAAAATAGAACTGTAAATCCAGTAACATTATTGCAAATCATTGGTGTCACACTATCTATTGGATATTCCTGCAAAGACAGGCACTGATGGTTTATCCAAAGATGGCAGCACCAAATGGAGCTCCCACTGCAGCTGTTCCAAAATTATTTTCGCACTGAATTTAATTTATTTTTCAGGAAGCATGCAAGCTGAGAGATGGACTCCGAGCTTTAACTGACCAAAAAGACAACCACAATTTATAACTATCAGCCTCGTGGAGCTCCTAGCTGAACGTAATCACAGATGGTGGGGCCATACAGATCAATTGCTAATGGAAACAATCTCATATTTGGAACATGGAAAATATCCAACCCAATCCAGGTTAGGGCCTCAACTCCTATAATTAACATATTTGAAATATACAATGCTTAGGTTTACACTCTAATAGACTGTTGGAGGAGGAGGAGGGAGGTGGGAGGGAAAAGACTTTTTTAAAATCAAAAAATCCACTTGCTCATTTAAATATAATAAATCATATTCTAAAATATACATTTTGGAAACAAAGTTTAGTGCCACTATCTTGTGCGATTTTAAAATGAAATTGAATACAATGGTCAGGATCTTATGTCCACCTTTGATTGAAGCACAAATGCTTGGGGCAGTTGGTGGGTGTGGGGGGAGGGCGGTTATGGATGTGTGCAGGACTTCTGCTTGCCACGGAGATGCACCCTTTACCTCAGTTGACCTAGCCCTGGGGTCATTTTTATTTGAGGCAGGTTACTTGGTCTACTGCGTGTAGAAACAGGCGGCCTGCAAACAGTTTTGGAAAAAAGATTCCTCCAGGCTATGCCTGGTGAACATTTGCACAGCTCCCGGCTGCACACAGGGCTCCTGGGCCTAATGGGTGTCCCTTGCATCCAGCGTTCAAAGCAGGCAAGTCACAGGAAATATTTCGGAGGACATATTTCTCCAATTTGCATTTAATTGTAGCGTGTTTGCCCAAACGGGCATTACCTCTGCCACTGGGCCCAGGGTTGCGGCAGAACTTGCTGCCAAGCTATTTTCTGGATCTGCCCACCCCAGATTCACCAAAAGAACAGTCGGGGGCAAGGGTGAGAAATCCACGCTGTTGTATTTTAAAACCAGCACCTTAATTTGTTGGATATACAAGTTGAGTAAGAGAAATAATCCAATGATCAAAAATTAAAATGTTTTTGCAAAATAATCTGTTTTGCAAAATTAAATTTTAATGAGGAGGAATGATTGGGATTGATCTTTCCTATTTTATTTGAACTAGATGTATTACACCTCTTGTGAAAGTGGACAAAATATGCTTAGTGATTCCTTGGCAGGATGATCTGGCTCTCCACATCAGTTTTGTAAGCAATATCCAAAAAATAAATGAGCTTTCTCCTTCCTATTAGCTGCATTATTACACAAACCACTGTTTTGAATGTTTTATGCACCTGCAGTATTTAATTATCTCCGATCATATAACATTTTCATACCGGGGTGGGTGGGAAAAATGAACTTAAATGCTCAGAAAGTGAAGGATGTCAATACTGGGGAGTAGACATTTTCATTTTTGTACTGCATGCCAGCATCAAGCACTCCTAGGTCAGGAAGTTAATGGGTCAGATACAGGGCAAAGTTCCCTCTAATCTGCCCAATGTGCTTTAATTCTCATTTTAGAAGAACACCCCCAAGTCAGCCAGTGTGACTGCTCTATTTCATCAACATCTGGTTGTGAGGATGTATGAAGGCTGCCAATTAGAATCCTTAGAGGCACTTGAGAAAGGAAACTTTCACATTACTTTTGGAATGTATTAAAACGATTGCATCAGGTGGAGGACATTGCCCTATACCACTCAGTCCACTTGAGCACAGGTTTGGATAACATTAGTCAACCAGTAAAATAGTTAAATAGGGCACCCATTACATTTTTGTTGAATAATCAGACAATTCACTAATAGCCTTAAACTTTCCACACAGAGAATTGTTAATTCAATTATCAATGGGAAAATACAACTGATTTTTTATCTTTTATGGGAGAGTGCTAAGTTCAACTGGAGGCAGGCAGGCATTTAATTAAATTTATCAGTATCCTAAATAGATTATCCTTTTTCAAAGAGTTTGTTGTTCCTCTAACCCAATCTATTTATATTGATCTTCAGCCACCAGCTGCCATAACCTGCAGCTAGCAACCAGATTAATGTAAAACTACTGCATTTTGTTAGACTGGTAGTCAAGATACCTATTTTTAATACTGGTTATTGGTTTAACTCTGGTCACTAAAATTATTGGACTGGCAACAAAATAAGCTGCAAAAATTTCAGATTGCCTCCTAGTGACATCATGACATAACGTGTGTCAACTAGATTGTTTTGCGAGTCATGACAAAATTATGTTTAGTAGGATCATATTAGGGCTCATCCTGGTTTTCATATGCCTCCATGGCCTCATCACTTTCTATCTCTGACATCCCTCCCAGATCTCTGTACTCTTCGAATTCTTGCCTCTTGCGCATCCCCGATTTTCATCGCTCCACCATTGGTAGCCGTGCCTTCAGCTGCCTAGGCCCTAAGCTCTGGAATTCCCTCCCTCTACCTCTCTGCCCCTCTACCTCTCTTCTCCGTAAAGATGTTCCTTAAAACCTCTTTTTGACCAACCTTTTGGTCATCAATCCTAATATCTCATATGGATCAGTGTCAAATTTTGTTTGACAACACATCTGTGAAGCGCCTTGGGATATTTTACTATGTTAAAAGCGCAAGTTGTTGTTTTTGTACAACTCTCCTAGAACGCACTTTGCTGTTGGTTCAGGGAGCTACCCCAGCAACAGATAACTTGGGTCAGCATTATTCTCAGACTGCTCTCCAAAGACTTAGTCTGTTTTGGTTGTAGCACTGCATGATGAAGACCAGGGGTTAGGCTTTTCCACCTTCCCTCATGATTGGGTCAGGAGGGGGGGGGGGGGGGGGGGGGGGGGAGGGAAATTATGACTTCTACTCACCACGGAGATGCCCCTCACCACAACCAACTTTCTGGTCTTACGGTCTTTATTGTACTGGAGACTGGTGCTCAAGCCTCCGCTAGGGAGCCCCACCAAAAATAGGGTGGAGTTTTGACATATCAGTCCTCAGGTGCCTGTGCAAGGCAATGCTCCCTGAGCCCATGCGCTGGCCCTGGTTGCACACAGATTTCTTGGTCCCCATTCTGTGGGCCACTGAATGTCTAGGCCTAAAGGGCAGCCCCTACATCCAGCATTTGTGTAGTGCAAGTGGTGGAAAACACAGCAGAGAGTGTTTCTCTCATTTTAATGTGATTTGCATGCATCTGCCAATGTATGAGTGAAAGTCTTTTATGCCAACACTGGCCCAGAATTTCTTGAAATAGTGTAACGGGCAAGTTATGCCGAAATTTACACTGATCTTCGCATTGGTGAGTCAAGTCAAAATTTTCCATGAATCTCATTATTATATGCTGGAACATAAAAACTGTAGTAAAACAAGTGGAAACCAGTGTAATCAATCAGGGCCTGAGGAAAGCGACAAATTTACACCATATTCCTTCTTTAAGTCCTGCTTTATGCATGAGAATTAAAGTTTGAAGCCATCAAACCATCATTTATGCACAATAAGAACATGTTTAAGAAAATGCAATCATGGAAATTTTTCAATTTTGAATGCAAATCATTCTGATGCCATTAAGATGTATGCAAAAAGGTACAGAAAATATTTTGTAGGTCTCAGTGAGGAGAAATAATAATGCAAAATCGCCATAAAAACCAGAAATAAGACTTTGGGTCCTGTTGCACCTAAAATTGTGTGTGTAAATTTACAGCTTGTTCAGATCTGGCGTAAATTCAGGTAAATAGCACTTTTGCATGGGGCGAGGGGGAAAAGAGACTACATTAGTGAGCGGCAGAGGGTTTTACGGAACTGGGGTAAAAGATAGAGGAAACTCATGCGTAATGTAAAAACATGCGCAAGTCACTTACTTGATTTTTTTGCACCAAAAGTCGGCATAGAGCCATACTTATGCCATTGTATCAGCGCAAGTGTTCAGGAAATTCAGGACCACTGTCTCCAGTGGAGCCAGCCACCATGTTTTCTGGTTGCAAGCAGGCAGAGTGCTCAGTCCACCTGTACACAGCCAGTAATGTGGTTTTCCTATTGCTGCTCATAGAGGCCTGCTTTGTCTATCAGGAAAGGTCCGGCAGCCAGATAATAAACTCAACCTTTAAACTGCACATACAAAGACTTGAACATGAACCGTTTGCTGTTGCTGGAGCTGTGGAATTCGCAACATAATGTAAATGTGAAGAATTCCATAGCATGGACAGGCAGGGTTATTACAAAACCCCTTCTACTCAGTGGCTCTGTAATATAAATACAACACAAATTAGGTAGTGAGTATATAAGTTTTTAAAATGGATTTATGTTCTCAATGCTGCACATTGATCTATTCCAGCTCTTAACAGACAAAATACGGTCCTTTCAAATTGTAATATATTTATGTATGGCTCTCCTATAAATTACCATCAAATCAATAGCTTATCATTTTTATTGCACTTTACCTTTTCCAAAAATATATATCTTACAACATTTGGACTACAACAGACGCAGTTTGAAAAATATATAATGAAAGCGTTCCTTATCTTATTTACATAAATTAAGTAGGAATTTATTGTACACACTCTCACAAAGACCAGAAAGGTTATACAGGTTGTCTTAAAAATCTGGCAGTTTAACTTCTAGATTTTGAGATTTCTAGCAGCCACTTATCACCTCCCACCTGAAGAGTCATTAGCAGAAACTGATTCAGGCATGAAATCATCCATAAACTTTCCAACAAGACAAAACATTTACTCCAAGATACTATCCCCATCTAGCTGACTTTGCAGAAAAAGGCAACTAGAGTCTGCATAGTTGAGGTAAATTAATCTGAAATAATGATATTTACAACTCTGAAGCTTTACACTGCCAAATATATTTCATTCTGTTAGCTATGATCATTAGATTTTGCAGGTGGTTAGTTTTTAAAAAGTTAAAATAATTCAAATGCATACACAATACTGGTTACAACAGTTACCTTTCTGAATGAAAAACTTGGTTTCTAACAATAATTTGATTTACTGATTAACATGTAAAATCTTTTTTTCAAAATTTAAATTATTTCACCTCGATACATTCTGGAGGCAAGAACACCCTCAAGATTAAACACGTCAAAGCAGTGCAGGCTGGTATCCAAGGCAGTTTGAAGAGTCAGATAAGATGGAAGACCTGGCAAGCAGTAATCCTCTCATTATTGTTCTAATGAGGAACTCTGCTCTGGGAATATCAGTACAGTTACTTTCACATCTACTGTTCTTCTCCCCTCATCTACCTTTCAGTGTTTTTAATTAGGTGTTAAGGAGTTCACACTGCCCACTAAACTGGCTGTCACTCTTGTTTAAACACTGCTTTTTGGAGACAGGTACTGGCACTGGAACAGAGATGGCTGTGGATCTAATTATTATCCGCACACCCAGCATAAAGCCTCTTCAGTACCTAATGATGGAGAACAGGAGACAAATTATCCTGAAACTCTTGTATGGAGACCATATAAATTATGTACCAATTGAATCAATGCAGATTTTTAATGAAAGAGCAAATGGTGTGAAGCCAACTTGGCACTCTTCCGTCTACAGACAGTTTTCTAGTATCCCATTGTCTCTAAACATCTTCATTAAAAATGAATATCAAAAGACACTACACTTAAAACATCCGTAACCAAATAGAGAAACTATTTTTATATATAATTAAAAAGAACATTCTGAAAAGTAATTGGTATGCCAAGGCCCTCAATGAAATTGAAATAAGGCACACCAAATCTGGAATCCAGTATTCAGAGTTTTACAGTAATTATCTATGTAGAAATTGCAGTCACTGGATAGCATTCTACAACTGTATTAGTAATTAGGTAATGTCTACCTATTTAGTGGATAGCCCATATGAAATCCCCAGAATAGATGGGATATTTTCATGTTGATAGATCCATTGATAGGCTTTTAAAGCAGTTCATATCTTTAAGCCTCTTTTACTGAGGAAAGCAGTGTTCTTTAAATTTTATAATCGACTGCCCTCTTCCACTTGCCCCCACCCAGTAGAGATGTTCCTGTTTCCAAAATTTTCTTTAACATCCATGTTCATTTCTTTGAATTCCGTAGCTGACATTCCAAGCTACTTTTTATTTGGCATCAATTTTTTCCTCTGGGTCCTATGAGAAATGGTCTATGTAAAGTGAATTTCTTCAGTATATTTCTGGGAACTCTCCTCCAGTCATTAGCTATTTATCCACCACTTCACTAAAATCATGGCACAAAATGGTACAATACAAATAACTTTTCATCAGTGTTACAACATACAATGATACTGCACAATTAAATCAAGAGACTTGGTTTAGTAAACTACAACAGTGTAAATAGAAAAAAAATCCCTATAATGCAACTTTTCTACTAAACCGATTGAAATGACAATATACCAAATGACATACAATACTTGAAAAAGGTATATTGGCTGCTAAACATGTGTAGGGAAAGATTCAGTAAAATCTCAATGCACCCACTGATATTAAAGTAATTTTACTAACCACACTAAAAATTAAGAAACCCTTTCGTTGACACTTTGATAGTCAATCAGGAAACTTGTCGAGATGAATGCCGTCTGTGGAGAAAATGCCCTGGCTGATGTGTCGACACTACTTTGATAGAAATTTTGGTACTATTGAATTCTGATTAAACTATAACTAGTCTGCCAAGATCTGTTATGTTTGGATCAGGGTTTCTATATAAAACAGGAGCAAGTGGGAATGGTACATTGGAATTCCATGTCTGGTTACAAATTATGCTTTGATCAGCTATGGATTAATCCAGGCTGCATTATAGGCTTTCAAAAAAATTGGAGAGACTAAAGCCTTTCATGTTACACAGGATATACACATCAAGGAATTTGCAAACTCCTAGGGCTCAATTTTAAAATGAAAGTCCGAGTGCATTGTGGGCAGGGGAGAGAGGGGCAAAGAAAATAGTGTTTTTTTGGAGCGGGCAGAAATCCCGGCTCCAACACGCTTAAGAACACGCACGACCCAGAGTCATCTGGGTGTGCGTGCCATTCCCAAACCTGGAAGTTCCGCTGGCAATTAAAGCCGGCGGGACGATATTTAAACCAGGAATTAAACTACTTGAAGTACTTGAAATGTGCATGAATGTAATTAATTATGCTGGCAAGCGATTTCAACGCTGCCTCAGCATGTTTCCCATGCTGTGTAAAACACACCATGGTGAAGGAGTCGTGTTTCAGCTGGCAGCCATTTGGACATTTAAATGCCTGTTTGACAGATGGTGATAAAAGGTGAGTTATTGCAGCAGGGCACTCCGTTCTCTCAGACAAACATTTGGCTGGGAGATCTTTGTGCTTAGACTGAAAATTCTTGATTTCCACTCAGAATTGTTCTGTTTACGCATATTTACCAACTTTTTGGACCCCATCAAACTCACACCATCCGGATTTGGGGGGTGGGGCGCAATGGCTGCATTCACCAGTACATCCGAGGACGAGCAACATCACCATCTTTGCCAGGCATGACGTGCACTTCCGCCACTTGGAACTCCACAACACAGTGCTACGCCACAGGTACCTGCACAAGAGCAGAGAGGGGAACAATAGAGCGAGCGATGTCGCAGGAGGCACTACCCTCGTCAGAGGGTCTACAGAACGAGGCTCAGCTTCCAGGACTTCTCTGAGGAGCAATACACACTGAAGGCTGAGAGTGAATTGCCAGGTGGTTGCAGACATCTGCAGCCTCCTTCATGCCGAGCTGCTCCCGGCTGGGCCGGGCGGCACCTCCTTATCTGTCGCAGTTAAAGTCACCACTGCATTCAACTTCTTCGCCTCCGGATCATTCAAGGGTGCTACTGGTGACATCGCCAGAGTCTCAGTCATCTGCACGCAAGTGCATAGGACAGGTCACCGACGGCTTGTTTCGCAGTGCCTCGCAATACATCAACTTCCCCATGGACGACCTCAGCCTGACGGCGAGGGCAGTGGGATTCCACTCCGTGGCTGGCTTCCCACGTGTACAGAGTGCAATTGATTGCACGCACATACCAATCAAAGCACCTCCATACAAGCCAGGACTGTTCATCAACAGAAAGGGGCATCACTCAATCAACGCTCAGCTCGTCTGTGACCACCACAAAATATTTCTTCACGTGTGCGCCAGATTCCCTGGCAGCTGCCACAATTCATTCATTCATTCATTCATTCATTCATTCTGAGGGAATCCAACATCCCGGGCCTCTTCCATGCACCAAACACCCTTAAGGGTCGGCTCCTCGGGGACAAGGGATACTCCCCACACACGTGGCTCATGACACCTCTGAGGAACCCCATCAGCGAGCAACAGCGTCGATACAATGACAGCCATATCACCACCAAGTCTATAATTGAACATACGATAGGGTTGCTGAAGATGCGATTTCGGTGCCTTGATCATTCTGGGGGAGCTCTTCAATATGCACCAGCGAGAGTGGGTCGCATTATAGCAGTGTGTTGCGTCCTGCACAACAGAGGTGGGGGGGGGGGGGGGGGTACCGGTTGAGGAGGCCCCATCCCCTCATCCATATTGAGTAGGAGCAGGAACCCATGGGCGGTGCAGCGGCTCACCTGACTGCTCCTGAGGCCAAGGAGTCACTCATATGCGAGCGGTTCTTGTAAGATCAGAAAGTGAGAAGAGTCCAGTCCTCACACCACCTGGAAAGGCCAGTGCCAACACAAGCAACCTCCACCAGCTCCCTGCACAAAACCTACACATGCATCCACTGTAAAGTGACCCACTAGGTTGCATCAAATCTCACCGTTCATGGTGAAGGACAGGGTGCTATCACAAAAGCCAGTCAAGAATGGGCAATATGTGGCAGTAGTAGCGAGAATGATCACATTTAATGTGACTTTAACAGAAACCAAATGTAAATGAAAAACATGACAGTCTGTCAGACACCCTTGTGCATACCCTTCGTGATCACAAATCCTTAGCCTGTCTCTTCCTAACGCTTCTACGTGGTGCATCCCGTGGCTGCAGCAGAGGCAGTGGCAAGATGCTCATGTCCATGACCGGACTGCTTAGATATTTTCGGCCTACGCCCTCAGGGTTTTGGATCTCATGAGGGCCCCTCCAAAGACTGCTCCACCTGCACCTGTGCAGGGGCTGACTCGGCCACTTGGAGAGGAGGCAGCATTGAGTGTACTGGTTGAGAGGGGGGGCAATGTGTGAGCTCTTTGAGTGGGGTCCCCACTTCCATGTCCCCTTTCGCCATCATCCCTCTTCTGGGCCAGGCCCACATCACTCCTACCACCCTGCTGGAGAACAGTTTGGAGGACATATGTGATGCCTTGTAAGGCCACTTCTAAAGTATCTGTTAGCCTGTTTAAGGCAACAAAATGTTGTTCACAAATTCCGCACGGCCATTGTTAGGGCCTGAATGGACTCATTTTTGAGCCGTGCTTGAAGCTCAACGGAGGCTAGCCTTCTCCCCATCGTAGACATTCCTGCACTTACCCGCGACACTATCTCAGACATTTCAGCAGTTACATGCGACACTATCTCTGACAGATGCTCACGTCCCTGCGACACTGAGATTCCCTCCCGTACCGGTGCCACCATTCCACTAATGCAGGAGTTGGACTCCTCCATCCTCTGGGCTATTGTGGAGAGTGTGTGTGGCACTTGTTCCAGTACCTCACAAATGTGCTGCTGTCCCTCAATCATTCTCCTTTTAAAGGATGGCCCCTGGGGTTCAGCATCAGCGTCCAGCTGCGCGGAGCCTGGAGAGGAGTGCACTCACCGCTGCGGACTCTGCGCAACTGCCCCTGCCATCAGTGTCTGCTCGTGCTCACTTGTGTGTGGTGACTTATCAGGTGCTAACCCAACTGACTGACTACTAGGACCCACTGAGATTTGAGTATCTGCGCTGGTGGATAGTTCACTAAGATGTGACTGTTTGCCCTCAGAGGCCAGCAGGTCCTCTGAGGAATCACCCTCTGCCGTTACAGGCCCCACAATGACCGCAGTAAGAGAACAGAAGGTAATATCAAGCATCATCACAGATGTGTCATGTTGTGATGAACATACTGAGGTGTTCAACATGCCAATCATTCTTAACATCAATTCATGTTGTGTGTGATGAATGTAAAAGTTATGTCACCAGACGTTTGTGGGGTGCCAGTCTCGGCATCCCCAACGGACAAGCATTCAAGGGTGTGGCTGACCTCCAGGGCCTCCTCCATGTTTGTGAGGACCAATATTTGTGGAGGCCCCCCCTCCAATCCTCGCCCTCTCCCGTGCATTTTGCGCTCTCTTCTCCTAGAAGGGGAGAAGATACAGACGTGTGAGTGAGTGATGGTGAAGTGGCCATCCGATGATTGCATTTGGGTGAGGCTGACTGTGAAAGAGCTGCATCGGAAGGAGAGTATCAGACAGAGACATCACATTGGATCAGGATTGGGTCGAGTGGTAGTGGTGGGGTCACAAATGGAGGTGAGGAAGTGCAGGTAAGTTGAGGATGAGCCTTAAGTGGGTGTGAGGAGTGATGTGATGGAGTAGTCTTGGCAGTGCAGAATGAGTTGGCTGGGGGGGGTGGTGGGGGGTGGCACTGATATGCACCACGGAATGCAGGAGAATCAGTAAGTGTACTCACTTTTGCTGACCTAGTTAGGTCATTGAAGCGCTTCCTGCACTGGACCCAAATGCGGGATATGTTGCTGCTGCTAGTGACCTCCTCTGCCACCTCGAACCAGGCCTTCTTGGTGGCAGAGGCAGGGCACTTCCTCCTGTCGGCCAGATAAAATAGTTCCCTCCTCCTCCTCCTCACCCTGGCCAGTAACAGCTGAAGTGAGGCATTGCTGAATCTTGGAGCAGCCTTGCCCCTGTGCTACTCCCATGGGTCTTCTGGCTCTTTGCTCCAGCAAAATCCATTGGAGCAATTGCCCTTTAAATCTAGATGCTCCAGCTGTCAGCAGGTCATGCGGGTGCACAGTCTGCCCACTGCGCAGCTTTCGGACGGCAAACCCGGAAACAAGATTAATGGCCACCAATTAAATCGCGATCGCGTGGGGAAAGTTAAGTTTTTATTATTTGCGTTTGCTGCGCGCCCACTGACCCCCACCCGCCCTTTTAAAATTGAACCCCTAGTGTGCCAAGTACAGGTTAATTTCCCAAACATGTCAAAGATCACAACAAAACCCTTATACCAACTCTAATTTACATAACACTTATAGGAAACGTGAGCAGTCACAAATGAAATGCATAAACACAAAATTTCCAGTCAATATTTATCATATGATTTTGGATTAACATCTGTGCACTCTACGTTAGTCCTCACACAGATGTACTGCCTGCCGAATAATGTAATTATTTTAATTTTCCAGTAAACTACAACTAGAATACACAGATATACATCCTAGATGCTACGTGAGGAATGTATTTATATTTGAGTACATACATCCTCAAGTATCATTTATTCAAGTTTTCGAATACAGAGATTGATTTGCCTCCCTTTGCCCCGCCAATGGTGCCAGAGGCTTCACCTGACTCGGCCCCTCTCTCTCTGGAACCCCCTAATTAAACTCCTGCACCTTTCGAACTCCAAAATGTCCATCTTTTTGACCAATATTTTGGTCACTTTCTAAATTTCTCTCTCCATGGCTTAGCATCCATTCCTTTACCTTTCTCTATTTGTGAAACATCTTGGGGCATTTTTTGCACTAAAGGTGTTATATAAATACATGTTGTTATTGGTTGTGTTGTGTAATAAAATTTATTTTGGGATTTTGAGAACTCAACTAATCACCACATTATTGCACTGCTTATTTTTTGCGTCACTTCCTATTTACCCAATTTAATGGGTTTAGCGCATGTCTTTCTCCCAAAAAGGTAAACAACAACAACAACTTGCATTTG
Organism: Heptranchias perlo; assembly: GCF_035084215.1. Lineage (NCBI taxonomy): Eukaryota > Metazoa > Chordata > Chondrichthyes > Hexanchiformes > Hexanchidae > Heptranchias > Heptranchias perlo. The sequence goes on along the minus strand of NC_090345.1, from coordinate 15,570,304 downwards.
TATCACGCCTTTAACATAAAAAAAAATTCCCAAGGTGCTTCACAGAGGCGTAATCAGGCAAAAATAGATGCCAAGCTAAAGAAGTCAAGGGTCACCAAAAGCTTAATCAAAAGAGGAGGATTTTAAAGGAGGGCCTTAAAGGAGGAGAGGGGCAGAGGGGTTTAGGGAGGGAATTCCAGATCGTGAAGCCTAGATGGCTAAAGGCATGGCTGCCAATGGTGGGGTGATGGCAAAGGAGGATGCACAAAAGGTCAAAGTTAGAGGAACAGAGAGTTCCAATGGGAGTGGTTGTAGGGCTGGAGTTTATACAGATTGTGACTTTGATTTGGCAGGGATGGAAACTTGATTTGAGAGATTCAAACACAGAGTTGCAGTAAAGATGGGAATGGATTTGGGAAGTGACAACATTCAAGAAATTTGGAGAGGAAAGGGAGGTTGGGCTGCAGTTTGCAAAAAGAGGGGTCGAGGGTGAGGATGGCAGTTTTGAAAGTGAAGAGGACAGTTCTTGAGGAAAGGGAACTATTTACCTTGGAGCCAGGAGGTCAGCAGTTTAGTGGCAATGGGGTCAAGGGAGCAGCAGGTGAGTATCATGGACAAGATGAGCTCAAAAGAGGGCATGAGGAGAGATAAGAGAGAAGCTAGAGAAAGACACAGTTTCAAGGCTAGGGCAGGGGTGAGCCTGGGGAGTGGTTTAGTTTGGTGGGCAAGGAAAAGTGAAAGCAGAAGAGGCAGCGGAATGGATGATCGCAATCCTAGTGATAAGTAGTCCATGATCTCCTTGCACTTGGAGGCGAGAGAAGGAGGCAGGAGAGGGGTTTAAGGAGACGATAGTGGAGAAAAGAAGAAGTTGGAGTTATCTTTACTGTCCAGAATGATCCAAAACTTGCCTGGATTGATTAAATTTTTCCACATACATGTAAAATCCACTTCTGCTTTGTGCACATCATATTTCTTCCATGGGGGAAGAATTTAGTTGAAGTGGTGGATGAAGGTTTTCTACCAATATTTCCTGAAACAAGTGAAACGACAGGTGGGGCTTGAGTGTTGCCCTATTCACTTGATGCACAAAAGAATGTGGGTCTACCACCAAACTAAGGTTAGTAATCATTTGAGAGAGAGAGACTGAAAGCTCAAAAATCTATGGATTCAATAGGGGTTGGGTGTTAATTTGATCAGGCCTTCTGCTCTAACCTTAAGAGATTTCAAAAAGGAGATTTTTGGCAAAAAAGGAGTGTAATTGTGATTCCGTTGAAATATTTATAGTGAACGGGTTTCAAGAAGAAATAAATAAGGGACTGAGTGGCATAATGGGTTTAGATTCTATCATTTCACCCCTGGGACCCACATTCAAATGTACCACATACTGATTAGAATAGTCTCCTTTGTTTTCTGGCTCCACAACGCAATGGTAAAAATGAGTTTGGGCAGTTTCAATTCAATTGTTAATTACGGGCAGGCTCAATTTAACAAAAATAGGTAATTGGAAGTATTACTCAGATAGGCCAGAATGGTAGCTGTTATAGGAAACAGAAGTGTTACTTTATTGTAGTAAGGGGCGCTCGTCTGAGGTTGGTCTTAAGGCATCTTGTTAAGGACAGAGTAGAGGGAGTTTACTCCAGAAAAAGCCTGTGCTATCTTGCACATGGGACATTTGGTTTTTAGTAGAATTACTAATGCAATCTGTACTAGTTAAACAAAGTAAATGATCTAGACTACTTAAATCTATTATGAATTGTTGGAGAAAACTGACAAAAAAAAGTTAATACTTTTTAATGTGTGAACTTTTAGTTCCATCCTCCTTCCTAATTTCTACCCTCTCCAACATACCCTCATTTTGTTGAGAAGGAGGAGTAGTCAGTGGTGTTCCATGGACACTTGACAGGAGATACTTATTGTGGGTGAGGCAAACCTTTCATCCTTCTGCTCTCTCCTAAAGAATGCTTCACTATTACGAGTTACTCCACCTCACAGCCCAGCTGAGAATTTTTGAAAGAGCTCATTCTAGCTGCAGCATCTGGGTTCAATGACAGGCTACTCCAGTACTCAAACCTGTAACTACTTTATTGGGATGGTGAAAACAACAGCCTGTTTAAATATAATTCCTGCACTATCAAAAAAAGAGAAATTAAGTGAAGGACTAAGGCCCATAAAAGCAGATATAAAAACTGGAAAGAGACAAGGTAAATCAAAAAAGTAGTGGTTCGAGCATACCAAGTCCGTAAACTGTAAAAGGGAAGCACTTATCAAATGCTTAATACAGAAAAGGTGTTAGAAAATAAACAAAAGGGTTAGTCATTAAAAATTTTCTTTAAATTGTATCCCAAAATCAACCATAGAACATTTTTGTAAAGTTGCTGAAAAGGTTACCATAGGACTAAGAAATTTAAGTCTTACCAAAACAGTCCAGAGGTAGGAGTATCGTAAAAGGGCAGTCAAGCAAAATCAATTTCAGCTTAAATAAATGAGTCCTAAAATGAGTCATCAAGAAGTGAATGCTTCAACTCAAAAACAACAGCACTTTATTGGACATGATACATGCTACGTGTTTTGGATAGCTTTTCTCACATATTAAAAAAATACATTTCCTTACACTTACTCTGGTTTTGTCTCCATGGTATTCAGAGTGTTGTTGCTTGAAGGCTTTACTTGAAAGTTGATTATTCTCTAGACATTTATGTCTGCCAGTGGATGCTGTGGTCTTCAGGTCTTCAGAATTTATGGACTTGGTTAAACTGGAATGAGAAGTACAGAAAATTTCTAACTTGAAATTAAGGGTAACCGTACAATCGCTAATTTAAATGAAGTTTAGTGATATCTACAGCAGTTCAAGCCACTCTTTGCATAAGAATTTTGCTACATGAACTACACTGATTTGTCATGTTTGAAATTTTAATGAACAGACCCATCAATCCTTTTTTTTGGAAAATGTCCATTCTTATGGAGCGTCTCCACAGATGGTGGTGTTACAGGCCAACCCAAGTAAGCAAGATTACAGTGCTCCTCACAAACCAATGCAAGTTAATGGAAACACACTTAGACAAATGACAAGTAATAGCCATTAAAAAACCCTCCCATCATCAATTGCTGGAAAATGGAAGATTTCATTACAAAAAAGATGGGCAGTCCAACTGCTCCTAGATCTGAGCCAATTGCATTCTTTAACCAGATGCCAAAAAGGTGCAAAAGAACAATCCAGCATGATTCACCTTTCTATTTTCTCTCATTCCCCTTCCCTTGCATCTCACTCACAAATGGGGAAGTGACAAGTTTGCAGTCATCTACATTCAGTTACTTGAGTAAGCCAAAAAAACCCCATTACATACAAATCATTACTCCCATCTAGCCTATATCCTGGGGTACCTCTCAACCTTTCCAGAACAGATCAGTCAGGATGTGCTCCCTGTCAACAATTGCCATACACATTTTCTATAGTGAAACTATGCACTACAATGTAATTATATACACTTTCAATATCATACTCATCACTCCACAGTGTCATGCATTCTAATACCATGCCACCCTATTATGAAATTTCTTTTTGAATGCACGAGTTGATGGTCTTCAGTAGGGTAAATTAACCTATTGCTGTAGGTTTAATTAACCCAATGAGGATCTTCCATAGATCTTCAAAGAATAATTCTGTTGCTATGATTCTTATTACCAGTCCCTTTCCTCCCCCCCCCCCTACTTTGCATTTCATACTTTTCTAATTATTCATTCCATTGTATTTCTTAAACTTATTTTCTCACTAAAAAGGACAAGTGATATGTATTCTATCTTAATACTTAATCTTTTGCAGGAGAAATTAAAGATGAGATTTGTTATACCAATATGACTTTCCAATCTCTCATTGGAGCAGAGGTTTATAGATTAGTTTAAATTAAAATTTTGATTGTTACATGTTTTAATCTTTGCAAGTTTGACAGAGAATATCCATTATTTGCACTATCTATATAATTTTAATATATAAAACAAAATAACTTGGCCTGACCCAAACTGGGAATACATAGCCTAAAAGACAAGTTATGTTTTTTTTTAAAAACACACCAAATAATAGCCTCTTGCCGTGGACAAGTCATCTGCTGGAAAGCAGGGCTTCCTCTCAGCATGAAATGTCAAATGCTACTTGAAGCTCCACTTTCATCACTTTAAGTAGGTGCAGTTTTGAAAGCTACAACCAGGTTGCTCATGTCATGATCGGGATACTGTACCCTGCCAACACAGCTGGGGATCCTGACCAGAACTAAACCCAGGCAGAACCTAAAATAGCTTTTAGCAGTAGTAGGGGTTCGGGTAGGGGGAAGAGAGAGGTCACAGCTGCAAGGAAAAAGGTGACTGGTGAATCAATTCCCTGCTAATTCCTATTATACTGGTCTGTAACAGTGATCTGAGGCGTTCTGCCCTGTTCGTTATAGGATTGATCTGAATGAGGCACTCTTTCATCAGGTATTGTCTGAAATCTAAAAGACAGGAACCCTCCTTCGTGGCCTGCTTTTCATTCTCACATTGATGTGTCAAAGACATGATGAACTTGTTCATTCATGGCTCCTTTTTTGATCTCACTCAGAAAAATGAGTGAAGTGAACTGGATCGAATTAGCTGCGGTGAAAACTAAGAACAGCTCCATTTATAGAAGTGTGGCAGCAATTTGTAGTGCCCTTTCTTCATCTGATGTCGTTCTCATGTCAGACAAGCTGGAGGATATGGTGGTCAATTGCTCAGCTGGTCTATGTCTAAAGGTTAAAGAGGCAGGCCCTAATTACCACACATGACAAACTGAAGCCAATTTATTTGTAGAAGGAATTCATTGTAATCCATTAAAGGCAATGCTACAGAAATATATATACACAAACTTATAAGTAGAATCCTATCTGACCCTGACCAGCAACTCTTAAAAGATAAGTTGAATGAAAGATATTGGAGATGGCTCAGTGCAATAAGATATTTTAAAAAAGAACTGCTGAGGTATCGCAGTAGTATTTTAGAGTTTATTATACTGGCAATATATAGTAATCTATAGAACAGAACACATTTTCAGGCACACATTCATTAATAGTTTAAAATTAGTGAAGTGAGATTTAGTCAAAGCCAATAAAGTTATATTAACCCAGAATATTGGTTTGCTAATCTTTGATTATAATTAAACTAGTGGCTTAATAGGTCAATGTACAATTGCAAAGTTTATTTCTGGGTAATCAACAAGACTCAAGGGTTATAGTAATGTTAAAATCATATTTTCAGGTGCTGGGTCAGAATAACCTCTCACCATCATACTGTGCTTCTACTGTGTTCTGTGCATCCATGATAATGTTGAAAATTAAAGCTATTTAAAAATCTGAATATCTACCAAGAATAAATGTCACACAGTACATTTAATCAAGTAATTCCAGCTTTAGTTTCTGCTGATGTTCATATACCACAAAAGTCCAAAAATAAATTCTTGACCATCGATGTGGAAAAAAAGAATTCAGAATCACTCACCTCACTGTAAACATTCAGCTGGAGGAGTTACAAGATGAATTGTTTTTGGAACCCTAATTGCATTGCAGAAAGAACTTCTATTGTTATATTAGTGGCTCTCTCTCATCTAAAGATTTGTAACTTTGCCCTAGTTTTAGTAATAACTTGTATTTTCTTTTTTAAATATAGTCCCATGATGTTGAGGATCACTAGTTTATCGTGGACATGTCATATGGATAGCTGAGATCTTGAGTTTAAGCATTTGTTCAGCTCCAAAAAGGACATAAAACATGTGAACAGCTTTACAATTTCAAAAACAATCAGACTGCAGTTGCACCTTTCTGCAAATACAAACATTTTCTTAAACAAAACACAGCTGAATTTTTTCCTTAGAATTAAAAAACTTCTGCAAAGTTCATATTTTGAAGAGCATCCATGGCCCTGGCAACAGAATTGTAAATCCAGAACAGGAGAGCCAGATTTAGTAGTGCATTTCTTTCTGTGCAGTGGGCTTTTGCCCAGTGATTTAGGAAAGTCTATACAGGCATATATGAGTGAAAATTACATTGCTGGCCTGTAGGAGAGGATGAGCTACTCAGCCAACCAATGATCACAAAAGATGGTGGGCTCAGCTTTTTGCAACACTCCTATTGTGCCCAGTTTTTTTTCTCTTATCCAGCAGACAGTGACTAATGCTGGTGTAAAGTTCCAGAAACTCTATAGTACTCCAACCAACTGGCTTTACTTCATTTGCAACCAAGACAAGCGAGCTGATAGACAAGTTGACAATTTAGGGCATCACAGCCAAGTCTGATCCAGTACACACACGATAATGATCAGGAGTGGGATCCTTTGCTAATTTCCTTCCCCTAGCTGAGGAAGGCAGAGGCCAGTTGCTCTGTCCCCACTGCCACCACACCTGAGATCAGATAACTCAGCACACACCAGAAATTGATCCCAATGTCTTGTGTCTATATTGCTCAGCCAGCCAACACATAGTGCACTTATCCACTGAGCTACTAGGGAAGCTCAATATGGTATTTTCACCTAGATGATCACAGGTGTGTTCAACAAACCTCAGTATTTCTGAACTACTAAAAACAGCTCATTATTAATCTGCTTGTTATCTCCAAGGATCTAAAGGAATTGGTAATAACCTGTCCAGTTAAACTGTTGTGCTTCCCACTAGACTGTCCAGCAACTCCTAAGAGCTCATTAATTACCTGTCCTGTTTGTCTATGGAGCTAGTTAATTGTCTGGTATCTCAATGGAGCTTGTTAATAACATGTCCAGTATCTCCACAGAGCCTTCGATAACACATTCATATTATACTGAGCTTTCTTTTACCACTTGTCAAGAGCTGCAAATTGAGAAATTTTCACAGAATTTGTCCTACTTTTTGGCAATTTTGGCTCAAAGTCTTTTCACATTAACAAAGGTTAATAGATTGTCAGAAGAAAAGTCATCACATTAGCATGTTTTTGCAGCTGAATAATATTCACAACCTACTGTAAACTAATACATTCTCTTGCAATATCTCATCACAATTTAGCAATTACAAAAACAGTTACTGATTGTTAATGCAGCGAGAAAAGGCATAATTGAACCATGCAAATTTTGTTTTCAGTTTCTATGATCAATATTTGTGCAAGACAAAGACCAGATTATGGTGACAAATTTCACCAAAATTACCCAAGACACATAAAATAGTCAAGATGTTGAATTTGGTACAGTTTAAAAAGGATGCTTTAACTCGATCACTGCATTTGTCAAGTATAATAAATCTCAGCATTTTTATTCATATCCCAATTGGTTCACCAATGAAGAGGTACAAAGATACCCTGATACAGCCATTCAATCCTTTGAACGTACATGGAGGAACAACATATGTAATAATGGATTTATGATAAATTTGAGTAGTATTCTACTTCTGATAGACAACAAGTGCATTTTGTAATGTCAATATTATACTTAAAATAATTGGTATTCTGGCTACCACTTACAAGGTGATTTTAGAAATGTTAAAAACTGATTTTACAGTATCCAAATGTTTGCTCCACTTGAAATTACAGAATTGGCCAATAATGTGTACAGAAGAAAAGACACCATTTTGAAGATCCAAACAATTGACTTACAGCCACAATACTGCAGTCAGTTGTTCATTATACCCTTGAACTAAATATTGTAATAACTGGAAACTTATCAACACACAGGTTGGCAGAAAATAATTTCACTAAGTCCCCACATGATGGTGTGCTGGGTTATTGAGCACAGCCATGGAGCAGAGAGAGGGAATTAAAAAAAGAAAACCCAACTACCAGAAGCAAATCTGAGAGGTATTTGTAAAAGGACAGCAATAGGCCATCTTCCCGATTTGAAAACTATGCATGATATTTGACAGGGGGGGGCGGGGGGGGCGGCGGGGAAGAGACAAAACTTTAAAGGAGGTCTGGGAATAGGTTGCGTAACTACCCATAAGTCAGGGAATTGAGCGTGCCATGAACACGTGGAGAGAGAAGAATCTGAAGGCAGATGGAAACAAAAACGTTTATATTATTTGTTATATCGGTTTGTAGCTAGTATTTTGCCACTAGCTACAATAAAATTAGTCTCCATTTTAGAAATAAAAATCAATTTTGCAGCAATATAAAGTAGAATTATAACAGAAATGGAAATGAATTGTAATAGAAACAGAAAAGTCACTTTGAATTACTTTTTAAAAAAAAACTGAGAAGCCAAGGCCAAGACCAAAACTGTAGGGCAAGAATGTTAAAAAGAGTAAAACAATTAGTGATTAGGATGTCAAGCTTGGGTTTTTAAAACATGAAGTTTGTAGAAGGATGAAAAAAAGACAGAGGGAAGTTCCATAGTCTTGAGGGCCTGGGGAAAAAAAAAGTTAAGAGTACTCAGTGTTGTCCAGTAGAAATCACCAATTATGACACCATTTTAGCCACACGCACTAATTTTAGTAGAAAACACCTTACGTACACTCACAATACAGGTAAATGTATTTCAGATGTGTATATTTACTTAAAAAAAATCCACCATTCAGTAATCAAGGAACTAAACGCTTACTACGATCAAACTCGTGCAGTTTGATTTTGTCTTATCGTTCTACCAACAAACGCACAAAAAGGTTAAAGTATACATGGATACCCCGTGCGAATGAGTATTGAGATCACATGCCCAACAATGTATTTTACTCATTTTTTATTTACTAATCAGAAATGCAATTAGCCACGTGTGGCTAGAGGTTAATGTATTGGACAACACTAGAGTAGGAGACCGAGATACGTCTCTATTTCAAACCAATAATGATAGGAGGAGCAGAAGCATATTTGGAGATTGGAAGGAACAAGAAGAAATGTCAAAGGAGCACTGTCTATAATATTACTGATCAAAGAGAGAAAGACAACACAGGTTGCGGTGTTGAGGTTGGAAGCTAAATGTCAGAAGCTATTTATTAGCCAACTTTGTTGTAGGACCCCCTTAATAGAGGAATGCAGAAATTCAACAAGACATACAGTACAGCCACTAAGACATCACAATGGCTGCCTTGTCAACACTTTAACCAGGTAGAAGGCATGTTAAGATCTGGTTCTTGCTTTGCTTTGTGAATTTCAAAATTCTGGCAGTAACATTCCTGAATATTAATAGATATTATCTCGCTGGTGGAATCTCTTTATTACATGGTGACTCACAGGTATCAACTATGGCATACCACAAATGATCGTGCTATTGTTTTACAAATTGCAGGGCAGGAAGAATATGCTTAGTTTTCAACAGCTGTGCAATCGGTTGAGTTATAAGGCTTTACAAATACTCCAACTGAACATGCATTTGTCATGTGATCATCGTACCACAAAAAATGAGCTTTACATAAATATTAAAATTTGAATGATCAGAACCAAATACTGAGCCAACTGTATATTTCAAAGCCAACACGATAAGCTTCCCAATATTAGGTGAACCATTTTCCAAAGTATAGTTCCCATTTACAAGACTATGACTGCATTTTTAAATCATCAAAATACATATGTAGCTAATTGCATTTGGTGCTTTTTAAACTTGGATGATCCAATTTCTCAGGACATTTTACTTCCATGAAAGTAAAATTATCTACCTTGTAAAACCCTCCTCAATCTTTAAAGTATCCTTTGCATCCTACAGAAGTGCAAGTTGACAATAGAGAGAACAGACATGGAGATAGTCCCTTTGGAAGACATTATTGACATCAAAGGCATCAGGCCATCATCTATGTAATTCTTCCTCCCGCATAAAAGGCACTTCTCCTGCAGGCTGATGGGTCAGTTCATTTCCGGGGTCACGGATAAATTATACAATATAGTAAGTTATACAGAAATGTAATATCTAAAAAAAAAGTGACTTTACGAAGAAATTCCAATGGGAGTAAATTTGGTATGTAAAGAATGAGTTCATTAGAAAAATAAGGAAGACCCCATGTGGTAAGTAATCTTACTACTTCATCATTCAGGAGCCTCCACATACCACAGAGTTCTAACCCAGTGACGATTTGGAGGAAAACTGTTTAATCTAAACCAAGAGGAACACACTTGTAGTCAAAACAGACTTCCCAAACTGCAAACCATCCTTTGCTGAAAATTGAAACAGTGATGTTTGGTGAAGTATCAGGACTGGAAATGCTGTCTGTAGTGATATTTAAAAAAATTAGCTCAAGATGTGGCCCTCATGGAATGGTCCTTGAACCTCACTGAAGGTTTGCTATCTGTCAGATATTAATAGTTTGCACATCCAACCTGCCACTTAGCCATTCTCTGTTTAGAAATACTAGACTTGGATTCATGTTCCAGAGGACAAAGATTTAGGGTGATTGACAAAAGAGCCAGAGGCGACATGAGGAAACTTTTTTTTAAAAAACGCAGTGAGTTGTAACGATCTGGAATGCACTGCCTGAAAGGGTAGTGGAAGCAGATTCAATAGTAACTTTCAAAAGGGAATTAAATAAATACTTGAAGGGAAAATATTTACAGGGCTACGGGGAAAGAGCAGGGGACTGGGACTAATGGATAGCTTTTTCAAAGAGCCAGCACAGGCATGATGGGCCAAATGGCTTCCTCCTGTGCTTTACTTACTACGAAGTTAAGCCGATCAGCCACAAGTTTTCTGATTTCAGAGATATTAGGCGAATCCAAAGCATTATGATTTTCCACATAAATACCAATTTAAAATAAATCAGTAATTTGGAGGTTTAAGGAAGAAAATGGAGTACATAAGCTTCAAAAATCAGAAATTGCTTGGAGGCACTGGAGAAAATCAAAGCAGATTGGGACTTCTACACAGGATATAAGAATGCAGTCTTGGGAGAGCTGCCATTTATGGTAACTACCACACCTAGTGGTGTAAATTTGGCCTAATACAGCAGCTGAATATCGCTCAGATTTGGCAGCTCTTCCTTCCAGGGCAGATCACTCAATAAGTGGCTGAGAGTTGGCGCAGTGTTTAACTCCAGTGCAACAGTTGAAGCCAACACAATACCCAAGAAACCAATGCATGTTAAGATCCACATTGAAACTATCTTATATACTTACTGTGAGCCAGACAACCCCCTTTTACTTCTGTCGACCCCTTTCAAAAGTTCTGGCCAATAAACCCCATAGTTAGCATGCAGACAGCTGAACAACATGGAATACTCCACTTCTGTATGAAAATACTATCACCATGCATATGCAGAGATGTACACAAGGCAGCCAATGTGTGCCTTAACGTGTAATGGTTGTCTGACTTTTGGAGTATCACCAACTGTGGATAGTATGATCTGGTTTGCACAAGTTAGGTTGTTTTACTTGACTTTGATTATTGTGCCTCACTTAAGTATAACAAGGGATTACCTCAGTGTTGTATAAATATATATGGAAGAACAAATTGTTTGAGTCCAACCAAATTTTGCTTCAAGTGGACAACATTGTTGAATCACAACTGGATTTATTGTATCTAACTAATGGGAAGATTTCTTCTTGTGCACTGGGTATAGCATTATAAAAAGGTTTATGATGATCAGGTTTAAGATTTCACTACACCTAGTGCAAAGAGGAAATCTGCCTGTACATTTTCAGAGGGTTTGCCGGACTTGCTTATTCATAACTTCAAATCTGCCAGTGAAGTCTGCATCTAGAGCTCAAAATACCACAGCAAATAAATTAAATCTCAGTACTTGTACAGTATCCTGTGCAGTGAAGTATTTAATTCTTCCAACAAAAGTCATTGTTATACAAGTCTTTCCTCTGGACTAAGGAGGATCACAAATAGCATACACTAGATTTTAATGGTATATTTGCTCACCTTTGAATTGGTGAAGTACCATGGCTTTACCTGTGTATGGGTAAGGCAAATCTTTTGAAATTACACTGCATAGCTTCACAATTTCCCTGCAGCTGTTTAGAGCTAGGACGATTGAACACAAGTGTTTTTGGAAACTGCTGGAAATTAAATAAATTATTTTGAAGTTTTCAGCAGTGGAATATAACTTTTGATCCATATGTACTAGATGAGGAAGCAACACCACAAGGAAAATATTGTGCATGGTAGTATTGTTTAAATATTATTAGACCAGAGTTTGTACATCTGTCAGCATGTTGAAACACTGCAATAAGTTACCATTATAAATTTGAGAAATAACATATAAAACATTAGTTTTTTGGAACAGGGAAAGGCCATTAGACCCATTATGATTGATCTTAAATCCACCACCAGCTTTCTCACCATATTACTTAGTGACCTCGCTTTCAGAAGCATCTATTTGACCCTTTAATCTACTTACAGTCCACTTCAGTGGTCTTCCCTGGTAACTTATTCCACAAGTCTATTACCAATTGAGAGAAAATATTCTAGTTGACATCATTTTTTTAAAACTCAATTTCCTAATTTTAAACTTGTGTACCTGGTATGATTATGATGGGTGCTGCTCTGAATTTTACTCCTAAGTTGCAAATATGCCTTCCTACACACTTTCCCTCCTCAACCATGTTAAAAATCAGGACTCATCGTAGACTCCTACTGTAACTCGTTTCTTCCCAGTGCCTCAAAAAAAGAACTTTTTAGCGCTCAATTTTTCCCTTCCTCTTACTGTCTTCAGGCTTCTACAACCCAAGTTAGGTGTCACTTAATCACGACTTCTTGATACCTTGTCTTTTCTTTTAGTCTTTGCAACCTGACCACATCCTGTATTATGTGCTCAGCCATTCACATTTGTTTCCCAATTTAGACCTTGAATACCACTGAAATGAATCAAATAGGAAGGAAAAAATTACAGGTGTACTTTTAGATACATATTTTGCAGGAGGTCTACAATGCACAAGTGGTCTGAACTAGGATTTAAAATTTGCCCCAAAAGTATCAGCCTCATCGGTCCTTCAAATATACCTGCATTTACTTTACAATTTGCAGCTCAAAACTACCTGTAAAAAGGTTAAATTGGAGAAAAAAAATCGTACACTGTATCCATAAATCCAATTTGTTGTAGTAAATAAATGCTGCTCTCGCCAGTGACGCCCACATCCAATGAACAAATAAAAAATGTTGTAATCAATTCCACGAAAACAATTAAAAGTTGTACTTTTCTGATGTTCTAACCTAATTAGCTAATGGGTGCATGTAGATGTCATCATTGGTAGAAAAGATACATTATGTCCTTTCATAAACTGTAAAGAATTGATGATTAATGCAAATTTTAACTTCTAGCCAAATTGGCAAGAGTCTGTTATTCAAAGCCAAAAAGGTAATCTTTAAAAGGGAGCAGTGTCTTTAAACTGGACCCATTGCCAGTTAGTTCAAAATTAATGTACTTACAACCGCAGAACTCTGACAATCTGTATTAAGTGTAGTCCAAAGATTGCTAGTCTTTGCTCTTTTTATAAAATGTACTGTACATAATGAAACTCTTGTACCAAGCATTTTCAGAGCTTGAAGTGGTCCTTACAGCCAATGATCTAATACACGATCAAATCTGAATTATTAAATTTAGCAGTCTCTATTACTGTGTCTTACTGTATTGTAACAACCACAATTTTGAGTACTGTAATTACACAGAAGTAATAATTATGTACACAGTTGGATGCATAACTCTGCAAATATAATTTAAAAAAAGCTTACTCACCTGGACATATCAACTGTGTTGTAGTTTGTGAAGAATGGATTTTTGGAATCAAATTCAAAACTGCCGTGAAAGTTTCCAGAAAAGGGGTTTAGTGGTTTTGCATCATTAAAACCTTCTGACTTCATATTGGTAGTTTTTTCAGACTTCTTGCCATCTTTCTTGCCTGTCACACGTGCAAAAAGGCTAATTTTCTCCTTCTCTTTCTTGGTCTCTTTTTTAATTTCTGACTGTCTGTAATTTGCTGCACTTCTGGTTTCTAAACTTGTGTCTCTGATCTCCCATGAGTCACTGCTGTTGTCAAAAGGATTTCTGCTTCTTGGCAGCGTTGCAGCCTTTTGTGGTACACACATGCCTTGGTTTGAAAAAGGATCAGCTGGTGACTTTGGTGGATCACTCCCATTCTTTGTGACTGAAATGAGGTCAAATTGGTTAACCTTGGAGGTGTCCATGCTCTGTGATCTCTTGTGAGGTGATTTCGCAAGGGAGTCATTTCCTGCAATGATTTTAATTGAAAAAAACTTTTAAATTTAAGTCTTAAACTATATTCAATTTAAATTGCATGTCAACATAAAATTGATAAAATGGCTTGAAAAAGCACCCTCCAAATGTTGAAAATGAGTATCAGTATATTTTTTTTAAAAAAAACTTATGAAAGTTTATTTAACAGAAGAAATTTAATGATAAAGTTTTAATACTGCTAACTCTCAACTCTAACAAAAAATGTTAAGCACTTAAAGAAAAATCTGTCAGGTCAGAACAAGGTTAGTTTTCAAAAGTTTAAAATACAGAACTATTACTATTATAATTTGTTTGGAATAATTAATGGTTCAGTTCCCTTATTCATTATGAAATTTAATGGTAAACTCAAAATAAATCATGGTGGTACAGCATGTAAGAGTTTTAATAACCTGTACTACAGAGTGTCATGATGGGGTTTTCACCAACCCATCCTCACATACCAAGGCCTTAACTTTATTAACATGCAGATAGTTGGCAAACAGAGGTTCGACATCTCTCTACAAAAAAGGAGGAAGCAAATTTACAATAATCAAATGGCTGATCACTCTGGAATAATCCTCTGTAATCTCTTGTGGCTGGCTATTAAAAGCAGTGGTGATGTAGGTTTTAGAGCTGATCTCCACTTCCTGCTCTTTGCCAGGTTATGCATGGCATGGGGAGAGTGCAGGATGGGAAATGAGGGTGGCGGGGAGGAAGGGAGAAAGCTCTTTTTTGTATAAATACCCTATACTGTTGAATTTCTTCTGGAAGATACTGAAAATATTGGAATGACAAACTAGATCCAAACCCCCATAATATCAAACCATTTTAAGACAAGTTCTAATTAAAAACACATTTGATCTAATGCCAGGTTTTGTTTTAAATTTACATTTTATTTTTATTTTGTTAAAACCTTCCCTCCCTCTCCAAGCTGCATCCAAATTCTCTCTGGTGACAAGTATTATGCCAACACCATCTGGATTTAAAGCTCAGACTGAAAACTGCAAACCTTCACTCACTGGTTGAAATTGCATTCTTTCCTCCCTTACTAGTTAGAAAATTAGTCACAGTAGGAAGAATCATAAATTTCAGTTAACAGCAAACTTTCCAGTAATTGAAGATACTTATAGAATCATAGAATGTTACAGCAGAGAAACAGATCATTCAGTCCATCAAGTGGGCACCACTGTTTTTCCTTCATGAGTCACCTAGTCTAATCCCACTCTAATCCATAACCTTTAATAGGATATACTCTGATTCATGCAAATATTAAATTCCTTTTTAAAAGCACTCGGACTCCACTTCAACAGTCCGTAGCTGATTATTCCACTTTCTAACAACCACTTGTGGAGGAAAAAAGAAATCTAACCCCTCATTACAATCTTGCTGACCAATAGAAATACTCTTATTATTTATCCCATCATAACCCTTCATAATCTTGGAGGCCATTTATGTTACCTCTCAACATTCTCAGCGAAGGGAAAAAACCCAAGTCTCGCTTTATAACTCCCTTTTATTCCTCCTATAATCCATTTTCCAGGTAACATCCTGGTGAATCTACACTGCATCGTGGCCATTACTTTTATATCTTTCCTACAATCATCCTTAGGAAGATTTGACTACTTCTTTTAAGTAATATTTCACACCATAAGCTTTAGTATTAAATATAATAACCATATGCGTCAGAATATGAAGTGTCTGCAGTCTTTAAGAACTGCATAAAATCACAGACTAAAGTATGTGGCAAAAGGTAATGAAAAGTAAAGGGATTCATTCTTGGCCCCTCTTTCTTGTCTACATGCAGCCCCTTGGAGACATCGTCTGCAGTCTTGGGATCAGATTTTGCATGTACGCTAATGAATTCCAGCTCTAACCTCTCTATTTCTCAACTGTTTGTGCTGCTAGACTGCTCGTCAAACATCCTATCTTAGGCGAGTTGTAATTTCCTCCAGCTAAACAGTGGGAAGCTCGAAGCCGTTGTCTTCAGATCCTGGAACAAACTCTGTATCCTCACCGCAGACTTCAAATCCTGCCTGGCCATGATCTCAGGCTGAACGACTGTTCGCAACCTCAGCATCCACTTTCACGTCTGAGCAGAGTTTCTCACCCCACATCCTCTCCATCACAAAGACCACCTACTTACACCGCCATAACATCACTTCCTTTGCCTATACTTCAGCCAATCTGCCACTGACCCCCTCACCTCTAGACTTGTTTATACCAATGCTCTCCAGACCAACCCCGCATTCCATGAATTTCATCTAATTCAAAACTCTGCTGTCTGTATCCCATCCCACATCGAGTCCTCCTCACCCATCACACCCACGCTTGCTGACCGAAAGTGGCTCCCAGTCCCCAAAGACCCCAGTTTAAAATTCTCATCCTTGTGTTTAAATCCCTCCATGGTTCCACTCCTCCCTATCTATAATTTCCCCATGCCCTACAACTTCCACTCACCAACTCTGTTACCCTGACTCCAGACTTAAGTTAATCCCCCTCCTTCACTCCTCCATTGGTGGTTGTGTTTTCAGTTGCCTAAGTTCCATACTATGGAATTCCCTCCCTAAACCCACTCCACCATGGTCATATCCTTTAAGGCCTTCTATAAAACCTACTTCTTTGACCAATCTTTTGGTCACCATCCTAATCTTTCCTTCTTTGGGTCAGCGTCTGTTTTTCTCTGGTTATACTGACTTCCAGCTCAGTAAATCCATTTTTACAAATAAACAGCAGGAGTTGGTACTGTTTTGGTGCTCTCAAATACAACAGGTGTATAAAGCAGGCTGATGTCCTAACCAACCAGATTATATACACAAAAGCATTCAATCCAAATACAGGTTCTATGTACTTACAAGACTTGTTAGTTTCATAAAGTATAGTGGCCACATCAAGAGACAGGCATTTAATCCAGGTTAAGGTCAAAATAGGTACAATTCTAATTAGTTCAAAAACTATAATAAAAACTGCTTACCACAAATAAATTGTTTCATGATGTTACATATTTGCCATTGATTCATGCAGATATTCTGTATTTAATTACTTTAAAAATGGCTAAAATTAATTTGCTTCCTAAAGCAGCCATTTTTTTTCAGATTTGGCTTTTATGAACTTTTAAATCTAGTCTATATTATACAGATTTAGAGGAGACATTTATTCTGCTTACTGCCAATGTCTCCTCTAAATCTGTATAATATATAGACTAGACTTAAAAGTTCATAAAAGCCAAATCTGGAAAAAAATGGCTGCTTTAGGAAGCAAATTAATTTTAGCCATTTTTAAAAAAGTGAAATGAAATATGTACTTAAAAACAAAATCAATATAATTAGCATTTCGTGAACAGACTTACCTTGTTCTTCACTGGAGTTAACAGAACCTGAAGGAGGTTTGTTGACTACTTGGTCTATGGTATTGGATTTAATTTTTTCCAGCGATGGTCGGGGACCAGGTAAATCTGACATTGACTGGGCAGATGATAGTCTTTGAGGTCCTAATAGGAAGGTTCTTTTTGGCTTCGATTTCAGCTGTTTATCTATTTCCAAGGCTTCTTTGTCAGGGTTTGCGGAAGTTGTACTTGGAATGATTGCAGAAGAATGGTCAGAAAAAGTGCCATCATTTTTTCTTCCTTTCATTTTGTCTTTCAGTTTGGCAAAAGGTGACCTCGTTTTATCCTTCATGGAAAGATCAAACATACTTGCAGTCATGTTGTTTCGCATGAATTGGATGCAAACTTGGATTTCGCCTCTTTCTTTTGGCTTCTTTCCTGGTTTGGACTCTAACCTGAACCACCTAAACACAGAACAGAGAACTTGTTATTGTGATTATGAGCTGATACAATTGCAAATATTAAGGCAGCCATGCAGACTAACTCAGCACTGTAATGTAATGTAAAATAATTTCTAGTCATTGCATTTCTAAAGGAGTAAACATAACCCTTTCTTTAAAAAGTACAATGACTGTGGGTACATATACAAATTGTACCCAAATTGCAATTATTCCTTAAGCTACATGTCCACTTCAGACATTAGGTTTAGTCTAAAACAATTGTCAAAAGACACTAGGACTGTACATAGTACATCTTAAATTTAAGAAAAAAGCTTAATTTTTTTTTCTATTTTCAGATGAAGGACCTATTGGGCGTTTTCATTTCGATTAAATATTTTGTAGAAAATGGTGATCGCCGGACAAGGTTGAGGCTTCCTAGAAAACAGAGCAACATGGGAACAGGAGTAGGCCATTTAGCCCCTCAAGCCAGTTCCACTTTTCAATGAGATCATGGCTGATCTGTGACCTAACTCCATATACCTGCCGTAGCCCCATATCCCTTAATAACTTTGGTTAACAAAAATCTATCAATCTCAGATTTAAAATTACCAATTGAGCTAGCATCAAAATCACTCAAGAGATGGTACTCAGTAAAATAATGGGACTCAAGGCGGATAAATCCCCTGGACCTGATGGCTTCCATCCTAGGGTCTTGAGGGAAGTGGCAGTAGGGATTGTGGATGCTTTGGTGATAGTTTTCCAAAATTCCCTGGACTCAGGAGAGGTCCCGGCAGATTGGAAAACTGCTAATGTAACACCGTTATTTAAAAAGGGTAGTAGGCAGAAGGCTGGAAATTATAGGCCAGTTAGCTTAACATCTGTGGTGGGTAAATTTTTGGAGTCTATTATTAAGGAGACAGTAACGGAACATTTAGATAAGCATAATTTAATAGGACAAAGTCAGCATGGCTTTATGAAGGGGAAGTCATGTCTGACAAATTTGCTTGAGTTCTTCGAGGATATAACGTATAGGGTGGATAAAGGGGAACCAGTGGACGTAGTGTATTTAGACTTCCAGAAGGCATTCGACAAGGTGCCACATAAAAGATTATTACTTAAGATAAAAAATCACGGGATTGGGGGTAATATTCTGGCATGGGTGGAGGATTGGTTATCAAACAGGAAGCAGAGAGTTGGGATAAATGGTTCATTTTCGGACTGGCAACCAGTAACCAGTGGTGTTCCACAGGGGTCGGTGCTGGGTCCCCAACTCTTTACAATCTATATTAACGATTTGGAGGAGGGGACCGAGTGCAACATATCAAAATTTGCAGATGATACAAAGATGGGAGGGAAAGTAGAGAGTGAGGAGGACATAAAAAACCTGCAAGGGGATATAGACAGGCTGGGTGAGTGGGCGGAGATTTGGCAGATGCAATATAATATTGGAAAATGTGAGGTTATGCACTTTGGCAGGAAAAATCAGAGAGCAAGTTATTTTCTTAATGGCGAGAGACTGGAAAGTACTGCAGTACAAAGGGATCTGGGGGTCCTAGTGCAAGAAAATCAAAAAGTTGGTATGCAGGTGCAGCAGGTGATCAAGAAAGCCAACGGAATGTTGGCTTTTATTGCTAGGGGGATAGAATATAAGAACAAGGAGGTATTGCTGCAGTTATATAAGGTATTGGTGAGACCGCACCTGGAATACTGCATACAGTTTTGGTGTCCATACTTAAGAAAAGACATACTTGCTCTCGAGGCAGTACAAAGAAGGTTCACTCGGTTAATCCCGGGGATGAGGGGGCGGACATATGAGGAGAGGTTGAGTAGATTGGGACTCTACTCATTGGAGTTCAGAAGAATGAGAGGCGATCTTATTGAAACATATAAGATTGTGAAGGGTCTTGATCGGGTGGATGCAGTAAGGATGTTCCCAAAGATGGGTGAAACTAGAACTAGGGGGCATAATCTTAGAATAAGGGGCTGCTCTTTCAAAACTGAGATGAGGAGAAACTTCTTCACTCAGAGGGTGGTAGGTCTGTGGAATTTGCTGCCCCAGGAAGCTGTGGAAGCTACATCATTAGATAAATTTAAAACAGAAATAGACAGTTTCCTAGAAGTAAAGGGAATTAGGGGTTATGGGGAGCGGGCAGGAAATTGGACATGAAGCTGAGTTCGGATCGGTCAATGCCCTGTAGGTGGCGGAGAGGGCCCAGGGGCTATGTGGCCGGGTCCTGCTCCGACTTCTTGTGTTCTTTAGATTTGTGGTTGGGATCAGATCAGCCATGATCTTATTGAATGGCGGAGCAGGCTCGAGGGGCCGATTGGCCTACTCCTGCTCCAATTTCTTATGTTCTTATGTTCTTATGTTTGCGGAAGAATGTTCCAAACTTCTCCCACCCTTCGTGTAGAAGGGTTGCCTAACTTCACTCCTGAAAGTCCTGGCTCTAATTTTTAGGCTATGTCCCCTAGTCCTAGGCTCCTCAACCAGCGGAAAGAGTAAATAGAGAGAAACTATCAGTTCCCCTTAATATCTTGAAAACTTCGATCAAATCACCTCAATCTTCTAAATTCCAGGAAATACAACCTTAGTTTGTGTAATCTCTCCTCGCAATTTATATCTTGGAGTCCAGTTATCATTCTAGTAAATCTGCACTGCACTCCCTCCAAGGCCAATATATCCTTCCTAAGGTGCTGTGCCCAGAACTGAACACAGTACTCCAGATGTGGTCTAACCAGGGCTTTGTATAGCTGCAGCATAATTTCTACCCCCTTGTATTCTAATTCTCTAGATATAAAGGCCAGCATTCCATTAGCCTTTTAAATTATTTTCTATACCTGTCCATGACATTTTAATGATCTACGTACATGGACCCCCAAGTCTCTAAGCCTCCACTGTTTCAAACTTTTCACCATTTAGAAAGTACTCTGATCTATCCTTTTTAGGTCCAAAGTGGATGACCTCGCACTTGCCTACATTGAAATCTATTTGCCACTGTTTTGCCCATTCACTTAATCTATTAACATCTCTCTGTAACTTTATACTTCCATCTACACTGCTTACAATGCTGCTCATCTTTTGGGTCATCGGCAAATCTGGATATGTGGCTCTCTATCCAGTCATTAAGTCGTTAATAAATAGTGAACAGTTAAAAGGGAGGTCTGTGGAGGTAAAAATATTGGTAACATGTAATGGCCAACTTTATTGGTAACCTTTACATTTGTTTTCCAGAATTCTTGAATTTTTTAATCTGTTCATTTATAAATGAGCAAGGAAGCAATAGAACAGATAATATATTTTGAGTGAACCACATGGTTATTTGAACAAATCAGAAAAGAGTAACATTTTTGTCATAGATAAATATTTAAAGTATGACAATTATATAGGTTGATATGCATGAACACATTTGCATTTGATAACATACTTGTGATGCTTAAATGTCTGTGTATCCTTGCCCATATTTAACATTTTTTGCCATCTGCAATACTTGGAGGAAATACTGGGTCATCCTCAATTATGCTAAGTGAATTCTGAACTATGATCTTTAGTCACAACAGACTGTGTACACCACCAAATCATCTGGGACTTTACCACAAAGATACAGTAATGGAGCTGCATTTCACTTAACAAGTTCAGTATCTCTTTACCTGATTACTACAGCTACTCTGAAGGTTAATGAATGTGCACCAGCTATTAGTTTAAATCCATTCCAGTAGCTGACATAACTCAAACATTCAAAATTTACAGATGCACAATTTAAGCCTAATCGTACAAGTTGGCCTTCAGTATTCTCTGGATAAAAATCCCATTCTTATATTTTTGGATATGATGGAAAATGCTACCATAGTCCTTAGTGTGCCATTAAAAACTATTTTACCAAACATGGAAACACTTTGCATGTGCAGCTGGCATACAAATTCCATCATCATTTTCTCAATACTAGTAGCTGACTATATTAGACTGGCAAGTAGCTTAAGAAGAATCAGAAGTTGCACTTTCCAACATGCCACTTTAGATAAAGATTTTTTTCAATGTAGAAAATGATAGCTACTGTAAAGTGAAATTACATACTGTAATAGTCATCCTTCTAAAATCTTCTCTATGCAGAGAGAGTTGAACTTCCTTCCTTCTCTAAGTTGCTGTCAGAAGAAATCTGAATCTTGCTCCTGAGAAGTCTTTCAAACTCTGAAATCCCCACTGGGGACATATTTTTGAAAAAAAAGTGCTCATATAAAAAGCCTTCTATCTTCATGTTCTAGTTATCATAGCTTTGAACTATTTAAGAAAAGAAAACCTTAAAATGGAGATGAAGACTTGTATTAGTAAAGTTTTAACTAGCAGTTTTTGTAAACTCACCAAACCTAGGAAACTACAACCTGGTAAGCTTATTAGTTATTGAAGAAAATCTGAAACAATTTAAGTATTCAAAGAGGTGAATACTTGCTGAGCAAAGTATAATCAGCATGGAGGGAGGCAAGCTTAATTAATGAGTTATAGCGTTTGGATGGCATTATTGATTTGTTGAACAAGAAAGTTGGTATATATATTTACTTTCAGAATATTCAAGATTCAATATTACGATCAATAGCTAAATACATCGTCACAGAAAAGGGAGAAAAAGTATGGCTTAGCTAGATAGTTGTCCTAAAATAGGAAGAAGGTAGCAATAAATGGTAGTTTGGACTCTTGCTATCTTTTGTGTATAGCAATGATTTGTACAAGGAAAATTTCCAAGTTCGTGGCTGATACCAAAAAAGTGCAATAAAAAGTAATGGGAAACAGTGCAACCAGATTCAGAGGATTTGGAGTTGTTAGGTAAGTAGGTGGCAGATGCAGTTTGATGTTGACAAGTGCAAAATAACGAACTTTGAAACAAGAAAACAAAGGCTCCTAACTGCAACAGTTATACAGCATACTGATCAGAAAAGTGAACTTGGCGCTACATTGGATAAATTGCTGGAATCATTGTCTCAGTGTTTGCCTGCAGTTAAGAGGGCAAAAAAAAGGTACTTGGTTGCATTAGCAGAGACTTACAAGTACAGATCAAAAAACTACATCACTGTTATTTAAATCCCATCTGGAGTACGATGCACACGTTTAAGTCACCAAACCATACAAAATCATACTATTGTCTTTGAGTGGATGTAGACGGGCAACCATGATGATTCTGAATATTCAGAATCTAAGTTATGGGGAAAGGTTGGACTTGTCTTCGTCTGAAAACTTCAAAATAAGTCATCTTGAAATCTCACCGTTTCCATATTATGAAGAGCATTGACAAATTTGGTGCAAACAAAATTGTTCACTGTAGTTAAAGGTTAAAACACCAGTAAAGCAAGTATAAAGATTATGAAATTAGAAGTAGGAAGTAAAGTTTGACAGAACTTTAGGGGGAAAATAAGTGACAGACTTGTAGAATAAGTTATCAAGGTATGCCACTAAATCAGGTAGTACAAATGGGTTTTGAAGAGAAAGGTATGTTTCTGGAGATAAAAACAAAAATTGTCATGGTGAGAAAGCAGGTACAAGGTAAAAGAGCAATAAAAAGGAATTGTTGGGCGAAGTGGCCTATTTCTATTGCTAAAAATTATGTTTTCCCATTACCAGGAGAAAACTATAATTACAATGATCTGAGTAACTGCATCAACTGCGTTCTTGAAAAAACAAAAGAAGATAACCGGTGAGCAAGCTGTTTTTTTTCCCCCTCGCTTCCTCTGTATGCACATACCATTCAACTCTTCATCATCTCCCTTTTCACAAGAAGGAGGGGAAAAGAAAAAAAATATGAAAAAAAAACAAGTTTGACGAGATGAGACAACAACCTCTTTCATCCATTGAGCAGCCAACGCAAGAGGAAACAAAGTTCATATCAAAATTATTGTCTTGTGAAATATGCTTACTGGCACTAGGTACAGGTTTACAAATTGCCAGTTCTGCAAACCAGCTATTGGTCTAAGAGGCAGTCACTCCCCTTGCTAAGCATGCTTTAAATCACTGACGGAAACGGCTTTCCAACGTGTTTACAGCATTGAGCAATACATTTATCCAATGGGTCAGAATCTATCTTTAAATGCAGCATTCTCAGTGCTGTCAATAGGAAATGAAAAGTTGTCCCAAAAGCCTGAACAGTTGAGACTTCCATTTAAAACAATAACTACATTTCTATCAACATTACGCAAGTATTGATTCAACTCCTCGTGGATATGCATTAAACACAAAAATACCGAGCTCAGGATCTACATCACATTGAAGATTTTTTTTTTTCTTACTACATTAAGGACACTATGAGCGCAAGTTGATTTTCTAATTATATAAATAATTCCTTGAATATGGTTAGCCACATTATTTTTGACAGGAAAAATATCGCCAATAAAATTTTAAAAAGTCATGCCTTACCTGATTTTGATGTTTTTACACAAAGAAGCCTCAAGTTAGCTTAACAGCCCTAGTAATGGCTTCTGGGCCATTAGTCTTTTTCAATATTTTGATCCGAATGGGAGGGGCCGGGGAAAAAAAACGTGGCTTACAAACAAGTTCTGTCATATTCTATGAATCATATCACGTTCTAAATTCTATGCTTCTCAAGAACTCATTTTATAGAAAGCCCAAGTCCATCCAAGGTTCCAATACTATGGCCGCATTTTGGTATAAAATGCAATTCTATTGGTTGTTACTTAAAATGTTTATGTCCTGTTTCTATAGTCCCCAGCCCCAGAAGGAAAAAAAAAAGTTAACTATTTTAGCACAACCTGAAAATTCTCTAGAACTGGAATGGCTAAATTCAAATGCTGGCATGAAATGGCGAGGGAGTGGGGAAGTCATCTTTGTTAACCTTTTCTTAGCAAGATGATGTTTGCTAATGTGAATTGATTAAATAAGTTGAATACATGTGATGCAGTCAGGAGGATGAAGCTCAGTGATTTAATTAACTATTCTTAGTATGAAAAGAGCAGATTTAAAATTAAAATGGCCAAGAATTAAAACTACAGTCTTAAATTTTTGACCTGACAGAAGATTTTGATTTTATAGAATGGATTTCAATTATTGGTCAACATTGCTCACTGGAATTTATTTTTCAACATGCAATAATTTTCATCTCAAACAGGATAGCATCTCATCATACTGTAAATTGATCTTAAATGGGTTCAATTGTTAATAACTGTATTGGAATGTGTTGGCAAATGTATGAAATGCTATAATGGAACCAGAAATCAGATTAAGTAATTTGGTGAACAATAAGTTACAAATAGTTACTACCCATAAGCTGGGTATTACCTAACTATACATTAATACAGGAAATTAGGATCGGATACAGGAAAATTATGCCTTGGATAAAGTATAAACGATATCACACAATGAAACCATCAAGTCAGTTTAGTGGTTTTTCAGCATATTTGCTGAATTTTGTTTTTTTGTACTGTTGTTATTAATCTGATGTTGGGTATCATATTATATTACCACACTGGTAATGATATTCATTTTACTAAGATTTATTTTTGTATCTGGCTAAATAAGCTCACAGACAGCATAGAGAGAGACATGATTGAAAAAGGCAATCTAAAATATGGGAAGACAGCAGTGTTGTCATAAATCTAGTGGCCCTACGTTGTATGAACATCCTACATATAGTAGTGTTACCATTACGCAAGGAAAAAAACAAAAGTCATAAAACAAATAAATGTGATTATAGTGCTCACAATTGAAGGGGCTGTGGTTTCAAAATGGTCACAATGAAAGCTCTATTTAGGCTGACTACTTGGTGCATTGTACATTCTCCTCCATCTCTTTCTGCTTTCTAGGTGAGGGGTCCTGAGGCTATGCCCTTGGAGGAGGGGCGTAACCATCCTCCTTGGCTTTAGTCCCACTCCTCTTAACTGTTAGAGCAGTTACAATCATAGAAGTTTAAGAACAGAAGGAGGTCATTTGTCTGTGCAGACAAAGAGAATGTATAAACTCTTTTCAGTATAACCCTAGAGGAGAACTAGTAAAACTTGATCATTCTATTGGGGCTCTGACCTGCCAGAGTCACAACCAAACTCAGGGACCCCTGGAACAGTAAAATGATCATAAGGAACCCAAGTGGACCAATTCTGCTTCATGCCATAGGATAGGAATACAGTACTCAGTGATTAATTAACTTGTTTTGTTCAATAAGAAGTATAATACAGTTCCAGTAGACAATGTAGAGGAATTAATTCTGATGAAATCCCCAGAATAGCCCTGATGTCATAAATGTCTCAAGCGACTACCTGGTCTCTTCACAATTCTTCAGGCAGGCATAATGTACAACAGGATATCATTGCAAAGATGGTATAATAGATCTAGTGGAGTATTTTAATCTTGCCATCATGCAACCAATTACTAATGGCCCGAGTATAGGAAGCCAAAACACTCCTTTTATGGACTTATTTCTCAAGCTGCAAGGTATAGTTATTTCTCAGTCAAAGTATGGGTGAGTGAAATGCACCATTATAATATGCATAATCCTGTACATGTTATAGATACTTAATGTGCTGCATTCATTGTAGCATGCTCCTTCAGAGCGTTGCTACATGGTTCCCGGTCCACTAATGCGTCAAATTTAAAATTCTTATCCATGTGTTCAAATCCCTTCATGGCCTCGCCCCACCCAATCTGTGTAACCTCTTTCAGCCCTACAACTGAGGACTCTGCGTTCCTCCAAGTCTGCTCTTGCGTATCTCCAACTTCCTTCGCCCCACCATTGACGGCCGAGCCTGCAGTTGTCCAGGCCCTGGAACTCCCTTCATAAACCTCTCCACCTCTCTCCTCCTTTAAGATGCGCCTTGAAACCTACCTCTTTGACAAAGCTTTTGGTCACCTGTCCTAATGTTTCCTTCTTTGACTTGGTGTCAATTTTTGCTGATTGCATAGAATTTTACAGCACAGAAACAGATCATTTGGCCCACAGGTCTATGCCAGTTCATGCTCCACACGTGCTCCTGTGAAATGGTGTGAAGCTCCTCGGGATGTTAAAGGCACTATATAAATGCAAGTTGTTATTGCTTGGTGAATCATATGTCGTCATCTCTAACGGTCCTCGGCTCTCCTGGTGTAGAAGATTCCTATCTTCTGGGATCTGTGATCAACTGTAATTGTCACGAGCCGGGTGCTTCTTGGCCTTCCGGGGGGCATTTCCACGTCTTGCGACCGGTCAAGCCTGGTCCTATTCCCAGTGATAAATGCATTCTTAAAAAGTGAAGCCACTCCTCTTCAATGCTGCTCTGTGATGAGGGATTTAAAGATCCTGTTAAACCTGACTCAACGCATTGCCGATATTCAAAATTTACATTAAGGTCATCCAGTTTATGGAGGTTGATTTTTTTTTCCCCTGCGCTTTCCTTAATTGAACCTTTCGTCAAGTATGGACAAATGGACACCACCACAGGTCTATGATCAGAGTCAAATTCTAGACACTGGAAGACCAATCATTCAAGTACCATGTCCAGTTGGATGAATATTCTTACATTGGAATCAGGGTCCTGCAGTCCTGACATGGTAGGTCTGGCAGAATGCAAGGTGGCGATCATTTTGTCATTTGGGACTCCACTCCCATGAGGCTGTAGGATTTGATCTTGTACCAGAGACTGCATTAAAGCTAAGACAGATTGTCAAATCCCTTCTCTGGAGTGATAACATGCAGTCATCAAGAGAATTGTAGAA
The DNA here is from genome assembly GCF_035084215.1 of Heptranchias perlo. NCBI lineage: Eukaryota > Metazoa > Chordata > Chondrichthyes > Hexanchiformes > Hexanchidae > Heptranchias > Heptranchias perlo. Next base: position 15,542,768 of record NC_090345.1, on the reverse strand, counting down.
CTCTCCTCAGTTGGTGCATAAGGACCCACCAGAGTCATATAACCATGAATGAGACAGATCCTGGCTTTAAAGCAGTCGCTATGATAGTGGAGTCCAGTTTAACACTGCAGATTTGTATCTAGAGGAAATAACCAAAACCACCCCCTCTGTTTTGGATCCATTCGATGTACTAGACCACAGGTATGATATGTCACTCACCTGACCACCTAACCTCTTGTAGTCCAGCAAGGGAAATGCAAAGTCGCAATGGCTCTTTCCATAGGAGAAATGCAGCATCAGGATCATTCACATGTGCACATAAAAAAAAAATGTACATTCTCCATCTCGGAGGATATTAAAACCCTTTTTGTTAATTCTGTGGGCGATGGTTTTAGATGGTGTTGCTGTAGCCATCTGAACACTTCCAGCCAGCAGGGCACTGGAAGGCACGCCCCATGGTGACCCACATGACTGGGTGATGCAGAATAGCGTCAGTAGACGACCGATCCATCAATTAATTAGGCAAAAGATTTCCCAGCCGACTTGATATGGTTTAAATCAAAGGGCCTCCACAACTATCCGCAATTCACGTTAAATACATGTTGGCATATTTAGAAAATGCAATCAAAAATACTGTAATTACAGCTTCAAAATAATTACAAAGTGTTTAGCTGCTGGACACTGGAGAAAATTTTTCCATTATTTCCAGTTTCTGCCTTCATTTGCTTCAGTGGGACTAACCACAGCTGGATTTTATGAAACTAAAAGCAGGTGTGGAACAAATAAGTTTTAAAAAAATCAAGATTATTTAAATGACAAACATTAATTTTCATACAGGCACAACATATCTACACAGCACATTTTGCTTTATCTTTGGATAAACTGTAACTTTATTGTAGTTTCTTTGGTTTATAAATGCTACCAGAGTCCTCCAAGGGATAACTTTTCTAAGAATTACTGAAAGAAGACAGAGATTTATGGCTGGTTTTGTTTGCTCAAGAACAGATGTTCAGGCCTGCTCCATAATAATGCAAAAGCAACACAATTTTTCCAAGATACTTTTCAATAGTGCTAAGATACACATAAAACAGCTAATTTATCTTGGCATACGATTTCCACTGTGCTCGTTTTCAAAAGTGATAGAAAGCCATTTATTACATTTGATGTAATTATTTAGTTAGACACTACTGAAGGGAGCCCCCACCCCATTCAAAGAAGCAGCCCAGTGCTCAAAAAGCAATACACTTATTTGACTTTACTCAAGTGACAAGTATTCATAGATTGACAGTGCGGCAACAGAAAAAATTCCATCATCATTGCTATCAGAGTTACTAAATTTCAAGTTGCTTATCTAGCATCGCTTTCAATTTTAGAGTAATAAAAGGGTAGATAGTATAGCTTTTTTAAAAATGGCAGATTAGTTTAAAAAAAAAGCCAAGCCAGAGTTCCCACACCTAAAAGGATTCCAAATGGTTGGATGTACTGAGTAACAATGCCCAAATTGCTGTCCAACATCAGCGAGAGAGAGGGGTTTCTAGAGCAAGTGTTTCAGAGGGTAGTCACCCATCTGAGATATAGGGAGCTGGCAGTGGTAGAGGAAGGAATGGTTATATACAGGTTAGGGACAGGCTAGAGCAAGAACATCCAGAGCAAATTACCATCGCCATTAAGTTTGAAGAACTATTCTTCTAACTATGCAGCGTAGGTTTATGAGAATGATACCTGGACTTCAAGGGTTAAGTTACGAGGAGAGATTACACAAATTGGGGTTGTATTCTCTGGCGTTTCGAAGGTTAAGGGGTGATCTGATCGAAGTTTAAGATATTAAGGGGAACAGATAGGGTGGATAGAGAGAAACTATTTCCGCTGGTTGGGGATTCTAGGAGTAGGGGGCACAGTCTAAAAATTAGAGCCAGACCTTTCAGGAGCGAGATTAGAAAATATTTCTACACACAAAGGGTGGCAGAAGTTCGGAACACTCTTCCGCAAACGGCAAGTGATACTAGCTCAATTGCTAAACTTAAATCTGAGATAGATAGCTTTTTGGCAACCAAAAGGTATTAAGGGATATGGGCCAAAGGCAGGTATATGGAGTTAGATCACAGATCAGCCATGATCTTATCAAATGGCAGAGCAGGCACAAGGGGCTGAATGGCCTACTCCTGTTCCTATGTTCCTAGGTTGTTGAAGGAACGAGGAATAAACGGATATGAGAACACGGCAGGCACGAGATTAGGACTACTGCTCATGCGGAAGATAAACACCAACACGGACTTACTGGGCCGAATGGCTTGTTTCTGTGTAATGAGGTTACAGCAAATGAAAGCGACGATGCTAAGTTTTAAGAGCTGGAATATCAATGTCAGCACATCGCCAAATTAGGAACATTGAGTTGAAAAACTTTCTTCAGGTGAACTAAATCTAATAAAGACGAAGTATAACACAAATAGGGCTGTCACAATGCACATCTTGCGTCAATGTTCAATTCAGCATTTTTGTGATAGTATGAGACCACCTGGAGAATGTTGTCTGCCACCAATTTGACTTTACACCGACCACAGTATAAATACAACCAGTGGAAAGCCATTTTTAAAAAAAAACTTTTTGGTGTGGTCTAATGAATTCTTTAAAGTTCAATGCTAAAGTTCTTAATGTTAGGAAAGAGGAAACCATCCAGTTTCTCTGTCATCAGCAATTGGAAGTTGGAGAGAAATCTTTGCATGCTCCTAAATATGTATGTGCAGAGTGTAAGAAGGTGCAGTATAACTATGTGCTATTAATTTCTTGGGTCTAAAAATAAGACTGGTATCTTCAGTGTATCAACATGAAGAGAATCCACAGACCTGGATATTTGGCTCTTGGAAAGGAGAGTAGGTTAAGGTAAGTTCAGATGTGAACCTGGAAGAGACTTGCTATTTCATTTTTGTCATGAAAAGAATCGTACTCACTAAATACTGCAATATACAAGTGCAGGTTCAAACATACTGCGTGAGACGTCGTCATGTTATATTGATTAAAATCAGCATGCTGTGTAGAACCTTGTGTGTATCTAGGCATGGGTCCCAACATACTTGACTTTGATATTCAATCTGGGTAACTGATGGAAGAGAATAAGGCATCGTAAAGAAATAAAAATTGAATCAAAAAAGTGTCAGAGCTGTTTAAGGAACAGAAGGGGGTTAAAAGGTACACCATAAAATAGTAATTATTTGCTACTACCCATATCTCTTAGGCTTTGGAAATAAGTAAACTAGTAATATATTGCAGCAACACACCAGTATTGCATATACATTTGTTTCTTTTTACCTCCCACCACCTTAGGTTTTACTGCTTCCCTCATTGCCCTCTTTCTGACCGAACAGAAAGGTAGATGATCCGTTTCTGGATCTGTGCCCATGCAACTTGAGCTGACTGTTAGGAACTGCACAAGTGCAGATTGGGCGACATCCCTGGATTCTTCCTTCCTCATTGTCGGTAATTTCATGTGCCTCTTCCTGGTAGCCCAGCTGGAAACCATAGGCATAAACAACTTTTCCATTTCTTAATTTGTAAACAAAACACCTGTTTACTGTGAAAATCTAAACACCTGCCTCTCCAAAATGAAATTCTAGGTGTGATGATTATATTATTTTTAAAAATCATATAACCAGTTTGTGGGTCTTACCAAGATTATAGCTAAAAGAAAAAAAAGTTCAGGTTTTAAATTGTGCTATTACTGCTGTGTTTTGAGCTTTTCAAGAACTCAGTGGTAAATGAATTGTAGTTAGCTACAGTAATACAATGACAACCTAGATAGTTTTTTTGCCAAACAGTATTTCAAAATAGACAAAGTAATGACCATCTAGAAATGGAGAAAGCCCAGCCATCTCCTCCAATCTTCAACAGTACCACCATCACCAAAGTCCCCCCATTAACATTTTGCAGGTCATCACTGACCAAAAGCTTAATTGTACCAGTCATATCAGAGGTTCAAGGAAAAGGTCCATCACCACTTCCTCAGGGCAGCTAGGGATGGGCAATAAATGTAGTCTTGCCAATGTCATGAACATCCAGAGAATAAATTAAAAAAACAAGCTTTTTATTTTAAAATTATTTTTTGTAGAACAGGCCTCCAATTGGGATTTATTATGGAGTACCCGTTTAGCAGCATATGTGCTTGAAAACATGCATAATCTCCTGTTTTTTGATTACAATTAAAAAAAGACAAAGTTACATCACTTACACCTGTTGTAATACATAGTAGAATCTGTAAGGTAGGGTATTATCCAGCATCATTTCATTCATAATAAGTTTCCTAATAGCACAGTTGGAACTCCTTTAAAATTGTTGGCCCACTTCCTAGATCACAGGCCTAAAATTTCTCATATTACAAGTGCAGCAAACTTGTGCATCATTACAGGTGATTCAATAAAAAAAATCCACCTGTAAAATCAAAGAAACCCAAGAGTTATCAGATTACAGACTTACTACAAAGTCTGCATGCTTCCAGTTAATAAATGATGTATACAGAAGGGAGTCATGTCCAAGCAAAGCATGGAACAAAGCAATGACACTATTAAGAAAAAACAAATCTAAGATTTACCAGGAATACTTTCACTGAAATCACTTGTGATGCATAAATTCACTGTATAATTCTCTCTCAATGGGTACCTGTAAGATAAGGTAATGTAGGCCTGTGCTACAGAAAACAGACCAGTAATACTGAAGAAGGAGTTTCAACTACAAAACTTAAGTAATGAATGGAATGCTGCTGGACCATACCCTATCTTGCAGACTCTACGGTTACAGCAGTGTGAGATAAAACACAAGCATATGGACAGGAGGCATTTTAATCGGTATCACGTAATCAGAAACCAGCAAAATGGGTTTACTGCAAATACTTTACTTCTGCAGTATGTAGGGCAGGTTATTCAGGTAAATAATGCATGTTAAAATATGGGTAAAGCAAATCTCTAGGGGGTAAGCCATTCTACAAAAAACCCTTCCTTATATGAACAGCTCATGGCTGCCAATTTAGAAATATTGCTTATAAAAACAGAATCTGGGTTTCCATTCATGAATTTACTGCATTGTTGCTGGAAAGCTGAAGCCACTAAGCAGTAATGGCCCAAATTAAAACCTGTTCCATATTTTCTTCCCCTTTAGCTTTTCTAAACTTGGTATTACCCCATACATTTACCCCAATTCAACCATATGATGACAAAAAAAAGATTCAGCTTTCACAACACTTCTTTTTCTACATAGAATTATGACACAGCTCCTAATGTGCTAGAAGCCTTAAAATACTTTGCTTGAAGAACACTGGTCACTTGAAATAAAGTTTTAAAATCGATCAGAAGCCAATGAATATTACCAATAATATTTATATGAGCAGCCAGAGCTCCCCAATATACAAATAAAAGTTATATATGTATGAATAGTCTCATTTAGCAAAGGGTTACGTCAAGCCCAGCAGAACTATAAAAAGAAACATAGAATCATGTACTAAGTTTTAAGAACAGAGGACACATCGACAGCTATCAAGCTAAGTGGCAGCACAATACTGCTTACGACTGCATTTATCTATTATAGTGGCACTGTAGATAGACCGCTGCTTTCACAAATACTATTTAACTACATTAAAGCTTTTTGTACAGAAATTTTAATACAAAATGCCCCCACTTCAATTTCTTAAGTCATTCATAAATGCAACACACATTACATTCTACGATAATAACAATTTTCCCAACATTAAAGCTTGAATGTAGGAAACCATTCCACCATAAGTGGATGTTAGTTAACTGTAGATTAGGAATGGATAAATCAATGCATTTTATATGGTAGAAAAGCAGACATTTTAAATTGATTCAATTTTTAATTAAACAGCAATTCACAGCAAAAATGGTGTATCAATAAATTGCATCATTAAGTTGTAGAACGCAGATTTGTGCCAGAGGAAGGAGGCAGATGCTCCCAATTAGGGGAGGTGATGGTATTCAAGTGGTTACCATGGGTTGAATAAAAGCAGGCTTAGGGGAAACTGGGTGGAAAAATGGGCTAAGCACTGTTCTTTCACCTCTTGAACATGGGTTTAAACTCAGATCAGATGGAGGTAATGAAAGTCTGCAGGCCATAGGGGCATGTGAAAGGAGTCTGAGCTGTTCCTAGTGGACATGGGACCACAGTACAAAATTATCCCTAAAACAGCACTAATTGGCAATCTCATGCAGACATAATAGAATGGCTAATATAAGAAATGGAACATTAATGGGTCTGAGTACAGGGAGCTTTATTCGATATCTGGCTGCATACCTTACCTGGGAATGCTTAATGCTCAAATTGGATGCCTGAAATGGGAAGAGTTTCCCAGCACTAGCATCCTTCACCTTGATGAGCATTAAAAAAAAATAAAGCAGGCTTAAAATAATTTACACCAAGTAATGCTGTTAACATTCTTCAGATATGGAACCAAGGCAGGTAAATGGAGTTAAGATACAGATCAACAATGATGTAATTGAATGGCGGAACAGGCTTGAGGGGCTGAATGGACCATTCCTGTTCCAATGTTCCAGATATTATTTCAAAAGCAAATATAGATTTTCTTGAGGATTGGTTTCTTTTAGGATATGGAACAGAGAAACACAAGAAAACAATACTCTCAAACTCTTAATATTTAAAAGTATTATGCAGAGATTATCACCTTGCAAGTACCACTAGCTAAACAGTTTATGGGATCAGTCCTGCTGTGATTGATTTGGGCAAGTAAAATTACTGCCCACATCTTCCCAATATCCTGAAAATATATATATTTATATTGCAGTCCTGCAAAGTCAAGTTACTGTATACTAGAAATGGTGCATACAATGCTATAGTAGACTGTTTTGGGCATACAAATCAGTATATCACAAGGCCACTCGTTACCAATTAGATATTCCATTATTCTTGTAGTTTTATCACTGTTGAACTATGGTCTTAAAACTAAACCATATGCACTCCACTCATTTTAAATACTACATATATACTAATTAGCCAGTGAATTTGTACAATAAGAAATCCAAGAAAAACAAGACAATAATTAATTCAGTACAGTAGGATGTTGAAGCACTCGACCGTTTTAGAAATAGATGAAAAGTTGGTCCTACTCTCTACAGATGTAATCACAGGCTTATACTTTGACCCCATTTATGAAATGTACAAATTTCAGCTACAATACTGCGAGTGCAAATTTGCTTAAAAATACCATAATAGTTTACAAATGTTTTTCTTACTGAAGCTCTGCGTTAGTTTTTATTGCAGATTTGACTATATTCTCTGAGGTTTAACAAGAACGAATGAACTTTTTTTTTGTATAGTACTGCACCATATCTTTAAAATGTTCCAAAACTCTTCACATTCAATGAAACGGGGCAAAGGGAGTCACTTTGTCTTGGGAGGGAGAGAGAGAAAAGCTTTGGTTGTATTACCCCCATAATATGCTGTTAAATTTTATCAGACCTAATCTGATAGCACAATGAGATGACTATATAAGACCGACCTGAGGGAGTTCAAGAGGCAGTTAAACACTTAAAAAGAAAAATATTAAAGCGTACAGAGGGGAAAAAGCAAGAAAATGGGGCTGATGTGGATAGCTTTTCTATGGTGCATGCATGATGTGCCAAGGTGGTTTCTTTCTGTGCTAAATTTCTATGATTCTACAAAATATACAAGTCTAAAAGAGAATCTCAGTTTTTAATTTTAAAAAAAATTCTCCCCTTTTTCTCATCTTTTCAGAAAGTGCCGACTCTTTTGGTATAAATCTTATGGGCACAAAAGCTTTTTGTCAAATTGCTCAAGTAACCATTCTTCATATATGTGGGTGGGGGCTAGCTATCCACCATGGAGAGCATTAAAGACCACTTTTGTTTTCATCCACACTCTCCAGCAAGGGGTCTCTGTGTAGCAATCAGAAGCAGGACCCCTGGCTGATTCTTCCCTTCTCTAGCCAGGAGCAATGAAACCAATTTCTGGTTTGGCTGAGATCAGCAGAGTCATAACAAACTAGGGATCAAACCTGGAACCTCCTGGTTTTTATGGCCACATGCTGCTTCATCTGATGATTTATCTGCTAGGCCATTATCTCACAGTGGCCTCAGAGTTTACTTATGACACAGAGAACATATGGAATGAGAGTGAAGATATGAAAGTTAGATTCCTCCATGTTGCTGAATTCTCAGTCTTAAGTCATGGTGCTATAGGAAATGGCAAACAGAGCGCAGGGGCATGATTTTAACTCGGAAAAACTGGTGGGCTGGGGGTGGGGGTTAGTAAAAATCTAACATCCGCCCATTTCCGGTTTTAAGAGAAGCGGGTCGAGGGACAGGCATCCAATCCGCTCTCAGGAGGCGGGTTGGTCACTAAAAGCTCTCAAGGAGGGAGCGGAACTCTATTTTAACAGATTTTTTGTTTTTAAACCCCTGGGGGCCGGGATTCCTGGGCCTCCTACTTCACGCCACGTGAGAGGAGGCAAAAAGGCCCGAAGCTGCAGGTAAGTGCCTTTATAGCACAGCTTGTGCGCCAGGAGGATCAGGAGTTCTTCCCCCAGGCCCATCAATCCTACCTGCAGTGACCCCCTGCCCCCCCCCTCTACACCACTGACCGAAGACTCCTGACCCCCCCCTCCCCATCTAAGACTTAGCTGCTCGCATCCTCTTCCCCGGCAGGAATTCCCCCCCTCCCCCCACCGTCTTCCTGGCTCGGAGTAAAAATTTTGCCCCAGGTGTCTGCTCTGGGGCAAGAGAGAGAGAGAGAGAGAGAGAGAGACAGACAGACACATACTCATTCCTGAGCTATTGTGATCAGTCAGAAAAACACTGCTGGAGGCCTAGGATCAAGTTGGTTGTCCTGGCTCCCTAAAGTTAGCAGGTGGCCCAGAAAAAAAAAATATAGGGGAACATATCCTATAAGCTACTGCTCAAACCCGCATCCATGTCTGTTACCTCTGGACTTGACTATTCCAATGCTCTCCTGGCCTGCCTCCCATCTTCCACCCTCCATAAATTTAAGCGCATCCAAAACTGCTGCCCGTATCCTAACTCACACCAAGTCCTGTTCACCCATCACACCTGTGCTTGCTGACCTACATTGGCTCCTGGTCCGGCAACGCCTCGATTTTAAAAGTCTCATCTTAGTTTTCAAATCCCTCCATGGCCTCACAACCTCCCTATCTCTAATCTCCTCCAAGCCTACAAACGTCCGAGATTTCTGGGCTCCTCCAATTCTGGCCTCTTGCTCGTCCCCGATTTTAATTGCTCCACCATTGGCGGCCGTGCCTTCAGCTGCCTAGGCCCTAAGCTCTGGAATTGCCTCCCTAAATCTCTCCGCCTCTATCTCTTCTCCAAGACGCTCCTTAAAACCTACCTCTATGACCAACACTTGTCCTAATATCTCCTTATGTGGCTTATGTGTGTCAAATCATGTTTGTTCACTCTCCTGTGAAGCCCCTCGAGACTTTTACTATGTTAAAGGTGCTATATAAATGCTAGTTGTTGCGGAGGACCATTTTAATCCTATGTAAAGTTATTGGGCTGAAGGATAAGTGAGTTAAGCATCTTCAATTCACTGGTTCTCATAATCCAGCATGTCCCATTATATATCTTGTAAAATATAGTCCATTTAACATTAAATTAAATTAGTTATTGATTAAAACAATTGGGTTAACATTACTGCTTTATTCTATGGGAACATATGCTGAAAACCACTGTGTACTCCGTAAGACATAGCTCCTATACTGAGAATAAGTAATCACAAGAGCTCAAGATAGGTTTGTACAAAGGCGGCCTTTTAGATTGTATCCTTCCAGAATACCAACTCTACAGTTCCCATTATACCAAGTAGTTTCCTAAATATTGTGCCTGATTGGCATTTTATAGTGTATTTCTTGCTATTTTATTTTACTGTAAATAAATCTAACTTAAGTAGTTTAGCCTACGTGCTGTACTCTGGCGGCATGTTGTTTCTTTCCAGCCTCAGATGATAGGAGAATGCAGTGGGCATAAGCAACTTCCTATGATTCAGATATATTTATTGAAGCAGGGCTATGACAACCAATACCTGGTAGTGAATAAAGATGTAGGTTTGGATTCATAGCAGACTGTCTGCTCATGGAAACTGTAGTCTAGCAAGGAACGAGGAAAGTGTTGGGAAAAGAAAATAATGAACACAGACTATCTATTTAACTCAAATATCAGGAGTGTTCATTTAAAAAAGAACATAACATACATAGTTATCACTACCTGCTGACGTTACTGTTTTGCTATGTTCTAATCCACTACCTCACCACTTTGGCCAACAGTTCACTGTGGAACATTAAGGATTCACTCTGAATATGCACATAGTAACGGTTGCCAACTTGAAGCATTTCAATTCAAATTATATAGGGACTGCCAGCCATTTTAGTATCAAAGTCTTATGTGGTTGAAGAATTGTATCTACTTAATGGCAAAAATTTAAACCAATATTATAAAACAAATGTTAATTTTTTTTTGCAATTTACTGCAACATTGCAAAACAAGATTTATCAAAAACAGTCAGAGGTACAGATGCTCTGCTATGATATCCAACTAGAGTAGACCAACATTTATTGTTTGTTTAACTGGAAGTCAATTTTAGAAGAAGGAGATGGTAAAGAAAACAAAAAACAAACAAACATAATGATCCAATAAATACTGGGTAGCATGATCATAGTAAAATTACAGGCATCTTTTTAAGTCTAACTGAGTGATTGTAAAATGCTATTTACCATTATGAAACAAAGTCTATTGAAAACATATTGTACTGTACATTAGATCCTAAAGTAAAAAAGCAAATCTTTGCAGAAGTCTGAATAAAAAGGGGGTCACTTTTTCAAAATCTTAGTTAGAAAAAAAAGTTGGAATGTTACGATTTTAGTATAAGCCTCAAAGTAAGTTATTAAAAATTGTTACAATGTCACAGAAGTTTAATTTATCCTTTATTCTATATTAAAATATTTAGGAGATCAATTCTCCTAATCCAACTTGTCACAACTCCTTGCAAATTAGCTGTAGAAATAGGCATTATGACAATTGTATGTACCATTGTACCATGTGCTTCTGAGCAGGAACCCAGCACAATGATCTGTTCAAGTCAACCACCTGTCAAATGATGGCCAAGAATGCTACTTTGGTTTAACATTTAAAAAACTAAAACTAGATGCAGTGTTTTTGTTGATTATTATTGGTGACAAGTACCACAAAATTGGAGGTTCTACCTTAAACTATCTTGTATTGGTCAAAAATTTCAATGTGTAGAAAAAAAAAAGTTTTAAAAAGTGATATACCATAAACCTAAGGCACCAATGACTTTTACATCAAGCAGCTTGCTTGCATTAGTGCACAACTCCTACCCAAAGTTTGCAGGTCATAAGAATTTGTGTTTATGTGTGACTTTTGCACTTGATCTTACTGGAATGTAAATTTGAATTTTTGCCTGAATAATCATATGAAAAATCCTAGAGTTTATAGATTCAATCCAAAACTGTTACAGTAATCAAATAATTATGCATAAAAATCCAAGCTAAAAAGAGAAAATAAGCTCACAGCTTATTTACCTTTTGTAATAGTATAAAAACTAAAAGAAATTCCCACTAGGTACCGCTGATGTGAAATAACAAATGCTGGAACAATTAAAAAAAATCTCAGCTAGTTTAGAAGTTTAAAAAGTTTCAATTTTATTTCCTCCCCTCCAATTGTAACTTAAACTTTTCCAGGAATTGATTTTTCTAAAAAAGAGGGGCAAGCAGTGATATCTCTGGGCACTTAGATCACAAATGCACAGAGCCCTGAAAAATATCAGGAGAGAAAACCCAGTGAAAAATAGAAAGCTCCAGGAAAGGATCAAGGATAAGTTCCAGACTAATGAGAGGGGGTAGGTCTATAGAGGCAAAAAGAGAAACTTAATGGGCAGATTTCCAATAGGACATTTTACATTGTAGTATAACAAATCTCAGTGAGATCACATCAGGGGAAGTTCAACACAAAACATCTGCTTGCAGACTGCAGATAACTAGGAGATTGAAACACAAAACTCAGCACCAAGACCGTCCCAGTACCACCAAATGTACAAATATCACTGTTTGACATTACCAATTGTGACTGTTCAAAGTACAGTACCTTTTTAATTAGTTTGAGATCTATTTTTGAACCAGACAAGATCAATAAAGTAAACCAAAATAGTCAATTATACTTTTAATGGGCTTATGTTCTTTCCTCTCAAAAAGGGAATTGGAGCAAAAAGAGTTTTCATCTGAACAAAACCAGAAAAAGCTACAAATACTCAACAGGTAAAGCAGCATTGTGCAGAAATATAAGTCAAGTCAGTTGACATTAAAGATCCAAGACCCTTCCTCAATTTTGCTGGGCGTTTTACTGAAGTGTCCAACCCTCATTCCAATTTATGCCTATCAACAGAATGGCAGGTATTGTATATCATCTGTAGCATGGATGAAAATGTGATTTTACAATATGGTACAGGGTAGTTATTAAAATATATTCTACTAGTGTACTTTTATAGCCAAGAACTTTTCATCAGGCGGTCTCTCATGGGGTTACATAATTTCCAAATATATAGTCTACAACACACCTGTAAAAGGCATAAGATGCATTGTAAAAATACATTTGGAGCTAGTTACGTTACTGTACCTACTCATTCATTTTGCAGCCCCAGTCATTTTTCTAAATTGAAGCTCATTAAGTTATTGAGCATTTTAGCATTCCAACTTCTGTTGCAAGTGATTTCTATCCATCACATATTCAAGGGTTACTTCAGGTTCAATACATTAATTTCACTATATGAGGTTACCTGGCAAACATCCAAGTAGAGAGGGGCCCCATAATCTTAGCCTACTGTATTCCCCTGTTTTTAATTATTGATGTGGTTCAAGATGTTTGAGAGCAGTTACAACTTTAAAGAGGGGTATAGTTACAGAACAGCCAATGGTTTGGAAACCCCTGGGCTTCAATCCTAAAATGTAACAGTAGACCCTTTTATAATTGAATGTTCTGATACACTATTCACTGTTTGTGGCTCCTTAAGAGGTCTTGTATGAAAGGTTTCCGGTTTATAGCCTGCTTTTTGTAACCCCAACTGCTGAAAGGAATATACCACAATTAAGACAACTGTATTGTGTCATATACTATTTTTAAACCAATGCATTTACTTAAATTGGTGCAGCAGATTAATATAGGATTTGCTGAAATTTAGGAATTACAGAACAAAGCTGCCACTCAGAACAGCACCACTTTTAAAATCAAATCAGCATGGTTTTGTTAATTCTACCTCAGAAGAGTGACAAGTGACTATCATTTGTTACTGTAATCATTAATACAAAATGAAGGTGCAGTGTTAAATTAGCAACTCAAAAGTAGCTCAAAGTTATGAGAGATGCACATAAGTTAAGAGTTATAGTTTGAGGTGGACATACATAGATTTTTTAAAAAAAAAACTAAGAAACCTAGATGAAATACCATAACCCACACTGCCACCAACACTTCCAAAAGTTGAAAAGAGTAGAAGAGGAGGGATAAATCAGGATGCAGTGACTGGGTGATGCCAAGTAGATCATAGGAGGAACTTACAGGGAGGTCCTGCGGAAAATCTGTATGGGCAGCACGATAAGGAGCGACTCAAAAGTCACACCTAGAACAGCTTTTAAAATCCTGCAATCTGTTGTGGGGGTGGGGATAATTTCTTGTTTGCCACTTGTAACAAAGGGTAAATGTGCATGTGTGTGTATAAAGAATGCATTTACTATTTCTCTACAAATATCAAAAAGGAAATCTTTCCTGTTGACTTATACACCAGTATAACTGCACTTTTCAGACCATCTCTCATCTGCTTTAAAAGTAGCAGCTGTATCCTTAATACAAGTAGAATCATCAAACTAGGCTATATGTTACATGCAACTGCAACATTTGACAGAATCCCAAACTTCTGTATAGCAATATGAAAATTACTGAACAACAAAAGGTGATCAGAAACAGAATATCCACCTGGCTGGAACTTTTTAATACTTCATTGGAGGGGGGGGGGGCAGAAGAGAAAGAGGACAGGCAGTGGGTGGTGGTGAAAGTTAAAGAGGTATCCCAAAAAGGAGAAAGTTACATGCATACAACTATTTACTGTATAAAAGGACTGTGCACTGTTACAAATTCAATTTTACTCCTTCCAAGATATAACGTGGGTAACTTTCAACTTCAGCAGGGGTGTAAAACTGGCTGTGTCAGATTGGGCGCCCATTATACACCCCACAGAGTTTTCATTTCCAAGCCAATGGAAAGGAAAATTGGGTGGCATGTATAGTGATCAGCTGATCCAATCTCTCCAATTTTCTGCCCCCGAAGTTGAAAGTTACCCCATATTCTTTAAACTAGCTTACATTTACAATTCACATCAAGCAAAAAAACCAACAAATTAAAGATCAGTCTTGGTTATATGGTTATATCAAATCTCGTTGAGGTATAAGTAAAGAAACTAATAATATATTTGATTTGCCCCAATAGGTAGTGGCTTAGTATTTTATGAAATCATTTACCATTAAAGTAAGTGGCAAGGTATCCTATTTGACAATATTTGGAAAGTAGAGCCTTAATATGCAGCTAAATAACTATTGCCTATTGAATTTCTGGCAAACACTCACCCACTGTAATCTTATCTATAATTACACAATCAACATTTTTCATCAGATAAGTAGTTTAGCTCAACTCTCCTGCTACACTGACTGCATAAGATATCATGTCAATTGAATCAATATTTTTGATTAGTTGCTTTTCCCAACATTGTTGATGCTTCATGCTAGAGCTGCGTCAAAACTGATTTAATTCTTTAAAAGCCCACTCTCTAGGCTATGCTACATTTCTCAATGATGTAAATCAAATCTAAATGTGTGCATAAAACTCAATCTACACCAATTAAAGTATCAATTCAAATTATTGTACACTGAAAATGGGAACTGATAACTGCATTACCACTGACATTTTTCCCTGGAATACAAAAAGACCACACTCCTGTACATTTAAAAAAATTTTTTTTATTCGTTCACGGGATGTGGGCGTCGCTGGCAAGGCCGGCATTTATTGCCCATCCCTAATTGCCCTTGAGAAGGTGGTGGTGAGCCGCCTTCTTGAACCGCTGCAGTCCGTGTGGTGACGGTTCTCCCACAGTGCTGTTAGGAAGGGAGTTCCAGGATTTTGACCCAGCGACAATGAAGGAACGGCGATATATTTCCAAGTCGGGATGGTGTGTGACTTGGAGGGGAACGTGTAGGTGGTGTTGTTCCCATGCGCCTGCTGCCCTTGTCCTTCTAGGTGGTAGAGGTCGTGGGTTTGGGAGGTGCTGTCGAAGAAGCCTTGGCGAGTTGCTGCAGTGCATCCTGTGGATGGTGCACACTGCAGCCACAGTGCGCCAGTGGTGAAGGGAGTGAATGTTTAGGGTGGTGGATGGGGTGCCAATCAAGCGGGCTGCTTTATCTTGGATGGTGTCGAGCTTCTTGAGTGTTGTTGGAGCTGCACTCATCCAGGCAAGTGGAGAGTATTCCATCACACTCCTGACTTGTGCCTTGTAGATGGTGGAAAGGCTTTGGGGAGTCAGGAGGTGAGTCACTCGCCGCAGAATACCCAGCCTCTGACCTGCTCTCGTAGCCACAGTATTTATATGGCTGGTCCAGTTAAGTTTCTGGTCAATGGTGACCCCCAGGATGTTGATGGTGGGGGATTCGGCGATGGTAATGCCATTGAATGTCAAGGGGAGGTGGTTAGACTCTCTCTTGTTGGAGATGGTCATTGCCTGGCACTTATCTGGCGCGAATGTTACTTGCCACTTATGAGCCCAAGCCTGGATGTTGTCCAGGTCTTGCTGCATGCGGGCTCGGACTGCTTCATTATCTGAGGGGTTGCGAATGGAACTGAACACTGTGCAGTCATCAGCGAACATCCCCATTTCTGACCTTATGATGGAGGGAAGGTCATTGATGAAGCAGCTGAAGATGGTTGGGCCTAGGACACTGCCCTGAGGAACTCCTGCAGCAATGCCCTGGGGCTGAGATGCTTGGCCTCCAACAACCACTACCATCTTCCTTTGT
Source organism: Heptranchias perlo (assembly GCF_035084215.1). NCBI lineage: Eukaryota > Metazoa > Chordata > Chondrichthyes > Hexanchiformes > Hexanchidae > Heptranchias > Heptranchias perlo. The sequence continues at coordinate 15,526,678 of NC_090345.1, read as the reverse complement.
GCTAGGTATGACTCCAGCCACTGGAGAGTTTTCCCCCTGATTCCCATTGACTTCAATTTTACTAGGGCTCCTTGGTGCCACACTCAGTCAAATGCTGCCTTGATGTCGTCAAGGGCAGTCACTCTCACCTCACCTCTGGAATTCAGCTCTTTTGTCCATATTTGGACCAAGGCTGTAATGAGGTCTGGAGCCGAGTGGTCCTGGCGGAACCCAAACTGAGCATCGGTGAGCAGGTTATTGGTGAGTAAGTGCCACTTGATAGCACTGTCGACGACACCTTCCATCACTTTGCTGATGATTGAGAGTAGACTGATGGGGCGGTAATTCGCCAGATTGGATTTGTCCTGCTTTTTGTGGACAGGACATACCTGGGCAATTTTCCACATTGTTGGGTGGATGCCAGTGTTGTAGCTGTACTGGAACAGCTTGGCTAGAGGCGCAGCTAGTTCTGGAGCACAAGTCTTCAGCACTACAGCTGGGATGTTGTCGGGGCCCATAGCCTTTGCTGTATCCAGAGCACTCAGCAGTTTCTTGATATCACGTGGAGTGAATCGAATTGGCCGAAGACTGGCTTCCGTGATGGTGGGGATATCGGGAGGAGGCCGAGATGGATTATCCACTCGGCACGTCTGGCTGAAGATGGTTGCAAACGCTTCAGCCTTGTCTTTTGCACTCACGTGCTGGACTCCGCCATCATTGAGAATGGGGATGTTTGCAGAGCCTCCTCCTCCCGTTAGTTGTTTAATTGTCCACCACCATTCACGACTGGATGTGGTAGGACTGCAGAGCTTTGATCTGATCCGTTGGTTGTGGAATCGCTTAGCTCTGTCTATAGCATGTTGCTTCCGCTGTTTAGCATGCATGTAGTCCTGAGTTGTAGCTTCACCAGGTTGGCACCTCATTTTTCGGTACGCCTGGTGCTGCTCCTGGCATGCTCTTCTACACTCCTCATTGAACCAGGGTTGATCCCCTGGCTTGTTGGTAATGGTAGAGTGAGGAATATGCCGGGCCATGAGGTTACAGATTGTGCTGGAATACAATTCTGCTGCTGCTGATGGCCCACAGCGCCTCATGGATGCCCAGTTTTGAGCTGCTAGATCTGTTCTGAATCTATCCCATTTAGCACAGTGGTAGTGCCACACAACACGTTGGATGGTGTCCTCAGTGCGAAGACGGAATTTCATCTCCACGAGGACTGTGCGGTGGTCACTCCTACCAATACGGTCATGGACAGATGCATTTGCGACAGGTAGATTGGTGAGGACGAGGTCAAGTAAGTTTTTCCCTCGTGTTGGTTCGCTCACCACCTGCCGCAGGCCCAGTCTAGCAGCTATGTCCTTCAGGACTCGGCCAGCTCGGTCAGTAGTGGTGCTACCGAGCCACTCGGTGATGGACATTGAAGTCTCCCACCCAGAGTACATTTTGTGCCCAACCTTTTGAAATATGCAAGTCTACTAAAATACACTAATTCCCTTATATCAAATCATACATATTGCTGCTGTCTTACTAAGTTACTGGTTATACAGTTACATGAAACATTACTAATTTTTGTATTTACTATGATGAAGGAAGTCAGCGATGGGGAACAGAATGTTCTCTGCTTCTACCAACCAATGCCAGTATTCCCAAATTGGGCCGAACACAAAGCAAATCTATCTTTAATTCAGCCCTAATGAAGTGCCTTAATTCCCAACCTCAGAAGAGCATCCCCTACTGCATCAATGTGAACTTTTCCCTTTCTCTGTCACCAATCGTCTCACCTCTCAATGAAATTAGTGCAAGTTATGGGCAGCTTTGGGACTGTAGGCTTTTACCCATTAGGAACTGGATTACAATTGGCCAGTGATTTCGCACAGAACCCTTGTAGTCAACAAAGAGAACAGACTTGGTAAATCAGCCTAATCTCTAGAAATAAAAGGACAACACATTAATGCACCCCAAAAACATTTAGAACATATCAAACTTTTGAATTTATCCTTTCAGTCATCTTCCACATGCTAATTGGTTTCAAAAGAGTTCTGCTGACTAACTTCAGCTTCATTCAGAGGCACAAAGGAAAGGTTTGGGATATCTATTCAGGGAAAGAACAATCTGTTCTTGAAAACTCCAATGGATACTTGATAAGATTGTAATAAGGGCTGATTGTCAATTCATCCCAATATTAATGATTAAGCTACTTATCTTTTTCAGCTTTATGGTCTTGGTTTCCAATTCTGCTCAACTCTTGCATAGTTTTCTTCCATCTAATATATTCTGGTTCTAAAAATTTCAGCCCCGCTGCACTTGCACCTTTTTCCTGCTCCTAAAGTGGTCCCATTGTTATATCACATTATCCGTCAGAGTTTATTGATGTGTGCCGAATGTTCTACGCATGTTGAGTGACTCGCAAACCAATAAATCATTTGTTTCAGTTTATTTAGATTCTTAAACATCTAACAGTTTTGAAAATAATCTCTGGAGACAGCGGCATAACAGAAAACCAAACACCCGATATAATTCTTGTGTTCTTCATATAAGGAACAGTGGCAACACACAGGTGCAGTTTGTAGTATTAGCACTGAATTAGCAATTGAAACCATGGTGGTGCAAAAGAGGAAGTTATTGCAACAAATGGGAAGCTTAGGTTCACTCCAGAGCTAAGTAGGGACAATGTATTTTTTCTTTCACCTTAGTTATGCATAATGGTGCATCAATTTCTCCCATACATGTCTTTGTTTGGAAGTTAATGTAGCACAGTGAACTGCATGGATGTTAACTATGCTTTTTTATTCAAACACTGGGCACATTTCTTGATGGTAAATTACATTAACAGGTGTAGTAGCCAGCAGCAGGCAACCACTAGAAGCCACCCATCTACCATGAACAGCCAGCCATCAGAGGCCAGGCAGCACACAGCCGCACATCACGATAGCTTTGAATGAAATCCTCAGTCACTTTACAGATAACCAGGCCATTTAAAATTTATAAATGTTTCCCTCTCCTCAGGTACTGCACCTCCACCGCCCCCCCAACTCCAGCAATCCAAAACAGCTGTCACCACCCCAATTTTCAAAAAACCTGTCCTCAGTCCTGCAAATTACCACGTCATCTACAACCTCCAACTGTGTCAGCCATGGCTCATTTGGTAGCTCTCTCGCCTCAGTCAGAAAGTTGTGGGTTCAAGTCCCAGTCCAGAGAATTGACCACATAATTCAGACTAACACTCCAATGCAGAACTGAGGGAGTGCTGTACTATCAGAGGGGCTGACTTTCGAATGAGACATTAAACCAATGCCCTGCCTGCTCTTAAATGGATGTAAAAGATCCCCTAGCACTATTTCGAGTAAGAGCAGGGGAGTTCTCCCTGGTATCCTGGCCAACATTTAGCCCTTAAACGTCACCACCAAAGCAGATTATCTGGTAATTATCAAATTGCTGTTTGTGGGAGCTTGCTATGCGCATTTCCTACATTACAACAGTGACTACACTTCATTGGTTGTAAAGGGACGTCCTGAGGTCGTGAAAGCCGCTATATGAATGAAAGTCTTTCCCTTTCCTCTTCTAAGTCCTTGAATGTGTTGTAGCCTCCCAAATCCACACCCATCTTTCCTGCAATTCCATGTTTGAATCTCTCCAATTAGCTCTCCATCCTGCCACAACACTGAAATGGTCCTAATCAAAGTCACAAATGACATCCTTTGCGACTGTGCTGTATTTTCCCTCCTCTTCATGCTGTCTCTTGACAACATTTTTCATTGACATGGAGTCACTCCACTGGCTCTGTTCTGACTGCTTGTGCGACATCCAATCTTGGATGAGCCACAATTTCCTCTAGTTAAACATTAGGAAGACCAAAGCCATCGTCTTCAGCCGCTGCGAAAAATGACGCACCCTTGCCACTGATTCCATCCCCCTCCTTGGCCACTGCCTCAGGTTGAACTAGACTGTTCGCAACCTCGGCATCTTATTTGAACCCGAGCTGAGCTACCGACTCTATATCCTCTACGTCTACTTCCATCTCCATTTCACTGCCTGCCTCAGCCCATCTGCTGCTGAAACTCTGATTCATGCAGTTGCCACCTCCAAACCTTTTTATGTCAATGCTCTCCTAACCGGCCTCCCATGTTCCATGCTCTGTAAACTTCAGCACATCCAAAATTCTGCTGTCTGTGTCGTATCTCGCACCAAGCCCTGCTCACCCATAACTCCTGCCCTTGCTGTCCTACATTGGCTCCCGGTCCTGCAACATCTCCAATTCAAAATACTTCTCTTCATCACCAAATCCCATCATGGCCTTGCCCCTTCCTATAACTCTAACCTCCTCCAGTTCTACAGCCCTCTGAGAATTCTGTTCCTTCAACTCTGGCCTCTTATGCATCCCTTCCTTTGCCTCACCATTGACTGATGCACCTTCAGCCATCTAGACCTTAGGCTCTGGAATTCTTTCCCTAAACCCCTCCACCTCCCTGAAGACCCTTCTTAAAATCCACTACTTTAACCATGTGTTTCATATCCCTCCTAATATCTCCTTCTTTGGTATGATGCCATTTTTGCCTAATCTGAAGTGTCTTGGGCCATTTTTCTACATTAAAGGCACTATATAAATGCATGTTATAGAATAGAATCATACAGCACAGAAGGCCATTCAGCCCATCGTGTCTGAGCCAGCTCTTTGAAAGAGCTATCCAATTAGTCCTACTCCCCTGCTCCTTTCCCATAGCCCTGCAAAATTTTTGCGTTTCAAGTATATATCCAATTCCCTTTTGAAAGTTATTACAGAATCTGCTTTCACCACCCTTTCAGGTAGTGCATTTCAGGTCATCATAACTCACTGCGTAAAAAAATGCTGCTCATCTCCCCCCTGGTTCTTTTGCCAATTACCATAAATCTGTGTCCTGTTATCGACCCTCCTGCCAGTGGAAACAGTTTCTCTCTGTCTACTCTATCAAAACCCTTCATAATTCTGAACACCTCTATTAAATCTCCCTTTAACCTTCTCTGCTCTAAGGAAAACAATCCCAGCTGCTCTAGTCTTGCCACATAACTGAAGTCCCTCATCCGTGGTACCATTCTAGTAAATCTCCTTGCACCCTCTCCAAGGCCTTGACATCTTTCCTCGAACACAGTGAGCAATGTCACCAGTGTCTGCTAATATTCTGTAAACTTGCAATGTGGATTATTATAAATTAGTGTAGTATTATGAACATTACGAACGCATGTTCAAGAACATTGTTTGAGCCATGGTATCTTATGATGAACAAGCATTACAGTTGTCAGTATCCAACTTGAGTGTTGCCAAAAAAGCAAAACTAATCCCAACTCAGAAATTCTGTCTGCAAAAATCAGTTATTATTTCCTGCCCCTCCAAAGAAGTTTTCTGTCCTTGGATTATCTTCACCTTTTTCACTTCTGCACAAAGCAGCTTAATTTGTTGTTGTTGATAACTGCAAAATCCACAGTGGTGGCAGTATGTAACAGCTACAGGATGTATTACAGAAACTTGCCAAGGTTACTTCGACAGCACCTCCAAGCTCTTTGACCTCTACCACTAAAAAGAACACCAGCAAGCAAGCTCATGGGAACATCAGCACCAGCAAGTTTCCCTCTAAATTACACACCATCCTGGCTCACACATATACTGCCATTCCTTCATCAGCATCAGGTAAATATGCTGCAATTCCCCATCTAACACCATCATGGGAGCACCATAAAAAGGACTGCAGCAGTTCAAGGAGATGGACTACCCCACTTCTCAGGGATGGTTAATAAATGCCACCCTTCCAGCATTGCCGACACCTGCAGAACAAATAATTTAAAAAAGTCTAAGGCTTAGACTGAGGAAAATAATCAGAACTTCCGAGCACCATTTGTGCAATAGGTTCATTGTACTCGAAGTCAACTGTCCTTTGTTGTGTGTTGACAACTGTCCTTTTAAAATAGATGACTCTCGGCAGAGGCAATAAGTCTCCTCTGTGGTTCATTTCTCTCTTTTCACTCAGGATCAACTTGGCTTTTAATAAAATACCTGCATCGGAGCATGTAAACATAATTTTACACAAAATCAAAGTGAGGTACAATTTATCAGAAATGAAAATGAAATTAAAAATTGAACTTTTTTCCCCTTTCCTAAATGTAAAAGGACAAGCATTGTTGAATATACATACATGCATTTCTCATCTATATTAAAGATTTTTAATTGACCAGATCTTCTGTGACATTACTCATGGTGAGTCAGTAGTTTTAGGAGAACATGGGTGTTGTGAATTAGTATTATTAGGAACACTGACTTATTGGCACTGAGTGTGACTCTGGGATCGGCCAGTACTAGAATCTGTCTCAGCTTCTCGCAGTATTTTAAGAGAGCGGTCCCAAAGTCTGTGAGCACCAGAAAGGGGAGGAAGAAGAGGGAAGCAGATGTGGGGGATTGGACCCAAAATGCCTTTGGTCCTTTCCCTTAAATGCATTCCTGCCCCACCCCATCAGCCTCCTCCCTGACCAAAGCCACTTTTGTAAGCCCAGATAAACTGGCACAGGCAATGATAGGCTGAATGGCCTCCTCCTGTGCTGTACCTACTATGATAAACTTCACCCACTGTTTTCCCCATTTTCAGCTGGTTCCAGTCTATGTTCCTGCCTCAGATTTTCTACTTCTTAAAAAAAGTTAATGGATGGAAGATCACAGAATGGGGTCTGAATTTTCCTGACTATGAGTTTCTGATGTGCACCAGGAGCACTGAAGCATAGAATTTACCCTTTAGTTTAAAATTGGTGAGTTTGCTGACAGCAACATAAATTTCTATAAAGAAACAAATCACCTCACAAAAGTTCATCCTGAAGTCTCAGAAATGAGGCAGAAGAGATTTAACTTATTTTTAAAATGGTAATAAAAGAGGTGAGTGACTAAACAAACCCAATCTTAATAATTTCCATGTTCTTTTTTGTCAACAAAGAAACCACACCTGTTCTAATTACAGGTGTTTGTCTGGGCAGTTCAGGATTGAAGGCAGCATGTTAATAATATGAGTCTGTACTAAAATAAGAGATCTTTAAGAATTCAATCTCCATTTTCTTTGAAAGTCTTTTCAAAAAAGCAAAGAAACTTTCAAATCCTCAAAGTCCAACCTGACTGAAACAAATAGGATTGAGAGTCCCTATTCCAGGGAATTCAACTCCAATTCACTCTGGTGTGAAGTCAGGCCTGGACACTAGATTTGGACTGTATTAACTTCATTCATTCATTTTTCTTTGCATCAATGCACAATTGTAGTGTAAATGCACCCCAAGACAAATTGATGATTCAAACAGGTCAACATCTTTTCTCAAGTATTATGGCATGAATATATATCATTGATTAATTGTGATCACTTGAAAGAAAAGCTTTACTGATGCAGAAGGCATGCTGAATATTGCAGAAGTGGTGCACCTTAGATGTAAAGATAATAAAGTGAATCAATATTTGACCAATAAAGATGACATAATATATAAAACATTTTTTGTAATCTACTGCCAAAGACACACACTTACCACTGATATAGCACTGCCAAGTAATATCCTATCAAGTTCAATGACCTTTTGCTATGTCATCTCTATTACATAATGAGATCAAAACTTCTTTTAAAAAGTTGAAGAAAATTGTTTTTAAGCAATTCAAATCATTCAGAAATCCCCCAAACTGTAGAAATACTTACCTCAGAACTACTATTGTGTCAACCTGCTGCCAATCTTTTGTTGGAGGAATGATTTTAGATTATGCACACTTCATACATCTATCCAAAATATACAACACTATGAACAAACTACAATTTATATAGGTTGAATTATTAAAAGTGTAAATTCTTAAAAAAAAACGATTTTGGAGGGCGGACAGGTGAAGTACTGCTTACCTTTTACTCAATGGCAGATTTATACAATCAATTAAAGAGACCAAATAAAAAGGAGAAACACTTACTCTTTCTGTCTCCTCGACTTGTTTTCAAAAAGTTCATTGAGGCAAATGGCTACCTGACCGAGGAATTTATCCAGCCCCACCAGTGAACGGTGCATGGTAATCAGGTGAAGGGTGTATTTCTCCGGGGTTCCCAGCAGCAGCAGACCAGGAAATTCGAAGGATACCTCCTCCTTCCATGTCGGGGACAAGGTTTTTTCCGCTACTGAGGTCGAATATTTCTCCTTGCCCAGCTGGATGATGGTGTAGGTGTCGTTGGTGCCGCTTTTGCCTTTGGGCTTCAGATCCCGGGCTTGCATGACAGTCACTTGGACGTGGGTAGGAAACCACGTCTGCGACTGCTCCGCCAGCATCATTTATATCTATCGCTCTCCCTCTATTTTGTTCAATATAATCTCTCTTATCTCATTGAAAATATACACACTCGGTGAATATTCAAACCCAAGGTTGTCTAGAACGTCCTGACCGTGTCAGCGCCACATTCCCTCACTGCTGTCGGACATAATAGGCCGGAATATAAAGAGGAAACCCATGCTCTTCCTAATCTCCCATCCTTTCTGCGTCCTGATGGGAGGAAGAGTCAGAGGTCAGAGTTGAAACTCTCCCCGTTGCCAATAGCAACGCACTTGGCTTCGGATACACAGAGGACAGAGGATTTGTCTTGTGTGCCACTGCAAGGCCTGCATTTCAAAAACATTCTTAGAGGTAAGTAGAGTATATAAAAAAAGAATGTGATGTATATAGAAATATAGTTTATATCTGACTGAGTGGAATTACGACGGACATTATACCTTATCAAGGAAACCTCAGGTGTGAGGCCGATTGAAAACCCATTTGAACAGATGGAGCTGTGTTTATTTTTTGAGCGTTGAAATGCATCAAAGGATTTTTAAACCGATATAACCAATTGTGTGGTTCCCCCCAGGGTCCTGCAGCTTCAGCTCAGCTCTCAAGGGCGATCTGACATTGCGGACCCCTTATTTTCCTGCGGGCACATGGGAACATTCCCATTAGTGACAAACAGGGCATACTAGTAGGGAGTGAAAACGTAACAAAATTCATGTTTTTTTCGAAAGAGGCAAACTAGATTTTGATAAATCTATATTTTTTCAGTTTAAAATAGAGGAATTCTTTGAATAAAAGCACTTCCCGGTGTGAGATTCTTTCAAAAAATAATTCTTATATTTTCCATTTGGATAGTGACACGTTGAAGTATGTCACTGTGTCGTTATTTTTCATTCTTTTCACATGAAAATATATAATTCTCAATATTGTGTTGTAACCTCTTTATGCTAATAAAGGTTAAGGGGAGATTTGATAGAAGTAACACCCTTATTTAAAAAGGGTAGTAGACAGAAGGCTGGAAATTATAGACCAGTTAGCCTAACATCTGTGGTGGGTAAAATTTTGGAGTCTATTATTAAGGAGACAGTAGCAGAACATTTGGACAAACATAATTTAATAGGATAAAGTCAGCATGGCTTTAGGAAGGGGAAGTCATGTCTGACAAATTTGCTTGAGTTCTTTGAGGACATAACGTACAGGGTGGATAAAGGGGAACCAGTGGACGTAGTGTATTTAGACGTCCAGAAGGCATTCGACAAGGTGCCACATAAAAGATTATTGCTCAAGATAAAGAATCACTGGACTGGGGGTATTATTCTGGCATGGGTGGAGGATTGGTTATCTAACAGGAAGCAGAGAGTTGGGATAAATGGTTCATTCTCGGACTGGCAACCAGTGGCCAGTGGTGTTCCGCAGGGGTCGGTGCTGGGTCCCCAACTCTTTACGATCTATATTAACAATTTGGAGGAGGGGACTGAGTGCAACATATTGAAGTTTGCAGATGATACAAAGATGGGAGGGAAAGTAGAGAGTGAGGAGGACATAAAAAACCTGCAGGGGGATATAGACAGGCTGGGTGAGTGGGCGGAGATTTGGCAGATGAAATACAATATTGGAAAATGTGAGGTTATGCACTTTGGCAGGAAAAACCAGAGAGCAAGTTATTTTCTTGATGGCAAGAGACTGGAAAGTACTGCAGTACAAAGGGATCTGGGGGTCCTAGTGCAAGAAAATCAAAAAGTTAGTATGCAGGTGCAGCAGGTGATCAAGAAGGCCAACGGAATGTTGGCGTTTATCGCTAGGGGGATAGAATATAAAAACAGGGAGGTATTGCTGCAGTTATATAAGGTATTGGTGAGACCGCACCTGGAATACTGCATACAGTTTTGATCTCCATACTTAAGAAAAGACATACTTGCTCTCGAGGCAGTACAAAGAAGGTTCACTCGGTTAATCCCGGGGATGAGGGGGCGGACATATGAGGAGAGGTTGAGTAGATTGGGACTCTACTCATTGGAGTTCAGAAGAATGAGAGGCGATCTTATTGAAACATATAAGATTGTGAAGGGACTTGATCGGGTGGATGCGGTGAGGATGTTCCCAAGGTTGGGTGAAACTAGAACTAGGGGGCATAATCTTAGAATAAGTGGCTGCTCCTTCAAAACTGAGATGAGGGGAAACTTCTTCACTCAGAGGGTGGTAGGTCTGTGGAATTTGCTGCCTCAGGAAGCTGTGGAAGCTACATCATTGAATAAATTCAAAGCAGAAATAGACAGTTTCCTAGAAGTGAAGGGAATTAGGGGTTACGGGGAGCGGGCAGGAAAGTGGACATGAATTTAGATTTGAGGTTAGGATCAGATCAGCCATGATCTTATTAAATGGCGGAGCAGGCTCGAAGGGCCGATTGGCCTACTCCTGCTCCTATTTCTTATGTTCTTATGTTCTTAAGTGTTCAAAATCATGAAGTGTTTAGATAAAATAAATAAAGAGAAACTGTTCTCATTGGCTGAAGGGTCGAGAACCAGAGGACATAGATTGAAGGTGATTGGCAAAAGAACCAAAGGTGACGTGAGGAAAACCTTTTTTACGCAGCAAGTAGTTATGATCTGGAATGCGCTGCCTGAAAGGGTGGTAGAAGGAGAGTCAATCGTGGCTTTCAAAAAGGAATTGGATAAATACTTGAAGGGAAAAAATTTGCAGGGCTACGGGGAAAGAACGGGGGAATGGGACTAACTGGATTGCTCTTACAAAGAGCCGACATGGGCTTGATGGGCCGAATGGCCTCCTTCTGTGCTTAACCATTCTATGATTCTAACCTCTGATTATTTGGAGTATGAACTGTCTATTAAGTCTGATAAATTTCCTCTAAAGATAAATATTGTCCAATTATTGTCTGTAAGAATAAAACAATAGTAATAAAGTACCCTGTAAAGTACTTAAGCTGTTGCTGAAATAAATATAGAGTAGAGGGCTGCATTCACAGGACTATCCATTAAAAAATGAAACATTTTGTCCTTGTACAAGACTGTGGTTAGACCTCATTTAGAATATTGTGTCCAGTTTTGGTCAACTCACATAGTGGGTGATGTAGAGGCTTTGGAAAAGGTTTAGAGGAGTGCCACACAAATGTTTCCCAGTTTAAACATCTTAGCTACCTAGAGAGGCTTAAAAAGTTGGATCTATATACTTGAGAGAAGAGTAGGCTCAGTGGTGATTTGATCGAGGTCTATAAAATAATGAAAGGTCGAAATCCTGTGTTTAAAAAAACTTTTTAAAGCCCAGATAAAAGTCAGTAATCAGCTCTCCTCTTTCCACCTAACTTCTTTATTCATTGCAGTGTTCAATTAAATGGTTTTAGTTGTTGTAAACTCCTAATTATTCTTCCCATAAGGATTTCTGTCGAAGACCTTTGGTTATTTTCTCATTTTTCCTAATATTTTGGTTTCTTTTGCATTGTTTACTCCCTCTGTGCCCACCTGCTAAAATCTGTTTTTATTTTTTTTCAGTATAATACTGGTTACTTTCCTTACATTGTGTTGCCTTACACTTTAGCCTCGATGAGTACTTTACTGCTTCAAAACTTTAATATTTGCTCTTACTAATTTAAAAAAAACAACAACCACAATAACTTGCATTTATATAGGACCTTTACCATAGAAAAATGACCGAAAGTGTTTCACAGAGACTTAAAGGAAAAAATGGACACCAAGTCAAATATGTTAAAAGGGGTGAAAAATGCTTAGCTAAAGAGGTGGGTTTGAAGGAGGGTCTTAAAGGAGGAGAGGGAGATAGAAGTTGATGGGTTTGGGGAGGGAATTCCAGAATGTGTGACCTTGGGTGACTGAAGGCATATCCATGGCAAGGGTAAGGCCATGGAAGGATTTAAAGACAAGGATGAGAATTTTAAATTGGGGCACTAGGAGCCAATATAGGTCAGCAAGGACAGGGGTGATTGGCAAGCAAGACTTTGTGCAGGATAGGATACAGGCACCAGAGTTTTGGATGAGTTGAAGTTTACAAAATGCAGAAGGTGGGTGGCTAGCCAAGAGGGTATTAAGATAGTCAGTTCTGGAGGTGACAAAGGCATGGATGAGAGTTTCAGCAGCAGATGGGCTGAAGTAGGAGTGGAAGCGGGTGATGTTATAGAGGTGGAAGTAGTAGCTCTTTGTGATGGAGAGGTCATGAGTGAAATTAAATTCAATAAATCTGATAATTTTTTGAAAAGTGTCTGACCTACATGTGACACATGTCCCACAATATGTGGTTGACTGTTAATGCCTTAGCAAGCCACTCAGTTGTAAAATAATCACTGCAAAACGGAATCATAAATATCAGATGGACTTATCAGCAATGGCCCATGCATCATCTTCACTAACATCTGGGGACTGGTGCCCAAGATGGGAGAGCTGACCTACAGACTAGACAAGCAACAGTCTGACATAGTTCTACACACAGATCATGGAAATTCCAACTTCCCTTCCAAGGCACACACCATTTACTACCATTCCTTCACCGCCACTAGGTCAAAAACCTGGAATTTCCTATCTAACCCCATCATGGAAATACCATCACCCCAAGGACTGCAGCGGTTCAAGAAGAAGGCCCACTATACCCTTCTCAGAGCAACTACGGATGAACAATAAAAGTGACCTTGCCAGCGTCACCCGCATCGTGAGAACATACAAAAATCAGCTACACATTCAAGGAGTGTTTGACTTTTTTTTATTCATAGAGTAGCATTGGGGGTAGTAGCATGTATGATACATGTGTACAGTTATGCCTTGCACTTTGGGTAATGCTGCCACATGCTTCTAAAGGAAAACTGATAAATTCACTGGCTCTGACGAGCAATACTTTAGTGACTTGAATGATGCACATGTGCGCTGATGAATGGGAGATGTGATAAAGATTTCCATTGGTTGCTTGGAAAGATCTTGCCGCATAAAAATTCAATGGAGCTATAACCTATATAGCCACCGTCAGAGTTATCCCTGTCCTGGAAGTGGTTCCCAAGTCCAGCTGCAGGAATCTGCATATTTATGTTATGGATTCCTTTGGGAATCTTATTCTCTGCATGCATCTTTGGGAGTGACCAGATAGGATACCCTGGCCCTGTACATATGGGTAGTGTTCTGAGGACATTTTCTAATGGAGTGTCTCAGATGCAAACGTATCTCCCTGGAATGTCTTTATGAACCTCTCCCTACTCCATCATCTGCAAATAGAGAATTATACCCATAAACCTTGCTCAAATCAACACATTACCGAAAAAGGCACAGATGACAAATGCAGCACAGTTTTATGAAGCTGTCAGGAACGTTTCAAGAAGTTTCATTAAGTCTCTGTCTAACTATAGTATCATAGCACAGAAGCAGTGACTTACAAACAACAATGTACCTTAACAGCAAGGACCCAACTCAAGTAGAGGTCTCCATTGCAGTGTCTGTTTTATTTGGGCACATAGCCCATGAAATGATATTCAAGCACTTCACTCACATGGGGACTTCTCCTCATTTGCATCAAAATTGGGTCTTTAATGAGCCTGCACAGGCTGACAACACTCTGGCACTTCTGGGTTGTGTTATTGTGCACTGTGTGCATCAAGCACGCCAAAGGCCACTACGTCCCATAACATGGGATCTGGCGTTTGATACGCAGCACTGCTACTGTCACAGAAGATAACAGTATCTGCTCATGAAATCTCTCAGAAATATCCAAAGAACTTCATATGCAATGAATCACTTTGAAGTGCAGTAACTGTTTTTATGTTGGCAAACAACCTTTTTGTGTACAGCAATGGGAAGAATGACCAGTTAATCTGTTTTGATGTAAAGGAAGAAAGAATTCACATTCATATAGTGCCTTTCATATCCACAGATGTTCCAGAGTGCTTCATAGCCAATAAATTACTTTTGAAGTGTAGTCACAGTTGTTTAATAGGCAAATGCAGCAGCCAAATTGTGGACAGCAAGGCTCCATAAACAACGAATGAGATAAGACCAATTAGTCTGTTTTACTGGAGTTCCATCAACTTTAGCTCATCCAAAATTCTGCTGCCGGTATTCTAAAAGAATGTCTTCTAAGCACGAGAAATTGTTGAAGTCATCAGGGGACTTTCCTAGGAGGTTTCAACACATGGTGACAAATGTGGAGGATTCCACAACCCCATGTGTAGAGATCTAATGGAATGGACCGAAAGCATGCAGTCAGTTTTGGAACGAGTGGAAGTTCCAGGGACATTTGCAGCACAACTCCTCAAGGCAGAGGATACCATGCCAGACTTTGCATCTCTCCTGAATGCTCAAACTACTACCAGTGCTTTACCCACTCCTAACCCTCCATTCTGCAGCATGTTGCACAGCTCTGTAACCGCCTTTCTGGTGAGTCAAAGTCTCCAAAGGCATTGCTTCTCCGTAAAGTCCAGATAATTCCTATGGGTCCAATAAATTTGGGTTGCAGGGTGTGTAGGTGCACTCCTCCTACAATGAAGCCTCAGTTCCCTGGCATTTTAATGTGCTTCTTTCTCCTCCCCTTCCTCTAAGTAGCATATGTACAAAGGGATTCCATATGGGACAACCATTGGACTAAGGGGGAAGATGTGAGCACAGATTCCCCTGCTCTTCTTGATGGTTTCTGCCCATAATGCAATGATACCATTTAAAAGTTTTCTTATCTCGTGGTCAAAACTCAGTTCTTTATTTTCCATTGAAGTTGGTGCCAGTCTCTTTAAATTACTGAGTGCTTGAAACACTGCACTGCTAAGCAGAACATCCAATTAATATGGATGTTTTGAGCACATGACCTGCATCCAGTGGCAATGGAGGAAATCAACATGTAGACCCTGATGATGTCAGTTTTAGGTGTTTTAAATTTAATTTACTTTGGAATGCCTATTCCAGGTGCAATGAGCTGGTCCCTACTTGACCTGCAAACAGAAATGCACGTGGAGCCCAAACTGGGTGGAGACCGGGTGCAAGTGGTCTCAGCCCCTCTTTCCTCTGTGTTACACTGCTAAAATTAGCACACACAGACATAATGCAGAGGAAGATTGGCCCCCACATTTACTGATAGCAATGTGCCAGCATTATTGGGTGTGAAGGAAAATAAAAATAAGAGCGTTATATAAAAGTTTTCTTCTCATGCACGCTCCTTTCGCTTCCCACTAAGTATTAACTCCATCCAGGGAGAGTGTAGGCTACAAATTTCTCTATGGTCTGTAATGCTGTTGCGTTGTCAGTGTTCAACAACAATTCAAGCACAGTGGAATGTACCATCTCTCCCACCCTTCCTTTTTAAGGTCTTATCTGAGAGCCAAAGTAAGTCACCCAACCACAACAGACAAGTATCAGTGATAAGGATTTCTGGAAATCAAAGTCATTTCTGATTGGGAGTCAAGCACTCAGTGCTTGAATGATAGTGCTATTCTGTCAGACTACAATAGTTTAAAACAGAAGAATGACATTAAAAGTTAAAAACAAGTACAGTGAAATGATAGATGTTTAAAGAACATCAGAAAGGATTCAATCAAAATTTGTAGCACTGAGAAGCCAGAGGATAATAGATAGATGTAGGCTGAAGTGGCTGAATAGGGCAGTAAAGAGTAGCATTAAGGGACATGCAAAAGTGTTTTCAACAATGTAAGGAACCAGGGAGGAAAAAAGGAATATAATCAGCACCTAAGGATTACTAACATAGAAATCAGGAAAGAAAATAAGAAATTAGAAAGGAAAATTGCAGTGGTGTATGAAGGGGAATAAGATGTTTTTCAGTTATGTTCACAGAAGGCAGAGGATTAGAGAACACTTTGGTCCTCTAAAGGATAAGACTGAGATTAGTCGTAGAGGATCAGGGCATGGATGCATTTTTAAATGGGTTCTTCACTTCACTTCGGTTTTCGCAAGAGAGGATTCCTGATCCCATAAATAAGATGACTGGGAGAGCAGGGAGTGTTTAGTGAAGATAGACATTAGTAGAGGAAGTGTTATTAAGGAACTGGAGGCCTGACTGCATACATCTGGGAATTCTTGAGCAAGCCTAAGGAAGAAATAGGGGAAGCTTTGGCAGAAATCTTTTTTAGCTCCCTGAGAGCAAGGATAGTACCTAAGGAAGATGGCTGATGTGGCTCTGACTTTTGAGATTTACACAGTAATGTTCTTTTTAATGAAAGCTAGTATGGATTTAGGAGGCATCACTAAGCTAAGGGTGGTGGAGAGGCAGTAACAGAATAATCTAGATTACCAAAATGTATTTGATAGTGTGCATTACAAGAAACTAGTTGCAAAAGTCACAGTTTAAGGATTTAAAATAGAAGTAATGATCAAAAATTGACTAAACAATAAAAATTAGAGGATAGATATAAATGGTTATTATTATGGCTGGAGAGAAGTAATCTTAAAGAAGGAGTGGTATTTAGGCAACTGGTTTTAAGAAACAATTAACGCAGAATTTCTAGATTTGTTAAGGGGGAAAAAAACATCAAGAAGGCATAATTGCCCTCATTTTGTGGTCCCATCAAAATCTGTGCTGGGAATGAGTAACTGAGAGCGCAGAAGTATCCAAAAGCATTGGATTGATTGCATACAATTTTGTGGGGTCATCATATCTGAATAATTGGCATAAGCTCCCATCACAGCTTTGGCCTTGCACTAACAGCTAGCCTAATTGGGGATGTGGAAAACCTGTCCTGCAGCTCAAATTTTAAAGATGCACCCAGTTAAAGGTGGCTGCATATAGGGGAAAATATTGTTTCAGTCTTTAAAAGGGTTCAAAATTGCTTTTAAATATTTCTCAGTCTTTAGTACAACTTGGGGGAAGGGGAGGCAGGGGATTGGGAAAAGAAGTGTCAGGCAAAAATAAAGTGAAAGGAAACCCAGTGGGAAGGCATGAATCAGCATTTGTGAGCAAGTGATGCAACATGAGTGGGTGTGAGGAGACCAGGGCACCCTTCCCAGAGGACAGCACCGTCCTGTCAGGAAACTGGTGCGAGGCTCAATGGTCTGTACTATCTATAATGCTTTGCACTGTGGCAGTCCTGCCACTCGAGAAAAATTCTATGCCCTGTCAAGCTGATGCCTCCTTTCCATAGTGATGAAGTGTTTCCCTTTGCAAACAAGACATCCATCACTATCTGCTGACAGCAGACTGACTTATTTAGTATATGTTAGCAGTAGTGGCTTGGAAGATGCAGTGGCATGAAAATTTAATGCCGTAGTGACCTTCAGACCCATGGGGAGAGCCATGCCTGTGATACAAGCTGTGGGCAGATCAGCTTCAAGAAAATATTATAGTTATGTTGTAGCCTCCTTTATGAAGCAGAGGTGCCAAAGACTGGTCTCCTCTGACATGCTCAAGAAGCAGTAAATGCAGGTCCAGGCAAAACGACAGGTGCATGCATAATGCCAGAGGTATAGTTGCACCTGCCTTTCTTGTCCCCCCATAAGCTTCCCTCCCTCCTCCAAATATAGAAGCATCATTGCTGCCGACAAATTAATTCCCGGCCTGCTCACTTTGATTGCAGGAGGCAAAGTACTAACGGGAAGCAGGACTGTTGTAAGAAATTGATTTAGAAATAGATATCTTTCACTGCAAAAATTACAGGCTGAAACAACAACAATAATTAATGAAAATGCATAAAGCAATATATAAAAAAAGAAAAAATTCTAACTTTTCAGTCAACAATAAAAAGCGATATCTGCCTTTAAGAAGCCAATTTTTACAGTCCAGGTCATTCACACACTGTTATGGACAAGAAGGTGGCAAGAAGAAGAACTTGCATTTATGTACCATCTTCACAAAGGGGGCTACATGGGTGAGGTACTAAATGAGTACTTTGCATCTGTTTCTACCAAGGAAGAAGATGCTGCCAAAGTCACAGTAAAAGAGGAGGTAGTTGAGATACTGGATGGGCTAAAAATTGACATAGAGGAGGTACTAGAAAGGCTGGCTGTGCTTAAAATAGATAAGTCACCTGGTCCAGATGGGATGCATCCTAGGTTGCTGAGGGAAGTAAGGGTGGAAATTGCAGAGGTGCTGGCCATAATCTTCCAATCCTCCTTAGATATGGGAGTGGTGCCAGAGAACTGGAGAATTGCAAATGTTACACCCTTGTTCAAAAAAGGGTGTAAGGATAAACCTGGCAACAACAGGCCAGTCAGTTTAACCTTGGTGGCGGGGAAGCTTTCAAAAACAATAATCCGGGACAAAATTAATAGTCACTTGGACAAGTGTGGATTAATAAAGGAAAGCCAGAACGGATTTGTTAAAGGCAAATCGTGTTTAAGTAACTTGACTGAGTTTTTTGATGAGGTAACAAAGAGGGTTGATGAGGGCAGTGCGGTTGATATGTACGTGGATTTACAAAAAGCGTTTGATAATGTGCCACGTAATAGGCTTGTCAGCAAAATTGAAGCCTATAGAATAAAAGGGGCAGTGGCAGCATGGATACGAAATTGGCTAAGTGACAGGAAACAGAGAGTAGTGGTGAATGGTTGTTTTTCAGACTGGAGGAAGGTACACAGTGGTGTTCCCCAGGGGTCGGTACTAGGACCGCTGCTTTTTTGATATATATTAATGACTTGGACTTGGGTATACAGGGCACAATTTCAAAATTTGCAGACGGCACAAAACCTAGGAGTGTAGTAAACAGTGAGGAGGATTGTAATAGACTTCAAGAGGACATAGACTGGCTGGTGGAATGGGCAGACACAATGGGCAGATGAAATTTAATGCAGAGAAGTGTGAAGTGATACATCTTGGCAGGAAGTATGAGGAGAGGCAATATAAACTAAATGGTACAATTCTAAAGGGGGCGCAGGAACAGAGAGACCTAGGGGTATATGTGCACAAATCTTTGAAGGTGGCAGGACAGGTTGAGAAAGCCGTTAAAAAAGCATATGGGATCCTGGGCTTTATAAATAGAGGCATAGAGTACAAAAGCAAGGAGGTTATGTTGAACCTTTATAAAACACTGGTCCGGCCACAGCTGGAGTATTGTGTCCAATTCTGGGCACCGGACTTTAGGGATGATGTGAAGGCCTTAGAGGGGTGCAGAAAAGATTTATTAGAATGGTTCCAGGGATGAGGGAATTCAGCTATGTGGATAGACTGGAGCAGCTGGAGTTGCTCTCCTTAGAGCAGAGAAGGTGAAGAGGCGTTTTGATAGACGTGTTCAAAATAATGAAGGGTTTAGATAAAGTAAATAAAGAGAAACTGTTCCTATTGGCAGAAGGGTCGAGAACCAGAGGACACAGATTTAAGGTGATTGGCAAAAGAACCAAAGGCGATGTGAGGAAAAACTTTTTTACGCAGTGAGTAGTTATGATTTGGAACACGCTGCCTGAAAGGGTGGTAGAAGCAGATTCAATCGTGGCTTTCAAAAAGGAATTGGATAATCACTTGAAGGGAAAAAATTTGCAGGGCTACAGGGAAAGAGCGGGGGAATGGGACTAACTGGATTGATCTTACAAAGAGCCGGTACGGGCTCGATGGGCCGAATGGCCTTGTTTTGTTCTGTAACTATTCAATGATTTTATGCTTGATTTGGCAGTCAGTTGCACTTTAATGCTACTTATTCAATTTGTGTTTCACAAATTCAGTGGGAAGCAGACAGGTACAAGTTGCCATTTTGATTGGTGGGCGTTAAAATATCAAAATAACCATGGAAGAAAACTTTCCTTTCTAAAAGAGGGCTATATAACTCCTATGACCTTTTATTATCCTTGCACGATATGTGACAGGCTGCCACAATATTATGTGCAAGCTTGTAATTTTCTGTTATTTGTAAGGTTTGCTTCACTTCCAAAAGGGAGAATATTTGACTTTAACCAGTAACATTAAAGTACAGCCAACTGCAGAATTACTTACTGCTCACTTTATTTAGTAGTCAAGTATTTTGATCAAAGAATCTGTGAGATATTCATCAACCGTATTTCTTTATTTGGGGGAACCTATGGTGAATGCCAAATCAATAGATTCAAAAAGGAGTTTAACAAATTGCTGGAACATGTAGAGAAGTTTAAAATGAAAAAAAATGGTGATAACTGGTGGTTAGATATGTGATTAGGATTGTACCTGCCTTTTATAGGGGCTGCATTCATTGCTGGCTAATGAAAATTTTTTGTTGAAGATGCAGATGACTGAAGAACATCAAAGAACCTCTCCCTTCCCAGATGCTACTGGTGGTTCTTATGCAGGAAATGCAGGAGAGGAAGGTTACCTGTTTGAGTTTCCAGATGTTCTCCCCATGGCTGAATTGTACATTCTGCTTGTAAGGAGGAAGACTGAAGAGATAATGCTGTGTCAGTTTTTTTGGTCAGCTGGGGGTCTGATATCGCATGGAATCTATCACCATGCTTAAGAATCTCCAAATCAGGCTACTGAGAAATATGACACCCACCTTTTTTATTTGTCCAATTTGGAGTGCACACTCTCTCCCCATGGAAATATAATCCACTTATCCAAATCAGAGAACTTCGGTATAGTTTGCCAGTGCCAAGGCTTAGGAATTCCCAAGTGTGCACAGTTGGAGTTTAATCAGCTAAAACTTTATAACTCACCAGTACAGAGCATTGGTAAGCTTTCCACGTTTTGTCCAGCTAGGATCAGTCTACCCATTGAGATGTTAGTTTGCAGGATTATCTGAAGCTAAGTGAGAAGGATCCTGGTCCCAGTGACAAGTCTACCCCTCCAGGCTCGTCATCGTGACAGTGCCCTGGGTTACAGCAGACCTGCCTAGTTCAGGCATTGGATCACCAGGTTGACTTGGGTCTGAGCATTCATCTTCAGGAGCCGTCCCAGAGGATACATATAGTGAATTTAAGGAAGCAGCAGCAGGTGAACCACAAAGAACAAGTGAGAAGGAACGTGTGATGGTGGCAGAGGAGGAGCCTGCTGGCAACATGATACCATCAACCATCTCCTTTACTTTCGGAAATGCAATAGTGTGATCAAACTAGTGAAAGGAAATTAAAGCACTGGCAGTGAAGGAAGATAAAAGCATGGAGCAATGCATAAATCAGGCGTCTGGTACATGTTGGGCATCACAATGGATGATACTGCCGGTGATCCTACATTAATCTAGAGGGAGCTAAGGGAGAAAGTTTGAGAATGCTTTTGCCCTTGACTGCCACTGACTGTGCTGTCCCAATTGTGCAGGCTGGCTACAGTTCTCTTTGCAGCAGATGGTACAGTAACTGGCTCCCTGCTAACGTTAACCTTGCAAAGGCCATGGGACTTTGCATATTGTATTTGGATACCTTTCACTCCTGGAACCTCTTTGAAAATTGTACCGTAAGATCCCATTTATACAACCATTTTTTAAAAAGTTTTTCTTGTACTTTTTATGTCATAAAAATACTTCGTTTACAATTGGCTTTCTGATGATTTTACAATCACTTAAATTTTTTGTTTCGACATAATATTCCTTACTGTTCTGATATGAAGAAAAATTCTAAAAATAATTTTTTAAAAGATAAAGAAACAATAGAATTAAAAAGTTGCCAAACAAGCAAAGTAAAAAAACACAACATAAACTAGCACTAAAAAGATGCTGGAAAACTTAAAAATTAAACAAAAATTCTGGCCCATTATGAACCCATTGCAGAAGCATTCCTTATTCCCACTCCAGATGGACAAAAAGAGCACACAGGAAGACCCCATCTATTTAGGACAGACATTTGCACTGTGCATAAATAAAATCTTTTTAACACATTTTAATATTTAAATGGCCAGCTAAAAATTGCATGCTGTGAGAATCGGACCGGTCCCCACAAAAGAATTCCTGATTTTCCGTTCCCTGCAAACCCATTGTATGCCAGTGCCGCCAGCCATACCGAATGAAAAATATGTCTTATCTCTAATTTAATATCCTGTATTGTATGTCTTTCAAATAACTTGGTAAATTGTTGGTAATATCAACAATGCCAAATTAATGCACACGTCTTTAATATAGAAACTATCTCTAGTACATGTACCTTAGAAAGCATGAGAGTTTGCATAATAATTTATCTAATTTCTTTTTGTTTCAGTTGCATAATTGCAATTTGCTCACGACTGAGTGACTGCTTCATTTGTTCACGATGGCATTCAGGACAAAATCTCAGAAACTTAAATCATTGGATTCTAGTGCTATACTTGGGGCAGTCTCACCAGGTAAGGAAAATTAAAGGAATCTCATATGCATGCTTCAAAATACAGATATTGGTCAGTATCAGTTAAGCTCATGACATACTGAACTCAATATCAGTATGTTTATGAGAAGGAAAAATGGCATAATTAGCCTCAGGTTCAGAATTGAGACATGAAAGGAGCTGTGTTCCTTGATTTTAAAAAGTTTAATTTTAAAAATGTATTGCATATTTAGAAGCAAATTTAGGAATTGAGTAGCACTCTATCAGGGACACCAATTTGCACGTGAATAGGACATGCACACTGCAGCTGTGTATTCATGCCCATCTGAAACTTGATTATCCTTATCAGGCAACACACGGTACAGTGCCAGATACAATAAGCTCACTATCCATTCTTCCAGTCTAGCTGACCTGGAGACAGGGTAGAAGGAGGTGGGTTTGACTGCAACAAGGAATTGTGTCTCTAGGTGTAATAATTTAAAAATATTTTTCAGGAAAAAAAACTACATTAAATTTGCAATGGAAAAATAATGTATGCAGCTCCTTTCATAGTACTTTGTAGACAATTTATAACTTTTTTTCTTATCTCATTTTTGTTCAAAATTTAGTTTTAAATGTATATCGCTAGCCAGCCAAGGCCATACATTTAAAAAATAAGCTAATGTCAACAGGAGGGTGACCAGTCTGATGGACCAGTGAATAAATTTCACTGCCAAAGCATGCATGCACAGTGTTCTCACACCTGGAAAGTTTCTTGTGTAAACATTTCACACAGTGCCTCCCACAACTCACTGTGCATATAGGGATAAAAATGAGTTTCTATTATGTTGGCAGAGCTGTTGTTTTTCCACAGCTCAAATGATTTCTGCCATGTGCTGGTCCTGCTGTTTAGTGGTCCAACAACCTTTTTACTGCACTTATAATAAGAGAGCCACCTTTGAAAAAGGCTTTTCAGATTAACAATTTTACCTTCTCGCTCATAAAACAGCTCTATTTATAGTTTGGTGGTTTCACCAGCTGGAGGGAGAAAGCAATGGCCAAAGAAAAATTTGCCTCCTCCAGCCCAATTATCCAAAAACCCTCTTACTCCTTATCATAAAATAACTTCAGTACTAATACTGGTGGACAAACATGTGGAGGAGAGAAGAGGAAGCTTATGGCAAGTCATGTTTTTGGTTACAGCTGACTTCATATAGTCTCACAGTGGTAGGAAAAGGAAGTCAGAAATCCTGATTAGCAACTCCATCTCTGGGAAACACACCAAAAGCTGGGTGTCCTTTCAGTCAGCTTTTTTTAATTGGTGACATTTATGGCTTCAGCCATTATTAGCCTCCCTTTTGCTGCAATAAATGAGGTCCAGTTTGCAGATCCAGTAATTTATTTGCAGTATCATTATTTGCATACACTTAGTTCCAGTTAAGGCATAGCACTGTAATTTGTGCTACAAAACTGGTCAGGGTTCAATAATGTAGTTTATAATATTAGTTTGACATTACTTTATTAATTTGGGGGTGGGTAAGAATGAGGATTTATGTGGGGTAAAATCATGCGGTACGATACTAGCATACAAATGCTTAGTATAGTCACATGAAATTCCTCTCTCTGCTATTTTAATGGAGGTGTTACCTGCTAGACCAACAACTTCTAGGTTTATGCAGACCTAAATGTGAAGATGTGTGTCCCCAGTGACAGGTTAACCTCTTATAGGTCCCAATCAGCCAGGTTGGCCAGTCAATTATCAATAACGCCAGAAATGCTGCAGTCCTACTTGGCTTGGATATTGGATTACTGAGTCCAGATAGAGATTTAATTTAGTTTTGGTCTTTTGTGGAAGGCGTGCCACCTTTGAGCCCACTCGACACCAAAGAGTTATTGCTCACCTCTGAGGAGGGCAGTCACGAGTTAATCATTAGGCTTGAGCCTTTGTGGTGTTTAACAGTGGTGTTAAACTTGTATAGAACCTTGGTTAGACTACACTTGGAGTACTGTGAACAGTTTTGGTCTCCATATACAGACACTAGAGAAGGTGCAAAAAAGATTTACTAGGGTGATACCAGAACTGAGAGGTTATACCTATCAGGAAAGATTGAGCACGCTGGGGCTTTTTTCTCTAGAAAAGAGAAGACTGAGGGTTGACCTGATAGAGGTCTTTAAGATTATGAAAGGGTTTGATAGGGTAGTCGTAGAGAAGATGTTTCCACTTGCAGGGATGACCAATACTATGGGCCATAAATATAAGATAGTCACTAATAAATCCAATAGGGAATTCAAGAGAAATCTCTTTACCCGGAGAGTGGTTGGAATGTGGAACTCACTACCACAAGGAGTAGTTGAAGCAAATAGCATAGGTGCATTTAAGGTGCATTTAAGATAAACACATGAGGGAGAAAGGAATAGAAGGATATGCTGATAGGGTTAGATGAAGTAGGGAGGGTGGAGGCTTGTGTGGAGCATAAACACTGGCATGGACCTGTTGGGCCGAATGGCCTGTTTCTGTGCCGTACGTTCTATGTAATTCTATGTAATAGGAACTCGTCATGAGTGGTGTGGTGAGCAGCACAACTCATTATATGTTCATGTGCAGTGCTACCATCCTCCTGACGATGGCTTAATAGCACACCTCATCCCATCAAACATTGGTTCTGCAGTTGGAGGTACAGTGCCTTTCTATGACCCAATCCTGATAAATTTCAAACCCGGGATATACCAGCATGTATTCTTCTACCTGGCTTCCAAATAATGCCGCCCAGTTGCTGTTGTCCTATGTCTGAGTTTCCTCATCAGCTATATGACAGACATCTACCTTTAGTATGATGGAAGGAGCTATGCAGGACAACTTGTAGCATGCCACTTTGAGGTTGTAGACATCCAAGCTCAATGCTGCATTCTGCTTTACTTGTTACCATGCAGGAAAAAATGTTTGGAGACCTGCCTTATACATCACAAATTTAACCTGCATTGGGACTTTGCTGTCATTGTAGAAAGATCAAAGTGCCCTTTGCCCCATCTCAGTGCAGTCCCAAAGCACTGTGTCCAGGCTAAGGTAAGTATCCATCAGGATTTCTAGGTACCGATATGCATCAACAATTTTAACAGATGCCTCATGTATCTTCCAATCAATACCTTTTGAGATCCTGTTTTGAGCTACGCATAGCTAAAATACTACAGTTGGGGCACCCATCTTCATATCCCACCGGTTAGCCCATTGCATTTCATAACATTGAGCAAGTAGCATCTTACTTTGCACTAATTTTTGGATCTCGTTCATTCCGTTCCTTTATTTGACCTCTTTTGTGGATTTCATAATGAGCCATTAAGCTGCCTGTTCTGATGGCATTAACGATCCATGGCACTACTTGAAGAAGAGCATTGGGGTTTTCCGTGATGCAGCATGCATCCCTCCCCCAACCAACACTACCAAAACGGATTAACTGGTCATTGATCTCACTGTTGTTTGTGGGATATTGTTGTGTTTACGTGCAGTTACCACACTTAAAATTAATTCATTGTATACGGCATACACATTGGGTACGGTAGTATAGTGGTTATGTTACTGGACTAGTAATCCGGAGTCATGAGTTCAAATCCTGTCATGGCAGCTGGGGAATTTAAATTCAATTAATTAAATAAAAATCTGAAATTTAAAAAAAACTAGTATCAGTAATGGTGGCCATGAAACTACCGGATTGTCATAAAAACCCATCTGGTTCACTAATGTCCTTTAGGGAAGGAAACCTGCCGTCCTTACCCGTTCTGACCTAAATGTGACTCCAGACCCACAGCAATGTGGTTGATTCTTAATTGCCCTCTGAAATGGCCTAGCAAGCCACTCATTTGTAAAATCTAGCTTAAAAAAAGTCATAATAAGAATAAAACCGGACGGACCACCCAGCATTGGACCACTAGGCACCGGACACAACAAAGGCAAACCAAACCAAGCCCAGTCGACCCTGCAAAGTCCTCCTCACTAACATCTGGGGACTTGTGCCAAAATTGGGAGAGCTGTCCTACAGACTAGTCAAGCAACAGCCTGACCTAGCCATACTCACAGAATCATACCTTTCAGCCAATGTCCCAGATTCTTCCATCACCATCCTTGGGTATGTCCTGTCCCACCGGCAGGACAGACCAACCAGAGGTGGCGGTACAGTGATATACAGTCAGGAGGGAGTGACCCTGGGAGTCCTCAACATTGAGTCTGGACCCCATGAAATCTCATGGCATCAGGTCAAGCATGGGCAAGGAAACCTCCTGCTGATTACCACCTGCTGTCCTCTCTCAGCTGATGAATCAGTCTTCCCCCATGTTGAGCACCACTTGGAGGAAGCACTGAGGGTAACAAGGGCACAGAATGTACTCTGGGTGGGGGACTTCAATGTCCATCGCCAAGAGTGGCTCGGTAGCACCACTACCGACCGAGCTGGCTGAGTCCTGAAGGACATAGCTGCCAGACTGGGCCTGCGGCAGGTGGTGAGTGAACCAACACGAGGGAAAAACCTACTTGACATCGTCCTCACCAATCTACCTGTCGCAGATGCACCTGTCCATGACAGTATTGGTAGGAGGGACCACCGCACAGTCCTCGTGGAGATGAAGTCCCGTCTTCGCACTGAGGACACCATCCAACATGTGTGGCACTATCACCGTGCTAAATGGGATAGATTCAGAACAGATCTAGCAGCTGAAAACTGATCATCCATGAGGGGCTGTGGGCCATCAGCAGCAGCTGAATTGTATTCCAGCACAATCTGTGACTTCATGGCCCGGCATATTCCTCACTCTACCATTACCAACAAGCCAGGGGATCAACCCTGGTTCAATGAGGAGTGTAGAAGAGCATGCCAGGAACAGCACCAAGCGTACCTAAAAATGAGGTGCCAACCTAGTGAAGCTACAACTCAGGACTACATGCATGCTAAACAGCGGAAGCAACATGCTATAGACAGAGCTAAGCGATTCCACAACCAACGGATCAGATCAAAGCTCTGCAGTCCTGTCACATCCAGTCATGAATGGTGGTGGACAATTAAACAACTAATGGGAGGAGGAGGCTCTGCAAAAAAACTCATCCTCAATGATGGCAGAGTCCAGCACGTGAGTGCAAAAGACAAGGCTGAAGCGTTTGCAACCATCTTCAGCCAGAAGTGCCGAGTGGATGATCCATCTCGGCCTCCTCCCGATATCCCCACCGTCACAGAAGCCAGTCTTCAGCCAATTCGATTCACTCCACGTGAGATGAAGAAACGGCTGAGTGCACTGGATACAGCAAAGGCTATGGGCCCCGACAACATCTCGGCTGTAGTACTGAAGATTGTGCTCCAGAACAAGCCGTGCCTCTAGCCAAACTCTTCCAGTACAGCTACTACACTGGCATCTACCTGACAATGTGGAAAATTGCTCAGGTATGTCCTGTCCACAAAAAGCAGGACAAATCCAATCCGGCCAATTACCGCCCCATCAGCCTACTCTCAATCATCAGCAAAGTGGTGGAAGGTGTCGTCGACAGTGCTATCAAGCGGCACTTACTCACCAATAACCTGCTCGCCGATGCTCAGTTTGGGTTCCGTCAGGACCACTCGGCTCCAGACCTCATTACAGCCTTGGTCCAAACATGGACAAAAGAGCTGAATTCCAGAGGTGAGGTGAGAGTGACTGCCCTTGACATCAAGGCAGCATTTGACCGAGTGTGGCACCAAGGAGCCCTAGTAAAATTGAAGTCAATGGGAATCAGGGGGAAAACTCTCCAGTGGCTGGAGTCATACCTAGCACAAAGGAAGATGGTAGTGGTTGTTGGAGGCCAATCATCTCAGCCCCTGGGCATTGCTGCAGGAGTTCCTCAGGGCAGTGTCCTAGGCCCAACCATCTTCAGCTGCTTCATCAATGACTTTCCCTCCATCATAAGGTCAGAAATGGGGATTTTCGCTGATGACTGCACAGTGTTCAGTTCCATTCGCAACCCCTCAGATAATGAAGCAGTCCGTGCCCGCATGCAGCAAGACCTGGACAACACCCAGGCTTGGGCTGATAAATGGCAAGTAACATTCGCACCAGACAAGTGCCAGGCAATGACCATCTCCAACAAGAGAGAGTCTAACCACTTCCCCTTGATATTCAACAGCATTACCATTGCTAAATCCCCCACCATCAACATCCTGTGGGTCACCATTGATGAGAAACTTAACTGAACCAGCCACATAAATACTGTGGCTACAAGAGCAGGTCAGATGCTGGGTATTCTGCGGCGAGTGTCTCACCTTCTGACTCCCCAAAGCCTTTCCACCATCTACAAGGCACAAGTCAGGAGTGTGATGGAATACTCTCCACTTGCCTGGATGAGTGTAGCTCCAGCAACACTCAAGAAGCTCGACATCATCCAGGACAAAGCAGCCCGCTTGATTGGCACCCCATCCACTACCCTAAACATTCACTCCCTTCACCACCGGTGCACTGTGGCTGCAGTGTGTACCATCCACAGGATGCATTGCAGCAACTCACCAAGGCTTCTTCGACAGCACCTCCCAAACCCACGACCTCTACCACCTAGAAGGACAAGGGCAGCAGGCACATGGGAACAACACCATCTGCACGTTCCCCTCCAAGTCACACACCATCCTGACTTGGAAATATATCGCTGTTCCTTCATCGTTGCTGGGTCAAAATCCAGGAACTCCCTTCCTAACAGCACTGTGGGAGAACCTTTACCACACAGACTGCAGCGGTTCAAGAAGGCGGCTTACCACCACCTTCTCAAGGGCAATTATGGCTGGGCAATAAATGCTGGCCTCGCCAGTGACCCCCATATCCCATGAACGAATAAAAAAAAAGTATCTGAAGTGCTTTGAGATCTTTCTGAGAGATGTGATAAAATCCTATATAAATACAAGTTTCCTTCTAGAAGTAGCAATCAAATCCAAAGCAACTTAGCATATTGAATAAATGCACCTTGCCTGAATTTTATGGAGAATGCTGTTCCATTCATTATTTTTTCACTATTTGAACAGCTAATCAGTTTCTTGTGCGTCTAATTGAGGACAAAAAGGAACTCTCCTTCAAAAAACCAACAGAGGATAGAATGAATTTGGTGTTTCAAGTATTAGAAGACCTCTTGCCACAACTGGGTATGTTTACCAGAGTACTGAAACTCATCAGGGATGAACTCTATGGTAAGAAAAAGCAAGTTATTAATATTCTGTTTCTACAACTATACAAATGTTATTCAGTGCAAGCCTCAAATCAATATTGATTTATTTTTCACTTTAATGATTTTATCACAGTATATTTTATGCTACTTCTTGATGTGATAATATTCTTGATATTAATGTATTTCAGTTGAGTATCACCGGTAAATGTTGGGTTAGGTTTTCTTGGTAAAATCGTCAGTAGCTTTTCAAAAATATGCTATCTTACAATGATGTCTTGTAGATGGCGTATATAGTTCCCAACTTACTGGGAGTTCAAGACCAGAATCTGGAATAGCTGATGCAATCACACGAGCACCTTACTTCAGCTTGCTTCATCGATTACAGGAAAAACGGTTAGTGGTAATAGAGTAATGAACCTTTGTTGTGCATATTACAGGTAACATGACCTTGAGAATTCTTCCAGTAACAAAAATGCTAACACTTTAGCTGCAACTTGCATGGACTATTTCTGGCCATAATGAAGTGCAATAGCACTATTAATGGCGGCAGTTGCCATTAAAAAAGTGAGACTGAGTTGACCACATATAAAAATGCCAGCTTTTATTTTTCTTGAGCACAGAAGAAAATGTTCTCTCCTTGCTATTGACCAATATTGCTCGGAATGTATTCAGTTTTATATACTGTGAAATGTACTTAAAAATAATCTTGATATATGTTTTCAGTATATTTTCAACAGATGGTTCAAGTGATATGGTTAAACCAGGTTCTGTTGCTGATATTGACCCATCAACATTAAGTTTTTAATATAACATAGAGATGCCAAATTCAAATTTATAAGGAAATATAAACTATGTAGCTAAACATATCCCTGAAGAATCTTGCAGATGCTCAGACTGACTAGAACATTGCAGCTTTAAATCTCAAGGTGGCCCATCATTTGGAGATTAATTACATGACATGTCAATTCATCTTCTGGACAAATCTCAAATTCAGTTTGACATTCATGCAGCTGTAGCTTTCTTAGTTAAGTTGGACTCCTTGCTCTCTGAATTACAGGTTGAACACTGGAGAGCCACATGCCTTTTCCGATTATAACAATTTGTATCCAAATGGCTCCGTTCCATTTCCCAGGCATCATGTTGTCAGCGATTGTGCCACTGCAGAGGAGTCCTTCATTCCACTAATCTGAGTTGGATTCCACTACAGGTTGCGGGTGTATGCTAACTCACTATACCAGTCAGTTCTCTCCTTTTTTGTTATTCAGCAATTGAGCATCATTTATTGGAAACTCCATGGTAAAACTGTTATATGTAGTATGATTAAGTTTGAAAGAGTCACTAACTCTAATTTTGTGGATGTAGATGTTAACACATGGGTGATTTGATTAGATTTTAGTGGACATTTTTTGTTGATGTATCAATTAACGTTGCCATTTTCAAATAAAAGTGGGGTCATTGCTTCATAGCATGCATATACCATTAAATGAATATGGGGTCATGTTGCTGAGAATGCTATAGGAAATATCTTGAGGGGATGTTAGTGAATAGAAAACAAAGGAAGATAAATGCTGATACTGTTCAACAAAAATTGAATTGTTTCAAGGGCTATCACACAGGAGGCTTATTAGTGAGCTGGTCTGTCTAGAGGGAGAGTCTCAGGGTGTTTACTGATGAATTGGATTGTCTGCAAAGAGTGCCCACCCTGCTTAATGTACCATATACAACAACAACTTGCATTTATATAGCTCCTTTCACATAGGAAAACATCCCAAGGCGCTTCACAGGAGCGTAATCAAACAAAAATTGACAGCCTGGCCAAAGAAGGAGATATTAGGAAGGCTGACTGAAAGCTTGGTCAAAGAGGTAAGTTTTAAGCAGTGTCTTAAAGGAGGAAAGAGAGGTGGAGAGGCAGTGAGGTTTACGGAGGGAACTCCAGAGCTTATGTACTCACTGTATAAGATGAGCTCCACCCAAAATTCCAGCCAAAAGAATCCATGACCTTCGTATAAAACAAGACAAAGCTTCTATCTGCCACAATGTTCATGTCAGCTGGTGTCCATAAATACATTTATTTTGTTTTTTTCTTATTTCACCAGTGTATTGCTTTCAGCTTTTGCTGTAAGCTGTTTTTCTGCTTGGCTGCTCTAGTGCTGATATTTAAATAACTCTTCCTCTCAGCTTCAATCTTAGCATCAGCTGCTGATATTAATTCATCGATCCCTGTTTCTATCCTGCTAGGTCGGGGAAGTTCTTTAATTTGAAGACCCTGGGCGGGTGCCTGAGCCATTGGGGTATGTCTTGGGTGCCTGCCTGCCAAAGGAGAATGGGAATCCCAGCAGACCGAGCTGCGTCTTGTGTGATGGTGGGGGTATGCCGGGCCTTCTTCAGAAAGAAAGCAAAACTGCCACCTCAATCCCCTTTGTACGACGGAAAGACTGCAGATTTTCGGCTCCCTTGTCTTCTTTTCAGGCATATAAGATGTGGGCTCAATGGTCTCTCCAATCAACATTATCTTTTCTCCTTCAACCTGGAGGATAGGACAGGTCTTGTTTATGGACTTCATGACAACTTGACAGGAGCTTAGGTTTTGAAAGGTGAAGTTGTTCTGCGAGTTTTTCTGGATCTCTGATGTGCTGTTCAGTGTTCTGTCTGGTAGATGTGCCAAGAACTGGTAAAACTTGCCAAATTAGGACAGGTATGTTCAAATGTCAGTTGAAACTGGAATGTTTTTGAGCTCGTGACCCTTTGAGTTAGGGGTCCAAACTCTTATACTAGCAGATTGCCCCAAGGCCCAAATGAATTTTAAAGTTTTTTTTAGTGCGGTAAAGATTATAGTGTTAACTAAAGTTAATCTCCAATTTAAACTTCTGACAGCAAGTCTTTTAAATTCTGACAGGTATTGGATTGCTAATATTAAATTATATTATAATTTGAAAGGATTAAAATTCCAAATACTTTAATTATATTTTCAAGTTTATATTTCTACCCATATTCTCAATGAACTTGAGTTAAATCTCAACCAGGAACCTCATATCATCCACACATAACATAATGTGAAATTGTTCCTGTTGAAAGAGTGGAGCAACATACAGTTTGGGAATATAATTGAAGCTGAAGATTCAAGATTTTGAATTTTAAAACATTGCATCTTAATAAGGGATTTGTTGCAGTGATGTTTTGGGGCTTTGATGACCAACCATAACCATTTTCCTTTGCATCAGGCATGGTGCTGCTCCTTGCATGCCCTTTACTTCACATTGAACCAGGGTTGTTCTCCTGGTTTGGTAGTGATCAAGGAGTGAGGGATGTGCTGTGCCATGAGGTTACAGATTATATTGGACCAGAATTCTGCTGATGGCTGACAGTGCCTCATGGATGCCCAGTTTTGGGCTGCTGGATCTGTTTTTAGTCTGTCCCACTTGGCACGGCTGTAGTGCTACGCTACATGATGGAGGATGTCCTTACAGGGGAAACAGGATATTGGCTTCACAAGGTCAGTGCGGTGGTCATTTCTGCCAGTGCAATCTTGGGCAGACATGTCTGCAACAGCTAGGTTGGTGAGGATGAAGTCAAGTAGGTTACTTCCTCATGTTGGGTCCCTCACCACCTGATACAGGCTCAGTCTTGCAGTTATGTCCTTCAGGACTCACCCAGCTTGATCAGCGGTGGTACTATTGAGCCATTTTTGGTGCTGGACATTGAAGCACCCCAACCAGACTACATTTTCTGTTCTTGCTTCCCTCAGAGCTTCCTCTAAGTGATGTTCATCATGGAAGAGTACTGATTTGTTGGTTGGGGTGAGGGGGAGAGGGGTGCACAGCGTGGTGATCAGCAGGAGGTTTCCTTGACTTTGTTTGACCTGAAGCCTTGAGACCTCATGGGGTCCAGAGTCAATGTTGAGGATTCCTAGGGTCAATCCCACCAAACTGCATCTCACTGTGCCCCCACTTTGGTGGGTCTGTCGTACCAGTGAGACAAAATATACCCAGGGATGGTGATGGAGGAGTCTAAGATGTGAGCTGATCGATATGATTCTGTGAATATAACTATATCAGGCTGTTGCTTGACTAGTCTATGGGACAGTTCCCACAACCTGGGTACTAGCCCCCAGATGTTGGTTGGTGAGGAAGATTTTGCATGAATGATTGGTCTGAGATATACTGATGCGATGCGTGGGTTGTTGCTGATGGGTTCAGCTGGTTTTCTTATTATTATTAAACTTTGTTTACAGCTGGATGGCCTGCTAGACCACTTCGGAGGGCATTAAGAATTCAAAACATTGTGTGGGATTGGAGTCTCATGTAGGCCAGATTGAGTGTAATCAATTATAATATAGTTACATTTCCCTGTGATTTTTACTGATTGATGTTTGCAGCCCTTTCCAATGAGTTAATGGGTAATATTAGAAACCACTTAATCACTAAATGTGTATTTACCAATTGCGTTTAGAATTGCAACCATGTGATGATAAATCCATATAGACAGATGTTGTTTTTGTCCATCACACTATGATATTGCATTAGTGAAATATCTTTATCCTGGGGTCTTGTATGTTCCGGTCTACACAATGTTTATGAATGCTACTAATGATGACTGACAATTTAAAAGGTTTCTGCTTAAATCCACTTTCTAAAAGATGCAATGCCCCACAATTACAATGTTTTCCATGTTCAGGTAAAAGTTGAATGATCCTACTTGTGGTGAGGGGACAAAATTGTTCCTGCCATTAACTTGTTGTAACATATTTAACTTCTTGGAATTAGGATTGATAACAATAACAAACATATGTATCCTCACAGTACTGGCCTTAGCACTTCAAATCTTAGTTTCTTGTTCTCCGATTGATGGGAACCCAGCAGTGGAGAAAGACATTTAGCACTGTGAACGTGCAAATTGTAAATTACTATTATTGATCCCCAATACAAAACATGAAATATATATATTTTAAAAGGTTAATGTTCAACACAGAATACATAGATTGAAAAATGTAATTATTTTGATATTTCTCCTGGTTGTTTTCCCTAAGAGGCCTCTTGCCTCTATGTGACTTCCCTTGGCTGGGGAAGGTATGGCGATCAAGGTCAAGATGCAGAGTCTATGATCAGTCAAGGATTGTGCTTGTAGCATGGCATTACAGATCATATTAGTTGTTCCCTTTTTCTGAGGCAGAACGCCCTGCTGTTGTGAAGTACTCTATTTAATATGCAGCTAGAAAGTTTAGAAAAATACATGCCAACTACATCAGGAGTTTGAGTGACATACGGGTCTTAGAAGTACACTGTAGCCTTTCGGCAGACTCAGTAGTGCTGCACTGGATCCTAACTACAGATCCCTAACTACTTGAAACTGGGGTATTTGAATAGCTAGCATATTTATCTATCTGCATTTCACTGGAAAACAGCCATCTGTGTGTGGTGTTTTGACTAAGCAGAGCGTCTTGTTTATAGATACTTTGGTTAGGTACAAACATTTTTGGGGGACTGGGGGGTGTAGTGAGTTAGAAGATCCTTTCAGCTCTGGGGCCTTGTTTCAATTTAGCTCAGATAATAGAAGGAAAATCTCTTTCTCTGATAGTTGTAAGCGCCTAAAATGAAATTAGATTAGACAATCTTAATACAGTTCCAATAGGTCTGAGTCTACAGCACAAAAGCATCCTAGAAGGGTATTTATTTTCACTATATTAGCAATCTAACTTTGAAAACCTATAGGATAGCTGTCTATGAAATGGAAATGTCATGTACAGTAAGGTGTGAAATGTGGCTAAATGCATTGTTGGGAAGAAAACAGAGGGCAGTCTACCCAACGTCACCTTTTTCTACAAGTGTCTTGGATCTGCTGACAGTAGGTAGAAATAGTGGAGAGTGTCTATTTTTCTCCAATGACCTTGAAGAGCAAATAACTCAGTCAAATTAAACAGGAACTAGAGCTTTTCACTGCTGAAGTGTCCGATTGCCATTACCTGTTCTGTTCACAGATGTTAGTGCATTTGGGGTTTCTAAGGTAAATGCTCTGAGCAAACTACATATTCTATTTATGTACAATTAATACCTTTTTAAACTAGATTAAAAGTTTTTGATTTAGCTTTTGAAATCCATCTATATTAATATCCAACAGTTGTTACACATGGAAAGAAACAATTAATGGCAATTACACACTTTAGCAGAGAAGCTCAGCAATCGTATTATATAATTCGTCACACGCTGTGCATTTCAAGAATGAACTTAAAGAAAGTGTACATACTGAAACTTTAAATGAGTTACTGATAAAATCGTTTATTAAAGTTAATGTAAATTTTAATGCAAAATAATTTCTTTATTGTTTGCAGAAATGAAGAGGCAGAAGCAGTCTGTACTAAATTGAATGATTTAAGAGAGATGTAAGTGCACATTGCTGTACTTAACTGTTTCCTCGCCTAGACCTGTCCATGAACAAATGTGTAGGAGGGAAGCTGAATTTTTCAAAGGACATAAATTTGTGAGCATGGTACTTGAGTGGGAAGACACGTCTTGATCAAAGTATAGCTTTAACTTTAAAAGACCCATTGTTCTCCTCGTTTTAACGTGAAATTTTGGACAGTTTTATTTTTCTTCTCATATTTTTAATTTTCTTTTACCTTGCAAGCTGCTCTCCACAGTGCATCCTCATTCAGATAGTAGAGTGGATGATTTTAACTGTAAGCATCTACATGTCCGCCAAATTCAAATTCCAGCATGATTTGATTTGAATCATTGTGGGTTAAGAATGAATGCTCAAAGTTATCATTAATTGAGATCATTTTGGGTTGGTCTGACTTTGAAGAAAAACAGTACAAAATGGAAATGTGACTGTAATTGAATTATTTATATGACTGTATTTCAGTTATTTTAAATATTTTATTACTTGGTAGTTTAGTGAAGGAGGTGGGGGAGGGGGGAAGGGGTGCGGAAGGGGGTGTGGAGAGCCAGTACGTTGCAGTCTAGTGATAAGTATGTGTTTTTTTTCCTAACTTGTGTAGTGGAGAGGTAACAGTATAGTAATGAATACTTATCCATCAGATCGTCTTTCTTTGACATTCTTGTTGTCACAAATGTTGTAGTGCTGGTAGAAATTGAATAATTGTACTAGGCTAACTTGTTTATAACTCTATACATGATAAGCTTTCGGAACTATCAGCTACACAAAAGTTATTTTTCTTTTATGCCTCGTTACCAAATTTATTCATATTCTGGTCATGAATACTATGCATTGTCAAAATCTGAAAAACTTTAAAATGGAGCTCTAATAACTCTGTAATAATCTGAGTTATTCTTTTGTGATAAATCCACTTCAATAATAATCACATTTCCCAACTCCCAGTATTATGATGTCAGGATGATTAATTTTATTATATACTGTGGGTGCATTTCTAAGAAGGGTTGTTTCATTGCATAATGAAGTATTTCCCTATAACATTAACATTTTTCAGGCCATAATATGTGTTTCATTATGTTACATGAGTTTGATTCATAGGCCTGCAAAACTAAATGTTTCAAATTCCATAGTTACATAATTGTTGCCCTCTTCCCTTTGTAACTAGAAGCAGTTAAAACTGTTCCAAGCCATTATCACGCAAGTCTCTGATTTTAAACGAAAACTGAGTACAGAAAACCATACCGGAGAGGACATGAGATGGAAATGTGCAGAAGTGCATACAGAATTATGACAAAATAGTTGTGCATAATATTTTTATGTTATAGGCACTTGTTCGTCTGAAAGTTCCTTATGGACAAAAATGTTCCAAAGGAGGCAGCATTACAAAAAATAGAAGTCGCAGAATGCACTTGTGGCACACCAACTGTGAAAATCTGCTTCTTGACTTTTTGTCCATTCATTAAGGGCACATGAGCAGATGGAGTAAACCAGTGTAATGTAATTGCAGTGCTTTTCATATGTAGTAAAGTTATAAGTGACAATTTTGTCAGGCCTCATGCTTGACATGCACCTATTTTAGCAGCACAATTTGCAGTAACTTTGAGTGCAAACATGCAATGCTGGAATAGCTGCCCGACCCTGCTGCAATCAAATAACCTGCCTGCCTCTGCTTTGCCTGAGTTAAGGTGTGTCTGAAACATCATAGCCATGTAAATGAAATGCAAATAAAGGTCATATGACATCACCACTGCCTGCAACCAGCTTCCTGCCTCTCCGCTGGTCGTGGATCAGAAGCAATGCCAGCCAGTAAGAAACGGGGCAGTGTTTCAGGCTGTAGGATTTCTACAGCATTTTGGTTAAGAAAGTTACAGAGACTCATTCTCAAAAGTTATGGCAAGGCATTTTGTGGAAGTTTGCTAACTGTTGGTAGGAAATTATTGTAGTCAGAAGAAAGCACCTGAAAAATTTGAGAACAAACTCTTGGGAAAGCCTTGAAGCTACTGTTCCCACTGAGAGTACCTTTTGGTATACTACTCTAACATGCTCAAGAGGAGGAGAAGGAAGAATGTTTGAATGTTAGGGAGCTTGGACAGCATATGAGGAGGAGGGCACCTACTTGATGGTACCTGCGTCCAAAAATTTACTGGATCCAGGGAATATTTTTAGACATTACTGAGGAGCATGTCTTTGAAGCCTTTGTTTTACCAGGAAGTGAGAAGGGAGCGTTGTGCTCTGCTTTTGGAGGACCTTATGCCGCAATCCACGGCAAGAATGTCCTTTCCTGTTGCAGTAAAGTCACCACTGCTTTGAACTTCTTTGCATCAGCCCATTTCAGGCTGCCACAGGTGACACCTTGGACATCTGTAGGTCATCGGTGCGTTGGAGCATACAGCAGATGATGTATGTCCTTTTCGCACGAGCCAATACCTACATAAAGCTTTTTCTGGAGGCCAGGAATGTCCAGCCTAGAGCTCTTCGATTCTACCACATAGTGAAATTCCCCAGAGTGCATGGAGTTATTGTTAGGAACCGCGCAGCCCCTTGGGCTCCTCCGGGTGAAGTGCCGTATGTTAATAGGAAGTGGTATTATTCAATCATTGTTCATTGTGTAGTACCTATTGTCACACACCAAATGTAATTGACTGCCAGACATCCAGGTAGCTGTCATAGTGAAGTAGTCATTTGCACTCCCCCCTTCCATTTTGCAGATGCAAATAAAGTAAAAGGCTAGCTTCTTGGAAATCAGGGGTATCCACTGCTGCCTTGGCTTCCTTTGATCATCCTATCACACTCTTAGATAGAAGATATAATTACCCCCATGTCTTCACAGGGGCCAACATTGAGAACACAATTAACATTTTGAAGAAGCACTTTTGATGTTTAGACAGGTCAGAGGGTGTGCCGCCAGACCAGCCTGTAGAAGTCTCCTACATTATTGTTGTTTGTTGCATCCTTCACAACTTAGCATTTGAGAGAGGGATCAATCTTCAGGATCAACAACAGGATGCACAAAATTAGTTATCAGATGCAGATACCCCAAGAGGCAAATGACCAGGATGCAGAGGAGGAGGAAGAAAGACCCTTGCATGGAACATTGGCAGGAGAATTCACAATCTGTGATATTCTAATCACAAAAACTTTCTCACGAGCCTTCCACAGAACTATCATACCCTCTCTCCATACTGGCTTTGAACCTATTCTTGTCAACATGGTGTTTCCCCATGTAACAGATTCGGAGGTGACACCAATTGGTAATCAATGTTTCATTTATTAATAGTCAAATCAAACATGTAGAGGTATCAAATATTTAGACAACCAGGATCAAAACAATATTATCCCGTTTGACCTCTGGGCAGAGGTCATAATTAAGTTGGCGACGTGGTCATTTAGAGTTTTCCCACAGTGAGGTAATCTTCTGACAGTCGGGCGTCCTTCTGACTGCGGCGTCGTCTTCGGACAGCTAAGCATTCTTTCGATAGCTGGTGGTCGTCGCTACTTCCTCTGCCCTAGCTCAAAAGGCGTTGGGTTTTTATCCCCTCCTTGGCAGGAAACTCACATCATATATAGAATAACACTCATAAGACCCTTATAGATTAATTAAGTTGTTTTTCAAAGAATTTCAGATGGTCAGCTTGTTTTATCATTACTCATTTAACCACGATACCCCTTTTCAAGGTTGTTTTTCAAAGAATTCAAGATGGTCCGTTTGCTCTCACGTTACTCACTTAACCGCAAGAACCTTTGCAAGGTAGCACTGTCTAGCTACCTCATCACAGTCCTGGTCTTGTTGCTATCTTTGGGTTATTGTTCCGCGTTTTTGGTCATTGTTCCTCTTTTATCATATAGCTGCTCTGTCTAGCAAGGAGAGTGACAAGGGTCAATTACTGGTCAAAGATTAACAGTTTGCAATTCAGCAAAGTAAGCCGCAGACTCAGCAAAATAGTCAGCACAGCCTGCAAAGCATGATGGTTGGTAGCTTTAAGAAAAAGATGTCAATTTCTCCCTATTTCCAATATTCTTATACCCACTTACTAGTTGGTGAGCGTTGTGATCACTTAGCTATTCTGGTGCTTCCTCACAGTGAAGGCCTTGCGTCAGGATCGTGTTTGTTGCGTTTCCACAAGAGGCACATTAGGTTGTTAATCCTGGGTATAAAACTGGCATTGTGGATTAGCTGCGTAATATAGAAATTGTCCGATTTTCAAGTCTGGAGGTGGCTATTTCCAGCAATATTTAAAGGGATCCTCAGCTGCTCTCGGGTAAACGCTGGAAAGTTTTGTAAGTCATTTTGCTTCTATTACATTGTGGTTTATGATGTGGAGATGCCGGTGATGGACTGGGGTGGACAAATGTAAGGAATCTTACAACACCAGGTTATAGTCCAACAATTTTATTTTAAAATCACAAGCTTTCGGAGATTATCTCCTTCGTCAGGTGAGTAGTGAATGAGAGGTTCTCAAATCGCATATCTTATATTAGGCTGGGACACCATCACACCAATCAATTGGTGTGATGGTGTCCCAGCCTAATATAAGATATGCGATTTGAGAACCTCTCATTCACTACTCACCTGACGAAGGAGATAATCTCCGAAAGCTTGTGATTTTAAAATAAAATTGTTGGACTATAACCTGGTGTTGTAAGATTCCTTACAATTGTGGTTTATGGCTGCATAGACCATTTCAAAGCGCTTGTAGTACCTGTAGATCTTTCTGAATTCTTAAGGGGTTTCTGGCCCTGCACTTTTTTCATCATGGGGGTCCTTCTGGCAATTCCACACTGGCAAGAGGAAGAGGAGGAGGAGACTCTGGAGGAATGAACATACACAGCTACAGCTGTAGGGGGAGCAAACAGAAGGAGGCATGCTCGCAGGAATTCTATCCCTCCCAACCGAGTAAATAGGCCCAGGAAAGCATGCATGCAGTTCTCTGAGGAGCGGTGCATAAGGAGGCTTTGCTTCTCTAGGGAGGCTATCACAATGTTGTGTCACCTCCTGTAACGAGACCTACAACCAACTGCCGCAGCTATCAACTCTTGCTCCTCCTGGCCCACAAGGAATCCTCACAAATATTTTTTAAAATACTTATCTTGGCTTCTTCTGGCCACTCTGTTGCCTACCACCATGTTTCACTGGCAGGTTTGGCGGCGGAGGGCCTCCTGAAATTTTCAGTTAAAATCCTCCCTATGTGATAAAAGCGAACTTGTCGTGTTTACCAGTACTCCATATATTGTACCACCTATAGAACTCATGCTTGAGAAAGTGAAAAGAAATTAAATTATTCTTAAATGTTTGAGGTGAGTCACCATTCAAATGGTATTTAGAATTCGGGGAATGATGCTTTTGATTGGTTAGGAATGCTGTGGTGATTTATAAACAGTATAGCCCAGATTTTGCTGCCAAAATAACGATGCATTTAATGGCGCACACCATTACTAATGCTTAAAGTGCCCAGCAACTTTTGGCGAGGAAGACATACCACTTGAATTGTGAATCGTCACAAGTTGAATGATTCGCGCTGCTCTG
The DNA here is from genome assembly GCF_035084215.1 of Heptranchias perlo. NCBI lineage: Eukaryota > Metazoa > Chordata > Chondrichthyes > Hexanchiformes > Hexanchidae > Heptranchias > Heptranchias perlo. The sequence continues at coordinate 15,485,228 of NC_090345.1, read as the reverse complement.
CCGTCAGCCTCGCGAAAATGGTAGCTTGCCCTCAACCTCTCCATGAGTTTCAAGAAATTGCTACATTTGCTCATTAATAATCAATTAAACTCGCCGCAAAAAGTTAGGGCTAGTACTTAACAGCAGAAGTACCTTTTTAATGATGAGATTTATGTTCCTGCAATGCCACTCAACCTCTCCGGCCCAGAAAGGGAACAATTGAAACTGTGGCGTCTCATTCCTACAGGTAATAAATTGTCCTTAGAGATTTTTAAAATTTAAAATTTTAAAATTTTTTTCTTACTTTTCCTTTCTGTCTCTTTTTTTCTCACTCTCTTAATCCAGTCTTTCTTTCCCTCTCTTTATATCTCTTTCTGTACCTGATTTGACTCTAAAGTACCCTGTTTCCTTCTCCTTTCCTCTTTTTTTCTCCATCGTTAAATCTGATTGGTTAAGAGATTAGATAGACTGTTGGTCCCATCGTACACCAAGGTCCCAGATGCCCCGTTATCAGCTCACACTCCCAGCAACTTGCAGGACAAAACATTTTCAAGCTGAAGGATGAGAGAAAAAGTCTAACTAATGGGACACGCCACGAGATGCCTCACTCCAGCAAAATCAAGGCCTTATGTGTTTCATCGTGTGTGCATTCATATTCATTGTTCATTCTCTTAGATAAAATACTTGTGCAAATAAATCAATTATCCAGGGCAGTACAGTAGAATACATCAAGGTGGTTGTAGTCGTAAAATTAGTAGAATACATCAAATCAAGCTTGTCATGACACTAGGATACATGAAACCACATTAGTTATCACATCAAATCAGAATAGTCATTACAAAGAATGTATAAAAATGTTTGCCTCCATAATAAGTCACCCCACCTGAAAACGAAATTTATTGGGGGTGAATTTCCTTACCACTTTCGGCTTGTTAGTCGTGCATAAATGGCACTAGATTTTTTTTTCTGGCAGGAAAATCGAGTACAAGCCACTTCCGCCTGATTTCCACCATTAAAACACTTCCCCTGAATTGCTTTGCACTTTCTATGATCCGGCCCTTGAGTCCCGACTGACCTCATTAATATATATTAACATGAGCACCAGAGGTGCAGCAGTTCCGAATTTCCTGCTTTTGCACTCCTAATAAACTCTGAGATTGAGGTTTATAATGTGGAACAGCTGCCATGATCAGCTGATATTGCTTTGCGGGCTCTCACAGCACACCCCCTCAACTACCACAACAGGAAGGGCTTCCCCTCTCTCGGTGTACACAGTGTGTGTGGCAACATGCAGGGGATCCTATGGGAGAGAAACTGGTCAATACCATAGCTCAAAACTTCAATGGAAAAGAAAATCTGGGGCGGTATAAAGCGGGCTGCCGATTTGTTATCAAGCTGTTTTGCGCGACTGGGGCTGAACAATTTCACCCCCTATACATCCACATTCGATAAGTTGGAAGTTGTCATGCTGCCTTCATCCTTCACAAATTGACTCTCCCTGACTTCCTCAGGGAAGAAAAATCACATCAACAGATGGCTTCTGGGTAATGGAACCTACCCCTTGCTCCATGGATAATGATCCCACTGAGTGGCCCAAAAAGCTACAGAGGGGTTCTACAAGAGGCACTTGCCTCTACAAGAGGACCATAGGAGTCTTAAAGGCATGCTTTCGCTGCCTGGAAAGATTAGGTGACACTCTGCAGTATGATCCAGATCATGTGTCACAAATAGTTACAGCCTGCTGTGCTCTTCACAGCTTTGTCATTCAAGAAGGGCTGAACTTTGACATTGCTGCAAGGAGGCCCTGGCTTTATTGAAGCCAGAACTACATGGAGGAGACCATCACAATGATCTGCACTCATAGGAGTCCTCAGTAATTGCTGCAAGGGACATCAGAGCACATCTCATCACTGAAATCTTCTCTTCTGTGTAACATATGACAGCACTGCTGTACCTCCTTCTCCCCCACTTTACAATAAAGGGATATTCCCCCAATGCACTACCCATCCTACAATATGACAACACATAAGTCGTTTTTGCCTTGCCATGGGCATGCCAATAATCATCAGCAATGGGATGAATGACCAGTTAATCTGAGTTAGTGCCTGAGAATGGGGAAGCAATTGCTACTGGGGTGGCATTTAAAGGGTTGGGGGAGAGATACATGGGGCAGGATCATGTTCCAAAGACTCCTGAGTGGCCTGGTCCTCATCATAATTTTCATAATCATCATCGATATTGTTAAGAGGAAGAATTAGCTTCCATGCTGCACCTCCTCCTCATCGTCATCATCTCCCTCCCCTTCATCATCCCCTGCCATAGTTTGCTGTGATGGATCTGATGAAAAGAAGGGTAGAAGCTAAGGATGAATGATCATTACCCCCTTGGGATTAAAGAGACATAGAAGAGATTTGTCCGCGGTGCTTCACAGGGATGGCGGGGCGACAGTGTAGGTGTTCAGTCATTAAATTGGCACCGACAATGCTGCCAACATCACCATCTCTGACAAGAGCGGAGTGCCTCCCCACGAGCTCCATTGCCGTCTCTTTGTGGAGTGAGGATGCCTTCTCTGGTGTCCTGTCTCTGTCAGACATAGTGTGCCATTTTCTCCTGCAAGAAGATAGTGTAAATGAGGGTAAGGCTAGCTGTTGAGGAGTGTGTGCTATGTAGCATGGAAGAGCTGAAGTAAGAGATGTGGGGTTATCAGCCTGTTAAAGTGGAGGAAGGGGATTTAGGGTTGTGCATGTAAATAATTGCTGTTACGGGAACTGGGTAGCCATGGTGCAAAATGCCAAGTAAGAGCCCCATTTAACCAGAGTGCATTGTGCAGGGTTAATTGCTCAAGTATTGCTTTAAGAGGGTGAACAGTGTGCTGGTGCCCAGGATGGGCAAGGAAGAAAAGGAAGTGTCCATTGTGTTACCAGGCGTGGCCTAGTGAGGTCATTGAACTGCTCTACAGTCCTGAGGGCAGTGCCAACTCCCTCCAGATGGCTTGAATGGTATTTCTAGCTGGCTTGCAGGTAGTCACACCTAGGAGTCTGTATCTCCTGACTTGTGCAAATACTCCTGCTATAGACATAATTTTTGAAACATATGATGAAAAGATTGATGAGCTATATGAAGTTATCTGAGAGTCAAGTGAATGTGCCGAGCACTATTCCTCCCTACGTTGTCCCTACCGTCTGATGCAGAAATGTGCAGGCAAAGGTTGCACTCCAGTTTCGAGTTCAATGTAGTGTTTGAAAGTGAAAAAAGTGAATCAGCTGCTAAGATTCCAGACTTGGGTAAGACCGACTTCAATCGGATGAGACAGAGACTGTCCACAGTAAACTGGGCAAATCTGTTAATGGGTAAAACGACTGATGATCAGTGGGAAATGTTTAAAGAAACATTTAACGTGATACAGAATCGGTTTATACCCCTGAGGGCAAGAACTCTACTTGCCAAAAAAAACAGCCATGGACAACTAAAGAGGTAAGGGACAGTATAAGACATAAAGAAAGGACATACAAAAAGGCAAAAAATGGCACAGATCCTGGCGAATGAGAAAGATACAAAGATCAACAAAGGGTCACAAAACAGATAGTAAGAGCTACAAAAAGAGAGTATGAAAAGAAACTTGCAAGGGGTATCAAAACCAATACGAAGAATTTTTATAGTTATATTAGGAAAAAGAGGGTGGTCAGGAGCAGTGTTGGCCCCTTAAAAACTGAAAGTGGTGATATTGTCATTGACAATGGGGAAATGGCAGACATGTTGAACAATTACTTTGCGTCAGTATTTACAGTAGAAAAAGAGGATAGCATGCCGGAAATCCCAAGAAAACTAATATTGAATTGGGGACAGGGACTCGATAAAATTAACATGAATAAAGCAACAGTAATGAAGAAAATAATAGCACTAAAGAGTGACAAATCCCCAGGACCAAATGGTTTCCATCCCAGGGTTTTAAAGGAAGTAGGTGAGCACATTGCAGAAGCCCTAACTATAATCTTTCAAAGTTCTCTAGATTCAGGAACTGTCCCTCTAGATTGGAAAATTGCACATGTCACTCCGCTTTTTAAGAAAGGAGAGAGAGGGAAACCAGGGAATTATAGACAAGTTAGCCTGACACCTGTTGTGGGGAAAATGTTGGAGTCTATAATTAAGCATAGGGTGACTGAACACCTCGAGAATTTTCAGTTAATCAGAGAGAGCCAGCATGGATTTGTGAAAGGTAGGTCATGCCTGACAAACCTGATTGAATTTTTTGAAGAGGTGACTAAAGTAGTGGACAGGGGAATGTCAGTGGATGTTATTAATATGGACTTCCAGAAGGCATTTGATAAGGTCCCACATAAGAGACTGTTAGCTAAGATAGAAGCCCGTGGAATCGAGGGAAAAGTACGGACTTGGTTAGGAAGTTGGCTGAGCGAAAGGCGACAGAGAGTAGGGATAATGGATAGGTACTCATTGGCAGGATGTGACTGGTGGAGTCCCGCAGGGAGCTGTCTTGGGGCCTCAATTATTCACAATATTTATTAACGACTTAGATGAAGGCATAGAAAGTCTCATATCTAAGTTTGCTGATGACACAAAGATTGGTGGCATTGTAAGTAGTGTAGATGAAAACATAAAATTACAAAGGGATATTGATAGATTAGGTGAATGGGCAAAATTGTGGCAAATGGAATTCAATGTAGACAAATGTGAGGTCATCCACTTTGGATCAAAAAAGGATAGAACAGGGTACTTTCTAAATGGTAAAAAGTTAAAAACTGTGGATGTCCAAAGGGACTTAGGGGTTCAGGTACATAGATCATGAACAGGTGCAGAAAATAATCAAGAAGGCTAATGGAATGCTGGCCTTTATATCTAGAAGACTAGAGTACAAGGGGGCAGAAGTTATGCTGCAGCTTTACAAAACCCTGGTTAGACCGCACCTGGAGTACTATGAGCAGTTCTGGGCACCGCACCTTCGGAAGGACATATTGGCCTTGGAGAGAGTGCAGCGTAAGTTTACTAGAATGATATCCAGACTTCAAGGGTTATGTTATGAGGAGAGATTACACAAATTGGGGTTGTATTCTCTAGAGCTTAGAAGGTTAAGGGGTGATCTGATCAAAGTTTATAAGATATTAAGGGGAACAGATAGGGTGGATAGAAAGAAACTATTTCTGCTGGTTGGGGATTCTAGGAGTAGGGGGCACAGTCTAAAAATTAGAGCCAGACCTTTCAGGAGCGAGATTAGAAAACATTTCTACACACAAAGGGTGGTAGAAGTTTGGAACACTCTTCCGCAAACAGCAATTGATACTAGCTCAATTGCTAACTTTAAATCTGAGATAGATAGCTTTTTGGCAACCAAAAGTATTAAGGGATATGGGCCAAAGGCAGGTATATGGAATTAGATCACAGATCAGCCATGATCTTATCAAATGGCGGAGCAGGCAGGAGGGGCTGAATGGCCTACTCCTGTTCCTATGTTCCTATGTTTCCATGCAGTCCAGCTAATTATACCGGGATGTACGCCAATGGTAGGCAAATTAGCCTACCCAGGAAATTCTTGTGTAACTACCTCTCCAGGCACTGGCAGGCACAATGTTTTTATTCATTGGCATAATAGTAATTGGCACAATTCACCATGTGAAAATAGTAATTGTGGTAATATACACAAATAATGTGAGATATTTTTCAGTTTGTTGCAGAAGGAACAAGACCAAATTTATTTGCAACATTCACTGGCTCAACTGAAAGAAAACACTAAAGTGTTAGAAGAGCATGTTATTTTCCTCAATGAGAAGGTGCATGAGAAAACCGAGGAGACTAAAAGGTAAATAATGAGATATGTCTTGTATTGCGATGCATTGTCCATTGTCATGTTCCAGACATACCAGAGTTCATGCTACTTTGGCCTGTTAATTACATTTTCTATTTGGTTGCTTTTTAAACTTTGATGTTTTTTGTTGCATGGAAGTAGCACAGACAAAATAGTTTCTCATGTCTGGGAAACAGATTACTGCGAGACTGAAAGAGTTGCTGATTTTGCGCTATCAATTTATTACATTAATAATTTGAGGAGTAGATGCATTTACAAACTATGGATTTGAAATAATAAGAATGATAACATCTTAGTTTTTAATTATTATCCAATGTTGATTGATTGATCGTAGCATGATGAAAATAACTTAACAGTAATAATTAAAGATGTGTCAGTTAAGTTGACATTTTAAAAGTACAAAACCAAGTGAAAAGAGATTCTTTTGTACCTAAGATCCTAACAGTGCATAATTTATAATAAGTAGCTATATATATATATTTAGTTAATGAATGAGACCATCTGCCTTGTTCATTTAACTGCCATTATGTCAAAATATTTTGCAAGTTCACTGCACAAAAACTGAAATTAAAATGACAGTATGGTATATTAAAAAAAACCTTCTGCATCACAATCAGTGTGTAAATGATCATTCATAATTTAACACCTTGTTATTTGTAACTGATCACTTAAATTTTTTCCATTTACTTTTCTCTTTATACATGCATGTTTCATTTTTTGCAAACATTACGTTTATTTCTGATGAGTATCCCTTACTTATTTTGAGCCATTTAAAAAATATAAAGGGCTCGATTTTAAAATGGTACAGCGGGTGCATTGGGGGTGGCGAAGAAAATCGCGATTTCCATGAGCAGCAGAAATCCCGGTTCCAGCAAGCCTAAGAATGCGCACGACCCAGAGTCATTTGGGTGCGCAAGCCATTCCCGAACCTGGAAGTCACACTAGCAAATAAAGCCAGCGGGACGATATATAAACAAGCAATTCAACTACTTGAATTGTACATGAATCTAATTAAGAGTGAAGGCAAGCAATTTCAACGCTGCCTCAGCGTGTTTCCCATGCTGTGTGAAACACGCCATGATGAAGGAGTCGTGTTTCAGCAGGCAGCCTTTTGAACATTTAAATGCCTGTTTGGCAGATGGGGATAAAAGGTGAATTATTGCAGCAATTCTCTCAGACAAACTTTTGGCTGGGAAATCTTTGTGTTTAGACTCAGAATTGTTCTGTTTACACATATTTACCAACTTTTTGGAGCCCTTCAAACTGACGCCATCAGGATCAGGGGCGTGATGGCTGCATTCACCAGTGCATCCGAGGACGAGGAACATCACCATCCTTGCCAGGCATGGCGTGCACTTCCACCACTTGTAGCTCCACAACACAGTGCTGCGCCACAGGCACCTGCACAAGAGGACAGAGGGGAACAACAGAGGGGCTGATGTCGCAGGAGGCACTTCCCTCATCAGAGGGTCTACAGATCGAGGCTGGCTTCCCACGTAGACAGGGTGCAATCGATTGCACACATATACCAATCCGAGCACCTCCACACGAGCCAGGGCTGTTCATCAATAGAAAGGGGTATCACTCCATCAACGCTCAGCTAGTTTGTGATCACTGCAAAAGATTCCTTCACATGTGCACCAGATTCCCTGGCAGCTGCCACAATTACTTCATTCTGAGGGAATCCAACATCCCGGTCCTCTTCCACGCACCGAACACTCTTAATGGCTGGCTCCTCGGGGACAAGGGATACTCCCTGCACACATGGGTCATGACGCCTCTGAGGAACCCCATCAGTGAGCAACAGCGTAGATACAACGACAGCCACATCGCCACCAGGTCTATAATTGAACATGCGATAGGACTGCTGAAGATGCGATTTTGGTGCCTCGATTGTTCTGGGGGAGTGCTTCAAAACGCACCAGCGTGAGTGGGTCGCATGTGTTGACTCCTGCACAAAATGGTGCAATAGAGAGGAGTACCAGTTGAGGAGGCCCCATGCCATTATCCACCATCCACATCTGCCATCCACATTAAGGAGGAGCAGGAGGAGGAGGATGAACCCATAGACAGAGCAGTGGCTCACCTGGCTGCTCGTGTGGCCAGGGAGTCACTCATATGTGAACGGTTCTCATAAGATCAGAAAGTGAGAAGAGTCCAGTCCTCACACCACCCGGAAAGACCAGCGCCAACAGCAGTAACCCCCCGCTGACCCCCCCCCACCACCACCTCCCTGCACAAAACAGTCCTGCAACTACACATACACCCACTGTAAAGTAACCCACTGGGCGGCATTAAGTGTCGCCGTTCATGGTGAAGCACATGAAAGGGTGCTATCACAAAAGCCAATCAAGAATGGGCAAGACGTGGCAGTAGTGGTGAGAATGATAACATTTAATGTGACTTTAACAGAAACCAAATATAAATGAAAAACATGACAGTCTGTCAGAAACCCTTGTCCATACTCTTAATGATCACAAATCCTTAGCCTGTCTCTTCCTACCGCTTCTACGTGGTGCATCCCCTGTGGCTGCAGCAGAGGTAGTGGCAGGTTGCTCATGTCCATGGCCGGACTGTTTATATGCTTTCGGCCTACACCATCTGGGTTTTGAAGCCCGTGAGGGCCCCTCCTAAGACTGCTTCACCTGTACCTGTGCAGGGATTGACTCGGCCACCTGGAGAGGAGGAAGCATTGCGGGTGCTGGTTGAGAGGGGGGCAACGGGTGAGACGTGTGAGTGCTTTGAGTGGTGTCCCCACTTCCAGGTCCCCTTTCGTCATCATCCTTCTCCTGGATCAGGCCCACATCACTCCTACCACCCTGCTGAAGAATAGTTTGAAGGACATGTATGATGCCTTGGAAGCCCAGTTGTAAAGTTTCTGTCTGCCTGTTTAAGGCGGCAGAATGTTGTTCCGAACGGCCGTTGTCAGGGCCTAAATGGACTCATTTATGAGCCATGCTTGAAGCTCAACAGAGGCTAGCCTTCTCTCAATCGCAGACATTCCCGCACTTACCTGCGACACTATCTCAGACAGTTGCTCACGTCCCTGTGACACTATCTCAGATATTTCTGCAGTTACATGTGACACTATCTGAGACAGTTACTCACGTCCCTGCGACACTATCTCAGAGATTCCCTCCAGTACCTGCACGACCATTCCACTAATGCAGGAGTTTGACTCCTCCATCCTCTGGGCTATTGTGGAGAGCAAATATGCTGCTGTCCCTCGATCATTCTCCTATTAAAGGATGGTCCCTGTGTTCAGCATCTGCGTCCAGCTGAGCAGAGCTTGGAGACGAGTGCGCCCATTGACATCCAGTCTCCACAGCTGCCTCTGCCACCAGTGTCTGCTCGTGCTCACCAGCAGGTCCTCTGAGGAAATGCCCTCTGCCATCACTGCGGTCGTTGAAGGGCCTGTAAGAGAACAGAATGCAATATTAAGCATCACCACGTTTGTGTCATGTTGCAATGAGCATACTGAGGTGTTCAACAAGCCAAGCATTGTTAACATCAATTCAAGTTATGTGTGATGAATGTTAAAGTTGTGTCACCAGACGTTTGTGGGGTGCCAGTCTTGGTGTCCCCGACGGAAGGCACTCGAGGGTGTGGCTGATCTGCAGGGCCTCCTCCAACTCGTCTGTGAGGACCACTATTTTTTGTGGCCCCCCCCCGCCAGTCCTCGCCCTCTTGCGTGCATTTTGCGCTCTCTTCTCCCAGAAGGGGAGAAAGTACAGACACGTGAGTGAGTGATGCTGAAGTGGCCATCCGATGAATGCATTGCTTTGGGTGAGGCTGACCGTGAAAGAGGTGCATCGGAAGGAGAGTATCAGACAGAGACATCACATTGGATCAGGATTGGGGTGAGTGGTGGTGGTGAGGTCACAAATGGGGATTTGAGGACGTGCAGGTAAGTTGAGGATGAGCATTAAATGGGTGTGAGGAGTGATGTGATGGAGTTGATGTGCACTATGGAATGCAGGAGAATCAGTAATTGTACTCACTTTTGCTGACCTAGTTAGGTCATTGAAACGCTTCCTGAACTAGATCCAGCTGCGGGATATGTTGCTGTTGCTGGTGACCTCCCCTGTCACCTCGAGCCAGGCCTTGTTGGTGGAAGTGGCAGGGTGCTTCCTCCTGTCGGCCAGGTAAAATAGTTTCTTCTTCCTCCTCACCCCGGCCAATAGCAGCTGAAGAGAGGCATCGCTGAATCTTGGAGCAGCCTTGCCCCAGTGCTGCTCCATTGGGTCTTCTTGCTCTTTGCTCCAGCAAAATCCATTGGAACAATGGCCCTTTAAATCCAGTCGCTCCTGCTGACAGCCTGTCATGAGGGTGCACAGTCTGCCCACAGCGCATCTTTCCGACAGCAAACCCGGAAACAAGGTTAAGGGGCACCAATTGATTCGTGATCGCATAGGGAAGGGTAAGCTTTTATTTTTCGGGTTTGCCGCGTGCCCCTTGACCCCCCCCCCCGCCCGCCGCTGCCATCCTGCCGCCTTTTTAAAATCGAGCCCAATATCTAACTTACGAGACATTAGACTACATAACTCACATGCTGCAAGGTGAATGGGATATGCAGACTAGCAACATAAGTTAGTCTCCGTTGTAAAAAAAATCACTGGTTACAAGTTCATTGTCTGACTAACACTCTATATTGTTTTTTGTGGTTAAAATTTCACCAGCAAATAATAAATGAAACATTATTTGGAGCTGTTTTGTATCAGTTATCTCAGTAGTAATAGGGTAGATTAATGCAGATCTGAGTGAAAGCATTCTTCCAACACTAATTGTAATCGCATTAATTTTGGTGTTGGCTACAAAGTAAAGTGCTTAAGAAGCAATTATATGCATGGGAAAGGAAGACATTCTTGAGGCAGGGTCCAGTGGCAGTAAGGGAGAGAAGAGAATGGTACAGAGAAAGAGAGTGAGAGAAATAAAATAGAAGAAAATGACAAGGGTTAGAGAGCAACAGATTGAGTGGCATCGTGAGGGAGAAATGGATATACTGCAACTTGGTGAGTGGGATTTGACACCTGCGATAGTTTTTTCTGGAATGTGATTGTTTGGACATGTGGCATTTTGAGGAAGCTCCTGTTGGGAGTAGAAGCAGTGACATTTTAATAATCTAGTGAGAATAAACATCCGAGATAATAGACACATATCTGATGTACAATAAACAGTACGTTATAAGACATGAAATCAGTGATCAATCTCTAAATTTAACCATTTACTTTCTAATATTTGTCAGGCTGCATCAGGACCATCAAGATCTACAGGAGGAGGTTGCAAAGCAAGCCAGATGCTATGAGGCGACCATCACAGACCTAAGGGCAACGCTGCAGACTGCACAGGGTCAAGTGGCCTCACTAAGCCAGTATAAGAAGGTCTACGACGAACTTCGAGAGGGTAAACCATGCCTCCTTTTTCCCGTCAAAATGATTTTCATCAAAGGCAAAATCTTAACTATCCTCTTACATTAGACAAGAGAAGTTTGAGGCAATAAATAAAACTTAAAGAAGATGTTTGGTGTAACAAAACCAAATCTATGAGCAGGGAGGAGTATAGGATTACTTTTTGCTGTGCTGGCATTGCTGGCTCCCAGGTGTTCACCTTTGATCTGGCTTCGGGCAAGAATTTTCGGAAGAGGTTTTTGATGACTTTTGACATAATCTGTGGCAGATCTTAAACATTTAGAGACTCCAAAGTGTGGCCCAAAATGTTGATGTATATTTTACATACAAGAAGTGATTGATTTACTGGAAAAAAGTAAATGGGGATTTCTTTTATTCAGTGAACCTTTCAGGGTTGCACTAATATTTTGCAACAGAAATCAAGTGCGCAATTTTAAAAGAAATCTGCTGGTGTGTTGGGGATGGTAGGGGGGGCAAAGAAAATCGTGCTTTAGAGGAGCGGGCAGAAATCCCGGCTCCAAAACGCCTAAGAACGTGCACGACTCAGAGCCATCTGGTGTGTGTGCCATTCCCGAACCCGGAAGTCCCACTGGCAATTAAAGCCAACGGGACAATATTTAAAGCAACAATTCAACTAGTTAACCTTGTTTAAAAATCCAAAAATGCAGTTAGGTATGAAGGCAAGCGATTTCAACACTGCCTCAGCGAGTTTCCTGTGCTGTGTGAAACACGCCATGGTGAAGGAGTCGTGTTTCAGCCGGCAGCCATTTCGACATTTAAATGCCTGTTTGACAGATGGAGATAAAAGATGAGTTATAGCAGCAGGGCACTCAGTTCTCTCAGACAAACTTTTGTCTGGAGATCCTTGTGTTCAGACTGAAAATTCTTGGTTTCCACTCAGAATTGTTCTGTTTACACATATTTACCAACTTTTTGGACCCCCTCAAACTCACACCATCAGGATGGGGGGGCGCGATGGCTGCATTCACCAGTATATCCGAGGACAAGGATCATCACCATCCTCGCCAGGCACGACTTGCACTTCTGCCACCTGTAGCTCCACAACACAGTGCTGTGCCACAGGCACCAGCACAAGAGCACATCGGGAAACAACAGAGGGAGCAACGTCGCAGGAGGCACTACAGAGGGTCAGAGGGTCTACAGACTGAGGCTGAGCTTCCTGGACCTCTCTGAGGAGCAGTGCATATGGAGGCTGAGAGTGAGTCACCAGGTGGTGGCAGACATCTGCAGCCTCCTTCATGCCGAGCTGCTCCCGGCTGGGCCTGGTGACATCTCATTACCCGTCACTGTTAAAGTGACCACTACCTTCAACTTCTTCACCTCCGGATCATTCAAGGGTGCCACCAGTGAAATCGCCCAACTCTCTCAGCTGCCTGCACACAAGTGCATAAGGCAGATCACCGACGATTTGTTTCGCAGGGCCTCGCAATACGTCAACTTCCCCTTGGACGATCTCAACCAGACAGAGAGGGCAGTGGGAATCCACTCTGTGGTTGGTTTCCCACGTTTACAGGGTGCAATTGATTGCACGCATATAGAATCCGAGCACCTACACACGAGCCAGGGCTGTTCATCAACAGAAAGGGGTATCACTCCATCAACGCTCAGCTCGTTTGTGACACCGCAAAAGATTTCTTCATGAGTGCGCCAGATTCGCTGGCAGCTGCCACGATTCATTCATTCTGAGGAAATCCAACATCCCGGGCCTCTTCCATGCACTGAACATCCTTAAGGGCTGGCTCCTCAGGGACAAGGGATCCCCCCTCATACCACGTGGCTCATGACATCTCTGAGGAACCCCATCAGCGAGCAATAGCGTCGATACAACGACAGCCACATCGCCAGCAGGTCTATAATTGAACATGTGATAGGATTGCTAAAGAAGCGATTTTGGTGCCCCGATCATTCTGGAGGAGCACTTCAATACGCACCAGCGAGAGTGGGGCGCATTATAGTAGTGTGTTGTGTCCTGCACAAAATGGCGCAACAGCGAGGGGTACCGGTTGAGGAGGCCCCATGCCCTCATCTACCATTAAAATCTGCCATCCACATTGATGAGGAGCAGGAGGAGGATGACGAACGCATGACCAGGGCAGCAGCACACCTGGCTGCCCATGAGGCCAGGGAGTCACTCATATGTGAAGGGTTCTCATAAGATCAGAAAGTGAGAAGAGTCCAACCCTCACACCACCTGGAAAGACCAGTGCCAACACCAGCACCCCCTTCCTCCCTGCACAAAACAGTCCTGCAACTACACATACACCCACTGTAAAGTGACCCACTGGGTGGCATCAAGTATTGCCGTTCATGATGAAGCACATGAAAGGGCGCTATTACAAAAGCCAGTTAAGAATGGGCAAGACGTGGCCCTGGTGGTGAGAATGATCACATTTAATGTGACTTTAACAGAAACCAAATATAAATGAAAAACATGACAGTCTGTCAGAAACCCTTGTCCATACCCTTCGTGATCACAAATCCTTAGCCTTTCTCTTCCTACCACTTCTACATGGTGCCTCCCCTGTGGCTGCAGCAGAGGTAGTGGCAGGCTGCTCATGTCCATGCCCGGACTGCTTAGATGCTTTCGGCCTACGCTTCTGGGTTTTATAGCCCATGAGGGCCCCTCCAAAGACTGCTCCACCTGCACCTGTGCAGGGGCTGACTCGGCCACCTGGAGAGGTGGCAGCTATGCGGGTACTGGTTGAGAGGGGGCAACGGGTGAGACGTGGCAGCTTTGAGTGGCATTCCCACTTCCAGTACCCTTCACCATCATCCCTCATCTGGACCAGGCCCACATCACTCCTACCACCCTGCTGGAGAACAGTTTGGAGGATATGTAGGAAGCCTTGAAAGCCCAGTTGTAAAGTTTCTATCTGCCTGTTTAAGGCAGCAGAATGTTGTTCACCATGAGTCTGAATGGGTGTTGTTAGGGCCTCAACGGACTCATTTGTGAGCCAGGCTTGAAGCTCAATGGAGGCTAGCCTTCTCTCCATTGCAGACATTCTCGCACTTACCTGCAACACTATCTTAGACATTTCTGCAGTTACGTGCGACACTATCTCAGATATTCCCTCCCATACCTGTGCCACCATTCCACTAATGCAGGAGTTGAACTCCTCCATCCTCTGGGCTATTGTGGAGAATGTGCATGGCACCTGTTCCAGTACCTTGCAAATGTGCTGCTGTCCCTCAATCATTCTCCTTTTAAAGGTTGGTCCCCGGGTTCAGCATCTGCATTCAGCTGAGCTGAACCTGGAAAGGAGTGCACCCACCAACGCGGACTCTCCACAGCTGACCCTGCCACCAGTGTCTGCTCATGCTCACTTGTGTGCCAACCCAACTAACTGATTACTGGGACCCACTGAGGTGTGAGTATCTGCGCTGGTGTATGGCTCACTAAGATGTGACGATGCGCCCTCAGAGACTGGCAGGTCCTCTGAGGAATCGCTCTCTTCCATCACTGCAGTCGCTGAAGGGTCTCTAAAAGAACAGAAGGGAGTATTAAGCATCATCGCAGATGTGTCACGTTGCGCTAAGCATACTGAAGTGTTCAACAAGCCAAGCATTGTTAACATCAATTCATGTTGTGTGTGATGAATGTTAAAGTTGTGTCTCCAGAAGTTTGTGGGGTGCCAGTCTCGGCGTCCCGAGGGTGCGGCTGATCTGCAGGGCCCCCTCCTCTGCATCTGTGAGGACCACTATTTGTTGTGGCCCCTCTCGTGTGCATTTGTGCTCTCTTCTAGAAGGGGAGAAAGTACAGATGTGTGAGTGAGTGATGGTGAAGTGGCCAACCGATGAATGCGTTGCCTTAGGTGAGGCTGACCGTGAAAGAGGTGCAACAGAGGGTGAGTATGAAACAGAGACATCACATTGGATCAGGATTGAGGTGAGTGGCAATGATGGGGTCACAAATGGGGAGCTGAGGAAGCACAGATAAGTTGAGGATGAGCCTTAAGTGGATGTGAGGAGTGATGTGATTGGCAGTGCAGAATGAGTTGGGAGCGTGGGGGGAGTTGATGTGCGCTACGGAATGCAGGAGAATCAGTAAGTGTACTCACTTTTGCTGACCTAGTTAGGTCATTGAAACGCTTCCTGCACTGGACCCAAATGCGGGATATGTTGCTCCTGCTTTTGACCTCCTTTGCCACCTCGAGCCAGGCCTTCTTGGTGGCAGAAGCAGGGCGCTTCCTCCTGCCGGCCGGGTAAAATAGTTCCATCCTCCTCCTCACCCCGGCCAGTAGCAGCTGAAGTGAGGCATCGCTGAATCTCGGAGCAGCCTTGCCCTTATGCTGTTCCATTGGGCCTTCTGGCTCTTTGCTCCAGCAAAATTCATTGGAGCAATGGCCCTTTAAATCCAGACGCTCCAGCTGACAGCCTGTCATGCGGGTGCACAGTCCACCCACAGTGCAGCTTTCGGATGGCAAATCCAGAAACAAGATTAATGGCCACCAATTAAGTTGCGATCGCGTGGGGAACGATAAGTTTTTATCAGTCAGTTTTGCCGTGCGCCCATTGACCTCCAGCCCCCCCCCCCCCCCCACACCGCTGCCCTTCTAAAATCGAGCCCCAAAAATCAAAACGCTTAAAGCCCTGCAGGGCAGCAACAGCACACATTCATTAATGTTATTTTAAAAATATTTCATCATTCGAACAGCTACTTACTCTGTATCATATATTGTGAACTTCCCCTAAAGTACTGCTTCGTGTAAAAATAATTTCATCTGATATTTAAAGTTCTGTAGTTTTCAGAACATTTAAATGAACATGTGATCCTGTGGAGATTCCATCAAATATTTATGTTCAATCGACATTGTGGGCCGACATTCCTCTTTTATTGAAAAATGAGTGAAATGCCTATTTTTCTCCATTGTTAATGAATTGCTAATGAAACTACAGAAATGCACAGCTTTGAAACGTATAATTTGTGAGAATATATTTTGTTAATGGCAGAATGAAGCAAACATATTGCAATAGTGATCCTTTAACAGCAGCTAATGAGCAACCTAACCAACATAAATGTCAATGTTTTTTAATCCAGCTATGGAATGTGCAGTATTTGATGTAAATGGATGAATGCCATCTGATTTAACGATGAGGCCCTGAAAGTGTTGGTAACTTCTGTAATGAAACAATGCAAACACATTTTTGATGGGGAGGACAACCCCCAACGGTGACATCAAGCGAGGCAGTATGACGCTGATGAAGTGGACACAGAGTCAAAGACTTGTAGGACTCAATTGGATGACCAAAAGAATTAAATAATTTAGCAAACATAAAGGTAATTCATAATATTACTGATAAAGTAGCAGCAGAGGACATATATTGGCATGAAGGAAAGTAATAGTTGCAGCATGACCAATGATCGTTAACCTTTTATTAATTTAGCACTATTGTCTTAATGCACGCAATTCATGGAAAGGTAAATTCATGGGACAGAAAAATTCTCTCTGTCTCTCTCCCACCCCTTCCTCCTATCCCTTTTAAATGTGTCCATTAAATCAATATGTTGTGACTATTGGCAAAGTTGTAGTTGTTAAAGGTACTTGCAGAAAATGCTGTGCTGACACAAGGATGTATTGAGTAAGCTTTTAGGAGGGAAATGAAGTAGTTTATGCAAATTTCATTATACACGGCATAATGGAAGAGAGAGAATGCTGCAAGGAGAAATTTCCAAACGTCAAATCATTCTGTGTTAACTCCACATGCTCTTATGATTAAAGACAAAACTAACACATAAATGGAGGGAAGACCATGGAACAGCCAGAGGCCCCATAGCATTAAACAGTTCACTCCTTGTTTGTTTGGGACTAAGCTTTTAGAAGGCACTGAGGCTGTGGAGATCACAATGTGTGTACAACTTCTGGTAAGCATCATATTAATGATATATTCCACGATTTGCAAGCTTTTTTATGTCAACCGGTCTATATACTAGTCAAACAAATAAAGTGAATGACTACTGTAATACTGTGGGTGTCTGGAAGAGTCTACGGCATAAAAGTTGAGGTCATGAATGACCTACACTTTCACAGGCACACCTCAATCCCAACTCTGGTAAACCTGAGCCTCCTTATTTTTTAATAAATTCTATGATTCTGAGGATGTGGACGTCACTGGCAAGGCCAGCATTTATTGCCCACCCCTATTTGCGTTGAGAAGGTGGTGATGAGTCTTCTTCTTGAACCGCTGATATTTTGCTGTACCAAGATAGTTGACTCTGTTGCACCCGCTGCCTGTGTATTACCAGCTGTGAGTAGTGCAAAATCTTTCCCTTTGTTAAGCTTACTAACTTCAGGTCTGACTGGGAGTAAAGTTTTTGATTTGACTCTGTATCTGTGGAATGCTGTATGAGCTTAATTAATGGCTTGGCAAGCAAGAACTTGGACTTTTTCTCACTTTTACTTGGCTTTTTAACTTTTTTTTGGAGAGGAAAAATATTCACATCAGTGCTAAACACAGATGAATTGTCTGTTGCTGTCTCTTCACATTAGACCATTTTTACTCATGTTTGCACTAAAATTAACAAAGGCAGGAACAAAAGGCTCCGTATAACAACGTTTTGGGGAAAGATTACAGAAAATGGTATTAACATTAGAATTGTTGAATATAATTGAAAGTATATCACTGTACAGTGATTAGTATCAACAGGTACAGTATGTGTATTATATGAAACTGAAATCTGTGGCATCATGTATTTATCTGATAAGATTAATTGTACTTATTAACGTCTACATCATGTATTAAAAAATAATTGAGCTATTTTATGAAAGAAAATGTACATTTATGAACTCAAAAGATTATATCAATGCTGTTCTGCTATAATTGAGAAATAACTGAACTAATATCATTATAATATTTTCTGTGATACTGTATCCAATTTTGTTAGTATTAGGGTGATTAATGACACCTTTGAAAGCCCTATCAAAAGACTTATTAGTCTTAAGAAGGAATATGATACAGAGAGGGTGTTTTATATAGTTTCTGTATAAACAAGGGAGCATATCATGTTCTGGTATATCAGAGTTTATTGGAGTAAAGCACTACTTTAAGGACTTTTTCCAAGTCCTTATTTTTCATAACTTTTATTGAATTTTTTACATCTTCGGCTAAGGATAAATTTTCTCATGGTTATACTGCAACAATAGGAATTAGTGAAAACAAAATACTTTTTAGAAAACTAGTTATCATCTATACATTATGCCTTGTTTTGTGACATGAAAATATAGCTTCTTTGTTGATTTCCTGCTGTTACATTTGTCTCTTAAATCAAGCATCTTTTATACTTCTAGCTTTCAGGTTTACGCATTTAATTTAAGTCTCTATTTTTTCTTAGATCGTTTAATTCCTTTGTGCTTGCTTACTTTGCCAGTATTTACTTTCTCCTTTATGTTGTTGCTACCTTTCTCTTAACCACCCTTCAGGCACTACTTAACTACTTAGGACAGAGGTTCCCAACTTTTTTTGCTGAGCCCCCCTTCCGAGATTCATGTCACATGTGTGTCCCCTTATTTCTAAGAAAAGGTGCTTTGTATAGAATTGAGGTTTCCAAACATTTTTTACTGAGTTCCCATTCAGAGATTTTCTCTTAAAAACTCACTACTTGTGGTTGTTAGAGCATCTCTGTCGTGAAGCGGTGTTTGCACATGGTAAATAGCTATGTTTTAAGCTGTTTAGTTGGAACCTTTAATAAAAGGTTCAAAAGCTACACAACTACAAGAACTTCTTGCATCAACAGCCATCCTCCAATCACACAGCTCCAGTACAGGTCGCAAAGGCCTTATAATGCATTGGAAAGTAATGCTAATCATTCTTTCGGACAAGAGAAGCAGTTTAGAGGGTAGACAATCTTTGACTATTCCCAACAGAGCCATTTAGGCTAGTTCCCTACCTCTCCACGTGTGGGGAGGTGCTATGACATCAAAACTGTAACCTAAATAGGGCAAGTTCATCTCATGCACATGGTAACAGGAAGTACGGGAGATAGGACTTTGCCATCCCAGGGAGAATGTGCACCATCATACAAAATGGTGGGAAAGAATACTCAGTGGTTTGAATTGGGGTGATGGTGCTCAGTTTCAGCATGTGATAGTTCACTGATCCTTGAATCAAGCCAGACACATAGGCGCTTTTAGATGACCAGGCAATCTTATTGTCCAAGAGTAGCGACCTCTCTGTGCTGCTCTCCCCCTCTATCATTCTTTCAGCGTTGGATGCTGGCTCTGCTGCGCAGGATTGTCTTCCCCACATTTACTTTACTGGAACCTTTAAACCGATAACAGACATATAGACCTGCATTTTCCTAGGTCTCTGCTGCCGTCGGCTCCCTGCAGATTGTGCTGTTTTATATTTATGAATGCAGCCGACAGCGAGTTGGATCACACATCTGCAGTCAGCAGCAGTCCTATCAAATAAAATTGCATTTTGTTTCAACCATACAATCATATCAATAGTGGAAATTTTTTTTAAAATTGGCATTATACATACAAGTGCACTTCAAAAACAAACTTTTTTGTTCCTTATTCACAGAGTCTGCAGACAGCTCTGATAGGTCCAACTCCACTTCTAGAAATAAGCAGGGATTCAAACATCCCGTGGTGTGCTGAGATAGCCCCATATTGCAATTCCTCCGGCTATAAGAGGCTGCATCGTTGGCTCTCGTACTTTCTTATTTAGGCCAACCTGCCCTCCTCGTGCCCCCCCGATAACCTTAGTTTGGGAGCTTCTTATTTTGGACTTACTCCATTCCGTTCCATGTCTAGTTTTCTGCCTGTATGTTAACCATTAGTCTGTGTTCACACTTAAGATTCTGCACAGAGTAGGGGTAATTTTGACTTTGTGCGATGGTATAAGACAGGCAATATCGAATCGGCAGCCCGTTTTACATCTCTCCCGATTGTTATTTCCACTGAAGCTATCGCACAAAGTCAAAATGACCCCCGGTGACTTTTTAATATCAGACATGCTGTTATAACTGATTGCTAGGTGATTTCTTTGTGCCATGAACAGTATGATTAAATGTGATCTTGCATTTTTTAATGTCTGATTATAGAGCTGCACGGGAAAAGTTTAAGAGCAGATTACTTACATGCCCTCTCAACCAGGGAAGAGAAGAAAGAAAGAAAGAAGTAAAAATACCTTAAAACAGAACAAAAGTATATTCTATTAGGGAAGGGTGAGGTCAGAGGGCTGCCCCAAGGTCATGGCTAGCATATTAATTTGCTCTTTATTCCTTATGTCCTTGCTCAAACATGTACACCCTCACACACATGCAAATACCACAGCATGACACACTGTGGGTCAGAGATCACTCCCGAAATAACAGAGGAGCTGATCAGCTCTCTCAGTGGTGAACTGAAGGACCAAGTTCCCGCGTTTGCACATGTGCAGTGAAATCCAGAACTTGTCCCTAGTAGTTTGCTGGCAATATGACAGCTTCGAATTAAAGGGCCATCGCATGCTACAATCAGAGGAATCATTGAAAAAGTGCCAACTCGCTTATCAGCTGGAAAGTAACTAATTACGCCACCAAACAGGTACACTTAAAAATACCAGGTCTAAACTAAGTTTTAACAGTGCTCTTAATCTTAATGCCTGCCAAACAACTAAACATTAACTTTTTAAAATGTGGAGTCTCATATTACTCCTTATTTTAATAGTTTTTGGTAATTTAAAACAAATTTTAAATTTTTTTTTACTTTTCCCTTCTGCCTCTTTAATTTAGTTATTTCTTTGGCTTCTTATTTAAACATTTTTTAAAAATTTACATTGACATCCAGAATACTAACTTTAAATGAATGAAATCCGCTTGCTTGCTTGAGCAATGCAGCCTGAATCTGTGGGCATGACTTCGCTTCCTGACAGATTTTGTGGGTGTGTCTTCTCCTCACAGACTTTTCCAGCCAAGCGGCAACTCACGCTGCTCAGAGGCTGGGTTGATAGCGCACATTTTGTTTAAAGTTCAAATTCAAGCAGTTGGACGCCACAGAGCCCGTTGTAAGTATTTTCGTTAATTTAACTTTCAGGAGCTGCGGTGAGCGTTGTCTCGCCGCTCTGCGTGATTTCTGGCCCAATAATGTCTTGCTATGCAGTTTCCATTACACATGATTGTTACTGCCAGAATTCTAAAGTACGATATTCCTTTGATCCTTTAAATGCCCCAGAGGAGGAATTAGCAGAGTCCAACATGCTGCCTCAAAACCCCCCCTTATCATGACTGCTGTACCAGACACAGGAGGAGGAGGTGGTTTGGTGTGTGAGTGTTATATTGCAGTTCAGCTAAACAATTATTGATCAGGCATAATCATATTGGAAAAGCTTAAATAATGCTCAATTTTATATGTACATATATATAAACATATAGATATTTCCTGCTTTCCATTGCTCACTTGTCTGTACTAAATACTTTTATTCATTCAATAAAAATTGTAACACTGAACTCTCCTCTCCCAATTTATATGCTATTTATGACTCTGGTGACATATTTTTGAAGAGAATTTGTTTTTTGTAGCCCAAGAAAAATCAGTTGAGATTGCTCCATGAAGTCACTTTGTCATTGTGATGCCATTCCATCTTATGGTCGCATAGTTACTAGGATCTAATTGTTTCCACATGCCAATGGCAGGTGAGATTGTTCAATTACATTGTTCCCATGGACCATCTCAATGCTCAAATAAATACTATTATTCAAAAGCAAGAACCACAGAATTGTCACATATGAATGGTCCATCCAGCCTGCCCCACACTATTGTGATACCTTGTGTGTCACAATATGTACATGTCCCACCCCACCCAAAACCATGTGATCTCCCGAGAGAGGCGAAAGACTAGATAAAAACCCAGGCTAATTTGGGGAAAGAAAACATGGGAAATTCCTCTCTGATCCTACCCCCTCCCCCCAACAGGGGATCGAAACTAGTCCAGGCGATCACTCTGGCTCTGATAATTCAATGCAGTACCTACCTTTTGTAAGAGGTGATCTCCGTCTCAGCAAGAAATAGGTCCAGCTCCCACTTGAAGGAATGCAGTGATTCTTATGATTTACATGATTACTATTGATGAATGTGATTGCAAGAATACGACACAATGATTTGGAACAGTTCTATGATTACTATTGCCAAATAATCCGTCTAAAAAGAGATTATTATCACTCATTGGGATTTCTGAGATTCTAGTTGTGGAGACTGCAGCCATTTCTGCACCAGCGAGTAAGGATTTCAGGAACACAGGCCATGGTGAATCCCCATGCTTTTCCATCCTTTCCATTGTGCATTATCTAGCCTCCACTACTTGGCTCACCTTCTTGCCAACAGTGTTAATGCACTAACTGGTGGGAAATCCAGAAGTAACTGTCCCTTGGCTTGAAATTCAAATCTGTGTCGCAAAGTCCATGCTGCATCACTCTTTTGTACTGTACACCAATGATAACATTTTATTTTTGCTTTCCTTAATCAAAATGGAAAAAAATAGCTACAACTCTTTGCAGCATTTATTGAGTTTGAAATCTAAGGTCTTGTTTTAAATGAAATAACAAAAATGCTGGAAATATCACAGTACATTGACCAGCATCTGAAATAGAAAAATAGGTTAACATTGCAGGGTGTGACCATTCATCAGAACATTTATTTTATCTTGCAAAGGTTTCCAGTACCCCATGGAAATGAAGAAGAAAAGCTCATTGTCAACAATTTTCACAAAACCTCCTGGGAACAGAAAAGCAGTTAAAGCAACAAGCAAGGTATGTATTGTACATTTAATTATAGTATTCAAGGTTAAAAAAAAATTGTCATTTAGCTTCACTCAATGTTTCATAATTTTAGGTGAGGCTACACAGTTACTGAAACAATATAGGTGATTTTAAATTTTTTTTAAATAAAATTTAAAAAAAATGAATAATTAATTTTGAAGAGTGCCACATGATTGATACTGTATATTGTCCTACTCTTGCAACAGTGTAGTTGTAAGGCACAAGCTGTAATGCATCTGTATATCTCATTAGTGTGAAAGCATTTCAGCAGTGCACTGAACATTTATCAACAATGATATCCTAACTCGCACCGAGTCCCATTCACCCATCACCCCTGTGCTTGCAGAACTATATTGGCTCCTGGTTCAGCAACGCCTCAATTTTGAAATTCTCATCCTTGTTTTCAAATCCCTCCATGGCTTTGCCCCTCCCTATCTCTGTAATCTTCTCCAGCCCTACAACCCTCTGATATCTATGCGCTCCTCCAATTCTTGCCTCTTGTGCATCCCCGATTTTTAATTGCTCCACCATTGGCGGCCGTGCCTTCAGCTGCCTAGACCCTAAGCTCTAGAATTCCCTCCCTAAACCTCTCCACCTCGCTACCTCTCTCTCCTCCTTTAAGATGCTCCTTAATACCTTCCTTTTTGATTAAATCATTTTTCACCTGTCCCGATATCTCCTTATGTGGCACGGTGTCAAATTTTATTTGATAACGCTCCTGTGAAGCGCCTTGGGACGTTTTACTACATTAAAGGCGTTATCTAAATGCAAGTTGTTGTTGTTGATTTATAGAGATACTCGATGGCAATCCACTGAATGTGCAATTTATTCCACATGTTGGAGGACAAAATAACCTAGGAGATGGTAGGTCCAGTTCACAAATGAAATAAATTCTGAGTGTCCCATTTGCATCATAGTGGAGAACAGCTTTCAAAGGGAACGTAGGATCTTTGAATTCATCGTTATATTTTTCAGGAGGGCTGGTGATATCGTTTAGCTCGGAAACAGGTTGAAATATAGTTGAGATAAACATCACCTTTCTACCAGCTGTAAAGGTTCTACATGGAATAATTTGGGCATTTGCAATCTATTTCCTAGTGGTTATAGGCCCACAGCACATAACTGCATGTAATTTGGGACAAACTGGTACTAAATTGGTAATTTCACATAGAGGAGCCTGGTTAGCAAGTGGAAAAATCTACACGGATCCTGTAAGCACACTCTTTTGAGAGTTGAAAAGTAAAGCTTTGTTGTGTGTCTTTGCTGTACTTGACCTGTATAGTCTTTGATGTTGACACTAGAGGAATAATTTTCCGACTTAATGCTACTTACCAGCCAGCACAATATATTGGAAATTCTGTAAAAGATTTTCTGACCATTATGGTTAGAAATTGTGCACAGTAAGTACTCGAGTTTCCATTCACGCTTCTGGAGGGCAAGGGAATGCACCAGCAGCATACAATTGGAGACTTGCCCCTTAATTTCCTTGATGAGCACAAAAAAAGTGTAAATGTGATTATGTTTGACTCTGTAATCTTTTAAAAGAGACTTAGACCAAGAGACTCATTTTAAATGTTGCTCTGTCTGCCTTTTGTTCAGACTGCAGGCACGTTGTTGCAAGCAATAAACTGTTGGAAAATCTCTAACTTTTTGCAGCTTGGAGTTTTGAAAGGCACAGCATTGTTCAGAGACAACAGATAACAGTTGTAATGTTTACCCACATGTCTGGCTGCTAGGCACTGTTTTCCTTTGTAATCAAAACTGAAGGATTGTTTCACTTTCTGATTTTAAATTGAATGTATAACAACTGAACTCTGGAAGGAAATGGGCTGCTCTTCACAAAGATCTGGGTTATTAAAGAGTTTTGAGTTCAGTAGAATCTAGATGCCAAATGACATTAAAATTGTGGCATAATACAGAATAATTTATGTAATTGTGATGTACAGTATATGGGGATTATCAAATACAGTGGAGCATTTATAGTACAATAAAGAGCAGATGTACAGCTGTTTCTTATTTACTTCTTTAAAATCTTTTGTTTTGTTTTGAAATCTCCATTGTTCCATTTAGATTTCCCAATAGGGTCAGATGGGCAAATTCCCACATTATGGCCTATTTCATTCAGGAGGGCAGAACAATCTGTCCTTTGGATTATTCTGCAACCAATCTTGGCTCTACAA
The DNA here is from genome assembly GCF_035084215.1 of Heptranchias perlo. Taxonomy (NCBI): domain Eukaryota; kingdom Metazoa; phylum Chordata; class Chondrichthyes; order Hexanchiformes; family Hexanchidae; genus Heptranchias; species Heptranchias perlo. The sequence goes on along the minus strand of NC_090345.1, from coordinate 15,460,082 downwards.
AGTGATTGGCCAGTAAGAAGCTTGGGACAAGCTAACTATTAGACTTTCCCTATATTAAGATGAAGTTTTGTGCCTCAATAAGGTGAACCATCCAGCAGTCCAAACATGCATTCTTGAAATTCACTGTCAAGCAGTAGCAGCTAAGGCTGAGTGAGAGGTTGATGATCTCTTTGAAGGACAGGTTACAAGGTCATAACATAAATACACGTGAGGAAGGTCATTCAGCTCACCTTAGTTTAACAGTCTAGAAAGACCCTATAGTCCCTCATCGCAACATGTACCTTTTCTATACCATTTACTATCATATATACTTCTAAAAGGTCATCTCTAAGTTGCCTCCGTTCAAAGCTGAAAAGCTCAAGTTTCTCCAATCTCTTCTCATTACTCGGTCCTCTGAATCTAGGGTTCAGATGGCTCTTCTCAGAACTGTGTCTAGGGCCCTTGCATCTCAATGACCAGAAGTGGATACAGTACTCGAGGTGCAGTCTGACCAGAGTGTGAACCTGACTTTCTCTGATATCTATTTCAATGTTTTGGCTATATAGTTCAGCATCCCACTTGCCTTGTTGATTGCTAATCCACATTAGATATGTGGAGCACGAGTGTACAAATATCCCCAGATCTCATCCAGCTTCACCCTTAGCTATTTTGATACCTTCCATGGACTACTTATGTCACCTATTTTTTCTTCCTACGTGCAGTACTTTACATTTGTCCATTGTTCTGTCCACGTACATATTTTGTCCAATTCATTTGTAGTTCCTGAGTTGTCTCCTCAGAATCAACTGCTCCCCTAGTTTGGTATCATCTGCAATTATGACCAAATAATTTCCTTTCAGATAGCCTAGATCTTTTATCTATGAAATACCTGGGCTGCAATTTCCTCGGAGATGTTCCTACTCCTCTGCTGTAGCTTCATCAGAAACAGGGTTTTTGCCATACTTCCAGCGAAGTTACATTGATGGAGTGGGAGCAGCTCCAAGGAAATTCTTGGCACTTGTTTGAGATATTATTCTTCAGTGTCCCCAAAAGTCCTTGAAAACTATGAAGGCATGGAAATAAATCCTGTAAATAGCACTCAATTACTCAGAATTCAGAGCAGGAATACTGCATGAGTCAGTTAAATGATATGGGGGCCTCCTCATCACGAAGCGAAACTTGACTGTCACAGCAGTTTCCATAGTGGGCTTCTTCAGATTTAAAAAAAAATCTGCCTGTGGTTTTTCACTTGTACTGCAGCTGCAATGGGCCATAATTTGCTGTCAAAATAACAGTGAGACTATTGGCGCTCGCCGTTATTTTTGCGCAAACGCTAAAGCAACTTCAGGCGAGGGCAGATGGGCGGGTAAACGCGGAAATCCAAAAGTTGCTATCCGAGATGCGCTGCTCCGCCATTACCTTTGCAAAAACAGCATCTCGCTGTCTGCCTCACCATTTGAAATGCATTGAACAGTGTGAAGTTGCTGTATTTGTGCGGTAGATACGAACTAAACTTGCCACAGAAAGTTAAGTTTTGTCCATTTCAGTCTAAGTACTTTTTTAATGATATGATAAGTATTAATTACTGCCAGTCAACCTCTCTGACACTGAAAATTAACTATTACAATTGTGGAGTCTCATTCCTTCAGGTTTTAATTGTTGCAGATTTTAAAAATGTGATCTTTTAAATTATTTTTTTTTAATTTTTCTTTTCTGTCTTTTTTTTCTCTCTCTTAATCCAATCTTTCTTTCCCTCTCTTTATTTCTCTTTCTATACCTGATTTGACATTGAATTCACCTACTCTAATTTATGCTTCCTTCTCAGTCCTTGCATTGTTAATTTCATGATGCTTCGATCTGATGAATTAAGGAGATACACAGTTGCTTGCCCTGTTTACTCAGATCCCAAATGTCGTTTCCCTCGCTGTAATGTTACCAGCTCGCACTTTCAGCAACTTGCCACGCAAAAATTTTAAAACCTAAATTTGCAAGGGCAAATCTAACTAATGGCAGATGCCATTAGATGCCCTGTCACAGCAAATTATGGCCCATTGTGACCTGAGCCTTTAGCAATGTGCTAAATCTCAGCACATGAATACTTATAACATTCTGAACTACTGAACTTAATCAAATAGCCTTTCCATTACCAAGTTACCTACAGTAGCTCTGAACAAAAGAATAATCTATCAGGTACCAGTCTGTCTGATGGAATTTCTGTAGCCATCTCAAATAAGAATGTTCTTTTTACTGCCAGCCAAAGGGCAAAACAATACTACTACCAATCTTTGTAACTGAAATAGTCATAAAACTGCAGCCCTCATGGGAAAACGTGGGGAAATAGCCCCAATCAATTTGAAATCAAGGTTAGTCCATTTAACATGCTTCAAGCCAAATTTACCTTTTCAAGAAGGTTGTTCTAGTGAATATTGTTTGCACAGCAAGGGATTCTCTTCAATCCTGCAATTGACATTTTAAATTAAGTTGTCATTTTAAGGGTGTCATCTTTATCGGTAAAACAATGGAACGTTTGAAAAGGATCCAACCGCTAAGAGTAAACTGCTATCGACATGTAACTGATATTTTTTCCCTGTGAAATAGAAATGTATCTTGTCGAGAATGATTTAAAAGGTAAAAAGAAAGATAATCCCCCATGTCTTATTTTGACACTTCATTGTCTGAGGAATGAACCTGAAACCTACACTCCAATAGCTTTGATGTATTTCTTTTCTTACCCCGTTTGCTATCTTCTTTCTCTAGGTAGGAAGGTTACTTTTATATTTGTTCTGTAAACACTGTGAGAATCCTACAAATACAAAACATATGAAATTAACATTGGTTTAGTGCCAACGGGGCATCTTTAATGTAATTTAAGCCATTAAAGTCACAAATCCAGGATAATTGTAAGGCTTAATCATTTGTCGTGATTAAAGCAAATAAGTATCAACGGTGGTAGTTCAGAAACATTTAGTTAGTGAACTTTAATTACCAGCAGAAAACTGAACCTAATCCTGTATTTTAAATCATTTTAACTGAAGATTTTTGCACACTGGAAAAACAAGAAAAAAAATCAGGTTTTTTGTAATGTAATCTTTGCATTGTTATTGGCCATTGCTATGGCTGTACCTGTAAGGTTTTGACAGGGTACAAATACCACCCAGGTATTGTAAAAATAACTAGAATCATATAAGATCTGTTTAACAGCTACACCAATATTACTAGTATGTTTCTCAAAATATGAATAAAGAATAGTAATCTGAATTTACACCAGCTGTTTTCTGTTTTTTGGTAAATTGATTTAAATGGACGGAATATCGCAGGCACCCACGCCCGTGATTTTCCGATATGTGCTGGCTGTGTGCGAGACTCTGCTGGTAGTACAGGATTTCACAAAATTTACCCTGTAACTAACATTTTAATTTTATAGTGAAAATAGATGAAACGTCAAATAATAATCTTTTAGCAGTAGTTTATACTATTTATCAAGTGAATGTATGAACAAAGCAAAGCATTCATAGATCATTCCAAGAACAGGTTTGACTGTGTAGTTTACATAGAATAGCCCTTTGCTTTTATTACCACCCTAAATTTAGCAATTATAATTTGTTTAAAATTGATTACATGTATGCTCTTATATTTTTTTTCTTATATTTCTGTTAAATGTACAGCACCCCATCTGGTTAGTATCTATAAGCTTAACCTACATAACAGTCTGTTTTTTGTTGTACCACTGTGACAAAGATCAAAGGGTTTCAATTGTAAAATATGTAACTATAAAAACATGTAACTACAACAGTAGTAAAGTATAAGTAGATCTCTAAAGCTGGTTGGGATCATTTTTCCTCGGAGTGAAGGAACCCTGGCTTAGTTTGGATACTTAGTTCAGTTCAATCTAAATGGAACTGTGTGCATTAAAATTAGATAGATTGGAAATGAAACAAAATGCTGGAAGTACACAGCAGTTCATTAAGCATCTGAAAGACAGATTAATACTTCAAGTGAGACCCCTTATCAGAAATTATACGGTCAAAAGCAGATCCCATCTTAGGGCTGGCCAAAAAGGGGAGGGGAGAGCAACAGGTGGAGATCAGATGTGCAGATATGCTAACTAACTTTCACAAAGGGGCAACTAATAGGTTTATTGCATTAGATCTGAAGCCAAATACGAAATGTTATATCTGTTTTGAGGCAGATGAGCACAATTTAAACATGGTACAAACTACTAATAAATCAATTCTAACAGAAAACCGTTTACAGTGACGTTACTGCCACATACAAAGATTTTTTTCTGATATTTTACCAGAAAAAAGCCTTTAAACCAAAATGTTGTTAAATTGAAACATTGCCCACTAAAGGCCAACTGGCGTGATCCAAGGGCAGTTTCATACCCAATATAATGCACTCTGACTGCTTATTTAGAAACACCAGGACTGCCAGTTTAAAATATGTTTAAAATTCTAGTAGGTGGTATACTTAATGTACACCCACTAATAACTGTACCAGCTAGGAATTTTTCCAGAGCACCAGGACACAGGCAGGTGCAGCAACAGCGGGTAGGTGAATTAAAGGCAACAACAAAGTGCTATCAAATAATGAAAAATAAGGTAAACCTAATTCAATAAAAGTCGCATAAAAAGCAATAATATTTCTAGCTACAGTGGCTTTGCTAGAAGTAGTTATACCGTAGAACAAAAACAGTGATGAAAATGTAACACCTATCAAGTTGTATTAATAATATAGAGTACAGTGATGTGCTGCTTCAATGAGATGCAGCTAAGTAGCCACATTTCAGTGAAGCAGCACACCCATGTAACACTGAGGACACAAAATTCCAGGGTCACATCTCCACTAAAAAGAAAAAGACAGACATGCATTTATATAGCGCCTTTCATGACCTCAGGATGTCCCAAAGCGCTTTGAAGTGTAGTCACTATTATAATCTAGGAAATGCAGCAGCCAATTTGCCCATAGCAAGCTCCCACAGTAAGCGATGAGTTAATGACCAGATAATCTGTTTTAGTGATGTTGGTTGAGGGATAAATGTTGGCCAGGACACCGGAATGTGTGCTCTACTGATGGATGTGTGGCAAAGCTGGACTCCAGTATATTGACAGAGAAGGCCACAGACTTCATCTCAAATCCTGGGGACAGGGTCATTGACATAGTCAGGGTAGGTGGCCCGTGCCTGTATGGATGCTTCTGCTGGTAGATGGTGGAGCAACACACAGCCACTCCTCTAGGGGATCGCTAAGGCCTGGGAATGGCTGAACATCAAATGCAAAACTATGATAGAAAACATTGCTTTTGAAATTAAAAGGGGGAACTATCCCATTGTTCCAGCATTTTTCCCCCTTATAACATACTGTAAAATTGTAAAATATTAGATCTGTTACTTACAACTCATATTCTGATCTTATATGGACATGCAGTTTTGTACACTATTAGACAATGGCTAAATCAATCATGTAGTGAAACTTTACTCAGTTCCTAGATTCTGGCTCCAAAAATGCCCTTATCATGTATGTTATTTTAAAACTATCTGAGATTAGTCTGAACATTGTTGTATATATTTATTTTCTGTTTGATGTGCCATTGTTCTGCCTGAATGTGAGTATTTATAACCAGCACTAAGCACACTTGTAATATTGCATACAATTTGGTGAGTTTAGACAAATGTGACTAAAATGTCAAGTTCAAATTTCAGACAGTGCTTGTTTTGGAACACATTAAAATAAAACTTAAATGTTTTGTCTGACTTAAAATGATAGTTACAGTATAACAATATGATGTATAGTAATCCCAAAAAGTTACAAACGGGAACATTTATAGCATCTCTATTGCAGTAATGAGAAATTACTTTATTAATTTAGCATCAAGGAATGACTTCTAACAAATTCAGTGCAACCATTAAACAAGAACCAAAGTAAAGAACAGAGAAATTTTCATGCAACAAGTGGCCCTCATTGCTTATAATTTTGTTGTGATGGTTTTTCTTTTTTAAAATTGTATATTTGGGAGTCAGTGCTGAAAAATGGAATGCTGTTCCACTTTGAACATCTAGGGGACAACATTCATGAATCTCGCAAAAAAGTGCCAATGGATTAATTGGCCCTGATATTAATTCCGAGGTGGGAAGAGAGCAGCGGTGGTGGGGGGGGGGGAGTGGTAGCAGCCGTGGAACCCAGAGTTACGGGTTTCCCTGAATTTAACGGCAGGGCTTGGTTTACATTTTCCAAACCAGTTTCCCGCCCACAGCCAGCGAGATTGAGAGGCAGGCTGCAGCCAGGGATCGGAGAGGAGGGAGGGAGGGAGGGACAGGTCGTGGAGGACATCAGGGTGGGGAGGGGGACCGTGGAGGACATCGGGGGCCAAGAGGTGGAGATTGTGGGGTGGGGGATGGGATCTGATGCTGGGAGGAGATGGGGGGCACTGGTCATCGGATACGGGGTCCAATCGCAGGGTGGGGGTGGGGGTTCGGCCGATCGAGGGAGTCCGATCGTAGAGATGGAAGCAGTAAGCATGGTTTAGCCAGGGGGTAAGCACTCGGGCTCCTCCTGGCAAAGAGGCAAACAGTGCTGGAAAGGCATTTACCTGTTCCATTCAGCTGTTCTCGCCTCCCTTCAGCTGCCGGGTTTCCCGAGGCCCAGGAAACCCGGCCTCCAGGAGTTCCCCCAGGGAAACACAGGTTAAATTTGAGGCATGCAGCTTCTTTAAAATACTTTAAAGACAGACCCGCCTCTGAAGAACAGATTATTCGAAACACGTCTCCTTTAAAACCGGAAGTGGGCGGATTGGGGTTGGGTTTCTGATTTTTAAAATTTTTAACCCCCACCCGTCCTGGGGAGTTAAAATTATGCCCATTGTCTCCGTTTAAAGTTGCTTTGAACATTCATATCTCTCAAAAGAATAATTCTTTAAAAAGTGAAAAGTTTAAAAATTAGCCAATTGTATATGTTATGGCCTTGTTAAAGGTAATCAATGAGGAATTCACACAATAGTCTACAATGATGGAGACACATCAAAAGCTGACTTTTAAGTAAGGGTATGACCAGCTGTGAAGATAAAGGTAAACTGTTGTGATTAGCAGGAGAATGGGGAGAACAGTGGACACTTACAGGAGTTTTCTGACTGAGAGCATGGAAATAGCTGTTGTCGAGCATATTTTTTTTTATTCGTTCATGGGATGTGGGCGTCGCTGGCGAGGCCGGCATTTATTGCCCTTGAGAAGGTGGTGATGAGCCGCCTTCTTGAACCGCTGCAGTCCGTGTGGTGACAGTTCTCCCACAGTGCTGTTAGGAAGGGAGTTCCAGGATTTTGACTCAGCGACGATGAAGGAACGGCGATATATTTCCAAGTCGGGATGGTGTGTGACTTGGAGGGGATCGTGCGGGTGGTGTTGTTCCCATGTGCCTGCTGCTCTTGTCCTTCTAGGTGGGAGAGGTCGCGGGTTTGGGAGGAGCTGTCGAAGAAGCCTTGGCGAGTTGCTGCAGTTCATCCTGTTGATGGTACACACTGCAGCCACTGTGCGCCGGTGGTGAAGGGAGTGAATGTTTAGGGTGGTGGATGGGGTGCCAATCAAGCGGGCTGCTTTGTCCTGGATGGTATCGAGCTTCTTGAGTGTTGTTGGAGCTGCACTCATCCAGGCAAGTGGAGAGTATTCCATCACACTCCTGACTTGTGCCTTGTAGATGGTGGAAAGGCTTTGGGGAGTCAGGAGGTGAGTCACTCGCCGCAGAATACCCAGCCTCTGACCTGCTCTCGTAGCCATAGTATTTATATGGCTGGTCCAGCTAAGTTTCTGGTCAATGGTGACCCCCAGGATGTTGATGGTGGGGGATTCGGCGATGGTAATGCCGTTGAATGTCAAGGGGAGGTGGTTAGACTCTCTCTTGTTGGAGATGGTCATTGCCTGGCACTTATCTGGTGCGAATGTTACTTGCCACTTATGAGCCCAAGCCTGGATGTTGTCCAGGTCGTGCTGCATGCGGGCTCGGACTGCTTCATTATTTGAGGGGTTGCAAATGGAACTGAACACTGTGCAATCATCAGCGAACATCCCCATTTCTGACCTTATGATGGAGGGAAGGTCATTGATGAAGCAGCTGAAGATGGTTGGGCCTAGGACACTGCCCTGAGGAACTCCTGCAGCAATTGTGAGGGTGAAGGAGGAAGAAAGGAAGGATGCACGAGCAAAGAGGGCATCAGAGGCTCACAGGTCACAGCAGGCACTACCTTAAGAAATGGATTGTGTCAGATTTTGCTCAGTTGATAGTAATCTTACCTCTGAGTTAGCTGATTGAGCGTTCAAGCCCCATTACATCAACTAGGTTGATACTTCAGCACAGAACTGAGAGGATGCTATATTGTTATCTTTCAAATAGGATGTAAACTGAGGCCCCATCCCTAGTCTAGTGGTTAAGGTGGACATAAATATGATACTATTCTAAGAAGAACAAAAATTTCTCCCAGCTAACATTCCTCCCTGAATCAACACCAATAAAAACAGATTAACTGGTCATTCATCTGAATTGCTGTTTGTGGGATCTTACTATTCACAGATTGACTGTTTGGTTTGCCTACATAACAATACTGACTGCGCTTCACTAATTGAGAAATGCTTGGTATATCTTGAGGATGTGATGAAGTGCTGTTTAAATGGAGGTTCTTTCTCTTTCTTCCTTTATCACAATAATCAATATGTGGATATGATGGAACAGCACTATCCACACATGCTCAAGTTCACCAGGGAGGTGTAATGAGGTGTACACATGGCTCTTGTAGACCTATAAGGACCGTCAATCATCAGCACTTCTTTACCAGTAGTAGTGAAGGCCATCACCTCACGTCAATTTATATGCTACAGTGACCTTCCAGGGATCCATTGGTGACATCTCAGGAGTCAGCTGCTTTGCTTTGTACTGCCCATTAAGGAAGTAACTATTTGCCACACTTCTTACTCAGCAAGGACTAGCAGCAGAACACAGCTACTGTCGTCAGGGAGACAGGCATATGAGATCTCATTGCCCAGTTTTTTTAGTGAGCTCTGTAATTAGGCACTATTGGACATATTTATAATAATGAAGCTGCTATTTGCCAACCATGTTTCACTTTTGCTGAATACTACATACATCCATAAGTTTTGAACAACTGACACTTCACTTTCTATGCAATGAAAGAATGCTAGGCAGCAAGGTATAAATAATATTCAATTTTCGATACGAGTAACTGAATTAATTTTGCTGAGTTGTGTAGTGCTAATGGTGTACATGTTCAATGTATTTTGATGCTGCATTTGCCTCGTGCGTCATGAACTTCACTGTACTGATTGTCAATGTGCCCTACAAACAAATACTCCCTTAATTGAAGGAGTAGCGCTGATGAAGTGAAATGCAGAGCCTAAGGGGATAAAGAAGGCCTGCTACTTGTATCTGTGTCCAATCTTGGATTTCTGCTATTGTAGTTGCTGGGGTCATAATGCTTTCAGATGCAACAGCTACTGTCACTAGTGAATGGCTTGATGATGGCACAGAACTTAATGACATGAGTGTCAACCTGTTCCACTTGTGCTATTCCCTTCATGCCACAGCTGAAGGGTATCTCACCATTCTTACTGATCTGTTTAAGCATGGAACAGTGGGCATCTATGAGGTTTCAGAATCCTTTGCTCACAGTTGGCTAACCATTCTCCAAGCAAGTTGATGCTGGACATGACGGCACCTTGGAGTTTTGACCCCTGAAGCCTTTAAACGGCAGTAGGATCATTACTGAGAAAAGCTGCTGCTGAGCCTATGGATTGTTTAAGTAAAGTCTGCACTACAGTGTCACTGGTGTTGCCATGTACTCAATGCAGACTGCTGTATGTACAACTAGTCACATCACTGGTGGGAGATGACAGTGTATATCTGAGTGTTAAACTCATCCACAGTATCCGCATCTCCTTCCAATGTGGTATACAAAGAGGCAAATCACTGCTCAATACATTTCTGCTTCTCTAATAGACTCTTTCTGAAAGCAGGCCCAGTAAGATCTCTATCATATAACAGCAGGAACACACAGCGACTTCCCGAATGGTAAACTCCTTCTCCCCTGCCTGTTCTCTCACTTCTACTTCTAGCCACTGCTGCTTTACTGCTCAAATCATAGGCCTGGCCCTTTCTCAGAGATCTTGATCTTCGGCATGCCTTCTGCTTCTAAGTCAGACCTGAGATCTTTCAGTTGGACATTCCTTCATGAATGTTTTTAAAAACAACTAAACAGATACTGTTAAAGACTGAAGAGAAACTAAAAGTAGTGACACAAGTTAATAAGGCCATAGAAGAGGCAAACCAATCACAGGGGTTCATTTCTAGAGGGATAGAATTGAAAAGCAGAGAAGTTATGCTAAACTTGTATAGAACCTTGGTTAGACCGCACTAGGAGTACTGTGCACAATTCTGATCTCATATTATAAAAAGAATACAGAGGCACTGGAGAAGGTGCAAAAAAGATTCACAATGATGATACCAGAACTGAAAGGATATACTTATAAGAAAAAGTTGAACAGCCAGGGCTCTTTTCTTTAGAAAAAAGAAGGCTGAGGGGTGACCTAATAGAGGTCTTTAAAATTATGAAGGGGTTTGACAAGGTAAACATAGAGAAGATATTTCCACTTTTGGGGGAAACCAAAACTAGGGGCAATAAATATAAGATAGTCACCAATAAGTCCAGTAGGGGAATTCAGGAGAAACTTCTTTAGCCAGAGAGTGGTTAGAATGTGGAACTCGCTACCACAAGGAATAGTTGAGGTGACTGACATAGATGCATTTAAGAGGAATCTAGATAAGCACATGAGGGAGAAAGGAATAGAAGGGGATGCTGTTGGGGTTAGATGAAGTGGGGTGGAAGGGGGCTCATGTGGAGCATAAATGCCGGCATATTCCAGTTGGGCTAAATGGCCTGTTTCTGTGCTGTAGACTCTGTAATTCTATGTAAGAAACATTTTTCCAGTAGGGTTAACAAAATGCTACTGCACACTACACATGCTCATTCTGCAGGATCTGCTTAGCATATTCATAGCTCTGGGCAAATATGTCAACTCTAAGCCTTTTGGGAGAGGCTGAAGCCGTCAAGTCAAAATATTAATGAAGGTACTTAGCCACTTAAAAGACAACTTTATCGCAAAGTTTCATGTTATTGTGAAATATGTATTTTTAATGTCTTCTTATGTTACAAACCTTGTTTTGGCCATTTGATAGTTCAGTTACTGAGGCATTTTTTTTCCAAGAAGTATTTTGGTGCACCTCTTATGCATCCCCCCTTCCCCTTCATCCCACCATTGGCGGCCACCTAAACCCTGCGATTTGAACCCTGTTCGCTCAGAGGAAACTGGGCAGGCAGGCACTTAAAATTGCTCATAAGACTTACCCACCAAGGTCTCGCTCTCTTCCCTCAGGTTCTGATTTTAACCTACTCTTCTGTGCAGGGGAAAGGGGCACTTGACAGAAACGTGCAGGGTCCTTCTTTAAATGTGCAGAGCGGGCTCCGATGATGTCATGGGGCAGAGTGCTATTTTAACCAGAGGCCTTCGTGGGGAAGCCATTGCGGTTAGCGGGAAGAGGAGTCTGGGTCAGAAGAGGCAAAAAAAAGTTATGTGTTTTTACTTTTTTTGACTTTCCTTGTGGGGCCAAAAGGAGCAGGAGTGCTCCTCCGGGCCGCAAAGGGAAGGTTTAGGCCTCTCCTGCCGTGGGCTACTCACCATCCCCCAACCACGAGGCCCTCCCACATCTCCTCCCCGCGAGTTACCTGAGTCCCAGGGACTGATCCTCAGTCCCCGGTGGCAGCCTCCTGCCGCTCGATATTGCACTTCTGCCCGCCAGCCATCTGCCGTTTCCCAACGGCTTTGGGTGGGAGACTGACTAACTCTATGCACAGAAGGCTTGGGGATTAAAATCTCCTGGGCATCCTGCTGCCAAGGTCGGGATGATTTTCTGCCCACTCGTCCTCTGCTCACACAACTCCTGCCCCAAATTAAAATGGGGACTCATGATCTTGAATTCCTTTCTTTGTTTTGAGGGATTTGGTGCATCTTCTCCTTTCTTTTATTGGTGCATTCTCCTGACTAGACATTCAGGATTGGTTATTTTCATAAGTTCTTAAGTTTCTCATGGGCAGTTTTCTACTAATTTTCCTCTTTCCCAATTCGAACATTTCTTAACTCTATAGTTCTGTACGACAGGTAGATTGTTACAGGAAATAAGGGTGACATATACAGGAGGTACATGTTACAGAATATATTATTAGTCATTCTCTCATGGTGTTACACACAGGGAGTCCAGACCAAGTGTGGTCTTCAGGTGAACCAGAATTAGAGGGCAGGAGGGATAATTCAACTAGGAAACACAGCTGTAATTCAGTCCGGATTCCACAGTCAAAAATTCCGACCTTATTTTCATATACTACTTTGATTTTGTAATTTATTACAGTTAAAAGCAAATGTTAGGGCAATTTGGGAAGCAGAGAAGTTGAGTTGGTTGTAGCATTAGCCTTTTTCTGGGAACTCTGCATTGCTCCATCTCTGGACTCTTGTGCATTCTCCACTCCCTTTGCTCCACCATTGGCGGTCATGTCTCCAGCCATTTGGGCCTATGCTCTGGAATTCCTCCCCAAACTCTCTGCCTCACTCTCCTCCTTTAAGGCCCTCCTTAAAACCCACTTCTTTGACCAAGGTTTTAGTCACCCCACCTAGCTCTTTCTTTGGTTCAGAGTCAATTTTTGTCTGATTACACCTCTGTAAAGCACCTTGGGACATTTTTCTACATCAAAGGTGCTATATAAATGCAAGTTGTTAATGCAGCAATCCTTAGTACTGCACTAAAGTGTCAATCTAGATTACGTGCTCAAGTCTCTGGAGTATGGTTTTAGCCCACGACTTTCTGACTCAGAGGCGATAATGCTACCTAAGAGCCAAGGCTGACACTAATGGGTCTGAAAGACACAATGCAATCATAGTGGACGAATCATGCAGGGTAACTGAAATTGTGCAGTTGTCTGCTTTTCTCCATTTTTACAATGATAAAGCATTTGTTGAAGAACTATTAACAATATTGACTTTTTAAAATTGCACACAAGGAACTTAGCTTTTCAAGAAGTTGTCATAATTCCTCTAGGAGCAAGAACTCAGTATCAGGAAGATGGTGTCTTTTATCACAGATGGAGCTCTTGCACTGGTCGAACGTGAGAATGGATTGATGGCCAAACTCAAAGAACAAAATCCAGCTCTGTTAGGATATTACTGTATCATCAATCAGTCTGAGCTTAGTAGAAAGATCAATGGCAAATTTCTGGTCATCGTGCAAACATTAATGAAATTGGCCAACTTTGTTTGCTGTAAGCCAGTTCAGCAGTAATTCAAGGTATTCTGAAGTGAAGTTCTACTGAGTATAGTGACTTTCTGATGCACTGTTGTGTCAGATGACTAAGCAAAGGGTGTGTGTTGACTCATCTATGGACAAAAAGAGAAGTCTTGGAAGAAACTTTACAGATTCCTTGGAGGAAGATGACACAATGCCAAATCTTTTTGCATCCAGACATCTTTTAACACCTCTGTGAGCTCAATCAGGACCTCGAGGAAAGGCAGAATATCTTATCTAAACTGAGGCTCAGTATATAAGCTTGCAGAAGTAAGTTGCTTCAGACAGATGGTACATCAGCAGAATTGCTCCACTTCCCAATGTTGACAGATCAGGTGTTAACAATGGTGAATCCTCACTTGGATTGTTTTTCTGATTTCCTATACAGCCTATACAAAGAGTTACAATCATGCTTTGAGGATCAATGAACTTCTGCTGTTTGTCCTTGACCCAGTGGCAACTGGAATAAGCAAGCACATGCAACATTTTGTCTGAACAATGGGAAATTTCAACTGGAACGTGTTAACTTACAAACTAGTCATGTTTTGAAGCAGAAACAGAAAAGCACAGCAATTGAAGAATTCTGGGAAGACCTAGTAGAAAAAAAACTCAGTACCCAATTCTTAAAGTCCTTGTAATTGCCACAAGAACAATGTTTTGCTATTGCGTGGATTTGTAAATCTGCATTCAGTACCATGAATCTGAACAAGAAAAATGTTTTGATTATTTTTCAGATCTTTCCAGTACAGTCCAAACATAAAGTGTTTCACATCAAATAAATTTTAAAAGTAAATCAGTAAAGCAAGAATTTCTTGTGTATTGTTCATCTGCAGTGAGATCTTTGAAATTAAAAGACTACCTTCTTAGTTCATTAGTCAATATTCACTTTTCTGCTGCAATTGAACTGCTTATCAAATGTGTATAAGCCTGTATTCCAGGGTTACACAAATATCATTTGATTTAAGTATATGAACAAATGAAACAATATTAATGTTATTAAATTACTGAAGTATTAAATCATTTTAATATTAAATGATTATTAATATAATCCTTAGAGGTCCATCTCAACTGCAGACCCCAGACTTGCTAACCTTTTTGATAAGTGTATCTCCAGCCAAACTAATTGAGCATCCTTGCTGTACAGAATTAGTCCAGAGCCTTGTCAATCAAATATTGAACTATCAGGTCAGTCAGGTGCTTAGCTGCCGACAAGATAACTAAAAAGGTACATGAACAGAATGTGATTAGCATTGGCCAATGAGATTGTCCAAAAGCACCACTACCATTGACTAGGTCATGTGATTAGCATTGGTCAATGAGGGATGAACACCAATTTGTTTTCTTATTATAGATTGTTCATTATTTATACACTAACCTGTTGTGCTATGTAGCCCTATGTTGTTCTGGCTTTTATTTGTAAGTATCAGTTGAAAGGAAACCCTCTAAAATGAATTTGCAAACATTCATGCATTATTGAAAAGGTCAATCACTATGCTTTCATTGTTTATTTTTAATGTGTAGATGTAGTTAGTATAAATGTTAAAAATGACTTAGCACGAAATATGACAGTAATAACCTGTGGAAACATGCTGTTTGTTACAGCTTGCTATTGACTTTAGTGTGGTTCTTAGAGATTCCCCTTGAAATCTGCCCCCAGGCCTCAATAGAGATTGGCAGGGAAATAATGGCAGAGGAGCAAAGCAATGACAACTAACAAGAAAAACTGAAGTTGTTAGAGCAAATTTCTCTGTGATGAAGAAATTATGAATGTTATCCCCACATATATTGTAATCAAAAGAAGCAGTTCCAAATTCACCCTATTTATACTGCTGAGCAGATTTACAACACTGAAATAACTATACATGTGCAGGATTTTGTATTTATTTTATTAACTAACTTGCTGTGCTTGGTCCTGTAATATACTGACTTTTCTTACATAGAATTTACAGCACAGAAACAGGCCATTCAGCCCAACTGATCTGTGCCACTGTTTATGCTCCATACGATTCTCCTCTCACACTACTTCATCTCTATCAGCCTATTCTTCTATCCCTTTCTTCCTCATGTACTTATCTAGCTTCCCTTAAATGAATCTATGTTATTCGCCTCAACTACTCCATATGGTAGCAAGTTCCACATTCTAACCATTTTCTGGGTAAAGAAGTTTCTCCTGAATTCCTTGTTGGATTTATTAGTGACTATCTTATATTTATGACTCCTAAATGACCTCTTTATAAGTATCAGTTGAAAAGAAAACCCCCTTTATTAAAGCAATGTTAAACTGCATTGCTGGGCTGTACAGGCAGCCGATAAAAATGGCATACCAGTGCCAAGAGCCACCAGAAACAGTCGTTTCCATTTGCCGTGAATGGCATTTTATATACGGAGGCAGACAGAGAAACCCTACAAAGACAAGGCTACGGACCAAATGCTGGAATATGGGATTAGAGTAGACAGGGCTGATGGCCGGCGCGGACACGATGGGCCGAAGGGCCTCTATCCGTGCTGTATAACTCTATGACTCTATGACTCTAAAACTATATAAATAAGATATTAATATATCCTTTATATACTCTGGTAATACTAGGTGGCGACAATATGTTGAATTAATTTGTGTAGTATGTTTATACAAAATAAAGTAAAATATGTAGTGCCTTTGATGCAATGCCACTAATGGAATCAAAAGTTCCTACCAACAACAAAAATTGTCTCTCCTTGCATTTTTTGGTATATTAGTCAACCTAACAGTTCCAATAAGAAAGCAGATGTCTCATAACTACAACCATACCAGTTGTTAGGAGCACAGGAAGACTTGGTAGAAATTGCTCTGGTTTGCCAATGGGCATCAGAGGTTTCCCACAGCTATTGCATGCTGCAACAGCCCTGCTTGACAGCTAATGTTTACAAATCTATACAGGGGGTAGAAATTGGACCTTGCTGCACCTGTTTTACGGGAATAAAATGGGCACAATTTCGACGATCAACATCCTGCGCCCCAAGGACGCTTGAGAAACTTCTGACCTGAAATTGGGTCGGGCCATTTTCAGGCATCCCTAGCAGCTGCCTAAAGCAGGCATCGGGCCCCTCATTTGCACAACGACTGATTTAGGTCCCCTCACAGAAATTGGCAGCAATGAGCGAGTCAGGCACAGGCTTGCCCCGCTCAGGATTCCTAAGCAGCAACCACCAACTAAAGATACATTTTTTTTATAAACAACATTTTTAAAAAACCTTCATGTGGAGCCAGGAGGAGCAGGAGTGCTCCCCCGACTTCACAGTCCTGGCGATTGCACGCCCCTCCCACCCTCAATTATTTTTAAGTCTCTGAGATTAATTCTTATTTGCATTGTGAAGTTTGGTGGAATATTGTTTCTCTTCTGTTCCACAGGGTAGTGTGATGAGATTGCCATTTAATATAGTATTGTTCTATTATACCTTTTCTGCCAAAGAGTTATTGTTAGTTGACTAGTTTCTGCTTAAATTGATGCTTCCAATTGTTCCATTTAATGTCTGGCTTCCGTTGAAGCTGATTTTTTTTAGCTGTTCTTTTGGTTAATCAATTGTTGTTGCAGTCATTTGACTATTTTCAGTTTCTGATAAATCTCTAGTAATGTATTATTTTTGCTTTCTGCTAGGGTTATTAAAGTTTCTATATTGAGATATTTGGTTCAAACCTTTATTTGTTAAGTCATCATTCTTTGCTGTGAAAAAATCTGGGAATGATAGATTAAAGTTTACATCACAATCCCTTTTTGTTTCGTGCTGTATTGTTTATGTTTGTATTTTTTAATTGTGATTATGTAATGCTCTGTTTTAAGTTGTGGTTGGTTTGTTGCGTAGTTGCTATGGGAATGGCACCATGAAGCTATTGTAGCGTGAGGACCTATGGTACTGGTATTTGTGGGTAGTGGTAAACATTTTTGAAAGTTCAATAAAGGTTATGTGATAGGATAGTTGTGTTTTCTGTTTTAGTAGGGAATGAATCCAGCTTATCAAATTAAATGTCACCATATCTCTAGCCCAGAGTGATGGTTTCCATGTGAAATTTAAGGTGCAGCAATTTACTCTCACTGATTAAAATTAGTTCCATAAATAAGTGGCACCACACTGGTGGTGATGCACTGCTCAAAGGCCAAAATCACTCTAAAAATTTAGAAACAAGGAAAATAAGAAATGAAGCACCATAAGTGCTTTTAATGTCTTGTGAACCTGAACCCCCCTCCCCCCCTCCCCTCCCCCCCCCCCCCTGCAATGCCTCTGCTCTACCACATCATTTGACTTTTTATTGATGAGCTTTACTCAATGCAACTATAAATCAGCCATCCTTTTAGCCGGGGAAGGTATATGCCCAAGAGAGACAAAAGACAAGAAGAAAATAATCAAGCCAATTATGTATCTTTATAATAAAATTTCTAGTACCTATCATTCATGCCAAGTCTGCCATTTAAGTTGTGACCATCAAGCTATTGGTCAATTTTCTTCTTCCTCACTAGTAAGTGTTTTTTGTTTTTTTTGTAAGTTTCTGTTTTTCTTCTTTCTTATGGGTTATTTTCTACTTTTGTTATTCACCAATCATGTTACACAAAACATTGCTCCACAATTTCAATCTTCTCCACAAGCATATTCCACCAGAAAAAATTCTATTGAGAAAACAATTTTACCTAATCACATTACAGCAAAAAAAACATTAAGTCATGATGTGCTGAACACCACCCACCAGCAACAGTAGGAAGAATAAAGAGCCCAATGCATTTTATTCCTTGACTAACAGTGGGGAAATTTATAGGAGTTCATTAATAGGTCATTGCATTGAGTATCAGCTACTGGAAGTATAAAGTGTTCCAAAATTGATCTCAAGACGTCACCAAGATTTTACCATGAGTTTCCAACGGTGATTTTCCATTACATGCATCTATTCAGGCAAAAGATTATAAATCATTGCTGCCTGCAACAGACACAATGCTAATGAGTTCTAGATACTTCACACTTGTTGAAGGACTGGCATAACATTGCCATTGGTGAAACATTGCCTAGGTACCAGTAATTGATCTCCATGGTGGTCATTTGACACTTACTCCAAGGTTTTTTCGAACTTATTTGTTTAGCTTTCTGTCTGTTTTGCTTTTGTCTTACAGGCTCATTTACTTTCATGCATTCAGGCTACAAAACAGCTTGAGCATCAGGTATTGCAAGTTCAGAACAGTGTCATTGAAGGTCAGTCAGCCTGTATGTTGAGCATTTCTCTTAATATAAAAAATTGCTTTTTAACACAGATAACCTCCATTCCACCTCCCTTACCAATTTAAAATTATTTCCCCCCTCTGATGAGGAGAACAATGGCATGCAATATGCTCCTATTAGCTCAACCCACTCTGAACTCAAATTTACGCGGGATGCAATCCAGGTGGTTACCCTGGGATCGCTACGATGGTGCCCTTCCAACACTGACCATTGAGTTTGCAGGGTAAATGGGAAGGCACCTCATTTACATGAATCAACTGGCTGGAAGCACCACTTTGGGTGCTTCTCCAGCATCCACCTGCCCTTGTCGACCAAAAGCAGTGGTGTCTGCCTATGGTGGAAGTGGCTTTCTTGGGCCTCCCCTCCCCCCAACCCCAGCAGTGGTCTGATCAGCCCCCTGAGCAACGGGGCAGATCTGGCTGGATTTGGAAAGGAACATTTTTTTTAGTTCCTCGGGGGTCTAAGTAGTTGCCTGGCCTGCACCCTAGCAGTGGGACCCACATGCATACTTGCGGAAGTCAGTGTGCTTCACTAGGCATACCAGCCGCCATTGCAATGCTGGGTCTCCTTCTAGGTCCAGGAGCATGAACTCCCAGCTTAGGAAGTCATAGGAACAGGAGTCGTTCATTCAGCCCCTCGAGCCTATTCCGCCATTCAAAGAGATCATGGCTGATCTGTACCCTAACTCCATATCCCTTAATACCCTTGCCTGCCCCCAGCCCATAATTTGCCCTATAAGAAACGGACAGAAGTAACCAGGTCTCTGCCATTTGCTTGGATTTCTGCTGGAATTGTGGTAGGAGACCAACAGAATTTCTAGCTCAACGTTTGTTAGCCAGCAGGCGGTACACACCCAGTAGCTTACCCGTTGATTTTTAACGTATTCCCTGTAGGAAAGTTTCTTGTCTTTTGATTGGCACCTTCCCCAAGGGTATAACCAAGATTGGCAATTTATAGCGTGATGAAACATGGGGTCAAAGCCACATCTTATAACTCCATGAAATAGTGCATTCTTACAGTGAATCTGTGTTGTGGTCACAATTTCCCAATTGTCTCCCACTTTCACATCAGTTATTTAGCCCACGTCACTCCCCAGAACTAAATTAACAACAACAAGAACAACTTAAGCAATGCCTTTTTCCTTGTTGGACTAGAAATATACTGATCTCAGAAGCAGCCCTAGATGCATTCTAAAAAGTGGTCTTCTCTTTGACCAAACACATTACCTTTGTACCGATCTATCTTAGGATAGCTGGTAGTGCCAGTGGAAATCAGATTATTTCTATTCATTTTTAATTGGTGTTTTTCACAGATTTTGATTTATACTTGGAAAGTCATAAGACTTGGCTGGTTTCCAGGAAGTTCCAGAATAACAGAGATGACCCTGCTTATTGTGCTGAGGAACTAGAAATACAAACTATAAATAAAGAAGTAAGCAGTTTGATATTTTTGTGTTTAACCTTGAGGGAGACTCTGTAGAAGCAAGAGTGGTATCTCTCTGCCCTGTTGTGCTGATTTGACTGTACCAGTTTGTTCAGGTTCTTACCCTGGAATGGCATCGTACAACAGGAGGAGGACATGGTTTTGTTTAATTACCTTTCAGCTATGTTTTAGTGTGCTGTTTTCTCCCTACACAAATCTGTACCTTGTTAACAATAATCTCTAGAGTGCAGTTATAACTTTCTGAAACCAGAATTTGTGGGTTTAAGAGCTCTATAACGAATTTGTGAAAATAATCTTAAAACTGAACTCAAATACCACTCATACTGATTAATTGAGCTAATATAAATACTGTTATAGTAATAAATTTATATTAGATCTGTAAACAAGAACTCTGCATGGTGGAAAGCTAAATCATGTAACCACTGAAGTGCTGCAAATTTAGGACAGATGTGTTAATTTAAGGGAGTACAGCACGATGAGTGTACAATTTTTTATCTAATGGAAAGTAACAGCTAGTTAGAAATGCCTGCATTTAATCTTAATTTGTGAGGTCATCTGTGGTTGTAAATTAAGCAGAAAGGTTAGAAGAGCATAATATCGGTAGTATTTCAAACAGCATTATTAGAACCCTGTATGTGTATGTTAAGCACTATGTGTCTTCAGCTTGCAGGGAAACAGCAGATCTTTCAGCAGTCAATGGCAGAAATTGTAACAGAGTTGGCCCTCGTAAATCAACACAAAGAAAGCTTGCAACAACAGCTGAATGAACAGGAGAAGACTCTGCATCAGGTAGAGTGACTAGAAACAATTGATGTGCAGATTAATATGTATGACAGTTATTTGCCCAGACATGTTGACTCAAATTATCAAAGCAGATTAATACACTGTTCAAAACAAAACAGATAGAAATATGCACTTGGCTTATTTGGGATTTCAGATTCCACTTGAAAGTCAAGTTCACTGAAGCGGAACTCCAAACTTAAAGCCTGTGGTATGCAAAATAAATTGGCAGTGATTCTGTTCGATGCTTCTGAGCTTGGTTGAAATAATTTAGAAGCATCAGCCTCTTGACTTACATAATTTAGATCGGATGTATGTATTAGCAGTACAAGGCTGTCTTTTCCTTTGCCAGTGATCAAATGGAAATATCACTAGCGCAAGGTTGCCTACTCCCTCATCCCATTAAGCTGCCAATGGTTAGAAGGAGCGATCATCCAATATTACATGTCCCTTTACAGGAGACGGCCAGAAATCTTATGATGCATAGTCTGAATCTATTCCAATCTCACCTGTATCTCTTTCCACAGTTGACTATCAGGCATTGGACAGATAAATCATCAGTAGGAAGCTGTCTGCCCCCTTCCGCAGAGTATCATGGATAAAACGTTAAAAATGCTCTTCATTAAAAAGGATTGGATACTCTGCCGATGTTGTCGGAGATCAGTCACTTTGCACCACACATGAATCTTAGATTAACAGTAGTCAGGACTGACTAAATGTGCATATATACATATATGCGTATATATATATATATATATATATAGATAGATATATATCAAAACATCATGCTACGGCTCAAACTATTTGCGCAGAACCTATCATGTCCCATGGCATGTGGGCACAGACTTTATTTTTAAAGGAATAGATCAATCAGTACCCAAAGTGTTGCTCTTGGGCCAAATTTAGGTACAGTATTAGGCGACGTGACTGCAACTGACTGATTTTTTTTCCCCAAAAAGGTGTTTCTGAACACATTTGTCTCTGATTTTCCTGTGGACTATCAGAAACTAAACAAAGCCTTAAAAAGCATGGAACGTTACAGTGGTGGTGTTATTTTGTTACTTAATAAATGATTAGTGCCTGTTTGATAGATAACTATTATTCACCGTTGATTTATATACTGGAAAACACCACTCTTCCGGATTGTGTGCAGTCTATTGCTCCCAAGATGGAGTACTCTCATTGACATGGGACTGACCCAGACAGGTGGTGGAAAGGGATAAAGGTGTCACTATGCAGAGAAACTTTTAAGCTCTGTTTTCCTGTGCAATTTGAAATCTCTGTGATATTTGAAAACCCCACATTTGTCAGTTAAGAAAATAGACCTACTCAGCTGTAGGCTCTGTTCATTTTACAATTTCAGTTTGCCTGTAGAATTGGCTAAATGCTGTGTGCCTGTACCACCAATTGCTACCAGACTGTTCGATTTAAGTATGATCATAACAATATTATGAACTTTGTGAATCTTTCGAGAATCTGAATAATAAAATGAAGAAAGTGTGAAAGAAAAGTAAACCTAGATAACCAACTAATCATTGTGCCAAATAGTAATGAGACTAAGAACCATCCAAGGGAAACACTCAGTAATCTTGGAAAACAAAACTACTTATTGCTTGCATTTCATGTCACATTACTTCTTTTAATCTTTGATAGATTTCAAGTTACAGTTTAGGTAATCCAAAAAAAATCTGCTATGCATTCTTCTACTTTAATTAGTTTCAACATGTCCTTTTTTGTATTTATGAAATAAGGTGTAACATTTTTTAAAAGTTAGACATATTTTAACCCAGGCCGGTTGTGAACTGGTTTGACTGCCCACATGGCAAGTTTCAGATTTTGAGCCGATCACCAAGTGAAATGCTTTCCCAAAAGAAGGGAATGAATATCATTTAAGTTACTCTGCCCTTCCCTCATATGTCTCCAAGCAGCCACTTACCAAATGGCATTGACAGAGGGCTGGAAGTAGGATAATTGACGAATGGTGCATGGTGGATTTGTGTGTGTGTGTGTGTGTGTGTGTGTGTGTGTATGTGTGTGTGTGTCTGTCTGACTGTGAGTAAGGGGGGACTTAAAGAAGACTTCAAAAAAAAACTTAGCTTAAAAAATCTGAATGCAAACATCATTTATCAACATTTTAGTTGTGAACTGCTACAGTTCCCGTCCACCATCATTGTTATTTAAATTTATTTAATTTTCCTTTCCATTCTTTTTGTTTCTCAGTTGGCTTAGTGGTAACTCTCTTGTCTGAGTCAGAAGGTCCTGGGTTCAAATCCCACCACAGCATACAGTCGAGGCTGACACTTCAGTTAAGTACTGAGGTAGTGCTCTGTAGTTAAAATGCTGTCTTTTGGATGAGATGTTAAACTAAGCCCTGTCTGCCTGTTCAGATGGATGTGAAGGATCCCATGGCACTATTCGAAAAAGGTTAGGGCAATTCTTCTGGTGTCCTAGCCATCATTTCTCCCTTGACCAACACCACCAAAAACAGATTAACTGGCCATTATCTCTTTGCTATTTGTGGCTTCTTGCTGTGCACAAATGCAAGTCCTTTCTTTCTTCTTTCTCACAAAACCACTGAGAAGGTGAGCAGGTGACCCACTACAGAACTTCTGCAATGCATCTCCTGATCCAGCCATTAAGAGGTACATGACAGCACCCTGAAGTATCTTGCCTTCCCACTTTGCCTCCCTCAATGTCTTAACCGAATCCCAGTAGTTATGCCACTTGTTATTCTTGTACCACTGCAATTTAGCAGAAACTAGTTGATGTGTTGCAAAAAACTACCTCAACTGTGAGACAATAAAAATAAATATGAAAGTACCCGAAATGCTTGTTAGAAATGATATTGAATTGTATTATAATGCATTGTACTTGTCTGGACGCCTTAAAATACAAACACTACAAAAATGCATATCTACAACAGCTAATGCTTTTCTGGTTTTCTTAATTCTGTACTATGGATCACACCTTACTGTGCGAAAATGTAATACAGTCCACAGGAGACTTCACCACAAAGAATACTTACTTGTTTATGGGCAAGTAATGACTTGTGCTTTCAGCTGTTTCTCGGTGAGGTTCTAGTAATTTATTCAAAACATCCTCAAATATAACTGAAATGGAGAAGATTTCATAACATAGAAGGAGGCCACTTAAGAGGTCCCTGCTGGGTAGAGGGAATCCTGTTTAACATGGAGTGGAGAATGAAGCAACCTTTTGATGCAAAGGCTGAGAATAGGCCTCTTGCCATCACAAAGAAACCAAGTGTAGCTTCAGTAAGTGTAATACTTCAAGCTGGTTATCTACTTGCTTTTTATTCAAAATATATATTATCAGTCCATTAGCTATTGCAATATTATATACTTGTTCTAATATTTCAGCGATGATTGTAGTTGTGTGACTGGAATAATTGTTACTGTTGGGAATTGGCTCTCTGGAGACAGCTGCAGTGTTGAGGAAATTACATCAGAGAGCAATAGTGCAGAATAACACACAGTCATTCTGTAACCCTTAGGACAATATTTTAACAGTGCAGTCCTCAAAAGCAGCACATATGCATAAAAAGAAAGTATGAACCCATTTAAAAAACACCCATTGTTACATCTATAACCTAAAGGACAATAGTTTATCATGTATAGCTTCCACACTGCAGTAAGGTTTTAAAAATAACACAGAAGTTTTTTAATTGATTAAAACAGAGTGTTATTTTTCAGTAAAAGCCTCTCAGCCTTGAACTATTGTCTTGCATTTGTAGAATAGGAACAGAAGAACAATTATCAGTTTTGAAGAAGGGTTTATATGGACAGCATCAACCTATTTTAATTCGCAGCTGCAGGGAACAAGGAGCACAATGAGTTTGACACTGGACCTTCACCTCTGGTTCCTTGTTCAAATCCAGCCTGGGCTGATAGAATGAAGGTCTTTGTCTGCTGGTTGTAAGCATCCTATGTGAAATGAGTTTTGACAGTCTTAATCTAGTTGCTACTGTGGACACACTGTACAAAACTGCCCCTAATTTGGCACTAATTGACAATGTCCCTCTGACAGGTCTAAGAATGGCTGGTTTTGGGAAATGGAAACTTGCCATACAGGTGAAATATCGGTGCTCTTCAGAAGTCCAAGCTGAGCCACATTGTTGGGGTAGAGTTGAGGGAGTTTTCCACTGCATTTAGCTGTGTCTCGATTTTCAAATTCTCATTCTTGTTTTCAAATCCCTCCATGGCCTCGCCCTCCCTAGTTCTGTAACCTCCTCCAACCATATAACCCTCCAAGATCTCTGTCCTCCTCCAATTCTGGCTCTTGTGCATCCCTGGCTTTCTTCACCTCACCACTGGCAACCGTACCTTCAGCTGCCTAGGCCCTAAGCTCTGGAATTTCCCTAAACCTCTCCGCCTCTCTTCCTTTCTCTCCTCCTTTAAGACCCTCCTTAAAACCTACCTCTTCCTGTCCTAATAATGCACAGAGTGCAGCAGAACACAGAGTGAACACTTCAGAGTTTGGTAAGTGTGGGAGTTCGGTGAAGTGGGGGAAGGAGGCGCTTGCTTTGCCTTGCTTTTCCTAACGTTTTCCACACAGCGGCGGCAGACTTGAGCAGCAGAAGACTGAGAGTGAGGATAGAAGCAGCAGCAGACCTGCAACAAGAGACAACTACTGTGCGACGTCGCAGGTGAGGCAGGAGAGTCTGAGAGGTGAGGACAGTATAAAAGGAGAGACCGAGAGCGGGAAGAGAGTCTGAAAGGTGAACGCAGGGTAAATCTAAGGCAAGTCATGGCAGCAGAGCTCGCACCCGTGATATGCTCCTTCTGCACTACGTGGGAAGTCATGGACACTACCAGTGTCCCTGGTGACCATGTGTGCAGGAAGTGTGTCCAGCTGCAGCTACTGGCAAACCACATTTCGGAGCTGGTGCTGCGGGTGGATTCACTGTGGAGCATCCGCGATGCTGAGACTATCGTGGATAGCACGTTCAGTGAGGTGGTCACACCGCAGGTAAAGATTACGCAGGCAGAAAGGAAATGGGTGACCGCCAGGCAGAGTAAAAACACCAGGCAGGTAGAGCGGGAGTCCCCTGGGGCCATCTCCCTCTCAAACAGATATTCTGCTTCGGATACTGTCAGGGGAAAGCAGCAAGAGCCAAGTTCGTGGCACCACGGGTGGCTCTGCTGCACAGGAGGGGAGGAAGAAGAGTGGCAGGGCTATAGTGATAGGGGATTCAATTGTAAGGGGAACAGATAGGCGTTTCTGTGGCCGTAAACGTGACTCGAGGATGGTATGTTGCCTCCCTGCTGCTAGGGTCAAGGATGTCACGGAACGGCTGCAGGGCATTCTGGAGGGGGAGGATGAACGGCGAGTAGTCGTGGTCCATATCGGTACCAATGACATAGGTTAAAAAAAGGGATGAGGTCCTGCAAGGTGAATTCAAGGAGTTAGGAGATAAATTAAAAAGCAGGACCTCAAAGGTAGTGATCCCAGGATTACTACCAGTGCCACGTGCTAGTGAGTATAGGAACAGGAGAATAGACAGGATGAATGCGTGGCTGCAGGGATGGTGTAGGAGGGAGGGATTTAGGTTCCTGGGACATTGGGACCGGTTCTGGTGAAGGTGGGACCTGTACAAGCGAGATGGGTTACACCCGAGCAGGACTGGGACCAGTGTCCTCGCGGGGGTGTTTGCTAGTGCTGTTGGGGAAGGTTTAAACTAGAGTGGCAGAGGGATGGGAACCTTAGCGGGGAGTCAGAAGGGAGTAAAGTTGAGAGCAGCAAGAGAGGGGAAGACCCAGGGGAAATTTACAATACAAATAGTACAAACAGTTGTTCAAGAACAAGTGAAAGGGAAAAGCGTAGAGCAGCGGAAAGAAAGTGTACTTTAGACACTACAGATAAAGTGAAAACTAGAAGGCGTAAGGCGATTATCCCAGCATCAAAGCTGAAGGTCAGACTAGGGTGTGTGGCCCAACTAAAAGTTCTATATACAAATGCACGGAGTATAAGGAATAAATTAAATGAACTACAGGTTCAAATTCAAATTGGAGGGTATGACATGATAGCTATTACTGAGACATGGTTGCAGGTTGGTCAGGATTGCGAATTAAATATACCGGGTTATAAGGTCTACAGGAGAGATAGGGAAAATGGAAGAGGGGGAGGAGTAGCCTTAGTGATTAGAGATGAAATCACTTCAATGATAAAGGAGGATATAACGAGAGGTAAGCAGCCAACAGAGACCTTATGGGTTGAATTGAGAAATAGGAAAGGATCTAAGACTATTGTGGGAGTTGTGTATAGGACCCCTGGCAGCAGCTCTGAAGTGTTAGATTGTATAAATGCAGAGATTAGACAAGCGTGTAAGAAAGGCATAGTGGTCTTAATGAGGGACTTTAACCTTCACATAGATTGGGGAAAGCAGACTAGCAACTGTCAGAAAGGTAGTGAATTTCTTGAGTGTGTCCGGGATAGTTTTCTACAGTAGTATGTCCTAGAGGCAACAAGGGGGCAAGCCATACTAGATTTAGTAATGAGTAATGAACCAGATTTAATTAACAGCTTAACTGTACGTGAACATCTATCCAATAGCGATCATAACATGATCGAGTTCAATGTAGTGTTTGAAAGGGAAAAAAGTGAGTCAGCTCCTAAGATTCTAGACTTGGGTAAGGCCAACTTCAATGGGATGAGACAGAGACTGTCCACAGTAAACTGGGCAAATCTGTTAATGGGTAAAATGACTGATGATCAGTGGGAAATGTTTAAAGAAATATTTAACGAGATACAGAACTGGTTTATACCCTTGAGGGGCAAGAACTCTACTTGCCAAAAAAAACCAGCCATGGACAACGAAAGAGGTAAGTGACAGTATAAGACATAAGGAAAGGGCATACAAAAAGGCAAAAAAATAGCACAGATCCTGGCGAATGGGAAAGATACAAAGATCAACAAAGGGTCACAAAACAGATAGTAAGAGCTACAAAAAGAGAGTATGAAAAGAAACTTGCAAGGGATATCAAAACCAATACAAATAACTTTTATAGTTATATTAGGAAAAAGAGGGTGGTCAGGTGCAGTGTTGGCCCCTTAAAAACTGAAAGTGGGGATATTGTCATTGACAATGGGGAAATGGCGGACATGTTGAATAATTACTTTGCGTCAGTATTTACAGTAGAAAAAGAGGATAGCATGCCGGAAATCCCAAGAAAACTAATATTGAATCGGGGACAGGGACTCGATAAAATTAACATAAGTAAAGCAACAGTAATGAAGAAAATAATAGCACTAAAGAGTGACAAATCCCCAGGACCAGATGGTTTCCATCTTTCAAAGTTCTCTAGATTCAGGAACTGTCCCTCTAGATTGGAAAATTGCACATGTCACTCTGCTTTTTAAGAAAGGAGAGAGAGGGAAACCGGGGAATTATAGACCAGTTAGCCTAACATCTGTTGTGGGGAAATTGCTGGAGTCTATAATTAAGGATAGGGTGACTGAACACCTCGAGAATTTTCAGTTAATCAGGGAGAGCCAGCATGGATTTGTGAAAGGTAGGTCGTGCCTGACAAACCGGATTGAATTTTTTGAAGAGGTGACTAAAGTAGTGGTCAGGGGAATGTCAATAGATGTTATTTATATGGACTTCCAGAAGGCATTTGATAAGGTCCCACATAAGAGACTGTTAGCTAAGATAGAAACCCATGGAATTGAGGGAAAAGTACTGACCTGGTTAGGAAATTGGCTGAGCGAAAGGCGACAGAGAGTAGGGATAATGGGTAAGTATTCACATTGGCAGGATGTGACTGGTGGAGTCCCGCAGGGATCTGTTTTGGGGCCTCAATTATTCACAATATTTATTAACGACTTAGATGAAGGCATAGAAAGTCTCATATCTAAGTTTGCTGATGACACAAAGATTGGTGGCATTGTAAGCAGTGTAGATGAAAACATAAAATTACAAAGGGATATTGATAGATTAGGTGAATGGGAAAAATTGTGGCAAATGGAATTCAATGTAGACAAATGTGAGGTCATCCACTTTGGATCAAAAAAGGATAGAACAGGGTACTTTCTAAATGGTAAAAAGTTAAAAACTGTGGATGTCCAAAGGGACTTAGGGGTTCATGTACATAGATCATTGAAGTGTCATGAACAGGTGCAGAAAATAATCAAGAAGGCTAATGGAATGCTGGCCTTTATATCTAGAGGACTAGAGTACAAGGGGGCAGAAGTTATGCTGCAGCTATACAAAACCCTGGTTAGACCTCACCTGGAGTACTGTGAGCAAATCTGGGCACCGCACCTTCGGAAGGACATATTGGCCTTGGAGGGAGTGCAGCGTAGGTTTACTAGAATGATATCCGGACTTTAAGGGTTAAGTTACGAGGAGAGATTACACAAATTGGGGTTGTATTCTCTAGAGTTTCAAAGGTTAAGGGGTGATCTGATCGAAGTTTATAAGATATTAAGGGGAACAGATAGGGTGGATAGAGAGAAACTATTTCTGCTGGTTGGGGATTTTAGGAGTAGGGGGCACAGTCTAAAAATTAGAGCCAGACCTTTCAGGAGCGAGATTAGAAAACATTTCTGCACACAAAGGGTGGTAGAAGTTTGGAACTCTCTTCCGCAAACGGCAATTGATACTAGCTCAATTGCTAAATTTAAATCTGAGATAGATAGCTTTTTGGCAACCAAAGGTATTAAGGGATATGGGCCAAAGGCAGGTATATGGAGTTAGATCACAGATCAGCCATGATATTATCAAATGGTGGAGCAGGCACGAGGGGCTGAATGGCCTACCCCTGTTCCTATGTTCCTTATGTGGCTCAGTGTCAAATTTTGTTTGATAATCGCTCCTGTGAAGCACCTTGGGACGTTTTACTACATTAAAGGCGCTATACAAATGCTGGTTGTTGTTGTATACCTGACCTGAGGGTGCTTGTTGCTAACACAGTGCCTGAAATAGAAAATGCTCCATTCCCGAGCACTAATAGCATTTACCTTGATGAGCCCAAAAACCTTTAGGACTGATTCCAGGATGCACTTCCCCACACAATAGGCAGAATTTTAACTTTGAAAAATGGGTGGGTTGGGGGCGGGTGGGGGAACATTGAAAATCGTATTAATTTCAGACTCGCACCCAACCTGCCTCCAACCCGTTCATTTCTGGTTTTCACCAGGGCGGGACGAGGGGTAGGCAACCAGCCTGCTCCCAGGAGGCGGGTTGGTCGCTGAAACCTTTCAAGGAGGCTGCGGGCCTCCATTTTCAAAGGTTTTTCGATTTCAACCCTTGGGGGCTGGGATTCCCTGCAGGTAAGTGTCTTTCTGGCACTGCATATGGGCCTGGAGGAGCAGGAGTGCTACCCCCAGGCCCAACAAGCCTACCTGAAGTGATCTCCCAATAATCGCGGATCCCCCTGCTGTCTCCAATCCCCACCCCCCCAACGATCGTGGAACCCCGCGATGACCCCCATTCCCCCCCCCCACCCCGGTGACTAACCGCCAATCCCTCCCCATGACTGACTTCCCCCCCCCCCCGCTGTGACCCTCATGCCCATCAGTGCCCCCATGTCCACCCATGCCCACCGATGCCCCATGCCCATTGGTACCCCCATGCCCCTGTACCTACCCATGCACACCCTGCCCCCATCCTCCCCATCCATATAGTGAAGACTTACCTGAAGACTTATCTTGTCACGACCTCTTCTTTGCTCTGCTCCTGTCTGACTGAAGTCTGACAGTCAGGCTGGCCAGTCGCACGGCAAACCAACAAAAAAAAATAAAAGACATCCTTACATCAAAATCATAAGGACGTCCGGGAAACCCGTACTTCCGGGCTTCCCGTCCGCGATTTGGCCTCCACGCCCCCTTCCCGGCTCCGGGTTAAAATTACCCCCATCATTGCTGGAGGCAAAAATCTTGGAATAATTTAAAAGCCCGTTGGATGCTGTGATAGGGACCATAAGTTTCTGGGGATGTATGAGCAAGTTGGGCTAAATGAGCTCTCTCATCTGAACTTATCCTTTTCTCCCTGATGCTGATCATCCTGCTGTGTATTTCAAGCATTCTCTCCTTTTATAACAACAAAATGCTCTCTTCCTCCTGATAAACTTAGTTCCAATAACTTCCACACAACCTGGGGATATGTTGACAATGATGCCACAGGTGAACAACTCCTTGAATGGGCCTTGAATCAAGAAAAATACCTACTTTTCAATCTTAGCAGCCAGGCACATTCTACTCCTCAAGATGGAGAACAGACTTCTCCAGAATTGTGTTTTGTGTCCTGCGACCGAAATGTATGACCCCTAGTGGCACAATTAACTGTCCTTGATGCCTTTTCGCATAGCCAACACTGTCCTGTTATCATATACTATTGTCTCCAAGTCCCTCTCATCGCATCACTACAAAGCCACGTTGGAGCTTTATGAAGACTAATTGATCTGTTTTCATCTTATTTAAATAGTTACTGCTGCAGTAAGGGGGAAATACAGACTCTAGTGCATTGCTGCACATAAAAGATCCCATGGCACTATTCGATGACGATCAGGGGAGTTCTTCCAGTGTCCTTGCCAATATATATCCTTTAACCAACATCACCAAAAACAGATTATCTGATCATTATCTCATTGCTGTTTGTGGGAACTTGCTGTGCGCAAATTGATTGCTGCATTTCCCTACATTACCACTGTGACTACACTTCAAATGCACATCATTGTCTGTAAAGCGTTTGGGACGTCCTGAGGTCATGAAAAGCACTATATAAATGTAAGTTCTTTCTTTCATTGATGGATTTTCCATGGATATCACAAGCAGTAACCTCACTTTCTCCAAACTTCCTATGAAGAACATATTACTAGACCTTTGACTTCTTGGGGTAGAAATTGCTATGCGTTGCACTCATTTGTCGCGCATAAAATGGGCCAAAAGCATGCCAATTTATCAGTGGGACGACCTGCGCTCAATCTATGGGCAACGGATGCCTATAACAGGCTTTAGGTCTCTTGAATATGTAGAATAGGGCCGAACCCCTGTTTTGGACCTCTTTTGGCAGGCATCGGGTTCTGTCCTGCTCAGGATTCTTCTGGTGCCCACTACAGGTAGGTGGAAAAAAACGTCGATGTGGAGCCGGAGGAGCAGGAATGCTCCCCTGACTCCATAGAAGTTGTGATTGCCACTTGCCTCGCCCCCGAAGCCCACTCCAACTGCCTTACCCCCACGGGACTTACTTGAGGGCCTCTGCCAACAAGACATTGGATGTAGTTTGATGTAGCGTACATGGATTTTAGCAAGGCTTTTGACAAGGTCCCATATGGCAGACTGGTCAAAAAAGTAAAAGCCCATGGGATCCAAGAGAAAGTGGCTAGTTGGATCCAAAATTGGCTCAGTGGCAGGAAGCAGAGGGTAATGGTTGACAGGCGTTTTTGTGACTGGAAGGCTGTTTCCAGTGGGGTCCTGCAAGGCTCAGTACTAGGTCCCTTGCTTTTTGTGGTATATATTAATGATTTGGATTTGAATGTGGGGGACTTGATCAAGAAGTTTGCAAATGAAACAAAAATTGACTGTCAGGAGGAAAGCAGTAGACTGCAGGAAGATATCAGTGGACTGGTCAGGTGGGCAGAAAAATGGCAAATGGAATTCAATCCAGAGAAGTGTGAGGTAATGCATTTGGGGAGGGTAAACAAGGCAAGGGAGTACACAATAAATAGGAGGATACTGAGAGGTGTAGAGGAACAAAGAGACCTTGGAGTGCATGTCCACAGATCCCTAAAGGTAGCAGGACAGGTAGATAAGGTGGTTAAAAAGGCACTAGGGATACTTTCCTTTATTAGTTGAGGCATAGACTATCAGAGCAGGGAGGTTATGCTAGAACTGTATAAAACATTGGTTAGACCACAGCTAACACACTGTGTACAGTTCTGGTCACCACATTACAGGAAAGATGTGATTGCACTAGAGAGGGTACAGAGGCGATTTACGAGGATGTTGCCAGGGCTGGAGAATTTTATCTATAAGAAAAGATTGAATAGGCTGGGGTTGTTTTCTTTGGAACAAAGGAAGCTGAGGGGAGATTTAATTGAGGTATGTAAAATTATGATGGGACTAGATAGAATGGATAGGGAGGACCTATTTCCCTTAGCAGAGGGGTCAGTGACCAGGGGGCATAAATTTAAAGTAATTGGTAGAAGGATTAGACGGGAGTTGAGGAGAATTTTTTTTACCCAGAGGGTAGTGGGCGTCTGTAACTCACTGCCTGAAAGGGTGGTAGAGACAGAAACCCTCATCACATTTAAAAAGTACTTGGATATACACTTGAAGTGCTGTAACCTACAAGGCTACGGACCAAGTGCTGGAAAGTGGGATTAAGCTAGATAGCTCTTTTTCGGCTAGCACGGACACAATGGGCCAAACGGCCTCCTTCTGTGCCGTAACTTTCTATGATTTTATGATAAGGCAGGTGGCCCGACATTGATGTCTTCACTCGATGCAAGCTGCCTGTGGAGGTACGACCAGCGGCAGCAGCTCGCGCCGAGTATGCTGAGGAGGCCCAAGAATCAATTCCATCAATCCTCGAGCCTCTTGGTGTGGGCACATGCTGGTGCAGTGCCGCGTCTGGGCCAAAAATGGGCCCAGACCAAAATCCACCTCCTTGAGTGGCAGGAGTTCACACAGGAGTTTGAGCTGGTCTTCGTGGAGCTGGCTGGCTGTCATTACAACCCTCTATTCCAAGTGCTACCAGTACAAAAAACAAAACCAGCAAAATTTACTTTTATCCATGCCATTAAAGTTGAATAGAAGTTCATTGATGCCTCAGTAATCTGATTCGGCACAGGAGTCTGATTCTCAGTGGGATAAGGTAACAAATGAGGATAACAAGCATTTGTTCCTTTACTGTCCTTCAACACTGATGACAGCCCAGTAAATACATAAATCTTACTGGGCAAACCTTTCTCCGTTTAAATACGACTATCAATATCAACGCCTCTTTTTAAACAAGATTACAAAGACTTGGACTGTCCTTTCATATTTTTTTTTATTAATTTATCTCACAACATAACCTGATGTTTTATCAGTACATTAAGAACAAGAGGATAGCTAAGGAAAAGGAGGGACCTATCAGGGATGATAAGGGTAACTTGTGTGTAGAAGCAGAGGATGTGGGTAGGGTTTTAACTGAATATTTTGTCTCCATATTCACAAGGGAAAGGGACGATCCGGACATAGTAGTTAAAGAGGAGAGGTGTGAAATATTGGATAAGGTAAACATAACGAGAGAGGAAGTACTAGAGGGAAAGTTGATAAGTAACCAGGGCCGGATGGATTGTTTCCTAGGCTATTGAAGGAAGCCAGGGAGGAAATAGCGGAAGCTCTGAGGATCATTTTCCAATCCTCACTAGATACAGGGGAGGTACCAGAAGACTGGAAGACTGCAAACATAGTACCATTGTTTAAAAAGGGTATGAGGGAAAGGCCGAACAATTATAGGCCGGTCAGTCTTACCTCGGTGGTGGGCAAACTATTAGAATCAATACTGAGAGATAGGATAAACTGTCACTTGGAAAGGCATGGTTTAATCAGGGATAGTTGGCATGGATTTGTTCAGGGAAGGTCATGCCTTACAAATCTGATTGAATTCTTTGAGGAAATGACAAGGATGATTGATGAGGGTAGTGTAGTGGATGTTGTCTACATGGATTTTAGGAAGGCATTTGACAAGGTCCCACATGGCAGACTGGTCAGAAAGGTAAAAGCCCATGGGATAAAGGGAAATGTGGCGAATTGAATCCAAAATTGGCTCAGTAACAGGAAACAAAAGGTAAAAGTCGATGGAAGGCTTTGCGAATGGAAATCCGTTTCCAGTGGTGTGCCACAGGGCTCAGTGTTGGGTCCCTTGCTGTTTGTGGTATATATTAATGATTTAGACTTGAATGTAGGGGGCATGATTGGCAAATTTGCAGATGACACAAAAATTGGCTGTGTAGTTGATAGTGAAGAGGATAGCTGTAGACTCCAAGAAGATATCAATGGGTTGGTGGAGTGGGCGGAAAAGTGGCAAATGGAGAAGTGTGAGGTAATGCACTTAGGGAGGGCAAACAGTAAAAGGGAATACACAGTAAACGGGAATATATTGAGAGGGGTAGAGGAAGTGAGAGACCTTGGAGCGCACGTGCACAGGTCCCTGAAGGTGGCAGTACAGGTAGATAAGGTTGCGAAGAAGGCATCCGGAATGCTCTCCGTTATTAGCTGAGGTATAGAATACAAAATCAGGGATGTAATGATGGAACTGTATAAAACGCTGGTAAGGCCACAGCTGGAATATTGTGTGCAGTTCTGGTCACCACATTACAGGAAGGACATATTGCTCTGGAGAGAGTGCAGAGAAGATTTACAAGAATGTTGCCAGGGCTTGAAAATTGCAGTATGAGGAGAGATTGGATAGGCTGGGGTTGTTTTCCTTGGAGCAGAGGAGGCTGAGGGGAGACTTGATTGAGGTGTACAAAATTATGAGAGGCCTAGATAGAGTAGATAGGAAGTACCTGTTTCCCCTAGTGGAGAGTTCAAGAACTAGAGGACATAGATTTAAGCTGATTGGCGGAACGATTAGAGGGGACATGAGGAAAAACTTTTTTACCCAGAGGGTGGTGGGTGTATGGAATTTGCTGCCCGAATTGGTGGTAGAGGCAAGGACCCTCAACTCTTTTAAAAAGTACCTGGACCTGCACCTAAAGTGCTGTAAGCTGCAGGGCTACGGACCGGGTGCTGGAAGGTGGGATTAGAATGGGCACCTGGTTCTTCAAGCCGGCGCGGACACGATGGGCCGAATGGCCCCCTTCTGTGCTGTATCTTTTCTATGGTTCTACGGTTCTAACCTGTAAAGAGCATAATTACACTGTAAAAAGATCGTAAACAAACTGATCCTAATGACACAATGTGGCACAGAATAAAGGAATCCTGATCTTATACCATGCCAGCATATCTACTCCTATCGGATGAATACAGTGCTCATAGTAAATATGGTAATCCAAGAATCCTTGGGATAAAAAATAATTGCCTAGAATCTACGTTAAGAATAAAAGAGTAAAAGAAAAAACTTGCATTGATATAATGCCTTATCACGTCTTTGCGATACACCTCAAAGTGCTTCACATGCAATGAATTATCTTGAAATACAGTCATCATTGTTTTGTTGACAAATGCAGTATCCATTTTGCACACTGCAAAATCCTATAAACAGCAATGAGATGAATGACCAGCTAATCTATTTTTGATGGTGTTAGTGGGGGAAAAACTTTGTTCATGACCCCAGGAAAACTCCCTACTCTTTTTGGAATAGTGTCTTGGATCTTTGACATCCATCTGAATCATCAGAGCAGGAAAATGAGGCCTTGGTTTAATGACTTATTCAAAGGACGGAAACTTCAACAATATAGCATTCCCTCAGTACTGCAATGGAATATCAGCCCAGTTCAGGTGCTCAAATCTTGGAGTGGGGCTTGAACCCATGGCCTTCCAGCTTAGAGATAAAAATGCCACCAGCTGAGACAAACTTTAACTTTGCATTCGAGCAAAATTGCTACATCATCAAACAACACTTTGAGTAAGTGTACTGTAGAAAAATAAGTTCCAGCTGACTCTGACTATATCAGTATTTCCTCTCACTGCTATGAACTTGTGTTGTTTATTTACGTAAATAACTATAAACCTTTTCACTGGATTTTTACCAAACTTAATGAGTAATTTCTTCTCCTCGGAGTCTAGATTCTATTAAAAGTAAACTTATTAAGAACCATTCATCTATCCATAAACAAAGGGCCCTTCAAGATTAACTTCCCCCTTGATATTTAAAAATGCTTTGCTGGATTTTCACCAAATTGATAAGTGAAATCTCATTAGTCTTATTAATCCTTTTAAAAACGGAATGTTTTGGAAACCCTCTTCTGTCGCTGAATGTATCAACATCGGTTTGCTCTTCAATAAGTTTTTTTTTAAAAAGTCATAAAATCTAATATTTGGATTTACCAAATCCTTGAAAATGCAATTGACAGAATTTGACTGGCTACCCATGCAGACATAAACACTTGATAAAGGGATGATCCTCAAATATTGCTCAATTGCAAAGAGCTTTATGCATAAAATATTCATTTTGCAAATTAAGCATCTGTAGCATTTATGAATTTGGACCAGTTTTAAAACCGTAGTCCAAGACATCCCCAAGAGATTGGAATTTTACATGAGGATGGAATCTGAGAAAAAAATACTTTTCCCAAACCATTTGTGGCCTCAATTGCCTTCAGATTGATATTTTCTTGAGAAAATATCAGAAGACTTTTGCAATGTTTATTTGGATTGACAAATGAATGCAAAGTTACTTCTAATATAGCACAGCTTAGCAAAAGGCAAATTTTCTACATAATAATGATACAAATCTTAGCTGTGCCATCAATACATATGGTAAACAAAAGCTCCATAGGGCTAGGTGGGTGGAAGTTGAAGGGAAACTTAACTCAGTGCACTGCCTAGTGGCTGTTTATGCAATAATACTGGAAGTAGGCCACCTGATCACCAATCACAAGGAAGAATGCAGTGAGTGGGGAGAAAGGTTACTTTTTATTTTTAAATTGCTGTGAAATAGTTCCCAGGTGACCTGGCAGCTTTTCTGCTTTCAACACCATTCCAGTGATATCTGCATCCCTCTGGGATTAATCAGTGCAAAAGTATCCATAATGATGCTGATGTGGATCTAAAGCAAGAGCATGCCATTTTCAACAATATATAAGAAATTTGTGTACTTTGGATTAGAGGTTTTTTTTTGTCTTATATACATTTCTATTTGATGAATTATTCTGCTCATCAAAGATATCCATACTGGACAATGGTATACTTTACCACTTTCCTTCTCCAGTGTCAGCAACAAGTGTTTCAAGGTCAGGTGTGCTCAATCTCACTTAATTTAGCATCCTTCCAGGCAAGAGAGAGAGAGAGAAAAGACTTTCATGCCATCATTTGGACTGAATTGAAAGCCAGATAACAGATGATTGGCCACGAAATTATCACCACAGTAAGACAAAGGTATCGCATTAGATTATCACCAAATGATCTCATACCTGTGTGTTTTTCTACAAACATTTTTTTAGTTCAGTAATTCAGAATTTTTGTTGGGATTTCATCAGCTAAATGTAGCTCCACATTGTTCAGTATATTGTCTGTGTGTGTGTGTGTCCATAGTCACTAATAGTGGGTTTAAGCAGTAAAGTTTACACATTCATACCTTTATCCACAGAAAATATTTTCAGAAATAGAATTGAGTAAAGGATATATTACCCACAAATAATAATCTTTCTGTTTTTTGGAACAATTTCCAGAACCTCCCTCAATGCTTTTTCGCCAAGGGATTTTTGTCAAGATCAATCATTTTTCTGATATCAAATGTCAAGACACCTGCCTCTGATAAATCTAAATGATTTTGAAAGCTAGCATAAACATTTCGTTACCATACATTACTCTAAATAAACATTATCCTTGAGCTGTCTGAAACTTGCCTTTGCATGCTCAGGGGTGTCATCACATTGCTTGTACGTGTACAAAATGCCTCTTTCCTTTCATGTGAAATACCAGCAGAACTGATTCATAATTACAGTCCCAAATGTTTGTGTACTGCCTTCATAGCCTTGACAGAGTATGTACATCAATTACCAAGTAATTATAGACCATCTGCGTAATGTTTTACATTCAGATATATGAAAACTAAAATGGAGTCTTACGACCTGTAGCATTCTGC
Organism: Heptranchias perlo; assembly: GCF_035084215.1. NCBI lineage: Eukaryota > Metazoa > Chordata > Chondrichthyes > Hexanchiformes > Hexanchidae > Heptranchias > Heptranchias perlo. Next base: position 15,421,496 of record NC_090345.1, on the reverse strand, counting down.
TGGCATTAATAGCTCAAAGAAAACATGTTTCTGTCAGTTGTGTTAATCATATTTTGAGTCATTAAAGAGACATTATTGCCTTAATGGGGAGCTTTCAGGTGGGCTGAGTTGTTAGAAGAACCTGATTGGAAAGCTCTCTTGTACAGAGTTTGTTAGCTGCTGCAACAATTTCACAAATTCAAGGTATTTTATTTTTAGGATTTTTTTTTAAACTAAGAAAAATATAGTATTGGAACCCAGTGGCGTCTTCCCTACTTGCAAGATGCTTTACCCTCATTACTGTGTCCCTTTAAATGGAACAGCATGTAATGATTTTTTTAAATTAAAATATTTTACTTACCCTCTTAAGGGTATCTTTTAAAATAATTGCAGTAGTGCTGTGCCATTCCCACTTTCTTCCATGCTGTATCTAGGGTCAATTACAATGACGAATGCATTAGCAAGCCAATCACATAAGTCCCTATAGGACACGCAGCCTGGGAAATAGGGTCAGACCGCAGGTGGGCAGAAACGTGCAACCATAGTCTTCTCAGTTACTGATGCATCAAGATTGTGGATCTGACAGTGATCCAGCAAAATCCAACTGTTGAGGACATTTTTATAATGATAGAGATTTGCTTTTTTTCTTTTTCTAGGCTTACTTTTTTATATTGGTAGTTGTAAAAGCAATAATAACAATTTGTACTGCCAGTGCAATAATGAAAGCAACATGACTCCTTTAAGATCATAATTTTACAGAATAGTATAGGAAGATTTGCTTTGAAATTGGGCTTTTCAAATATTAGTGTACAAATATTTAATGCGTTTGCATGAAATTCCTTCATCTACTATTTAACAAGGGGTTAACCTGTTTTAACCTATTTTAAATAGGTTAGTACCTCCATTAAAATATTGAACAAAGGAATTAAGTGTTTATGTACTAAAATTCAAAGAGCCTAATTTAATTCAAAAGCTTTTCAGATAAGATGGCTGCACTCATCAGTAAACGTGTTCGTAGTAAGGAAAATCTGAACATATAAAAATGATTACAAAACTAAAGCAGAGAAATTTACCCTGCTCAAAAACTATACTTTTGCTATTACCATTGCAATAGAAGAATAAACCTTCAGGAAGCTGAAGATTTTTTTGTATTTATCTCAGCATTTATTTTTGTAACAGCAAAGTTTCACAGTCAAGTATGCCAGTGTATACTATCCAATTTAAATTGCCAGTGCTGTAGTTCAGCCTGGAATTCAGCTTTACAGTATCTAAAAAACAGTTGTACAGATGTACATTCTTTTGTAATTGTTTTCCATCCTTATTTGTTGACCTGCTCATGATTCTGCATGCAAATTTTGAGAGCCCTCTGGGGATTGAAAACACTCCATATTTTGGATCGATTTGCAGAACACGAGGATTGCTTTGTTCACCTTGTGCAGAAGCCATTTATGGGTTTTGGCGCGTTTGAAGTTTGCACATGGAAATCACATTTGCATTTAATGTCCTCCAGATTACTTCCTTTTACTTGTGTTAAACACCTCTCTCAGTAGGGGCTAATTTGATGAGGTCATGCTGTGCCCTTTGACTCCAAGATACTTTAAATGAAACCAGCTGACAGAAAAGTGAAGTTTTTCTTGGTTGTTCACAGAAATTGGATATTTGCAGATGTCTAGACAACTTCACTAAAAAATCTCAAAGGCAGTTTTAGCTGCTGATTGTGTATGTAACGCATGAAAATCCCAGTGGAAGTTCAAAAAGTACAAAATCGTCATCCTAAATTAATCAGTTTTCACCACCTAGTCAAAATAAAATCAACAGATCAAAGGGAAAATAACAAACAGTGTGAGAAATCAGCAACATCATATTGGGTCGCATAAATCACTTCACCAAGAGCTTGTTTAGTTTCCCCTTTAAACATTCCTAAATTGAATCTCTATAGGTTCTATAAATATTGACCTGGAACTTTTAGGCGTAACTACAGCATCACAGCATTGTTATGCCAATATTTTCCAAGGAAATTTGCACATAACTGACTTAAGTCAATTTTTACGCTGAAACATCGCAATGTCCAAATTCTCTTGATTGTTTGCACCGCTTCCGAGAAACGCCCCCTGATGCCCCGTGCCACTCATTTAGATAGTGCTATCCCCTTGCAAAAGACCTGTTCATGTGAGTTTCCTGGGTTTACATGAATATTGCGCTGGCATAGATCTACATCCTAAAATTTAGGCGCAGCATGGCCCAAAGTCATACATATTGGCATAACTGACATTTCTGGAGTTTGAAAGCAATTTTCTTTGTGATTTAAATAAGGATTTTCTTACTAAGACCTGCACTATACTTAACCAAAATGCTGTCAGTCTCAGTGCACCCGAAACCTTTTGGACGCTCGCCCTCCCCACACTTTCAGAAGGACTAAGCAGCTGAAATGGCCTTCACGATGGGCATACCTCTGTTCTGCATAATAATGGAAGAGGAAGAGGAGCAGCAGAGGCAAGAAACTCTGAGAGTGAAGTGCGACAACAGAGGATAGCAGCCCACTTGATACTACCCCTAATGGTGGCGCTGCATTCGTACTTTATCTTAACTATCCAGCACAGGCAAATGAGCTCTGCAGGAAATTTTGGCATAAACGTAAAAACATAAGAAATAGGAGCAGGAGTAGGCTACACAGCCCCTCCTGCCTGCTCACCATTCAATAAGATCATGGCTGATCTTCGACCTCAACTCCACTTTCCCGCCAGATCCCCACATCCCTTGACTCCTTTAGAGTCCAAAAATCTATCAATCTCAGTCTTGAATATACTCAACGACTGAGCATCCACAACCATCTGGGGTAGAGAATTCCAAAGATTCACAATCCTCTGAGTGAAGAAATTTCTCCTCTTCTCAGTCCTAAATGGCTGACCACTTATCCTGAGACTATGCCCCCTAATTCTAGACTTTCCAGCCAGGGGAAGCAGCATCTACCCTGTCAAGCCCTCTCAGAATCTTATATATTTCAATGAGATCAACTCTCATTCTTCTAAACTCCAGAGAGTATAGGCCCATTCTACTCAATCTCTCCTCATAGGACAACCCTCTCATCCCAGGAATCAATCTAGTGGACCTTTGTTGCGCCACCTCTAAGACAAGAGATCCTTCCTTAGGAAAGGAGACCTAAACTGTACACCGTACTCCAGGTGTGGTCTCACCAAAGCCCTGTACAATTGCAGCAAGACTTCTTTACTCTTGTACTCCAACCTCCTTGCAATAAAGGCCAACATACCATTTGCCTTGCTAATTGATTACTGTACCTGCATGTTAACTTTCTGTGGTTCGTGTACAAGGACACCCAAATCCCTCTGAACACCAACATTTAATGGTTTCTCGCCATTTAAAAAATATTCTGTTTTTCTATTCTTCTTACCGAAGTGAATAACCTCACATTTCCTCACATTATACTCCATCTGGCACCTTCTTGGCCATTCACTTAACCTATCTATATCCCTTTGCAGACTCTTTGTGTCCTCCTCACAGTTTACTTTGCCACCTAGTTTTGTATTGTTAGCAAACTTGGATACATTACACTCGGTCCCTTCATCTAAGTCATTAATATAGATTGAAAATAGCTGAGGCCCAAGCACTGATCCTTGCCGTCCCCACTAATTACAGCCTGCCAGCATGAAAATGACCCATTTATTCCTACTCTCTGTTTTCTGTCCGTTAACCAATCCTCTATCCATGCTAATATATTACCCCCAACCCCATGAGCCCTTATCTTGTGTAACAACCTTTGTCTACCTGGCTAGTTATATCTTCAAAAAACTCTAATAGATTTGTCAAACACGATTTCCCTTTCATAAAACCATGTTGACTCTGCCTAATCATATTATGATTTTCTAAGTGCCCCTTTACCATGTCCTTGATAATAGATTCCAGCATTTTCCCGACTACTGATGTCAAGCTAACTGGCCTCTAGTTCCATGTTTTCTCTCTCCCTCCTTTCTTGAATAACGTTGTTACATTTGCTACCTTCTGATCCATTGTCACCGTTCTAGAATCTAGGAAACTTTGGAAGATCACAACCAATGCATCCACTCTCTCTGCAGCCACCTCTTTTAGAACCCTAGGATGTAGGCCATCAGGTCCAGGGGATTTGTCGACTTTTAGTCCCGTTAATTTCTGCAGTACTTTTTCTTTACTAATATTAATTACTTTAAGTTCCTCACTCTCATTAGACCCTTGCTTCCCCACTATTTCTGGTATTGTTTTTGTGTTTTCTACTGTGAAGACAGATACAAAATATTTGTTTAACGTCTCTGCCATTTCCTTATTCCCCATTATAATTTCTCCTGTCTTAGCCTCTAAGCGACCCATGTTTACTTTCGCTTCTCTCTTCCTTTTTACATACTTGTAGAAACTCTTACAATCTGTTTTTATATTTCTTGCTAGTTTACTCTCATATTCTATTTTCTCCCTCTTTATCAGTTTTCTGGGCATCCTTTGCTGGTTTCTAAAACTCTCCCAATCCTCAGGCTTACCATTCTTCTTGGCAACATTATAAGCCTCTTCTTTTAATCTAATACCATCCTTAACTTCTATAGTTAGCCATGGATAGATCACTTTTTCTGTGGAGTTTTTATTCCTCAATGGGATGTATATTCATTGAGAATTATGAAATATTTCTTTAAATGTTCACCATTTCTTATCTACCGTCATTTCCTTTAATCTAATTTCCCAATCTACCTTAGCCAACTTGCTCCTCATACCTATGTAATTGGCTTTATTTAAGTTTAAGACTCTAGTTTCGGACTTAAGTACATCACTCACGAACTCAATGTGAAATTCTATCATATTATGATCACTCTTCCCCAGAGGATCCCTTACAATGAGATTACTAAATTCTCTCATCAAGATCAGCGCAGAAACTGGCGTAAATTTTGGCATAATTTCTATAAAAGTGAAATCCAGGAAATTGAGGTCATTATGTAATCTTTGTGATGCATAAAATTTGGTGTTTTGCTTAAAAAAAGAAATGATTATGTCCCCACCATTCAAAGTTCAAAGTCCCACTATTTAAAAATGTATGAACATACACTGAAGAAATACATCACAGGGAGAAGTGGGATGTGGAGTTGCCCTATATGTGTTGTAAGATATCATGTTTGGGAGCAATACAGCTTTAATTGCATTATTAATGCCCTTCCTGCCATGGTTGTTATCTGAACTCTTTGATATATTTAAGTCATTATGCTTATGTATTAAGACACAAGAAAGTAATGGGTATCAGATTGATAGTACTGTTAAATTTTGTTCAAAAAAATCTAAATGCCAAATACTCTGACCTGTACTGTTCGATAATACAACAGAAGCATTGATGTTTGGAAAAAAACTTATGAATCCCCTAACTGTAATCCAACAAGATGTGCTATGAGCACTTTAAGTAGTGTTTGCATGTCTGATAAACTTGCACAGTATTACTGAACAAATACACGGAACCTTTTTTCTTTTGTGCTTTGTCACATTTTGTGAAGGCAAGGATGGCTTCCAAGTGTTAGAAGAGCTGTTTATTTAAGCTTTCGATACTCAGAAGACCTGTTTTAATTATGAAAAACTCATGAGATTGTTTCATCTCGTATTGGCCTGGAGTTTCTGCTTGATTTACCCCCAGATATCAGTTTAATCTGGGCGGGATCAAATGAAATAGTGCAAAAATACATAAAAATAGCGCAAAAAAGCATAAGTGAATTGGGCCCATAACCGCTTTACACTGGTTCAAAAGTCCCTTCACCTGAAGCAGTCCCCACCCTCAAAACTGGCCACGCCTCCAGTTTGGAATAGTGAGTTTCCACTGATGGCGCCTGTTTAGGGGTGTTCATCACATTGCGCCCAGATCCTCGGGAATAAACCTGACTAGCAGTTTATTGAAGCCAATTAAAAAGCAAGACCAAGAGCATTAAATCAGTCAATTGATCCGCCCTGCTCTGCTGCTGATCAATTAATTTAAAAAGTTGAAGAATGGTTCATTTCTTGGCAATCCCACTCCTCTTTGTGATGCTGGAGATTGCCCTGTTCCAGTCACAAATCAATTATGATTGATTACGCTGCCTGATTGTGCTGATTGATGGGAGATTTTACATTCGGGCTTACGCTAATGAGTTTGCGTGGAAACTTCAGCATAACTTCATCTCTGTAAAACTGGCACAGTGTCCAGTAGATTCTGGGTACATTTTGTCGATTGCGCCCCTGTCAGATACTCCACGCCATTATTTCTAAAAAAAATGAGAGAAAAGGTGAATAGTAGAAAAATCACAAAAATATCTCCATTTCTGTGTGCTTGAAAGGAAATACAAAATTCAAATAAGACTTTAGGATGTGGTGTAAAATACTCCTGTGGCCCTCAAAAGGATTAAAGTGTGTTTGCACAAAATTAGAAAACAACAATTAATAATGGTCAAACCAGATAATGAGGCTTTACTCTGTATTTTATTTTCCTTTCGTTGACTGTCAAATCATGTTGCATGTCACTCTGCATTTCTTCATTGACCATGTTTCCTTAACTGGTTTAAATGCATTACATCTTCCTAAAATTTATTATCAATGATTAAGATATGTACATAAAATAGTATGTCTGCATGACTTTTCTGTAAACCTCTGTTAATATTGTTGCATTAAATTATTGTCACAAATATTTCTAATCCTCCTTGATGCACCTTTGCTGTGCAGGTGGTAGAAGACAAGTAGGTAGTAGCTGACTTGGATGCATCTTGTTTATATCTGGAGCATGGTTTACTTTCAAGGTTCCACTTCCACAAAATTTCCAAAGAATTACAGTCAACTTTGACTTTCTTTTTTGTTTTTTTATTAATAATTTTTTGTTGGTTGCGAAACATTAGTGTACCAATTCCATGGTGCCGTGTCATAGGCAGAAGTGTAGCAGGGTGGAATTCACACACTCTGCGTTAACAAGCCAAATTCTAGAAATGAGGTCATTTAAATAATAGGGTTGGGCAGCTATGCCTGTAGTGGAGCAACAGAGGTACCAGACATGCAGACATTGTCGAGCAACTGCTGTGAGAAAGAAATATAGCGTCAACTGGGCTGCACAAGAGAAGATGCACATAATTTTTCTCTTTATATCCTGGATGTCAGACTCCTGTTGCAATGGTATTAAATCCTTCTGTGATGGATTGCTCTTCATCTTTTCACTTAAGGCCCCATAGTAAGCTCATAACGTTATGGACCTTTGCCTGCTTTCAGCAAACGTATGTTCCACTGGTTCTATCAGGGGTGCTTCTGGCTGACTTCTCAGGAAAGCCCAGCAAAGCCCCTCTTGATACGACTGCAAACTACTGCTGGGATGTACCGAAGGTGAGCAGATGAAATGGGGATTTCCTGGGCAGAAACCCAATGGATCTGGGTTTCACACAAAACTGTGACCCCTGTCCTGTCCTCCCCCCCGTCACTGTCCACCACAACTGCACTGGAATTCTATGCCCCTGGGGGAGGAATTTCTATTATTTTAACAGCTTGCCACTCTGGTCCCCTTGAATTTCAAGCCACCTGCCTGTTAACAGAGGCTCCAAGGTTAGTTCTGGGGTGGGGGGGAAGAAAACGGATGGAGCCTGACGGGGCCGACAGTAGCCCACGGTAGTGCTAAGGATCCGGGAGGAGCACTCCAGCTCTTCCTGGCTCCACATTAAGATATGTATTTTTAAAAAAACAGCTTTTTGGTGGCAGCCTTCAGCAGTCCTTTTAAAGGCCACGTGTAGACCTGGTAATCCTGAACGCAGCAGGCCCGATGCCTGCTCAACTCAGGGTAAACGTATTTCTGGGATGAGTCCCAAAAAAGGCATAGGGTCACTTATTAGCATATTCATGGGGCCTAATGCCTGTTTTAAGCATCTGTCTCTACAGCGTTCAATGTGTTTCTGACGCTATTCAGGCATGGGAAGTTGGCTCGCTAAATTGGACCTCTGTGCCCCTGTTTTCTGCTCGGAAAACGTGCACAACAAGGTCCAACTTCACCCCCAGGATGTCTGACTGTGGAAACATGGTGAATAATTGGACGTCAGGACGTCTTCCACAAAAGAAGTGGAAAGTAAAAAAATCTCAACTACGGTACCCAGGGTTAGTTTAATCGTTGATGAATTTGTTTAGTGTGTCTGTCAAATGCAATGTCGCTATGCTCTATTTAATCCTTGTTGCAAAATAAAATTAAAATTACATTTTTTCACCTTGCTTATTGGCTAGCAAGGGTTCAAACCTGCACTTTGCCGGTTGTCTTATTGCCATTTAGTGACTATCCTCCTGGGGTTGGGGAGGAGATAAGTGTGATCTCTTTGGAGTTGAGAAGGATCTAAGATAACATTTTTGGTGATGGGAAATTGGAAGTCAGTCCTTTATGTTAGACATAGTTATCTGATATCTGAACTTGGCTGACCCACAGTTCTCCAGGGGACTGTTCATAATTAACATGTCAGCCTGGGTCACCTTTGGGACCTGGAAGGGGTAGACATGTCACTCAGACTGGAATTCCTCCCAGTCAGCTCTAGATGACCCTTCAAACCAATGTCCTAAAAGGCAGGATGGTGCTAACTGGATAATGGAAAGCTCACAAGAGCTCCGTGTTTTGGTAAACTGGATTTTAGCTAGCTAAACTCCAGCAGTATCCCTACACACATTTAAGGGTCCCTAAGCCTTAATTCTTTCATAACCATGCCTGATTTCTCTGGACTTGGTAAAGTGTAATGTATCCCTGCAGGAAAAATGTGTGCATTCCATATCAGGCAAACAAGAATGACTATACCAAAAGATGTCTCAGGCTTGCCTTGGCACTCTTGCCTCTGACTTAGAAGGTTGTGGGTTCAAGCTGTACTCCTGAGACTTGAGCACATAATCTTCAATAACACTTCAGTACAACATTGAGGGAGGTGCCAATTTCTGATAAGATGCTAAACTGAGGCCCTGTCTGACCTCTCAGTTGGATGTAAATGATCCCATGGCACTATTTGAAGAAGAGCAAAGGGAGTTCTCCCAGTGTCCTGACCAACATCACTAAAACAGATTGTCTGTCTTTTGTCTCGTTGCTGTTTGTGGGATATAAATTGGCTGCCGATCTTCCTTACATTACAACAGTGACTACATTTCAATTGTACCTCATTGGCTATGAAGACTTTGGGATGAACTGAGGTTGTGAAAGGTGCTATATAAATGCAAGTTCTTTCTTTACTCCTGTGGGTTTCTTAGTTGCTTAGTTTGGAGTCCACACTAGTCAACAAAAAAAAATTGCCTGTAAAGATTTAAAATGTTTATTCCAGAACTCTCATCATAAAGTATAAACCTATATTATTGTAAGTAAAGTTGTAAATGATCATGTAAACCATGACCAACCTATGGGCTAGTAGCTATTGAGGTGCTATTTTTGTGATGTTATGTGCTAATTTCTAAATCCTCTTGAGTAATGATGCAAAACCTCTTTAACTCCTATAATAAAATATGTTCTTCTTTGTAATAACACTGGCTCAAGATAGCATTATTAATCAGACCAGGTCCAGTAGTATTCTAAGTGGAGCAGCATGTTTTGTAGCCTGAACTGTACTCTTAACTTGTACAATAGTTATGTGTGCAGGCAATCATTACATGCGTAACTAATTGTTACATGTGCAGTTACTAGTTGAACTTTACGAGGTACAAATTGCAACGCCCTGCAGAACCTTGCTGGACACAAGCAAGGAGCCTCACCAGACACAAGCGCAGAATCAGAGCTACAATGTTGTAACCTTATCTCCAACTCATGCTTGCATGTAGCGAGACTCTGCATCAACATTAGAGTAGAGCCTTGCAATTTTTGCCTTTATATCTCCTGCCAAGCCTAATGGGAGCACTACTGACGCAGCTTTAAGGAACAACAAGTGAACACATTGTAGGCTGGATAAAGCATCTTAACTTATCTGTAAGAAGCAGGACTGACTATTCTAAATAATGGAAAAGGAAGCTTTGTGCGCTGGATGAAGTGGTCCAATTGGTTATGTTCAATCCATGGTTTTATAAGACCATAAAAAATGGTAAAACAAGAAAATTCATTCAGCTCAAGTCTAATCCTTCCAACTAATGCACAACTTGCATTGTTATGCTCCCTCCTCAACACTTTTTCTGTCTTCTAAGAGTTCAAAAAGAAAGAACTGCAAAATTTTTCCCTTATCCCCAAAAATAATTGAGCAAAATCTTCAGGATGTCAATCTAACATTACAATCTACATTTAGCCTGAACATCTGCACTCCACGGATGCCAATTCCATAGTTTCAGCAGGACCTAAATCATTACATATACAGAACAAGAACCTTTGCCTATATTTGTTCTTTGAGCCTCTAATCCTATTCTTAAGCAGATATTTGTCCCACTCCTTTTACAGGAGTTAATTGACACAGTGTTAACTGGGAATCTATTCAATTTGCTCAACAGGGAAATATTTTTTCCAATTTCTGGTCTTGCTTGAGGAATGCAAATTTTGTACTCATGTCCTCTAGTTAATCTACTAACATACACAATGGGGCAGAAATTGCTTGCAAAATAACGGTGAGCTCAACAGTGTTTACGTTGTTAGCGGCAAAATGGAGGAGCAAGTTCCGACGTTCGCACATGCGCAGTGAAATGCGGAAATCTGGAACTTGCTCCTACACGTTCGCCGGTGATATGACAGCTTCAAATTAAAGGTATATCGCCTGTTGCAATCAGTGAAAAAGCGCCAACTTGCTTATTTGCCTGGCTGGAAAGTAACTAATATCACCACAAAACAGGTACGCTTAAATATACGCTGAAATATATGTCTTAATGGCTGCCAAACAACTAAAAATTAACTTTTAAAAATGTAGAGTCTCTTTACTCTTTATTGTAATCATTTTTATTTTTTTTAATGACCAAAAACTAACATTTTTTTGTTTTTACTTTTCCCTTCTGTCTCCTTTATTTAATTCAATTATTTCTCACCCTCTTTTTTTTTCGCTGTCTGTAACTGCTTTCACAATGATTTTAATGTTGTACCTTTCACTTCCTGGTTTTAACGTTGGAAGCCTGCAGAGACAGTTAACGCAGCTTGTCAAAAATCCTGCCATCTGATTGGTCGAGGGGAAAGCATGATCTTCTTTCTTCTACCTCAGGTCCGAGCTTCGCTTGAACTAATGCTGGGCTCTTCTCCACTTCCTATTTGAGGAAGTGCCCGAAGTAAGTTAGTGGGTTAGTATAAATCTATGGAGCGGCAAGAACTGTTGGTTTGCCGCTCCGAATTTCTGCTCCATTAACTGTGCCATCCAGTATTTTTAAAACTTGAATCGTATTACCCATCCTCATTCATATTCCTCCAATGCAAACTAATTTAGTTCTGTGAATGTCTCCCTACAATTTTCAAGTCGCCAAATCATTCTTCCTTGAATGTTGTGCAGTATACTTTATCAATGTCTTCCACCCAAAATTGTGCACTTTATTCTAAATATGGCATTATTAATCAGACATCCAGCCTTAAAATTACCTTATAATCAAATGCCTTTGAAATTCACCCAGTAGTCATTAGTTTTATTGACAAAAGCCTTCCATCGTCTAATACTTTGATTGAATGGTCGATAATCACAGTCAAATATTTTTTTCTTTTCCACCTTTTAAACTGATGCCCTTGCTGGATACAGGGAACTTCAAATATGTGTACCCAATGGATTACTTTACATTTTTCCATATTCCTTTGTGCATCTGCCAATTTTTTTCAGATCCAATCATTATACAGTATTAATCTCCCATTACATTGGACACCTCAACATATAACTTGGTGCCACCTGTAAATCGGATATTAATAGAAGAACCCTTCTCCAAATCCTTTATGAATTATATAAACAGCAGGTGACCAGAACAGACCTCTGCAGAACTCCAATAGTCGTTGTCATTGTATGGTCATAGCCTTGTCCATTTATCATCGCCTTTTGTTTTCCATTGCCAAACCAATTTTCAATTAGCTATCTAATTTGCGATTAATTCCTGTATCTTCTTTAAAATCCTCTGATCCGGAAATGTTATCCACTGAATAGCCTTTTTCCACTAATTTAGTTACCTCCTCAAAGAATTCCAGTGGCTTCATGAGGCGTAACGTATTACTTCTAAATCCATGCTGCAAAACTTAGAACATGTCATTTGGTTTTAATCGAATATTGAGAACCAAAAGAAAAAATTGAGTCTTCATTTCAACCCCTAATGGTCTCCCTGCTCTTGAGATATAAAATGTTAAAAATCATTCAGTACTTGAATATTTCCCTAGCATTGATGTTAGGCTAACTAGTCTGTAATACCCTAATTCATGTCTCACTCCTTATTGAAAATAAGAATTTCAGTGGCTATTCTCTAGTCCTTGGTACAAACCCTTTATTTTTGAAGCTCCTTAAATATTAAACAAAGTTTTGTCTATTTTTTCACTGAAAATTTTAGAGTGTACAGCTTGGCGATACGCCCACAACACTAACACTAATTCTTCAAGCTGCACTTCCTTTGAGTTTGGCTCTCCTCTGGGAGCACAAGTTCAGTATATTTACCTTAACTGGTTTCAGTTTCTTTGTAATACCTGCTTTACTGACTTGTACAATGTTCGAAAACTACCATGCCAGTTTGACTGACATTTCTTTACACACTTCATTCATGAAGATTAATTTATAGAATTTGTCATTTTCTGCTGCCTCATGATATCCCCATCCAACGTATTCTTTGACGGACCAATTCAGTCTTTAATACTCTGGCTACTTCACATATAACCAAAAGATATTTGATCCTTTTTGCTGCTGTTGATAACTTTCCTATCCATCTTCCTCTTATTCTTGTAATACTTTTAGTTATCTTCAAATGATTTCATATAACTCTCACTCCTGATGTGGGAAACTGTGTTGAAATTTTAAATAACTGGAATAATTGACTGAAAGTAAGTGCAGGCAAAGTGTTGATTTAACTTGTGTCTATTGACATGAACTTATTTCCACACATTCACATAAAGAAGATAAGGATGAGAAAAGGTAATTGAGCCCATCTAGCTCACCCTGTTATTTGGGGTCCTATTTTAAATTAAACCCATATCACCTGATGCTTTAAATGCCAGTTAAATTAGGAAAGATGCCAAATAAGTGAGATGATACTCAAGATGGACTGCTCACACCCAGTGTTACTCACTGAAAGGCAGAAGTAAACTCATTTTGGCATGTTTGAGGAAAACCGTCTTTGCAGGTTCTGCTTCACTTGAGACAGTGAGAAAGTTATGCCATCTGCTGGAAATTGACCTCCAGACAACCTCCATCACAAGGACAACATTTCCAGTGGTTTTCAAGGTTGCCACAGCCCTGAACTTATATGCTGCTGACTCATTCCAAGCTGGCACAGAGGACATCAGCATTATCAGTCACAGATGTATCAAGCAGGTGAATGATGCTTTGTTCCCAGGATGAGCAATTTCATCACTTTCCTTATGGAAAACCTGCAGCAAAATGAGAGAGTATTCATTTTTTTCTGCAATGTCCAAGACATCATTGACAATATCCATGTAGTCCTACAGGCTCCTGCACACAATTCTTTTGTCTTCATGAACAGCCAATTCTTTTAGTCAGTCAACATGTAGATCATTTGTGCACATCAAAACAGGATCATGCAAGTGAATGCCTGCTTCTCAGGCAGCAGTTATGACGTCTTCTTTTTAAGGTAGTTAGTGGCACCAGCCTTATTTGAACCACAAGGTTGCTTTCTATGAGTCTGCGGCTACCCTTTTGACCTTTGGCTCATGACATCTTTTGAGTCAGCCCTGAGAGTTCCATAGAGGTCCATGCATTCAGCAGGATCATCATTGATCACACAATAGACCTCTTGAAGTAGTGCTTCAGAAGCTATGACAGATCTGGGTTGTCCTGCAAGACAACCCTGCCAAGGTCTCCAACATCATCCAAAGGGGCATAACCATGAATCAGATAAAGGAGCAAGACACCTACCGACACCCAGGAGCCGAGTAAGATGACGAAGATGTGAATTAGCGTTCCAAGATATGAATTAGTGAGTTGGAGTGTGTATGAATGAGTTTGAATGTGAATGAGCAACCCCTGTGCGAATGAGTGAGCTGAGGTGTGACTCTCCCTCCAAGTTTGTCCTCTCCCTTTGACTTTCAACCTTAAATATGGTGGCATTTATTTTATAGTTAAAGAATTTCACAAAATAATTAAATAAGGAGATGGTGTACCAAAACAATATGCCATCGAATGGTAGGATGTGGGTTTGTACCTGCACATCCTACAGAGCAAGTTCTAAATCCAGCCATAGGGGTAAATGTTTATGTTCACTGCAGGGGCAGTAATCTGGTGGAGCAGATTGCTTCCCTCCCCCATAGAACCCACCCAAAAATCTATAACAGGCAGGAGATCTGCCTTGCTACACAAAAAATTTACCACATGCAGTTGGAAGGAGGCACCAAGCAGGAACAAGTGAATTATCCTTAGGGAAGGGAGGGCAGACTGATAAGCAGTCAGCTCAGGTCAATCTTTCACATATCCTGACAGCTTATTACAGAGGAAATTTAGCAGAGCCTGGCAGCAGATCCCCTGAGGTTTATGTTACCACCTTCAAACCACTCATGATCCTTCGTGCAAAAAAACAAGTGCACCGCACTGACTTGAATGAAGCCAAATTTCATGCTATGTAGCAGTGGTATAAGCAAATGCAAATAATCGGTACCTCAAGGTTGTTTTCTTGGATGTGACTCGTTATTTTAAATATATAAGTCTGTAATCATTGAATGACTGCAAAATGATTAACATAAATCTGATAAGAGATCATATCAAATCTTGGAAGAAATCAATTATCTGCTGGCTTTGCTATGACTGTTTGGTAATGGTCTTAAGGATATCTTGGCCCAATTTTATTGGAGAAACAATAAATGCTTTGTTTAACTTTTTGGAAATGAACAATCATTTATGGACTGTCGGTATCCTGCAATAAATTCAATAAATATGAGTTCAATTTCCTCTCTAATGGGTCATTATGATTTGTCCACCTACAAATTTAAATCTTTATGTTTTTTCTGTTAATTCACCCTCATGGACCCCAAGGCAATGCTAAGTCCCTGTCACCTTCCCACTATTATTATTTTTTTAGATCAGTTGGTCACTTTAAAAAGCTGTTACTCCCTCAGGGCTGAGAATATTGTTGGCCAAAACTGTGATCAAAGATGCAGCAATACAAATATGAGCGCTGTAGCCATAAAGAACCACCCAGAGATTTATTGAGCACAGAATTTTAGTGCTGATGACAAAAGCTTTTAGTTTTTTTGCCTAGTGCTAACTTGCATCAATGTTGCTTACTGCGTTTCTTTGGTTCACCCATATGCTAACTTTGGTCACACGTCCTACAAAATTCAGCTGTGTCCTTAGAGATACTGGGCCAATAAAAGTGTGGCCACATTTCCTTTACATTTTATTCCCCGATGACCTGTAAGGATGTAATGTGCTACCTATCTTCAGAATGCTTCAGGTTCCAGTCCCTCATTTGGTTTTGATTTGTAATCATGATCAAAAGCATGCTTTCATAACTATTCCATCCGGCTAATTCAGGCTGCCTGCCCCTGATGGCCTGGGTAGATTTAGCTCATGCATCCTGTAACGTAATCAGTCCACTGACTGTCTCCAACTAAGGTATAGACTACCCAGGTTCCCCTGGTTGATTGGTTTTTGGGATATATCAGGAGGGACCACCTCAGCCCCCTCATACGTTCTTATGTAGTCTGATGCCACTGTTAATACAAGCTTCCTCTCGATGGGATCTGGTCACTACCTCGAGTGCCAAATAGGCTGAACTTAGCGTTGTGGCCAATGGTACTGCTCCATTCCAAAGCCTTTGCCTGACTACAAGTAACCATCCAAGCTTTCTCTTCCTTAACCAAATTGCCACACTGTCCCCATTATTCAAATCATTCCCAATTAGAACCTTGAATTGTACCAGCATAGATATTCCTACTTCTTTCACTTCCAAACTCAAGTGGTATTCCAAGCATATCTTGGTTAGTGATACATCAACTGATCCGGTGAAACTATGAACATGGGTTGACCTAAACTCTAGGTACTGGTCATTTTGCCTTGGGTGTTGTCATACCAATGTTTTCTACACCAGTATCACACAATCCTTTGGTGGGCCACATTTTAACCTAGACTGGGCGTAGGAATGTCTTCATATTCTTTGCATTGGGTGTTGTTGTACACCCTGCAGGGTCATGCATTCTGCCTCACGATTGGAACCTGGCCCTTCGCTTGGACCAGTAATCACCTGCACTGTGCCCCATTTTGTTACTGGTGGAGCACCTCTGGTGAAATCCCATGGAGTCTTATTCTGTAACATATCACTGGATCTTGAGGCTGTGGATGCACAAATAGCTGAGTGGATTTCTGCTTGGCTGACTGATGGGAGGAGTTTGACTACCTAATCAGTCACCAGGATCCTAACACACATGAAACCAAAAATGAGCTGCTTGTTCATTTAACTGCTGCAGAGTTTTACACTCCTGGGCAAGCAACCATATCCTCAAATCATCTGGAAACCCTTCCAAAAATTGAACACTTAACATTAGTTGACATAGGCTACGATAATCGGTTACATTCTTTTACATTCTTCTCTTCTAGCGAAGCTTTCCCCAATTTCTTATCCTTTTGTTAATCTCCAGCGTTGAAGAAACCAATACCAAGCTAAACTGTTATGAATGTCGTAATATAAATTAGTCTTGTCACAAAAAATATAGAGTGGATCCCATATCTTATTCTCTACATTCTTTTCCACTGTCAGACTGGTTGAATCCAATTATTCAACATCTTTTATCATTTTTAACTTCCTGAAGTGGCAAAAAGCCTTTTTTTTCCTTTCAACTTTGACTTGCCATTAGACATATGAATGTGAAGCTTCTGCTCTGGTCATGACCTGGGTGGGGGGGGGGGGGGGGGGAGGAGAAGCGATTGCGGGAGCATTGCGATATTTGCGTCGCTGGATTCATTCCTCATGGTGTGTCAACTCTGCAAGCAGCATGCAGAGAAGTTTTGAGACCTCAAAAGATTTGCAAAAGTAGGTCCAAAAACCATCAGATTCTCTGACAGGGAAGTATCGATGGCACATTGCACTTTTTCAGGCTCTTCACATTGTTACTCATGGAATTGCTTACCATGTATGTCCATTTAACAAGGAGCATTTTGGAAATCTTCAGCAGCCATTTCCAACTTTCCCTTTACTCCCAACCTTCCTGGGAAACCGTACTCCACTTTTGCTGCATGATGTATTTCCAAGTAACCAAATCTACTTGCCTGCACAAAGGCCCTGTATGTACCTCCTCCTACCAATGTTAAGCCTCTACCTCTGCTTCTCTCCTTGCAAACCAAGACTGCATGCAACTGCCAAGAACAGATTCGTATGGGAGGAGGACAGTGCAATCACCATTTCCTTAGTTCTTTTGAACAGGTGGCACTTGGGCTAGTTGGCATGGAGACTGTAGAAGGGGTGGGAATGGAGAAATTGGAGTCCGCCCCCCGAGCTCTATCTGCTCACTCACCCACTCACTGCCACCATTGCATGTACTCTGGCACAATAATGTGTGACAAATTCTTATGAAACTAATTTTACATGTGATTTAATTACTGTAACATAGCTTCATCTTTCATTTCTGTAGGTGTAGAACAGGAGATGTTTCAACTGCCTAGTAACCCAGACCTCACATCAGTCAACATCGCTCATTCCTACCTGCACAAACACCAGCAAAGATACCCCCAGGGACTTCTTACAGTGACAGTGATGAGGATGCACCAGTGATATGTTAGCTCACAAAACATAAGTATGCTGGAGGAGTTGGTGGTGAAGGCTAAGGAGGAATAGGAATCTTCTGTCCAAAAGATCAGCTTGCATCCTCCCTCAGCTGAGGAGCTCACAGGACCCGCTTTAAAAAGGATGCTTTCTGAGTCTAGAAGCACAAATCATTAGCGGACACAGTGGTCATCAAATGGCAGTGTGGAGGAGTTCACAGACTATATCTGTACTGGAATGATGGACACATCCTGGAATGTGTGGCAAATACAAGGGCATCTGCAGTAGGACTTCCACAAGCAGAGGCATTGACCACCATTATAGAACCAGCTGTCTCTACTGATTTCCAGATGCTGGCAGATTGATTTGAGGCATGTGTCACCAAAGGCTTCAAAGGTTGCATCACTCCAGTTATAAACGAGCAATCACTGACCACATGCCTGGTATCAAAAGATGATTAAAATTAGGATTTTAGTGCATCAAGGTACACTGTTAGCCTTAAGGATGTTTAATGAATTCTAAATTCAGAAAGCAAAAGTAAAGGATTAGAGGGAGGCAGCTTTAAAGCCAGAAGGTGTTTAAAGGAACCAGGAAAAATAAATAAATGCAAAAGGATTATTTAGTAGCAACATAGAAGCCACAAGAGAAATACAATGTAGTCTAAACCATGACACGTGGCTACTGGCAGTGTACCCTACCTATGACCACCCACTGTACAGGAACTTCACACATACAGACCTGAGGGACTTTTGCAAAGCCTGAAAGCAAACTGATCTGCTTAAGTGTTGAGTGATGCATCCATTTCTCCTGCCTGTTGAAAATTGTAGAGATTTCCACTTGTGAGGTACCAGAGAATATAGGATTAAAACAGATAAACTGTATTTCAAATGAAAACTAGGTTCTAAATATATTACAGCCATGTTCAGTGGTGGAAAATGATTTCCAAATTCACATGTATTTGATAGTCCATCATGTAGTGAAGTATCTTGGCACTTTGTTATTGATAATTGGACATAAAGCATACAATACAGAAATAGAGTTTTAACTGTTCAATTTCTTTCTAAATAATGAAAATTAATTAAAAAGCAAGTCAATTTTACAGCACTAAAAACTATCTACTCTAATTCCACTGCTACTTCAGAGACTCAATAAAGGCTTTTCTGCAGTCATTATTAGTAATTTGCATATATAAATTAGAACAAATTAGTATAAGTAATTTATAATTGTCCTTAACATTTTCATGATTACAATCTTCAAGTTTTACAAATATGGGACTTGCAGTTTTGATTTGTTGGAGAATGTCTATTTTCTAATTATCTTGTATTGGCCAATTAGATGTAATTTGCATTTTTAATTAATATGGTAACTCTTTTAGCATAATTGTATTCTCCAAGTTTCACTTTCTGATTTAATGAAAACATGAAAGCTTCTGAAGATGATGCTACTTCTTTTGCCTTTGTTCTCTACCTTGTTTCATAAGGTTTTTTAAAAAAGCATTTGGGAATTAGAATGACATTCACTGTAGTTTAGTACATTCCTACTTTAGTTAACTGAGCCATATGAAAATCTATGCAATTTTTTTCTTGGAGAGTTCAGGAGTTTAATGCCTGATTGATGTTCCTGTAATACATCAGGTATAGAGAACTTGATAGAGCTGTGTGCAGGGACAACCCTTGAGTACTACTGGGCACTCACACTGCTATCTGTTAAGGGAAGAGCAGAGGTCTGTACACGGATATCTAAACCCAAGCACAGAATTCTGATCACTGGGTGGTGAATTTTCTGATAGTTGCAACATAGGGCTTCTTTTGAAACTTTGGGTTCAAAGTTTAAACAGCTGGCTTCATACTGGCTACAGTATAAATCCTATAGTATCTCACACCCAATGTCAAATTCTGATTCACATTGTGATTTAGTTGCTGTGAAATTCACAAATCTCATATAGACTGCATATCAGAAGAATCCCCCCTCCTGTGCATGTGCACAAGCACACACAGTAGTTGATTTTTGGAATAAACTGTTCATCAAAAGGTGAAAGGCCAAGGCCCCTACCCCAAGATTGAAAGGAGTAGGAGTAAGTGTAGAAGAGAAGATGAGGAAATTCAAGAAGTAAAGGAAATTGAGGGGACAGGAAGAGCGAATTAAAAAGGGCCTGACAACCATGGTGTTAAAATTTGCAGTTGATACTAAATTGGGGGGGGAATAGCAAATAATGTGGGAGGACTGCACCAAAATACAGGAAAGCATAAACAGGTCTGCAGATTGGGTGGATAAATGGCAAATGAAATTCAATATAGCAAAGTGTGAGGTGGTTCATTTTGGTAGGAGGAATAAGGAGGCTACTTATTCCTTGGAAGGTAAAAATTAAATAGGGTAAAGGAGCAAAGAAATCTGGGAATACAGATACATAAATCACTAAAAGTAACAATACAAGTTGATAAGGCCATAAAGAGTGCAAACAAAATACTGGAGTTCATTTCTAGAGGAACAAAATACAAAAGCAGAGAGATAATGTTAAATTTATATGGAAACTTGGGTGGGCCATACTTGGAGTACTGTGTGCAACAACCAGTTTGTACACAGCAAGCTCCCACAAACAGCAAATTAGATAAATAACCAGTTAATATATTTTGGTGGTGTTGGTTTGGAATGAATCTTGGCAAGAACCCCTAGAGAACTCCCAGCACTTCTTTGAATAGTGTTCTTATATCTACCTGAACAGACAGACAAGGTTAAAAGGCCAGACCTTCAACAATGCAACGTTCCCTCAGTGCTGTGCTGAAGTGTCATCCTAGGTTTTGGGCTGAAGTCCTGGAGTGGAGTTTGAACCCACAATTTTCTGACTCAAAGGCAAGAATGCTGGCACTGAGTCAAACTGACTGAGCGAGGTAAAAAGTCAAATCTTTACGGATCCTGCAAAAGAACAAGATAGAGTAAGAGGTTGAGTAATGATTCTTTAGCCTAGATTTTCGTGACTGATGTAATTGTAAGTGGAAACTTCTGGCTGCTCAACATATTCAGCATTCACCCGAGTGAATTTCTGGAGTCAGCTTAATTTGAATATTTTAGGTGGGCTCACTTCGGAATTGCCATCTCCATTGGAGAGCTTGCCAATAGTGGGGTGGATAGTGGGAACTGGGTGGTGCTGCAGGATACCAATGTCTACTTCAGCTTTAAAGGCTAGGCCAATCTCTAACTGCCAACATACAACTGTCTTCATTAATAAAGCCAAATTTCAGCAATAACTATATGTAGATCGATGGTCATGTGACATTTAAACTTTGTTCCACATTTCCTCTCACGTAGCAATGCTGGATATCTGTTTTATACAGGTGTAATTTACGTCTCACTTTAGAGGCAGTAGTGATGGGAAGTATGATGTATAACATCATTACTGCCTCTTTATATACATCACTTATACTTGATATCCACTGATACTCATTATGGATTCCATAATGAGCCACTGACCATCAGAATATAGCCCGAAAATTGAGCATTATTCAGAAGAAAATCCTGCCTTTGATTTCAACACTGTAAAGATATATGGAAGAGGAAGAGTGTGTAAGTTGACATATTTTCAGCTTGAAGGGACCATTCAAAGAAAGTTCTCTGGGTCACTGACCGTATTGTTGCAAATAAAACTAAAACAGTCAAAAAACATTGCAATGGAGATAGAGATTGGAGGCTATGCTTAAAAGTTGTATCATCCATCAAGTAATGAATTTGAGAGTGAGACGGATGCTAGAAGAGTCTTTCCACATATGAGAGCAGTATACAAGTCTTGAACGGAGCTGGGCTTTATATAGAGAATAAAGCATGTTGACCATCTTAAAGGCAGCTTTCACAGTTGAGGGGATATAGGTGTTCCATTTAAGATTAGGGCCATATTGATGTAAAAATTGTGATACATAAAGTAAAATTAAGGATGTAGCCATCAAAGGTAACAGATGGAAGTTGGAAGCAAGAAGAAGAAACTGTGGGATAGATCTTCATCTTCACCACCTGAGCGTTCAGCGTTGCCTGGACAGAGTGCAGAAAGGAAAACATGGAAGGAAAATTGGGTAAGGGTCATGCAAACTCCTTGCCAGATTTTCCTTTCTGTGCTCCACCCAAGCGGTGCTTAACGCTTAGGCGGGGTAGAGACAAAAGTCTACTCCAATGTGTTTGAAGAATTGGAAGATAACTTTTAAGGAGGCTGCAGGCCTCCATTTTTGCAGAGTTTTCAATTTCAACCGCGATGGGGCCGGGTTTCCTGGGCCTTCTCTTTCATGCCATGTGAATTAGAGACTAACAGGTAGGTGCCTTTCTGGCACAGCTTGTGGGCCCGGAGGAGCAGGAGTGCTTCCCCCAGGCCCAACAATCCGACCTGCAGCGACCCCCCCCCCCCCCCGCAACGGACCCCCACCCCGATCTCTGACCCCCCCACAACGATTGTGGACCCTAGCCCCCGATCCCCCCAATGATTGCGGCCCCCCACCCCAAATCCCTGATCCCCCAATGATCGCGGACCCCTGCCCCCAATCCCTCTCCAATGAACGCGGACCCCGTGATGACCTCCCACCCTCCCCCCCCCAACGATCGCAGACCCCCGCAATGACTGACTCCCGATCCCTCTCCCCATGACTGACACCCCCGTGCCAACCCATGCCCTCCCGCCCATCCATATAAACAAAGACTTACCTAAAGACTTACCTGAACACATCCTCTCCCTGGCTGGCCTCCCATCCGACTGAGATCAGCCAGTCAATCAGGGTTTCCCGTCCACAATTTAACCCCCGCGTCCTTCCCGACTTGGAGTCAAAATCATGCCCTTGGAGAGAGCAGAGTTGGGAATCAGCATGAGAGTTGAGGGGAGTGCCACAGTGCCACCAATGGAGAAAATATGTATTGCAGGCATTACCTGTTAGTGATTTACAGCTAGTGTTCTCCTTACACCCCCTTCTCCCCCCACCCCCACAGCCTCATCGCCCCCCACACCCCACACCCCACACCCCACCATCCGATTGTTTGGGAACCTCTCAAATGCTGCCAGGTCCTCTGGATGTGTAGGAGCACATTGACCCTTTGTCCATCTCCTCCCAGGCAATCTGGGTGACTCTCCTGTGAGGAAGAAGCCTTTCAGTGCCAAATAGGGCAACACTCCTTTGACCCACTTATTGAAGGAGGAACTCCACGGTTGCATCATTAAATGCTGGGGCTTTTAGTGGGTGCTGCATCATTGCTTTCCACTGATTAACTTGTTGCATACAAATTTTTTGATGCCGATAAAATTACCTCCCCTTTAACTCCTAGCTACATTCCCTTTAAGAGTTGTGTTGGATTTCCTGTCACCTCATTGAGCCAGATCCGAGTTGCAGGTGCAACACAGAGCAGGAACTCACAGTGATTATATAATTAGGTCCACCTCGGAAGATCTGGCAGGGTCAACTGTTCCTAATTTGTGTGAGTGCAAAGCTCACATTTTTTAACTGTCCTTTTTGAAATAAAATTTAGAAAACAAGAATTTAACAGATTTCCCAATTTCTCAGACCTTCTCTTTCACCGTAACTCAGGTCAAGACAGTTCCAACAAAATTTGCACTTGAGATACTATCTAATCTTTTCTCTCTACCCTTTCTAACATATTGCAAGGAAGGCAGCTGCCAGATCGCAGCAATGTTCATCTGTATCCCAGCCAAGCTTCCTGCCAAATGTCACAAGGTTCCTGGTCACATGAGACACGGAGCCCCTGAACCAATCAAAAATATGTGACTATTTCACCAAACCCCATGTGAGAGATAATGGAAATGGACCAACTGAAACGATTCAAAGTCACATTTGTCTGTATCCAATTCTGCAAATTCCGGTTTTCTCTGAAGAAAACAGAAGAGGTGACACTTAAAGTGCCAATTTTAACCGCCGCACCCAACAAGAACGGGGCAAACGGGGGAGGGGGGTTAAAATCCTTGCAGAGATCTATTCAACCGATCCTCAAAGGCCTCGCGCTGCACACCATTTTCACAGACCAGTTTTGGCCAGTCAGCGATGCCCTTGCACCAGGAGGCGAGAGCCTCATTGAAATTCAAAAATTGAGATCTGATGATGTGATTCAGACCCAGACTATATTTTAACACTGGAAAGCCGCATTCGGTGCCTGGTGCCAGCCTCATCAAGAGCACCGGGCGTGAAGGAGCAATAGGCCTAGAAGAGACCCAAAAAGGTAAATCAATTTTTTTTAAAAGGTTCCCTTGTTGGCCAGGATGAACAGGAGTGCCCTTCCAGGCTCAAAGAGGAAACCAAAGCCCCGGGCTTCCTTCCCCCAACCGTAACCACTTACCCTTTCCACCACTTACCTGTCTGCCGGGGACCGTTCCCCGCGCATCTCCGGTCTCCTGCTGCACACACCCAACTCCCACCCACAGGCCTGATGTCATTGACGCCAAGTTCAAATGGGAGTCGGGCCTGGTGTATTTAAATGAAGTACAGGAGTTAAAATGGTCCCGGCCTTATGTCAGCGAGCCGAGACAAACCTGCCACTTGCCCCGTTGGCTTCACGCTCGCCCCTCACCCCCCAGTTAAAGACGGGGCGTAAATGTGTAGTTATTGATCACTTACTACAACAGCCAGCTGAAATGTCTACAACGCATATAATGCAAAATAAAAACTATGGAGGAGTGAATTAAAAGCTGTAATTCTATCGTCGGGTTCAAATGATAGAAATTATTTTCTGGCCAACATGCCTGTGATTTTCCAATACATGCTAGTGATAGGTGAAGTACCTCGTCACAGGTGAGACTCAAAATAAACCCATGTGAACCAGCTGATGGAATTATTAACTCTACTTTACTTCTCTGATGCAATATAGTGGATTACCTGAGCAACTACATATGCCCTAAATTTCTAAACATTCTGATAATTAAGAAAAGTAACAACATTAGCCCCACCGCTATTATATTGTATTGTCTCTGGGAATGTATTATGTTATATTATTGCAAGGTATCTATTGTCTGTCAAACGTTTTATTGCCTTGATTGCATAATACATAAATCAGTGGTTTTTAAACCTTTCTGTGTGGGAGACCCCCTGCAAACATTGACTCACTTCCAGGGACTCCCTTCTTAACTTTTCTAGGAAGGTGTTAGAGCTATAATTGTAGAAAGAAATAGCATACAGAAACAGAAATATGACAAAAAAATGTG
This sequence comes from Heptranchias perlo, assembly GCF_035084215.1. NCBI lineage: Eukaryota > Metazoa > Chordata > Chondrichthyes > Hexanchiformes > Hexanchidae > Heptranchias > Heptranchias perlo. Next base: position 15,396,520 of record NC_090345.1, on the reverse strand, counting down.
TTTTTGTCTAGATTAAAATTTTAACCAGTACCTTTTAATGCCGGAAACAGCATATAAGGGGTTAAAATCCAAGGTCATACAGGATATTTCTGAAAGGAAACACCACGGGCTCAGAGACCAGACTGGCTGGTATGCTCCACAAGGTATGAATTGTTAAGGAAAACACAATACGGTCATTTGGCCGCAAATTTCACATTGCATGGCAAGCACTCTATACCATTGTTAAAGATTGGCGATACATTGAATACTGATAAGGGAAATGCAGCCTTTTGTTTCAGTATATTTTTGAAAGATGTTGAATGATATATCTGAGCCAACACTGTGACCGAAAACAGGCAGTTTTCAGCTTTCCAGCCAGCTTAAAAGTCCTGTGTGTTAAATTTGTGCCAGCCAGTAGAAGAGCTAGGCTAGTTCTGAATTTGCAGCATGCTTCACAGTGTAAGAAATGTGCTTCTGTTTTCAAGTCTATGTATAGAGAGCAAGTGAGTAGCATTTATGTACTGAGTAAGATAGTGAAGTGTATGGTTCACTGTTTTAAACTGCATACTTTTCATTTAACTGTTTTATTTAAATAAACCCTCTGTTCGTTTAGACTGATAGAGTGTATATGCAGTCCATTTAGAGAGAAGAATCTCATGGCGACAGTGCAAGGGTTCTCTGGGTGTCACTATCACTTCCTGGGCAGGAAAAAGATTGTAGGAGACTTGAGCTCCATTCAGGACAGTGGCCAGTGGCAACGAACTTGCGAACATATCTGGTGTAAAAAAAATCATAAATGTGACAAGAAATAACGTCGATAACATACAAATACTGCACAGAAATATACAAAAACTCGATATCTCTGATGACCTTGTAGAACCCCAGAGAGCATTTCAAGGGCTTCTAGCATCATGGTACCCTACTTTGAATTTCTATGCTATAAACAACTTGTTCTTTCAAAAGTCATTGTACATCAGACATGAGAAGGTTAAATCCACTAATCTCTATGAGGGAGAATTTCCGTGGGTTTCTCATGATCTCTTTCTGTAACTTTGGCAGAAGATCGGCAAAAATTCTGGAGAAGTGGTATAAATGAGTGTTTTTAGCTGTTTACAACATTTCTCCAGTTCTGCCAATCTCCTGCTGGAGACCCCCACGGAAATTCCAGGCCTACATTTTCATTAAATAAGCGTCTTTTCAGATTTATTATCAATTATGTTCTAAAGCATAACCTAAGTTTTGTCCATGAGAACGTGTTTGGATGCAGAGAGTAGCACAGAGCTTAAGCTATCAAAGCAGTAGGATTGACTTATTTTCTGTCAGTTTCTGTAATTAACTCATTCACCTTCATGCCATGCATTTTTGTCATGAAGAAATAATTACTAAGTAGCTAAAACCTAAATTCTAATGTTGCTGTTAAAGGACACTTTGCATGTACTGACCCAGACCAGTAGGTCGAAAAGCTACTTAGGCAGTTGCAAAAAGAAAAGCCGTTGATGTAAGAGGGATTTTTGATCATTGATAAGAAGTATAACCTCAGGATATGTGGTGGAGTGAACAAATGAACAGTTGACTGAGAAAATTATGCTAGCAATCAAAATGAACTTCATATTTGGAAGGATAGAAGCATTGGAAAAGCTTTGTGTGGCACATGTGATACAGGTGGGAACTAAGAACTCTCTAGGGCTGTGGTGTAAGAAGATGCTACAATAAAATAAGACAGCTCTTTGCACTTAGGCGTGGTTCACTGATGAAAACAAAAGGCAACATAGAATGTTTTTTGTACAGTATGGTGCTTTTAGTGGCGCGGTGTATTGATCTGAGTACAAGCTTAACCATGTGGACTGGGGGGAGGCGATTTCAACTGCAGACTTCCCATTTCTCGCTAAAAATTAAGGGGCCAGCAGTTAACAATCAGGAGGCACCTCGGCCACCCCATTGACGCCCAAGGCCTGCCTGATGTAGTTTCCTGGTGGGCTTGTAAATGGTGAGCAGCCCACTCACCTGTAGCATGCGGGAGGCTGCTTAAATGTACATATAGGGTTCCTACACTGGTTGTAGGACCCCAAATGCAATTTTCATGTACAAATGGATGGAATATGTGCTAACAACACTTTTTGTTCTAGGCGTTGGGTGGCCTCACCGCTGGGTTGAAATACAGGGGTGGGGCTTTGATCATTTTGGATCATTGCTTAATGTCAGTGGGCTCCTCAGTGAAGCTGACACCTGCGTGTAAAGGCCTTCAGACCACAAAGTAAGATTGCAACTTCTACTTTAGTAGAATGTAGCCATTCCTTAGAATGCCTTTGGAATGGTTTAAATCAGATTTTTGCCATACTATCAGTCTTAGTATAAAAAGGTCTTACTTCTACCTGGAGTTACATGAGCAGAGGTTTCCCAACATTGTTTTCTTTTTTTCTTCATCTTTTCTTTGCTAAAGATACTGAATCACTCTTGGGTATAGTTCCACAGACAAAAATCTCCACAACACCTCATTTCAGTGGCTATTTTACATGTATGAACCTGGATAGTGAATATTAATGGAGTATTTGAACATGGGTACCATCACAGCCAAAGCTGATGTATACTTCTGGAAGGAGTCATTGGATAGAGGTTGGAAGTGAAGAGTCCTGGCTGTTTTTCTCTTCTCTAGCCTGGGGTAGGCTGAGATCAATCATAGCACCTCCACTGTTATTTGGCTTAGATCAATTAATTCAGCACAGAGCAGCGATTGAATCTGAGACCTTCATGATGGATCAGTGCCACACCTCACATTGCCATTGGGCCACTGAGTGTTTTGGTCTGTATGTCAGATCAAATTACAGAGGTTTTACCATCAATGTGCGAGAATGCACTGGTATTTTATTGTTACTAATGGATCTCCCATGGCATTGCTAATGATCAGTTAGACGTGCTGTTGTGAGGTAGATTTGCTGGTGTCAGGGAGAGGTGCTGAAAAAAATTGGAAAGAAGTTTGTGTGAACTGTGCTCAGAGGCAGTGAAGTAAATGTTTTTTGGTTGGTTCTGGGAATTATGAGATGGGCACTTTGCATATGTGAATACATCTTAGAAGCAAAACATTTATAGTCAGAGGATGCGTACCTTCCCGACACAGTGGAAGAGCGGCTCACCTGGAGGTCTGGGCCAGGATCAAGGCATCGTGGTGTCTACCAATGGTAGGCTAATTAGAGATCTCCCCCAGACTACAGAATGTTCACTGGGGTCCGTGGTAGGAGGTTCCCAGCAGGAACAATCGTGACTTATTTGTTGGGATAATTAGCCCCAGATTTATGGGGTGCTTTGTCTATCATCTATGCCAAGTCTGTGTGACAATAGCTTGTGACCGTCAAGTCTAAGGAGTAAATCAGAAAATTGCCTGTGATTTTCCATCCAGTGTACAATTTTCTGATATGCACTGACAGTAGTGAGGTTCCCCACCACCAGTGTGTACAATGAGAATTTACACCATGTGTCAATTTTCTATCTCATTGCCTGAGTATCTTTTTTTTATTTTCATTGGTTAATTCTCTGTTTTTTTTTCTTTCTAATTGGCTGTATTGGCTATTTTCTACTTTTATTATGCACCAATAGTACAATGTAAAATTTCTCTCCCAATTTCATTTTTTTCCCCAATCGCACCTGCAACAAAAACATTACACTTTCCCTTCCAGCCTCAGGTTGAGAGGGAAGTTTTTGATAATAGTGTTGCTTTAAATGTTGTGAAATCTGAAGTGAGTGAATGATATACTATAAATAAATGCAAGTTGTTGCTTTGTATGCTTCTAGGAACAAAATGGCAGAGATTATCTGCACAAACTTCCAAATCTGTTTATACATGGTAATGCAGAGGTGCCTGGACCTCCACAAGCCTTGGGCTTGATTTAAGGAGCCTGTGTCCTGCTGTGCTCCACTTAAATCTTTGCTCTACTCCCAACCTACCTGCTCTCCCCTCTCAGACTTAACTTTCTTTTTATGTAGTTGTAAATGTAGACAATTGGCTTCCCAATACCCAGCCTTGCTACACGCATTCTCCAGACCTGAACCTAGACCCTGCTCCCCACACCTGGCCCTGCAGACACACTGCCTGACCTACTGTCAGTACTACATGCAAGTGACATCGCAGGAGATATGCTACTGTTTAGAAATTTTGAAGCTGCACAAATTTATGCAGCAATATTTATGCAATTTAAAATAATATTAATCCATATGTGTTTTAAGCCATCTTTTCTGAGGTCTTTAGAATAAAAGCTTTGTATCAATTGCTCCTCTGCTCTGTATTATCTTTCTTTACATGATGGTATTTATTTTATATTTCATGTAATAACAGCAGGCCAGCTTCCCTAATGGTTCAGTGGATAAATGCACAACATGGTGTGATACTGACAGCATTGTGGGAGTACCTGCATGACATGGACTGCAGCGATTCAAGAAGGCCCACCACCACCTTCTCTAGGGCAACTAGGGATGGGCAATAAATGCCATTCTTGTCAGTGACGCCAATATCACGAGAATGAATGAAAAAAAAGTCAGACAAATCGCAGATTCAATCTCTGGTCTGTATTGTGTTAGATGATATCAGCCAGAGTTGGGAGAGGAGAGAAACAATTGGATCACTAAAATTGGTCTCAATATCCCTGGACTAGGGAAGAGAAAATCAACAACATTTTCTGCTGTGTTATCTAGTGATCCCTGTTAGAAAGTGCATCTGTGATTGAGCATTGGGTGAAGATAGGATTAGGGTTGGCTGTCATGCCCAGTGATGAAATAACCTGAAAACACTCATTGTCTAAGCTCACATGTGAAGAAGAGACACTTGACTGAGATGCCAAAGAGTTTCCATTACCCACAGAACCATACTCTAGAACAAGCCACCATCTTCAGGAATGGAGGGGAGTAACAGGGAGGGAAAAACATAGATCAGCCCCAGCTTGCTAGTATAACCTGATGTGAGCCTCCGGTGCAGTTTCTGGAATCATCTATGACATATGGACTTGTTTTATACTGTGCATCCTGCCTTAATCAATGTAATATGCAACAGGTGGTTTGGATTGTACCATCTCACAAATAGAAATTATTTGTTGCACCCATAAATTTCAGCAGGCACATTATGCAGAGATGGTCATTCACAGCAACACATTGATATAATAGTGCTGAAAAGATTTACGTTATGAAATTTTAGCACTCAACAACATATGAAAGAATCATTGGCTTACCATTACAATTATGAATAGTGGAGAAATAGTATTGTAAATGCATCATATTTTCTAAGTACTATTAAATTTTGAAAATAATAAATTTCTTTCTTACTAGGTGATTTTTAAGCCTAGTTTGATTGAATCTTTATTCGCCACCTGGCAAAAGTCTGCAGGCAATTTTGGAAACCTGCGTCATGTCTACATTTAATTCAATACGGTCCAAAAAAGTGGCTAAACTAATGGTTTTAGACATTGTGCAGGTAACATTTTCTGCCAAAATAAAGAATGAAAAGTTTAGAGTGGCAGAATATTGGATCAAAAACGTACACAAGATTTAGTTTTAAAAAAATTCAGCACTTTGTCTAGCCATGCTAGAGTTGGTGTTGGTTGGTGGGAAGATTTCTGTTCCTGTATAAAGTACCTTGGGTTCAATTTTACGGGGAAATTGAGGGTGCGTTGGGGGCGGAGGGCTCCAAAAATTGGGGAAATCCCGTTCGGGTTCGGAAGCCGGCTTCAACCCGTTGACTTCCCACTGTGTGCACGTGGGCGTCCTGAAACCGGAAGTACCGCCGGCTTTAATTGCCGGCGGGATGATAGTTAAAGAGCCAAACATACCGCATTGAGGTACTTAAGGCACTTTACTTGTGTCAGATTACGTGGTTAGAAAGAATTTTAACTTGCCTGGGTGGCTTGCCCACTGCTTCTGATTCAGGGCGGGATCAGGGAAAAAGGAACAAAATAAAGTACATCAAAAACCATTGCACAAAGTTAAAACACAAAATCAATCTACCTTTCCACCATGCTCCAATGTCCGATGTCTCCCTCTCCAGTCTCCCCCTCTTCACCTCCCCAATGTCCCCCCGATCTCCCCCTCTTCACTTCCCCGATCTCCCCCTCCTCACTTCCCCGATCTCCCCCCTTCCCCTCTCCCCCCCGATCTTCCCCTTTCCCCCCCCGATCTTCCACTCTCCCCCCCCCCCCCCCCCGATCTTCCGTTCCAGTGCCAGATGAAGTCTCACTCTCTTTCTATCTCTCCCTGCCATGTTGCAGCTCCAGACAGCTGGCTGCCGGGCGCGAAACCCGGAGAGCACGTTAATCATCATCAATTACAATGCGATCGCGTCGGGTTTGTTAATGCTGGTTTGCCATGCGCACCTTCACCACCCCTGCTGCCAACCCGCCACCATTTCAAAATTGAGCCCCTTATCATGGCAAATGACCTGAGTGCTGTTCATAGTTTAGTATGTAGGAGGAGTGGGCCACATAGGTTTTGAAATTGCAAACTTTCTTTGGAATGAGAAAAACATTAAAAGACAAGGATAATATGTAGGCCAGAACTTTTAAAGTACTTTTAACTGTGTAGCTATTTTGAAAAAGTAATTTGAAGGTTTTCTACTTCATATGAAATATACCTAGTTTTATCATAACTTTTATGATGTCCAATTACAAATGTCCCTCACACCAGGGAGGTGTTTCACTTATATCAGGTATAGCAGCTACAGTAGGTGGCTTTATACTTAAGTGGGGAAAATACTTTATACTCTTTCTTCAATCTGTTTCTCTTTAATTAATTTTAAAGGTGTCTGGCTCAGTTAAAATAACAGTAGTGGGAGTATAGTAGTTAAAATAATTGGCCGGCTATTACAGTCCTCTAATATGATCAAGGAATGACTGCACTGACATGTGACAGGTGAAAGAGTTTTTGTTTTGCTCTGTTTTATAGGATTATTCATTTTTACATTATTTTATATATTTTTAATTCAGAACATATGGCAAGCTCTCTAGCTATTGATACTTCCTTTGGCTTTACCTTTTGAAAAAATGAATTTTTGTTAATTTTATTTTGTCTTTTTCTATTTATATTGAGTGTTATTCTTTAAAAAAGGCTGTTTCTGTATGTGCCTGTGAGAGATTGAGATAGAAATGTCAGTGTACTAATTACACACCTGTTGTAGCATTTGTTTCGTGTTCTGTGAGCTTTAAAAAAATTATTAAGTTGACAGAGAAGGGGTGAGAAAGACAGTGGGGGTAATTTTCAACTTCAACACCTGGGTAGTAACCCAGTGGAGCTGATCGCCCAGCCGTTGCTGAAATCAATGGGATGAAAATTGGATGGGTTCTCCAATGAGGGGACGATCTGCTCTGCCAGGTTAGTGCCCAAGTAATGAAGTTGAAAATTACCCCCAGTGTATTTGTTCATGTTAATGTTCAATTTTCAAAAAAACACTAGTTGATTTTTGAATTACATAGAATGTAAAGCACAGAAACAAGCCATTCGACTTAACTGGTCCACGATGGTGTTTATGTGCCACAGAAGTCTCCTCCCACCCTCTTCATCTAACCCTATCAGCATAACCTAGTATTCCTTTCTCCCTCATGTGCTTATCTAGCTTCCCCTTAAATGCATCTATGCTATTCACCTAAACTACTCCATGTGGTAGCCAGTTCCACATTCTAACCACTCTCTGGGTAAAGAAGTTTCTCCTGAATTCCCTATTGGATTTATTAGTGACTATCTGATATTTATGGCCCCTAGTTTTGGTAATCCAACTAATTATCTCCACCTGCTTTTGTTGAAAGTTAGAAAAGGTCAATGCTAATGGTTACATTGTGAGACACAGGTTCTAATTTTTATCACATATGAAACAGGGAGGGGAGAGAGAGAGAGAGAGAGAGAGAGAAAGAAAGGTACAAATAGACAAAGGCTGACAGTTTCTTTCCTAATTCTAATTTGAATTTTTTTTACAAATAATTGAATTTTGAATCCAAACAAAACTTTTTTGAGAAAAACAGAAAAAGAGGTTAGATGGGGAACAGGATGAGTGAGATGGTTGAGAGAGAGAGAGAGAGAGAGAGAGAGGCTTGAGAGATGGAACAAAGGGGTAGGGAGTGAGAAGGAGAATGAGGGGGATGAGAAAGTGAGAGAGAGAAGACAAGGTGGCTGAAAAAGAGAGGGGATTGATAGAGAAAGAGACAGATAGTAAGCGGGTTGAGAGAGCATTAGGGGTTGAGAGAAAGTAGCGGGTTGAGAAAGAGTGGGGGTTGAGAGAGAGAATGTGAGGGTTAAGAGAGAGAAAGTTGGTATTGCGAGAGATTTAGGTGATTGAAAGTGAGAGGTGGTTGAGAGAGTGAGAGGGGGTTGAGAGAGAGGGGAGGGTTAGAGGGAGAGAGGTTGAGTGTGAGAATGGGGTTGAAAGATAAAGTGGAGGTTGAGAGAGAGATTAGGGATAGAGAACAAATGGGTAGAGAGAGAGAAAGAGGTTGAGAGAAAGGGTTGAATGAGAGAGGGGTTATGAGAGAGAGAAGAGGTGTAATTATAGTTTGACCTAAATTTTATAATTGAAATATAAAAATAAGGACAGAATTTATGACTTTAAAATGGGGACTGAATTATGTCTGCGCAACCTGGTCCACTTATACCCCCGGCCTCTAACCCTTATCTGGTTACATTTGGTCTTGACTCCTCCTGCATAACACCACAGGACATTGACTAGTAATATATAAAAAAAGTTTACATCAGCATGCACTGCCATTATAAATTCCTATGTTCACATTGATGGTAGAAACTATTTATGTAACTGTTTACAACCTCTCACCAGTGGTGGCACTGTACCAGTTTAGTTTTGCGTCTCCTTGCTCCTCCACCTGTACTGCAGAGAAACTCCTATGCTCCAACCAACTTTACTTCTCCGCTTCCCAAATTGCCGTTATGTTTTGCGATTTAACTATAAATAATAATATATAATCAAACAAGTATTGTATAAAAATAAAGTCAGAATGTATAACTTTAAAATGGGGACTGAATTACTTCTGCATGACCAGATCCAATTATAGTCCACCCGCTAACCCTCTTCACCTGAAGACAACACTTGGACTTGACTCCTGTGTGCAACTCCACTGAATATTGACTAGTGTTAAATAATATAAATTGCATAACCTTTCTGTTTTCACTTCTAATGTTTTACTATATCCTTGCTAACATTTCTGTATCAGTATAACATTTATGCATATATCTTTGACAACTACTATTTCCCTTCATGTCTATATATATATGATGTGTGGTGCTAATTTACAGTAATATTTGTGCCTTTCCTTCATACTCTTCTTTGCATACTTTGGGAGTGGCCTTCCCCCACCAAAGATTGTTTGAATTTCTCCATAACAAAGGTTGCCAGTACATGCAAGGCCTAGGTGGATGTTGAGCCATTATACAGAAACATTGTGCACTCTGCAGCTGCATTTATAAACTTTCTGAAATTTGTACCAGTTAAATGGCTCATTAGCTTTTTGAGAAGCATTAAAGTTTCATTCTAACAGGTGTATGGCGATGTGGCTGCTAGTTTGTCATTACTGCCAACAACGTCACATTCTCAGGATGTGTGCAGTTCAAGACTACAGATTAATGCAAGTTACAAACTAAGATGAAAAATGAGCATTTCTCTTTTTTATTTGACAAATTGGAAAATCTAGCCTTGCATGTTTGAAAGGGTTTAATCTTTTTTCCAATGGATAAGTATTTTTGAAAAGGTTTGCTATGACTTTTTAAGTGAACCAGATTTTAATTTCCAATATTACCTTGAGAAATATATTCCTCCTCAGTTTCATTAAACACAGAAAAAAATCCCACAAATCCTGTTCTAATTTTAAAAAAAGTCTGACTTAAAGTCCAATGAGCCTTCTAATGCTCTTTGTAAACATGTCACCTTTGCTATGGTGGGCCTACGTTGTGTCAGTCTACGCATATATGTACCCTCATGGATGACGAGACATGTACAAGTGTTTAGTACGGGACATGATTACATTGTTACCTTTACCTAGTTTTGATGCAGTGGGCTGGATTCCTCTTTATAAGGCACATTCCAGCTGGGTGGGACTGCTGTCCACTCCTCTGACTCTACCCCAACCCCAACCCATTTCCCTGGGTTAGGAGTCATTAAGCTGTACAGTGGGCTCCCTGCTGGATTCCAGCTGCCAAGAGGGAGCCTGGCAATGCCCAATCACAAAAGCCTGGCAGTGCTGTAACGGGATTGTTGCTGCAACACCACATGTGGCTGGGCATTTAAAAGTGCAGAAGAGTCCCAAAGATTAGGGAATCATCAGAGACCAAGGCCGACACAGGAGGTTAGTGGGGACCAGATTGGAGGGGGGGGGGCGGTGAAGCCGCTACAAAACCCTTTTCCTCCATTGGGAGACCTGAAAGCCATTATTGCCAATTCCTAGGACCTATTGTCACCTTTCACATCGTAGTTCCAGGAAGTCGAGGTAACCAGGAATTTCAAGGAAAGTCTCCTGGGGACCCAGGCGCTGCCCCTTACCTCCATTTGCAGGCAGCGTTTGGAGAAGGGGCAACCTGTGGTGGTCCTGGTGGGGGCGGGGAGAGGACGGAAATCCAGGTTGGGGCGTGAGGCAATGATAGGCCTCACTGCTGGATTTTGCTTCATTCCCCACCCGCCTGTGTCAGCCTTGGTACAGTGGTAGCGCCCTCGCCTCTCAGTAGGTCATGGATTTAAACCCCACCCTAGCGACTTGAGCACATAATCCAGGCTGACACTTCGGAGTTTCCATCTTTCGGATGAGATGTTAAACGAAAGCCCTGTCTGCCCTTTCCGGGGGATGTAAGAGATCCCATGGTGCTATTAGAAGATGAGCAGTGAGCTCTCCTGCTGTCCTGGCCAATATTTATCCCTCAGACAACATCACTAAAACGGATTATTTGGTCATGTATATTATTGATGTTTGTGGGACCTTGCTGTGTGCAAATTGGCTGCCACGTTTCCTTGCATTACAACAGTGATTACAATTTCAAAAAGTACTTCATTGGTTGTCAAGCGCTTTGGGACATCTTGTTATCGTGAAAAGTGGTTTATGAATGCAAGTCCTTTTCCTATTTTGGGCATGATCACGGAGGAGAATCTATCCCAGTAAGTCTGAAATGTGGACGCTGCCTTTAACATTGGCAAATGCTGTGTTATGAAGTTAAAAATATTTCAAAATATGTATTTTCCCTGGTATTATTGTGCAATATTATTTGCTCTTTTGTTTGTTTGTGTTTTTTTAAACAATCCAATTTTTCAATTACAAGTAATTTTATTTTTCTAATAGTAAAAGGTCAGCACATGAATGAATTCTAGTTCATTTGGTCCTGTGGTTTTTTTTGGCTATTTACTTGGCTTCTTTTATATTGCACTAGTTAAAGAAAACATATGAACCCAAATATTGATTTTGGTTCTGACTGATACGACGTTTTTGTACTCACAAGCTTGGGCAATATCAATTCCTGAGGGTAAGGATAACATCCCATCGAACTTGACCAAAATTAATATTTGTACAGTATTGGTGAAATCTGAAGTTTAAAGAAAGTACTTTATGCATAAATAAGCCCTCTGAATCTTACTCTTTTGTTTTAATCCGTGTGTTATTATGATAGAATAAGTTGAACATAACCCATTCTGATTGGGTTCTGAGAAGTATTTATTTAACCAGTGGCACTAAAGCTCTTTTTGTTATTTTGATACACAGTGCACGTTAATGCAATACAGGGATCATGGGAATGTTCTTGAAGTTTTCATCCCCAGAGTGTCATTACCAGCAAAATTGCAAGAGTCACACAGCAAATTTGTAGCATAGTTAAGTGAATTACATCCAAAAATTAATATAAGGAGCATATTTGCCAGTTAGGTTTAGAGCATAGAATTTATACTGCATGCGGGTGGGGAGGGGGTACGGGGAAGGATTAATAACACAAGCACTTCAAACGCAGGTGAGGTGTTCACTATACCTCATGGGGGCTGCATTCCACAGTCATAAGTATGACACAAAATATTATTAATATTTTGTTGTGTATATGTTTATATGATTTTAATGGGAAGTATTATGAGTATGGAAGGTGTTTTAATATTCTGTTTAAGTGACCACAACAATCAATCTCAAACATATATATGACTTTGAGATCATTACTGAATAATTTTCAAATGTGGCAAGTGACTTTTATGTTTTTTACCTATATATTATGAGATTTGCTAAATTGCAGCTCTGCTGAAGATTAATAGCCATAAATGGAGGGAGGTGCCAGGCACTAATCCAGTCTGAGGATTCACATTTTACTTTTATAGTTTACTAAAGTCATCTAGCCTTGCAATGTATGTGCCCAAAGAGAAAATGTCTCCCAGGTACTGCATGGCTAAAACATTTTATTGCACGTTGCTTTGAATTTTCATAAGCTACAATACATAGAAGAAGCAGTTACAAGCCATTTAAGCTCTAGTCCAACACAAATAATCACATCATACAAATATCACGTACAGTCCACAGTTTAAACTGTGACACCACCAGCCATAGGTCAGCTCTGTGTTTTACAGGGAATGCTTTGTTATTTTATAACACTGTGTATGTTCAAATGTATAAATGTGCTGACTTGCTGTTATTATACACCTAGTGCTGGTGTGTTGTTGCCTGGTATGTGCTCCCATCAGTGTCATTCTGTAATAGTCTACATATTTAGAGCAAGAATGAGAGGGAAGAGGCACGAATTGGCTTATAGTGGATTTCTGTTGCATTTAGATTTTACTGGAGTAGGAATTTTCTGCTTTAGGTTTATTTATTTTTATTTAAGCCAGGATTGTTTTCACGTCTGAAGATATATTTCTGTCAGTGGGAGGCCACTGAACTTTATGTAAAGTTATGTAAATGAAACAATTTAATATTAAAAGCCTTTTTTATATAAGGGCTGAAGGATTACACTGCCATGTGACAGGCAGCAGGTTTGTTGCTCTTCCCTGGGTTATTACTGTATAATATATATATAATATAGAGAATAGCAGAGCACTTGTGCTCATATGTTATTTCAGGACCTGTATACTCCAAAATGGTGAGGAGACCACCTTTATCAATTCTCCTGTTTTCATAGAGGCCATCTTTTAGTTTGTATAGTATGCACAAAAAGGAAAATGACTGTCATCAACAGAGCTCAAAGAGACATTGTAAGGGGCATCACAGAACACTCACGCTGTTTGTAAATTGCCCAAATTATACCATCTAGGTCTGTCAAAAATTACTGATAGCTGCCATGGTTACTGCTGATCATTTCACCACATTTTTCCTCCACTTTGAGCATTGGGGGTTTTATGTTTAGGAAAGTTTGCTGCACACAGGAGGAGTGAATTGATGATGCAGAACAGCAGATGTACAACCTTGTGGAGTAACATCACAGGAACATTGAACATAAAAGGTGCACTATTACAGGAAAATAATCAGCACATTCTGACAGATAACCAAACAGTGGACTCCCACTTTTAGAACTGTTGTTACTTTTTCTCTTGTTGGACAAGAAGTCCTGGTGAAGGCTTACTTAGTGCCATTTTATCCCTCACCATGAAAGGAGTTCAAAGCCTCACATAACACAAGTGAAAGGTATTAATGAAAGAATTACAAATATTTCCAATGAAAAATGAAACAAATCAATTTGTTTTCTGTCATTCAAATCCTAGGTAGGCATTTTTTCTTTTATAGCCAAAGGTATACAAAGGGATTTAAATATGCCCATAGACACGCAATCGTATAGATTTGACCATTTGAGTACCTGACCGGCGGAGCACGCCGGCCGGCCACCAGTTCCGGTTCCAAAGATGCCATCGCGATTTTGCAGCCAGGGTTTAACAGGCGGCACGAGGCAACTCATAGTTTTGAGTCACAGGAGTTTTTTTGGCCATTTCCAGATCGGCCAGCAGCATACACATGGGGGGAGCGTGTGTTCTAAAACAAGTGATCCTAAAAATTGCAATTGGGCGTCTAACTACGTTATTAGGACCCTGATTTGCATGGGTAATTCATCTCGTTGATAGAGTTGCTAACCCTCCAGGATTGCCCTGGAGTCTCCAGGAATTAAATATTAATCTCCCAGTCAGTGCTGTGAGTAACCCAGGAGTAAAATAATCCGGGATTTTTTTTTAAATGGGTACTTTTTCCATTTCCTTTGAACACTTTTGTTTATTAGTTATAAAAATATTGGAGATGGGGAAAAAGGCTGTTTGACTGACAGTCAAGGATCATCCAATCGGATAACGAAGAGTCTGTTTGCTTTACAATTGGCGTGGGTAGGTGGTGCACCATGAGGATGGACATGTCAGGTGACCAATGGCGGGAGTGTGGGGGCGGGGCAATTGCAGGCAGGAGGTACTGTGCTGAAACCTCCAGGAAGACATCCAACCAGAGTTGGCAACCCTACTCATTGATATTGAAGTTCTTAAGCTTGCGTGCATCACTTTCATCGCAGTAGGGCATGTTGCTGCAGCCTTCTTTAATTAATATTTCACGGAAGTATTAACTAAGTATACTAATTATTCTCTGTTCATCCTCAGTTTCATCCCCATATTCATTCTTTAAGGTTCTGACTTCTTCCCTGTTACTGCAAAATTTTTATTGAAAATATGCATACGTGTCCAATACTCTACTTGACATTTCCTCCACCAATCACATTGGAAGTTTGCTTCCAACTTAGACATCAGGAAAGTTCAATATTTACCTTCAATTTTCTTTCTGTTTTTCTGTTGGTATGGTCAAAAAATTCATGCTCGCATGAATCACCAAGCAAAATAGATTGTCTGAACTATTCCTATCTCCCAGGTCCCTCGTCACCGACAAGGAATATTGCCTGTTCTCTAGAGGTTACTAGCTCATATAGTTTTTGTTATTGTCTTCCTATGTCCCATTTTATATCAAAATATTTAAATTATTTCAACTAGCCATCTCTCTCGCGCTCACTAAACTCCATCTTAGCTTGTTACTGTATCCAGGAATACGACACACCCGATATAGTAGAACTTTAATGATGCCATAATGGATTAAAAATAGATTAAACAATGAAAGGGGCAACACCTGGCAACTAGGTCCATTAATACAGCTTTTAGACATCAATAAACTGTTTTGAAGCAGGCATCTTCCTAGACTGAGAAATCTGATAAATGTAATGATACTGCAGTGATATAATTAGTTTTATGCGTATCTTTACAAAGTAACACTTGTTACTCAAATTATTTTTCTCTCCAACTCCCAACAGAATAGACTTCCAAGCAGCTGCCACGGAGTACCATATCAAAATGCCAGTTCTTAGCAGCTCTGGTGGGAGAGCAATACATTTAGACCTATAATCTTCACTTAAATAGTATTCAAAGAGAAACAAACAAAATCCTTTTCTTTCTTCAAGTGGTCATAGAAAATGACTTTCCCTTCACTCCCAGGCAACTTCATTGTGCTTTTTAAGTGTTTGTGTGCAATCAGGTAAAACGTGGATGAATAGTTCATGTTGAGAATAAAGGAGATGCTTGAATATCTAAGCTTTGAAACAGGCAATAAACATATATATGTTTTCGGGAAGTTGGAACAGGCCACGTTGCTTTGAAGAATTAGGGGTTTGGTTTTTGAGGTTTTAATAGTTTTAGCAATCCCATAAGAAAGTGGAATTGGGAGAGGGAGTTTTGTTAACATTAGATCTGTGTAGAGTCTTATTGCAGTATGAATGTTTATGCATACTAAGTATAGGAGATAGTCAACACTTCCAAAATCAGCACTTTACTAATCAAGAACATGGGTGGTGGTGTCAAGACTGAAGAATATAAAACTTGGGATCAAGAATAGGGTCAGGTTTGGAGAATATTGTCAGTACCATGCTAACTGCTTCTTGTTGTCGTCTCTTCACATTATCCCTTGGCGAATAGAGTGAAGTAGTGGAAGAATTTGCAGACTGATTAATAATTGGACAGGCCCATGACCATCTTTATATGCAGCAGGAGGGTTTTATGGATTCATGCAACCCATATGATGAAGGGGGCCACCCATGCAGACGCAAGTATCCCTCTGGGTATCAAGTTAGAATTCAGAACCGGAGTTCCGGTGTCTACTTGCCAGGATTGTCTGGAGCGGGGTTTGAATGCTGTACCTTCTGACTTAGAGGCAGCAATGCTACCACTAGACCAAAGCCTCACTCCATGCCAACTGGTAAATTATTAAAACATTCTCCTGGAATTTGGGAGGAATGGGCGAACTGGTAAGAGGGTAAAGCAATGAGCTTCCCCAAGCAAAGAGAAATGCAGCATCATACTCTTACAGAAGAATTATGAGGCATGCGACAAATAAGTTGGCTATTAATAAGAAGTTATGTGATGTTCTGGTTTATTTTGTTAGTAAGATGTATCTGTTGAATGTTTGAAATTGAGAAACTTGAAGAGATGTTTATTTGAGGACTCCTTCCCCCCTCCCACCCTACATGCGCAACACAAATACACATATAGTGTAGCATACAGTAGCACAAAAGGCAGCAGATGGCCTCTCAAATCAAGTTTCCATCACTGCCACAGCACTGAAACGGCCTTTATCAAAGCCACAAATGACATCCTATGTGACTGTGACTATGGTGCACTATCCCTCCTCATCTTTCTCAACCTGTCTGCAGCTTTTGACACGGTTGACCACCCCATCCTCCTCCAACGAGGCCTGTCCTCCATTATCTAGCTGAGTGGGACTGCCCTCACTTGGTTTCATTCTTATCTATCCAGTTGTAGCCAGAGAATTTCCTGCAATTGCTTCTCTTCTCGCTCCCACACTGTTACCTCTGGAGTCCCCCAAGGATCTATCCTTGGCCCCCTCCTATTTGTCATCTACATGCTGCCCCGCGACAAAGCAGCCTGCTTGATTGGCACCCCATCCACCGCCCTAAACATTCACTCCCTTCACCACCGGCGCACTGTGGCTGCTGAGTGTACCATCCACAGGATGCACTGCAGCAACTCGCCAAGGCTTCTTCAACAGCTCCTCCCAAACCCACGACCTCTACCACCTAGAAGGACAAGAGCAGCAAGCACATGGGAACAACACCACCTGCACATTCCCCTCCAAGTCACACACCATCCCGACTTGGAAATATATCGCCGTTCCTTCATCGTTGCTGGGTCAAAATCCTGGAACTCCCTTTCTAACAGCACTGTGGGAGAACCTTAACCGCACGGACTGCAGCAGTTCAAGAAGGCGGCTCACCACCACCTTCTCAAGGGCAATTAGGGATGGGCAATAAATGCTGGCCTTGCCAGCGACATCCACATCCCATGAATGAATTAAAAAAAACATAATCCGAAAACACAACGTCAGGTTCCACATATATGCTGATGACACCCAGCTTTACCTCACCACCACTCTCTCGACCCCTGCACTGCTTCTGATTTGACACACTGCTTGTCCGACATGAGCAGAAATTTCCTCCAATTAAATATTGGGAAGACTGAAGCCATTGTCTTCGGCCCCCGCCACAAACTCCGTTCCCTGTCCACTGATTCCAACCCCCACCCTGGCCACTGTTTGAGGCTGAACCAATTGTTCGCAACCTTGGTGTCCTATTTGACCCTGAGCTGAGCTTCCAACCCCATATCCTCTCCATCACCAAGACTGTCTATTTCCACCTCCATAATATCGCCCGTCTCTGCCCCTGCCTCAGCCCATCTGCTGCTGAAACCCTCATCCATGCTTTTGTTACCTCCAGACTCGACTATTTCAGTGGTCTCCTGGCCAGGCTCCCATCTTCCACTCTCCATAAACTTAAGCTCATCCAAAATTCTTCTTCACCTTATCCTAACTCGCAGCAAGTCCCGTTCATCCATCACCCCTGTGTTCACTGACTTACATTGGCTCCGGGTCCAGCAATGCCTCGAATTTAAAATTCTCATCCTTGTGTTCAACTCTCACCATGGCCTTGCCCCTCCCTAACTCTGTAGTCTCCTCCAGCCCTACACCCTCCAAGAATTCTGTGTTCCTCCAACTCTGGCCGCTTGTGCATCCCCCACTCCCTTCGCCCCACCATTGGTGGCTGTGCCTTCTGCTGTTTAGACCCTGGGCTCTGAAATTCCTTCCCTAAATGTCTCCGTCTCTCCACCGCTCTCTCCTCCTTTAAGACACTCTTTAAAACCTACCTCTTTGACCAAGCTTTTAGTCACCTGTTCTAATATATCCTTATGTGGCTCGGTGTCAAATTTTGTCTGATAACGCTCCTGTGAAGCGCCTTGGGACATTTTACCATGTTAAAGATGCTATCTAAATGCAAGCTGTAGTTGTTGTTGCACTTGGCCTTTACCGTTGCAGCTCTGTAACAGGCCACAAGGAGAAACAAAGAAATGGTGCAGATTCCTTCAACTTCTGATATAGTCCTCTAGTAGCACCTCACCCTGATGATCCAATTGATACTGATAACTTTCTGTAGGCAAAATATGGCCTGAACCCAAGTGCCCTAACACTGTAACACCAAGTGAGAATATATGAAAAATTCAAAGATGAATAAAAGCCAGTCGGGCCATCAAGTTGTCTCTCTAGTATTCCAGCTCATCCACCTTAGCATTTAGCTGAATTTTAAACTCCCCTATATCTGACTCTATCACCTTGCCTGGTAGATTATTACAATTGTTTATGACCCTTTGAAAAAAGAATTGTCTTTGAAGATTAATCTTAAATTTACCTTTTGCTAATTTAAATTCTTGTTTTCTTGTCATATCGGCCTGATTTACAGTGAAATAACATGCTGGGTTTACCTTTCTATACTATTTAATATTTTAACAATAGTGCACTTATGGGCTGAGCTGCTGGCTGCTCTGCAGTATTCATTTTTGCTTACCAGGTGACAGATATTTAAGTTACTTTGAGGATAAATAAAACACATGAATGAAAAAACCATTACACAAAGAATTCTACACTGTTGGATTGTAGGAACAGGACCACCATGCTCAGAACAATATACTCTGACCATTATTCAGTGCACGGTCCTAGCACACATATAAAATTGAAAGGAAATAAAAACTACTTTAAAAATATTATCACTTGGATCTTATTATTAATTTATTAGAAACACATATTGACTTTTTTAAGTCTTTAAAATTACAGACAATGGGTAGCCCAATATCTTATTAGCTACCAGTCATTCTTTAAATGGTGGCTGGTAATGAATTATGAAACGATAATTTGCAAAATCTTGGGACTTTTATTAATTCATGAAAGGAAATTGGTCTAAAACTGATGTTTAAATTGAGTTAAATCTTAATATAGACTATAAGAGTTTCTGCAGTGTGCTTTGATATTGTAATCCCAAGCACAGATGCTAAATTTTGCCTACCTGAAACTCATTATTAATTAATTCTTTTTTAATATAGGTTGGATTTACTCATTTGGAAAAAGTAGAATTATCCCTATTGATGTTGATCTATAATGCAGGTGGCTTGAATTTCACTAACCAGAGAGTTTAATCTTGCACGTTTGTGCAGAGCTAATCAAATCTTCGATAACAGATGCGAAGATCCCAGTGTCAGTACGCATGTTTGGATCTTTATTCTAATCAAATTACCCAGACGCAAGATAAGTCAACACTGATCACCGTGCTGGCGGAAATTTAGATTACTCACGGCCTACCCATTCCCTTTGTTTTAATAACAACCACGCTCTATGTTTTCACACATTAAAGCAGAAATTGTGATGGTACCTGAATAATTAAAGAGTTGTCTATGGTGTTGTGTGAATCTGATCAATGTCACTGGCAAGGAAATGTGACCTCAGCTGTGCTTTAAAAGTGCTCCCTGCTATGTTTTTGCTGTGTGCTGGAAAAACAATACTTACTCTGTTCACTTTACTCCTTTCTGACCTTGCTGCAGGCAACAGTGTCACCAGCTGCACTGGTTAACATGGTCACCTTTGGGTTTTTAAAAAAATGGTTTGACAGGGGATGAAACACATTTCATATAAACTTGCATTTCCCGCAGGTGTAGCAGTTTTTGTTTGTGTGCCTTGTACTGTTTGTTTATTTAGCTTCCTAAGCAATTTGACTCATTCAGTTTGGCTTCTACGACCTTCTGCTAGCTGTTTGATTCAGTGCCCTCTCCTCTCCATCCATTTTCCTTCATTTCGTTGACTTTTTCATGCAGTCATTTAAAGAAATAGATGAGAGGATTTTGTTTCTCCATTTCTTCCTGTCTATCCTGACCTTTGTTTTTTTTTACTTCCTTGGTCTAGTTTCAGTAAATAGTCATTGAGTGCCATGCCACCTGCTAAAGGTAGTTGAGAAATTAGCTTTTCCTGAAATTACCCTGACCAGTGACCTCTCCCAACCCACCCTAGGGTTTTGGAAGGCTGTTCCAGCTTTCTGTGTGGCCGCTTTTACTGCTCAATTTTGATACTGGTGTTTAGCCTCTTAATTATTACTTGTCAGTTTAACTCAGTAAAGCCTCAAGTAAGTAGAATCAGTATATTTTTTTCACAAGCTTGTAGTGGATGCTCTGTTCTTGGCTGGACAAGACTGTTAACTACTTTCACCACCATTTCTCTGATTTCTTTGTTCTGAAAGGAAAGACAAGATGAAGAAAAATCTGTGAAATCTGCACCACATACCACACAAGCTCCTGTGTCAAAGGTCACTTCTGGAAGCTCAGGATTAGGAAGAGGTAAAATTATATTTTTATCCTTAAGCTTTGATTTCTCGAGTTAATGAAGATTTTTTTTTTCATTGGGCCTGTCCAGCTAACAGGTGTTAGCCCTCAAGCATGGTCTCCAGGGCAGCCAGTCTATGCAGCAACTTGAGGGCGACATAATTCATTGTAGCCTTGAACACATACAAATTGGTTGGGGAGACAACTCTTGAAGTTTTTTTTTCAAGGCCAGATGACATGAGAACTTGAAATCCATGTCAGAAATCAAAGGAAAATTTTAAACTGTCAAAATGTAAACTTATCAACAACCTCTCGACTTTTTAAAAAAAAGAAGCCTTCTGTATCAGATTCCAATTCAGAGTCAGGTGGGAGGGACTGTGTCAGAAATTCGCAATACAAAGCTGAAATTGAGAGTGCATCAAAAAAATCAGATGTAATACAAACCAACCTTCATCTCACTTGTCACATCTGCTCTTTCTAATTTAATTTTGAAACCAGAGAGGGGAAAGGGATCACAAACAATGTGTAGATGATAATATTTCATTTTTTTAATCCTGTCAAGCAAATTAACAGCTGCACATTGGGTTAAGTGCTCACACTAAAGCTGATTTGTATGAAACATGATGTAGGATACAATGAAAAGAATATTTCAAAACCCAGATCTGCAGAGCCCAATATAATAGTTCACTTCCAACCTTCTCACCTGATTCCATTGGTGGGATTAGCACAGTGGTTTTTGTCTGTGAAGGATAGCTCTTAAGCAGGGGTGAAGATGTGAAGAACACCAATAAGCCAGCGAAAACAGGGTGCCCTGGCATTAACTGTCTCATTATTTACAGATCTTAAGCCAGTCTATTACTTTGACATAAGGTTAGCATTCAGTGCTTCAGCTAGTCTGACACTATCCCCTTCTGTTTACATTTCAACTTAAATGTCTGATTGGTGCTTTTTCATCTGTTCTTCTTTACTATAGCCTTTATAGAAGATGCACTAAAGCATTTGTGTCATAGGTGATGTGGTTAAAAAATTGAGTAGGGGGGAAGGGAAGTAGATAGCATTCACTCCCATAGAGCTTAGGCACGACAGGTTAAAAAGTCATTTGTATTTTATTCGCAAGAGAAATAAAGAAAAAAAAAATCATGTTTCAGAAATGACGAGATGCCCAGAATGGTAAAGAAGCTTTGCCTCATCCCAGAAAATAATGAAATAGTGACACCAGTGTAACTTGGAATTATTTTAACACCCCCAAGTCTCAGAATTTCCCAGAAGAATGCAGTGGTTTAATGATTACACCTTCGCATAACAATATGAATAAACTGAAAATATTGGGACAATAGCAATGCCATTGAATGAAGTTATTAGATATAGTGTATGGTCGTGGTGAAAAACCTTCAGCCTTATATTTCATTTCTGACTTCTGCTTTCTATAAGAGCATTGTAATAGATCCTAAAGCAATGCTGTTCATGAATTTTTTAGCACAGTGAGTTCAACGTGGTCACAACACAAGCACAAAAAAGATTTTTAAGCTTTACTGAAAAAAATGTATTACTTGGGTTTACGGTCTTGGTACAGAACCTGTTTCTCTGTCTAGGGGTGTGTTCTGCCCTGACCCATCTCTGGCCAGTACTAAATCATTACCTAAACCATTCCCTCAGTTTCAAATGCAAATAATTTTTATGCTAGATTATTAACACACATACACCATGTTGAGCAATGCCAACTATAGGGACTTATTTGTAAACTTATCTGTGGAGGTATACAGAGAAGGGCAATGAAATTTGCAACGTATTGCCAAAAAAGGGAAGACCACAGAAATGAGGAGTGAGATATGCTCTCCACTGTGTACCATATATATAAAACAGGGAAAATGCAATCATGACAATTTCTGCTAAATTTATTGCAAACTTGCTTCAAATCATATCAAAATACATTGAAGGCTATTAATTTTCTGACATTGCAAGGAAGCCTTTGTCACAGTGGAGGTACTATTACTGCTCTGTAAATAGATAATCCCATCTATTTCAGAATGGAAGTGGAAAATAGTCAGGAGCTAAATGACCTCATAGTTCAAGTTACGACTTATGCAGGTTATTAACTCCATAAATCTTTTCCATAACCCACTCTGAAACAATTGCCATTCTATTTCTACTTTTAATAATATTTATTGTGTATTCAGTCTTTTAAAAAAAACGGAACGTCAAGAGTGTAGACAATGGAAGACTGCAGTGTGATGTGTTGTACGGTCCAGGATCATTGCTGGAAATGCTAGACTTGTTCAACGTGGCATTGACTCCTACGAATGAGGATCTCTTCATATTTACTTTTAATTGAGTAAATTGGGTAAAAGGCCATAGCATATATTGCAGGCCACCCCAAAGGTTGAAATGGGTGGAAGAGAAATATAATGATGGATTCTTTCCTGAGCTGGGACTGCATTTTTCAGTCATCTGTTTTTGACTTGCATTTGTATAAGCCATTGATATACTTGTCAGTGGCTGTGGGTATTGTTGAGGGGAGTGTTTTGCGGCACAGAGCAGGTGTAGCTCAACCTGGAAGCCATGTCACCCGAGGAGGAGTGGGATTAAGTACTATAATGTGGAACCTGCTAATTTAACCTTGTGCTTTTAGATTCTGTTTTTGCAGCTGAAAATGATGCCAGTTGGCAGCATTACTTCATTCATGTCCCACTCTCAATGTGGGACCAGGAACATGGCATAGGAAAATGCTAGTTAGCATATCGTGTTCAATTACCACGGAATTTAAAAAAAATGTTGTTCACTAACTGCATTTTATCAGCACACCTGCGGTATAATATAATCTATCCAGTGTGGTGCTGATGGAATATGATACTGGAAATGTGCTCAAAGGAGTTTCAGTTGAAATAATGCCACAGTGTCAAAAAAAAGATTGTTCTGTAATATTCAAGGCTGCTGGTGTTCTGAAATTTGCCCTGCTCACCTTGTGGCACGGAGTTCAAAGCATCATCAGCAATACTAAAAGAACTGCACACACGGAAGAATGCACAGACATAATTATGCCCAGTCACAAGTGTGACTTTAAATTTCTGTCTGCAGCCTTGATGTTGTAGTATTGACCTGCTGGATGGGCAGGTTTAAAATTCAGCTTGCCAAAGACCAGAATACAGTGGCAGAATACGGCATCTAATGCGCCAGAGGTAACTGTTTATATTTACAGTGCAGGTAGAATGTACTTCTTGAGGCTGTACTTTGCAATCCTGGAGACTAACATTACCCCCTTAACACTTGGGCTCCCTCCAGCAGCAGCACTGTAATATAAATGCAACATAAGAGTCCTGTTAAAGAAAAATTAAAATGCAAGGAATGGAGGAAAGTGTGACTAAGTACTTATGGACACTGCCCTTTTAGCTCCGGACATGGGTCTACATTAAGCACAGATGAATGGGGTGAAAATCTCCTATCTGGTGCTTGCAAAAGTCCTAAGTCAAATGATTTTGAGTGGCATAAACACAGTTCATGGTGGACATGAATCAAAAACACAAAATTGCCCATTAGTCAGCACAATTTAGTATTAATTTTGCCGTCTTTATTTGCAAAGCCACAAGAAGACTGTTATGGGAGGTGAAAAAAATTCCCATTGCTGCAGAGTTCAACAGAGTAAAAGGCAGACAGTGTTATATCTAACCTGGAAACGCTTGATGCTGACACTGGGTGCAAAATAACGGGGAAAGTGTTCTATTCTCCAGCGCTACTATCTCTCACCTATGTGAACACAACAAATAGAACCTAAAGAGCAAGAATGTAAGTAAAATGTAAGTTTAAAATTCATACAAACACATTGCAATTATTACAAGGAGAAAATAATGTTAAGGGACAAATTCAGGTCTGGTAGGGGATCTATGTTCACATCGATTATGGGGCAGTTGTGCTTTGCTGAAGATATCTTTTTCTACTCTCTACTGAGCACATTATCGATGCAGCACAATTTGTGGAGGGCTGCGTCAAAGTTTAGAGTCCGACTGGATGGCAAAAATATCAACTAGGTGAAGATCAACAACAGCAAAAACTTTATATTGAAATGTTTCCCTGTAAGCCACTCAACTTAAATCTCTGCATTTCCCACTATGTACTAGACATTTTATTAAGGAATCCTTGTTCCTTTTAACAAGAACATTTCGTAATATAATATATTTTGCTGTTTGCATAATTGATTGTTATCTCCAAAGCAACTTCTTAGCTAAGTTTTTAAAAAATTACCTAGAATAATACTAGTTTACAGAATTGAAAATTATATTAAAGCCTCTTAAAGCATCTTCACTAGAAGGTTAAGATACTGTGGCCAATAATACAATGGTCAATGCCCACTGTGCTGAAGCACATTGGGTGTTATATCCCTGTATTAATGGACATTATCTTACCCCAATACAGCTATCCAGCACGTAGTTTGCTGGGAGTTTGTGCACAAAATGTGCTCAAGGTTCATCCAGGCCCCAAAAGTTATTTTCAATTAGGACATTTCAGGAGAGGCCGATGAGGAATTTAAAAATATTTGATCCTAGGCCTCTTTCTCCTTACACAGGCCACCATTATTGCCACTGTTTGTTTTTCTTTTTGTACTTCACCAGCCAAATCTTATAAGGGGACTAAAAATCCCCGTAGCTGGAAATTGGCAAAAATGGCAGCAATAAACAGGCAGCCAGCAGCCTTTCCATTGTAATTGGCACCCAACATCATGGCCTCCCAAACTCTGTTATGTTCCCAGCATGTCATCCACTGTGCACCAGGAACACCATCAAATCATGTGAATAAGCTGGCTTCCTATTATGTGTCAAGGTCAGCCGATTTGGATGCAGGGATGGCCAGTGATTCTGGAGCAGTGGTCTTGCATTATCGACCCCACTGTGTATCAGAAATATAAACTGTGAATTGGCATAATTAAAGATTCTTTTTAAATGTAATATTATTTGTTTTTCTAAAGCAACAATAGAGGCTGTGGTGACACAGACACTTGTAATGGGTTAGAGGCCATTGTTCGCAGGACAGGTAGCCACACAACACTCCGTGTCCTGAGATAGACTCTACTTGTTCAAAGATTTAGAGCATAAATAACATGACACATAAGAAACATAAGACATGGGAGCAGGAGTAGGACATATGGTCCCTCGAGCTTGCTCCGCCATTCATTAAGATCATGGCTGATCTTCGAACTCAATTCCATTTTCCCGCGCGATCCCCATATCCCTTGATTTCCTCAGAGCCTAAAAATCTAACGATCTCAATCTTGAATATAATCAACGACTGAGCATCCACAGCCCTCTGGGGTAGAGAATTCCAAATATTCACAACCCTCTGAGTGAAAAAAATCCTCCTCATCTCAGTCCTGTTTAGAGTGCTTCAAACTTGCCAGAGATAAGCCATACGACCAGACTTGCATCACCGTGGTTGGGGAAAATAGAGTAAGACACATGTTTCAGGCATTGTTCTGTGAAAAATACCCTTAATTATTATTTGGGTATGAGTCAGTACAGAAGAACCATTTGATCTTTGATTATCTTTCTGACAGTGACAGTAACAAGTTAAGTGGTTTATGTTGAAAATGAAATTGGTGATGCCAGTGAATTTTCCCTTTTTTTGACACAAAAAAAACTCAAACAGAAACCTAATACTGACTGCAGTTGATTCTTTCCATGCATTGCTGGAGTGACTGAATGTGGGTTATAATGCCTGAAGCAAAAGGCTGAATATATTTTTACACATTCCTTATCATCCCTGTAACCTAAGGAACTCCTGTTCATTTTGTGGATTGTGCAGTAGTCAATTTTTGCTTTATTTTACCCTTGGATTTGAATCTCTTCTTTTTTAAAAAAAATTCCATCGGTGCTTCTGTAATATTGTAAAATTATAGAGTACCTCTTTCATTGCTGATTGCTTCATGTTAACCATGTGACACCATGGACCAATCAGTGCATGCTTTATGTTACTCTAAAGGCATCATTATACCACAGGGACCAGTGTAAGACTGGTACCTGTTTAGAGTGATTCAAACTTGCCAGAGCTAAGCCATACGACCAGACTTGCATCACTGTGGTTGTGGAAAATAGAGTAAGCATTCAAATAACAGTCAAATTTTAATGTTAAAACATAGCTGATGGACTGTACGGGATCATTTTAAGCTTTGCTTTGCACCACATGCAGCTTGTGAGAAGCCAAAGCAGCACCTCCTCAAGGTACTCTCATACCACTTGCCTAAATTCAATTTGGGCAATTTCACACCTGAATTGCTCTAGGCTGCTCGCTATATGAAGCTAAAACCTGCTTTGCATCAATATAAATTATGCAGCATATCTGGCTTATAGGATGCTTAAAGAACAGCTTCTCTGTGGCGTTGTCCATGCTGTAACCTGTGTCTTGTGACAAGATCAGGTAATGGCCTCTGCTTAGTTGCTCACTGGCTTCAATTAGCAGGAAATAGTGACAAGCAGTTTCTCACACACCACACTTCTTCAGCCAATCGCAATTTCCATCTTAGTCCAAGGGGATAATAAAAATAGACACTAACAGATGTACCGTATGCTTTAAATCATCATTTAATTAGGCAATAATAATGGAACGACAAACCGTACACAGATTGGGGTTTTACCACCCCAGGGATTGTTTTGGCATGAGGTGCAGCTGAGAGCTAAAACAATCGCTGACGTGGCAGAAGCCCAGATTCACGTACCCCTAGTTGTTTATTATTGTCATTTGATCACTAGGTTTCTTCATCATATCCTGTTACAGTTTACTTTTTAATGGAGTAAATGAAACAGAGTTCAAGCTGTAAATGACAGTCATAGCAGCAGTGGGAAAATACACAAGAAAGGCACTATTAAAATTCCAAATGTACACTCACAATGAGTATTTGGCACTCTGATGGCCAGTCCCAGTGCGGTTACATTTCAATACTGATCCAACCAGAAAACTTCATTGTAACGGTTACTATGGTAGTAATTTATCTATAAAAAGATAATAGAAATATTTATTGATTATTATTTGACCCTTACCCAGGGCAACAGTTGGCCTTGGTGTTCCTGGCCTAGAGAGGGAAGAGTCAGCCAGTGTTCCCACTCCAGATTGCTATTCAGTGATCTGTGCTGCAAAGTGTGAGTGTATGGAGTTGGGTGAGAACAAGGTCAGGCTTGGCTGCAATGCCCACCCGCAATCAAATATTCTGCCAACACTCACGGCTACAGCTTACAAAGGAAAGGAAAGGTATCTGAGGATTGTCTGTTACCGTGGAAACCTACCCTAGCAAGAGTCAGTGGGTGGGACCTTCTTTGATGGAGATATAACTCTGGGAAGAGAGGTAAGACTTCCAGCCTTGAGATCATTTATATTTTGGAGGTTGTCTCCCCAGCCTCTCCAGGTGAGTTGTGTCAGATTGGTGGCACAGTTTTGCTGTGGTACACCTCAGAGGCCTGCCGCAATGTTGCGATGCATGCTGCTTCCGTGCTAACTACAGAAGTGTTAAAGTGGCTTCCTCTTTGGCCTGTGTGAGGTAACACTCTGTTAGTGCTTGCACAGGCCCTTACTCAATTAAAAATCTCTCGAAACCCATTGCCTCCCTGCACCCCCCCCCCCACTCCACCCCAATGTGTTTAGAATGCTAAAAGCCTGGGCCAAACACGTTTGTTGCATCCAACATTCAAACAAGGCAAATAGAAGGAAGTATGTCAGACGACATATTTCCCTCACTTGCAATCATTTCAATATACCCATCCATATCGGGCATACTGAATGACATTGGCATGAAATAGAATGGGGGGGGGAATTGGGGAGGGGGGGTGGTTTTAGGCAACAGGAAGCAAGATGGGGAAGAGGGATGGGGCAGATCCATCAAAATATTATCTGGGGGCAAATAGGAAATCCAGGCAAGTATCTTCAGGAGAGTAAAAGAATAAACACGTGAAATTGTAAAAACATTTTCCTTACTTCTTTGTCCTTAATATTCATTGTTCAGAAATTGTGCTATAAGCAAAGGACTATCTCAGTTCTAAATGATGCTGTACTGGTATAATGTAATTTTAAAATAATGTAGCACTGGCTTTCAGTTTAATTTTTTATAACAAATGCTGATAGAAAAAATGTAGTGTATTGTAGGGAATAACGTGGGCAAGTGGTTAGCAGATACCACCTAGTGGACACATAGGAATACTATCTGCTTGCTGCCTGCCACTTAAAGCAGCACAGGCTCGTTTTCCCACCAAAGAAAATGGGAGGGATGTTAGCAGTTGTGAAATAGTTCACACACAAAAAAAAAGTTTTCATACAATTTTCTGTTTCAATTATTCTCAGGTGCAAGTCTTTCAACACTAAATGGGTTGGAGAGCCATGTGGATGAATCCCTACAAGAAGTTTTCTCAGATGCCTTTTCTGCAAATGAAATTGTGCTGAACAAGTATTCAGCCATTATTTATATCTCTCGCAATGGTGGGAATACATATGAAGAAGTGAAGGAGGCCACGATATGTTTGAGTTGTGCAGAGAAGGCAAGCATGAAGTCAGTCATAAGAGTGGTTTAAAGTCAGCATACATATGATGTGTATTAGGGAAACGGTGTTTTGTTCTGAAGTAAGGAACATATGATTGGGGATTGAGTTTATCAAAAGGTTACAAATGCTGGGTGAGGGGAGAGGATATCTGGCATTCTTTTAAGACCCAGCTTCCAAAACGGTATAATGACATTGTTTGCTGGCATTCTAAACTCACATGACACAAAAAATTGGCAACCCATGGCTCCCCATGTGATGAATTGGCAATCTTTCCTGTGTCATAGGAGGAAGGAAGAAATTACAGATCAGTTCACTTTGAGATAATCGTTTCCTCTTCTTGTGGCTGGCACAAAAACGGCATTAATAGGGCCGCTGATGGCTCTGCAGGGTGTAGTACTAAGCCATACAGACCAGGAAGTTCCAAGATTTGGTCTTCAGTCTATGCTGAGTTAAATTCACAAGCTTTCGGAGGCTTCCTCCTTCGTCAGGTGAACGATGTGAAAATGAAATCCTCGAAATGAAATGAAGGCGATTTCATTTCGAGGATTTCATTTTCACATCGTTCACCTGACGAAGGAGGAAGCCTCCGAAAGCTTGTGAATTTAAAATAAAATTGCTGGACTATAACTTGGTGTTGTAAAATTGTTTACAATTGTCAACCCCAGTCCATCACCGGCATCTCCACATTATGCTGAGTTAGCCAGTCTCAGCCAGAGCACCACAATGGGCCTCTGTATCTAGAGTAGGACAGGGAAAAATTGGCCCAGGCTCATGCTCCTGATCATTAACTAGTGAACCCTGCTGGAAAGTGGGCCTGTGGGGACATCAGATGAGCACATAAGTGACTGTTTAGTTATGAAGGTCCATCTTGTCCCAGGTTCCATGGTCAAATTGCCCACCAAGACTCATTGTCTAGGCTTGCAAATGAAGAATGTCTGCTTGGTTGCAATACCAGAGAGCTGCTGATGCAAATCAAACTATACTCAAACATGAGTTGGTGCCTTTTTGGAAAAGGAAGGATCAGGGGAGAAAATTGCAGTGTCAACTGGGGAGCAGGAAAAAATTAAAAAATAATATTTAAAAATAAAACTTATTAAAGTGCTGGTTCTCAGTCATTAGCAGAAACCTCTTCAGATGAGTGGCCAATTGTTCAGAAATAAGAGTATCAGTCTCAAAATTGGGGTAAGTTAGAAAGCTTGCTGTTCCTGCAAAATATACCCAATACCAGCCAAAAGAAGCCCTTGTGATTAGAGAAGCAGTGAATTTGACATGGACCCTATCATGCAAAATTATGTTCCATCTATTCATTTTGCTGAAAACATTATGTTGCTGTCACAATCCAGCAAGACTGGTGATAAACCTACTTTACTGAATATTTGGCAACAAAATACAGTACAGCCAGGCAGAGTAGCCAGAAATATGTGAAACCACACTAAACATAGTTTTCTGGCCTTACAGAAACTATCTGGAAATTATGAACATTGGGAGCTATATTTAAAAATTAATATCTCAGAAGAGCTTATTTCAAGCATGAGTGATATTAACGTTGAGTTAAACTTAATACTGGAAAAACAATAAGCAAATAGACACCTGTACAGCTTAAGGATACCGAGGCTATGTGGTAGGTCAGTACGAAGGAAGGTGCAGCAGGGTGAGTCCTTCATTTGGCTGCCATCCTGAGTTTTCTAGACAATATGCACAAAATCCATATTCCCGTTCAACCATACCTCTGTTTTTCCCTAAGGTATTTTTCTGTGCTGACTGGTCTCTTCAAGTTATTTTTGTTGACAAATTCTTGTGTGCGCTGTTATCAGGCATCATTTGCTCTGTATGGAGCAAGCATGATGTTGTTTACTTGGCAATAAGAATTGTATTTTTCCACACAGGATTATTAGAATGAGGCGGTCAATAAAATACGAAATAAAAGTTGTAGGGTGACACAATGGTGTAGCCGACATCACAGCCCCAAAGAGCTATGCCACCCAGTGGCAGAATGTGGTAGGGTGGCATAATGGTGCAGCCACTTTAGAGCCCAAGGAACTCTGCTACCCAGTGGTAGGATGTGGGCTTCTGCTCTTGATTATCCACGCACTGAATTCACAATCTCGGCCTTGCTGCTGTGGGAATGCAGAGTTGATGCTGGGTTGTGCCCATAGGGAGGGAGGGGAAATCAGAGACAGAGCCCCCTCAGTGGCTCATGCACTTTGAGACTTGAGGCAGATCTCTTGGCCACCCTCTCAGCCAACGTCAGTGCAAACCACAGAAAAAATAAAGGAGAAAATACCTTTTTAAACAAGTCTCAAAAGGGTTTTTGTTCCCAGAAACTAAAGGTGAGATTGAATTCCATTTCTTGTTGGGAGTTAAGGGATTACCATTTTGTAAAGTACTGTTGAGTTTGGACATCTTCAGTGTTGCAGAGATATCCTCAATCAGACACATCAAGTGGAGGCCGAGCGGCTCCCCACAGGGCAGGAGAAAAAGGGGAGGGCGAAGAGAGAATCATTGTCAGAGGACTGGAAGTAGATTACCAATCAGCCCTGTCAGCCACAGCATGTCCCCTATTGAGCGGTGGGGGGAAAGGATGATCCACACAAAGAAGAGAAAATTATAATGCTTCAAAAAAGCACGAAATCAAATTTGTGCTGC
The DNA here is from genome assembly GCF_035084215.1 of Heptranchias perlo. Lineage (NCBI taxonomy): Eukaryota > Metazoa > Chordata > Chondrichthyes > Hexanchiformes > Hexanchidae > Heptranchias > Heptranchias perlo. The sequence goes on along the minus strand of NC_090345.1, from coordinate 15,364,744 downwards.
CTCTGGGATTTTTTTTTGAAAAATGGATGTGTTATCTAGTATGTAGTTTGATACCGGCCCTGTATGTCATTTACCATGGTGCACAATCAAGGGTTATTATTTTATGCTGTGTTGTGGTTTTTATAAAAGGTTCATTAGACTATTTCTAATAGACTGAAAAGCAGGCACTAATTAAAGATAGTTTACTATATTACTCTTAATGACTTGGAAAAGAGGCTCTCAATCTAAATGAATCTTGCGTTATTTAGATTGTAATGATAGATGTTTAAACATGTCATAACCTAATATTTTCCATTATTATAAGGATATCAGAAACATCATTGTTTGTGCTTGTGGGTCAGACAGTACGTTAATGTTTGTTCCATTTGACATGGGGCAATTACAACATAGCCTTGCTTGAGTACATCTTCGGCAAATTACAATTGATTTTATGCAACATTGTCACAGCTTTTGCCTCAAGTACATTGTGTTATCACTTAATCTTGCGGAGGAAGTGGTTAACAGAAAACACGAGGTTTAGTAGAATTGGAAAAGAAACTTTGCCAGAGCGGACATGTATTAATCAGTGTCACAGGTGCTTATAATAGTCCAGCTAATTACTTCATTACTTCCCTCTACTCTACAGACCAGCTTGTTCATACTGAACAGTGTAAAGTTCCATTACCAGTGCTTACTGTGATGATTTTAACCATTCTGGGAAATCTCTGCAGGCCAGAACAAGTAGTTGCTTGTTTCTCTATTTCATTGGGGACTCCTATTTGTGCATTCAATCGTGTTTAGTAAAATCATATCACAGACTAAATTGTTGATAAAAGGAATATTTTCTATGTTATATTGCCTTTTAAATACCACTAATATGTGTTTTGCCATTCATTCTTTAATATGCTTTATTTTTTAAAGACGCTGATCTGTCCACACAAAATTGGTAACAACTGTGTGATTGCACTGCCCAAGAATTGCACCCACATTAAAATCAGCAGACCCAAAGCTCACATCATTACCATGGAGGCTAAGCTGTAAGTAGTCCCCTGGGGCTTGTTGTCCTAATGAATGCCAGACCACAAATTAATGAAGTTGCTTTGGAAAAACATTGTGATTTTTAGTCACTGAAGCATCAGTAAATCTGCCAGAACCAGGACAGCTGTTTATAGCTTGTTATGATGTCAATTTGTTTACAAATTAGATTTTCCTTTTTAAAACTTAATGCTTAGCTGCCACTTCATGTCAGTCATTATGAGCTCAGGATGCTTTCTGATGTATGGAAAGCTGGGAGGGGGTTCATTGCCTGATGTCACCTGAGTTCTTAGACCCCTACCATGGAATCGCGTGTAATTTGTTTTCACTGACCCATGCTTCTCAGTGGCAAGAATCTGTGGTTATCCTAATTGGTTCATGTCAGCCATGAAAAGCATAAGCCCCATCTGTCTTCCTTCTCAATGATATCTTTTTGTTCTTTGAAAAGATCCTGGTATCTGTTCTTTAGCAGAACAGAGCCTCTAAGACCTCGACTCGGGAGGGGTGAAAGCATATTGTTCCTTTGGAGTAAACAGCTATGAGATACAGAAATAAGTCAGGCACAATAAAGAGATAATATGCCCAGGGCAAGCCAACAGCTATATTAGCACAGTGGACTCGATTAGGAGCTTTGAGTTTGATTGCTGGGCTCGACTTGTAATTCTGTCCTAGTCTGGGCCAACTTGTCCAGAGAAGTCATGGCCTTGGGGTTCTTCCTGAACTGCTCAAGGACCCACCCAATGGAAAAGCATTTATTATCATGTACAGCCTGGAACTTCTCTACTTCACTGAAAACAATAGTAGATATAAGAGGCTCACTCAGGTGGAAAATAATTATAAAAATCAAGTGTTACTATATCAAAAAATTATGTGAATTTTTGAATTACATACAACTGTTAATGCTGATTTAATTTACTGCAAATATATCTACAAATTTATTCACGTGACAGACTTTCTACTAATTAGGCATGAACATTCAGATATTTTCAGACAAGATTGGATTTAGAGTCCAAAATATAGGTCCTCTGAATTTAAAACCCAAATGTATATTGAAACAACCTTTCCTAGCTTGTGCAGGATTTAGGTCTAAATGGCAATAATATTTACAACATGTTCCTCAGTATAGGTGAAACCTTGGTACGACTATATAGTATTTTCACCCAAACCAGCAAGGTTGGGTAAGCGTTGGTTTAACACTGCATACCTTCTCCTTATCAAACTACCAGAGATCATGAGATGTGAGATGAAGTTCTGTCCTACTCAGGACAGAATCAGGTTTGGCTGTGATAACCACTATGGTGTTGTAGCCTCCTGGCATTGACTGTCCAGGGTCACAAATGAAGAGTGGGAAAGACACCATGCCCATAGAACCATGTTTCAGAAAAGGAAGATTAAGGAGATAAAATTAGAGAAGAAATTGTTGGAGGATGGGGAGAACTGTAAAGTGTTTGAAGACAAAAGCAAAAGCATTTTCAGTGGTATGTAACTAAAACCGATTATCATGGTCAGATAAGATTGAAGAAATGTTTTTGACGAAGCCCACAGATGCAAGCCAGCATGAAGAAATCAAAGAAAGGGATTTCAAATTCTGATCAGAAATACATGTAGACAATTTAAAAGAAATGTGAAAGCACCGTGATTTGAATAGAGTACGTAAAATTTAGAAGATGGTAGCGGCTGAGATTTTTGTAAACACAGAGCTCAAGTGTCATTTCTGTTAGACTTTATGAATTGGCACACTCAGTCCAGTGGCACCATCTTTGACAAAACAGAACAGTTTTATATATATTTTGGGAGAAATATCAGAGATAATGGGAAAATACTTTGTTTGACTAATAACTGATTCTTACTATTTGGAATGAAATCTGTACTCCCACTCACATTTTAAAGACCATGAGCTCTTTGTAGGGCAAGTAGAATTTTCCAGTCCCAAATACCTTGGGGTTAATCAAGAAGGAATTTGTAGGTATTTCATCTTTCTGATCTTACTTTTTCCCCATTTTTAAAATTACTCAGTTAATTGTTCTTTCTTTGACACCACAAATTATGCACCAGCTGAAGGGCCTGACTGGCAAGCTGGTGCCAGGCCGCTTCCTTCCCTCACCTCCACCCAGCCAGTGCCACACCATGATTAGCCATCTGGAATGTCCCAGGGTTTTTTACTTTGAGCCATCTGCCCCAGATGCCATACAAGAGAATATGAATTCATTGTGTGGAGAATCATGATTGTGAATACTGATTGTATCATTTTGTGACACAGTACAGCGACACACAAACAAAATGGCAGTCGATTTCCTGTGTGGCGTACTCTGGGGCTAGCTGCAAAGTGACTGTCTGTGATAGTATATGGGGACTCACTTTATCACTGCATGTTGGAATATTAATGTGCTCAGCTGCAGCACTGCACTTACGAATAAAGTAAAAAATAATGACGTCCGGTATTAGATGTTTCCCCGGAAAGAATTTTGCTCTCCCATCTCACAGGTACACCAGTGGATCATTTGTTTTCACTCCTTTAAATTTAACGAAATTATATTTGAGTAAAGAGTGGTGTAATATTGGTTGAAAGTACCAACAAGTTTCCAGTATCACCAGAACAATGGAAGAAGCAAATAGTGTAAAGGAGTTTACTGCTCATTGGTGAGTATACTGCAGTGGAGCAGAGGTGGAGCAGGCAGCCTAGAGGTGTAGATATATTAACTAAGGCATGCTAAAGGCAATTCATTTTATTGGGCCTGAAATTCTTGTAGACCCAGACCACATTCCAAATTACAGGGACTGATTTATTTAAATGTCTCAGGCAGATGCATTGCACCACTAAGGCCCAATAAAATCTTTATTGCCAACTCAGGAGGAGCATTCTGGATGTTGAATCTCCACCCAGCACTGGCTGGCCCCTCATCAACCCTCAGAGTCCTTCATCACCAGTACTTAGTGCCTCATTCTGTGCTTCTTCCTCATCATTGGAATGATCTCCTGTAGTGTCTGTGTCTGGTCTTCATGTGAATGATGCTCTTTTAATGTTCTTTGTAGACCACTAGGTTCTTCTTTTTCTATGTAAAGACCAGATGGGACATTATGGGGACGAATTTCAACGGGGTCTCCCGATCTGCTGCAGTAACTTTGGCGGAAGACCGCCGGACCCTCAGAAAAACGGCATAAATGACCATTTTAGCCGTTTAGCCCATTTCTCTGGGATCCAGACTGATTTCTGGGATGGCAGGACTGTCATTTGAGGAGAGGTTGGGCCGACTTGGCCTGTATTCATTCGAGTTTAGAAGAATGAGAGGGGAACCCATTGAAACATATAAAATTCTGACCGGGCTAGACAGACTGTAGGCAGGGAGGATGTTTCCCCTGGTTGGGAGGGTCCAGAACAAGGGGTCACAGTCGCAAGATATGGAGTAGGACAGTTAGGACTGAGATGAGGAGAAATTTCTTCACTCAGAGAGTGGTGAACCTGTGGAATTCTCTACCACAGAAGGCTGTGGAGGCCAAGTCACTGAATACATTTAAGAAGGAGCTAGATAGATTTCTAGACACAAAAGGCATCAAGGGGTGTGGGGAGAGAGCGGGAATATGCTATTGAGATAGATGATCAGCCATGATCATATTGAATGGCGGAGCAGGCTTGAAGAGCCGAATGGCCTACCCCGCCCCTATTTTCTATGTTTCTATGGTATTGTCATTATATGGACTTGTGCACAGTCGGTATGGATATTTTGTTGTAATATATCCTGCAAACCTACAATATAAGATGAATGACATACACACACACAAAACAATAATTCTGTGCAACTCCTCCACGTTCCACACTTCCAATGCCTTCCCAACTTTTCTTCCTGAATAAATCAACTAAAGAATTACCTGCTTCTATATAGTTTTTAATCATATGCTCCACAAGCATGCTGTGCTTCCTGTTTTGCTTCCTGCAGTATATTCCCTTTCCCATCATTTGCACAACCCTGCTATTTTTACTTCTTTCTCATCAATTTTCTCCACCAGTGTTCTCTTGAAGGTGCGACCTCTTGCTTGGGGTATGGTTCTGTGACTCTGGGCGTCCTCCGGCATTTTGCCCAAGTGACCGTGGGAATGTTGGCAGGCTATTTGACTGCTGCGGCCATCACAGCGGTGCCCAATTCTGTTTTCACCCGATGTCCACACATGCACTTCCAGCAGAGGTTGCTGCATCAGGTATGGAAACCTGGCTGATTTGCTCCTCTCTGTCCTTGGGTGTCCACCCCAGTCCATCACCGGCATCTCCACATCCTTGGGTGTTGGCACCACTTAGAGCTCCCCTACTTCTGATTCAGCTGAGACCAAGAATCTAACCTGCAACCTTCTGGTCCATATTGCTTAGGAACGAACTGGGTAAACTTGCTGAGCATTGGAGATGACTTATTGTCATTTCCATTTCACTTGCTACCTTCCTGTTAATATGTCTTTGTGTTTACATATATCTTTAGCAAATACTACTTTTCTTCATGTTCTGCTCTCTGTTTTAAACTAACACTCATGCCTTAGCTTCATGCTTCTTTTTAAATTGACTTCTTCCAGATCTCCAATGAAATCTAATTCTTCGGAAGAGGCATGTTTCAGAATCATGCATTGCCCCAATTATTTTAGCAGGTATAAATTACAATGAAAAATCGGCATTTCTCCCATTTCTTGATAAAATAGGAAGTCTAATCCAATGTGTACAAACAGGCCTGACGTATCCATGCACAAAAGAGAAAAAGGTGATTTTGCTAATGACCTTGGGGCACTGAGAAAAAAATATACAAAAATAATGGGAATATTTTGCTGCAGCTAAGCGAAACTGAATCAGCCTTTATATTTTTAAACATAATCTGCTTGACTTTATCCTTGTTGGCCAGTCAAAAATAAAAAAAAAACACAAACTCCATCAAATAAGATGACATTTACATTGTGAGAATGAAAGATTATTTTTGCAGCTCTGTGAAAAATACATTTTAGTGATCAAACAGAATTCGACCCTGATGATCCATTGAGGCCACTCGAATAATTAGCATTGTGTGTTTGAAAAATTTGAAGCATTCTACAATAGGCCTGTTTGAAAATGTTGTTGATCAATCACTGCCCCAGCACAATTGCTTATAGTTATGTTTTCCTTCTAGTAACATTTTAAACTGTTGTATAGACCTTCCGAATGTTGAGCAGTCAGCAAGCAAATATATGATTGTTCTGCACTAACAGGGCAGTGCCCCCTCCCCCATTTTACAGCAAATGCCGTTCTTCACAAATTCTTGGGTGATTTTCACATGATGGCTGTTGTTAGAATGGTTTATTACTTCCAGTTTAAAAACAGTAATTAGAGCCACCATTGTTCTGTGAAAGCTAAAATTTCTAGCTGTAAGTTTGACTGAAATGTCAAAATTGCTATTTGTTTTTTGTAAAATTGCACTTAGAACCTTTTGGCTACTGATCTACTAACTAGTGCTTTTACCTGCCAGTGAATGTATTTTTTATTGCCAGCTTTAACCATATAAGTCAAAAAAAAAACTTTTGCATACAATAGAGAATTAATCTTCTGATTGCAGAGCAGGTCAAGTGTGAGACTTGCTCGTAGGTAGCAGGTGAACAGTTCTTGTCCAATGTTCACGCAATAAGTCATAGGCAAGGTGTGCACTAGAGCAGGAAACAATTTCATCATGTTTGATATTTAGCCTCAAGGCATACAACATGTTCGGAGGTGCCTTGTGGGAAAGAAGGAGTTAATTAAATTACCATATGTTTTAGTTTGAATCCTGTCTTAGGCCTGTCAGGTAATAGACAACATGCCTGAACTTGAGGCAGGAAATCAACTGTGCATTAGCTGTGTTTTATGGGGAGGCACATTACAATGTGCAATTGAGTTGGCAACTCTTTAGAGAATACAGAGATAGTTCCTATAGGTTTTGAAGCGCCATTTGATAGCATGGTGTCTCAATAGGTGAGATATTCTGGTGTTGTGTAATAAGTGAAAAATTATTGTATGATATTAACGTGACATTAATTCATTGATAGTTTGATTGACATGAAACACACTAATGGATTTTGATGATGTAACAGATATTCTGGTCATCTGAAAAGATTAGCTTTACCAGTATTTTTCTATTACATTGATAGTTTGATTGACATGAAACACACTAATGGATTTTGATGATGTAACAGATATTCTGGTCATCTGAAAAGATTAGCTTTACCAGTATTTTTCTATTAGTTCTGTTATTTGAATTCTAAAATCTCCCACCATTTGGCTGAATTCAAGTTATTTTTTCCCCCTTTCTCCCACAACTAAAGGCCAAAGGCAAAAGAACAGGCGCCTGTCCCTGTCTGTGCTACAGGAACTGTCACATCATCTGAATCATCTTCCCTCAGTCAAACCATGGTGGATTCCTCAAGCGCAGTCTCTGCAGATCAGGCTAACAAATCAAAAAATGACACCGCACATCTACCAACAGCCCCTGGAGCTTGTAAAATCCAGCCGCCACAGGCAGACAGCAGCTGGCAGAGGGAGGAGAAAAATGCTCTGGTGAGTAAATCATTGTTAAATAGCAACAACGGATGTTTCAGCAATCAAATCTGCCAATAAGTAAATAATTATGGGTGAACACCTGGTTTTGAACTGAAGAGCTCACCTGCCACAGGCACAGTTGATGCAAACCATAGCCCATAAAAGTTTGCACACTTGCAGAATAAGCCTGAGACTCTTCTATATGAATGAGTTAGAAATTTATCGAAGAAACAGCTCTGTTTCATCATTTCTGTTATATTAATCAGATTTTAAACAGTCAGAAGCTTTGCTTAGTGCAGGGTGCCTATAGACCTGTATCGTTACTGACGAAATGATTCAACATTTTTTTCAACAAATGGCTCTTCGTATGTGAGTGAAAAGAGGCTTATTGCATTCTTTTATTTTTTTCAGTTTTCTCACCTGCCCCGTCCTGTTGGAGTATGGTTCCACAGACATTCTTTGTGTACAAGCCATGACAATGAATGTCAACAGTCTGCTCAACAATGGAAGGCATCGCAGCCAATCCTAATCCCGTCCTCTACACACACCCACGCAAGTTCCAGTTACTGGACAGCAATCAGAAGCAGGCTCATTTTTTCCTTTTCCTTGCCCAGGGACACTGATCCCAGTTGCAGTGTTCCAACTATTCCTGTAGCTGAGGTCAGTTAACTCAGCACAGATCAGAGATCAATTCCCTACCTTCTGGCCTGTATGACTTAGTACTACACCAGATACTGCCTTTATCCACTGAACTATTGAGGGAGTTTTGTTCATACTTTTGTAAGTGTAAACTCCTTGCAAACTATGGTACAAATTTAACACCAAAGATAAAATAAAATTGTGGGTAATTTGCTTAACTGAAGATGAATTTGAGTCAAGACCCCTACTGTGGTCCTATGTGTTTAAAAAATGTGATTTATATTGTAATTGGATAGACATTTAGGGAAAGATATTTCAAAGTTTTTGTTTGACAGGAAGTTATTTTCTGAGCACTTTTGCTGGAGTTCAGTGTGAAGGTCATTGAGGTTTTCCTCTTAATTTTCTGCAAACATTGTACGTTAATGTTCTTTAAAACACAGCTGCCTTCACGGGTCAATAGACTTTCTTGTGTGTTACCAGAACAGTCACAATCAATCATATCTGCTTATTAAGATTCAGTCTTTAAAATAATACTGAATTTTCTATAATCTTTCAAGAGCTCATTACTATTTTATCATATTTGTGCATGTCTGTAGTGCACCATGTAGAAACACAGAAGTATAGAACTCAGAGTTGGAATTGAAAGGGTTTTGACAAATTTAGTATTGTAATATTGATTCAGATGTATAATGAAATTATGAAAGTTCACTGTATCATGTATGCGTGTTAGAAAGTAATAATGTATTTCTGTGGCGTGCTTGAAGGTTTTGATATTGACTGTTGCCAATTTCATTCTGCCCTAACAGCTGCAGCTTGTGGTCAAAATAGATCTTATTTTCTTTGGAAAAGAGGAAACTCTGAGATGACCTAATTGAAATTTTCAAGATTCCGATGGAGTTTAATAGAGCTAATCTAGGAAAGTTGTTCAAGAGGGTAAAGAGTATGAGTGCCAGCAATAAAAGTTTAAAATAAGTACATTAGGATTAAATCAAGGTAAACTTTTTTATGCAAAAGGTTATTGACTTGTGGAACAGTTACCAGTGATGCCATTGAAGTGGACAATAGAAATTGATTTAAGAGGCAATTAGATGTGTTTCTGGAAACAAAATGGATTGTGGGACATAGTCAGAAGGCGGTTAGGTGAAGCTAAGGTTTATCAAACAGGGACAAGCTTGTTGGGACCTAAATGGTCTTTTCCTGTTCTCAAAATTCTGATATCTATCAAAAGTCAGTGGTGGTAGTTACTACCCATGTTCTTGCTGATCGGTGAAATCTATAAGCAATTTCACATCTGCCGACAGGCATTGGTAAAAATATCAATATTGAAGGATGGATAGTTACAGTTACCCACATTCATAAACATAGGTGAATCCATCCCGTATACCTTAGAGTGATTTTGCACATGCCAAAAAACAAGATAAGAACTGCTGCCATTAAGGGACGAGAGAAAAGGTGAAACATAAATGCAAAGAAAGACATATGGAAGGGGACATGAAAGAAACAATAAAAAGATACCGTAAAGGAGGAAAGGATTTTAGGTGTGTATACTGTTGAAGTAAAATGTCCACGCAAGTACTAGTTTCTGAGGTGACCTTAGACCCAACAAGCAATAACGCACATGGTTATTTTATCTGGCACTAGTCATTTTAAGGTCAGAAGGGACCGTGTAATTTGGAACATAACTGGATAATGAAGGATTGCAGAGAAAGATAAGTCGATTTAACCAGGATTAATTCTTCTTTACAGTTTTAATGAGTTCTCCTTTAAACCTTGTGTCATATGCATTGATTGTATGTTATCTAATAATAAATCAGGCTCAGGTATGATTCACTTTTAATACAAATCCTAGCTTGCATCAGAGGATTTTTTTCTAATTGAATTTTTTTTGCAGTTGATTTGCTGGAGTCTGTACAGGTATAGTGGATACTGTTAAATCTTTATTACTTCTTGGAATTAAAAATATTAACAGGGTAAATACAGTGATCTCCCACTTGCAGCATTAAGCTACAATTGAAGGAAGTGCAGGTCAGTGAATTAGGGCTACAGCCCTATTTTTCATATGCTCCCTTTGAGTGCTATTCAATGCTGGGAACAGGAATCACTTAATTTACTTAATTAAGTAGAGTTGTCAGTTTAGGTGTGCTATTGGCATGCCTACACAACTTCTGTCCTGCACGTACAGACAGTGGGGCCAATAGGCAGCAAAAAAAAACAACTATTATTTTTTAAAAATCTGTTTGGGATTTACTCCATTAACATTTGTTTTTTTTTTCTTCTACTGGCCAATGTGCTGGGAAATAAAGAATGTTTCTACTTTGCACCTAGTGATATCCTCAAACAATTCCAGACAAAGTAAACCATGAGCCACATACAATGCAGAGCTCCACCTCCCTGTGCAACACATCTCAACATGAGAAGAGCACCTCTAAAACATGTGTGATCTTTCCATTCCATGGTGCTGCCTATCCTTATGATCACTCTGAGCAAGTTATTTGCAGTTTCTCCCATATCACACACACTATTCCCTGATTGAGAAGGCAAGCAGGAAACATGCTTTGATGCTTCTGTCAATGCCTCTCTTGAACTAAACAACAGGAGCTATATGGGAGGAATCTTCAGCAAGTGCCAAACCTCTTTTCTCTGCCTCTCCGTGACATACCTAATTGAGATGAACAGCTTCAAATATGGGGAATTACAGACATAAATCTTTATGTTAACACTCAGGAGTAAATTTTCGTTTTCATTGCATGGGCAGTAATCGAATAGAGCAGATCATCGGCCCATTATAGAACTCATCCAATTTTCATTCCACAATGGAATGAAAATCAGATGGGTTCTACAATGGTTGGGGTATCCATTCTACCAGATTACCGCCCTTGTGGTGAAGATGAAAATTTACCACTCTGTTTCTCAGGATGCTGTTGTCTCAACATTGTACCATTATGCTGCACATAAGCAATATCTTCTGGATGAATACTTTTTTCTATTGTCCTGTCACTGAATGTGTGGTGCTGATGCTACTAACATGGCACAAAGTAGCAGTGCACAAGCCATGTACTAAAGGACATACTGGTGCTTATGATTTTCCAGTGAGTAAAATTAATCACCAAAGAGTTGCATGTGCCATAAATTAGGTGCACTGATCTCTTCGCCTGATTCTCTGATCTACATGAGCATCACAAAATTTGCCATTAGATGTTATTACTTTCCCCAGCAGTAACAATGAAGGTTGCCCAGAATCTTTGTGGTATATTATTATGGAGATAGCAGGACCCTATTAATATGGCATAGCATGCACCATCTCTATAATTTTAATAATTTTGCAGATCCCATCACCACTATCCTGTTTGACCATATTGCAACTTCCAAAGCATGCAGTCCTGTCATCAGACTTCTAAATTCTTTAATTTTTTTATATACTAATATTTAATAACACCCAATAGACAACAGGGTTTCTAGTGAGATTGGAGCTATTTTTGCCAAGCTTTCTTTCACATTGTATTGGGCTTCACTCCAATTATCCTTGAAGCACTTTTCAGTTTTGATGTATTCATTTGGCAGCATCATTCTCTGGTTCATGCAGCAAATGAAATATAATTTTACTATCATGGTGTTCAGATAGACACTTGGCATTGATGTTAGTGCCAATACAAATAGAGTAAATAGACTCTTGACCCCAGATATTCTGCTTTTGAAAATTTGAAGTGCATCTCCAGCATGGTAGGATTTCCACTCATCACTAAGATGTTACTCTGACCACGGCAGATGTTCCAGCCTTAGGTCACTGTGGGTCAAATGACAAAAAATGTGTCAGGTGATGCATTGCCACCATTTTGATATGATTAAAATTTGCCCCTCCATATATGGGCAAACATATTGTATATCATCCCATCAGTTCTAGCAGGAAATAGGAGAGGCTTAAAAAAGGGAAGGGGCATGCCAGTATGCATCCCTGACCCTTTCCCCATCCCTGCTTGCCCAGTTCCGAAGAAAAATCAATGGAGGAAGGGCAGAAAATCCCAGCCTTGCATTTTATCTTGAAAGGAGAGAATATGGGCTTGATTTTCGCACCCCCGAGCGGGTGCGTTCGTGGCGGGGGGGCTGCGAAAATCGGGGATTCCCGGGGCGGGTCCGGAGCCCATCTCCAACCCGCCCACTTCCGGGTTCCCCAGTGATGCGCTGACATGCGCGTGCAGCCCCCGCATGTGGGACTCCCGCTGGCAATTAAAGCTGGCGGGGTGCCACTTGAAGCAATTAAACAGGTACTTCAGGTCGTTTACAGACCTGATTGACCTAATATTTTAGGAAGGGTGGGATTTTGCAATGCACTGAGACTGTTTCCTGCACTGGGGGAAACACTCCCAGTTCAAATGGATGTGTTGCAGCCATCAGCCTGTGGCAGCTGCAAAGGTCCATTTGACAGGTGAAGGGGGGGAGACCCTCACTCATTGCAGGAGGCCACTCTGTCACTTTGGACAAAGTTTGGCCTCCACCACCCTCCGCCTAACAACAAAATTCACTAACTTGCACACTTACCCCGGTGTCCAGACACATGTACCTACCTTGCGGACCCCCTCAAATGTACATCTTCCGGATGGGGGCCGCCGTAGCTGCAGTCATGACCTCCTCGGAGGACAAACAGCATCACCAGCCTTGCCAGCCACGCCGTCCACCTCTGACACATGGAGCCCCACAACACGGTGCTGTGACACATCCACCTGCACAGCAGGAGGGAGGGCAACCCCAGAGAGACAAGCGTCGCAAAAGGCACTACCCTCGCCACAGGGTCCACAGACCTAGGCTCAGCTTCCTGGACCTCTCTGAGCAGCAGTGCACACGGAGGCTCAGAGTCACTCTACATGTAGTCGTGGACATCTGCAGCCTCCTTCATGCCGAGCTGCTCCCGGCTGGCCTGAGCACCATCTTCTTACCTGTCGCTGTCAAAGTCACCACTGCCCTCAACAACTTCTCCTCCGCATCCTTCCAGGGTGCAACCGGGGACATCGCCGACATCTCTGCACAAAAGAGCCCTGCAAATACACCTACACCCACTCTGCAGTGACACAATGGGTGGCATCAGTTGTGGGTCTTCATAGTGATCCTCAGGAAAGTGCATTATTGCACAAACCAGACAAGATTCGCAAAGACATGGCAGTAGTGGTGACAATATAATATGTTATGTGAGTTGATCAGAAATTAAATATAGGTAAACACCATGACAAACCCTCAAACACTCTTGTGCATCCCCTTCATGCTCACGACACGTTTGCCTTACGCTTCCTACTGCACATATGTGATGCATGCCCTGTGGCTGCAGCACAGGTAGTGGCAGGTGGAGTGAGGCTGGCCGTGAAAGAGATGCATGAGAGGGTGAGTGTGAGATAGAACCATGAGATTGTATGAGGATTGGGTTGAGTGGTAGTGGCGGGATGAGTACTGGCGAGGTGAGTAAGTGCAGGTAAGATGAGGATGAGCTTTGAGTGGGTGTGAGGAGTGATGTGATAGAGTAGTGTTGGCAGTGCAGAAGGAGATGTGGGGTGGGGGCAGCGATGTGGCAGATGGAGTGTAGGGGAATGAGTAAGTGTACTCACTTCGGCTGACCTACTTAGGTCATTGAAGCGCCTCCTGCACTGTATGCAGATGCGCGATATATTGGTGGTGCTGGTGACCTCCTCTGCCACCTCGAGCCAGGCCTTCTTGGTGGCAGAGGCAGGCCGCTTCCTCCCGCCCGCCGGGGGGAAGATCTCTGTCCTCCCCCTCCTCCTCACTCCATCCAATAATACCTGGAGTGAGGCATCATTAAACCTGGGAGCAGCCTTCCCCCTGGGCTGCTCCATGCTGTAATTTTGCCTATTTCCTGCAGCATCTGTCAGTGGAGGACTGCTCCTTTAAATAGAGCTCCTCCAGCTGACAGCCTACACTGCGCATGCGCAGTCCGCCCGCTGCGCAGCTTTCCAGCATGAAACCCGGAAGTACAGGTAAGTGGCTTCAATTAGCCTGCGATTGCGTGTGGAGCACACTGATTTCACCGGGCGCGTTACCCACGCGCCCAGTCGACCCCCCGCTGAGAACCCGCTGCCCTGCTAATATCGGGCCCAATGTCTTTTTCTCTCTTTTTAGATATTGGAATTAACTTTTGTGAAATTTCAAGTTCCTGTTCTGCCAGCTAAAATTTAATATACCAATTTTTCTGCAAGTACAAGATTATATAGTGAAGTAGATTTTTTTTGTATTTTTTTCCAAATAATGCTTGTTTTTTGTCACATATACCATATTTAATAACGTAAAAATCTGTATTTTTTAGTTAAAAATCTGCTTTTGTTATCAGTGCTGTAAAACCATGGTTTAGGTGGGTCTAGCTGGCATCCAAACTTCTTTAATATAAAAAAAATGCCTGTAAAATGGTGAAGTTCAATTTGAACCTGAATCTGCTGTGTGTGATATTAACACGTCCCTACCATTACCATGACTTTGCATCAGTGAATATTGCAGAGATTCCAGTGCAGGTCCAAGAGTTGCCAGAGCTTCTCTGCGATGTTTGTAGTGTTATAGGTAGATAACTAATTCTAATTGAAATATAAAAATAATTATACACAATGGTATAAACAGAATACCCAATGGAGAAATGTGGAATACTGAATTTATTCCACTTGTGAGGAAGGTCTTAATAACTCATCTGTGACTTTGTCACTCGGGAATTATCAAATCTAACTCACTTGTGGAATAAATTCTGTATTCCACAGTTCCCCATTGAGTACCCTATATTTACAGTACAGCTGCAGATTTACATCTGTTTTGAATTTGCAGCCATTTGCTGCAAATATTTCAGAGATAAATATATGGGGGGGAGGAGGGTAGTAGTTTTATTGTAAACTGTTACATCAAGCTTCATTTAAAAAAAAACAATTGCAAAAATGGTACTGAAGTACTTGTCCCAAAGGGTCCAGCATATGAAAGAATGCATTCTAGATTGAACCCTTCTGAAGCCCCTCATTGATAGGATCTGTATATGACATCAGTTGGGCAGCTGCCTAGAGAATTCGGAGAACTGGGTCTTAATCTAAGAAAATTATGTTAAATTTTAAATGATCTTGTATCAGATGGGAAACGTTTAATTTTTTTAACTTAACTGGATGATAGGTGAGTAATTGCATGAGAAGTGCTTTTTCTATACTGTCTTTTACTTTAGGTTTAAATGGTACGCTTGCTATGATCCTAGTTTAGAATTGAGAGGAAAAAAACACTCTGGGTCTTGAAGTTCATTTGCACTACAATACAGGAAATATAAATGGCAAATACAAATCTCCTGCCATTTTCTGTGATGAAGAACAATTGTTAGACTATCTATACCATAAGCAAATTTCCCAAACTATATCACACGTGTGTGATAATGTTTGTAAAAGAAATTGATACTCTCAACTCTTTCTCCCCATTGCATGCACCTCCACCTGATTCAGACTGCTAACACAGGCCTGCAGTCCTGACTGGAAAGCTGTGTCATATGGAACCGTGTTTGCTCCTAATACAACAATAAAAACTGAAGCACAAATTGTTTTACTGTAAAAGCTATACTCGAATGTCATCAGCTTTATGACATGATATAACAAGGGAACACATGTTCTAACCAGTTAAAAGCAACTTTAGGACTGAAGTCAGGAAGTTTTTCTCCACACCAAAGGGTTTACCCTAGTAGCGTGAAACGGGCCCATAGCGAATCGGCAGCCCGTTTTACACCGCGCCCAGTCAATGGAAAAGATAAGTGGGCGCGTTTTTAAACGGGCTGCTGATTCACTATGAGCCCATTTCGCGCTGCTGGTGAGGACCAATTTCACCCCCAAAGAATGATTAACACGTGGAATGGCCATCTGGGTAGAATAATAGAGGCAAAAACCCAGGAATTATTTAGGAAAGAAGTGGGGAGACTGTAGCACCTTTCTGGATGGAGGAACTAGAATGTGCCAAAAGGCCTACCTCATCTTGTATCTTGTGAGATTAATACAGAATTTTTTTAAATTACTGCTTCAAATTTCCTGCCTACTTCAGGGAAATCCTTAACTGTTTTAATTCCTACTGCAGGCTGCAAATGTTGCACAACTATCCAGCTGTATGGAATATAGGTTTTAAAATTACACTGAGGGAATATTAGCGTATGAACACTTAATGTGTTTGTATGAAATTGATTTGTCTGCTTTTTAACAGAACCATTAACCCATTTATTTTAAACAGGTCAGTGCCACAATTAAATTAATAGAAACAAAATTTCATATGAACAGGTTAAACGTTTGTGTGCAAATATTCACACAGTATAATTTCAAGACCTGGGAATATATCTTTTTTATGTGTGCATGTTGATTTTATAGCTAAAACATTATTTCACTGCCTCGACTCACTGGTGAGAAGTTCTTTGTTCCAGTTAGGACTAGAGGTCAGGCAGCTCACATGACATAATCCAAGAATGGAAATGTATTTTCAACCGCTCTTGCTTGTTGTCTACCATAAATTTTAGCAGCTTGAGTCAGCTATTAAAATCTCTCCACAGATGTGTCATACGTTTATTGAATAAATTACCATCATAAGAAAAACAATGGAAAGAGTTTAACCTAAATCTTAACAGCATTACATTTTTCTAATGAGAAATTAGAAAAATATACAATGTCAAATCAGTTTATTTTCTCGATAATCATTAATTTCATTAATGAAAAAAAGATTTTCTCCCTCCACTAGGGCCACATGATTTATATACATTCTTGTATATTTGGTCATATACAAGTATTAAATATTAGTAATATTTGGTTCTCTGTCCAATTCAGTAACACGACCAGACACAAGCTTCATGATTGTGATTGAAGAAATGACAGGTTGAATCTTCAGCAAAGTTAAACAATATGGAAACAATTTGATCGCAGCAATCAAATTATAGGGAAAGTACATTTTTTCAGTCCAGTGAACTGCAGCAGTTTTATTTGAAAGTTGAAGCACACAACCTCAACCGTCTTTTAGTTAACAACCTATTTATGGGGGAAGGTTGTTTTTTCCCTCAACTTTCTCCCCTTCTTTATTGAAGACATCAGGGCAAGTTTTAGATTGGTAATGCATGATTCTCAGCAATAAAATGGGCATTACTGATCAGGAAATTGGGCGGAGATCTGTACTACCATGGGCATAATTTTAGCCCGGAACCGGGAAGGGGGCGGGGAGGGGTGGAATTGTGGGGGCGAAACCCGGAGGTATGGGTTTCCCGGACGTCCTTATGATTTTGGCGTAAGGACATCATTTTTTTTTGCCGGTTTCCTGCCCGACAGGCCGGCCTGATTGACAGGCTGGCTTTCAGTGGGACGGGAGAAGAGAAAGGAAGAGGACATGTGAAGGTATATGTTAGATGGAATGGATTGGGCGGGAGGGGAAATGGGGGGGGCATGGGGGTATGGGGGGTCAGTCATTGGGGGAGGAGTCAGTCATTGGAAGGATTGGGGGTCAGTCACGGGGGGGGGGAGGTGATCAGGGGTTAGTCATCCGGGGGGAAGGTGGTGTTCAGGGGTCACCGGGTAGGGGTGGCGAGTCAGTCACCGGCATGGGGGTGGGTGGTGTGTGGCCAGGATCAGGAGTCATCACAGAGTTCGGAGATCATTGGGGGGGTGGTCGGCGATTGTTGGGGATGGTCGCTGCATGTAGGCTTGTTGGGCTTGGGGGAAGAACTCCTGCCCCTTTAGGCCTACAAGCTGTGCTATAAAGGCACTTACCTACAATTTCGGGCCTTCTTGCCTCCTCTCACCTGGCGCGAAGGAGAAGGCCCGGTAATCCTGGCCCCCAGAGGCTAAAATTTAAAAAGCCTTTGAAAACCGAGGCCCACAGCTTCTTTAAAAGTTTTTAATGCCCACCCCTCGTCCCACCCCCATGAAAACCAGAAGTGGGCAGTTTGGAGGCGGGTTGGGGGCGGATTTTACTGCCCCTCCCGCCCCCAACCCACCCGTTTTTTCAGACTAAAATCATGCCCTATATCTCTGCCGAATTTACCAATGAGAGGTCAAGAAGCTCCTGCCTAAAACAGGCAGGAATTTCACTGTAAAATTAAAATAAGTTATAGTAATGTCATTTTGATGTGCACACAATTTGCCGCTGTTTGTGTCTGCATTATGCTGAGTACAACTAAATATTAAAATGTTTAGCTTTTTTGTGTCTGAATAGTCAGTATTAATATTATTGTGACTCTGAGCCCTGTTACAAGCTCCCCAAGATACGCTATAGTCACACGTTCCATTGTGAGTTAATGATATAAAATGGGCATCTAAGGTTACTAGGGCCTGATCTAGGACCAGATGCACAAGTTCATTTAGAGCCCTGTAAAAGATTCAATGAACAATTTTCAGGCCATTTCTGCACCATTTTTCTTGGTTTTTTTTTTCTTTTATCATCACCAAAGATTTCAGGGACCCTTGGTGCTAGTTGTTGTGCTGTTGCTTTATTTCCAACAGCTCCATTAGTGCCACAATGGGTTTCCTCATGGGAATCCCCCAAAGCTGTACTTTTTGGAAGGAGAGAAGGGTCAACGATGGATGCCAGGTATCCATCCGTCCTCTGAACCCAACCACCAATATCCCTACATGTATAGTCAGAGGCTTACATACCCGTAATTGTCAGAGGAGCAATGCCTGAGGAAGTTGCGATTTACAAGGGACTCATATGACAGAGTTATATTGCATGCTCCAACCAAACCTACAGCCAAGCCCCTCCACAAGCAGCACTGGCAGCTGTAGGTCGAGTGAGTGCAATCTCACAGTGCACTTGTCACCTGAACCATCGGTGAGGGCTATTTTAGATTTTATTATAATATTGCTGATATACTTTCACTAAATGAGAACACTGTCATTTAATATATAAATTGATCATTTTAATGCAGCATACACAGAGATTAAAAACTCCTATAGTGTTATTTATTTATATCTATAGTCGAGCCAGAGCCATTGATTCTCTCGTTTCATACAATTGGTCTAAAGTTTTCATCCATACTGCCAGTTCCCACTATAATATCCCATTATAGTCCTGTGGTTCTTCTTATTAAAACACTTTGATCCTATCTGTGTGTGAGCATGTGTTATAAAGATTTTAGAAAAGTATCATGCCAGTAGTATGATGGTAAACAATACTAGAAAATAAGATGTTCATTTTAGGATGTGTTTATACTGCAACTTTAACAATGCTGTGAAGGCAGTCTCACATCATGTGGGCTTCCCACTGCATGGAGTATAATTCTGGTGCAGTGTCAAACCTGGTTTAAAAAGTGTTAATGGGATCCCTTGGATACTTCTTAAGCATGCCCAGAATTTCCTCTAATGTATTGAGAATGTGAGCACTCCTGCCAGTGCTCTGAAAACATTCAGGCCTGAGCAGAGCTCTGCATATGCATTTAAGCACACATGCACAGGGCTGTCTTCTGCTTAGAAGAATTCATATCTGACCTAGGCAGGAATCAAGGTACTGCCTTGCTGGAACCTGTACCTATTATTTGGACCAGCATTGACAATATAAGTGCACCTTAGACACTGGTTAACATAGTCATTCAGTTAGTGGGAAGTATCCTCTATTCTGTACAAATCCTGTGGATCATGTGAAACATTTTTATTGTTTTATTCTATTGCTTATTGCTACCCGACAGTTGCCTTCAAAGGTATATATTGAGTAAGTGACTAGACAGACCCAGAAATTTCATTCATCTGGTACCTTTAGGTTTTGTTAACATAATTCTACTAATGTTGTGACAGCATGTAATTACTGATGTGATCCAATGTCAGATTCTATATTGCGCATTAGCTGTGGCATGGTATTTTTCTGTTTTACTAAAGGGAAGGGGCTGGGAGCAGAAATATCAGTATTCATGTGAGTGACCATGGCCGCTAATAAAATTCATTTAACTGATCAGCGTTGTACAGGCTTTGGTCTGGTGGTGCTAAAGGAGCATCTTGGTGATAGTGCGGTGGTGACAACATGCCAGTTTCCAGTTGTAAAATAGTACTTTCTATGGTGTAAGCCCCTAATGGACCAATGGGGCAGGGAGCCTGAATGAGAATTGTGCCATTTGCAAATCTTTGCAAGTGCTTTTGAACATCTTACAATCATAAGAGGGAGGGTTGAAGGAAGGGCAGTGGAGACTAATTTCTTTAAGTACCAATCCCCAATTCTTTCCAGTACATGTGCATAGCAATGGTGATGATAGTCTAAAAGCAGTAGAATGTACATAAATGAAGATTTATGTATGCAAACCTCGAGGTTAATAGGACATAGGAACAGGAGTAGGCCTTTCAGCCCTTCAAAATGTATAATCTCAAAATGTATCATCTCAACTAATAAAATGTATTTATTTGCGCTGTAATACACCAGATTGCTGCCTGCACTAGGAATCATACTGACACTCATACTAATAACGGGACTGTCTTCATACAAATGCGGGCAATGTATACTGTGTTTTCACAAAATGATTGTTTTGCTTACTGTTGGCAAGCTTTTCATATTGGCCAGATCTGGAGTTCCCAAGAGTGATCCTATTCAGTGATTTCACTGTACAGTAATTCCATCAAAGCACTTGTGTTACATAATAAAAGATAAGCTGCTTGAGATTTATAAAATTTTTATAAGATTAATATTGTGCTTTAAAAGTGGTTTTAATATTTTTATACTATATGCTTAGACTTAGAACAACTGCCACCCTGAAAATTCAAGCACTGTCTGTCTTTCAGATCCATAATTGAAGCATTCACATGTTCTGTTTTTCAGCAGTGTCCCACTCTCCCATACAAACCGCACCTTACAGCAATAAGTTTGAACTGCACATACTGTCAGGTTGAAGAATCATGTAGTTCTTGAACAGATTTCTATGTTTAAATGGACCATATTTAAATATTTTTATTATGTAAATTAATCCTTTAGGCAAAAATATATTTTTTTCTATCTAGTTTTTTAGATTAGGAACATAATAATGTATGAATATAATTACAATCCAAAGCAAATATGTGAAATTAAGGGTAACTTACATTTTCTGTGTGTAAGCATCATTGACAATAGTGCTGATGTTATGACTGTTATTGCTCCTTGTGACAATGTTTTTAATTTTTAAGTCGATGTAATGCGGTTACTATGATTGGATTATTAGACAGCATTTTCTGCTCTCAGGCAGCTGCAATAACTTTTCTTTTAGCTCAACCGAACAATTTCGCAAAGACTTGAAATCTCTCGATAAAATCTAGAGGACTAAGGATGGGATATATTACGCAGGGGACAACTGCATGAAAGGAAAATTGTTTAGAGAGGTTGCATAGTCTAGCAATACATTGAAAATGGGGCTTTGTCAGCTGAATATATCCTAATCTATTTAGGTATAATTGATACATTCAATTCACCAGTCTGTATTTGATATGTAGTAGATCAATACATTTCTCATGGCCTGTGTAAAGTTTCCTGTGAACTTTGACACTTAAATGTGTAATAAAATGTTCCCTCTCCTTGTAATAATCTTCATTACAGGTAAGTAGGAATAGAATGGTAATGCAGCACATTGGTATTCTAAGCTGCTATGTTATAGAATGCAGAACATGAGTTTATAACTCAACTTCATTTCTACGGGGAGGTACTAATGCCTCTTTATATTGCAGAACCACCTGGAATTTAAGTGGATCTGTAATATATTGGAGAATGCATACTTATGTAAAAGTTACAATTGTGTAATTTAAATTTTCTGTCATGGACCTTCCGTACTGTGGGGTGAAGGTCTGTACAGGACAGTAAGCAGAAAATTGTGCTGCTGGCCTGTACTGTCAGGCTGATCGCTCAGCTGACAACTTTTGGAGAGGTGGCCAGTATCTGGTGGAACCCCAGAAATCACTCCCAGAGGTGGTCCTTGGCCCCTCCGATGCCATTAGTGTCACCTTATTTAAATTACAAGGCTGCTGCCCTCATCGGTTATAGCCGTGTAATTTAAAAGGGGAATAAGTGAAAGCCAGACACTCCTCAACAGGCTGAAGTGCAAAATTAGAGACCTCGGAGCAAGTTGCTTCCTTGCAAATAAAAACATTAAAATGATTTTAACAAAAAAATTATTTAAAATGAAAACAACATGTTTATAGTCGTAACAGCAAGCAATAAAAGAGCACTTTTATAACTTACAAATTGCCATATTTTGCTCATTTGTAAAATAAGCTGGGATATTGTGTATCCTTTATTTTGTGCTGCTAAATTATTGCCTCCGGGTAACACAGAATGAATCTGGGGAGTGTAAATCTTCAGACTACCTTCAGTTCCCTGTCCATGTCCAAACTGAATACATCCTTTATGGTACAAATGTAACAAATGGAGCTCAGTACCAGGAATTTATTGAGATAGGAATGACTGGATAAATCAAAAGCTTCAGCATTTAAACTGTAAGTTAAACCAAATAAATTAATCATTAATGGCTTCAATAGTAGCTTCAATGGGGACAGGAATAATAAGAAATCATGGGGGTTTTAAAAAGTTCAGTGGGGTGAAAGGCTTAACACACTCCTTCCATTTAAGTAAATCCCCCCCCCCGGAGGTTGTATAAAAAATCTACTACCTTTACAGGAGATACCTAATTTACAGCTTTGATTTCTTTCCCCTTCCAAATTTGAGATTATTCATTTCACAACTGCTCTCATACCAGGGGCTCCTTTGATAACCTTAGTTGTGGGTGCATGAAACAATGGTTTCATAACAAATCCTGAAAATCAGCATCTGCGGCAAGCCTGGGTTACAAAATACTTCAACACCCCTCAAGAAAATGAGGTGTCCCTGCTTTTATTTTTGCATGGATTTCCCTTGCTCTAAATGTAGACATCGATACTAAACCGATGATGAGAACGAAGTGAGCACTTTGCCCTCGACTGAAAAAAAAAGTTCCATTTAAATAACCATTTGTTTTGTGTGTGGAAAGTCTCCTGTTTAAACCAACTGTGTAACAATGGTTTTAAATACATGTTGTTGACGGGTAATGGTTTATTATGTTAAACGATTGACCTCTGGAAATAAGTCTGTGAGCAACTGTGAGAACTGTCAGGTCTTAATACTACATATTGTATCATGAACATACATAGTTGTAGTCAAGGAGTTTAAATATATTGTTTTGGCTGCTGCAGGACTCTAAAGGATAAGGAATATTAACCTATAATATGCACTATAATTTATTTCCTAGGACTCTACTGCCAAAAAAGACTTGTTAATAATCCTGTTCCAGTTATACTATGCCATGTACCTTGCGGTCCTACATCATAATTTATTTTATTAACTTTTCGACTATATCACACTGCCTCTATCACATTATACATAACTGCCATGTACAGTTTTAAAAAAAAAGTTTTTTAAGAACTTTAGTTTCTCTTTTTCTAATATGTCATGTATGTCTTATTTTAAAGAATAACAGAGAGTTTAAGGTAATGATTCAATCTTGAGGCGCCACTGACATTCAGAAGCTGCTTGAGCTCCCTTGACAGTTAACGATGTGAGTAGCTGAGCCATAGAGGCTAGGAAGGTCTTAGGTTTAATCACCACCTTGTTGCGAGTCAGCTGATCTTAGCATGGGCAGCAGTCAGAGTGCTAGTTGTCTTCTATACCTTTGGTTCAGCAAAGGTAAATTTGGTCAAGATCCAACTTCTAATCAGTATCCTTTGACCCATTACTGGGACTAAATGTGTTGGTCATCGGGTGAGGACAAAATTGGGTTCGGCAGTGACTGCCCTAATGCACATCGACGGAACACAATTAGTGCCTGTGGAACTGGACCTCAGCAAGGAGTCAATGCCTTCAGGAGATTAAGGGGGAAAATTCGGTGGAAAAAGAAATATACAGTAAAGAGTGGTTTGCTATGGTACTTATAAAGTGCAGTAATGAACTATGAAATTACTGCCTAGTGGATGCTGCACAGGCAGTAAATAGTAACTGGTAGCAGTAACGCAAGTGATGTAAAACTCAGAGAAATTAAGTAATAAATTGGAAATGTTGAAAAACTGAACTAAGAACAGAAGCTGGTAGAAGTGCACAGCAGATCGGTCAGCATCTGAAAGACAAAAGATAGGTTGATTTCTGGTGGGACCCTTTATCAAAGGACCTAAAACATAAATCTGTTTTTGCTCTTTCTCAGCCTGCGTTTCCTGCATTTTTGGAGATAATTTCAACTTGTCCCAGAAACGGGTGCAAAATGGGCAGAGCGACTGCAACGTGTGCCTCATTTGATTAAGATTAGCGGGCTGCCAGTGCCAATCACGCTGTCTATTGGCAGCTCACCAATTGGTGTTTGGGGGGGGGGGGAAATAGGGCAGCAGAGATGCCATTTCAAGGCAACCTGCACCTCTTAAAGGGGAGGTGCACTTTGGCTGTTTTGAATCGTTGTTCTCAGTCATTGCTCTAAAGTGGCTAGAAGGGCACCCCGATTTTCAGACACTTCTCTGAAGGTCATTGTGGAGGAGGTGGCCTGGAGGAGGAAGCTGTTCTTTCCAACCAACGGGAAAAGAGTGCCAATGCAAATAGACTGGCAGCCGTGGTCAGAGGTAGTAGAGCAGGGTAATGCAAGGAGCAGTTCATCAGTTCTGATGAAAGGTCATCAGCCAGAGATGTTAACTCTGTTTCTCTCTGCACAGATGCTGCCTGACCTGCTGAGTGTTTCCAGCGTCTTCTGTTTTTATTTCAGATTTCCAGCATTTGTAGTATTTTGCTTTTGTTTTTATGTCTAGTGTTAGAATTAGTACTGTACAGTCCTCAGTGACTTAGTAAATGAATGTATTACCTGCTATCATAAGCGCCACACAAACCAGATTCGATCCTCATTCTGTGTTGGGTTAGCTGATCTCATAGTAGTTGGAGCATTACAATTGACCTCAGCATTCCTGGATTAGGAAAGGCAAAAATCAGCCAAGGTTTTTTCTTCTCATCATCTGGCCTCTGCCAGAAAGTGCATGTGTATAGATGTAGGGTGAGGACAGGATCAGCCTTGGCTATGATTTTCCCGTGTCCAGTAGCCCATTGACACTGACTGTCTTCATCTGAAAAATGGTTGTTTCATCAAAATACCAGAGGTCGTGAAGCCCATGGAACCATATTCCAGCACGAGTCAGCACCTTCACAAGAGAATTGGGGAATGAAAAGAGCAAAGAAATTGTACTATATAGCAGCAGTTATACTGGCAGATAGAATGACAGTATTCATCTGTTAAGTGGGAGTTGCAGAATTATCAGCAATTTCAAAAATGGCTTTAAATTGCTTTCATTCTAATTATTAGTTTTCTGATTAATCTTACTTGCTGCTTTTTCTGAAAGTGCCAAAAGCATTCTATTAAATTCCTTGCCAAAACTCCTGGCTATATTGTATCATTTGTCATGAAAGAGGAAGATTTACTTCTGTGATTTTCAAAAAACATGACTTGGCAAAAAACAGTGCTATGGTCCAGACCTGCACAATATGTTAAATTAATGCAGTTAAAACCAGCTAATAATCTCAATGATTTTATATATATATATATATATATATCATTCACAAATGATGGAAAATGTGGCACTTTTAAAGAAAAATTGAAAATCTATTCTCTATCATTATTAAAAACGAGTAACAGTTTGCTGGAAATAAGTTAAAAAATTTAGCAGAATCTCTATTACACTCTCTGAATCTGAGGCTGTTGCTATTATCTTGTAGGCCTACAAGGCGAAGCAGTAAAATGCCTGATCCCCCTCATCAGATTGTATGCTACAAATTCTTTAATCTACCTAATAATTCTTCAACTAATTAGGGAGAATTTCAGAGTGAGATTGAGAAAGAAGAAGGGACGATGTCTAAAAAAAAATCAGCACTTCTGCTTTTCCCCTCCCACTTATGTCAGTGTGAAAGAACCTGTAAGAAACTCCTAGACCACGCTAATCCTTGACCCTCTGCAGGGAGGAGTGTTAACTATTAAATTCAAACTTCACACCCTCAGATTGCATTAGAATGGCTTTGATTCCTTGATTTATGGTTTTCTTGTTTTTAAAGCTTCCTTAATAACTTCTCGTATTGTATAGCAGTGACATTAAGCAGCAGCATGTTCAAATTTGTTCCTATACTGAGGTCTAGAAAGGCAATTTACACTAATTATTGTTGTTCCAGCCCTACACTTGTTAGCAGAGTGATCCTTCTTTGTAGGTTATTGTACTAATGAAACGTGAATGCATTAATGATGGTTGGGGGAGCGGAATTAATTGAGTAACAATAAATGAATTAATAATTTTCAGAAGTTTATAAATTTATAACAAAAGTGGCAATGATAATCTTGAAAATGTTTGCACTTTTAAGGAATAATTTATGTTAGGGTATCTCTCTCTTATAGGGAAATGATTTTACTTCAATCTGGGATCACTTCAGGAAATGCACACAACTCAAGCGAGTGCTGCCCAGAATAATCTCTCTGGTAATTTAATTTCTTTGATTTGATGTTGACAAAACATATGTTTGCGTATTGTTTTCTAACATTGGCAATCATTATTATATTTTATCTGGACCACTTGCCACGGACCATTCAAACTGATTGCAATGCAATTGGATGGATGGGTGAATACGGATAAGCAACAAAAAGAAAATAGACTGTAGGGTTAATGTCAGTGCCATTGAATTTTTCAAATCCACTCATCTGCATGATATTAGTGATACATAGTAATGCAAACAGATGTCTCCCTCATTAGATTGCCTTGCCAAGCACTCCAGGGGCGTAGTACTATGTATAGATAGAGTTTAGCAGAGCACTGAAGTTAATTAAAAGGTGAATTCATGGGCCTCAGTCTGTCCCATACTAATATTGGGATTCATAGGGTTCTGTGGGGGTAACAGCATAGTGAAAAGTAACATTTCCTGACTCGCACAGAAATGATTAACTAGTTAAAACAAATGCATACATAAACAAATATTTATATCTTTATAACAAAACACCTTGGGGTAAATTTTAACTCCATGAACGGGTGGGTTGGGGGTAGGTGGGAAGGTAAAAATCATTAAAAAGTAAAACTCGACTCCAACCTACCTCCAACTCACCCATTTCTAGTTTTAACGGAGGCGGGCTGAGGGCTGGGTGCTAGGGCCGGGCGATCGACCCGCTCTCAGGAGGCGGGTTGATCAGTGAAATCTTTTAAGGAGGCTGTGGGCCTCTGTTTTAATAGGTTTTTTATTTTTAACTCTCGGGGGCCAGGGTTTCCGGGCACGTAAAAGGAGGCAAGAAGGCCTGGATCAGCAGGTGAGTGCCTTTATTGCACTGCTTGTGGGCCAGGAGGAGCAGGAGCCTCCAGGCCCAACATGCTTACCTGCCGCGATGCCGCGCACACAATCGGCCGACCCCCTCCACGATCTTTGACCCCCTCCATGATCTCCGACCCCCACGATGTCCGACCTCCCCATGACTGAGCCCCTGATGACCCCTCCCAATGACCGCCGATCCCGATAACTCCCCCTGATAACCAACCCTCCCCAGATGACTGAACCCCCCCCCCCCCCCCCGATGACCAACCCCCCCAATGACTCCCAACTCCCCTGATGACCCCTGACTCCTACCGATGACCAACTCCCCCCCCCCCCCCCCACCCCGACCTAAGACTTACCTGCTGGTATCCGCTCCCTGGCTGCTCTCCTGTCCGACTGACAGACAGACAGCCCATCGATGCGGTTGGCCTGTCGGGCGGGAAACCTACAGAAAATAAATGAAAGACGTCCTTACATCAACATTGTAAGGACATCCGGGAAACCCGTACTTCAGGATTTCCCATCAGGTATTCCCCCCCCCACTTCTCCGTTAAAATTTACCCCCTTGTGTCTGTCAAATGCATTGAGTCTTTTGTTTACATTGTGACAATCAATCTATCGGTTAATATTTTTTCTCCTCATTGGCAAACTTTTAAGTCTTTGTATTTTTCCCTGCCCAATTTTGTTATATTATTAATATTCACCAACAATATTATGTAAAACCTTACTCCCCAATTTCAATTTTCTCCCAAATAACATTCCAGCAAAAAAACTTTCCATTTGTTCACTCACCCCACTACATACCCCTACAAACAAAATTTATCCTGTATCAAACAGACAAATTGTTCACCAAACAAAAATCACAAATTTACTCATAGGCGTTTCTCTAACAACTTTACCTCCCCTTCCAAAATGGTCTGACGCACCCCACTTGGCATCTGAACATCCTAGGCTCTGAGTATGCCTTTACCTCCAGATTTCACGCTCCTCACCCAATCTGCTATTTCCCCACATTCAGGAGTCTCCTGACACTGGATCACAAGTCTGACTCAAATACATATCGCCCTAGACTACAATTCCCAGGAACCACTGCATAATTGGGGCTCTAATACACGTGAAAAGGAATGAGCTTTTATCTTCATATAAAAGCATCCCCGCACCGACTCACCAGCAAAATCATCACTTTCTCATCCAACCTTTTCAGTTCTTGATTAGGTCCATTATATTCTTTTATCTATCATTTTGATGTTTATTAAATGTGCATTAAAACAAAATTGATGGGGAACAATATGAAGGTGATTCCATGATTCCAGGCAAAATAACCCCAGGATAGCTGCGCACACGAGCTTATTCGCACAGTATGGAGTGGAAAGCTGACCTCACCGGATTCAAAAGGGTCAGTTAATTAAAATAATTTACATGTGTTGCCTGCATGCTTTTCATGAGCACAGGGAGTGCTGTGATTGCATGTTGGTAGGGAATAAAGGAGCAGCAGCTCTTCAAGGGACTAAGGTTAAAAAAAAATCACAACTTCTGCTCTACCTTCCTATTTATGTCAGTGTCAAAGAACCTGCAAGAAACTCCCTCCCACACCTGCTAATCCACGACCCTCTGCAGGGAGGAGTATTAACTATTAATTCCAAGCTTCACACAGTCAGATTGCATGAGAATAGCTTTGCTGCTGTGATTTATGGTATCTAAATATGCTGTTTGTTTTGCCTGACTGCTGTTAAGACCATGGAATCCTACCAATGACAGGTGGCAGAACTGCCCGCTTTGATGAGGAGACACTGGATATTTTGCTAGACAGAGAAGAATATCCATATTTGAGGCAGAGTGGGACTTTCCTCTGAGACCAAATTGGCAGCATGCATGGCAGGAGATAGAGTAGAAAGTGAATGTTGTCTCCCACAAACATTGATTGTGGGCGCAGATGACAAAGAAATTCTCTTGACTAAGGGACAGTGCCAAGATAAGTTTGCCTATAATATGCATGCCTCTGATCACGTGCCCTCAACAAATCTCCGGGACCTGATGAAATGTATCCCAGGACGTTATGGGAGGTTAGGGAGGAAATTGCGGGTCCCCTAGCAGAGATATTTGAATCATCGACAGCTACAGGTGAGGTGCCTGAAGATTGGAGGGTAGCAAATGTTGTGCCTTTGTTTAAGAAGGGCGGCAGGGAAAAGCCTGGGAACTACAGACTGGTGAGCCTGACATCTGTAGTGGGTAAGTTGTTAGAGGGTATTCTGAGAGACAGGATCTACAGGCATTTGGAGAGGCAGGGACTGATTAGGAACAGTCAGCATGGTTTTGTGAGTGGAAAATCATGTCTCATGAATTTGATTGAGTTTTTTGAAGGGGTAACCAAGAAGATAGATGAGGGCTGTGCAGTAGACGTGGTCTACATGGACTTTAGCAAAGCCTTTGACAAGGTACCGCATGGTAGGTTGTTACATAAGGTTAAATCTCACGGGATCCAAGGCGAGGTAGCCAATTGGATACAAAATTGGATTGACGACAGGAGACAGAGGGTGGTTGTGGAGGGTTGTTTTTCGGACTGGAGGCCTGTGACCAGCGGTGTGCCTCAGGGATCGGTGCTGGGTCCGCTGTTATTTGTTATTTATATTAATG
This sequence comes from Heptranchias perlo, assembly GCF_035084215.1. NCBI lineage: Eukaryota > Metazoa > Chordata > Chondrichthyes > Hexanchiformes > Hexanchidae > Heptranchias > Heptranchias perlo. The sequence continues at coordinate 15,334,689 of NC_090345.1, read as the reverse complement.
ATTTGGATGAGAATTTAGGAGGCATGGTTAGTAAGTTTGCAGATGACACCAAGATTGGTGGCATTGTGGACAGTGAAGAAGGTTATCTAGGATTGCAACGGAAACTTGATAAATTGGGCCAGTGGGCCGATGAATGGCAGATGGAGTTTAATTTAGATAAATGTGAGGTGATGCATTTTGGTAGATCGAATCGGGCCAGGACCTACTCCGTTAATGGTAGGGCGTTGGGGAGAGTTATAGAACAAAGAGATCTAGGAGTACAGGTTCATAGCTCCTTGAAAGTGGAGTCACAGGTGGATAGGGTGGTGAAGAAGGTATTCAGCATGCTTGGTTTCATTGGTCAGAACATTGAATACAGGAGTTGGGATGTCTTGTTGAAGTTGTACAAGACATTAGTAAGGCCACACTTGGAATACTGTGTACAGTTCTGGTCACCCTATTATAGAAAGGATATTATTAAACTAGAAAGAGTGCAGAAAAGATTTACTAGGATGCTACCGGGACTTGATGGTTTGACTTATAGGGAGAGGTTGGATAGACTGAGACTTTTTTCCCTGGAGAGTAGGAGGTTTCGGGGTGATCTTATAGAAGTCTATAAAATAATGAGGGGCATAGATAAGGTAGATAGTCAAAATCTTTTCCCAAAGGTAAGGGAGTCTGTAACGAGGGGGCATCGATTTAAGGTGAGAGGGGAGAGATACAAAAGGGTCCAGAGGGGCAATTTTTTTCACTCAAAGGGTGGTGAGTGTCTGGAACGAGCTGCCAGAGGCAGTAGTAGAGGCGGGTACAATTTTGTCTTTTAAAAAGCATTTGGACAGTTACATGGGTAAGATGGGTATAGAGGGATATGGGCCAAGTGCAGGCAATTGGGACTAGCTTAGTGGTATAAACTGGGCGACATGGACATGTTGGGCTGAAGGGCCTGTTTCCATGTTGTAAACTTCTATGATTCTAACATGGTACAGCTTCAGCAATGGAGCATGTAAAGCATTGGCACAACTCTCACACCCAATCTTTCATGTCTGTAACCCACTTTACCTTGTACTTTGTGGCTGCCAAAGAGACAGGCTTCTCACGCATATTGTACCTCACTCATTTCAGTTCACCTCCTTCCTCCTGCACCTCTTCTTCCTCTTACTCCTCTGCAAAAGCTGTAGGCCGACCCTCCTGATCCTCTGGCTGAAGAGTTTCTGTATTGCAAGATAATGCAGAATATAGAAGACACTGATCATTTTCAACAACTTTTCCAGGCTGTAGAGCACCTGATCTGTCTCAAAAGTGAAATCTCTGTTTCTACATACCAATGGTATTCTCCACCAAAAAATGGTTGGAGGCATGAGTCTCATTGTACTCCCCTTCAATTTCTGTTCAGGTGTTCCTCAGTTGTGTTAATAACTAGGGTTGCAGAAGGTAGCCCTGGTTCCCCAGCAGCCATCCACCCAGTATGCCTGTTCCTTGAGATAGGTCTGGCACTGTGGACTGCCACAGAATGAAGGCATTGGGCTCGATTTTAGGGTCGGGTTACCTGCGGGTTTCCAGCGGGGGGGCCCCGAAAATCCCGATCTCCGATCACGTGACCGGATTCGGACGAAATCCCGGCCACTTCCGGGTACCGCGCTGACGTGCGGGGCTGCGCGCGCAAGCCCCGCTGGTGGGAATCCCACAGGCAATTAAAGCCAGCGGGGTTCCACTTGAGAGCACTTAACTTGCTCGTTGTGGTCAGTTAATGAGCTGAAGCAGCTGTCAAAAGAGGAAGTGTGGGATTTTACGGTCAAAGCAGTCAGTTTCCCACACTGGGGGAAACAGGACCCTTCAAACCAGGCGTGTTGCAGCCAGCAGCCTGTGGCAGGTGCCAAGGTGCGCTCCACGGGGGAGCGCCCTCACCCACGCAGGAGGCCACCGCGTCACACAGGGCAACCCCTGCCCCCCACCACCCGCCGGCCAAGCCAGAGGACAGACCGACACGAAACCGCAGCCCCAGTCCGAGGACCCACACACCTACCCTGCACAACCCCTCAGATCAACACCTGCCAGTTGGGTGGTGTGTGGACACCCTCGGAGGACGAAGAGCATGACCACCACCAGCAGCCTCGCAGAGACGTGGATCCCCCCAACACGGTGTGGTTGCACGCCCACCTGCACAGCAGGAGGGAGGGCTACCGCAGAGAGAGACGCGTCGCAGAGGGCACTACCCTCGCCACAGGGTCCACAGACCGAGGCGCAGCTCCCCGGACCTCTCCGAGCAGCAGTGCACAGGGAGGCGCAGATTCGCTCGACATGTAGTCGTGGAGATCTGCAGCCTCTTTCATGCCGAGCTGCTCCTGGCTGGCCCCAGCACCAACTGCTTACCTGTCGCTGGCAAAGTCACCACTGTCCTCCACACCTTCTCCTCCGCATCCTTCCAGGGTGCAGCCGGCAACACCGCCGATGTCTCTCAGTCGTCTGCGCGGACGAGCCCTGCAAATACACCTGCACCTACTCTGCAGTAACACGATGGGTGGCATCAGTGGTGGGTCCTCATAGTGATACCCAGGAGCGGGCATTATTGGACACAATGGACAGGATTCGCGGAGACATGGCAGTGGTGGTGTCAATATAATGTGTGCTGTTTGTTGCTCTGAAATTCAATATGGGTAACACCCATGACAAACCCTCAGACACCCTTGTGCACCCCCTTCATGCTGACGAGACGTTTGCCTTACCCTGCCTACTGCACATATGTGATGCATGCCCTGTGGCTGCAGCACAGGTGGTGGCAGGTTGAGTGAGGCTGGCCGTGAGGGAGATGCACGAGAGGGTGAGTATGGGATGGAGCCATGAGATTGTATGAGGATTGGGTCGCGTGTTAGTGGCAGGATGAGTACTGGCGAGGTGAGTAGGTGGAGGTAAGATGAGGATGGGGTGTGAGTGGGCATGAAGGCTGATGTGACAGAATAGTGTTGGCGGTGCCGAAGGAGATTTGGGGTGGGGGCAGTGTTGTGGCAGACGGAGTGTAGGGGAAAGACTTCGTGTTCTCACTGTGGCTGACCTACTGCGGTCATTGCAGCGCCTCCTGCACTGTATGCAGGTGGGCGATATGTTGGTGGCGCAGGTGACCCCCTCTGCCACCTCGAGCCAGGCCTTCTTGGTGGCAGAGGCAGGCCGCTTCCTCCCGCCCGCCGGGGGGAAGATCTGTGTCCTCCCCCTCCTCCTCACCCCATCTGATGATACCTGGGGTGAGGCATCATTAAACTGGGAGCAGCCTTCCCCCTGGGCTGCTCCATGCTGCAATTTGTCCCATTGGTTGCAGCATCTGTCAGTGGAGGACTGCCCCTTTAACTAGAGAGCCTCCAGCTGACAGATCGTACTGCGCATGCGCAGCCCGCCCGACGCGCAGGCCAGCGCCGTGGACCCCGGAGGAGCAGGTAATTGGATCCTATTAGTGGGTTGCCTGCTACGATCGCGTGGGCAACCCACTAATTTCGCCGTTCGCGTTTTCGACGCTCCCGGAGGACCACCCGCTGGGAACCCGCAGGCCTGCTAAATTCGGGCCCATTATGTCTGCTGCTGGCTATCATGCAGTCAACTAAATTAGTCTATTCCTGTGGTCCAACATCACCTGCACATATATGGAATGAAAAACTTTCCAATTCATATATGCCTGAAGTTGTAGTAGGGACTTCGGTGTCTAGGTGTATGCCATCAATGAAACCACACACCTTAAGGAAGTCTGTCACCTGGTAAAAGTGCTGCACCCTCTGCTGTTGTTTTATTTTCATGAGAAAATTGTCAAAATGTTTCTTCTGCAAAGAAGACTTCTGCCACCTGTTTGATTCATCAGTGGACTAATGTCTGAAGTCTGACTAATGTGGCAGTTGTCATCAATGGTGGCTTGGAAGGATCCAGTCCAATAAAAATTCAATGCTGTGGTGATTTTGACAGCAAGAGACGGCTAGATTTTGGGCATTCGAGTCTACTCATCCGATTGCACCATGCATGTGAGCGGAATGCGTGGGTATGCTCTTTAAGTACACCATCAGGCAATTGGCCCTATGGAGAATGATATGTTTACAATTTAAGTAAGACCACAACGCACACATCAAGGGAGTAATTTTCCACGGGGACAGAAAATCATGGGTAATGTGTGCCCAAATTTCCAATCTACACTTCCCTGCCGGTAACCAAACTCAGAAACTTACCTCCGTGTGTACTTCTACTGCTGATTGCACTCAATGCTAACATGCTGTCTGCTCAGTCTTTTCTGTTCCCTGTTTTAGCAAACAAATAGAGATCCTAAAGTCATGTGTGATCTCCACCATATTGTGTTGATACCTGTGCTTTTCACATGATGATGGCCTTTTTGTGGAAACCGATTAGTCTTCACATTTTAAGGAATTATTTTCATTTGAAGGATTTTTTTTTCATTTTAAAGAATTATTTTGTTGTACCTTGATCTTGGCACCACTTACACCATGAAAAAATTGATAGGGTGTTTGGGATTTAGATACCAATTTGGCCTGCTTGAAAACATGTATCTTAACATGGCAGTTAAAGTGGACAACAGGAAGAAGAAACTAGGGAGAAGTATGACTGCAATCATTTGGAGATTCTCACGCAGAAACAGCCGACACCCCATACCAGCTGTACCAATGTGCTCTCCAAACAATTCAGATACTATCCGAGTATCTGTAGGTCATCGTAGAAGGAAGAACAAATCAGCTGCTGCATGGTTAATACAGTCAAAGGATTGGGCTGCAGACTGCTGGTAGGATCATAAATTCTTTGGTGGAGATTCTTTCAACTGGTAACACCACAATGGCAGTCAACATGATCAACTTCACTTCAATGGTGAATGAGCTAGAGAATAATTTATTGCTCCTTACACCATTATCTATAAGATATCAGAATTTTGAGTAATGGGAAATGATCAGTTGGCTCAATAAAAAGGATTGATACCTTTTTAATCAACCTTAATTCTGCCTATCTGACCTCTAGCTTTTTCCCGAATCCATTTTCTCTCCAAAGGACATCTAAGTGCATGATCAACTCATTAAAATCGTCCACTGCGATGTCTTACTTGGTAATTTATTCTACAAACCTTTCACTCTTTCTATAAAAAGTTCAGCCTGATTTATTCCTTAGACATTTTGAACTTGTGTTGTTGGCATTTGCATGCTTTACCCTCATCAACAATTTGCCTGAATTAACTTTGTTGGTGTCCTTCATAATATCGAAAACTTCAATCTGAGTAAAAAAGACCAATCCTGATAAAAATCCTCAGCCATTGAGATGGAATGAAACTGGTGGCAATCAATATATAAATAATCAAGTACTCTAGAGAAGTGCACCATTACTTTCTGACACACACAGGAAAGAGTGAACGTTCATAAAATCTTGATCTATATTGCAGTATGAAACTTGTCATTCAGTAATTCAGTTCCACCTTCGTCTGAATTCTTCCCCCTATCTAAATGTACTACAGACATGCACAGTGTGACAAGATCATAATGAGCACCTGAAAAACTTTTAATAAGCAGATACAATCAATTGTGCCTATTCTAGTAACACACAAGAAAGGCTATTGACCTGGGAACACAAAGGAATTTTTTTATAAGGAAAAATTGAAAATACCTTTCATTAAATGTTTATCAAATTGAAATGTAAGGGTTAGTTCAGCAATTCCATGCTCCCAATGGCAGCCACACCCTCACGGAGCATAAGCTGGAGAATCAGTGTGGCTGTGCTGTAGCTCCATTTCAACCTACACTCCCATCAAGTGTGACTCCCTGCTGAGAGCACAGGATCGCTGAATTTACCCTGTAATTCATTTCATTTTAAATACAAAGAACCACAGTAGTGTTCTTTATTCAAATATCATTAATTAATCTGAAACTCACATTTATTTTACTTTTGGTGCTAAATTTGTACTACAACCTGTGGGGAGTTAACAATTATAAAGGTATAAATTACTGCCAGCAATAATAATGAAATTAATCCATTCACATGATGTTCTTCTCTCTGCTATTTTATCAGAGGTGTTAACCAACTTATTTTAAGCCAGCTAACACCACTGTTAAGTTACGTGACAGAGGAGTGTCAAACAAATCCATTAAGTTACCACCAACTGTAATTTCTGGATTATAAAATTGGACCAGTGGGTAATGGCACTGCCCAGGGTATTATGAAGGTCTAGATTCCTGGTCTATGTTGAATGGCTGTGGACGTCCTCCGAGGCCCCCAAAAAACTCCAACTCATCCGATACCCTCCCTAGGATTGACTCCCATTCCCCCCCACCCCCAGACCTGGCCTGCCGGCTGCCTCAGCATGGAATTTCCTGCCCTCTTCCACAACTGGTGAGATGCAGCAGGGCGCCCATTTGGCACCGCAGCTCCCCAGCGGTATGTTAATAAGGTCCGGACCTCAAAATGGCTCGGCACTTGTGCCAGCACCAATGGGTGCACAGTGCAGCCACTCTGCCGAGCTTGCGCCCATTTCTGCCGGAAGTCGAAGATCGCCCCCAAACTGTTGCCTTAATTCTCTAAAAGTAGGCAAAACGTGTGGAAATTGAGTTTTTCTTCTAACTGATTACACTTGTGCTTTTTGTTATAGAATCGCTGTCTGTCTATAATTGAACACCTTGCAGCCAATCTTATTTGGAAAGATAAAACCAAACTGAATAACGAACCAGCTGCTTCTGTCCAGGTACCGATTGGTGGGAAAATAGATCCTTAAGAAAAATAGTATATGTGTTGCATCTGTGCAGAAATACATATACTGTACATCTGTTGCCTGCAGTTAAACCATGTACCTATAAAAAAATCTTAGCAGCAGTCCATGCTGTGTGAGGACAATATCGTCTTGGCTGTGATGTCTTTCTATAGTTAAGTAGCCTACCAGCCCTCAATGCCTAGCCTTCCTTTGGTGAGGTGTTGGAGAAATGTTGCTACCTGGGGGCTTATACCTCAGCATGAATCAAAGCCTTCAGGAAAGGAACTGAGAAAATTGGAGAAGCATTTAGGAAAAAAACATAGCTGCAAGATTTAACTCAATTTATTGGACATGTGGACAGTTTGAAGTGAACATTGCGAAGCAATATTCCCTGATTAATTTTAAAAAAGCAATGGTTTAATAAACATAATTCACCATGGGTTTATTACTCGAGTTACACTGGAGAGTGTCTAACCACACCCTTGATACTCACCCTTACAGTTTGCAGAGTGTGAATTATAATTTGTTGGTGTTAAGATGCTTGGGAAAATTAGTTCTTGTGACAAAGTGTGTGTTATTAAATGAATGTGTTTATCACATGGGAGATGCATTTGAGATAAAAGGTCAAATAGCCAAACAATTATATTTTGGGTTTTGACAAACAAATTGTTAATAACATTCATAACTATTGGAAAATTTATATTGCAATTAATAGGGAATATTTCTATTGTTTCTTTAAAATGGGCTCACTAATTGGACAGTAAGTTTTATATGTAAAAACTAGGAAATGAAAGAATTCTACATGCTCTTATCAAATCCATTGGGATTTAATTTATTTCTACTCAAAAGCCAACCAATGCCTTATTTTATTCACTATCCTTGCCCATAATTAGGAGCAATAAGGACATGATACATTTGTGAAATTTTTTAAAAATCAGCACTATGTCTCTTGAGGAAAAAAAATGTCTTAATTCAGCAAGGCTTGATTATAAGGCAGTCAGCAATCACACCACAGAGCACAAGACAACAAATATAATGATCACACAATTTTTTTTAAAAGAGCAATGTGCCTTGGTTCATTTTTAATGAGAGGATAATGTAAACCTCATCCCTCTGAAGGAAACGTAAAAAAAAATGATCAGTTGCTAACAGTTTATTTAGGTAGCCCCAATCTAAATCATTTGCAGCAATAGATAGTAAGCCTACTGCTTCTATGCGTCTGACACGTGCTGCTTGGGATATGAAGCAGGACTGCGGATGGGTGGGACTTTGAAGCTGCAGTTTTATTCCGACTGCTCAATACATCTGCAAAATGGGAGTCTTGGCATGGTAGCAACTGTGCTACCTGAAACTTAACTGTTAGTCTGTTCCTAGATTCTAAGAAAGTTTCAGCTCAAATACTGTGATGCTAATATTAAAGCTACTTATATACAGTTTTGTCATTGTAATATTAACCCAACTAAAATAAATACTTAAAATGATTTTAAATTAAAATAGTTTTTTAACACTACTTTAGCTAGTTCTGCCTTCCTTTGTCTGTCCAGTGTCTTATCTTCCCTAGTCTCTCTATTCCATTTTTTTTAATTAATTAACCTTACCGTTGCCTAATTCGTAACCAATACATCCTGTTTTTACTATTACATACTATCTCCACCTTATTTAACTGTTTTCCTCCCCCTCTTGGATCCCACTGTCTACCTTAGCATGTCAGAAAAATTGAAAACCAGCTAAAAAGGCCATATTTTGCAGCTGATTCACCTAATTGAGTGCCAGAGTTTTAAAGGTTGATACAGCCAAGTACAAGTAACAACCAGATCAATCTTCGGAGCATTTCTATATGTCAAAGCAGGAGGGGATACTTCAGGACGAGTTATCTTTCAGCCCAATTGTTTTTGAATTAGATAAGTTGTTCACAGCATAGTGAGGGTTAATATTTAAAAATGTTTAAAAACATGTTGCTATTTAGCAGGTTGTTGATGATGAAAGCACAGTTTTAATGATTCCGTCACCAAATGTGCAATTAAAACAAGCCACTCCTTCAAATTACTCTAGGAAATGCAGATTCAAGCCTTCAAAAGATCAGTAGTTTGATAAATATTTCTTTGCTGAGATTCAGCAATCTCAGTGGCTTCATATTTTACAACAGGAAATGTGTAAAGGGAGGAATTTTTCAGGTGCCAACAGAATCTCTGCCATTTTCTCCTGATAGAAAGTTACATATTAGGCAGAAATGGCTTATTTTTCTGGTATAAACTAAAAAAAGCTTGTTGCTGTTAGAAGATAAATTAAATTGGGGGTTAAACTGTAGACTCATTACAAACTTCCAGAATGACTACAGTCTTCCAGCGCATGCAATAATTAGACAACATCAGACCAAGTCTACAAATTGCACGGTCTGTAAATTAGGAAGACAAAACCTGTTTCTTTTTAAATTTAGTATCAGTAGATTGAATTTAGCCTGTACAACAAGCAAAGTTCCTCTGTCTGTTACTTTAATGGCACTGATTTGGGTTAACACAAGTGTTACTAATACCATACAGCATGCTCTCTAAAGGTAAAATTGTGAGGCCCTACACCGCTAGTGAGGCTTTGCACACAGCAGAAGATAGTTGTAAAATCGGGCGTGTGATCTCACATGCCTAATGTGTAGCGCACCCGATTTTGTTTGGTACAATTTGGGTGGGGGGAAATGCTATTGGTATGTTGGGGCCTGCTCTGTCAATTTCCACACTGCTACATAATCTGGGTGGAGATGATCATGGAACAGCAGGTACACACTCAAAGGAGAATCATGATGGCAAGGCAGGAGAGTGGCTCAAAACACTGATATTTGGAACCACTTCTGGTAAGTGATATTTACTCCCACTTACCTTCCATCATCCAATTATGATATCCAGTACATTTATAGCCATCAGCTCACCCACCCCCTCCAAGCAACATTAAAAGCAGAAAGAGTTTCATAATTTATTTTTTGTGTTAACACAAAAGCAATCTATCTTTTCTACTTGCTACTCCCCTCGACAATGCCTTGAAACACAGGGGAAGAGGAAGACAGAAAGTGTGAGAAAGGTGTCAAAAAGGAGGGTACTTGCAGGATGGTAGCACCATACCTCCAAATTCGGTGTTTCCAATGACTTCCACTGTTTCCCTAAGGAAGAGAGCGAGGGGTATTTCTCATGTGGAGTGAGGGTCTTGATGCTTGCAGGGCCCTTGCCTATCTGGGTCCTCCTCCTTGTGGTTACATCCTGCCTTGGCTTGCAAGCAAAGCACAGAGAAGAATATTAAAGAAGATCATCCCCACTCCAGACAGTGCCCTTTTGAGCATAAGACTTCTGTCCCCAGACCACCAGTTTGAAATGGGTATCCCCTAGTCTCTCCATAGTGACAGTAAAGAGTTGCAGCAGAGCTTGAAAGTACTAAGTGAAAGATGTTAGGGTGTCCCACTGCAATGTGCCTTCAATTTTGTATTGCATGCACGAGTGCCAAGGAAAGAGAAACACTTTGTCCTCATGATATTGCCACATTGGGCCAGGGGGGCTACAACCTTGTATGCCATGGTTTCCACGGAGAAAGAGCCTGCGTGCCTTGGCCTTTCTGTTAATGCCACTGAACTTCCTCTTCATTTGTTCCCAGTTCAGCTGGACCCAAGAGACCACAATGACCTGCTCTGCCACCTCCTTCTGAGAGCTTGAATTACCACCTTTACTAGAGGGTAGTCCTTTGCCCCCAAAATTAGTCGTCCTCCTTTGCTGCACCTCCTCCAGGGTTTCCTTGCTGATTATGGCACTATTGCCCAAGTTGCTCCTTCCAGACATGAATCTGCAGCTCAAATGTTGATTTGTACAGGAAAATAGTTACTCCCCTTTAATGATGAGCATCCTCCTTTTCAATGCAGCCAAAAGCCCAGTTCCAGTTTTCTGTCACTATTGGAGGATCAGTGCCAGGCTGATGCTGTCCAGAGAGTGATAATGGAACTGCTGCATTTTCTCAACAAACAGCTGCAGAGGCAGTCTTCAATGAGCACCTTGGCAGCCAGGCTCACCACTGGAAGCTTCCAGGTACCAACAGATGCCATCACAGGGGTGAACCACTATTCAGTCAACACCTCTACCTAGCAGGTCACTGAGCCACTGTTTGACCATGGATGTCAGTAGATCAACTTTGGCACTGATCGGTAACTCCAGTCCCAGAGGCAGAAGTGCTCTCCATGGAGCCATGTGAAGTTGTCTTTTTACAGACACCTGCTTCGTCAGGCATGTCAGGAGTGGTTACAGAATGGCTAGCACTCCTCTTCATGTCTCTGAGCCTCTCTAAAGACTCCCTGATGGCACTCCTTCACCAATAGCACTGTTCCTTTAATGAAGTACACCCTGCAATAAAAACTGAATATTCTGGAAACACTCAGTAGGTCAGGCAGCATCTGTGGAGAGAGAAACACAGTTAACATTTCAGATCGATGACCTTTCATCAGAACTGGTAAACCCTGCTTTGTATAAACCTATAAAATGGATGATGAGGTTGACCTGTCCATGTGATTTGAATGGTGTGAGGGGAAAGCTTCTCCTGCTGCTGTTGCTGATTTTACTCCTGTGAGGTGTCACACTTGAGAGAGCACATGGAATGACATGAGTAATGGGGAATATGTTAATATTGTAACACAGTTATTGTAGTATACGCTGCATGAATATTTGTCCTTAAAGGACTGCATGCTGTGATACTTGTCACAGAATGCCATGACAGGGGTGAACCACTATTCAGTCAACACCTCTACTTAGCAGGTCACTGAGCCACTGTTTGACCATGGACATCAGTAGATCAACTTTGGCACTTAGAACATTGCACATACATAGCACATACATGCCCATCTTGGAGGGGAACAACTCCCAGCGGTGTCTTACATCAATCCAGCCAGCTACATGGAGCGTACCCATTCATTTACACCAATGCAAATTTTCACTTCCTACAAGCAACAATGACATCTCTAAGATATATTTTTATGAACGTCAATCTTTTTGATGTATTAATCAAACAGAGGAACTTTAGCCCCATGTGCTTTATTTATCCTCAGCTCAGCCCTTTGTGTTCCAGCAATCAGTCAGCTAGAATCTTGGAGCAAAGAAACCATGGGGTAGAATTTCCACAGGAGTTCTCCCGCTCTCCCATCGTAACCTTGGCTGAAACCCCAGATATACAGTTGTTTATGCCATTTCTCCGGAGTTTCCACCTAAAGTTAAGGCAGGAGATTGGGAGAAGCCTATGGAAACTCTACCCCCTTAAATTCCTGATAGCATAGAAACAAGTCATTTGGCCCATCAAGACTGCAGTAGTGTTTTGTTCCACAAGCCATTTAGGCCAATCCCACTCTATTATTCACTCCACATAACCGTTAATATTCTTTTTCAAACAACTCTATAATTCCCTTTTAAAAGAATTTATGGAATCTGCTTCACTAACAGTTTACACAGAGGATGGTTAGAATTTCACATTCTAACCATCCTCTGTGTAAAGACATTTTTTCTATCCTTCCCATTAGTTCTTTTTCTGTTTATCTTAAAGTTATGCCCTTTCATTACCATCTCACCAACCTGTGGACCAATTTGTTACTATATACCTTATTGTAACCCTTCATGATCTTGATGACATTTATCAGGTTACCCCTTATTCATCTTGGCAGAGAAGTTCCACGGGGTTCACCTGATATCCCACCTTGACTTCAGTGGAAGTCCTGGAGCATTTTTAGCCATTTATGCCATTTCTCTGATGTTCTGCCGATCTTCCGCTGGAGAACCGCCACAAAAATTCCAGACACTCTAGCGAAAAAGGCCATAACTTTATAACTGTAACCCTTCATCCCTGGTAACATCCTAGTGAATCCAAGCTGCATCATTCTCATTGCTTTTATATTGTTTCTATAATGGAGTGCACACAATGTTCCAAGTGCAGCCTAACTAACATCTTATACATGTTCAACATCACCTCATTGCTTTTGCATTTGGCCGATATTTGCTCCAGGTGGAGGATAAACATCAACACAGATTGGTTGGATTGATTGGCCTGTTTTAGTAATTTCTATATAATCTGTAACCCCCTCCTGTGCCCGAACTCTCCATTTCTCTTGTTCTAGTCTCCTGTGGATTCCCCCATCCCTTCGCTTCACTATTGGCAGCCATGCCTTCAGCCACGTAGGCCCCGTGCTCTGGAATTCTCTCCCTAAACTCCACCAACTCCCTCCCCTCCTTTAAGACCATCCTTAAAATCCACCTCTTTGACCAGACATTTTGGGGCTCAATTTTGAAATGGTGGCGGGTTGGCAGCGGGGCAGGGGGTGGGGGGTGAAGGTGCGTGTGGCAAATAAACAAAACTTACCATTTCCAACGCGATCGTATCGTAATTAATGGTGATTAACGTGCTCTCCGGGTTTCGCGCCCAGCAGTCAGCCTGTTTGACAGGCTGGCTGCCGTCAGGAGCTGCAACGCCGGGGGCAGAGAGAGAGAGAGAGACAGCGAGACGTCATCCGGCACTGGAACGTAAGATCGGGGGGGGTGGGGAGGAGAGTGGAAGATCGGAGGGGGAGAGTGGAAGATCGGAGGGGGAGAGTGGAAGATCGGAGGGGGAGAGTGGAAGATCGGAGGGGGAGAGTGGAAGATCGGAGGGGGAGAGGGGAAGATCGGGGGGGAGAGGGGAAGATCGGGGGGACATCGGGGGGGGCTGAAGAACGGGAGATTGGAGGGACATCGGGGGGACATCAGGATTTGGAAGAGGGGGTGAAAATCAGAAGCCGTGGAAAAGCTGCCCAGGTAAGTTACAAATCATTCTAACTACCTAATATGTCACAAGTAAAGTGCCTTGGGGTATATTTGGCTCTTTAACTATCATCCTGCCGGCTTTAATTGCCGGTGGGACTTCCGGATTTGGGACGCCTGCGCGCACACAGGTGCATCCATGGGGAACTCGCAAGTCGGCGGGTTGGAGCCGGGCTCCGAACCCGAACGGGATTTCCCTGATTTTCAGAGCCCCCCCGCCCTCAAGGCATCCGCTATTTCCTGCGAAAATCAAGCCCTTGGTCACCCCTCCCAATATATCTTTTTATGACTCAAAATCCATTTTTTTTACATCTCTGTGAAGCACCTTGGGACATTTTTCAACATTAAATGTCAGTTATGATTGCATTCTATGCCTCCAGAAACCAAGGATTCTGTTTACTTTTTTTATGGTTTTATCTACTTGAGCTGCCACCTCTGCTCCCTTTAAAATTTGACCATTTGGGTTGTATTTCTTTTCCCCATTCTTACTTTCAAAATGTATTATTTCACATTTTTCCATTGATTTTTTTTTTGTGAAAACTTCAACAACGTCACAACAGATTGCAAGGGATGAAGAAGTGTTAGCCCATACCTGTATATCTAAGAAATAGTAATAGAACAGAGAAATCAGTAGAGTGCAGTGTTTTTATTGAGTATACAGCATTCATAAATGATTAGTCAATTTGTATTCCTATTGCTTTACACTAATAAACATAATAGGTTCATGACATGTATTTTCATACTGGTTTATAATTCCAAAGGTATTGTTCCCCTAATTTTGTCTTTCTGCAAGCCCTCTCCCCTTATCTTTGTGAACAGATCATTAAAGTGCCAGCTTCAGACAAACTTTGTTGTTTGTTTAAGGTAATTAATCTATGTCCTCCTATCCTGCTGGCTCAACTGAAATGGAAAATACCATTCCTTTCCTTTAATCAAAGCAAGAACAAAATCTGCTGTTCTGAATCTGGGACATAACAGCGTTCCCACTTTGCATATGAAGGAAAGGTTAGGCTCTGATTAATTAGTTGTAGTTGGTAATCAGTGTAATAACTCTGAAGTTGTTAGTAAGAGATCCCTTTGTCCCAGCTTGCTAAGCTGATGGGGTGTCCAGGGCCCTTCTTTCTTCTGTCAGTAAACAGCCGCCTGCTATTTACATAAACAGTTATTTCTTTTCTTGTGCCTTTTACTGTACAGTGCAAGGGTCACACTATTGCTTAATCGTGTGTGCGTGATTTTTAAAAATAATTAAATCTCTTCTATCTGATGGGATGTGAGCTAAAAGCTCAAGTACTAGTTTTCTACAAAAGGGATTAATGCATTCCCCATTGTTAGGATTACAACATCAGAAACAAAAAAAACAATAACAGAGAAGGGATGAGAAAGTCACACGTGTTGTAATTTATCATGATTATCATTTTAGATTATTTGTGTAACTTTTTCTCCAATTTAAGCAGCCAATTTATAATACCAGGCTGAAACTATAATCAGGTACCAATGTATAGACTGGGAATTACTGTCCGAGATATTATCAAACAGGTGCTTAAAACATTCAAGTCAAATTATTTTGTCAACTATTTTAGCATTGGTGCTAATTTGTTTCAATTAAATGGTTTAACACCTCTGTTAAAATAGCAGACAATGAAATTTGATATGAAAGGATTAAGGTAAAATAATATCACACTATGTAATTTCTAGTCTTACAATCTTACTAGTTAAGGATAAGTGTTAGCAGTGTGAATCAAATGTGAAAATCCTTCTATTCCATATTATGCAGCATTCAAGTTCCCCAAACCTCCACTGTTTGTTTATTGAAAGTAGAATATCACAGTGATTGGAGATATAATAAGTGATTGGAAGATAATGTAAAATGAAGATTTAATTGATCAAGCAATTTACAGACAAACAATAGACTAGAGAAACAGGTCATTAGCAGAGGCACCATATAAAGATGGGGTACATCCCTGGAGGGAGTAAGGGAGCACTGAAAGTTGAAGAGAAAGAAAATTCACATCACTATTGTAAACCTCCTGGCACTCTGTTCAAGAAAGGCCAGGAACAGGCCACCTGCCTCCCTCTGAGACTGTTGGATGCTTTGAAGTACTTAAAAAGTGGGAAAGGGGAGTGAAACATGAAGCATCTCCTACTGTTCAAGCAGTGTTTTCACTTGGTACTTAATTTGAAAGCAACGTTGTGTGTTTTTAGGAAAAGCTGCAAATATACCGTCCTTAAAGTTGCTCTTAAGGAACTCTACTATTTTGGACCTGTACTGGAAGAGGAAGTTTTCTGCTGTCTGTATCATCATTCGATAGGTATCCTGTTCCTATGGCTTGAATATTTTCCCCACAGTTTGAAGCTCGATACTACATGGGAAGGGGCTACATTCACAGGACTGACTATCATTTCTCACCTTGGACAGCCATGTTCCCTCTGTCATCTTATGTATATTTCTATCACAGAAATCAGTGAAGTTTTAGGGTGGGCTACTATCCTAAAGGTTTATTGGGAAAAATATAAAGAAAAATAACAAAAACTCCCACTTAAATATGGGTAAGCAATTTTATTTTTGTTAAATTATAATGTTCAACTTTCTTTTTTATTGATGTGAATTTTCTTGACATATTTCATAACTGTAAGCTTCTTTGTTACAGGATGCTCTCAGTGCACTCTTTTCTGATTACTATATTGTGGAAGAAGTCAGCAACTTATCACTGTTCGATTTTCTGACTGCTGTAGGGAAATATGCATCATCAAACAGGGTAAGCCCCCAAAAAGATGCTTGTTAATTATAAATACTTACCTTTCCATTGGGTGAAGATAAAATACTTTGAAGTAGTTTAACTTGAGCATGTTTCAAATTATTCCTGTAACTACTCTGTTTTTGGAAGGATATAAAAGGATCTATAGACTGATAAAGTATCATCAGTCATTTTGTGTCTGCAAGACTTATATAAAAATATATACAACACATGCACACACTTTGGGCTTATTCCAGCTGAATAATAAGTATAAAAATATCTGTTGCTTAAAATAGATTGGTCAAAATAGCCACATTTTAACCAATGGACATTTTTATGTCCACTTTTCAGCTGGATAGGTACCAAAGTATCTATCCACCTAGCAGGTATCCATCATATTGTGATTGACACATCTGGTACAAGCTTAAAAATATATTTAAAGAAGAATGAAAGCTAATAATTTCCTGCTGTTTTTTGTGCATCTGTGTGTGTGTGTGTGGGGGTGGGGGTGGGGGGCGGGCTAGGGCCTTACAAGCAGTGATCAATCTAAGGAGAAACAATATCCTCTAACTGTTCACAAAGTGCCTAATAGGAATTAGCCTCTCATTGACCTCAGGACGTGCCTATTTATAGCAATAAGACTCTGTAGCGTTAAAGGTAAATGCTATGCAACTCACAGTTCCACCTTATTAGCAGGATAATACATTGTACGTCACATGGCATAACTCTCCAGTCATTATAAAATAGTGTGTTTCAAGTCTTCCAACTTGCCATGAACAAATCTGTTAGTTCTACAGAGATATGTTGAGCGATGTAGGGAAATCATTGATATCAGACTTAAGAATAACAGAGGAGCAGTTTCCTATTGAAAATAAATTATACTGAAAGCCTGCTTTTCCCGCCAATGTTTCCAGATTCATTATTTTTGACCCCTTTTCCCAACCTCCCCCCACCCCCCAACCCCGTCCTTTAGTAATCTGCGTATTTTAGTCTATCCAATTTCTGTTCTTTGTGTTCACAGCTGATTGCCGTATTTGGCCATATTTTGTGTGGGAAGTTGGATGCCGTGGTGTTACGTTACATTGTTTTGATGGCCGAACTGGTGAACTGTGTCTCCTGGCAGTTTGTTAGTGATTTCCAGATGTTTGTCTCTGTGGTTTACTCTTTACAGGTAAGCTACCAACTTAATTCCAGAAGGTTCTGCATGTGCAAAGATAAACACAAAATAAAGCACATTTAGGACTGCTTCATTTACAGTATTTTCAGAATCGGTAGATTTATTACAATAATAACAATCATCCTGGTGAGCTGCTGTGACGTCTTCAAAGGATTCAGTAGAGATCAACTTCATGCAAAATTACTCATTAAAGCTACATGTTGTATAGAAGCTGAGTGCTGATAGTAATAGAATAGATTTTCCTGGGTTTAAAACAAAGCTGTGCTGAAACAGAGCAGTGAGTTTTGTACTCAGCGCTTTCCAGCTGGGCCCGATTTGGAAGAATTTTGCAAGATTGTCCCGAATTAAGTATGCAGATAACCTCCCTGCCCATTCTGGGAGAATGAATTTGCGGCTCAACCCTAGGCTAAGCAGACCAATTTTCCCATGCTTTCTTTTGTACATCTTCAACCATGAAATATTGCGATTGGAGCACTTCAGAACCAACCCCTATCACTAAGTTGAATTTGGTGGGAGCTAGTCATGGCTGGGGTGGGGCGGGGGTGGGAGGGTTGCACACGGCAGCTGCTGGGAAAATTAAAGGTACATTGCCACCTTTATTATGCTTTAAACAGGCTGCAAATATTTGAAGTGGATATTCCAACTTTTTAAAGGCTGCTTGGGGTAAAATAAAAATGTGGCTGGCAAAACCCAGTGGCTGGGCCAATAAATATGGAGGCCAGAAACAGAGTCTGTGAGCAAGTAGATAGAGTGGCATAGCACCCGAGGGTTCTGCTTGATGTCTGGCGAAGTGGAAGTGCTGCTGCATGAGGTATGTATGCGGAGGGATGTCCTATTTGCCATTCTTGGGTACCTTCCCCAGAGTACAGCAGGACAGCAGTGCAGCATGCCTGGAAGGAGATGAGGATGAAAAATTTGAGGAAAGAGGTGGCCTTGACTGTCCCTGGCAGTGCCATCCTATGGCGCAGGTGTCCTTGCAGCCAGTGGCATGGATCTGTAACGGCTCCATGCCTGCAGAGCCAATTCCTCATTGTCATTGTTGGGCAGATGTGCCAGGACCTGCAGGTACAGTTGGTAGTATAATGGTGGGTGTGCGCAGTCCAGCCTTGATACGTGCTGATCTCTCTAATATTTTGTTTTATACTACTTCAACCTTGAAATCGGGCAACTGGGACACTTCAAAACCAATCGCCATCACAAAGTTGAACTTGACTTACTTCCCAACAAGTATTTAGATGCTTTCTTGCTCACTGAGCTCCTTTCAAAATTTTTATTGTAAGAGTTCCTATCTTTTTCTGTTCTGCAACCATTATGTAAATGCTACAATTTAGGTCAGCTTTCTAGTGAATTAGTAGACAATACTTTTCTAGGTTCTACATGGCAAAACTGAGGTCATTTGGAGTGGGGGGGAGAGGGGGTGGCGGTTCAAAGGCACAACCCTCCGGTGGCTGGTGTTCTTACCTGACACAAAGGAAGATGTTTATGGATGTCTGAGGCCAGTAATCACAGCCGCAGGACATCACCGCAGCATACTTGCCTCAACTATCTTCAGCTGCTTCGTCAATGACCTCTCCTCTGTCGTAAGGTCAGGGGTGGGGTTATTTTCTGATGATCCCACAGTGTTCGGCTCCATTCACAGCTCCTCTGAGGATGAAGCAACCCATGCAAGTCAACAGCAGGACCTGGATAATATCCAGGCTTGGGTTGACAAATGGCAGGTAATATTCATGCCACTGAAATGCCAGGTAATGACCATCTCGAACAAGAGAAAGCCCAGCCATTTCCCCTTGACCTTCAATGGCTCTGACTTTGCCGAGTCCCCCACCATCAAAATCTTAGGGGTCACCATTAGCTAGAGTCTTAAGTGGACCAACCATATAAAGACCATATCTGCAACAGCAGGGTACTAAGTTTTGTTTGGCTC
The DNA here is from genome assembly GCF_035084215.1 of Heptranchias perlo. Taxonomy (NCBI): domain Eukaryota; kingdom Metazoa; phylum Chordata; class Chondrichthyes; order Hexanchiformes; family Hexanchidae; genus Heptranchias; species Heptranchias perlo. The sequence goes on along the minus strand of NC_090345.1, from coordinate 15,315,362 downwards.
ATCTCCTAACTTCTTAAAGCCTCTCCTCCATCCACAAGGCTCAAGGCAGGAGTATAATGAGATATTCATCATTCACCCAGATAGCTGTAGCCGCAACAACATTCAAGGAGCTGGACACCATTCACTTGATCGGTGCCCCTGCCACTAAACTCAATATCCAACCTCTCCACCACCAGCATACTAAGGACGCAGTATGTACGATCTACAGGATGCAGTTCAGCAACTCACCAGAATTACTTCAACAGCATCTCCCCCCACCGCAACATCTGCTACCAAGAAAGACAATAGCAGCAATGACATGGGAACATCCTCACCTTCATGTTCCCCTCCAAGTCACACCCCATCCTGACTTGGACATACATACATTTATATATATAATATACATATAATGTATCCCCATTTTTTCATCATCGCTGGGCCTATGTTCTGTAATTTCCTATCTAACACCATTGCGGGAGTACCATCATTGCAAGAACTGCTGCAGTTTAAGGAGAAGGCCCACCATCACCTTCTCAGGGCAAACTGGCGATGGGCAATAAATGCGGTCTTGCCAGCGTCACCTACATCCCAAGGACAAATTTTTAAAAACTTTTAAGGGAAAGAAAAATCTACTAAGAAAAATTGTAAGGAATTTTTTTCATAAAAATGCCGGCAAAAATGAATTACAGACGCCTGTACGAAAAATGTTTCTGCAAAAGCTGCAAACAAAATAAGCAAAAAAAAACTTGAACCCTTTAAAAGCTCCATTGCTTATGGGACTTACCTTATTCACATTCCAAATGGAAGAAGTGAGTTCCCAGCTCAGTCCTGGCCTAAGCAGACAGAAAATGGTGTTATGCTTCATTTGAATGCATTATAATATATCTCAGACAGAATTTCCAGGCCCTCACCATCTGTTTTGTTCCACCAGCCTTAGGACCAGAAAATCCATTCTAATTAGAAGGAGGAGAAGAGGGGCAGACTATGTCCTGTAACAGCAAAACTACCAATTAATTTACTCTTATTTTATAATTACCATTGCAATGCGCAGTCTTGTATTTTAAACTTTTTTCAACTGATAATGATGTGGAATTATGAAATTGTTATAATCATAATTATCATAATTTGGTTAAAGTATATTTTTGCGGGTGATTGAATGGTCCAGTGAGTTAGTACACAGCCGTGACACTACTAGGGCCTGAATTCAAAACAACAACAACAACAACTTGCATTTAGATTGTGCCTTTAATATAGTAAAACATCCCAAGGTGCTTCACAGGAATGTTAACAAACTAAATTTGACACCGAGCCACATAAGGAGATATTAGGACAGGTGCCCAAAAGCTTGGTCAAAGAGGTAGGTTTTAAAGATCGTCTTAAAGGAGGAGAGAGGTAGAGAGGTGGAGAGTTTTAGGGAGGGAATTCCAGAGCTTAGAGCCTAGGCAGCTGAAAGCACGGCCGCCAGTGGTGGAGTGATTAAAATCGGGGATGCGCAAGAGGCAAGAATTGGAAGAGCGCAGAGATCTCAGAGGGTTGTAGGGCTGCAGGAGGTTACAGAGATAGGGAGGGGTGAGGCCATGGAGGGATTTGAAAACATGGATGAGAATTTTAAAATTGTGGCGTTCCCGGACCGGGAGCCACTGTAGGTCGGCAAGCACAGGGGTGATGGGAGAATGGGACTTGGTACACGGACCAGTCCATATGGATTGAATGAGAATCTCCTCTATCTGTGCTGTAAGCATCCAAAGTTAAATTAGTTTGAGCACTTCACACCTGTTCCTGGCGGCATGGCTCTGCACCATAAAATTGCCCATATTCAGGCAAATTGGCATTAAATTGGCAATCTTAGTTTGAGACCCCAGTACAAGAAGCAGAAAAAAAAACTTAATCAGGTGTGGTTCTGTTCTGAGTTTGGATGCCAAAGGTGGCGACATGCTGCATTCCCTGACATGGACATTTTCACGTAGATGAGAACAAAATATTCACACAAAAGTGGACACTTCTATCTTTATAGTAAACATAGCTAATTGAGCCAAATGGTTAAACAGAGGAAGTAGTGATACAATGAATTGGCACTCCAACATGTGGTAATGAAAGTGTCAAAGTGAGAGATGTCAGTTCTGGGAAGTATGACACTTTCCTAGTTTTAGTTTGCAGTATCAGGTGAAGGGCATATTTAGGACAGGCATCAGGAAGTATTTCTTTAAATAGAGGGTGGTCCACACCTGGAATGGATTGCTGGTGGACTCACTGAAGAAACAGTTAGATCCTGTAATGGGATGCTGGTTGGTATTCTGGAAAGATGATACCAAATCATCGCAACCTATTTTGTGAGGTTACCAAGTCTGAAACCGTAAGCTATAGAGTGCAAAGCACAGCTGGCAGCACCCAAGTCATGTTGTGAGCTGCAGCTGGCTGATGCTCGCACTCTGACTACCAGGAAAGACCTTTCTGCATATGTGCTCTGTGTATGCATTGCTCTATGGAAGCTATTTGTCAGCATTGGGAGAATTAGGAGAGGCGTCAGAAACACCTGATTTCCCGTCCCCGCCCCCCCCCCCCCTTCAAACAGGCGTGCACACCTGAATCATTTTAATGAGGTCCCTGCACGGATTTAACATGCTGCCTGGGACCACTTCACCAGGCCCGTGCAGTGCACACCCCTCCTCCTGCGCGCCCGTTTCGTGGTGCTACGTGGCCTCAACAACATCCAAGATGGCGTCTTGGCTGCGCACGCACGTTTCCAAAGTGACGTGTGCCAGACGCCATCTTAGTGTAGGAGTTAGCACATGTGCAAATACCGAACGCCGGAAGGATGTAAAGTAGGGAAAAAATGCATGCAATCATTGTGCAGTGATAGACAACATTTTGGCACTTAACACCCAATGCAATGCACTGTCTTAACCCCTGAATGTGTCTTAGAGTGCATGGAGGAGCCCCCACCAGCGCTATTTAAAGGAATCATGCAGGTGTTGCAGGTTAGTTGCTGGATTATTGCTTCTGGCTACTGGTGGAATAGGAAGTGTTTTTTGAAGCTCCCTATACTTACTGAGAGTTCCATTTGAGAGTGGTTTGGCAGGTACTGCCTTACGGTTCGGAAAGTTACAACCGTGGTTGAACAACATTCCTGGCAACCATGGGTGGTCTGCTAGGGCTCCCGCTGGGCATTGAGCACGACTGGGAGCAGGCAAAGAGGCCACGCACAGCAGGTCAAGTTGCGAGGAGAGGGAGGATGAGGAGGCGCAGGGCACTGGGCAGGAGGCCCTATCCAATGAGAGCCTTCTGGGATCAATTCTTTTACCTCAACTTGACTATGGAGGTTCACCAAGGAAGCCTTGACCGAAATCTGTCAACTGGTGCGGCCACAACTGCAGCTTCAGAGCAGGGCAAGGACAGCATTGCCTGTGGCTGTGAAGGTCACCATGGCGCTGAATTTGTACGGCTCAGGACTATTTCAGGCCTCTGCTGCCGACATGTGCAACATCTCGCAGTATGCAGTGCACTGCTGCATAAGGGAGGTCACAGACGCACTGTACCAGATGAGGAACAGGTTCATCACCTTCCCTCTTCACGGAGACAAGCAGAACAAGCAAGCACAGAGGTTTGTTCACGTTGCTAGCTTCCCCATGGTGTAGGGTGTTATTGACTGCACGCACATTACCCTGCATGCCTCTGCGTATCAACTCGGCCATCTTCATCAACCGAAAGGGCTTCCACTCCCTCAGCGTGCAGCTGACGTGCGACCACATGCATCGAATCATGGAAGTCGATGCCCACTACCCTGGGAGCAGTCACGATGCCTTCGTCATGTGGCAGTCCAACGTGCCAGCTATCTTTCACCCACCTCAGCAAGTCAAAGGCTGGCTACTGGGCGACAAGGGCTAATTCCTCACGTCGTGGCTCATGACTGCGGTCAGGAACACATGCACACGTGCACAGCCGGCCTATAATGAGAGCCAGGCTGCCACACGCAACGTCATGGAGCATACTCTAGGCCTCCTCAAACAACGCTTCCGCTGCCTGGACCGGACTGGAGGAGCCCTGCAGTATTCCACTGAGTGGGTGGGCAGATTCGTGGTGGTATGCTGCATGCTGCACAACCTCGCCATCATGAGGGACCAGCCTTTGCCACCAATGATCGGAGAAGACCCTGAGCCAGAGGTGGAAGAGGAGGAGGCTGAGGAGGAAGAGGTTGAGGAGGAGGAGGAGGAGGAGGTGGAGCCAGATGAGGAAGTGGAGGAAGACGCAATGATGCAACAGGGACCCACAAGCCTTGTCCGCAAGGGCTCTGCGTGCTAGCCTGATCCGTGCCCGCTATCAACAATATCAGCTACATCCCCCAACTCACCAACAGTCTTATACTCCCCACCTTTCCGCTCCCACAAGACAATCAAATCGCCCTCCATCTGATTGCACATTGGTTTCCCCCTCAGCTCATTGAAATAAAACCCACCACCAAATGCAAATTCAAAGTCACATTTATCAATGAATAAATGAAATTATGGAAACAGAACAGAACTATTCACCCATGTACATTCCCTTAGTGCTTTTTGTTTGTGTGCCTTTATCTAACCTAGTGCTCCTACAAGATGCATCCCCAGTGGCTGGAGCATGGGTGGTGGGAGGCTGCTGGCCTTCAATGGAGGAGTATGCAGATGGCCTTGGAGGACGACCTCGAGCAGCTCTGGGCTGGGAGGGCCCGGCTTCAGATTGCACCATCTCAGCATGGGCTGCAGCAGTCTGGCCTGGCTGGCCGATAGGCAACAACAAGGGCACTGGCGGAGTGGCAGGGGTGGGACCAGGAATGCTGTCGTCCTGAGAGAGGACAGCAGGTCCGACTGCCATGGCACCACTGCCACTCTCCCGGGGCGGTGCCTCAGCAATCCTGGTGATCAGCTGGAGAACAGATTGCTGGTGAACAGATTGCCGGAGTGCTGTGATGCCCTGGAAGCTCCGTTCCACAGTGGTCCCCTGAGCCACGATAACAGCAGTCTGAGCTTCCATTGCAGCAGTCTGAGCTTCCATTGCAGCAGTCTGAGCAGCAACCGTAGCTTGCAGACCTTTGATGACATCGATTTGTGCTGCAATGGCAGCTGTTTATGCTGCAATGGAAGCTGCGACATCGGCCATCAGACGCTGCATCATGGCGGGTTCCATAGGTGTGCTAATGGAGGTGACCACCCATTCCATGTGAGAAAGGATGGGCTCCAAGCTCTGTGCAAAGCCCTGTGCCAAGTTGGAGCTGGACTCCTCCATGCCCCTTCTCATTGTGCGCAGGCTTTCTGGCAGGCTATCCAGTGCCCAAAGCATTTGGTGGTGTACGTCCATCAGCTGTCTTCTGTAGCCTGGCCCATGAAGTCCTCATCTGACTCCTCTGCAGCAGAACTAGTGAGCGACCTCACCCTCTGATGAGCTGGCACCTGTAGTATCTGTTCCCCCCGCCCCAGCTCCTGCGCACTTGTGCTCGGTGTCTCACAACGTGCAGATCCCTCCTCTAACCTAGCCTCTAAAGGACGCGTAGTGTCAGCGTCTGAGCTGGTGGAAGCAAGTGTCAGATTGAGTGACGGTGTGGCTTCAGTGTCCCCCTCCTCCTCCTCCTCCTCGGAGGGTGCCGCCACAGTGTTCGTGGGTATCTGCAATGACAAAGGGAAACAGGTTGAGTTGCGGAGCGGGGAGAGGAGCAAGTAAAACGTGTGTGCCGACTGCATCTGCAGCACATGTGTCAGAAAAGATTATGGGAGGAGGGAGATGTGGGAAAGGAGAAGGAGCATTAGATATGCAGAGACCACCTTCATCGGGACCTCCAGCACGGCATGTTGTCACAGCTGCAGCGACGGCCCGCCCAATGATCCAAAGCACTGTCTCCTCTAGGGGGGTGAGGATGCGTAAGTGTGCCCGTCCACCCTCAGGTCTCTCCTGTTGCTGGCTGTTATGCACTACCTTCTCCAGCAAGACAGAGGAAAGTGTGTCAGTGAGTATCCTGCAAGGTGTGTGGCTGATGTTCCTGTCGAATAGCTTCCAGTGTGTGTGATCTGTGAGTGGTGGTTGTGTAGCCTGCAAGTGTAGTACTATGTGCGGGTGAGATGCAGCATGCCAAGTGTAGTATTGCGTATGGATGGGCAGTGTTTGTTGGTGGGTGGATGACAGGGAGTGTGATACGTGGAGCAGTGATACAGTTGGTAGGATGTGCCACTTGACGCTTGCATTCACTCACCTTGACTACTCTGTCAAATCACTGAACTTCTTTCGGCACTGCACCCACATGCGTGGTGCCATGCTCCTGGCATTTACTTCCTGTGCCACAGCCTGCCAATGCCTGTGGAGCTGCAGTCTGGAGGGTCTCCTGCCACCCTGAGGATACATGTTGGCCCTCCTTTCGTCCGCCCCTTCCACCAGGGCCTCCAGTGCATCATCAGAGTAGCGTGGGGCCCTCTCTCGCGTAATCCTGCCACCCTTGCGGCCATCTTTCCCTCCTCCTAGTGGACTGTGCAAGTCCCATTTAAAATATGCACCTGCACCTTTAAGAGGTGCAGGCTGCTGATGATGTGCGCTGAGCATGCCCCATTTCCGACTTCTTCATTCTCCTGAGAGGCTGCACGGAGATATCATTGTAAGTAGCAGGCAGCTTGAAATTCACGTGCTGCCTGCGTAAGGGCCATCGGGCACCAGGTAATAGCGCATCATGCTACCCGCACCCAAAACAAAACCCTTATCGAGTTTTTCCCCCAGCATTTCTGAGTATGATGGTGTACACAAGCTATGGTATTAATCACAGATTTGTTGTTTGTTGCATGGAGATTATTGAATAGACTGCTTTTAACAGTGTTCACTATCCAAGAGGGAATTCAGGGGAAACTTCTTTACCCAAAGAGTGGTGAGAATGTGGAACATGCTTCCACAAGGAGTAGTTGAGGCAAATAGCATAGATGCATTTAAGGGGAAGCTAAATAAGCACATAAGCGTATGAGGAGAAAGGAATAGTAGGATATCCTGTTAGCGTTAGATGAAGTAGGGAGAGAGGAGGCTCGTGTGGAGCATAAACACCGGCACAGACTAGTTGGGCCGATTGGCCTGTTCCTGTGCTATGGTTTTGATGTAACTTGATGATTTGCTGCCATTTTAAGCTTCTTCCAGATCAGCTAAAGGATATAACTTGTACAAGGATAAAAACGTACAGAGGTGTCAGAAAATTAATTACATCTGGTTTCTTCATTACTGCAGCTGAAATTTAAACTCAAACTTCAAACAGACTCATCAATAACACATATCATACCTCTAAGCTACAATTTTGTACATTCCCCTGTACTGATCTTTTCAAACTGTCAATTATGTAGAGAGGATACTGCACCTAGGGAATATTATGAACACTTTCACCAGCGCACTGACCTGATAGTTTCCAAGTGACGTACTCACAAGTAAGTTTAGATAACTGGTGATAATATTCTTTACTTTTCACCTGGCCAATTTTTGGACCTTGGCATTGAAAAGGCAGGACGAAGCACGGCAAACTTTATACTCACTAATGTCACATTGGGCTGACCTCACCAGATTTCATTCAGTCAGCCTCCTGAAGTAGGCACAGTAAGTTCTATAGCCTGATTGGCCTGCTGGTATGTTGCAAATGCATTGGCATAGCAGCGAAACAGAGAGCCTTGTTAAAGTATGGTCATGGCTGTGCTTTTTGAAAGTAGATGAACAATTGCGGAGTGCTGTACATTCTCTCACTGTGATGCTGCATCAAGCTTGCAGTGAAGTGTTGTTAAGCTGTTTTGCAAGGCAACATTGTAAGCGTAGCAAAGTGTGAGGACACTTGCCTACATAACCTTTGGAGACCAGCAAATGTCTTCCTCACCTGCTCTCAGGTTCTGTGCACAGGCGAGACAGCATTGACTCTTCCAGCCTCCTTCATCCAGCCTGCTCTGGTGCAACGTCTGAAGAGCAGAAGTCCCATCTCTGCACCAGGATTACACAATCAGCCCCATACTCTTACATATTTACGTTATTCCTGACACTGGTTTCTTCAGACATCGTTAGTCAGTTGACATTTCTGTTTTTTCCTCCGCATTATTTATTTTTGTCTCCCCCACCCCCCACCCCCCACCCCCCACAAGTCCCTTCATGCCATGCACCATTCGATGACAAATAAGGAAGGGAGGTGACCAGTTTACAGGACTCTGCTAATATTGTTCTGTAACCAACCACCATAAATCTAGGAGAGGAATTTAGGTAACTGACCTAACAATTCTACCTCCCTCTTTATAGTCTCCAATCAGCAACTTCTTTTAACAGATACAAATATAACAATTACCATGTAGGGAATTGGTGGGCACAAAATTGTCTCCAGTCACCCTGTGGCACAGCATGCTGGTATACCAATGCATTTCATTATGTGCTATTCTATAACTCCATAATATTCCTGTATGCACAGAACAGTGTGCTCCTGTGTAGATAAGACTAAGCCCTTGCACACTTCAGATCTTTTGTTTCATATAAAGGGAAAGGTTGTTTGCTTTGTTACCAAACAAGGAATATCAAAATGCAGGATAGCAGAATGCACATCATTGTGCTGTGCACTGATTAACAGGGACAACCTAGCTCCTATTAAAGGGCACTGATGCAGGGAGTCAGTAGTCCATTTGACCTCAATTTTATTAGAGGAGTTCTGAAAGGCAGCCATCCTTATCATCCTTGTATACTTCATTGAAGTGCTATAGTGGTCAGGACAAGACTGGTCTGGTAGGTCATTTGTCATTAGATAAAGATGCCTTTGAGTTAACTTTATCACTGCCAAAGCAACAACCCCTTGCTTCTTCCCATCATGAGTTTCTGGCTGTTGCGGCCATTTTTTCTATAGTGTGATCTATTTGTTTTTGGAAAAGGCTTTGATTTTGCACATTTACCATCTCTCCAAATTCCCTCGAACCCTTGGGCAGGAGAACACTGGGTCGATATTCTGCAGCCCGAGCAGCATTCCAGCAATGTTATCTGGGCGGGTGAGGGCGGAACTTGGGCCTCCACTTTTTTTTGGTCGTGCAAAATCAAGACCAGACATCACAGAAAAAGACAGGATTGGTGGGATGACATCATTTGCTGAAATTGCTGCCAGTTCTTTCACCATTACCTCAGTGCATGAAGCAACCATATTAATGTGTCAAGACCTCAACCTGGCAAAAATGGGGCCTGATATTATTTCTAAGGCTGGTATCACTATGGCAATCAATCATAACAATACTCCTCCCCCAACTGAAGCAGACTCCCTCGTGCCGAAAATAGCATAGGTGCCCACCCAAATTGTACTAATGCCCCTGACCCTGGGATTTGGGATGAGGTTGGGTCACATCCATGGGAGGAGCAGAAGCTCTGGCCTGCCCCAGATCTGTCCAAAATCCATCCAGAGTAATTTCAGGGCTCCTAAGTTTATAGAATAAGATATGGCTCATATCCATTGGGAGTGATTCTGTAAGTAGCTCGTATGCAAGCAGACAGATAATGAGATTGAACTCTCCTCATTTGTGGGAAATGGATTCTAAAGTACCCCACATTGTGAGAACTAATGGAAGGCTGCTGTAAAGTAATTATCATGTCATTATTAAGTAATTATTATTACTTAAATAATTTTGTCCATAAAATCAATATATAGATTATGGACTCAGTGAAAGTGGAGAATGGGTACAGTAATCAGGACTGAATTTTGATACTTTTCTTTTCCTGCTTTACACAAAAGGGTTCTGTTTATGTGCATTTAAGGATCAAATCATCAAATAAATAAAATTTTATATAAACAAATCCAAGCCCATACGAACATTATTAGTTCAGCCATCACTCCGTGGTGGAAGATTTTCTCGTGAAAATAATTTAAAGATGTCCGGTTTTCACACGTTCTAGCAGAACAGTGACAGTGTTCTGAAAGAATGCATTTACAGTTTCACTAGAAATAGGGAGAGAAATTCGACTTTTACCTAAAACGGGCATGAAGTCGGCAGAGTGGCCATGCTGTCTGCCCAAAGCCAGCATTGGGAGGCCTAAATAATTTTCGCGTTCATTTGAATGCCACCATTGAGCTTTGGGCACCAAGCAGGTGCCCGCTTCAACACGCTAGTTGTGAGAGCGCGGGAAATCAGACGATCTCGGAGGGGATCGAACACGGGCTGGGAGCGAGCCGCGGGATTTTTGTGGAGCCTGAGGAAGCACCACAGCTCCTTCTGTCTTACTAAAATTCTCCCCAAACGAATTCTGGGCCTTTCCTTGAGCGGCCACCAGCAGTCCCTTTTAGAACCACTGGTTAGGCTGCACGCCACCCAGTCAAAATTGGCAGAGCATGTGCGCCAAACCTTGATTTGTATATTTAAGCAGCTTTACACCAAAACAAGTGGGTGTGCTGCTTAGATGAGCCTTGGTCGATGTTGCCCCCCCCCCCCCAATTTTAACCTGTTTTTTAGGCGAGAAACAGCCTGCAGTTGAAATCGCCCCCATAGTGATCAGAAGAAATCTTTCCCACTATGTTTACAATGTAGTGAACAAATAGGAGAAGAGGAAATCGCCCAACCCATCAGCTTATTTAGTCTTTGCTTTTTCTTTTGTCATTTAGACATTGCCTAGGTATTGACAATTATTTTCCAATCATTTATAGGATGATGAAATGAAGACAATGATGAGGGGATATCTGAGCTTCAGTGAGAAACGCATTTCAAAAACACTAGTGATGGAATATATTCTGAATCTCATTTTAACAAATTCTGAACCATTGTTTGAAGAGGTAAGGACAAAACAGACATGTCTAAACAGTAAAGATCTGTGAACCATCTGGAAAGAATACTATGACTGATGTGTGCAGCAACATTGTGAATACAATTGCAGAGAATATATACATAATTTCACCACACGCAGAAACCACAAGGAGTTCATTCCCCCAGTTTTGTAAACCTTGCCTGCACATTGTGTGTAGAAGATCAGGCAGTTTTGTTTCCTTTGCATGTTGTAGTGCGTTCCAAATTTGTTTACTTCTTGACAAAAATATTTTTATAATCAAAATAATTCTGCAACTTTGGCCAATGTTGTTCTTCAGTCTTCTGGCTTGCTCTATGCTCGTATATTTCAATTTTAACTGATAAAATATAAAATTATTTTTGTTATCACCACACATCAATAGTAAAAATAAAATGTTGCTACTGTGTCACAGCCATACTCCCCCCCCAATGAGTGTGTTGGTAAACATTGCCAAACTGAATAGTTAATACATGGACTGCGCCTAGAAATGGAGAAAACACCTAAGTCCTGATGTTCTTGGGGGTCCGCTATACTGACGCAAGTGGAGTGGAACAGAACCCCTGGCTGCCATAGCCGCAGGCTGGAGACCTCATCCCAAATCCCAGGACAAGGTTATTTGCACAGTTCAGGCAAGCCACCAATGCCTGCAATGACATATCAGCGGCACCCTCCCTGATCCAGCCAATATAGGTTAGCAAGGGCAGGAGTGATGGGTGAGTTGGACTTGGTGTAGGATAAAATATGGGCAGCAGAGTTTTGGATGAGCTGGAATTTAGAGAGCGTGGAGGACGGGAGGATGGCCAGAAGTGCACTGGAATAGTCGAGTCTGAAGGTGACAAAGGCATGAATGAGAGTTTCAGCAGCAGATGGGCTGAGGCAGGGGCAGAGGCAGGTGATGTTATAGGGGCAGAGGTAGGTGGTCCTTCTAATGGAAAGACTATGGGGTCAGAGGCTCAGCTCGTATTTGAATACAACGTCAAGGTTGCAGTCTGGTTCAACCTGTGACAGTGGGCGGAGAGGGAGATGCAAGGGTATGGAGTTTATGGCAAATGCCAAAAATGATATCTTTGGTCTTTCTCTTTGGAGGAAATTGTGGCTTATTAAAACCGGATGTTGAACAAGCAGACTGACAGCACAGAGACAGTGGAAGGGTCGAGAGAGGTGGTGAAAAGGTAGAGGTGGGTGTTGTCAGTGTACAAGTGGAAGCTGTCCCCATGTCTTCAGATGATGTCATCATGTAGATGAGGAAGAAGAGGGGGTCAAAGATTGGTCCCTGGAGGTCTCCAGGGCTAACGGTGCAGGGGCGGGATGAGAAGTCATTGCTGGAGTTACTCTGGCTATAGGTCAGAGTGGAACCAAGCAAGGGTTGTCCCACTGAGAGAGGAGAGGTGTGGACGAGGATGGTGTGCGTCAACAGCTGCAGAGAGATCAAGGAAGATGGAGGGATAATGCAACATGGTCACAGCGACTGAGGATTTCATTTGTGACTTTGATTAGAACCGTTTCAGTACTGTGGCAGGGGTGGAAACCTGATTGGAGCAATTCAACCATGAAGTTGTGGAAAAGATGGGCATGGATTTGGAAGGCGGCAACATGTTCAAGGACTTTGGAGAGGAAAGGGAGGCTGGAGATGGGACAGTAGTTTGTAAGGACAAACTACAAACTACCCCCAGAGGGGTCGAGGATGGCTTTTATAAAGGAAGTGAGTGATGATGGCAGTTTTGAATGAAAGGGAGACAGCACTTGAGGAGAGGGAACCATGTCAGCTATGTTGGGGGCCAAAAAGGAAAGTTGGGTGGTCAGCAGTAGAGTGAGAATGGTTTAGTGGGTCAAGGGAGCAGGAGGTGGGTCTCATGGACAAAAACATCACAATAGATTCGTCCTTTGAAATTTGGTGTCTTTACACCATTGCCCGGCAGTCCCTCAGAAAATAGGGTCTAGCCTGTGAATTCACATTGTTTGTTCCAGTAAACCAATTGCAGCCAGCACAACCCCCAAAAACAAATGTACATCATGGCACCTCAATATCATGATATGCAAAGAAACCAGTCAGTCCAGCCCCACCTCAGGCTGGCAAAGGTGTGGCAGTAAATTGATTTCAACATGTGTGGCCAGGCGAAGAGAGCTGCACACACTGGGGCTCTGAAACTGGGCATGGGCAGGCAAGTATGAGCAATGGCACTTATCATTTTGCCTGCACTCAGGCCTGCACACTCTGAATTTCAGAGAAAACTAGCACACGATTGGCAATAAGTGAGATGGCGTTCTCCCACAGCCATAGCAGTTATAACAATAGCATTAATTAAGCACTAATCTGGACTATTGGAAATTCCTACATGAGTTCCTTTTCTATTCATTTTTCATTTGAGCAAAATAAATACTTTTCCATCGGGCATATTTTTGTGGCATTCTCCTCTCGCTCTCTCCTTACTTCATTGACCTTAGTTGGCAATGCATTTCTTAAAAATGGCTTAAAAATCTACTTTTGTACTAAATAAATCCAGTGTTTGAAAGAATTAGCGGACCATGTTTTAAAACAAATAACTGATAATTCCTCTTTTATCTTAGAGTGGAAATGACTGTTGATCTCATGTGATGTGTGAAGCCACTTTGACCATGAAATCCCAGCAAACTTCTGGGGCTCAGTTTTGAAATGGTGGTGGGTTGACAGCGAGGTGGGGGGGTGAAAGTGCGTGTGGCAAACCCGAATTTTAAAAAAAACCTACCTTTTCCGCACGATCGCAATGTAATTGATGGTGATTAAAGTTGTTTCCTGGTTTTGCGCCCGCCAGCCAGCTTGATTGACAGGCTGGCTGCTGACAGGAGCTGCAACATCGGGTTTGGGGATGGGGGGGGGGGAAGAGAAAAAGAGGGAGAGAGACGTCATCCGGCACTGGAACAGAGAGTGGAGGGCGCTGACGATTGGGGGGGAGGAGAGGGGAAGATCGGGGGGGGAGAGGGGAAGATCGGGGGGGGGGAGAGGGGAAGATCGGGGGGAGAGGGTAAGATCAGGGGGAGAGGGAGATCAGAGAGGGACATAGGTGGGGTGGAGGGGGAGATTGGAGAGGGAGACATCGGGGGCTGAGAGGGGGACATTGGAGAGGGGGACATTGGACATCGGAGCCGGGTGGAAAGGTAGGTTTATTTTGTTTTTTTAACTTTGTGCAATGGTTTTTTATTTAATTTATTTTGTTTATTTTTGCCTGATCTGGCCCTTCACACCTGGTTTCACCGGGCGTGAATCGGAAGCCATGGGAAAGCCGCCCAGACAAGTTTAAAATCATTTTAACTATCTACTACATTATAAATAAAGTACCTTAAGTACCTCAGTGAGGTACATTTGGTTCTTTAATTATCATCCCGCTGGCTTTAATTGCCAGCGGGACTTCCGCATTCGGGAAGCGCACACGCACACGGGCGCTTCTGTTGGGAAATCCGGAAGTCGGTGAGCTGGGGCCGGCTTCCTCATCCGCTCAGGATTTCCCCAATTTTTGCAGCCTCCCCGCCCCTAACGCACCCACAATTTCCTTTGAAAATCAGGGCCCTGGTGACTTGAACGTATTTCACTCCAATTACACATTGTACCAGATCCACTTATCATTATTTCTGCTTTGTCTCTGCTATCAGAGCTCCAATTATGGCTATCTCTGCTGCCTCGGCTACATTATATGCTCATCCCTACATTGTCTTCACAATCTCTCTGGCTCAATATCATGCTCATCCCTCCTCTGTCATTCTGCCTAGATCAGTTACACACTTCTGTTCCTCTGACTCAATGTCCTGATCATCCCCTCTTTGGCTAGTATTTAGCTCTTCATTTAACTGCTGTCAATCAATAGCAGTGAAACACAGAGCTTCTCAATGCTGGTTTATCTACTAGTATTTCAGTTGCTAATGAGAAAAGTTACTTCTCAAAAACAAGTTGCAGTGGTGAGTCAATAGCGCAGTTTAGAAATGTAATTAAAAAGAAATAGGTAAGAGATCAAGACTATGGATTATACCCGTTTAAACAGCTCTCAGCACACACATTTCTCTGCCTTTGCTCCTTGTTGCGATAGTCGCTTGCTAGTCACACAAATGGGTGACCCCAAGTCGACTGTTAACAGAGAGTTCATTCTCCATTCACGTTCGCAACCTTAGCGTCCTATTTGACCCTGAGATGAGCTTCCGACCACATATCTACTCCATCACCAATACCGCCTACTTCCACCTCCACAATATTGCCCATCTCTGCCCCTGCCTCAGCTCATCTGCTGCTGAAACCCTATCCATGCCTTTGTAACCTCTAGACTTGACTATTTCAATGCTCTCCTGGCCAGTCTCCCATCTTCCACCCTCCACAAGCTTGAGCTCATCCAAAACTCTGCTACCCATATCCTAACTCTCACCAAGTTCCGTTCACTCATCACCCCTGTGCTCGCTGACCTACATCGGCTCCCAGTCCAGGAATGCCTCGATTTTAAAATTCTCATCCTTGTTTTCAAATCCCTCCACGGCCTCGCCCCTCCCTATCTCTGGAACCTTCTCCAGTCCTACAACCCTCTGAGATCTCTAAGCTCCTCCAATTCCTACCTCTTTCACTTTCCCAATTTTTAAAAAATCGCTCCACCATTGGCGGCCGTGCCTTCAGCTGTCTAGGCCCTAAGCTCTGGAATTCCCTCCCTAAATCTCCCTACCTCTCTATCTCCCTCTCCTCCTTTAAGACGCTTTTTAAAACCTTTGGCCAATCTTTTGGTCATCTGTTCTAATACCTCCTTATGTGGCTCGGTGTCACATTTTGTTTGATAACGCTCCTGTGAAGCGCCTTTGGATGTTTTACTACATTAAAGGCGATATATAATGCAAGTTGTTGTTGTTATGCCACTTCCTATAAAAATATGATGTTAGATGACAATTTGGTGCAGTTTTATTTTTTGCTCTAATAAGCCAGTTATGCTGCGCATGTTGTGCGGATGTGATGCAATTTCAGTTTAACAGTGACACACCATGAATAACATAACTTGAATGTGAAGTTAGCAAATTGGTGTTGCTTCACATTTTGGTTGAAGGCTAAACATTGGCCAGGACATTTCCCCTGCTCTTCAAATGGTGCTATGGGATCTTCTACGTCCACTTGAAAGTGGTGGGGATCCTTGTTTTAACACTTCATCCAAAAGACAGCATCTCTAACAGCGCAGCACTTACTAATTACTGCACTGGGGTGTCAGCTTAGATTATATGCTTAAGCGTCTGGAGTGGGGCTTTAACCTATGACCTTCTGATTCAGGTAAGACGGCCACAACTGACCAAAGGCTGACACCTATGTTCAATTGCCTCTTTACTAACGTTAAAATTAAGCTCGTGAGTGGAGGTCTTTGCAGGTGTGCTTGTGCACATGTATAAAGCTGTGTTTGCCTCAACTAGAGAGTAATGTAGAGCCAGCAGTGTAACTCGGGTCTGCCAAATAAGCATCAGTTTAAGCAGGTATAGATCTCAAAAGACTGTAGCATAACTCCACCATTAAAGATTTATGTAAATAGAATTAGTTGGGGCGGGGAAAATTTCAAAATTGTAATTTTTAGGATGAAGGAAATTGTGTAAAAATAGAATACAAATTTAACAAAGACTCATCGGAAGTGTGGCTGGCAGATTCTGAAGGTCAGGCAGGGCAAAGGATTATGAAGAGCCTATCTTAACTGCTAAGCTGCCAGACCACCCCAGATTGTTTTGTTCAGCTTGGTTTAATAATTAGCCCAGGCATTATCAAAGAATTTCAGAACATTCACAAAGACCATGGATTCCAAAGCCAACATAGTTCGAGTTGAAACAAAAAAAAAGGTGCAGATTAAATGCCACTTAAGCAGTTTTAATACCTTCACTGAATAGAGTGATTTTTGTTTTACTTTTACACTTTAAGCACTAATGAGATTTAATTATTCTTTGAATACTACCTGTATATTCCTCAGTGTGAAGCCAATCTCCTACAGCATTCTGGGACTGAGCCTGGTTATCTAACAAGCACAGAATTTGCCCTGGCCTTTGAAAATATAGCTCCACTGTGCAATGCAAAACTGAGGCAGGTCTTGGTTGAACACTCCATTGCTGCTAAGCAAAGTGCCTCTATTTCTCTACCAAGTGCAGCGCGTATCCTACAAAATCAATTTGCTGCTATCTTGTATCTTGTAATCGCTCAATAACAAAATAACAGCATATGCAGGATTGTTAACTTTACAGATCTTTCAACTTTACATATGTCTTTCAGAAAAAAATAAAGCTGTTCAATGAGGAATGTTAATTGGTCTCAATTCTCAATGTGAAGATGTTTGACTGCCAACTTCCTAAGCATTGTCTTGTAAATGGGTTTTGGCGTTCAGATTAATTAATATACAACTGTCGTACTATTGGGAAATATTTCTTAATTATTGCAACAATTATAGCTCCCAAAAGCCCTCGTGGGTTTTCTTAAATGATATGACAGAAAAATCTGTATCCCAATTTGAAATATATGTACTTTTTGAGAAATATGTTCACGTCCTTTTACACCAGAACTTAGCAAAACCACACAGTTTAAAAAAAAATCAGTATTATGTAATCATTTCATGACCACCACTAAATGGAGTGAATGTCAATGAATTGATTAACTGAACAGTGATAGTTGGGTGACTATTCGACAGCAGAGGGTTACCCCAGATCCTGTTCTCACCCGAGGTTCACACATACAGACTTTCCAGGCAGAGTCCTTGGCCAGTGATCAAAATCACCTCTTTAGCCCAGCAGCAATGAGGTCAGTTGCAGCATCCCAACTGCTGCCCCAGCTGAATCAGCTAATGCAGCATATGTTACAGTTCTCAATGATGGCGTGTAGTTTTTGTGTGGTGATGGTTGTAAAAGAAGTTGTTGGGGAACTGACTTCAGTCCAGAGGCAAAGGTTTTTTCCTGACAGCTGTTATGAGTAAGGATGAGCCACAGTCTCTTTACCAGTGGGGAAAAGCTCAAAACTTCTGTCAGTACAAAGTTCAAAGCCAAGCACTAGGACTGTTAGCGTCACAGCGTGAACATATCAACAGAAGAAGTAGAGGCCCATAAAATCCATGTGGGCGCGATCACAGTAGTTACATTGGAATCAGGCACAATGCTGAACTTGCAGAATCAAGAGGAGAGGTCTCCAGGAACAGGCCTTCAACAATATGGAGGTGCACCCATGCTTCCCTACTCCTTCCCCCCCTTCCCCACCCCCTCTCCCCACCACTGAAGATGCCAGCACACCGGTGAAAGCTAGCTTACTCAGAAGGGTGCAGGATCCACCCTGGGAAGCTGCAGATCATGGCCCCACAGGTCCTGCTTTTAAAACATATTTAAAATTCTCCCTCCCCCCCACCCCCCCCCAAGTGATCTTCAGGTATCTAGGCCACAATTCTGGCCTGGGGCCCCCAACTCGTCTCCGCCCACCCCCCCCACCCCAGTGCAGCCCATATCTGCTCATCAAATGTGGTGTGCCAAGTAAGATGGATGCCTCATCTTACTTGGCACACCAGCCTCCAAACTTACGGCAGGTCTCCTTGAGTCTGTGGCCTTGTTTGGGATGGAGGAAGGTTCTACCCTCAAACAAGGCCACAGGAAACTCTGCAAGTCTGGGATCCAACATATCCAGGACCCAGCATATCCTGGTCTCAGCAGAGTTAGCAGCATTCTCTCCTCCTTTATGACGCTCCTTAATACCTACCTCTTTGACCAAGCTTTTGGTCACCAGTCCTAATATCTCCTTATGTGGCTCGGTATCAAATTTTGTTTGACAATGCTCCTGCAAAGTGCCTTGGGTCATTTTACTACTTTAAAGGTGCTATATAAATGTAAGTTGTTGTTGTTATTGCTGGTATTTACAATCAGACTAGGTAATGCTAAGCCACTCGCATTTGGTACCATAAGGCCTGTGCATGAAAGCAAAAAATGTATTTCAAATGTAGAGATCAAAAGCAAATTTCAAGTGTTGGAAAACTGAAGTAAAAAATTGAAAATGCTGAAAATACACAATGGGGTCAGTCATTGTCTGAAAGAGAAAGATAAGATAGCATTTTAGGCAGAACCCTTCAACAGAACTAGCACAGTAAGGCTGGAGAAGACCCTAATAAAAATGGAGAAGAGGAGCAAGCAACAGGTAGAAGTCAAGATTTCAGATAAGGTAATTACTTTCACAAGAGGCAGCTAATGGGTTCCCCTTGTGTCTCACTTTGATGACATGCATACAGACCAAGAATAGCTTACTTCAGTCCAGTGGCCTCGTTTTTAAGTGCATATTTAACATGGAAGTATGATCGTATTCTTTTATTGGCGTACATTTAATTTTCTTAACGATGGCTTGCCAGAGATTACAGCATACTTGATACTGCTACAGGAAGTACATCAAGAACGTCTACAGACTATACCAGGGAAGGGAAGGAGCAGTTTACTTCTGGCAGGTAGGAGAAACGATTGTGTCATATGCATTTTAATTTTAAATTTTCTCCCCTCCTCTCCAGACACTATTAGGGGTGATTTTGACTTTCGGTGATAGTGTAAAACTGGCAATATTGATACAGCCGCCCGTTATACATCTCTCCCAATTTTAAAATAGGTAGTGCCCATTTTACACTATCACTCAAAGTCAAAATTTCCACCATTGAGTCTTATTGGGGTTCAATTTCACAGATGCTGACGGCCATCCAGTATCTCAAAATTCTTCATGTGAATCTAGACATTAAATATCAGCAATCTATTTAACCACAAAGGGCATCACTGCCAATCTTTATACTATTGTCACCCGTGTGCACTTTCTAGTTGGGGTCACTAGATAATGATCTGGAGCAGGATCCCTGCACGAGTTTTTTTTTCCTTCTATCTAGCCCGGGTAGGCTGAGACCAAATGTTGTCCTCCAGTTGAGACCAGCTGGTTCAGTACACACCACAGAGCAGTGCACATTTTATTTTACAACTGGACAACCTTCAGGCCAATGTAAATCTCCCATTACAATCATTCCCTTACGGTTGCCCATGTGTTACTGGCTCTTTGTAGTATTTCAGAACTATACTATAAAAATTGATCCTGTTTGAACAGTCTAGTTTCCTTTTTGCCATTAAGATGAAATACAGTTCCTCACTGAGTGAAATCTGGCATTTATTTCTCATTTTTTTCAGTTTGAGAATGCAATCTATTATTTCTCAGAATGACTTCTGTGCTGTTGTCTTTGCTCACTGTAACTTACCACAGGTATTCTCATTTCTTGACGTGAGTGTGATACTCATGTTTTACACAGGCTTTATGCTGTTGCATTCCTCATATAGAGTTACCTTGCTTTTAGTTTTTCATAATCTGCCACAGTACTCTCATTTGCAAAAGTGATTCACCGCCTTGTGCTTGTAGCTCACAGAGATTTACTGCCACACTTTCTCACCAAGATATGCTGTGATATTCCTAACTTGTCATTGGGATTTCACATGGTACTTTCATTTCTTACATAGGCTCTCCACAGAGAGGAATTCTTGACACCAATTGCCTGAGAAAAACAGAATAATTTACAACCATTCTTAAACAATTTAGAGTTTGATGACATATGTCACCTTTTGCTTTGTATTGTTTCTTGGTCTTGGAGCTCACTGTGCAAGTAGGAGAAAAATCTATAGTAATACCACATTTTTCATTTTATGTTTTATGTTGATTTACACTGTAATTAATTTAGTCAGTCTGTGTATATGTGGGGGAGGGAGAATGATTTTAGTCCTAAGATCAAATGTGCATAATAAAGCATTTCAATAATTAAATATATATTAACATAGCAATACCAATGAATATTTATGCATTTCTAGCCTTCATTCAATACTGAGCTTTCTCAATGAAATAGTCCTATTTCAAGATATATATCACTAGTCAAACTTTAGATTCCCTGTGGTTAGAAAACTTTTTACGAGCTGTCAGAGTTCATCAAGGGTGTACTAAAAGTGGATTGTTCGCCATCTTCTGTGTCAGGCTTTCCCCTATTCAACCCTTTAGTAGAATGTTATTCAATGATTTCAAACAGATTGGACAATAGAATAGTTTCATGAAGTGTGGTACTGGCTTCTGGGAAATCTTTTCCTCCTGCTCAGTTCCCCTTTCTTTCCCTTTCCTCACTCCAAATTTAAGCACGAGAGTTGCAAATAAATTTTTAAGTAGCGAATTACAAACTAAATAGTTTCATCTCTTATAAAAATTTCTATCAGATGACTTAAATTATCCAACTTTGATAACAATTAATACTAGTAAGTCTTTGTTATAAGTCACTTCCATATGTTATGGCATATTGTAGAACCAACATTCTGTTTTTCTCCCTGAAGAGCCAGCCTTGAAGTCAACCTGTGAGGTTGTACCAGAAGATGGACGCCTCATTACCATGTCCAGGTTGAAACTATTGGCCAATAACATAGCCAGGTAGAGTATTTTTAAACTGTGTGGCATAGCAGCAAATATTATAATTAATTCTATATCTCAATATTTAAGAATATTATGGACCTAAGTTAACGCAGAGAAAATGCAAATTATTATGTTGTCAATGATTAAATCAATACAAAGCTTAATGTTAAATAGTCAGAGAGTCATTTTACTCATCCACCCAGTATGGCCTCCCTCCACCCTGTCTCTAGGTTTGTTGGAGTCACAATTGGATTGGTGAGCCTATTACATTTGTAACTGTACCACCAACTGCCTGGTAAGTGGAACTAGGTAATAAAAACAGAAAATGCTGGAAATACTCAGCAAGTGAGGCAGCATCTATGGAGAAACAGAGTTAACGTTTCAGCTCGATGACCTTTCGTTAGAACTGGAAGAAGTTAAAGATTTAACAGTTTTTAAGTAAATACAGAGCCAGGCAAAGGCGGGGAGGAAGGGGAGGGGAGGAAAGAACAAAAGGGAAGGTCTGTGATAGGGTGGAGGCCAGGACTGATTAAATGACAAAAAGGATGATGGTCCAAAGCAAGGAAGGTGGTAATAGGACAAGTAAAGAAACAGTTCTGAGGAAAGGTCATCAACCTGAAACGTTAACTCTGGTTCTATCTCCACAGATGCTGCCTGACTTGCTGAGTATTTCCAGCATTTTCTGTTTTTATTAAAGAAACAAAATATGGGTCTAGAGGAGCTGTAAATGACAACAGCAGAACCATTACCAGCACCTGCTGTCTGAAAAAATGGAAACAGTGGTTATGATCTGAAGTTATTGAAATCAATGTTGAGTCCAGAAGGTTGTAAAGTGCCTAATCGAAAGATGAGGTGCTGTTCCTCAAGCTTCTGTTGAACTTCATTGGAACATTGCAGGAGGCCGAAGACAGAGAGGTCAGAGTGGGAGTGGGACAAAGAATTAAAATGGCAAGTGACCGGAAGGTCAGGGTCACACTTGCGGACTGAACGGGAATGGAGGTGTTCAGCAATGCGATCACCCAATCTGCATTTGGTCTCCCCAGTGTAGAGGAGACCGCATCGTGAGCATACAGTATACTAAATTGAAAGAAGTACAAGTAAATCACTCTTTCACCTGGAAGGAGTGTTTGGAGCCCTGGACAGTGGGGATGAAGTGAAAGGGCAGGTGTTGCATCTCCTGCACTTGCACGGGAAGGTGCTGTGGGAAGAAGAATGGGTGTTGGGGGTGATGGAAGAGTGGACAGGATGTCCTGGAGGGAATGGTCCCTTCAGAATGCTGTTTGCTGGTGGCGTCACACTGCAGGAGGCGGAAATGGTGGAGGATGGTACATTGAATGTGAAGGCTGGTGGGGTAGAAAGTGAGGACAAGGGGAACCCTATTGTGGTTCTGGGAGGGAGGGGAAGGGGTGAGGGCAGAAGTGCGGGAAATGGGATGGACACAGTTGAGGGCCCTGTCAACTACAGTGGAGAGGAATCCTTGGTTGAGGAAAAAGGAAGACATATCGAAAGCACTGGTGTGGAAGGTGGCATCGCCAGAACAGATGCGATGGAGATGGAGAAACTGGAAGAATGGGATAGAGTCCTTAGAGGAAGCAGGGTAGGAGGAAGTGTAATCAAGGTAGCTGTGGTAGTTTGTGGGCTTATAGTAGATATTGGTTGACAGCTTATCCCCAGAAATGGAGATAGAGAAGTTGAGGAAGGGAAGAGTTGGAGATGGACCATGTGAAGCAAGGGAGGGACGGGTGGAAATTGGAAGCTAAGTTGCTGAAATTTTCTAGTTCGGGGCGAGAGCAGGAAGTAGCACTGATACAGACATCGAATCATAAAATTATAGAAAGTTACGGTACCGAAGGAGGCCATTTGGCCCATTGTGTCCGTGCCAGCCGAGAAAAAGCTATTCAGCTTAATCCCACTTTCCAGCAGTTGGTCCGTAGCCCTGTATGTTACGGCACTTTTTTTTTAGTTTCTGAAAAACTTTATTTATCTCAAAAAGTGCAACCCAGAGAATTGTTTTTCAATCAAAGAACACTAAGTGGGATCTCGTTGCCTCCATAAACTTTGGGTCTGCATTCTCCAGCCAGAGTAAACAGCGATCAGCACACATTGTGAAGCACATTAAGATGATAGAAAAGGAAAACCAAAAGAAACTGCGACTACAGCTTTCTTCCTCAATATGCACTGCCATAATCTTGATGATTTTGTTGCCCTTTTAAATACAAATGAAAGTCAAAATGCTGGATACATAATTATAACCTTTACCAACACATTCCCATTTCTAAAATGTCCACTTTGCATTTTACAAAGGGTTCCATTAATTCTTTTTCTCACAAAAACAGAGGAACTTGAACATAATTCTGGGAGAGAAACCTTTCTTCATTATCTTAAAAACACATCATGTACCGGATAAAGAGGTGAGGGAGAGGACCTGAGTAGGACTGGAACAAAGAATGTTTGACGTATCCCACAAAAAGGCAGGCATAGCTAGGACCCATACGGGTTCCCATAGCGACACCTTTTATTTGGAGGAAGTGAGTGGAGTCAAAGGAGAAGTTGTTCAACGTAAGAACAAGTTCAGCCAGGCAGAGGAGGGTGGTGGTGGATGGGTCTCCGTTCAAGGAAGAAGCAGAGAGCCCCCAGGCCGTCCTGGTGAGGGATGGAGGTTTAGAGGGACTGGAAGTCCGTGGTGAAAAGAAGAAGGTTAAAGCCGGGAAACTGGAAACTGTTAAAAGTGGTGGAGGGCGTCGGAAGAGTCATGGATGTAGGCCGGACAAGGGGTGAAAAAATAAAGTCAAGATAGGAAGAAATAAGTTCCGTGGGGCAAGAACAGCTGAGACGATGGGTCTACCAGGGCAGTCCTGTTTGTGGAACTTGGGAAGGAGGTAGAAGCGGGCTGTGCGAGGTTGGGGGACTATGAGGTTGGAGGCAGTGGGTGGAAGATCTCCAGAGGAGATGAGTTCAGCGATGGTCTGGGAAACGATGGCTTGATGTTCGGGGGTGGAGTCATGGTCCAGGGGGAGGTCTGAGGAGGTGTCGGAGAGTTGTCGTTCAGCCTCCGCAAGGTAGAGGTCTATTTGCCAAACAACAGCGCCGCCCTTGTCAGCAGGTTGAATGACAATGGCAGGGTTGGACCTGAGAGAACGGAGTGCTCCAAGTTCAGAGAGAGGTAGGTTAGAGTGAGTGAGGGGAGCAGAGAAATTGAGAAGGCCAATGTCGTGCCGGCAGTTCCCAATGAAAAGATCAAGAGAGGGTAAGATGCCAGAGGGAGAGGTCCAGGTGAAGACAGGAGAAAGGGTCCATTGTGTGAGAGGGAGACTCCTGGCCAAAGAAGTGGGCACAGAGGCGAAGGCAACGGAAGAAGAATCATAGAATCATAGAAAGTTACAGCACAGAAGGAGGCCATTCAGCACATCGTGTCCGTGCCGGCCAAAAGCTATCCAGCTTAATCCCACTTTCCAGTAGCCCTGTAGGTTATGGCACTTCAAGTGAACATCCAAGTGCTTTTTAAATGAGTTGAGGGTTTCTGCCTCTACCACCCTTTCAGGCAGTGAGTTCCAGACCCCCCACCACCCTGTGGGTGAAAAAAATTCTCCCCTAATCCTTCTACCAATTACTTTAAATCTATGCCCCCTGGTCACTGACCCCTCCGCTAAGAGGTGCATTGTGTCGTGGAGCTAGGTTACTGGTGGAGGTGTGTAACACAGAGCTGCAATCTGTTCAAACCATTCACAAAATTATGGCCCTGCTGGAGTAGCATGAGTGCTACTTTATTTTAAATCAGATAGTTTTTATTGATCAGTTTTTATTCGGCATATAATTAGTGATAGATCACAATATTATGGATTCTACCTAATAATGTTAATGCTGGCAAATGATTATCATTCCAATGGAACTTCAAAGTTTGTTCAAGACTTGATGGAAGACACTGGTATCACAACCAATACATTTGTAATTAGAACATGGATTTCTTTCACATCGAAAAGCATTTAACAGCAGCCCTCACTTCATTAATTCTTTAGGCCAAATATTCACTGATTTATTTATGTTTCTCTACACTTAAAATCTAAGTACACGAGGATGGGAAATCTGTAAATAGTTTTTAAGAAAACAAAATTTTACTGTTCATAGATATTTTATAGAACCATTTTCTCACTCAGTGATTTAACAGCAGTTGCCATAAATGGAACTTGTCCCCTACAGTCCAGAAATCTATTTCTCTGACAATCTACCCTTGCCAATGCTGAGGATTAATATTCATCCTACTTGTAGTAATCTGTTTGCTGGATTCAAAATTGTCATCTGCTACCCCACCACTATTCCAGTTGTTAGATCTTAAACTCTGACCTGAATTTTTACAGCTAATATATTTATTAGCTAAAATTCCATAAGAACTCCTGAGCTGTTTAAAATGCCAGCTTTAAGTTACAGGTGTTACATTGCAATATTGGGGAATTTTTAAGTAAAATATTCAGATGAACTTAACAACATTACATTGAAAAATACAATTGACAACGCTATATACAGATAAAATATATTATGCAAGTGTAGATCTGGACTGGATTCACACTGTATATGGCAGGAAAATATGTTTCTATCTTCAGGAATCCAAACATCATGAGCACCCCTTTCAGTCAAATAATCCACTTTGATCAATCGATCAAAAGACGCCATCTGCTCTATAATTAAACTAATAAAACAAATTAACACATTTGTGCAAGATAGTTTAACTTTTTAATTTTATTTCAGGAGGAAGAAGATACAATTGGCATATGCTAACACAATCTAACAGAAAGAGGACTCTGCGCTGGTCAAATGGTTCAATCTAGTAGCTTCAGGAAAAAATAGATTTTTATAAAATCAGCACTTCTGGATTCTACTTATGAAAATACATGTATTTTGGAACTTGTATACCCAACAAATACTTTGGCATTTATTTCCTCGTGGTGTAAACAGAGGGGTAGAATTCAGTTGCTTTATGGTAAGATTTTTGCGTCGAATTTATGCAGCTGGTGGTGTAAATCAATACAAAATCCAGGTACAGTCCCCACCACTTACACCATCCATGGTTATCACAGGCAGCCGCCTATATCGGGCAAATGGCACTAACCATTTGTCATTACCATAGGCATCAATTACAAAGGCGCTGCTTAAAACATATTTAATAATGTGTAATGTTCAGTTTTTATTCCCGACAAGGACTCCAGGAAGCGTCAGTGCTACCATATGTCTCTCCCATTCTCTCTTTGCTGGCAGACTCGCCTTTTCTGTTGGCGCTTCTCTAGGTCAGTACAGGAACTGAGCGGAAGCTCCTTCCCACACCAATCTGTACTTTAGTGACCAGTAGAGCCAGCAGTGAGATTGCTTTTACCATCCACCGTTTATAACGGGTAAATCGCGTTAACACCAATGCGCCCGCTATAGGTGTGGGGACTGTATAACAAGGGTGTAAACTCAAGTCTTCCATTCTCTGCTGATACTGGTAAATTCTGCCATACCGGAAGTACAAGTAAGTTGACTATACACCCCCAGGATTTGACATTGGGTCTGTCGGTTGATAGTCCAACTTGTTAGCATTGTTGATACCACACAGCCCCACATAAATATATCTAATTATTTAGCTAATGTTTTGGGTAGTGGAATTATTAAGTATCATTTTCCATATTCAACGAATAGTGATTCAGTTAAATAGTGATTTTAATTATATGTAGAAAAGCATTTGAGATTTGTTAAGATGAAATCCTGTATAATATCAAGTTTTTCTTAAGCAAAAATTTTAAGAAGCATTGACTACATATCTTTTCAATGAAGAACTACTGATGTAATTAACTCTTAATTAATAATTAAGTAATCACTATACCTCAGAAGACTAAAGCAATTCAAGTCTTCCATTCTCAATCATTTCTGTATTAACACTGATTTATAAGGATCTCTAAATAAATATCTGCATCCGCTGAATGCCCTACCAGCCACAATATTTAATATTCAGTGTGAATAGGACAAACTATGACATGATTAACATTTTTCATTCTAATGAAAATTAAATATACTCTTTCTGATAAATGAAATGTCATTTCAAAAGGTCACTTAAACCAAATTAGACTGAAGATCAAACCTATCTGCCAATGTATAACATTATTTTGAGATCCATTTACCCACCTTTATGTTGAAAGCTCTGATAATTATAGGTTATCCCAACGTTCCAGCACGGCTTTATTTTAAAAGCTGTGTCAGTCTGAGAGGGAGATGAAGCCCAGACATTTGGATAAGGTATGTCTGTAAAAGTAGCCGTCTCCAGAACTTGCGTGCAGTTTACAAAAGGCATTTTTTAGCACACAGTGGGCTGAATTGTCAGGCCTCTCACCCAGTGGAAATGGCGGGCAATGACCTACTGCCCCATTGTCGTTGTGGCCGCGGCAATGTTCCCCCGGGCCTACCAGTGGAGAATCCCCCAGAATCAGGCGGTAGGCCCATTTAAAATGCTAATCGGGGCCTTACGACGTACATAGGAAAATGATTGCCATTTGTGGCCTGAACCAGGTGGAGTGTGTGCCGTTCACCTCCCACCAGTACTAGCTGGCGGCCTTGCCAAAATTAAGACCCTCTTCGTTGTGGTGGGGCTGGGAGGAGCTGGAATGATCCTCCAGGCTCCACATAATCACCTTAGACGACTGCATCTTCTGCTCCCCCCCACTTCAGCGATCAGGACCCCCCCCCGCCTCCTTCTTACCTACCTTGAAGCCCAGAGGCTGGTTCGGCTGCCTAATATTGCAATGGCTCAGAACTGGCCAGCTGCTCCGGGGTGCTCGATTTCTCACCACAGCCTGCCGGTCTAATGCTAATGTGGCCTGTCCCTCAAATTCAACCAAGCCTCTCGTCGGAACTACCGGGCACGACTTTCCTCTGTCTGTTATTTTAACAGAGGCACCGAGGGGGATTTTAACCCACCCACCTGGTGGGGGGATTTTAAAATTGAGCGTTCAGCCTTACCACCCTTTTCCTGCTGGAACCCCGCTGGCTACCGTTATAAATGCTCACTGCAGTTAGGCGGCTGAGGCACCCACTGAAAGTAGGCAGGAGCCTCATCAGTTTATGCAAGTTGGGATCCTATTACGTCAATGGGACTCTGATTGCACTTTAACCTGGTCCTGAGTGGGAAAGTCGCCGTGGCTTTCCCTCCAGGTGAAGCAGGGCTGCAGCTGTCATGAAGACGAAGAGGCCCTACAAGATGGTAGAAATCTTTCCTCGTGGGGCCAGGGGGAGCAGGAGTCCTCCTCCGGGGCCCACAGGGAAAGCAACAGGCTCCCCAGCTCTGGGACTCCCCTCTCCTCCCGCGAGACCCTCCCAAAGCACCATCGCGCAACCTATTGGCTTGCCAATGAGCCTTCCTTTGGTGCTGGCTGGCGACCTCCGAACTTCTGCTCCCACCTGCCAGCCAACTGCCGCTTTCTGCCAGTTTCGGGCGGGCACGCAGATGTGGCCCGGGCATTGAAATACCCCGGGCCTCAAACTTTGGCCTGCGCATACGTTTTGCACTCGCCCTGCTGAGCAGATTGACATGATGGCTTACATGCTCAGTAAACCATATCCAGCACAACTACATAATAATATGCAGGTGAATCATATCAGTGCGCATCTTGCAATCTCCTATTACACAGACTGGAACATCTGTACCTTGTGGCTGAAATGTCCCCTCATCTGCCAGTACGGAATCTCCCAAAACTTTGCAGATCTTATTGAAGGTCCAATAACAGCAAACTGTGTCACTTGTCACTGGGTGGATGTTGTTCCATGGCTGCAGACAATAACTTGCCCTTGCCAGTGGATTTGTGCCCCACGCTCCTCCCGGTGCCTCCACTGTGACTTCAGAAATGGTAGCATGCTGTGGAACAAATGGAGTGGAGCAGGAAAATGACCAATTGTCTGAGGAGACAACAAAAAACAGAATATACTAAACTGTTAGTTACTTGCATGCAGGAGGTGGAACAAGAGGCAGCTGGCCACAGATGCCATTTTGTAAAAGACGTAAAAGCAGGTTGCCTAATATATACAGTACTGAGTGCATGTTTTTTTGAGAGGTTTTAAACAAAGGTTTTGCCATTCTGCTTACTTTACATTTATGCACAGTGCTTATCAAGCTACTTTTGCTGAATTAGGTTTCTGCGTGGAATCACAGACTGTAATGTAAACTTACCAGATACCTGGGAACAATGAGTCAATGTTTTGCCTTCCTGAATAATCTGTTCCTTTGACTAAATTAGACATTTTTCAATAGCATGTCTTTTTTCTTTTTGAGTTTTGTACTTAAAGTCACTGCAGGTTGTACTTTTCTGACAATCGTACGCAGTTCAATGAAGCTCAGACACTTTTTGCATATACCCTTACTTTGGGCATTTGTAGCAATCTAGCTATTTACTGGAAAGCATTCTATACGTGGGAAGATTTTTGCCAGGAATAAAAAGCACAGCTTGAGATAATCATGGATGCTAATGTTGCCTCTTTCTGGACTCCATTTTTTTGACATTACAGCTAGTAACATATATCACATTTGTTTGTATCATTAGCATATATTATAATATATAAAGGAGCTCAATGGAATGGCTATATTTGAATCTTGGCAACTGGCTTCTGATTGGATGTCTTGCTGCCAGTGGTAATTTAGTACTTTAATTTACAGAAATTGCGGATGTTCTGCTCAAGTGGTAACTATATAACCTGTCACTGCCACAATCATTTCTAAACAGCTTTGGTGTTTGCAACTTGGATTATCAACTTCTAGAGTCTCTTTGTGCCTGGCAGTCTGAACATTGCCTTCCGTATTCTATTCACTAACTACAAATAAACTCTCCCACACATTCTCGCATACACAACGTTAGTGGCCTTAGTCCTGTCAAATTTATCAAGCATTTTCATTGTAATTTTTGGTTGCTAACAACAGTTTTAAAGTTCAGAAAGCTACCTTGCAGCAACCCAGCGCTAACTAGCGCTTGAGGGAGTCGATATCAATAATCTTTCACAGTGTATTGGTGTTGAATGATTTACACTATTGTACTGAACATTTATCCCATGCTGGTAATTATGGACCTGTGATTACTAGTTTTTGCCTTACCTGCTACTTCAACATATACTAATTAACATTCTTTAATGTTTCAGTGTATCTATGTACCTACATTATTTTAGTTGTCAGTTATTTCAGGATATAAGTCATATGTAAGTTCCAATGTGTGAATGTTTTGTAGTCATTTGGCAGAATCTGCCAAATATTAATCTATTCTCATACATTACAAGGTTTAGTAAGAAATGTTGCATTACACACCTGCAAGTGCCTTTGACACACTTTGAAAATGTTTTCCTCCTCCTCTCCGGTCACAGGATTCAGCCTATGTATTGTCTGATGAGCCTAGCGCTTAATAATTTGCCTGATGGTTTCTTTAATCTTGCTGTTTCTTGCTCCTTGAGAATGGGAAGACTGACCTCTTGTGAAAATGATGAAGACCAAAATCTCAACCTACATATGCGTTCCACAATTTTCATTGCAATAACGCATCCCTGCAGGGACATTTTGTCTTGTCTTGTAATTATTTTCCATTTCCAGTTTATTCTTGGTAAAATAGATGATTGCTGTTCATGGCTGGAGCCACATCAAAAACATGACAAGTGCCTGTTCAAATTTATTTTATCCCTGGTGGTCTCTGGAAGTAATTTTTAAACACTAATCTAGGTAGGGTGGAAGAAGGTTTCAATTACTGCCAGCCTAGGAAATATGTACCAATTTCCCTTATGATCTAATGGGGGAGTGATGTGCCAATTTTTCCTGGCAATGTTGATAAGCTCATTGTTCCAAAGAACATGTAAGTATGTCATTTCCTTGATGGCATTGTGTGTCCTATGTCTGATCTCTGTGAGTTTGCTATGTTTCCTAGTGATATATGGTAGATTTTCCGATCCCATGATCCCAGTCCTAATGCAGTACGAGTGCAGTGAGCAATACATCGAGTTACATCAAAACTACAGCACAGAAACAGGCAATTCAGCCCAACTGACCTATGCCGGCGTTTATGCTCCACACGAGCCTCCTCCCTCCCTACTTCATCTAATCCTTTCAAGATACCCTTCTATTCCTTTCTCCCTCATGTGCTTATCTAGTTTCCCCTTAAATGCATCTATGTTATTTGCCTCAACTACTCCTTATGGTAGCGCATTCCACATTCTTACCATTCTTTGGGTAAAGAAATTTCTCCTGAATTCCCTGTTGGATTTATTAGTGACTGTTTTATATTTATGACCTCTAGTTTTGGACTCCTGCATAAGTGGAAACATTTTCTCTACGTCTGCCCTATCAAACCCTATCATTATCTCTATCAGGTCACCCCTCAACCTTCTCTTTTCTAGAGAAAAGATACCCTGCCTGTTTAGCCTTTCCTGATAAGGATATCCTCTCTGTTCTAGTATCATCTTTGTGATTCCTTTTTACACCCTCTCCAATGCCTCTATATCCTTTCTAAAATATGAAGACCAGAACTGCACAATATCCCAAGTGTGGTCTAACCAAGATTCTATGCAAGTTTAACATAGCTTCTTTGCTTTTCAATTCTATTCCTCTAGAAATGAACCCTACTGCTTGATTTGCCTTTTTTTTATGGCCTTACTAACGTGCATTGCTACTTTTAGTGATTTGTGTATCTGTACCCCTAGCTCCCTTTCCACCTCTATCCCATTTAGACTCTTATTATCCAAGCAGTAAGTGGCCTCATTATTCTTCCTACCAAAATGCACCACCTCACACTTTTCTATATTGAAATTCATTTGCCAATTACATGCCCAAGTTTATTAATGCCCTCTCGCCCTCATTGGTTTGCACACAACCTTCTGAGGTCAGCCTAATTAAATATTCATAGCGAGATCCCAGCCTTGATTGGGGCTGGCACTGGGAATGGTTAATTCATGATGAGATATCCTGCGTGGCAGTAGTTCGTAAAGGGCTGCTGCTGTTATTTAAAGGGAATGTGATTTTCTGCTGGGCAGCCACAAAATCCATTACAGAAATTCATGGTATTTCATTCAGTAGCACAGAGGCAAAGTTGAGGAGGCCTGCTCCATTCTTGGTTGCAGCACTGGAGGTACTGCTAGTGCAAGTCCAAGAAGGGAAGGCCATCCTAGTTGGGGCAGATAGCCACATGCAGGTGTCTGAACAGATCTATGCAATATCCAATGCCCATATGAACTGAGTTGAGATTATAAAAAATAGTTTCACAGCCTCAGGAAAATTACAAAGGTAAGACTACCCAGTATTTGCCTAGACAAGGTAAATGGGCAAAGTATACATGCCACAAACAGTTTCCTCTCAACCTGTTACAACTTGACTGAGGTTACATACAAAACACCCAAACAATCTTACAGCTCTTTCACAGATTCACATGCTGCAAGGAAAACTTTGCAAATCGATTTAGACTATCTCAGTATCACTTCCAGTAACCTGGAGTTCACAAAACTGGTAGAAATTGCTGAATATATTCCCAAAGACAATAGGTAAAAGATGTTATTTCGAGGTTTGCGATGAGCTAAATAGTTGCCTAAACTTGGAGCTCATTAATGTCAGAGATATCAGTGTTGGGAAATGGAAAATGTGCCTATTTGGGATAGTGCCTATTGGGCTAGTGTCAATGTCAAGCATTCTTAGGTCAGATATGGTACAAGTTACAGTGTTTTTACGCTGTAAGTATTGCATCAGTGTGAAGCAGTTTCAGACTGTAAATCCAGTGTCAAGGCTCGAACTGACTCTGAAAGGAAGCTAAGTGAGGCCAGCTCCAACAGGAGGATGCCTTGTTGCAGCGTCAAGTTGATCCTTGACTGCAGATTCAAGTTACATTCATGCCACAACAGCAGCGTCAGCACGAATCTAAACTCCTTTGCTCCAATGCTACAGTTATAGTATAAATGCACCCTTAAATACAAGGCTCTCTGCATTACCCTGACAATGCACTTTAAACCTAACCTCAGAAGAATAACCCTATGCTGTAGTGTGACACCTTCATTTCCTAAACTGGCCATCCTTGTGATTGTTTCTAATCAAAACCACTAATTGAGATCAAATTATGGTTCGTGCTGCTCAGTAGGCAGTCTTGTGAACAACACTGTTCTGTGAACAGTTTTGCACACCAGGAATTTGAAACCTTTAACTTTTAACATCTAACGGCTAACTTTCCAAATTTGCACTCCCAACCTGCCCCACCAGAAACTCATTTTGAAAATGCAAGTAAGCCCCAGCCATAATATTCCAATCATTTAAATGAATAGTTGCAAACTTGTGTGTGCTCCCCTGAGTTTCCAAAATGTGCTCCCGGTGGATGAGGCTTCTTGCCAGGAGCACAAAATGGGAAAATTATCCCTTTTCATTAAGCAAAAAAGGGACACTCATTCTATCGGGAGGGACTGGATTCAA
Organism: Heptranchias perlo; assembly: GCF_035084215.1. Classification (NCBI taxonomy): domain Eukaryota; kingdom Metazoa; phylum Chordata; class Chondrichthyes; order Hexanchiformes; family Hexanchidae; genus Heptranchias; species Heptranchias perlo. The sequence continues at coordinate 15,281,778 of NC_090345.1, read as the reverse complement.
GCCCAGGTACCGGAAATGGAAGCACTCTACTCAAAGTCAAAAATCTCTGATAATGCTATTTAAAATGTATCAATCTTCTTTAATAGCATCGGCCTTTAATTAAAGATGCATTCTTGTATATTTTTCTTTTCTGTGTCTGTTTAAAATCTACATGAATCAACCCTTGAAGAACCAGGAAAATACGGTACCTTGTCTAACAATCTGCCTTAGAAAAACGATATCCCTACTGATTCACACACTTTCTAAAATTGCCTTTGCTTTATGCATAACGCAAACTACTGTGCTGTCCATCACTTATTGGTCTTAAGAAGGAAAAAACATAAATTTTTGTTTATTCTTTAATCATTTCTCACTATGAGAATTTGGAAGCTGGGCTTTATAAATAGAGGCATAGAGTACAAAAGCAAGGAAGATATGTTGAATCTTTATAAGACACTGGTTCGGCCACAACTGGAGTATTGTGTCCAATTCTGGGCAACGCACTTTAGGAAGGATGTCAAAGCCTTAGAGAGGTTCCAGGGATGAGGGACTCCAGCAACATGGGTAGACTGGAGAGCTAGGATTAGAATCATAGAATTATAGAAAGGTTACAGCATGGAAGGAGGCCATTCGGCCCATCGAGTCTGTGCCAGCTCTATGCAAGAGCAATCCAGCTAGTTCCACTCCGCCACCCTATCCAGTAGCCCTACAATTTTTTTCCTTTCAAGTATTTATCCAGTTCCCTTTTGAAAGCCATGATTGAATCTGCCTCAACCACACCCTCTAGCAGTGTATTCCAGATCATAACCACATGCTGTGTAAAAAGTTTTTCCTCATGTCACCTTTGGTTCTTTTGCCAATCACCTTAAATCTATGTTCTCTGGTTCTTGACCCTTCCACCAATGGGAACAGTTTCTCTCTATCTACTCTGTTTAGACCCTTCATGATTTTAAATACCTCTATCAAATCTCCTCTCAACCTTCTCTGTTCCAAGGAGATCAACCCCAGCTTCTCCAGTCTATCCAAATAACTAAAGTCCCTCATCCCTGGAATCATTCTAGTAAATCTCTTCTGCACCCTTTCTAAGGCCTTCACATCCTTCCTAAAGTGCAGTGCCCAGAACTGGACACAATACTCCAGTTGTGGCCGAACCATTGTTTTATAAATACGACTTCCTTGCTTTTGTACTCTATGCCTCTATTTATAAAGCCCAGGATCCTGTATGCTTTTTTAACCGCTTTCTCAACCTGCCCTGCCACCTTCAATGATTTGTGTACATATACCCCCAGGTCTTTGTTCCTGTATCCCTGTTAGAATTGTACCCTTTAGTTTATATTGCCTCTCCTCATTCTTCCTACTGAAATGTATCACCTCGCATTTTTCTGCATTAAATTTCATCTGCCACGCCTCTGCCCATGCCACCAGCCTGTCTATATCCTCTTGAAGTCTATCACTATCCTCCTCACTGTTCACTACACTTCAAAGCTTTGTGTCATCAGCAAATTTGAAAATTGTGCCTTGTACACCCAAGTCGAAGTCATTAATATATATCAAGAAAAGCAGTGGTCCTAGTAATAACCCCTGGGGAACACAAATGTACACCTCCCTCCAGTCCGAAAAACAACCGTTCATCATTACTCTCTGTTTCATGTTACCTAGCCAATTCTGTATCCATGCTGTTACTGCCCCTTTTATTCCATGGGCTTCAATCTTGACGACAAGCCTATTATGCAGCACTTTATCAAATGCTTTTTGAATGTCCATATACACCACATCAACCGCATTGCCCTCATCTACCCTCTCTGTTATCTCATCAAAAAACTATCAAGTTGGTTAAACACAATTTGCCTTCAACAAACCTGTGCTGGCTTTCCCTAATCAGTCCACACTTGTCCAAGTGACTGCAAATTCTGTCCCGGATTATCGTTTCTAAAAGTTTCCACACCACCAAGGTGCTGGGTTTATCCTTACACCCTTTTTTTGAACAAGGGTGTAACATTTGAAATTCTCCAGTCCTCTGGCTTCACCCCCGTATCTAAGGATGTTTGGAAGATTTGGCCAGTACCTCCGCAATTTCTACCCTTACTTCCCTCAGCAACCTAGTGTCTTATCTACTTTAAGGACAGCTAGCCTTTCTAGAACCTCCTCTTTTCAATTTTTAGCCCGCCAAGTATCTCATTTACATCTTCCTTTACTGAGACTCTGGCAGCGTCTTCTTCCTTGGTAGAGACAGATGCAAAGTACTCGTTTAGTACCTCGGCCATGCCCTCTGCCTGCATGAGTGGATCTCCTTTTTGGTCCCTAATCAGCCCCACCCCTCCTCTTACTACCCGTTTACTGTTTACATGCCTATAGAAGACTTTTGGATTCTTTTTTATGTTGGCCGCCAGTCTATTCTCATACTCTCTCTATGCCCCTCTTATTTCCTTTTTCACTTCCCCTCTAAACTTTCTATATTCAGCATGGTTCTCACTTGTGTTATCAACCTGACATCTGTCACACGCCCCTTTTCTCTGCTTCATCTTACTCTCTATCTCTTCTGTCATCCACGGAGCTCTGGCTTTAGTTGCCCTACTTTTCTCCCTCGTGGGAATGTACCTAAACTGTACCCAAACTATCTCCTCCTTAAAGGCCACCCATTGTTCTATTACAGTTTTGCCTGCCAACCTTTGATTCCAATTTACCTGGGCCAGATCTGTTTTCATCCCACTGAAATTGGCCCTCCTCTAATTGACTATTTTTACTTTAGAATGGTCCTTGTCCTTTTCCATAGCTATTCTAAACCTTATGATACTATGATCGCTGATCCCTAAATCTTCCCCCACTGACACTTGTTCCACTTGACCCGCCTCATTCCCCAGAACCAGAGGGACTCCAGTTACATGGATAGACTGGAGAAGCTGGGGTTGTTCTCCTTAGAGCAGAGAAGATTAAGAGAAGATTAAGAGAAGATTAAGAGAAGATGTAATAGAAGTGTTCAAAATCAAGAAGGGTTTAGATAAAGTAAATAAAGAGAAACTGTTCCCATTGGCAGAAGAGTTGAGAACCAGAGGACACAGATTTAAGGTGATTGGGAAAAGAACCAAAGGCGACATGAGGATATACTTTTTTATGCAGCGAGTAATAATGGTCTGGAATACGTTGCCTGAAATGGTGGTGGAAGCAGATTCAATTGTGGCTTTCAAAAAGTAGTTGGATAAATACATGAAGAGAAAAAATTTGCAGGGCTACGGGGAAATAGCAGGGGAATGGGTCTAACTGGATTGCTCTTACAAAGAGTCGGCACAGGCTCAATGGGCCGAATGGCCTCCTTCTGTGTTGTAACAATTCTTTGATTCTATGCTTACAATCACTGTGAGTCTGACTGTTGCCCACTTAACCTATAGTTTTAGCTAATAATGTGTCTGTTCATAGATAGTGCTGACAGAAAACCTGTGAGATATACTGCATGTGATATTGCATATTCTAATAATTCTAACTGACCAAGTGAATTTGTACATAAAAGGAGAATTCACAAGCAGAAGAATTGTGAAACACTTGATTATTAATGTTCTGTGCAGAATTTTTAAGATTGATAAAAGCTGTTGGAGGGAAGGAGAGTGTTAGGCTGATCATTGGGTACATCAAGAATGCAGCATGAATATAAATCAGGTTATCCATTCCTGGTCATTAGCCTGACCGACATGTATTGCATCAACTCTTCAGATCAGAAGATTGACCAACAGTAGTTGGGTTGAACAGGATCATCAGAGGAAGTCAGCTGCAGAGGCTTTTTGAAAATCCACATTGTTTCCTCCTCCAAGGGCTGTTCGCGATCATGGGATCACATTCTGCTGGAACCTGTGGTAATTCTGCTCCATAGTCCCCGACATAAAATGTGCTTGAACTATTGTGAATTTTTTCAACTTTTATCCCTAACCCCACCCCTCCCCATTGTTGACAGGTCCTCCATCCAGCACCTGGCCACTGACAGACAAAACGTATCAAAGATCTGGCTGGCTGATTTGAGTGACTGACGTCTCTGTGAAATAAACTAGTGACTATCGATCTGGACACAAGTGCACAATTTAATACATTGGGGCAGAAATCGCTCCCGAAATAACGGTGAGCTCAACAGCGCTTACGTTGTTAGTGGCAAAATGGAGGAGTAAGTTCCAGCGTTTGCACACCTGCAGTGAAACACGGAAATCCGAAACTTGCTCCCACACATTTGCTGGCGATATGGCAGCTTCGAATTAAAGGGACATCGCACAGAGAAATCATTGAAAAAGTGCAAATTTTATCTGCCCAGCTGGAAAGTAACTAATTACACCACCAGACAGGTATGCTTAAAAATACAAGTCTAAACTAAATTTTAACAGCAAAGTAAATCTTAATGACTGCCAAACAATTAAAAACTTACTTTTAAAAATGTCAAGTCTCATTACTCCTTATTTTAATAGTTTGTCATTAAAATTTTTTTTTTTTTAAATTAAGAAATTAAAACTTTTTTTTAACTTTTTCCCTCTGTCTCTTTTATTTAATTCAATTATTTCTTACCTTCTCTTTTTTTCGCTGTCTATAACTGTTTTTACATTGATTTAAAATGTACCTTTCACTTCCTGGTTTAACGCTCCAAGCCTGCAGGGACAGTGAACGCAGCTGTCAAAAAATGCTGCGATCTAATTGGTCAAGGGAAGAGATCAATCCTCTCGCTTCTCCTAGGCTCCCTACGTCTGAACTGATGCTGGGCTCTTCTTCGCTTCCTATTAGAGGAAGTGGCCGATGAAAAGACCACGGTAAGTTAGTGGGTTAGTATAAATCTATGGAGCGGCAAGCAGTATTGGTTCGCTGCTCTTAAAGTTTTCTACCCCAATACTTCCTTATTTAGTTGTGATTTTATTTCATTCTCATGTACATATGTTGTATAAATACTTTTCATGAGAAAAAAATACTTTGAATAGTCAGATAAGTTCTTTTTAAAAATGGAAAAATCTGGTGTAGGCTGTGGCCTACCGTAGATTTTTTTATGCTCTACTTATGTTGATGCCTATGGGTGTGCTACAAATTGTAATAACTTTGAAGAACAATAATTAAAGGTTTTGCTTTAGCCTGTTTGAACCGGTTCTTTGATATGCCCTAAAACATGAATATAAATTGATTGACACTTCTGTATAGTAACAAGTTAGAAAATGCAGAATGTGCAACTTTGCAGAACAGTTTAAACAGAGGTGAAAGTATATTGTTGATTAGCCCAATCTTCAAAACGGAGACATCTGGAGACCTGATTTTGAATGCACCTGAGGGAAAGCAGTTTGAGAGTTCATGCTATTACTGGTCACAATTCATATATGTTTTTGAGGTTTTAGTAAAAATAATTTTCATCAATTTATGGCACAAAAATGACAGTGCACCGATAGCTTGTATCCTTAGCATCCTGGATCTGTGCTTGTGCATACTGGGGAAGCCTTTAAGTTGCTTCTGTGGTTGGAGATTAAGTTACACATAGGGGACAGTGTTGGGTGGGAAAGAAGATTTGCCACTTCTGTGAATTTACAGACTATCTCATGTAGAAATGCTAAGCAAGTACTGGGTACTAATTTCAGAAAGGTTGATTCAAACTATTAATCAACAGTTCAGAAAACATTGAAATAACTACTAAGTCTACACAGTGTACAGACATTTATAATTAATTCTTAATAAGCAAAAGACATAGATGCAGCTGAATGTTTTTGCATTGAAATATAAAGCTAATCAAGCACTTTGCTTAATTGCTGCTCATTGTTCCTTTTGCTGTAATACAGTATATGAAAAGGTATAATACTATTTTGCAATATACAGCCACTAATAAATGTGCTGTATCTAGTTGAGCATGATATCCTTTATAGGATTGCTTCAACCCTCTGGCAATAGTTGCTTCAGCACGCAAAGGTTATAATACTTTGTGAGAGGTAATTAGTTTAATGACATGACATTTAACACTCTATTTCAACCTTTTTGGGGTATTGTCTTTTGTTACAAATGTCACTCCATTTAAAGTAATAATAATAACAAAAAGATTGCTATGCAAAACATTAGCTGACATTCTAATGGAAATATGCTTGTTTACATTTATGACTATTGAGTAATAGATAAAATATAATAAAATCATTACAGAAGTTCAAAGGGGAACCACGTTGATTTGATATAATGAAAGAAAAAAGTAGCCCTCGATTTATGTAGGCTGCTATCTTTTGTCCTAATGTTTCCAAGTGTTTCACATGGGGAATTATTTTTGGAGTGCAATGATTATTGTTATGTAGACAATGGAGGCAGCCATTCTGCACTAGCAGCGTTCCACAGACAGCAATGAGATGAATGACTAGTTAATCTGTTTTTTGACGGTATTGGTTGAGAGGAATGTTGTCCAGGGAAGCAGAAGAATCCTTGCACTTCTTCGAGCTATATAAAAAGTCTGGGAAAAATGGACTTTAAAACAGGCTAAGAAAAATGGATGGATGTTATTGTTTGCTATTTATATTCACTTTGAATATAAGAAATAATTAAGAAAGGTTTACTATCAAAGCTCTGTAACTATTATTCTCTGTAAATGATCTTTTCTGCACACCATGAGATGGTTCTCCCATGAGAAGTAACTTGGGTCAACACATACAAAGCTGAATTAGCTACTATATGAACCCTACTGGAGTTAGGTGTGACATCCATTTCTGACAAGGACCCCAGGTAACCCAGGATTACGAATTGTAGTGGAATGGAATCTACCTTATGGCATTAGTACAGGCAGCATATTTTTAACCTCCTGTTACAAACAGCATATATCTTATCATCTCAGGAAGTTTGACCCTTCAGCTTCACAAATTCAAGCTAGATTATCTGCTTCAAGCCAAATGGAACTGCCTTTCTATCTTCTTGAGGAGATACACAACTGATTAGGAATAATAACTTTCTCTAACAGCAGCAACAGATCTCACTTAGTTATTTTTTAACCTATTGAAAATGAATACAATGAAAAATTGAGGGCATATCCTTTGGATTGATGGAATATTGAGCTCTATTGACCTCAGATCCAGATCTTAAACTATATTTAGCTTTGTATTTTCTGGGGGTGTAAAAAGATATCTCTGTAGTAGTCCTCACTCTATAGAAAATCAAAGCCCCAACTCCATGAAGGGGCTCATTTACCTGATTGTGTCATGTTTCTACTGAGGGAAGCCAACTGAGAAGGCAGAACAGGAAAGGTGCTCCTCACTCAATGGCACTCTTAAATAGGCAACTGAGGCATGTGAGAGGGTAACTCAAAGTGATTCATCCCATCTCTCTGCTGAAAAGCACATAGCCTTCATTTCCCATCTTAACATAGCATGGCTGAGATAGTAAGCAACCTACATATATGACACTGTGCTCAGGACTGAGTAATTTATGTGCTACACTATCTCATTTGCTAACCATGAGCCCTGTCATGACAGAATGAAAGAACATGACATAGGAACATTAGAAACAGGAGTAGGCCATTCAGTCCCTCGGCTCTGCTCCACCATTCAATTAGACCATGGCTGATCTTCACCTCAACTCCATATTCCTGCCTTTGCTCCATATCCTTTGATACACTTTCTCCACATCTTGATTGGCTTCCATTTAACATTTTGTCAGACGTGGAGAACTCAATACTACAGAAAGCCTAGAGGAGTTTAAAAAGTGCAGGGGTGAAATTAAAAAGGAAATTAGAAAAGTAAAGAGAGGGCATGAAAAAATATTGGCAAGTAAAATCAAGGAAAACCTAAAGATGTTTTATAAATACATTAAGAGCAAAAGGATAACTACAGAAAGAGTAGGGCCTATTAGAAACCAAAAAGGTAACCCGTGTGTGGAGGTGGAAGATGTGGGTATGGTTCTTAATGAATACTTTGTGTCTGTCTTCACGAAAGAGAGGGACGATGCAGACATTGTAGTTAAGAAGGAGGAATGTGAAATATTGGATGGGATAAACTTAGTGAGAGAGGAAGTATTAAGGGGATTAGCATCTTTGAAAGTAGATAAATCACAAGGGCCAGATGAAATGTATCCCAGGCTGTTAAAAGAAGCAAGGGAGGAAATAGCAGAGGCTCTGACCATCATTTTCCAATCCTCACTGGATACAGGCATAGTGCCGGAGGATTGAAGGACTGCTAACATTGTACCATTGTTTAAAATGGGAGTGAGGGATAGACCGAGTAATTACAGGCCAATCAGTCTAACCTCAGTGGTGGGCAAATTATTGGAATCAATTCTGAGAGACAGGATAAACCATCACTTAGAAAGGCACGGATTAATCAAGGATAGTCAGCATGGATTTGTTAAGGGAAGGTTGTGTCTGACTAACTTGATTGACTTTTTTGAGGAGGTAACAAGGAGGGTCGATGAGGGTAGTGCATTTGATGTACTCTACATGGATTTTAGCAAGGCTTTTGACAAGGTCACACATGGCAGACTGGTCAAAAAAGTACAAGCCCATGGGATCCAAGGGAGAGTGGCAAGTTGGATCCAAAATTGGCTTAGTGGCAGGAAGCAAAGGGTAATAATGTTTTTGTGACTGGAATGCTGTTTTCAGTGGGGTTCCGCAGGGCTCAGTACTGGTTCCTTGCTTTTTGTGATATATATTAATGATTTGGATTAAATGTAGGGGGTATAATTAAGAAGTTTGCAGATGGTACAAAAATTGGCCATGTGGTTGATAGTGAGGAGGAAAGCTGTAGACTGCAGGAAGATATCAATGGACTGGTCAGTTGGGCAGAAAAGTGGCAAATGGAATTCAATCCAGAGAAGTGTGAGGTAATGCATTTGGGGAGGGCAAACAAGGCAAGGGAATATACAATAAATGGGAGGATACTGAAAGGTGTAGAGGAAGTGAGGGACCTTGGAGTGCATGTCCACAGATCCCTGAAGGTAGCAGGACAGGTAGATAAGGTGGTTAAGAAGGCTTATGGAATACTTTCCTTTATTAGCCGAGACATAGAATATAAGAGCAGGGAGGTTATGCTGGAACTGTATAAAACACTGGTTAGGCCACAGCTTGAGTACTGTGTACAGTTTTGGTCACCACATTACAGGAAGAATGTAATTGCACTAGAGAGGGTACAGAGGAGATTTACGAGGATGTTGCCAGGACTGGAGAATTTTAGCTGTGAGGAAAGATTGGATAGGCTGGGGTTGTTTTCTTTGGAACAGAGGAGGCTGAGGGGTGATTTAATTGAGGTGTAGAAATTATGAGGGGCCTAGATAGAGTAGATAGGAAGGACCTATTTCCCTTAGCAGAGAGGTCAATAACCAGGGGGCATAGATTTAAAGTGATTGGTAGAAGGATTAGACGGGAGCTGAGGAAAAATGTTTTCACCCAAGGGGGTGGTAGGAGTCTAGAACTCACTGCCTGAAAGGGTGGTAGAGGCAGAAACCCTTATCACATTTAAAAAGTACCTGGATGTGCACCTGAAGTGTCGTGACCTACAAGGCTATGGACCAAGTGCTGGAAAGTGGGATTAGGCTGGGTGGCTCATTTTCAGCCTGTGCGGACACGATGGGCCGAATTACCTCCTTCTGTGCCGTACATTTTCTATGATTCTATGATTCTTTCTATGATTTTTTTTCTTATTGAAGAATTTACCAAAAGGAAAAATGAACTGTTGATGCAAAGAAAGAATCTGCATGATATAGATACTTTAATGCCTTCAAGAGGTTCCACAGAGCTGCACAAACAATGAATTACTTCTGAAATGTAGTCATTGTTATTATGCCAAAGTCCCACAAACAACAAATGAGATGCATGACCAGTTAATCTGTGTTTGAGGGAATCAGTTGCGGAAGGAATGCTGACCAAGGCTTCGCAAGAGTTCCCTGGTCTTCTGCGTATAGTGCCATGGGATCTATTATGTGCGCCTGAACATGGCCTTGGTTTATCACCTCATCTGAAAGACAGCACCTCCGAAAATGCAGCACTCCCTCAGTACTGCACTGAAGTGTCAGCCTAGATGATGTGCTCAGGTCTGAGAGTGGGGCTTGAACCCATTCAGAAATAAGCTGATAAAATACAACAATAACAATGCCTATCATAGAGGGATATGAAAGGACCAGATTATTCAAGCTTAAATGATTACAAATTTATATTTGCTTATATGCTTAATGACGTCACAAAACAAGACAGAGCAGCAAGAATACGTTAAAGATAACTATTTCGTTTTTTGATTAAGTGTGCTGGTGGTTAGTGTTAAGTTAGTGTAAGTATTTAGTTTGTTGGTTAAGTGTTGCTGACCAGTGTAAGTGGCTGCAGGGGAGTGGTTTAAACTAGGAACCTATAACTTGCTAATACTTATTAAATTAATAACTTAAACTAGATAAATTAATTAGTTTAAAAAAATTAAAGTAAACCGAGTGAAGTAATTACATAAAAACTTTAATTAAGCAAATAAATAAAACAAGGTTAGATAGGGATGGCAGTGCAGGTGGTGTGCCGTAACTGCAGCATGCGGGAGTTTGTGGAGAGCAGCGTGATCCCAGGTAACCACATTTGCAGTGAGCGTCTGCAACTCGAGGAACTTCGGCTCAGAGTTGTTGAGCTGGAGTCCGAGGTGCAGACATTGTGATGCATCAGGGAGGGGGAGAGTTATCTGGACACTTTGATCCAGGAGGCAGTCACACCCCTTAGGTTTCGATTTAGTTAGCGGTCAGGGACAGGAGGATGTGACTGCGAGTCAGGCAGGTAAGGGGACCCAAGGTGCAGTGGTGGAGGAGCCTCAACTTTTGCCCTTGTCCAACAGGTACGAGGTATCTGCTACATGTGCAGATGAGAATAAATACTGCAGGAAGGATGGGCAAATTGACCGTGGCACCATGGTACAGGAGGCCATTGTGTACAGGAGGCCATTCAAGTGAGGGGAGCGAAAAGGAATGTGGCAATGTTTGGGGATAGTACTCTGCAGCTGTGACCAGGAGTCCCGAAGGCTATGTTGCTTGCTAGGTGCCAGGGTTAAGAACATCTCCTCGTGGCTAGAGAAAAACTTGAAGCAGGAGGGGGAGGATCCAGTTGTTGTGGTCCACGTAGGAACCAACGACATAGGTAGAACTAGGAAATAGGTTCTGCTGAGGGAGTTTGAGGAGCTCGGATCCAAATTAAAAAGCAGAACCTCAAAAGGTAATAATCCTGGATTACTGCCTGAGCCATGTGCAAATTGGCAAAGCGACAAACAGATTAGATAAATGTGTGGCTGAAAGAGTGGTGTGGGAAGCAAGGGTTTCAATTCATGGGGCATTGGCACCAGTACTGGGGAAAGAGGGAGCTGTTCTGGTGGGGCGGGCTCCACTTAAACTGGGCTGGGACTAGTGTAATAATTAGGATGGTAGGTAGGGCTTTAAACTAATAAGAGAGGGGAGGGTTCAAGTAAGGGTAAATTTATAAGTCTAAAGAGAAAGGTCAAGGCTGTAGAGCAGAGTAGTGATTTGGGTAAAAACAAGCAGAGTGTGTCAGGAAGGGACAGAGTTTAACAAAGGTAATAGGGCATTAGTGACTAAGGTCACATCAGGGAAAAACAGTAAAAAGTTAAAATTAAAGGCGTTATATCTGAATGCACGAAGCATTCGTAACAAGATAGATGAACTAATGGCACAAAGAGAGATAAATGCGTTTGATCTAATAGCCATTCTGAAACGTGATTGTAGGGTGACCAAGATTGGAAACTAAATATTCCAGGGTATTTGACTTTTAGAAAAGATAGGCAAAATGGAAAAGGGGAGGGGGTAGCCATTACAATAAAGGATGAGATAAAGACAGTAGTGAGAACGGATCTTAGCTCAGAAAATCAGGAAGTAGAATCAGTCTGGGAGGAGCTAAGAAATAAGAAGGGGCAGAGGACATTGGTGGGAGTAGTTATAGGCCTCCTAACAGTAGTTATAGTGTTGGACAGAGTTTAAATCAGCAAATTAGAGAAGCATGTAACAAGGGTACTGCAATAAGCGTGGGGGACTTTAATCTTCATATAGACCGGGCAAACCAAATTGGTTAAAGTAATTTGGAGGACAAGTTCATGAAATGCATTTGAGACGGTTTCCTAGAATAATATTTTGAGGAACCAACTAGGGAATAGGCTATTTTAGATTTAGTATTGTGTAATGAAATAGGAATAATTAGTAATCTTATAGTTAAGGATCCTTTGGAGGAGAGTGATCATAATATGATAGAATTTCATATAGGGCTTGAGAGTGATGTAGTTAAGTCCGAAACTTGGGTCTTAAAATTAAACAAAGCCAATAACATAGGTATGAGGGGTGAGTTGGCTACAGTAAATTGGGAAATTAGATTAAAAGATATGACAGAAGATAAGCGATGGTGAACATTCAAATAAATAATTCATAATTCTCAATGAATATACATTCCCTTGAGGAATAAAAACTCCACGGGAAAAGTAATCCAACCATGGCTAACTAGAGAAGTTAAGGATAGTATTAGATTAAAAGAAGAGGCTTACAATGTTGCCAAAAAGAGTAGTAAGCCTGAGGATTGGGAGGTTTTAGAAATCAGCAAAGCATGACCAAGAAATTGATAGACGGAGAAAATTGAATATGAGAGTAAACTAGCAAGAAATATGAAAACAGATTGTAAGAGCTTCTATAAGTATGTAAAAAGGAAGAGATTAGCGAAAGTAAACGTGGGTTCCTTAAAGGCAGAGACAGGAGAAATTATAATGGGGAATAAGGAAATGGCAGAGACGTTAAACAAATACTTTGGGCTCGATTTTCCGATGTCCCAGCGGGTGCGTTCGTGGCGGAGGGGCTCCGAAAATTGGGGATTCCCGGGGCGGGTGCGGAGCCCGGCTCCAACCTGCCCACTTCTGGGTTCCCCAGTGATGCGCTTAGATGCGCGCGCAGCCCCTGCATGCGGGACTCCCGCCGGCTTTATCCCACTTAAATCAATTAATTGGATACTTCAGGTCATTAGGAGACCTGATTTGTAGGATATTTTAGGAAGGGTGGGATTTTCATCTAAACTGAGAGTGTTTCCCGTACTGGGGGAAACACTCCCAGTTGAAATGGACGTGTTGCAACCACCATCCTGTGGCAGCTGCGAAGGTCCATTTGACAGGTGGGGGGGGGGAGACCCTCACTCATTGCAGGAGGCCACTCTGTCAATTTGGACAAAGTTTGGCCTCCACCACCCTCCTCCTAACAATAAAATTCACCAACTTGCAACCTCAACCCCGGTGTCCAGACACATGTACCTACCTTGAGGACCCCCTCAAATGTACATCTTCCGGATGGGGGCCGCCATAGCTGCAGTCATGACCTCCTCGGAGGCCGAACAGCATCACCAGCATCACCAGCCTCACCGTCTACCTCTGACACGTGGAGCTCCACAACACAGTGCTGTGACACATCCACCTGCACAGCAGGAGGGAGGGCAACCGCAGGAAGAGATGCATCGCAGAGGGCACTACCCTCGCCACAGGGTCCACAGACCGAGGCTCAGCTTCCTGGACCTCTCTGAGCAGCAGTGCACACGGAGGCTCAGAGTCACTCGACATGTAGTCGTGGACATCTGCAGCCTCCTTCATGCCGAGCTGCTCCCGGCTGGCCCGAGCACTATCTTCTTACCTGTCGCTGTCAAAGTCACCACTGCCCTCAACAACTTTTCCATCGCATCCTTTCAGGGTGCCACCGGGGACATCGCCAGCATCTCTCAGTTGTCTGCACAAAAGAGCCCTGGAAATACACCTACACCCACTCTGCAGTGACACAATGGGTGGCATCAGTTGTGGGTCTTCATGGTGATCCTCAGGAAAGGGCATTATTGCACAAACCAGACAAGATTTGCAAAAGACGTGGCAGTAGTGGTGATAACAATTTTTTATGATTTTTGGCAAAACAAACAAAAGTAAATCAAAAACATGACATTTTGTCTTACACCCTTGTGCATCCCCTTTGTGCTCACAAAACCTTCGCTTTATGTTTACGGGAACCCCTACGTGGTGCTACCCCTGTGTCTTCAGCAGAGGTAGTGGCAGGTTGCTCTTGTCCATGCCCTGACCGATGAGATGCTTTGCGCAGACGCCCTCTGGGTTTCGGTGCCCGTGAGGGCCCTTCCAAAGACTGCTCCGCCTGCACATGTGCTGGGGCAGACTCGGCCACCTGGAGAGGAGGCAGCATTGCGGGTACTGGTTGAGAGGGGGGCAACGGGTGAGACGTGGGAGCGCTTTGAGTGGCGTCCCCACTTCCATGTCCCCTTCCACCATCATCCCTCTCCTGGCCCAGGCCCACATCACTCCTTCCACCCTGCTGGACGACAGTTTGGAGGACTTGTGTGAAGCCTTGGAAGGCCAGTTGTAAGGTATCTGTCAGTCTGTTTAAGGCGGCAGAATGTTGCTCACCCTGAATCCGAACAACCGTTGTCAGGGCCTGAATGGACTCATTGTTGAGCCGTGCTTGAAGCTCGATGGAGGCTAGCCTTTCCTCCATTGAAGACATTCCCGCATCTACCCCTGACACTATCTCAGAGATGCCTTCACGTCCCTGTGACAGTATTCCACTCATGCAGGAGTTGGACTCCTCCATCCTCTGCGTGATTGTGGAGAGTGCGCGTGGCAACTGTCCCAGTACCTCGGCAATGTGCTGCTGTCCCTCGATGACTCTCCTTTTCATGGCTGGCCCCCAGGGTTCAGCATCTGGGGCCAGCTGAGCAGAGCCTGGAGAAGAGTGCTCCCACCGACGCGGACTCTCCGTGGCTGCCCCTGTCACCAGGGTCTGCTCGTGCTCACCTGTGCGTGGTGACTCACCATGTGCAAGCCCAACTAAGTGAGGACGGGGACCCACCAAGGTGTACGTATCTGCGCTGGTGGATGGCTGGCTCAGATGTGACAATGGCCCCTCAGAGACCGGCAGGTCCTCTAAAGAATCGCCCTCCATGGTCACGTGCTCGCAGATGGCCCTGCAAGAGAACAGAAAGCTATATTAAGCATGTGGACAGAGGTGCTGCAGATGCCAAGTGATGCTAAGATCATTCACTATCATGAGTGCTGAGTGTTAGATTTTTGTGCACTCCCAGTCTCAGCGTCCGCAACGGACAGGCACTCCAGTGTCCGGCTTATTTCGAGTGCCTGCTGCTCCACATCTGTTAAGACCGTCTGGTTTGGCGGGCCCCCTCCGGTCCTTGGCCTCTCCCGGGCATTCTGGCATCTCTTCTCCTATCAAGGCAAAACACAGAGGCGTGATTGAGTGATGGTTGCATGGTGACCCGCTGCATGCATTGGTGTGGGTGGGGGAGAGCGTGAGTGAGATGCATGGGAGGGTGCGTGTGGGACATAGCCATGAGATTGGGTTGCGTGGTAGTGTTCGAATGGGACCTGGGGCGGTGAGTAAGTGCAGGCAAATAGAGGACGATGGTTGAGTGGATGTGAGGAGTGACACAAAAGCGCAGTGCAGAAGGAGTTGTGTGGTGGTGGAGGTGATGTGGAAGACAGAGTGTGGGAGAATGCGTAAGTATACTCACTTTGGCTGATCTGGTTATGTCATTAAATCTCTTCCTGCACTGGACCCAGGTTCTGCACACGTTGCCGCTGCTGCTGACCTCCTCGGCCACCTCCAGCCAGGCCTTCTTGATGGTGGAGGGTGGACACCTCCTCCCATCCGATGGAAAAAAAATTTCCCTCCTCCTCCTCACCCCATCGAGCAGCACTTGGAGTGAGGAGTCAGAGAACCTTGGAGCAGCCTTGCCTCTGGCCTGCTCCATGATCCAAAATTGGTTCTTTGCTGCAGGAGGAGCATTGGAGGACTGCCCCTTTAAATAGGGCTCCTCCTGCTGACAGCTTGTGATGCGGGTGCGCGGTGCGCAGTGCGCCCGCTGCGCAGGTCTGGAATGGGAAACCCGGAAACCATGGCAAGTGCCTTCAATTAGGCTGCGAACGCGTGCGGAGCACCCCGAATTCACTGGGCGCGTTACCCACGCGCCCAGTCGACCCCCCGCTGCCAACCCTCCTCCCTCCTAATATCGGGCCCTTTGTATCTGTCTTCACAGTAGAAGACACAAAAAAAATACCAGCAGTAGTGGGGAACCAAGGGTCTAATGAGAATGAGGAACTTAAAGTAATTAAGATTAGTAAAGAAAAAGTACCAGAGAAATTAATGGGACTAAAAGCCAACAAATCCCTCGGACCTGATGGGCTACATCCTAGGGTTTTAAAAGAGGTGGCTGCAGAGATAGTGGATGCATTGGTTTTGATCTTCCAGAATTCCCTAGATTCTAGAATGGTCCCCATGGATTGGAAGGTAGCAAATGTAACCCCACTATTCAAGAAAGGAGGGAGAGAGAAAACGGAACTATAGGCCAGTTAGCCTGACATCAGGAGGGAAAATGCTAGAATCTATTATTAAGGATGTTGTAACAGGGCACTTAGAAAATCATAATATGATTAGGCAGAGACAACATGGTTTTACGAAAGAGAAATTGTGTTTGACAAATCTATTAAGAGTTTTTTTGAGGATGTAACTAGCAGGGTAGATAAGGGGGAACCAGTGGATGTAGTATATTTGGATTTTCAAAAGGCATTTGATAAGGTGCCACACAAGAGGTAGTTACACATGATTAGGGCTCCTAGGATTGGTTAACGGGCAGAAAACAGAGAGTAGGAATAAACGGGTCATTTTCAGGTTGGCAGCTTGTAACTAGTAGAATGCCGCAAGGATCAGTGCTTGGGCCTCAGCTGTTTACAATACAAATCAATGACTTAAATGAGGGGACCAAGTATAATGTATCCAAGTTTGCTGATGATACAAAGCTAGGTGGGAAAGTAAGCTGTGAGGAGGGCACAAAGAGTCTGCAAACGGATATAGGCAGCTTAAGTAAGTGGGCGAGAAGGTGGTAGATGGAGTAGAATGTGGGGAAATGTTAAATTAACCACTTTGGCAGGAAGAATAGAAAAGCAGAATATTTTTTAAAAGGTGAGAGACTAAGAAATGTTGGTATTCAGAGGGATTTGGGTGTCCTTGTACACGAATCACGGAAAGTTAACATGCAGGTACAGCAAGCAATTTGGAAGGCAAATGGTATGTTAGACTTTATTGCAAGGGGGTTGATGTATAAGAGTAAGGAGGTCTTGCTGCAATTACATAGAGCTCTGGTGAGACCACATCTGGAGTACTGTGAACAGTTTTGGTCTCTTTACCTAAGGAAGGATATACTTGCCTTAGAGGGGGTGCAATGAAGGTTCACTAGATTGATTCCTGGGATGACAGTGTTGTCCTATGAGGAGAGATTGAATAGAATGGGCCTATACTGTCTGGAGTTTAGAAGAATGAGAGGTGATCTCATTGAAACGTATAAAATTCTTAGAGGGCTTGACAGATGATGAGAGGCTGTTTCCCCTGGCTGGAGAGTCTAGAACTGGGGTCATAGTCTCAAGATAAGAGGTCAGCCATTTAGGACCGAGATGACAAAAAAAAATTCACTCAGAGAGTTGTGAATCTTTGGAATTCTTTACCCCAGAGGGCTGTGGATGCTTAGTCGTTGAGTATATTCAAGATTGAGATCAATAGATTTTTGGACACTAAGGGAATCAAGGGATATGGGGATTGGGTGGGAAAGTGGAGTTGAGGTAGAAAATCAACCATGGTCATATTGAATGGTGGAGCAGGCTTGAGGGGCCGTATGGCCTACTCATGCTCCTATTAAAAAAGAAATATTGTTTGCAATCCAGAGAAATGCAAAACGTTGTGTAGCAATTTCAAAAATGTTGCTCAAATTAAAATTCTCCATAAATAAAAAAAATGGAAATTGATGGAGTGCATTGTCCAATCCCACTAAAATACATAACAATCTAAAAGGAAGTGTCTTTTTTCATTGTTTTTTGGCACTTCCTCCAATACCTCATATTCTAATTAAATACTTACACTGTTTTTAAAACACTGCTAACAAATAATGATGCCAAGAATCCAATGGCATATAGCTCGATATGCATTGCCAAAAGATTAGACTGCTTTTAATATCAAATATTTACTCATTGCTCACACTGCTCCTATTAATCTCCTCTAGAGTCAAAAATTTGCTTAAAAAGGAACAAAAATATTAATTAAACGAAGACATTAATTAAACTAAAAGGCATAATCATCCCAGCACAGAAATACTTGAATAAAGTTAAACTTGTAGAAATAAATAAGAAGCTCAGAAATAACGACTAATTTCATTTTTCTTCATTTAAAACATTTTTGTTGAAATGTTAAGAACTAATATTAGTTCACCACTGTAAGAATACAATAACATCAGTCATATGATATGGCACTTCAACCACACGCAGACCTCACCATACACATCACATGCATGACATGATTACATATGTATTATCTGTTTGCGACCACTCATTGTTTAAATTTGTTATCACTCTGGAAACTGTAGGACTAGTTGTGGGGCGGCCCCTCACCAGCAACGCATGCGGCCCACGGAATCAGGTCACCGATTCCGCAGGAGCAAAGGTTTTGAAGATTTGGAGGCAGCACTTTGTGTGTGCACTGGCCTCATTACACACTACAAATAATGCAAATGAATGTAAATTGTCATCACTCTGGATTCATTGTGCAGCTTTGCAGTGTAGCTGTTGATTCACTGGGCAAACTTGACCCTCTCCCTCAGTCCACAGAATTTGGCATCATTCACGATTAGCTCAATTCTGCCTTCCTTGCTGAACACTGGTTCTATTTGGAGGATTTCCCTTTATCCCTACTCATTTGTAACAATCCCAAATACACTCAATCAATCAATTATCTGGGGTTTGCTTCATAATCAATTAATGCAGATCAAAAATTCTATAGATTAATACAATCTCGTTCATATAACAAAGCATGGTTCATTTAAAAAAAGACCTTAGAATCTGCAGTGCACTTCATAGGTGTGTGCAGCTGGATAACATTTCATAAATGGTAATGTGTTGGCACAAGTGTAATTCGGTATAATTTTAAGCGAGACTTCATGCCACAAGAAATTATATAGGCTAATGAATAGGGACCATAGCTCAGTGATCTTTGCTGCTAGAACAAGTCCTGATGGGTTTTTGTGTAGAAAACTCTGTTGAGACTATGATGTTCTCCACTGCCATTGATAGTAAACTCTATGTTTGTAACCCTTCCCTCTTAATAGCCAGCTGGCAAAGGAAAGATATCACATCTGGTTGTTGATTTGGAACTTCTCCCAGCATGTCTCCAGATTGAGCCAAACGCCAATTTCCAGATTTTTCTATGGAACCACTCCCATTCATGCCCATGACCTACATCACTGGAGTGGTTACTTGGTGCAAGGACAGACCAGAAATGGTGGAAATCAGTGATGAGATTTACATCTATCACAAAGTAAGAGATTGTTAGTTATTATAGCCAATATACCCCTCCTTCAAGCGGCTCACCACCACCTTCTCAACGGCAATTAGGGATGGGCAATAAATGGGCAATAAATGCTGGCCTTGCCAGTGATGACTACATCCCATGAATGAATAAAAAAAACCATGGAGGAATGTTTGCACAAAATACTTCTCTTTATGGTTTTAATACCTGTGCGTTTTTCCCCATCTGTCCAAACATGTTACATAATAATTATTCTAGTTTTAATTGGTAAGGGAAATTTCCACCATTTCAAGTCTGTCCTTGCACCAAGTAACCACTCCAGTGATGTAGGTCATGGGCATGAATGGGAGTGGTTCCATAGAAAAATCTGGAAATTGGCATTTGGATCAATCTGGAGACATGCTGGGGAAAATTCCAAATCAACAACCAGATATGAATCTCATCACAGAATCTTATGTTAAGATGACGCCACTTGTTAATTACAATGGAAGTTGGAACCGCAAAAGGATGATCATACAGAAATCGGAAATGAAATTTACAAAATTCTTTTGCCTGAAAATTCTTAAAAGCACAGGATTCCCCCTGATTTTCCTAGTTTAAACCTTATTATATTCATGTGTGAAATCTGCCCTTCATTTGAAGAACAGTGATTTCTAAACCTTAACTGTGAGCAGCTCATCTTTTATTTGGAATGTGATGCAGCGAATTGCTTCTATAATGATTAAATGTGACATTTCAGACCAATTTAGGAGACATCTAGTGCAGAGAATGCTCTTTTTAAAAAATTCATTCATGGGATGTGGGCGTCGCTGGCAAGGCCAGCATTTATTGCCCATCCCTAATTGCCCATGAGAAGGTGGTGGTGAGCCACCTTCTTGAACCGCTGCAGTCTGTGTGGTGAAGGTTCTCCCACAGTGCTGTTAGGTAGGGAGTTCCAGGATTTTGACCCAGCGATGATGAACGGGGATATATTTCCAAGTCGGGATAGTGTGCGACTTGGAGGGGAACGTGCAGGTGGTATTGTTCCCATGTGCCTGCTGCCCTTGTTCTTCTAGGTGGTAGAGGTCGTGGGTTTGGGAGGTGCAGTCGAAGAAGCCTTGGCGAGTTGCTGCAGTGCATCCTGTAGATGGTACGCACTGCAGCCAAGGTATGCCGGTGGCGAAGGGAGTGAATGTTTAGGGTGGTGCTTCGAGCTTTTTACCATTTAGAAAGTACTCTGATCTATCCTTTTTAGGTCCATAGTGGATGACCTCATACTTGCCCATGTTGAAATCCATTTGCCACAGTTTTGCCCATTCACTTAATCTATTAATATCTCTCTAATTTTATGCTTCCATCTACACTGCTTACAAAACTGTTTATCTTGTCATCGGTAAACCTGGATATGTGGCTCTCTAGCCTGTCATCTAAGTCGTTAACAAAAACAGTGGATAGTTAAGGTCTCAACACAGATCCCTCTGGGACACCACTAGTCACATCCTGCCAATTTGAGTAACTGCCCATTATCCCTACTCTCTGTCTCCTGCCACTCAGCCAATTTCCTAAACAGGTCAATAATTTGTCCCTTTCCTTTTTTGTCGGCCATGGCTATTCGCGACATTTTTGACATGAGCTTCAACTTTAGCTAACAGTCAGTTATGAGGGACTTTATCGAATGCCTTCTGGAAGTCCATATAAATGTCCATAGACATTCCCCTACCACTACTTTAGTCACCTCTTCAAAAAAATTCAATTAGGTTCATCAGGCATGACCTACCCTTTACAAATCCAGGCTGGCTCTCTCTGATTAGCTGAAAATTTTCAAGGTGTTCAGTCACTCTATCCTTAATTATAGACTCTAGTAATTTCCCAACAACAGGTGGTAGGTTAACTGGTCTATAATTCCATGGTTTCCTTCTCTCACCTTTTAAAGAGCGCAGTGACATGTGCAATTTTCCAATCTAAAGGAATGGTTCCTGAATCAAGAGAACTTTGGAAGATTATAGTTGTTAGGGCATCTGCAATGTTCTCACCTACTTCCTTTAAAACCCTGGGATGGAAACCATCTGGTCCTGGGGATTTGTCACTCTTTAGTGCCATTATTTTCTTCATTACTGTTAATTTGCTTACGTTAATTATGGTGAGTCCCCGTTCCTGATTCACAGTTAGTTTCGTTGGGGTGTCCAGCATGCTATCCTCTTCCTCTACTGTAAATACTGATGCAAAGTAATTATTTAACATGTCCACCATTTCCTTATTTTCATTCACAATATCACCAGTATCGGTTTTTAAGGGGCCCACGTTGCTCTTGAGCACCCTCTTTTTATTAATATAATTGTAATTTTTTTTGTGTTGATTTTGATATCCCTTGCAAGTTTGTAGCTCTTACTATCTGTTTTGTCACCATTTGCTATTCTTTGTATCTCTCCAAGTCACCAGGATCTGTGCTAATTTTTGCCTTTTTGTATGCTTTTTCTTTTTGTTTTATGTTATCCCTTACCTTTTTTGTCGCCCATGGCTATTCGCTACATTTTTGACATGAGCTCGTCTGCCTATCCCAATCTATGTGAAAGTTAAAATCCCCTATTAAAATTACTCTGCCTTTGCTATATGCTTGTCTAATCTCTGCATTTATACAATCTGCCACTTCACAGCTGCTACCAGGGGGCCCATACACAACTCCCACTACAGTCTTAAATCCTTTTCCATTTCTTAATTCTCTACTGTCTGCTTACCTCTCGTATCATTGAAATTATTTCATCCATTAACACTAAGGCTACTCCTCCCCCTATCAGTTTCCCTATCCTTCCTGTAAATCTTATAACCTGGTATATTCAGTTCCCAGTCCTGACCATCTTGCAGCCATGTCTCAGTAATGGCTACCATGTCATACCCTTTAAGTTGAATTTGTGATTGTTTGTTCCTCATACTCTGTGCGTTTGTATAAAGAATACTTATTTGGGCCACAGGCCCTAACTTGTCCTTCTGATGTAATGTTGTTTTTCTCACCCATTTCTTATTTCTCTCTCCTGATTTAATTACTTTACATCTTTTAGTTTTCCCTTTACCTGTAGCGCCTAAAGCATAATTTCTGACTATTATTCTACTCTCTTCCTTTTTGTTTGTTTTAGAATTATTATTTATACTAACTTTTCCACCTGAGCCCTTCCCCCCATTTACTAGTTGAAAGTCCTTGTGAACGCCCTATTTATCCTTTCCACTAGGACCCTGGTCCCAGCCTGGTTCAGGTGGAGCCCGTTCCAACGGTACAGTTCCTTCCTGTCCTAGTACTGGTGCCAGTGTCCCATGAAATGGAACCCCTCTTTCCCACACCACTCCTTCAAACACGTGTTCACCTCCCTAATCGTCTTATCCCTACACCAATTTGTACATGGCTCGGGTAATAATCCAGAGATTATAACCCTTGAGGTCCTGTTTTTTAATTTAACTCCTAGCTCCTGATACTCTTTGAACAGGACCTCTTGCCTACTCTTTCCTATGTCGTTGATCCCAACATGGACCACAACGACTGGATCCTCCCCCTCCCTCTCCAATATCCTTTCAAGCCAGTTCAAGATGTCCCTCACCCTGGCACCAGGTAGGCAACATACTATGTGGGACTCTCGATCCTGCTTACAAAGGATGCTATCTGTCCCTCTAATTATTGAATCCCCGACAATTACCACATCACACTTCTCCTCCTCCTCCTCCCCCCTTTGGACAGCCTCCTGCTCCAGGTTGCCGTGGTCAGCATTCTGGCTGTCCTTCCAACAGTCTTTATCCTTATCCTCACAGGTAGCAAGTGGGGAAACAATTGATGTCCAAGAAAATGCTTCTTTTAACTTAACATTTCTATTAAGAAAAATGTGTGTTAATAAGTTTCAGTTTGTTTTGGTATGATTTAATTTTAGATAGAGCAAATTTAAAGTCTGTTAGTTATGATTTGATAAGGCTATGGTAATGTGGCACAATACTCGTTTCACATTTAGGTAACAGTACACCTGTCATCAGAATGCTGACGCACATTGGCGAAAATCCTGTGTTATGACTGGTTGATGATTACACATGGTCAAAACACTAACCCTGGTAGACGTAACTTCTGTCATTTGCA
Organism: Heptranchias perlo; assembly: GCF_035084215.1. NCBI lineage: Eukaryota > Metazoa > Chordata > Chondrichthyes > Hexanchiformes > Hexanchidae > Heptranchias > Heptranchias perlo. The sequence continues at coordinate 15,258,389 of NC_090345.1, read as the reverse complement.
ATATGCCAGCAATTTATTGTTACATGTGGGCACACCCCAATCAATGCACAACAGAGATTGCACTGTATGTTACAGGAATGACTAATGGTGTATTATTACAACTAAAGTGCAAGATTGAGGATGTTATTGCAAAAAAAGCAACAAGGAAAAATATTTTAGCAATGCTTCTGAATTTGTGATCATCATTTATTTCTGCAAGCTCCTTTTTCAGTTACTGAATATTAATGATGGCATTTGTCAGCCAGAACAGTAATTTTCTCAGTTGATAGCTAGTTCTAATTTTGTGGTATTGTAGCTGCAGGCCATACCAGCAAGTACATTTACATCAATGATTTCACTAATATTCAACACCGTTTGGAAAAACAACGATGCAATGTCTGGTCAACTAACTTGCTAATGCCCTAACAGGCAGTAGGTAATCTGACAGAATTTACAAACACAATCAACAAATTGTACAGTGCTGTGTCTGGAGACCTCCTACCCTAATTCCCGGATTGGGGTGTACCCACATGTAACAATAAATTGTTGGCATATTGTGTTGAGCTCAAAACAGAACGGCAACCACTGAAAGGAGGGAGAGGAATAAATAAGTTGGAGTAAAGAAAGTATAGCAAAAATATAGAAATATTAACCACTGAAGCGCCAATGAGTTATAAATTATAACCAAAAAGCTTCGCGGACAATAATTTTCAAGCTATATAAAGTAGAATCCCCATGTGGAGAGAACTGCATAAGAAAGCATATAAACACGTGCATTATCTAATGTCCTTGAACATGTAAAAATGATTTAATACACACATGAGATTATAATCAGGCCATGCCTGGACTACACATTGTAAATTTGGCATTTCTGATTAAACAGGTGAAAACAAAGAAATTGGAGGCAATCCAGGAAAGGGCGGTCACAATAACGGTGAAATCAAATCCCTCGATAGCGTTAGCAAAGCATAGCCTGCACAGTCTGACAACAAGGCATGAAGGTCTGTGCAAATTTTTTTTTAAGGAAATAGTAAATCTTGACCATAGGCTACACCACTTATTAGTGAAATGAACAAACCATGGTTATAATCGGAGGAAATCTAGGAAATGGAAAACCCCTTTAGCAACTACTTAAAGGCTCAAAAGCGGCTTAATTCCACGGTGTCTGAGACCATTTCAAACATGCTGATTCGTTATTAACCCATTCCCTTACTAATGAAAATAAACCCATTAAAGTGAACATAATTTTGGTGAAAGTGAAGGTTTGATGCATGATTTTCTCATTAACTGTTCTGCACTTGCTTGCCTCTTTGGGTGTCCTGTCCAGTGGGCTACACAATATTAATGCACAATGGTTGCATGAACATCAGAAATTATTAGAGATAATATAGATTTATCAGTTTTGTATTGCAAATTTATATATTTTAATTAATATCATTTGAATCATGCATAGCATGTTGGTTTACAGTGTGGTAGGACATTCACAGTGAGTGCCAAAGCTGACTTGGGCTGTCAGGGAGAGGCAAGATAGTTCTACAGAGGTAGAGCAATCAACCCAAGTCCTTCCAGCACAACTCCCATGTGTCAGCATAGAGTAACACAATCAGAGGCCTAAAAACAGGCCTTTTGCTCACTCTCGAGGCAAAGGTTTATAGTTTATCGTGAGGGAAGAAATTAAAGGGGCAAAACATAACTTCAAAAATTGGCCATTAAAAATATGGTATTATGCATTACACAGAACTTTGATATGTGATGAAATGCAGGCATTTGTTGCAGATTGTGTTTCTACAGTGTCTACTTTCTACAGTGTTTTGCTACTTGTGTGAAGCTATAATGTAAGGATTTTCAGTTGGTAGAGCAATTTACATTTGTACTTGTCTCAACAATACCAAATCAAAATGGCAAAGCATATGAAAACCAAACATTTGAATGATGTGGACAGGAATATTACTTCCTTTGTTGTGTTGGCTTGATTGATGAGTCTTAAGTATTTATTTTGTGGCAGCATCTGGTTAACCTATTCTTCTATAGGTTGAACCCAGTCAAATCTCTACTAAGCTACTGTCAACTCAGCTCACAATTCTACCTTCCTCTTTCAATATTCTTTGTAAGAAATCTTTTGGGAAACATTCAAATGATCATAGGCTCCTTTACTGCCACTGTCAGTGACATGCCACTGCTGCAAAATCCTTTCACACACCTGTCTCAGATATCTGCTGATCTATGATTTTAACCCTTTGATTACAGAGTTTCCCTGCTATGTGACAAACAGCAGCTTCCAATTTCTAATAATCTAGATATTTCAAACATACTATATAGACTTTCCCTTATATCTTCCTGTGTTTTCAATGACAATATATTTATATACTTGCTTCAATCTGTTTATACTTGTTCCAATCTGTTATGGTTGCAATACAAAATAAACGGAATTATTTAATAACATTGGCTTAAGAGATTCAGTACTCCTACTGCTAAACAATCCAATATTTGCCTTGTTGAAAGTTATAGATCACTGTCTCTGAATTCTAACCAGAGAGTAACATTGGTTATGCTTAGAACATGAAATGACTCCATAATTTAAGATTAGCCACACCAAACATATTCCCTAGTATCTTGTGAGCTGCAATTGCACTGCCAACACTATGCCAACTTGGAAATTTATTTTCAATGTGCTCGGTTCTGAAAATGTAGTCTAGCGCCGTGAAACACCTGCATAACATATCGTAGAATCATGCAGCACAGTAGGCCATTCAGCCCCACAGAAAGCTGTAATACACAATTAATTGCTCATTTGTCATAGTAGCACAGGAATGTTACTAAATATTTTTTAGAATTGTTACCTGAACATTGATTGTCAGCATCTTTGGTCAGATCTGTGCGGTAAATTATTCATATAAGAAAAATGTTTTGTAAGTCAAATGCTTTCAATTTTAAGCAGCTTCTTATTCGGGTGTTGGCCATTAACAAACTGAATTTAAAGAAAAAGAAAACAATGTTTTGCTGGTTTTCCAACTCTAATAATGTGTACAGATCTGATACAGAAACAAAGAAATGTTTGATACCTGACAAACAGCACAGGCTGCACCAATGCAGTTCTTACCATCTGTGCAATTCAGAACTGGGCCATCAGCCTCTCCACAAAAGCTTATAATCCGTTCATTAAACGGTATTTTCAGAGTGATTTATAAAAATACATATCTTAGCAAAAGGCGTCTAAATATAATTGTATTCATTCCTTCTTCTACAGATGAAAATGGATACATTTATGGACTAAGTAGACTAGGGCACAGTACTGATCTTGTGTCAAATTCTTCTGTTTTGTACCTTCCTATTGCTAATCAAGTGTCACATTTCACTTCAAAATACTTAGCACTCACACATAATTTGTCGTATGATGAAAGCATGCAGAATTACATTGCCATGGAAACTGAATTCAAAACATTCATATACATCTCACTGCAAATGTTTCACCTAATTTCTTTATACTTTTCTTAGATTATGAAGACGTCCATACAACTAACATAGAATCGTAGGCACGCAGTGACAAAATGGAACACGTTGCCACAGTTATAAGGGGAAAGGGCACCAATAATAGGGCTCAAGTAAAGAAATTATAAGAGAATTATGGCCTAGAAATCACACTCTGTGATACCTACTATGTTATTATTGCACAAATGCTCTGTGTATTTGGATCAAATTCTTCTATTTGCTATTCCATTACGAAGTGACTAGGAACTCTGGTTGATTTCCCCTCCTTAGCCTAGGGATGCTAAGACTAATTGCCATGCTCTGCTGCCATCTCTGCCCATATGGCTCAGCTACACAACTGAGGGACACTTACTTTATATTTTTTTATTGTCAAGGGCGTGTGAGACTAGGTCTACTGAACAGAAGCATTGCACACTGGCACAATTAAAGTAATTGCCAATATAGTGTCTATTTTGATTAACCCACATTATAAATACAACCCAGCAAAAAATTATTTAAGTACATTATATTATGTAATTGCAACTGCTATTTACCTAATAACCTGCTCACTTTTCTCAAAATATTACAGTGAAAGTAATTTTAAGCATAAGGCTGCACAAACAATATATTAAAACTCATTAACTATTTCTAAAAGGTGATTCTGTCACCAGAACCCCTCTATTACTAGTATAAAAGATTCCCATGTTATTTTTCTACCATATTATCCTCAGTTGTTCTTGGTTAAAAATATGCCTGTGTTAGTCTTAGATCTCCACCCCCACATCAGTGCTGTTGAGTGTTTGTCTGTGTACCAGGGTTTCAATTGTACTGGTGAATCTCCTGTGGCATTACTCACAGAAAATTAGGCCAAAGTAAATTTCCCTCAAAGTTCATTAATGATGTTGTAGGTATAGGTATGGGGATCTGCTGCTTCTGAAGCTTAAGAAACTCCATCCAGTGACAGAAGTGCGTAGCTGCATGCATGACTGTGTGACAAGTAGCTTTGTAGTGGGAAAATCCAATCGAGATGCCTGGAGTCATGGCAGAATGGTGATGCCTTAATAAGGAGTGCACGACATACAAAGCAAATTTAATACATTATAGATGAGCTTGATTATAAATAGACTCGTCATCTTTAAAAAATCTGTTTCTTGTGAGAATCACTGTGTGCACTTCAGAAAAGAAGGTAAATTAAATCATCTTCAAAAGTGCAAGTGAGGTAATCAGAAAGGCATCCACCAGAAGTACTTCTGTCTGTAAGACCATGCATCTTCAAGCATACACTTTAGTAGTAGCAGAGCCAGATCAGGCACAATGGGCTGAATGCAAACTTCTATTGTTCTATAGTTATTTGCACTAAAGACATCTTAGCACAAGGTCCAATGAAGAAATCATTAAGGTCACTTCTTGGTGACTAATGGAATGGAAGGAAACCCTTCCTGTATTGCTGGAATGAACTCTTCATCATGGTTAACAATAAAATTGCTTTCCTATGAATAAAGTGTTGACTCTTAAAGGAAATATCACCAAAATGTCAACCTTGAATTGATATTCCAGTCCTGTTGATTTAATAATAAAGCCCCATTTGTATCAGGTTGGCTCAGTTGGTAAGACTCTCAAGTGCCACTGCAGGACTTGAGCACCCAATACAGGTGATCACTGCAGTGCAGTACTGAGTGAGTGCTGCGTTGTCAGAGGTCCTGTTCTTTTGGATGAGATTTTAAATGGTCGATTCAGGTGGTTGTTAAAGATCCCATGGCACTATTTGAAGTAATCTAGGGAGTTCGTTATGTGACCAAGAGAAATGCAGTAATTCAGGAAAGTAGCCTAAAGTCTATGGTGATGATAGGCTCAGAATGAAAGACATATCAGTTTAGTACATCTACAATGAGGTTAGCTCCTCAACCTTTAGTTTGGAAATTACTTTCAAACTGTACTTTGCTAGTGTTTCTTCTATTGTTAAATCAACATACATTGTAGGTGGCTGAACTAGCTGAAAAAAATTCATTTGATTGGTTGTAATATCAACAAATAGTCCTAAAATTGATTAACAGAAAGCTTGAATTGTCATTTGGCTAAATAAACTGATTGTCATGTTTTATTATTTCATGTATTTCTGCTCCTGCTCTTAGAATGTAGCTGAGAGACAGAACCAGAACATACAATAAGGTGAGCTTGTCATCGCTGGTCACCATCCTGTCCAAGCAGGGGGGATTGTTTGAAGAAAATGTCAGAAAGATCCCTAAGAATGGAGACACATCATCGCCAGAAATGAGATTCTCTGCACTTTTAACAACCTCAATTGAATTGTTAATCATTTCTTCAGGTCCTGAAGGAAATACAAATATAGTGACCTTTTTTTTCATTTAGCACAGTTAAATGTTTTATGCTAGAAGTGTTTTAACGGTTTATCCCATATGTTAATTACTAACAAAATTACTTTTCCTGCAGACTTTTATAAAATTGCAGTGTGACTGGATGACTAATGTATTACATGCAGTACTTATTATAAAGTGTTTGAACCTAGGATTGTAATTATTAAACAATAAAAAAAATCCTAATTCATTATGTTTAGAAGTGAGACATGTCATCACTGACAAGGTTAAAAATATTCCCACCGTAAGAAACCATTCTCACAGGTTATATAGAAGAAAATGCAAAGAGTGATTTGCAATTTACAAATTGGTTAATTTCTTTGGCTTTTGAGCTCTCTGCTTGGGCAAGAGAACCAGCACTATACTGATAACCATAGGTGTGGAGCCTGATAGGGTGAGGAGTTATGCAGCTGAAATCTTCTGTGGCAATACAAGCATGTCCTGATGGTTCAACCTGGTGCACATTAGGTAAACATTAAAAAAAAATCCTCACTTTAGAAGTGTCAATAAGAAAACAGACATTGTCTAACAGATTTCATACCTGGTTCGGAAGGGCCTTTAAGATTCCATTTGAAATCATTGTATGAACATGTCTGTTTTTTCCAGAATTGTATATCAGATTTATTGCAGTTTCCACTTGTGAACATAAATTACTGCCTATTTTCTATTGCAATTCAGCAAGCTGTCAGCACTGTAAAAGAAATACAGTGTTGTGCTGAGAAACCAGAAATGGCCCGAGGTGTATATAATATGTAATTCTACCATGTAATTCACCACAGACTATATTCTAAACTGCAGTTGTCAAAACTGTTGTGTAACATCCTAATATTAAATTCGTTAGCAAGTTGCCTTACCCTGGAGTACTTGAAGCAGTAAATCAGTGGAGCAACCTTTGCTCTAAAGTTCATCAATCAACACACATGACATTCAAGATAATGTCACTAGCATCTCATCTAGTCAAGGAACTGTGCAATTTTACCAGTAATACCAATACTTTAATTTTTCTACACACTTCAGTGTGAATCACACATTCAAAAAATTAACATGCATATTACCAACTAGAACATGTGTTCTATATAAAAAGCAGTCAAAGTTCTCTTTAAATGAAATGTGTAGTATTTAAGCTGCAATTTTCACACAGTTAAAGGGACAATGATTTTGATTTTTATTGTCTGTCATGGGGTCTGTACCACTGAACCTTTAAAGTTATCTTTTATGTGGCTTGAAAATCTCATATAAAACCATTTTTTTGAGAATTCTTTCAAGAACGTAATTTAAAAGGTAAAACAACTTAATCAACTAGAGCAAAAGCAAATTACTGCGGATGCTGGAAATCTGAAACAAAAACAGAAAATGCTGGTAAAGCTCAGCAAGTGAGGCAGCATCAGTGGAGAAAGAAACAGAGTTAACGGGCTCGAATTTAGCAGGCCTGCGGGTTCCCAGCGGGTGGTCCTTCGGGAGCGTCGAAAACGCGGACGGCGAAATTAGTGGGTTGCCCACGCGATCGTAGCAGGCAACACCCTAATAGGAATCAATTACCTGCTCCTCCGGGGTCCACGGCGCTGGCCTGCGCATCGGTCGGGCTGCGCATGCGCAGTACGATCTGTCAGCTGGAGGCTCTCTAGTTAAAGGGGCAGTCCTCCACTGACAGATGCTGCAACCAATGGGACAAATTGCAGCATGGAGCAGCCCAGGGGGAAGGCTGCTCCCAGTTTAATGATGCCTCACCCCAGGTATCATCAGATGGGGTGAGGAGGAGGGGGAGGACAGAGATCTAGCGGCCTGCCTCTGCCACCAAGAAGGCCTGGCTCGAGGTGGCAGAGGGGGTCACCTGCGCCACCAACATATGGCCCACCTGCATACAGTGCAGGAGGCGCTGCAATGACCGCAGTAGGTCCGCCACAGTGAGAACACGAAGTCTTTCCCCTACACTCCGTCTGCCACAACACTGCCCCCACCCCACATCTCCTTCGGCACCGCCAACACTATTCTGTCACATCACCCTTCATACCCACTCACACCCCATCCTCATCTTACCTCCACCTACTCACCTCGCCAGTACTCATCCTGCCACTAACACGCAACCCAATCCTCATACAATCTCATGGCTCCATCCCATACTCACCCTCTCGTGCATCTCCCTCACGGCCAGCCTCACTCAACCTGCCACCACCTGTGCTGCAGCCACAGGGCATGCATCACATATGTGCAGTAGGCAGCGTAAGGCAAACGTCTCGTCAGCATGAAGGGGGTGCACAAGGGTGTCTGAGGGTTTGTCATGGGTGTTACCCATATTGAATTTCAGAGCAACAAACAGCACACATTATATTGACACCACCACTGCCATGTCTCCGCGAATCCTGTCCGTTGTGTCCAATAATGCCCGCTCCTGGGTATCACTATGAGGACCCACCACTGATGCCACCCATCGTGTTACTGCAGAGTAGGTGCAGGTGCATTTGCAGGGCTCGTCCGCGCAGACGACTGAGAGACATCGGCGGTGTAGCCGGCTGCACCCTGGAAGGATGCGGAGGAGAAGGTGTGGAGGGCAGTGGTGACTTTGCCAGCGACAGGTAAGCAGTTGGTGCTGGGGCCAGCCAGGAGCAGCTCGGCATGAAAGAGGCTGCAGATCTCCACGACTACATGTCGAGCGAATCTGCGCCTCCCTGTGCACTGCTGCTCGGAGAGGTCCGGGGAGCTGCGCCTCGGTCTGTGGACCCTGTGGCGAGGGTAGTGCCCTCTGCGACGCGTCTCTCTCTGCGGTAGCCCTCCCTCCTGCTGTGCAGGTGGGCGTGCAACACCGTGTTGGGGGGATCCACGTCTCTGCGGCGGACGGCGTGGACTGCGAGGCTGCTGGTGCTGGTCATGCTCTTCGTCCTCCGAGGGTGTCCACACACCACCCAACTGGCAGGTGTTGGTCTGAGGGGTTGTGCAGGGTAGGTGTGTGGTTCCTCGGACTGGGGCTGCGGTCTAGTGTCGGTCTGTCCTCTGGCTTGGCGGGGGGTGGTGGAGGGCAGGGGTTGCCCTATGTGACGCGGTGGCCTCCTGCGTGGGTGAGGGCTCTCCCCCTTGGAGCGCACCTTGGCACCTGCCACAGGCTGCTGGCTGCAACACGCCTGGTTGGATGGAGACTGTTACCCCCAGTGTGGGAAACTCACTGCCTTGAACCGAAAATCCCACACTTCCTCTTTTGACAGCTGCTTCAGCTCATTAACTGACCACAACGAGCAAGGTAAGTACACTCAAGTGGAACCCCGCTGGCTTTAATTGCCTGCGGGATTCCCACCAGCGGGGCTTGCGTGCGCAGCCCCGCACGTCAGCGCGGTACCCGGAAGTGGCCGGGATTTCGTCGCGATCCGGTCACGTGACCGGAGATCGGGATTTTCGGGGCCCCCCCCCGCTGGAAACCCGCAGGTAACCCGACCCTAAAATCGAGCCCAACGTTTCAGGTCGAAGACCTTTCATCAGAACTGGAAAAAGTTAAAGAGTTAACAGTTTTTAAGCAAGTACAGAGCCTGGGAAAGAGGGTGGGGGTTGGGGGGGGGGGGGTGTGGAGGAAAGAACAAAAGGGAAGGTCTGTGATAGGGTAGAGGGCACGAGTGATTAAAAGACAAAAGGGATGATGGTGCAAGGCACGGAGGGTGGTAATGGGACAAGTTAAGAAACAAAAATTTGGTCTAGAGGAGCTGTAAATGGCAACAGCAGAACCATAATCAGCAGCTGCAGTCCAACAACAACAAAAAATGGGAGTAGTGGCTATGATCTGGTTATTGAAATCTGGTTGTTGAGTCTCGAAGGTTGTAAAGTGCCTAAGCAAAAGATGAGGTGCTGTTCCTTGAGCATCCATTGAGCTTCATTGGAGCAGAGTAAGAGGCCGAGGACAGAGAGGTCAAAGTGGGAGTGGGGGATCACTCTGACCTCTCCGCTCCCTCCCTTTCCCTGGCTCTGTACTTGCTTAAAAACTTTAATTCTTTAACATCTTCCAGCTCTGACAAAAGGTCTTCGACCTGAAACGTTAACTCTGTTTCTTTCTCCACAGATGCTGCCTCATATGCATTAACCAACTAGAGACTTATTTTGCACTTTATCTCTGTTTATTTTGAGAGTTCAGACAGTCATAGTAGTTCAGGACAATTAGGTTCTGAGCACATAAATATTAGCCTGGCGTCTTTAACAGGTGAAGTCTACTTTGGCCTTGACTCTGATAATTATGAAGGTGCATTGCAACAGTTTATTCACTAACTTCTTTACTATTTATATGATCATTAACAAAGGAAACAGCAACAGAATTCCAAAGAACCACTGTGGTTTTACATGGTTGTCCCTAGGATAGAACACACTGCCTGTAGAAGACAGGAGTGACAAGACTTCCTAACATTAAGATTATCAGCTCATTTGTTATCTGAAAAAAATGGTATGAGTAATCCTTTCAAGCAGATCCCTTCGGCAAAGAGCAATAATCGAAAACTTTTTCATCCCATTTTCTCCCATTCTAAACTGCCCTGCAGGTGGCTCACAAGCATCATCCTCCAGGAGGCCACAGACCACATTCACGGCTGCCACCGATGCTATTTGTTAACCAACAAAAAAAGGCTGCATCATCTAGAAAATGCCTGACAACTGCAATTCTTCCCTCTCCCAGATGGAATATTTCACTTCATCATGCACAGCATCTGACAGCCTGGTCAAGAAATGAGAACAATTCTCTCCTTCCCTCCACTCCCAATGGGTTGGTAAACATCCAAATTTAAAATTGAGAATCAAGAGCACTGATTATGGAAATTTCACAAACTTTAGCAATTAAAAAAAAATACTAGTGTTAACTGACTAGATTGGCATTCATTGTGATCACAGGTCATTAAAGGTGTTATCTTAGCAGATAAGATGATTGAAAAATTAGAGATAGTAACAATGGCAGGGCATTAAGGCACACTTGGCAATGGCGTACTATATCACCATTCCTTTAACCCGCATAAGCTAGTATATCGGTTTGGGGTATAATTCATATTTCAATGTGTACCCAGTATAGTCTTAAGTGGTAACCAGAACATTCTATACTTCTCTAAGCTGAGTTGCAGTCCTGCACCATATCATATCACCACTTCGAGCCAGAAAAGGATGTTCGCGGGAGTGAGGATGTGTTGCACCAGGCAGACAAACTCAACGAGTCTGGGGAGATAGCGCCTCTGCTGTTTCACATAGCCTGTGTGGGACTGGAGACTAAGAGTTCCTAAAATGAAATTAAATTATATTTTCAGAGGAAGTCTATGTGTGGTAGGTTGAACGTAGAGGTATGAAAGGGCTCTTAGTTGTGCATTGCAGCTTTTTTAATAAAAAAAAGTGGGACTAACATTAGTTCAACAAAAACATTCAATGCAAATATTTTGCATCTGGTCATCAGGGCCCCAGCGTCTTTTAATTCACCACATCCAGACCTTCCCACCGTAACAATCTTACAGTGCACAGAATGTGCTCAAGAGAGGGTGAGAACATCACAGGGGTACGGTCAACTCTTAGCAGCTTTTAGAAACAGGCAGAGTAACTGGTTGGCTCTGCTGAGTAGCACATTCTTCTTTCACCTCCAAAAGCTGGATTCAAACCCAGCTTTTGACTGATAGAGAGGAAAGACTTCCATCTAAAAGGAATCCTAAGTGAAAAGAATTTGGGGGAAATCCTAACTCTCTTGCTGCTGTTTAAAGTTTACAGCACCAAACTACCCACAAATTGGCATTAAATTAGCAATGTCAATTAGAAAGATTATAAAGAAAAGAAATTGTATTTATATAGCACCTTTCACATCCCCAGGATGTCCCAAAGCACTTAACAGCCAAGAATTATTTTGCAGTGTATGAAAATGTGGCAGCCAATTTGCACACAAGGTCCCATAAACAGCAATGAGATAAATGACTAGTTAGTCTGTTTTTGTGCTGTTAGCTGAGGAATAAATGTTGGCCAGAACCCTGGGAGGACTTCCTGTTCTTCTTAAATAGTACCATGGTATCTTTTATTTCCACCTGAACACCTTGACCTTGGTTGAATGTCTCATCTGACAGACGGCACCTCTGACAATGCAGCCCTCCCTCATTACGTGCTCAAGTCCTGGAGTGGGGCTACAAGGATAGCTGTTGTGGGAAATGAGAAAATCCACAGTGTGGATATGCTTGCTGTGCTCTTCTAAGGTTGGGTCTAGGGTAAGGTTATGACATGGTAGAAGGAACTTTATTTGTGGTCAACAATGAACATCAAAAATAGGAAAATATTCCTTTTCATCTTACATCGACATCCCTCACCTTAATAAATAAACATTTCTAAAAACAATTCTTCTCACAAATGCAATTGTGACAGAAAACATCTGTATGTTGGGCAATTAATAAACTTATATGATTGGAAATCAATTTTATTTCATCAGATATTAAACCCTTAACTGCTGCAGCATTAACAAATGTTATAAGACATGTAAGATTATCCTTAATATTAATAGTTTTTACCAATTATATTTGCATAGTGACATTATACACATCCTCTTTCATTTATTATATTGTTGGCAGTTTGGTAAAGTACTTACATGATATAGTACCACATACACAAACTATTGCTTCCAATTTACAAGCAGAAAGGTAGTAGATTACCAAAAATGATACTGGACTAACAAAATATGTTAGTTACAAAAGACTATGAGTTTTGATCAATCTTTATCCTGCTGAAATAGTGTACACAATCTACACAAACATATCATGACCAGCAGTCGAGCAGTTAATTAATAAGTAAAACGTTCTCCGTTCTTTGTCCTTCAGTCAGTTGGCAGAACATTCTACTCCACAGCCTCTGCGCGGCTTGAATCCTAGTGACTGGTGGCTACAGATGAGACTCAAGGGGGACAAAGTTAGATGAGAGTGGTTTCCCCTTTCTTCTTTGAGTTAGAATGTCCATGACATGGCAGTGCAGGTTCCAGATGGGAGCAGATAAAACTCACCTCACATAGGCAAGATATTTTGACTGACAGGAAGTCTCAGGACTTGAATTTACAGCCTTCCAGTTGTAAGTAGAGTGCCCACAGCATTTGAGTTTGTGGGATGACAGAAGAAATTATTACTTTGTCGTCCATATTACTAAATTGCTCCACCAGTAGGTACGACAGTGCTCGTTAAAAGTTATTTATTGAATGGCAAAATCTTCTTTCAATTTCCTTGATTGTGTTCAAATTTTAGACACTGAAGGCTAAATCATTCACAACCAGTTAATGTGCAGTTATGAAAGCAGCAGGGCACAGCCATTGTTACGTTCTTGTAAAGTGCTTCCAGATGACTCCCTTGAGATTGGATTGAGAGTGCAAGTACAGGTCAAGTGTTTCAGCAGAGAATCCTACTTCAATACATCTAAATGCCCTCTTCACTTTCATACCGTATCATGACATCACATATAGCCCATGTTGCTTTTTGTCTCCCATCTTCTCTTAGCTTCAAATCTGGATTGTATAAAAAAATGGTAAAGTGTTAATTTTTATTTCAATTGTGTCTATATGCATTAGAGTGGTTTGCTGATTCTGGTTCATAATGGTCTATTTGACAGAAGTATTTTTTTTAAATAAGGTCTTTCCAAACTTCACACCGTCCACAACTGAAGAAACAGCCAACCTGCCCCAGGACTCTGCCAACATCACTCTGAAACCAGCAGACAAAAAAGTGCGTAAGAATAGCCTAGGAACTCTTCCATTCCCTCCTTCTCGCCTTGTACAAGTTTCTGATCTCTGCTCACCAAAGCAATGCCAGCTGAGATTTGGAAGGCAATAGATGGGAATCACGGGTGGAAAACATCATCTCCCACCCATGATAGCATGTGTTGGGTACTCCAATGTGCTGCACCAGCACACCACCTATGAGTGACGTTTTTGTACAATTGAAAAATTATGAGCAGGACAAACATTTTATCAAGTTGTGGCATTCTATGATTTTTGAACACGATTTTCTGAAAAAGGTCTGTAGTCTGTGAAAATTATGGTTTCTGCTTGCTGTTCCCACCGAGACTGGTCCAGTCATCGATCTCTGTGCACTGTTCCCATTGAATCCGCACCCATGATGTGCACACCTGGCCAATGAACTGTTAGCATGCCAAATTTCAATGTTCCTGCCTAGCACTGAAGCACTATCATTTCTGGCTTGGCATGTGCATCATGGGAAAAACTTAAGTGGGAACAGAATGCTTCCATCATGAATCATGGGCCAGGTGGTGTGCAGAGGTCGATGACAGGAATGGCTTCAGCAGGAACAGGAACCAGAAAGTGAATGATATACAGAGTTGGCACTGAATCAACGTGGGTATTTTCCAGAACACTCATTCCCATAGATGAGGAATTTACACCATTTCTCAATTTCCCTTTGCAACTGCCTCATGATTCTCAGCATTTTTTGAAGTGACAAATCATTTCTCCTAGTTATGAGCGCACCTTCAATGGTGTTAATATGGTGGGATGGCGCTTTATTGTTGTAAACATGCCATATTGATTTTCACATGGTGATATGTTTTCATTTTTGTTTCAAGTTCACATGCAGTAAGTAGCTCATCAAGTTATGAAATTAACCACTTTTTTCAGCTGTCTACTTCACTTTGAAGCGTGAAGAATAATGACACCTCCCAGTGTTTCTCACCCCGAAGCTGCTCCATGATGGAGCTGCCACTACATATTAACTGCAGAGATGAGGTATAAGCACCGGGGCCATCTTCAACAGACAACTTGGTCTGTGCACACATTAAGTCTCGATTTAAGTTTGGCCAGGAACTCCACCATCCCCTCATCTTTCTGCTGCCTACAGGATGTGCAGGCAATATTTCCACATGTTGGGTTGCTCTGGCTAACCGCCTGGCTGACAACTAACAAAGCTCATAACATGCTATTAAGCAAATGCTTACACCAACCTCCACTGTGATTTGAACCTGTGACAAGAGAGATGTGAAGCAAACACCAAACGAACTATAAATCTTAACACTTTCTAACATAACATGGAAAATCTGAAATAACTTTTATTCATCTAGTTCTGAAACAAGTCGTAACATATTCTGCACATTATCAGATTTATGATAATATCTTCTTCTTGGGTAATGCCCTACACATTTTTTCCATACTACAGTAGCACTGTTTGAATCGAGTATAAACTTAAATATCCCTAGGCTACAAGGCTGCACATGCTGATATCTTTCTAAATGTGGTAGGAAGGAGAACAAAAGTTGCAGCATACTGCAGATGTAATTTGGTCAAAAACATGCTCCTGCATAGTGTATATTATGGGAAAAAGAGAAAAACAAAAGATAGAAGAACAACTGGCATTTATATAGCGTCTATAAAGTAGGAAAACATCCCAAGGCGCTTCACAGAGCATAATCAGACAAAAATTGTCACCAAGCCAAAGAAAGAGATATTAGGAGGGGTGACTAAATGGTTGGTCAAAGAGGTAGGTTTTAAGGATCGACTTAAAGGAGGTGGAGAGGTTTAGGGAAGGAGTTCTAGAGCTTAGGGCCTAGATGGCTGAAGGCACAGTTGCCAAAGGTGGGGCGAAGAAAGTGGGGGGAGTGTAAGAGGCTAGAGTTGGAGGAATACAGAGTTCTCGGAGGGTTGTAGGGCTGGAAGATGTTACAGAGATAGGGAGGGGCACGGCTACGTTGGGATAGAAACACAAAGATGAGAATTTTAAATTTGAGGCAATGGTGGATCGGGAGTCAATTTAGCTCAGTGAAGGTAGGAGTGATGGGTGAGTGGGGTAGGATACGGGCAGCAGAGTTTTGGGTGAGCTTAAATTTATGGAGGGTGGAAGATGGGAGGCCAGGCAGGAGAACATTGGAATAGTCAAGCCTGGAGGTGACAAAAAGCACGGATAAGGATTTTAGCAGCAGATGGGCTGAGGCATGGGTGGAGACGGGTGTTACAGAGGTGGAAGTAGGCAGTCTTTGCGATGGAGAGGACGTGGGTTCGGAAGCTCTGCTCAAGGTCATACAGGACGCTGAGATCGTGAACAATCTGGTTCAGCCTGAGACAGTGGCCGGGGAGGGGGATGGAATTGGTGGTGTGGGAACGGAGTTTGTGGAAGTGGGGGGGGGGATGCAGGGCAATGGCTTCGGTCTTCCCAACATTTAATTGGAGGATATTGCGACTCATCAGACAAGTAGCCTGACCACACAGAGGCAGTGGAGGAGTTGAGAGAAGTGGCAGTGAGGTGGAGCTGGGTGTCTTCAATGTCATGTCTCTGGATGATGTCGCTAAGGGCCAACATGTAAATGATAGATGCTTGGGGAGTCTAGAGGTGTGGGGGCAGGAAGAGAAGCCACTGCAGGAGATCCTCTGGTTATGACTCGATAGGTAAGAGTGAAACCAGGCGAGAGCAGTCCCAATCAGCTAGACAATGGAGGAGAGGTGTTGGAGGAGGATAGCGAGGTCGACCTTGTCAAAAGCTACAGAGAGGTCGAGAAGGACAAGGAGGGAAAGTCAAAGAGGATGTCATTTGTGACTTTGATTAGGGCCATTTCAGTGCTGTGTCAGGGGCAAAAATCTGATTGGGGAGGTTCAAACGTGTTGCTGTGGGAATGATGGGCACAGATGGGCAAGAAAACATGTTCAAGGAGAAGAAAGAGAGGTTGGAGATGGGAGAGCAGTTTACAAGGAAAGAGGGGTCATGGGTGATTTGTTTTAAAAAGAAGGGGGTGATTTCGGTAGTTTGGAAAGAGAGGGGGATAGTACTTGCGGAGAGGGAACTGTTTACAATATCAGCTAGCATGGTGGCCAGGACAGGAAGTTGGGTGATCAACAGTTTAGTGGGAAAAGGGTTGAGAGAGCAGGAGTTGGGTCTCATGGACAAGATGAACTCATGAGAGCAAATAGGAGAGAAACTAGAGAAAGATGTGGGTTCAAGGCTAGGGAAGGGGTGAACCTTGGCTTGATGGGCAAGTGGAAGGGGAGATGTGGCAGAGACAGCTGAATGGATGGTCTCAATTTTGGTGACAAAGAAGTTCATGTGCCCCTCGCACTTGTCATTGGAGGGGAGAGTGGAGGGGGGCAGGGGAGAGGGGTTTAAGGAGATGGCTTGTATTGGAGAAAAAAAGCTGGATGTGATGGCAAGATCAAGCGGGTGGCCATGAATATAGGTAGGAGAGTTTATATGGAGTATAGCACTGTATACAGATGGAATGATGTGATCCTAAATCATTTGTGGTACATCACTGCAATGTGAGTCATGTGATACAACTACATTCAAAGTGTTAGTCACATGGTACATCTCTGTGGAATCGTTCATAAGGTACAATCCCAGTATCAGTCACATTGTACAACAGCACCAGTGTCAGTCACATCATATATCACCACAATGTTAGACATGTGGTTATAACATCACTGCAGTGTTAATCCCTGTATGCTCATAAGTACATTTCATCCATCGATTTTTCTCACATTCAAGAATTTATCATTCAACTTCATTAGGTCTCATTTTATTTTTTTTAAACAGTAAACATTTATATTGATATTCTTCAAGGTCTTGTACTTGAGGTTTATGTCATCATGTGTATCTGTTACAGCCTGTAACACATACCTAACTTTCTATTACCGAACATATCTGTGGCAATAGTAACTGTTAGACATTAACCCTTACAGCACTCGAGCAGCCGGATTAACATTTCGCTTCACACACCATCAAGCCCAAGCATTATCTAACATTAGAAAATATGTTTAGAGAAGCTTTCTTTCAATTTTTTCTCACTCATTGTCTCAGTTATTTCGACCTCCTGAGCACTGACATGCTGTTGAGGTACAGTTCAACGGCACTATCTCATCCAAGTGCCCATTATTCATACATAAGCCTGGGCAGCAAGTGCCCAGTAGGCTATTGGATTGCAGGGTGAATCACAGCCAAGCTTGACCATGAGCTCACCCAATGTCCACACACGTGCACTTCCAGCAGGTGTCTTTGAACAGTGATCCAGATCAGGAACCATGGTCAATCTACCCCCTCCCTAAGCCAGGAATGTTGAGGCTAACAGTAGTGCCCATATATTTGGCTCAGCTAAGATCAGCTAACTCAGCTGAGACCAGGATTGAACCTAGGACTATCTTTGTCTCTATGGCTCAGATTCTCACTGGCTAAATGTACGCAGCAGTCATCGTACATATCAGATCATTACTTCTAATTTTTCCTCCTCCTTTCCAGTTCTATCTTCCTTTCCTATTATCTATGTTACCTTGTATTACATCTTCCCTACAAACTTATTTTATAGTATTCTATTTTTACTAAATTTACCCAGTTTCCTGAATAGCCACAATCCCTGTTCAAAGCCGGGAACATTTCACCTGTTTCAAAGTCCGATTTTTCAGCCAGTCAGGAAAGAGACTATTAGAGTTTTATCTCATTGCCTCATCAGATTGACAGGTCAAACTACTGACATAATCTTTGGCCGACAACAACTTTAACAAACGGAAAGTGCACAGACAGACAATACAATCAGTGATCCAGATAGAAGGTATGTCAAAATCAGTTACAGATTTTATAAGTGCTGCTCCAAACTTTAACTGTGCTTAAAACTGTTAATTGTACAGGGCACTTCATGGCTGAAAATCACTCAAAATAAGTTTGTATTCCTGTATCTTGTATTTAAATGGAGATTGAAAATGTCAACTAAAATAGTCATCTTATTACATAACCAGTCCTGTGAAAAATTATATTTCAGCGAATTCTACAAATCTAATTGATCCTCACAAAAACATCAGGTAGATTTCCATTGAGAGACAGAAAAAAATGAATTATTTCATTCTCAGTTCTCATTAACTGTCCGAAGACAGTACTTGCAGAAGTGTGGCAAATACTGTCCACATCTGCAGTCTCCTGCTCTCCCCTATATCCTAAGATGTGTCACTCAATTTGTCTACCTCGAAAGGATGAAAGTCTACATGAACCTTGCTGGGATTTGAACCCAGGTCCTTCTTGCCTCCAGTCTGGTGTCCATTCAAAAAAGTGCATCCTTTTGTATACAATGAAAGTAGTGTATTTGATCTTGCGAAAGGATTATTGACTGATGCAGCTCCCATTTTTTTTTTAAAGGTGTGCTGTGGCCCATTAATCCACACCTTGTCAGCTGAACCCAAATGCCATCTGAAAATCATACTTAAGAACAATGAACGACACAAGAAACATTCCTGTTGTGTTGATTATTATTCAAATTCAACAGGAAGTGTTTGAAGTTAATTGGTAAAGAATGACTCACCCCCAAGCAAGTTGCTTCTTCTTTCGGGCCTGCTGAGAAGCTTCAGCCTCTCGTTTGGCTTTTGCAAAATCACGGCAATCGACAGCTTTGGCAATTTTCACACCCAGCTATTGAAAGAGCAAAGAGCACGAGGAAAGTTAAACACAAAAAAAGGATGCAAAAATAAAACTAATTCCAATATCTCACATCTGCTTTCTCTTTTCCTATCATAAAAGACAAAAGGCTCCTCTGATGCTAAAACAATTCTAACAAACATTTATCCTCCTTGTTCATATCTATTCATAGTAAATCTTAAACTCATTCATGGAGTTTTCTCATGTAAACTTTCTTTAAAGACTAAAACAACAGAATATGCTTAATCGAAAAGTAAAATAAATTTATGCCAAAGTGCAAATTGTACACAAAGGTTCAACAGAATTACATTGCAGCCAATGGCACAGTACACCAAACCAACTGACTGAAGATTCTGCAATCCTCCTTTCCAACAAATATTTTGCTTTTGTGGTTGGGGGGGGGGGGGTGGGGGGGGAAGAAAACCCCAACAACTTGAAAGCTATGAATGCAATTGTGAAACAATTTTTTTAAAACCACAATGCAGAACGAGATCGGTCACAGGCTGTTCATATGAATGGATTCAATGAATCATTTCAGCGGATTATGTACCAGCCCTTGCTGATGCTGTTCTACCCCATAAATATTTCAAACTGTTCACTCTTCCTGACCACAGTGCAGTAATTTCCATATTTTTATGTTGATATTAATCAATTTAGCTTTCATTTTGTTTTCTTCCTTCTGATTTGCCACAAGTTGTATTTCTGTTTTTTAAAATTTGCTCTTGGAACGTGAGCGTTCTGGCACGGTCGCATTTATTATCCCTAGTTGTCCTCAAAAAATGATCGTGAGCCTTCTCCTTGAACTGCTGCAGTCCTTGTGGTGATGGTGCTCCCACGATGATGTCAGATAGGGAGTTTAAAATACAGCGGTATCATGAAGTCAATGTTCCCTGCTTTTGATGTACTCAATAAACCACCAGGAGTAAACTCAGTATTTTTCTTCTCCCCCCCCTCCCAAAGGCTCTGACTCATACTACAATATGATTACATGGGCACCGGGTACCTTACAGTAGCACATCTAAAGGGCCATTCTTTATGTGAGTTTGGGCAATATCAACTGGCTACTTGAACACAGGGGACATCACAGCAGAGAAACTGTTCACAACCTACATGTGCACACCTGCACTCTTCTGGGAGGAGTCACTCAGGAGCAAGAACCCTTGCTGAGCTTTCCCTTCCTCGTGCCAGTGGGATTGAAGCCAATTGCAGTGCCCCACATACTGCTCACCTAAGTCAGCACAAATCAGGGTTTTAACCTGGGTGGTTTAACAACTGAGCCTTCGGGGAGTTACCATCTTGGCTTTTAGCAAATAGTTAAGTTCCAGCTCCTCAGATTGTGTGCAGACTTTATCAACAAGTAACTTTTATATTTTCATCCTTTTCCTCTCTTCTAGGTCTTCCCAGGTCATGCATCATACTCTGAAGAGAGTAGGCATGTGACATGATCCTTGGTTTCTATCAATAACACTCTTCAGCTGGCTGCTAGGTGCGTGAGATTAGCCTCGGGTAACTCTCTATATAATTTATCCTCTGTAGGGGAGCATCTGGCATCTTTGCTTGGCATCTGATTCTGAAAACTTAGTCAGAACTAATTGCAGGCACAAACCTGTTTACACAACCTACAGTAATAATGACTCAGTCATGGAATTGCCTCTCCCTATCTCTGTAACCTCCTCCAGCCTTATAACCCCTCCAGAATTCTCCATTCCTCTGACTATGGCCTCTTGTGCAACCACCCTCCCTTCTCCTCTCCATTGGTCGCTGTGTCTTCAGCTGTCTAGGCTCTGGAATTCCCTCCCTCAACCTCTCTACCTCCTTCTCTTCTTAAGGCCCTCCTTAAAACACACCTCTTTGACCAAGCTTTTGGTTACTCCTTTCTTTTGCTCGGCATCCATTTTTGGCTCATTAGGCCTCTGTGAAGTGTCTTGGGATGTTTCTCTTTGTTAAAGGTGTTATATAGGTGCAAACTGTTAATAATTTCCACATAATTGCATGCTTGTGACTGCAACATGTGGTCACATTTTTACACTCTCACCAATAGGAATTGATCTCAAAGTCACCAGTTATAATTTATGAATGACAGCATGCAGGTACACGAATGGGTAGCATCAGCATGTTATTAACTGAAATAAATGCTGGATTTCAATTTCAGGCCCTTGCCTCTGGAATTCCCTCCCTAAACCTCTCCGCCTCTCTACTTCTCTCTCCTCCTTTAAGACGCTCCTTAAAACTACCTCTTTGATCAAGCTTTTGGTCACCTGTCCTAATATCTCCTTATGTGGCTTGGTGTCAAATTTTGTTGGAAAATCACTTCTGTGGAGCGGATGGGGGCGTTTCACTACATTAAAGGCGCTATATAAATGCAAGCAGTTGTTGTTGTTGTTGAATAATTTTTGAAGATGAAGATACTTTCTATAGAAAAGACTGCACAATGGTGCAATAATTTGATACTCCACTGCAAATCTGTGATTTCCCCTGGATAATTTTCTCTTTTTCTTTCCTTTCTCTCCCTGGTGTGGAGATGCCGGTGATGGACTGGGGTTGACAATTGTAAACAATTTTACAACACCAAGTTATAGTCCAGCAATTTTATTTTAAATTCACAAGCTTTCGGAGATTTTCTCCTTCCTCAGGCAAATGTTTCAAGAGCTCCTTGAAGCCTACGCATTTATACATATAGAACAATACATGGTGTTTACAGACTGCCCCTGCAACTGCCCGTTGCCAAGGCAATCACCGTGTTCAGACAGAGAGGTGTCACCTGCAGAACCCCCGAATACACATTCAACAAAAAAACAAACAGGGAAAAAAAAGAGAAAAAAAACACAGAGAGAGGCAGAAACATCCGGAAGGCAGAGAGAGCCAGCAAATGACCTATTATATTAAAAACAGATAACATTTGTTCGCTGGTGGGGTAACGTGTAGCGTGACATGAACCCAAGATCCCGGTTGAGGCCGTCCTCATGGGTGCGGAACTTGGCTATCAATTTCTGCTCGACGATTTTGCGTTCTCCCTGGGGAAGTATTTTGCCTCCTCCTTCCCAATGGCACAGGTCAGAATGAGAACTCACCAAAATGGGAAGCTGCAGGGATATTCAAACGTCAATCGTGATTATAAAAATGATCATCTAGGCTCATTCATGAACAGCGGTCATATAGACAAGGTGTTGGAGGGCGACTGCCATACCATAACCCAGAAAAGATTGGACACATTCAGGAAAGGGGATAGGAGAAAACTGGTAATGGGGGGGGGGGGGGGGGCGGGGGGAAGAAGGGGAACCATTTCACATCTTTAGGGCATGAAGGTATATTTTCCAAAATTGAAAAACACAATAAATTAAGTGCCCTGAATGCTTATGTCATTTCCATATAAAATATAATTTGTTTAATCAGCTATAAAAAGCAGTTACAATACATCTAACATTAATTAAGTTGAAGAAGTAAACTACCAGAATTTGCTTCTAATTAGGCAATCAGCAATTCAGTACTTTTTTCCCTATTGACTCTTAATTCTGATACTGTGGAATTTTCAAGATATATACAATTGTTCATGACAAAATAAACTGAATTAGTTAGTAACTGTAATTAAAGTCTATAAATTGAGAATAATGCTCTGAATCAAGACTTAACATGACTCACTTCCTTAAGCTATCCCACTAACAATTTGTGATTAGCGAGGAAAATATAGCATAAAGTGAGTCTAACTCTGCTAACCAAGGATCCTCTGCCTACACATGTTGAGCTGGATAACTGAAACAATTGCACATGATATAGGAGGGTTTGCCAGGAACGATTAGATAATATGCAAAGTTTCACTATGCTTATAACAATGTTAGCTCATCACCTGACACCAATTCAGGATGAGGGACTTCAGTTATGTGGAGAGACTGGAGAAGTTGAATATTTCACATCGGTATTTACGGTTGAGAAAGGCATGGATGTTAGGGAACTTGGGGAAATAAATAGTGATGTCTTGAGGAGTGTACATATTACAGAGAGGGAGGTGCTGGAAGTCTTAACGCGCATCAAGGTAGATAAATCTCCGGGACCTGATGAAATGTATCCCAGGACGTTATGGGAGGTTAGGGAGGAAATTGCGGGTCCCCTAGCAGAGATATTTGAATCATCGACAGCTACAGGTGAGGTGCCTGAAGATTAGAGGGTAGCAAATGTTGTGCCTTTGTTTAAGAAGGGCGGCAGGGAAAAGCCTGGGAACTACAGACCGGTGAGCCTGACATCTGTAGTGGGTAAGTTGTTGGAGGGTATTCTGAGGGACAGGATCTACAGGCATTTGGAGAGGCAGGGACTGATTAGGAACAGTCAGCATGGTTTTGTGAGAGGAAAATCATGTCTCACGAATTTGACTGAATTTTTTGAAGGGGTAACCAAGAAGATAGATGAGGGCTGTGCAGTAGACGTGGCCTACATGGACTTTAACAAAGCCTTTGACAAGGTACCGCATGGTAGGTTGTTACATAAAGGTTAAATCTCACGGTATCCAAGGTGAGGTAGCCAATTGGATACAAAATTGGATTGACGACAGAAGACAGAGGGTGGTTGTAGAGGGTTGTTTTTCAAACTGGAGGCCTGTGACCAGCGGTGTGCCTCAGGGATCGGTGCTGGGTCCGCTGTTATTTGTTATTTATATTAATGATTTGGATGAGAATTTAGGAGGCATGGTTAGTAAGTTTGCAGATGACACCAATATTGGTGGCATTGTGGACAGTGAAGAAGGTTATCTAGGATTGCAACGGGATCTTGATAAATTGGGCCAGTGGGCCGATGAATGGCAGATGGAGTTTAATTTAGATAAATGTGAGGTGATGCATTTTGGTAGATCGAATCGGGCCAGGACCTACTCCGTTAATGGTAGGGCGTTGGGGAGAGTTATAGAACAAAGAAATCTAGGAGTACAGGTTCATAGCTCCTTGAAAGTGGAGTCACAGGTGGATAGGGTGGTGAAGAAGGCATTCAGCATGCTTGGTTTCATTGGTCAGAACAATGAATACAGGAGTTGGGGTGTCTTGTTGAAGTTGTACAAGACATTAGTAAGGCCACACTTGGAATACTGTGTACAGTTCTGGTCACCCTATTATAGAAAGGATATTATTAAACTAGAAAGAATGCAGAAAAGATTTACTAGGATGCTACCGGGACTTGATGGTTTGACTTACAGGGAGAGGTTGGATAGACTGAGACTTTTTTCCCTGGAGAGTAGGAGGTTAAGGGGTGATCTTATAGAAGTCTATAAAATAATGAGGGGCATAGATAAGGTAGATAGTCAAAATCTTTTCCCAAAGGTAGGGGAGTCTATAACGAGGGGGCATAGATTTAAGGTGAGAGGGGAGAGATACAAAAGGGTCCAGAGGGGCAATTTTTTCACTCAAAGGTTGGTGAGTGTCTGGAACGAGCTGCCAGAGGCAGTAGTAGAGGCGGGTACAATTTTGTCTTTTAAAAAGCATTTGGACAGTTACATGGGTAAGATGGGTATAGAGGGATATGGACCAAGTGCAGGCAATTGGGACTAGCTTAGTGGTATAAACTGGGCGACATGGACATGTGGGGCCGAAGGGCCTGTTTCCATGTTGTAAACTTCTATGATTCTATGATTCTAAGTTGGGATTGTTCTCCTTAGAGCAGAGAAGGCTAAGGGGAGATTTAATAGAGGTGTTCAAAATTATGAGGGATATTGATAGCGTCAAGAGAGAGAAACTGTTTCCACTGGCAAGGGTCGGTAACCGGAGGACACAGATTTAAGAGCCAGAGGTGAGATGAGGAGAAATTTTTTTTACGCAGCAAGTTGTTATGATCTGCAATGCACTACCTGAAAGGGTGGTGGAGGCAGATTTAATAGTAATTTTCAAAAAGGAATTAGATAAATACTTGAAGGGGAACAAAATTGAAGTGCTATGGGACTAATTGGATAGCCCTTTCAAAGAGCCGGCACAGGCAGAATGGGACGAATGGCTCCTTCCATGCTATATCATTCTATGAATTCCACTTTCAAACCAAATTCATCAAGGGGATACCATCATTTTTAGAAATACAGAAGTGAGTGCACACCATACTCACCCATTACTTACCATGTATATATGGCAACATTATCAGACCCCTTGTAATTTCAAACAGTTACATATTTACTCATTGTAATCAAAAGTGGGTTGAAATCATGCTGCCCAATAATAGTAACAAGTGCATTAAGTTCTCTGGTCCATTGTTTTTAACAGAGGCATTAACTGATCTTTGCACTAAATCCCCTGTAAAACAGGCTAAGAAGTGCTTGCTACAAATATCACATAGCATGATTTCAATCCACTAAATATTTATCTACTTGAAGATAATTAAATGATATCCATGTAAGGTCACATTGTCGGCTTGGGCTTTTAAGCCATTTGTAGATTTGCATGGATAATGATAAATCAACAAACATTTTAAAGAACAGAAAAATAAGTATATTTTATATACAATTCTTGCATCTGCACTCATTTCTTGTCAACATCTTTCCTTATAAATTTCATTGTCCACGTTGATAATGGAAAGAGTGAGGAGGACACTGGATATAGTGGCCAGAAAATTCCTCAGATCTGCTACTGCTTTGCCAGTGTTACTTAGCCGGAAGTGCAGTGGAAACCCCGTTTACGCATGTAAAAGAGGATTCCACCGCACTTCCGGCAAAGCAACAGCAGATCTGAGGAATTTCCCAGCCACTGAGCTCTATTGATATCCTTGCATTTCATGTTGAAACTCAAAAGTGTAACAGCGCAGAATTAAAATAGCTGAAGTGACGAATGTGATGAAGCTGCTGAAGTATTCTGGGTTACCAGGTTTATCTATATTAACATGCAAAAATATTGTTTCTTAGAAATAGGGGGCACACATGGATGTGAATCTCCGAAGTGGGGCACGGCAAAAAAATTATGGGAACTTCTGGTTTAAAATGTTATCTGAAGCTTTCAACCACTAACTCATTCCTAGGTGTCCACTACTTTTCATGTGATTAGTGGAAATTTACATGGACAAAAAAACTGGTTAGGGGATGAAGTACAAACATTTGTAGGACTTAAGTATTTTTTTTATGTGAGCAAATGCACATCAACACCAAGGGCAAAAAAAACACAGCACAGCAATTTCAAAGAAAGCATAGAAGTTACAACAATCTATTTTCTAAAAATTGGTGTTCTTTAAATTCTGTACATGAATTTAGGGAATGTCAGCGAGGGTAATTTTCTGAATCACACCTGAGAACAATAAGAATTCAAAAAGAATGCCCAGGGATAAGAACAACATGTCTCCCCTCAAAATCCTAATATCACCGCAATTCAGAACCACATGTCTGCAATTCTCCACTGACTGTCATTCAATAGGTTTAACATTTTTGTTAAAATTAAGTCTATTTTTGTAGTTGCCTCGTATAATGCGTTGCAATCTTTCTGTGCACTTTATAACATTTCTCAAATCAGATATATAATCAAAGAATATCATTCAAGTGCTCAAGTACTGTACCGAGGAACTGAGGATAAGTTGGCTGTTTGAAGGAAGAAGACATATGGTGGCTCCTTCGGGTCGACTAAGCTAGCCAATTTCCCGGACTGGTATGTGTCTTAAGTATTACTGTGCCTTGAATATACCGTTAGAGAATTATCCCTTTGAAACTGGACAGTTTTGTGTATAAAGACAGCAGTGGCTTCACCTCATGCTGCTAACAGTGCAGTAATAAGAAGCACCATCTGATCTGCGAGGATATCCTTAATTGTACTGAAGTAGTTTCATTCAGTCATTCAGAACACAAGGCTGTGCAGATATAATCAAACTAATAATTAAACAAAATTACTGTTCTGTTGTCCACTGAGATTTTTAAAAGATCATAAAATACTCAGCTGTTTAATTCTCCTTCCGATTTTAACACAAAACTAAAATATTAGAACTCTTCAATTCCTGTTTTCTTTGAAATATTCAGCATGCATTAGGATTTTAATACCTTATGATGCAACTTAAGCTACATTCATTTATCAGCACTCATTATAACATGCAATTTTATTTCATAACCTATTACATTTGCTATATAAACATTGTAGAGATTTTGTTAAACAGTAAATGTTGCTATGCAGCCTGAGTGAAACTGATGGTCAAGGTAATATTGTGTCACATCATTGTGCAGATCTAAAAGCTGGCATAGCATAGATGGGAACGGAGGGAGGGGAGGACAGAGTCTGAGCATGCAGTAAAAGAACTGAACTCCAAAGGCTTTTTATCACTGTATTTCAGGAACCAAGGGTGTAAAATGTTCTAATTTGGGTTATATTAAAAGCCATAAAAGGTCTTTCAAAAAGATTAATGGTACTTTCTTGGATTGAAGATAAGGGTTTTAGCTGGCTGGAAATACATGGCTTCTGCTGGGCCCTTGAGGCATTCATCTATACAGCCACTTGGAAGATTTGTAAAAGCGTCTGCATAACCTGCAGCTAATGAACAGTAAAGATTTTTTCCAACATTGCTCACAATTTAATATGCACAAACATAAAATTTACTATTAAATCCATCAGGGGGAAAAATAATACAAAAAATGCTATTAATAACTCTGGTCGGACCGGTGGCTGTTTTAAAACAAACATTTTTGAAGTAGAAACTCTATTGTGATTTGTGCGTTAAATTATGTTATCAGTTCAGTCTGCGGTTTCCTTGATTGTCTTTACTGGAGCTCTGCATTAATGTCTATGCAAGTTACCTAGGAGACCAAACAGATCAAAGAGACAAAACTCCAATGTCTGATTAATCAGCCTACAAACGGCTTATTTTTTTTTGCCTTCATGCAAGTATGAAAATTAGATTCTGGGAACCGTACATTGTGCAGATTTGTTCATTCTTATCAGAACAAAGCATGCAGCAGCTTATTTCATGGATCACTGGCACAGTCGTCAATGCAACACTGAGCAGGTGACAGCTCTTCATTTCGTAGGTTGAACAAAATTAGTGAAATTCAGTGTAAATTAGCCTTTCATCTTGCAGGTAATATGGCAGTTTTTCAATTTCCAGTGCCTACATGGTAAAAAGTCTAAAATATTCTTTTTTCCTCCTCCCGCCAACAAACACATAGCTAGTCCCCATGTTTTCACATGTTCTTTATCTCAGCTCTTCCAAGTGAGAAAAAGCTTATTAGGTCGCTTTGAACTTCAATCGCATTTACAACAACAGTTTTATAAGCTAATTAGAAAAGCAGATTAATTAATGACTAACTAGTAATAAAATGGCAATCAGGAAGAAAGAAACAGAGGATGCTAAGCTTCAACTACCACCAATTAATACCTAATTACAAACAAATTATATATGTATTTTGCTGTGGGCTTCAATTTACTGAAAAAAATGGCTGCAATTAAAAAGAGAAAACATGTTGCTTAATTAAACTGCAAAAAAATCAATAGTACAAAAAAAGGCTTTGCTTACCTCGGCAATTAGAAGAATACAATAAAACTAATTCTGTTGCTTGACTTTCTTAGCCCATTAATTGAAGCTCAATAACTTGCTCCAGTAATTTAAGACCAAAAACACAAGTGGTACTGTTTCTCATGCTCAAAATGTGTTCCAAAAAAAATTATCCATTACACTTTTTTGTCTGATAAACCGAGAGCTCATTAAGTTGAAATAACCGTTCAGTGTTAAAACTCAGCACTATGTGATAAATCCATTACCTAGTGGTCACCTTCATGAACTTGACTGAACTGATCGAGTATAATGCACAGCTGCTTAATCCAGGTACCAAGCACAAAATTTCCATGTCCTAAATCGAACCTTAATGGCATGTTTAAAGTGGCACTGCAATGTGGTAAATGCAGGGAGTACATGACACATTGCATCATCGGTTGTGTAAAAGTTTGAGTCAGTAAACGACTATTATAGCGAATCTTTTCACTGCATCATATAATAATCACACCGAGAGCATATACTCATAGTATGCAATACATTAGTGCAGCATTAGTTACTTGCCTGTGTGCAAAAGCAACAAAAAAAGTGACTATTAACCATCATATTGTTCAAAACTCGTAAGCTGATCTCTCCAAGTCAAAGCTCTTGCTTGATCAGAAAAAAAAAACGAATTAATCATTTGATTGTTGAACTTAGCTAACAGGAGTACAAATATCATTACAATTCTGTAAAAGCAAAAATGATCGATTGCCCTATATTATACTTGAAGACAATGGATATTTTGCATTAATTTTCAATAGTAAATTGAGACTACCTTTGTACTGTGCCTTTAAAACAGAATTCAGATTGTCATGTTCCAAATATCTGAAATGGTGTATTTACACTACAAGCAATAGCTTCCAATTGATCCGTGTAGACTGTGAAACGCAGAGTGCAGAGTGGAGCCAGCCCTAACTCACACCTCCATTCCACACTTTTCCCAGCAACAACAGAGCTCTATGCATGCATACAAACACAGTGCCAGCTAGTTACATTTTCAATGTTATGAGAATTATGAGATCGCCCTTAACATTTCAAAAGATTCAACGTTTGAGATTAAAAGCTTCCCAGGTGAAGCCCTTAGAAATACATTAAATTTGGCTTCAAATTTAAGGAGTCATACAACATTAGGTTATAGTCCAACAGCTTTATTTGAAATCACAAGCTTTCGGAGCTTTGCTCCTTCGTCAGGTGAGTCACCTGGCTTCAAATTTGGCTGGAGTCACACTAAACTCAGTGCAAAGCGCAACGAGCACAAGACTACTAGAGGCTGCCTTATAGTTTGCTCAGGAATCACATTGGAAACTTGTCTCCTCAGTTACATAATTTCATTTGCACACATTCAAAACTGGTTGCAGGCAACACCTCGATTTTAAAATGTTCATCGTTTTCAAATCCCTCCATGGCCTCACCCGTCCCTATCTCTGTAACCTCCTCCAGCCCCACAACCCTCCAAGATCTCTGCGCTTCTCCAATTCTGGACTCTTGCGCATCCCTGATTTTCAGCGCTCCACCATTGGTGGCCGTGCCTTCAGCTGCCTAGGCCCTAAGCTCTGGAATTCCCTCCCTAAACCACTCCGCCTCTCTCTCCTCCTCAAAACCTACCTCTTTGACCAAGCTTTTGGTCACCTGCACTAATATCTCCTTATGTGGCTCAGTGTCATATTTTATATGATAATGCTCCTGTGAAGCGCCTTGTGACATTTTATTACGTTAATAGTGCTATATAAGTGCAAGTTGTTGTTTGTAACAGTGCAAAAGAAGTAGTTTAGCAATACAGTAACATAACTGCTGAATCTCAGACAAGTACAAGGAATAACCATTCAAAAAATAATTACATTTGGATATTTCCTATTGAATTTTTCTTTCCATTCTCTGCTTACAAAATCTTTGTCTCTATCACCATGAACGCACAGTGCAACACATGAATAGGACTTAATGCTAAAGGGATCAAGGGATATGGAGAAAAAGCAGGAACAGGGTACTGAGTTAGACGATCAGCCATGATCATTTTGAATGGCGGAGCAGGCCCGAAGGGCCGAATGGCCTACTCTTGCTCCTATTTTCTATGATTCTATGAACTGTGGACTCCAAAACAGTTCTGAAGAACATGTCGTTGTAGGGCAGGAATGTCCATAATTTTCTCCTCACAAGTCATATAAGTGTGTACTACTGAGTTTTGAGGCCCACATATATAAAGTTTAAATTCATATTTACATGCATCATAACTTGATGAAACTACCAGATTTTGATGTTCTGATTTAGGTTTTACACACCGTTAACAGACCTTTCCAAACCTCTGGACCTACAATATTCGAATAGGGCGGGCCAGCTAATAAGTGCAATTAGGTCTGTGTTGCTTGGGCTTTGCAGGCCAGATTGCCAGAGTCCCACGGGCTGTACTTTGGACATGGTAGTACGATAAAAGCATATCTTCCCAAAGATGGGTAGAGTTAACCAGACAGGTATTGATTTTTTTTTGTTAGGCAGGGACATCAACATTAATAGTAACTATACATTTAACATATATATTTTGATCAGTTTGTGCTGTCCAATGAGATTGAACACCAAAAGCTAGAAATGACTACAGCCCGTGGGCCATGTATGTCCCCTGAGTCATGGCAATCTGACCCATGCAGCCCAAGCAACGCAGACCTAACTGCACTTTTTAGTTGGCCTGTCCTATAATACCGTAGATATTTGCAAACACATAATTCATTTGTATGCATTTCCTTTGTCAGATATCTTAGTGGAGATGTTAACCCATTTAAAATAAATGGGATAAAGCATCCATTCAAATAGCGGGCAGAGCAATATTGATCGAACATGTCAAATACTTCTCCTCTAATATTGACAACGGTATCATCCAAGCTCAACCATAGAAGTTAGCAAGTTCTCACCTTGCCATTCTGTAAAGTGTCAGCCTGTCATTGCTGTTGATTTTTTTAAATTGGAGATAGTAATGAGAGATTTGGTTATTTTATGGCTTTTGTCACTAGCACAAAGGAAAATATTTTTGTGAAGGAAACAGAAAATACAGTCACTTTTTCTACAATGACTGTCTTTGGGCCAGAGGACATCAAGCGGTCTTCATAGATATACATCAGTGCTAGTATAGTAGATAAAAGCAGTTGCACTACTATATACTAATGCCGATTATCTATGTGCGCGAAGACGTGGTAACTTTGCTTCCTGGTTTGTGCACAACTATGCTGTGTAATAATAAATAGAGAACATAATTATAGCCCCATCAGCCATAGAAATGCTTCATTTTCCGAGAGGGGTATTATTAGACAATAATCTGGGACATCTGTGTTCTCAGCAACCATCAAAGTCAATTTTATGAGACATCCTCATTACAGTTTTTCCAGCTGCACCATGTCACCATACCATCTCGGTTAAAAAACAACAAAACTAACAACATTCAAAAGATTCTTCTAACGAATGTGCATAATGGTGGTTTGAGAAATCATTTGAGGAAATGCTTAAAAAAGTGAGGAGAACAAACCAAATGAAGAACACAGAATGTTCAAAGAACACAGGAAATGTTGTGGAGTATATAATACTTTCAGGATCAAATACTAAAACTTGTAAAAATAGAAATTCAAATATAACAAAGATATGTTTTAGTTTCAAGTAAAACATTTACCATATATGCAGAAATATTATCACAATAAAACAGTGCATAATGATGAACTACCCACCCCCCAGCAAATTTTCTTACATAATTTTCTAAAGGTGCTGGCCCACAATGGTTCCACAGGCAGCCCTCTGATAATTCATCCAAGTGACCATTCTTTATGTGACCCTCTTGACAGCATGCATCAGCAAGTGTTGATTGTGGGACTTCACAGCATGATCCTCTCCTAACCCAATGAATACTCGCACATACTTTTCAGCATGGATCAAAAGAAAAAACCTGCAGATCTGTCATAGAACCATAGCAGGTTACAGCAGAGGAAGCGGCCTATTGGCGCATTGTGGTTGTACAGGCTTTTTGCTACAGATTCATCCCACCGCCCTTCTCTCTCCCTATAGCCCTGCATCTTCATTTACTTTAAATATTTATTGAGCTAGGCTGACACTACAGTGCAGTACTGAGTTAGTGCTGACGGAGGAGCCGTCTTTCGGATGAAACGTTAAACCGAATCCCGTCTGCCCTCTCAGGTACACCTAAAGCATCCAATGCACTATTTGAAGAACAGGGGAGTTCTCTTGGTGTCCTGGCCAATATTTATCCCTCAACCAACACCTAAAAACAAATTATGTGGTCATTATACTTTGCTATTTTTGGCATCTTGCTGTGCGCAAATTGGCTGCTGCATTTCCTATGTTACAACAGTGACTACACGTCAGAAGTACTTCATTGGCTGTAAAATGCTTTGGGATATCCTGAGGTCGTGAAAGGCGCTATATAAATGCAAGTCTTTCTATTCTTTAAAGGTATCTTTACTTCTTCAACAGGTTCCCACTGTTTAAAATCCTTGGATTGGGTGGAGCAGTAAATTTTGGGGGCAAAACATCTTCTGTGAACTGATTCAGCAGGACATTAATTCCTCTACATCCATATTGAGCTTAGACCTTCGAAAATGACCATCAGTGGCAAATATAACTGGCCTTCAATCACACCTAGGACTTAAACCTCATTGTGGGAAGCATCACAATATATAGAGGAACTGGGGAGTGGGAGGAAGAAATCAATCTCAAGGTATGCTATAAAAAAGCAAACTTTGCACAGAGAAAACAACCAAATATTTGAATTGATTTGAATAACTGCCAGTTTTAAAACTTCCATCAAGTAAATCCCCATCATTTGACATTAAATGTTCTCTTCAGATTTTTATTACACCATGTAAGAGTTTTCAAGCTGGGAGTCTGAAAAGATGACAAGGACTTCTCAAAGTGACGCTGTATTGGGGCTAACCTTGTAAAGGTCTAAGCTGGCAGAGAGGTGAATGTTCCTTTTAATTTAAAACATTGAATAATTTCTTGGTGCTATTTAACTGCTTATGCAAATCTAAACTACTCACTAGTTTTCGCAAAACTACTGGCAAAACTAATGTCAGTATGGAATATATGAATTTAAGAATGGATTAAGTATGAGGATCATTAAATCAGTTTTTACTTTTAATTTTTAAAAAAATTAAAATTGACAGTAAAATTAAAGAATCTATGTTTATTGTGGCTCCAGCGACTAACCTGTCATTATAATGGCAAGATAATAAAAATTGTTGGATATTATGCACAAGGGAACAGTTGTAACCTTGCTTTTAGTAAACGATGTCTTGGTGTGTGATTTGATTGATGACATTGGCGGTCAGGGACTATCAGTATAGTAACCATGTTAGTGCACTCACTGCTGTCATTGCTCCATGGCTAACTAGAAACGAAAGGCCAACGTTTGCCGCAGTGTGAGGAATACTGTCCTGCACATCAGCATCTAAACATGAGCCAGGACCCTTAAAAATAATCCAAATCGCACAGCCTTTGTTCTTTTGCTGCTGAAACTCCACTCCAGAGATGCGCACGCATCACATCTGTGACATCAGAATGGCACACACAGCACACAACGTGCATGCTGATGTTACCGATGTGATGTGCGCAGACCTGATTTTTGTTAAGAAAATAATGGGAATTTTTTCCCCTCAAGTTCAGGAATTTATTGGCAGAAATCAGTGAAAACTGATGAAGTACACTCCTGTTGTATGTTTATATCCTAAAGGGGTCTAAAGATGAAATAAAGGTTAATTTAGGATAAATGACCTGTACGGGAATTCAAAACTAGTTAATCAGAAGATTTCTATTCAATTTCAAACTGCTACTTTCTTAAAGAATGAATTATCAGTGGGTCAATAATAGGCATGTCTATAGTGCTGAGTTGGTTTGCCCACAAGCATTGGAGCTACAACTGCACAAATCTGAAATCAATGAATATGTTTAAAATGATCAAGGTACATCTCTCCCTCTTTCTCCTACTTACATGCAATAAGCCCTGTCAAGTTAACTGTTTTAAGAGCAAGTAACATTAAACATGCCACGTGCCAATACAGAACAAACATATGGCATCAAGGTCCAACATCTCAATGCTTGCCTGATATATATGAGGTAGAGTAATTAAAAGGAAAATATGCATGTTCTGATGGAAGAATGTGCAGTATACAACAATGATAAATTTCAGAAAATACAAGTGAATTAAATCAATTTCATAATAGGATCATACTTGTGGATGAGTTTTGAAATCAGGTATCATAACCGCCAGCATATCTTCCGAGGCATTGCTCACAATGGATAATCTATAATGTAACAGCTAGAATGCAACAGTACATGTGACACTTACAGGAAGTGCATGCTATTTGGAAAAAAATTAATATATAATTTACATCTATTCATTATGAATGGGCAAAAAAATCTAGCCCATAATACATACATCTCTGATCTTAATGAATGATGAAATTTATTTTTATAATGATAAGCAACTTAAAAGAAACCCAGTATTTTAGTCTTGGCTCTAATTGTGCAATGGTTGGCATAGAATAAAAGAAACTTACAGTAAACAGCCATTTTGCCAAGACCCTTTTTTTTGTTACTGGAATTTGTATCTTTCTCCAAGTATTTACGGTAAGTTTTCCTACCACTGTGGGGGCCACTGTGCTTGAATATGTTCAACTAACATGTAAAAATGTTCCTCTATTTGCCAACATGCCCCTTGATTATCCACAGCTTTTGATCCTCTATGTAGCTTGACGCTAAAAGTTTCTAACAGCTTGTAAAAGTTCTTTAGTGAAAATATCAACTCTACAGGTTATAAACACAATGCTAAGGATGAACTTTCACTTGCAAGATCCAGTTCTATTCCGCCTCTTTCGAAAGAGTTAAATTTCACACAACTAATTTATTCTTGGCTATAGGAAGGAGAGATGCAGTTTGTATCCAAAGATAGCATTATTATTTTATATGAAAAAAGTTCACCATTAACTAATAATTTAATACCTCCAAATTACACAAAATCTGTAAATTTACTTTGATGGGTTCTTAAATAAGGTCAATATGTTTTACTGTAATCAAATTGTTGCCGTGGGCTAAAGCACTCACAGACAGTATGGCACCTTTGCAGAAACAGGAGTTATCTCAAACTACAAATCAAATGTGAAGTTTGAGTTTTAGCCAAACAAGAAATTTCAGATGAAGAGATTGCTTCAGGCCAATAGCAAACACTTTCTGGTCTTAAAACATAGTCATGCAGGTAAGCTGCAGATTTCTCCTACAGCTTAGCAAAAGCCAATCACTTCCCAGCAGCAACCTTAGAATAACATGGTATAGTTATTTATCTTTTCTATCAGATATGAACTTTATTACTGTTCAATTAAAACAATCATATTAACAATCGCTTACCAACATTGTTTACACTGTGCAGTACCATATTCAATTTACTTGCTATTAATCAATGCATGTTCCCCACTCAACCATTTAATAACACTTGTGGACAAAGCATCAGGCATTGGTAGGAAAATGTTCAGTTAGGTGAATAGGGCAAGTATAATGGCTGCTACACCCTAACTTCAACATGATGAATGTTCTCTGAATTACGTGAAGCAGAGGGACTCTTCAATGACCATTTCTCGTTGTAGGAAACACTCTGATCAGTAAGAAATCTATACTTAATTACTGTTAATGGCAGCCTCTTTAGCCACTTGGCTGCTTGACTTATTCAAATGCTACATTTGTAATCTAAAGCTTTAGTTAATTGCCAAGCCATCTTGAACCATGAGATCTCTACCTTAAATAGCACTAAGCACAACGGTACCATAAACAGCATACTGAAAACATACTTTTTTTTTAGTTCCAATTGTTCCTGGGTTACATCACATTAATATAGGTTACATTCAAAGCATAGTGTATAAAATATAGCATATTGCGCACTGCATAGTGATAGTAAAACAAGTTTTAGATGACTTACGTTGTAAACAACACTGGAAACTCATTCCAGGAGCAGTAGCGGTGTTAGTGTGCAACACTGTGTTTGGCTTTTGTGTCAGTACCTCGTGGGTTTTGGTTGCGTTAGAGATTTGACAGTTACCGTTTGGTTGGGGTTCAGCATGTTGTAAATGCTGCTGCACAACCTACATGGCAGTGTTCTTTCTGAATGTGCTGGCTAGCCACTGGCAGTAGGCCAGATTTCAAAGAATTTTGTCTAGTTCAGGCTCAGCTAAACATGGTTTTCTCAGAATAGACTATCTTTCAAAGTTTGGGAGGCTAATGGTTTATAAAAAGGCCTATACATTTGTCATCCTGGTGTGAGCCTCTAATACTTAACTGAAGTGCTTTTTTTGCTTACTCTGGTGTTTCTACGAAGTGCTCCGGCAGTGGCTGGGACCAGGTAGACTGCTGTGGCTCATTCAAGGGCTCATGGGATGATTTTGATTGGCAACTTCTAGATGCTCAGGCCCGAGGGAACCCAGCTGCAGACTGCAAAAATTCAGCATCTTCCGGGAAAGTCTGGCCAGGCTTGCTTTCTGGTACAGGCTAGGCATGATTTGTGGGTTGTATGGGTACAGTAGTGTCGTATTTGTAAGAAATGGCATCATTTTCCATTTCCACTGTATGAATAACCATGCTGCTAGACTGCAGCTTAGATTCCTACTGATCTGTAGGAGAGCAGACTGTAGGAGATCTCTGATCTGTGTGAAGACTTTATCCATTTGACTCCTCCAGCTTGTCCAAGATGGAGGGGATGGTTGAGCCCAGTGCCTGCACGGCTCTAGTATGAGCATCCCTGAGAGATGCTATTTCTGGTGTCACAGACTGCTATAATACAGGCATGAGAAATCAGCTGCAACAGCCATCGAGGTGACCAAATCCTCCATGCTTGACGCCATACATGAGAACTGCACACAAGTGGGTAGGGGATTCGACCATACTATCTGAAATGTTTTGGAAGCTCCCTGGTAGCAAGTCCAGTGCCTTCAGCAATTGCAGGTGCACAGACAGCCTCCATGTTTATTTTAAATGCTGAGCCACTAAAGTCTACATCTCTTTTAGAGCCAGGATGTGAGTTGGCCGTCCTTGTCATCTCCACCTGTGTTTGCTCACTGGTGCTTGGTGAATCTCCCAGTTTCCTCAAGCTCACTAGCTGTTGCTTGGCATGGGGAGAGTGAATGATGGTGCATCATCATCAAGGCCTTCATTGGCAGTCTGTCTGGCACTGGCGTCTTCATCTTCTGATGGACCTAGAAAGAGTGGAGAGGGTTAAGGGTTAGGATGTAGTTTCAATGGCAAGCAATTGCTAGATCATTGGCAGCACTATATCAAAGCAGGTGTTTTGTTCATTAAGTTAGTGATTGCGTGACTGAAAGAGTTATCCAGAAAGAGAAGACGTGGGGAAGATTCCACAAACCTTTTTGTGACAGACCTCTAACTTTGCCATCTCTGATGCTGACTGCTGTGTGTCTTTCTATTATGTCAATGGCGGCCCCTTCCATTCGGGTGAATGTTTGTAGCATGCTGGTTGTTTCCCTCCTGTTGTGTGCAAATTTATCCTGCAAGAAAAGTGGAAGCAGGAAAATATGTGCCTTTGGCTTTCAAATCTCAGCATGTATGAGCCAACTTAATCAGAGTGTGCATGATGACAGCAAGGCTGGCCAATAGGGAGGAGTAGTTGTGGACACAGTAGCAGTCTATGAGGGCGTTGAGTGAAAGCAGAAAGCAGGTACAGTAAGTCTTCCCTGCTGATTCATGGATAATCATGAGAAGCAGGGAAGGAAAGGATTGATTATGCAGCAGCAAAGATGGTGTCCTGCTGGGCTGTGCAAAAAGAATGAGAGATGTGAAAGGGAGTCTTACCTTGACACTGCTGGCGAGATCATTACATTTCTTTCTACACAGTAGCCAGGTCCTGGAGAAAATCCTCCTTGCATTCACAGGTTGTGCACCTCTTGCTATGCCCATTCATCAACTTGCCTCTGCACTTTCCAACCATCTAAAGGGAAGAAGACTTCTCTCCTCTCACGAAAGAGGGATCTCCTTCAGCAGCATTTCCATGGCTGTATCTGAAAACCTTGGGCAACTACTGGAACTCTGCTTCCTGCAGCTCCACAGAGTTGCTTCCCTGCTTTGGCCACAACAAAAAAAATCTCCCCTTTAAACTGCTTCAGGCCCTTAATGACCGGCAGCAGTACCTAATTTCCTGCCTCCTAATCAGCAAGATGTCTATGGGGGGCGTGGGGTGGTGCATTTCACACTGACAGCTTGCCTACTGTGTGATAAAGTGCTGCATAATAGGCTTGTCATCAAGATTGAAGCCCATGGAATAAAGGGGGCAGTAGCAGCATGGGTACAAAATTGGCTAAGTAACAGGAAGCAGAGAGTAGAAGTGAACGGTTGTTTATCGGACTGGAGGGAGGTGTACAGTGGTGTTCCCCAGGGGTTGGTACTAGGACCACTGCTTTTCTTGATATATATTAATGACTTGGACTTGGGTGTACAGGGCAAAGTTTCCAAATTTGCAGATGACACAAAACTTGGAAGTGTAGTGAACAGTGAGGAGGATAGTGATAGACTTCAAGAGGATACAGACAGGCTGATGAAATGGGCGGACACGAAGCAGATAAAATTTAATGCAGAAAAATACGAAGTGATACATTTCGGTATGAAAAACGAGGAGAGGCAATATAAACTAGAGGGCAGAATTCTAAAAGGAGTACAGGAACAGAGAGATCTGGGGGCATATGTACACAAATTGTAGAATGTGGCAGGGCAGGTTAAGAAAGAGGTTAAAAAAGCATATGGGATTCTGGGATTTAGAAATAGAGGTATAGAGTACAAAAGCAAGGAAGTCATGATGAACCTTTATAAAACACTGGTTCGGCCACAACTGGAGTATTGTGTCCAGTTCTGGGCACCGCACATTAGGAACGATGTGAAGGCCTTAGAGAGGGTGCAGAAGAGATTTACCAGAATGATTCCAGGGATGAGGGACTTTAGTTACGTGGATAGACTGGAGAAGCTGGGGTTGTTCTCCTTGGAACAGAGAAGGTTGAGAGAATATTTGATAGAGGTATTTAAAATCATGAAAGGTCTAGACAGAGTAGATAGAGAGCAACTGTTCCCATTGGCGGAAGGGTCAAGAACCAGAGGACATAGATTTAAGGTGATTGGCAAAAGAACCAAAGTTGACATGAGGAAAAACATTTTTACACAGCGAGTGATTAGGATCTGGAATGCACTGCCGGAGGGGGTGGTGGAGGCAGATTCAATCGTGGCTTTCAAAAGGGAACCGGATAAGTACTTGAAAGAAAAAAAATTGCAGGGCTACAGGGTTAGGGCGGGGGAGTGGGACTAGCTGGATTGCATAGAGCCAGCATGGACTCGATGGGCCGAATGGCCTCCTTCCGCGCTATAACCTTTCCATGATTCTTCTATGAAGTCAGGGGCAACCCAGAAACTGAGCAAGAGCACTGCCAACTCCTGAGCGGCTGTTACGCTCGCCCTCTCACATCCCATTAATTTCACACCCAGAGACCAAAATTGACCTCATGATGTGGGCTTTTACCTGCTCCTGGCTAAAGGAAGCTGTTCTGTGACAAGTAAATCCTAAAAGATCTTGGTATATTAAAAATACAGAATAAGGCGTTGTCGCTGTACTGAGGAGTTTTTTTTAAGGCGTGAATAGCTTTCTCTGGATCTCTGCCTTGTTGGTGCCAGAATTGAGTTCTAGCTATAGCAGGAAATTCTGCTTTACATATTTTTCTTTCTAGGTCAACATTTGAAAAACGTGTTAATGCACGTGCAATCCATGTTATAAGGCCATCACATTAATTGACTGTGTAACTGTTCACACTACTCTGTTTACAATCCTGGGCATAAGGAACACCCCCTCATCTGCTGAATCCAACAATTTATTTCCCAGCTCTCCAATTGCAGAAAATTTTGGAAGGTTCTGAGAGCCTATCCTTGCTAAAATGGAAAGGGAATATTAGGAATAGAAAAATGTAACAGTTAATAAATAATAGGAAAAAGTCTTGGCAGGAATTACACAATCCAGCAGTCAGATATAGTGGGCAATAGTAGAAAAAGTGGCAACCATTTTAGGGACAAACCTTCAGGGAACAGAGAGTGCTTCAATGTCATGCTAGGCAAGGAATGCATACAAAATAAACTGGCAGGGAAGAGTTACACGGTACTTTTACGTTGACATTTGATCTGGATCTGGGTCTCAGGAGAGCAACCTACGTGGGCCACTCTTTTCTGTTTATGCAGTAAAGTGGAATCAGCCCACATGGAGACCAGCTCCTGAAATGGAAACCTACTGATTTGCTCACATGCAGGTACTCTCAGCAGCCACTGTGAGCCTCTGAGTACAGAAAGTGGACAAATGTTGCAAACTCAACTGATTGAAAGAAACTGATTGAACCTGTTCCCCAGGGGTCAGTATTAGGACCACTGTTCTTTTTGTTATATATTAATGACCTGGACTTGGGTATCGAGGGTATAATTTCAAAGTGTGCAGATGACACTAAACTCGGAAATATAGTAAACAATGTGGAAGATGGTAACAGACTTCAGGAGGACATAGGCAGACTGGTGAAATGGGCAGACACATGGCAGATGAAATTTAATGCAGAGAAGTGTGAAGTGTTGCATTTTGGTAGGAAGAATGAGGAGAGGTAATATAAACTAAATGGTACAATTTTAAAGCAGGTGCAGGAACAGAGAGACCTGGAGATGGACATACACAAATCTTTGAAGGTTGCAGGACAAGTTGACAAGGCTGCTAAAAAAGCATATGGGATCCTGGGCTTTATTAATAGAAGCATAGAGTACAAAGGCAAGGATGTTATGCTCAACCTTTATAAAACACTGGTTAGGCCTCAGCTAGAGTATTGTGTTCAATTCTGGGCACCACCCTTTAGGAAGGATGTCAAGGCCTTAGAACGGTGCCAGGGATGAGGGACTGCAGTTTTGTGGAGAGACTGGAGAAGCTGGGGTTGTTCTCCTTAAGGGGAGAAGGTTAAGGGGAGATTTGATAGAGGTGTACAAAATCATGAACAGTTTTGACAGAGTAAATAAGGAGAAACTGTTTCCAGTAGTAACCAGAGGACACAGATTTAAGGTGATCGGCAAAAGAGCCAGAGGCGACATGAGGAAACATTTTTTTACGCAGCGAGTTGTAATGATCTGGAATGCACTGCCTGAAAGGGTGGTGGAAGCAGATTCAATAGTAATTTTCAAAAGGGAATTGGATAAATACTTGAAGGGAAAAAATCTACAGGGTTATGGGGAAAGAGCAGGGGAATGGGACTAATTGGATAGCTCTGTCAAAGAACTGATGGGCTGAATGGCCTCCTGCTGTGCTGTACCTACAATGATACCATGATACCATGATAATATATAGGTAGGCTTGAGGCCACTGCAAAGTCTTCCTTAGCCCCAAAACCTATTGGACTAGAAATGACAGTTGACGATATTCCTCTGCCCACTGGTTTTAGTGCAGGCATTAACCAGTTTATTTTAAATGGGTTAATGCCTCTGCTAAAATAATATCGTACAGATGCATCAAGTGCTCGTCTGCTAATATCAGCAATAGTAATTTCCAGGCTATTAGCTAATAATTAGTAAATTTGGCATATTGCACCAATTATAATGTATTATAATTGGTGTA
The DNA here is from genome assembly GCF_035084215.1 of Heptranchias perlo. Taxonomy (NCBI): domain Eukaryota; kingdom Metazoa; phylum Chordata; class Chondrichthyes; order Hexanchiformes; family Hexanchidae; genus Heptranchias; species Heptranchias perlo. The sequence goes on along the minus strand of NC_090345.1, from coordinate 15,216,102 downwards.
ATATTTCACAAGTGTTCACAAGGGAAAGAAGTGCCGCCAACTTTTAAAAATGCTTTTCTATTTTCATTAAGAACTCAAATCTTATATTTATGAAACTTGGGGAGTAGAACCACTGCTATTAGGGTTAATAATTACAACTTGTCTGTGTAAACAACTTAGATTATTTCTAAACTTGATTGCAGAATATAAATTGTTACCATCAGGGATAAAATTGCCATATATTATGCTAATTAGACCCAATCTACATATGAACTCACAAAATAAACTTTTCTATACAACTCAAACCTCAACTCCTATCTACATTAACACGAGTGGTGCACCAGAGAAGAGGTTAGAACAAAAAAATTACCTCATTCCCTCCATTATTCCCAGTTAGACTAAAATTTAAATTCTGGTGAGCAGCCAGCAGAAGGCCAATGGAGAATGACATTTTGATTGACAGCATGTACTCCTGCTGACATACTGCAAGCAAAGCATGTCCACGTTAGCATTCAAAATAAGCAGAACTGAATTTCTCCAGCATGATTGAAGTAATTTATTTCCCCTTTAAAGCACGGATGGTAAATTTTTGTCAGTGTTCCAGGAAAAACCTAATGTCCACACTTTGTAAAGAAAGCAAAAACGGCTCAATTGTGCTGGAACAATTCAAGACTGCTTATTGCAAATACTGCCAAAAGAATGTACACCACCTGCAATATATGTCATCAGAGCACATTCCATTCATCAAAATATCACTCTTGGCTGTCCTTTGATTCAGGAGAATGTGCTATGAAATAGTTCTTTTGGGCACTTTGAAAATAACAACACGAGTAAAGCTTATCATGTGATGCAACCTGCAACTTTGAGCACTGTGGTGCAAACACTTGCTTTAATCAGCCAAAGTAATTATGAAGTTACACTTGCGAATATCAGTATCACTTTGCATGTGACATTTTACAGTGAGAATGGCAGCATAGTGCCACAGCTACATCACTTCCAAGGTGCCATTTTTGGCAGCACAGGGCCGAGGGTGATATGCCTCTGTAAAAGCAATGCATTAACAGGTGGCTGCTCCTCCAGCATTTCATCAATACCACCATCCACTCCTATACAATGTATCACAAAAATCCTGTATTGGAGCTGGGGAAGGAAAATCCAGTCAATGGCTGAAAAAGTCATTTGTGTTGTGAACCATGATGCTGCTGCAACATGAAGTTTAATCTTACATCTGTGTAGCAGTCCATTAAATATACCTGAAACTAACACAATACTAATTTTTTAATATAGTTACACAGCAGCTACAATTTGGTACTTTAATAAGAGTTTGTCAATACCCACAACATAGAAGCACAGAAGGAGGTCATCCTGAGCAATTCAAAACAAATACCACTGCTGTAATCTCTCTGCATAGCCCTTTATATTCCACTGCTTCATATGCCACTAAGAAGTTAAAATTTCCCTCAACTCTTGGATTACTGAAAATATTTTTCAGCTTTCAAAATAGCACCCATGTTCAGCATTTCCAATACACATTGCTATAAAATTTAAAGAGACTTTGCAAAGCCAAAGGAATTCTTCAAATACACAAAAAAGTTACCATTTTATTTAATATTTCAATTGGAGCCAAACTATTATTACAGTCCTTCGTGCAATCTCACCTACTAAAAGGATGAGTACACTCCACATGTAAAATGCCCTCCACATTCATAATGAGAGAAAATTCCATTCACCACCCAAGGCGACAATGTTAGTATGATTTAACTTCTTCTAAACAAAAAACTGCAGAATCATAAAAATAATAACAGACATTTTTATGTGGATATACTTGCAACAAAAATATTTTCATCTTTTGTGCTTCCACTATATAATCAATGTGAGATGAAATCTTCCTTGCCAGGACCACGATGTGAGGACCTGAAATTGTAAGTCAGGTGGAGGCTCTCACGTGCTTAGCTGACGCAGAGGGGCAGATTTGGACTTTTGGGCAGTCGACCAGCACAACATTCCAGCAGAACTATCTGGCGGCGAAGACACCACCACAGTTTTGAAGCTCGAGCCTCATTTGAACCGACTGCAAGCAGCGGATGCCAAATGTGCGTCCCGCCAGTTTTGGGCCACAGGAATGTCGGCCGGCTGGGACTCTGGTGGCAGCTGCAGGTAAGTCCTGGGGCAGGTGGGTTTCCATGAGGATTTTCTTTAGGTATTTTATATCATTTATGCATAAAAGTACTTTGCATTTATAGTACCTCAATAAGGTACTATAAATGCCCAAGGGCGTAGCAAATTTATGCAGTGATTAGCTGAGCCACACAAGCCAGGGAGATCTCCAGTCTGTGTTGAATTTGCTGATCTCAAGCCAGAGCAGCAGTAGGAGAGCTGCAATTGACATTATTATCCGTAAATCAGAGAGGGAAATACTGTCCAGTGATTCCTTCTGGAAATGCATGTGTGTGGGTGTCAGGTGAGGACAGGATCAGGATGCATCTCCCTATGTTCAAGTGGTCTACCAAGACTCACTGTCTGGGTCACGTGAAGAATGGGTACTTGGGCAAAATACCAGAAGGGCATCTAGCACCTGTGGCACCAAAGCTCAGCAAGGATTCAATGCCTCTAGAAGGGGAAAATTGATGAGAAAAAAAGTATAAAAAAAAGGAAAATTCACCCGCAAGGAGATGTAAAAGAAACAGACTCTTAGTCTCCAAAAATAACCTAAACAATTCCAATATTTGTTTCTTTTGTAGAAAGGTTAAATAAATATTAATGTAATTTATCAAGATAAAATCTCCCAGCTTGTTGTTTAGCAGCTTACCTCACGAATAGCTAGGCTGTCACTCATCTGCTCTGCTTCATCTATAGCCCCTGTGGCAATGGCCTTGTCAAGGTTTTTTTCTAGATTTGTCTGAAAGAACAGTTTAATAAGTGAATTGCAAATAACAGCATGTAAAACTTCAGTCACCTGGGGCTACACTTGATAATGGAAAAAAAATTTCATATGCACAAGAAAAAATTCAGAACAATCAGTGACTAGTAAATAAACCAGTATCAGTTACTGTCAACTGGTCTTGCACCTGTAGCTAAATATTTATGATTTGTTTGGTACTGAAGTCCGAAGAAATTCCTTACAATATTGTTGCACACTTTGCGACTTCTACAGTGACTTCTTCAGCCCTGAATTTCCATTTTCAAGTGCAAGGTCCCCCACTCCATCTCGCAATAGAATGCGTTTCAATAAATATAACAGCAAAAATAAGTTGAAAAGTTCATTTTTGCAAATAAAATATATTGGACGAATATAAGAATAAATCTGCAATGTTCTCACGGCGTTCTCATGTCTGGTTATTTCTTACCAATCAAACAACAATAGACCTGTATTACTGTGTAACATCTACAAAGATGTAACAAGCAATGTTTAACTGTACCAAGTCAAGTCGTTATTAATGTTCCCGTACTTCAGTTTCAAGAGTATTAAACTGGATTGAACTACAGTTTATCATTTAGTATCCAGCATCTGAACACTAAGAGCTGGTAATTTGATGTACAGTGTTCAAGCAATCTTATGATTTAGTCATTCTGCTACTGGCATAATTTTTCTTCACGGACAAAATTCTTACCTCAAGACATTAAAAAGAGATTTAAATCATCGCATGATAGCTGACATGAAATAAAGTTTAAATGATAGTGTGATGGATGACTACTGAACTAGTTTTAACCTGTTATGCATCAATTATATCTTTAGCGCTAGTCTATCAATTCAGTCCCTGCAGCAGATCTAGCTTTTTTCCTCTTTTTTTTTAACAATGCCATTAAGGTGACATGAAGCACACTGATTAACACTGTCAATCTGCATTCAGGTCTTAAAGTGTCTAAATATTTAACTTTGGTATGCAGCTGTGTGCTGTTAAACTATTCTGCACAGAAAAGACTGCAAGTGGCTACAAGACAAAGCCGAGCGACTGTAAAAAGAGAATGAGCAGAAATGTGCTAACGTGAAGAGAAAACTCATTACTCCCTTTAGCCAGGGTTTTCCTAGCCCACATTAGAGGAGCCTGTTAAGCTTTCTCTCTCTCTCTCTCTCTCTCTCTCTCTCTCTCTCTTATATATATATATATGTGCTTGTAAGTGTGCAGGCCCCAGCATATGAATGGCCTGAAATACAGGGCTTAAGACAAATGATTTTTCATAAATCTTACTGTAACATATGATGTACTGTGCAACAATCTTTATGGTGGCAGTACTGCAAAAAAATGAATCTGTCCCCTCCCCCCAATTCATTACACACAAATATTTGGAAAATAATAGCCTGCAAATCAGATTATGTTTACTAGCCCTTCAACTCATCCTGTACTGTACAACTGAACAGTGATTTTTATTTTACTATTGAGGTTCAGATTAAAATCGTGTGGACAATATTTAAAAAGGTACAAATCGTGTCTTTAGGTGAAAAGTGGCAGTCACGCAGCTGGATTCTAAAAATAAAGCCGAGAAAATTTGTCAAACAATCAATGAGATTTAAAGTTGCAACAGTCCATAAAAGTCAAATTTAAATGGTTACTCTGCAGAAATCTGTTGCAATTACAGGTAATTTACCTGCCGGGAAATGCAACACATTTAACATTCACTAGTCTGCTAAATAATCTGGAACTTCACTAGCACAAAGATCTGTGTTTTAAAGTCTAAGGAATAAACAGTTATACATTATCAATCATTAATACTGAAACTGAAATTTATTGGTCTTTTTCAAATGGTTTCCTCTCTTGCTCACTTCCACCCTCATCTCATCCCAACCTCCATCCTCATCTCATCCCAATCAACACTGAAGCTCTCATCCACACCTTGGTTACCCCAATGCTGAATTTCACCTATGCTCTCTTCACTGGTCTCCTAGGCTCCAACCTACACAAACTCACAAACTCCAATTTATTTAGAAATCTGCCACTTGCATCCTATCCTGTACTAAAGGCCCACTTACCTATCATTCCTGTCTTCATCAGCCCCCATGGGCTTGCCATCCCCCATACACTGATTTCAAAATCCTTGTCATCCACAGATACCTTTATGGTCTCGCACCACACTACCTCTACAACCTCCACCACCCCTACGTGCCAGTTTGCACCCTCTGCTCTTCTAAGTTTGGATTACGATGAGTCCCTACCTCTTGCTGCTCTACCAATGGCAGAGCCGTTACCTATCATATATACCTACTCCATATATTGCTTTGTCTCTTGCCACTCTCAAAAGCCTGCTCAAAATTCACCTATCGAACCTTGCCTTCGATCACCTCTCATAGCTCTTCACCCAGGTTTTGTTTGCTGTTTGAAATGTTATATCCCTTTTGCTAATTAGAGGCACTAGACAAGTGTAACCTATTATTGCTACTGTTTTTATATAGAATACTTCAAATAAATTCTCTTATATAGACAATCATGCTAATGGAAAAACAGTTTAACATTTAAAGCACAAGATAGGCTCAAGGCAAGTGAAGACTTAAAGTTTAGTTCAAATAGCACACATTTATTTCATCTACTGCTGGATTTCCTCCCTTTTAATTGTTTATCAATATATTTCCCTGGGCCACTGTCAGAATTTTGATATCTAGCGAGGAGAAAAGTATTTAAGTAATGAGTTACCTCAAAGACCTACAGCAGTTAAAAGACTGATCATATTACGTTGTTATGGCTCTTGATGCTAGAGAGGCTATTGCTGAGCTGAGATTGCCCACTACAAGCTGTCTGACTATAGTCTGGGACAGTGAGGTAGTGAAAAAGGACAAATCAAAATCATTCTTGGGGGGGGGGGGGGGGGGGGTGCAGAAATAGCTGCAAGACACAATATGCATCATCCTGTTCTGCAACACCAGCAATTAGCCGCTCCCACATTGTGGAGCTTTTCACAGAGTTTTAAAGTGAGTTGATTTATACCAGATTTATTTCACATTAGGTCTGAGAAAACAGTCTGAATGAGTGTTGCATTCCAACCTGCCAACTGGTGTATGATAAGTTCTCTCCCCAAGGAAAAACTGACACAGTATTATTACTGGGTACACATCTTCTCAGCAATCCATAAACCTGCACTGGCATCAGAAGACCTGGGGCTAGTTGCTTTTTTAAGAGACAGATGACATGGAAGTGAAGGGCTATAAAATGGGGAGGAGAGGTAAAACAAAAAGAAACAGATTGATTGGAACACATCTGCTCCCAATGTGTTCCTCTAGTGATTAAATTAACATCGCGAACAAAGTGGATGGTGAACTGAGTAGGAACTTGAGAAATTGGTGAGAGTGGGAATTAGGTGTAGAGGGGGAAGGAGATGATTATTTATAGATTTTTTAAAAATTAACATAGACTAAGATATGGCAGAGCAGGTTGTTTGTCTGGACCACTGTATGTGGGAGATCGTAGACAGCAAGACTGTCCCGAGCGAACGCATCTGCAGTAGATGTCTCTGTCTCGAATCTCTCCAGCTCAGAGTCATTGAGCTGAGTGCGAGTTGGAGACACTCTGACACATAAGGAGCGGGAGGAGAATCTGAACAGTTTGCTCCAGACCTCGGTCACACCTCGTAGAGGGGTATAGGATCAGAATGGGGTTGGTGTGACCGATAATGTACAGAGTATGTGGCATCCAGGTGAGATAGAGACCGAGGATCCGCTGAAACTGATCCTATCTAACAGGTACAATGTACTTGCTACCTGTGAGGATAAGTATAAAGACTGTTGGAAGGACAGTCAGAATGCTGACCATGGCATCTTAGAGCAGGAGGCTATCCAAAGGGAGGAGGAGGAGGAGAAGCGTGATGTGGTAATTGTCCGGGATTCAATAATTAGGGGGGCAGATAGCATCCTTTGTGAGCAGGATCAAGAGTCCCATATGGTAAGTTGCCTACTTGGTGCCAGGGTGAGGGACATCGCTTTGGATATTGTTGGGGGAGATGGCTCATCAGGGGAATGCAACAAGAGCCAAGACCGTGGCACCATGAGTGACTCAGCTGCACAGGAGGGGAGGAAAAAGAATGAGAGAGCAATAGTGATAAGGGATTCCATCGTAAGGGGAACAGATAGGCGTTTCTGCGGCTGCGGACGTGACTCCAGGACGGTATGTTGCCTCCCTGGTGCTAGGGTCAAGGATGTTACGGACATTCTGCAGGACATTCTGAAGGTGGGGGGGGCTGAACAGCCAGAAGTCGTAATAATCTCAGGAATACTCCCAGTCCCACGTGCTAGCGAGAGCAGAAATAGGAGAATAGACCAGATGAATGTGTGGATTGAGAGATGGTGTAGGAGGGAGGGGTTTAAATTCCTGAGGCATTGGGACCGATTCTGGGAAAGGCGGGACCTGTACAAGCTGGACGGGTTGCACCCAAGCAGAACCGGGACCAATATCCTCGCGGGGGCATTTGCTAGTTCTGTTGGGGAGGGTTTAAACTAGTATGACAGGGGGATGGGAACCAAAGGGCAGGTACAGACCAGCAAACAGGAAGTAGAAAAGCAGTTAGTGACGTAGTTAGCGACTCAGAAAGACAAAAGATGCAAAGGTTAAATAGTGTTCAGCACAGGAATTTGATGGGGTTAAAGGGTATATACTCCAATGCAAGGAGTATTACAAACAAAGCAGATGAGCTAAGGGCACAGATAGACACATGGCAGCATGATATCCTTGCTATAACAGAAACCTGGCTTAAAGAGGGGGATAACTGACAGCTCAATATCCCTGGATATAGAGTTTTCATGCAGGATAGAGTGGGTGATAAAAAAGGAGGGGGGGGGGTAGCATTATTGGTTAAAGAATCAATTACAGTTGTGAGAAGGGATGATATGCGAAATGGATCATCAATTGAGGCCATATGGGTTGAGCTAAGAAATAAAAAAGGGACAGTCACATTACTAGGAGTGTACTATAGACCCCCGAATAGCGAAAGGGAGATAGAAGAACAAATATGTAGGCAAATTTCTGAGTGCAAAAATAAGGACATCAACTACCCTAACATCAACTGGGATTCAAACAGTGTGAGGGGCACAGAGGGCGCAAAATTCTTGATCGGTGTCCAGGAGAACTTTTTTAGCCAGTACATGACAAGCCCAACAAGAGGGGATGCAAGTCTAGATTTTGTCCTGGGAAATGAAGATGGACAAGTGGGTGAAGTGACAGTGGGTGACCATATTGGCGATAGTGACCACAATTCAGTTAGTCTTAGCATTATTATGGAAAAGGACAGAGTTAAATCTGGAGTAATCATTCTAAATTGGGGGAAGGCAAATTTTACAGAACTAAGAGGTGATTGGCAGAAGTGGACTGGACACAACTACTTGAGGAGAAATCAGTGGCAAGCCAGTGGGAGGCACTAAAAAGTGAAATTCTACAGGTGCAATGCAGACACGTCCCCTCAAAGAAAAAGGGTGGCACTGCCAAATTTAGAGCCCCCTGGTTGTCTAGAAGTATGCGGGGCAAGATAAAGCAGAAAAAGAAAGTTTATGGCTGTCACAGAAAACTAAATACGGCAGAAAGCCAAGAGGAGTATAGAAAGTACAGGGATGACGTAAAAAAGGAAATCAGGAAAGCAAAGAGAGGGCATGAAAAAATATTAGCTAGTAAGATTAAAGAAAACCCAAAGATGTTTTATCAGTACATTAAGAACAAAAGGATAGCTAAGGAAAAGTTGGGACCTATCAGGGATGATAAGGGTAACTTGTGTGTAGAAGCAGAGGATGTGGGTAGGGTTTTAAATGAATATTTTGTCTCCGTATTCACAAAGGAAAGGGATGATCTGGACATAGTAGTTAAAGAGGAGAGGTATGAAATATTGGATAAGGTAAACATAACGAGAGAGGAAGTACCAGAGGGACTGGAATCCTTGAAAGTTGATAAGTCACCAGGGCTGATGGATTGTTTCCTAGGCTATTGAAGGGAGCCAGGGAGGAAGTAGCAGATGCTCTGATTTTCCAATCTTCACTAGATACAGGGGAGGTACCAGGGGACTGGAAGACTGCAAACGTAGTACCATTGTTTAAAAAGGGTACGAGGGAAAGGCCGAACAATTATAGGCCGGTCAGTCTTACCTCGTGGTGGGCAAACTATTAGAATCAATACTGAGAGATAGGATAAACTGTCACTTGGAAAGGCATGGTTTAATCAGGGATAGTCAGCATGGATTTGTTCAGGGAAGGTCATGCCTTACAAATCTGATTGAATTCTTTGAGGCAGTGACAAGGAGGATTGATGAGGGTAGTGCAGTGGATGTTGTCTACATGGATTTTAGTAAGGCATTTGACATGGTCCCACATGGCAGACTGGTCAGAAAGATAAAAGCCCATGGAATACAGGGAAATGTGGCGAATTGGATCCAAAATTGGCTCAGTAACAGGAAACAAAGGGTAAAAGTCGATGGATGCCTTTGCAAATGGAAATCTGTTTCCAGTGGTGTGCCACAGGGCTCAGTGTTGGGTCCCTTGCTGTTTGTGGTATATATTAATGATTTGGGCTTGAATGTAGGGAGCATGATTGGCAAATTTGCAGATGACACAAAAATTGGCTGAGTAGTTAATAGTGAAGAGGATAGCTGTAGACTCCAAGAAGCTATCAATGGGTTGGTGGAGTGGGCGGAAAAGTGGCAAATGGAGTTCAACCTGGAGAAGTGTGAGGTAATGCACTTAGGGAGGGCAAACAGTAAAAGGAAATACGCAGTAAACGGGAATATATTGAGAGGGGTAGAGGAAGTGAGTGACCTTGGAGTGCATGTGCACAGGTCCCTGAAAGTGGCAGTACAGGTAGATAAAGTTGTGAAGAAGGCATACGGAATACTCTCCGTTATTAGCCAAGGTATAGAATAAAAAAGCAGGGATGTAATGATGGAACTGTATAAAACGCTGGTAAGGCCACAGCTGGAGTATTGTGCGCAGTTCTGGTCACTATATTACAGGAAGGACGTAATTGCTCTGGAGAGAGTGCAGAGAAGATTTACAAGAATGTTGCCAGGGCTTGAAAATTGCACTACGAGGATAGATTGGATAGGCTGGGTTTGTTTTCCTTGGAGCAGAGGAGGCTGAGGGGAGACTTGATTGAGGTGTACAAAATTATGAGGGGCCTAGATAGAGTAGACAGGAAGCACCTGTTTCCCCTAGCGGAGAGTTCAAGAACTAGAGGACATAGATTTAAGCTGATTGGCGGAACGATTAGAGGGGACATAAGGAAAAACTTTTTTACCCAGAGGGTGGTGGGTGTATGGAATTCGCTGCCCAAATTGGTGGTAGAGGCAAGGACCTTCAACTCTTTTAAAAAGTACCTGGACCCGCACCTAAAGTGCTGTAAGCTGCAGGGCTACGGACCGGGTGCTGGAAGGTGGGATTAGAATGGGCACCTGGTTGCTCTTCGAGACGGCGCGGACACGTTGGCCAAATCGTCCCCTCTGTGCTGTATCTTTTCTATGGTTCTACGGTTCTATCGCGAACCGGCTTGAAAGGATATTGGAGAGGGAGGGGGAGGATCCGGTCGCAGTGGTCCATGTTGGAACCAACAACATAGGAAAGAGTAGGCAAGAGGTCCTGTTCAGAGAGTACCAGGAGCTAGGAATTAAATGAAAAAACAGGACCTCAAGGGTTATAATCTCTGATTTAGTACCCGAGCCATGTACAAATTGGTGTAGGGATAAGATTAGGGAGGTGAACATGTGTTTGAAGGAGTGGTGTCGGAAAGAGGGGTTCCATTTCATAGGACACTGGCACCAGTACTGGGACAGGAAGGAACTGTACCGTTAGAATGGGCTCCATCTGAACTGGGTTGGGACCAGGGTCCTAGTGGAAAGGATAAATAGGGCGTTCGCAAGGACTTTAAACTAATAAATGAGGGGGACAGCTCAGATGGAAAAGTTAGTATAAATAATAATTCTAAAACAAACAAAAAGGAAGAGAGTAGAATAATAGTCAGAAATTATGCTTTAGGCGCTACAGGTAAAGGGAAAACTAAAACATGTAAAGTAATTAAATCAGGAGAGAGAAATAAGAAATGTGTGAGAAAAACAACATTAGACCAAAAGGGCAGGTTAGGATATGTGGCTCAAATAAACATTCTTTATACAAACGCATGGAATATAAGGAACAAATTAAATGAAATGCAGGCGCAAATTCAAGTTAGAGGGTACAACATGGTAGCCATTACTGAGACATGGCTGCAAAATGTCAGGACCAGGAACTGAATATAAGGTCTACAGGAAGGATAGGGAAATTGGTAGAGGAGTAGCCTTAGTGATCAAGGATGAAATTACTTCAATGATAAGAGAGGATATAACGAGAAGTAAGCAGGCAGTGTAGACTTTATGGGTAGAATTAAGAAATAGAAAAGGAATTAAGACTGTATTGGGAGTTGTGTATAGGCCCACTGTTAGCAGCTGTGAAGTGGTAGAATGTATAAATGCAGAGATTAGACATGCATGTAGCAAAGGCACAGTGGTTTTAATGGGGGATTTTAACTTTCATATAGACTGGGATAGGCAGACGTGCTCATTTCAGAAAGGTAACGAATTTCTTGAGTGTGTTCAGGACAGCTTTCTGCAACAATATGTCCTAGAACCAACAAGGCAGCAGGCCATATTAGATTTAATAATTAGTAATGAGCCAGATTTAATTAACAGCCTAACGGTGCGTGTACGTTTATTTAATAGTGATCATAATATGATCGAGTTCAATGTAACAGCTACTAAGATTCTAAATTTAGGTAAGGCCAACTTCAACGGGATGAGACAGAGACTGTCCACAGTAAACTGAACAAATCCGTTAATGGGTAAAGCGACAGAAGATCAGGGGGAGGTGTTGAAAAAAGAATTCAACGTGATACAGAACCAGTTTATACACCTAAGGGGCAAGTGCTCTACAAAAAAAACAGCCATGGATGACAAAAGAGGTAAGGGACAACATAAAACTAAAAATGCAAAAATACAAAAAATAGCATAGATCCTGGCGACTTGGAGAGATACAAAGAATAGCAAAGGGTGACAAAACAGAAAGTAACAGCTATAAAAAGGGAATATGAAAAGAAACTTGCAAAGGATATCAAAATCAACACAAAAATTTTTTACAATTATATTAGGAAAAGGAGGGTGGTCAAGAGCAATGTGGGCCCCTGATAATGGTGATATTGTAAATGAAAATAAGGAAATGGTGGACATGTTAAATAATTATTTTGTGTCAGTATTCGCGTAGAAGAAGAGGATAGCATGCCGGACACCCCAAGGAAACTAATTTTGAATAGGGACGGGGACTCACCATAATTAATATAAGCAAATTAATAGTAATGAAGAAAATAATGGCACTAAAGAGTGACAAATCCCCAGGACCAGATGGTTTCCATCCCAGGGTTTTAAAGGAAGTAGGTGAGAACATTGCAGATGCCCTAACTATAATCTTCCAAAGTTCTCTTGATTCAGGAACCGTTCCTTTAGATTGGAAAATTGCACATGTCACTCTGCTATTTAAGAAAGGTGAGAGAGGGAAACCAGGGAATTATAGACCAGTTAACCTAGTATTTGTTGTCGGAAAATTCTGGGTACCGCACCTTAGGAACGATATATTGGTCTTGGAGGGAGCGCTGCATAGATTTTCTAGAATGATACTTGGATTCCAAGGGTTAAATTATGAGGCGAGATTACACAAACTAGGGTTGTATTCCCTGGAATTTCAAAGATTTTGGGGTGATTTGATTGAAGTTTTCAAGATATTAAGGGGAACCGATAGGGTAGATAAAGAGAAACTATTTCCGCTGGTTGGGGAGTCTAGGACGTAGCCTAAAAATTAGAGCCAGGGCTTTCAGGAGTGAAGTTAGGAAACACTTCTACACGCAAAGGGTGGTAAAAGTTTGGAATTCTCTTCCGCAAACGGCGGTTGATGCTAGCTCAATTGTTAATTTTAAATCTAAGATTGATAGATTTTTGTAATAATTTTTATTATTAAGGGATATGGGCTAAGGCGGCTATATGGAGTTAGGTCGCTGATCAGCCATGAATGGCAGAACAGGCTCCAGGGGCTAAATGACCTACTCCTGTTACTATGTTCCTACATATAATGATGAAATGTTTTGCACACATGAAACTGACAACTGAGGAAACAGTCACTTTCTCAGGCTGAACAAGACTTTGTAATCTTGGTGTTCTGTTCAACACTTTAAGAGGATATATACAGGCTGGGCTTTAATTAAGACACCCTATTCCTCATCAAGACAGCTTACTTCCACTTCTGCAACATTGCTTGCCTCTACCCTTCACCTCACCAGTTGCTGAAACCCTTATACATGCCTTTTCCACCTCCATACTCAACTACTCTAATGCTCCCCTTGCTGGCTTCCATCCTCCACCTTCCATAAATTCCATCTTGCCCAACACTCTGCTGTGCATATTATGTCCTGCACTAAACCTTACTTGCCCATCACCCTTGTCCTGGCTCCCCATCCTTCAATGCATTAATTTCAAAAACCTCGTCTTTGTCCATAAATATCGTCAAGACCTTGCTTCACCCCATCTCTGCAATCTCCTCCAGCCCCATATCGTCTCCTAAGTGCTCTGCTCCTCTGACTCCAGCCTTCTGCACATCCCCCCTTCCTTTGCCTCATCATTGGGCCATTCAGTTCTACTTATTGGTACTTCCTTCCTAAACCTTTACACCTCCAAAAACCTCAAGACCCATCTCTTTGCCCAAGCATTCAGTCGCCCCTCCTAATTCTCCCTATTGGTGCAGCATCCATATTCCTTATGCCTATTTCTGAAGCATTTTGGATTTTTTTTTCATATAAGGCATTATATAAATATAATCTGTTTTTGACCCAAGCTCAAGTTAATTTATGCAGAGTAAAATTAGAAAAGTAAACATTACCTTTGAAGGAGGTATGTTGCAAGCAGGAAACTCAAATCTATCATTTGCTCCAAAGTATTGCTTTAATTCACTCCAGTGGGCCTCCCGCATAGTCAGCTCACTGCTAGAAGCAAACACAACCTCCACATTAATCAGGGTAATACTTATTACAATTTAAGGAATGGGTTACTTATTTTCCACTCAAGTTTAACTTTCAACTCAAAGAAAACCGAATCTCAAAATTATTTGTATAAACTAACTAAAAACAATCTTCACAACTGAACTGAAGGTTTCATACACCAGAATCACAGAAAGGTTAAAGCATGGAAAGAGGCCATTTGGCCATTGAGTCCATGCAAGAGCAATCCAGCTAGTTCCACCCCCCACCCTATCCCCATAGTCCTGCAAATTTTTTCCTTTCAAGTATTTATCCAGTTCCCTTTTGAAGGCCATGATTGAATCTGCCTCAACCACAGTGCATTCCAGATCCTAACTACTTGCTGTGTAAAAAAAGTTTTTCCTTACGCCACCTTTGGTTCTTTTGCCAATCACCTTAAATCTATGTCCTCTGGTTCTTGACCCTTCCGCCAATGGGAACAGTTTCTCTCTATCTACTCTGTCTAGACACTTCATGATTTTGAATACCTCTATCAAATCTCCTCTCAATCTTCTCTGCTCCAAGGAGAACAACCCAGCTTCTCCAGTCTATCCACGTAACTAAAGTCCCTCATCCCTGGAATCATTCTAGTAAATCTCTTCTGCACCCTTTCTAAGGCCTTCACATCCTTCTTAAACTGCGGTGCCCAGAACTGGACACAATACTCCAGTTGCGGTCAAACCAGTGCTTTATAAAGGTTCATCATGACTTCCTTGCTTTTGTACTCTATACCTCTATTTATAAAGTCCAGGATCCCGTATGCTTTCTTAACCGCTCTCTCAACATGCCCTGCCATCTTCAATGATTTGTGTACATATACCTCCAGGTATCTCTGTTCATGTACTCCTTTTAGAATTGTGCCATTTAGTTTATATTGCCTCTCCTCATTCTTCCTACTGAAATGTATCACCTCACATTTTTCTGCTTTAAATTTCATCTGCCACGTGTCCGCCCATGCCCAGCCTGTATATATCCTCTTGAAGTCTATCACTATCCTCCTCACTGTTCACTACACTTCTAAGTTTTGTGTCATCTGCAAATTTGGAAGTGTGGATTGTCTAAATTGTCTTCAGGAAAAATAAATCGCCCAAGTTATATTTTTTGAATAGGATCTTTTGATTTATTCCGTTAAAATTGAATTTGCAAGTTGACAAAATTAAAAATGTAACACTATGTTAGATTATCACACAACTGCCTACATTAATTCCACTTAAGTACCTTTTATTCTCAGTTTTCTGTTCTTGTTCAGATTTCTGTATTTTGATGGAAGATTCCTCGCCATTCGTTCCTACATTTGTAGAGCCTTCTGTATAAGAATAATCTAAATTATACACAAATCCATGACTACTGTGATCCAAAAAAGTTTTGTAATACTGACATTAAAGTTCGCATTAGGCTACATAAAATCTTTGAGTAAACTTGCAAATGATGCCTAGATAGATTGAAAGGGACTACTGTCTATTTTGAAATGTTCCCTTGGGCAATCCCATACTTATTACCATCTTCATAGAATACAAGGTGTACTAAGGTAAAGGAAAGAGAGGCTTATTGTTCCACGTAACCTTAATTTACATATCTATTTTTAATTATTTTAATTTATTAAAGCATGTTCACCATCTGAAGAACCTTCTGTAATTGTGGACACATATGTGTTTAAAACTACTGTAATACATTAATGTGTGATTGGGAGCTAATATTATCAATATACCACTAATGAGTTGTCAATGAAAAATGCATAATTAAAAATGAATCATTTCTTTGATTAGCGGTGCTGTTTCCCTGCCGCAGCACCACTGTGGATGGGCTATGCAGACTAAAGTTCTGCAGTCTCACCCAAATGCACCATGGCCCTATTTCCCAAGCAGTCTAAAGGACAGTGACAATGCATACACTTACTCCAACTGATCTAGAGAAAGATGTGGGACTGGTCAGATTAGAGATGTACAATAGCTACTTCACCCAAGAATGTTACTTAAATTTTTTTTAGATACATTACAATCTCATTTTTAAAAAAAATCAATAGCATCTCAGTCCAAATGAACTTTTTCAGAAAGTGTAGGTCAAATTATATACAATAATACACAATCTGCTGGCAGTTGTCTTCACTGAAGTAAAGTGAATAATTTCCCTAACATACCGTACCTGCATCAACAGCTTTTCGTTTTTGTCTAACCCTCTTTTTAAATGAGGTTTTAGTTATGGAATTCCTTCTCTCTTTCAATTCCTGAAATTTCTAAGAAAAGAAGATTAACATCGGGGTCAAAACAAATAGCAATAACTTGTTCACTATATTGTTATTAGGATAACTCAGTGTAAGTTGGAAGTTGGAGTTCATTTCACAAATGTGAATGAGTGGCAGATATTACACAAGTTTTAAAAAAAATGACTCATTCATACTTGTAGTAGATGGACAATACATGCAAGTAATTCTGATGTCAATAAGATGAAATAAACAGATCTCTAACGTTTAGACAGAGAAGTGTGGTTAAGGTCGTGTGTAACTGAACCATACAGACCAGAAAGGTCCCAGGTTTGATCTCTACCTTTTGTTGGAGTAGCTCATCTCTGACAGGGTGCTACTGGGTTAGGAGGAGAAAACTCTAATCCCTTTCCTGTGCCCCTTGCTGGAAACTACAGGTGTGGGACTCCGGATGAGGACAGGATCAAGCTTGGCTGCTATGCCACTATTCTCTCCCTCCCCAGTTGAATAGTATACCAACACTCACTGTCTAGACTCACACATGAAGAATGTCCATTTGAGCAAGCTTTTGTATACCCTGTGCAACCATGCCCCAGCAAAAAGAGCCTTTGGGACAGCAAGAGAAGAAGGGAGAACATTTTATTTAAAAAAACATATTAAAAAATTGCATAGGTAAAGCTGTAGCTCAGCAGTCCAGACACAAAGCAGTGTGCTATGTAATGGTAGGACATATATTCATGCGTTTAATTAAATCAAGTGTAAGTATGAGGCTGTTGTGCTGAAGCGGTATAGCACTTTTCTCAGACTGCACCTTGAATACTACATTCAGTTCTAGTCTGAGGCACAGGGAGCCATCTAAGCATTGGAAACACTACGGAAAACAGCCATGAGGCTGATAACCTAGGGCTCGATTTTCAAATCGAAGTCTGGGTGCGTTGGGGGTGGGGGGGCAGTGAAAATCAGGAAAATGCCAAGCGGTTAAGGAACCCGGCTCCAACCCGCCGACTTCCACGTCTCACACAGACACATCTGTATGCGCACGGGGTTCTGGAATCCGGATGTCCCGCCGGCAATTAAAGCTGGCAGGATGATATTTAAAGAAGCAAATGTACCTCATTGAGGTACGTAAGATACTTTATTTGTTATATAGTAGGTAGTTACAACGATTTTCAACTTACCTGGGCAGCTTTCCCATGGCTTCCGATTCACGCCTGGTGAAATCAGGCGTGATGGGCCAGATCAGGCAAAAATAAACTAATTAAATAAAATAACATTTCACAGTTAAAAAAATAAATAAACCTACCTTTCAAATTATCTCAACTGCACTCCCCTGCTCTGATGTCTCTTCTCCGATGTCTCACCCCGCCCCGACGACGTCCGATGTCTCCGCGCCCCCCACCCCCATCTTTCTTCCCCCCCCCCCCCATGATCTCTGTTCCAGTGACGGATGACGTCTCTCTCTCTACCTGCTTCTCTCCCCCCCCCCCCCCCACCCCTGACCGTTGCAGCTCCAGTCGGCAGCCAGCCTGTCAATTAGGCGCGAAACCCAGAAACAAGATTAATGAGCATCAATTACCTCGCAATCGCATAGGGAACAGTAAAATTTTATTATCCAGGTTTGCCGCCCCCCCACTGCCGTCCCGCCGCCACTTGAAAATCGAGCCCCTAGTGTCAGAGGATTGAGCTATGCGGAAAGGTTAGAAAACTCAGACTCTTCATCCCCGAAAGGAAGCAGCTTAGAAGTTATCTTTTATTATAAATTGGATAGTCAGGTGGTGAAGGATAGAATACTAGAGCCTAGTCTTCAGTTGCTTCCAAGCCTTTATTCATAGAGCTCTATATTACACTCACACCACACCCTAGATTAGCTCTCTTATAAATGGTTACGAGAGTTCTAAGTTGATACGCACCACCTGAATACAATTAACACTAATTGATATAAATCACATGGATACACTTAACATCTTTTAGAGACATGCAAGATACTATGTGGAATAGAAAAGGTGAGAGTAGCTGCCCTTGACATCAAGGCAGCATTCGACCAAGGAGCCAAACTGAGGTCAATGGGGGGGGTGAGAGGTCAATGGGGGGGTGGGGGGTCAAAGGGAACATTATCCAGTGGTTGGAATCATATCTGACACAAAGGAAGATGGCCGTGGCTATCAAAAGGCCAATTATCGCAATCCCTGGACATTGCTGCATGAGTTCCTCAGGAAAGTATCCTTGGCCCAACCATCTTCAATTGCTTCATCAATGACTTTTCCTCTATCATAAGGTCAAACGCGGTGCTGTTCACTGATCATTTCACAGTGTTCTGAGGCAGTTACAACTCCTCCAATAATGCAGAAACTTATGCCAGCCCACAGTTGGACTTCGATAACATCTAGGTTTGGGTTCATGAGCAGCAGGTAACATATGCGCCATGTATTCTGGGCAGTAACCATCTCAAAGAAGAAAGTCTACCCCTCCTCCTGATCTTCAATGGTACTGCCATAGTCGAGTCAACCACCTCCTGCATCCTGGGGATCACCATGGACCAGATGCTTAACTGGACCAGTCATATCAAAACTATGGCTACAAGAGCCAGGCAGAAGCTGGGTATTCTGTGACGAGTGGGTCGGTTTCAGACTCCTCAAGGTCTCTCCACCATCTACAAGGCTAAAGTCAGGAGTGTAATGGAAAATTCATTACACTCTTTAGACCACTTCCTTAGATGGGCGCAGCCGCAACAACACTCAAGAAGCTCATCATCCAGGTCAGAGCAGTTCCCTTAATCAGCACCCCAGTCAATTCACTCGATATCCACTCCTTCCATCACTGGCACACTGTGGCTGCAGTATGTACTATCTGTCTACAGGATGCACTACAGCAACTCACCAAGCTTTCTTCAATAGAACCTCCCTCCCCCATGACGTCTACCACCCAGATGGACAAGAACAGCAACGCTGTGGGGGCACCATCACCGCTAAGTCACATTATCCTGGCATAGAAATATGTTGCTGTTCCTTCATCATTGCTGGCGATATTCTGGAACTCCCTATCAGTCATTTGCAGTATTTCCTATGCAATCAACAGTCATTTAGTGCTTTCATATGCCCCAATCATGTTTTTAGACATGTAAAATGGCACTATGGATGCAAAGGAAAATAAGTGTACTGGTATGTTTACTGCTTTGAGTAGTATATAATGTGAAGCTTATATCAACAGGTAAAAGGCAATATAACTTTACAGCTATTATTTAAACCATATAATAAAAAACATACTTTCCACAGTTGTAGAGAAACTCCAGCTGGGCACTCTTCAGTTACATCTTTTGAATCTTCTCCAGCTTTCTTCTCTTTCCAGCCAGTATCAGATTTATTTTCATTGCTACTCTGTCCTGGTGACATACTGAAATAAATGACATAAAAAGAGAGGGGCAATGGGAAGCATTGAAAGGAAATGAAGCACAGCAGTTCCCAGCAAAACCCTGCAAGGAAGAGGAGTAAAATTCCTAGGAAAGAGAGAACTTTACAAATTTTATTTTTGGAAGTTGACATCCATGCTTCATAAACATCCTTATCAATCATCTCCACAGTACACCAATCAATGCTATAGATGATAAGCTCCTGGTGTTGTATCAGGTAGCCCTTCCAGTAACCACAGGTTATCACATTTAACAGATCCCAGGGCAAATTTCATGATATGAAAGTCTTGGGTTAGTGCCATGAAAGTCTTATGCAATTTTGTATTTTTGTAAATTCAAGGTCAACTTTACGACAACATGCAAACTAAAGGTTAACTCCCAGTATAAAACATAGAAAAGATACCAGATTTGAATTAAAATGTAAATAGGGTATAATTATTACTAAAATATTAATAATTGTGTGAAAAACAGCATAATTTATATAATTGAGACTATTTTTAATAGCATGACATACATGCACTACAAAGGACCTTTTTATTTTACAGTATGGAGAACAACAGATGTTTGGGATGTATTACAAGAGCATAAGATAATCAACAGTGCTTTAAAGATTGAATAGCTTACGTTGTCATCAAAATCTTGAGATTGTGTCTTACCCTTAAACATATTCACAATCCTTTTGATTTATTTCATCCCCATTTTGTAAGTTTTCCTTGTTATTCTCCCCTTGGGACAAACCAGACTAGGTCTGGAACTCGCTGCATGGAGGATATTGATGCAAACTCGAATTTCTTCTCTTGGTGATATCTTCTCATTGTTACACCAACATGTGCCATTGAGCCATATACTCACAGACATCTGTAATCTAATATGTACAATTACAACATGTAGCTGAAGTGCTCTTACCGGTTAGGTTTTTGGTCTGTGGAATCCGCCATTACTGAGCAGTTTGCTGGGACAAATTGCCTTGAAAAAAGAAGAGAATTTATAGCTTGCATATTCTCACTGAATCATACCTTTGGTATGGAATAAATGGTATATTCAACAGATCAACACTTTTAAAGGAGAATGTTTAGTTGGATGTGATGTGGCATGGAGCTTCCCTTGAAGCAACAGTTTATGTCCCTGACAGGAGAGAGTGAGAAACAAAACATGTTATGAACATTTTTTGAAAGAGAAAAATTATCTATATGATAGAAAGAACTTGCATTGATATAGCAGCTTTAACATCCTCAGCTTGACGTCAAGGAATAATTTTTGAAGCATTTTGTGGACAAGGCCCCATAAGTAGAAAGTGAGATAACTGACCAATTAATCTGATTTTGATGGTGTTGGTTGAGGGATAAATGTTGGCCAGTGTACTTGGAGATCCTCCAGCTCTTCTAAGAATAGTGTCATGGGATCTTTTACCTCCATCTGAATAGGTGGATAGGGCTTTGGTTTAACATTTCATCTGAAAGTCAGTACTTCCGACTACCCTTGGTACTGCATGAACTGTCAGGCTAGATCATGTGCTCAAGTCTTGCCCTGGGGCTTGAATTCACAAGCTTCTGACTCAGAGGTGAAACAGTACTACCACTGGGCCAAGCTGACATTCTGTATAGACATTAAAATAACTTTTTAAAAACTCTGTTAAGTGCACTTTCTGTAATTTTCTTCTTTGTGATGATTATGTGTCTGCAGTGTGCAGCTTTCTGATTGGTTATTTTTTGTTTTGTAATTGTTTATCTTACCAATCGCATTGTATAAAGAAAGGCCAAAACATTGAGGATTTGGTAGTCTAGCAGTTATACTTTTGAAACAGCAACCCAGAGATTGAAAGTTCAAATCTTGCCACGACAAATTGTGAAATTGAATTCAGTAAGTCTGGTAATTTGTGGGCTCGCACCAGAAAAAGCGACCACGAAAGCTGCTGGATTGCTGTTAAAACCCAACTGAACTCTCAATCTCTGTGCTGCTAGTCCAGTACCATAACCACTAAACTACCGTACCCAAAGAAATCAATAAAATTGATCAAGCAGAATCTTCCCTTTCTGAATCAACGCTGAGTGCTGTTTACTAGGGTATCGTTATACAGATAATCCTCAAATGTACTCCTGATGATCAATTGCATTATTTTACGCAGAACTGAAGTTAGGACTAATGGGCCTCTAGTTGCTTGCGTCTGTCTTGTCACACTTTTGGAATGCGAACACCAGTTAGCCTATTTCCAATATACTGCTACCTCCCCAGCGTCCAGTGAGTCCCTCGTAATGATTGTTAATGCCTCAAAAATCTCTTCCTTAGTCTCTCTTAGCACACTAGGATAAATGCCATTTATCCGTGGGGATTTATTTGTTTTGTGCTTTTTAGCTTGTCTAGAACGTCCATCTCATTTATAACAAAGTCATATATTTTGCATGGGTATCTCTATTTTGGGAGGTCAGGCTGCTCATCTTTTGTCTTGTGAATACTTGGCAGGAAAAAATCATTCAGAATTTTTACTATCTTGTGCTCATCCTCTGTTTCAAGTCCATTTGTATCTTTTCATGGTTCTCACCTCTTCTCTCACTGCCCTCTTACTGTTGCAGGACTGAAAGAATCTCTTACAGTCATGTTTTACCTCTACACCTATGATTTGTTTGTGCCCTTCTGATCGGCTTTCACTGTAACTACAAAAATAAACGGCGTTATTAAATTTAGATTGGTTGCTGGGGTGTCATCATGTAAGAATTTGTGGAGAACAATATAAATGAGGTATCCCTCACGCTGCGTATAGGCAAATGTAAGGAATCTTACAACACCAGGTTATAGTCCAACAGTTTTATTTGAAAACTGTTGGATTATAACCTGGTGTTGTAAGATTCCTTACATTTGTCCACCCCAGTCCATCACCGGCATCTCCACATCATGCGTATAGGCAGGCATTCATGTTTAGGTCACAGGGAGCAAATAACACAATCGTGTAGTTCTTGTATCCTGTTTTACCAACCACGAATAGAAACTGTATTTACTGCTGTACATTTTATCTGAAAAACCCACATTAAACACAAACGTTCATTTAGTAGAAATAATACACATGCATAGACTCCCTCCATAGTTCGGTTTATAAATTCACTGTCCAGTGTGGAATAGAGCCATACAGACCAGGCACTTCCCAGTTTTGATCCCTGGTCTGTACTGAGTTTTCTGCTCTCAGTTAGAGTGGCAGTACATGCTCTATAACTGACTTCAATGCCACTGAGATTGGGGGGAGGAGGAACAATCAACCTGGGGTTGCTCTCCTGATTGCCTATTGTGATTCTTACTGGTTAAGTCTGCACGTGTCACTGTTGAGAACAGGATTAGACACAACTGTAATGCTCCTACAGTGTCAACTGAGTCAGAAGGTCGTGGGTTCAAGTCCCACTCCAGCGACTTGAGCACAAAATCTAGGCTGACATTCCAGTGCAGTACTGAGGAAGTGCTGCACTGTTGGAGGTGCTGTCTTTTGGATGAGACGTTAAACTGAAGCCGTCTGCCCTCTCAGGGGGACGTAAAAGATCCCATGGCACTATTCGAAGAAAAGCAGGGGATTTTTCCCCGGTGTCCTGGCCACTATTTATCCCTCAACCAACATCACTAAAACAAATTATCTGGTCATTATCACATTGCTATTTGTGAGAGTTTGTGTGCGCTAGTTGACTGCCGCGTTTCCTACATTACAACAGTGACTACATTTCAAAAGTATTTCATTGGCTGTTAAGCGCATTGGTACATCATGAAAGGCATTATATAAATGCAAGTCTTTCTTTTACAGTTCAACAGCCTTCCATCACTCACTATCCAGGCTCACACATGCAGGATAGCCACTTTGGTAAGGTTACTGATGAAGGGTACACACTGAAATATCAAAACTCTGTTTTGCTTCAGAAACATAGGAACAGGAGTAGGCCCCTCGAGCCTGTTCCGCTTTTCAATGAGATCATGGCTGATCTGTTTTCTGATTCCATCCAGCCACCAGATGTTGACTGTGAAACCATACCCCAGCATGAATCAGAAGTTTCAGGAAAAATAGACTGAGAAAAGGCAGTCTAGCTATACCAAGCCGAACGTGCTTCTGGTTCACCCACAAAACCAAATATCATAACAAATGTGCCACCTCATTATATATACAGATAGCTTCCCTTGCAGTGTAATAATCTTAAACCATCTTTGACTGCTCCCACATCCACTGTTGATGGGATATTTGCATAATTGCTTGAATTTTCACAGAAACTGAAATTTGAATTTAAGAATGCATTTATATTCACTGTAATAAGCTAATTGTAGGAACAATTGCTGTTTGATTTAGAGTTTCATTGTTAACCCTTTTGTCAACAAAATTTTGATTTGAATGAACTGCTCTCTGGGCATTTTTCACCTACATTGCTAAGCTATTAATAATTTAAACAGAAACACTTCACAATTGTGCAGCAGTTATGAATCAGACGAATGCAGTTCATTAAGAATTTTCAAGAAAAAATAAAACTCTGTCAGAACTTAATAAACTAAAGCAAATTTCAAAAAGAACTTCAAAACCAGCAGAGCTCCGAGAACATCAACATGGCCAGAACATACTGGAAATATGCAGATAGTTAATCAGCATCTGCAAAGAAAAAAGACAGACCCTGGCATTTTGGGTGTCTACTGACAAAGGGGATAAACCCAAAACATCAATCTGTCGGTTCACTTTACAGATGTTGACTGACCGCCAGTATATTTCATCATTTTTTCTTTTATTTCAGAAGTCCAGCACTTAAGAGTTTTCCTTATTTTAGTCTACGTATTCAAACCTGGACGCTGCAAATATTAACACATCTGCAAAGTAGTAAGATTTGTTTTTGTTCAACATTAACTTGCTACTGTTAGCATTAGCTGATTTCAGATTTCCCAAGGAGTATACTGGGGACAGCACCCCTAAAAGTTTTGTTTTTACCTTTTGAGGGGAAACAGGCAATAATGAGTGTTAACTTTGTACTCTGGGGTTATTTCATAAAAATATTAAAGACAACAAATATGAATTGGATGTATAATAATTGTGCGGCACATGTTCTTTTATATTTTACACTGAGGTAAACAACGATATTTATGCAGTATAAATATATAGCCTGCAAGTTTATATCTATCTATACAATGACATTTTTGTGTCTGTAATTTTCTTCTTTATGATTGATTGAGTGTATGTAGTCTTTGCGTTTTCATACTTTGCTATTTTCTATTTGTTCATTTTGCCAATCATGAAGTGCAGTGTATGCAAGTGTGGGAGCCATTTTGAACCAGCAATATCCTACTGTAGAGATGAATGACCATTCAATCTTCTTATCTCTGGCCCCTTTAAGCAATGCAGCCAACCCCACCCAGAGGTCACAGGGTGGTTGTTGTCAGAAATTGAAAAATGTCACACAAGTGTCGTTGGATTGTTTTTCTGAGGTTGGGTTTAAGACACGCCATTTTTGAGAGAGAGAGCTTTGCTCTGAATCTAACTGCGCTTTACTTGACCTGGGATTGCTTGATCCTGATAACAGTGCTTGAAATGCAAAGTGTTCCATTCCCTAGCGTTAACATCTTTCAACTTGACGAGCACAAAATTCAGAAAAAAGTTAATAGCTCTCTAGTGCAGTGACAAACTACATAAAATATCTTGCTACAACATGCCCATCATTACTGTACAATATTGTTCTTTATGACTTACAGAAGCAACATTCTGGAGTGGGGCTATCCATTAGAAAAAAATATTTTAAAAAGTGATTTTTTAAAAACATCTGATATTTGTGTATCTCATTAAATTAGGCACAGTTCCACCATAGCACAAGACAGCTTTCTTCAAGGCAATCACTTTACACCTATTGGGGAAGGCATTTTCCCGATTTTCATCACTCCATCATTGGCGGCCGTGCCTTCAGCTGCCTAGGCCCCAAGCTCTGGAATTCCTTGCCTAAACCTCTCCAGCCTTTCTACCTCTCTCTCCTTCTTTAAGATGCTTCTTAAAACCTACCTCTTTGACCAAGCTTTTGGTCACCTGTTCTATCTCCTTATATGGCTCGGTGTCAAATTTTCTTCGATAACGCCTCTGAAGCGACTTGGGATATTTTACTATGTTAAAGATGTTATATAAATGCAAGTTGTTGTTGTTAAATATCTGCGATCTCAATACCACAGTAACATTTTACACAATTACAAAATCTTCCTTTATATATTCTCTTTTTTATACAAATCTCCCAATGCAGTAAGTCAGAGATACACTGTTTTATAACAGGAGCGTTTTATCTCAATTGCTTTTCCCAATAGATATAAAGGGACTGCCTTGAGAAAAATTGTCTTGTGCTGAGGTGGAGCTGTGCCTAATGTGCCCCTTTATGGCCAGTTTTATCAAACAGAACAGAAATTTGATTTTCTATCTGTTCCAACTACTCCCTGTGGGAAAATGCTATAAATAGGCTCATTCTAGGGCCATTCTGTTGCTTTGGGAAATTCTTCTGTCCAAAAACACCTGAACTTTGTAAGTGGTTTTCAGTAAGGCAGCCTCACATGTTCATGCTGTAAACTACTCCTACTCACTGTATAAACAGAATCCTACACATTATACAAGATATCCCTTTGAGAGATACATAATTCATTTGTAACTGTTGCAGTACCAAAATCCACATTCACTTCGTAAAAGTTACTCTTTTTAGAACTAAATGTTTCTCTAACATTTTGTGTGATCTCACGATTAAGGTTCAATGTATTCTGATCACATTGCTTTGTGCAATATTATTCATTGCAAACACGTCAGTGACGTAACAGCTCTACATTCTGGGCAAAAAAATGTTAAGCATGGGGAGCAACAGTCACTAAAAATATAATGAATGTGAAGTGAAACATAACATGCAGAGCAAAGTTACTTCCCAATAATCCATTCTGGTAGTAATCTGACGTATTTAATCTTCTAGTGAAGATATCGTCACCATTCTGCAAATGGCGATAATTGTGACACTTATCACCAGAAAAAAAAGTCTTAATTTTTACCATTATAAATAAAACTGGATCTCTCATGTCGTAGACACAATTACTGAACAGCCCAATTCAGCAATAGTATGTCTTGGAATATAACCGTACTGCAGAACCTTGGCTGGGTATGAAACCTCCCAATCTAATCTCCTGTTTAATCTGTCCTTTATACATCTTCACAAGAGATTAGACGGGTAAAGAAGCACGCTATAGTTATATTAACACTACTGATCTGGAAGAAGGCGTGTACAAGACTGATGATTCCACTGGGTATGTTACCCTTCTCCCCAATCTGGCAAAAGAACTCATAGTATACTAGTCACAAGCAAATGGATTCAGAGCCTGGCATGAGAAGGACATCACGAGGTTTGGCCAGCTTCTTCACAAGGGTCCTTTCAGCAATTAATGCCAAATGTCATCTCATTCCGCAGGATGTCCTCAGGTACCTCCATGGACCAGTGATACTCTGCAAACTTCAACAAGAGCCAACCTCTCTAGAGCTACTCATTGATTCCTCAAGATATCTGTAAACATTTGCATTGTACACTGCATTCACCCCCACATCGACAAAACCCACAGAAAGTCTAAAAGAAATGACAGTGAGATCTAGTTTTTCAAATGACCAAAAAAGAATGGAAGGAAATTTTGGGAAAAGCCCTCATAATCAACCCTTGCAGTAAAATACATGAGGGTCAACTCAAACTTGAATACCAAATATATCACAACTCACAAGTTTCATAGTTTCAGCCCCTCCCTATTGGATGAATGCTGGAACCAGACTGACACACTTATACAGACCATCCCCCAAATCCAACTATTTTTTGAGCAGAGACGCATGGTACTATAAAGACCATTGCATTGGTGTTCTTATAGATCCATTGCCCTGACTGCTGGACTTATCTCCACCACTGCAAGATCTACCTGAGATACATAGATTAGCACAATTCTCACTGCTACACATCTCCACCACAGTGAAACCTTACTTCTCCCACCACAAACATGTACAATTCCCTCCCTAAACTGCTTCTCCTTTAAGATGCTCCATAAAACCTACCTCTCTGATCAAGCTTATGGTCACCTGTCTTAATATCTCCTTATGTGGCTCGGTGTCAAATTTTGTTCGATAACGCTCCTGTGAAGCACTTTGGGATGTTTTACTATGTTAAAGGCGATATATAAATGCAAGTTGTTGTTGTAAGCATTTGTGAGATAAGTACCTGTCAGCAGTATGTGATGTACGGACTCCAGTTAGAACTGAGAAAGCATCAAGAAGTCTGGACTCCATTTCTGGAGCATTATACAAAAGGTGTCCTTCACAAATCCAACAGCACATCCCTACATAGCACTTTACAGCATAGAAGTAGGACTTCAATTATCCCATTATAGACTGGGATAGTAACAGTGTAAAGGGGGCAAAGAGGGGGACAATTTCCTGAAATGTATACAAGAGAACTTTCTTGATCAGAGTGTTTCCAGCCCAATGAGGAAGGAAGCAGTGCTGGATCTAGTTCTGGGGAATGAAGTAGGGCAAGTGGAGTATGTTTCAGTGCATTTGGGGAACAGTGATCATAATATCATTAGGTTTAGAATAGTTATGGAAAAGGACAAGGAACAATCAAGCATAAAAATACTAAACTGGAGGAGAGCTAATTTCAGTAAGTCAAAAAGGGATCTTGCCCTGGTGGATTGGAATCAAAAATTGGCACACAAAACAGTAATTGAGTAATGGGAGACCTTCAAGGAGGAGATGGTTCGCATACAGAGTAGACGCATTCCCACAAGGGGGAAAGGAAGGAAAGCTAGAGCTCCCTGGATGACTAAAGATATAGAAATTAAAATGAAACAGAAAAAGGAGGTTTATGACAATTGTAAGATTCATAATACAGTAGAGAACCAA
This sequence comes from Heptranchias perlo, assembly GCF_035084215.1. Classification (NCBI taxonomy): domain Eukaryota; kingdom Metazoa; phylum Chordata; class Chondrichthyes; order Hexanchiformes; family Hexanchidae; genus Heptranchias; species Heptranchias perlo. The sequence goes on along the minus strand of NC_090345.1, from coordinate 15,187,645 downwards.
GCTAAATACAGAAAGTACAGAAGAGATCTAAAAAAGGGAATAAAAGGGGCAAAGAGAGGGTACGGGAATTGATGAACGGCTAACATAAAAGGGAACCCAAAATACTTTTCTAAACATATAAATAGTAAAACGGCAGTCAAAGGAAGGGTGGAGCCAATTAGGGACAAAAAGCGAGATCTTCTTGTGGAGGTAGAGGGTATGGCTGAGGTGCTAAATGAATACATTGCATCTGTCTTCACGAGAGAAGAGGATGCTGCCAATGTAGCAGTAAAGAAGGAGGTAGTAGCAATATTGGATAGGATAAAAATAGATAAAGAGGACGTACTTAAAAGGTTGGCAGTACTCAAAGTAGAAAAGTCACCCGGTCCAGATGGGATGCATCCTAGGTTACTGAGGGCAGTAAGGGTGGAAATTGCGGAGGCTCAGGCCACAATCTTCCAAACCTTCTTAGGTATGAGATGACTGGAGGTTTGCAAATGTTACACCCTTGTTCAAAAAAGGGCAATTACAGGCCAGTCAGACTAACGTTGGTGGTAGGGAAACTTTTAGAGACAATAATCCAGGACAAAATTAATTGTCACTTGGAAAAGTATGGGCTAATAAATGAAAGTCAGCATGATTTGTTAAAGGAAAATCGTGTTTGACTAACTTGACTGAGTTCTTTGATGAAGTAATGGAGAGGGTTGATGAGGGTAGTGCGGTTGATGTGTACATGGACTTTCAAAAGGCATTTGACAAAGTACCACCTAATAGACTTGTTAGCAAAATTAAAGTCCATGGGATTAAAGGGGCAGTGACAGCGTGGACACAAAATTGGCTAAGGGACAGAAAGCAGAAAGTAGTGGTGAATGGTTGTTTTTCAGACTGGAGGGAAGTATACAATGGTATTTCCCAGGGATCATATTAGGCCCACTGCTCTGTTTCATATATATTAATGACCTGGACTTGGGTATACAGGGCATAATTTAGAAGCTCGCAGGTGACATGAAACTCGGAAATGTAGTAAACAATGTGGAGGATAGTAACAGACTTCAGGAGGACATAGACAGACTGGTGAAATGGGCAGACACATGGCAGATTAAATTTAATGCAGAGAAGTGTGAAGTGATGCATTTTGGTAAGAAGAATGAAGAGAAGCAATGTAAACTATATGGTACAATTTTGAAGGGGGTACAGGAACAGAGACACCTGGGGGACATAAGTAACATAAGTGCAAAATGACTGTTAAAAGCAAAGGGAGGGAACAATTATTAAAAACAAATTAAATTGCCTGTACAGCAATGTGCACAACATCCAAAACAAAACGGAGAAACTGGAAGCAATAATTCATAGCGTGAAGCCAGATGTAATAGAGATAACTGAAACATGGCTACATAAAGAATAGGACTGGCAGTTAAATATTGCAGGATATGATGTATTTAGAAAGGATGGGGAAGGAAGAAGGGGGTGGGTAGCTGTACTAATTAGAGACAAAATAATGGCAATAGGAAAAGAGGACATAAGTAACATTAAGATAGAAACAGAATCCATATATGATTGAGATGAAGGATAAGAAGGGATCAATTACATTAATAGGTATATTCTACAGACCACTTAATAGTGGAAGGGAAGTGGAGGATGAAATATCTGGACAAATCTATGAAATGAGTAAAAAACATCTAATAATAATTATGGGAGATTTCAACTACCCCCAAATAAACTGGCAAAAAGAGATAAGGAAAGGAGAAAAGGGAATGGAGTTTTCACAATGTGTACATGACTCCTTTCTTACCCAGTATGTGAGAAGCCCAATAAGAGAGGTATCACTGCTGGATCTAATAATGGGAATTGAACCAGGACAGATAAGAGAAGTAGGGGTAGGGGAACAACTATGCAATACCGATCATAACATAATAAGGTTTAAAATAATGATTGAGAAAGACATAAGACAAAGACTGAAGTAATAGATTGGAAAAAAGCTAATTTCGAGGGGAAGAGAATGGAATTAAGGCAGGTAAACTGGAAAAAAAAATTGATAAAGAAACAGAACAGCAGTGGGTCATATTTAAAATGACAACCAATTGCGTTCAGAAGAAATATATTCCTCTAAAAAGCAAGAACAAACTAGCCAATAATTAAACACCATGGATGAATAAAGAAAAAAGGGTAAAATTGAAACTAAGGAAAAACGCATGTTCTAAGAACACAGACAATAAAGGAGATGATGACAAAAGGAAATACGAAGAGGTTAGGAAAGAAGTCAAAAAAAACAATTAGGAAAGCAAAGAGGAACTACAACATTAAATTATCAAGGAATATAAAAAGAAGCAGTAAAGTATTCTACAGACAAATAAATTACAAAGGAAAAATCAGATAAGGGAAAGGGCCACTAAGGGATGCACAAGATAAACTCAGAGGTAACGTCAGCGAAATGGCAGAAATATTGAATAGTTACTTTACCTCCGTATTTACCAGGGAGACTAACAAGGTGGGCAGGACATTAGGCAGGCTCACCTGGCAGGGCATGGGTATTTGGAATGTACAAAATGCAGTCTCCAATGCTCTCATCTACTTTAAGTGCAGCCAGTCAATAAGTCACCTGGTCCAGATGGGATGCATCCTAGATTGCTGAGGGAAGTATGGGTGGAAATTGTAGAGGTGCTGGCAATAATCTTCCAATCCTTCTTAGATATGGACTGGAGAATTGCAAATATTACACCCTTGTTCAAAAAAAGGGTGTAAGGATAAACCTGGCAACTACAGGCCAGTCAGTTTAACCTCAGTGGTGGGGAAGCTTTTAGAAACGATAATCCAGAACAAAATTAATAATCACTTGGCCAAGTGTGGATTAATAAAGGAAAGCCAGCACAGATTTGTTAAAGGCAAATCCTGTTTAACTAAATTGATTGAGTTTTTTTGATGAGGTAACAGAGAGGATTGATGAAGGCAGTGCGATTGTTGTTGTGTATATGGACTTTCAAAAGGCATTTGATAAAGTGCTACATAATAGGCTTGTCAGCAGAATTGAAGCCCATTGAATAAAAGGGGAAGTGGCAGCATGGATACGAAATTGGCTAAATGACAGGAAACAGAGAGTAGTGGTGAACGGTTGCTTTTCAGACTGGAGGAAGGTATACAGTCGTGTTCCCCAGGAGTCGGTACCAGGACCACTGCTTTTTTTGATATATACCAATGACTTGGACTTGGATGTACAGGGCACAATTTCAAAATTTGCAGATGACGCAAAACTTGGAAGTGTAGTAAACAGTGAGGAGGACAGTACTAGACTTCAAGAGAACACACAGGCTGGTGGAATGGGCGGACACATGGCAGATGAAATTCAACACAGAGCAGTACGAATTGATACATTTTGGCAGGAAGAATGAGGAGAAGCAATATAAACTAAATGGTACAATTCCAAAGGGGGTTCAGGAACAGAGAGACCTGGGGTATATGTGCACAAATCTTCGAAGGTGGCAGGACAGGTTGAGAAAGCGGTTAAAAAGCATAAGGGATCCTGGGCTTTATAAATAGAGGCATAGAGTACAAAAGCAAGGAAGTTATGTTGAACTGTTGTAAAACATTGGTTCGGCCACAGCTGGAATACTGTGTCCAATTCTGAGCACCGCACTTTAAGAAGGATGTGAGGCCTTAAAGAGGGTGCAGAAAAGATTCACTAGAATGGTTGCAGGATGAGGGACTTCAGTTACATGGATAGACTGGAGAAGCTGGAGTTGTTCTCCTTAGAGCAGAGAAGGTTGAGAGGAGATTTGATAGAAATGTTCAAAATCATGAAGGGTTTAGATAAAGTAAATAAAGAGAAACTGTTCCCATTGGCGGAAGGGTCGAGAACCAGAGGACACAGATTTAAGGTGATTGGCAAAAGAACCAAAGGCGACATGAGGAAAAACTTTTTTTACGCAGCGAGTGGTTATGATCTGGAATGCGCTACCTGAAAGGTTGATGGCAGCAGATTTGATCGTGGCTTTTGAAAAGAAATTGAATAAACACTTGAAGGGAAAAAATTTGCAGGCCTACGGGGAAAGAGCGAAGGAATGGGACTAACTGGATTGCTCTTACAAAGAGCCAGCACGGGCTCGATGAGCTGAATGGCCTCGATGAGCTGAATGGCCTTCATCTGTGCTGTAACCATTCTATGATTCTATCATCTTATTGAATGGCGGAGCAGGTTCGAGGGGCCGTATGGGACTGTTATGTTCTTCTTATGAGATCAAAAAAGATATTAAAGCATTTAAGATAGAAAGGGGGGAGATAATTGATAAACTGATCAAACTTAGGGAGGATAAGACCCCTGGCCCAGATGGATTGCATCCACGAATATGAAAAAAAGTTAGGGAGGAGATAGCAGAGGCACTATTACATATATATAAAAATTCACTAGAAAAGGGAATAGTGCCAGAGGACTGCTGGTCAGCTAATGTTATTCCTAGATTTAAAAATGGAGATAGATAGAACAAGTCCAGGGAACTATAGTTAGCTTAATGTCAGTGGTAAGTAAGATAATGGAATCTACACTCAAAGATGTAATAGAAAGACATTTAGAGAATGAAAATATAATAAAGAATAGTCAGCACAGATTTCAGAAGGGAAAGTCATGCTTGACCAACCTTATTGAATTCTTTGAAGAAGTAATAGAAAGAGTAGTCGAGGGTAATGTAATAGATGTAGTATATTTGGATTTTCAAAAGGTCTTCGATAAGGTACCACACTGTAGACTCAAGAAAAGAATGTGGAGTCAGGTAGCAGAATGGATAGCAAGTTGGCTACAAAACTGAAAACAGAAAGTAGGGGTTAAGGGTAGCTACTCAGACTGGCAAAAGGTGGGAAGTGGTGTTCCACAGGGATTGGTGCTAGGACCACTGCTGTTCACCGTATACATTAATGATTTGGATTCAGAAATCAGAAGTACAATTTCAAAATCTGCAGATGACACCAAATTGGGGGATTTAGTTAATGCAAAGGATGAATGTGTCAAAATGCAAGAGGACATTAATAAACTTGCAGAATGGGCATGTAATTGGCAAATGAACTTCAATATAGATTAGTGTGAGGTGGTGCATTTTGGTAGGAAGAATAAGGAGACCACATACTGCTTGGGTAATAAGAGTCTAAACAGGATAGAAGAGCAAAGGGTTCTAGGGGTACAGATACTCAAATCACTAAAATAGCGATGCAAGTTGATAAAGGCATCAAAAAGGCAAATCAAGCACTAGGGTTCATTTCTAGAGGGATAGAATTGAAAAGCAAAGAAGTTATGTTAAACTTGTGTAGAACATTGGCTAGACCACACTTGGAGTACCGTGCACAGTTCTAGTCTCGATATTATAAAGATATAGAGGCATTAGAGGGGGTGCAAAAAAGATTCACAAGGATGATTCCAGAACTGAGAGAATATCCTTTTCAGGAATGGCTGGACAGGCTTGGGCTCTTTTCTCTAGAAAAGAGAAGGCTGAGGGATGACCTGATAGAGGTCTTTAAGATAATGATAGGGTTTGATGTAGAAACATTTTCTCTATGTCTAGCCCTTGTGGGGGGGGGGGGGGGGGGAGGGTGTCCAAAACTAGAGATCATAAATATAAAATATTCACTCATAAATCCAATAGTGAATTCAGGAGAAACTTCTTTATCCGAAGAGTGGTAAGAATGTGGAATGCGCTGCTAAAAGGAATTGTTGAGGCAAATAGAATAGATACATTTAAGGGGAAGCTAGATAAGCACATGATGGAGAAAGGAATAGAAGGGTATCTGTGAAAGGGTTAGATGAAGTTAGGGAGGGAGGAGGATCGTGTGGAGCATAATCGTCGGCATAGACCAGTTGGGCCGAATGGCCTGTTTCTGTGCTGTAGTTTCGATGTAACTCGATGTATGTGCACAAATCTTTGAAGGTAACAGGACAAGTTGAGGAGGCTGTTACAAAAGCATATGGGATCCTGGGCTTTAGTAATAGAGGCACAGAGTACAAAAGCAAGGAAGCTGTGCTAAACCTTTATAAAACAACTGGTTAGGCCTCAGCTGGAGTATTGTGTTCAATTCTGGTCTCCACGCTTTAGGAAGGATTTCAAGGCCTTGGAGCGGGTGCAGAAGAGATATACTAGAATGGTACCAGGTATGAGGGACTTCAGTTATGTAGAGAGACTGGAGATGCTGGGGTTGTTCTCCTTAGAGCAGAAAAGGTTAAGAGGAGATTTGATAGAGGTGTTCAAAGTCGTGAACGGTTTTGATAGAGTAAATAAGGAGAAATTGTTTCGAGTGGCAAAAGGGTCAGTAAGCAGAGGACATAGATTTAAGGTGATTGGCAAAAGAACCAGAGGCGACATGAGGAAACATTTTTTTAAGCACAGAGTTGTTATGATCTGGAATGCACTGCCTGAAAGGGTGGCGGGAGCAGATTCAATAATAACTTACAAAAGGGAATTGGATAAATACTTGAAGGGAAAAAAATTACAGGGCTATAGGGAAAGAGCAAGGGAGTGGGACTAATTGGATAGCTCTACCAAAAAGCCAGCACAGGCACAATGGGCTGAATGGCCTCCTTCTGTGCTATAACATACTATGATTACACTAAATTCCATTCCCCTCCACTTTCCTCATATTCTTTTTGCTTTTTGAATATTAAATTACCTCCCTTTTAAAAATTATTACAGATTCTGCTTCCACCACTGTTTCTAGTAAGGCATTCCATGTCCTAACAAGTCTCATTGTTAAAAAAAATCTCTTAAGCTTTCCTGTTATTCTTTTGGTAATGGTCTGAAATGTATGCCCTCGTTAACAACTCACTGAGCAATAGAAATAGCCCCAATTTCTCCAGTGGCTCCTCATAGCTAAAGCCTCTCATGCCTGAGATCATCTTAGTGAATCTTCCTGCACCCTCTCAATGGTGTTGATACCTTTCCTAAAACTGGATACAATATTCTAATTATTGCAACCTAACCAATGCTTAGTATAGTTCTAGCATTAATTCTATGCTTTTGTAATTTATGCCTCCATTTATAAAACCTAGGAACCAAGATTTTTTTAAAAATAGCTTTATCAACTTTTCTTTTAAAAATGTATGTATCTGAACCCCAACACACACTGTTCCTGTACTCCTTTTAAAGTTTTACCATTTGGTGTATATGTCCTCTCCTACTCATCCTCCCAAAATGTTTCATCTCACATTTCTCTGCATTAAATGTTATCTTGCATCTATCTGCCTAATCAAATGTCTATGTTTTCCTGAAGTTGCTAACAGTACTGTTCACAGATAGCAATCCATATTTTTGTGTCATCTACAAATTTTGATATTGTGCCCTCTACCTAATTAAAGGTCACTTTTATATATTAAGAACAATGGTTCTAACACTGACCTCTGGGGACACTACTATATACATCCTTGCAATGCAAAAAACATCCATTAAACGCTACTCTGTTTTCTATCCTTTAACCTATTTACTATCCATGTTGCCATACTCTCTTTATGTGTCTTTATTTTATAAGCATGCCTCCAATATAGCACTTTAATCAAATGCCTTTTGAAAATCCATATACACAACAACCATGGAATTTCCTTTATCAATAAATTCCGTAATTTCCTCAAAGAATTCGATTAAACTTGTCAGACACGACTTGCCTTTTACAAATCCATGCTGGCTGTTTTTAATTAACCTGCATCTTTCTAGGGGAGTATTGATATTATGCTACTAGTTTACCCACTACAGGTGTTGGGCATACTGATTTATAGTTACTTGGTTTATCCCTTTACCCCTTTTGAGCAGAGGTGTTACATTGGCAACCCTCCAGTGTTCTGGCACAACTTCCAGATCTAATGTTTGAAATATTGGTCATAGCCTCTATTTCTGATATGACTTCTTTCAGCATTCTTGGATTCATGCCGTCAGGGCCATAAGCCTTTTCCACTAAGTTACATCAATTTTTTCAGTACAACTTCCTTATTTATAGTTATTCTATCTAATTGCTTCACCTCCTCTTATACCCTTTCAATCGCACTACCATTCTGTGAAAACTGAGGCAAAGTAATCATTTAATAACTCTGCCAATCCTTCATCCACCACAAGCTGAGTTCCTTTTTCATCTCTATTTGACCTACTCTTTCTTTATTCTTTTACTTTTTGTCTGCTCATAAAATCCATCACTATTTTCCTTTGTGTTACCTGCCAGTCTTTTCATTTTTTTTTGTCTTTTTTTTCTATTTTGCTTGATTTTCTTCTGTTATTATCCCTAGACTTTTCGTGTGTATTCCCCCCCAGTCTGATTTTCAATATGATTTCTCAACTCATTCAAGCAATTCCAGCTTTTCCTACACCATCTTTACCTGTGCCAATTTGTGTAGTCTGTATGCTAATCATCTCCTGTTTGAACGTTTTCAACTGTTTGCACATTGTCTTATTGGCCAATTCTTCTTTCTAGTTTATCTGGGCTACTTCACTTTTTATATAATTTAAATTGGCTTTTTTTCCCAATCAAGTAGCTCTCTCTCGGATTGCTCCTTCTTTTTAATTTGTTTATCAAAACTAATTATGTTACGGTCGCTCTTTCCTAGATGTTGTCCTACCCTTACATTACCTAACTATTCCACTTCATTTCCTAGAACTTGATCCAGGATTGCCTCTTTCCTCGTTGAACTAAAAACATATTGATCTAGAAAGCAGATCTGAAAACATTGTAGTAACTCCTTTCTTTCTTTGACACTTTCATTACTCTTACCACAGTCTACCTTCAGATAATTGAAATCATCTATTATTATGGCCCTGTTGTATGGTTTAATGGTCTATAATATACTTCCAATAGAGTAACAGTTCCCTTCCTATTTGTTAACACTAACCAAGTAGATACACTCATTTGCACCATTTCCTATATCATCCCTATGTTCTAGTGCTGTAATGGAAAAAGTTGGATAGATCCTATGTCTCTGTTCAATCGTGCTGTCCCATTGCTGACTCAGACCTGTGTACAAATATGCACAACTATGCACAACAATGTAACCTACTAAAAATGCTGAGATAAGAATATACAACACCGTATCTCCTTTGTAAAACTATTTTTTAAAATGTTTATACCTTGACCATTAATTGTTTATTGACCGCCTGTTTTCCTGTTTCAACTTATAGTCTGTTTCCAATGTTTTGAAATTTACAGAAATTGTAAACGATATGCTAAAAAAAAGTGCTGCCAGTGTGAAGCTTTTAAATGTTAAGAAAAAACACAGCTCTATAAAAAATAATGGGGCAGAAATAGCTCACGAAATAACGGTGAGCTCAACAGTTCAGTGGCGAAATGGAGGAACAAGTTCCAGCATTTGCACAAGCGCAGTGAATCCGGAACTTGCTCCTTCGAATTAAAGGTATATCACATGCTGCAATCAGGAAAATAATTGAACCAGGGCCAATTTGATTATCCGTCCAGATGGAAAGTAACTAATTATGCCACAAAACAGGTACACTTAAAAATACCAGATCTAAACTAAGATTTAACAGCACGTAAGTCTTAATACTACCAAATAACTAAAAATTAACTTTTAAAAATGTGGAGTCTCATTACTCCTTATTTTAATTGTTTTCTTTAAAAATTAAAACTATTTTTTTACTTTTCCCTTCTGTCTCTTTTATTTAATTCAATTATTTCTTACCCTTTTTTTTTCGCTATCTATAACTGTTTTTACATTGGTTTTAATGTTGTACCATTCACTTCCTGGTTTAACAATTCAAGCCTGCAGAGACAGTGATCACAATGTGTCTAAAATGCTGCGATCTGATTGGTCGAGGGTACAGATACATCCTCTCCCTTCTCCCAGATTCATAGCTTCGCTTGAACTGATGCTGGGCTCTTCTTTGCTTCCTATTCAAGGAAGTGGCTGATGAAAAGATGTAAGTTAGTGGGTTAGTATGAATCTATGGAGCGGCAAGTACTTTAAAAAAATTTGTTCATGGGATGTGGGCGTCGCTGGCGAGGCCGGCATTTATTGCCCATCCCTAATTGCCCTTGAGAAGGTGGTGGTGAGCCGCCTTCTTGAACCGCTGCAGTCCGTGTGGTGAAGGTTCTCCCATTGTGCTGTTAGGGAGTTCCAGGATTTTGACCCAGCGACGATGAAGGAACGACGATATATTTCCAAGTCGGGATGGTGTGTGACTTGGAGGGGAACGTGCAGGTGGTGTTATTCCCATGTGCCTGCTGCCCTTGTCCTTCTAGGTGGTAGAGGTCGCGGATTTGGGAGGTGCTGTCGAAGAAGCCTTGGCTTGCCTGTTGGTTTGCCACTCAGAGCAATTTTTGCCCCAATCAATGGCTGGGAGGTATTATAATGAAAATGATCTTATCTTAGGATTCAGATGACGATGACTGCTTGAGCTTTGCTCTGAAGTCAAAGGCCAGCTGAAGCCCACAATGGAATCAGTTTCCTGTAATTACTCCCACCTAGTAAAACTCACTTGCTAACCTTAAGTATCAGTTAGAAAGGGGATACTATCAAACACCTCCAACAGTGAGCCAACTGCTGATATTTCTCTTCATATCTTCTGATCTACTGTATTACCCTAAGTCAGTTATTTTAATTTCTGATTTCCATTTGCAACCTGTTTGCTTATATATTAAACACATTTCATTTACATTGGCTTTGTGTACTATTGTTCATTTTATTTCTGTCCATTTACTATCTTGTTTGGACATTTGCACTACAAACATAAAAATCACTAGATTTACACAGGGTTAATACAGCTGGGGGTGAAAAATAAGCAAAGTGGGGTCATCAAATTCTTGCAGTGCCTGACGTGGAATAAAATGCTATGTACTGGGATACATAGGACTCAACATGAAACAGTGGTCAGTGGGAGAATGAAAAAATACAGGACGTGGCAGTGGTCAAGGGGAAAATGAAGGGTACGCCATGGGAGAGGGCACGAGACAGCAGACAATGAAGGGATAAAGGGACATTGCAGTCAATGGGGGAAATTAAGGGTTCGGCAAGAGGCAGCAGTCAATAGATGAATGAAGGGACGCAGAACAAGACAGCGGTCAATGGGAGAATGAAGGGCTGCAACAGTTAATAGAATGAAGAGTCAGCGGTGCGGTCAATGAGGGAATGAAGGGACAGAGCACAAGACAACTTTCCATGAGGAAATGAAGAGGCAGAGCATGAGACAATGATCAATGGGGAATAAAGGGACAGAGCATGAGAGCTTTCATAGGAAGAATGAAAGGTCAGAACACGAGGCAGCGTTCATTGGGAAAATGAAGAGACACAGCATGAGGCAGTGGTCAACGAAGGAATGAAGGGTAAAGCACGAGATAGAGGCCAAGGGAGGAATGAGGGGACAGAGCACCGGACATCATTCAATGGAGGAATGAAGGGACAAAATACACGACAGTAGCCAAGGGAGGACTAGACAGAGCAGGTGACAGCAACCAAGAGAGGAATGAGGGGGACAGAGCACAGGACATAGGTCAATGGAGGAATGAAGGGGCAGAGCACAGGACATAGGTCAATGGAGGAATGAAGGGGCAGAGCACAGGACATAGGTCAATGGAGGAATGAAGGGGCAGAGCACAGGACATAGGTCAATGGAGGAAGGAAGGGGCAGAGCACAGGACATAGGTCAATGGAGGAATGAAGGGGCAGAGCACAGGACATAGGTCAATGGAGGAAGGAAGGGGCAGAGCACAGGACATAGGTCAATGGAGGAATGAAGGGACAGAGCACAGGATAGTGGCTAATGGAGGATTAACACAGAAAGTGACCGCAATCTGGTGGTACTGTTCTAGATTCTGTTTGTTTTGCTTCTTTTCCTAATTTCCGTGTTGATTTCCAATGCCTGTACCTGATAGGTTACAACTCCATCACTGTACTGACCATACTTACTCTAAACAATTTAGACTCTTCCCCCCCCACCCCCATCTCATTCCCATTAAATTCGTAGGTGGAACCCTGACCTGGTCAGACGATGAGGAGAAACACACAATTAATTCAAATTACAGTTTCAAAACAATACGCCACCAGATCAAGCCTGAGTGGGAAGGGGAGTTTTGGTTTGTTTGATTTTACCTCGCCAGCCGAGAATACCACAGCGAAGGATCCCGGGAATTAAACTCCTCTAAGATGGCGGTGATAGCAACCGTTTAACAAGCACGGGAACTAACGAGCAGAGCGAGCGGTGCCGCCGGACAGATGCTAGAGTGGCACACGGTGCCGGAGGGTCACGTGGGTATCCTGCTCGGTGCGCGCGCATCACGGCCCTCCTCCGCCCTCTCAGCGCCATGTACATCGGGGATTTCGGTTTGGCTTTAAAATGGGAATAATTTTCATGCCTTATAAGTAATCACCGCACAATATGCTTACTATTTTGGTGTGATTAACCTCACAGTTTTTTATTGTATAAATCTCACTCCCAAATATTCCCTGAGAAGCAACTCCAGGTTAGAGGAGTCATGTTGGGTGGGATGGACACTGAGTGGGGAACTTCAGGGCTCGGTACTGCGACCGCTACTGTTTATAATTGACATAAATGACCTGGATTCAGAGGCTAGGCAAAGAGATTTGCAGACAATTCTGAACTAGTAGGGGCCGTGGAAACAGAAGAGGCAACTCTGAGGTTACAGAGTGAGTTAAGATAGACAAGAGTGCATGTACACAAATCTTTGAAGGTGACAGGGCAAGTGGAGAAGGCTGTTAAAAAAGCATAAGGGATCGTTGGCATTATCAATAGAATCATAAGAGTACAAAAGCAAGGAAGTTATACTAAACCTTTATAAAACACTGGTTAGGCTTCAGCTGGAGTATTGTGTTCAATTCTGGGCACCACACTTTAGGAAGGATGTCAAGGCCTTAGAGAAGGTGCAGAAGAGATTTACTAGAATGGTACCAGGGATGAGGGGCTTCAGTTATGTGCAGAGACTGGAGAAGCTGGGGTTGTTCTCTTTAGAGCAGAGAAGGTTAAGAGGAGATTTGATGGAGGAGTTCAAAATCATGAAGGGTTTTGATAGAGTAAATAAGGAGAAACTGTTTCCAGTGGCAGGAAGGTCGGTAACCAGAGGACACAGATTTAAGGTGATCGGCAAAAGAACTAGAGATGACATGAGGCATCATTTCTTTATGCAGTGAGTTATGATTTGGAATGCACTACCTGAAAGAGTGGTGGAAACAGATTCAATAGTAACTTTCAAAAGGGAATTGGATAAATATTTGAAGGGAAAAATTTACAGGGCTATGGGGAAAGAGCAGTGGAATGGGACTAATTGGGATAGCTCTACCAAAGAGCCGGCACAGGCACAATGGGCCGAATTTGGAGTACTATGAACTGTTCTGTCTTCATATTATAAAAAGGATATAGAGGCATTGGTGAAGGTGCAAAAAAGATTCACATGGATGATACCGGAACTGAGAGGATATACTTATCAGGAAAGGCTGAACAGGCTGGGGCTCTTTTCTCTAGAACAGAGAAGGCTGAGGGGTGACCTGATAGAGGTCTTTAAGATGATGAAAGGGTTTGATAGGGTAGATATAGATAAAATGTTTCCACTTGTGGGGGAGTCCAAAACTAGAGGTTATAAATATGGGATAGTTACTAATAAATCCAATAGGGAATTCAGGAAAAACTTCTTTACGCAAAGAGTGGTAAGAATGTGGAACATGCTTCCACAATGAATAGCTGAGGCAAATAGCATAGATGCGTTTAAGGGGAAGCTAGATAAACACATGAGGGAGAAAGGAATAGAAGGGTATGCTGATAGGGTTAGATGAAGAGGGGTGGGAGGAGAGTTTGTGTGGAGCATAAATGCCGGATAGACCAGTTCGGCTGAATGGCCTGTTTCTGTGCTGTAGACTTTATGTCGTAAAACTATACTTTGAATAGTACATTCAGTTCTGGTTGTTAAACAGTCAGTCATTCAAGTGCTGAAGGCAGTGCAAAGAAGAGCCACTAGGCTGATCCTTAGTGTTAGGGATATGAGACAAGATTGGAGAAACTTGGGCTTCTTAGCTAGTCTCACATCCCATCACCCTGTTTCAGGTCACAGAGACACTATACCTATCCAATTCCCCACTCTTTCAGAGAGAGGCACTTATCACCCAACTCCTCCATTTATACTGGCACTCTTCTTCACACTGAATTCAACCCGGCACTTTTTGACCCTACTCCCCCCCCCCCCCCCCCCCCAGTTAACACTGGCACTCACTTTCCACCCTACTCGAAAGCACTCTACCCTGTTTTTCTCTTCTTTCTCACTTAACACCGCTTCCAAATTCTTCCCCCTTTTCTCTCCCCTTGAATGCCATCCATTCACATCTTCCCTCTCCCCTTTATTGCCATTAATTTTCCCCAGCCATTGCAAAATGGCTGTTGCATACTGTAACCAAAAATTTCTGTTTTCATGTAAGTCCCCATTGACAGGATACAGCAGCCAAAATTAATTCCATTAACAGCAGGACTCTGATAGGAGCATCATGGAATGGAGAGGGGCCCAGTCTATGCTGCTTTTTGTCAGCAAGTGAGCCTGGCCTTCAGAGGCACTGGTTTCACTTCATAAGATACTCAGCCTGCCTATGGAAATTATCATCTAGCTGTTTACGTGAGTTAAAATGTTGGGAGAAACTCTGAACTGTAATAATGGGTTTATATATTTTTCCACTTGGAAATTAAAACCAGCAAGTGTTAAAAATGCTAAATACAAGGCCCACATGAATTTTTGAACAAAAAATCACTCATTAATGTCACATTTTTTTCTTCCCAATTTTCTTTTGTCTTGAAAACATTGGGGGTGAAATTCAACTCTGGTGGTGGGTTTAAAACAGGCGGTAGCAGATCAACCACCCGTTCTACACTCTGCCTGATTTTCCTTTAGAAAATTTGGGGTGTATAATTGGCGGCTGATCTGTTACTGCCCATTTTGTGCCTTGTGGGGTTATGATTCCACAGGTACCAGCTGGCTTCCAGTGCCTCACTCAAGTGGCCATTTTTTTGTGTAAACCCAGGCTGGATCCTTTTTCTCTGCTTTTGTAGAAGGGGATTTATATTGTAGCACTTTCCTTGAACACTAAGTTGTCACATTATTTAAAAATACTGCACCAAATTTAACCAAGCTTCCTAAAGTTCTGACTTAAATGATTAATTCTTGTCTTTTTCTGGCTTTCTTAAAAAAAAATTACTTGTTAAAAATCAACAGTGCACTGGACCATGTAACTGTAAATACTTGTAACTTGACACCAACTTGTTACTTCATTAACTTCATTGCTTTGAACTTGATAAGGGACTTTCCTCAGACACAGGTTCCTTTTGATATTTAGGTGATCTGAGCCCGTAAATGCTGACTTGTGACCTCAATAAGTTAAAAGACTTAATTAGATTTCAACCAAGCTTGTACATAAGGTTCACCCATCAGACATTGGATTAGTTAAAAATTAATATGGTATAAACTTTCTGTTTATGTCATTTACTAGATTTGCATAGTAGCAGAAATGCAAAAACACTAAAAGGGTAAAACATAGCATGCTTAAAAAAAGCACAACATTTAGTTTCTAATTATATTTTTTTACATCTGTCTGTACATTTTCCTAATTACATTTGGACTGCTTTTTTAGTGTTTTAAAGTTACTCCATTAATTAACAGTTCTGTGTTCTGAGATTTGGATTTAAACCACTGGTATTGAAATTTGGTGTATGAACTTTCATGGTCATTTTTGGTAATTTGAACTATTTAAAGGAAATTCTTAACATACTTCATTTTGAATTTGAATTTATATCGTACATATAATAACAACTACATGTATTTTTGCAGTACTTTTCACTTAATGAAATGTCGCACTTTATGGAGGGGGGAATGGATAACGCTAGCAAGAAGAGAGGGAGATAAAAGTTAGAAGAAGTGACTAAAGGCATTATAAAAAGATAACTTTGAGGAACCTTTTGAATTTGAAAATGTAGTAAGGTGAAGGGGTTTAAGAAGAGCATTACATAGAGCAAGTGGTGGGTGAAGGCACAGATGGTGGAGCAAGGAAAGTAGGGTAAAGCACAGTGGAATCATAGAAATTTACGGCATAGAAGGAGGCTATCCAGCACATCGTTTCTGTGCCGGCCGTAAAAGAGCTACCCAGCCTAATCCCACTGTTCAGCTCTTGGTCCGTAGCCTTGTAGGTTACGGCACTTCGAGTGCATATCCAAGTACTTTTTAAATGCGATTAGGGTTTCTGCCTCAACCACGCTTTCAGGCAGTGAGTTCCAGATCCCCACCACTCTGGGCGAAAAAAATTCTCCTCAACTCCTCTCTAATCCTTCTACCAATCATTTTAAATCTATGCCACTTGGTTATTGATCTCTCTGCTAATGGAAATAGGTCCTTCCTGTCCACTCTATCTAGGCCCCTCATAATTTTATACACCTCAATTAAATCTCTCCTCAGCCTCCTCTGTTCCAAAGATAACAACCCCAGCCTATCCAATCTTTCCCCATAGCTAAAATTCTTCAGTCCTGGCAACATCCTCGTAAATCTCCTCTGTGCCCTCTCTAGTGCAATCACATCGTTCCTGTAATGTGGTGACCAGAACTGAATGCAGTACTGTAGGTGTGGCCTAACTTGTGTTTTATACAGTTAGAATCATAGAATCATACAACATGGAAACAGGCCCTTCGGCCCAACATGTCCATGTCGCCCAGTTTATACCACTAAGCTAGTCCCAATTTCCTGCACTTGGCCCATATCCCTCTATACCCATCTTACCCATGTAACTGTCCAAATGCTTTTTAAAAGACAAAATTGTACCCGCTTCTACTACTGCCTCTGGCAGCTCGTTCCAGACACTCACCACCCTTTGAGTGAAAAAATTGCCCCTCTGGACCCTTTTGTATCTCTCCCTTCTCACCTTAAATCTGTGCCCCCTCGTTATAGACTCCCCTACCTTTGGGAAAAGATTTTGACTATCTACCTTATCTATGCCCCTCATTATTTTATAGACTTCTATAAGATCACCCCTTAACCTCCTACTCTCCAGGGAAAAAAGTCCCAGTCTGTCTAACCTCTCCCTATATGTCAAACCATCAAGTTCGGTATAGAATTACAGTCAGAATTGGCCTAAACTGAGAATTGGTACATGAGGTATCAGCCTACTCGAAATGAGGAGAATGGAAAGCTAGAAAATATCTCGTTTATCAAATTAAGAAAGGTCAGTGCTAGAGCAGGAAAAATATTCTACTTTTAGCACTGACACCCAGCTCAAGTATTGGTTCAACACAGGTTACAGTTCCCATTGTACCTCTCCACCAATGAACCTGATCCCACAACACAGTCCCACATCAGCCATCTGTATACCCTCAATGACATGACTCAAGTTTCATGCTGAATTAAGAGCAGTTTCGTGCTGTGTGTTTGGACCCTGGGTTGAGACCGGCTCAAACTCATTTATTAACTCTTTGAGCTGGCAGAGAGAGGAGATTTTCACCCCATACTTCTGGGATTGGATTCAAATTTAGCTGCTGTGAGTAAAAGTAAAAGAATGCCTGTGTCACAACTTTCAATTCAAACCACCCCAGACTGGAGCATGAGGAGGCATTCCAGTCTGTATTTAGTGAGAATCTACCCACAACTCTGACAACAAACAAAAATTAAATCAAATACAATATTTCATGAGGAACGACAGAAGTGTCATCTCAGACAACCGATCTCTAAATCATATCACGTATGTGACCCAACAATTTGGTAACATCCTTGTCGAGTTCACTTGATCTGCTGGACCACATATCATATCCCACAGGTTTCATTTATTTCATGCGACACATCTGTCTCCCTTAATAATATATCTCTGTATTTGTGCCTGAAATGTGAACAGATACTGGGAGCCACGACAAGGCAGTAGTCCAGCCGAGAGAATGGCTTTACTTAGTCTGTGAGTTGGATCCGACTGCTTGTGGAATCTATTGAGTTAAAACACAATGACATGCTGTAAAGTTAATGATAATAACGTCACCACAGGTTTAACAAGGACAAAGATGCACAGGAACTCTGAATTTTTAAAATGAGCTCAAGGGTCTCCAAGTTTGCTTAGATTTTGTTCAAGTTTGCAATGTGAAATCCTACATGTTTGTCGTGCCCAATTTAACTTCCTGCTGGATCCTGTAGCTTGTCAGCCAAACTTGAAGCTTCACACTCAATTCAGGCCCAATCTCTGCCCGATCTCCGCCTGACTCACTTTGTAATTACCTAAAAAGGTATATGATGGAGCCTCGAAATGCTGCTTATGGGATGGTAAAAGGTAAAAGTAGAGAGAACATTTGTATAAATAGTTGACCGGACATATTTTTGTAAATATGTAAACAATGCAAAAAAAATATAACCAGTCTCTCCACCAATGGCGGCCGTACCTTCAGCTGCCTAGGCCCTACGCTCTGGAATTCACTCCCTAGACCTGTCCGCCTCTCTCTCTCTCTCTTCCTTTAAGTCGCTCTTTAAAACCTACCTTTGACAAAGCTTTTGTTCATCTGTCCTAATATCTCCTTGTTTCTCGGTGTCAAATTTTTTTTTAAAAGCACTCCTGTGAAGCACCTTGGGATGTTTTACTACATTAAAGGCGCTATATAAATGCAAGTTGTTGTTGTTGTCTGCCATGAAAACACCTTCAGTAATTTGTAAAAAGAAAATTAAGTTATATTTGTTTTAATTCAATCCATTTGATTTGGTTTTTGATCAGCCTACAGATTTAAGTACTGACTGAAAGAGGAATAATGGCTCAGTTGTTCTATATACTAATATAAAAATATATCTAGGGCTGTTGGTAAGACCAGCCTGATTAAATATGACCAGTTAAAGTCAGTCGAAGCAGAATTATAGCCGATTATGTTTTTCTTCTGTAAGTGCCCTGTTTATTTATAAAATTTACGAGCTTTCCTTTAAAATGGACAATTGTTAGTTACTGGAAATTGAACTGTTGCAGCAAGCAAAGTTCTTTAGAATTTGGAACTGGTTGCTCTGAATTTTTACTGATTTCAAAAAAGAGAGACGCAGGTGTAAGAAATTATTAAAATGTTTCTAAATGTTGAATCTAGCATAACCTCCCTGCTCTTATGTTCTGTGCCTCGGCTTATGAAGGAAAGTATCCCGTATGCCTTCTTAACCACCTTATCTACCTTTCCTGCTACCTTCAGGGATCTGTGGACATGCACTCCAAGGTCCCTCTGTTCCTCTACACTTCTCAGTATCCTACCATTTATTATGTATTCTCTTGCCTTGTTTTCCCTCCCCAAATGCATTACCTCACACTTCTCCAGATTGAATTTCATTTGCCACTTTTCTGCCCACCTGACCAGTCCATTGATATCTTCCTGCAGTCTGCAGTTTTCTTCCTCACCACATGGCCAATTTTTGAATCATCTGCAAACTTCTTAATCATGCCCCCTACATTTAAGTCTATATCATTGATATCTACCACAAAAAGCAAGGGACCTAGTACTGAGCCTTGCAGAACTGCACTGGAGACACCCTTCCAGTCAAAGGAACACCCTCCCAGTCACAGGAATGCCCGTCAACCATTACCCATTGCTTCCTGCCACTGAGCCAATTTTGGACCCAACTTGCCACTTTCCCTTGGATCCCATGGGCTTTTACTTTTCTGACCAGTGTGCCATGTGGGACCTTGTCAAAAGCCTTGCTAAAATCCATGTAGACTACATCAAAAGTGCTACCCTCATCGACCCTCCTTGTTATCGCCTTAAAAAATTCTATCAAGTTAGTGAGACATGACCTTCCCTTAACAAATCCATATTGACTATCCTTGATTAATCCGTGCCTTTCTAAATGACTATTAATACTGTTCCTCAGAATTTTTTCCAATAATTTGCCCACCACCGAGGTTAGGCTGACTGGCCTGTAATTACTCGGTTGATCTTTTTCTCCCTTTTTAAACAACGGTACAATGTTAGCAGTCCTCTGTCACCACGCCTGTAGCCAGAGAGGATTGGAAGATGATGGTCAGAACCTCTGCTATTTCCTCCCTTGCTTCTCTTAACAGCCAGGGATACATTTCATCCAGGCCTGGCGATTTATCTACTCTCAAAGATGCTAAACCCCTTAATATTTCCTCTCACTATGTTTATCCCATCCAATATTTCACTCTCCTGCTCCTTAACTACAATGTCTGCATCGTTGTCCTCTTTTGTGAATGATGTGGAGATGCCAGTGATGGACTGCGGTTGACAATTGTAAACAATTTTACAACACCAATTTATAGTCCAACAATTTTATTTGAAATTCACAAGCTTTCGGAGGCTTCCTCCTTCCTCAGGTGAATGTGGAAAAGAAATCCTCGAACCCTTCGCATTTATAAATCACAGAACAATACCTGGTGATTACAGAAAGTCTTTCCAACTGCCCGTTGCCAAGGCAATCACAGTGTGCAGACAGATATGTGTTACCTACAGGGCCACCGAATATACAAAAACAGAGAGAGAGAGGCAGAAACATAGAAACATCCAGAAGGAAGAGAAAGACAGCAAATGACCCGTTATATTAAAAACAGATAACATTTGTTCGCTGGTGGGGTTACGTGTAGCGTGACATGAACCCAAGATCCCGGTTGAGGCCGTCCTCGTGGGTGCGGAACTTGGCTATCAATTTCTGCTCGACGATTTTGCGTTGTCGTGTGTCTCGAAGGCCGCCTTGGAGTACGCTTACCCGAAGGTCGGTGGCTGAATGTCCTTGACTGCTGAAGTGTTCCCCGACTGGGCGGGAACCCTCCTGTCTGGCGATTGTTGCGCCATGTCCGTTCATCCGTTGTCGCAGTGTCTGCATGGTCTCGCCAATGTACCATGCTCTGGGGCATCCTTTCCTGCAACGTATGAGGTAGACAACGTTGGCCGAGTCACAGGAGTATGAACCATGCACCTGGTGGGTGGTGTCCTCTCGTGTGATGGTGGTATCTGTGTCGATGATCTGGCATGTCTTGCAGAGGTTACCGTGGCAGGGTTGTGTGGTGTCGTGGACGCTGTTCTTCTGAAAGCTGGGTAATTTGCTGCGAACGATGGTCTGTTTGAGGTTGGGTGGCTGTTTGAAGGCGAGTAGTGGAGGTGTGGGGATGGCCATAGCGAGGTGTTCGTCGTCATTGATGACATGTTGAAGGCTGCGGAGAACCTGGCGTAGTTTCTCTGCTCCGGGGAAGTACTGGACAACGAAGGGTACTCTGTTGGTTGTGTCCCATGTTAATCTTCTGAGGAGGTCTATGCGATTTTTCGCTGTGGCCCGTCGGAACTGTCGATCGACGAGTCGAGCGTCATATCCTGTTCTTACGAGGGCGTCTTTCAGCATCTGTAGGTGTCCATCGCGTTCCTCCTCGTCTGAGCAGATCCTGTGTATCCGCAGGGCCTGTCCATAGGGGATGGCCTCTTTGACGTGGTTAGGGTGGAAGCTGGAAAAGTGGAGCATCGTGAGGTTGTCCGTGGGCTTGCGGTAGAGTGAGGTGCTGAGGTGCCCGTCTTTGATGGAGATTCATGTGTCCAAGAAAGAAACTGATTCTGAGGAGTAGTCCATGGTGAGCTTGATGGTGGGATGGAACTTGTTGATGTTATTGTGTAGTCTCTTCAGTGATTCTTCACCGTGGGTCCATAGAAAGAAAATGTCGGCAATGTATCTGGTGTATAGCGTTGGTTGGAGGTCCTGTGCAGTGAAGAAGTCCGGCTCGAACTTGTGCATGAAAATGTTGGCGTATTGGGGTGCGAATTTGGTCCCCATGGCTGTTCCGTGTGTTTGGGTAAAGAACTGGTTATCGAAGGTGAAGACATTGTGATCCAGGATGAAGCGGATGAGTTGTAGGATGACGTCTGGAGATTGGCTGTTGTTGGTGTTGAGTATTGATGCTGTCGCAGCGATGCCGTCATCGTGGGGGATACTGGTGTAGAGTGCCGAGACGTCCATCGTGGTGAGAAGTGTTCCTGGTTCAACAGGTCCGTGGGTACTGAGTTTTTGTAGGAAGTCTGTAATGTCGCGACAGAAGCTGGGGGTTCCCTGTACGATGGGTTTCAGGATGCCCTCGATGTATCCAGAGAGGTTCTCACACAGGGTTCCGTTGCCTGAGACGATAGGACATCCGGGTGTGTTGGCTTTGTGTATCTTTGGGAGGCAGTAGAAGTCTCCCACGCGGGGAGTACGTGGGATGAGAGCGCGTAGGATGCTTTGAAGGTCTGGATCGAAGGTCTTGATCAGTTTGTTGAGCTGGTGGGTGTGTTCTTTGGTCGGATCTGCGGGTAACCGTCTGTAGTGTTCCTGGTTGTCCAGTTGTCGGTATGCTTCTTTGCAATAGTCCGTTCTGTTCTGTATGACGATGGCTCCTCCTTTGTCCGCTGGTTTGATGACGATGTTGCGGTTGGTCTTGAGAGCATTGATGGCGTTGCGTTGTGCTCGGGTGACATTCTGGACTGTCTTCTGAGTGCGGCTGATGAATCTGGCATTGACGCATTTCCTGACAGCTTGAGCATACATGTCAAGCTGAGGGCAGCGACCCTCCGGAGGAGTCCAGTTTGACTCTTTCCTCTTCGGTTGCTGTACCGCGGATCCCTCTGTCTGCTGTTCCGGATCGTTGATTGTCTCATTGGGTTCGCTGCTGAAATCTTGGGGTTTGTGGAAGAATTCCCGGAGCCTCATTCTCCTGATGAATTCCTCTGTGTCCGCCGCGAGACTAATGGGGTCCATTTTGGTAGTGGGGCAGAAATTGAGCCCTCGGCTGAGAACTTCGATTTCGTCTGGTTGAAGGGTGTGGTCGGACAAATTGACGATAGACTTCCCTGTGGTTGCAACCGTGGTACCAGGGGAAGCTTGGTCGATGCTGGTGATGATGCCGAGTTTCTCAAGCTTCCTGCTCTTGGTTTTCATGTAGGCAGCGTAGTTCCGTTGCCTCGTCTGTTTGGCGGTATCTCGTAGCTGGTCTGCTGTGTCCTGAGTACAGGTTGAGAGTATGGACTCTTTCTTAGTTTCGAGGTTGCGGCGTCTGCTGTAGAGTTGGTGTACGAGATGGTTGCGGAGTGTGCGAGAGGTACGACGGCAGAGTCTCTCAGCATAATCCGAGTTGTATGTGGACTTGAGTGGGTTCGTGATCTGTAGTCCTTTCGGGATCTTGTCTGCTTTCTAGCAGCTCTGTAAAAACTTGATGTCTGTGTCTATATGCGCGATCTTCTTGGATATCCTTTCCACTGTGAGCCGGCAGTTTGTGGTGTCGATGGTAGCCATGATGTGGAGATGCCAGTGATGGACTGGGGTTGACAATTGTAAACAATTTTACAACACCAAGTTATAGTCCAACAATTTTATTTGAAACTCTTTTGTGAAGACAGATGCAAAGTATTCATTAAGAACCATACCCACACCTTCCGCATCCACACACAGGTTACCTTTTTCATCTAATAGGCCCTACTCTTTCCTTAGTTATCCTCTTGCTCTTTATGTATTTATAAAACATCTTTGGATTTTCTTTGATTTTACTTGCTAATATTTTTTCATGCCTTCTGTTTGCTTTCCTAATTTCCTTTTTAATTTCATCCCTGCACTTTTTATACTCCTCTAGGCTTTCTGCAGGATTGAGCTCTCGGTATCTGACATAAGCTTCCCTTTTTTGCCTTATCCTACCCTGTATGCTCCTTGACATCCAAGGGGCTCTAGATTTGGGAGTCCCACCCTTTTTCTTTGTGGGAACATATTTGCTCTGAACCCTCAGTATCTCCTCCTTGAATGCCTCCCACTGCTGTGACGCTGATTTACCTTTGTTTCCGGTCCACTTTTGCTAAATCACATCTCAGCTTAGTAAAATTGGCCTTTCCCCAATTGATAACTTTTACTCCTGGTCTATCTTTGTGCTTTTCCATAACCATGCTAAATCTAACTGAATTATGATCACTACTACCAAAATCTTCTCCCACTGATACACCTTCCACCTGCCCAGCTTCATTTCCTAAAAATAAATCCAGAACTGCCTCCTCTCTTGTTGGGCTTGCTACGTACTGGCTAAAAAACTTCTCCTGAATGCATTTTAAGAATTCTGCGCCCTCTATACCTTTTACACAGTAGTCCAGAGTTGAATAAATGGATAGTGCGGCTTGGGGTATAGGGGTGAAGAAGATAGCTGTGCTAGTGAGGAGTGAAGCCATAGAGGGATTTGAAGAAAAGGACAGAGATTTTAAAATTGGGGGATAGTGAGCCAATGGAGGGTCAGCAAGAAGTGGTGTTGGGGGTGGGGGGGGGGGGCTGGAGATTAGGAACATGGGACTTTGTTTAATCTACCACTCATATTCTATCTTTGTAGAAAGTTAATAAAAAAAAAATAAATATTCCCATTGAATACATATTTTATGACTTGCTGGCTTTGTATGAATGCATCATAATTTTCTGTAATATATTTTTACTTTGTTCATGTATTATTGTAGTAATGGATTGCCTATTGAAAAAATGCTGCACATTACACAGAAGCTGCAATCTGTGTCATTAGCACTGGGAGCGTGCAAGGAAGTGGGACTGGGGTGCAAGGGAGGGTGGGGGCTTCCGTTGCACTGATATGTGTCATTAATCGCTGGCACATTGACTGCCCCCAAAATCAGAATCAAATGCTGATGGTTGGCACGTATGCAGGAATCTGTGTTAACTGGACTATCAAGGAATTACAGCAAGTTGAGGTGATCCATTTCCCCACAGGGAGGAAGGGAGAATCTGTGGGTCTATCAATTCATGTCTCTCTGTGTACCCACTGCTGCTTACAGAATGGCATTGACAAGGGTCCTTGAAACAGATATTGGAAAGGAAACAATCTATTGTAGGAGAAGAATCTAAATGGAGTTGGACAAATTTATATATAATGTTATATATAAATAACATGCTTCCTGGCTACGAAACCTTAAGTCACAATTTTGAACACACTTTTGTGCCAGCTTTTTCCATTATAAATTCCTTTGCTCACATTTATAATGGAAACTGCCTATGTAAATGTCACACTGTAACGATACCCTCCCACCAGTGGTTGCAATGTAGCATCTAACTTTTGCATCATCCAGTTCTTCTGCCTGTACTGCAGAAACACTCCCGTGCTCCAAGTACTCCATTCTACTTGCCAAATTTGTGTAATTTTTGCTATTTAGCTCTAAATAACAGTTTAAAATAAAAGTACTATCTAAAAATTAGGATAAAACTTATCATTTTAAATTGAGGACTGAATTACATCTGCATGTTCTAGTCCAGTTATCCCTCTAACCCCTGAAGACTACACTTGGTGTTGACTCCCCATGTGCAACACCACGGGAGATCGACTATTACTATTTTAAAAACAGAGGAGAAGGAAACTAAAACTTCACAAATAATTCAACAACATTGGCTTTCTCGCTTCCCCACAGATTTAAAGGAAGGCTGTATAGAGACTCGATACCCTTGGTTACCAAATCTTCTCTGCAAAACCCCACTGGAAGTGATGTCTCCTTAATGGAGGTATTTAAAGAACTCACTGCTGAATTACATATAGCCAAGGTTAGGGCACTTTTGCCAGCAAAGTATAATTAAGCTATTATATCCGTCCTATTTACACTAGGCGAAGACTCAACATAGTGCAGGAGTTACAGGCTGATAATACTTTTCAACACTGATTTTTAAGATTCATATATAAAAATTTCTGGCAAACAATCAGAGGATGGCTTGCTAACTATAAGGATTTATTTTCCAGTGGAGCCTCACACGCAGCAGGTGGGGATTGGGCAGGTGAGTGCTCACAATCGATTCATGGTGTGCCTGATTTTCTGAGGTGAGATTTTGATGGCAAAAAGCAGGCCTATTGCAGGCTGCCAATGGCAGACACTAAGGATGTGCCAAAAGCATTCTGCTCCTGCATTAATTCCTGTCTGAATAAAGGCCCAGTAGGATACCAATCCCCTGCCCAAGCTGTTGACAAATAGCATGGGCACACAACCTGCACACACATTTCTGATTGACCTGCCACCTCCACTTACTCCTCTTCACTTGTGAGTTGTGCTTCATCTAGTGCCCCTTCCTAAAACATTGCAGTCCCTTGATGGTAGTCTCTGTGCTGATGCTTGGGGCAGGTGAAGTGCTTGGGAGTAAAGCACATTCCTGTGAAGTGCCTGCTAGTCATAGAAGTGTACACAGGATGATTTACTAAGAGAAAAAGACATGCATTTATATGATGCTTTATCACAACCCTCAGAAATCTCTGCAAATGCTTCAGATGCAGTGACTGTTCTTATGTACGCAAATACAGCAACCATTTCGCACACTGCAAGACCCCAAAAATAATAAGACGAATGGCCAGTTAATGTGTGTTTAGTGTGGGTGGGGGCAGGGGAAGATAACTCCTTGTTCTTCTTCAGTGCCATGGGATCTTTAACCTCCATCAGAACCACTGGAACAGGTAGACAAGGTCATGGTTTAACATCTCACCTGAAAATGATACCTCTGACTCAATTACAAGAATGCAACCAACTGAGTCACGCTCATACTTCCTTTTGGAGAAGACAGTTAAAGGAAGAAAAATAGCAAAATTACATTAATACTCATTACTGTAACCTTGTGTTTTCATGCAGAAATTCTTTTTACATTATTTCATAAACACATTTAAAATTACCTATACATTACTAATTATTTGTATTTGTATGTTCTACAAAGCCATTGTAACATATTTTGACAGATTTTTATTCAGAGAGAGTGAGAGAAATACTGTAGAAATTAAGTTTAAAGATAAGAGGTTTTATCAAAGCTAAAAGCTATTTGAAAATATTGGTAACATTCCAGTTCAGTAGCTAGTCTGTTTTACTGCAGCATTTTGTGTGCTAATTAGTATCATGTCATTGTATCCATTATGTACCAATTATAAGATAGAACAGCTTTAGTGTGCATGGCAAGTCAGGATCTATATTGTAAGCATAATTCTGGAAGTGGATCATGTATTATTCCACAGAACTATTAAATGCAACATTAAAATAGACAGGCAACATTTTGAATAGTTTCTTGCAGCACATAATTCTTATATGAGCCAAAGAACTGTGGGGTCCTCCAGTCACTATGTGTAATGACACTGCATGCATTTGTGAAGATTTCCATGATTTGGTATTTCCAGCTAAATCATAAACACATTCTTTTAACATGTATTTACAATTTCTATAGAAAGAGTGAATAGAGAAAACTTGCACCAACACATTGACTATATCCCTACACATAGCAACCAGAAGTATTCTTGCTCCTAACTTGTCTTCAGCTAAAAGTCTGCTCTATGAGAACTATTTCACCATTCATCATTGGTAACCAGAGATTGCTGGAATGTAAAAAAAAAATACAGGAGAATCTTATTTCTTTAACACCACACTTACCTCTTAAACTGCAATGTGTTGAAAAGGTAGAGTTTGGGTCAGCTCTTGGGGCACATGCTCCATTTTCCATAGAAACAGCAGTTGTCCTGATTACCTCAGCGTCCTATTTGATCCTGAGCTGAGCTTCCGACCCCATATCCTCTCCATTACCAAGACCGCCTACTTCGGCCATCTTTGCTCCTGCCTCAGCCAATCTGCTGCTGAAATCCTCATCCATGCATTTGTTACCTCCAGACTCGACTATTCCAATGCTCTCCTGGCCGGCCTCACATCTTCCAACCTCCATAAACTTGAGCACATCCAAAACTCTGCCCCCCGTATCCTAATTCACACCTAGTTCCTGTATCAGAGATAGTCCCACTATCTCTCTAGCCTCCTCCAGTCCTACAACCCTCTGAGAATGCTGCATCTTTCCAATTCTGGCTTTTTGGTACCTCTGGCACCCTGACTTCCTTTTCCCCACCATTGGTGGCCGTGCCTTCAGCCTTCTAGGCCTTAAGGTCTGGAATTCCCATATATATATATTCCCCACAATTGCAAAGTTTAAGGTGATATGTTGGAGGTAATTTACATCTTACTACTGCCAATGGAAATTTAATAGAAATAAAAATCAGGACAGATGTAAAACGAGCTGCCAACTTGTTATCACCCGTTTTTCACTATCACGCAAAGTCAAGATCTACCCCACAAAGTGATGTTTAGACCAGTAAAGTGGCAGCTTAGCCAGTTGAGCAGTATTCTTGTAGATGCTTTTTGTACTGGGCACTCAAATTTCTGTTAGTTTTCGTACACCATAATGCACTCAAACTTTCTAAAAGCACACAGAATAAAATTGTAAAATGGAAAAATATTATAACTTCATTTCAACTCACTATACACCAAGAAGAATTTCCTCCTGTGTGTCAGGTACAGGATATTGTTTCGATTTAGGATCACTCCACTTTTATTCTCATCTGATTTAAGCGAGTATCAAATACTGGCCTTCGATTTAAAGCATTTTAGAGTCTGTAAAATTCTACATTGAAATCTGATCTTCAAGCTGAAGCATGAGTTGAGAGTGATGTGAGGTTTCAGCAACAAGGATACTTAACTATCCAGTACTGAGCTGCAAAAAAACACACTTTGGTATAAAGAACACACTGAGAAACCAATATTCCATTGATACCTCATCAATTGACATCTTGGAATAGTTCAGTAGTTTACTCCCAACATTGGTTAAATGATTTTGTATAAATGGAGAATTTATAGCCAATAAAAACTGAAAATTGCAGAAGCTTGAGGCAGCAAGAATGTTGGAATTTTCAGCACTAAGTTCAAATATTGCGGGGAAAAAAAACATTTAAACAGAATGTGGAGGTTTTTAACCAATGCCAAAACCTATCTGAAAATATTGGTAGTGTTTTAGCTCATGAGTTCATTGGTTATTACTGCAATTTTTTTGTTGTGGAAATTATTACTGTTTTTTTTATTGCAGTAGTTGAATTACATTATAACTGGGGCTCATAAGGGCAGTTATCACGCTTTTCACAGCTTCCTTGACTAAGCATCGTGATCTGGGTCACAGTCAGAATTGCAGGACTCGCACATGACGATATATTTTTCTGCAATCATTTTTAGCAAAAAGGTAACTCTGTTCTGCACATTGTACTTGCATCTACTTTTTTTGCTAAATGAACACAGGAAAATATACCCTGCATTCCTTATAACTTTCAAAAGTAAATATGGTTTATTTGGAATAATCAAGTATCACCCAGGTTCTTCAATTCTAGGAGAAAGTTTAAAAATAAAACAAAGGCAATGTACTTAATTTCACAGCAAGGGCCTCCAATGCTTTTATGCTTTTCCTCTCCATTCAATTGACCAGGGATGTGAAGCTGAGTTGTTTCCTTGCACCATACCCTGAGTCAGGATCTCCCAGTAACAACTATTACTTATTAGAGGAACTTCATGGTGAAATTATAACACTTTTACCTCCAACTGAGATTTCTGATAGGTTGTTGGGCTATAATATTAATTAGCTTTTCCTTTCAGTGGTATTCTCTGATGTTTCCTTTCATTGATCACAAAATGACTTAAAGTAATTGGATACTGCTGTCCCATGGAAATTAACCAACATGGTAGTGGTCAATGTTTACTTATTAATGCAGTAACCTCCAGATTGCATATTCAAATCTTGGTAAACAGGATTCACCAGACCTGGTAACAAGTTCTCCATATGTGCCATTTTGTGTTTGGTGCTAAAGATCTTGGGCTATGTCTTGTATGTATCAGCTTTAAATCTTCCTCAACTCAAACATGGCATTTTAAATGGCTGTCAGTTGATGTGCGAGGACTTTGCTACTTTTTTTGTACCAATCAGCAGCATAGAAAGTGATTGCAAGACATTGGCACGTCACCTTTGACAACTAAGGAAAACCTGGTATTCTGAGCATGTGCTGTATCTTGCAATGCTTTCTGTGTAGCAGAAAGAGGAAGCTACATGTATAAGGGACTGGTTAGTGTTACTCACAAGCTCTTTTTAGTTAAATGTAAATTCTCAACTGTTAAAATTGGACAGCCATGTGGTGAAGGATAGACTACTAGAGCCTGGTCTTTAATTGCTTCCAAGCCTTTATTCACAGAGATTCCCCTTACACTCACTTACTTACATACACACACACACACACCACACCCTAGCTAAGCTCTCTTATATAATGGATACGAGAGTCCCCAATTGATACCCACCACCTGAATACAATTAACACTAATTGATATAAATCATACAATTAACACCAACTTGGTGGATTTGTTTATGGTTTGACCTGCAACATTGGTTTTCTGGGGGCTGGGAAACACCAACTAAATGAATATTTGCATCAAACCAATTATTGCCCCTTACATTTTTCAGGAAGTTTAAGTACCTCCTTTATGTGTGATGCAGCATGCCTAAGACTTGGCTGCCACAGACTTAATGGTAAAAGGTTGGAAGGAGGCAATGAACTTCCAAACACCCTCTTCTTTTTTGTTCCTTTTCAAATGCAGCCCCTGTTACTGAATCTATCTGCATAAATTACAATAATAATGTAATTTGAACAACGTGAACCATCTGAAAGCTCAAAACGTGTTTGTAGTACTATTTGTGACTTCCGCAATAACCTTAATAAAAATTTGATATAACGATTCTTTTAAACGCCTCGTTTGTGATCAACCACATCTGGACATCTTAATCCTTGTAACATCAGTATCTCACTGCAATCATTTTATAATTGTAAATTAGAGATGATCTTATCAGTTTTTTTCTTTGTATACGTTTTATACCGACACGTCTGTTCTAAGTAAAGTGCAATCGCATCATTGAAATGCAGAGTGTGTCACATCTGTCAATTATATTCAGGTCAATTCTAATTTCGGTTCTGATGTTAGAGAGGAATTAAGTTCAAAACTCCAAGCCTGCAGTTAAGTTCGGACTCTGGAGGATAAGAGGAAATAAGCGCTGCAAGATAAACTAATCATCTAAAAACCATAATTATATGAGGTATCTTTGTACAGCAGGCTGTTTATACGAAGCATTTGAATTGAGTTTGAAATGAAAAAAGCATATCTATGAAAGTGGTAATAATTTTTTTGTCATCTCACCCCGGTCAGGGGTTGCAGAATTCATTAGCACAGATTAATACATTATGTACAAAGTAGTTGAGATATCTAATGGCGAATGCAGCGGTTCAGGGATTGCTAATTCTGTGCTGAATGCCATGCGTGGATAATATTTGGTCTATGAATTTTTTTTTAATTTGCAGAGGAGTCCAAGGATACAGGGAATAAAGCAAAACCCAAAACAGATCATAGAGCTTTGCCCTTCCTGGCCAGCAAACTGAATTGTTTTTAGACTAGTGAAGAAGGCTAATTATCCTGGGCACAAGGAGACAGACGGAAAATAATAAGATTATGGAGAATAATTTACTGATATAATTACAACAAAATTGGGTACACACAATCGTCAAATACATGTATTGCTTGACCCGGGCGAGTCAGTGAAACAAATCCTCCTTCTATAGCCATCATTAATATGTTTTTATCATCTCCAAGTGGTATTTGCACAGGCAGAGCAATTTGCATGTGTAATGTGGCTATACAAATTTTCAACAAGTTGATAATTCATGAAATGAGCTGGTAGCCCAGTCTGCTTCACATACCTACATTTTAAAAGGTATTAGAGAGGGGCAAAGGTCATAAATTAGCATTTTCTCTTACAATCATCTACCTAATTGTCTTCAGGTTGCCATTATACCTAATAATTATTAAAGTATAATTCATTTGTTTATATCCATTCTTATTGGGATTAGTAATGTTCTTTATAGTACATTACTGTTAAGTCATTCTTGGATGACACACTTGTAAGCAATAAGGCTGTATTTACAGCACATTATTATCAATCTATATATGGACATATCTTGAACCCAGACAATAGACAGTGTAATCTATTCTGCTACAACAATCCTTATAGGATTATTAGTGGTTTGTACTGTTACTAATGCTGACCCTTCTCTGTTTGCTGAAACTGCTTTCTATTTTGTTCTAATTTTAGAGAGCAGTATTCTTTGTGGTTTCGCTATCTCAGGGTCTCGGAGAGGAAGTGAATGCCAAAGTGGTTGAGAGGGAGGTGAGCAATATTATGATGGAGAAAAAGATTTTTTTTTAGATAAATTAATTAGGCTAAAGAAAGACAAAGCACCAGGGCTCCAAGGTATACATCCCATGATCCTGAGGAAGATGAAGGAAGAAATTGCCGAGGCTCTAGAAATTATATTTCAGGTTTAAAATCCTATTAAGAATTTATTGCTAATTTTTCCTCAGGTTATTTACTGTTGAGTTCTATACAAGCAACGCAATTTTTAATGATTTTTTTTGACAGCTAAGTGGGCAAGGCAGTAAATGAAATGAAGCCTGAATTTTCTACAAATAAAACACTATTGCAATCCTCAGTGCAAATACAATGCAAATGCCATTACACAGAAGCATACGTGGGAAGTTATATTTTGCAACTGCAGCACTAATTGCCATCAGCAACTTTATGAAATGATGAAGCATTGCAGAAGCAGAACTTTTGTATTTCCTCGCTAGCCATGCTCAAGTTGTTGGAGGAAAATTTGATGTCAGGCACAGAACAAAAGTTATGAATCTATACTTACACAAGTCTTTGAAGGTAGCAGGACAAGTTGAGAAGGCTGTTAAAGAGGCATAAGGGATCCTTGGCTTTATAAATAAAAGCATAGAATACGAAAATAAGGAAGTTATGCTAAATCTTTATAAAACACTGGTTAGGCCTCAGCTGGAGTGTTGTGGCCAATTCTGGGGACCACTCTTTAGGAAGGATGTCAAGGCCTGAGGGAGGGTACAGAGGTGATTTACTAGAATGGTAGCAGAGATGAAAGACTTCAGTTACGTGGAGAGACTAGAGAAACTGGAGTTGTTCTCTTCAGAGCAGAGACGGTTAAGGGGAGATTTGAAAGAGATGTTCAAAATCTTGAACGGTTTTGATAGAGTAAATAAGGAGAAACTGTTCCCAGTGGCAGAAGGGTCGGTAACCAGAGGACACAGATTAAAGGTAATTGGCAAAAGAACCAGAGACGATTTGAGGGGGAAAAAAATTACAGCGTTGTGATCTAGAATGCACTGCCAGAAAGGGTGGTGGAAGCAGATTCAATAACTTTCAAAAGGTAATTGGATAAATGCTTGAAGGGCTATGGGGAAAGACCAGGGGAGTGGGACAATTGGATGGCTCTTTCAAAGAGCTGGAATAGATACGATGGGCCGAGTGGCGGCCTCCTATGCTGTATCATTCTATGATTCTATATATCTGTAAAAGTTAAAAACAAAATACTGCAGATGCTGGAAATCTGACGAAAGGACATCTAAACGTTAACTCTGTTTCTCTCTCCACGGATGCTGCCTGACCTGCTGAGTGTTTCCATTTTCTATTTTTATATCTGTAAAAGTTCGTCTTTTCAAAAATAAATGGAGGGAAAAAAACAGATTGTATCTCCTGTCATGCTGGGGGATGAGAACAATTTTTTTTAAATTTAAGATAAAAATGTTGGCCATTATATTGAATGGGTTTTGATAGAAGAAATAGGGAAATATTTTATCCTCTGGTTGTGGAGTTGATGATGAGAGGTCATCAATTTAAAATTGTGACTAAGAAAGTGAGGAGGGAGGTTAGAAGAAATTTCTTTATTCAAAGATTTGTTGGGGCATGGAATGCTTTGCTGCAAGGAGTGGTTGAAGCAGAGACTATTACATCTTATAAGGGAAAATTGGATAAATATTTGAAGCAGAGAAAGATACAGGGCTACAGGGAGAGAATAGGACCATACAATTAGTTTTATATTTTTCGAGCAAAGAGCTAGCATAGGCTTGATGGGCTAAATGGGCTCCATCTGTGCTGTAAATTTCTATGGTTCTAATATCCGCTGTCAGTTAATGTTATTCTCAGTGGTTCATTTTTGGAGATTGGTAACTGCTCCATTATTAGTCAGACTGACAGCTCACCACAATCTGAACCGGAGCAAAATCCTCTACTTACTCCAGCATTGAAACCATGCTACCCGTGTATGGGCTGTAGCAGCTTACTTTTTATTTATTCGTTCATGGGATGTGGGCGTAGCTGGTGAGGCCAGCATTTATTGCCCATCCCGAATTGCCCTTGAGAAGGTGGTGGTGAGCCGCTTTCTTGAACCGCTGCAGTCCGTGTGGTGAAGGTTCTCCCACAGTGCTGTTAGGAAGGGAGTTCCAGGATTTTGACTCCGCGACGATGAAGGAACGGCGATATATTTCCAAGTCAGGATGGTGTGTGACTTGGAGGGGAACGTGCAGGTGGTGTTGTTCCGATGTGCCTGCTGCTCTTGTCCTTCTAGGTGGTAGAGGTCACGGGTTTGGAGGTGCTGTCGAAGAAGCCTTGGCGAGTTGCTGCAGTGCATCCTGTGGATGGTACACACTGCAGCCACTGTGCGCCGGTGGTGGATGGGATGCCAATCAAGCGGGCTGCTTTGTCCTGGATGGTGTCGAGCTTCTTGAGTGTTGTTGGAGCTGCACTCATCCAGGCAAGTGGAGAGTATTCCATCACACTCCTGACTTGTGCCTTGTAGATGGTGGAAAGGCTTTGGGGAGTCAGGAGGTGAGTCACTCGCTGCAGAATACCCAGCCTCTGACTTGCTCTTGTAGCCACAGTATTTATATGGCTGGTCCAGTTAAGTTTCCGGTCAATGATGACCCCCAGGATGTTGATGGTAGGGGATTCGGCGATGGTAATGCTGTTGGATGTCATGGGGACGTGGTTAGACTCTCTCTTGTTGGAGATGGTCATTGCCTGGCACTTGTCTGGCGCGAATGTTACTTGCCACTTATCAGCCCAAGCCTGGATGTTGTCCAGGTCTTGCTGCATGCGGGCTCAGGCCACTTCATTATCTGAGGGGTTGTGAATGGAACTGAACACTGTGCAATCATCAGCGAACATCACCATTTCTGACCTTATGATAGAGGGAAGGTCATTGATGAAGCAGCTGAAGATGGTTGGGCCTAGGACACTGCTCTGAGGAACTCCTGCAGCAATGTCCTGGGGCTGAGATGATTGGCCTGCAACAACCTCTACCATCTTCCTTTGTGCTAGGTATGACTCCAGCCACGGGAGAGTTTTCCCCCTGATTCCCATTGTCTTCAGTTTTACTAGGGCTCCTTGGTGCCACACTCGGTCAAATGCTGCCTTAATGTCAAGGGCAGTCACTCTCATCTCACCTCTGGAATTCAGCTCTTTGGTCCATGTTTGGACCAAGGCTGTAATGAGGTCTGGAGCCGAGTGGTCCTGGCGGAACCCAAACTGAGCATCGGTGAGCAGGTTATTGGTGAGTAAGTGCCGCTTGATAGCACTCTCGATGACACCTTCCATCACTTTGCTGATGATTTGAAAGTAGACTGATGGGGCGGTAATTGGCCGGATTGGATTTATCCTGCTTTTTGTGGACGGGACATACCTGGGTAATTTTCCACGTTGTCGGGTAGATGCCAGTGTTGTAGCTGTACTGGAACAGCTTGGTTAGAGGCGCAGCTAGTTCTGGAGCACAAATCATCAGCACCACAGCCGGGATGTTGTCGGGGCCCATAGCCTTTGCTGTATCCAGTGCACTCAGCCGTTTCTTGATATCACATGGAGTGAATCGAATTGGCTGAAGACTGGCTTCTGTGATGGTGGGGAGATTGGGAGGAGGCCGAGATGGATCATCCACTCGGCACTTCTGGCTGAAGATGTTTGCAAATGCTTCATCCTTGGCTTTTGCACTCTCGTGCTGGACTCCGCCATCGTTGAGGATGGGGATGTTTACAGAGCCTGCTCCTCCCGTTAGTTGTTTAATTGTCCACCACCATTCACGACAGAATGTGGCAGAACTGCAGAGCTTTGATCTGATCCGTTGGTCGTGGAATCGCTTAGCTCTGTCTATAGTATGTTGCTTCCGCTGTTTAGCATACATGTAGTCCTGAGTTGTAGCTTCACCAGGTTGGCCACTCATTTTTAGGTACGCCTGGTGCTGCTCCTGGCATGCTCTTCTACACTCCTCATTGAACCAGGGTTGATCCCCTGGCTTGTTGGTAATGATAGAGTGAGGAATATGCCGGGCCATGAGGTTACAGATTGCTGGAATACAATTCTGCTGCTGATTGCCCACAGCACCTCATGGGTGCCCAGTTTTAAGCTGCTAGATCTGTTCTGAATCTATCCCATTTAGCACGGTGGTAGTGCCACACAACACGTTGGATGGTATCCTCAGTGCGAAGACGGGACTTCTCCTCTACGAGGACTGTGCGGTGGTCACTCCTACCAATACTGTCATGGACAGATGCATCTGCGACAGGTAGACTGGTGAGGACGAGGTCAAGTAAGTTTTTCCCTCGTGTTGGTTCGCTCACCACCTGCCGCAGGCCCAGTCTGGCAGCTATGTCCTTCAGGACTCGGTGCTACCGAGCCACTCTTGGTGATGGACATTGAAGTCCCCCTTCCAGAGTACATTCTGTGCCCTTGCTACCCTCAGTGCTTCCTCCAAGTGGTGTTCAACATGGAGGAGGACTGATTCATCAGCTGAGGGAGGGCGGTAGGTGGTAATCAGCAGGAGGTTTCCTTGCTCATGTTTGACTTGATGCCATGAGATTTCATGGGGTCCAGAGTCAATGTTGAGGACTCCCAGGGCCACTCCCTCCTGACTGTATATCACTGTACCGCCATCTCTGGTCGGTCTGTCCTGCTGGTGGGACAGGACATACCCAGGGATGGTGATGGAAGAGTCTGGGACGGTGGCTGAAAGATATGATTGTGTGAGTATGGCTATGTCAGGCTGCTGCTTGACTAGTCTGTGGGACAGCTCTCCTAATTTTGGCACAAGTCCCCAGATGTTAGTGAGGAGGACTTTGCAGTGTCGTCTGGGCTTGGTTTGCCGTTGTCGTGCCGGTGCCTAGTGGTCCGATGCCAGGTGGTCCGTCCGGTTTTATTCTTCTTATGACTTTTTTTAGCGAGATTTTACAGCTGAGTGGCTTGCTAGGCCATTTCAGAGAGCAATTAAGAATCAACCACATTGCTGTGGTTCTGGAGTCACATATAGGCCAGACCGGCTAAGGATGGCAGGTTTCCTTCCCTAAAGGACATTGGTGAACCGGATTACTGCACTGCTGCACTCTGTGTATGGACTGTAGCAGCTAGCTGCACTGCTGCATTGAGTATAGGCTGTAGCAGTTTACTGCACTGCTGTATGGACTGTATCAGTTTACTGCACTGCTGCTCGCTGTAGCAGCTAGCTGCACTGCTGCATTCAGTGTATAGGCTATAGCAGCTTACTGCACTGCTGCACCCTGTGTATTGGTTGCAAACAGATAGTTTGTGTTTATCTGGTGTCTTCAGCACATCCCAAAGCACTTCACAGCCAATGAATTTTGAAGTGTAGTCATTTTTTTGTAGGCAAATGTAGTACCTAATTTATGGTTCCATGGACAACAATGAGAATAATCAATGAATCTGTTCTTTTGGTGGGTATTGGTTGAAGTATGAAAGTTGGCCAGGACACTGGCAGAATTCCCTATTTTTCAAAGGATGTTATGGGGTCTGTTACATCCACCTGAACAGGCAGATAGTTCAACATCAGCCTAACTGGTGTGCTTAAGTCCTGAAATGGGGCTTGAGCCCAGAATTGCCTGACTCAGAGGTGAGAATGTTACCAGTGAGCCAAACTCACACTCTGTGGCAGCCAGGCTCCTTGTGTATGGACTGCAGCAGCTAGCTGCACTGCTGCATCCTATGGGGATCATTTTAACTTTTATCCCTGGGCGAAAAATGGATGATAGTGAATCGACTGCCGCTTTACACCTTGTCCAATTTTCTTTACAACTGAGGTTGGGGGGGTGGGGAGGGGGCATCGATTTCCACCCACGAGATCCATGCAAGTGAGGTGCCCTCCCACTGACCCTGGAAACTACTGTAAACAATTTTACAACACCAAGTTATAGTCCAACAATTTTATTTGAAAATCACAAGCTTTCGGAGGCTTCCTCCTTCCACCTCAGGTGGAAGGAGGAAGCCTCCGAAAGCTTGTGATTTTCAAATAAAATTGTTGGACTATAACTTGGTGTTGTAAAATTGTTTACAATTGTCAACCCCAGTCCATCACCGGCATCTCCACATCCTGGAAACTACGGCAGGGGTCAGTGTTAGCGGGGACCACTATCCCGGCGCAAATACCGGGATTGCTGCCCCTGGTATTTTGCGCCTCTATTTTCATAGAACCATACAAGTTTACAACACAGAAGGAGACCATTTGGCCCATTGTTCCTGTGCTGGCTGTTTGTTACAGCATTTCAAAACGAGCCCCATTGCCCTTCTCTCCATTGCTTCAAATAGTTATGCAGTTTTCCGTTAAAAGATGCAATGATTTTTGCCTCAACCTCAACCACAACCACAACCACCATTGCATGTTCCAACAACCCTCTGATTAAAGAAATTTTTCCTTAGCTCCCTTCTCACTTTCTTAGTGATATCTTATAGCAGTTTAGGTCGAGAGAAGCATCGTTTAGTTTTATGATTGTGTGGTAATAAATTCATCTCCTTTCCTTCAGTAAATCTGACTGTTTTCACCATTTGAGAGGAGCACGGAACTAGAATTGATACAATATCAGGACGGCAGCTTTATGAATCAGAAATTGGGGTTAAAAAACAGAAATTCAAGGTGTTCCATTAAAAGTATGCCTGTTTTATGAGGGAGAAATTGATGCAACTTGATAAATTGTTTGCCTGAGAAAGCTTAAAGCGACATTGTTACACCTGCAAGCTTATTAGAATTTTGTTGGGTTCAGTTGATAAACATCAATGTCAATCACACCTTAGAAAGCAATTGCTTTGCTTGTGTACGATGTCATTGTAATCTCCTTTCCCTCCCCAAAAATTTGAGCCACCCTTTGATGGAAGTTAAGGAATTTGTGCCACAAGTGACTGCATTAGAAGCGGAATTTCTGAATGAATGCAGGCAACAGTGTGTATTTGTTTACTGAATTTAAGTTTGCTGACCCCTTTATACTTGCATTGCACGTGAAAATAAATGCTTGTTCCTTTGGGCTAATTAGCTGTCACTTCACATAGGACTTCCTGAAATGTTCTGTCTTCAGTGCTCTGACCGAATGTAAACCGTTTGAAAGCAAAAAAAAGTTGATCAGTTGATAGATAACAAGATAATTTGGGGTCGATTTTACGGCTCCTAGGTCACTGGAACCCGGCTGAGTGACCGGCCGGCCTGTTTGGGAGTAGCAGCGGGGAGGCCCAGCTGATTTTAACGCCCAGTCCTCATTAGCATGCCACTGGCTGACTTCCTCACCAAAAACGGCCGGGAAGCGGTTGCCCAGCCGTTAAAATTGTGTGACAGGAGGCTGCCTTCGAGGATCAGAGGGAAGGGTCCCCTGCACTAAGGTTAGTCTTCAGGAGGGGCTTCGACAGGCATTATGGTTGATGAGGAGGAGAGAAGCAAGGGAAGCCCAGAGTTTCTTTGTGAGGCCTGGAGGACCACTTGCTCCTCTTGGCCGACAAGGAAACTTAATTTGTTTTAAAAACTTGTATTTCTGGGTCTCTTCTGGCCCCAGATCCAGATGTTAATAGCATGATTTATATCAATTAGTGTTAATTGTATTCAGGTGATGGGTATCAATTGGGGAGTCTTTTGTATTCTTTTTATAGGAGAGCTTAGCTAGGGTGTGGTGTGTGTGTAAGGGGAATCTCTGTGAATAAAGGCTTGGGAGCAACTCAAGACCAGGCTCTATCCTTCACCACATGGCTATCCAATTTTAACACCAGATGCCAACAAGTTTGACCCTGCCGAAAAGTCACCACTGCTCCCCATCTCAGGCCTCAGGTTAATATTGCAGATATACAATGACATTGTCGGAGCCCAATCTGCACATTTACAGAAGGACCCTGCCAGTTTCGGGTGGGTGCCCTTGCTGTCTGAAATTTAAAATTGCAGTCGGCCAGTTTGGGATGGGCAGCCAGTGGGTAAGTCCTCTGCTCCATTTTAATTACCCCCATCCAGTTTCTGCCAGGAAGCGGGGGCGGGGTGGGTGAGGTGTTAAAATTCCACCCTTTATCTCTGGAGAAATCGTGTAATTGGTGTCACTCTGGGTAACGCCTATTCTGACCCTGCTGGTAGCATAAAAACACAGTACACAAGCATTTGCTTCATAGAGTTGTTCAAGAGGCCAAGGAGGGGAGTTTTTGGAACGTTGGGACTTGTTGGGCGTGTTTATGTTTCAATTTTAGCATCAGAGTAGAGCTGTTTTGCC
Organism: Heptranchias perlo; assembly: GCF_035084215.1. NCBI lineage: Eukaryota > Metazoa > Chordata > Chondrichthyes > Hexanchiformes > Hexanchidae > Heptranchias > Heptranchias perlo. The sequence continues at coordinate 15,147,497 of NC_090345.1, read as the reverse complement.
TGGAGTATAAACACCTAAGTTAGATTAGTGATCTGATTACTCAGTGCACTCAGAATCTGAAACCAGAAATGCAAATCCCTTTGCACAGTCTAAATGCAGTTTCCAAGAGTTTGGCTGCCAGCTGAAATTTCCTTAAATACATAGCATTGTGAGTCTTCACATTGTTGTCAGGCATGTGAGAACTTGAGTGGTTAACTTCAGGTTAAATCACCTGATTGCATTGTGAGAGGCAGCTGTCCATTGGTATCTGTTATGAGAAAAGCTGCAGGATAAAAATGCCAAAATAAGATTAAATGCTTCAAACGCATTCCAAATAAATCCATATTGATAATATATTAAAAATCCAACATCTGCATACATTTCCCATCTGTACCACTTGACTTCTATTGTTACATTTTTCTCCCATTTTTCATGTCAACTTTTTCCGTTATAAATTCATACATCCACATTTATAATGGGAAACGGCTAAGTAAACTCGACACACTGGCTGTTGGATTCCCTAATTCTTTCTGAAAATGTTTTTCATGTGCTATTTTTTTCTCCAGATATAATTCATAATGTCCAAAACGAGGGTTTAATCAAAATTTTAAAAATACACAAAGAAAGAACTTGTATTTATATAGTGCCTTTCTTATGCTCAGGACGTACCAGTGCCACTGAAGTACTTTGGAGGTGTAGTCACTGTTATCATGTAGACACTTGTGGCAGCCTATATGCACAGAGCGAGGTTCCACATACAGCAATGAGATAAATATCCAGATGGTGGTCTTGGGGGATAAATGTTAGCCAGGATACCAGGAGAATCCCCGTGCTCATCTCTGAGCACAGCCCCACCTACAGGAGTAACAGATATTGCAGGTACTCATAATGCATTTTCAATGAAATGCATGCCGCTCGTTCTGAATTTAATATGAAATAGATATTAGTAGATCTCCTGTAGTGTTGCTCATAGTGAGTCAGAGGATATGCTAAATGTAATGTCTGAATTTTGATGACTGATATGTGATAGAAAGTAAGTGTGGCACTTACATGAAAGACATGCTTTATACCTAGCATTTCAGTATATTACTTGTATCAAGACCAGGTGAAGTGGGGTTAAAAGGCAGAGGATAATTAGATCGGAGTATGTAAATGTAATTCAGTCCCCATTTTAAAGTCATATATTCTATCCTTATATGATACTTTGATTTTATATTATTGTTTATATCTAAATAGCAAACTTTACAGAAATGTGGGAAGCAAAGTTGGTTGGAGGATAGAAGTTTCCCTGCAGTACAGGCTGAGGAACTGGGAAATACAAAACTGAGTTGCAACAGTGCGACTACTGGAGCATGGGTGTAAATGCAGTGTGACAAGTTTCTAGAAGTAGTTTTTATTATAAATGTGGATAAAGGAATTTACAATGGTAAAAAATTGACAGGAAGTGTGCTTTAGTGTGTTTCAAAGAACATGTTAAAAATTTCAGATAAATGTGCTAAACTGCTTGAGCTTTGCTATTGTGGTTTAAGATGTTATCTGAATTTCTTGCTGTGTTATTGCCTTGTATCATAGTCCAGACTATAAAATAGATTTTCTCAGTTCTTGTCTGCAATTTTTCATCCACGAATGGAATGGCACTGCAGCCACCATTTCTGATATGTGCTGGCAGCAGACAAGAACTTATAAAATTTACCCTTGTGTGATATTGTTATTATATGTACTGTTGCATTTGTGGTATGTTTTAAGGCAGTTTGGGCTACTGACAGCTGTCATAATTCACAATGAAAAATATGTGAAAGGGGTGTTGATGCCATAATATTAACCAAAATCTAATTATGATCCAAATTTCTCTATCTTTCACTCCATCATTTTAGGCTAGATTAAAACCTCTGTTCCAGAAGTGAAAGGACTGTGTCCTAATCCACTGAGCCACCTGATCTTTAAACAGTGGTACAACTGAGCGGCAGATGTATTTTATTATCAACTATATGTGATGCTGCTTTATTGAAGCAGGCAAAATGTTCTCTTCTCCTTTTCTAGAGGCGCCAACTCAAGGTGGGAACCCTCTAGTACCTTGGTCAAGTGGCAATGAATTATTTATGAGCCTTCACAATGAGTGTTGGCAGGTTATTCAACTGTGAGAGGCATTATAGCTAACCTCAATCTTATACTCACCTGACGTCCTCACATGCACATTTATAGCATAAGCTTCTGCATCTTGATCAGAAGCAGGAACCTTGGCTGCTTTTGCCCTCCCTAACCCAGGATCATTGAGGCCAATTGTAGCACCCTTACTGCCTCTCTGGTTAAGATCAGACAATACAGCACAGACCAGAAATCAAAGCTGAGACCTTTCTAGTCTGTTTTGGCTCAGCCATTGGTTGAACCTTTGGGGAAATGGAAACAGGTAGCTGTTTAATTAGTAATTTTGCACTGCAACTTCAACAGATATTATTCCCATAACAAGATGGTAAATAAATGCTGACTGCAATGCTTAAAAAAATTTGAACCAATCATAAAATGTCACATATACTATAGAGCTCAGTGATTACTGAAAAATTAAGCAAGTAGCCTCAGGCTACACAACTCGTGAGCGTTGCAGGTGGCAATGAGTCAAGAAATATGTATCAAGGGAGGTTTATTTTTATCTAATTGATTCTCCATCATATAATCTATTTATCCTGCACTAAAATACACAGTTGTATGGAGATCTAAGCTTTTTTTAATGTTAGTTTTAAGTAAACCTGGCACAGATAGGTTGAGTGACTTTTTTACCAGTGTGATATTAGATTATGCAGGTCAGTCAGCAAATGTGGAGAAAACTGATAAGTTAATGGTTCAGGTGTAGATCCTTCATGTGTTCTCCCCCAGATGCTGACTGACCTGCTGAATGTTTCCAGCATTTTTTGTTTTTATTTCAGATTTCCAGTATTTGTAGTTTTTTTTTAATTGATATTAGGTTATGTGGTCCACATGTTTTGCTCAGGCTCAGGTGTTTGTTTGATGTGAACACTGAAGATACAACAACTGATATTGGAGGACACAGCCTGTGTTTATAGCATACAATAAAAGCCCATTCCCACAATGAGGATGGAAAATTTGCTGAACCTGATAGTAAACTGTCTCAAGAAGCTAGTGAAGTAAATACCTGTGTGAGTTCATAGTTACCACAGTTACTTATTCCTATTGATTTGACAAGAGTAATTTTATTAATTTCAGTTGCTCACCTGCAAGTTGCCCTAAATTACTGTAGAAGAGGAGGAGTGAATATAAGTTGATATGTCTTGGTGTGTTTGTCTGTGCCCCTAACCTAGCCCTAGCTAGACAAGAAGCACGGTGGTCACTCTTCTTACATTACCAGCCTCACCACATGTAATAGGAGATGGGCAGCCCCATAGACCTGAGCACGACAAAAACAATTTCAACAGAATGGGAGAGACTGGGGGTGGTCTATCACAGGGTCTTCAAGTCTTAGGTTAAGGACACAGCATGCTGTAGTTGAAATTATGCATATGGAGAAGCTATGGTCATCAGCCCTATCCAGCCAGGACCAAGGGTTCTACTCCTGGTAAGTAAAATTGCAACAATGGGTGGACCATGCAGCAACACTAGCAACCAGCCATCTGTTTCATTGAAGCTTCAGGGTAAACCCTCTGAGGCAAACCGCATGTTTACCTCCTCCTGATTTAAAGTGGTTCAGGCAATGAATCTTATTTTCTCTCAGGGGGATTTCTCTAAAAGAAGGATCTGCAGTTAATTTCATCAAATGTTGCAGGGATCATATATTTATAAAAAAAATTAAAACTCACATTAAAAACTGTAAACATTTCTGAAAGTTTCAGACTTGCTGAAGGTCTATTGTCAGGGGAATGATTTTATGGCCTGGATGTTCTAATTAGGGTACATCTTCCTCACCCACCTCAGAGATGCCTCTCTGATCCTATCTGAACTTCAGACCTTGGGGTTAATTAAATACAGGAGGCGAGGTCCCTGGGCTCCACTAAGGAATCTTGTTAATAATAGGGTACAGTTTTGCTGTGACAGCCTCCAAGTTGCCAGTCAAATGGGGTAAAATTTTTAGTCGTTTTAGGGAGCCTGTGCAAGTTAATGCTCCGAGAGTGATTGTACAGTCCCTGGCTGCCATAAACTTTTTTTTTGTCCCCCCTCCTCTAACCTGATGCTTGAGCCTAACATGTAAGTCTTGGTTCTACTGTCCTATTGATGCAAATGCTGGGATACATATTGGAGGATGTATTTCCCTCACTTTCATGCAGTTTGCATGTGCTTGCCCACATATGGTATATTTTTCACTAATGAGACTGGCCCCTGAGAAATGTGAAGTGGGGGGGGGCATTGCACAGAGGTGGGGACTCAGCAAACTGCATCTTGAGCAGCTTTTTGGCACCATCTGCCCCACACGCACTAAAAAACCAGCGAAAGCAGGCCAAAAAATGTAGGTCAGTAACTCCTGACGCCTGTGCCTATATAGCTGGAGATTAAATTATAGAACTCGTGTGATTGTTGTTTTTACGGCACAACATGTCCAGTTGAACACAACTCCTCTAAAGATTACAGATGCTGGCTTATTATTCTTTTGTGTGTAAAGTAATAAAGATGTATTACTTTAGTTACATTTCAATTGTAGGAGCTGCCATTGCATGGTGTCAGTAAGCCAGCTGTATTAATGTTGCATTAATACCACAATATATACTTTGTTTCTAGCAGATTACTCAGGAATAAAACACAGTTGGCTTCAAATTGTGCCATGCGATATTAGTAACAAACTAGTTAAGACATTTATGTAAAATTCCTCTCTCCGCCATTTTAAAGAAGATGCTAATATGTTAAAAGCTAGAGTTAAGAGCTGATTCTGCGATTGGGCGTTCATAGGGGGAACACATGTCAGGAAATCACAGGCCGCAGGCTCACAGTTTCCTGAGCTACACTCCATGCAAGTGCCTGAGCATGTAATCAGCCTTTTAATATCTATTAAAATAGGAGACAGCGGAATTTCAAATAAACATGTCAGTGCATCTGTGACTAACATAAACTTCACAAAACGGAATTTCAACTCCAATGTGATCGAACTGTGCTACTTGTCACATGACACTGCTAGTATTCTTACAGGAAAACACCATTAACCATGATAGAGATATATATATATATATGATGTGGAGATGCCGGTGATGGACTGGGGTTAACAATTGTAAACAATTTTACAACACCAAGTTATAGTCCAGCAATTTTATTTTTAATCCCACAAGCTTTCGGGGGCTTTCCCCTTCCTCAGGCGGTGTGGAAGGGGAAAGCCCCCGAAAGCTTGTGGGATTAAAAATAAAATTGTTGGACTATAACTTGGTGTTGTAAAATTGTTTACAATTATATATATATATATATATATACACCATTGTTTCACTAAAGATATGCCACTACGTATGAACAATCAAAATATCAGAAGCACAAATCCATTCAGGCTGGAGCCTTATCCGTTCATGCAAATAGAGGTCCTATAACATTGATAGGACCCCGATGGCATGTTAACCCAGAAGAAAGCAGGGTTGCCACTGCAGGAGACCCGACAGCAACAATCTGGTCAGAGCAACGAAGACGCCCAGTAAAGTGTGATTAAAACTTCCCTTTGTGGGGCCAGGATGAGCAGGAATGCTTCTCCAAGCCCTACAAGGGAAGTGTAGGCCTCCCCTGCTCGGACTACTCCTTTTCCCGAACTACTGACCGCCCTGGAAGCCCTGTACCCACCCCGCCCACTTAGCTAAGCCTCTGGGCCGCATCACTTTCCGCTCCTTGCCCCCTATTTCCTGGCTGTTTTGGTCTGGAAGTCGGCCACTGGCATGTTAATGAGGCCCGGCTGATAGAATCAGCTGGGCCTCCTGCTGTAACTTCCAAATGGACCAGCTACTCGTGAGGCCGCATTCTCGCCCGGGAGTTAAATTTCCTCCTCCAGCTCCTGAGTCAGTCGTATAATATAGTAGTGCCATTTCATAATGACACATATTTAACATATCGTAACACCCAGAGGAGGCACCTTTATCCGCTGGATCTGGAGTAAGGGCAATGTTCATCAGTAGCAATGATTAATGGTCCGTGACTGCAGCTAAATCACACAAGGAAGACAAATGAATATTAATATTAGCTGACCTATAACACACATGAGCAAAAGATTTGATTTCTCCAATTATAAGTACATCGAAGGGCAATGTGAACGTTTAGACCCCAGAATATGTGCCTATGACTGGAGAGGGAAAATTTTTACTCCTTGGAGATCAAGTGCCTGATACTGGCTGAATCCTTCACAATGATTTATTGTTCTTCACACAAATAATGCCACTGTCTTTGGACGGTTAGGAGACCTTTTCATTACTATTAGTAACAATTTCACAAAATTATCAATGTTGCCGAATGTAATCTTTGTCTTCCTAAACCGAAGGTAGAGAAGGAACAAGCAACCTAAACGGTTCACTTTCATGCAAAAATAATGCTTGTGAATTCTTTAGCCACTATCTGTTTTGGCATAAGAATGCAATAAATTGTACTTGCAGATATAATAATAAAACACGTGCTACTGTTTCTTTGTTAATTTGCCTTCATAAATTTGAAATGATTTAGCTGTCATATGTTTTTGCCTCATGATTATGCTGCAGAATAATAAGGGACAACATTACCTGATGGATTTGTTCGTGAGATTCAATCAGTAACAGAGAAGCCTAAATGCAGTCTAAATTACCTGGAACCGTGGCAAACTTTCAAGTGATCTGTGATTTACATAATTTAAAAGCTGCACTTTGGAGCAAGTTAGCATCGTCTTAGTAGTCAAAGATTGAGGTTTTATATGAACTAGACAAGGGGATTCCACTTTGTGCAGCATCTCAGGGATCCAAAAGATTTTTAAAATTTGCTATTCACGTAAAGTAGGCTGCAAGTTTATAACATGACAATGCAAGTCTCTGCAAAGTAAATTGGTATAACACACTGTCAGATCCATAGGCTCTTGATATTTATGGGGAGCAGGGGAGAAATCCTGGGAGTGCGGAGGTCCTGCCGAATTTAACAACAGGACCTTATTATGATTTTTTTAAACTCCATTTCCCATCCAGCAGCTGTCCAGATTGACTGCTGGGCGGGAAAGCCAGCAGTAGAAGGCCGCAGTTGGGGACAGTCCCCAGCAACCAGGTAAGATTGGGGGTTGGTGTATTCGTCTGTGCCCCTAACCATCAGGGCTGATCCTGGCACCAGGCATGCCTTAAAAAAAAACTAATTCCAAGTTACCCCTGGTGCACCATGAGTGTAACCTTTGGAACTTCAATGTGCCTGCACCACCAGCCCTCATTTTAATTTATTTAAATGAGCTTTGTGGTGGATCGCAGGAAGGACCAAAACGGTATTGCAATATGGGTGCATGATTTTGGGATGGAAAACCAGCGGAAATCACTTCCGCCTCATTTTCAGGACAGTAGATCCAATTGCCCGGCTTTAAGGCCAGAGATACTGAAAATGGTGAAGAATTTCAGGGCTATAATTCTTTGCTGAAATAAATTACATTGCTTCATTTATTCCATTTTCAGGCACTCATCAAAAACTTCATTATTACAGTAGAACTTGTATGAAATATTTACCCTCAGGACAGACCCAACCTGATTGATTAAAGCTGCTGTTCCCCATAATTAAATATTTCCCATGTATAGGTAGCTTGCTGTGAAAAGATGTTACTCACACAATGTCCATATTGAATATATTACATTTTTCTAGAAGTGCAATATTAATAATACACAGCTTGTGTTCTTACAGTGCCCACCTCTTTGCTCCTGAATTCTGGCTTTGTGATTGAAAGGCCGTCAGTGGTAAAGAGAAGTCTGAATTGTAAGTACACAAACCTAATGTTATCACTTTGCAAAAAATAATATTAAACATCTTCAAAATGGTTGATATAATTAATGGCATTTTTATCATGGGAACATACTCATTTACACAAGTGTAACAATGGGTGCAGCTTTAAGAGAGGTAACTGGTTAAACCAGTTGCAGTTTTTATTTAGTAGTGATAGGCAGGTTGTCAGGAACACTTTAACCAGTGGACTAACCTCATTGTGTTTTCGTTAAAAGAGTGCTCGGCATAATTGATTTGTGACAAACACAACTTGATATGAAGCCTGAAATATTATTGATATTTTTTTTGAAATCTGTGTTATGCATTGTTTATGAACGATCGGGGAGGGTGGGTAGCGTGGCTGAGGGGTGGGGAATGGGGGTGACGCCAGGCCAACGGTGGCCCGCGTTATTTTTGTGGGGCCCGGAGGGGCAGACTTGCTCCTCCTGGCCCCACAAAAGTAAACACTGACTTACCTGTGGGATGCTCTTTGGCTGGACCGCCAGCTTCTACGAGATGGCAGGGGGAGGGGGCTGTGGCCACCCTGGAGGAGGATTGCCGCGGCCACAGTGGGGGATGGAACTGGGCAGTAAGTAAATCCCTGGCATTTTGCCCTGTTTCCGCCAGGTAGATGGCCTCAAAGATCAGCCCGTGATCTCTCACCGCGTTTATTTGTGTAAAATCCAGAGATGCGGTGAATTAATTTGGGAACGAGAAAAAAAGCAACACAAAATTACAGAGGGACTGAAAAAGAGAAAAAACCTGACCTTGATTAGATGAGGGTAAATTCAGCAACCTCAGCCAGGGGCTGTCTGACATGGCCTCTCTGATCCTCATCCAAAATCCGCAAACAGAGAGATATGCCCGAGACAAAAGCAAAATACCGCAGATGCTGGAAATCGGAAATAAAGAGAGAGAATGCTGGAAAAGATTCAGCAGGTCAGGCAGCATCTGTTGAGAGAGAAACAGAGTTAACGTTTCAGGTCGATGACCTTTCATCATTTGGTACAACTGGAGGTAGAATGTGAAGTTTGGTTTATGGATGGATTCCTGGTATCTGTCAGCAATGCGGGGAGGGATAGGGCATGGGCCTGATAGATCTGGGTGGAAAACCCATATCTGGTAATGCTAATTTGTGTCTTTCTAATTGGTGTCCGTGAACACTGAAGTTGGTGTTTGTGATCGGTTCCTGGATCGATCTGTCTGTCTCTCTGTCTCTGTCTCTGTCTCACAGCTATAAACAGATAAAGAAAGAAAACTTGAATTTATATATGTAAGAATTCTAATTATCAACAACAAAACACAGGTCATAATTAAAGTTTTTCAACAAACATCAGAAAATGTCAGACAGTTGTGATGCCTCATGCACCCCGATACATAGACTTCCTACCCGCCCAGGTAGTAATCTGGGAAAGGCAAAAAACTGGATAACAACCCAGGCCAATTAGGGAAAAAAAATCTACAAAAATTCAACTCATTTGTTTCTTTAAGTTGAAACAAAAGAACTTAAATTAAAATGTGGAAAGACATCGGGCCCATCTTCCCTAGAAGCGGTTTTGTAGCGGCCGCTGGGTGATGCCATCAAAATTGGCCGGGCCTTCTGGTCACATGATTGGGCAGCCGGGGGCCTGGCCAACTTTGACGGCATTGGCGGGCTGTCCAGGCTTTGACAGGAACTGTGAAGCAGAAACTGACTGGTTTGACACTGTAAAGATGTTTTTGCTTGTTGCCAACAAAATGGCGGATAAACTGAAGCTTTCACTGATGTTGTGAATTCACTATAGATTAGCATCACTCGGGAGGAATTCTCTCTAAGAATGTAGGTAAATTAATTTGAGTGATGGGAAATATGGAAAGATAAGGAAATAGAGTGTAAAATAGCTGAAAAATCAACTTATACCACTGCGTTTTGCAAACATGTTATACACTGTTTAAAAAAAAATGATTATTATAGAAAATGAATTGGTTCCACAGAGAGATATATAATAGTCCACTAATAAATGTAACCCATTGTACTCTACAGTTCTGTGTCCATCTCTTTGAATATGAAAGGCACTATATAAATGCAAGTTCTTTCTGGCTTTATATACACAAGGCAAATCCCAAAAATTATCATAGTCTTTGATATTTATATTTCATACCTTTTTACAAAAATCAACAGTTTTTCTGTTAGTTCCTTCACGATTTATTCATGCAATTTGAATAAAGGTAATTAAAGCTTGAAATATGAAACAAGTAGAAATAAAGCCTGCACAGCCTAGATTTCTTGGTTATGTAATATGACATTTGCTGGTTCTATGGCCTTTGTACATTTGCTACTCACTATTTATTCATAGAGATTGCACATAATGTCGGTGTGTGTGTTAATACATTTTTATATGTAAGTGTCATTCTGATAATTAAAGTCTCTGCTGAGATTATATCACTTCTACTATTTTTGTTTGTTTTTATAATACATCACCAGATGCCCAAAAGGATTTAATTAATTCCCATCTTCTTGTATTAAGCTCTGTAGTGATGTTGAGATATAGGATACAGACTGAAGACAATAATGTGCTGACTGTACTCTGCACAAAAGACTGAGGTAATTTCCCTAATGACTTTGTTAAATAGGATAAAGCTCTCTCCTTTAGCTACTTGTATACATTACTGTTTATCTGTTATTTATTTTGAAGAATCTACATAGTAATGTAAATCATATGTAAATAAAGCCATTCATTTTGAAATAACAACTTACATTTATACAATGCCTGTCATGTAATGTCCCAAGGCATTTTAGGGAGTCGTGGGGGGAGTGGGGGGTGGTGGACAGTGAGCACAAACTGGGGGAAAAGTTATAGGAGGTGACTGAAGGTAAGATCAAAGAGGTAAGTTTTGAGGAGGCTTTTAAAGATAGGGAGAGCGAGATCAAAGCAAAGAGGATTATAAGAGAATTCCAGAGTTCAGGGGCATGGGGCTGAGGGCTCTGTCACCAGTGGAGAAGCTGAGAGGAGGAAATGCACAGTGAACCAGAGTGAAAAATGTGCTGCGAGGTAGGGCTGGAGAAGATTACAGAGGTAAGGTGAAGCAAGGTCATGGATGGATTTGATGGCGAGGATAAGGATTTTGAAGTTACTGCGCCACAGGACAAAGAGTAGAGAATCATCAATTAATATTTTTTTTGGTGTTGGTTGAGGGAGACACCAATGGAATATCTTTGAATACTTCCATGGGATCATTAACATCTACCTGAGCCAAAGAAGCACGCATATAGGACCTCTGATTAACACGTCATCCAAAGGATAGCACCTTCAAAAGTACAGCACTCCCTCATTGTGCCGAATCTTCAATGTGCTGAAGCAAACTGGAGTGGCCCTTGAACCCATGAACTTCTGACTCAGAGAGAGTACTAGCAGGTTGTCTGTCATTTTGACCAGGGCAGCTCTGATGCCAAAGGCAGATGCAAGTAAGACTGGAGGGACTTATACAGGGATTGATTGAAGAGGTGGGTGCATTCAAGGGCCTAGGAAAGGATGGGAGAGGAAGAAAGGAGTAAATAATTTTTATAGTATGGCTTTAATGCAAACAACCATGTTAACACGTCTTCTGCTTTACTCACCAAGTACCTCATATTGAATGGGGTTTTTCTTTTAAAATAATGTGGACTGAACATTTTCTTTCTTAATTTATCCTCAATTACTATGGATTGAAATGGTAAAGACTATGATTTAAAATCCTGTACCGTATTTTAAAGGTTTATATGTTGTTTAGCCTGACTCTGATTCATGCAGTTACATTCTCCCACCATCTGTAACATGAACTAACATGACTTTCCAGGTCTCAGTACAAGCAAGAATATTAATCAGTTAAAATGGTGACTAGTGGGAATGGTGTGGAGAGCACCCAAATGTGATTTTAACCTGTGTGTAGAGTTAATATCGGGGCTATGATGTCTCTGCAGCAGAATTAACATATTTAACTGTTTGCTGCCACCAGGGGGAAAGTGAAGGAACTGGATAATAACCACATTTCTGAATTTATACCAGAATTAAACTCAAGGGAATCTATCCCTGCTGAGGTTTATGTGAACAATCTGACAATAAGAAACAAGATCCTGACTCTGTGTATTAATGATAGGGACCAATGTGGCCTGAAATTCCTATTAACAAAAAAATGGGAGAATGCCATGCTTCTCTGTAATTAATAGTCTGCTAACGGAATGGCGGTTTTCAAACGTACAATTTTATTAGCAGGTCATTAATTTAGAGAAAAACACAAGCATTCTCTCATTTTTTGTAATGTCCTATGTTGAGACACAAACCAAACAATATATACTAATGATGTGGAGATGCTGGTGATGGACTGGGGTTGACAATTGTAAACAATTTTACAACACCAAGTTATAGTCCAGCAATTTTATTTTAAATTCACAAGCTTTCGGAGGCTTCCTCCTTCGTCAGGTGAACAATGTGAAACGATGCCTCCGAAAGCTTGTGAATTTAAAATAAAATTGCTGGACTATAACTTGGTGTTGTAAAATTGTTTACAATATATACTAATGCAGGTTAAGGCAAATTAAATCACCATGTATATATTCCAGCTCGCTGGCTCAGTCCCACCAGTATGGAAGATAAAGGTGGGCGGGTCAGGAAATCAATGAGGAAGCTTTTATGTGGGATCCATGCCCAATTCGTGCAGCATGCAATCTTCCAGCTGGCCCTCTAGGCCAGTCTAAAGCACTCTCGCACCAACTGTGCAAGAGTTTCATTTCACTATTAAAATGCATTTATTTAAATGCATTTTAATAAGGCACAGCATGATTTCCCATTTGTTTAGGATGAGATGGTGCTATGCGTTCTGTTTGCCTATCTGAAGTGGGTGTAAAGGGAAATTCCATGTGTGACGGAGCTCTTAAAATGAATTATTTTTTCATTTTCAGTTTTCTTTTTAGTGCTGATTTTTGTTCTTTTTTTTTCTATTTTTTGTTAATTTTTTTTATTTATTCTTGAGTTTTTTTTATATCAATAGGGAATATTAAAATAAAAACAAAAATAGCTGAATACCCTGTATGCAAAATTATTGGAAAGCTGACTGTACTTGAAGCATTTAAAGGAATTGAGCTGAGCAGGAAGAGCTTCAAAAAAGAGGAGATATGAAAAGCGGCTTTTACAATAATAACTTCCATGGAAGCTCATGTGAGGACGTGTAAATGCCAGCTGCAGAGTCCCATGACATTCACAAATCAAGTTAAAGTTAATGATCGAGTTGTTTTTCATCGCTCCACAATTGGCAGCCGTGCCTTCAGCTGCCTAGGCCTTAAGCTCTAGAATTCCTTCCCTAAACCTCTCCGCCTCTCAACCTCTCTCTTTTAAGATGCTCCTTAAAACCTACCTCTTTGACCAAGCTTTTGGTCACCTGTCCTAATCGCTCCTTATATGGCTCGGTGTCAAATTTTGTTTAATTAAGATGCTATGAAGAGCCTTGGGGCATTTTACTATGTTAAAGGCACTATATAAATGCAAGTTGTTGTTGTTATTAAATTGTCTGAGTTGAAGTTGTATAAGATGAAAGAAGGCAAGCCAGGGAGACCAGCAAACACCAGACTTGGACTGTCTACTTGCTACCAACCATATATGCAGCCCCTGGCACACCTACTTGGCAATCATTGAGGACAACTGCCTCCACAGGGGTCTAGCATTTAAAAGAAAGATGCTTGCAAGGCATCAAACATGTATATGGACAGTGGACATGGCATTCTAGAATGTACTTCAGATGGTGGTTCAGTTGAAGGAGCTTATTATCTGCATCTGCAGCATCATGATGGATGTGTGAATAGCAGTGCATTTAATCCTGCAGTGCCTGGCAGCTTCAACATGATCTGTAGAAGAGGACCCATCAACAGAGGATCTAAGGACAGTTGACACTCCTACCATGACTGCTATGAGTGTTTCCATTGATACCTAGAGAGCTACATGTCATGAATGAGTTGATGTGGTTGCCAAAAGTGGACCACGGTGGAGTAATTTTGCAGTGGGCACAGATCTTATTTAGCTGAAGATCTCCCTTATGAGCTGCAACTGTAGATGTCTGGAAGCTGGCAACGGAGGTTCTCCTGGTAATGTCTTCCCAAACAGAAGTTTTGGCTACCTGCTTATCCCACTTCCCTTCTTCATCTCCCACTTTCTCTTTCAGTATATCAATCAGGGATCTGTTTTGAAAAGCGAAATTATGCATCATGCAGCAAACACTAATTATGTGGGAGTCCGTGGCTGGACTGTACTGTGGTGCTCCCTCAGATCTGTCAAATTATCTGAATCGTAACTTCTGACTACCAATAAGAATTAGGATAGCATAACAAGCGTAGTTGTATGAGTGCTCAGCAGGGGTAGTAAGAAAGTGAATGGGGTCATGAGCCAGTGCTGCAAAGGGTAACCCTGATCTCCAATCAGTCATCCAGAAACCTGCCTTTCATGAAGTAAGCAGTTGTGATATGTTCAACGGGCTTTAAGTGTCCACATCCCTTCAAACATTGGTGGCAGCCCTTTAACGGCTGAGGCTGCATACAATTTCCTGCCCGCCGCCTTTGGCAAGTTTGCAACACCAAGCTCAATATGCTCCAGGAGTTTGCAATGCATAAATAGGGCCGACCATGGGAAATCTCAGCGGACACTAAGCTTGTGTTGCTCTGGTCCTGCCATTTGCGCACCCAGGCCAGAAAATTAGGCCTAATTAATTTTTTTCCCCCCTAATAATTTTTAGAAGTCAACAAAAGTGTAGAAGAATGTTTTTAGTCTGAGTTCAGCTAATATTACAAGGAGCGAATTTCCCAAAATTAGTTCCCTTTTGTTTTTTATATTACAGCATAGCACTCAAATAACTGAATGCAGTAGAGATGAAAGAGAAACCACAGGATCTGGAAATCAAACCTCCATCCAGAAAATACTGGAAATGCACAGCTGGTCAATCAGCATCTGAAATAGGAGGAAAGGCTAACGGTTCAGGTGGGATCCTGTGTCAGACCTCAGAATGCACTAATGAAAGGTTATATCCAAAATGTTAATCTTTCAGTTTCTGATGCTGACCAACCTGAAATGCATGTCCAGTATTTCTGCTTTTCACTAAAAGTAATAGGCCTTAAAGTTATGCTGTGCAAACATTAGCATATGAATGTTTAATGCATCTATATGCAATCCCTTTGTCAGTTATTTTAACTGACATTTAATTGCGATTTTAATTCTATTGATTTTTTTTATCCACATTTCTCTCTTTTTGTAATGTAATTTGGTTGGTTCTCTGAAAGCAGATATACTGCAAAAATACATTTTTAGTGTGGCTTTCGTCTTTCACACAAGCCTTAGTCACTTGAGTTAGTACTGGCAAGAAGCTCAGGTAGGCTCTCAATATTAGCTCACAGACCATTGTGCAAATCAGCATCCATTAAAGGGAAGGAGAAAAAAGCTGTCCTCATTACACTGCTGTCATTTACTCTTCATCCCCTGTCCTCTTTAGCAGCATTAAGACTGGATGTAAATTTGCCAGTTAATGCTGTTAGAAAATGGATAGTTCAAGAAGGGCAGGAATTAGAGATCAGTATTAGGTGCTGATAAGCTTCTTTCCCTCTGCAGTGCCAGCTGTTTAACATTCATGGGAAAGTAATCATCAAACAACGTTATCGCAGCTCTGTTGACAGCTGAGGAACATCATATCAGTATGATAATTTTTTATTGCTGTGAGCAAAGAACCATATTTTTTCTCATGTCCATTACTGTGATCCCAGCTTCTTAGTATGGGCACTGCAAACCTACAGTTCTCAAACAAGGTTTAATTTTTTTCCCCCTGTAATAGTGGTTTTGAACATCTTTGCTGATAAAACACAAGTATACAAATAGTTCAGTCTTGTCACAAGCCAAGCATCATCTCTTAGACTGAGTGCTTTAGAATTTGATTTGAGAAACTTAGACTGTGATGTCAAATGTCACAAATTAACGCCTCGGCAAGACAGCAACCCTCAAGAAGGCCATCTGCCACAACATGAACATCATGCCGCATTAGACCATTGGATCAAAATCAATTTATTTCGCACTGTTTCTGAGGGACTCAATGTTTTAGATACCCTTCAAAAATTGTACAATGATATAAGCAGTTACCTCCCCTCTATTGTTTATGATGCAGAGTTGTTGGTCCAGACCTGGATCGAATAATCTGTCGCCCAATGCCTCAAAGTATTTAGATGGGAGTAATTTTGGGCTGGGCTTTCATGCTGTTAGACATTGGATAGATTTTTGTCTTCATCTCCTGGGTGGTTATCTGGCAGAGCGGATCATCCACCCAATGGAATGAAAATTGGGCGTTTTTTTTACAATGGGCGGGCAGTCTGCTCTTTCACATTAACACCCAGATGGTGAAGCTGAAAATCTATCACAGTATGTTTTATACATTTTTTTTTCTATTTTTGTTCTGTATTATTTGCGGTCAGGACACATGGTGTCCTGTTCCAAGACTAAACTCCTGCTGTTTTAGATGTTAATGTTTTGAATAGAATGCTTCCTCAGAGCTAAAAAGCAACAGTTCCACTTTAGAACAGCATTTGTCTCTTCTTTCTACCAATGCTGACCGTATTTCAGGAATTTTCTTTTTTTGCTTCAGACTTCCAGCAATTGCAGTTTTTTTTTCTTTTTATTTGCTGAGGATGGATATTCTCTTGGGAGTTCTGAAATTCTTCCAAAATTAAAATGAGGAAGCGGAATCTGTGAGGGGCTAACAAGGTGTAATGACTCCTGATATATTTTGGCTCCAGCAGTCACTACCCAGGGACATCCACCTGGAAACGTCAGAGGAAACCTGTCTTCACTGCTTCCACTTCACAAGACAGGTGGCCACAGAGTTGTGCCGTCTGCTGCACCATGAAGAGCACACAACATTTGAATCAGGGTTGGTTCTTCCCTTAGAAGTGAAGATTACCGTAGCATGAATCTTTCATGCTATAAGATCCTTTCAAGCCACCTCAGGATATATCTGCCACATCACCACCTTCTTAAGGACAACTAGGGATGAGCAATAAATGCCGGCCTTGCCAGCGACGCCCACACCTCGAGAATTAATTTAAAGGAAAATCAGGCAGTTTACAATGCACACATTTGTCAAGCAAATGACAATGCTATATTTGCAAGGGGCAATGCCTTCATTACTATTTCTGTGGAAAGGAGGCATCAGCTTGATAGGGTGCACAGCTTTCACCAGGTAGTAGGGTACCCTCAAGGGTAAAGAGTCACAGATAGTATGCATGTGGGCTCCTCGTATCAGCCCTGAAACTGTTTGCACTGAATTAATGTTCAGGTGTTAACCGACTACCGAAACCCCATCATGTCCTCAGTGGTTGTTATCCAAGAAGCAAAAATGAAGCCTTTATTGTGCAACAGTTCCAGGTGCCAGCATCATTTGATGGAGAAGAAACACTGCGTTAATGGTTGTTAAAAGAACTGGGCTATCCTCTGCATTGTGACAGCTGACTTCACTGAGAAACTCTTTAATACCAGAGGATGTTGATGATATCAATGGCAACATAGCTTAAATAAGTGAGGCTGAAACTGTTGAGAAGTTAAATTAATATCAGTAGAGATAATCATTGGCCTAAGGGTGCTTAGCATTAACTGTATGTTTTAATTTAGCTCCCTCACACTTTCAGGCTTGGTTACTTTGCCAAAACTTTACCACTAAAGGGTTTAATTTTCTCTGATAATGCACAGGTTAGTACATTAACCTTAAATTCATTTGAGCACTATTTTAATGCAGTTTAAAATAAACTAATTAACAGCTGTGTTAAAATAATTCACAAAGTAATGTTATGTAAATACATTAACCAGTGATTTGCCAAAGAAAATGATACTCTTCAGCATTTAAACAGAAATAGTCAACCCAATTGACAGAACTAAACAAAATATTTTGAATAAATGGTACTTCCTTGTACCAGTTTGATTATTAAAAAGGGTCCTGATGGTCAGACACTTTTAAAAATAATTTTCACATAGGAGAAGTAATTTGGAGATTATTGTTTTCAGCATATGCATTTGAATAGGCCTCATGTTGCATTAAGGTTGTGCCCTTACAGTGTTGTTTCTGCACCAGTATCTGGTGGAACAATCTTTCTCTCAGATATTTTCCTGCATGATGGGAACAAAATTAGCACTGAATTTTAGGAACTGTACTTCAATCAGAGATATCATACCTGCAGTTCGGCAAATATACCTAACTGAGCCAATTAGAGCAGCAAGGATCAAGGTTTGATTACTGGTTTGGGCTGAGTTAGCTGATATCAGTCTGAATGCAGTAAGTTTTGCTATAATTGGCCTCAGTGCCCTGATTTATGGAAGGGAAAAATGAACAAAGCTTCCCACTCCTAATCATCCTGTAGTAATGCATCAAAAGTGCCCTGAAGTTATGTTAGTGGGAGAACAAGGCAGTATAATGAATCCAGTGTTTTTAGATAGTTGTAAATATTCATACCTTGCTTAAATGATTCCCTCATCTGGTTTGAGAGGAAGAAAGCTAAAAATCAGAGTTTTGTTTGGCTATAGCATTTGTAATTTCTTGCTATTTTTATGCCATTTGTTTTTTTTGCAATAATGTTACAGCAAATTGCTGCCCCTCTTTCAGTTATTATGCCCTTGCCCTCTGGAACCTCTTCATCAGCCCACCGCCTGTAAAGCGCTTTGAGATGTCTCACTGTAAATTGTTGTATATTAACTTCTAATTCATAGTATGTAACAAAAAACAATGAGGAAAAGAGCAAAAATAATGCAAATTTCAGTTTTTAAATCAAGCCTTCGATTAAAAGAGAGTGAAAATTGAGGACCGATTAAGATTCTAAATTGGTACATATTGGATAATGCATTACCATTGAGTCTCCAGGATTTTGAGTTGTGAAGATCTTTAGTAGAAGCCAAATAACTTATCACACTGGGCACAATATTTTGCTTCTTTAATGCAAATTCTTTAAATCAGTTTTAAAGTGGTTCTGGACACCACTGACTGTTCATGCCTATTAAAATAATGCTTGTTATAACTTCAAATTTATGATCAGTCAACTTGCACATTGAATAGGTTTTGTACATACTTACATCAAATACATTTTTTGATAGCAAATTATATATATTAAAATTGCATCTGTGCCTTGGCATGTTTCACAGTTCTAATGTGAATTTTTTTAAAAAATCTGCAAATCAGGTTTCATAATATATGGTATGTAATTATTGCTTAAAACCCTTTTCCATACCTGTAGAAACTTGTACTTGTGTGTTTTAATAATAACGCACCTAATACTGACTGCTCAGCTTGTCATTTAGCCTCAAACACTGAGGTACACAGTTGTTACAATGGGTTTTTAGGTTAGAGATTAGAGAGATTAAGTGGTGAGGTTGATTTAGATTCTTAAGGATAAAGCTAATTGTCTTTGAGGTACTTTGGATCATTCTTGAAAGAAACACAACGATTTTAGCTGTCATTCTTATTTTGGCACAGGACTTGATTTGAAATTTAAGAAAGAAATCTTGCTATTCTTCCCCTGGGAGCAATCTTTGACCCATTAAAAAAGTGTTACGTTACAATCGCTCGTAGTTGAAACATGACACAGCTGGTATGTTGGTCAATTTACAGTAATTCAGCTGCCAAAACTCTTGATAGCGTTTGAATAAAATACTGATTATTCATCAAAACTGTCTTCTAACAAAGAGTTAACAGAAGAAACATTTTTTTGCTTTATGTATAGCAAAATATTATTACTATTGGATCTTATGTGATGCTCTGGTTGTGAAGAACTGTTTAACTGAACCTGTTAAGCATATATACAGTCCAGGTATCTTCAGCTTCAATATCAGTGCCATCGTAAAACTCCAAGACTATACGATAACATAAAATTAATGAAGTCTGATGACAGGGTCGGAGGGGGACCTTGGCCTCTCAAAAAGAGCCAAACATTGTCATTGTTATGATGAAGGGCCTCAACCTGAAATATCAGAGTCATCTCTTATTTCTTATGCTGTGTATTTCTGACATTTTCTCTTTTTAATTGAGCATCATTATTATGATCCATTTACAAGCTATTAAACACATTGGGCAGGATTTTGCTGTGAAAATAACAGTGAGGCTGACCGCTCACCGATATCTATTCACAAATCGCACAGCAACTTCCAGCAAGCGCACATGCACAGTTAAAGGCGAAAATCCAGAAGTTCCTATCCGAGATCCCCTGCCTCTCCGTAAGCTACGCGAAAACGGCTTCTCGCCGTCTGGCTCCCCATTCAAATACATTGAACGGCGTGATGTTCCTGTATTGACGTTGTAGATACGGACTAAACTCGCCACAAAAAGTTATGGCTTGTCCATTCCAGTCAAAGTACCGTTTTAATGGTGTAGTAAGTCTTAATTACTGCCAAACAACCTCTCTGGCACTGAAAATGAACTTTTACAAGTGTGGAGTCTCATTCCTTCAGCTTCTAATTATTGCCCCTCACAGCAAAATCCGGCCCATTAACTGCCACTTTTGGAAAGTAGGTAGCATATTTGCACTTTTGACTTGTACTGTTTGTTAGTTCTGCAAAGGAGCTTCCTCAGCCTGATTACCCCAGTTCCAATGAATGAAAGGTTTCTTTTTCAGATGCTGGCCAACCTATGCATTTCCATCTAGCACTTTCTTTTTTTATTTGTGCTATCCAGCATTTGCTGTTTTTCTTTTTTATCTAATTGTTTAGATCCCTCAGGTGAGCTTTATACCAGTGATCTCATACAGCTTTTTGCATAAATCGATCTTGATCTTGATACTGCACTAGTAAACTCCCAAAACTTGCATTTTTTCTAAAATCCTGCGAGGGCTGTCCACCATTATCAGTCCTGTCCACCATTGTCAGTCCTGGTATATGTTCAGTTGACAGGAGGAATTATATCCCTACCATAGTCTATGCCAGGAACTGTTTTTTGCAGTCCAGTTAAAATAACACAAATTCATTTCCTTGTCATTAATTGTGTTAATATTTCAACATGAATTCCAATTACATGAATGTTTTTGACAAGTGAGTAAAATATTGTGATAAACCAATTATTCATTTAAAAATGATCAACTTCATTTTCATAAATGTCAGCTTCTCTCTTCATTCACTGTTGCCATGTCCTACACATGTAGAATTTATGAACTGAAAAATGCCATTACAAATCAGCTTTATGACTAAATATGCCCTACTTTAGAATGATTGATAGCTAAACCACTGCACTTACACAGCAATTTAAGTGTTTTGTATGGGTATACAGCACAGAAATGGAGCCAAACTGATCTTTTGGTTCAAGAAGCTGATTCTGACCTAAATTTGATGGAAGTGGCAGAGATTGCATGAGCAGCATTTATTTTTCTGTTCAAATGTAGGTACCACTCCCAGTACACATAGAAGGAAAACTTCTAATAGAATTTGGATCTGTATATAAACCCGTGGACTTTTCTAAGCTTCAATATAAAAATAGCTGCATTTTGAGGACCAATACCCAGCACTTCTATGTCAATGTAACTGGATGCACAGCAAAGCTCTTTCCTTTACTTCAACAACATGCCTTAGTCCCAACTCTAAAAGAGTGCTCCGTGTTGCACCAGTGCAACTATTTACATTTCCCACATCAGCTTCCCATGTTGCCTTCTGAGGGAGAATGTTACTTCAATGCCAATATATGTTAAATTTTGGGCAGTTTTGGTATTTGAAACAGTATCCATTAGGAATTGGGTTGATTTTTCTCCAACTCATCTCTCCTGACATCCAGTAAAGAACTTGCATTTATACAGTGCCTTTTACAACCGCAGGACGTCCCAAAGCATTTTACAGCCAATGAAATACTTTTGAAGTGTAGTCACTGTTGTAATGTAGCAAAACTCGGCAGCCAATTTGCACACAGCAAGGTCCCACAAACAGCAATGAGATGATCTGTTTCATTGATCTTGGTTTTGGGATAAATATTGGCCAGGACAATGGGGAAAACTCCCCTACTGTTCTTCGAAATAGTGCCATGAGATCTTTTGCGTCTACCTGAGGACAGAAGGGGCCTGGGTTTAATGTCTCAGCCAAAAGATGGCACTTCTGACAGTGCAGCCCACCCTCAGTACTGCATTGGAGTGTCAGCCTAGATTTTGTGCTCAAGTCTCTGGAGTGGGACTTGAACCTACAACCTTCTGACTCAGAGGTGGGAGTGCTACCACTGAGCCATGACTGACACCATTTTCCTGTTTTAGTTTCACTGTGGTAAGAGCCACAACTCTAGAAGGTTCTTAAACTTTTTTTCCCTACAGGATAGTGGATATAAGGAATAAACATCAATGAAGATTAAATTCACACCATGGCCTCACCCCTCCCTATCTTTGTAACCTCCACCAGTGTTACAACCTTCCCTGAACACTCTGTTCCTCGGACTCCAGTCTAATGCATCCCCCCAGTTCATATGGATTAATGTTATATATCACTAAGTAATGGAAATCTTTAATGCAAGGCCTGTGTAGCTCTTGGAGATTGTAGAAACCTAGGAGAGGGAAGTTGCTGACGCATTCTTTGATTTGAAATAATATGTGGCATAGACAAGGTAAGATGAAGCAAAAGTTTAAAATAGAAATGGGTGTACATAATTGTTATATAGTTTCTTACTGCTTCAAACCATAAATAATGATGAAAAAGTCCTTTAATAATTTGAATGAAATTGCTGTGCAGGACCCAACTTGTCTATTATAAATCAGAATACTATATTTAGCCAATCTTTGAATAATATGCCGCTACTGCCACTCCTTGGTTTAGATTGGAGACTGGAAATAATGAACCAAAATATGTTCTGTTCATCTAAACTGGCTCAATATAAAGCTGTTATACTAACACTTCCAACATCGATGCAAATCAGTTTCCAAAGTGCACTGATGTGAAAGCAACGTACAACTCAGGAGTTGGATCCCAATGTGACTCCCAGACACACTGAAGCAGAAGCTGTGAATACATTTCTAGATGGTCTGACTTGTTGCAGATCCAGAATAACTGTGAAGAAGCAATGTTTTAAAAATGCCCAGGTAGCCCATAGGAACACTTAAGAACTGCTTAAATCTAGCACGTACTTGTCTTCAGCGTTAGCAGAGAAGTGCCACTCCCATTTATTTAACTGCCTGAAAGTGGAGTTCCGCCTGGCCTAGAATTTCCTCGAAATGAGTTACACCACTGTTGCATCGTTAAAACAATGCGTGCGTCACACATTGGTATCAAGAGGCAGATATACATGTGTTTCCTGGGTCTGCTCATTTGCATTCCAACTGGTGTAAAGCACTTGAACTATGTGGGCTGGGAATTTTCTTGGTGCT
Organism: Heptranchias perlo; assembly: GCF_035084215.1. Classification (NCBI taxonomy): domain Eukaryota; kingdom Metazoa; phylum Chordata; class Chondrichthyes; order Hexanchiformes; family Hexanchidae; genus Heptranchias; species Heptranchias perlo. Next base: position 15,124,294 of record NC_090345.1, on the reverse strand, counting down.
ACTCCTGCTCCACTGCCATAACTTCACCGGAAGTGTGGCAGATATCCTGAAATTACGATGGCTGATTAAGCACGGCCCCAAGCCAGAGAAGTTGAATGCACGATTTCATTCATTTAGTCCTCCTAGAGGGCACTGAAGGCAGGACGAACAGACTTCTGGTTGTGGGTGTCACCGAGTCACCCATAATTATCACACGTGCCACCTGGACGGGGGTGGCTCTGGCACTGACCTTCAACCCACTTACCCCCGGACTACAGATCAGTGCTGCAGAAACTTCAATATCCTCAGCAGGGCAGGCAAGGTAACACACTGCATATCTCTCTCTTCTTCCTTGTCCATCCTGCGCACCAGCACACTCTTCACCCTCTTAAAGCAACATGCCCAAATAACCCTTCACAATGCACTCTGGTTAAGGGGGGGGTTCGGACTTGGCATTTGCGCTATAGCTACCTAGATCCCCTCAAAGCACTTATATCCATGCACAACTTTAAAACCTATTCCTCCACTTTATCAGCCTCAAACCCTTGCATCTCTTACTTCACCTCTCCCATACCACTTGGCACATAATCTTGGACTGCTAACCTTACTCTCATTCACTCTATGGGCAGCATTTTAGCACCCGCTATCGGGTGCGTTCCTGGTGGGGGGGGCCCCGAAAATCGGGAAATCCCGTAGCGGGACCGGAGCCCGCCTCGAACCCGCGCACTGCCGGGTTCCCCACTGACGCGCCGGCGTGTGCGCACAGCCCCCGCTGGTGGGAATCCCGCAGGCAATTAAAGCCAGCGGGATGCCACTTGAAGGTATTTATTTTGCTTGTTCAGGACATTAACTGACCTGATCAAGGAATTATGTGAGGGGGGGTGGGATTTTAAAGCAAACTGGGACTGTTTCCCACACTGGGGGAAACACTCCCAGTTCAAATGGACCTGTTGCAGCTGTCAGCCTGTGGCAGCTGCAAAGGTCCATTTGACTGGGGGGTGGGGGGTGGAGACCCTCACTCATTGCAGGAGGCCACTCTGTCACTTGGGACAAAGTTTGGCCTCCACCACCCTCCTCCTGACAATCAACGTCACCAACTTTCACACTTAACTCGGGGTCCAGAGATATGTACCTACCTTGCGGACCCCCTCAGATGTACATCTTCCGGATGGGGGCCGCCGTAGCTGCAGTCACGACCTCCTCGGAGGGTGAACAGCATCACCAGCCTCGCCGTTCACCTCTGACACGTGGAGCTCCACAACAGAGCGCTGTGACACATCCACCTGTACAGCAGGAGGGAGGACTACCGCAGAGAGAGATGCGTCGCAGAGGGCACTACCCTCGCCACAGGGTCCACAGACCGAGGCTCAGCTTCCTGGACCTCTCTGAGCAGCAGTGCACACGGAGGCTCAGAGTCACTCGACATGTAGTCGTGGACATCTGCAGCCTCCTTCATGCCGAGCTGCTCCCGGCTGGCCTGAGCACCATCTTCTTACCTGTCGCTGTCAAAGTCACCACTGCCCTCAACAACTTCTCCTCCGCATCCTTCCAGGGTGCAACCGGGGACATCGCCGACGTCTCTCAGCCGTCTGCATAAAAGAGCCCTGCAAATACACCTACACCCACTCTGCTGTGACACAATGGGTGTCATCAGTTGTGGATCTTCATAGTGATCCTCAGGAAAGGGCATTATTGCACAAACCAGACAAGATTCGCGAAGACGTGGCAGTAGTGGTGCCAATATAATATGTGATGTGAGTTGATCAGAAATTAAATATAAGTACAACCGTGACAAACCCTCAAACACCCTTGTGGATCCCCTTCATGCTCACGACACGTTTGCCTTACGCTGCCTACTGCACATATGTGATGCGTGCTCTGTGGCTGCAGCACGGGTAGTGGCAGGTTGAGTGAGGCTGACCGTGAAAGAGATGCACGAGAGGGTGAGTATGAGATAGAGCCATGAGATTGTATGAGGATTAGGTTGAGTGGTAGTGGTGGGATGAGTACTGGCGAGGTGAGTAGGTGCAGGTAAGATGAGGATGAGGTTTGAGTGGGTATGAGGGGTGATGTGACAGTAGTGTTGGCAGTGCAGAAGGAGATGTGGGGTGGGGGCGGTGATGTGGCAGACGGAGTGTAGGGGAAAGAGTAAGTGTACTCACTTTGGCTGACCTACTGAGGTCATTGGAGCGCCTCCTGCACTGTATGCAGGTGGGCGATATGTTGGTGGTGCTGGTGACCTCCTCTGCCACCTCGAGCCAGGCCTTCCTGGTGGCAGAGGCAGGCCGCTTCCTCCCGCCCACCGGGAGGAAGATCTCGGTCTTCCCCCTCCTCCTCACCCCATGTATTGATACCTGGAGTGAGGCATCATTAAACTGGGAGCAGCCTTCCCCCTGTGCTGCTCCATGCTGTGATTTTTTCTGTTTGTTGCAGCATCTGTCAGTGGAGGACTGCCCCTTTAAATAGAGCTCCTCCAGCTGACAGATCTTACTACGCATGCGCAGCCCGCCCGACGTGCAGATCAGCAGTGGGGAACCCGGAGGAGAAGGTAAATGGATCTAATTATGCTACGATCGCGCGGGGAGCTGACTGATTTCGCCGGGCGCATTACCCACGCGCCCGATAGCCCCCCCACCGAGAACCCGCAGCCCTGGTAACATCGGGCCCATTATTCTTGCAAGACAAATTGGCTTACAATGTCGGCTAACGGCAGGCCACCGGAGGGAGCATTCCCACCTTTAAATCCTTCACCCCCTTCGAGAAGGCCACAGAAATAATGGGGAGGCACCCAGCTTTTGTGGGGATGGCAAGTCTCACCTGCACCAGATTATTGACTGAGCACCTACACTGTCACCCTAGCAACCCTGTAGCGCACCATACAGATACAACGTTTCACCATCTTGCCTGTGTCCTTAATCCCAAGTGGGTATTTCTCACCCATTCTTAGCTTCTACCCTCCTTTCCTGCAGATCCATCACAGCAGTGAATGGCACAGGAGGAGGAAGATGGTGATGAGGACCAAGCCACCCAGGAATCGCAGCTGCTGGACAGCCGCACATGCCAGGCCTCCAGCTATCCCCCTCATAGCGCTACACAAATAAAACATGAGAAGTGGCACCAAGCTGTCAAGGAGCAAGCTGACATGAGATGACGGTCACCTCAGTCCCTGGAGCCTTTTGTAGAGCACGAGAGCAAACCATCTCCTGTAATCCTGGACCTTAGGTGGCACCTAGAATAAGCACGAGAATAAGTGCCCACAGCGAATGCCATACCTACTCCTGAGAAGCCCTGGCTGTGGATAGGGGGTGGGGGTGTAGGAGTCAGAAAATGTACTGGTCATCTGACCCTGTGAGAAGCAGTCAGAAGCAAGAACAGGTGTTTGTAGGCAGACTGGCGAAAAAATAATGCTTTCGATACTGAAATCAAAAATCTCCAGACTCTTCTGTTTCAGCAACTCCTCATTTGCGCCTCAAACAGCTGTTGTACCCCACTGAACTGAGTGCAAGTTAGCCCGAGTGCAGCAGTGATCTAAATCCAGGGAGCTCGGAGGTGCTTCACCAGTGGCTTTCACTTTGACATATTCAAATGAGGCCAGTGATGACTTGATGGGCAGATCGCAGGAAAGCTACAGAAATGCGACAAAACACGGGGGAAGTCGTTTCAAAGATGGAAACAACCTCCACCCGAATTCTCCCCCCAGAGAAAGTTGCCTATGCTATTCTTGCACACTGGGTAACTTGGGTCTGTCAGCTGGACTTTGCATTATGTAGTTATGCAGTATCAGACCAGTATCTGTAGTATAACTACAGCCTGAAAATATCATTGATAAAATAGATCATTTCAAATATCGCAGTTTTTTTAAAATCAAGTTTAAAAGTATTTTAAATACATACAATGCAGCAAAAAGCAGTCTGTCTTTTTTGCTATTCCCATGGAAGAAAATGCTTTCCAGGATTATGTCAAATATAAAGCAATTTCCTGGTTTAAAAAAAAGTCCACAAATGCTGGAAAATTAAAGTGAGAACAGAAAATGCTGGAAATGCACAGAAGCTTGGTTAGAATCTGGATTAGAAAAACAGATTAACATTTTGGCTGCATCTCACTTGAAATAATCTATCTTTTTTTCATCCAGATACCAACTGACCTGCTGTACATTTTCAGTATCTTCTGTTTTTATTAAAGTACACATGTTTCTGTTGACATGTTACGGTTTTTCCAATATAATTTAGATAATCCAGCAAAAAGGGATGGTGAACATGCACCATGGCTAAAGACCATTCTATAAACCCTTTCCCCCTCAAACAGAAATAGCAGCCACCAATAAAATCAAAACCTGAGGCTTCATGCATAAATTAGAGACATGCATTTTAATATCATCTCTTGCCTGAAGAAGCAGCTGCTTAAATATTACAGTGACACGAGAGCTCAAAACGCACAGAACAGTCCTCTACATTATCAGCTTTGTGCATATATAACTCCGGTTAGCAAGAATTATTCTTTGATAGGTAACATTTTCCTCTAAATGTATTTTAGAAGGGTTAGTAGTAATCAACATGTGTCACTATATGTAGGCTTTAAAAAGAACCACGATGTATTACAGGAAGGTTCACTTCACCTGCCTTATTTATCACCATTATGTACATTAGCTAGCATGGCAATGAAGAAAATGACGAAAAAAAACCTATAATATATTAAAAATCTTGGACTAGAAATTCGGCCATGCAGCACCCGTTTTTCAGGTGCTAAACAATCAACTATGCTTTGAATATGGCGGGCAGGAATCGGCGCACATTTCCGGCCAGAAGTGCGCCGCCTGCCATATTGGATAAGGTAGATGCGCTGGCAGCAGGAGTGCACATCAGCAACATTTTAAGTGCAGAATACTTTATTTGAAGTAGGGTTCTGCGTGTTTTGCAGGACCTGGTTTTGATTGGCGACCGCCCCAGCGCTCCACTCGTCACGTGCTGAACTCACACAGAACAACACGGTGCTAACGGGCAGGAAGGTCCCCCCCATTACGTACTTGAATTAGGAGTGCTGCTCCCGACCCCACAATAGAAGAACGTGGGCTGCTCCCGTCCCCAGCAACCGATCGACCCCCACCCCCGGCATTGCTACCTCAGTCCGGCAACCACTAGCGGCCCGATCACCCATCGATACCTCCCCCCGGCAACCACTACCAGCCCGATCCCCCATCGCATCCACTGTGCATGTTGCTCACACTGTGTAAGGAAGAATTTCCTGATGTCTGTTCCCTTGTCCTATTCTCACAATTTACTTTAAAGTAATATTATAAGTCTACCTTTTCCACAACCTTAACTATCCTTTATAAGATCACCTGCTCCAATGCGTCCCTTCATGCCTGAAAATCCCAAGATTTTCCTCATATGGATAGTAATCTTCTGTATTCACTGGAAACAGGAAAAAAACCTGAAGATCCAAAAGTAATTACAATCTATAGAAAAAAGGTTTCATGAACTGGGCATTATACATTCCTTGTGACACTGTTATACTGCAAGTACTTGGTAGAGGACTGAGTTTACAGATATTCAGAGATCACCAAGTGCTGGTTATATTTTTAATCTCAGCGAAGAACTAAAGTGAGAATCAGTTCTTTAATAACATTGGGCTGGAAATTGCAATGAGCAGTGAACAGACGTCGCCTGCCGCTGGTAAGTAACTAACTCACCCTAACTTTTCGCAGTCTTCTGGGCGTCATCTTGCTGTAATTCAAAACTACAAGAAGTGCAGCGATTGTTCCCGGGCTTTCCTGAGCAGTGAGAGGAGGAAAGGATCTCTATGTCCCCTCCACCAATCAGCTTGAAGCAAGCCATGCCATGAGAACCAGGAAGTGAAGCTCATTCACAAAGAACCAGGAAGTGCCAGATAACATTAGTAAATGTCCTGTAAAATCAGATAGAGAAAGCAAAATAAAGAGGTGTCAAGATTAAAAGACTGAGATAAAAGAGACAAAAAGAAAAAGTAAAAAAATTAAAATTTATTTTTAAAAAAATTAAAAATTATTTTTAGATGTCCAAAAACAATTAAAATCAGGAGTAATGAGACTACACATTTTAAAAAGTTAATTTTCAGTGCCAGAGAGGTTGTTTGGCAGTCATTAATGCATACAATGCTGTTAAAAGTTAGTTTAGACCTGATATAACTCAGCACACCTTTTTTCTGGCGAGATTAGTTAGTTTCCAGCTGGGCAGCAGAGCAAGTTTGCACTGGTCCATTGATTCCAGCGGGCAACATCTCTTTAACGTGAATCTGTCAGATCAGTTGGGAATCAGGAAGAGCAAGTTCCGGATTTCTGTGTTTGTCTGTGCATGTGCGGTTCCCGAAACTTGCTGTTCCATTTGTCCTGAAATAACGATGAGCCCGGTTAGCCTCGTCATTATTTCTTGAGCAATTTCCGGGCCAATAAAATCTGTAAAAGTTAACTTTGTTGAGTTAGTTTTGCACCAGTCACAGTTATACTGTTGCTGGCGTGAAGCCAAAGTGGCGTGAGACTACAGCCATTGAGTGCTGTCACACCACTTGCCATAGTTTGGTGTGTAGTCAGCTCAGTGACTTCCCTCTCTCATTATGCTATAGTTTTTGCAGCAAAATTGTGTGACAGCTGTGTTACATGGATGCAAACACTGCAGTAGAATTTGATCATTAGCCTCACTTCATAAAATCATAGAATGATACAGCACAGAAGGAGGCTATTCGGCCATTCATGCCTGTGCTGGCTCTTGGAAATGAGCAATCCAATTAGTCCCACTCCTCTGCTCTTTCTCCGTAGCCCTGCATATGTTTCCCCTTCAAGTATTTATCTAATTCCCTTTTGAAAGTTCTTATTGAAACTGCTTCCATCGCCCTTTCAGGCAGTGCATTCCAGATCAAAACAGCTCACTGAGTGGTGGTGGACAATTAAACAACTAACGGGAGGAGGAGGCTCTGCAAACATCCCCATCCTCAATGATGGCGGAGTCCAGCACGTGAGTGCAAAAGACAAGGCTGAAGCATTTGCAACCATCTTCAGCCAGAAGTGCCGAGTGGATGATCCATCTCGGCCTCCTCCCGATAGCCCCACCATCACAGAAGCCAGTCTTCAGCCAATTCGATTCACTGCACGTGATATCAAGAAACGGCTGAGTGCACGGGATACAGCAAAGGCTATGGGCCCCGACAACATCCCAGCTGTAGTGCTGAAGACTTGTGCTCCAGAACTAGCTGCGCCTCTAGCCAAGCTGTTCCAGTACAGCTACAACACTGGCATCTACCCGACAATGTGGAAAATTGCCCTGGTATGTCCTGTCCACAAAAAGCAGGACAAATCCAATCCGGCCAATTACCGCCCCATCAGTCTACTCTCAATCATCAGCAAAGTGATGGAAGGTGTCGTCGACAGTGCTATCAAGTGGCACTTACTCACCAATAACCTGCTCACCGATGCTCAGTTTGGGTTCCGCCAGGACCACTCGGCTCCAGACCTCATTACAGCCTTGGTCCAAACATGGACAAAAGAGCTGAATTCCAGAGGTGAGGTGAGAGTGACTGCCCTTGACATCAAGGCAGCATTTGAGCGAGTGTGCTACCAAGGTGCCCTAATAAAATTGAAGTCAATGGGAATCAGGGGGAAAACTCTCCAGTGGCTGGAGTCATACCTAGCACAAAGGAAGATGGTAGTGGTTGTTGGAGGCCAATCATCTCAGCCCCAGGACATTGCTGCAGGATTTCCTCAGGGCAGTGTCCTAGGCCCAACCATCTTCAGCTGCTTCATTAATGACCTTCCCTCCATCATAAGGTCAGAAATGGGGATGTTCGCTGATGATTGCACAATGTTCAGTTCCATTTGCAACCCCTCAAATAATGAAGCAGTCTGAGCTCGCATGCAGCAAGACCTGGACAACATCCAGGCTTGGGCTCATAAGTGGCAAGTAACATTCGCGCCAGATAAGTGCCAGGCAATGACCATCTCCAACAAGAGAGAGTCTAACCACCTCCCTTTGACATTCAACGGCATTACCTTCGCCGAATCCCTCACCATCAACATCCTGGGGGTCACCATTGACCAGAAACTTAACTGGACCAGTCATATAAATACTGTGGCTACGAGAGCAGGTCAGAGGCTGGGTATTCTGCAGCGAGTGACTCACCTCCTGACTCCCCAAAGCCTTTCCACCATCTACAAGGCACAAGTCAGGAGTGTGACGGAATACTCTCCACTTGCTTGGATGAGTGCAGCTCCAACAACACTCAAGAAGCTCGACACCATCCAAGATAAAGCAGCCCGCTTGATTGGCACCCCATCCACCACCCTAAACATTCACTCCCTTCACCACAGGCGCACTGTGGCTGCAGTGTGTACCATCCACAGGATGCACTGCAGCAACTCGCCAAGGCTTCTTCGACAGCACCTCCCAAACCCGCGACCTCTATCACCTAGAAAGACAAGAGCAGCAGGCACATGGGAACAACACCACCTGCACGTTCTCCTCCAAGTCACACACCATCCCGACTTGGAAATATATCGCCGTTCCTTCATCGTCGCTGGGTCAAAATCCTGGAACTCCCTTCCTAACAGCACTGTGGGAGAACCGTCACCACACGGACTGCAGCGGTTCAAGAAGGCGGCTCACCACCACCTTCTCTAGGGCAATTAGGGATGGGCAATAAATGCCGGCCTCGCCAGCGACGCCCACATCCCATGAACGAATAAAAAAAAAAAGAGTAATTTTTTTTCCTCATGTTGCCTCTGGTTAGGATATTAGAAACCATCATAAGAGACATAGGGTCATGTGCCAGGGGCTATTAGATTGCCCAGGATCAATGATTGCAGGAAAATCAGACAGGGAGCCGTACACCCATGTAAGGGAGCCCATGGATGGAAAATTGGGTGTGCTCCACTTCTGGATATGCAATGCTCCCTGCCTGATTTTCCTACATTTGCTGAGCCCAGGCAGACAAACAGGGAAATCTGCCCCATGATTCTGTGATATTGGGTAAACTGGTTTTCATAATTGGCTGGGAAATAGGAAACAGCAGGTGATCATAAATGGGGAATTTGAACTGGGACATTTCTCAGTGGGGAGTAGTGATTAATGGGTGTCACCAGGATCAGAGCTTGTTAAGCTACACTTCAGGATCAGGATAAATGATCATCTGTATTTATCTTGTGATCTCAATGAGGGGATAATTACAGAATAACAGTTTTGAACTGATGCAAAATGGAAGAAAACAGGACAAACTCACTGAAGAGGTAGGTAAATCGCAAACACTTTCTTCTGTTGATTAATATATGGCTATGAGCATTAGTGCTGACAACATTAGATGTAATTATAAAATGAAAACAAAAAATCCCTACAGGAGGTAGGTTGTGAAAGAGACTTGGGACTTTGATCATTAATCAATGAAACTGTTTAGATTATATGTTTCAACAACAGATGAGACAAATAGTAGCATACGGTGTGCAATTATAAGCTGCCCGTGAACTCCAAACATCACTGGAAAAGGAAAAAAGTCTTAAAGCTTCAAAATGTAATTACCATCCCTATAAACGAAAGCTTCATTTAGGTGATGGTTAGTTTAATGAAATTAAGTTATTTCTACTTTAATAGCAACTGCTCACTGACTATACTGCAGTGAGTACATACTCGTGATTTTTCAATTAGTGTCATGAATCAATGAAATATAAGAGTATTTATAAAAAGTGCATAAATATTCATAAAACATAAATTTGCTCCCTATAAAGGACGTGAAATGTTAGCACTGCAGTTTCTATGACTCTGTGTTCAACTACCATCACTGAGGTTAAGGCATATTTTTGACCCACATCCAGCAAGCTTAGCTACAATTCACTGAACCGTACCCAAGTGACAGAACTTGACATTACATCTTTCTTTCACTGCTGCACTGTTGTGTCTCAAAAGAAAAGAGTACAATCATTGCCAAAAGTCAGATGTGCACTTTCCTCTCTAGTTATTGACATTCTTTAGATTCTATATAACAAGCCATAAATCATGAAAATTTAATCAAAGTTTGAAAAGTACAGGCTCAGAGGGTTACCCTTACTTTTTTTCCACCTCTTAAGACTGATATGGTTCTTTCTTCTATTCCAGTGTATTGCATTGCATTTCCAAGTCAAACAAATGCTGTGTTTTTCTTCTGGTTAACTTGCAGGGTCATTTATTCTGAGACACTTTATAGAAACAGATCAAGCTCTAAAACTACTTTGAAGACAAAAAGGAAAAATTGCAAATCTGAAATAAAAGCAAAAAATTCTGGAAATACATAGCAGGTCTGTCAACATCAGAAAAGAGGAAAGACAGGCTACCGTTTTGGGTAGACCCTTCGTCAGAACTGAAAAATACATGAGCTCCTTAATGGAACTGAACAAAACAGAGGAAATCTGGAAGAAGAACAACAGGTAAAGTGTCAGGTATGGAAACTACTATCATAATAGTCCACACACAACTTTGTTTTTAGATATTAAGAAGTGAGAACTGGCTGAGATACAAAAGTCAGTGAAAGGGCATCAAAGGAACAAAAGGGAACCAAAAACACCCCAGTAAAGCATTGGAAAGACAGGAGAAAGACAAAAGGAATCAAACAGCTTCAGTGCCTTCATCCTCACCAATTTGCTCACCAACTTCCAGCCCCATTGTTCTTTCTTGCGTCTGAAGGCAAGAAATTTAAGTGCATCTGCCCTACGATCAATCTTGTCATCCACCGCCAACTTTGGCTGGACCTTGTCAAGTATTACTACACTTCCCATTGCGTGGTCAAATCCTCTTATTCCAGGATCATTCTGAAAGGCAATAATAACCTGCAACTCCTTTTCTCTTTTGCAACTTCAAACCTCTTTCCTTCATCTCTTCCACGCTCACCTCTAACATCGTGTAAATTTCTTTGTTTGAAAGATTGAGATCATTCTGTAGCTGCATCAAGTGCCACCTCCCCATCCTCGCTCCCCAACGAACCACGTCCCCATCCCTCATTTATTCTAACCCCAACCTCCTGTGACTTTGCAGCTTCTTTCCCTTCTCCCCTCTTTGCTTTCCAAGCTCAACCTTGGGAATCAGCAGGGGATGGTACCTCCTTACCAACAATACAAAAATCAAATAATATAGTAACAATTAACAGTGTTGTTTTCAATGATTCCAATTGTATTACATCTGTTTCCAAGCAAAAATATGAAATGATTTGATCCCTGAATCTATGCTGGTGGGTATCTGGGATTTTTATGTGAAAATTCCCCTTGAAGTATTGACTAAAGACTGTATTTGTGGAAAATTGTAATCTCTATTTAACCCAGCTTTGTGTCCGATATGACTCAGCCCTTAAAAATGCTGAGAACTACTGTTCATTAATGTTCATAATATTGATTGAACATTTTCTAAATGCCCAATTAGTTTTATAATAATTCATTGTACAGCAGGGTAATTTAGGTACTTATGAATGAAAATTCCCATTTACTGTCTTCATTCACTTTTTCCACTGCAAGCATCAAGAACTGTTTAGTTCCATTAGTTCTTACCTTAAATTGGCCGCACCACATAATAGATAGCTTTTTTAAAGTTTTTTTCCTAAAATTACTTGATCAGATCGCCAGATATTAACAAGCATTTACATCTCATAATTGTGAAGTACCTCAAAAAATAACATTGGAATAATTTTCAACAAATACTGTTTCATATTAATCTTCAGGATACATGCAACACCAGAGAATGTTGCATTCATTTAAACCGACCAAGGGTTAGGTGAAGAGGGGTGGGAGGAGGCTCATGTGGAGCATGAACATCAGTTGGGCCGAATGGCCTGTTTCTGTGCTGTACATTCTATGTAACCAATTAAAAACTGAAGAAAAAAATTCATGCTTTAAACATATTTTGATTTTCACAGTGCACCCCGTGTGCAAAATTACACCTACAAATATGAAGCTATATAGATCCTCTTTTTTTAATAAAAAAAAGTTACATAGCTATATTCTCACCTGAATTTAATGTTAGAACATTAAAGTTTAAGGGGTCACAGCTATGTGTGAGTACTTTGACTAATTGTGACATTGATTTCAGGATCAATTTCAGATGGTTGGATATTCAAGTGGACACGTTTCAGTGAATAATGTTCAATCGCCAGCTATTTGCTATCTTATACCCTTTCACTCAAAGGGTGGTGAGTGTCTGGAACGAGCTGCCAGAAGCAGTAGTAGAGGTGGGTACAATTTTGTCTTTTAAAAAGCATTTGGACAGTTACATGGGTAAGATGGGTATAGAGGGATATGGGCCAAGTGCAGGCAATTGGGACTAGCTTAGTGGTATAAACTGGGCGACATGGACATGTTGGGCCAAAGGGCCTGTTTCCATGTTGTAAACTTCTATGATTCTATATAATATGTGGTTTTTTTTTATTCATTCGTGGGATGTGGGTGTCACTGGCAAAGCCAGTATTTATTGCCCGTCCCTAATTGCCGTTGAGAAGGTGGTGGCGAGCCGCCTTCTTGAACCGCTGCAGTCCATGTGGTGAAGGTACTCCCACAGTGCTGTTAGGTAGGTAGTTCATTCATCGTCGCTGGGTCAAAACCCTGGAACGGTGATATATGTCCAAGTCAGAACGGTGTGTGACTTGGAGGGGAACGTGCAGGTGGTGGTGTTCCCATGCGCCTGCTGCCCTTGTCCTTCTGGGTGGTAGAGGTCGCATGTTTGGGAGGTGCTGTCGAAGAAGCATTGGTTTTTTGCCGCTGTGCATCTTATAGATGGTATACACTACAGCCACGGTGCGTCGGTGGTGGAGGGAATGAATGTTTAAGGTGGTGGATGGGATGCCAATAAAGTGGGCTGCTTTGTCCTGGATGATGTTGTGCTTCTTGAGTGTTGTTGGAGCTGCACTCATCCAGGCAAGTGGAGAGTACTCCATCATACTTCTGACTTGTGTCTTGTAGATGGTGGAAAGGCTTTGGGGAGTCAGGAGGTGAGTCACTCGCTGCAAAATACCCAGCCTCTGACCTGCTCTTGTAGCCACAATATTTATGTGGCTGGTCCAGTTAAGTTTCTGGTCAATGGTGACCCCCAGGATGTTGATGGTGGGGGATTCGACAATAGTATTGCCGTTGACTGTTATGGGGAGGCGGTTGGACTCTCTCTTGTTGGAGATGGTCATTGCCTGGCACTTGTCTGGCGTGAATGTTACTTGCCACTTATTAGCCCAACCTTGGATGTTGTCCAGGTCTTGCTGCATGCGGGCATGGACTGCTTCATTATCTGAAGGTTTGCAAATGGAACTGAACACTGTGCAATCATCAGCAAACACCCCCATTTCTGACCATATGATGGAGGGAAGGTCATTAATGAAGCAGCTGAAGATGGTTGGGCCTAGGACACTGCCCTGAGGAAATCCTGCAGCAATGTCCTGGGGCTGAGATGATTGGCCATCAACAACCACTACCATCTTCCTTTCTGCCATGTATGACTCCAGCCACTGGAGAGTTTTCCCCCTGATTCCCATTGACTTCAATTTTACTCGGGCACCTTGATGCCACGCTCAGTGATGTCAAGGGCAGTCATTCTCCCCCACCTCTGGAATTCAGCTCTTTTGTCCATGTTTGGACCAAGGCTGTAATGAGGTCTGGAGCCGAGTGGTCCTGGCTGAACCCAAACTGAGCATCGGTGAGTAGGTTATTGGTGAGTAAGTGCCGCTTGATAGCACTGTCGCTGACACCTTCCATCACTTTGCTGATGATTGAGAGTAGACTGATGGGGCGGTAATTGGCCAGATTGGATTTGTCCTGCTTTTTGTAGACACAACATACCTGGGCAATTTCCCACTTTGTCAGTTAGGTGCCAGTATTGTAGCTCTACTGGAATAGCTTGGCTAGAGGTGCAGTTAGTTCTGGAGCACAAGTCTTCAGCACTACAGCCGGGATGTTGTTGGGACCCATAGCCTTTTTTGTATCCAGTGCACTCAGCTGTTTCTTGACACCATGTGGAGTGAATCGAATTGGCTGAAGACTGGCTTCTGTGATGTTTGGGATCTTAGGAGGAGACCGAGATAGATTATCTACTTGGCACTTCTGGTTGCAAACGCTTCAGCCTTGTTTTTTGTACTCGTGCTGGGCTCTACCATCATTGAGGATGGGAATGTTCACAGAGCCTCCTCCTCCCGTTAGTTGTTTAATTGTCCACCACCATTCACGACAGAATGTGGCAGGACTGCAGAGCTTTGATCTGATCGATTGGTTGTGGGATCGCTTAGCTCTGTCTATAGCATTCTGCTTCCATTGTTTAGTATGCATATAATCCTGTGTTGTAGCTTCACCAGGTTGGCACCTCATTTTTAGGTATGCCTGGTGCTGCTCCTAGCATGCTCTTCTACATCCTTCATTGAACCAGGTTTGATCCCCTGACTTGTTAGTAATGGTAGAGTGAGGAATATGCCAGGCCGTGAGGTTACAGATTGTGGTGGAATACAGCGCCAATACTGTCATGTGACCAGTAGATTGGTGAGGACGAGGTCAAGTAGATTTTTCCCTGGTGGTGGTTCTCTCACCACCTCCTGCAGGCCCAGCCTGGCAGTTATGTCCTTCAGGGCTCGGTCGGTAGTGCTGCTACTGAGCCACTCTTAGTGGTGGACATTGAAGTCCCCCACCCAGAGTACATTCTGTGCCTTTGCTACCCTCAGTGCTTCCTCCTAGTGGTGCTCAACATGGAGGAGTACTGATTCATCAGCTGAGGGAGGACAGTAGGTGGTAATCAGCATGGACTTTCCTTGCCCATGTTTGACCTGAAGCCATAAGACTTCATGGGGTCCAGAGTCAATGTTAAGGACTCCCAGGGCCACTCCCTCCTGACTGTATACCACTGTGCCGTCACTTCTGGTAGGCCTGTCCTGCCGGTGGGACAGGACACATCCAGGGATGGTGATGGACAAGTCTGGGACGATGGCTGAAAGGTATGATTCTGTGAGTATTCTGAGGGTAGTGCTGTGGACTGCAGTGTTTATTCCATGGATATCTGTATCTCACCTGTGACAAAGTCTCTTTATTCAGGTTTGGTTTGTTCATGGAATAAGCACTATGTTCAATGGTTTCTGATGCAGTATTTTATTCACACAATATAGATGTTACAGTTTCAAACTATTTTGTTAAAAATTTCAAATACTTATCTTTGGTAGCAAAGACTTGTACAGTGGCTTTTTTTGTGAATAGTAGAATATTATGAAATAGACAAGTTAACAGGCATGAGTTGCTATAGTTACAGCTGGCACACGTTACTAAGTACAGGTCGCCACCGATATGAATTTTTTTTCAACTGTAAGTGACTATTGGGAAGCTAGTTTCCACTGAACTTGTTACCTCACATTGCATGAAATAGATTCCAGGTCCTCCATATGTGAAGGAACAACAATTTACTGGCTAATTTAATGTAAAGTAACATCTGCTTTTCTCATTGTAATGTGGTGGCCATTCTAAGATGAAGCAATATTACTATAAGGGAAAGATAGTCAAGTTGATCAAAATGTTGCAACTGACAGTGTGCACACAAGCAGAGGCTGGGTGCTTTTGGAACACCTACACAAAGCAGATTTGAGGGGTAATTTTCAGTTTGGGCACAGGTGAAAAATTGCCAGTTGCAAATCAGCTGCCTGATTTTCTGGGCTATGTATAAAGGGTGGCCGATCCCCAACCACATGTTTTTCGCCTGTACGTAAACTAAAAATTACCCCCCCACCACCACCATTAGGTTATTAGATGGACGAATAGAATGATCAACGTTGAAGCAAGGAGGAGTGGCATGCGTTCAGTAACAAAATGGAGCTGAAAATCCTCAGCTCTTCCTGCGCACTACTACCGTAACTCCGGCAGGACTGGGCTGGATAGGTTGGAAATTAGGCTAGGACCCAGATAAACCAGGTCTCAGCCTTACATAGGTGTTTCTGTGGGCCTTGGAAAGGGTAGAGCCTGAATATACCCGTTACAAAGTCAATGGCATAGTATTGGGTAGGGACTGCCAATGATGAGACCAGGCATACCAGGCTGCCAAAGGGTAGAAGTGGGCCACACCTGAGATTGTGGCCTGGTCCCCCCCAAAGAACGAGGCAATATGTTTTTATTTAAATAGACTGTAATGTTTTAATTCTTTACAGTGGGAGGGGAACCATGAGACTTCCACTGGCTAACCACTGTTTTGGTACAATTTGTAGCATCTTTCATTGGCGCCATTGATGTGAGCCTAATGGCGTGGACATTTGTCATTAGTTTGGAAATCATGGACCTCCTGCTGACCTTGTGAACTTTGGTGGGGTCAGCACTAGAGATCCCTTACACCATGATAAGCCCACCACCACCCCACCAATGAATTTAAAAAAATTATTGTTCTTGGCATGTGGGTGATGCGGGCAAGGTTGTATTTATTACCCATCCCTAATTTCCATGAAGATGGTTGTGGGCTTCTCCTTGAGCCACTGCAGTCCTATTGATGGCGTAAGCTAGGACTTCCAGGATTTTGACCCAGCAATGATGAAGGGACAGCGATACATATCCAAATCAGTATGGTGTGTGACTTGGTAGGGAATGTAGATGTGATGGCGTTCCTATGATGTTGTTGCTTTTGTCCTCGATGATAGAGGTCATGGAGCAGGGAGGTTCTGTTGAAGTAAGCTAGCAGAGCATCCTACAGATAGTACATACTGCAGCCACAATGCATCTGTGGTGGAGGGAGTGGATATTGAATTCAGTGGCAGGGACGTTGATCAAGCGGATTGCTTTGTCCTGGATAGTGTTGCGCTTCTTAAGTATTGTTGCAGCTACAGCTGTCAAAGCGACTGGTGAATATCCCATCACACTCATGACTTGAGCCTTACAGATGTTTGAGAAGTTAGGTGGTGAGCTACTCGGAGTGCTCTGCCTTGCTCTTACAGGAAAGCCCACATTAAAAATGGCCGATGCCATATAGGCCTTGGACGATTTTCGGGCGTCTGCCTAAAATATGCGTTAGGCCCCTTGCCTATGCTAATGAGGGGCCAAGCACCTCTTTTAGGTCCGTTCTGGGAAATTGGGCTACCGTGAGTGATAACTTTGCAGGAGAAATAAGGATGGGAGTAACTGTGGACTACAGTGTTACCCACATCCCGAGAAAAACATTTAAAGGAAATTGTCCCAATTTAAATTAGTACCAGCCAAAGAACTAGGTAGGCAGCCTACTCCTAATCCTTTGCCAGGGTCGGTTTTGGTCCAACCACTGGAGGTGTATGACTGACTGGAACTGATTGTTCTGATATTTCTGTGTGAGGAAGTGCTTAGTCTCAACTCATCATCACTATATCTCTCTCCCTCTCTCTCTCTCTCTCTCAAACGTGCAGCCAAGATCAGAAGCTCATTCAGTGGGGAATCATAGCCCACAGCTATGAGTCCACATCCTGACACACTTACAGCTCAGCACATTGGAGCAGCAAAACTGTTGTCACCAAATTTATTCTATGATATAGTCCATGGAGTTCAGAGTAACCTCTTTGAGAGGGTCCACGAGAAACCACTTGATGATGATTATTAAACTGATTCTTTTTCAGTTTTTACTAAATGTACTGTATGGAAATAATGAATGTGTATTCCTTTCATGTTCAAAATTGTGAAAGTCTAATCTCTTTGTCTCTCTCTCTCCCTGCTTCTCTCTTTCTGGTTCTGTGTTTCTTTCTGCCAACAATATACAGCCCCCAGCTATATTAAGCCTTGGCTTTGTTTTTGTGACTGTGCTCAAGTGTTGCCACCTTTTCCTGGCACAATGGACTTGGCCCTGTTGAGTTTACCATTGTCTCCTACTGACTAATATCCTAATGGAACCTGTTCATTGGTTTTCTGGAGCCAGTACTTTGCTCTGCTGTGAATGGAAATGACTGGTGACAGTAGTAAACATCAACTGGATCTTTGCCTGGAGAATAGTAAGGCCCAGATGGTAGGTGACATAGGCTAACCACCTGCAGCACCTGTCATTAGATCAGTTGACAGGAGAAAAATACATGAACACTTTCAACTTAACTGTGATAAATAGCTGCAGCTTGCAGAATACGTACTAGTGTCAGTGGAAAATAGAATTAACTTCCTCAAATATCTTGGTATCTAGATTCACTTGCTGAACCATCAGATATACTCCCTTCATCAACCACACCTAAAAAAAACAATAATAAAGAAGAAATAATTTGATGATGATGTAGTTGCTGTACGCAAAATATGCACTTGCCTTCCCCTCATGTGTAGCCCTCGGGACTTGTTGCTCCAGCTGTATTTGGGTCTCCATTTACAGTCTGCTAGCAGAGAGAGAACAGGGAGAGGGATATAATGAGAGACCCTTGACAAAAAAAAATGTCAATGAACAGCCCTGACTTAGATTGTATTTTGACCACTCTGGTTATAACAGCATAGAATCTACTTAAGTATCCTGTTTATTTGATCATTTTATAATGAGAAAAGATGACTTCAATTCAGTGGTAACCCAAGATATTTTATGTGCTTCTTTTGTGCCTTATATGCCCTAGTGCATGGTGCAGCCTTATAAAGTCAATATTATTGAGCTCCAGTACATGATACAGCCTTATCAAGTCATATTACTTGACCAGCACTGCACTTTTACATTAGCTATTATTGTATTGTTAAGGAACTTGACATAAATTTTCATTATCCCTGATGCTATGTTTTAAGTCAAGATTCTAATGTCAGTGCATTTTGTTTGTTTGTTTGTTTGGGTTAATTTATTCAAATATTTTGGTTTTGATTTTTCTTGATTTCCTGGAGCCATTTATAACCATACAGCTTCCAACCGTTTCTGGAATGGTCTTCTCTTTTTAATCAGTTTCAACTTTTGTTTAAGGTGTTAAATATATTTATTTCTCTATATTTCATTTTCAGCAAATGGGGGAAAAAATAGTTCTTTAGAGATTAAAGCTGCAATGTAAGTATGAACTCAAGAAATTTTACCCACACCAATGGATCATTTAGAATTTATTAACTAGAATCTAATGAAGTAAAAAAAATCAAATGGTGTAAAGAACTATTTTAACCTGTAATTGGATTAGCTGCTAGAATTGACAACAAACTCTTTGTAATATGTGATTGTTGCTATTAGTTGCTCCTATATACTTGTTTAAGTAAGGCTTCATTTAGTATTGCTGTTTTGTAAAGGAGCAATGACTTAGCAAAAACATCTCACTAATTTGTCAATTATGTGGCCAAGGATGCATTCTGAATAAATAGATTCATGGTCTACCACTCCAACCTCTTCTTGCTTATACCCTTGATTCTAAGTGGGTGGTGAAACAAAGTAAATAAGGCTATAGAAGGGGACTGTATACAGCAGTCTAATGAGATAAAGGCCACAGCTGTTAGGTTTTTAAATAATTCCCTTGGTGCCATTTTGGCCATCTTTTTTTATCACAGCTGCCAAGAGTACATATTCACCATGAAACATTAACACAGCAGAGTAAGATCTGGTGAGCACAGTGGCAATTACTTAAGTAAGTTTTTAAAAAAGAGTTTTGTGAACATTTCCAAGTGATGCTTGTTCATTAATGCACTGTGGGCACAAAAAAATTGATTTTAAAACCATCACTTCAGAAAGTGAAAATCTAGCACATAGGATTTGTCTTCCATGCTGTAGCACTGAATGCTTTCACAAATTGGCACTACTCCAAACCTTCATTTTTGTGAATGTATAAAATGTGTTTAGACCATGATCTTTAGTATTCTTTAGCTACATTAGAAAGAGCACTACTATTATTTTCAAGGAATTTCAAATTGATAGCCACAAACAAAAAGGCTCTGTAATTTAACCTTCTCTCCTTGCTAAAATGCAGTAAAGAATTGCAGGTTCAGAACTAATGTGGCTGTTAGGTAATGATGAGAAGGCTAAATAGGTCCATTATTAAGTAATATAATATTCCCGATACCATTTATCTGATTTGGAGAAAAAAAAGTGCTGTCTAAAGCTACCTTGATTTAGAGTGCCTAAATGGATATTCTACATTTTACCAAGTCATTCACAGAAAGACTTCCTCTCTTTAGGCATACTGGTCTTTTTCTGTTTTGTGATTTTGTTGATGTTAAAATGCAGAACATCTTAAGCACTTTTTTGGCTGTTTTTCCTTATTAATATGTAATGAGGAATTTATGCTGCACGTTACGTAGAATTTTTTAAAACTTATTGAGATCATGTAACATTTTACAACTTGGTTTACTCTGCTGTTTCTTTCACTCTTTACACACAGATGACGTGTAGTATTAGCTATAAAGTCAACACCACATTGCCAAAAGCCCATTTTCACATTAGAATGGAATTTCTTTTTGTTGAGTAAAGTTCAATAAAGGGAATTTCAATGATCCATTGTGTACCTTTTCCCTAAAAGAATCTTATGCTGTTTACCCACAGCTCTTCAGATAGAATAGAATATGTCAAGCCCTTCTTTTAGATTGCTATAATTAAAACAGGTGTTGCTACATCCTATTTCTTCTCCTGCGCCTCCCTGTCCCTGTAAGTAGAAAATGCAGAAAGCTTATTATAATTCAAAACAAAATATGTGTCCTTGCATTTAAGTTGCTTAGGAAACTGGAGTTTATACATGCTTCATTTAAAGATAAACTTCGATTTTTTTTTTTTGCAACAATTATTGCAACTGATTTACAGGGGTCATGAATTTCACAATTAGTTAGTATCTTGAGAATTATCCTGGCAAATGTAGTTCTTGGAAAACAAAACTAGTGAAAGTTGTTGACTATTGGGCTTTTCGCCCCATATTAAATCTTTCATTTGTTTCCATTTTTGAGCATTATTGACCATATTTTTGGGTTGAAAATGGTACTCTGTGGTAGTGGAAAAGAAAATCGAGTGCGGTGTTAAACGGGCTGCAGATTGGCTATTGCCCGTTTCACATTATCACCAAAGACCAACTTCACCTTTTTTTTGTCATTAATATTTCCCCCCTTCTCTCCTGTCCTGTCCTATCCTGTAGGAGCTGACTCTTTCTGGGGTACAGTTCCATGGCTGCCAGCAATCCTCCTCTACCTCACCCAAGGGTGGCAGTCTTCATGTGTGAGCTAATTCAGAAGACTCTATGATCAAGGATAGCATCACAGCTATGTCTGTACCTGTTCTCTCTCGATATCCACATGTGCACTTTCCAGCAGGAGTCATTAAATAGTGGCGAGGAACCTGCCTGATTTTTTTTTCCCCCTCTCCCACAGCTGCTGAGGCCAAATGTAGTGTTCCTGCTCCAACTTCTACGCTGGTCCAGCACAGATCTGGGATTGAACCTCGAACCTCCCAGACTGTCGTGCTGCTCATCTTTTTATGAAAACGCTGTAGAACCAAATTAAAAACTAAACAACCCAGAACTGGATTCAAAAATGAACCGTTAATAATGAGTTCTCCTTGTGACATGGGTTGGTAATTGGTTGAAAGGTAGAAGACGGAGAGTAGGAATAAAGGGAATTTACTCTGACTGGATGTGACAAGTGGTATTCCCCAAGAATCTGTACTAGTGCCTCAGCTTTTCACCATATATATCAATAACTTGATGTGGAGATGCCGGTGATGGACTGGGGTTGACAATTGTAAACAATTTTACAACACCAAGTTATAGTCCAACAATTTTATTTTAAAATCCACAAGCTTTTGGAGGCTTCCTCCTTCCTCAGGTGAATGTGGAACTGAAATCCTCGAACCCTTCGCATTTATAAATCACAGAACAATACCTGGTGATTACAGACAGTCTGTCCAACTGCCCGTTGCCAAGGCAACCAAAGTGTTCAGACAGATAGGTGTTACCTACAGGGCCATCGGATATACAAACGGCCAGAACTAAAAAAACAGATGATGTGGAGATGCCAATTAAAAAAAACAGAGCGAGAGAGGCAGAAACATAGAAACATCCGGAAGGAAAAGACAGCAATTGACCCGTTATATTAAAAACAGATAACATTTGTTCGCTGGTGGGGTAACATGTAGCGTGACATGAACCCAAGATCCCGGTTGAGGCCATCCTCATGGGTGCGGAACTTGGCTATCAATTTCTGCTCGACGATTTTGCGTTGTCGAGTGCCTCGAAGGCCGCCTTGGAGTTACCCCACCAGTGAACAAATGTTATCTGTTTTTAATATAACGGGTCAATTGCTATCTTTTCCTTCCAGATGTTTCTATGTTTCTGCCTCTCTCGCTCTGTTTTTTTTAATTGGCATCTCCACATCATCTGTTTTTTTTTAGTTCTGGCTGTTTGTATATCCGGTGGCCCTGTAGGTAACACCTATCTGTCTGAACACTTTGGTTGCCTTGGCAACGGGCAGTTGAAAAGACTGTCTGTAATCACCCGGCATTGTTCTGTGATTTATAAATGCGATAGGTTCGAGGATTTCATTTCCACATTCACCTGAGGAAGGAGGAAGCCTCCGAAAGCTTGTGGATTTTAAAATAAAATTGTTGGACTATAACTTGGTGTTGTAAAATTGTTTACAATTATCAATAACTTGGATGAAGGATTGGAGAGTTGTATATCCAAGTTTGCAGTTTGGAGGCACAGTAAGTTGTGTAGACGGGAGCAAGAAGTTATAAAAGGGACATAGGCAGATTAAATGAGTGGACAAAGCTGTGGCAGATGGGGTTCAATGTCGAGAAGTGTGTGGTAATCTACTATGGATGCAAGAAAGACAAATCGAAATATTTTCTTAATGGAATAGGAACTGCGGAGAAGCAAAGGGATTTGGGTGTCCATCTACACAAATCGCTAAAAGCTAATGCATAGCTACAAAAAGTAATCAAAAAGCCTAATGGAATGTTGGCTATTATATCACGGGAGCTGGAATACAAAGGCGAGGAAGTGATGCTTCCGTTGTACAGAGCCTTGGTCAGACCCCATCTGGAGTACAGCCTTCAGATTTGGGCACCGCACCTCAGGAAGGATATATTGACCTTCCAGAGGGTACATCACAGATTTACCAGAATGATACCAGGACTTAAAGAAATTATGAGGACAGGTTGCATAAATTTGGCTTGTATTCCCTTGAGTTTAGAAGTCTCAGGGGTGATCTACTTATGGTCTTTAAAATTGCAAAGGGATTTGATAGGGTAGGTACAGAGGAAACTATTTCTTCTGGGCAATCCAGAACAAGGGGGCGTAATCTTAAAATTAGAGCTAGGCTATTCAGAGGTGAAATCAGGAAGCATTTTTTCGCACAAAAGGTAGTAAAAATCTGGAATTCTCCCCCCAAAAGGCTGTGGATGCGGGGCCAATTTAAATTTTCAAAGCTGAGATTGACAGATTTTTATTAGGTGAGGGTATTAAGGGACATCGATCAAAGGCGGGAAAATAGAATTGAAGTACAGATCTAATTGAATGGCAGAACAAGGTTGAGGGTCTGAGTGATCCATTCCTGTCCCTATGGAATGCTTGCAAATGTTTTAATTCATACATCTGATGGATTCTTTTTTAAAAAAAAAATTTGAATTTCCATTTTTATAGTTATATTTGCCAGTGCACCTGTACACCAAATACACAAGTGTTTTGCCTTACCCACCATAACTCCAGCAGTGATGCAATGGAATGCCCAGGAATAGGCCAGCACCCAGCTACAATGAGTCTCTGCCGTTGCTTGCAGTGTTTTTGAGGGGAGGGAGGGTTTTTCTGGGGTGGATCCTCTGGCTGCCCCATTCACTTCACAATGACCTACAGTCACCTCAAAATTCCAGGCAAACACAGGATTTTCCCCATCAGCAATTCCCCCATGATGCATGACACTCATACTTGGATTGGCATAGGAACAAAGTAACATATTTTAAAACCCTATTAGCTCCTATGTGCCACAAGATTTCTACATCAGTATAGAGGGATGGAAATGCACAGATTGGTATTTTAAAATGTATTTTCAGTGCTGCATGGGCTTTGGGCGTAGCAAGGTGAATAATACCAAATATGAAATGATGCTATAACACGGTCCTTCCTACACTTAACCAGCAATAATAAATACAGGTATGAGCATCTGGTGGGACAAGGTTTCCAAATGCTTGTATGCCACATTCTGCTGCTGTTTTTTAAAATTTTTCTTTCACTTACCTGGAAGAGATGGTTTCAAGGCTGGGACCCTGACATACCCATCTCTGTCCTCCTCAGCAGAAATGGTAGACCTCGCCCTCCAGTGAGCAGTCTCCTGAGTCATCCCTGCCACTACTACCCTCACCTGCTCACTTGTGCTGGGTGCTTGACCACGGGCAGATCCCTCTAACTCATTCTCATAACCCGGGGTGCTAATCTCTATACTAGTGCTTGGGAAATATGGAATATGTGACGGTTCATTCTCAGGAGGATTGTCCTCCTCCGAGGTATCTTCAGGAGGGTCTTGTTATTGAGAAGGAACTAGAGGAAAGAGAAAAGGGACAAGTGGTAGCATTGCACTGACAGGCTCATAAACAGAGGATGACAGGTTTCACAATCAACTTTATGTTGTCAAGCTGGTTGAATGTGCAGTTGTCTGAGGTTTACAAATCCCTCCATGGCCTCGCCCTTCCCTATCTCTAATCTCCTCCAGCCCTACAACCCTCTGCAATCTCTGCGCGCTTCCAATTCTGGCCTCTTGTGCATCCTCGATTTTCATTGCTCCACCATTGGCGGCCGTGCCTTCAGCTGCCTAGGCCTTAAGCTCTGGAGTTCCCGCCCTAAACCTTTCCACCTTTCTCCCCTCCTTTAAGATGCTCCTTAAAACCTACCTCTTTGACCAAGCTTTTGGTCACTTGTCCTAATATCTCCTTATGTGGCTTGGTGTCACATTTTGTTTGATAACGCTCCTGTGAAGCACCTTAGAAAGTTTTACTACGTTAAAGACACTATATAAATGCAAGTTGTTGTTGTTTTACACTAAGGTTACAGAAATGTCAAAGACCATGTTCAAATAAGCCTCAGTCTTAATGTCCAATTTGGACAGCTCTTGAGGGGCCAATGATCTCCAGGGCATGTCACTCCAGGTCAGAGAGGATCATCGAGTTGGGTGTTCCTCTCCTGGTCTTGCACCTCTCCCTGGTGCTATGTGCCATCTTACCCTGCAGAAAGAGTGGGCAAGAGTTAGTGAGTGTCTACTGAAAAGGAGAATGCAAATGTGTGGGGCTTCTGCTGGTTGGACATATACTGAAAGTGAGAAGATGCAAGCAGAATGGGATGGTGGTGAACGGAGAGCAAGTGGCTGCACTGTGAAGTGAGGAAGGAGCCATGAGGGAAGTTGCCAATTCTGCAAGAAGAGAATGCTTCTAGTGGCTGCTATGAAGGTAGCAAAGAAGAAGTGTGTGTGTTTGAAAAGAGAATGGAATAGTGTGCCCTTGTGATCGGTGGTGAAGGATGTAATGCAGGGGAGGGAATTGTTCAGAATGCAGGGGGAGGAGGTAGGGAAGGACTGATGCGAGGGGTCATCGAGAGAGATGATGAGCTATACTCTCCCTTGCTGGTCTTATGAGGTCATTGAACTGTTTCCTGCACTGGATCCAGGTCCTGGGGTTGATGCTCCTGGAGCTCAATCTCAGCCACCTCGCTCCAGGTCTGGTGGATGTCAGACTTCACAATCTTCCTTCCACTCATTGGAAACAGAATTTCTCTCCTTGCCCTAACCTCTTCGACCAGTGCCACCAGGGGGCCTAGGAGAACGTGGGGGCTTGCTTCAGGCTCATTTCTCAAAAAAAATGAACTCCTTGCAACAACCTTGCAGAAGTGAATGCAGCCTCCCTTTAAGAGGTGCAAGCTTGCTTTAGATAGGCTTCTACAGGCCCACTAGAAATTGCACCATGGAAGTGGGCGGACTTCCTGTTCCTGATATGATTGGATGAGTAACCCATCAATCAAATATTAATGAAGCCCAGGAGTTAAAATACCATGGGCCTGAAATCTGGGCCAGTAAGTGTTTTGCACTTGCCCTGCCCTGTACCCACCTGAAACCTACTCGGAGTTAAAATCTACCCCAAAGTCTTGCAGAACAATTTTTCTGGTAAATTTAGCATCTTTAAGTTCAGAGCGATTTATGTGGGATTGCAGCACATTCCTGTAAAAGAAACAAAGGTAGAATGGTTCTGACTAGTGACAGAATTTTACATTTTTAAACATTACTCACTACTGAAAGAACTTTCAGCAACAGGTTTACAGGAACATTTGGTCTGGACATGATACAGGGAGGTAGCTTGTTGCTGTGGCAAGAACTAATGGTTTACACCAGCAAAGTTGCCCTATACACCCTGGAAATTACACAACTTAAAGGATATCGCACTGTTGGCAAAATATTTTAGATCGTGCTCTGTGTGGTATTACTGTTTCTGTGTAATTTGATGTAGTTTCTGCCTGATGTTTTCTTTGAATGGAATTTTTGAATATTGCAGAAGGATATGCCCAGGTTGCAGAACCAGCTCCATCACCAAATATTGAGCAGGGTATCTTTCTTTTAAAAAATCTTTCATTCAGCTGATCTAATTGATTGAGTGCTACAATTTCATTTTTTAACAAAGCATCACCATAGGACAAACTACTGAGCTCAGTGGACCAATCTCATATGTCAAGGCAAACAAGTCGGGGTGGGGGGGAAATAGTATGGAGGACAAGAAAAAGATTCATGCAATTAATTTTCTTGCATTCAGCAATTTCTTTGCAAGAATGACATACTCTGTGAGGCAAATTTTCCTGGATCACTTGGCTGCAGTCAATACAGGAAAAACGGGCAAGGAAGAGAGCACAATGGATCTGGCCCAATTTTCCGACCATGAATCTAAATGCACGGAAATAGTGCGGCTTCCTTATGGGCCTACACCTTCTGCCCAATTTTCCTGCACATCCTGTGCCCAGGCGATATGCTCAGGACCAGGAAAACTCGCCCGTGTGACTATTTCAATTTAATTTTATTATCTAACTACTAACAGTATGATACCCCATTTAAATAACTTCCCTTTTAAAAACATTCTTCATAGATGTTACTCGTAGAAAAAGTATTTCTTGGTCATTCCTGCATTGATATTTAGGGGCAGAGATTTGTCCAGGCCCGTTCCCTGCGCAGGCAGTCCGCGGCCCTTCCGAGGTGCTGTGGAGCTGGGGAGGAGCACTTCTACTCCTTCTGACTCCACATCAAAGTTTTAAAAAAAAATTACTTACCTTCTCGGTGGCGCATCCACACCTGAAAAACCCGGAAAGGCCCCATGCCTGCCCTAGCGCAGCCCAATTTCTCACAGGGGATGTAAACAAGTATTAGGCCTCTCATCAGCATATGGAAGTGGCCTAACACCTGTTTTAAGTGGCTGGCTTGGATGCCTGGAAATCATCCACGACCAATATGGCATTGGAAGTCTTTTCAGATGTTTTTGGGGCGCAGGGCATAACCCTGCAAAATTGGTCATTTTTGACCCTGTTTTCCATCTGGAAAATGGGCACAACGATTAGCAATTGCTATCTCTTAGTGTTTTTAAGAGGAGTTGTCATGTGGCTGACAAACAAAGGGTCCACTTGAGCAGGGAACCATGGGGCTGTTGGCAAACCTCGAACTATATCTCAGCTGAGCACACTGCTTTTAGGAGAGGAGTAAGTATTTTGGAAAATATGTTTGAACCCCTTGATGAGATTGCCAACTTGTAATTATTCCCCAGTATTTAGTAATAGCCTAAGTTGCTCCAGTATTCGAAATCAAAATCTTAGGTTTAGGCAATTGAACTAATATTTTCTGAAAGGATAATATGAAGGATTTAAAGTCCAGTATGAGTAATGGTGTCCGCACACGGAGTAGAAAAAAGGACAATTTGAAGAGATTAACAAAAGAGACCATTTTGCAGGTTAATAATTCGCCATTTGGAACTGCAGTGTCAAAGCTCAAATTCTGCACAAGCAGTAATATCCTGTCTATAATGTCTTACAAATGTGTGAACATTACTTTATGAAATCTTGCCAAATGTGTGCTCGATGAACTGCTTTTATTTGACAATGGAAGCAGCAACTCTTTTCTGGAACGGCTTTCGGCTGTTGGCTACGAAAGTGTCCAGTAAGAACACAAAACTGATATCCTGTATTTACACTGGTACGTTGGATCAGGGTTAGAACTGATTCAGTTATTTTTTTTTTGTAAATGGCTGCCTACGATTATACTGGAGCTAGCCAGAGCAGGGCAATTATGGAACAACTACAGTAAAAAAAATTAATAAATATCCAGATATTTTGTGAGGTTTATCTGATGTAATTACTGGCACCAATCACAATATGGTTTTTCTTGTGTTATTTCTATGATAGTATCAGAGAAGCCACAAAACAAACAATAACTGCTTTGTCTCATGCATTGGTTTGCATTAGTACAATGATGTCATTACCAGCTACTACTCACAACTCCAAGCACTACCTTTCTACATTGGCTCACGTGCTTGCTAAAATCGCATCCAAACTCACACATTTCTTTCCAGCACTTTTCAGTTATCTCTATCATTGTGGAGATCTGGTCAGGACATTCCTGAAGCCTGGCATTAGTCCCAGTTTTAGTGATGAGAAGTCCCCAAAATCCCAGAATGGTGGTTGAGGGCCTAGTAGTAGCATCCTCTCCCTCCAATTCAGGCCCAAAATACCTACCTTTTGTAGGCTAAATTTTTCTTCTGCCTGTCATGCATGTTGTGACTCCCAAATCAGGAAAAATGGGTGAGGGTGATAGCGGGGTTAAGGCAGCAGGCAAAAGACTTGCCCCAAACCCATAAATGCAGCCTGAGGGAAATCCAGCCTATATTGTATAACCTCAGTCTTATTTTCTGCGACAAGAGTAAGAATTTAATTGCTTGAGGCTTTCTTCATAACGTAATCCCATAAAGCCTGGAATAATCCTGGTCATTATACTCTGAATCCTTTCTAATGCATCTATATCCTTTTTTGAGGCAAGATGACCAAAGCTGCACACTATAGTTCAGAATTGGCCAAACTGTCATACTGTACAATATCGGTATAATTTGGTCTGAATTACCCAATTTGCTGATTAATTTATATTGACCAGATGTTTTCAGAGTATACTCATTCCAAATCCTTGGAAACTCTCACTTTGTTATTTGGACTGGATGACACCGGAGGCATTAGCTGTCAAACAACACTACATTTAAAATCCACCTTTAGCCCTAACTCTGAGGTTTATTGAGTGGGCTCTGCCGGCCAGTTTGGTTTTCCCTGCTTCTACCCCCAACATGGCCAGACCTATTTACTAGCAATAGGCCCTGGACTCCCCCTTGAAAGCCTCTGCTGAACCATCTATGCCACATCTTGGAAATGCCCTCCATGTCATTCTGTTTTTGTTGGATACACGCCTGCCACCATCTTAACTGGACCCTTTTTTTAATAAGTTGCCCACCTGACTCAGATGGGAGCCTCATTAATGTATGCTAATGGGATCCGATAATGTCCACAAGTCCCTGATGACATTATGATGGCCTGCAACGTGGGATGCCTACCGCGATCACCCCGTTCAGTGAAACCTGGTGGGGAATAAGAGGAGGCGCTCTAAGATAAGTCGGAAACTTCCCTAAATGGGACCAAGAGGAACAGGTCTAAGTCTCTGCTGCCCCAGAACACCACCCCCCCCCCCCCACCCCCACAATGTGAAACTCTCTCTTTACCCCTACCCCCCACCCCTCCACCTTACCTCGGTGCTAGCGGGAAGCCTCTGATTTTCACCTGCCTGAAACTGGCAAGCTGCCTCTTTCCCACTCATTTCAGGCAGGCAGCTGGCCGGTGGGATGTAAATAGTCCCGGCCATTTAAAATTGGCCAAAGCCTCCCACGGACTCTCTGTTTATCCTATGGAATGATATCTGCAAATTGAGGTATTAGTGTCAACATCAAAGAGTCCCTGGAGGTCAAGTATGGTAGGGGTTATATTCAGGATAAAGCTCCCTCAGCACTGCCACCACAGCAATATCATATGGTTTAATCTCAGCATCAGAAAACTAGCCAAGTTCCGTAAAACATCACGTGTTTGCATATTTCCTACAATTCTATTATAGTTTGACTGGAAAAATTTAAGCAATTAGGCCTCTTTACTACTGTGATGTAAAACAGTAGATGTGGAGACATGGCTGAAGATTCTTTGATTCAGTAATTCCTGCTGAAATACAATATAATTGGACACATCAGTTCACTGAGCAAGCAATTAAAAGACCATTTGGAATATTGAAAATGCATTTCCAGTGCTTAGGCAAATTAGATGCTGTGTTGCAATATAATCCACAGAAGGTTTGACATTTTTTAACAAAGTGTATTCTGCACAATATTACGACTTAATGTATGGTTGTGATAGACATTTCTAAGGAGATAATTAATACTCATTTCCACCTAGCTTATACTTTACATTTCTGCAGACACTCACACCACCATTTGAAACCTGAAACTGCTTCAAGTATGTTTGACAGGTGACTATTGTGTGCAGGAGACTTATAACCATGACAGAGCGTACCTTCCTTATCATGTCAACCAGCTATGGCTGGCTGGTGTGAGGGTCTGCAGAAATGCTCCAATGTTTTGTCAATTGAGTCTCACTACATATCAAAGCAACCTTTTCAAAATCTCAGAAACTGTAAGGCAAACACATTTCCTAGTACATCATCTTTTAACCTCTTTGGGTGCTTCTTTATTTCCTTGCTTTGATACAGATTAACTGGAGATGTATTGCCTAGTTCAACCAACCTCTTCTTTTTCTTCCTAGATCTTGGGACATGTCAGCTGAAATGGAATTGATACAGTTTTATTATTTATCCTATCCTAAGATAAATAAAGACTTGCATTTATATAGCGCCTATCATGACCTCAGGATGTCCCAATAATGTTTTGCATAAAACCAACAAACATCACACTGACTATCAATATCATAAAAAATGCCTTAATAAATAAGTCTTGATGTGACTTGAACCTGGGTTCAGAGGCAATGACGATTTGGTTAAATGTTTTGGTTAATTTTTACCAGTTTTGAAGAGTCGAACAATTTAAAAACAAAACTATTTGCAACTGTGAGTCTTTGTAAGACTTCAAAGTGCTCACCTTTTTATTTCTTTTTGCAATTTTATTTTTGTTCAGATCAATAAATAAAAGAAAAGAATCGATTCTAACGATTCAAGTTTTTAAAATACTCAATGGGATTGGTATTTTTTTAGAAAAAAAATCAGGAAATAAGAGGGGCAAAGAGAAAGTATGAGAATAGACTGGCAACTAACATAAAAGGGAATCCAAAAGTCTTAGTAAGAGATGGGGTGGTGCCGATTAGGGACCAAAAAGGAGATCTACGCATGCAGGCAGAGGGCATAGCTGAGGTACTAAATTAGTACTTTGCATCTGTCTTTACCAAGGAAAAAGATGCTGCCAAAGTCACAGTAAAAGTGGAGGTAGTTGTGATATTGGATGGGGTGAAAATTGAAAAAGAGGAGGTAGTAGAAAGGCTGGCTGTACTTAAAGTAGATAAGTCACCCGGTCCAGATGGGATGCATCCTAGGTTGCTGAGGGAAGTAAGGGTGGAAATTACAGGGGTGCTGGCCATAATCTTCCAATCCTTCTTAGATATGGGGGTGGTGCCAGAGGACTGGAGAATTGCAAATGATTCACCCTTGTCCAAAAAAGGGTGTAAGGATAAATCCAGCAACTACAGGCCAGTCAGATTAACCTCAGTGGTGGGGAAACTTTTAGAAACAATAATCTGGGACAAAATTAATAGTCACTTGGACAAGTGTGGATTAATAAAAGAAAGCCAGCACGGATTTGTTAAAGGCAAATCGTGTTCCGCTAACTTGATTGAGTTTTTAATGAGGTAACAGAGAGGGTTGATGAGGGCAATGTGGTTGATGTTGTGTAAATGGACTTTCAAAAGGCGTTTGATAATGTGCCACATAATAGGCTTGTCAGCAAAATTGAAACCCATCGAATAAAAGAGGCAGTGGCAGCATGGATACGAAATTGGCTAAGAGACAGGAAACAGAGTAGTGGTAAACGGTTGTTTTTCGGACTGGAGGAAAATGTACAGTGGTGTTTCCCCAGGGGTCGGTACTAGGACCACTGCTTTTTTTTAATATGTATTAATGACTTGGACTTGGGTATACAGGGCACAATTTCAAAATTTGCAGATGACACAAAACTTGGAAATGTAGTAAACAGTGAGGAGGATGGTAATAGACTTCAAGAGGACATAGACAGGCTGATGGAATGGGCAGACACATGGCAGATGAAATTTAATGCAGAAAAATGCAAAGTGCTACATTTTGGCAGGAAGAATGAGGAGAGGCAATATAAACTAAATGGGACAATTCTAAAGGCGGTGCAGGAACAGAGAGACCTGTGGGTATATGTGCACAAATCTTTGAAGGTGTCAGGATAGGTTTAGAAAGCGGTTAAAAAAGCATACGGGATCCTGGGCTTTATAAATAGAGGCATAGAGTACAAAAGCAAGGCAGTTATGTTGAACCTTTATAAAACACTGGTTCGGCCACAGCTGGATTATTGTGTCCAATTCTGGGCACTGCACCTTAGGAAGGATGTGAAGGCTTTAGAGAGGGTGCAGAAAAGATTTACTAGAATGGTTCCAGGGATGAAGGACTTCAGTTACGTGGATAGACTGTGGTAGCTGGGGTTGTTCTCCTCAGAGCAGAGAAAGTTGAGAGGAGATTTGATAGAAATGTTCAAAATCATGACAGGTTTAGATGAAGTAAATAAAGAGAAACTGTTCCCATTGGCGGAAGGGCCAAGAACCAGAAGACACAGAGTTAAAGGTGATTGGCAAAAGAACCAAAGGCGACATGAGGATAAACTTTTTTTTACTCAGTGAGTGGTTATGATCTGGAATGCACTGCCTGAAAGGGTGGTGGGTGCAGATTCAGTCATGGCTTTCAAAAAGGAATTGGATAAATATTTGAAGGGCTACGGGGAAAGAGCAGGGTAATGGGACTAGCTGGATTGGTCTTACAAAGAACCGGCACAGGCTTGAAGGGGCGAATCCTGGCAGATGAAGTTCCCTGCCAGGAGTAAGAACTCATAAAATTATCCTCTAGATGCCTTCTCCACTCAGGAGGTTGGTAATCAGTGTACTCCATCATTTCTTGTCTCTGCACAATAGATTGCATCAGCTCCTGATGTTACACTGCTCATTCCAGCCCATGCTCTGGCTGCAACTTGGTTTATTACCATCAACTTTTTCAGACAGTAGGGACCCCAACAACTTTCCTTGTAACTCTTGAATAATGTGCCCACTGTATAGCATTTCTCTCATTTTAAATCAGTCTTAACAGTTCTCTCTTTTCCTGTGCTACTTCAAGGATGACAACAACTTGGATTTACATAGCACCTGTAGTGTAGGAAAAAAATTGTCCCAAGATGCTTCACAGAGGCTTAATGGATGCTGAACCAAAAAAGGAGATATTAGGAGGGGTGATAAAAACTTTGGTTGAAGAGGTAGGTTTTAAGGAGAAGAGGGAAGTGGAATGGAGCATGGGTTTAGGGAAGGAATTCCAGAGGGTGGAGCCTAGATAGCTGAAGGGCCCAGCCACTAATGGAGAGGCGAAGGGATGGAGGGTGCACAAGAGGCCAGGGTCAGAGAAACAGAGAGTTCTAGAGGAGATTATAGGATTGAGGAAGTTACTGAGATAGGGAGGGGGCGATGCTAGGAAGGGATTTAAACACAAGGATGAGAATTTTTAAATTTAAGGCATTGGGGGACCAAGAACCAATGTAGATCAGCGAGGACAGGGGTAATAGGTGAGAAGGACCTTCTCATTAGTCAATCTTACCAAACTAATTTTCAGCATATTTTTGTAGTGCCGCAACTGAAACATCTCCAGCCTTATCCTTACTTTAGCATTCAAGGGTCAGTTTTCACATCTTTATGGTGCTTTGACTTTGTCTAACATTGCACTTTTTATCACCACCTCATTTTACAGCTTGCAGAAACACTTTCATATTGTTAAATGCCACTGGTACAATTACTATCCTCTGCTTAACTTCTTCATTGCATTGGCCACCTGATGTTATTTCCATAGGAGAAACTGGAGGCCATAATTATAAGAGTAAAGAAACATCAAGATAAAGGTGACTTGCAGAGTAGACTGCTGCGTAGTATCGTTAATGTTTGAAGCACTGGGGAAAATAAAAAAAATCAGTTGATTCTTGACTGAACACAGTAGTTTGGCACCAAAGCAGGAGG
Organism: Heptranchias perlo; assembly: GCF_035084215.1. Lineage (NCBI taxonomy): Eukaryota > Metazoa > Chordata > Chondrichthyes > Hexanchiformes > Hexanchidae > Heptranchias > Heptranchias perlo. Next base: position 15,090,145 of record NC_090345.1, on the reverse strand, counting down.
GAAATGGAAATGGTCTGCATAAAAAGAAAGTTCCCACTTTGTAAAGTCAGTAATATAACTAGACTTTCCCAACAGGTTAAGGAACAATCATTGCTCTACTTGCTGATATTTGGTTGTCTACTTATCAAACAAAAACAGAATAGATACAGGCAACTTCCAAATGCATCATAATGCCAAATGTTCTCATACAATTATGAAGGTTTTTGCTTTTACAGTTTGTTCCTTCAAGTCAAATGCTTTGGAATAAAATAAGCTGTTCTTAGATGTATTTCCCATTATTAGATGTTATTAAATAAATACACTGTAGAGTACAATTCTAAAAATGGCCTCCAAAGCACTGCATCTAGGGCTGATGTTGTATTAACAGCTTTAAAGTACACCATGCACACCAGTCACTATTGTGCAGGGTTATTTTACACAAGGTTCTCTTCCATATGAATTAAAATAGAAACTGTAAACCATAATAAGATCCCTGCCAAACCACATTTCTGGCTTCCGACCAGCTAAACTAAAGATCAAAGTGAGGTCACAGTGGGAAAGGGCAATAGCCCTATTCATTAAATCACCTTTGCCCAGTTCATATTCACCTTTTGTAGATAATTATGTAGCAAGGTAGCATTCCCTCATGAAAACTACAGGCTATTTATCCCAGGTTCTATACCAAGATAACAGGTAACAGCAGGTGTACTATTAAGATACCTTGGAATACCTTGCCTTGCACAGATTTTTCTTGGCAAATAACAGAGGAATTCAAATTAGTTCCATATGTAGACGAGCATAGGCTATTCATTGTGAACATATGAAAACATTTTAATGAGGAATGCTTGCCATTAAGACCTGGATCTCTGAAATTTCTCTTGTGTGGCTTTTTAAAGCTGAAATGACAGTGACCTCCTTTTGAACGTTGGGCTGCAGAAACTCTTGTCTGAGTACCAAGGCAAAACATGGGAATGAACAATATCATAAAACAACATAATTACAACTTGGATTAACAGATCACGTAATACTGTAGGTTTTGTTATACAAAATAAAGTGTTTATTTTTAGCATAAGAATTGTCAGTCTGATAACTATAGCATAAGAATGGTCAGTCTGTAATCTATACTGAAAAGGTATACACCAACATTTGATGTTGCATTGTACTGAAAACTTAAAATACCGTAAGCCTTTATTATAATCTTAGTTGCACCCATTTTGCTTATTGGTGTTTGGATGTGTTGATTGTTTGCCTGCTCTCAATAAGCAATTAAAATCAAATGTCTGCCACATGAAAATGCTCTAAGCATATACATGCAGCTGAGATGATCAAATTTGCATTATTTCACTATAGGGCTCTGCTTTATTAAAAACTATAGTAGATAAGACATCCTAATGAAAATTCCTGAATATATTCTTACAGCACAATAATGCTGGGGAAAAGGGCATTTTCTTTCTGCTCGCACTCTGAATATTCTATTAAAAGATGGATAGTTGAAATATAAATATGCTCAGCCAATTCAAGACAAAAATCAAAAGCAACTTGTGCCATTGCATGACATAGACTTACAATGCAAATTGTCTTAATACAGCCCACACAGTGTGCTAAATAGTCGCATGGAGTCATTTTGTTACCTTACAAGACAAAAGATATCACTTTCTATTGCTCTAAGATTCGCAATCCTTTCCCTTAACCTTCCCAACCCAAGGTAATGAGAGAAGCATGATGAACAATAATTAATTTGTACTGTAAACATGTGATACCTTACAGTGCTGTGCTATATAGGCTTAATTTTAATTTAAATTAAAATTGGGCTAATAAGCCTCTTCTCACTAAGGCTTATTAGCCCAACCTTAAATTCATGGCAGCACAGAGCCTATAATACTGACAAGCATTGCTTTTGAACATTGCTTTCTCAAATTTGTTTTTATTTATTTTATATACTTAGTCTACTGTATACAATGTCTTGTCTGCACCGAACCTTTGTAATTATTAATTAATAACAGTAATTTGTTGTCTATCTGTCCTACCCTATTTTGTAATTATTGTATTTTTCCTACATCATTCATTGTTGCTAATCTCTCTAATTTACCACCTTTTGTATGAGAGAGCTAATTGTAAAGATCAATAAATTAAAATCAATTTGATTTATAACTATGGATAAACACAATCCAAATTGGGCAAAACTTTAAGTATTTAGAAAAATCTGAATTTTGACACAAGTCAAATTTGAAATGTTATGTCTTTCTTTTTTTTACTTATCTGCTCTTCTTAAAATTAGTTTTTATTTTTCTTCCAAATATTTCCAACCCAATCCAGCCACAATATCAGACAGATTGACAGTTGTTGGGTCTTACTCAGCCCCTGATTTGCTTTTCCTTCCCCTGGGGAAGTCTCTGCTTAGTCTCTCCTCAGCTAGCTCAGACAAATAATAAATAAAAGGAAATGCTACATGTAGCGGATTTGGTAGTAAAACTGCATCTTCCCATTTTATGCAACAGTGCATTGGACCAGTAGAGTCATGGGTTAATGGCAGCGATTAGTGTCAGCAGGTAGGTGGCCAAGAACCTTATGTCTGAGTGTGCCAGCGGCCTAGTTGGAGGTGGTGGGAGAATGCATCCATTTTCTCATGGTCTAGTGTTGGGGATGGGGTTATATTCACATTCCCTCAGTGGCTTTGGGAGGCTTCCTCCCTACCTCCAGTACAACGTATCTTTTCAGATTTCAGGTGAAGACTGTGTATGTTTTAGGCAGTACAGCTAGAATCTGAATAGTTCCAAATATTTATTCCGCTCGAACACAGATCATTACCAAAAAGCAAACTTTTATTTTGTACAATCAAAAGATAAATTCATGGAGGCAGGCTGGTACAGTGCACTTAATGACCTGCATCATCAACTGGCAGATAACAGTTTCCCCCTGTGATTTACCCACAGAGTTAGTTTTTGATCCCAGTTAGGTTGCCTGGTAGGATGGGTTGAACAGCCAAGGAGCTTCCCTGGAGAGTGTGCGGGAAGCAAAGCTGGAGTGCTAATTAACTCTCAAACACCTACTAACAGTCAGCTTTAGAAGGACATTGGCAAATGCCCAGGGACAACTTGACTGCCCACCTCATCATTCACAGAATGGGGTGTGGTGGATGGATAAAGTAACAAAAGTGAATAAACGCATTTGGAAAATAAGCACAAGTAAAATTAGGAAACAATCTGAGAATACCCAAAATGTATTTTATGACATGACTGCTCTAATCAAAGAATCTATTTTGTCAAATCTTTACTCAAATGGACTAAACTTCAATGTGCCAGTAGTAAAATAATTTCTAATGTTAAATGTCTATTTCATAAAATATGCTTAAAATACCTTTTTTAAGAATTAAAATAACACAGTGTACATGGTGGGGGGAGAGCTTCAACTGCTGGATGCCCATTTCTCGCCTTAAAAATAGACGACTGACATCTGGTGGGGGCTTTGTGCACCCAACTTTCAGGCAGGCCTTTGAATGGGCACCCAGCACTCCTGCCCAAAACAAGCTGTTTACATATGCAAATCGGGCCCTACGCCTGTTGTAGGACCCCAACTGCAGCTTTCAAGGAGAAATGGACAATGGAAGCACTGCGCGCGTCAGTCCCAACTTTCTCCCGGCATTGAGCGGCCTAACCGGCAAACCTCAAAGGCACCACCGGAGGCCCCTCCCAAAAGGTAAGTTGTTTCTTTTTTTAAAGATTTCTGTGGGGCCATGAGGAGCAGGTGTGCTCCTCCAGGCCAGCTGCCGACCTGTTCTCGCCAACCACCCCGAAAAGCCTTGCGTGCTGATTTTTCTCCTTGCCAGACCAGTGAGCTGCAGTGGGACACTGGTTTGGCACCAAGGAAATGTTAATAAGGTTCAAAACTGAAAGCGGTTTGGGGCTCCCGACTTCTACAGACGCACCACCGACATGGCGCCCATTCGCCACCCAACCTGAAAGTCAGTAGCTATTCAAATTCCCATAATTTCTAAGGCATGTTTTGTAGCTGCAAGATTCAAAGACTTACAACATAACTTATTACATTAAAAATGTAAATTCTAGCTCGGGCTCTGACCCATATGGAGACTTTAATGAAACAGGGTAATTGTAAATGTGAGCCTTTTCATCATTCCACAAGTTTGCATCCCTCACTGAACACAACATATCTCCACTACAATGTAGAAAAACATCCCAAGGAGCTTTGCAGAGGCATAATCAGAAATAAATGGACACCAAGTCAAAGAAGGTGATTGGAGAGGTGACTGAAAGCTTGGTCAAAGAGGTGAGTGTTAAGGACCATGAAGGAATTTAAACAAGAGGATGAGAATTTTAAATTTGAGGTACTGGGGGACTAGGAGCCAATATAGGTCAGCAAGGACAGGGGTGATGGGCAAGTGGGACTTGATGCGTAATAGGACGTGGGCGGCAGAGTTCTGGATGAGCTAAAGCTTATGAAGGATGGGAGGATGACCTGGAGAGCATTGGAATAGTCGAGTCTGGAGTTGACAAAGGCATGCACTCACCTGTGGTACTGGAAGGGCTAAGAATTCTAATAATAAATGTTGAATCCCAATGTACAAAAGTGTAATTTCAGAGTATAATTTGTTTAACAGAGTGCAAGTTGTTACCTCCCTATATGTAAATAAGAAGGATGGCAACTTTTGAATGGAATTCTGCAAACATAGCAACATGACATTTGCTTCAAGGTCTCATTGAACTATTTCACTGACCCATTTATCTAAGGATGGTAGGGAGTGATGTGGTACTGCTCCCACAGTTGTATGTTTAATGTGGCACTATTGCCATAGTTATATGACTGACTGGGCCATAATATTTGTACCACAATCTGACAAAGTTTCCTCTGAGAATTAAACCTGTGATGACATTAGCCACTGCTGACATAGTTGCCAATGTAAGAACTATCACATCTGGATACTTAAATGTATAAACCACAATATGTAAAGTTTCCTGGATTCATTTTTGACAGGCATTGGTCTCACTGTATCCATGCCTATCCCATTGAATGGTTCATTAATAATGGTAAACAATTTTACAACACCAAGTTATAGTCCAGCAATTTTATTTTAAATTCACAAGCTTGTGAATTTAAAATAAAATTGCTGGACTATAACTTGGTGTTGTAAAATTGTTTACAATTGTCAACCCCAGTCCATCACCGGCATCTCCACATCATTAATAATGGGCAGGGATTGTAACCTCAGTATGTTTTGATCCCCTGATTTATCCATTCTCTGACATTGGTTGCAAATTTACAATAATGCACCACATCCTTGAAAGTGGTAGGCCAGTAAAAATGAAATAGTATAAAACATTTTACATGCTCTACGCCTTGGTTTCAATGATTGGAATATCTTGAGCTATTTTTAAGGATTCTTTGCAACATGCCTGAGGAAGGACTAATTACTTGTGATTTTCTGTACTTGGAAAGTTATCTCCAGTGTCTTGGCTTCTTGACCTATGAACCACACTCGTTACTCATCTAGAATAGCTTCCAAAAAGTAAGCCTTTGACAGATCAGGTTCCTAGAAAACGGCATCGGTGAGCCAACTCCTGACATTTACACTACTAAATCCAGCTTTCTTATCCCAGTGGCCAAATAAGACATCCACATAAAACTGGATCTACAATTTCTCCACTGGGATAAGGGTGTCAGATTTAATAGTGCAGATGAAGAGAGCTGAATCAAGTATTCAGAATCCAATCTGGGAACCTGATCTGAACAAGCAGCTGTAGTGTAGAATCAATGTTAAGGATCAATCCTTGTATGTTTTAAGATAAAAAGGGTTCCTAACATGCAGCCCCTTTCAGAATCCTGGATTTTCAGAATCCAATCTGAACAATTGCCAACATTAAAGCAGCAGAGGTTGATTTGGAACATTTAACCTGCCATTTTCATGTGGACCAGCCAGCCATTATGACACAAAACAATAATGAAAACACATTTATGTCTATCATTAGAGATAGAATTCATATGAACAATATTGACTCTAAATTGAATGGCAGGGACCAATTTACTGAGTTCTGTTCCTGAATGCTGAACAACCTTGAAGCTAACATTTACACTGGCACGTTAACTGAGCCCGTTTCTAAAGAATAATGGCAAGTAATCCTCTTTGAAGTAAAGAAAAACACAGAATCAAATTTTTAACTGTTTTAGGAAGAATGCTGCAGATTATTTTTTTTAATAAACTATAAATTCCACAATTTGTGATATTAAGTCCTACTTCAGAAATCTACATATTTACCAGACAAAAAACTAAATTGTGTAAACAAAAAAGTGTTGCTTGGCTTATTTTACTCAGTCCCGCCTTTAATAATTAATTTAATTTGTGTTTCAGACATTATCTGATAATGCGGTGTTCAATTTGTCACAGAAAAGGCAGTGGTAATTGTGGCAAAACTAGAATTCTAAGCACATTATTCTTTTAAACAATAATCAGGAGGTAACATTACCACAGAAAGGACTCCTGTGGCCTGGGATACATGGCAAAGCTTAACAACAATACTGCCTCTCTGTTCAGCCAAAGTGGTTTTTCCAGTGATAGATGGATTGAATATGAGACATCCTTTACCCACGGTCCTAAATACAGCATAACAGTCATGCCCAAAATTGCACAATAAATACAAAAATCTTTGTGTTTTCATTTGAATGAAAAATGGTAAAAGAAAACGACACTAAGTTCAAAACTCAGAATCCAGCTTTGACCAAATACCCACATTAGGCTGATGGATTGCACATTGAGCATGAGATTTTCTGTGGCTGGTACCAGACTGTACACTGCATTTGGCATCCACATTCAGGGTTGTCAGTATGGCATAAATGGATGAAGTCGGGGAAAAAAATCTAGACAAAATAATTTGCTTATATTGGCTCACAGTATGTGAGTACAATTACCAAAGAAATAAACTACTTTCTGATGACAATTTTTATAGAGAAATACCATCCGGTTGATTGATAAATGCTGAGGTATTAATAAAGACTATTATTAATAGTTTCTAAGAGGTTATCCAGAGGACGCTCATTGCTAACTGCTATTTATTATATATTACGCACATACCTACTACATTTAGTAAGGCAATATGGCTGTGTTTGAGGTAAGACTTGTATTCCCCATTATTTATCGAATTTTCCAGAGTTAGGAATTAGTTACAGGACATGTTGAACACTGAAATACAGGGGGGGAAAATCAACAGGTCAGATTGTAAATAGCTTAAAAGACTTGTGTTTAGAGAGGATCATATAGGAGTTTTCTGAGCCACTTCTGTCACTATTTTTGCTGTGATATGTAAATAAGGGGAAGAACTTTACCACAATATTTTACATTTCTAGGTTTATTATAAACTCAAGAACAATTATTTCAAAGCTGAAACAGGTCATCTTAACCCTCATTGGTATGGTCATTTAGAATATTGTTTGATATACAGTTTGTGATTTTTTTTTTAGGCTGCCTACCTTCAAAAAGTTATTGATGTATTGAAAAGGGTTCAAAGAAGAGAAAAAAGGGTGATAATCCAGTAAATAGCAGCCAGCACATCTTTAGAAGGAGAATATCCTGCCTGACCAATCTAACCTGACCGGCTAACATAAAAGGAAATCCAGAAGTCTTCCACAGGTATATAAATGGTAAATGGGTAGTAATAAGGAGGAGTGGGGCCAATTAGGGACCAAAAAGGAGATCTACACATGGAGGCAGAGGGCATGGCTGAGGTACTAAATTAGTACTTTGCATTTGTCTTTACCAAGGAAGAAAATGCTGCCAAAGTCACAATAAAGGAGGAGGTAGTTAAGATACTGGATGGGTTAAAATTGATAAAGAGGAGGTACTAGAAAGGCTGGCTGTACTTAAAGTAGATAAGTCACCCAGTCCAGATGGGATGCATCCTAGGTTGCTGAGGGAAATAAGGGTGGAAATTGCAGAGGTACTGGCCATAATCTTCCAATCATCCTTAGATATGAGGGTGATACCAGAGGACTGGAGAATTACAAATGTTACATACACCCTTGTTCAAAAAAGGGTGTAATCATAAACCCAGCAACTACAGGCCAGTCAGTTTAACCTGGGTGGTGGGGAAGTTTTTAGAAATGATAATCTGGGACAAAATTAATAGTAACTTGGACAAGTGTGGATTAATAAAGGAAAGCCAGCACAGATTTGTTAAAGACAAATCATGTGTAACTAACTTGGTTGAGTTTTTTGATGAAGTAACGGAGAGGGTTGATGAGGGCAATGTGGTTGATGTTATGTATATGGACTTTCAAAAGGCATTTGATAAAGTGCAACCTGATAGGCTTGTCAGCAAAATCAAAGTCCATTGAATAAAAGAGGCAATGGCAGCATGGATACGAAATTGGCTAAATGACAGGAAACAAAGAGTAGTGGTGAATGGTTGTTTTTCGGATTGGAGGAAGGTATACAGTGGTGTTCCCCAGAGGTTGGTACCAGGACCACTGCTTTTTTTGATCTATATTAATGACTTGGTCTTGGGTGTACGGGGCACAATTTCAGAATTTTGAGAACCAGATACAGATTTAAGGTGATTGGCAAAAGAAACAAAGGTGACATGAGGAAAAACTTTTTTACGCAGCGATTTGTAATGCGCTGCTTGAAAGGGTGGTGGAAGCAGATTCAGTCGTGGCTTTCAAAAAGGAATTGGACAAATACTTGAAGGAAAAGAAATTTACAGGAATACAGGGAAAGAGCAGGGGAATGGGACTAACTGGAACGCTCTTACAAAGAGCTGGCATGGGCTCGATGGGCCTAATGGCCTCCTTCTGTGCTGTAACCATTCTATGATTCTTTAATCTCTGACTCTTTTGAAGCAGCAATATCCCAGGTGGGCAGTGCTGTGCTATCCCTAGATTTCCAAAAAGCTTTTGATAAACTTCCTCATGAAATCCTTGTGGCCAGGGTACAACTTGGGTAGAAAACAACTGGGCACTGGTTAGATGGGTAATGTCAAGGTGGGGAAAAGTACTGATTGGGGTGCCCCAGGGCTCAGCTTTGGGACCACTACTATTTCTAATTTACATCAATGATTTGGAGTCAGAAACTCAATGCAAATAGGTCAAATTTACATATGATACCAAACTCAGAGGGACGATGGAGTTGAAGGAGGCAGCCCAGCAATTACAGCGTGAGCTAAACAAAATATGTGGGTGAGCTGAACGTTGGCAAATGAATTTAATGCAGATAAGTGTAAATTATTGCACGTAGGAAGGAAAAATGGACAACATACATATTTCAGGAATGGCATTAAAACAGCTAAGGATGAATTTACATCGAGTCTCCGGCACAGAAACAGGCCATTCGGCCCAACTGGTCTATGCCGGCATTTATGCTCCATACGAGCCTCCTCCCTGTCTACTTCATCTAACCCTATCAGCATACCCTTCAATTCCTTTCTCCCTTGTGTGCTTATATAGCTTCCCTTTAAATGCATCTATGCTATTTGCCTCAACTACTCCTTGTGGTAGAAAGTTCCACATTCTTACCATTCTTTGGGTAAAGACGTTTCTTCTGAATTCCCTATTGGATTTATTAGTGACAGTATTTGAAGGAGATCTTGGGATCTTATTAGACTCACCGCTAATCAAGTCCATCAACAAAGCTATTAGAATGTTGAACTATGTAACCAAAACAGTAGGATACAAGTCAGAGGAAGTTGTGATCAAACTGTACATTTCTTTGGGCAGACCATACCTTGAGTACTGTGCCCAGTTCCGGTTACCGAGAAACAAGGCAGCCATTCAAGGCCTGGTGGCAATGCAGAGAAGAGCCACGAGGCTGATCCTGGATGTCAGCGGTCTGACATATCAGGAAAGACAGGAGGGGTTTAGGCTATTCAGACTAGAAGGGAGGCATCTGAGAGGGGAGATATAGGAGATAGTAAATGGTATGAAAAAGGTTAATCTGCAACATTAATTAAACTGTGGGACTAGGACAAGGGGACCTGGGATGAACTAGTAAAAGGTAAATTTAGTACTCCTGTCTGGAGGTGGTTCTTCACACAAAGAGTGAGCAACACCTGAAATGGACTTAAGGGTAGAGTGATGGAAGCGAAAATCCTGGAATAATTTGAGATAAGACGAGGTGCAGCAATGGAGGAATTGAAAGGTTGTCCTTGACTGAGTTGTGCCATCTCCTTTTAAGAAGACCTTCAGGTCAGATCTAACCCCCGTATAGCACTACCAATAATTCTTATACATCCCATTGCTTCCAGGCTTGCATTGGTGACATTTGCAGTGTTAACCAGTTTGCTGGCCGTAAATGTATCAAGGCGATGGTGGGCCGCCTTGAACTGCAGCAGTCCTTGTGGCGATAGTGCTTTGATAATAGTAACTGTGTAGTAATTGTTTACAACTGAGTAGCTTGCTGAACCACTTCAGCAAACATTAACATAGGAACAGGAGTAGGTCATTCAGCCCCTTGAGCCTGTTCCGCCATTCAATGAGATCATGGCTGATTTGTATCCTATCTCCATCCGCCCGCCTTGACTCCATACCCCTTGGCTAGCAAAAATCTATCGATCTCACATAGAAATTATTAAGAGTCAACGACTTAGAGTGGGACTGGAGTCAGGGGTGGCAGGTTACCTTCCCTGATAAACGTTAGTGAAACAATGAGGCGCCAGCATGGTCATTGTTCTGGTGCCAGCCCACATTTTATCAAATTCATCAATTTCACATGGAGGGATTGAATCTCGCAGCCTCTGGGTCTCTAGTCTTGTGCCATAAACAGAATCCCATACCATTTCTAATTCTAAGTTATCCCCATTCAAACAAAGCTTTCCCTGGTTCTACTATGGCAGGACGGCATCTAGATAACCTAGTCTTACTACATAGTATTACCTAGGGTTAAACAATCAAACTTTTAGCAGAGAGGTCGTCTTTTTTCCATCCCATGTGTACTTAAGCCAAGAGCTTGCTATGCAAATTAGTATTGCTGGCTTACTTTACCAGATTTATGAATGTCCAACATGGTTTTCCTGATGTCTTTCCTGATTCCTGGACACTGCAGTCACTCTTTCTGCCTCTGCCTCTTCCTCCTCCTACTACTACTACTATGTCTGCTTATCAATTGCTTCTGGGGGAAGGGGGTGGCCAGCAGGCCCATACGCTGTGTCTTTCCTCCCAGGAAGATGACCAGTAAACCTAGTTTTCCTTACCTTGCTGTATTCTATTCTTCTTCAATTTTGCTCCATTTACAACTGTCCTGGTTTCCCATAACTATTTCAACTGTTTAAATGGCTTCCCGTGACAGTTCACCAGCTGATTATCGGGATTATTGCTTCTGCTGCTTCATTGGCTGGCCCATTGTATGGGTGTTAAATTACACCTACTCAAATCAACTATTAAGCAGGTTTCTTTATAAGAAACCAACAGACTGGTCAATTACCCTCTCAATAGTACAGTTTCTAGGCTATTGTGTGCAGTGTATATATTTATTAATATTAATAACCACTGAGGTAGAATTAGTTACTTATTCCCTTTAGTCACAATTATTATCATCAAATATAGCTTTTTGAGGTTTGATAATCTAGGTAAACAGTTTAGTGCGTGCGTGTCTTCAGCTGCCTAGGCCCTAAGCTCTGGAATTCCCTCCCTAAACCTCTCCGCCTCTCTACCTCTCTCTCCTTTAAGATGCCTCCTTTAAGATGCTCTGTAAAACCTACCTCTTTGACCAAGCTTTTGGTTACCTGACCTAATATCTCCTTATGTGGCTCGGTATCAAATTTTGTTTGAAAATTTCTCCTGTGAAGCGCCTTGGGGTGTTTTACTACTTTAAAGGCACTATATAAATGCAAGTTGTTGTTGTTGTTCCCACTTTCCTGAACTCTGTGACTGTTCAGGAAAATCCCTGTACCAGACAATATAAGCCCAGAAGAAGCATCCTGGAGAAATGACAAACTGGCAGTAGTAATGAGAACTGAAATCTCCAGAACTGACTGGCCAAAATTGGAAACTCACTGTGTGAAAATACATAGGCTAAATTTATATCTCAACCTCTATCCTACCATTCTGCGGCACAGCATGTTACTATGCTAACCTACCGAGCTATTATTCCGTATAATGTTTGTTGAAACTCAGGATCTTTATTTGGACTGCCAACAACTCAATGTTGTGTGAATCAGGGTGTTACTTTGAAATTATTTATATTTTGGGATGTTCAAGTTATTAAATTTTAACTTTTTTTTCCCCTAAAACAATTTTGTTAACAATATAAAATCCCTTCTCCACCTTACTTCATGCTTTCTGAACAACATAATTTGCCCAATGATTACAGTTGTGGAATTTCTACATGTGAAATACACTGTGATTTGCACCAGGATAATTGAATTTTCATCAGTAAGATGTCAATTCCTTTCTCCACCAGGGAAACAATCAGCTTCTTTCATAGAATCCTACAGCACAGATGAAATATAAGAAATAGGAGCAGGAGTAGGCCATACGGCCCCTCGAGCCTGCTACGCCATTCATTAAGATCATGGCTGATCTTCAACCTCAACTCCACATTGCCGCCCAATCCCCATATCCCATGATTTCCTTAGAGTCCAAAAATCTATTGATCTCAGTCTTGAATGTACTCATTGACTGAGCATCCACAGCCCTCTGGAGTAGAGAATTCCAAATATTCACAACCCTCCTCATCTCAGTGCTAAATGTCCGAAGGAGGCCATTTAGCACATCGTGCCTGTGCTCGCTCTTTGAAAACCATCCAATTATTCCCACTCCCATGCTCTTTCCCTTAGGCCTGCAAATTTTTTCTTTTCAAGGACATATTCAATTCCCTTTTGAAAGTTACTATTGAATCTGCTTCCACCACCCTCCCAGGTAGTGCATTCCAGATTATAATAACTTGCCTCGTAAAAAAAATTCTCCTCCTCCTCATCTCATTACATAGAATTACATTGAGCTAAATTTTGCTGTCAAAATAACGGTAAGGGTAATGGGCGCTCGCCGTTATGTATGCATAAATGGTACAGCAACTTTAGGCGAGGAGCAGTTGCGCGGTTAAATGCCAATATCCAAAAGTTGCTGTCCGAGATGTGCCACTCCGCCGTTAGCTTTGCGAAAACAGCATTTTGCAGTCTGCCTCACCATTGAAATGCATTGAATGGCGTGAAGTTGCTGTATTTGTGCAGTGGATACGAACTAAACTCGTCACAGAAAGTTAAGTCTGTCATTTCAAGCGTAAGTACCCTTTTAACAATGTGATAATTGTCAGTTACTGCCAATCAACGCCTCTGGCACTAACAATTAACTATTACAAGTGGGGAGTCTCATTCCTTCAGGTATTAATTGTTAGAGATTTTAAAAATGTCAAATTTAACATTTTAATTTTTTTTTACTTTTACTTTCTGTCTCTTTTTTTCGCTCTCTCTTAATCCAATCTTTCTTTCCCTCTCTTTATTTCTCTCTCTCTCTACCTGATTTAACATTGAATTCACCCACTCTAATTCATACTTCCTTCTCGGTCTTTCCGCTGTTTATTTCTCAATCCTTCAATTTGATTGGCTCAGGAGATACCCTGTTGCTTGCCCTGTTCACTCAGGTCCCAGATGCCCTGTTACCCTCGCTACGATACTATCAGCTCACACTTTCAGCAACTTAGGCAAAAATGTTTTGAGCTGAAGGGTGGAGGGGTAAGTCTAACTAATGGCAGACGCTGTTAGATGCCCTGCTACCGCAAAACATGGCCCATAGAATTTACAGCACTTAAACAGGCCATTCGGCCCAACAGTTCTATGCCAATGTTTATGTTCCACACGAGCCTCCTCCCACCCTATTCATCTAACCCTATCTGCATATCCTTCTTTCCCTTTCTCCATGTACTTATCTAGCTTCCCCTTAAAGGTATCTATGCTATTCACCTCAACTACTCCATGTGGTAGTAAGTTCCACATTCTAACCACTCTTGGATAAAGAAATTTGTCCTGAATTCCTCATCGGATTTATTAGTGACAATCTTATATTTATGGCCCCTAGTTTTGAACTCCCCACAAATGGAAACATATCTACGTCTACCCTAACAAACTCCTTCATAATTTTAAAGACCTCTATTAGGTCACCCTTCAGCCTTCTCGTTTCTGGGGAAAAGAGCCCCAGCCTGTTCAGTCATTCCTGATAGTCCTGATTTATTATGTTACTTTTTTAAGAATACACAAAAAAAAAATCAAATGTCATTTTATTTTTACTTCTGTTTCAGCTTTGAATGTGGTGAAAATAGAATATTTCACCAATCTTTGTTTTGTCTTGCTCAACCAATTTGGATTACAGCTTTGGGCAACTATAACTTTAAATGTGCTGCACGTTTAAAGATACATTTGCCCACAGCTGTAATCCAAAATGGCTGAGGAAGACAAAACACAGGTCATCAAAATGTTCCTCTTTAAATAAAAATGATATCATAACTGAAAGAAAAGAAAATAACCTGCCAGTATTTATAAACCTCACAGCATAAAGCAAGGACTATAATATATATTTATTGAAAGCATGAAAATGTGTGTGCTTGGTCACATTATTTCATCAGTCAAAAGCAGTCAAAATCACAATAAATTAAATCTGAATTTGCCTTCAGTATGTTTCGGGCTGACATTCTGCATTTCCTTGTTGCTTTGATAATATTTTTTAAAATGCAAAATGCATCAGAAGGGTACAGAGCAGCATTTTGTGTCATCAAACTGCCTGAATATTATGGTGCTTAAGTTTCGTCAGAACTGCCCTATGGCAGGTTAAGACTGAGTGCTACATTTATTCCATTTTCATTATCACCATTTGATTACCGATTTACTGCATTTAACTGATAATAAACTAGCTGCTCACCTCAAAAGAATTTGCTCGCAGGTTTCATTTCTTTCGGAATGAAATTCATTTGATGAACAAATGACAATTAGCCCGCACTCCTTGTTCTGTGTCAGAGTTTTTCTGATTGAACTCAGACCAATTTACTGGTGCTAAATGAGCTTACATAATTTGAATTCAAATATCTTCAGGATATTAGCTCTGGCAGTGCTGTGTGTCCATGTACTTTTTTTGAAGTTAGTTCTTTTTCTTGAATGTCGTACCTTTTACCTGCACATTTTGCTTACTTCAAAGTTGTCGAATTAAAATGGAAAACTTGAAAGCGGTTTTACTAATTCTGTTACACTGCAGTCAATCTTCTCATATTGGTTTATAATGGTTGATTTCACTTATAATGGTAACAATATGATTCTATTACCATGTTAGAAAATTTGCAAGTTTTGACGTGATTATACTGCAATAGAAAATGGATTTAAAATGATAAAAATATTAACCTCCTACTCCAAAACCCTTCATTGAAAAAGTTGATGGGAAAATTAAACATTCCAGACTTTCTTCTCATCTTTACTGAAAGCATATACATTGAAATCTGTCAGTATAATGCTTTTCTAAACGGAACCATGTGTGATTTTGAACCAAGATAAAGGTAAGAAAATGGATAGCAAACCCCATACTGCAAAGAACAATTTTTTAGTGATGGGCAAAGGACATTAGGCCCCTACCCCATTTTTCATAGCCTATCAACCTTCTTATCATAATCCTACAAACCTTCTCTCCAGAAGCACATCTAATTGTATCTTCAGCCCATTTATATTGTTTTCAACCCATTTATATTGTCTACTTCAATGGCCTTGTTAACTTATTTCGCAACTCTACAGCCCCTTGGTTGCAAAAAGTTCCTGCAGATTCTTGGGGTAAATTTTAATCCCAAGAATGGGCGGATGGGAAGGTAAAAATTGTAAAAACGTAAAACCCGCCTCCAACCTTCCCACTTCCGGTTTAACAGAGGCGAGTCGGAGGGCTGGCAACCAATCCGCTCTCAGGAGATGAGTCGGTCAGTAAAATCTTTTAAGGAGGCTGTGGGCCTCCATTTTAACAGCACATTTATTTTTAACTCCTGGGGGCCGGGATTCCTGGACCTTCTGCTTCACACCATGTAAGAGGAGGCAGAAAGGGCCGGATCAACAGGTAAGTGCCTTTATTGCATTGCTTGTGGGCCAGGAGGAGGGAGTGTTTCCTCCAGGTCCAACAAGTCTATCTGCCGCGATCCCACAAACACGATCAGCCGCCCTTCCCCCCCCCCCGATCTCCGACCCCTCCCCCTCAATCTCCGACCCCTGCCCACTGATCTCCGCCCCCCCGATCTCCCACCTCGCCCCAACCTCCCACCCCTCCTCCACGACCTCCCACCCCTCCCCCGCGATCTCCCACCCACCCACCCACGAGCTCTCACCCCCCAATGACTGAGCCCTCGATGACTGCCGACCCCGACGACACACTCCAATGACTGACCCCCACCCCCCTTCCGATCTGTGACTTACCTGCTGGTATCCTCTCCCTGGCCGGCTCTCCAATCTGACAGAGAGCCAGCCTGTCAATGTGACTGGCTGCCAGGTGGGAAACTTACTGAAAAAAATTGAATGGCGTTCTGACGTCAAAACCATCAGGACGTCTGGGAGACCCATACTTCCGGGTTTTCCGTCCGGAAATCCCCTCCCCCACCCCCGCTTTCATCCCGGCTCGATGTTACAATTTACCTCCTTGTCTCACTTCTAACTTCTAATTTCTTATATTTTCTTGTGTATTTGAATCCTTCACCACAGGGAATAATTTGCCGGGATCATTTTTTTCCAATCCCCTTTATCATCTTGAAAACTTCGATTAGGCCACCTCACGCAAAGACAATCTCATGTAAATTTCCTTTTGGAACAGGATTGATTGCAGCCGTGATGCCCCTTTGGTTGAACAGCCTTCTGACACTCGGGTAAATTTTAACCCCGAAGAACGGGTGGTTTGGGGGCGCGTGGGAAGTTAAAATAACAGGCTTTTGGAGCGAGACTGCATCCTGGCTCCAACTCGCCCACTTCTGGGTTTAACCTCAGCAGATTTGTCTGCATGTGGACAGCAGACACCAAGAAGTCCCTCCTCCACTTAAAGCTGGTGGGCCGATACTTAAAGGGGCAATGTACCTCATTGAAATACTTGAAGTACTTAATATTTTGTACATTGGACAATTAAAATGAACTTAACCTTACCTGTTCGGGTTTCCCATCGCTTCCCATTCAGCTCAGGTGAGAGCAGGCGGGAAGGGCCGGATCCATGAGGTGAGTGCCTTTATTGCACTGCTTGTGGGCCTGGAGGAGCATGAGTGCTTCATTGAGGCCCAACAAGTTCACCTGACCAACAGGAACCCCAAGATCAGCCATCCCCGCACCCCCCCCCCCCCCCGCCTCCAGATAGTGGACTCCCACCTACCTCCGACTCTCACCTGACCTTCAGATCTTCTTCCCAGCCTCCCCGATCTCCTCCCCTGCACCCCCATCTTCTTCCCGACCCATGATTGCTCCCTCCCTCCCTCCGATCCCCCCGGCTGCGGCCTGCTGCAGCAGGCCTTCCTGCCCGATAGCCAGACAGCCTGCCAATCGGGCTGGCTGCTGGGTGCAAAACCCGGAAGTAAAATTGATTGGCCTCATTAAGGCCACGATCGCAGATCGCGATCCGCCCACTTACCTTCCGAAAATCATCTCCCCGCTTCCTTCCCAGCTGGAAGTTAAAATTTACTGCTCACAGTCAAGATGGGAAAAAAAGAGTTTGCATAAAAATAGCTGGGTGTAGATTGCCAGGGTATGGTAGCTTAGTGGTTATAAGTTTGCACTAGCAATCCAGAGGTGGTGAGTTCAAATCCCACCATTGCAAATTGAATTGAATTCAATAAATCTGTTAATTTTTAGACTGGCACCAAATAAAATAACCATGAAAGCTGCTGCATTATTGTTAAAAACCCAATTGGTTCAGTAATGTCATTCAGGGAAGGGACCCTGCCACTCCTACCCTGGCTTACATGTGACTCCAGTTCCACACTTCATGGTTTACATTTAATGCCCTCAGGGCAACTAGGGATGGGCAATAAATGGCCTTGCTAGCGTCACCCTGAGAACAAACATTAACAAAATGCCAATGACTTTAGGAGAGGACAGGTGAGGCGAGGTAATTAGCAAAGAATAAATGTCATCCCCGTTTGCGGGATTCTGTTTCTGAGCATCCAGCCAATGGATCTCAGAATATTATTTCAGAGAAAGAATCAAGCTTTTTTTTTACAAACTCTATTTTTATGCTGCAAGGTCCCAATGGTGGAAACACACTGGGGTGTGGTACGAATTGTGCAATAACCTCTTAACCTCTGTCGACTTCAGTCAGCTGCAGTTGGTAGTTGGCTGCACAGCTTCACAGATTATTGCCAATCCTTCTTCCCCCATATCCCTTTCAAGGTCATGTCCCTACATATTTAAGGGCCACTCAGGCACACAGTTCATAAATGTTCATAATATTCTGTGTCATTTAGAGGAAGGAGCAAATGAGGACTCAGTTTAAGATTACCTCCTGCTAAAGTACTCTTAACATTAACTTCAGGTACCAGCACTAAGCATACTGTAGTGAGCGGCTCAGAAATGTCAGTGTAACGGGGCCTTTGTTACTTCCTCAGGATACAGCTGGACTTAGTTTGTTTATATTACCAAGTTTGGATGGAGTTCCAGAAACAGCTAGGTGAAACAAAAGTAGTTTAATGATGCACAGAAAAAGGTTATCGGTCAGCATAACAGGCCACATATCACGCTCGATAATATACGTAATTAGGGTGGTTTCAGTAGTCTGCACTCCACTTTGAACTGAGCTATATAACTTAAATCAAATGAGTACTTTAGCTTTGTGTATAGCAGCATCTTAAGTTACTAGCAGAAGCCTTCTTATTACACATCACAAAAAGAGACAAAGAGAGATAAAGGTGGGTTGTCTTCCAAGCTGTCAATCAAATTCTGTCAAGTAAATCCCTGCAAAGATGTTTTACTTTCCTTATCCTATGTTTCCAAAATCTACTAATTCAAAAAGATCATGCTGGCCTCTGAGCCTCAATACCCAACATGCTCTCTCATCACACAAAGCTCTGTGTTAGGAGCACTAATACATGAAATCTACCCAACAATCTTTTGCCTGCATAACGACAGTCGTTACACTTCAAAAGTTATTTATTCTGAGTGAAATGTTTCCGGAGACTTCTGAAACGGCTGCGTATAAATTCAATTATTAATATTAAATAAACTTTTTCTAAATCTGTTAAATCAGCATTCAGAGTGTGTATGTTAAACAATGTAATGTTTCCTCTTGCTGCCTGCTGTGTACCTGCTATTATGAAGGTAGATTATTCATCAGTAATCTTCACCCTTCAAATGAAGTTTACTTGATGTGCAATGACAATTTAGCAATGTCACTGTAAACCACAGGATTGTTTTTGAATACTTTTCTCCATAACAATATAATGTCATCGTGACTTCTCCTGTCTGCAGTCTATATACTCTTTACTTCCACTGGGCAAATGATCAACTATTAAATAGGCAACTATTAATAATAAAAGAGAAAATCCTTCCTTTTAAGAATTAGAGTTAGAGTGGAATAGTTTGTGATGAGTCTTGATCTCAATACAGTAGGTATGTATGGAGGATGAACATTTGGAACTTGGGACCATAAGAATGAAGTTCAGAGGAGAACTGACCATAGGACTATTAATAAAATAGACAAAGACAAAAAAAGACCATGACTGAAAGCGGCTGGAGGTGTGAAAGCGATCACCTATCAGACAACAAGTACTTTATGGTATCACATACGAGTGCTAGAAAGGTATTAGAAAAGGCGCTCCAGAGATGGAAGTGGTATTCGAACTTTGGACAGACTTGGGCTTTATAGAGTTAAGAATTGTTGATGACCACTGTGTAACGAGGAAAGAACCCGAGGTAAAAAATATGGACTAAATTATTTTTAAAGAGTAGATTAGAGAAGTTGCAGCTTAAATACTGTGTTTACCACATCCGAATGGAAGGTAATTATCAAAATAATTTCCTTCCCTCTTAAGAGGCGGATTGCTGCTGGTAAAAATTTCTACAGGTCCTAGCAGTCTGTGGTAGTGGGCTACAGCTATGTGGGGACCAACAGCTCTCCAGTTACCTTGCCCAAGGGGCCATTCTTCATACAATAGCCTAGTCAGTGAGTGTCAGCAGGCTATTCCACTTGGAGGAACCCTGGCTGATTTTCTCTGCCTGTCTTACAGGTGCTGAGATCAGTTGTAATATTCCAACTGCTGCCTGGCTGAGATCTGCTAACTCATCACAGATAGGGATGAACCTGGGAACTACTGATCTTTTGTGAGTTGGTGCTGCACCAGGACACTACTTGGTCATCAGAGGAGCTGGTTATTGAAACTCAAAGCTAAATGGTTAAATAGAGCAGTTAAAAATGGGCAGAAATGTATTTGGTAGATTCCAGGATGTGAGAAAGGTAAATGACTGGAAAATATATAAAACTACATTAAAAGCTACTAAACAAAATCTCACAGGAAAGGAGAAAATTGGCAAAATAAATTGTAAAAGATATTAGGAGGAATAAAGGAGTAGGTTGCTGAGGGAAATAAGGGTGGAAATTGTGGAGATACTGGCCAAAATCTTCTAAACATCCTTAGATACGGGGGTGGTGCCAGAGGACTGGAGAATTGCAAATATTACACCCTTGTTCAAAAAAGGGTGTAAGGATAAACCCAGCAACTACAGGCCAGTCAGTTTAACCTCAGTGGTGGGGAAACTTTTAGAAATGATAATCCGGGACAGAATTAGCAGTCACTTGAACAAGTGTGGATTGATTAGGAAAAGTCAGCACGGATTTGTTAAAGGCAAATCGTGTTTAACTAACTTGATAGAGTTTTTTAATGAGGTAACAGAGAGGGTAGATGAGGGCAATGCAGTTGATGTGATGTCTATGGACTTTCAAAAGGCATTTGATAAAGTGCTGCATAATAGGCTTGTCATCAAGATTGAAGCCCATGGAATAAAGGGGGCAGTGGCAGCATGGATACAAAATTGGCTAAGTAACAGGAAGCAGAGAGTAGTGGTGAATGGTTGTTTCTTGGGCCGGAGGGAGGTATACAGTGGTGTTCCACAGTGGTCAGTATTAGGACCACTGCTTTTCTTGATATATATTAATGACTTGGACTTGGGTGTACAGGGCACAATTTCAAAATTTGCAGATAACACAAAACTTGGAAGTGCAGTGAACAATGAGGAGGATAGTGATAGACTTCAAGAGGATACAGACAGGCTGGTGAAATGGGCAGACATGTGGAAGTTGATATTTAACGCAGAAAAATGCGAAGTGCTACATTTCGGTAGGAAGAACGAGGAGAGGCAGTATAAATAGAGGGCACAATTCTAAAAAGGGTACAGGAGCAGAGAGATCTGGGGATATATGTGCACAAATCGTTGAAGGTGGCAGGGCAGGTTGAGAAAGCATACGGAATCTTGGGCTTTATAAATAAAGACATAGGCCCCGATATTACCAGGGAGGCAGGATGGCAGCGGGGGGGGCGACTGGGCGCGTGGGTAACCCGCCCAGTGAAATCGGTCCGTTCCCCACGCGATCGCGGGTAAATTGAAGGCACTTACCGTGGCTTCCGGGTTTCCCGTCGTCAACTTGCGCAGCGGGCGGACTGCACACCCGCATCACAGGCTGTCAGCCGGAGGAGCCCTATTTAAAGGGGCAGTCCTCCAATGCTGCTCCTGCAGCAAAGAACCAAAATTATAGAATGGAGCAGACCAGGGGAAAGGCAGCTCCCAGATTTACCGATGCCTCACTCCAGGTCCTACTGGATGGGGTGAGGAGGAGGAGGGAGATCTTCTACCCGGCGGACGGGAGGAAGTGGCCTATCTCTGCCACCAAGAAGGCCAGGCTCGAGGTGGCAGAGGAGGTCACCAGCAGCAGCAATGTCTCCCGCACATGGATACAGTGCAGGAAGCGCTTCAGTGACCTAACTAGGTCAGCCAAAGTGAGTACACTTACTCATTCTCTGTCACTCCATCTTCCACATCACTGCCCCCACCCCACAACTCCTTCTGCACTGCCAACACTACTCGATCACATCACTCCACACAGCCACTCAAACCTCATCCTCAACTTACCTGCACTTACTCACCTCCCCAGTATTCATCCCACCACTACCACTCAACCCAATCCTCATACAATGTGATGTCTCTGTCTCATACTCACCCTCTGATGCATCTCTTTCACGGTCAGCCTCACCCAAACCAATGCATTCAGCGGTTGGCCACATCACCATCCCTCACTCACGCCTCTCTACTTTCTCCACTTATAGGAAAAGAGAGCCCAGAATGCTCGGGAGAGGGCGAAGACCGGAGGGGGGTCACAACATCTGACCATCCTCACAGACGCGGAGCGGGAGGCTCTGGAACTAAGCCGCACCCTCGAGTGCCTGTCCGTCAGGGATGCCGAGACTGGCACCCGACAAACGTTTTGTGACAGAACTTTAACATTCAGCACACACAATAGCAAATGATATTAACATGCCTTGCCATCTTCAGCACCTCAACATCTGTCATCATGCTTAATATTGCCGGCCTCTGAGGGGGCACTGTCACATCTCAGCGAGCCATTCACCAGCGCAGATATACACACTCTGGTGGGTGGTGGGTCCCCGTCCTCACTTAGTTGGGGTCGCACATGGTGTGTCACCACACACGTGAGCACGAGCAGACACTGGTGGCAGGGGCAGCTGTGGAGAGTCCGCGTCGGTGGGAGAACTCCTCTCCAGGCTCTGCTCAGTTGGATACAGGTGCTGAACCCTGGGGGTCATCCATGAAAAGGAGAATGAGCGAGGGGCAGCAGCACATTTGCGAGGTGCTGGAACAAGTGCCACGCGCATTCTCCACAATCGCGCAGAGGATGGAAGAGTCCAACTCCTGCATGAGTGGAATGGTGGCACAGGTACAGGAGGGAATCTCTGAGATACTGTCACAGGGACATGAGGGCATCTCTGAGATAGTGTCGCCGGTAAGTGCGGGAATGTCTGCGATGGAGGGAAGGCTAGCCTCCATCGAGCTTCAAGCACGGCTCACAAATGAGTCCACTGAGGCCCTGACAATGGCCCTTCGGACTCAGGGTGAGCAACTTTCTGCCGCCTTAAACAGGCAGATACTCTGGCACTGGCCTTGCAAGGCTTCGCACATGTCCTCCAAACTGTCTTCCAGTAGGGTGGTAGGAGTGATATGGGCCTGGCCCAGGAGAGGGATGATGGCGAAAGGGGACATGGAAGTGGAGACGCCACTCAAAGTGCCCCCACGTCTCACCCGTTGCCCCCCTTTCAACCAGTACCTGCAATGTTGCCTCCTCTCCAGGTGGCCGAGTCTGCCCCTGCACAGGTGCCGGTGGAGCAGTCTTTGGAGGGGCCCTCACGGGCACCGAAACCCAGAGGACGTAGGTCCAAAGCATCTAATCAGCCAGGGTATGAACACGAGCAACCTGCCACTACCTCTGCTGCAGCCACAGGGGAAGCACCATGTAGGAGTAGTCGGAAGCGTAAGGCGAAGGTTTTGTGAGCACAAAGGGGATGCACAAGAGGGTTTGTCATGTTTTTTATTTATATTTGATTTTTGTTAATGGCACATTAAATATTATTATTGTCACCACTACTGCCACGTCTTGGCCATTCTTGACTGACTTGTGTAATAAGTCCCTTTCATGAGGTTCACCATGAACACCCACACTTGATGCCACCCATTGGGTCACCCTACAGTGGGTGTATGATTAGTTGCACGACTATTTTGTGCAGGTGCCTGTGACCCAGCACTGTGTTGTGGAGCTCCACGTGGCGGAGGTGGACGGCATGCCTGGTGAGACTAGTGATGTTGCTCGTCCTCGGATGAAGTGATGAATGCAGCTAAGGTGCTCCCCACCCCATCCTGACGGTGTGAGTTTGAGGGGGTCCGCAAAGTAGGTAAATGAGTTTGCACAGCAGAGTTTAGGGTATAAATTAATAATTTTGAGTGGAAAGACAAAGATATTGCAGCCAAAACTTTGTCTGAAGTGACAGAGTGCCCTGCTGCAATAAATGAGGTTTCCCCCCACCTGTCAAAAAATCCTTTGCATCTCCCACTGGCAGCTGGCTGAAACACATCTGCTCCAAGAGGGAGTGTTTCCCACAACACGGAAAACACGCTGAGGATCCTTCAAAATTTCACCCCTGCCAAAATCTCCACTCAATGAGGTCTGTCAAGTACCTCAAGTACCTAAATAACTATGTAAAGTAGCATCCCGCCGGCTTTAATTGCCGGTGGGAGTCCCGCATTCGGGAACTGCGCGCGCACCCGAACGCTTCACTGGGGAACCCAGAAATAAGTGGTTTGGAGCCGGGCTCCGGACCCGCTCCGGAGCTCCCCCGCCCCCAACGCACCGGCTCGGCCATCCGAAAACCGGCCCCCATAGAGTACAAAAGCAAGGAAGTCATGATGAACCTTTATAAAACACTGGTTTGACCACAACTAGCGTATTTTGTTCTGTTCTGGGCACCGCACTTTAGGAAAGATGTGAAGGCCTCAGAGAGGGTGCAAAAAAGATTTACTGGAATGATCCCAGGGATGAGGGACTTTCATTATGTGGATAAACTGGAGAAGCTGAGGTTCTCCTTGGAACAGAGAAGATTGAGAGGAGATTTGATAGAGGTATACAAAATCATGAACGGTCTAGACAGAATAGATAGAGAGAAACTGTTCGCATTGGCAGAAGGGTCAAGAACCAGAGGACATAGATTTAAAGTAATTGGCAAAAGAACCAAAGGTGACATGAGGAAAACCTTTTTTTACAGTGAGTGGTTAGGATCTGGAATGCACTGCCAGAGTGGGTGGTTGAGGCAGATTCAATCATGGCTTTCAAAAGTGAACTGGATAAGTACTTGAAAGGAAAAAAATTGTAGGCCTACGGGGTTAGGGCGGGGGAGTGGGACTATCTTAATTGCTCTTGCATAGATCTGGCATGGACTCGTTGGGCTGAATGGCCTCCTTCCATGCTGTAACCTTTCTATGATTCTATGATAAAGAAGCTTTTTTGTTTTTGATATCTTTGCAGTAAGAAAAGTATTTTAAAGAACAGGTTGGCCCTGTTGGACATAAGAGAGGTGAGACACTGGAAGAAGAAAATAATACAGCAAAGTTTTCATGATTTATTGTTCATAAGTTTTCACAACAAAAGTTGGTGGTATACCTGCTCCTATAGTTAAAGGACTAGGAGATTTATCCAAAGTCATGGAGACAATGGAGCGTATTAACGGAATTGTCATTAAAACTGGAATATCTGAGTATCCATAATACAGGAATAGCACATGGAACACATCCAAGAATACCCAAGGATATAAGAGCAGAAGAGGGAGAGTTGTGGACACTCATTAAACACCAGATGATTAGAAAATACCTAATTTTCTAATCTTTCTTCTTTAAGTGTTGATCTCAAGATATAGAGCTGTCACTTATCATTTACAGCAGAAAAATAGCAAAATGTATTATAAAGGCAGCAATTCAAGATCATGTAATTTGAGTAGTCAATGGGGTAGGAATTTGGGTGTGCCCATTTCTGGGCACCCGGTGGGGGGGGGCGGGGGTGTGCATGCAGGGAACGATCACTATGCCTGAATGGTGAGGCCCGAGGCGCTCCTGATCTTGGGCCTCAGGAACTCATTTCCATCAAGCCGGCAAGGTGTGAAGAGCCTGCGAAGAGTGAACGAAGGTTGGGCCACTGCAAGTGAGCCGAAGAGAGCTCAGATGCCAGGGTTGGAGATAGGAAGGAGGGGGGAGGGGGAGAGAGATCGCAGGCTGGGTCAGGAGAAAGGTTGGAGGTTGGGCAGGTGGGTGGGGGGAGATCAGAAATAATGGTATATTAAACATGTTCAATTTGGTACTGATTGAAAAGTTACATGAAGCTCTATTTACAAAAATATACCACAATAGTGCAATAAATTGTGAAAAGCGCTAAAGTAAAGCAATCTGCAGTAGTATTTTAAAATATGAAAGGCAGGTAGAAATGGAAAACCGTAATCTGCCTGAAGATGTTGTTCACTATTACTCAAAGAGCCTTGGGTGGAATACTCGATGGAGATACCTCAACAGGGGTGTCTTCCGGCCTGGGCAGTATGTCAGTTACAGTACCATTGAATGGTGCACCAGCATTCTCCTCAAGATGGCCCTGAACTGACTTCATAGAGGACTGAATGGTGACATTTTCCTGGGTATGGAGAGTGACAGTTGGAATCTCATCATGTGCATCACATCAATCTATGATATTGTAAAGCATTTAAAAATAATGAGACAGCGGAAGACTTTGGCCTGTGTTGTACATTTACACTGCGCACCATTTCCGCTCTTTGCCAGCTGGGCAGAATCAGGATCAAGCTCATTCGCATAGTTTAAGCAGCTCTCTTACTGCCTATTTTAGTTGACCAATAATGGTGACACTGAGTTGCCCAAGTGTCATCAACAGGAAAACAAATCTACAAGTGCCCTCTCGTGAGGAGACACAACAAATATAATAATTCAACCATAAAGTCTTTTTTCAACAAAAGGGAGACTTATAAATCCAAATCGTATTATTATTTGTGTCTACCACACACCCTGTGGTGCTCACCGCATGCTCCCTCTCCAGGGCCACCCAGGCACGGACAAGACCACGGAAGAGAGGTAGGCAGCCAGAGCAACCCTCCCATTGGCCATGCTCACCCAGGACCTGTGAATGGTCGCGGCTATCTTATTGCAGGTGAATTTTGACTGGGTGTCTTATTCTTCCAGTAGCAAACATTTTATTGCGGTTGTGCTGGATGATACAGTAAAGAATAACAGGTGAATTTTCCCTTCAAAACCAGTTGAAACTCCTCATACACAAGCCTCTATACTCATAAATGAGAACATTTCCCATCCAACTTCACTTTCAGATGGCATTTGATAAGATGCCTCACAAGAGATTCAGTCAAAATTCTTCAATCTCGTAATGGAGGAAGATACTACAAATTGGATAATGTAACTGGCTTTGCTAAATGGGAAAGAAAGGGTAGTGATCAAAGTTCCAATTGGACAGCTGCGACCAAAGGTTCAGCCTGGGATCTTTGCTATTCATAATGTTTCGAAATAACCTGAGTGATGGTATTCAATGTTGTATGTTTCTGTTTTCAAATGATATCAAGTTTTAAGAGAATGCCAAATGTTTGGAAAAAATGATTAAATTGAGAGATATACAGAGACTTAGGAAGGTGACATATAAATTATATTGCACAATGGAAAGTGGTCTGCATCCATACTAAAATGGCAAATAATATTACGAAATGAAAGGTAAATCATTGAAACAAGTGAGCCAAAGAAAATATTTTAGTGTAGTAATTGATCATTGAAGTTACATTCACAGTTACAGATAAAATGTTGAGGTGTATAAGTAGATCCAGAAGTCCAATGAAGTGATGCTAACATTCTGTAAAGTGCTGCTAAAACCACAGATGGAGAATTGTGTAGCAATAGTCATTAAACTTACAAGAAGGTATACAGGCAGTGGAAAAGATTCGGAAAATGGCAACAAAGATGTTTACAGCTATCATCTCATGCAGCTATGAAGAGAAGCTGGTGTAAGCAAATTTATTCTTGTTATTTAAAAAATGAACAGACTCAATAACATAGATGTAGAAAAGTATTTTATGCAAAACCAGGAAAGAAGCACATGACATGATTATAAGCTAAATGAATAAATTATTCACCTTTAGAATTTTGACTTATGGAATAGGCTGCCACCTAGTGCAATAAATATTGACAGTTGAAGCTTTCAGAAAGGAATTTAATCAATTCCTTATTCAGCAAGGATTTCAAGGATATAGGTAAGAAAAAGTTGAAAAATAGTTTGATAATATCCTGAAACAGGACATAGAATATGAAACAAGCTGAGCGGTCTTGTCTAATTCCTACATATACATGTTCTTATGTTACAAGTGAGTAGTTTGGACTGAGACTATGGTTACCTTCTTAAATGGCAAGTATAGAGATTGTTTGAGTGTGCAAAGAAGTTCAGATTGAGTCATCCTATAAAAAGCAAGCCTTGAGGTACTATAAAAATACTGATGACATCAGTCCAAATGCCCTAAGGCTTGCTTTTGCTGGCATCCCATTTCCAATCAAGAAATGCGGCAGTTGTTTTTGACTAACAAGAAGCATTCTTTAACAATGTCTCCTCGATACTTTGGAACTATCACAACACTGATTTCAGTCCTGCCGTGATGATGGAAATGTCATCTGTGGTTAGGAATTTGATGTCTTGGAAAAGTTCCATTTGGGATTTCTCCAACTTCACTTGGTAGATCCCTAAATGCTTGCCTGCATACTGTATTGTTCTCCAGTAACCTTCCTGACAGTTCTCTCAGGCTGTCTCAATCATGATGGGAAGCTTGACCATATCAGAATTTTTCCATTGAAAGGAATTTAATTAGGTTCTCTACATCCATGGTGGATCTGACACCATCTGAGAGCCACAGCATAGTATGAGAAAAAAACTTGCTTATCGCAGACTGGAGATGCTGGCACCATGGCATATTGTGAAATATAGAGTACACCATTTTAAATACCCCCATTTACCTCGGGGGACAGTGAATCTCACTTTACCAGCGAGTGCCTTTGAAAGCAAGGAAATGTCCCTTGATGATGGCTTCAAGCACCTAGACAGTGGTGGTCAATTCTGGCTACAAGCTTGCAAACTTTGGCAGTGGCCCACCAAAAGTGGGGAGCTAGTTATCTGTGTGGTTAAATCTTTCTGCCAAAAGTCATTGTATTGAAATGGTGACAGGAAGTATTCCTGACCTGATCATTTTTGAAACTGTCTTGATGATTTATGGCAAGATGTTTCCATTTGAATTTTTATGAGAACTGGCTTTTGTAACCATAAAAAGGAACTCTGCGTATATTTCTGATTGTTATAACTTTGTCCATTGTGCGTTGTTAACCCACAATGAATTAGCTTTTGGACTTGTGTTTCTTTGTATATGATGAGGATGTCATTCATCTGATCAACAACTATTTCTCCCCATGAAAGGGAAGGCCTGTCAGCTCGGCTTGTGTATCTTTGGATGTGTCCAAGGTACTTAGTCAGATTTGTAAGTGTGAGAATATGCATTTCCTTAGTGGTGGCTCTCAGTCCTAGGTCAAAATCGTATGTTGTATGGGCTTCTTAAAAACAGCGAAAGTGACTTTCTTGTGCTGGCGTGCAGGTGGTATTTCATAGTTCAGTGATCATGTTGTAGGTGCAATTCATGGGCACACCTGCTAAGTTTCCAGCCTCATCTGAAATGTTGCTCAAGGGTATCATTAATGCTTGAAGGCTTTTGTATATTGGACTCTCTCTCTGGAGGCACTTGGTTTGGGAGACTTACTTTCTTAAATTGGAAAATAATTTCAGAACTAAGCAGTACTACACGATTGCATCTTCAGACATGCATTTGTGTAAAAAGCTCGTATTATTCGGAGTCTAATATCTGAAGGATCAACAGCCATGGAGAAGATCTCTGTTCTACTCTTGACCAGTATTGTTGCAGTGGTGGACAGTTCAATACTTTATCATTATCTGGACCCTATAAACTTAGCAGAATATTTTCTGCAGTTTCTGAAACTCAGAGACCTAGTAAAAATATAGAGAATATTTACCATAATAAAATTACTTTCTATAGAAAAGATTGTGCTCTTGTCTTCCTTGCTCTAATTTACCATTTGTCAAAAGACAATAACAATGACAGCTTGCATTTATATAGAGCCTTCATCGTAGTAAGACGTCCCAAAGCGCTTCACAGGACTGTAATCAGACAAAAATTGACACAGAACCAAAGAAGGAAATATTAGGACAGGTGACTAAACGCTTGGTCAAAGAGGTAGGTTTCAAAGAAGCATCTTAAAGGAAGAGAGAGGTAGGGAGGCGAAGAGGTTTAGAGAGGGAACTCCAGAGCTTTGGGCCTAGATGGCTGAAGGCACAGTCACCAATGGTGGGTCGAAGGAAGCAGGGATGCACAAGAGTCCAGAGTTGGAGGAACGCAGAGTTCTCAGAGGGTTGTAGGGCTGGGGGAGGTTACAGAGATAGGGAGGGGTGAGGCTATGAAGGGATTTGAACACGAGGATGAGAAAAAGGCTAAGTGTATTATTAAATAGCAGATTAGTTGGAAGGAGCACTGTTGCAGTACGCTGAAGCACCAATATTTGGTACCACAGAATGGAGGTTTGATTCGCAACCTCATTGAGTTCTTCATCCTGACCACAATTGTGCCACAGTGGGGAAACACAAAGATACTAAGTGCTCTCCACCAGGGAGATGAAGAATTGTACAGAGAGTCAGGCCCTTGGCCTAGATTGATCTCAAACACCTGTTAGCAAATAGCACAGGTCCAGGCCTGGAAGGTGGTCTCCTATCTGTTTTTTTATTAAATATAGCTGGAGCATGGCTTGTGTGACAAGGGAATGGAGAAAATAAAACTCAACAAGTTATCTAAAAAAACTACAAAAGGGTATATACACAATCAACTTTTAAATATATTTACTTATATATTAAAAATATTTCCTTACAATAAGTGTCAATTTCGCTCAGTGGCAGCACTTTTACCTCTGAGTCTCAAGGTTATAGATTCAAACCCCATTCCAAGACTTGAGCATGAAATCGAGACTGACACTTCAGTGTAGTACTGAGGGAGAGCTGCATTATGGGAAGTGCTGTCTTTTTGATAAGACATTAAGGCGAAGTCCCATCAACCAGTTCAAGTGGAGGTAAAGGATCACAGGGCATTTTTGTTGATGTCTGGAGCAATATCCATCCCTCAATCAAAACAGATTAACTGGTCATTTACCGCATTTGCTTTTTCTTGGACCTTTCTGTATGCACAGACTACTGCATTCATTTACAATAAAACAGTAACTATACTTCAAAAGTACTTTGTTGGTTGTAAATCACTTTGGGACAATCTTGGGATGTGGAAGGTGCTACATAAATGCAAGTTCTTGCTTTCTGAACAGACTTTTTTGGTTATCAGAATAAATATTATATGAAAGAAATTTTGCCATGTGGTCCTAATCATTTGCAATTACAAGTAGTCTGTTCTAATTTAGAATGGCTTGTTTATAAAATATGGCTATTTCATGCTTAGACAATAATTAAGAGTACCAGCATCAATTAAAATTTCACTAGCAAGATAAAGAAATTATTTGTAACAAATGTCCTTCCTTTAAGGCATTGAAATGAGTCCAATTTATCTCATAGGCATAACCTCACTTTTTTATTATTCGTTCTTTAGATGTGGGTGCCACTGGCAAGGGCACATCTAGTTGGTCTGAAGGCATTAAGAGTCAACCATGTAATGTGGGACTCAAATCATAACCTGCCAGCTATCTCTGATAGGAATGGCTACTTCTCTCCCCTGAAGGACATGAGTGGACCAGTTGGCTTTTTACATTAATTCAGCATCTTTCATGTTTTATATTTTTGATGCCTGTTGAATTAAATAAAATACACGATTCAAGATTATACAGGTACATTCCCACTGTAAAGCATGACAGCAGAAATTATTAATAAGAGGACAAAACTTGCAATTTGCTAAATATGGCAGAAAAATATCTTTGGTATTTGCGCACAAGAAAGACTTTAATCAAACATAGCTTGGCTCACCAATGTGAATTGTAATTCTAATGAAGAAACGTAGGATGGAAAAGAAGCTGTATTGCATTTTAGCAGCTTAGAATATTTCTGCAAACGTGTTTATATCTTGCTTCATTGCTAACTCTCAAGGTAGATGCCTTGGTCGAGCTTAGGGTCTATAAATTTCATTAAAAAACCTATTTAGAAAATCTTCTCAAGACAGAATATGAATGTGGAAATATATATATGTTACATTCTCAGGACATTATTTATACACAATTTCACATTCAATTTCTAGCCCAAATTCTTAAATGACTTTGCCTATGCTTTAGTGCCAAGCTGATAGTAAAACTGCAAAGATAGTAAAGGCTTCTTTACATACAAAATAACACTAATTAGTCCACAATCAACATTTCATTTAACAAAGTAAATTAATTTTAATATGAAGATGTGTCCCCTTGATGTCCTGTGAAAGGAATACACTAAATCTATATATGTGCTAAGAGTAACCCAATAGAGTAAATCTTTTTCTGTTCCCCACTTTGGGACTGCTGTAACATAAGTGTAAATTTAGTCAACCCCTTTTGTTTCCTTTTATGCTCCTAAAAGATGGACAGAGAATATCTGATCACTTTTCTGAAATTCTTTGCCCTTCCATTTTTCAGACTCCATGGAAAAAATACACTCCACGAAAACGCACAGTGCTAAATATTGAAGATGACCAGTCAAAGGTAGAAAGTTCAAAAATGATATTCGAGGAGAAATATAAGAGAATGCTTCTTTCAACTTTAATTGTTACTGCTTTCTTTGACAGATCAATATAACTTTTGTACTTTAAAAACATTTTAAGAACATGAGCAACTAATGAGAATCAGCCATTCAACAATTCATACGAGCATACGAACAATGATGGACAGGAAAAGACCCTCTGGTCCATCCAGCCTGTCCCACACAATCATGATACCTTGTGTATCACAATGTACACATGTCCCACCCACACCATGTGGCCAGATAAAAATCCAGGCCAATTGGGGGAAAAAAAAATCTGTGAAATTCCCCTCTGACCTCTTTGGTGATCAAAACTAGTCCAGGAGATCACTCTGGCCTTGATAATTCTGTGCATTACATTACCTACTTTTTGTAAGAGGTGATCTCCGCCCCAGCCAGAAACAGGTCCAGCTCTCGCTTGAAGGAATTCAATGAAGCGGCATCAACCGCACAAGCCGGGAGCCTGTTCCAGAGGTCCACTATTCTCTGGGAAAAGAACCACTTCCTGACATCTAACCTAGATCTGACCTTGTACAACTTAAAATTATGATCCCTGGTCCTCCCTAATATATTTAATTGGAACAAATTGTCAACTGGAACACAATCTATTATTTCATCATCTTATAAACCTCAATCAGATCATCCCATAGTCTACGCTTCTCTAAAGTGTAGAGTCCCAGCTCTTTTAGCCTATCTTGATAACTAAGATGCTTTAAGCTGGGAATTAGTCTAGTGGTCACTCTTAAGTAAAAATACTCAATTGGAGGAGGGCCAACTTCAGTGGGATGAGAACCGATCTGGCCAGGGGAAATTGGAATCAAAAATTGGCAGGCAAAACTGTAATTGAACAGTGGGCGGCCATTAAAGAGGAATTGGTTCGGATACAGTCTAGGTACATTCCCACGAGGGAGAAAAGTAGGGCAACTAAAGCCAGAGCTCCCTGGATGGCAAAAGAGATAGAGAGTAAGATGAAGCGGAGAAAAAGGGGGTATGACAGATGTCAGTTTGATAACACAAGTGAGAACCAGGCAGAGTATAAAAAGTTCAGAGGGGAAGTGAAAAAGGAAATAAGAGGGGCAAAGAGAGAGTATGAGAATAGACTGGCGGCCAACATAAAAGGGAATCCAAAAGTCTTTTACAGGCATATAAATAGTAAACATGTAGTAAGAGGAGGGGTGGGGCCGATTAGGGACCATAAAGGAGATCTACTCATGGAAGCAGAGGGCATGGCCGAGGTACTAAATGAGTACTTTGCATCTGTCTTTACCAAGGAAAAAGATTTTGCCAGAGTTTCCGTAAAGGAAGATATAGTTCAGATACTGGATGGGCTAAAAATTGATAAAGAAGAGATACCAGAAAGGCTGGCTGTACTTAAAGTAGATAAGTCACCCGGTCCGGATGGGATGCATCCTAGGTTGCTGAGGGAAGTAAGGGTGGAAATTGCGGAGGTACTGGCCATAATCTTCCAAACATCCTTAGGTACGGGGGTGGTGCCAGAGGACTGGAGAATTGCAAATGTTACATCCTTGTTCAAAAAAGGGTGTATGGATAAACCCAGCAACTATAGGCCAGTCAGTTTAACCTCGGTGGTGGGGAAACTTTTAGAAATGATAACCCGGGATAGAATTAACAGTCACTTGGACAAGTGTGGATTGATTAGGGAAAGCCAATACGGATTTGTTAAAGGCAAATTGTTTTTAACTAATCCGATAGAGTTTTTTGATGAGGTAACAGAGACGGTGGATGAGGGTAATTCAGTTGATTTGGTGTATATGGACTTTCAAAAGGCATTTGATAAAGTGCTGCACAGTAGGCTTGTCATCAAGATTGCAGCCCATGGAAAAAGGGGGCAGTAGCAACATGGATGCAGAATTGGCTAAGCGACAGGAAACAGAGAGTAGTGGTGAATGGTTGTTTTTTGGACTGGAGGGAGGTGTACAGGGGTCGGTGCTGGGACCACTGCTTTTCTTGATATATATTAATGACTTGGCTGTGGGTGTACAGGGCACAATTTCAAAATTTGCAGATGACACGAAACTTGGAAGTGTAGTGAACAGTGAGAAGGATAGTGATAGACTTCAAGAGGATATAGACAGGCTGGTGGCATGGGTGGACACGTGGCAGATGAAATTCAACGCAGAAAAATGCAAAGTGCTACATTTCAGTAGGAAGAACGAGGAGAGGCAATATAAACTAGAGGGCACAACTCTCAAAGGGGTACATAAACAGAGAGATCTGGGGGTATATGTGCACAAATCGTCGAAGGTGGCAGGGCAGGTTGAGAAAGCAGTTGAAATAGCATACAGGATCCTGGACTTTATAAATAGAGGCATAGAGTACAAAAGTAAGGAAGTCATGATGAACCTTTATAAAACACTGGTTTGGCCACAGCTGGAGTATTGAGTTCAAACCTGGGCACCGCACTTTAGGAAAGATGTGAAGGCCTTAGAGAGGGTGCAGAAGAGATTTATTAGAGTGATTCCAAGGGAGAGGGACTTTAGTTATGTAGATAGACTGGAGATGCTGGGGTTGTTCTCCTTGGAATAGAGAAGGTTGTGAGAAGATTTGATAGAGTATTCAAAACCATGAAGGGTCTTGACAGAGTAGATAGAGAGAAACTGTTCCCATTGGTAGAAGGGTCAAGTACCACAGGGCATAGATTTAAGGTGATTGGCAAAAGAACCAAAGGTGACATGAGGAAAATCTTTTTTACACAGCAAGTGGTTAGGATCTGGAATGCACTGCTTGAAGGGGCGGTGGAGGCAGATTCAATCATGGCCTTCAAAAGGGAACTGAATTTGAAAGGAAAAAATTTGCAGGGCTACGGAGATAGGGCGGGGGAGTGGGACTAGCTGGATTGCTGTTGCATAGAGCTGGCGTGGCCTCGATAGGCCGAATGGCCTCCTTCCATGCTGTAATCTTTCTATGATTTTCTGATTCTATGATTCCTCTGCACCCATTCCAAAGCCTCAATATCAACCACCATGTAAGGAGTCCAACACTGGACACAGTATTCCAAATGAGGCCTGACCAAGGTCTTGTACAAGAACAAAATAGTATGCTTTATCTTATAATCAATTGTCCTATGAATGCACCCCAACACTCTATTTGCTGTAGCTAATGCTTCACGGCATTGCTCGTGAACCTTTAGAGATCAATGCACTAGAATGCCCAGATCTTTTTCTTTCTCTACCTGCTTTAATGCTTTTCCTTGAAGGGTGTATGTATGTTGAGCATTTGTCCTGCCCACATGCAGAACACTGCAATTCTCCAAATTAAATATCATTTGCCAGTCACGAGCCCAGTCCCCCAACACATCAAGATCCACCTGAAGCAGTCAAGCTTCGGCTACAGTCCTGACACTCGCACAGATCTTGGTATCATCTGCAAATTGGCAAATCGTACCCCCAATACCTACATCTAGATCACTAATAAAAATAGTAAAGAGCAACGGTCCCAAAACCGATCCCTGCGGGACATCACTGGTGATCGGTCTCCAAACAAATCCAAATCCATCGATAACTACTTTCTGTCAATGGCCTTCCAGCCAGTTCTCAATCCAGCTCAATATATTACCACTAATACCAGAGGCTTCGATCTTGTAGAGAAGCTTCATGTGCGGTACCTTGTCAAACGCTTTTTGGAAGTCTAAGTAGACAGTGTCTACTGGGCTTCCCTCATCCACCGCCTTGGTGACTTCTTCAAAAAATATAATCAAATTTGTTGGACATGACGTTTATTTTTGAAGCCATGTTGGTGTCCCCAGTATGTCCCTCTGTAGCCAAGTAATCATATATTACATCCCGAATGATATCCAAAAGGAACTTTCCTATTACTGATGTCAAACTAATGGGCCTATAGTTACCCGGGTCCGTCTTGTCTCCTTTTTTAAAGATGGGGACTACATTAGCCTCCTTCCTGTCTACGGGAACCATCCCAGAGTGCAGTGAGCTATTAAAAATACGGGCAAGGGGCTTGCACCGCACGTGTCCCATCTCCCTGAGGACCCTAGGGTGGATATTATCCGGCCCGGTTGCTTTATCTATTTTCAGGTTCTTAATTCTATCTAAAACAGTATGTTCATCTATGTTAATATTACTAGTTTTATTATTAACATCATTAAATTGTAACCATTGAGCTTTGCGTTAAAAGAGTGAAGACCGTTGCAAAGTACACATTTAATATTTCTGCCATACCCAGTGAGTCCTTCGTAACCTGTCCTTGAGCATCCTTCAATGGGCCAGTACAGTCTTTGACAGTCCTCTGACTCTTCACATAACTGAAAAAACTTTTCCCATTACTTCCACAATTGTCCACAATCCTCTTTTCCATTATCCTTTTAGTTGATCTAATAGCAGCTTTTGTTTTCTTTAGCTGTTCTTTGTACTTAGCTCTGTTTAGTTGACATGATGTGGAGATGCCGGTGATGGACTGGGGTGGACAAATGTAAGAAATCTTACAACACCAGGTTATAGTCCAACAGTTTTATTTGAAAATCACAAACTTTCGGAGGCTTTCTCCTTCGTCAGGTGAGTGTGGGATTCCTTGAAAGTTACCGTATATATAGTCAGAGAACAATGCCTGGTGATTACAGATAATCTTTCCAACTGCCCGTTATCAAGGCAATCAAAGGAATTGAATAGTGTTCAGACTGGGAGACATTAGATACAAGACTTCTGAATATTCAAGGAATCCCACACTCACCTGACGAAGGAGAAAGGCTCCGAAAGCTTGTGATTTTCAAATAAAACTGTTGGACTATAACCTGGTGTTGTAAGATTCCTTACATCTGTTTAGTTGAGTATTAGATGCCTTAAGATTGTAGAAACATTTTTGTTTACATCTTATTTGTTTGTGTACATGATGAGTCAGCCATCTTGGATTTTTCTTATTACATTCCCTACTTTTGATTTTGGTACCTGGTTTAAGAACATAAGAAACAGGATCATGAGTAGGCCATATAGCCCCTTGAGCCTGCTCCGCCATTCAATAAGATCATGGCTGATCTTAGACCTCAACTCCACTTTTCCGCCCGATCCCCATATTCCTTGATTCCCTTAGAGTCCAAAAATGTAATAAGTTCACACGTTCTGACACCATGTACAATTTGCACTGATACGGATGTCCCCCATCTTATTTCTTTTCCTGAAACAGATGAATAAACACAGGCCAAACTTCTAAGAAATCTATACCTCAGTCCTCATCAGACTCATCCATACCATGAGACACTCCTCATGTTTCCTTGAGCCCCTCCTGACTCAGCTCCTAACCACTAAGTTGCCCCTACTCAGCCCAATGCTCACCAACATTATAAATTGTGCCCTTTCTTCAGCCACTGTTCCTGCTCCTTCAAAAATACCCATAATCACTACTCCAATTACCACCCCATCTCTAACCTACCATTGCTCACTACGGCTGTGGAAATCACCATTGACACTGATCTCATTGCCCACCTCACCACCCTTCGCCATTCAAATCCTTCAGTCTGGATTCCAATGTATCCAGAATACTGAGATTACACTAATGAAAGTCACCAACAACTTTCTGTGTGACTACATCCATGGTACATTATTCTTCCTTGTCCTCGTTGACCTCTCGATGGCACTCAATATAGTTGAGCACGCCATCCTCATCCCTTCCATTGTCTATCTTCATGCTACTGCTCTCACGTTCTTACCCATCCCAATGCAACTAGCACATTTCCTGCAATGGCTTCTCCTCCATTGCCTGCACAATCACCTCTGGTGTGCCGAAGGTTCCATATTTGGTTATTTCCTATTTTTTTTATTCGTTCATGGGATGTGGGCATCACTGGCAAGGCCAGCATTTATTGCCTCATCTATAATTGTCCTACGGCAACATGAACAGTGGGGATGGGAATGGTTTTCATATGTATGCCAACAATATCTGGTTTTACCACTCCACCACCATCTTTGATTCCAAAACGGCTGCTGTGCTTTCCAATTGCCTGTCCATCATCATGTCGTGAATGAGCCAGATCTTCCTCAAACTCAACATTGGCACTACAGACGTAAATGACATTATTCAGGTAGGGACTCCTTATTCCCTTAAGGATTGAAAGGTCTAAATGACTCATGATGTAAAGAACTCATTTAACTTCTATTGCAACGTGGATGGGTTACTTTCAGGCATGATTGTGCTTTGGAAAAGGTAATTCATCCAAAGATAGTAATCATCAGTTTAATGCTTGTCATATTTCAGATTATGCTGCTACAGAGAGACCTTGGTGCAAAATATGGTGAAAATGCTAATATTGAACTAAACTTAGCTCTCAAGAGGCTAAATCCATAGGACAGCTGCGCTGAGTGGGTATAAATTAAGTTTCAGATGAGGCATCTGAACCAGCATCCTGGACACAATGAGAGGTTATCTGACATTCAAACATTTATTGCTGTTGCAACAACCCTGTTCATTTGAACTCAGCAGGGCTCATTGCCAAATTGGGCTGGTGGATTCCATTTGGAGGGAGGGTAGTCAGTTTTGACATTAAAATCAGGCTTGTAAAAAGTCAGGGAAATGGGCTTTTGGGTTTTCAGGTAGGCTGCGAGGGCCTGCTTTGTTAGAAGGAAAGCTGAGACAAAGAAGTTAGGAATGCTGGAGGATTGTTAGGAAACCCCTTGTTTAAATCAAGTAAGATAACCCCCTGAAGCAGATAAGTATGGCATGTTCTTTATTTTGTGCCATTACAAAGAAATAAGTTATACTGATTGAACTAAATAAATCTGATCATAACTGTTGCTCTGTACGTTCTCCTTACGGTGGGACAAAGCAGCTTAATGATTCAAACCAACTCCCATATCACCTAATGTTAACTTAATCTACGTTTGGAGAGATTGAAGAAATACACGTGTGAAATCAGATGAGTATTTGGTCCATTTACAAGGGATGCTATTGTTACATCCCTGTATATTATCATATAAGTAGATATTTGAGTCAACTCCTATAAAAGTAAGATGCTCAGACCACTTAATGGAGTGACTGATACCATTGAACCTGAGATGGTTTGTACAGCAGACCTGGATTCATAACATTGCTGAAAATATGTTTTAAAGTTTGACCAGGGCCTTGTTTGGCTGAAAACTGGCTGTTGAAACTGGCCGTTGAAAGACAGTAAAACAGATGGTGGAAACCAGGAGGCTGAGGAAAGCATTTAAATAAAGTAAATGGCGGCTGTTTCTGAAATGACCTATCTGATTTGATGTTCTTTTCTCACATGGGTCCTGGCAGTATTAAAATCTTCATTGCAGAGGGTGTTCTTCCTCATGCAGTTGCGAAAGTGCAAATCATTTCATCCATGTAAATGCTACATGTGTATCCATTTAGTGAGAATGTAATCAGAATAGTGCACCACTCCAACACCGTGCACAGTAGGTTCACAAGCCATGAAGCGATGTTCAAAAGACATGCTTACCAATTCTCTTAATTGATGCATTATCCCTCCCCATGTACCAGTATAGCACGATCATGTTACTTATTACCATTACACTGGCTTGGGTTATATTAATGCCTGGTCTGAAGGTGACTCAAAATCCAGCTATCTGCCACATAACAATATAGGGATTGGTACCCAGCTAAAATTAATTAGATCCGCTCACCAACGATTAGCTTAATTGCCTTTGTTAAGCCAGGGTCATCAACATTTTACCGTCATGTTAAATCTATGTCATAAAATACGAACCAGCCTTATCACAGCATGATGGAATTTTTATGTTCAGACTGATATAGTCTGCATGATGTTACATTAAAATTACCACCAGGTAGATTACTGTCCGCTAAATCTTTAACATTATGCAGTATGCATGGATGCAGCTATGTATGAGAAGTGTGAAGAAGAAGTGAGGAGATGAAGTGATGGAAAGATTGGTTGCTTCAAAAAAAAATAAACTTGCCTTTAATTTAAGCAATAATTAAATGAGGCTTGCTCTAAAACTGCATTTTCATTCCACTAAATGTTTTGTTATTTTTTCTGCAGCTGATGAATTCAAGTTAACCATACACACAGTAATCTGGCATTAGGCAGATCTCAATCTGAACATCTCATTGGACAGCTAATATTTAAATATCTGATCACTAGACCGAACCAAAATGGTCGGATTGGATATTTTGAATGTCAGGTTGTGGTCCTGGGTATATAGCTCAATGATTAATGTGTTACAAACTACACAAACTCTACATCAATGGGTCAATTGAAAGTTGGCTGGAGTTTATGCAATCCAACAATTTATACTGAACAAAATTCAAATGATAATGCACAATATAGATATTAATTATGATATATGCATTATAACCTGTACATCTAAAGCTAAACAAAAGGATACGTTGTTTTAAATGTATCTTTTCAAAAGTTTATATTATTGAACTGTGTGTTTTTAAAAAAAATAATGCCAAGAAATTTGTAGAATTTCTTCAAAATTGGTTACATTAAATTATAAGGGGATAACACAGCATTTACCTTGCTGAAGAAACTCATCTGAAAGCATATTAATGTCAAGTTTATAGTGTCTTCACATTGTTTCAATTACTGATAAACAAACACTGAAGTAAATTTCACTGTAAAACCAATACTTTTGGTGGATTGTATGACAGTGAGTTCAGACAATCACACTGTTCCAGTGTGATAGAACTCTGCGTCAAGGGCCCTTATGCAATTATATCAAAACAGTGAGCAAATGGATGTCTTTGACCTACCACAGTTCTGTAGTTGTCAGATTTAGAGACTGACATACAAGTAAATCCCCAATTGCTTTGAGCAATACTATTACACCAGACCCATTGCCTGGGAACAATTATTCTATCTCAACCTGGTGCTGCTGTCAGAGTTTGTGGTTTCTGCTCTGAATATTAAACCTAAGCACACAAAAGTCCCTATTGTGGAGAGCAGTTTGAAATGGGAGTGCTAAATTGCTTCATATTTGCAGGATTTGATTGCTTCAGGTGATACAGGCCTAGCAGAAGGCCTATTGCCTCTTGTGTTTCAAGCTT
Organism: Heptranchias perlo; assembly: GCF_035084215.1. Lineage (NCBI taxonomy): Eukaryota > Metazoa > Chordata > Chondrichthyes > Hexanchiformes > Hexanchidae > Heptranchias > Heptranchias perlo. Next base: position 15,048,832 of record NC_090345.1, on the reverse strand, counting down.
ATAAATCATCCCTTTGACAGACTGCCATAAGCAGTACCCAGTTTCTGATGAACACTCAGTATTTCAAGCAAACTGTCAACTTACTGTGCTTGTACCAGTATTTGAAGAGCAAAAGTACCCGTTGTTTTAAGAAATTTTCATTCCCTGTTCATGTTAAGCAGGACACACTCAATTTCCCCCCAACATACCTTCACATAAAAGGAAACCCTAACTCAAAAGCTGAGTTTTGAAAAGTTTACTTCCTTGGATGAGATTCTGAGAAAAGCCTCCTTAACCCTTAAATTGCCAACAGGATCTGGGGAAGTCCCAGTCTGCCTGTGCTGCCTTTAAAAAAAAATACATATATTCAGCTCACACACTGATACAAACACGAATATTACAGAAATAAATCTACTTAAATATTAGGGATAACATTATTACTTTAAAATTAACCCAACACAACTAAAATAAACACCAAGAAATCTTTTGAAGCAATCAACGGTATTTCTGCTCACTCTGGGAGTAAAAGTTTGCCGAGCGGAAAATGGGAGGTGACAGATTGGCTGCTTATTACACACCCCACCCGATTGTCCTTTCTATTGACTTCAAGGAGTCAAAGTCAAATTTTACCCCACTCTGTCTTCCCTTTCCCCACATTCTCTTTCATCTGCACTCTTATCTCCCTTTTCTATTATTTCAACTTTACTTTATTTCTATCCAGTGCATCCTGTTCTATATCCGTTTTCATACTTTCTGATTACTGCTGAATCCAGGACTGCCGGTGAATATACCTTTGGATTCTGGCAGAGATTGCCTTCCTGACTTGCTGATATATGCTACACAGCATTGCATACTATGCTCTGTTGGTCCAGGTGGGATTGGACCGGATGTAAAGATTGTGAACAGTAGCCCAATCTGAGAATAAAGTCCTCACTGCATCTTTATGAGGATCAATTCCTCCAGACAAGGCCCTTTTCCAGGAAAGCTGTATATTTGTTAATTTTCTGTATAATACAGGAACTCCTGTAGTTATGGGAACATTAGAAATAACAAGAGGAAATTGTTCCATTGGGATCAAAATGTTTGACATTGGGACCAGGCAAATGGATTGCAATGGTCTCGTTTGATCTTGAACATTCCTATGTTCCCAACGAGTCCACAGCACAAATGATTACTGTTACCACCCGGAACTGCAGCCAAAGTCCAACAGCAGATGCATTTCATGACCTCACCCAAAAATACAAAAATGCTCAAATATCCAACCAAATTTACAATGTAAAGCTGAAATTAATAAGTATGCACAAAGAATAACAACATAACAAGTCCCAACTTATGCACGCATTGTCCATTTGTATCTGAAAATTGCAATCGGGGTCCGATAACCAGCCTGCTCTCCCATTTACATGCCCGCCAGATACAATTGGGCATCAGTGGGTCGCTGAGGTTCCCCCACCCTGATTTGTTTGCCAGCCACCTGTTTTTCAGCTATGAAATGAGCAGCTGGCAGTTGAAAATTTTCCCTATTAAATCAAGGCCTTATTTGCCTGTTTAGGTGAATGTCAAGGACCTGATGGTACTATTCGAAGAATAGAGAATTCTCCTAGTATCCTGGCCAACATTTCTCTCTCAGCCAGTGCCACCGAAAACAGATTGACTGGTTACTCATCTAAGTTGCTGTTTATAGGATTGTTCTGTGTACAAATTGGCTGCTGTTTTCCTATATAACAACAGTGACTGTACTTCATCCAATGGCTTTGAGGTGTGTTGAGGATGTGATAAGACACTGGGAATATGATTTTCAACTCAAGCATAAATTGGCCGGGCAGTGGGCAAGATGTGCTGTGTCCGCCCAAAGGAATCAGCTTGGGGCAGGCCCCATTTTCGTTGTTGGGCCTGATTTAAATTAAATTGGTGAGCTACCAGCATGAAGCACACTTCCGATAGGCAGCTAACTTATTGGGATGGGGTGGCTGCTATTTAAAGGCATCCTGCAGCACCATAAAGTGGAGATGATTTTACAGTGGTGGATAGTGGGAAGCAAGATGGTGCAAAGATGACTTTGACCAGGGCTCCAGGTTCTCTGATACAGCGGTGGAGGTGCTGATTGACCAAGTGAGCAGCAGGAAGACGGCCCTATTGCCCTCCGATGGGTGATAGATGCCAAGACAAATTAGTCAGCTGGCATGGCGAAAGGTGGCAAAAAATGTGAATACCACCAGCGCTGTCCTCGTGACCTTGCTGCAGTGCAAGAAAAAATGTAATCATATGACCAGGACTGCCAAGATAAGAACCCCACATCACATCACTCATACTCTAAACAGCCCGGCAGGACCCTACTTTAGCTTCAGCACTATCAAACCTTCCCTTTCCCACTTCCCATGGTTTTCATGGTTCTCCTCAAGTCATCAGGGATGAACAAGTGAAGATGATCAAGAAGCTTGAAGATCACATCACCAATTTGAAGCGGCTGGGAGCCTCTGAGAATGGCATGGGCGTGTACCTGTTTGACAAGCACACCCTGAATTGACTGGGATTCTATAATCATTAGTTCTATACATGGTGAAAAAATGACTAAATTCATTAAGAAAGAAGTCATTGAACCATCTTTCTGCTTGCACTCACACCCTCAAAACCTGCTACTGCCTTCACAACAACTACTCTCTCTCTTGGCCACACTTGCTGCTTCTGCTTGTCATCATGCACACTCTGCTAAGCTGTCTGATACATCTTGAAAACCTTTTGGCAGGGCACAGATTAACCCACATCCACTCTTCTCGCAGGAGAAATGGGCACACAACAGAAGGGAGAGGTCCTGCCACTGTACAGAGACTGTGACACCAATGGAAAAGGCTGCTATTAACATCATTGACAGAGAGAGGATGTGCAGCATCAGAAATGACTGGGTGGGAGGCCACATACAGCAGGGTGTTTGGGCATCCTCCCTTCCTTTTCTTGTTCTACTTAACTCTCTCACTCACACACTCAGCATGGCAATCTGGTGGTGCATTGCACTACCAATTATCTGCCACTGCTTACTCTTGCCACTATGTGCTACTCTTGTCCCTCTCCCCATTTTCAAGGTGCATCAGATGACTCAGGCATGGCAGTCACACAAAATTAGAGAGAGAAACCTCCAGAAGCTACATCATCACCCGCTCTCGCCCTTCCAAACACCAGCACAGAAATTGGCACCCCAGGTGCAATAGTTGGTGAGTTAGAGGGGTCTGCACTGGGTGATTCACTGAGCACAGGTGATCAGGAGCAAGTGCAAGTGGAAAGGATGGCCCAGGAAACGGCTTACTGGAGGGCCAGATCACACCTTAGTACTGAAGAGAAAACAAGATGTAGACTTAGGGTCCCAACATTTAAAAGAAAGATGTTTTCTGCGCACCAACAATTGGCGGATGCATTGGAATGTCTGCCGGTGAGCTTCCGCAACAGTTCAGGGGGCACGGAGGAGTCCACGACCACCTTGTGTGGGATTCTGGTGCATGGCGGTCAACCACGAAGCTGTGGTCAGTGCATCTGGGCTTTCCCAGCTGGCATCTGTGGCACCATTAATATCTATCATTTGGTGAAACTATAAGGGCTCAGCCAGGTAATTTATCTGATAATCCAATGCAGTACTGAGGGATTGCTGTATTGTTGGAGGTGCCTTTCATCAGATAAGATGTTAAACTGAGGTCTCATCTGTCTGATCTGGGATGTTTAGATAACAAGAAAAAGAGGGAATTTGCATTTATATAGCACCTTTCATGTCATCAGGATGTCCCAAAGCACTTCACAGCCAATGGTATGCTTTTGAAGTGTAGGCACTGTTATAATGTAGGCAAGCACGGCTACTAATGTGCGTACAGTGAGGTCCCACAAACAGCAATGAAATAAATGAACAGGTCATCCGTTTCAGTGGTATTGGTTGAGGGATAAATGTTGGCCAGGACATTCATGCTCATCTTTGAACCTACCATGGGATCTTTTATGCCCACCCGAACAAGCAAGCGGGACCTCAATTTAATGTCTCAGTCAATAAACAGCACCCCTGACAACGCAGTGCTCCCTCAGTACTGCACTGAAGTGTCAGCCTTGATTATGTGCTCAAATCTCTAGAGTGGGGCTTGAACCTGCAATGTCATGAATCAAAGATATCAGTGCTACCACTGAGTCAAGGCTGACATGTAAACGATCATTAATTATCTCATGGCACTATTTGAAGGACTGCAAGGAGCTTTACCAATTCCTCAAACAATACAACCACAAAAACAGATTGTTTGTTCGTTCATCTTACGGCTGTTTTTGGCCATTGCTGCTGCAGATTATTAGCCATGTTAGCGTACATAATAACAGTCATCGGACCTCAGAAGTAATTCATTGTCCAAAGTGTTTTGAGACATTTTTATATGAAGGCGTCATATAAATCCAAATATTAATATTGGCATGTTGTAACATCAAAACTGTATCTTGTTGGCCCTTTTCCATGACATGAACCTTCTTCTGCGTTTCCTGCCATGTCTTCCTTTGTGCATGGAACCTCAAATTCACCAACTCTCTGATGTATCGCTTTGATTACTGCCTTCGCTGTATGGCGATTGACTACCTTGTAGCACCAAAAAGATTTTATTTTCAAAAATGCCATCAACTGTTGTTATGTCCCAGACTGTAAATCAGGCTTTTCGAATTAAAAACAGACGTAGAAAAGGTCATCGACCTGAAATGTTAACTCTGTTTCTCTCTCCACAGAGGCTGCCTGACCTGCTGAGTGTTTCTAGCGTTTTCTGTTTTTATTTCCAATTTCCAGCGTCTGCAGTATTTTGATTTTGTTTCAGGCTTTTCAAATTCATTGGCCAGCCATAAGAATGAAGCTTTGCTTGCACTTGTGCACTCCACAACTGGCTGAATGAAAGTTTTGGTATTTAGGTTAATTAACAGCTGATTGCCAAGTGTGAGACCAGCGTTATTTCAGGTACACTGTGATTGCTTGGTTTTCTGTCATTCTGCTATTGATTTCCTTCGTGAATTCAACAACAGGAAAATCACAGCCAGCACCATTTTGATTAGCTGATACTTAAATCTAGAAAAATAACATGGAAAAATGTTTCTACCTGAAAGAGCAAATAATGAATTCTATTAAAGTCAATTCAAGTCCCTTCCCATGGATATTATGAACAATACTAAGCCCCCCTAGACCTGTCAGGCTTCCTAGATGGTCCCTGAGGAGACTGGTGAGCTTTATCTTTGGCCCCCTCCTGAAGGCGATTGGTAATCTCCCTTGGAAGGATCTATCCTTGGCCCTCTCCTATTTTTCATCTACTTGCTGCTCCTCGGCGACATCATCCAAAAACACGCCAGGTTCCACATGTACGCCGATGACACCCAGCTCAACCCCCTCCACTGTCTCTGATTTGTCACATTGCTTGTCCAACTGGATGAGCAAAAATTTCCTCCAACTAAATATCGGGAAGTCCTTGCCACAAACTCCATTCCCTAGCCACTGACTCCATCTCTCTCCCTGGCCACTGTCTGAGGCTGAACCAGACCGTTCGCAACCTTGGCATCCTATTTGACCCTGAAATGAGCTTCCAACCAAATATCTGCTCCATCACCAAGACCGCCTACTTCTACCTTTGTAACATCGCCCATCTCCGCCCCTGCCTCAGCTCATCTGTTGCTGAAATCCTCATCCATGCCTTTATTACCTTTAGACTCGACTATTCCAATGCTCTCCTGGCTGGCCTCCCATCTTCCACCCTCCATAAACTTGAGCTCATCCAAAACTCTGCTGCCCTTATCCTAATTCGCACCAAGTCCTGTTCACCCATTACCCCTGTGCTTGCTGACCTACATTGGCTCCCGGTCTGGTAGTGCCTCAATTTTAAAATTCTTATCCCTGTAACCTCCTCCAGCCCCTACAATCCTCCACGATCTCTGCACTCCTCCAACTCTTGCCTCTTGCACATTGCTGATTTTAATTGCTCCACCATTGGCAGCTGTGCCTTCAGCTGCCTAGGCCCTAAGCCCTGAAATTCCCTCCCTAAACCTCTCCACCTGTCTACCTCTCCTCCTTTAAGATGCTCCTTAAAACCTACCTCTTTGACAAGCTTTTGGTGACCTGTCCTAATATCTCCTTATGTGGCTTGGTGTCAAATTTTGTTTGATAATGCTCCTGTGAAGTGCCTCGGGATGTTTTACAATGTTAAAGGCGCTATATAAATGCAAGTTATTGTTGTTGTTGGATGCCTCTATGGTTGTCCATGCTGCACCTTGGGAAGCTTTGCCACTATGAGATGCTAGGGATTTGGATCTCCCCCATAGAACATACTGGGCCAAACCTCAGGTAAACCAAACTCCGTTAATCACCTTGACTTCTTAGACCCCTTGCAATATGTGACTGGTTAGATTCATTCACATCGTGCACGTATTTTTGAAACATACTTTATTTTATTGGCATTTCACCTTTATTATTGTTACCACTATTACTAATTTCATCGCTGTTCATGTGATTCGGTGTTGTTTACTTAAGGGGTAAATTCCTTAAAGTTTAAAAAAAAAATTTCTTTGTAAATCCATTGAACTAAATTGATATTCACATAGTGCATCTGCTGGCTAATTATCTCAAAATATTAGAAATTACTCAGGAAATTTGAGGTTCCTGCCAAGAAAAAAAATATAGAGGACATTGTAGCTCGATATGTTAAACTGGTCTAGTGCTCACATTTTATACTGTTCAGTTATGCTACAAAAGCAAATTGTTTGCCCTTGACTTACAATCTGTTCATTGGTCCTATTCATATTTCAATAGCCTGAGAGCATGTTAAAGGGCTGTGCACATTTTAAATAGGCCCAATCAGCAAAGCAAGGATATTGTAATCTGTTAAAATCAACAGCAAACAATTATTTCATGCAACTAAAATAACAATCTGCTCCATTATTTAGTTTTATTTTACTACCTATGATGTACTTTTCTAAGCTGCACACATTTTATAACAATGTAATTTGGAATGCACAATAAGAAATTACATTTTATGAGCTACAGTAATCACTAATTAGAGTTCTTTGTGTTTCCCAGCAAGTGAGGCAGATATGAAACAAAACGTGGACTAATAAAAGAGAATCACAAGCACAGATCTGTGCTATATTTTCTCTTCAATCCTAACTGAAGCATATTTCTTGAAGAAAGCATCAGTTAAAAGGTTTAAAAACCTCTCATTATCCTTTACAGTACTTGTTTGTTGCAAACCGCTGTGGTTTATATCTTAAAGGGGGACCTTTAGTTGTTGTAGTTGAGAAATGAGACATAAATACTACAGCGCTGAAAGTATACTGTATGATATCACTGTACAAATGCTGAATGCTTTTTTTTATCAAATGTCTCCATCTGCTATTTTAATGGAGGTGTTAAATCATTTATTTTAAATGGATAATGTAGCCATTAAGATAGCAAACAGAGAAACTTGATATGACTGCATTAAGTGGTTATGGTAATATTGCACAGTGTTATTTGGGTCATGGGGTAGATTATATGAATTAGCGCTGCTGGCATTGATCATTGTGTGAAGGAAGTGCATATTGGCAATTCGGCAATTCTGTCACAAAGGTCAGCCTGCCCTACACACGATTTTCCATCCATTTACATTATTGGACAGCTAACCGTGTGGGGTGGGGTGGGCTGACCTCTGCGCCTGGATTTCTGACGTGTGCTCCCAACACACAATGCTTTGTGTCAGGAGTGCTACTTTCTAAAATCAGCCCTTGAATGGCATTTTAGCCATGCTTGTAATGGTCACTAATAAATCAAATAAGAAATTCAGGAGAAACTTCTTTATTCAGACTAAGAGTGTGGTATTGACTACTACATGGAGTGTTTGGAGCGAACAGCATAGATGTATTTAAGGGGAAGCTAGATAAGTACATGAGAGAGAAAGGAATAAAAGGATACATTGATAGGGTGAGATGTATTAAGGTGGGGGGAGGCTCGTTTGGAGCATAAACACCGGCATAAACCTGTTGGGCCGAATGGCCTGTTTCAGTGCTGTAAAATTCTATGTAATGTACAAATGATACCATGGCATCTAGGGATGCTTCTTGATGTGCATAATGTCATCTTGTCATCTTGACAAACCAAAGATAAAAATTTACTAAACTCCTTGTATTGTGGCAATGTAAAGTGATTTTGGCTTTGCACTGATATAAACTCCAATGTAATTTGTCCAGGAGACAGTCTCACACCAGTTCAATTTCAGACCAGTTGGGAACTTTTCATCTTTTTAATGTTAGCACAGAACCAAGTGTCCTGTTGGCTCTTTATTAAGAATGAAGAATGGCTCCTGCTCCTACTCCTCTCATCTCAAAGCAGTTTCTGCCAGGTGGCCTAAAACAGGCATTACGTCCCACATGTACATACGTAAGGGGCCTAATGCCTGTTTTAGGTGGTCGCCAGTGATGCCTGAATAATGGTCCGACCCAATTTCGTGTTTATCCGGCATCCTTGGGGTGTAAGACATTGGTCCCTGATGTTGGACTTTGTTGCGCCTGTTTTACACCCATAAAATGGGCACAACAAGGTCCAATTTCTACCCCATTAACTTCTGCAACGAATCTCCGTAAACATCCTAATAAGAGGCCAACTGGTCTCCTTGTCACGCTCTGCTATCTAGTGGTTAAAGCAGTGCAATGCACCACTGACTTCCAATTCACTGCCAGGATTTTATTACTGGCATCCTTCACAGTACTTACTTTATACAACATGTTTAATCAGATAGCCTGTTTCTACTCCACCCAATCCTCATCTCTATCTATAGTCCTTAAATGCACCCATTGTGTGGCCTACTTGTCTTAGATTGAGATCACTAGTCAGTTGACCCCAAGGCTCGACCTCTACTTAATTAAATACCAGATTAAGCTGATGTAGTTATTCAGCAGAAATCTCAGGTTTAAGTCCGGAAGTTTAGATACCATTGAAATTGAACTCAAGACTGACATTAATGAACTAGGAAAAGATCACCTGTTCACCTGACTGTTTCAACCCTAACAATGTGTTTTTTTTCCCTAAATGAGGAAATATTTGATTCTAACAGAACAGTTATAAACTAAGTAGGTACCTACTGCATAGCCTGTTAATGTTTGAAAACATTAATCAGGTAGTTTTCACTGTAGCATTGTTACTGTGACTGGCAGTGAGAGGTTCAAAGCCAATTAACTTTTCAGAGGCTGTTCTTTCAAGCAGCTTTAAACACATCAATACATTTATATTTTAGATGTTCGCGTTTTATGATAACGATTGACAGAGATAAAAAGAAAAAGACTGAATGAACCCTTTTAGGGATGCCAGGAGCAATTTTGCACCAAAGCAACACGTGTAATAGGGATTACAAGGGTTTTTAAACAAAATATTGCAAATATAGAACAGTTCCAGGATTTACTACTTTCTTCTAATTCTACATTATTATATTCAGCACAAGTCTTAAGGGAATTGGGTGTTATCATAGAAAGATATAATGGATATTCAACAGCCAAAGCGTTAATAGACCAGTGAGATGTTTTCATTACCTGTGCATTTGCAGCAAAGATCAAATGAAGAAGGGAAACCAAAGTGCCTGCGACAAAAATTCAGCATGAAATGATTGATTTGCATATGTATGAAAAATTATATAGGCTCACTAATTAGAATGGATATGTGTACCAAGCCTCTCTAGAAATCATTTTGGTTGAAATTGCGCTGTGCATTAAATAAAATGGGTTAATGTTTTTCTTAAAACAATGGACAAAGGAATTTCTTGTCAATGCATTCTTTCTTAATATTGTACAATCTAGATTGCAACTAGTATGGTTGCCATCTTAGAATCATAGAACGATACAACACAGAAGGATGCCATTCGGCCCATCGTGCCTGTGCCGGCTCTTTCGTAGAGCTATCGAATTTTCCTACTCCCCTGCTTTTTCTCCTTAGTCCTGTAATTTTTTTTTCCCTTCAAGTATTTATCCAATTTCCTTTTAAAAGTTATCATTGAATCTGCTTCCACCAACCTTTCAGGCAGTGCATTCTAGATCACAACAACTCGCCGTGTAAATTTTTTTCCTCATGTTACTGCTGGTTCTTTTGCCAATCACCATAAATCTCTGTCCTCTGGTTACAGACGCTTCTGCCACTAGAAACAGTTTCTCCTTATTTACTCTATCAAAACCCTTCATGATTTTGAACACCTCTATCAAATCTCCTCTTAATCTTCTCTGCTGTAAGGAGAACAACCCCAGCTTCTCCAGTCTCTCCACATAACTAAAGTCTCCCATACCTGGTACCATTCTGGTAAATCTCTTCTGCACCCCCTGTAAGGCCTTGACATTCTTCCTAAAGTGTGGTGTGCAGAATTGAACACAATATTCCAGCTGAGGCCTAACCAGTGTTTTATAAATGTTTAGCATAACTTCCTTGTTTTTGTACTCTGTGCCTCCATTTATAAAGGCAAGGATCCCATATGCATTTTTAACAGCCACCATCAAAGATTTGTGGTCTCTCTGTTCCTGCACCCCCTTTAAAATTGTACCATTTAGTTTATATTGCTTCTCCTCATTCTTCCTGCCAAAATATATCACTGCACACTTCTCTGCGTTAAATTTCATCTGCCATGTGTCTGCCCATTTCACCAGTCTATGCCCACCTGAAGTCTGTTACAATCTTCCACATTGTTTACCACATTTCCGAGTTTCGTGTCATCTACAGACTTTGAAATTATACCCTGTATACCCAAGTCCAGGTCATTAATATATATCAAAAAGTGCAGTGATCCTAATATGACCTTTTCCATAACTATTCTAAACCTGATGATATTATGATCACTGTTCCCCAAATGCTCCCCCACTGAAACATGCTCCACCTGCCCCACTTCATTCCCCAGAACTAGATCCATCACTGCTTCCTTCTTCATTAGGCTGGAAACACACTGACCAAGAAAGTTCTCCTGTACACATTTCAGGAATTCCTCTCCCTCTTTGCCCTTTCCACTGTTACTATCCCAGTCTAAATTAGGTTAACTGAAGTCCCCCATTATCACTACTCAATAGTTCTTGCATCTTTCTGTAATTTGCTCCTTTATCTCCTTCCCACTATTTGGTGGCCTATAGTGTACACCCAGTAGCGTAATAGCCCCTCTATTGTTCATTAATTCTAACCAAATAGATTTGTCTTTGGCCCCTCAACTACATCATCCCTTTCCAGTGCTATAATAGTTTCTTTGATCAATACTGACAACCCCCCTTCCTTTTTTTTCCTGCTGTATTTTTCCTGAATATCTTGTAGCCAGGAATATTAAGTTCCCAATCCTTACCCTCTTTGAGCCAGGTTTCTGTTATTGCCACTATATCATAATCCCATGTGGCGACTTGTGCCTGCAGCTCACCAACCTTATTTACCATGCTACGTGCATTTACGCACATGCACTCCAAACTCATCTTAGACTGCCTTGCATTTGCCTCCTGTCTGTTCCCTTCTATTTTTTAACTATTCTTCACTCTAGTGCTATTTGTCTCTCCCAGTCCTCTGTGCAGCTTGTTTCTCCTCTCTGATGTTTCATCCTGGTGCCCATCCCCCTGCCAAATTAGTTTAAACCCTCCCCCACAGCACTAGTTAACCTCCCCACAAGGACATTGGTCCCAGCTCTTTTGAGGTGCAACCCGCCTACTTGTTCTACTTTGGTTGCTTAAGATTGCAGTTGGGATCAGAGTTCTCGGGCCCAAATGGCTGCAGTTCTTACCCATGCTCCTTAGTGTAGGTGAAATAGCTCTATAATTTGGAACAGTTTTGTAATTCAATAAGCAATTATGGAGCGCTTTTACCGATGTTGAAGAAGAGGGATAATAATGACTGCCCTTATGAGATGAAAAACCAATGACAAAACCATTGCTAGAAAGAAGAGGGCAGATAGATAGACTTAAAGAATGAAGGATGTAAAAAGAAAAGGTAGACATTGAATATGACATTGCTTAACAGTGTGTCCTTTTGTAGAGTTCATCTTAATTTTATCTGAAGCTGTGCGCACACTGGGGTAGAATGTGGACCTCGTTGCACCTGTTTTATGAGCATAAAACAAACACAATGAGGCTCAATTTCAGGGACTAATGTCCTGTGCCAGAAGGATGCCTGAAAAAACGTCTGACCCGAAATTGGGTTGGGTCATTTTTCAGGCATCCCTGGTGGCCACCTAAAACAGGCATTAGGCCCCTTATATATGTACATGAGGGGCATATATTGTATGTTTTCGGCACCTTGCCAGAAATTGTTTTGGGATGAGTAGAGCAGAAAACGGGCCTGCTCTGCTCAGGAATCTTCAGCGGCTGCCAACAAAAGGTAATTTTTTTTTAAAACTTCAAAAAATTGTTCTTGTGGAGCCAGAAGGATAGGAGTGTTCCCCCAACTCCTGATTGTCCCCTTCCTCATCGCTCCATCCCCACCTCCTGGGTCTTAGCTTCAGGCCACTGCTAACAACACAATACTGCACACATTATTATAACTATGGTCTTATTGAGGTTTTATATAGGCATGCACCATTAATTTAAAGTTGCAGTGCTAAATCAATTTTGCTTAAATAACTCTTTGTTTCCTACATTATTTCAGTTCTAACAATGAGTACAGTATCAGAAAATCCTTCTTTTGAAGAAATCAGAAAATCCAGTTTTTTTCCACTCGCTGATACAGAACTGAGAGGTTATAACTATCAGGAAAGACTGAACAGGCTGGGGCTCTTTTCTCTAGAAAAGAGAAGGCTGATGGGTGAGCTACGAGAGGTTTTTAAAATTATGAAGGGATTTGATACGGTCCCATAGAGAAGATGTTTCTACTTGTGGGGGAGTCTAAAACTAGAGGCCATTGCTATAAGATAGTCACTGATAAATCCAATAAGGAATTCAGGAGAAACTTCTTTACTCAGAGGGTGGTGAGAATGTGCAACTTGCTACCACACGGAATAGTTGAGGCAAATGGCATTGATGCTTTTAAGGGGAAGCTAAATAAGTACACGAGGGAGAAAGGAATAGAAGATTATGCTGATAGGGTTAGATGAAGTAGGGTCGAAGGACCCTCATGTGGAGCATAAACACGAGCATTGACCAGTTGGGCCGAATGGCCAGTTTCTGTGTTGTAATTTGCATGTAAGTTCATACTGTTTTAAATCCACAAAGCGAGGAGGTGAAAGGACCGGAAAAGCTGTAATTGTTACCCATGATCTTTGGTGTAAGTGAAACCATCTATAAATTCTATAAACAGTTAAAGGGCAATTTCACCTACATGAAAGCACATGGATAAGAATGGCTCCCATTGTAGGGTGAAAAATGATGGAAGAATGAAATATTCAGCACTTCCATTGACAGAGGAACTACTGTTTATGTATACCAGAATTTTTTTTTAAAAATAGCTTCTTAAAAAAATCTGCTCCTTGGAATACATATTTAAAAAAGGCAAGTTATAACCTATAGCATTTATGAGCTACTGTGGTTTGAATGTTACATACGACATGGGCTTTAATTTTCTGTGGTAGCACACTGGCTAACAGGTTTGAGTGAAATTCCTGCGTGTGCTATTTTAACCCACCTCTTCAAAATGTGTAATGACTGCAATAAAATAGCGCAGAGAGGAATTTTATGCACAAAAATATTCGCCAGTGTACTACCAGAGAATGTGAAAGCCCCATGAGTGTATTGTACAGTCACTAATAACTTGCCTTCACCCACAGTGTGTAACATTGAATATTCAATCATCAGTTCAGAAAGATGCTGTGAGAGATGAAATTATTTTTGATTCAAAAATACATTCTGATTTTCAGAGGTTAACACAGTTTTAAATTATTCTATATTGGTAGCACTTATAACTGGCACCATTAGATTGGGCTAAAACAGCTGGCAGGAGAGAAATGCTGACAGTTCAGTTTATGGTTAAATTGCCATGACGTCCTCACAATCAATTCCGGTAAAGTGGGTGAGCACAACCCACAGATATTCATTTTATTCTTCATCCCACTGACATCAACACAAGGATTGTTAAGTTTCTACCAGTGAATCTCTCCCACAACAGAAGGTGATTGAAAGCTAACCACTGATCTACTCAGTTTTAATAATGCAGTCCTTTGCAAATTAGGCCTGCTATAGAATTTGGACTGTGGGCCTGAAAAGCCTAAGGTAAGTAACTTCATTGCTGCAGCAGTATGTTTTTCACAGAGTGCATCCTTTCTGCTGAGTCCCCGAAGCTTTGCAAAGTCAGGGGATCTGATGATCTGTGTGGAAGCAGTTTAGATGGATTTCTGTGGACTTCAATGTAAGTCGTGAGGTCCCCTGTCTTCTCACAGCTTCAGGGACACCATGAAAAAATGGCCCTATGAAAAAACGTTTATCTCTATGTTATTTCTTTTACATTGCATCTACACATTCATATGAAACCAATCACCTGTATATAATAGTATAACTCAGAATTAGTAGGTTGTGAACTTGCATGTAAAGAATGACAACTATTTACAACCGCTCCCATTGATTTCTTTTTTATTAATAGAAGAAGTAACAAAATACTGTTCTACCTACCCAATGGCCTAGTGTGCAAATTTACCCTCGAGTGTGAGACTGAGCCAAGAAGCCTCAGGTTCAGCCAGGGCAGCAGTGGGGCTTTGTAAATAAATAATATAGAGCATCTTGTCATCATGTTGTCAAAATGTCTCTAAGCATTTAACGCAATGGCCCTGATATTCCTGGGGAGACCGGGAGGGAGTGGGGGAGGCCAAAAACGACCGAAGAACCCGGCAAGGCCGGGGACACGGAGATCCTGCCGAACTTAACGGCAGGACCTCATTATCATTTTTTTAGATCCGTTTCCTGCCCGGCGGCCGGCCAAATTGACAGCCTGGCCGGCTGCTGGGAGGGGAATCCAGCGATAGAAGGCCACTTGAGGACAGCGGTGGTGGGGGGGGGACGATCTGATATCACGACGGAGAGTGAGGGGGGGAGATCGGCCATCGCGGCTGGAAGGGGGAAGCTTGGCGATCAGCAGGGCGATAGAGAGGCCACGATCGGCAGAGTGGAGGCCGAAAGCTTCCTGAGGAGCCAGGGGCAGGAGAGGGCATTCCTGCACCTTCTGGCCCACACTGAGTCCTGGAAAAGGCACTTACTTTGCGGAACTGGCAGCTCCCGCCTCCCTTTCACTGCCAGGTTTCCCGACCCATGGGCACGTGCGCGGTGGGTTAGGGTCGCATTTTGGGCATTTGACGGTTTAACCGCCCCCCCCCACCCCGACCCGCTCCTGCCCGTTGTGGGGAGGTTAATATCGAGGCCAATGGGGGTCGACTGTGACACTCTGCATGATCAAGTCTTCTGTCAGCACACAGGGCCTGGGCGCATACATGAAGAATGGCCACTTTGGTTCCTCCTTCCCCTCACCTCTTCCGCTAAGACCTCCAGGGAGACGTCAGAGAACTTTGGAGCAGCCTGGTGATTCCTTTCCTCGTTCACAAACAAATCTGCCAGAAGTGAATGCAATCTCCCTTTAAGAGGTAAATTCACACTTCAGAGAGGCCTCTGGAGGCCCGCTTCAGAGAGGCCTCTGGAAATCTCGCCTGGAAAGTGGGCGGGCCTCCCTTACGAACACAATTGGGTGGGCAGCCCTCCAATCGGATACAAACAAGGCCCGGGTGTTAAAATAGTCCAGGCCTCAAATGAGTGACGTCGGGCGGGTTTGAGACTCACAAGCCCCACTCTCCCTAAACTGGCTCCCAGTTAAAATCCCCTCCACCAGTGCTCCAGGAGAAACAAACAGAGAGACAGAGAGAATTAGGAGAAATAAAGAGCAATTCTGGTGTGGGTTTTGAGGGCAGAAGGGGAGTCCACTGACCTTTATAATATTACTTGTTTTTTTGGTAAGTAAGCATATCCATTTTAGGGCTAACAGCTGCAGATCCATTCAAATATAGAATCATTGTTTTCATTCTATGAAGAGCAGCCTATCTCTGTACTGAGTTGGTTATACATGGGCTTTCTGCAGACATGCGTAGCTTACTCCCTTGTCTGTTCGGAGATGGCATTCCATTCTTTGTAATCCCTGAAGAAACAAATCAAATAAGCTCTTACAGGGCAAACCATTTTCAATCCATCAAAGCAATCAAATTTTGTTTACCTGAATTTGAGCGAATTCTAAATGTTATTAAAGGTAAAATGGAATTTAACCATTGAAGAACTTAAAATGATGTGTAAACATGAAATGACTGTGATATGAATAATTAGGTAGGAGAAAAAATGCCCATCTTAATGGTACAGTACCATATGCTTCTGATGTTTGAAGATAATTACTGCTTTGTGCAATGTTAATGTTATGAACAGCCTACATAAATAAAATGATTGAGAAAATACTTATGTTATAGCTCTCATAGATTTACTTTTTAATTTGCTTAATCGCTATAAATTAGCTGTATATGTAAAGTAGCACATAACTGTTATATTATTAAAATGATCGCAGAAGTAGATTAAATTTCAGTGATTGTATATTCATTACAGCAATTCACAATTTATTCACCATTCTACTTCATTAATAAAAAAGCCTCTTGCAGTGTTAGCTTCATACATAAATTCACAAATTAGGACCTTCCCTTCAACTCATTTGATTTCACCGTTCTTGGTTACGAATCCTACCGTCTCAGCACTGCCGCATTTAACGGTTTCTAAAATTAATTTGGCATGTCCTGGCTTCAGCCACTGGCAACCCTTTCCCAGCAGCTTCTCATTCTCTGTGTAAAGAAATACTTCATAGAATCATAATCTTACAGCACAGAAGGAGGCCATTTGGCCCATCGTGCCTATGCCGGTTCTTTGAAAGAGCTATCCAATTAGTCCCACTCCCCGGCACTTTCCACATAACCCTGCAAATTTTTCCTTTTCAAGTATTTATCCAATTCCCTTTTGAAAGATACGATTGAATGTGTTTCCGCTGCCCTTTCAAGCAGTGCATTCCAGGTCATAACAACTCGCTGCGTAAAAAAATTCCTCCTCATCTCACCTCTGGTTCTTTTGCCAATTACCTTAAATCCGTATCTTCTGGTTACTGACTCTTCTGCCAGAGGAAACAGTTTCTCCCAATGTACTTTATCAAAAACCTTTCAATTTGCTCTTCACAGCCTTTAATTGTCGTCCCATTTACATTGTGAGCTCTTGATTTTGCCCATAGGCTCAAGGGGAAGTACTGAACAGACGCCAAGCACTTAGAATCATAAGAGGTAATTTTAACTCCTGGGTGGAAAGTGTGGACCATGGGATGCTGTGTGAGGTTGAATTCTACGTTTTTTTTTGTTGAGGGAAACTGCTGTTTGCAGCAGGTCTGATCATACTTCTGTGAAGCACTGTGGTATGTTTTTCTACATTAAAGGCGCTCTATAAATGCAAGTTGTGTTTGAGGCGCTTTGATATTTAGATATTGTGGGCGAAGTCAGGTTGGACCATAAGGAATGAGCACCTGTTCAGGTGCTGGTCATTGAGTACTCAATAATGTGGATAAAAACCTTCCTGGTCAGTAAAACCTCCCTGGTCAGTGCGCCGATTCAGTGGGAAGTAAGGGGGAGAGAAAATTATCCTTTTATAATTATGTAAATGAGAACGGGAAGGATGGCTTTGAGGAGGGAGGAGGATAGAATAAAGTATTTGCATCTTTAATTAAATAATGCCAATCCACTGTGGGATGTAGAACAGAAAAAAAAATCCATATTTTATGTAAACAACTGAGAATGAAAGGTTTTGGGGGTGGGAATAACAACGTTGCTTAAATCTTTAAGCGAGTTTTGTGAACTGATAGTATTACAAATATTATGTGTAAGTTGTATAACTCCAGTAAGGTATGTAATATTTTTACCTGGAGTCCATCACGTGATGTCTTGCTGTATTGCAGCAATGGGTGAACCTCTGCTGTGTTTAGGCTGTGTTTAGAAGTGAAACATTACTACTGTGCTCACCATGCTCTCCACAATCACAAACTAACATGAATATATCTGGGTGTATTATCATACAACAAATAAACAGTGTATACAATTGTTTGATGACATTTTACATATTAACACTTAGAAAAGTGTTTTATACCATCACATTTCTGCATTACAGGGTAAACATAGAAACATATAAAATAGGAGCAGGAGTAGGCCACTCGGCCCTTCGAGCCTGCTCCACCATTCAATATGATCATGGCTGATCCTTTATCTCAATACCATATTCCCGCTCTCTCCTCATGCCCCTTGATGCCTTTTGTGTCTAGAAATCTATCCAGCTCCTTCTTAAATATATTCAGTGACTTGGCCTCCACAGCCTTCTGTGGTAGAGAATTCTACAGATTCACCACCCTCTGAGTGAAGAAATTTCTCCTCATCTCAGTCCTAAATGTCCTACCCCGTATCCTGAGACTGTGACCCCCTTGTTCTGGACCCCTCAGCCAGGGGAAACATCCTCCCTGCATCCAGTCTGTCTAGCCTTGTTCGAATTTTATATGTTTCAATGAGATCCCCTCATTCTTCTAAACTCGAGTGAATACAGGCCGAGTTGACCCAATCTCTCCTCATACGACAGTCCTGCCATCCCAGGAATCAGTCTGGTGAACCTTTGCTGCACTCCCTCCATGGCAAGTATATCCTTTCTTAGGTAAGGTGACCAAAACTGCACACAATACTCCAGGTGTGGTCTCACCAAGGCCCTGTATAACTGCAGTAAGACATCCTTGCTCCTGTACTCAAATCCTCTTGCAACGAAGGCCAACATACCATTTGCCTTCCTAACTGCTTGCTGCACCTGCATGTTTGCTTTCAGTGACTGGTGTACAAGGACACCCAGGTCCCTTTGTACATCAACATTTCCCAATCTACCACCATTTAAATAATACTCTGTCTTTCTGTTCTGGCTAATAGATTTAGAATGAAGAGAACATTAACTGGTAATGATACACTACAGAGGTTATTTAGCTTGCAAGAACCATCATAAGTGCTGCAATCTTTAACAAAATATGGGACTTTCACAACAAAAGTAATCCAATAATGGATCTCCTTTTAGGCAAAAGCACCGATGGTTTGGATGAAGAAATGCCCTTTGGCCCATTTAATGCATTCTTCCAGAATACCAATCCAACCATCTCCCCATAACAGCATTTAACTGTTTCTAAGTGAGTCCAGAATCCTGGCTTCAATCAGCATTCCTGGCAAGCCAATCCACCTTTTGATCATCTGCTGTATAAAGAAATACTTCCCGGTGTCTCTTAAAGAGCTGCTGGAAAAATTTAAGTGGCTGCATATGGGAACAAAGGTTGAAAATATTATTTGAATATTTGCCAGCTTTTCTAGAGGCTGTATGGGGAATAAGAGACAGACAAAAAGAAAGGGAATAAAACCCAATGTGGAGACATAAAATAGATTCCCTAGGAAACTGATGGAGTGGTGCAGCACTCAACCCTGTTTGATAGCTGGAAAAATAAACGTGTTGCTGTATAAGGTGTGGGCAAGGATATTGTTCTGTTTCATACTGCAGGGAATCCTCCCCAGAACTCCGTAGTATGGCACGCCTTGCTAGAGATACTTTCCAGGATTAACGTTAATACTCGCTGTACCTGGGAACCAGTGCAGAACATGATGGCCACCTTGAGGAAGGTACCAAGGTAAGACTATCCAACACTACTATTGACCAGGTAGATGGCCCATGTATATACAACCACTGCCTGTGTTGCACATTTACTGCTGGCCCATGTCAAGCCCTCACACAAACTTACAACTATATCATAGCAACTCGTGCATGCCCTTACTTTAGCATGGCATATATTCAAACTGTAACATGCAACTGAAAGCCTTAAATGCTTCACTTACTGTCTGCTTTTCAGTGATGCTGTGGACAATAATGGACCTTTTTTTAAGGACTTTTGAAAACAAACTTACCATAATGACGAAAGAAAAATTAAATTATTTTAAAAATACATCTAGTTAATAAAAATTTCATTCATTTTGAAAAAATCTGAAACAGTACTAAAATGTAGCTGAAAAACACAGCAACAAAAAACCCATATCAAAGTCTATTTTCTTTGAAGAGCTCCATCAACAACAACAACTTGCATTTATAGAGCGCCTTTAACGTAGTAACACGTCCCAAGGCACTTCACAGGAATGATTTTCAAACAAAATTTGACACCGAGCCATATAAGAACGTATGAAATAGGAGCAGGAGGAGGCCATACGGCCCCTCTAGCCTGCTCCGCCATTCAATAAGATCATGGCTGATCTTCAACCTCAACTCCACTTTCCCACCTGATCCCCATATCCATTGATTCCCTTAGAGTCCAAAAATCTATCAATCTCAGTCTTGAATATACTCAACGACTGAGCATTCACATAGAGAATTCCAAAGATTCACTACCTTCTGAGTGAAGAAATTCTTCCTCATCTCAATCCTAAATAGCCTACCCCTTATCCTCAGACTATGCCCCCTAATTCTAGACTCTCCAGCCAGGGGAAACAGCCTCTCTGCATCTACCCTGCCAAGCCCTCTAAGAATTTTATACGTTTCAATGAGATCACCTCTCATTCTCCTAAACTCCAGAGAATATAGGCCCATTCTACTCAATCTCTCCTCATAGGACAACCCTCTCATCCCAGGAATCAATCTAGTCAACCTTCATTGCACCGCCTCTAAGGCAAGTATATCCTTCCTTAAGTAAGGAGACCAAAACTATACACAGTACTCCAGGTGTGGTCTCACCAAAGCCCTGTATAATTGCAGCAAGACTTCCTTACTCTTGTACTCCAACCCCCTTGCAATAAAGGCCAACATATCATTTGCCTTCCTAATTGCTTGCTGCACCTGCATGTTAACTTTCTGTGCTTCATGTACAAGGATACCCAAATCTCTCTGAACACCAAAATTTAATAGTTTCTCACCATTTAAAAAATATTCTGTTTTTCTATTCCTCCTACCAAAGTGAATAACGTCACATTTCCCCACATTATACTCCATCTGCCACCTTCTTGCCCACTCACTTAACCTGTCTATATCCCTTTTTAGACTTCTTGTGTTCTCCTCATAGCTTACTTTCCCACCTAGCTTTGTATCATCAGCAAACTTGGATACATTACACTCGGTCCCTTCATCTAAGTCATTAATATAGATTGTAAATAGCTGAGGCCCCAGCACTAATCCTTGTGGCACCCCACTAGTTACAGCCTGCCAGATGTAAATGACCCATTTATTCCTACTCTCCATTTTCTGTCCATTAACCAATCCTCTATCCATGCTAATATATCACCTCCAACCCCATGAGCCCTTATCTTGTGTAACAACCTTTCATGTGGCACCTTGTCGAATGCCTTTTGAAAATCCAAATATACCATATTCACTGGTTGCCGTTTACCTACCCTGTTAGTTCCATCCTCAGAAAACTCTAATAGATTTGTCATACACAAATTCCCTTTCATAAAACCATGTTGACTCTGCCTAATCAGATTATGATGTTATAAGTGCCCTGTTACCACATCTTTATTAATGGATTCCAGCATTTTCCCGTCGGCTGATGTCAGGCCAACTGGCCTGTAGTTCCCTGTTTTCTCTCTCCCTCCTTTCTTGAAAAGCGGTGTTACATTTGCTACCTTCCAATCCACTGGGACCATTCTAGAATCTAGGAAATTTTGGAAGATCACAACCAATGTATCCACTATCTCTGCAGCCACCTCTTTTAGAACCCTAGGATGTAGGCCATCAGGTCCAGGGGATTTGTTGGCTATTAGTCCCATTAATTTCTCCAGTACTTTTTCTTTACTAATATTAATTACTTTAAGCTCCTCGCTCTCATTAACCCCTTGGTTCCCCACTATTTCTGGTAAGTTTTTTGTGTCTTCTACTGTGAAGACAGTCACAAAATATTTGTTTAATGTCTCTGCCATTTCCTTATTCCCCGTTATAATTTCTCCTGTCTATGCCTCTAAGGGACCCCCGTTTACTTTTGCTACTCTCTTTCTTTTTACATACTTGTAGAAACTCTTACAATCTGTTTTTATATTTCTTGCTAGTTTACTCTCATATTCTATTTTCTACCTCTTTATCAATTTTTTGGTCATCCTTTGCTGGTTTGTAAAACTCTCCCAATCCTCAGGGTTACTACTTTTCTTGGCAACTTTATAAGCCTCGTCTTTTAAAACTAATGCCATCCTTAACTTCTTTAGTTAGCCACGGATGGATTACTTTTCTTGTGGAGATTTTATTTCTCAATGGAATGTATATTTGTTGAGAATCATGAAATATTTCTTTAAATGTTCGCCATTGCTTATCTACTGTCATATCTTTTAATCTAATTTCCCAATCAACCTTAGCCAACTCGCCCCTCATAACTATGTAATTGGCTTTGTTTAAGTTTAAGATTCTAGTTTCGGACTTAAGTACGTCACTTGAGGTCAGTGTGAAATTCTATCATATTATGATCACTCTTCCCCAGAGGATCCCTTGCTATGAGATTACTAATTAGCCCTGTCTCATTACACAAGAGAAGATCTAAAATAGCCTGTTCTCTGGTTGGCTCCATGACATATTCTAGGAAACTGTCTTGAATGCATTCCATGAACTCATCCTCCAAACTACATATGCCAATTTGGTTTGCCCACTCTGTATGAAAATTAAACTCCTCCAAGATTATTGCATTATCCTTGTTACAAGCTCCTCTTATTTCTTGATTAATACGCTGTACAACAGTATAACTACTGATAGAGGGCCTATAATCTACTCCCACCATTGATTTCTGCCCCTTGTTATTTCTTATTTCAACCCATATTGATTCTACTTCCTGATTTTCCGAGCCAAGGTCCTTTCTCACCACTGTCTTTATCTCATCCTTTATTATCAGGGCTAACCCCCGGTTTTCCATTTTGTCTGTCTTTTCAAAAAGTCAAGTAACCTGGAATATTTAGTTCCCAACCTTGGTCACCTTGCAACCACATCTCAGTAATGGCTACTAGATCAAACCCATCTATCTCTATTTGTGCCGTTAATTCATCTATCTTGTTATGAATGCTTCATGCATTCAGATAAAGTGCCTTTCATTTTGACTTTTTACTATTTTTCCCTGATTTGACCTTATTCACTGATGCACTATTACCGTTAATCTCTCTGTCCCTTCCTGTCACACTCTGCTTATCTTTACCCAAATCGTTACGCTGCTCTATGGTCTTGACTTTTCTCTTTAGATTTATAAATTTTCCCTCACCTGAACCCTCCCCCACCCCCACCCCCCTGCTTTTTAGTTTAAAGCCTTACCTACAGCCCTAGTTATTTGATTCACCAGGACACTGGTCCCAGCCCAGTTTAAGTGGAGCCTAGGCAGCTGAAGACACGGCCACCAATGGTGGAGTAAAGAAAATCAGGGAATGCGCAAGAGGCAAGAATTGGAGGAGTGCAGAGAACTCAGAAGGTTGTAGGGCTGGAGGAGGTTACAGAGATAGGGAGGGGCAAGGCCATGAAGGCATTTGAAAACAAGGATGAGAATTTTAAAATCAAATTGCTGGTCCAGGAACCAACACAGGTCAGCGAGCACACGGGTGATTGGGTGAATGGGACTTGGTGCAAGTTAGGATGCAGGCAGCACAGTTTTGGATGAGTTAAGTTTACAGAGAGATCAAGGTGGGAGGCCAGCCATGAGAGCATTGGAACAGTCCAGTCTAGAGGTAACAAAGGCATGGATGAGAGTTTCAGCAGCAGGTGAGCTGAGGCAAGGGCGGAGACGGGCGATGTTACGGAGGTAGAAGTAGGCGGTCTTGGATAGAGAGGATATGGGATCAAAAGCTCAGCTCAGGGTCAAATAGGATGCCAAGGTTGCGAATAGTCTGGTTCAGTCTTAGACAGTGGCCAGAGAGAGGATGGAGTCGGTGGCTAGGGAATGGAGTTTGTGGTGGGGACCGAAGACAATGGCATACACAGAGCTTCTGTTGTGTCCATTAAAGGGGAAAAAAAGGCAGTCCCATTTCAATGCAGAAATTATTTATTTAATCATTATTTTGCGTGCATTCTGGGACCTGAATAAGGCTATGGCATGAAAGGGTAGATTTTCTGAATCCGAGTTCCTGCTTAGAAAATCCTTTGAGGGCTGCTAACCTCCCTGGCCAAATTCCGGATAAGCGCCCCGCTAGGTGAAGCTTCGTGCCGCGTACACAGATTTATAAAGCACACCCTGAATTGTGCACCAGCACACAAAATGCAGCCAATGTGGAAAATCGTACGTGGAAGGAATTGGGCTCAATGTAAGTCTTAGGCCTGCTCAACTAATTATCTGATCCTCCCGTGCCCTTTCTGTGCCTGTGCAATCAGTGCAAAATTTACCCCATTGTGTATGACAGTCATTTGATGCTTGGTAAATGGCCTACAGTGCTGCATGTTGTAGTCTGTACTTTACCTTAATGGACTAGATTTCTTTGCCCATTCAAAGTCAACGGTGGTAAATCTAGCCCCTTTCCATAGTGAAATGTCACCAAACTGATGCACTTAGTCAGACAGAGGACAAAGGGTAGCGAAGAATGTACAGCTCAACTATCATAATCATGTGGCCCGCTATCAAAAATTAATTCAAAACTGCTGCTGAGTCACGGGAAAACCAAATAAGAATGTGTAAAGTAGCAAAATTAAAAAAAGATGATTGAAGAATTTTTTTTGGACAGTGCTTAGAGACCATTAAACGTGGTAGTTAAGTTAATCTGCTATATCTAAATAGGCATTATGTATTGATTCCATGCTTCACTGCTCATAATTACTGCTGCAGCCTCTATCGCACAGCAATCTTAAAAGTACCATTTTAAGGACTTTTTTTTCTTCCACAGTGTGGAACGTATGCTGGGAAATAGCAATTGAAGGATAGTGGAGATAGTATTACTGTATATTTAACTTGCTAATCGTGTCCCTCTCATATAAATGCAATGAAAAGTTATGTGCATATATGCAACAGTAATAGTTCTGAAAATTGGTTACATGCCACGGAATAAGCTTTAAGTCTTTCTTACATTTTTAATGTTTACCTTTAATATTTTAAACTGGATCCGCCTCATAATCTATGAATATTATAAATGAATAACAATAAAAAAAATCAAAAATCTGAAGAAAATACACAGTTAGTTATATGTTTTAAAACATATAATGTATTTTAAATAATATTTTAAACATTGGTTGTTAAAGAACAACCAGCATGGAAAAGAGGAGATAGTGTTTAAAAAAAATAGTCTTGGATTGTCTGGCATAGTACCATCATCACCTCTCATAAATATTGTTAGGTCCTACAAGGATATTTCATATCCTGAGGAAGCTGCCTAACTCATTTAATACCCTTCTGCCTGTGTCACAATCACTTCCCCCTTTCCCTCAGCTTCATAATCACTCTTGAACTTTTCACCCAAGCTCAATGTTCCCTAATTACAACTTAATGATTTATTTTGTCTTTTCTCCTGTTCTTTCCAACCTTGGCGATGGCCTGCACTAATGGCCTTTGGCTCTTCATTTAGATTGTATCCCTTTTTTTAGGCTTTTGCAATACTATACGCCATTCCCCTGCCAAGCAGGACTCTGCCTGCTCTGCTCTTGAACAGGTCCCTGGGGGGGGTGTGTGAAAATGGTATGGCATAACTTGCATGTTGTTTTTTCTTCCCCTCTCTTGATTGAAATTCTAAACCCTTACGCAGTACTTTACTCAGCAGCCCTGGTGAGTTTACGAGCCTATGTGAGAAACTGCAGAAGAAAACCCACATCCC
The DNA here is from genome assembly GCF_035084215.1 of Heptranchias perlo. Taxonomy (NCBI): domain Eukaryota; kingdom Metazoa; phylum Chordata; class Chondrichthyes; order Hexanchiformes; family Hexanchidae; genus Heptranchias; species Heptranchias perlo. The sequence goes on along the minus strand of NC_090345.1, from coordinate 15,023,108 downwards.
AATGTGATGTCTGTCTGTAAAGAAGTTCTTGTTTGACCTGCTATTGTTGATAGTTACAGGGAAAAAAATGCTTATCAACAAATTTAGGCTTGATGTTATCCATCAGTACCTGACAAAACCTCCCGTAACATGGAAAGTGAGGGACATCACTCACCTACTATGGAACCTTCTGTAAGTGGTCAAGCTGGTTTAGTGCTATCTGTCATTATGCCACACTTGATGATTACTTTTATATTTCATGAAGATAATGTAATGAAGAAGAAACAGTACTAAAACAATTTTTAAAAGTTAACAGTGAAGTCATCTGAACCACCTTGCAACCCATGCACAATGTATTTAATATATCAAATTTAAATAATGGCCTAGAAAGCACTGGAACAGGAGGCCCCAGGCACACCCAATATTGGGCCTCAGGCCTTATTTACATGACTTCATAAAAGTGACCAGGACTAAGTGAATTTCAATAACTGGGTTAAATTAAAAAGAAAACTACCAATCAAAAACATATCTGAATAAATCCCAAAAGATGTTTCTATTTGAATTGAATAGCTTGGCCTCCTTTCCTTGGACACCTGCCTTAGGCAAACCAACTAATTACACAACAACTGTATGAGTGAAGCAATTTTTTGTGCCCTCATAAAGAATCTTCTACCATGCTAAATCTTAGACAATCAATCTCTTTAGTCACAGTGTGGTCTAAATAGAATACATGATGAAGATCCTTGGAATACAGCTTATATTTCATCTGTAGCAATGACTACAGCTCACTCCTGATGTTCTCTTCTGAGTTGTCAGTTCAGCCCATTCTTGGGATATAAATCATATCTCACATCTCCTCATCATATGCCCTCTATATCACATTTTTGCCTCAGACAAATTAAGATGTGTTATCCCAGGGCGTAAGTAGCTCTTTTTTCTCCATTTCTTCTCTGGCATGGCATAGTTAGATCTTTTGGTGAGTACATCATCGTTCCTTCATCGTCGCTGGGTCAAAATCCTGGAACTCCCTACTTAACAGCACTGTGGGAGAACCATCACCACATAGACTGCAGCGGTTCAAGAAGGTGGCTCACCACCACCTTCTCAAGGGCAATTAGGGATGGGCAATAAATGCTGGCCTTGCCAACAACGCCCACATCCCATGAATGTATAAAAACAATGTTGAGTAAATAGAGGGAATGACGTCTTCCAGTGTCATAATATTTGGACACATTAAATTGACTATACAATGCACAAGTAGTGAAAGTATGACTGTGTTGTATCTGGTCAGATCCATAATTTGTACTAGAAGCCCATTTGCTGCTGATAACCTCATCCAGGTTGACTATTCCAATGCTCTTCTGGCTGGCCACCCATCTTCCACCCTCCATAAACGAACTCATCCAAAACTCTGCTAGCCATATCCTAACCCACACCAAGTCCTGTCCACCCACCACTCCTATGCTCCCAGTCCACCAATGCCTCAAATTTAAAATTCTCATCCTCATGTTCAAATTCCGCCATGACCTCGCCCCTCCTTATCTCTGTAATCTCCTCCAGCCCTACAACCCTCTGAGAACTGCGCATTCCTCCAACTCTGATCTCTTATGCATCCCCTATTCCTTCCACCCTACCATTGGGACCGTGCCTAAGATCTGGAATTCTCTCCCTAAACCTCTCCGTCTCTCTCTCCTCCTTTGAGACCCTCCTTAAAAAATACCTCTTTGGACAAGATTTTAGTCAGGCCGCTTAATATCTCCTTCTTTGGCTCAGTATCAACTTTTGTCTAATTACGCTCCTGTGAAGTGCGTGGGATGTTTTCCTGTTAAAGGCACTGCATAAATACCAGTTATTGCTATAATATTGCTTCAAACAGAGACAAATGCATGGTTGGATCTATATTTTTAAATTGTAATAACATTAAGACTCCATTATAAATTGAAAATTACATAATTTATTGAGGACCTATTTTCCATTTTGATGAAATACTGTGCATGAATACTGTCACTGGGCATAGTGAGAGTGGGTCCTTGAAGTGCATAGGCATTCCAGAGGTTGTGGAGTATGTCATTGATCTACACTTGCATTTTGTGTGGCTCCTCGTTAACAGCAAAACCTCACAACTTCTGCTCCCGTGTTTAGCGTTATTAAATGTTGCTGTGGTTGGCCGTCTGATTCCTGATTTCCCCGCCCTCCTCAATTTTTAACCAAAATTTGATAATTTAAAAAAAAATAGTGACAACGTGAAGCTTGATCACATGATGCAATAATTAGTTTTTGATCGTCGGATGTAGTCCTGTAAAAAAAAGTATCAGACTGTTGTGATATTACTTCAGAAGCCATAGGTTTTGTATAACATAATACATCAGCCCAGACTACATCCTGTAAGCATGTGGGGGAAATTTACACCAACAGGTGGATTTAATGAAAGTCAACTGCTGGAGAGAGATAATTGTTTGGAAAACAGCACATAGAGCATTTGCATTGATAAAAACCCTCCTCATAACAAAGAGGAAAATTCAAAGGAAGATGTAATTTATACTCCTTACCTCTAGCTATAATTCTGTAAATGAGATTGTGCATATTCAGGATCATTGAGAAAAGGACCCTTTGTCACGCCAATTGTACAAATGATACTTTCTGTCAAACTATACTCCGTTTTTCTCCCTTTTCCTGCTCTCCTTATTAAGCCCCTTCCATCCATATGTTTCTCCTGATGTGGAGAGTGAATGCTCCATTCTATAGACTCATACATGGGCAGTATCGACACCAAAAGAATACCAGAAGGTAAGATCCAAATTAATGTACAGTGTTTTGAGTGCATTCAAGGAAAAAATGTTTTATCATCGAGGAACAATATAGATGGCACACCCGGGCCTAAAAGTTGTGAATAGACCACATCATTCCAAAATGCACTTGTGCTAATTTATACTGATAAATTTAACTTCTGAGAATGGACCATTGTTGATAAAACCTGTGGCAAGCAGAATAGTGCTGGTAATAAAAATCATACAAAAATGTTACAGTTAGAATCTCATAAAGATGAAAGTTAAATAAAAGAGATCATTGCCATTGGATATGTTAAAACCATGAACTCAAGATAAATTAAATCAATTAACACAACAGATGGAGAATAAACATCCAAACCATGTTGCGAAACTGGATTTTTCCTAATAAAGTATTACTTTTTTTTACATTTATTGTATTATTTTATGTTAAGAATAGCTAAGAACATTTCCCCCTCCTTTATCCCACCTGTTTTATCTACTCACCTTCTGAAGGAGGAGGTTATACTGGAACTGTATAAAACACTGGTTAGGCTACAGCTAGAGTACTGTGTACTGTTCTGGTCACCACATTACAGGAAGGATGTAATTGCACTAGAGACAGTGCAGAGGAGATTTATGAGGATGTTGCCAGGACTAGTGAATTTTAGCAATGAGGAAAGATTGGATAGGCTGGGGTTGTTCTCTTTGGAACAGAGGAGGCTGAGGGGTGATTTAATTGAGGTGTATAAAATTATGAGGGGCCTAGATAGAGTGGATAGGAAGGACCTATTTCTCTTAGCAGAGAGGTCAATAACCAGGGGGCATAGATTTAAAGTAATTGGTAGAAGGATTAGAAGGGAGCTGAAGAAAAGTAGGGGTCTGGAACTCAATGCCTGAAGGGGTGGTAGAGGTAGAAACCCTCAATTCATTTAAAAAGTACCTGGATGTGCACCTGAAGTGCCGTGACCTACAAGACTACGGACCAAATGCTGAAAAGTGGGATTAGGCTGGGTGGCTCATTTTCGGCCAGCGCGGACATGATGGGCCGAATGGTTCCTTCTGTGCCGTAAATTTTCTGTGATTCTATGATTCTATGAAGGCACTGACACTCTCCAGTACCTCCCCCATGCATACCTTTGTCAGGCTTTAGACTAGACCTTAATGGTATGCTAGTCTCACCTGGAGACATCACAATCCAACCCAGATTAGTCCTCGCCTGAAGTTTACGTAGGATAATTGAGTAGGATAAATAAACTGAGTGCAACGGAGCACCGAGCGAGACAACTGAGAGTTTGGTGAGTGTGGGAGTTCGGTGAAGTGGGGGAAGGAGGTGCTGCTTTGCCTTGCTTTTCCTAACTTTTTCCGCAGAGCGGCAGCGGACCTGAGCAGCAGAAGACTGAGAGTGGGGATAAAAGCAGCAGCAGACCTGCAACAAGAGAAAACTACTGTGCAACATCACAGGTGAGGCAGGAGAGTCGGAGAGGTGAGCACAGTATAAAAGGAGAGACCGAGAGCGGGAGGAGAGTCTGAGAGGTGAACGCAGGGTAAATCTAAGGCAAGTCATGGCAGCAGAGCTCTCACCCGTGATATGCTCCTCCTGTACTATGTGGGAAGTCATGGACACTACCAGTGTCCCTGGTGACCATGTGTGCAAGAAGTGTGTCCAGCTGCAGCTACTGGCTAATCGCATTTCGGAGCTGGCGCTGCGGGTGGATTCACTGTGGAGCATCTGTGGAAGTGCATGAAGGGATAGTTGACCATATTAATGTGGAAGTGCATGAAGGGATACTTGACCATATTAACTCTTTATGGGCTCAATGATGTTTCTCTTTGTACTACTTGTTTGGGTGTTAATTCATTGGTATAGTGTAAGTTTCGACACATCCGCGATGCTGAGACTATCGTGGATAGCACGTTCAATAAGGTGGTCACACCGCAGGTAAAGGTTACGCAGGCAGAAAGGAAATGGGTGACCGCCAGGCAGAGTAAAAGGACTAGGCAGGTAGAGCAGGAGACCCCAGGGGCCATCTCCCTCTCAAACAGATATACCGCTTTGGATACTGTTGGGGGAGATGGCTTATCAGGGGAAAGCAGCAAGAGCCAAGTTCGTGGCACCACGGGTGGCTCTGCTGCACAGGAGGGGAGGAAGAAGAGTGGCAGGGCTATAGTGATAGGGGATTCAATTGTAAGGGGAACAGATAGGCGTTTCTGCGGCTGCAAACGTGACTCCAGGATGGTATGTTGCCTCCCTGGTGCTAGGGTCAAGGATGTCATGGAGCGGCTACGGGGCATTCTGGAGGGGGAGGGTGAACAGTCAGTAGTCGTGGTCCATATCGGTACCAGCCATAGGTTAAAAAAAGGGTTGAGGTCCTGCAAGGTGAAGTTAAGGAGTTAGGAGATAAATTAAAAAGCAGGACCTCAAAGGTAGTGATCTCAGGATTACTACCAGTACCATGTGCTAGTGAGTATAGGAACAGGAGAATAGACTGGATGAATGCGTGGCTGCAGGGATGGTGTAGGAGGGAGGGATTTAGATACCTGGGACATTGGGACCGGTTCTGGGGAAGGTGGAACCTGTACAAGCGGGACGGGTTACACCCGAGCAGGACCAGGACCAATGTCCTCACGGGGGTGTTCGCTAGTGCTGTTGGGGAAGGTCTAAACTAGAGTGACAGGGGGATGGGAACCTGAACGGGGAGTCAGAAGGGAGTAGAGTTGAGAGCAGAAAGAGAGGGGAAGACCCAGGGGAAATTTACAATACAAATCGTACAAACAGTTGTTCAAGAACAAGTGAAAGGGAAAAGCCTAGAGCAGCAGAAAGAAAGTGTACTTTAGGCACTACAGATAAAGTGAAAACCAGAAGGCGTAAAGCGATTAACCCAGCATCAAAGCTGAAGGTCAGGCTAGGGTGTGTGACCCAACTAAAGATTCTATATACAAATGCACGGAGTATAAGGAATAAATTAAATGAACTACAGGTTCAAATTCAAATTGGAGGGTACGACATGATAGCTATTACTGAGACATGGCTGCAGGATGGTCAGGATTGGGACCTAAATATACCTGGTTATAAGGTCTACAGGAGAGATAGGGAAAATGGAAGAGGGGGAGGAGTAGCCTTAGTGATCAGAGATGAAATCACTTCAATGATAAAGGGGGATATAACGAGAGGTAAGCAGCCAACAGAGACCTTATGGGTTGATTTGAGAAATAGGAAAGGATCTAAAACTATTGTGGGAGTTGTGTATAGGACCCCTGGCAGCAGCTCTGAAGTGCTTGATTGTATAAATGCAGAGATTAGACAAGTGGTCTTAATGGGGGACTTTAGCCTTCACATAGATTGGGAAAAGCAGACTAGCAACTGTCAGAAAGGTAGTGAATTTCTTGAGTGTGTCCGGGATAGTTTTCTACAGCAGTATGTCCAAGAGGCAACAAGGGGGCAAGCCATACTAGACATAGTAATGAATAATGAACCAGATTTAGTTAACAGCTTAACTGTGCGCGAACATCTATCCAATAGCGATCATAACATGATTGAGTTCAATGTAGTGTTTGAAAGGGAAAAACGTGAATCAGCTGCTAAGATTCCAGACTTGGGTAAGGCCAACTTCAATGGGATGAGAGAGAGACTGTCCACAGTAAACTGGGCAAATCTGTTAATGGGTAAAACGACTGATGATCAGTGGGAAATGTTTAAAGAAACATTAATGTGATACAGAATCAGTTTATACCCTTGAGGGGCAAGAACTCTACTTGCCAAAAAAAACAGCCATGGACAACTAAAGAGGTAAGGGACAGTATAAGACATAAGGAAAGGGCATACAAAAAGGCAAAAAATGGCACAGATCCTGGTGAATGGGAAAGATACAAAGATCAACAAAGGGTCACAAAACAGATAGTAAGAGCTACAAAAAGAGAGTATGAAAAGAAACTTGCAAGGGATATCAAAACCAAAAGAAGAACTTTTATAGTTATATTAGGAAAAAGAGGGTGGTCAGGAGCATTGTTGGCCCCTTAAAAACTGAAAGTGGGGATATTGTCATTGACAATGGGGAAAAGGCGGATATGTTGAACAATTACTTTGCGTCAGTATTTACAGTAGAAAAAGAGGATAGCGTGCCAGAAATCCCAAGAAAACTAATATTGAATTGGGGACAGGGACTCAATAAAATTAACATAAGTAAAGCAACAGTAATGAAGAAAATAATAGCACTAAAGAGTGACAAATCCCCAGGACCAGATGGTTTCCATCCCAGGGTTTTAAAGGAAGTAGGTGAGCACATTGCAGATGCCCTAACTATAATCTTTCAAAGTTCTCTAGATTCAGGAATTGTCCCTCTAGATATGAAAATTGCACGTAACTCCGCTTTTTAAGAAAGGAGAGAGAGGGAAACCCGGGAATTAGAGACCAGTTAGCCTAACATCTGTTGTGGGGAAAATGCTGGAGTCTATAATTAAGGATAGGGTGACTGAACACCTCGAGAATTTTCAGTTAATCAGAGAGAGCCAGCATGGATTTGTGAAAGGTAGGTCATGCCTGACAAACCTGATTGAATTTTTTGAAGAGGTGACTAAAGTAGTGGATAGGGGAATGTCAATGGATGTTATTTATATGGACTTGTAGAAGGCATTTGATAAGGTCCCACATAAGAGACTGTTAGCTAAGATAGAAGCTCATGGAATCAAGGGAAAAGTACAAACTTGGTTAGGAAGTTGGCTGAGTGAAAGGCGACAGAAAGTAGGGATAATGGGTAGGTACTCATTGGCAGGATGTGACTGATGGAGTCCCGCAGGGATCTGTCTTGGGGCCTCAATTATTCACAATATTTATTAACGACTTAGATGAAGGCATAGAAAATCTCATATCTAAGTTTGCTGATGACACAAAGATTGGTGGCATTGTAAGCAGTGTAGATGAAAACATAAAATTACAAAGGGATATTGATAGATTAGGTGAATGGGCAAAACTGTGACAAATGGAATTCAATGTGGACAAATGTGAGGTCATCCACTTTGGATTGAAAAAGGATAGAACAGGGTACTTTCTAAATGGTAAAAAGTTAAAATCAGTGGATGTCCAAAGGGACTTAGGGGTTCAGGTACATAGATCATTGAAGTGTCATGAACAGGTGCAGAAAATAACCAATAAGGCTACTGGAATGCTGGCCTTTATATCTAGAGGACTAGAGTACAAGGGGGCAGAAGTTATGCTGCAGCTATACAAAACCCTGGTTTGACCGCACCTGGAGTACTGTGAGCAGTTCTGGGCATTGCTCCTTCGGAAGGACATATTGGCCTTGGCGGGAATGCAGCGTAGGTTTACTAGAATGATATCCGGACTTCAAGGGTTAAGTTACGAGGAGAGATTACACAAATTGGGGTTGTATTCTCTAGAGTTTAGAAGGTTAAGGGATGATCTGATCGAAGTTTATAAGATATTAAGGGGAACAGATAGGGTGGATAGAGAGAAACTATTTCCACTGCTTGGGGATTTTAGGAGTAGGGGGCACAGTTTAAAAATTAGAGCCAGATCTTTCGGGAGTGAGATTAGAAAACATTTTTACACACAAAGGGTGGTAGAAGTTTGGAACTCTCTTCTGCAAACGGCAATTGATACTAGCTTAATTGCTAAATTTAAATGTGAGATAGATAGCTTTTTGGCAACCAAAGGTATTAAGGGATATGGGCCAAAGGCGGGTATGTGGAGTTAGATCACAGATCAGCCATGATCTTATCAAATGGCGGAACAGGCATGAGGGGCTGAATGGCCTACTCCTGTTCCTATGTTCCTATAAGGAGCAGGAACCCTGGCTAATTTTCCGCTCTGTAAACCAAGGCACAGAGACTAATTGTAGAGTCCCTGTCACTGCTAAACCGATACCCTGCAGCATAATTACAAAATAACAAAACAAGGGAGACCATCACTTCAGTATCTTAACATAAGTTCTCAAAACTGACACTTATACTTCCTGGAGGTAATTAAAAGATGTCTTTGGGTGTATATAAGTATACGCACTCACAATGGTGACAAGTGTTTTTAGTAAGTTAAGATGTTGCATCGGAAAATATTTTAAACTTCACTGGTCAAGTCTGGTTTAAAATGTACTCACAGGGTCAACTGAATCTCTTGGGCACTTTATAAATGTTTTGAGATTGTGGATAGTTCCGCCTGTGCTTTCAAAACATTCTAACTTTACCAGCCCAGGAGCAGAGTTGAGTATGTATGTGTGAGCGCAGATACAGAGTTCACTTCTGCTTTTTAGGATGTGCTTTGCAAATTTGGGTTTGTTGGCTGGGAATTGCACTGTACAGCTAGCAGCAAGAAAGTACAGCCACCAGAAGAGGCTGGCCTGAGAATCACCCGAAATTGTTCCTCGGGCCTTATCTTAATATTTCAAGCGAGCTGCCAGTGCCTGTGGCGCCTCCAGAGGCAGCTTGCCCATATCGAAGGAACGGATTTCGGGCCGCCTGCCTCATCGGCAGTTGTCCTCAGGTAAATGCTGGTGGGGTGGTAGGAGAACAGGAAGGGATGATCACTGGCTGCCAGTGGCCATCAGGAGTGCGGTGGAGCTGCGAGGAGCACTCCTGCTCCTGCTAGCTCCACATCAAACTTGCCAACGGCTTCTCTACCCAGGGCAGCCCAATTTCCCAGACGGGTCAGAAAATTGGCATTAGGCCCCTCGCATATGCTAAAGAAGGGGCCTAACACCCGTTTTAGGTGACCGTCCCAGATGCCTGAAAAATGGCCTGACCCGATAATGGCTCGGATGCCTTGGAGCACAGGCCGTTGGTCCCTGGAATTGACCCTCATTGCATCCATTTTATGCCTGTTAATGGGCGCAATGCTGTCCAATTTCTATCCCGTAGTGTCTTACAGATGTTGCCTGGTGGTTTGCAAAGTTTTTCATTCTCTTTCAGCTTTAAAAAACACAGCAAGATTATGCAAAACAAAAATCTTTGAAACCCCCTCAAAAAACATGAATGAGATAAACAGAATGTACAGTTTCCACTTGTAATTATGTCATAAGCGAGCTACCCAGTCGGCGTGACTATGGAGATAAAAATCGCTTTCTGTAGGGGAGGCATGACTTTCCTGATTTTAATTCGTGAATTAATTTTACAGACGTAGTTCAGTAACAAAAGGAACTCTTTAACTTTGGCCATATGCTGGGTTATCGCTTATCAGTGTTTGCTCAAGCCTAGAATATGGAGCACCATTTAAGACTCTGGGAAACCCAGAGGCAGTCTTTGTACTCCATGGCCCACAAATTAAAATGCCTTTGTTTTCTCTCCAGCAATGTGCAGGTGGCTAGGTTGGTTCATATTGTGCCTTAGTGCTAACTCGAAATGAGGCCATTAAGCCCGAGTGAAGGGCAGTGACATTTACATTAAATACATGAAACATTATCTCAAGATGGAAGACTTTCATGTGTAGATCAGGGAAGTCATTTTTGATGACACCCTAAATCAACTTCATGGTCAGTTTTACTCATTCTGAACAAGAACTGGGATGCCATTGTGATATTTTGGGCTGCATGTTACCTGATCCGGAATAGATGCTGAATAATTACAAGGCCTTTGCTCTTCATTACGTTACTGTAATAGGCAGTCGGTCAGTGTTTGAGCTACAGCTGCTCTGGAAATTGAGTCGCAAGAGATAATATGATAAAGGCAATAACAAAAAGCTCCCATGTAAATGATCAGAATTAGCATTTTGTCAATGATTGAGGAAATGCTATACCTCATTTGGATCGAGACACTTGCTCTTTGTTTAAGAGCTTTGAGCACAATAGGATGATCTTGGCGGAAACAATTAAAGGATGTTCAGAACCAAACGATTTGTCAAAGTTCACTCACATGTCAGGTATGGAAGAGTCTGTTGCTGTGTAAAGCTAATCAACTGGTCCTTAAATTGCAAAGCAGTTTTGGCTTCATAGTACGTTTAAATAATAGAGGACGTATCATTATAGTTGCTCAGAGAGTGCAGTAGCATGTCTGCCAAATGGAGCAAAACTATAGACTAATTGTAATCAAATCTTGTTATAATAATCGAGAACAAACTTACCATTATAACAATTTTTTTTACTGCTGGTCCCAGCTGAAGCTCCATTGTAGTGCATAGAGGAGCTCACCCTTCTCAGATGAACCACTTTATAAGACAAACTATGTCAGATATCTAGATTTTCCAATCAGCAGTATTTAAGCACGAGCTTTAATCCATTTAAATTAATGGGGGTAATTTTAGCTTAACTTGCCAGGCGGGAAACCTGTAGAATCGGGTGGAATGCAGGTTTTATACCTTGCCCAATATTGCTCTCCATTGACCCTTTCCCATGCATCAGGTAGTGGTGGGGAGGAGGGGGGTAAAATCGAGGCCATTAACTCTATCTTAGTGATTGGTGTACCTGTTATTTCTCTCCCTTTCTCTTCCCCCTTTTACTCTCTACTTTCTCCACCCTTACTAAAACACTTGTTTGGCTCTTAACCTTAAAGTCCGATGAAGAGAACACACCCGAAATGTCTTTTCTCTTTAAAGCTGCTGACTGATCTACTGTGTATTTCCAGCATTTTCTGTTTTTATCACAGTAATTAACATGGCGAGCAACCCCTTCCTCCTTTGAATGAGCGCTCACAGCTGTAACCTGCAGAGAGGCACAACAGTACAGCAAATTTCAATCTGTTACACTAACAGACAAAACTGGTATCCTTAAACAAGTCTGCACAGTGAGATGAATACTATAATGTTTGAAGAATCTATGCAAGGGCAACCAAAACACTACCTTGCACATTCCCTCTAGAGGGACAGAATTGCAGCTGCTCTGGAAGATGCAACATCTTTGGTTGAGTGAGCTCTAATAGAAAAGGGACATTCTCTGTTTGCCAAGATATAAAAGAATGAGATGTATTCTGTTATCCATGTCAACAGCCTTTACTTCTAAATAGGACAACCCAATTCTCTTTCCAAAATGAAGATTAACGGATTGGTGTGACTCTATGCAGTGCACATTTTTTCAAAAAAACTGTCCTGCCAATATCAAGGCAGTGACATTTTATGCTTTGTGTCGATACAGATGAGGATAACTTTTAGTTAAAATCATTGACCGATTTAAATGGAAATCGGACACTACCACAGGAGGGGCCTTATGGTGAGGTCAAAAACTATTTTGTCCTTTTAAAATTTGTATTAAATTACGCTGTGCGTTCCACTTTTAAACTACCTTTGGAAAAATTATTAGGAGAAATTATTAGGAGACTTGGATATGGAGGGTATAATTTCAAAGTTTGCAGATGACATGAAACTCGGAAATGTAGTAAACAATGTGGAAGATAGTAACCGACTTCAGGAGGACATAGACATGGTGAAATGGGCAGACACATGGCAGATGAAAATTAATGCAGAGAAGTGTGAAGTGATGCATTTTGGTAGGAAAAATGAGGAGAAGCAATATAAATTAAAAGGTACAATTTTAAAGGGGGTGCAGGAACAGAGAGACCTGGGGGTGTATGTACACAAATCTTTGAAGGTGACAGGACAAGTTAAGAAGGCTGTTAAAAAAGCATATGGGATCCTGGGCTTTATTAATAGAGGCATAGAGTACAAAAGCAAGGAAGTTATGTTAAACCTTTATAAAACACTGGTTAGGCCTCAGCTGGAGTATTGTGTTCAATTCTGGGCACCATACTTTAGGAAGGATGTCAAGGCCTTGGAGAGTGTGCAGAAGAGATTTACTAGAATGGTGCCAGGGACGAGGGACTTCAGTTATGTGGAGAGACTGGAGAAGCTGGGGTTGTTCTCCTTAGAACTGAGAAGGTTAATAAGATTTGATAGAGGCATTCAAAATTGTAAACAGTTTTGACAAAGTAAATAAGGAGAAACTATTTCCAGTGGCAGATGGGTCGGCAACCAGAGGACACAGATTTAAGGTAATCGGCAAAAGCACCAGAGGTGACTTGAGGAAACATTTTTTTATGCAGCGAGTTGCTATGATCTGGAATGCACTACCTGAAAGGGTGGTGGAAGCAGATTCAACAGTAACTTTCAAAAAGGAATTGGATAAATACTTGAAGGGAAAAAATTTACAGGGCTATGGGAAAAGAGCAGGGGAGTGGGACTAACTGGATAGCTTTTCAAAGAGCTGACACAGGAATGATGGGCCAAATGGCCTCCTCCTGTGCTGGGTACCTACTATAATACTATGATTAAGGTATTAGCATTGTTTCACTGCTAAACAGTGTTAACATCATAGTGTATGGTACTGGCACTATTTAGAGGTATGCAAAGAAAGTGTAATATTTTAATTTCTCCATCAATTCTGACATAAAATTTCTGCAATCTGGTACTATAGAAGGTCAAGCACTGGCCTTAGTTGGCATTGCCACGTGTAATAGAGATTACAGCATAGGTGGAGGCCATTTGGCCCATTCTCTTGATTTAAAAAAAGCAAAACACAAACTACTGTCCCTAATACAGTTCAGGTGTAGATGGGACTTTTTTCATGCAAAAGGTAGGTGTGATGTTGGGTGCTGTGTCTCTTGGTCACTGTAATCTCTTGACGTGCAAAAACAAAGATTAAAACTAACCTAAGTCAATTCAGAGCAATGATGTGGAGATGCCGGTGATGGACTGGGGTTGACAATTGTAAACAATTTTACAACACCAAGTTATAGTCCAACAAATTTATTTTAAATTCCACAAGCTTTCGGAGGCTTCCTCCTTCGTCAGGTGAACGGTGTGGAAATGAAATTTTCGAATCCTTCGCATTTGAAAATCACAGAACAATGCCTGGTGATTACTGCCCATTGCCAAGGCAATCACAGTGAGCAGACAGAAAGGTGTCACCTAAAAAGGCCACCGAATATACAAACCCCCCCCAAAAAAAAAGAGAGAGAGAGAGAAGGAAGACAGTCAATGACCCGTTATATTAAAAACAGATAACATTTGTTCGCTGGTGGGGTTACGTGTAGTGTGACATGAACCCAAGATCCCGGTTGAGGCTGTCCTCATGGGTGCGGAACTTGGCTATCAATTTCTGCTCGACGATTTTGCGTTGTCGTGTGTCTCGAAGGCCGCCTTGGAGTATGCTTACCCGAAGGTCGGTGGCTGAATGTCCATGACTGCTGAAGTGTTCCTCGACAGGGAGAGAACCCTCCTGTTTGGCGATTGTTGCGCGGTGTCCGTTCATCCATTGTCGCAGCGTCTGCATGGTCTCGCCAATGTACCATGCTCTGGGGCATCCTTTCCTGCAACGTATGAGGTAGACAACGTTGGCCGAGTCACAGGAGTATGAACCGTGCACCTGGTGGGTGGTGTCCTCTCGTGTGATGGTGGTATCTGTGTCGATGATCTGGCATGTCTTGCAGAGGTTACCGTGGCAGGGTTGTGTGGTGTCGTGGACGCTGTTCTCCTGAAGGCTGGGTAATTTGCTGCGAACGATGGTTTGTTTGAGGTTGGGTGGCTGTTTAAAGGCGAGTAGTGGAGGCGTGGGGATGGCCATAGCGAGGTGTTCGTCATCATTGATGACATGTTGAAGGCTGCGGAGAACATGGCGTAGTTTCTCCGCTCCGGGGAAGTACTGGACGACGAAGGGTACTCTGTTGGTTGCGTCCCGTGTTAGTCTTCTGAGGAGGTCACCACCAACAACACCAACAACAGCCAATCTCCAGACGCCATCCTACAACTCATCCGGTTCATCCTGGATCACAATGTCTTCACCTTCAATAACCAGTTCTTTACCCAAACACACGGAACAGCCATGGGGACCAAATTCGCACCCCAATACGCCAACATTTTCATGCACAAGTTCAAGCATGACTTCTTCACTGCACAGGACCTCCAACCAACACTATACACCAGATACATCGACGACATTTTCTTTCTATGGACCCACGGTGAGGAATCACTAAAGAGACTACACGATAACATCAACAAGTTCCATCCCACCATCAAGCTCACCATGGACTACTCCTCAGAATCAGTTTCTTTCTTGGACACACGAATCTCCATCAAAGACGGGCGCCTCAGCACCTCACTCTACCGCAAGCCCACGGACAACCTCACGATGCTCCACTTTTCCAGCTTCCACCCTAACCACGTCAAAGAGGCTATCCCCTATGGACAGGCCCTGCGAATACACAGGGTCTGCTCAGACGAGGAGGAACGCGATGGACACCTACAGACGCTGAAAGACGCCCTAGTAAGAACGGGTAATGATGCTCGACTCATCGATCGACAGTTCCGACGGGCCACAACGAAAAATCGCGTAGACCTCCTCAGGAGACTAACACGGGACGCAACCAACAGAGTACCCTTCGTCGTCCAGTACTTCCCCGGAGCGGAGAAACTACGCCATGTTCTCCGCAGCCTTCAACATGTCATCAATGACGACGAACACCTCGCTATGGCCATCCCCACACCTCCACTACTCGCCTTTAAACAGCCACCCAACCTCAAACAAACCATCGTTCGCAGCAAATTACCCAGCCTTCAGGAGAACAGCGTCCACGACACACACAACCCTGCCACGGTAACCTCTGCAAGACATGCCAGATCATCGACACAGATACCACCATCACACGAGAGGACACCACCCACCAGGTGCACGGTTCATACTCCTGTGACTCGGCCAACGTTGTCTACCTCATACGTTGCAGGAAAGGATGCCCCAGAGCATGGTACATTGGCGAGACCATGCAGACGCTGCGACAACGGATGAACGGACACCGCGCAACAATCGCCAAACAGGAGGGTTCTCTCCCTGCCGGGGAACACTTCAGCAGTCATGGACATTCAGCCACCGACCTTCGGGTAAGCATACTCCAAGGCGGCCTTCGAGACACACGACAACGCAAAATCGTCGAGCAGAAATTGATAGCCAAGTTCCGCACCCATGAGGACGGCCTCAACCGGGATCTTGGGTTCATGTCACACTACACGTAACCCAACCAGCGAACAAATGTTATCTGTTTTTAATGTAACGGGTCATTGACTGTCTTCCTTCTCTCTCTCTCTTTTTTTTTGGGGGGTTTGTATATTCGGTGGCCTTTTTAGGTGACACCTTTCTGTCTGCTCACTGTGATTGCCTTGGCAACGGGCAGTAATCACCAGGCATTGTTCTGTGATTTTCAAATGCGAAGGATTCGAAAATTTCATTTCCACACCATTCACCTGACGAAGGAGGAAGCCTCCGAAAGCTTGTGGAATTTAAAATAAATTTGTTGGACTATAACTTGGTGTTGTAAAATTGTTTACAATTCAGAGCAAAACAATAGCCTGGGAAATTCCTCTGCGAGCCCTGAAGTTGATCAAAACAAGTTCCAGAGCTCACAGTGAGTTTAGGTGATGGAGAATATTGATAAGGTATTTGCTGGCATTTTTACACTTCTTACCAGCTCTCTTTCTTCAAACCTAGAGAAGCAGCTGCTATTTTTTGCTGAAGTTCATCCTTCTGGACAGTTTTCCCTCATGCGACTCTCCACAAACGATATCAGTGGATACATTTTTTTAGATCTGATGCTTTATTGTCTTGTTATTCCCAAAAAGTACAGAGGACCTTAATCCTTTTCTTAGTCTTCAGGGATAGACTTCTGCGTAGGAACCATGTCAATTTTCAATGGTGCAATTCAACACGATGTACAATGAATAGGAAATACCTATTTTGCATAACCCTGAGGGAAATAAAGTTATATGTGTATGTTCAAACAGTCCATTGTCAGGTTTTCAGCTTTGAAATGGGAATGATAATCACTTTTAACTGAAAATTCTCTAAGCCGGTTTTGGAGATGCTTATGATTAGCAATAATTTCCTGCTGTTTACTGTCTTTATTGGGGTTTCATTGCTTCAGCTCCCAGGTTCGACCTGCAAGTCTATGTGGATCCCGGCTCGGCCTTTGGACTAGGTAAGTAAGCATTCGCCAGCTCCCAGCTCATTCCCCATCCTGCCTAGTTGGCCAAATCTTGAGTTCTCCCCCCTGCAGTCGGCCATATCCAGCTCTGCCATTGTTCCCATGTTCTCGAAGTTGTTCAGAATCAAAGTTGTACATTAACTTCTAGACATGTAGCCAGTCTTCACTGCATCAACGGTTATATTTGGCCAGCTTCTTCAACAGAATGTTGGACTGGGAGGTTCCACCTGCTCTGTGACCTCCCATCTCTGGCAGATCTGATTTAACCTTGGCACTGGCTTCCTTTGTATACCTTGGCCTTGTTCATAAAATGTTCATTCTATTTCCAGTTTCTAAACAATATGCTTGGAACAATCAAAAGATTAGGGTTATCTTGAGTCGATAGCGGTTATTCTCCTCCTCCCCTGGACACGTTGGGTTCAAGCTTCTGTAATCTCGGCAATCAAAGATATTTTAGAATAATATCTTGCTCAACCCATCCTAATGCTAATCAACTTTTTAGGTTGAGCGGTCTTCAACATTCTTGTTTAGTTGTAATGACATTTATGGAACATTCTTATGGATTGGGTATCATCTGGGAACCTGAAAGTTAAACTTGTATGTTTATTTTAATTCACTGTTTCTAAGTAACTGGATGAATTGAATAGCCCTGAATACCTCTGATCCCACCTCAAATTGTGTCAGAGTTGCCATGTATTCTTCTGTTGAAATCTTAGCAAAAGTAACCAAACATAAGAACATAAGAACATAGAAATAGGAGCAGGAGTAGGCCAATCGGCCCCTCGGGCCTGCTCCGCCATTCAATAAGATCATGGCTGATCTGATCCTAACCTCAAATCTAAATTCATGTCCAATTTCCTGCCCGCTCCCCGTAACCCCTAATTCCCTTTACTTCTAGGAAACTGTCTATTTCTGTTTTAAATTTATTTAATGATGTAGCTTCCACAGCTTCCTGGGGCAGCAAATTCCACAGACCTACTACCCTCTGAGTGAAGAAGTTTCTCCTCATCTCAGTTTTGAAAGAGCAGCCCCTTATTCTAAGATTATGCCCCCTAGTTCTAGTTTCACCCATCCTTGGGAACATCCATACCGCATCCACCCGATCAAGCCCCTTCGCAATCTTATGTGTTTCAATAAGATCGCCTCTCATTCTTCTGAACTCCAATGAGTAGAGTCCCAATCTACTCAACCTCTCCTCATATGTCCGCCCCCTCATCCCCGGGATTAACCGAGTGAACCTTCTTTGTACTGCCTCGAGAGCAAGTATGTCTTTTCTTAAGTATGGAGACCAAAACTGTATGCAGTATTCCAGGTGCGGTCTCACCAATACCTTATATAACTGCAGCAATACCTCCCTGTTTTTATATTCTATCCCCCTAGCAATAAAAGCCAACATTCCGTTGGCCTTCTTGATCACCTGCTGCACCTGCATACTAACTTTTTGATTTTCTTGCACTAGGACCCCCAGATCCCTTTGTACTGCAGTACTTTCCAGTTTCTCGCCATTAAGATAATAACTTGCTCTCTGATTTTTCCTGCCAAAGTGCATAACCTCACATTTTCCAATATTGTATTGCATCTGCCAAATCTCCGCCCACTCACCCAGCCTTTCTAAATCCCCCTGTAGGTTGAACTAATCTCCTGATTTTAATTGCACCAAGCTATTTATGTTTTCTCTTCTGCCATTCCTGGTATGATTGAAGTGGTAAGGCATCCTGATATCCTCTTGTCGTGCATTTCCATGGTATCCTCCTCCTGTCCTCCACCGGTAGTCTATAATGGATATGGCATCATTCTTGGTAGAGAGTCAAGAGGTTTCTATTGTTAAGGCAGTCACCTGGAAATCAATCCACACGTTAGCTAAACACTGTAAAGTGTATATAGCCACACCTCGACAGATGTTGCTTTAGATAGGAAAATCCTGCAGACAGCTGCAGAGTTCTTGACACTTCCAAATTAAAGGGTGAGAGCATTGGAATTTCAAGCTTGTGATGCAAGATGGATTGCTGCCCTATTTTCAAAATTTTATAATAGAAAGTATGTTCTATTTCTCATCTTCACTTCTGTTTTATCTTTCATCCTCTTTCTCTGATTCCATTTATGTTCATATTTCTCTTTATGTCTGTCACCTTTAAAATTCTGTTTCTGTATGAGTCAGTGTTTTTCTCTATAAATGTGCCCATTTTAATGTTAGCTTCATGAACATGTGTGCGTATGTGAATGTATGAGTGTGTGTATCTTTCTCTCATTCTCCTTTTATATCCTCTCCAATAACACTGAAACAGAGTGAGGGAATATGTACATTTTGAGTGGAATAACTCAGACTTGATTGTGATCCATTAACAAATTCTGGAGTACTGGAAGGGGTTTCTCTTCATGATTAGCATGTGGAATACGAAGGCTAATGCAGTTTACATTATCTTTCGCCCCAACATGGAGGAGACACACAAATGTACTAAAGGTTTTGCATCTACTCTTGGTATTATACAGAACAACCTGTAAAACTGTTATGTTATAAAATGAAAGTTCATGAGATTTGATCTGGAAACATTTGGCACGATGATTTATTCCCATTTGTTCATTTTAGTTGTAATCCTTCATCCAACAAAACATTCCTCTTCCAGACCAGCTGTTCCCTAGAAACTCAGGTGATAATAAAGTCACCTTAAGGCTCTCTGTGTAAATTGAACAGGCACCACATGCCTGCTCATGGTTTAATTCTGGAAATCACTGTAGATGTGATCATTTTAATTACTTCTGCTTGAAAGCCATGTTATAATTATGCCTGTTAATAAGAAACTTCAACTAACTTGGCCTGCTTTAACTCACCTGTGAACAGCGAAATATGTTAGTTGTCCCAACAGGCCAGACTGTGATTACATCATTTTAGACAGCAGCCTAATGAAAAGCAATAAGTTAAAACTTACTTTATAACTATATTCTTTAAAGGTGCATCTGTGTTTCTATTAAACAGAACACACCTATCATTACCGGAGAGTAATGCCAACAGATGAATTAAAGATGATGGGGAGATATTAACTTTCTCTGTCCATTGAAATAGGGCAGTAGCGGAGTTAAAGTGAAGGTGGTGGACTTACCTCCCTGTCCCTACTCCACCACCGTATTTTCCGCGGCCTTCTGCTAGGCAGGGGCCTTATTAATCTATGCAAATTGGGGTCCTATGACATATATAGGATCCTAATGCCATTTTAACTACTTACTGGGTGAAGCGTGCGCTGTTATCGCTTTGCTACGTAAAACCTGGAGAACAGCATAAGGGACTGTTCGAGGTAAGTGCTAACATTATTTTTGCGCTCCACCGAGCTCCACAAGAATAATTTGGGCCACCACTGGCCAAGCTCCCACCCAACCCCCACTCAATGATCACAAACCCCCTCTGGACTTACCTCCTCCGGGCCGCTCGATATTCAGGCTGGGCAGCTCGCCACATATATGTTAATGAGGCCCAGTCCCTCGAGGACCGCCGGGCCTCCCACTGGTGCTATTGGTTGGCTGGCTGGTGCTCTCGATATTTTAATAATGCTGTTTCATCTTAAAATCTGCACAATTTTGAACACTTTAATTGAGATATTGAGATAAAATGTGGCAAGTCATTTAGTTCTTCGTACAGTATTATAATATATCCTGAACACAGATATCAATTGTAATCTACTGAACCTTATTCCCAGGTAATATTGCTGTAAGGATGTTACATGGGAGGTCAATACCGTGTAGTGAATGTCGCAGTTCACAAAACTGAGATACTGGGGGGGCGGAATTCTAACCAACCCCATCAGCAGATACGGGGTGCGTGCGCAATTAAAATAGCTTTGCAAAGACTTATCGCCCAATTCATGCCTGCTGCCATCAAAAACTTTCCTTAGTGGAGCCAGGAGGTGCTGGAATGTTCCTCCAGGCCCCAGAGAGAAAGTCTCGGTCTCTACTGCCCTGGGTTCTCCCCCATTCCACCCACGAAATGACCTCGATTTCCCTCCCCCCCCCTCCCCCCACGACTTACCAGGTGCCAATCGGGGAAAGCCTCCAGTCCCCACGATTTTGACTTGGCCAAAGCTGGCCAGCTGCCTCTTTCTGCCCGTCTCGGGGTGGGGGTTGGTGGGGGGGGGGGGCGGTGGGGAGGGTGGTGGTGACACAATGCAAATGAGGTCCTGGAGTCAAAATAGCCTATTTCTGAGGTTATGGCAACAACTCTCTGATCAAGTTACAATGGGATATGGTGGGATGTCAACTGTATCCTTTTTCTACAGTATAAAAGACTGCACTTCACATACTCTAACTATTTCTGATCATAACTATGACTGGTTTATTCACGAGAAAATGTTCCCCCTTTCCTTAAACGGTGGACATTAAATGACTCCCCCCTTGTCTGTTTTATTCCAACTTCTGCTGCAATTAATCCACTAAAAGGATTCAATATTGCACTGGAACGTGCATCTTTACAGTTCTGGCAGAGTGCCATTGCCTTCGTACTGAGTCAAATCATAGCATTTATTTTGAAGAAAAAGGAATCAATTCTAGCTAAGCAAGCTGAGTTGGAAGAAAGCTCAACAATTCTTGAGAAGAAGCATGAATAAATAGGATTTACTCTCAGGTAGGATTTAAGAGCAGCTATCCAGTGCTCCAAACAGAAAATCTATGAATATGGAGACAAACCTCACTGCCTCTTAGCTTACCAGCTCATTGAACAGCAGAAACATTCAGTAACCTCAATTCAGTAACCTGGCAAAGGTTAAGATCAACCATTTCTCAGAGGACATTGTAAGAGCTTTTGTTCAACCTCAAAAGAATTATACAGGACTGTTTATCAATGTCCCTGGAATACAATAAATGACTTTGAGTGGGTCTCATACTTACATATTGCGATGCACTGAATGTATCTTGATAGATTCAATTATCCCTTCAGTAAATAACTGAACACCAGCAACTTTCAGACTGTAAAGACCCTCAGACCAGTAGCCTCCTTGCTAAACTTAAAACAAATTCCTCAGGTCAGCATGCCTCTATAATTATAAATGAAAGTATAAAGTGCTGCATGATTCACTCTGGGACAGTTTCCTTTCTCTTTCATAAAAATGACAAGTCAATCTCTCAGAGTTTTCCTCAACTGTGATTTCAAGTTTCTATTTATGGTCTTAGTTATGAGGTGCAGAGCTATTTTTCACCTTTTATTGGTAACTATTGATAAATATTGATCTCTCAATACAAGTAGATTCCATTTAAACTGATAAATATTAAAAGTTGACAGTTTTGAACTTCAAAATTTTTAATGAGAAATATAAAATATTTATTATATAAGAACACATCTTTCACTTCAGACTATGTAGCCAGTTAGTAGAGGGGAGCATTAGAAAGCACAGGTTGCACAAAACACTGTGGAGTGAGAATTCCCTTGGTCTACATAAAAACATAAGAACCTAAGAAATAGGAGCAGGCATAGGCCATATGGCCTCTCGAGCCTGCTCCGCCATTCAATCAGAGCATGGCTGAGAATCGACCTTAACTCCACTTTCCTGCCTGATCCCCATATCCCTTGATTCCCCAGACTCCAAAAATTTATCCATCTCAGCCTCGAATATATTCAATGACTCAGCATCCACAGCCCTCTGGGGTAGCGAATTCCAAAGATTCACAACCCTCTGTATGAAGAAATTCCTCCTCATCTCAGTCTTGAATGGCCGACCCCTTATCCTACGACTATGCCCCCTAGTTCTAGACTCTCTAGCCAGGGGCAACAATCTCTTAGTGCATCAACCCTGTCAAGTCCCCTCATAATCTTATATGTTTCAATGAGATCACCTCTCTTTCTTCTAAACTCCAGAGGGTATAGGCCCATTGTACTCAACCTCTCTTCATAGGACAACCCTCATCCCAGGAATTAATCTAGAGAACCATGGTCTCTACATATAGCGACAATGTAGATACATTTGAGAGGTTTTCCTCTGGTGTTTCTACTGAAGGAACATGCTTATCGTTTTGCTAGAAACACTGAGCAGAGGAAACCTTCACAAACATATTTACAATATCACTACACATAACAACCAGAGCCGTTCTTACCACCATTCTGGAATTAGCACAGTCAAAAGTACAACACTGTACCATTAGCATATATATACCAACTTCAAACTGCCTTTGATATAGGCATTCCAACCTCAAACTGTTATTAACCCTAGATGCTTCAATATTACATTGTAATAATGCAGATGCTCCAAACTCGTGGCTGCAATTAATAAAGGCACACCAGGCTCAAACTGCTATTTGCGCACATACTCCTAACTCAAAACTGTCAGATATAGCTCTCCAACACTTATTGTTACTAACAGTAATTCCAACCTTAAATCATTATTGTCGTCACAATCGATTCACACTCCCGTAAACACTTCAATATCACATTGCCATTAGTATAAGCCGCACCCAATGCAAATTATCATCAACACAGAGATGCTGATACTACAAGGCATTAGTGTAATCTAATTCTATTAACTCTAACCTCAAAATGTCATTAACATAACGGAACTGGGTGATGAGTGGGTTAGATACTGGCCTGTCACCTCTTTCCGGACCGGGATTTGAATCCAGTCCAGACTGAAAAGATAAAAGTCTCCCCTGCCTGCTGGTTGTAAGGACCATGCGTGAATTAAGTTTGGGAAATCCCAAAATCCCAATGTCATTAGAGTCATAACAAAATAAAGCTACCAACAACACAATCATTCTAACACCATTCTGCCATTAACACACGTATCCCAAACTACACTTCCATCAACACAGGCACCCCAACCTCACACTGCCATTAATGCAGGTACTAAAATATTATACTTTCATTAATACACAAGTTACACCGAGATTACAATGTCATTATCACCGGCAAAAATAAACATTGGGATGATTTGAACCCTATGTGCCTGGTGGATGGGTAGATTTCAAATCACCCAGGTTAGTTATCCACGCTACAGCCGCAGGGAGGTGACCGCTTGGGTTTTAACTTGCTCAACTGAGCAGGTGGCAAAGACACCCACCCAAAGCTGGTGGGGCCCTTCTTATATGGGCTTGTCTTGGGACCTGTCTGCAATTTTGACTCGACCACCTGACTGAGAAGCCGCACTGAGTTTCCTTCCAGGCCAACCTGGCGAGGGAGAGGATCGAGGTCCAAAAAAGGTATGTTTTTCAAACTTTTTTGAAACCGTGCTCCTCTGGGCCCCTCAAGGAAAGCATATGCCTCCCATGCCGCAGACTCAAGCACTCCTTTACGATTGCAAGGCCCCCGCAGGACGGTCCTGGCCGCTCATCCCGACACTTACCTTGTGCGATTTCCCACCACTTCCCTCTTGAAACAGGTGGGAAGTCGGCTAGTGGGATTTAAATAAGGCCCAGCTGTTAAAATCGGTTGGATGTCATTCTGTCGAGGGAGGGTGGGAAATTAATTCACAAGTGCGGTTTCCCATCAGAAAACAACTGGCAGTTAAAATCTAGGCCATTCACTTGACTTTTAATAAATGACACTATAATTGGTAATGTTGCATTGTGATTTAAAGTTTTGTTAGAGTAATTTGAATGATTGTGTTGTAACAGTCTGTTTATTTAATGTTTAGCTGACTAAATTACGCAAACATATCACCACAGTATATATAAATTATTAACATGAATAATATATTACAATTTGTTTCTTGACAATGAACTGCTATAACAATGAGAGAAAATACATTACTATGAACAAAATACATAGTTTATTTGAAATAAAATATTTTTCCTACCATTTTTCTCTTTTTTTAAAACTTGAACAGACGTGACCAAAAAAGATTGTAAATGTAGCAGACCTGGCTATGAGGATTGAAAAACTGCTTCTCAAGGTAGCTCCATCGAACAAACCAACGATATCAAATACAGACATTCAGTGGAGGATACTGGCAAGCTTTTCAACATTTTGCACCATGTTACACACAACGGTTGTTGTTACAATAAATGTTAAGAAGACCTTTGACCAGTTTGATTAGATGTTTACGATCTATGCATTTGCTAAATCTGGCTTCACTAAGCTTCTACATGTATTAATAAAATTGTTCATTTTGAACAAAGATCTTTCTGCACTAATGTTGTGGTTCTGTTTATCTCTAATCCATTGATGTTCCCCTCACTGACCTACAGACACTAAATGAGGAATTTAGGGGCAGGGGAAAGATTTCCTCCCTCTGCTATGTGCATTGCTCTTGGTTCTAAAGAACAAGTTAATGATCTAATTACTCGTAGCTATTGGAGGAAATCTTCTTGATATATTTTGATTTTGCGATTTACATTTTGATAAATGATCAGTGCATTGAAAATAAATGTCTTCAGTGATGTCTCACTCTAAATTCCTTCAAAATAGCCTCTTTCATCTGGTCATCCTCCTACTCTTCATAACACACAGAGGGTAATCCATTTCCTTTATTCTAATGTAAAATTCTCCCAGTGGCCATTGTTTGAGGCACTGTTATGACATACCGCCCCATTTTACTCTTTATAATATCACAAAATCACTTGAACACGGTAAGTATTTCAAAGGAAAATCCAAAGGTAATTTCTTTGGACCTTTATAATTCAGCCTCTCAACATAACTTGTAAACAGTTCAAAAGAGCCTGTTTGTATAAGAAATATTTAATTAATGCAAAATATTGTCATACTTTATTAGGAGAACATTGAACTAATCATTATACTTGTTCAATATTTTTACATGATTATTGGAGAAACACTAACCTTACTAGAAGATTACAGTTTAATTATCATGCAAAGGAGCAACATCATAAAGGTGCTCATCTCAGAGTTTTGTCTTTTGTACAGTATTGGAGGCCCATTTTTTAATCTGCAAAATGAATAAATTATGAAAGACACCCAACATTGATAGCTAAAGGGCATGAACGAAACTGGTTTTAGCAGTTGATTCTGCCTAATCCTGTCTACACAAGTTGACAACTTAAAGTATGATCTTCACTAATTTTGTAGCCTCAGACAATATGTAAAGAAGGAAAAAGATGCACGATTCTGTCGCAGGTCTCCTTCCAAGAGCTGAAGGGCTGTATTAGTATGATGATGTCGGGGATGGCCAATTTCTAAATAAGTTCTTTCACTTGTTGCCTGTCACATCAGGTAACACCCACAGCAACTCCACTGAACACATGACTCAAAACAGGTCTATATCTCTGAAGTTTCACTCCAACAGTAAGTACAGCTTTAGTTTCATCCATTTACTAATAGCAGCAAAAAAGTTAGTGGAGTTACGTCGAGTTACATTGAAACTACAGCACAGAAACAGGCCATTCGGCCCAATTGATCTATGCTGGCATTTATGCTCCAAACAAGCCTCCTCCCCCCCTACTTCATCTAACCCTATCAGGATATCCTTCTATTCCTTTCTCCCCCATGTGCTTATCTAGCTTCCCCTTAAATGCATCTATGCTATTTGCCTCAACTACTCCTTGTGGTAGCGTATTCAACATTCTTACCATTCTTTGGGTAAAGAAGTTTCTCCTGAATCCCCTATTGGATTTATTAGCAACTATTTTATATTTATGACCTCTAGTTTTGGACTCCCCCACAGGTGGAAACATTTTCTCTACGTCTACCCTATCAAACCCTTTCATTATCTTAAAGACCTCTATTAATTCACCCCTCAGCCTTCTCTTTTCTAGAGAAAAGAGCCCCACCCTATTCAGCCTTTCCTGATAAGGATATTCTCTCAGTTCTGGTATCATCCTTGTGAATCTTTTTTGCACCCTCTCCAAGGGGTGGGGCATGGTTCATACGCTAGTCTAGTCAAACGGAAGAAAGTACACCCCATGGCGGTTTAGGTCGCGCACGCTTGGAATTTCCATAGGGATTTTCCCAATCTCCCATCATATTTCGGCCAAACCCCCGGAGAAACTATGCAACTGGCTAAAAATGGCCGTTTATACCATTTCTCCAGGGATTCTGCTGATCTTCTGGCGGGAGATTGGGTGACCCCGATTGAAATCCTTTCCCTTAGTCTTTTCTTGCTGAATGTAAAAGAGCAGAAAAGGTTGGAGATGCACAGCTTTGAAAGAGAAAGATAACCTATTGTTTTAGATGGCTCAGAACTGAAACATTTCTCTTCCAGATGCTGACTGACCCACTGGCCATTTCTGTTGGTCATTTCACATTTGCAGAATTTATTTTTATCTCTTGTAAAAATAGACTTTGTTAAAACACACACAAAGGCACTAAATGAAACATAAAATTAACCCAAGAATGTCTTTTCTAAGCAAGGAAATGATGTACTTACACACACACACACACACACACACACACACACACGCATACATATATATATATGCATGGAATGGTTTAATTAGCGGCTTTGTCTAATTAACATGAGGTGCTAATGAAAACATATTGTTGCTGATCAGTGTCAAATGCAAATCTCAAGTGGAACACCTCTCCTCCCCCACTGACTTGTGGGAATCATAAAAGTTTGTATCATGGAAATGTTAACTTCATTTCATAATTTAAAAAGTAAAGTTGAAAAATGTTTCGCAAACAAACACACATAAAATATATACACTCAAACCATAATATTATAACAGGAAAGCCCCACTTCTTATTAAATTAAATTAAATGATGCAGAAAAAATTGATGGATTGACAGAGTGCAGGACAACGATTAAATACTTTAAAAAAATCATGAGAAATCAGCTCCTGAATGTAAACACAAAAGAAGGAAGGAACAGGAAAAGCAGTACGCCCCATATGACTCACCTTTTTATTTCAGACTATGTGCAGAGCCTCTTTGGATCATTTTCATTTCTCTCCATTGCTTTCTGAATCAAGAACCTGAC
Source organism: Heptranchias perlo (assembly GCF_035084215.1). Lineage (NCBI taxonomy): Eukaryota > Metazoa > Chordata > Chondrichthyes > Hexanchiformes > Hexanchidae > Heptranchias > Heptranchias perlo. The sequence continues at coordinate 14,995,618 of NC_090345.1, read as the reverse complement.
CATTTCTTTTCTGCATGTTCCAGATGTGCACATTCAAGGTATTAATTGCAGCCTTGTGTCTTGCCCAAGCCCAAGCCACGTGGAGTGAACCAAATTGGCTGGACACTGGTTACGATGGTGGGGGATTGGAAGGAGGCTGTGTAGGATCACCCACTCAGGACTTTTGGCAAGACACTTGCAAATACTTTGCCTTGTCTCTTGCGCTCATGTGCTGCTTCCACCATGGATGAGGATGGAGACATTCGTGGAGCCTCCATATCCAGTTAGCTGCGTGGCTGTCAACCACCACTGTATGTGATGGGGCTACAGAGGTTTGCTCTGATCCATTGATTGTGGCATCGCTTAACTCTACCTTAAAGCCTGCTGCTTTTGGTGTTTAACATGCAGGTATCCTTATATAGTAGTTTCACTAGGTTGGTACCTGATTCTAAGGTAAGCCTAGGGCTGCTCCTGGCACACTTTTCTACACTCCACATTGAACCAGGGTTGGTCTCCTGGCTTGATGGTGATCAAGAAACGTGCGTGTCACTCTATCCATGCCTCCCGGGTAGATGGAGTTAAGATACAGATCAGCCATGATCTAATTGAATGGCGGAACAAGCTCAAGGGGCTGAATAGCCTACTGCTGTTCCTATGCTCCACCCCTCCCTCCATTCTCCCTATGTCTGATTGTGTTTTTCATTCTCCCTTTTGCTGCCATGCCCTCCTCCACTTTCCAGCTTGTACTGTTCTCTGTTGGCAATGTAAGACCGAGACTTATTGTGACTTCAGTTTCTCATAGTTCACTCATCTGATATATTTCTATACTCCTGCCACCTGTACATGATTAACATTTCCAAAAGACTGGGCAAATGCTTTCTTAAATTAAAATAAAAGGGAGATTACTTGAAGCTGTCCAATGAATAAAACAGATTACTCAGATCAGTGGCATGTAGACAATAAAACCACTACTCGTTATTTAGTCTATTCATATTTTCATCCACTCCAAATACAGTGAGCTTAATTTTTATCTATCCCCATCCCACAATGACTCTGACCCAGAGCTAATTAAAAATTCCTGTCACACAGAGGGAACGCTCCACTACTGTGCCACAAAATTCAGCAGCGTGTAGTGGGACTCCCACTGCAGCACTGAAAGGAGAGGCAGACACTGTCAAAAAAGGAGCAGAAGCACCCAAAGATTTTATTTTAAATCTAACATTAAGGCTCCCCATGAGCCCTGGGCTCTCCAGGAAGAGGTAAGGGGCCTGAAGAGAGGGAGAGGTGCCCACTACTTGCAACAGTGTTAGTAGCGGGCTTTCCAACGCTGCCTCAGGATTTACTGCCACCCCTCTCCTGGGGACCCCTGGGGTCCATTGTATCTGAGGCCAAAGGCAAAGAAATTGGACAGTTTCCTGAGTTCCACTGCTCCTCCCCAACCATCATTTAAATATGATGGGCTTATCAAGGAGCGAGCAGCCAACTTCCCTGCTGGGCAGAGGGGGGAGGAAAATTCCTCATATTACCCAGAAGATCGGGACTCCATCAGAAGGCCTCCCCAACCCATTCCCTTTCATTTATTGGCAATATACCAGCCGATTTTAGGTGGTTAGCAAAGGAAATTCTTCCCATAGCTAGAACAAGAAATATGGTTTGCCTTAACCAACCAATTTGCAAACTTTTTAAGAGTAGACTACTAAAGATCAGGGAGAATAAAAACACTTACAGCTGATGTATGCGGAAGTGGCATTTAAAGTATCAGCCTAGAACGGCTTTGCTTAAAATGAGGAATTGCATCAGCTGTAGTTGTTCATCAAACAATCACTTTGATTCAGACAAATTACTTTCTTAACATATCAAGCAGAACACATCAGTTCCCCATGGTCCTATAAACAAAAATACTGAACTAGCAGCACTGAGCTGAAAAGAATGAAGAACCCAGTCCTCTTAGCTTAGCTTCCTTGGGATACACAACAACTCCTCAAAGAAATCTTTTGCTATTTACCATCTGTTCCCAGAAACTCTTTAATTGAAGTGATAATGAATTTAATGTGATAATAAACTATAATGGCATTGGAGATTAGACTAAATAAGATGCTTTAATTAAGTCTGCAACTTTCAGCATACTCTCAACCAAATACATATAACACTTCAGTTTTTATTTATTCAAGTATCACTGGGTGACTTCTTGGGAATAAAGCTGACCTTGATTACTTGGTGACAAAGATAAACACCCTGATAAATGCCTCAAACAATCCTTCCAGGTGAAACAGCGATTTACTTGTACTTCTTTCAATTTAGTGTACTGTATTCGCTGCACACAATGCGGTCTCCTCTACATTGGGGAGACCAAATGCAGATTGGGTGATCGCTTTGGTGAACACCTCCGTTCAGTCCACAAGCATGACCCTGATCTTCCGGTTGCTTGCCATTTTAATTCTCAGACCCATTTCAACTCTGACCTCTCTGTCCTCGGCCTCTTACACTGTTCCAACGAATCTCAATGGAAGCTCGAGGAACAGCTTAGGCATTTTACAACCTTCTGGACTCAACATTGATTTCAGTAGCTTCAGATCATAACCACTGCTCCCATTTTTTCAGACAGCGGGTGCTGGTAATAGTCCTGATGTTGCCATTTACAGCTCCTCTATACCCATCTTTTGTTTCTTTACCTGTCCCATTATCACCTTACTTGCCTTGCACCATCATCCTTTTTGACATTTAATCACTCCTGCCCTCCACCCTATTACAGACCTTCCCCTTTGTTCTTTCCTCCCCTCCCCTTCCACCCCTTCTTTCCCTGGCTCTGTACTTACTTAAAAACTGTTTAATCTTCAACTTCCTCCAGTTCTGATAAAATCTCATTGACCTGAAACATTAACTGTGTTTCTTTCTCCACAGATGCTCCCTGACTTGCTGAGTATTTCCAGCATTTTCTGTTTTTATTTCAGATTTCCAGCATCCGCAGTATTTTGCCTCTGATTTATTTCTGCTTGCTATGCAAAGACTGTTCACTTATTTGAGATTTCTCAGTGGTAACACTTTGAATTCCTGTAATGCACGGAGGTAGGCGTTTATGTAAGACGCAGCTGTACTGATAGCTTCCCATTTATACGATGGAATGGCTCAAACTAACAACTTTCTTCAATTAAAATGAGGTATTAATAAACCAATCCAACCACCCACCAGGAAAAGCACAAAAGCAGGACATCCGTCTCTTTTTACTACCTTTTGCCCACTTGTTTAGACGCCATAATGTTTATCATCTACATCTCCCAGAAGGTCTTGTCATTTTTTATTTATGAGCCTTTAGGGTGCTTCATAATGATCAATAGACAGGCCATAGTTTTCTCCATAAGAAGAACTTTCAATTACCATAGAGTTAGATACTACAGCTAACACATGTCCTATTTTCATAATATTTTGGATTGACTGTGATATTCTTTACTGAGCATGAATGTCTTAAGCTGTGCTTGTAAAAGGATCTAGAGTTTGGGTTCCAGAATCTAGAAATAAATTCACTTAATATGGTTCTGTTCTGTGATGTAAGTTAATTATATGTTAAATATATAGGTATCTTCGTCAATTAGTTATTTTTGAGATGCAATCACTGCTGTTATGAAGGCAAAATGCAGCAGCCAATTTGTGCCAGGTCCCACAAACAACAAATATAATGACCAGTTAGTCTGTTTTTGCTTGCGTTAGTTGAGGGAGAAATGTTGACCAGACCATCGAGAAAACTCCCTGCTCTTCAAATAGTGCAATGGGATCTTTCACATCTACCTGAATGGGAAGATATGGCCTTGGTTTAATGTCTCACCTGAAAGATGGTACCTCTGACAATGCTGCATTCTTTCAGCACCGCATTGGAGTATCAGCCAGATTGTGGTATGGATTTTTGTTTTCCCAACCTGGGCGGTAATATGGCGGAACGGATCGCCCACCCTTTATAGAACCTGCCTGATTTTCATTCCATTGAAATCTTTCTTGCTTTTATTCTTCTACTGATACTCCTCAGTCCATACCTCTTGTTACTGATTTGTCAAGCAGTGAAAATAATCTTTTACTGATTATCCTCTCAAAACCTTTCATAACCTTAGATCTCCTGGCAATAAAAAGGCCTTCAAACTGTGAAATCTTGGTATTCTTGGTATCATTCTAGTAAATCCTCACTGTACCTTTTCTGTGGAATTAATATCCTTCCCATAGAATATTGATTAGGTGTCCAGAGTGGCACAAAATACTCCAGTGGTGACTTGACCAATATCTCGCACAAATCAACATTATTTCCCAGCTTTTATATTCAATGTCTCTACATATAGAACCCAGAATCCCACTTAACTTTTTATGGCCTTTTCTGCTTGCTGTCTCACATTCAAAGATCTATGTATCTGCACTCCTAGATCGGAATTTTTTCCACTCCCCCCCCCCCACCCCGACATGTGCAACACTATAGGATATTGACTAATGTATAAGTAAAGGAACCCTATAAAAAATATAGCCTTTAAGGGAAAATACCGTAGTCACTTCCTAAAATGTATAAATGATATTACTGTAAGAACGTGAAAGGTGCTATATAAATACAAATTCTTTCTTCAAGCTCACTAATGCTGGAAGGAAAATCCTACGGCATGCGCCAATGATTTCCCAATATACACTCCCAGCAGGTGAGGCTCATTGCCAGGGACAGGCATTCAGAAAACCAGCCCCTAAATGTACACAGGGCACCTGGAGCAGATGAGAAACACTCTAGAATCCTAAAGGAGATGGGTGAAGAAATCAGTGAGGCCCTGGTTAATGTTTTAAGGAGCTCCTTAATTATAGGGCTGCTAGAAGATAGTTAATATAATTCCAGCATTCAAAACAGAAGCGAGACATGAATCAGGGAATTATGGATGACTTAATCTAACATTTGTAGTGGAGACAATGCTCAGGAGTATTTTACAGAATGCTATTAGTATTCATATATGGAGCCAAGAGGCCCAAAAAGGTAATCAGCATGGCTTTAGAAACAATAGGTCAGGACTCATATTCCACAAGGAGGTAACTGAAGGCTTTCCTGTGGATATAATTGACTTGGATTTTCAGAAGTGGTAAAGTTCTGCAACTGAAACTTAAAAAAAAACCATAGAATTAGTGGAAGATTTGCTGGCTAGATCCACTCAGAGAGTAAATGCGTTGGGTGGTGTGACACTGAGCGATTTAGTACAGGAAGGTCCCAGTAAGCGAGCTGGTCTCAGCTGGAGTTGTGGTGGAGGGCATTTTCACTCCTGATCATTAATCAGTGATCCCTGCTGGAACAGCACACATACACCTCAAGTTTGGAAAGGATTAGCCTTAGCTGCAACGGTGCTCATGCTCAAAAATCATTGCCCTCAATCACACGTAAAGAATGGCCACACGAGTGAAGTACTGAAGAGCCACCATTGCCTATAGAACCATGCACTGATGTGAGAAATGGAGATGAAGACTAAGAGGAGAAAATGAGAGCCAAAATTGAAGGGGAACGAATTGAAGCAACAAAAAAAAAGTAGCAAAAGGTGGTATTAAATGGTCAAGACTATCTGGAAGACAATGATTAGTAGGGTTCTAATGGGGTTTGTTTTGGTTCACCTGTTACGATTACAAACATTATTGTCAAGTATCTTTGGAATTCAAGACACAGTTTTTTTTAAAAAATTGTTTTCCAAAGTCTGACTGTATTTTAACATTCACATCCTGTTCTAAACTATATGCATCTGATTGAAAAATTTTGTTTTAAGGTTTTCAAGAGCCCCAAGCAAGCCATTTAATAAGATTTCTAACATGAGTATCCGCTTTCAAATAAAAACATTCGGAAAACACTTTCTACTCACCTTAGATACCCACAAAGGTACGTGTTTCTATGGAAACAACTTTCATAGGAATAAAAAAGACACTGCCTCAATTGTTAATTTTCTTAATTTGCAACTGGCTAAATTGTTGGTGACTATATGCATACAATCTCTGTTCTAGAGCCCAACACCAATCTTTTAAAAAACAATTCCTTCCCATAGGAAATTGTTTCGTTCCTACACAGGACATGATATTTGTTTCCAGATGTTGGTGGTTCAGTGTGTTCAGTGGGATATGTGCCAACTTCTAAAAGCACAATTTAAAAAAAGAGAAAGTGTGTTTGGAAACTGTTGATTTTAAATTTCAGTAGCAGTAACAATTGTTTGTGCCATGATTTCTTTTGTCCAGTTCAGATTTTTTACAATGTGACTTCAAATACTGTATTCATACTGTCAAATATTAAAGGGAAATAGTCAAGAATTGCAAACATCTGTGTGTGATTCAAAATGAAGTATAATCCTGTAGAATTTTAACAGCTTAATATAGAAAGGTGTGCATCAGGTGGTTTGGGTCAAAGACAGGTTTAAACATCATACAGTTAGCAGTGGGTCAGTTGCTTTACTGGCGGAGTACTGGACTGCTCTGCTTGGGAACCATGGGGTGAGTGTTGGGGTGAGGGTGCTATATATAGTGAAATTGTAAATCCTTTAGCCGTAGGTTATTAATGTACTAACACACTCATCTGAAATTTGTCTTAGCATTGGCATTAATCCATTTAAAATAAATAAGCTACCTCTTCCATTAAAGTAGTGGAGTGAAAAATTTAGTACGTTCATTATGAGCTCCATAATATAGGAAGGATATTGAGACTTTAGAGAGGGTACAACGCAGATTCACTGAAATGTGAAAATACAAATATGAAGACAGACTTGAAAAATTGGGGCCTTTTTCATTAGAACAACGCAGATTATGGGGTAATTAGATAGAAGTGTTTAAAACCATAAAACGATGGGACATGTTAGATAAAAGCAGACTGTTTTGAGTAGTTACGGAAACTAGAACGAGGAGCCAAAGATACAAGATTAAACGTAATAAATTTAGAACTGAGGGCAGGCGAAACTTCTTTAGAGAGTTATGAGGCTATGGGATTTACTTCCAGGGTTAGTGGTTGAGGGAGAGACTGTCAATATTCAGGATTAGACTGGATAAGGGGATGAAGGGAAAGGGGTTGAAGGGATACCGGAACAAGGCAAACAAATGTGATTAGGACAATTTGCTCACGTGGAGGGGAACGCCAGCATGGACTGGTTGGGCCGAATGGCCTTTTTCCGTGCTGTAACTTCTATGTATCTATGTATATTAAGCATTGGTACACTAATATCCTACACAGCCATTCTTTTTGGTGAATACAAAGTGACCAAAGCAATTCTTCACCCAATGAGGAAATCCCAATCTATTGTTGAACTCAGTTTTTTTTCCAAAAGATGGTTCTTTTGGGCCACTAGATGAAGCAGCTCATGGAATCAAACTGCTTAATATTCGGAGGAAAAATCAGAAAGAAGATTTACCACAATCAGCACAGAAAAAGTAACATTGGCACAAGTTCTCATTATTATCTGTGGAATTGGCAATATTTATAAAAAAGGATGTAAACCCCAGAGGTGAAGTCATTTTTTCATTATATTTCATTACTCTTTTCTCCATTTAATTACTATGAATGTTTTTCAGCTGTTATTTATTTCTTTGGTCAGATTACTTTGTACTTAATTCCTTACACCACCTGGTTACCATTATATCTTTTTTATGCTATGAATTGTGGGTAAATTATGTAATCAAGGGCTCTCCGTTCCTGTTAAAAAAATCTGTCCCCATGACAATTGCTAAATTACTTGAATGAGTATGATCTCATGTCTCTAGCAGACGTTCCAGGAATAGGGAGGAGGCAATGGACAAAATTTTCTTCTTCCATACTTATATTCACAAAATATATGTGTTGCACTATCATTCTATTTAAGGAATGGGTACAGCTATTATTATTATTTGAGTCTGCCCCCATAGTCAGCAAGCCTCAATATTCAATTCATCTCTTACTTTTACATAGGAAACATAAGAACAGGAGTAGGCTATTCAGCCCCTCGAGCCTGTTCCATCATCCAATTAGATCATGACTGATTTGTACCTCAACTCTATTTATCCACTTTGGTTCCATAACTCTTAATACCTTTACCTAACAAAAATCTATCAATCTCAGTTTTGAAATTTTCAATTGACCCAACCTCATCAGCTTTTTGTGGGAGAGAGTTCCAGATTTCCACTACCCTTTGTGTGAAGAAGTAATTCCTGACATCATGCCTGAATGGCCTAGCTCTAATTTTAAGGTTATGCCCCCTTGTTTTGGACTTCCTTACCAGAGGAAATCGTTTATCTCTATCTACACTATCAAATCCTTTAACAGATTCATCCTTTGTCCTTCTTCATTTATCAACACTTTTGGCTTTAAGATCTTTTTTTGACCCCAAGTGAAATTCCCACAATTCCTACACTGCTAAAGCTGCCTCCAAGTACCTTGATTTCCTAAAAAAAAACATAGAACCATAGACGTTTACAGCACAGAAAAAGACTATTTGGCCCATTGTGTCTGTCCTGGCTTTTTGTCCACTACCTTAGTCACTAGCCACAAGTGGCTAATTGGGAATCCAGATGTGACTAATTGCATTTCTGATTAGTAAATAAAAAATGTGAAACAGACACCGTCATTGGGTATGTGATCTCAATACTCGTATGACATATCCATATCGTATCGTATCGTGACATATTGTACCATATCGTATGGCGTATCCATGTGTACTTTAACCTTTTTGTGTGTTTGTTGGTAAAATGGTAAAACAAAAGGCAGAGTGTACGAGTGTTTTTCAATCATTGTGAGTGGTTTACTTCCTTGATTACTGAATGGTGGTAGATGTTTGTTAAACAATTAGACACATGTGTAGTACATTTATCTGTATTGAGTGAGAAGGTAAGGCCTTTTCTACTAAAATTAATGCATGTGGCTAAAATGGTGTCACCATGGCCACTCCTGTGACTAGTCAATGATTTCTACCGGACAACATTGGTGAAGACAATGTGCTCAAGTCTCTGGAGTGAGGCTTGAACCTATGACCTTCTAACTCAGAGGCAAGTAGCAGCACAGGACATATATGGGCATGAAAGAAAGTGGCAGCTGTTAAATATATATACAAAAAATGCTCTACTGACACAGAAAAATGTTAGCAAGGACATAGCAAGTTAGGTAGAAGTGAAAGTAGCAAGATTATGTAAATTATATTTTAGATGAAGGGAAAGAGAATGTACTGCAGGAAGGAATTTCCATCTCAAAGTCACCCTCTCTCAAGTCACCACAACTTTTGTATTTAATGGTAAAATTTACACATAAAAGTGTAAGAGGGCATAGTCACACGATAAGGGGTCGGCCGTTTAAGACAGATGAGGAGGCATTTCTCCACTCAGAGGGTTGTGAATCTTTGGAATTCTCTACCTCAGAGGACTGTGGATGTTGAGTCGTTGAGTATATTCAAGGCTGAGATAGATAATTTTTTGGACTCTTGGGGAATCAAGGGATATGGGGATAGGGTAGGAAAGTGGAGTTGAGGTTGAAGATCAGCCATGATCTGATTGAATGGCGGAGCAGGTTCAAGGGGCCGTATGGACAACCCCTGCTCCTATTTCTTATGTTCTCATGTTCTTATGTACAGTGTGCAACAGGTGGTAGATGATGTGACATGAAACAACTCACTTCATATGAGGTGGCAATAGCGAAATTATTTGGGTGTTGCAACTGTCAAGTTTGCGAAGTGTACTGGGCTACTGGTAGGGTTCATACTCACATATCCTATGATTTGCATAGTGTGTTACGTCAATGTCCAAGACCACTTATTCAGCATAAGCTTATATGTATTGACAAAACATCACCCAAATGGATAAGCGTGCTTAGGTACTCATTCCCTGATTGGGCACTACCATTTAGGACTAGCATTTGTAGGGAGTGCTGGTCAGGAAATCACGTGCTTCTCGCAACTGAATTTCCATCCAATGAGCACTGCTTCTCACTGGTAGCTCCTAATCAATGAATCGGCCCAAATATCCTATCAGCCACCTTCAAGAGTGAGGAGAACCTAGTAGTTGAAGAGCACCATTCATCTGAGCACCAAACATCAGCCCTTGAACCAGACGCCTGGACAGATACACAGTAACAAGAACAATTTATATATAACGCCTTTAATGCAGAAAAACATCCCAAGGTACTTTACAGAGGTATGAGGAAAATGGATGCCAAGCTAAAGGAGAGATTAGGAAGAATGACCAAAATCTTGGTCGGAGGTGGGTTTTTTTGCGTTCTGTCTGGATGTCAGCGCATCTGTTCTCTTGCCACCCCCTCATCCAATACCAACCACGGTGCAGAAAGCCAGCTGTGCCAAATTGCCCCGCCAGCAGCCGAAGTGCTGCAGTCTGCAGCACGATCCTCAGAGGCTCGAGCTCCCAGAAGTCGTCAGCCACGAGTATCTCAAGGGTCCCCATATGAGCAACTGTAGTCTTCCATTAGCTCTGCTGAGTCATTGGGGGAGCATCTCATAGGAGTAGTAGAGTTAGTGAACCTTCTTTTAAGGATAGCACTATGGATTGATCCCTTGGGTGACAAAAGAATTCACTACAATATTGTGTTTGGAATTAAAACCAACACCTTTATTTTACATTTGCAACTTTGGTCTATAGTTCCTTTTCATTACATCTTCTTAGTCTGCATTGTCAGAATTTCAATGACATAGAGTTTGGCTGAATGGCTTCAATGTTCTTTAAAGCAGAATCAAGGGAATGGTTAAGGAGTAACAAGGACTGTTAATACCAAGCCTTTTTTTCTGACTTTTCAGGCAGGGGGATTGAGGAGGTCACCGAAAGTGTTGCTCTGTCACCTGATCCCTGGCCGATCTAGCTGCAGTGTCTTCTGATAGCTCTCCTTCTCATGGTTCTCCCTCACCTTCACTCAATTATTTCTCATCTGACGATGCCTCTTCTTGTTGCTGTGCCTCCTCCAACTCCAGTCTTCTTTGCAGCAAACTACAATGATGCAGCCCATTTTGTCTGAGCCATATTGCAGGGAGCCCCCAGACTGATCAAGTCGCCTGAGTCTTTGCTTCAGAATGCTAATGGTTTGCTCTATGATGTTCCTGGTGGTCCTATGGCTCTTATTGTACCTGTGTTGCTCAAGCATGATGAGCTTGCAGAGGGGTGTCAGCAGCCATGTGTGACTCCTAGCAGCCATCCCCTAATGTTCTGGATGGGTGGAGAAGTGGGGGGATGAGTATCACAGAATGAAGGCATGGCAGTTGCCAGCAAAGCTGCCACAGATTTGGATTATGTTTGTGACGATCACACACCATTGATTAAGTGAAAGGCTTACCTGTTGGCTCATCTTTCTGGTGCCTTGATAGCTATATGAGTGTAGTCCATTATGCCCTGGACACAAAAGAAGCTGCCCACAGCTGCAAATCCCAGAGCTCGCTCACTCTGGTTGTTGGCATCCATCTGGCAAGGAGGGCATTGGTGACCTTTCTGATGCAGCTCTGCACTGCAGAACGGGAGATATGGGTGATGACCCTTGTATCAGCCTGAAAGGAGCCTGTGGCGAAAAAGTTAAGGGTGGTGGTGACTTTGACAGCATGGCCCCCTGGTCCAGCAGGCAGCAGGTCCTGCTGTAACAAGCTGCATAGGTCAGCAATACTGGTGAATCAAAGCCTCCTTCTGAACTGATTCTCAGAAATATACAAGAAAATACGTCTTCTTGACATTGTGGGCTGGATAAGGCCTTCTACGGGCAGCTGCTGCCCCAAAGAGACCCAATTTCCCACACCTAAACCAGCCTGTCCAATACAGTAAAAGGAAAACATTTATTTGGCTTGTATTGAAATAGCTTCCATACCGAACAGAATACTTCAGCACTTTAAAAAATGGTGGTTGGTGGGGGGGAGGGGGGTTGGGGAGAAGGACTAGGAACCTAAATGAACCAATCTTGTTGCTAAACAAGAAAGAGAGTTAGACAGAGGATCAAGACCTCTTTCATAGGAAGATACAATTGCACATTTATCATAGATCCTTAAACCAAGGGAATTCTAAATTCCTAATTCCCCAGCTACCAAATTAGAGTGAATTTGGGTATAATGACTGAGTACTTTCATAATATCCCTAATTTCCTATTTGATCACGAGGCAGCAAAACAACAATTACTGTCTTACTTTTGAGGAATTGTTAGATAATTATTTCTAGCTGAAGTTCCTTCTGAACTTTTTCCTTTTTTTTTAAGGTATTTCTAAGACCAAAAGAGCTCCAGAATTGTCAAAGCGTAGACTGTAAGGGAAAGACAGACTAGAACTACAGCCAATGAAATGGTTGAGATTTCCTGTCCAATAATCCTAATGCTGTTGATGGAGTTTACATGTTATAAATCTCTAGTAATATGCTGAAAGATCAGTGATACCTGAGTCCATTGACAAATTAGAGGAAAACACTGGGCCAAAGAGGAAAGAATTTAATCATTTGAAAAGTAGAAATAAAAAATGGAACATCTTTCCCATGTTTTATATTGAGCATCTTGGTGAAGCGCAAAACTCATAGTGGAAGACAGCACCAAGGTGGAGAAGATGAGATAAATCACGAAGAATCTCTTGCACAGGACAATGCTGAGCATTGTAGTGCAACAATGTTAAACTCCATAAATTTGAGCTCATCCAAAACTCTGCTGCCTGTATCCTAACTCCCACCAAGTCCCGTTTACCCATCACCCCTGTGCTCGCTGACCTACATTGGCTCCGGAACGCCTCGATTTAAAAATTCTCATCTTTGTTTTCAAATTCCTCCATGGCCTCACCCCTCACTATCTCTGTAACCTCCTCCAGCTCTACAATCCTCCGAGATCTCTGCGTTCCTCAATTCTTGCCTCTTGCGCATCCCCGATTTTAATCGCTCCACCATTGGCAGCCATGCCTTCAGCTGCCTAGGCCCTAAGCTCTGGAATTCCCTCTCTAAATCTCTCTGCCTCTCTATCACTTTCTCCTCCTTTAAGATGTTCCTTAAACCTACCTCTTTGACCAAGGTTTTTGTCACCTGTCTTAATATCACCTTATGTGGCTCAGTGTCAAATTTTGTTTAATAATCGCTCCCGTGAAGCACCTTGGGACGTTTTACTACGTTAAAGGTGCCGTATCAAGATGTGGTTGTTGTTAAGGCAAAAGGTCTGTTTTATAGTGTAACTTAAGAAAAACCTGTTTAACAAGGATTCTGAAGTTTAAGTGTGCATTATACTGTAGCTTTGGTATCACTGCAAAGCGGCTCCTGCTTCTCAGCCACACTAAAATTGTAGGGTCCGATCTAGCTCTAGAGGAGAGTGATGTGAGGTTCCTTGGAGATGGCAGTCTCCCATCACTTGGGTTTGATGGAGGTGCAGCGTCGAACCTGGTTTTAAAATGCCCGGGAGGTCTCCTGAGACATTTCAGCGGAGACATTCCTGGGTCTGTGCCTGGCCACACAACTATTGAAAACTCAGGCAGATTCCTTTACAGGCGTGTGCTACGGCATGCCCAAGTTACCAACATTCGCTGCTCCCGGGTGATTCAGTGCACCTGCCAACTTCCAGGTCTACCTGAAGTTTACTTTGATGTCTAGAGAGTGTGGACATTCCTGCTGTCCTGCCTAAAGACTTTGATCTTAACTGTCAGGAACGCAGCTCAGCAGGAGAATTTGCAGTTGTAAGCTGGCACTGCTTGGTTGGAATCCATACTGCAGCTACCAGACTCAGTCTGTTACTAGCGCACCATTAGGTATTCAACTCTCAATTACAACTATGATCCTTAGACATTTAGTTAATTCAGAAAGGAAGAAATAAAGCAAGAAAAAAAAATCCATATGTGCCAACGCACTTCATGGGAATTTATGCTGGTGAGGAAAGATGCCAGAATAAAGGTAAATGAGAAGCAAACTGCTGAGAGGGAAGGTGGGGTTGTTGTAAGAGACAGGCAGGCATGTCATTACTACAACCATAATTATTTTCACTCTGTTTGTGAAATGGGTCTGTTTATACTGCAGAGCACTTTCAGTGGGTGGTGCCTTGGAACATTTAGACCTGAGGATAAACTGGAATTGTGCAGTGGGTAATGCAGAGCCAAAACCCATTCCTCACCAAGCTAAGAGTAGTACAGTGAACTAGGGTTAAAATGATCCTTTCACACAACTTCCTTCTAATTTACATCCATAGCAGTTTGAAAATAAGATGGGTTTTGCTGCAAACAAACAAAGTGTGAGGTAGATTAAATTTGCAGTGGGGGCAATTGTAGGCACTCGAAGACTTGAGTTCTTATTGTGGGATGGGACTGATTACATTGGATGTACTTTGGCTTTCAGGAATTTCCCCTTTGATTAAGAAGTGAATAAACTGCTGCTATTAGTGGGCATGTGAGGGGCCTCATAACTCAAGGCCAAACCAGACACAATGAAATTAGATTTCACTAAAGTTTAAAACTATAAATCTTATCGGTACGGGAAACAAACTGTGGCAAAATATGCCTTTTTTCAGTGATTTCCTATGCATTGCAAATTGAACTGAGGAGCACTATCGATATATTATTTATTGACTTAATATTCCATAATAATAGTCAGGATCCTCCACAAACTTTGTGCACTGCTGCCAATATTGATGAGGTATAGTATACGGTTTACATGTCACAAAGTAACACAAAAGTGCAGTGTCTGATACCAACACTATTTAGTGGCAGTACAAAGGCAATGCAGTTAGGGCCTGCCACTATAATATCGAGATGTACTGATGCCCTCTGCTGGTTACAACTTAGACTCTAGCATTAGAATGATATTAACAAAATCAAAGAGGAGCCTGAAATTATGCTGTGGGATAGTGTATGAACCCTTAACTTATTCATCTGAAATTCCTATTTCTGCTATTTTAACAGAGGGGTTAATCCATTTATTATAAACGGGTTCAAGTCTTTGTTAAAACAGCAGAGAGAGGAATTTCAGCTGAATGTTTTAAGCATTTGTACAATTATATCCACAGTGTAATTTCAGGGCCACACGGTTGAATTAACACATTCTTTTGTAAATCTGCTCAATCTACAGCAAACATGGGCCTAGGTTTTCAGGCCCCCGTCCTGTTGGTTTTCTGAAGGATGGGCCACAGGGCTGGAAGTTTACTCGGGATATGCCCCACCGCATCAATGCATCCTTTTTCCAGAGGCCTGTCCTAACAGCATAAGATATGGCTATTTGTGGGTGGGTGTATGAAAGTCAAATGATAATGAGTGGACTATGACCTCTGCTATATTTCCTGCATTTGCCCAGTTCAAATGCTGGATATAGTGGCTGCCTGTTAGGCCCGAATATGCAACATTCAAAGTTCATCAAAAACAATTCTTTTCTTCAGGCAGTTTGGTAGGGCCTCTTCCTCCTCCTATGGCAGGCCTCCAAGCCCTGTCTGGCTTGACTCTCTGGCAGAGGCAGGGGAACCAACCCCATGCACGTAATCTGGATTATACCCTCTCTAAAGCCTCAATATCCATCCTACAGTGTGGAGCCCACCATACTCTAACTGTGGTCTTATAAAGGATTTATATAGGCTCATCATTACTTCTTGGCTTTTAAATTCTATACCTCTTGTGATAAAACCTAGAATTTCATTTGCTTTTTTAAGGCCTTATCAACCTGAAGTGCTCTCTTTAGTATGAACAGGAATGGGCCATTCAGCCCCTCAAGCTGACACTGCTGTTCAATTAGATCATGGATGATCTGTTCCTCAACTCCATTTATCCACCTTATCTCCCTTGATACCCGTATCTAACAAGAATCTATTGATCTCAGTCTTGAAAGCTCCAATTGTCCCAGCATTCACAACCATCTGAGGAAGAGAATTCTGGATTTCTACTACCCTATGAGTGTAAAGTGCTTCTGATTTCCCTCCTAAATGGCCTAATTCTAATTTTAAGATTATGTTCCCCCCTTCTTGATTCCCCCAGCGAAGGAAATAATTTATCTCTATCTATCATAACGAATCCTTTTAACATTTTAAACACCTCAATCAGATTACCCCTCAATCTTCCATACTCAAGGGAATACAAGCCAAGTTTATGCAACCTATCATCATGATTTAAGCCTCTAAGCCTTGGTATCATTCTGGTGAATCTGCACTGCACCCCCTCCAAGGCCGATATATCCTTCCTGAGGTGTGATGCCCAAAGCTGAATGCAATACTCTCGATGGGGTCTTACCAAGGCTGTATACAACTGAAGCATAACTTCCTCCCCTTTGTGATCCAGCCCTCTTGAAGTAAAAGCCAGTGTTCCATTAGCCTTTTTGATTACTTTTTGTACCTGTCTACTAGTTTCAAATGATTTGTGTGCTTGGACTCACAAATCTCTTTGCTCCTTTACAGTTCCTAGTTTCTCGCCATTTAGAAAATAACCCAATTTATTTTTCTTAGGTCTCACATGGATGATCTAACACTTGCCCACATTAAACTCCATCTGCCATAGTTTTGCTCACTCACTTAATCTGTCTATGCCCCTTTGTAACTTCTTGCTCCTATCTGCACTACTTACTGTCCCTCCTGGTTTAGTGCTGCCTGAAAACTTGGATATACCACTGTCTATTCTTTCATCCAAGTCATTAATAAATATGGTGAAAAGTTGAGGTCCCAGTATATCCCTGGGGGACGTCACTTATCATATCCTGCTAATCTGAGTAGATACCCTTTATCCCCACTCTTTGTCTCCTACCTCCCAACCAATTTCCAACCCAAGTCAAAAGGTTACCTTCAATTCCATGCACTCTCATTTTTGCCAATAATCTTTTGTGTGGAATCTTATCGAATGCCTTCTGGGAACTGTACTGTGAACCTGTACCCTCAAATCCCTCTGCTCCTCCGTGGTAATGAGTCTACTTCCATTCAGAGTATAATTACTGCTGTTTTTTTTACCAAATCGCCTGAACTTGCTGAGTTTGGTGGCTCACGCTAATATTGGAACTTTTCGGCTCTCTGCTCATATCAATCTATATTTACACCTTAATTTTTTGGCAACATCGATTCATCTACGGTGTGGTGAGGTCAATAATAAATCAGGGTCCCCATAGATGGTGCAGCCAATGGCTTGACCTGCAGACCAACCACGTGGCACTATATGGTACACAGCTACCCTGGGGATGCCTGCAAACCTATGGAAGTTGATGGACCTGTCTCTTTGCTGCACAGGGGACATGTCATATTTGATGAGGTCGGATGCTCTGTGGAGGATAGCATCAGCCACCTTTTGAATGCAGGTCCTCATAGCTCTTTGGCTGATATCACAGAGGTCTCCAGTGCCTGACTGGTGCCATAGAAATTAAGGTCCGTTGTCACCTTTATTGCCGCTGACGAGGTCCTGCAGCAGATAAACCACAGCTTTAGATCTTCATAGAGCATCTCGCATAGGTGGCCAATTGCTTCCTTGCTGAAGTGCAGTCTGTGCATGCAGAGCCCCTCCAACAGTACCTCAACTGACATCCGTACATTATGGGAGGTAGAAGGAGATCGATTCAGTCTCCGGCCTTGGTACCTCAAGCAATGCGCCTGCTGCTTCTGTTCTTCTTCCAAGACATTCATAATAGTCAGGAACAGGGGAATGCCCAGTGGATAGGCCATTACATTGCTTTCACCTTCCTTACATGTAGAAATAGGTGGGGTCCCTGAAAGTAATTGCCTTCAGACATTAACAGTACTCTGGATGGCAAAGCTGGCAAGAATAATGTGGCAAAAATGAGAGATTTAGGAAAGAAATACTCTTAGAACAATTTTGAGATTGCTGGAGTGAGGTTCTCCAGCTTTAATGGTCTCTTTATTGGCCTCCCAGGCTGAGAGTCATGTGTTGGCCATAAACTATGGCGTAACACAACTCATGGCAAAACTCACTTACTTTATTATTTCCTGGAACTTTTACGTGTTAACAGTGGTGCACGTATATGCAAAGGACCTAACACCAGTTTTGGGTGTGGGCCCTTGGCGCCTATACTGGAACCTTTACCAATATGGCAGCGGCGCACTTCCGGTGTGGAATGTAATCATGCCCGCTGCCTGCCATATTGGATGCTTAAGTGCCCATTTTAAAAATGATTTCCTAATCATGCCAATGAATTTCTAAGCCATTATTTTTGGTCTCCAACACAAACTCTGTACTCTTGCCACCGATTCCATCCCTTTCTCCAGCCACTGTCTCAGGCTGAACCAGACTGTTTGTAACCTTGACCTATTTGACTCCAAGCTGAGCTTCCAACCCCAAATCCTTTCCCTCACAAAGAACGCCTACTTTCACCTCCATAACATCACCCACCTCTGCCTCATCTCAACCCACCTGCTGCTGAAATGCTTATCCATGCCTTTGTCACCTCCAGACTCAACTATTCCTATACTTTCTTAGCCTGCCTCCCATCCTCCATAAACTTCTGCTCATCCAAATCTCTATTGCATATATTCTTTACTCCATTAAGTCCTGCTTATCCATTACCCTGTCCTCGCTGACTTACATTGGTGTCCTCTCCCGCAACATCTCAAATTTAAAATTCTTATCCTTGTGTTTAAATCGCTCTATTGCCTCCAGCGCCCTATCTCTGTAACTTACGCCAGTCTGACAAGCCCCGACCCAAACTCTCTGTACTTCTGACTGTGGCTTCTTGTTCACTCTTCACTCCCTTTGCTCCTCCATTGATGCCCATGCCTTCAGCACCTAGGCCCCATGCTCTGGAATTCCTTCTCTAAGTCCACCTCTCCACATCTCTCTCTCCTCCTTTAAGAACCTCCTTAAAATCCACCTCTTTGATGAAGCTTTTCGTCACTGCTCCCATTATCTTCTTCTTTGATTTGGCATCCATTTATTTAATAGCACCTTGGGAGATATTTCTATGCCAAAGGCACTATATAAATGCAAGTTGTTTTTGCTGTTTTAAAGATGCTGGCATTAGGGAAGTGTATTATAGAAGTTTACAACATGGAAACAGGCCCTTCGGCCCAACATGTCCATGTCGCCCAGTTTATACCACTAAGCTAGTCCCAATTGCCTGCACTTGGCCCATATCCCTCTATACCCATCTTACCCATGTAACTGTCCAAATGCTTTTTAAAAGACAAAATTGTACCCGCCTCCACTACTGCCTCTGGCAGCTTGTTCCAGACACTCACCACCCTTTGAGTGAAAAAATTGCCCCTCTGGACCCTTTTGTATCTCTCCCCTCTCACCTTAAATCTATGCCCCCTCGTTATAGACTCCCCTACCTTTGGGAAAAGATTTTGACTATCTACCTTATCTATGCCCCTCATTATTTTATAGACTTCTATAAGATCACCCCTAAACCTCCTACTCTCCAGGGAAAAAAGTCTCAGTCTATCCAACCTCTCCCTATAAGTCAAACCATCAAGTCCCGGTAGCATCCTAGTAAATCTTCGGTTGACATCTTGCATACGTGTATATGTCTGTATAGCCACGTGTTCTGAGATTTGGATGGAAGGAAGGTCTGACTTATATTGGTAAGTATATAGAGCATTGTTGCAATTATGTACATTGGTCTCTGAGCCTGTGTCCTTGAGCTAGCTCTGAGCACCTACTTGTGGCGATCTTACTGGTGGCAGATCCACCAAATAGGAGTCTGAGGCAGGTTTTCTGTAGCGAGGCTTCTGCAACAAATTACGCAGCTATTGAGGAAAATTTAGTGTGAAGATCATAGGCTATCAAAGGTATTAGCAAGATTTGTCCTGTTCAAATAAATCTTCAAGCTCAGCAAAATGGTAGCATTAATAGTGAAGTTAGTATTGCTAAGAAAAGTCATAGAATCAGAGAGCAATCCTTGTCTCATAAAACTGAGGACAATTGACAATGCCCAGAAACACTTTGTGCTAAATATATTTGACATTCTGTAAATCAACTTTACATTTGTGATCAAAGTAACTTTGATTGTAGGAACCGGCAGGGAAAATAACAGAATAACTCTTATACAAAATTTATCCAAGCATCGTGTACAATATTTAAGCGGGGGAGGGGTGGGGGGGTAGAGGGGGGAGGGGGACAGAAAGAAGAAAACAGCTCAAAAGCTCAACTACTGCATTCAAAACATAACAATCTATAAGAGTAGATCAGGTAGGCTTCCTCCTAAAGTTTCAGGAGGAAAATAAATTTTCACTCAAATGGCAAATTCTCTCAGAACTTGTGGGCTGGAACAACATACCTATCGCCTTGGAAACTGGGAAAGTGCACTGATTCAGAGCTTGGCACATAGCTCTCTGAAACAGTCATGAATCCTAATGTTGTAATTCCTCTGTTTTCACAGTAAGACAGAAATCCTTAGCAGAACCCAGCAAAAGACACTCTACTTTTTTATGTTTTCCTTTTATTTATTAGGCAATTTCTATTAGTTCACTTCACCTGTAGCAAGATTTTCCATGTCCTAGCCAAGACAGCATGCAGTCAACTAGCTCTTAGGCCTCTGCATTGCTGATTTGTAATCAGCTGTGAGAAAACAGGGGTCTCTGTGAAGAGATCTTTGGCTTCCATTTCCCCACAATAGTTCGGGCAAGATTAGGCAAAACCTACATCCTTCTATTCCATGCCACATCTCATTACATCTCCAAAAGAGCTACTCCAATGGATGGGTGAAGAAAGAAGCCCTACTCTTTGGAAGGAATTGCATCTGTACGACAAGACAGATCTTCCCAGTGAAAGCTCAAAATTAGAGTTGAGTGTTTGCAGTGTCGAAAATGGAAATACCTATCAATTTGTATCCTGTGAGATTGCATCATGCTAACAAAGGTAACCTCAGGTGTTATCAATATCCTGTTGAAGTTAATCATATTATTACACCACAGAACAAATAGCACAAGTCAGTTACTGTGCCAGTTATTACCCCAGGAACATAAGCTGTGGTTTAAAACTCAACAGAATTATTTGAAGAAATGGGAGTAGCCAGAAGACAGGTTAAGGTGACCTTATATACTAAGGTGAGGAATTTACGTGCCATACATAGCTAACAAGTTCCTTATGCATGGTGGCACAAGAGGCTGCTCTCTGGCTGCAGACATTCTGTTCAATATTATTAAGATTGAATGCTACTACATGTGCTGTTATTGCTCATATTATCAAGAAGATCTGAAATATGTAGGGCCGCTGCTGCATTGATATTAAAACAATTCTGTTCTTTAATGACATAACAAATTATAGCAGATTATATATCAGAGACTTTTCAGGATAGCGTATTACACAATTGAATGTGATACACTACTGCAGTCGTCTGGGGCAACTATCTACTAATACCATTCATCCTTTCTGGATATGGAGGAAAAGGGAAGTGGGGTAAGAATAAACTATTTTCTTTATGCGGATTAGTTTTTCGGACGTTTCTGTAGTTGTCCTGTTTTCCTACTGGCAGCTTATGAGTAAGCTGGAGGGAGAAGAAACGTAATAACAAGCACAGCTGCATGACATTGACTTAATCCAGCAGCCCTTAAAGACCCTGGGGGCTAAATTGGGCCGCGTAGCGCCCGTTGTGTAAGCACTACGCGGACTCCTAAGCCCCCAAAATGGCGTCCGAGATGCCCGCGCACTCTTCCGGGGTGACGTGTGCAGGACGCCATCTTGGTAAAGATGGCTGTGCACGCGCACCTAACGAACGCCAACAGCATTTAAAGTAGGGAGGTTATGACGTAGATCAGTGTGCAATGCTGATTTGAAGTAGCTGGCAGCATTTTCAAACTCCCCGCTCCAGACAACGCACTGTCCTAACTTCGCACAGCTGAACAGGAGTTAATGGGCATGAAGGACCCCCGCCCCCCCACCAGCACTATTTAAAGAAAGATGTAGGAATTACAGGTTAGTCGTTGGATTAGTTATTCTGGCTGCTGGTACAATTGTGGGTGTTTGTGGAAGTTTCCTATACTTGCAGAAAGTTGCAATATTCGATAGAGAGTGGTCTGGCTGGTTATGCAGTACTGTTATGTCAGCCGTGGCTCAGTGGGTAGCATTATTGCCTCTGAGTCAGAAGGTTGTGGGTTCAAGTCCCACTCCAGAGACTTGAGCACAAAAATCTAGGCTGACACTCCAGTGAAGTGCTGCACTGTCCCCGTCCTACAGCACAGCCTGGTCTCCAATTGTCTTGGATTTCCATGCCATTGGGCCAAGATTGTGTTCCGCTGGAACCGTGTGGTGGTTGGTGTGCAGCGACCACCCCACATTAAAAGAATCCACGCACAGGCATCTTCCACCAAGTCATCCTCGACCCGAGAGACTACCAGAGTACTGTTAGTGGCATTTAAAATAGTGTGCTAAACAAAGTTGCTGCTAGACATGTTTGGTCTGCTAGGGCTTCCCCTGAGAATTGAGCATGCAGAGGGGCCATGCAGAGCAGGACAAGCTGACTGAAGAGGGAGGAGGAGGAGGTGCAGGGCACTCAGCAGGAGGTCATATCCAATGAGGGCTTTCAGGGACCAATTCTCCTACCGCAACTTCAGTGATGACCAGTGCATCAGACGTCTGTGGTTCACGGAAGAGGTAGTGACTGAGATTTGTCAACTGCTGCAGCCTCAGAACAGGACAAGGACAGCATTGCCTGTGGCTGTCAAGGTAACTGTGGCAATTAACTTTTACAGCTCTGGCTCCTTTCAGTCTGCTGCTGGAAATATATGCAACATCTCGCAGATTGCAGTGCACTGCTGTATAAGTGAGGTCAAGGAGGCTCTGTACGCACTCCTGAACAGATTCATCGCATTCCCTCTTGACAGATCAAAGAAGCAGGAGCAAGCACGAGGGTTTGCTCGCATTGATGCAGGGTGCCATTGACTGCACACATATTGCTATGCATGTTCCACATCAGAACTTGGCCATATTCATGAACAGAAAGAGATTCCACTCCCTCAATGTGTAGCTGGTGTACGACCACACACAGCGCATCATGCAGATCAATGCCGCTATCCTGGTAGCAGTCATGACTCCTTCATTCTGTGGCAGTCCAACAAGCCACCTATATTTCAACCAGCACAGCAAGTCAAAGGTTGGCCAATGGGCGACAAGGGTTATCCACTCATGAAGTGGCTCATGCGTTGATCCGGAACACACGCACACGTGCAGAGAAGGTGTACAACAAGAGTCATGCTGCCACATAGAACATCATAGAGCACATCATAGGCACCCTTAAGCAACGCTTCCACCACCTGGACTGCTCTGGAGGAGCCCTGCAGTACTCAACTGAGCGGGTATCAAGATTTGCCATTGTATGCTGCATGCTTGCACAACCTCGCCATTATGAGGGGACAGCCTTTACCACCGCTTATCAGGCAAGAACCTGAGCAAGAAGCAGAGGAAGAGGAGGAAGTGCAGCAGGAAGTGAAGGAAGAAGCAGGGAGGCAACAAGGTATACAGGCCCTGTCTGCCAGATCTCTGTGTGATCAGTTGATTAATGAGCGATACCAGTAACCTCAACATCTCCCCACCAACAGTCCCACACTCCTGTCCTTTCCACTCCCACATGACCATCAAATAGTCCTTCTTATGATTACATATTGTTTCCTCCCTCAGCCCATCGCAGAAATGAAAATCAACACCAAATGCAAATTCAAATCCAAATTTATAAATTAACACGTCATAATTCAAACAAAATGAGACTATTCACCCTTAGTGCCTGTCATTCGTGTGTGCTCCTAGGAGGTGCATCCCCAGTGGCTGGAGCATGGGTGATGGAAGGCTGCTGACCTTCAATGGAGGAGAGTGCAGGTGGCCTTGGAAGATGACCTCGAGCAGCTCTGAGATGGGAGGGCCCGGCTTCTGACTGCACCATCTTGGCCTGGGCTGCAGCAGTCTACCCGGCTGGCTGACAGGCAACAGCAAGGGCACTGGCGGAGTGGCAGGTGTTGGAGCAGGAATGCTGTCATCCTGAGACAGGACAGTAGGTTCGTGTTCCATGGCACCACTGCCACTCTTCCGGGGCAGCGCCTCAGCCTTCCTGGTGATCTGCTGGAGAACAGATTGCTGGATTGCTGTGATGCCCTGGAAGCCCCGTTCCACAGTGGAACCCAGAGTAACTATAACAGCAGTCTGAGCTCCAAATGCAGCAGTCAGACCTTGGACAGCAGATGTTTGTGCTGCAATGGAAGCTGTGACATCGGTCATCAGCCGCTGTATCATGGTGGCTTCCACAGGTGTGCTGATGGAAGTGCCCACAAGTTCCATGTGGAAAAGGATGGGCTCCAAGCTCTGTGCAAATCCCTGTGCCAAGTTGGAGCTGGACACCTCCATGCCCCTTGACATTGTGTGCAGGCTTTATGGCAGGCTTTCCAGTGCACCAATCATTTGGTTGTGTACACCCATCAGCTTTCTTCTGTAGCTTGGCCCATTGAAGTCATCATCTGACTCCTCGGCAGCGGAACTAGTGAGCGACCTCGCCCTCCAGCGAACTGGCACCTGCGGAATCTGTTCACCCTGCATCGGCTCCTGCACACTTTTGCCCGGTGTCTTACCACATGCTGATCCCTCCTCTATTCTAGCCTTTAAAGTATGCACAATCAGTATCTGAGCTGGTGTAAGATCAGGTGATGGTATATCTGCATCATCACTGTCGTCTTCCTCTGCCTCCTCTGTCTGTGCCTGTTCCAGCTCTTCGGTATCTGAAATGACAAAGGGACAGGGGTTGAATTGTAGTGGGGGGAGAGGAGAAAGTAAGATATGCGTGTTGACACCATCTGCAACACGTGAGTCAGAAAAGATTGTGCGCTGAGGGAGAAGTGGGAAGTGAGAAGGAGCATTAGATATGCAGAGAACCTCATCATTGAAACCTCCAGCACCACCAGTGGCCACGGCCACAGCAATGACCGCCCAATCATCACCAACACGGTGTCCTCCATGGGGGTGAGAATGTGTAGGCATGCCTGACCTCCCCCAGGTCTTTCCTGCTGCCTACTGTTATGCGTCACCTTCTCCTGCAAGAAAGAGGGAAGTGTGTCAGTGAGTATCCTGCAAGATGGTTGGGTGATGTGGCTGTCATGGTTGAATAGCTGCCAGTGTGTGTGACCTGTGAGTTGTGGGTGTGCGGCTTGCAAGAGTGGTAATAGGTGAGGGTAAGAGGAAGCATTTGATTCGCAGGATTGTGTACTGTTTGAAAGAGTTTGTTGCTAAGTGGGTGATGGGGGGTATAGTGCATTGAGCAGTGGATAAGGCTAGGGGTGCAGTTGGTAGGATATGCCACATGACAGTTGAACACACTCACCTTGACTACTCATGTCAAATCATTGAACTTCTTCCTGCACTGCATCCGCATGCATGGAGTGATGCTCCTGGCATTGACCTCGTCCACCACGGCCTCCCACTGCCTCTTGAGGATGTGTCTGGAGGGCCTCCTGCCCTCCCCACCCCGTGGCTATTGGATGGCCCTCCGTCTGTGCACCTCTTCCACCAAGGCCTCCAGTGCAACTGAGAACTTTGGTGCACGCTTTATCGCAGGCGCAGCCATTCCTCAACATCTTCCAGCCCAGGAATCACTTTACACCACTTCCTGCAGCCACAGTGGACCTCCCCTTTAAAAGGTGAAGGCTGCCTTTAAGTAGTGCTAGCCACTCCCGATATTGGGCCTCCTGCTGGTGCCTGAAGCCACTCACAGCGCAGGTAGCACTGGCTGCACACAGCAATTATGTAGATTAGCAGACAGCATGAATGTTATGTGCTGGCTGCATCTCAACAACCAATTTAACATTCCCCCCCCCCCTGCACCTTTGTTTTAAGAACCCTTCTCTGTCCATTATTTTCTTCACTCAATGCTCACAGGAAGTTAATTATCCAGTTTCTAGTGGGCAGGGGCATACAGTAATATACTGCTGTGCCCTAATTTGGCACCCGACCAACTGTCAAAAAAGCCACAGGATGGGAAATGGGGAAAAGTCACATTGGCCAGTAGAATATACACTTCTGAGGTTGGAGCCCATTACTGGGACATAGTACAGGGAACTTTACTTTGCGTTATACACCATCCATCCTGTGGCCTCTGACCGTTGGTTAAGTGCCAGATTAGGGCATAGCAGCTTTGCAATGGAAGTGCTTGATTCTTGTGGCAAATGTTCAAAATGGAAAGTGTTGTATTCCCTAGCACTGACACCCAGCTGAGCAGAAAATTCCCCAAAATACTACAAATAAATACACTTGGAAATATAGTTGATCTTTTCACATTAAATAACAGCTTTATAAATATTGTACACCTGAAGTACTGAGCCTCCAATATTTTCTCATTCCAACGTTCAAGTAGTGCACTTTTTGTTAGTTTTAATTTTTCACTCTATCCAAATGCGGTGTAGGTGTTGTCAATGTTATTATAACTATTGGAAATTTGTGGAAGTTAGGGGATGCCTTGGATATTTTACAATTTTAGTCTTCATGCTTTATTTTCTTCATTCATTAATTTTAGCAAAAGAGTAGACAAGTATAAAATGCAGAACACCACTTTGTATCACATTTAATTTTCCAGTAAAATTAACAAGCAGAGGAAAATATACCCAATTTTTTTTTACTAAGAGTTAAATAGAATTATACAAACGTGTGGTGTAACTCTTTAGATTGTCTTTAACAATTTTATAAGCACTTACAAAGTCAAGTTGGGTTTCCACCATAATCTGTAAGCCATGCATCAATTTCCCTTGTCCCACTATGACCTCAAGTTCGTACGAAAGGGCTTTTCTCTAATGGTATAGGATATTTACATCATACCACTACAGAGTTGATGGGATGGGAAGAGTCTAAGGTGCCGCCAATATCATTTTAAGTTTTAGAAGTCATCCTAGTCTTGTAACTAGCCCGCATATTTCCATTGGTGAGCAGCACTTAACTGAGGCTACCCTTACTTCCATGTAGTTCAAATACTTACAGAAGAAAAGTTATCCATCTCTAGTACAGATGAGTCAGGAGTATTTTATTATTAGTTCCTTTTTTTAATTTTCAGTATAGTGGAGGAAGAAATCTATTTAAATTTCTTTCATTCCTCTGATGGCTAAATGTGTAAGTGCACCATTTGGTGTTATATTGCACCACACCGAGCAGGACAGTCCCAGGCTCTATTCATGGTCTATGTTGAATTTCCTGATTTCAGTCAGGACTCTGATGCAGTTGGTCTCTCGATGTCTGTTCTAAGTATGTTTTAATGACTCCTGTTGGATGGGCAGATAAGGGGATTCCAGCTGAGGCAAGATCAGGTTTAGTTGGAATGGTCCCCTCAATCAAATCATAATCACCAACACTCACCATCTAGCTCACAGATGAAGGAAGAAACACTTGCATGAGGTGTTGGAGATCTGCTGCTGCTGTGGATCCATTTTCTGGCATCTTCAGGAGCAAGGATACATAGGAATGTACAGGACCGGATAAGACCATTGAGATCCAGGGTCTATGAAATACCATATACCACAATATCTCTCTTAGTCCTCTAGTGAAGTTTTCGCTGGGTACTTGTCCAATTCTCAGCCTTCACTGCCCACCTTGGGAAAGTGTAGGAAAAATTGGGAGAAGGGATTTAAAAAAAAGTTCCAATATCATGTGAGACAAATTCCTCCACAGCCTCGAAATGTAATTCTGGCAGAATAATTTGAAAGCATATGGAAACACACTTCAGGTAGTTTGTGAATATTAATTTGGCAGTAGAAATCGATTTTCGAAATTTTGAGCACAGAATTGCACTTTACACAAAAAATTAAATTTAGCCGATAGTCGATTCTAAATGTTACTTTGCATCTGACACTGTGTTTATGAAACTATTTTAAACTTGTGTTGAATTCAATGGCTACAGGATACTGTTTTTATTACATTTAACTTATAATCCAGCAATAATTTCCATTCAACCCAATCAGCAATGTCCTGTCACTGTAGTTATGCAATGTCATCTGCAACCTTCAATTAGCCAAGAATGTATGAATGAAAAGAAAAATTCTTCTGTAAGTTAACCAGAGGAGATTTATCATTTATTTCGACAGCCAAATGGACCCAATTACTGCATTACAGATTTATGGTTAACCAGTGGAAAGGCTCTCCTTATTTTATTTGTTACGTGTAATTTCCAATCGTACTTTTCATACTGCCCTGTTAGATCTGTGAAACTGTCATGAAGCATTAGCTGTTATGTGTGTAAATTAAATTTGATCCTAAATGGTAAAACATCTATAGCTTTCAGAAGCTGTTGGCAAACAGAGCATTTAGATATTTTCCCCATGACTTATTTTTCCTGCACTTAGGTAGAAACACAGCTGTGTGTTGGAGGAATTGAATTTACTTGCTATGATCTAATTACAGAAGTAGTATGCTTCTGTTCCAACTAATTACCGAATACTTAAGGCTTACTGGTTTCCTTTATGCTAAGCGAGATCTGATAATGGTAGTTTGTTGAATCACTGTTAATGAGGAAAAAGTTGGCCTTTAGAAATTAACAATTGCTGGATAAGGCCAATTCTTTACTGCATTTCACTCCCGTCAGTGTTTGATTCATTTACAAAGAAGAAAGAAACAAAGTGACTGTTCAACCACATCCATGATAAGCTGTTTATCAACTCACTGTGACTGTACACAAATAAATAAGGATTGTAATGGCAGATACAAAAGTAAAATCAGAAAAATAAGTTCTAAAGCTTTTTTTTCAGTTCTTGGTCAATGCTGAATTAGCTGATCTCAGTCGGGGTGAGAATAACAGTGCTGCAACTGGCTACAGTACTCCTGGGTTAAGGATGGGAAAATCAGTCGAGGTTCCCTTCCTGACCAATACACATCAACTCCTGCTGGCAGTGCACGTGTGTGAACTTCAGGTGAGGACTGTGATGCCCTCCCCTCCCCCTGCTCCCCAAGTCCCTCACCAGGGTCAAATAATCTGCCAATCTGCCATTCCAATCCTTATTTATTTCATTCACTGGCAAGGTTCACGCATGAAGAATAGCCACTTGGGTGAAGTATGGGAGAGTGAGAGTGAGGTTAAGTCTCAGAACTTAACCTCAGCAAAGAACCATCACCTTCAGGAGAGAAAGGGAGACAAATTGGTATAGAAAAAAAGATGAGAAGCAAAATTAATGTAGAGAAAGGAATTTCTTCATATGCAGCAGACATGAATGTTAATCACATTATCTTCTCGAAGCACTATGGTGCTGACAGACTTGACACTGTCATCTCTGCACAGCTCTTGGTTGTGAGATCAGAACTCTTGTATTTGTCCGCTTGCCCAGAAGTACAAAAATCTGCTCACCAGCATCCAACAATGATGGTTATATTTTAACAAAAAGTCAACGGTAGAATCAGTTCATTAAAAAGGTTAAAAATTAAGGCTAAAAAGCTGGCGTTTGCACTGGTTTGCAGTTATATTGCAGCTTGTGCAACACCACCTCTTCAAAGTCATCCCACACCACCTGCTAAATTGCAACTTTGCACTGGGATTATACCATCCATTTTACATAAGTGCTGAAACCACCTTGCATCAACTCAAAATAACCTAACTGACCTATTGGGTACCTTTTATATGAACAATACTGTTAAGCTAAGTCTTTAACAAAACAGCAAACAACACTGAACAGTGCATGTTCTCTTGAGTGTGTTGACTGAATTGTCTTTCTGTAAGTAGCAAGTGCTTTTAAAATGAAATCTAAGGCAAACGTTGTTCTATCTGAGCTCCTGTTAAGAGTAACAGTTTCACCTCTCAATGATGTGGAGATGCCGGTGATGGACTGGGGTTGACAATTGTAAACAATTTTACAACACCAAGTTATAGTCCAACAATTTTATTTTAAAAGCTTGTGGATTTTAAAATAAAATTGTTGGACTATAACTTGGTGTTGTAAAATTGTTTACACCTCTCAATGAGGTTTCCATTGTCTGTTGGCCTTAGACGCGCTAAAAGTAAACCACTCTCTTTCATCTTTGTTTCTTTCATCTGGCAAACAGGAGGAAATAAACATAAGTAATAAAGGTAAATGAGACTTAGTAAATCTATGTATTTTTCAAAATTGAAGTTACAATTAAAGAGGAAAATTGCAGATCCTTTTGCCCTCCAACAAAATATGATAGCTGACCTTAATTTGACTTTGTCCTTAGCTTTCTTGGTTTATGAGTTATCTCTGGAAATAATGAAATCTGCATTTGCTCATATTTCTCAGAAACATCATTGCTATTGAAACCCAGCATCAAAGTGTGACCCCTTAAATAAATCTATCATTTTCCCTTATTATCTTTATATACCCTGCAATCACTTTGAAGAGAATGTCTGCCTTTGATCAGGGTGTGACTAAATGCTCCTGTTGAAGTGTATTAGATCCAGGTTTTAATAATAGGGTTTCATTCACTTTTTTCATACTACATACAAGTTGTGGTTTAAATTACCGAGATTCTAATATTCTATAGAAAATTATCGTAACATGGTATGGTCATCACATATAAAAGAATAAAGTTGCCTGAGTACCCTTCAGGAAAAAAGCAAAATATAGTTTATTCAGCATATAAAGTAACACTGGTACATTGTTTTCTTTGGAAAAGAGGAGACATTAAGGTTAACAGTTGGCGTTTCAAGAAAATGAAGGGAATTGACAAAACTAATCCAGGCAAAGTGTTCTCTGTCGTAAAAGACTCAAATACTGGGGACACCAGTGACATGTAGAAAGCTTGGAGTAAGACGGGAAGCTAGTTAGAACTTCTTTCACACAAAAGGTAAAAGACTTATGGAATAAGTTACAAGAGAAGGGCTTTGAAGGCCAATGTAAATGAGTTCAACAAGCTGTTAGATTTTTTTTCCAGAAAGAGGAGAGATTGAAAGATTTGGTAAGAAGGAAGGTAAATTCGGATGATCTATTAAAAAAGAACAGGCTTGTTGGGCCTACTAGCATTTTCCTCTTCATAAAACACAAAGACATGCAAGTACTGTACCCACTTCAGATGTTTTTCACTGAAACAACCTTTTCTACTCAGATATGACTGGACAAGCTGGGATTGTTCTCCTTAGAGCAAAGAAGGTTAAGGGGAGATATAATAGAGGTGTTTCCACTGGCAGGAGGGTCGGTAACCAAAGGATATGGATTTAAAATAATTGGCAAAAAAGCCAGGGGGAGATGAGGAGAATTTTTTTTACGCAGCGAGTTATTATGATCTGGACTGAAAGGGTAATGGAAGCAGATTCAATAGTAATTTTCAAAGGGGAATTGAATAAATACTTGAAAAGGAATATTTGCAGGGCAATGGGGAAAGAGCAGGGGAGCGGGACTAATTGGTAGTTCTTTCAGAGAGCCAGCACAGGCACGGTGGGCCAAATGGCGGCCTCCAGTGCTGTATTATTCTGTGATTCTATAAGTAAGCTAGCCATTTAGAGTTATCTCTAACTTGCAGCAGTTTTGTATTAATCGTTACATTATGCACTATATCACATATCTTTAGTAATGATATATTTTGATAGACTTTGATTTTAATGCACTCTTAACCAAATATTTGATGATGAATTCTGTTCTCGATTGGTATTATCCAGGTTTTATTCAGAAGATTAGTTTACCCAGTCTTGACTGAAATCACAGGGAGAGAGGGAAGAAGAACTCTTTGCAAACCATCCCTTCCCACACTGCTCAAGCTAGTGGGCCAACCAAGGAGTAGGGTTGATTCTGTTCATGGGGTTATTTACAGGCTGGATTGTCTGTCCCTTCATCTGAAGCAGATAACATGGATGTAGAGGAGGAGGATGTATAAAAAAACAAATAAAAATTTCAAGGTATCATTTCAAGGTTGATGTTTTCTTGTAATTAAAAATTCTTTATTAAATTAGTTATAATAGTTACAAAAACCAGAAAATAAATGATGTTTGTTCTCAGATTAATGTTCTTCAAATATTCTGTGACTTAATTTTTTTTTAAAACCCTGCATGTTATTGACTGAGACTACATACTTTTTTGCATTTATTGATAAAATCAGATTGTGGTGACTTTATCCAAATTATTGTGTGTGATATTTTATGAATGCTTAATGAGTTTGCATAAAATTCTTCTGTCCTCTAACCGACTTAAAATAATCAGGTTACCGCCTCTGTTGAAATAACTACAAAGGATTTGAATAAGCACATTAAGCATTTATAGGCTCTCATACACTGAAATATCAAGGCTTTTATTTTTAACGTTTTCTGTAACTTGTTCTGAGAATAAATAATTGTATAATAAATGTGTACAGCTTGTAATAGTTACAGACGATTTTTAAAAATCCAGTTAAAAGTAATGAAACTTTTAATAAATGGAGGATAAATGAGTGAGTTATTTCTGGCGTGTATTTTTCATGATTACGAAAGACCCATTGATCATGAACACCAAAAGCAATTAATTCTGATCATCATCTCCACAAGTGAAGGCATGATGGAACCCATCATCACTGGAGAGAAATTCTTTGCATTTGGTTAAAATCTTGGCATATTTTAAAATCTCTTCTAGAGTGTTTCTAACTGTTCAAGAACAAAACGGCTGAGAATTTGCTGTAAAAACAATGGTGCTCACTGTTATTTATGTGCAAATTGCACAGCAAATTCAGACGAGGGCAGATGCGAGGTTAAATGTGAAAATGCAGAAATTGCTGTCTGAGATGCGCCGCTCTGCCATTAGCTTCGCGAGAATGACATCTTGCTGTCTGACTCACCATTGAAATGCATTGAAGTTCCTGTATTTGCATGGTGAATACGAACTAAACTCGACACAGAATGTTAGGGCTTGTCCATTTCAGCCTAAGTACCCTTTTTAACAGCAGGCTAAGTGTTAATTACTACCAAACAAACTCTCTGGTACTGAAAATTAACTATTAGAAGTTTGGAGTATCATTCCTTCAGCTTTTAATTGTTGATGGAGATTTTTAAAAAATTTAAATTAATTTTGTTTTAATTTTTTCTTTCCTTCTCTTTTTTTCTCTCGTTAATCCAATCTTTCTTTCCCTGTCTTTGGGGGTGATTTTAAACCCCAAGAACGGGTGGGTCAGGGGCGGATGGGAGTTGAAATTGGTTGTTTTTTGGGTCGCAACCGCAACCCGGCTTTATTCCCGGGTTTAACATTGGCGCGGAAAAATACAGGTTTCCCACTGGGAATGCAAAGTCCGAAAATTTTGATTTGACATTGAATTCACTATTCTAACTTACACTTCCTTATTCAGACTCTGTGCTGTTCATTTAACAATCCTTCAATCAGATTGCTTGCCCTGTTTACTCAGATCCCAGATGCCCTGTAGAGGGCACCGGGCTGTTTGGATCTCCCGCTGACAGCAACTTGCCATGCAAAATCTCATGGAAATTAAACGGGCAAGGGCAAATCTAACTAACGGCAAGTCTAACTAAGGCAGGTGCCGTTCGTTGACTGGCTACAGCAAATTCTGGCCCATTAAGTCCACGTTAGAATTATTTTACATAAATGTGAATCATCAGTGCGCTGACCATTGAAACCATTGCTGTGTCGGGTGGAGTATTTTGATCAT
This sequence comes from Heptranchias perlo, assembly GCF_035084215.1. Lineage (NCBI taxonomy): Eukaryota > Metazoa > Chordata > Chondrichthyes > Hexanchiformes > Hexanchidae > Heptranchias > Heptranchias perlo. Next base: position 14,962,280 of record NC_090345.1, on the reverse strand, counting down.
CTCAGTTATATCATCAATCCTCTTCCATGAGCACAAGATAACAAGCCTCAAACAAGACATGGAACACACAAACAGAAAAACTGCTTCCTCCCCCCACCGTGCACATCATCAGGTGTTGCCATGACATCAGTGTGGTTTGGGCCCTTCAATCCTACCATGACACAACTGCTCAACCTGGGGAAGGGCCAGCTAGTGGAGGCATCAACCTACTGAGCCATTCCCGTCCTCAACCTTTTTGTCAATTCACCCCAATGTTCACCAGACTCTCAGTGCTCTTCATCATGCAACCAGCCTTTATTCCACTCATCTCCCCCTTCTTGGTAATCACCCATTTCATGCTCCTGCAAATCCCAACAGCCCACCTCTGCCACCTAACACTTCAATCCACATCTCTACACTTGGCATCAGACGTTATAGCTTTCACAATCTTTCTATCAAGTCCCTCCTCTAACCTTCTGTCCCACAGAAATACCAGATCCACCATGTATGAGCTGTTTATCCACTGTACCATAGCAACTTATACAGCCTCAGGTTGGTGCTAATTATCTGCACCAGAAAAGAGCCACGGACTTCTGTCAATTTACAATCTTTCATGCCAGTCAATAATTTCTCTCCACTTCTTCCTACCAGTTCTCATTGACTGCCCTCCTTTACCTAACTCAGTTACTGTCTGCTCTTTTTGATTTCCATGTTTTACCTTTCCATCTGCTGCGTCATATCTTTAACAGCCTCTATTCCCTGATTAGGGTACCATGTGTACATCCTTAATGAAGCATTGCATACCAACAGGATATGTTCCAAATTGGTGAACCTCCGACCCACTGATCCCACCACGCCAAGCTCGCCCTGATTAGCAGCACGGTAGATACACTTCCTTACAAGATCCTAAATGGACTCCGACCCAGAGCTTCTCCATATTGTTACACCCTGACCGAATACCTCTCATCTCTAAGCTGCTGGCACCATAGAACTATCATGCCTTAAAAGGCTATGAGTCAAAAGTAACAATGTAAAATAACAACATGTTAAAATTAGATAAGTATTCAAAAATTTCCTTTGGAATGGCAGGGAGAAACTGATCCTTACAAAATTAAATTGGTTGTGATGGAATCCATTATAGAACAGAGTGGATGCAACAAGATAAATGTTATCTTTTCATGCTTTCTTATGTCTATATCAGTCAGCCAGGCCACAAAGTAGAGTGCCTTCTGATAATAATGACCTACTTCAAAGGAGTGTCTAGCAGAATAGATTGTCACAAATAAATTCTGGCCTTTGCCCCATGCAACATAGATGCCTCTCAGCTCCCTCAACCTTCTCCAAACAGCTATCAATATCTCCTGAGGCCACCAGCTCGACTCTCCTACCCCCTCACCCCCCCCCCCTCTATAATTGTTGTTGACATCATCCATCCCCTGTCCCTGGTGCACTTTCCTCCATGAACCACCAATGCTATCACGAGTGATGTTTAAACTGTTAGTTCTTGAACTTTCTCTTCCTCAAGTTTCTCTTCCTCAAGTCGATGGTTCCAGCTGACAGTTGATTTAAACTGATTTCCAGGATCTATGAGCTACAATCTCAACCTTTAAACTGTGTATTGTGCATGAAATCATTTATTTGATGTTAATTTTTTTTTAAATGTTAATTTCTTTTCTCAGATGCTGATGAATTAATTGTGCATTTCCAGCATTTCTCCTTTTGGTATTTATTTGAATGACTACTTTAAATGTTATCTATTGTCCTATAGGAAACCATATCAATGATTATGTAATGGCAGAAAATGAGTTTTATTTGTTGCTGTTAAGATTTTAAACTTTGAGAAAATGTCTGCACTTTATATTTACTGTCTGATGTTAACAACATATTTGAGAGCTGTAGAAGCTATCATTGCCAGTACTCACATGCTGTGCCAACTCTTGCCAAACCCATTCACGATTCGTTTCTTCAACCTGCTGACCATCCAAGAACAAGAGGAAACCCCTCCTTTCACAAACTTGCTCCACCACATCTCCACAGGTGAATCTGAAACATCTGGGGCCCTGCTGGAACTCTTCTTGCCACTCTTCGGACAGCTTCCTGCAGCTCCACGATGTTCCCTCCCTGCTTTGGCCAGAAAAAATACATCTCCCCTTTAAGCTACTGCAGGCCCTTAAGAACCTGCAGCAGTATCTGATTTCCTGCCCCCTAATAAGTGAGCTGATTAGAAAAAGAACATATCATGCTGGCAGCTCACCTGAAGAATGCTAATTGGCACGTGTGAAGGAGCTCGCAGGGTGACGTGGGCGCAGTCAATGATGCCCTGGATTTGGAGAATCCTGCAATCTATAGTAATCCCAGTGCCCTCGCCTGCTGCTTCCAGCTGTCTTTGGAAAAAGAGTTCAGTCTATTTGCTCTAGTGAACAAAGCATCAATCACCTGTTTAATACAAGCATGGGCTGCTAATATCCTCTGTGACAACCTGGAAGGAGCCAGCTGCATAAAAGTTCAGGGCTGCAGTGACCTTGACTGTAACATGCAGTGTTGTGCTACCTGTAGCAGTTGACTGCAAGCCTTCTTGCAGGATGTGACACAACTCTATCGCTGCCTCCCCAAAGAAGCTATGATGTGGAGATGCCGGTGATGGACTGGGGTGGACAAATGTAAGGACTTGCACAACACCAGGTTATAGTCCAACAGTTTTATTTTAAATCGCAAGCTTTCGGAGCTTACCTCCTTCGTCAGGTGAGTGAAGGGTTCTAAAAACGCATAGCATATATAGTCAGAGAACAATGCCTGATGATTACAGATAATCTTTCCAATTGCCCCCTATCACATCTCGGCTGGGAGACAATCACAGCAATCAAAGGTGTTGTTGGTGTTCAGACAGGTTAGCCATGGAAAACATTACATCCCAGTATACTGAATACACAATGGGTCAGATTACAAAGACAGAGAGAGAAAGAGACCCGAAAGGCAGAGAAAGAGAGAGAGAATGTCCAGTTGTATTAAAAACAGATAACTTTTTTACGCTGGTGGGGTTACATGTAGCGTGACATGAACCCAAGATCCCAGTTGAGGCCATCCTCATGGGTGCAGAACTTGTCTATCAATTTCTGCTCGACGATTTTGCGTTGTCGTGTGTCTCGAAGGCCGCCTTGCAGAATGCTTACCCGAAGATTGTAGGCTGAATGTCCTTGACTACTGAAGTGTTCCCCGACTGGGAGGGAACACTCCTGTCTGGTGATTGTTGTGCGGAGTCCGCTCATCCGTTGTCGCAGTGTCTGCATGGTCTCGCCGATGTACCATGCTCCGGGGCATCCTTTCCTGCAACGTATGAGGTAGACGATGTTGGCTGAGTCACAGGAGTATGAACCATGTACCTGGTGGGTGGTATCCTCTCGTGTGATGGTGGTATCTGTGTCGATGATCTGGCATGTCTTGCAGAGTTTGCCGTAGCAGGGTTGTGTGGTGTCGTGGACGCTGTTCTCCTGAAAGCTGGGTAATTTGCTGCGAGCAATGGTCTGTTTGAGGTTAGGTGGCTGTTTGAAGGCGAGTAGTGGAGGTGTGGGGATGGCCATAGCGAGGTGTTCGTCATCATCGATGACATGTTGAAGGCTGCCAAGAATATGGCGTAGTTTCTCCGCTCCGGGGAAGTACTGGACGACGAAGGGTACTCTGTTGGTTGTGTCCCGTGTTTGTCTTCTGAGGAGGCCTATGCGATTTTTCGCTGTGGCCCGTCGGAACTGTCGATCGACGATTCGAGCGTCATATCCTGTTCTTACGAGGGCGTCTTTCAGCATCTGTAGGTGTCCATCGCGTTCCTCCTCGTCTGAGCAGACCCTGTGTATTCGCAGGGCCTGTCCATAGGGGATGGCCTCTTTGACGTGGTTAGGGTGGAAGCTGGAAAAGTGGAGCATCGTGGGGTTGTCCGTGGGCTTGCGGTTGAGTGAGGTGCTGAGGTGCCCGTCTTTGATGGAGATTCGTATGTCCAAGAATGAAACCGATTCTGAGGAGTAATCCACGGTGAGTTTGATGGTGGGATGGAACTTGTTGATGTTATCGTGTAGTCTCTTCAGTGATTCTTCGCCGTGGGTCCATAGGAAGAAAATGTCGTCAATGTATCTGGTGTATAGCATTGGTTGGAGGTCCTGTGCAGTGAAAAAGTCGTGCTCGAACTTGTGCATGAAAATGTTGGCATATTGGGGTGCGAATTTGGTCCCCATGGCTGTTCCGTGTGTTTGGGTAAAGAACAGGTTGTCGAAGGTGAAGACATTGTGATCCAGGATGAAGCGGATGAGTTGTAGGATGGCGTCTGGAGATTGGCTGTTGTTGGTGTTGAGTACTGAGGCTGTTGCAGCGATGCCGTCATCGTGGGGGATACTGGTGTAGAGTGCTGAGACGTCCATCGTGGTGAGAAGTGTTCCTGGTTCAACTGGTCTGTGGGTGCTGAGTTTTTGTAGGAAGTCTGTCATGTCACGACAGAAGCTGGGGGTTCCCTGTACGATGGGTTTCAGGATACCCTCGACGTATCCAGAGAGGTTCTCACACAGGGTTCCGTTGCCTGATACGATAGGACGATAAGACGTCCGGGTGTGTTTCAGGAGAACAGTGTCCACGACACCACACAACCCTGCCACGGCAAACTCTGCAAGACATGCCAGATCATCGACACAGACACCACCATCACACGAGAGGACACCACCCACCAGGTACATGGTTCATACTCCTGTGACTCGGCCAACGTTGTCTACCTCATACGTTGCAGGAAAGGATGCCCCGGAGCATGGTACATCGGCGAGACCATGCAGACACTGCGACAACAGATGAACGGACACCGCACAACAATCGCCAGACAGGAGAGTTCCCTCCCAGTCGGGGAACACTTCAGTAGTCAAGGACATTCAGCCTACGATCTTCGGGTAAGCGTTCTCCAAGGCGGCCTTCGAGACACATGACAACACAAAATCGTCGAGCAGAAATTGATAGCCAAGTTCCGCACCCATGAGGATGGCCTCAATCGGGATCTTGGGTTCATGTCATGCTACATCTAACCCCACCAGCGAAAAAAAGTTATCTGTTTTTAATACAACTGGACATTCTCTCTCTCTTTCTCTGCCTTTCGGGTCTCTTTCTCTCTCTGTCTTTGTAATCTGACCCATTGTGTATTCAGTATACTGGGATGTAATGTTTTCCGTGGCTAACCTGTCTGAACACCAACGACACCTTTGATTGCTGTGATTGTCTCCCAGCCGAGATGTGATAGGGGCCAATTGGAAAGATTATCTGTAATCACTAGGCATTGTTCTCTGACTATATATGCTATGCGTTTTTAGAACCCTTCACTCACCTGACGAAGGAGGTAAGCTCCAAAAGCTTGTGATTTAAAATAAAACTGTTGGACTATAACCTGGTGTTGTGCAAGTCCTTACATTTCCCCAAAGAAGCAAAGCCTCCTTATATATTGTTCCTTAGCAAACTGCAGGTATGTTGTCCTGGACCATTAAACTTTGTTGGGCGGGTAAGGATTTCTCAGAGTATGCCTCCTTCTATTTGTGCTCTCTCTAGCTGCAGCTCTGTTTACTCTTTCTCCCTCCATCCCTCACCTCAAGAATGGTATACCTACAAGTTCGCCCAGGAAGATAAAAGTCTGACAACTTGAATGCCAAAAGCCCCTGCATAGTCCAGAAACCACAACAGCAAATAATAAACTTGTATGAGCTTTACGGACAAGTTACCCACAAGCTAGCATAGGAATATATATCTCAATGCTCCTGTAAGAAAATGTATCCATAAGCTCTATGAAGCATTACCTGAGCGCAGCTATAGACCCCTTTAAATGGTCACCTGAGATCTTCTACTACCCATGGTTTGTGAGTGGAATCAGGCATTAGTGGGGCAGTAAGGTTGAGACATGACATTGGCATTGTATCCATGAGACACCCACCTGTTTCAGACAGGAGTTGTGGCTACCAGGAAATCCCCTCCCACAGGAAAGTAGGGCAACATCTGGAACCAGCTCTGACTGGGTGGGACCAAATTCCACAGCATTTTCTGCCTTATTTTCAATGTGGCAGTAAGGAGATGTAAACTGTCCCATATATATAGTAAATGAACTGACTCCTACATACAAAGGTGCTAGGTATTGGTTCACTAATATCACTGACAGCAACTTCTACCCTTTACTCTCCTTTAAAATATGCAAACCTAGCCAAGTCCCAGTTGGCTCTTCAAATTGTAAATACTGAGACTGGAGTTATTGGGACATGTAGGGCTAGAATTTCCACTGGGGTTTTCTGATCTCCCTCCATAATGTCGGTGGAAGATTGGCCGTTTACACCGTTTCCCCAGGGTTTCTGTCCATCTCCTGCTGCAGTTTTGGCAGGAGATCGGGAGAACTCCCCTGGAAACTACTGGCGGTAATATTTTATATGTGTGCAAAATAGAGAGTGAGACAGACAGACATTGCCATAACCCAGACAGTTCTGTCATTAGTGCTTCAGATTGTTTAAAAAATAAACATACCAATTATCCGAGCATACAGAATTCAGCTCCCTATTAAGGCTTTGCTTTGCTGGTGGAAACTGGTCCCATGAATCAATGGCCAATTCTCCTGGGTTTTTTTTGAGTTCTAAAATGACATTATCTCATATTCAAAGCATCAAAATAATTAGAATGATTACTACCTTCAAAATAGTACAACCACATATATCATACTGGGTGGTATTAGGATTTGTTGAGACAAAACTAGGCTACGATGTGACCAACCTAATGTTACTGGTCTAATAACAAAATAGGATTCAGAGCAGCTTTCCTTAGTGCTTCCTCCAGGAGTGTATATTTTCTTTTCATGGTTGTAGGCAGAGCAACAGACCATAATAATTCAATATGTATCTTGCACTGACTACAATACTGAATATTTTGTTTCACCAAGGAAGGCTACAGACTTCTTTATAGTGAAATGAATGCTTGGAGCTTATGAATGTGAGTAATCACTGCCTACTGCAGGTTGAAAGTGAAATTATAACTAACCAAATAATAAAGCTCTCTTGTTTGTTTAGCTCTTTTCATTTCTGCAGAAATGTATTGTTACACCATTTTCCATTCTTTTTGCTCTGGTGTATATTATCAGGGCTCAATTGGACAATCCCGTGTTTCACAAATAACAAAAAGTCCAACTTCTGAGAAAAGCAATTCTTTTTACTTCTATAATCTGCTTTCTCCCTTCAAAATGGGCAGATTAAGAGATCAAAATGAAAATGAATATTGGCAACTTTAATGCCTACCCAAAATCATTTGTAAAGAGGAAAACTATGTGTGTGGCCTTTGTTTCTCAGGGGAGTAACATGCCACAGGCTGATCACCATCTCCATTTTGTCAAAGAACAGCAGTGGCCTTCTTTTGTCTGTCTATTGTGATCTTCGCTGCATTACTGCGGTGAGTTCTCCTAGATACCAGACCAAGACTGCAGGCCCAATCTGTATTTAGCATGTGGAGCACTTTGTATACATTTAACATATCTACAAGGAATGGGCTTGATATGTCTTTCAGTGTTTCGTTTGCTGTCAGGATTGTTCCTTTTAACATAAGCCTCCCTGTAAATCCCCTATTGGCATGTTAACAGTTTTTTTTGCCAATAAATTACTAAATATGCACAGAACCACAAGAACTTATCTTTTTTCACAAATGTTCTCCGTTTTTCTTCACTGTGGCTGGCCATTGCTTCATAACATCTAGTAACAGGAAAAGTTTGGTGAATGCAGGAGGCCCGACCCATTGCGGGTTTTCAGGAACTGCTTTCCCACCTCATCCTCAACATCTGGGGGCCCATGAGAATCAGTAACTCTTCCAGCCTTTAAAATTGCTTTCTATTCAATGCAGCCATGGTGCACCTCCCCTTTAAGAGGCGCAGGCTGCCTTTAAATGGTGTCAGGGACGCCCGATTTCCCACTCCACCCATCAGGCGAGCGGCCAATTAGTAGCGCAGGTAGCGCTGGCAGCTCACCTCTTCTAATGCAATGAGGAAGGCAGACCAATTTGACGTGGTCCTTGTGCCCACCCATTTCACACACGTATTCAGGCGTGAACCAATTTCTCGGCCCTCAAGCCAACGGGTCATTTTCCGAATTTGCGCTGCCAGCGGGGAATTTAAATTAATGATCAGAATGTGCAGTATGTGACCAAATTTCTGACATGTGCTCCCTAAAGATGACATTTCCTGCTGGAAGTGTAAAGTCAGAAAATTACCACTTATTCCACTGGCATGACAAGATAGTATATAATAGAAGGAAACAGATGCAAACCGAAGGAGAACTTGGAAATTATAAACACTCTGGAGGAGGCCATGTTGAATGATCTTGCACATAAGAACATGGAGGGAGTAGTTGAAGGTGATGTTACTCCCAGGCTCCCCCGAAGGCTCAGGGACAGTCATATCTTGCTCTTGCTCCACCTTCTCACCCACTCCCACACAAGCATAAACACAACCAAGAAAACATTGGGCAGAGTGGGAGACACTTTCGGGTTGAATTGTCGTAGTACCAGCCGTGTGCCCGCGGTGCACTCAACCATCTTCTGATTCAGGCCTCCTTAACGTTTTCTCAGCGAGCTGCAGGCACCAAAGGGGCACCCAGCTCGCTGATCTGGTGAGGAGGAAAAGCGGCCAGCTGCATGCAATCAACTGGCGAGGCAAGCAGCCCAAAATTCAATCCTTCTGAAGGGCAAGCTGCCTCTGGAGGTGTCGGCAGCTCACCCAAAATATTTAGATGAGGCCCGAGGCCTCAGGCCTCACTGTTCAGGCATGAAAATAGGCCCAGACTCATTTCTATCCCATTAACTCTTGATGGAGTAATGTTAGATGAGTGCTGGCATTCCACCAGTACTTCACTAAAGGTAAGAGGTATACAAACACAAAACCGACTAAACAGGAGGAAGGCTTGATTCTAACTGGATGGTTCAAATGCTGCCTGCCACTGAGCGCTTCCTCATTGATATTTGGCAGTTTTCAGGCAGATTAAAGCATTGGCAGAAGTAGAAAAAGCATTTCACCCGGGTGGAAGGTAAGACTGATATAAATCAACTCAACCACCCGTCTGGTGACAGTGCTCCTGCAGGAATAAGTGGGCTGAAGTGTTAAAGAACTGGGTTGGTTTACTTTAGAGAAGCGTAGACACAGTGCAATTTGTTCAAGGTTTATAAAATGATGAAAGGACCACATTGTGGTTGCATGTGGACAAATTATTTCAACTGGATAAGTTAGGGAGGACCAGGGGGTCACACTTACAACTTACATGAGTGCAGAACTAGGCTGGATGTTAGGCGGTTCTTCTCTTTCCAGATAATAGCAGACCTGTGGAACAGGTGCTGGCTCGTGTGGTGAACATTGATTCATTGCGTATCTTTAAGAGAGAGCTGGACCTGTTTCTGGCCGGGGCTGTGGTCACAATGTACAAGAGGTAGGTACCCTGTAATATAAATCAGGGTCAATGTAGTCTTCAGGATTAGTTTCGATTGCCTAAGGGGGTCGGAAACAAATTTTCCAGATTTTGGTTCCCTAATTGGCCTGGGTTTATATCTACTTTTTCATCTCTCTGGTTACATGGCTCTGGGAGGGTGGGGAGTGTCTGTATTATGATGCATAAGGCATCACAACTATATGGGACAGGCTAGATAGGCCACCTGGTCTTTTCCTGTCTGACATTCCAGTCTGTTCATATGAACTGCCAGTCTTCTTGAATGGAGGGGGATTCATGAGGGCAACTGGTAGCACTGAGCAAAAATTGGGGAAGTATATTGATTATAAAAGTTTGATCATGGGGTGAATTATTTAAGGTAGGTATGTTACCTTCATGGCTTTGGACCTGTAGTGGCTGATATTATATGCTGATCTTAAATCAAGCAGGAAGTGCATCCGTCTTGGTAATGCTTCCTGTCTATCCATTATTCTGTAGATTGTTACTTCTCCACTTTAATGGATAGCACTAAGTGTTACCCATGTAGATTTTAAGTATGTGTGTTCCCTGAATGCCCAGGAGCAATTTAGTTGGTTGAAAGCTCATCAATCTGGCTATAATGATAGCACCAATTGCCCTAACCTGAAATTAACCTGTCAGAAACTAGTGAGGTGTGGTTTTTTTTCCCTGCTTGGATTCCTATCATAACACTGAAACAGTCCTCAATACTATACAGGTACCGCAATACATGAAAAAAGAAAAAGGGCGTGCATCTGTATAGTGCCTTGTCACATCACTCAGAAATATCTGAAAGCACAATGAATCCCTTTGAAATTCAGTGACAATTGTAAAGGGAAATGTGGCAACCATTTTGTGCACAGCAAGATCCCACAAACAGCAAGATGAATGACCAGCTAATCTATTTTTGGTGGTGTTGGTTTAGGGCGGAATGTTAGCCAGGACACCAGGAGAATCAAGGAAACAGACATATAGAAGCAATATACTGCAGATGCTGGAAATCTGAAATAAAACCAGAAAATGCTGGAAACACTTAGCAGGTCAGGCAGCATCTGTGGAGAGAGAAACAGAATTAATGCTTCAGGTTGATGACCTTTCATCAGAACTGGAAGAAGTTAGAGATTTAACAGTTTATAAGCAAGTACAGAGCCAGAGAAAAGGGGGTGGGGGAAGGAAAGAACAATAGGGAAGATCTGAGATAGGGTGGAAGGCAGGAGTGATTAAATAACAAAAGGGATGATGGTGCAAGGCAAAAGGGGGTGGTAATGGGACAAAAAAAGAAACAAAAGATGGGTCTAGAGGAGCTGTAAATAACAAACAGCTTTTGTTTAAGATCTCATCTGAAAGATGGCACCTCCAATAATCCAGCACTCCCTTGTTGATGCAATGGAATGTCAGTCTAGTTTATGTGCTCAAGTCCTGCAATATATCACTGCAGTAACTATTGATTAATAATAAGAAATTAAATAAGACATGACTTTACAGCACAGGAACTCCTTGTTGTTGCCTTTCATAAGTTCATTTTACAAGACTGCAACAAAATTATATGTAATACAAAGAATATTAAGAATATTGATGTTTGTTTAATCCAATTGAATCTCAGTTTCAACAGTTTGGACACACTGGTGTCAGTTGGTGTTGGAGTAATTCCTCCACCTGCTTAAAACATGGAAGTACTGTGTTTATATTAGTCTACATTCAGCAGGGCAATAGTTAGTTCTCACAACTAAATGCAGTGGCATTTTTTTTATATTGAATTAAGGTAGTTTGGGGATGAAATTGATCTAGAAAAACTCTATAAATTAATTACAAGTGGTTGTGCATTCCCAGCAGATCAAAAGACTGACTGTTCTCCAATATTTTTTAAAGATGGGAATATTTTAAATGGTTCTTCTCTCACATATAAGGGAAAGTTTTATTTAAAACTCTATCAGCTTATCTTCAATATAAAACCAAATGATTCATTGATTCAAAATAGTAAGTGGCAAGGTAGAAATGTTTAAATGTGCAAAATGGCCCACAAAAGAAATTCAATCAGCCATAACTATTTCCCCTGCAGGAGGTTAATAGAGGTGTATGATTGATGTGCTAAATAAATGGTGTGTAGAACTTATTTGCTTCAGGGTGTTTAAGTTGACATCTTGAGCATTTCTCCAAAAGATAAATGAATAGTATTCACTTAGACTACTGTGAAACCGGGGATTGTGACACCAGTGGTGACATTTCACGTTTGTAGTAAGATTTTGTGTTTTCCTATTTGACAACCAGCTTTCTTTCAAGTGCTTGAAGGCTCTATTCAATTATTTCTCCTTGTTTTAAACCTGTCACTGAGATCCAGGATGGATTAGCATAATGTAATTTAGACAACTACAGTTTGAAGTAGTAAAAAATAGATGGTGTTTCTCCATCAAACACCATGAAAATAAAGTCTTTAATCCTAACATATAATTTGAGTAAGTGTTTCATAATGTAGGGCATGTGATAAACTGCCAAATGTAGCAAGGGATTCTTTCAAACATCTTTATCTAATGCATATAAGGATCTAAATGACTGTCTTCAGAGCTGGGTATTTTTAATGACACTGAAAATGACATTTTTTAATTCATTCTTGGGATATGGGCATTGCTGCTAAGGTCAGCATTTATTGCCCATCCCTAGTTGCCCTGAGAAGGTGGCAGTGGGCCTTCTTCTTGAACTGCTGCAAGCGGTTTGATACAACTGAGTGGCTTACTAGGCCGCATCAACCACGTTGGTGTGGGACTGGATCACATATAGGCCATATCAAGTAAGGACAGTTGTTTCCTTCCCTAAAAGACATTAGTGAACCAGTTGGGTTTTTACGACAATTCGACAGCTTCATGATCACTTTTTACTGATACCAACTTTTTATTACCACATTTTTTATTAAACTGAATTTAACTGTCATAGTGGGATTTGAACTCACATTCTATGGATTATTAGTCCAGGCCCCTGGATTACTAATCTAGTAACGTAAAAACTACACTACTGTACCTGCAACTAAAAAGTTCTTATTCTTCTCATAGTAACATCATTAGAAATAGTGAGCAATAAATTGGGCCTTCTAGCGCCCGTTGTTTCGGCACTATGCAGCCTCTCGAACATCCAAGGTGGTGTCTTAACCACGACCATTTGAACATGTCTTAGAGTGCCTGGAGGAGCCCCACAAGCACTATTTAAAGGGACCATGCAGAATTTACAGGTTAGTTGTTGGATTATTGCTTCTGATGCATTTGTACCTGTTTTTGGAGGTCTCCTATACTAGAATACTAAGACTAGGGGACATAGCCTAACATTTAGGACATGCAGGAGTGAAGTTATGAAATGCTTCTACATGCAAAGGGTGGGAGAAGTTTGGAACACTCTTCTGCAAATGGCAGTTGATGTTAGCTCACTTGTGAACGTTAAATCTGAGATTGATAGATTTCGGTGAACTAAAGGATATGGGGCTAAGGCGGGTATATGGAGTTAGGTCACAGATCAACCATGATCTCGTTGAATGGTGGAACAGGCTCGAGAGGCTAAATGCCATTGCCACTTGCTGCCTCCTGTTATGCGCCACCTTCTCCTGCAAGAAAGCGGGATGTGTGTCTGGGTGATGTGCCTATCATGGATGAATAGCTACCAGTTATGTGGCCGATGAGTTGTGGGTGGGCATGATAATGTATAGGGGTGAGAGAAGGAATCTGATTAGCAGAGTTGAGTACTGATGGAAAGAGTTTGTTGGTATGTGGGTGATGGGGGGTGTATTGCATGGAGCAGTGGATGCGGCTAGTGGTGCAGTTGGTAGGAGACGCCACTTGACAGTTGACCTTACTCACCTTGACCACTGTCAAGTGGCGTCTCCTACCAACTGCACCACTAGTGGCCATGTGGAGTGGTTGAAGTAGATACCATTGATGCATTTAAGGGGAGGCTTGATGCATATATGAGGGAGAAGGGAATAAAGGGATACAGGGGGCAGGTGGGAAGAGATAATTAGAGTGGGAGGAGGCCCGTGTGGAGCATAAACACTCGCATAGATCAGTTGGACCGAATGTCCTGTTTCTGTGCTGTAGATTCTATGTAATAATGACAATCCCGGGAACTCCCCTTGATTTGTACTCTTAAGTATAAGATTAATTTGGGGTCATTTTATTGTTGGGCAAAGGTGCAAAATGGGCGATATCGAATTGGCCGCCCCAATTTCCCTTCCATTGACTTCAATGGAAAAGAAAATGGAGCATGGCGTATAATAGGTGGCTAATTCAATATCCTTCATTTTACTCCATCAGCCAAAGTTAAAATTGCACCCATTGTGCACCTAACTGGCCACTTCATTGCCAGTAAAATTATTTTAACTAATTGGAAGGCCCAGTTTAACGATCCTGAAGCCTGGAAAAGAGACATGTAAAAAGATATCAACTTTGGAAAAGATAGTCTATAGTATTAAAGAAAATCCAATCCAGTTTGACTAAATGTCTTGTCAGTATGCATTAGTGGTGTCTTAGTTGGTAAATCTGCCGAGTTACAGCTATTGGGAATAAACGTCATTTTTCTCCATGGGGTAGAGGTGATTCTGCCAGCTGTCTTTGATGCCAGCCAATGAGAAGTAATCCACAAACAACCCAGCTAATCAGCTTAACTAAATGGAAATTATGCAAATAATAAACAAAAGCACTCGCAGAAATACCACCAGCGCTGTCGTGTGCAAAATAGCACTGCAAAAAGAAAAATAAACATTCTATGGCTGAAGGAGGGTCACTAGTGGTTGAAGTGTCGAGGCATTTTGGCATAAGTTATAGGCCTGAGTCTCGCTGCAGGAAGGAAAGAACAGGAAAAGGTAGAAGCCAAAATAAACGGAGTGTCTTAAGTAAAAGGTACAGGAGATCATGTACATCTTCAAATGTCTATAAGCAAAATCTTATGTTTTAGAGATAAAGTTGTAGAAAAAATTAGGGAGAGGGCACAGGGGAATAATTTGGACTCAAAGTGCTTTTTTAGAGCTATATTTTCCTGTATAGGGAAAGTAAACCTCAAAAGAAGAAATAGTTTCTTTCAGGACATTTCCCACTTTTCTCGTAATTTAATTCTGTCTCAGCTGGTTATTATGCCTTTGTCTGTTTTGGTTTTTGTGCTATGTACTTGTTATCATAGGTTTTTGCCACTGGGAATTATAGGCAAATTTTATTGTGAATTTCTTTGCTGACTGAGGTGAGAGATAAACAAACAATTTAATCAAAGATTCAGTCCCTAGCTAAACTCTATCCATCAGTTAGCCCTAAAGTTTCTTGTATTTTTATAAGCACCTTCCAACAGAAGATTGGGGCAGGATGAAGGAGTCATGCAAGGAATGTGGGAAGTTGGCAAACACTTGCTGCTAAATCTTTCAACATAAACGTACATGTGTGATCACCGAACTGGGTTTAAATTGCAATAAGTGATTTTCGGGCAATGCAAGGATAAATGGAGCAATGAGCTGTTGAGACCCATCACCTTTCCCCATAATGTGGGCATCTTTAGCAGTTTCTTTTCAACAACCAACACCTAAAAAAACAGATTATCTGGTCATTTATTTCATTGCTGTTTGTGGGGCCTAGTTGTGCGTAAATTGGCTACCACGTTACCTTCATTACAACAGTGATTGTACTTCAAAAGTACTTCATTGGTTGTAAAGCGCTTTGGGTTGTCCTGAGGGCATGAAAGGCGCTATATAAATTCAAGTCTTTCTTTCTTTTATTAAAGCATATCATTGGATCCCTGCCATTATTTCTATTGCACATATAGCATTTTATATTAAATATTTGTGCATTTAAGGCACCAGTTGGTAACACTCCTTACTCTGGACTACAGCGTATTGGGTTCCAGCCCCATTTGTGTCATTTGAGCTCTTATGAAACAAATGTAATTTCACTGACACAATGGACAGGGGGGATTTTCGACTTCTGCCCAAAACAAGAGTGAAGTTGGCAGACCAGCCATACCACGTCACCTGCCGGAAGCCAATGTTTGGAGGCCAAAACCATTATCAGGTTCGGGTCTCATTTGAATGTATCTAGCAAGATGCAGGCACCAAACAGGCATCCTGTTGCAGCTCGCCGGTTGTGGGAGGTGAGGGAAGTCGGCCAGCTCCTAGGCTGAGCCAGCCAGCAACTTGGGCCTGGAGGGGAGCTGATCCCGGGGAGAGCACAGGCAGGAAGCAGGCTGCGGTATTTTTTTTGGAGTCAGGAAGAGCACTCCTGCTCCTCCTGGTCCCACATAAAGAAAAAGGAAGAAAAAGGTTTGGGGGCCCTTTTGTAGAGCAGCCACCAGTCCCTTTAAAGACCATTGGTTAAGCCATTCATTGCCTGGTACAAATGGGTGGAGCCTGTGCCATACATGCTCTGCCCATTCCTATTTCAAAATTGCAATTGGTGTCACAGAATGGCATAGGACCCTAATTTATGTACTTAAACAGCCTCTGTGCCCAAAACAGGTGAACATGCTGTCCAACCAATTACAGGCCTGCCTGAAAATTGCATCAGGTGGGCCTTGGGCATCCAAGGAGTGGATAAGGTGCACCCCCTAATTTTCAACTACTAGCCACCCATTTTTTTAGATGAAAAGCAGGCAATCGGCAGTTGAGAATTGCCCCTATTGTCCTTCCGATGAGGTGAATAAACGAAGTCTCATCTATTCTTCACACTGCGAGATAATGATTCCAGACCTATAATTGCAAGTGAGTACAGTAGTGTCCTGACCAACATGTCTCCTCCTAAAACCTTTCTCTGAGCTTCTTTTTCATGGGTTTCTAATTCCCAGTGTATTTACACTACAACTGTAGCATCAGTGCAAAGTGAAGCCATATTAACACTACAGCTATACTGTAAATGTAGCCTGAATCCTGAGTCAGGCCCAACTTAGCACAGGTGCGAAGCAAAGTCAGACTTCCTGGAGGAGGAGATCTGACTCTGCTGTACTCTGGAGTCAGATCCTTAACATAAAATTTACACTGCCCAAATTTAATATTGGTGCAAAACCAAAATCGTTCCATAGCGACTCTAAAGTGTAAATGCACCCTAAAATACAAACCTTTTACAGTACCCTAGATAAATAACTTCAAGAAAATAAATAAATCTGCATTTGGAATCATTCTCCTTAACTTATTAGCGATATTTTGCCCTGTGTTAATGGGGAAGTTAATCTGTTCAGCAGTCTTCGACTGCTATTACATTACAGCAGGTCAGAATTCAGTTGTATAAGGCAGAGAAAATAGACCAAAAAATGCCTCGAAGTTAACCAGCAGCCTAAAAGGACAAAGAGGTATGTAATGGATAAGCCCTTTAAATAGCACTGCTGCGGGGTCTGTGTTGCCTGTTAGCGCCATGATTTGCTGAGTGAGTTTATCACATGGCGGATCAGACGCTGGGGCAGCCCAGTTTTACAAAAGGATC
Organism: Heptranchias perlo; assembly: GCF_035084215.1. Lineage (NCBI taxonomy): Eukaryota > Metazoa > Chordata > Chondrichthyes > Hexanchiformes > Hexanchidae > Heptranchias > Heptranchias perlo. The sequence continues at coordinate 14,945,404 of NC_090345.1, read as the reverse complement.
CAACACCAAGCATAGGATCCTTATTTCAACGTTAGAATGAGCCTTTTACATGCTTCCAACGCACACATGATGCTTGCAGAAGAGCCCGGTCCAATATGGCGGGTGGCGCACTTCTGGCGCAGAATGAACACGTGCATGCTGTCTTCTACATTGGACCCTTAGGCACCCATTTCCCGCCTGCAAAGCGGACGCAGCGCGATTGAATTTCCCGGCCTCTATTTTTATTTCAGATTTCAAGCAGTAGTGTTTTGCCTGGATTTTCCGCTGTAATGGAATCCGAGTGCATCTTTGGCAGGGCGGCACTTCCACCTGCCACAGCGGTGTCTCCCTGACACTCGATGCTTTTCCATAGTCAGGGTAATTTGCATTTTTAGATGAGCTCCCTACATGGAGGGAGGGATTGTAGCTTGGCTGGTGGCGTCTGTGCTGGTTTGGAAAATATTATTAAAAAGTGCTCTGTGATTGATTGCAGACTGCTTTTTTTGCCCTTTACTTGAAATGGTTCCTCCATCATCCAGAGCAATGTTGGATGTCAGGATTTAAACCTTTGTATTCACTGCTATAGTGCTGCAGGCTTAGGTTCCAACATGTCAAGTCATTTATATACCCTAACATTCTTTGGCAAAACTTGCTATTCCATGTTTATTCAACTAGAACACCCAGATCTTTTTCTTAATCCATCTTATTTAATAATCAGTGTTGCTATAGCGCAAAAAATGGAAAACACATCAGATGATATATTCATGTTGTTCACAGAGTATTAATACATGCCTGCCCATATGTATCCAATATTATGTTAACTCAAACTACACCATATTTCATGTAAATTCTGTCATTTTCTGTTAGGAACACTTATCCTTGCTGAATTACACTTGCTGAGTGAAACCGTGTATGCATAAATTTAAGAACATTGCAACAAAAAAAAGTAATTCAGCTCACCTCATCATTTACACCCACATTCAGGACCTGCATAGGCAATTTTCATCTCCCTGCTGCCAAGACACTGATCTGGTTCCCTCGACTTCTTGTTGAGCCTGAAATCTGTTAATCTCTATTTTTCAATGCTTCAATTAAGTCTGCATTCAATACCGTCAGTGAACATTTTTTTTCCTAACTTTTACAACCCTAAGTGTGAGGTAGTCATTCCTTAACTAATATTTAGTTTGTGGTTTACTCAGCTTATAATCATGCCCTCTTGTTCTCTCGATCAGGCAGTACTTTTCCATATCCAGTTCTCTTCATGGTTTTTAAAACTTGAATAATATCCCATCCTCCAATGGTCTTTTTTTTCAGTAAAGAATACATTTACCTGTCTTATGCTATCTTCATAGCTCGTTGTGTTAATAGCTCTTGTTGCCCTTAATTGCATCCTTTACAATGTCTGTATTCCTTCTTGTGTCTATTTTTATTGACAAAACTGCACTGAATAGTCTTAAGTGCAGTCTTGCTGGCGCTTTATAGAGAGTAAGCATCATTTCATTAGACTTAATTACATGGAACTATTTACTTATCTTTACTTTTCCTCAATCCGTCTGGGTTGCCAAGGTTACATACACCCTAATGGACACTTGTCCAACTTACTCCCTGGTCTCCAGCTACATCATAGTAGAATATTACTGTAGGGGAAGACCAATCAATCTAACCTGTCCATTCAATTATCCTCTTTCTTTCCTGTCATATCTCTATACCATTTATAAAATATTCTAATTATGAATTCCTTCAGATGCTAGGAACTTACCTATTTGCTTTTTGAAAACACTTAGTTTCCTTGCAATCAACTGCACTCTGAACCATTTTTTTTTGTTTTCTTTTCCAGAGGCACTTGACAAGAGACTGTGGGCAAGATTTCCTCTTTTTCCTTCCCCTTATTCCCCCACCCGACTCCACCTGTGGAGATAGCTGCGCAGTTAAAATCAGGAACAGGATGGTGTAAGGATTTAAACCTTTTGCATCCACTGCTAGAGTGCTGCAGGTTTGTGTTCCAACATGTCATGTATGTACCCTAACATTTAACATTTGGCAACAGCTGCTATTCAGCCTGCCACTTTTCCATGTTTATTCAACTAGAACACCCAGATCCTCTTCTTGCTCCATCTTATTTAATGATCACTCTATAATCATTTGTTATATTTGGCACCAATGATATAGTAGATTGATCCAAATTCCTACTCAGTGTTTGTGTGAGATGATAGGGTTTGTTTCTTTGTTTCTCATGATGTATTTTGATCTAGACCCTGTGGAGCTTCTAGTAGCAAAACTGTGTAAGATTTTCAAAGTACTGATTGTCAAGTCAATTGAAAGGCTATCATCAGTTTTATTTCCTCCACACTGCTGCACTAAGCTTTGTTTAGTTGGTAATACTCTTGTGACTGAGCCAGAGGATTGTGAGTTCAAGCCACACACCAGGAATTGAGCACATAATCTAGGCTGACAGTGAAGTGTCGAGGGGGTGCTGTAAGCAATGAGACATTAAACTAAAACACTATCTGCCTGTTACAATAAATGTTAAAAATCCGCATTCAAAGAAGAACAGGGAGTTTTGCCAATCTCCTGGCCAACATTCCTTCCTTCATCAAAACCCCCCAAAACAGATTGAATGGTTATTCATCTCATTGCTGTTTGTGATATCTTAGTATGCCACATTACAACGGTCACTGCATTTCAAAAATAATTCATTGTATATGAATTGCTTTGAGATGTTTCTGGGAGATATGATAAGTTGCTACACAAATCTTTCTTTTCTTTCACTTTTGACAGTTAGTAAAAGGAATTATGAATTTATGCAACTCTGCATCTAAGAGTGGTACTCCCTAATACTAAAGGAAAAAAAAGACTTGTGTTTATATAACACCTTTCATGACCTCAACAACAACAGCAACACCAACTTGCACTTATATAGCATATTTAACGTCGTAAAACATCCCAAGGCGCTTCATAGAAGCGTTACCGAGCCACATAAAGAGATATTAGGACAGGTGACCAAAAGCTTGGTCAAAGAGGTAGGCTTTAAGGAGCATCTTAAAGGAGGAGAGAGAGGTAGAGAGGTGGAGAGGTTTAGAGAGGGAATTCCAGAGCTTAGGGCCTAGGCAGCTGAAGGCATGGCCAGCAATGGTGGAGCGATTAAAATCAGGGACACTCAAGAGGCCAAAAATGGAGGAACACAGAGATTGCGAAGGGTTGTAGGAGGAGGTTACAGAGCTAGGGAGGGGCGAAGCCATGGAGGGATTTGAAAACAAGGATGAGAATTTTAAAATCGAAGCATTGCGGGACTGAGTGCCAATGTAGGTCAGTGAGCACAGGAGTGATGGGTGAATGGGACTTGGTGCGAGTTAGGATACAGGCATCAGAGTTTTGGATGAGCTCAAGTTTATGGAGGGTGGAAGGTGGGAGACCGGCCAGGACAGCATTGAAACAGTCAAGTCTAGAGGTAGCAAAAGCATGGGTGTGGGTTTCAGCAGCAGATGAACTGAGGCAGGGGTGGAGACGGGCGATGTTACAGAGGTGGAAGTAGGCGGCCTTGCTGTTGGAATGGATATGTGGTCGGAAGCTCATCTCAGGTTCAAGTGGGACGCCAAGGTTGCGAACGGTCTGGTTCAGCCTCAAACAATGGCCAGGGAGAGGGATGGAGTCGGTGGCTAGGGAACGGAATTTGTGGCAGGGACAAAGACAATGGCTTCGGTCTTCCCAATATTTAGTTGAAGGAAATTTCTGCTCATCCAGTACTAGATATTGGATAAGCAGTGTGACAAATCAGAGACAGTGGAGGGGATGAGATACATGGCGGTGAGGTAGAGTCAGGTATCCTCAGCATACATGTGGAACCTGAAGTTGTGTTTTCGGATGATGTCACCGAGAGGCAGCATGTAGATAAGAAATAAGAGGGGGCCAACCGACAGAGGTAACGGTGCGGGAATGGGAAGAGAAGCCATTGCAGGTGATTCTTTGGCTATGACTGGAAAGATAAGAATGAATCCATGCGAGCACAGTCCCACCCAGCTGGATGATGGAGGAGAGACATTGGAGGAGGATGGTGTGGTCAACCATGTGAAAGGCTGCAGACAGATCAAGAAGGATGAGGTAGGATACCACAGTCGCAGTCACATAGGATGTCATTTGTGACTTTGATAAGGGCCGTTTCAATACTGTGGCAGGGGTGGAAACCTAATTCCTGGAGGAGGTTGCAGAGTTAGGGAAGGGCTTATCCCTAACTCTGTAACCTCCAGGGATTCAAACATGGAGTTGCGGGAAAGATGGGCATGGATTTGGGAGGCGACAACACGTTCAAGGACCTTGGAGAGGAAAGGGAGGTTGGAGATGGGGCAGCAGTTTGCAAGGACAGAGCGGTCAAGGTTGGGTTTTTTGAGGGGGGGGGTAATGACAGCAGATTTGAAGGGGATGGGGACAGTACCTAAGGAGAAGGAACTGTTAACAATCTCAGCTAACGTGGGGGCCAGGAAGGGAAGTTAGGTGGTCAGCAGTTTCGTGGGAATAGGGTTGTGGGAGCAGGAGGTGGGTCTGGTGGACAATATGAGCTTGGAGAGGGCATGAGGGGAGATAGGAAAGAAACTAGAGAATGATGCGAGTTCAAGGCTTGGGCAGCGGGGAACCTTAGGGGAAGTTTGGTTTGTGGGCTAGGGGTAGGGAAAGAAGTGGCAGAAGCAATTGAATGGGTGGTCTCAATCTTAGTGACAAAGGAGTCCATGAGCTCCTTGCATTTGTTGTTGGAGATGAGGGTGGAGGAGGCAGGGGAAAGGTTTAAGAAGACGGTTTAGTGAGCAGTTTTCGCAGAGGAGAGCATCCCTTGGACTTAAGGGAATGGTGATAAGGGCCGTACCAGGGGGATCAACCAGGCTGAGAGACAGTAATTGTTTTAATGGGGACATTGGCACCAAATGTGTAGGTGAGGTTGTGATTGAGCAGATCAATAGCTGCAGAAATGTTGTGGTGAATGGAGGGCTAAAGGCTAGACAGTTGGGAATTTGAAAGTGCCGTTGTAAGTGACTTGGAGGAGTGTTTTATCCAGGGGTGGACATAGACGGAAGTGGGGCTTGGAGGAGGAAGGGGGATGTGAGTGGAGAGGGATACAAGGATGTGATCAGAGATGGCTTCGTCTGTGATTAACACGATGGGAGTAGAGAGGCCACGTGAGATGGTAAGGTCGAGGGGGTGGCTGTGAACATAGGTAGGGGAGTTAATATGGAGGGCGAGATTAAGGGAGGATAGGAGGGTAGTGAACTTAAAGGAGAGAGGGCATGATGACTTGAGCTGGAGGTTGAAATCATCGAGGATGAGAAGTCGCTCGGTGCAGAGGCTGAGGGAGAAAGCCATGAAGATATCTCGGTGAGAAACTTGGCGTGGTACTAGAGTGGGTGGTAGACAACGAGAAATTTAAAGGGGAGGTGAGAAGTGTCAACAAAGTGAGATGTTCAAAGGAGGAGAAGGTGCCAGAGGAGTAGGGGGATAGACCAAGGTATGATTTGGTGATAAGGGCCTCGGCGCCACCACGGCGGTCTGGACAGGGCAAGTGCTGGAAGGTATAACCAGGCGGGGAGGCTTCATTAAGGGGGAAGGTATCATCACCCGTCAGCCAGGTTTCTGTCAAGGCAATGATGTTGATGCGATAATCCACAATAAGCTCATGAATGGCAAGGGCCTTGTTCATAACTGAACAGGCATTCCAGAGGGAGATGTGGAGAGGGGCGGTGATAGCTGATCCGCTAGCAGAGACCACAGTGTCAGCACTGGGAGGGATGAGTGGGACGGGAAGGAGATTGGCAAGATTAGCCCCTGGAGGGCGCGCTGGGCGGGAATGTTGGCAAGAGAATAGGATGGGGCAGTTGGGGTAGCTGCTCATAAGGAGGCAGTGACAAATCTTCGATGGGCCCTTGGCAGGATGCCCAGAGAGGCACAGAGGGAAGCTGTAGGCTTATCTATGAGGGAGTCAAGCCTAGGACAGCGGCAGGAGAGTAGGAAGTGTTGGGGTGGAGAATTGAGGGGGCAGGGTACCCAAGAGGAGAGAAATGAAAGGAGGCATGATGACAGGAGAGAGGGGACTAGCAGGGGTAAAGAGAAAAGAAGAAAAAATGAGGGAAATAGAAGTGATGGGCTCAGGTCTGAAGCGGCAGCCATAACGCATACGTGAATGAATACAGGGAAACTCAAGTTTGCACACATTAAAGTCCCACGAACAGCAATGTGATCATGACCACATAATATGTTTTAGTGATGTTGGTTGAGAGAAAAATATTAGCCAGGACTACTCCACTGGGGAAAACTCCACTGCCCTTCTTTGAAATAGTGCCATGGAGTCTTTTACGTCCACCAAGAGGGAAAACAGATCCTCGATTTAACATCTCATCTGAAAGACAGCACCTCCGACAGCACAGCACTCCCTCAGTACTGCACTGAAGTGTCAGCCTAGATTTTGGGCTCAAATCTCTGAACTGGGACTCTGAACCCACAACCTTCTGACTCATAGACGAGAGTGCTACCACTGAGCCACAGCTAGTGTTAAAATATTGAGAGACTGGTCTTAAAATTATATGCTCAGTGATGGACCCCAACTCTAGCTTAGCAGAGCTTAGGGGTGTAATTTTGACTCATGGAAAGAGATATAATAGTTTTGGAAAGAACATTCCCACTTTCAGCGTCTCAGCCACCAAACTATCATCTTGCAACCGGGACAACAAAACAATCTGACCTGGAGACCCTACCCCCTTCTCCCGCTCCCAACCACAATCAATTTCACTACTCATTTCCATTATCACAAGAAATTCCATGTAATAATCCACTGGAGAAACTGTAAAACCTGACCAAGGATGATAGATAGCTGACTAGTTGGCTGTCAGAGATTGGAATTAAACTTGTGTCTCCTTTATATCACCACCTTGAAATAGGAGATACGAGCTCACTTCTTTTAAAAAAAACAGTCAAAGCCACTTAGGCTGGATTATAAACCACTAAGACCATATAGAAGAAAAATTTGTTAATAAGATGGAAGTTAAGTACTTGAATGACTCCAATGAGCACGCTGCAAGACTGTCTACTTGATATTAACAGATCATAGCAAATTCATTCAACATCAAAATCTCTCACGTTAAACAATGTACTTGCTTATGATACATGTTAATTAGTTGCCATTGAACAGTTGTTATAATGATTATGGCCCAGATATTGCTGGAAAAATAACAGTGAGTTCACGGTGCCTGCCATTATTAGTGCTCAAAAAAAGAACAGCAATTTGTGGTGAGAGAGATATGCCATGAGTTGCGAATCACCACAAATTGCTGGACGATTTGCACCGCGCCGCCATTAGCCTCGCAAAAATGAGAACTCGCCTTCAATCTCCCCATGAGTGTCAAGAAATTGCTGGATTTGCACCGTAAATCCAATTCATGGCGCTCATTGCGAGATGCTGTGCTCCAACAATTTCTGGGCCACTGTATTTCTTTGATAAAATACATATCTCTTGACACTGGATTATTCTTTCTTCCCTGTCCTTTTTGCTCCCAACAAGCCGATCATTCATTTACAACATTACTACCCTCTGCAAAATTACTACCCTCTGCGACGTTACTACCCTCTACTTCTCTTCCAAGACCACTGTGCCTCATTATCAAGCTCCTTGCTTGCAAAAGCCTCCTAAATGCCCCTGTCTCTGGCTATGCCTTTGAATCTCCTTCACTTCCTGTTGGTGGTCCAACTCTCCCACTGTGAAGTGCTGTGAAATGTTCTCCTATAATTGCAATGTCTGGTAGTTGAACATGTTCCCTCCATAGCAAAATAAACCCCCTCAAAACCATAAAAAGTTACTGTAAAAATGTTTTCATACTCTACTTCAATTTTTATTTACAGTTCCTTTCCATAGTGCGTAAACATAGATAAATAAACTCTACATTAACTTTTGTTATTAAAACTTTTCAGAATAAAGTTGAACATTTCCAGTTGTTTTCAATGAATATTTCTGCCGCTGGTTATCGCTCAGTCTAATTGTTCACGGCATATATCAGAATACATGGTATAGTGGCTGGACCTTCTACAGGACGCAATACAGAGTTATAAAAAAAAAACCAGTGTGATATTTCTTTGAAGTTTTCAGAATAAAATCAACAAAAATAAAACCAATTAGTTATTCAAGGAAGTGAGTCGATTGTTAGTTTACTATCTACAATATATGAATCTTTTGGGGCGGTCCATAGGCTGAGCCTGCTCCTCATTGACCTAGAAATGATGTCAATCAACATCTTTAATCCATCAAACGGCCAGAAATGAATGAAGGACAAACATAAATGTCGCAGATACACACTACCTCGATCTGAAACCACGTAGGAGCCAGGGTTTTCACCGGTGCATAAGCTGCCTTCAGGTTTCTTGGGAAGAATTTGATATATTTATTTGTATACATTTTAGCCTCAGCCATTTTCTTTTATATTTGGATGCCATAATCAGATAAGGTAAGTAACTAATGCTGAAGATAACGAATTTACCTTAAAGTAAAGTGTCACTCGATCGGACATTTTCTGTATAAATCCAAAATGTTTAGATTTGCCCAATTGCTATTATCTATCTATCTATCTGCCTATCCTGTCTATCTTACTCTGTACTCTATACAATGCACAGACGTTATTAAGAAAAGTACGTTTTAATTTGTTAGGTTATTTAGCACTAATCATAGAAGTACATTACTCGTCCATTGAGATTTACACTCTCTAAATTCGTATTGAAACATTTTATCTTCTGTTATGATGTCTGACGGATTATTTATATTTTCACCGTTTGATTCCTCCCTTCCCTATGTTTTGTGAGGCTCGTCGTACCTCTAAATTGCTAAGATGTCACACAGATCGAATGCAACCCGAGCGGACCTCAGGTATGGCTTATTCAGGTCGTTTTTTTCCTCACTGAAGTATTAATGAAAACGTTGTCTTTTTCGAGCAAATTTTTCCTAACCAAAAAATTGGCGTTGTTTCACAATTGCAACACAAACCCCCTTCTTGAGCAGTCTACCGTTTGCTGCCCTGTTCGGGTCGCCTTCATTGTAATTTCCTTGTCATGCGTTGTCGCACTGATTCCCGTCTATTTTCCATGGTTAGGGGCATTATAACTGAGCAATCTCTACCGTTCCTGTAATTATGTGGCTCTCAATTAGCTGCCCGTCAGCTTTGATCATGTCCATAGACTTGGGGATCATGAGCGTCACCATCCAGCAGGTTCATCGAGGGTCACTGCTCCCCCTTCTCTTCATAATCCCACGTCGACGTTTGATCTTTTGATTCTGGGTTGCCACAATCGGGGTTTTGAAGCCTTCGGTCATGTAGACTTTTATTTGGACATAACCCGATTTGTTTTAATCATTTTGGGGATTTGGAACGAGCATTTATAATAGAAGCAGACCATTGAAGATCCAGGTGCTGGCCTTAAATTGGAGCCTTCGACTTCTTTCAATCAAGTAAATTTGTTACTGAAAGTTTTTGGTGCGTTTAAAAGATCCCATGTTGCGGCTCCCTCTTAATTACAAACTTTAAAAAACACCAATATTAACATTGCAAAAGTCTCTGATATTAAATATTAATCTCGATATGTATTAACTTAATTTTTTTTAAAGGAAATTATAATATAAGATACATTGGGTCTAATAGAAAATGAAACTAATAGCCATCCCTCTATAAAATGCAATTGAGAGATCAGACAGTAATTATGTATTGAAGCTGGGTTAAATTGTTTTTCAAGATTCAATTCTACACGTTACATAGCCACTCTGTCCTAAATAGATATCTTTATACAGGTCAGTTCTGCATCAGATTCATTTAAAACGTACTACGTGCGATGTCTAAACCCGGGTTTGTTTTATTACTTTACAGCTACAAATCCAAACGATACCGGGACAAACTCCGAGAACAAATCAAAGCTCTGTAGAGCATGCTCCCTATTGACAGAGCGCCTTTCAATCGGAAGCTGGACAGACAGGCCGTGTTCCGACTGGTTATCTCATACTTCAAGATAAAGGTAAGGAAACTTACAACACCAGGTTATAGTCCAACAGTTTTATTTGAAAATCACAAGCTTTCGGAGACTTTCTCCTTCGTCAGGTGAGATAAAGAGCTTACTTTCAGGTAAATTACAACAAAAAGAGCCGGTTGGAAAGGTGACAAGAGAAGCCAGATTAACACCAAAAATGTGATCAGCTAAATATATCTCGTTAAATATTAGCGGATGTACTTCATCTTTGCAAACGTATTGCATTTTAGTAAGCAATTATGATTGTGTGACAAATACATAATGCATGTAACTTTCAACGTCTAAACTGTCCTGGATTCATTTGAATGATTTGTTTTCAGAGTAAAAAGTAAAATTGGAAAACATACACCAACCGTTTGCTATGCTAAATAAGTTTGTGTTGTGTTACAAAAAGTACATTCATTGACTTCTGAGGGGCATTGTGGGACAACTGTGCAATAGGGTGAGATGGCATATTGTATTCTACTTAATAAATCATTCAAATACAGTGATTGTAACCGCAAATTTAAGAGAGAATGTACTCATGGTGCAATTGATTCCATATTAAATCAGACTTTCTTCAGGCCGTAGAAATGAAACAGCTTCGCTAAAGGATATGAGTCCGAGTTAAGGGGAAAGATGCCATCACTCGCCATTCGAATCAACAGGAGGCAGGCACCAGTTATCGATTAACATTAACTTAAGGAGATTATTTTCTGTAAATCACTATCTTCTACAATCTATTTAAATACACATACAGTATTTCACTTATTTTCAAAGTAGCACGTTGACGTACATTGGTGTGGATACCGATAATATTGTATCTCTGTTTGCCTGAGGTTATTTAATAAAGGGGTTTATGGATTCATGCCTTGTGAATTGGGGATGTATCTGTACTTCAAATGGGATTTTTGTTAGTATTATTCTAGAAAGCGATAACATTATATGTTACCTACATAACAGTCCCTGCACGTCGGCAAAGCAGATGAGAAGCACTTTGAAATGCTTCAAATGATAATACACAATATGTACATGTATTGTAAAATAACTTTACCATCAATGTCTTTTGATCATTTTAAAGCTGTGTGTTTGAGGGGGGAAAGTTCCCATCACTTGCAGGAACCATTGCATTTAAACCACCATTCTGAAAAGTCACAGGGTAAATTGCGCAGGTCTATTTATAACAGGAATAATTACAGACCTTGTGTTTTTTTAAAAAGAGGAAAGAATTTTCAAAACTGTAAAGTAGCTAGTACTGAGAAAATAAATGCTTGAAAACATAGATCTGCAACGACTTTCTCACGCACCTTCCGACTATTTCCTTTGCTTACATGTAACGGCTTTCAGCAACTGCATGAACTCAATACAGAAAATGAGTTATTATCGCTCTTGGAAGATGGCGAGATCCAAACCCAAGGGAAAGCGAGAGACTTCTCTAATTTGGTGGATTCGAAGTCCATTCCTGAGGTCAGCTAAAACCTTCTGTCAATAAAAATGTGAATCGCCACATACTAACAAAAGCGTTTTCGATTCTTGTCTTTATGTCATCTTCAAAACCATTATTCATAAATATCCATAAACATTCTAAATACTGGCTTGTCCTGGCATATTTTATAGTAAAATAAGTATTAAAAATGGGAAAAACTTAACTATCCATCACCTTCTGAATTTAAATTTATCATAGAATGGTACAAATTTTCTAAAAGACATTTTTTAAGAAAACATATGATTCATTCTGAATAATAAAATATAATGTGACTTTTTTAAAGATAATCTAATGCTATTATTTCATTAAGCATTCACAGCTTTTCTTTTAAACACTTGTACCGGATCTTAATCTGGACGGTCGCTGTATTTCATTTAAGGAAAATGTGTTCCAGTTATACCTTTGCCTACGTAACAGACACTGCGCTTCAGAAGTAATGCATTGTGCGAAGTGCTTTGGGATGTTTTAATGTATAAATTGCTATATAAATGCAGTTACTTTAATTGAATCTTTATTTATGTGAGCTATTGTTGAGAAAATAGAATTGATATTTAGAAAACAACTACATTTTAATGTAGTTTTATTTTTCAACTAATTTCAAGATTATTAATATATTTTTATTACGTTAAAATACAAAATATGTTAAATATTACAATACTTTCGGATTTGCAGACATTGGATTGGTTTATTACGGTTTAATCACGAGATGGGCAAGCTATATATGCATCAGATAACATTGTTTACATGCTAGGACTACATCAGGTAAATAATGACAATTTATATCTGTAATGTTATTTAGTCTTCCTTCTTTTCAACATATCCTTTACCCCAATGTCCTTCCATCATTCAATCTTCCTCAGCTGAGGGAAACCTGTCTTCAGGCATTAGCTATTGCTCCGTAGCTAGTCGTTTGAGCCTCCAATTTTTCTTTCTTCATCTAAGGCAGCGCCTACTCTCTGCTCATGGCCTCCTCCTTGGTAGCAGATTGAGATTTACAAGTCTCCAAGTGTGGACTCAAATGCATGAACTGCCCCCTTTCACAATATGGTAGAACGCATTGGACATCCAGCTCACTGTCGCCATCCTAATTATCTCTGATTTTTATTGCAACTGCCGGATGATTAGAGAACTTAACAAATAATATTTTACCGGAAGACTAAATAATGTTATTAGAAATTAAGCAATGTTGCACAAACTAAAAACAACGTGAATTATTATTTAAAATGCTGGAAATACTCAGCAAGTTAGGCAGCATCTGTGGAGAAAGAAACAGAGTTAACGTTTCAGGTATTGACCCTTCGTTAGAACATGTCCACAGATGCTGCCTGACTTGCTGAATATTTCCAGCATTTTCTGTTTTTATTTCAGATTTCCAGCATCTGCAGTATTTTGCTTGTGAATTATTAAAGGTCGACCTTCTTCACCGTCCCATTTATAATATTAAACACCCAGATGACCACCAAGAAATTCGGACGGTTTTAGAAGTGGTTTATCAATCTTCATTCATGAAGGTACATAATACCAGTCCCGATTTTATTCATGAAGGTATTTTCTCTGTTTTATTCAATACACAGTGCTAACAGAATGATGTTAAGATTATTCTAGCAAAAGTTAAGCGTACTTTAAATTGTTTTTGTTACATCATTATAAATTGATTTACACCTATGCCACATATTCATGGCTTAAGTATGAATTGGTGTTATACAGATGAGAGTAATAAATGGTAATAATATCATACGTGAAAATGTGACAAAGCAATAAACCAGTTATTTTAATGATCGCTGATCTGACTGTTTAGCATTCCTCCATCGCCTATTTCATTCATTTTCCGAATGAAGTGTTTCACAGGAGTCAAAGCTGCCAGTAATATGGTGAGCTAAAATGTTGATGATTAATGAAATTAACGGATCAACACAAATAACAATTTGTACTAATAACATTTTGTTCTGATTGGCTTTTCAGAAGATACACTGCTCAGGTAGGGTGTGTTCTCCTATGGTGGAGGAATCAATGTAAACATCCCGTCAGTTTTTCATCACCATTTGCAGGTTGCTTTTCTCTACAGTCAGTGATTCAGCAACTGACTTTCAGCGCAATAACTTTAGGACAACGCATTATATGGATCTTTCAATCAGATCAGTTCCTTTCAGGTATCTATCCGTGGAAATCCTAACCATTTAAACATCGGTGGATCGCACGGTTGTTTTTCAAAAACGTAATTATATTGATCAAGTACCGTGAATAGTTTTCTTAAGAGTAAGTGAACTAAAAGTCGACTTATATACAGGGAAAGCCTTACTGTCCTTCCAGTACTAATCATAATTGTCTGTTGTGCAATATTGATTCACAAAGTGTATTCTGTATCTGAAATCGAGATATTAGGCCAGTACTGCAACTGATACTGGCAAAGGTCACTAGCCTAATATCTTTGTTAATGATAATGCAGTATAAGAAAGCACCGAATGAGAGAAAACATTTGGCACATGAAGCAAAAACTCTAGTATATCAAGCTGAAATAACATATTATTCAATCCTGACCAATTGCATTCAGTGTCCCAATAAAGGCGGCAATTATAATGTCCCATAAAGCATTTGATCATATTGTGTCCCTCTGTTTCCTCATAATCACCAGTGCTGGCCTAACAGGAAGGAAGGAACATAGGAACAGCAGTGGGCCATTCAGCCCCTCGAGCCTGTTCTGCCATTCAATTAGATCATGGCTGATCTGTATCTTAACTCCATCTACCCACCTCAGTCAGTATTGACCCAGCTCCTTTTAAAAGGAATCTACCAACATAACAGTAACTGCTGTATATCTACATCACTGTGGATGAAAAAAACATTCTTCCAACCTCTAATTTCACTTGATGCTCATCAGTTCCGACTCAAGCACAAGTCAATTAATAACTGAGACGGAACTATGTTTCAGGAACATTACAATGTTAACGGTCTGTCTTATGGACTTTGTTTTGGCATATCTCACATTTATTTTTCTTTCTTTTATGTTCCTCATGCTGCACATCATTCTTCAGGCAATCTGGTCTGAGACCTCTGCTAAAGCTACTTTTGAGTCAACCACAATAGGAGTTTGAGAAAAGGGGAAGGGGAAAGGTAGAGTACACGTACCCTCTGATTTTCCCTCCCTCACTCAAGGGAAGTGTTTTTCTTCCACTTGGTGCCTGTCTTGTTGGTAAAGCTAAAATCAGGAATTAGGAAACTGTAGGTGTGCACCAATAATGAACCACTCCAAGATGTATCACTTGGTATCCACAATGCACTGTGCTGTCCTGCAGACTTCTTTGTTGTCAATGCTCTCCCATTTTCCTCACCTGAAGGAGCTGATCCTTGTCGGGCTACAGTTCCACCAGAGCTAATCACCCTCCAGTACCTCATGGATGAGCCTGGACAGTGAAGCCATTTGACCATGCAGGGCATCAGAACCAAGCCCAATCCAGTCTCGCTCGCCCTACACTTGCCAGCAGGAGTCACTGGATAGTTGGTACCATGAACTTTGGCTGATTTGTTTTCCCCTCCATGGCCCGAGAGTGCTGAGGCCATTTAGAGCATCTCTCCTGCCACTCAGCTGAGACCAGCTTATTCAATACAAACTGGGATTCAAACCTGGGACTTTACGGTCTGTATAGAGCAGCTGGTGTTACCAACTGAGCCAGCAGGGGAGCTCCTGCAGATTTTTTGAATACCAAATCTTGTTTTAATGAGTCATTCATTTATTGTTTGAGTGAATAAGTAAACCCAAGGATAAACAATTTATTCAATAACTTGAATTATTACAAACTGACAGCACATTGGGTTAAAAGGTTAATGTTGTTTTAAAATAAGAATATTTACTTTGGATGACTGTACATAAACTAATCACTTTTTGTATTCAACATTTTAATCACTTTATTTTTCCAGGGCATGTCAGGTCATTGGTGTGACAAGTGGAGACCTTGAAGGAAAGTCATTCTACCAGCTGATTCATCCTGATGATACTGACGAAGTTGCACATTTTCACAAATCCTGTAACTTTCAATATCTGATTATCCAGTTTTCATGCATTTTCATAGTGAAACTAATATAAATGCAATAAAATTAGTTACAGTACATTACACCTACATACCTTTAAAAATTATATAAAATATTTGCAGATCAGTTAATACTTTAGTTTTAATGAGTAACATTAGTCTAAAGGGAGGTGATTTGTTGCACTCTCTTCAACATGCTAACTAAAACAAATGTTTAAAACTTCTTGTAAGATGTACGGCTGCCCATATCCTAACTCGCACCAAGTCCCGTTCACCCATCACCCCTGTGCTTGCTGATCTACATTAGCTGGCATAGTCTGGCAAAGCCTCGATTTTAAAATTCTCATCCTTGTGTTCAAATCCCTCCATGGCCTCGCCCCTCCCTATCTCTGTAACCTCCTCCAGCTCTACAATCTTCCGAGATCTCTGCTCTGCTCTAATTTTGGCCTCTTGTGCGTTCCCGATTTCCATCACTCCACCATTGGCAGCTGTGCCATCAGCTGCCTAGGCCCTAGGCTTTGGAATTCCCATCCTAAACCCCTCTCCTCTCTACCTCTCTCTCTTCCTTTAAGACAAATGTAAGGAGTCGTACAACACCAGGTTATAGTCCAACAGCTTTATTTGAAATCGCAAGCTTTCGGAGCTTCGTCAGGTGACGAAGGAGCAAAGCTCCGAAAGCTTGCGATTTCAAATAAAGCTGTTGGACTATAGACTATAACCAGGTGACGAAGGAGCAAAGCTCCGAAAGCTTGCGATTTCAAATAAAGCTGTTGGACTATAGACTATAACCAGGTGACGAAGGAGCAAAGCTCCGAAAGCTTGCGATTTCAAATAAAGCTGTTGGACTATAGACTATAACCAGGTGACGAAGGAGCAAAGCTCCGAAAGCTTGCGATTTCAAATAAAGCTGTTGGACTATAGACTATAACCAGGTGTTGTAAGACTCCTTACATTTGTCCACCCCAGTCCATCACCGGCATCTCTGCATCATTCCTTTAAGACATGCCTTAAAACTTACCTCTTTGACCACCTGTCCTCATATCTCCTTATGTGGCTTGGTGTCAAATTTTGTCTGATAATGCTCTTGTGAAGTGCATTGGGATGTTTTAATACATTAAAGGCGTTATATAAATGCATTGTTGTTGTTAAAATAAGCTGTTTTCTGTCCCTTGTGGGGACCCGTTATTTCTGGTCTCCAAATTCAGCGGGGAGCAGATCAGGTGAAGTCACCTATGTGATTTTGAGACTGAATGACTCCTTTGAAAATAACATCAATCAGCATCTTCTGGTCCAATCATAAGTCATCTGAATTGGGAATATTGTTGGGGATATGCAACTATTTGCCTAATGTTACATTTAAGAGGGGATGTGTTGAATTTAATCTCTGATAGCCTAGTGATGAGTATATATCCGCTACCTTGGCAACGTTGGGGGCTAGTTGATGTTTGGAGTGTCTGCGCCTAATGCCTGGTAATACAGACTTGTCTGTGCATCTATTTATAGTGACTGTCAACTGAAGTGGGATATTCTCTATAAATATAGTTAAGTAAATTGTGCAGTTTTTAAAATATGTATCTTTTATTAGTGTTCAAAACATCTGAAATGAAAACAATATATTTAAAAATTAAAAAGCAAAATGGAAACGGGCTTTGGCTACAGAGTAAAGGAAAAATTCTGCTGAAAGCATCTTTGATGCACTCAATTGTGTTATCATATTATCCAATAAGGTAAATTCACTGTGATTTTAAGTAAATGGAAAGGGTTTTTGATAAAATCTATGAAGAAAACTGTTGAATGAAAGAGTGATATGCAACCACGGGCATGTTTGTACTTTTTTGATTTATTTTCCATTCACTCCCTTTTTTAGTTTGTTTTCCTCACATGTTCACATTGCCTATACCACATCAATTCTTGGTCTAGAAAGCAAACTGGTGATCTGTACTTGTTATCTGTCAATGCTGCTCTGTACTAGCTGCAAGGCACTATGTGGGAGAAGATTTCCTCTGTGTGCTAAACCTATTCTTTATGATCTGACTGTGGGCCACAAGTTAAGGTTGCCCTCCGTATTCATGCCACCAGTATCTGAGAATTATCAGCCACCATGTTAATGTCGCGCGTGCGTTTTACCCACTTCAGGGGCCCGATATTAGGAGGGAGGTGGGTTGCCAGCGGGGGGTCGACTGGGCGCGTGGGTAATGGAGGAGGAGCCCTATTTAAAGGGGCAGTCCTCCAATGCTCCTCCTGCAACAAAGAACCATCATTGGCAGCATGGAGCAGGCCAGAGGCAAGGCTGCTCCAAGGTTTTCTGACTCCTCACTCCAGGTGCTGCTCGATGGGGTCAGGAGGAGGAGGGAAATGTTTTTCCCATCGGACGGGAGGAAGTGGCCTGCCTCTGCCACCAAGAAGGCCTGGCTCGAGGTGGCTGAGGTGGTCAGCACAGCAGTAATGTTGGCCGAACCTGGGTCCGGTGCAGGAAGTGCTTTAATGACCTAACCAGGTCAGCCAAAGTGAGTATACTTACGCATTCTCCCACACTCCATCGTCCACATCACCTCCACCACCACACAACTCCTTCTGCACTGCTACCACAACGCTCTCACATCACTCCTCACATCCACTCAACCATCATCCTCACCTTGCCTGCACTTACTCACCGCCCCAGTTCCCATTCGAACACTACCACACAACCCATTCTTCATACAATCTCTTGGCTATGTCTCACATGCACCCTCCCATGCATCTCCCTCATGGTCACCTCCAGACACACGAAAGCATGCAGTGGGTCCGTATGCAACCATCACTCAATCACGCCTCTCTGCGTTTTGCCTTGATAGGAGAAGATATGCCAGAATGCCCGGGAGAGGGCAAGGACCGGAAGGGGCCCGCTACACCAGGTGGTCCTAACGGACACAGAGCAGCAGGCACTAGAAATAAGCCGCACGCTGGAGTGCCTGTCCGTGGCGGATGCCGAGACTGGGAGCGCACAAGCGGCTGGTGACAGAAATCTAACACTCAGCACTCATGATAGCGAATGAGCTTAACATCACTTGGCATCTGCATGATTAATATTGCTTTCTGATCTCTTGCAGGGCCATCTGCGACCGCCATGCGGAGGGCGATTCCTCAGAGGACCTGCCGGCATTGTCACATCTGAGCCAGCCATCCACCAGCACAGATACACACGCACATGTGAGCACGAGCAGACCCTGCTGGCAGGGGCAGTCACGGAGAGTCCATGTCGGTGGGAACACTCTTCTCCAGGCTCTGCTCAGCTGTTCCCAGATGCTGAACCCTGGGGGCCAGCCATGAAAAGGAGAGTCATCGAGGGACAGCAGCACATTGCCGAGGTATTGGGACAGTTGCCATGCACACTCTCCACAATCGCGCAGAGGATGGAGGAGTCCAACTCCTGCATGAGTGGAATACTGTCACAGGGACATGAAGGCAGGTGTGGGAATGTCTGCGATGGAGGAAAGGTTAGCCTCCATCGAGCTTCAAGCACGGCTCAACAATGAGTCCATTCAGGCCCTGACAACGGCCGTTCGGATTCAGGGTGAGCAACATTCTGCCGCCTTAAACAGGCTGACAGATATGTTACAACTGGTCTTCCAAAGCTTCACAAAAGTCCTCCAAACTGTCGTCCAGCAGGTTGGAAGGAGTGATGTGGACCTGGGCCAGGAGAGGGATGATGGCGAAAGGGGACATGGAAGTGAGGACGCCACTC
Source organism: Heptranchias perlo (assembly GCF_035084215.1). Lineage (NCBI taxonomy): Eukaryota > Metazoa > Chordata > Chondrichthyes > Hexanchiformes > Hexanchidae > Heptranchias > Heptranchias perlo. The sequence goes on along the minus strand of NC_090345.1, from coordinate 14,926,173 downwards.
AAAGCGCTCCCACGTCTCACCCGTTGCCCCCCTCTCAACCAGTACCCGCAATGCTGCCCCCTCTCCAGGTGGCTGAGTCTGCCCCTGCACAGGTGCAGGTGGATCAGTCTTTGGAGGGGCCCTCACGGGCACCGAAACCCAGAGGGCGTCTGCGCAAAGCATTTCATCGGTCAGGGCATGGACAAAAGCAACCTGCCACTACCTCTGCTGAAGCCACGGGTAGCACCACGTAGGGGTTTTGTGAACACAACGGGGATGCACAAGGGTGTATGACGGAATGTCATGTTTTTCATTTAGATTTGTTTTGCCAACCACATTAAATTTTGTTATCACCACTACTGCCACGTCTTTGCAAATCTTGTCTGGTTTGTGCAATAATTCCCTTTCCTGAGGATCACCATGAAGACCCACACCTGATGCCACCCATTGGGTCACTGCAGAGTGGATGTAGGTGTATTTGCAGGGCTCCTTTGTGCAGATGACTGAGAGACGCCGGCGATGTCCCCGGTGGCACCCTGGAAGGATCCGGAGGAAAAGAAGTTGAGGGCAGTGGTGACTTTGACAGGTAAAAAGATGATGCTCAGGACAGCCGGGAGCAGCTCGGCATCAAGGAGGCTGCAGATGTCCACGACTACATGTCGAATGATCTGAGCCTCCGTGTGCACTGCTCCTCAGAGAGGTCAAGGAAGCTGAGCCTCAGTCTGTAGACCCTGTGGTGACCCTGTGGTGAGGGTAGTGCCTTCTGCGATGCATCTCTCTCTGCGGTTGTCCTCCCTCCTGCTGTGCAGGTGGATGTGTCACTGCACTGTGTTGTCGAGTTCCACGTGTCAGAGGTGGACAGCGTGACCGGCGAGGCTGGTGATGCTGTTCGTCCTCCGAGGAGGTCATGACTGCAGCTATGGCGGCCCCCATCCGGAAGATGTACGTTTGAGGGGGTCCGCAAGGTAGGTAAATGTGTCTGCACACCGGGGTTGAGGTTCCAAGTTGGTGAATTTTGTTGTTAGGAGGAGGGTGGTGGAGGCCAAACTTTGTCCAAAGTGACAGAGTGGCCTCCTGCAATGAGTGAGGGTCTTCCCCCCCCCCCACCTGTCAAATGGACCTTTGCAGCTCCCACTGGCTGGTGGCTGCAACACGTCTGTTTTAACTGGGAGTGTTACCCCCAGCACGGGAAACACGCTCTGTTGAGCTGAAAATCCCCCCCCCCCCCTAAAATATCCTCCCAATCAGGTCTGCAAACGACCTGAACTATGTAATTAATTGATTTAAGTGGGATCCTGCCAGCTTTAATTGCTGATGGGAGTCCCACATGCGGGGGCTGCATGCGCATCTAAGCAAGTCATTGGGGAACCCGGAAGTGGGCAGGTTGGAGCCGGGCTCCGGACCCGCCCCGGGAATCCCCAATTTTAGCAGCCCCCCGCCACGAATGCACCCGCTTGGACATCTGGAAATTGACCCCCAGGTGTGTGTGCACGCATTTCTCAATTCATCATTTGAATCTACCAGAAGGAAATGTTCATCCAGTCATACACCACTGCAGTGGGAACCACCTAATATATGTCAACAATCCATTATCACAATAAACTGGTGGTTTAAGCCTTGCTCTCAAGAATATGATCATAACAAATTAAAACCAAATTATGGTCCTAATGAGCAACCTTTGGTAGATGGCCAAATTGACCAGCCATTCATGGTGGAGATGCCACTCCCTTGTCCCATGCAGAGGACACAGAGGGGGTGTCTTGCTTTAAAGCCAATGAAAGAAGTACACAACAAACAGCATCTTGAACAAAATCATTCTTTAAATCAGATTAACGGTGTATTTACGGAGCAATGCTCCTTGACACAGTTCTCAATCCCAAATGTAAACCAGAGGGAAAAATGTTCCAACCAGAAATGTCTCCTGGTGTCACCCCAGGAAATACAAACTGAAATATCCTCTTTGATGCCAGTTCACAGCTATTTAGATCTTCTCATTGACTCCCCACCATCACCCGAGGAACATAATGGGCTCGAATTTAGCAGGCCTGCGGGTTCCCAGCGGGTGGTCCTCCGGGAGCGTCGAAAACGCGAACGGCGAAATTAGTGGGTTGCCCGCGCGATCGTAGCAGGCAATCCACTAATAGGATCCAATTACCTGCTCCTCCGGGGTCCACGGCGCTGGCCTGCGCGTCGGGCGGGCTGCGCATGCGCAGTACGATCTGTCAGCTGGAGGCTCTCTAGTTAAAGGGGCAGTCCTCCACTGACAGATGCTGCAACCAATGGGACAAATTGCAGCATGGAGCAGCCCAGGGGGAAGGCTGCTCCCAGTTTAATGATGCCTCACCCCAGGTATCATCAGATGGGGTGAGGAGGAGGGGGAGGACACAGATCTTCCCCCCGGCGGGCGGGAGGAAGCGGCCTGCCTCTGCCACCAAGAAGGCCTGGCTCGAGGTGGCAGAGGGGGTCACCTGCGCCACCAACATATCGCCCACCTGCATACAGTGCAGGAGGCGCTGCAATGACCGCAGTAGGTCAGCCACAGTGAGAACACGAAGTCTTTCCCCTACACTCCGTCTGCCACAACACTGCCCCCACCCCAAATCTCCTTCGGCACCGCCAACACTATTCTGTCACATCACCCTTCATGCCCACTCACACCCCATCCTCATCTTACCTCCACCTACTCACCTCGCCAGTACTCATCCTGCCACTAACACGCGACCCAATCCTCATACAATCTCATGGCTCCATCCCATACTCACCCTCTCATGCATCTCCCTCACGGCCAGCCTCACTCAACCTGCCACCACCTGTGCTGCAGCCACATATGTGCAGTAGGCAGGGTAAGACAAACGTCTCGTCAGCATGAAGGGGGTGCACAAGGGTGTCTGAGGGTTTGTCATGGGTGTTACCCATATTGAATTTCAGAGCCACAAACAGCACACATTATATTGACACCACCACTGCCAGGTCTCCGCGAATCCTGTCCATTGTGTCCAATAATGCCCGCTCCTGGGTATCACTATGAGGACCCACCAATGATGCCACCCATCGTGTTACTGCAGAGTAGGTGCAGGTGTATTTGCAGGGCTCATCCGCGCAGACGACTGAGAGACATCGGCGGTGTAGCCGGCTGCACCCTGGAAGGATGCGGAGGAGAAGGTGTGGAGGACAGTGGTGACTTTGCCAGCGACAGGTAAGCAGTTGGTGCTGGGGCCAGCCAGGAGCAGCTCGGCATGAAAGAGGCTGCAGATCTCCACGACTACATGTCGAGCGAATCTGCGCCTCCCTGTGCACTGCTGCTCGGAGAGGTCCGGGGAGCTGCGCCTCGGTCTGTGGACCCTGTGGCGAGGGTAGTGCCCTCTGCGACGCGTCTCTCTCTGCGGTAGCCCTCCCTCCTGCTGTGCAGGTGGGCGTGCAACAACACCGTGTTGGGGGGATCCACGTCTCTGCGGCGGACGGCGTGGACTGCGAGGCTGCTGGTGGTGGTCATGCTCTTCGTCCTCCGAGGGTGTCCACACACCACCCAACTGGCAGGTGTTGGTCTGAGGGGTTGTGCAGGGTAGGTGTGTGGGTCCTCGGACTGGGGCTGCGGTTTCGTGCCGGTCTGTCCTCTGGCTTGGCCGGGGGGTGGTGGGGGGCAGGGGTTGCCCTATGTGACGCGGTGGCCTCCTGCGTGGGTGAGGGCGCTCCCCCGTGGAGCGCACCCTGGCACCTGCCACAGGCTGCTGGCTGCAACACGCCTGGTTTGAAGGGTCCTGTTTCCCCCAGTGTGGGAAACTCACTGCTTTGAACGTAAAATCCCACACTTCCTCTTTTGACAGCTGCTTCAGCTCATTAACTGACCACAACGAGCAAGTTAAGTGCTCTCAAGTGGAACCCCGCTGGCTTTAATTGCCTGCGGGATTCCCACCAGCGGGGCTTGCGCGCGCAGCCCCGCACGTCAGCGCGGTACCCGGAAGTGGCCAGGATTTCGTCCGAATCCGGTCACGTGATCGGAGATCGGGATTTTCGGGGCCCCCCCGCTGGAAACCCGCAGGTAACCCGACCCTAAAATCGAGCCCAAGATGTTTGAAACAGCAAAGAGTATCTTTGCAACCTGTGCATTACAATGCATTGGTACAGTTTACAACCACTAGGAAACTACTGTGTAATATAAGTTGTTTGATGCTTATAATTCACATTCCTTAATTAAATGAAGTTAGTAATGTTAATTTATTCACTGAGTAGCTTGAATCTACTAAATAAGTAAGAAAAAATATTTTAGCTCATATATACATACTTAAAAAATTTTGAGATAAGCTGACAAAATTCAGGATATTAAGTAATTCTGGAACTTTCCAACATCCAATACAAATGAAGCAACGAAACCTATTGACTAACACTTGACAGAAAGAATATGCCTAGTTTTTGTGATTTGTCAACACCTGTATAAATACAATGTAGCCATTTTATCTTGACCAATTGTGAACCATTACACAAATTCCAAAATTTAGCTGATAATATTCCAGCCCTGACAACAGAATAAACCATCCTTGGATACTACATCAGAATTTTTGGGAGCACTTTTTCCTTTATCTGAATCAACCCCATCCACCTGCCTTGTCATCATAAAATCATAGAATCATAGAAAATTACGGCACAGAAGGGGGCCATTCGGCCCATCGTGTCAGCGCCAGCCGAAAAAGAGCTATCCAGCTTAATCCCACTTTCCAGCATTTGGTCCATAGCCCTGTAGGTTACGGCACTTCAAGTGCACATCCAAGTACTTTTTAAATGAGTTGAGGGTTTCTGCCTCTACCACCCTTTCAGGCAACGAGTTCCAGACCTCCATCACCTTCTGGGTAAATAAATTTCTCCTCAGCTACCCTCTAATCCTTCTACCAATTACTTCAAATCTATGCTCCCTGGTCACTGATCCCTCTGCTAAGGGAAATAGGTCCTCCCTATCCACTCTATCTGGTCCCCTCATAATTTTATATACCTCAATTAAATCTCCCCTCAGCCTCCTTTGTTCCAAAGAAAACAACCCCAGCCTATCCAATCTTTTCTCATAGCTAAAATTCTCCAGCCCTGGCAACATCCTCGTAAATCTCCTCTGTACCCTCTCTGGTGCAATCATATCTTTCCTGTAATGTGGTGACCAGAACTGTAGGCAGTACTCAAGCTGTGGCCTAACCAATGTTTTATACAGTTCTAGCATAACCTCCCTGCTATTATATTCTATGTCTCGGCTAAGAAAGGAAAATATCCCGTATGCCTTCTTAACCATCTTATCTAACTGTCCTGCTACCTGCAGGGATCTGTGGACATGCACTACAAGGTTCCTTTGTTCCTCTATACCTCTCAGTATCCTCCCATTTATTGTGTATTCCCTTGCCTTGTTTGCCCTCCCCAAATGCATTACCTCACACTTCTCGGGATTGAATCCCATTTGCTACTTTTCTGCCCACTAGACCAGTCCATTGATATCTTCCTGTAGCCTAGAGCTTTCCTCCTCACTATCAACCACACAGCCAATTTTTGGTTATCACATCATTCAGACCAGACCTATGGTCTGTTTGGAAGTAGATCACTAGATTTTTTTTGAAAAATAAATGGAACTTGCACTTTTTTTAAAGCTAAAATCCATGTTTGATTGTACCTGGCTTGTATTTAAATAATTTAGAGCACTTTTATGGTGAGTTCAACACCATGTAATTTAGACATTTTGAGCTGATGAAGGTTCTGACCAGGTGGTGACTGACCTGAAGTGCATTTACAAGTTGCTTTTATGGCGAACATAGCTGATTAGTTTAGGTGTTCAATAGTCTTGGAAAAGGAGGGGTTGTTCCTGGCACTGCAAAGTAATTCCAATTCTGGGGCAACCAAAAAGGGCACTGTAATGAAAGAAAGATTTGTATTTATAAAGTGACTTAATGTGTTTCTCTGAAATGTCAAGTGCATTCATTGTTACGTAGGGAAAGGCAGCAGCCATTTACACAGCAAGATTCCGCAATCAAAGGCCAGTTGATCTGTTATTAGTTATGGGGAGAATTTTTGATCCCTGGATACTAGGAGAACTCTTATTCAAATAGCCCTAGAAGAGACAGACAAAACTTCAGTTTAACATCTCATCAAAAGAATACATCTCTGACAACATACCTTCGGTACTGCAGCAAAGTGTCAGGCTAAATTAATGTGTTCAAGTCCTGGAGTGGGACTTGAATCTACCACCTTCTAATTTAGAGGCGAGAGAGCTACAAACAGAACCAAGCTGACAGTACTTAAAGAATCATTAAGAAAGAACAGATCTGGTGCCACACGGCAGTCAAGCAGTAGCGTTTTAGTATACTAACCCTTTCCTGTAGTTGTACTAGAGTGCTAAATTTGCACTTTTCTCACCGAATACTACTGATATTGCTTTGGTTTGTGCAGCAAGTTCGATGGATTTTAGTTTAATTGGACTCAAGCAAGAAGAAAATATGATGTGGAGATGCCGGTGATGGACTGGGGTGGACAAATGTAAGGAGTCGTACAACACCAGGTTATAGTCCAACAGCTTTATTTGAAATCACAAGCTTTTCGGAGCTTTGCTCCTTCGTCAGGTGACTCACCTGACGAAGGAGCAAAGCTCCAAAAGCTTGTGATTTTAAATAAAGCTATTGGACTATAACCTGGTGTTGTACGACTCCTTACAAGAAGAAAATAACTTGAGCTGAGACCAGCTCTAAAAGGTGTTTGTTTTAGTTGATTTATTGTACTACTAGCTACGTTTTGCGTAAGCTAAATCAACTGCCCTGCTCGTGGTAAAATTTATTTTGGCTTTCACCTCTTGGACTAAACTATAGTTGTGTGCACAAGTTCAATTAACGTAATGTACCATGTCTTGTTTCAAAATTTTAATATAGTTATTTAGTCCCTTAAATGGTTATGTTTTTGCAGTCTGTTTTAGCTGAAATTTAGTTTCTACAATTGTAAGCATTGGAAATATATTCCTTCATCGTCGCTGGTTCAAAATCCTGGAACTCCCTTCCTAACAGCACTGTGGGAGAACCTTCACCACACGGACTGCAGCGGTTCAAGAAGGCGGCTCACCACCACCTTCTCAAGGGCAATTAGGGATGGGCAATAAATGCTGGCCTCACCAGCGACGCCCACATCCCATGAACGAATAAAAAAAAATGCATACTTCCAAAATCAATGTCATTAAAAGCCAATGCCTTGGATATGTGCTATATTCTTAGTTTTTATTTGAAAATAGAACCTGGGTAGAAGACCAAGCTTTGTGTTTTCAGTAGTTTGTTCTAAAATGTACCACTGTGGTAAAATTTTTTAAAGAGCTTTAAAAGTTGCTGAACGTTTTAAAAGTTTTTAGTAACACGGTGGGACGGTGGGTGTGGGGAGAATAGGAAGACTGATCTCAGGTGTTCTAACAAGATTGATGTACATACCAGTGGGATTGGATCGTCAACTGAGCTTTGCACTTTAAAATGTTTTTAAAATTTAATTCTTCCATTCCCTGCCAATACTAGAGCACTCACTGTCTGCTAACTTGCTCAAGTGGCATTCTACATATGTGCGTTTCGACAGTGAGAGATGGCAGGCTGTTTAATCATAGGGGCCATCATATTGAAAGGCCAATTCTTTTCTCTCCTGATGTTCACATACATGCACCTTCTAGCGGGGGGTCATCAGGTCAGGAACTGGACTGTTGTCAGTCATAGTCTGGAAGTGATTTGTGTGCCCCTCCTATGCTCTCTACACTCACTGGACACCATCTCCTCTTAACAAGTTAAAAGAAAAGTTTTTCCCCATCATGTTTTACTCCTTTTTAGGAGAGATACAAATCCTCTGACTAGTTCATTGGAACTTTCTCCCTGATATTTCAGGACTATTTTTCTTCATTAAAATTAGCAGAGAGAAATGTCAGCCTCAATGTAACTTTTTCCTCACTGGGAGATTTGGGACCTGATTTGCTTTACCTCCATGTTGACGCGATTATATCTCTTTATCGTATCCATAGCCAGCACAATCATTACTTCACACAGCTTCCTTTGCCATGCATATATCAATCATTTCTCCTTTTTCCTGCAATACATCAGCTGGCCCATCTGCTCTCTGCACATCTTCTGGATCTTTTTCTCAATGAAAGATTTTCATTCATCCTACAGAGAATGGATAGGATGATCATTATTACAGGAAATTAAGGAAAGATTTCAAAAAAGTATTCTTTTGATGTGCATTGGTGAGTTTTATGTACCTATGCCCCTTGGCTACAACCCTGGTTTCAGTTTTTCGGATGTCCTATAGCATCACATGCCTTTAATTTTGAGAACTCAGTGCTGGAGCTTATGGAAAACATTAGTCTTAATGAGTCCATACATTCTTAGAAATTTCTACTAATACTGATTTATAACAAATGCGATGTGGAGGGAATATTTCCTCTATTTGCTACTTGTGGCGAATCTGTAAACATAAAGTATAAAGAAAGCATTTATGATGTTGCTACAAATAACGAACGTCAATTTCCCTCCCTAGTTCATATAATGGGAAACCGCTGCCTCCCAAATCTAATTATAGGAGGTAATTCAAGTTCACTCCAGATCCTTTAACTTGTGCCCAACTCAAAAGTTGGCTTCCATAGGCAAGCCTCCATTCGCAATGAGCTGAAATGCAAATGGTCAGTTAGCCTTTAGCAAGGGGGTTGGAGTATAAGAGTAAGGAGGTCTTGCTGCAATTATGTAGGGCTTTGGTGAGACCACACCTGGAGTACTGTGTACAATTTTAGTCTCTTTACCTAAGGAAGGATATACTTGCTTTAGAGGCAGTGCATCAAAGGTTCACTAGATTGATTCTTGGAATGAGAGGGTTGTCCTATGAGGAGAGATTGAGTAGAATGGGCCTATAGTCTCTGGAGTTTAGACGAATGAGAGGTGATCTCACTGAAGCATATAAAAGTCTTAGAGGGCTTGACAGGGTAGACACTGAGAGGTTGTTTCCCCTGGCTGGAGAGTCTAGAACTAGGGGTCATAGTGTCAAGATAAGGGGTCGGCCATTTAGGACAGAGATGAGGAAAAGTTTCTTCACTCAGAGGGTTGTGAATCTTTGAAATTCCCTACCTCAGAGGACTGTGGATGGTCAGTTGTTAAATATATTCAAGACTGAGATCGATAGATTTTTGGACACTAAGGGAATCAAGGGATATTGAGATAGGGCAGGAAAGTGGAGTTGAAGTAGAAGATCAGCCATGACCTTATTGAATGGCGGAGCAGGCTTGAGGGGCCATATGGCCTCCTCCTGCTCCTATTTCTTATGTTCTTATGACCTCATGTACAAAGTAATCTGTGACAGAAGGCCACATGCCAAAGAATGAACCCTTTTTACTGTTAATGTATGGACTGGATATGGTACAGGATCTCACTGTACACTCCTGATGGTAAATATACACTCACAGGACCATGGATCGGAGAACAGTGCACGAAGGTCAGTGTACCCAATTACCAACGTTTCTGATTTTCCAGCCATTAACTGACCTCTGCGCCTGATTCTTACTCCCATTGAGTGAGACTCCATGCTGGGAGTGGAGTCTTCGAAAATTTCCGACAATCTCTCCAGCTCACGGACAAAACACTCTGACAGAACAATGTGCGGTAATATTTCTGGGTTTTCACTCCCAGCAAATTTAATTTTAATGGATCAAAACATGAACCTGAATTCCTGATGTGAGCTCTGTGTTGGGAACATGAATTTGTAAAATTACCCCTGAGATCTCATGCTGAAAGTACAAATCAAGTTTATTAAGAAATAAAATTAACGGAAGCAAAATTAAAAGCTAAACTTAGGGTGACCTGACCTCTTAGTTTACTTTGGAGTAGATTTTCAACTTACCGCCCGGGCGCAAAATTGGCATCACGGATCAAAGCAACGGAAATTAAAATCAGGTGGTATCTTTAACGGGCAGCAGGTCTGCAATGCCAGTTTTACTCCTGGGAAGCAAATTGAAAATCTACCCCCTTGTCTTCTCTCCTGCTCTTTTGAATCTTGGTGGTGCTCAGCACTATTGGCCTTAAACTAGATCTCTCAGTTAAAAAAAATACATTTGATATCTTCCTTAAAAATATAGAATGCTATGGTACTGCTTTGGAGAACAGGTATTGTGCTTTCAACTGAAGGGCTCAGATTTAGGGTATTTTCTGAGATGTACCATATTGTAATTTAATATCGTATCTTCTGCACTTTGACAAATTAGCAAAAGGCATCCATAATAACTGTGTTTTGTCCTAACACATTTTCTGTATTAGCTAGAAGTGAATAAGCTATTTATGTGAAGAGACTACAGAGATGTTGACCCAGAAACTACTCCAGACAGTAGATTCTGCAGGAGTTTTCAGGTCCTTTGCCCTAATTATTGAAAACACCACCTATAATTTATGAGTTACAGAACTGAGCTATAAATGATGGCTACTTATTCTAGGTCTGATCTATATGGAGGTAGTGATACAGGAGAGGATGGTCTAATCTACATATGAGAACAATTCCTGCCTTGTCCTCAAAAACTGAAAGAAGATTTGTAAAGGTTATGTTTTCTTGTGGATTTCCTAAAAGAACATGTATGGGTCACTAATTAGACTGCTCTTAAAACGATTCCATGGTATCATCCCACCTCCCACTTTCACAGAATTAGACTGAAGGGAAGTTTATTTTATGTCCACAAGATGGCATCCAAGATAGGTGAATGAAGATGAATCTTATTTACCACAGAAATGTTTAAATCAATTGCTGTTTAATTGCTTAAGTGAAAGCAATGTGGTTCTTCTAACTGCTGTAACCTAATATTCATACACTATTTCCGATGTTGAGCATCTTGTGTGTGTGCAGTGCTTATTTATAAATACAAGTGGGACATGAGCCCCTGCAACAAGGTTGTGAAGGGCAAATGGCCTGGAATATTTCATTGTATAAAGGGTGCTTAACAGCTGGAAAGGTTTATCAGCTGGACAAGTGATTGAGACCAGAATATTAGCCTCTTTTTAAGAAACAGCTGGATGATTTAATAGGAAGATCATAGGTTTGGTATTCTAGTAGGGTGGGATTAAATAGGCAAAAGAGCCTCCTTCATCTCAATTTATCTTGCGAAAAAGTTCCCAATATCTTACATAACCACTATCATTATAGGAGAAAATTCCCAGAAGCAGTCTTAGTAAATCAATATCTTAATAAAAGTAAAATAAACATAAGTAATTAGGTATGTTGGGAGCTGCTCTGGAACCTCTTGTGTCGTTCATAGTTATTGGATTGAACTAATTTGCGATTTTTCTTTTTATTCTGCACCTTTTAAAATGATTTCTTTCTCACTTTCTTCTATATCCATTTTACTTTCACAACCTTTTACATTTACTTGCCTTTCTCTTGTTGAATTTTAGTTTACTTCTTTTATTAATCAATTGATTTTTTTCTTCCTAATCCTATAATAGTTTTGTTTAATGTTTTATTTGCCCCTGTACTCTCAGTGGGGTTAGAATTCCTCAGGTAAGTTATGTGTAATAACATTCTGCTAGATTTTTCACCTGGTGGAATTATTCACACCGTTACAGGAGAGGCGAGCAAGGTCTGGGGAATTAAATGAATTGTATGATCCTTGCCTGAATCGCACAGGATTTAATGCCAGGCACATTTTGTGGAAGAGCTTCATTTTAATAATTTAATATATGATGGCGGTATTGAAGTCTGGCTACACATGATTGCCTATTGTTCTCACAGAGAATGCACAATGCATTCAGTTCACACATATCAATTAGGCAATGAATGGAAGTCACGTCTAAAAGAAAAAGAAAGATTTGCATTTGTACAGCGATTTTCATGACCTCAGGACACACCAAAACGCTTTTCAGCCAATTAAGTACTTTTGAAGTGTAGTCACTGTTGTAATGTGGGGAACGCAGCAGTCAGTTTTAACACAGCAAGGTCCCATAAACAGCAATGTGATAATGACCAGATAGTCGAGGGCTAGAAGTCACTAATTAAAGTTGTATTGTTGGATTTTTCATTGCTGCAACCTAATTTCTTAAAACAGGTGTTGGGTTGAATACTTCCCTTTACTTGAGGGAAGTACTCAACTTAAGTTTTTTTGGAGCTGGAACACAAAGAGGAAAGGATGGATCTGAGGTAGGCTTATTTGCACCAGAGTTGGACACTCGCCCTTAGCCACACAGCCACGTGTACAGACCAAGGAACACCACCTAGGAAAGTCTGAGGAAAACTGCCTTCATAGGCTCGGCTTCACACAGGAGGCAGTCACTTGAGTTGTGATTTTTAAAAATTCATTCATGGGATTTGGGCGTCACTGGCAAGGCCAGCATTTATTGCCCATCCCTAACTCCTCTTGAGAATATGTTGTGAGCCGCCATCTTGAACCGCTGCAGTCCGTGTGTTGAAGGTACTCTAACAGTGCTGTTAGGTAGGGAGTTCCAGGATTTTGACCCAGTGACGATGAACGGGGATATATTTCCAAGTTAGGGAGGGGAACATGCAGGTGGTGGTGTTCCCATATGCCTGCTGCCCTTGTCCTTCTAGGTGGTAGAGGTCGCGGATTCGGAAGGTGCTGTTGAAGAAGCCTTGGCGAGTTGCTGCAGTGCATGTAGTAGATGGTACACACTGCAGCCACAGTGCACTGGTGGTGGAGGGATTGAATGTTTAGGATGGTGGATGGGGTGCCAATCAAGCAGGCTGCTTTGTCCTGGATGGTATTGAACTTCTTGAGTGTTGTTGGAGCTGCATTCATCCAGGCAAGTGGGGAGTATTCCATCACACGCCTGATTTGTGCCGCGAAGATGGTGGAAAGGCTTTGGGGAGTCAGGAGGTGAGTCACTCAACACAGACTACCAAGCCTCTGACCTGCTCTTTTAGCCACAGTATTTATGTGGCTGGTCCAGTCAAGTTTCTGGTCAATGGAGACCCCCAGGATTTTGATGGTGGAGGATTCGGCGATGGTAATGCCGTTGAATGTCAAGGGGAAGTGGTTAGACTCTTTCTTGTTGGAGATGGTCGTTGCCTGGCACTTGTCTGGCATAAATGTTATTTGCTACTTATCAGCCCTAGCCTGGATGTTGTCCAGGTCTTGCTGCTTGCGGGCATGGACTGCTTCATTATCTGAAGGGTTGCAAATGGAACTGAACACTGTGCAATCATCAGCGAACATCCCCACTTCTGACCTTATGACGGAGGGAAGGTCATTGACGAAGCAGCTGAAGATGGTTGGGCCTAGGACAATGCCCTGAGGGACTCCTGCAGCGATGTCCTGGGGCTGAGATGATTGGCTTCCAACAACCATTACCACCTTTCTTTGTGCTAGATGTGACTCCAGCCACTGGAGAGTTTTCCCCCTGGTTCCCATTGACTTCAATTTTACTAGGGCTCCGTGATGTCACACTCGGTCAAATGCTGCCTTGATGTCAAGGGCAGTCACTCTCACCTCACCTCTGGAATTCAGCTCTTTTGTCCATATTTGGACCAAGGCTGTAATGAGGCCTGGAGCCGAGTGGTCCTGGCGGCACCCAAACTGAGCATCGGTGAGCAGGTTATTGGTGAGTAAGTGCCACTTGATAACACTGTCGACGACACCTTCCATTACTTTGCTGATGATTGAGAGTAGACTGATGGGGCGGTAATTGGCCGGATTGAATTTGTCCTGCTTTTTGTGGACAGGACATACCTGAGCAATTTTCCACTTTGTCAGGTAAATGCCAGTGTTGTAGCTGTACTGGAACAGCTTGACCAGAGGTGCGGCTAGTTCTGGAGCACAATACTTCAGTACTACAGCCGGGATGTTGTCGGAGCCCATAGCCTTTGCTGTATGGTGTTTAGAGTGTTGGAATCTGAGAAGCAGACAAACTCCAACATAGGGATGGCACTGCCAATGGCAGTGAAGGTCACCCTAACACTGAACTTTTATACCTCAGGCTCATTCTGAGCTATATCAGGGAATGCCAGTAACATCAATAAATCTGAAGCTTACAAAACCAAGCAGGTCACAGATGCACTGTTTGTCAGGCAAAAACATTCATCACTTTCCCCAGCGACAGAATGAAAGGATACTGCAATTTGTTTTTCCACAATGGAGGATTCCCCCGCAGTCCAGGACATTATTAATGGCCCCTACTCACAACCCAATGGCCTCATGAACCACAAAGAGTTCCAGTCCATCGCTGTTCAGCAACACAAGATCATGCAGGTCAGTGTCTGCTTACCAGGTAGCAGCCATCAGTCCTTTACTTTAAGACAGAAGGAGAAGCCAAATTGGTGTGACAGCTTCTTGGAGAAAAATGCTACCCATCTTCAGCCCTGGCTCATGGCACCCTTGCAATAATTAGGAACACAAAGTGAATACAGATATGAGAAGGTCTGTGCAGCCACCCAGATCATTACTGAACACACTATAGACATCTTGAAGCAGCATTTCTGATATCTGAACAGATCAAGGGGAAAATTACAGTACAACTTCACCAGGATATCCAAGCTCATCATTGTCTGCTGTATGCTACATCACTTTGTCATCTAGAGAGGCTCGACTATGGACCAGGTGGAGGATACGGCCCACCTACAGCCAAAGGCAGAACAGGACACTGACAATAATGCTAAAACATCTATGCAGGTAATAAGATTAATATTCCAGGCTGTCAGAGATGAGACACTCACCTAAGTGCCTCAGTGGCCCAATTCACTAACAATCATGTACACGTGTACTCTGCAGTGGTTCAATACATTTTCACCAACATTGTCTGTGCACTACCTTCACTACCATTGAAACCTTCCTTTATTGCAGCCTTTTCTTTCACCAACATGAAGAAGTTCTTTCGACAAAGTTCAAATAAACTGCAAATGACGTATTTCCCTATTAGTCATGCGTGCATACTTGTTTAGTGTTTTTAACCAGGGTGCATCCACTTAGTGACCGTGCGAGTTATTTTAACCTAACCTGCCCGGTGGGAAACTGACAGGATCGGGTCAGCCACCTGCTTTATGGGTGATTGATCTGGGCGGGTTGGGTTAAAATTGGGCCTAATGCTATCTAGAACCTATTTTAGTGCTTCCCCAGTGGAAGGTGGCAGCTGGTTGGAGTCTTTGGCAGTCTACAGGGACTGAAGTGGCCCTATACTTCCTTGTGCTGGGTCATGAGATGACCTTTGACATGCTGCTACCTTATTCTGCACCATCAGAAGACACAGACAAAAACTAAACAACATGCCAGAAAATGTAACCAAATTACCAGAAATATATGATATAGAAGAAATCTTAGTAAGTACCTTTACAGGGTCACTACACATGGGCTTTGGAGTTACACTGTGGGATATGAATGCTTAGCAATATTGTCTGAAATTCTTCCCTTCCCCTCATTATTTTAGCAGAGCCATTAACCCATTTACTTTAAACAGATTAGCATCTCCATTTAAATAGCAGAATGAGAAGTTCAAATGAACGTATTATGTCTTGTTATGCTAGTAACCCACGGTGTAATTTCAGGACCATAGTGACCAGAGAAATTCTTACTTCAATAGTTTCCTCTCTCATTACTTTCCTGGTTTCCTCCTGTGGTCTCTTACTTTGATTTATCTCTCTATTTTGCTCTTTCTCTCTTCTCATTCACCTTACAACTTGCTTAAGTTGTGAAGTGCGATGCATAAAGATTTTCCCAATACAATGAGAATAGATTTGATTGGAATAGCACAGTAAAGTATTTCTTATAGCCACAAGATGGCATCCAAAGCATATGATTAGTCCTGACAAACAGTTTGAAGAATTAATCTAAACAATTTACTTTGAGAGTTAGGGATAGTGCACGTGTTAAAAGGAGGAATAAATTTATGAATTTGCACTAAAGTACTAGGTATTAACCTTAGTACAAGATCCTAATATTACTCCTACAAGCAAAATAGCATAATGCATAAGAATCTGCACATATACACCTTTTAACATACCAAACCATCTCACAGGGGATCAGACACTGAGCAAGACTTGGGAGTAAAGTTAGGGGAGGTGACTGAAGTGTGGACAAAGAAATAGGTTTTGAGATGATTGTTAAGGTGGGGAACAACATAACAAGGCAGAAGGGATTAAGAAGAGAATCGCAAAGAGCAGGGAAAGATAGCTGAAGTCACTGGCATGATTGTGAAGCAGAGGGAGGAAGAGGATGGAAGCTGAGATGTGGGACTCCTCGGAGGAGGAGGCTGCAGAGGAAGAATGAAGCAAGGCCAAGGGTTGGGGGCAGGGGAATGTAAATGAAACAGAGGATGTTGAAGTCATTGCTCTGGGGACCAGGGACCCAGTGGAGGTCGGTGAGTTCCAGGCTAAAAAGGTAGTGAAACTCTGTGCGGGATAGGATGCAGCTGACAGAGTTCTGCATGAGTTGGACTTTGTGTAAGGTGGGGCTCAAGAGGCAAGTGAGGAGAGTCTGGAGGTAATGAAAGCATGATGTGGTGGGAATGAGGAAGGATGTTTGGTAGTTAGGTGATATTAGATCTTAGTCGGTGCAGATTCACAGTATGAAAATGTTCACAAATTAGGCAAAAAATGAACAGAGGTGAAATAAGGAAAGCTACGGTGAGAAATTATGTAGTTATGTTATGCTTTACTGAGATCAGGGTTGAGACATAAATACAAACAGAAAATGCCGGAAACACTCAGTAGGTCAGGCAGCAGAATTAACTTTTCAGGTCGATGACCTTTCATCAGAACAGGCATTTTGTTCGAGGAGAATAGAAGAATCTTAAATCAACACCTGATTTGGGAATGCTTTATACTAACACTGGGTGCCAAAAGTGGAAAGTTGTCCCATTCCCAATCACTGATAGTCCTCATTCCACACCTTGATGAGTACAAAAATATACCCAAAGTATAAATAGAACTACATTCCAATAACAGGAAGCAATTCCTCTTGAACTGAATTTTTGAAAATTGCTTTTAAGGCTGTTGCCAATGAAGCAAGGATCATAGAAACATAGGAAAAAAACAAAGAAAATAGGAGCAAGAGTAGGCCATTCAGCCCTTCGGGCCTGCTCCGCCATTCAAAATGATCATGGCTGATCATCTAACTCAGTACCCTGTTCCTGCTTTTTCCCCATATCCCTTGATCCCATTAGCATTAAGAAATATATCTATCTCCTTCTTGAATACATCTAATGACTTGGCCTCCACTGTCTTCTGTGGTAGAGAATTCCACAGGTTCACCACCCTCAGTGAAGAAATTTCTCCTCATCTCGGTTCTAAATGGCATACCCCGTATCCTGAGACTGTGACCCCTGGTTCTGGACTCCCCAGCCATCAGGAACATCCTCCCTGAGTCTGTCTAGTCCTGTTAGAATTTTATATGTTTCGATGAGATCACCTCTCATTCTTCTAAACTCTAGTGAATATAGGCCCAGTCGACCCAATCTATCCTCATAAGTCAGTCCTGCCATCCCAGAAATCAGTCTGGTAAACCTTTGTTGCACTCCCTCTATGGCAAGGACATCCTTCCTCAGATAAGGAGACCAAAACTGCACACAATACTCCAGTTGTGGTCTCACTAAGGTCCTGTATAACTGCAGTAAGACATCCCTGCTCCTGTACTCAAATCCTCTTGCAATGAAGGCAACATACCATTCGCCTTCCTAACTGCTTGCTGCACCTGAATGCTCGCTACAAGCGACTGGTGTACAAGGACACCCAGGTCTCGTTGCACCTCCCCTTTTCCCAATCTATCACCATTCAGATAATAATCTGCCTTTCTGTTTTAACAACCAAAGTGGATAACCTCATATTTATCCACGTTATACTGCAACTGCCATGTTCTTACCCACTCACCCAACTTGTCTAAATCACATTGGAGCCTCTTTGCATCTTCCTCACAGCTCACATTCCACCCCAGCTTTGTGTCGTCTGCAAACTTGGAAATGATACATTTAGTTCCCATCATCCAAATCATTGATATATATTGTGAATAGCTGGGGCCCAAGCACTGATCCCTGCGGTACCCCACTAGTCACTGCCTGCCACCTGGAAAAAGATCCGTTTATTCCTACTCTGTTTCCTGTCTGTCAATCAATTCTCAATCCATGCCAGTATATTCTCCCCAATCCCATGTGCTTTAATTTTGCACACTAACCTCTTGTGTGGGACCTTATCAAAAGCCTTCTGAAAATCCAAATACACCACATCCACTGGTTCTCCCCTATCTATTCTACTAGTTACATCCTCAAAAAACTCCAGTAGATTTGTTAAGCATGATTTCCCTTTCATAAACCCATGCTGACTTTGTCCAATCCAGTTAATGACCTCCAAGTGTTCTGTTATCACATCTTTTATAATAGACTAGCATTTTCCCCACTACTGATGTTAGGCTAACTGGTCTGTTATTCCTTGTTTTTTCTCTCCCTCCTTTTTTAAATAGTGGGGTTACATTTGCCACCCTCCAATCTGTAGGAACTGTTCTAGAGTCTATAGAATTTTGGAAGATGATCACCAATGCATCCACTATTTCCAGGGCCACTTCCTTTAGTACTCTGGGCTGTAGATTATCAGGCCCTTGGGAGTTGTCAGCCTTTAGCCCCATTAATTTCCCTAGCACTATTTTTTTACTAATACTGGTTTCCTTCAGTTCCTCCCTCTCACTAGACCCTTGGTTCCCTAACATTTCTGGGAGGTCATTTGTGTCCTCCTTTGTGAAGACAGAACCAACATCATCTAAATCATCTGAATAAAGTGTTGAACTGTTAACTATCCAATAATAATTCTTGCTATAACATTTAGAAAGTAACTTTGCTCTTCTTTCCCGATTTCTCTATTTAAAGCATGTGGTTAAAATGTATTGGTTTGGGATCAATTAATAACATTAGAAAAATTATCTTGCGAAGAATGATTTCCATTATAAGCACATTTTAATTTCACAAATTGAATTATCCCATTAACATAATGAATTATGTTCTAAGACATGAAAGTAGCTAATCATTATTTTAATGTTATTTGCACATTATGGTATTAAGAACGCATGTGTATTATTTGTTATTCCAGTCAATATTCTACACCCTGTTGTGCTTGTTTGTTTCGTGGAGAGTGCTCAGCTCCTTCTGTCTTGATCCAAAGTGAATTGTGTTTTGTCACTTTAGGCAGCTTGAATACATTGTGAGATTGATAATATTGTAGAAGCAGGACATGATTTTATTATGAAAATATGATGTTTGTTCAGGCATGAATGAGGGTTTCAGCAGCAGGTGGGCTGAGGCAGGAGGTGGAAGTAGGAGTTCTTTGCAATTATCATGTTTACCATACTATTGATTTATGTAAAATGACAGTTAATAACAAGACTCAAGAGCCATTCCAAACAAAATACTGCAGATGCTGGAAGTCTGAAACAAAAACAGAATCTGCTGGACAGACTCAGCAAGTCAAGCAGCGTCTGTAAAGAAAGGAAAATTGTTGACGTTTCAGGCATAGTCCTTCATCAGAACTGGACCTGGTCAATCTTGGCCAAACTCTGGTTCTTTCACTCATTTTAACAATAAAAACAGAAAGCTACGGCACAAATTCAATAGTAAAGAAAGAACTTGCATTTATATACCGCCTTTCATGACCTTAGGATGTCCCAACACACTTAACAGCCGATGAAGTATTTTTTGAAGTGTAATCACTGTTGTAATATAGGAAACACAGCAGCCAATATGCGCACAAGGTCCTAGGTTTCTCATATACCTTTTTTAAGTTTTATTTAATTTCAATTTTTCTATTTATCCAATCTTTTTGTACCACTGATGTTTTGTGGTAGTTTGTCTATTCTGTACCCTCAGCATCTCCAGTTTGAATGTTTGCCCTGGTCTTATTTGCCTATTTTTCTTTCCAGTTTATCTGGGTTAGTTCCCTTTTTATCTCATTGTAATAGATTTTTTTCCAGTTAAGCAGCTTTATCTTTGCTTACTCTTCTTTCCAATTTTTATATCAAACCTAATTATGTTGTGGTGGCTGTTTCTTAGCCGATCCTCTCCCCTCACATTACCTACTTGCTCTAATTTCTAGAGCTAGATCTAGCTCTGTCTCTTTCCTTGACAGACCAAAAATGTACGCAGGGAATTTCCTCAGGAGTTCTCCCGATTGGCCATCGTTGCTACAGCGGAAACCCCAGCTAGCTCGTAAACGCATTGTCCGCCAATTTTCCGCTGAAGTTATGGCAACTGATCGGGAGAATCCCTGAGGAAATTCTCAGCTGTACTGATCTAGAACATAGTCCTGGACACATTGTCACACCAATTAAATTACGTTTTTTTTTAAAAGTGTTTCTGGGGAGGCTTTTCTCACAATAAAGCACACTGCAATTTCTTTTGCATTACTCTCTCTATTGATTGGATTTGTTTTGACAAGATCCTGGTATCTTCAGGTTTCAAACCCATAGCTTAAGGCTCCAAACACTGCAATTTAAAAATTGTAGGGCAAATGTTCTGCTTCTGTGCTCAAGGTGGAATATCATGGGGTAAGGGGTGCACAGTTTCATGATGTGCACTCCTGACATGTACCTAGAGCGTGGAAGCAGAAAATGTACCCTCTGATGTAATTTATTCTATTCATTGTCTGGGACTCTGTTACACTTAAGATATAAAGGTTGGCTTAACTTCACTTACTAGGTGCACTTATCTTTGTATCATTTACCGGTGGAAATGCATTTTCATTATTACAAAAGCTACAGATTTGTGCTTGAAGCAACAATGAAGATTTTTTCCCCTTTTAGTGTTTCATAGTTCTTGATAACATTATTTGACAGTGTCATATTTCTGAAGTACATAAGAGCAGGAGTAGGCCATTCGGCCCCTCGAGCCTGCTCTGCCATTTGATAAGATCATGGCTGATCTGATTGCGACCTCAATCCTACTTTCCCGTTTACATACTATAACCTTTGACTCCCTTGTTAATCAGGAATCTACCTAACTCAGCCTTAAAAATATTCAATGACCCTGCCTCCACCGCACTGTGGGGAAGGGAGTTCCACAGACTCACGACCCTCAGAGAAAAAATTTCTCCTCATCTCTGTCTTAAATGGGAGACCCCTTATTTTTAAACTGTGGCCCCTAGTTCTAGTCTCTCCCACAAGGGGAAACACCCTCTCAGCATCTACCCCTTCTAGTCCCCTCAGGATCGTATATGTTTCAATGAGATCACCTCTCATTCTTCTAAACTCCAATGTATACAGGCCAAACTTGTCCAACCTTTCCTCATAAGATAACCCCCTCATCCCAGGAATCAGCTGAGTGAACCTTCTCTGAACCGCTTCCAAAGCAATTATGTCCCTTCTTAAATAAGGAGAACAAAACTGCACACAATATTCTAGATGTGGTCTCACCAGTGCCCTGTACAACTGTAGAAAAACATCTCGACTTTTATATTCCATTCCCCTTTGCAATAAATGACAACATTCCATTTGCCTTCCTAATCACTTGCTGTAGCTGCATACTAACTTTT
The DNA here is from genome assembly GCF_035084215.1 of Heptranchias perlo. Classification (NCBI taxonomy): domain Eukaryota; kingdom Metazoa; phylum Chordata; class Chondrichthyes; order Hexanchiformes; family Hexanchidae; genus Heptranchias; species Heptranchias perlo. The sequence goes on along the minus strand of NC_090345.1, from coordinate 14,904,735 downwards.
TGTGATTCATGTACTAGGACACCCAGATCCCACTGTACCTCAGAGTTCTGCAATCTTTCTCCATTTAAATAATATACTGCTTCTCTATTCCTCCTGCCAAAGTGGACAAGTTCACATTTTCCCACATTATACTCCATCTGCCAAATTTTTGCCCACTCACTTAACCTATCTATATCCCTTTGCAGACTCCTTGGGCTCGATTTTAGGGTCGGGTTTCCGGCGGGTTACCAGCGGGGTGGCCCCGAAAATCCCGATCTCCGGTCACGTGACCGGATCGCGACGAAATCCCGGCCACTTCCGGGTACCGCGCTAACGTGCGGGGCTGTGCGCGCAAGCCCCGCTGGTGGGAATCCCGCAGGCAATTAAAGCCAGCGGGGTTCCACTTGAGAGTACTTAACTTGCTCGTTGTGGTCAGTTAATGAGCTGAAGCAGCTGTCAAAAGAGGAAGTGTGGGATTTTAGGTTCAAGGCAGTGAGTTTCCCACACTGGGGGAAACAGTACCTTTCAAACCAGGCGTGTTGCAGCCAGCAGCCTGTGGCAGGTGCCAAGGTGCACTCCACGGGGGAGAGCCCTCACCCACGCAGGAGGCCACCGCGTCACATAGGGCAACCCCTGCCCTCCACCACCCCCCGCCGAGCCAGAGGACAGACCGACACGAAACCGCAGCCCCAGTCCGAGGAACCACACACCTACCCAGCACAACCCCTCAGACCAACACCTGCCAGATGGGTGGTGCGTTGACATCGTCGGAGGATGAACAGGATGACCAGCACCAGCAGCCTCGCAGTCCACGCCGTCCGCCGCAGAGACGTGGATCCCCCCAACACGGTGTTGTTGCACGCCCACCTGCACAGCAGGAGGGAGGGCTACCGCAGAGAGAGACGTGTCGCAGAGGGCACTACCCTCGCCACAGGGTCCACAGACCGAGGCGCAGCTCCCCGGACCTCTCCGAGCAGCAGTGCACAGGGAGGCGCAGATTCGCTCGACATGTAGTCGTGGAGATCTGCAGGCTCTTTCATGCCGAGCTGCTCCTGGCTGGCCCCAGCACCAACTGCTTACCTGTCGCTGGCAAAGTCACCACTGCCCTCCACACCTTCTCCTCCGCATCCTTCCAGGGTGCAGCCGGCTACACCGCCGATGTCTCTCAGTCGTCTGCGCGGACGAGCCCTGCAAATACACCTGCACCTACTCTGCAGTAACACGATGGGTGGCATCAGTGGTGGGTCCTCATAGTGATACCCAGGAGCGGGCATTATTGGACACAACGGACAGGATTCGCGGAGACATGGCAGTGGTAGTGTCAATATAATGTGTGCTGTTTGTTGCTCTGAAATTCAATATGGGTAACACCCATGACAAACCTTCAGACACCCTTGTGCACCCCCTTCATGCTGACGAGACGTTTGCCTTACCCTGCCTACTGCACATATGTGATGCATGCCCTGTGGCTGCAGCACAGGTGGTGGCAGGTTGAGTGAGGCTGGCCGTGAGGGAGATGCACGAGAGGGTGAGTATGGGATGGAGCCATGAGATTGTATGAGGATTGGGTTGCGTGTTAGTGGCAGGATGAGTACTGGCGAGGTGAGTAGGTGGAGGTAAGATGAGGATGGGGTGTGAGTGGGTATGAAGGGTGATGTGACAGAATAGTGTTGGCGGTGCCGAAGGAGATTTGGGGTGGGGGCAGTGTTGTGGCAGACGGAGTGTAGGGGAAAGACTTCGTGTTCTCACTGTGGCGGACCTACTGCGGTCATTGCAGCGCCTCCTGCACTGTATGCAGGTGGGCCATATGTTGGTGGCGCAGGTGACCCCCTCTGCCACCTCGAGCCAGGCCTTCTTGGTGGCAGAGGCAGGCCGCTTCCTCCCGCCCGCCGGGGGGAAGATCTGTGTCCTCCCCCTCCTCCTCACCCCATCTGATGATACCTGGGGTGAGGCATCATTAAACTGGGAGCAGCCTTCCCCCTGGGCTGCTCCATGCTGCAATTTGTTCTATTGGTTGCAGCATCTGTCAGTGGAGGACTGCCCCTTTAACTAGAGAGCCTCCAGCTGACAGATCGTACTGCGCATGCGCAGCCCGACCGACGCGCAGGCCAGCGCCGTGGACCCCGGAGGAGCAGGTAATTGATTCCTATTAGTGTGTTGCCTGCTACGATCGCGTGGGCAACCCACTAATTTCTCCGTTCGCGTTTTCGACGCTCCCGGAGGACCACCCGCTGGGAACCCGCAGGCCTGCTAAATTCGAGCCCCTTATGTCCTCTTCACAATTTACTTTCCTACCTACCTTTGTGTCATCAGCAAATTTAGCAACCATACAATCGGTCCCTTTATCCAAGTCATTGATATAGATTGTAAATAGTTGAGGCCCAAGCACTGATCCCTGTGGCACTCTACTCGTTACATCTTGCCAACCTGAAAATGACCCATTTATGCCTACTCTCTGTTTCCTGTTAGCTAACCAATCCTTTATCCATGCTAATATGTTATCCCCTACACCATGAGCACTTATTTTGTGTAGTAGCCTTTGATGTGGCACCTTGTCAAAAGCCTTCTGGAAATCCAAGTACACCACATCCACAGGATCCCCTTTATCCACGTTACTTGTTATTTCCTCAAAGAACTCTAATAAATTAGTCAAACACAATTTCCCTTTCACAAAGCTGTGTTGACTCTGCCTGATTGGATTGAGATTTTCTAAGTGCCCTGCTATAACCTCCTTAAAAAACGATTCCATCATTTTCCCTATGACAGATGATAAGCTAACTGGCCTGTAGTTTCCTGCTTTCTGTCTCCCTCCTTTCTTGAATAGAGGAGTTACATTCGCTATTTTCCAATCCGATGGGACCCTTCCAGAATCTAGGGAATTTTGGAAAATTAATACCAATGCATCTATTATCTCTGCAGCCACTTCTTTTAAGACCCTAGGATGAAGTCCGTCAGGACCTGGGGACTTGTCAGCTTTTAGTTCTAATATTTCTTGATGATAATAATCTCATTTTAAAATGTTGGAATGTACTGTGTCACACACACATGTAACAACTATTATATTATAGAGCAAAAATAACAGATTCAGTGCCTGTATCTGTTCAGGTTATCATTAATTTTATTTTCAGAAGTGAATTCCACTATCTTCAGGTCATTACTTTCCAGTGGAATAAATGCCCGCTTACTCCAAATGTTGTTTTCCTATATTCTAATAGTGCAGCAAGTTGAAGGCTAGTTGTGCAAGACTCTATGCACTGAAAAGGTGCAATGACAGTGTTGTTAAAGCTAAATATAGTAATTCAATCTAGGATATCAATTAGAGGAAGTGAATTCATATGGGAATTTTATAAAGAGAATCAGTAAGATTTATGAGATAATATTTCCTTACCCTGCATTTTTAACTGTGTTATGATTTGTTCTTAATTAAAACAATGCACTAGCATCATAAACTAGATTAAATATAAGCGTCTGGAATTTCTGCGGGAGTTCTCCCGACCTCCCACTGTAATGTCAGTGGAAGCCCCGGAGGAACAGCAGAAGATTGGGAGAACCCCCCATGGAAATACTAGGCAAAAAGTCTGATCTTGCTGTGAGTTCTTATTTTCCCCATGAACACCATTTCTAAATGGTGCCACTGATTTGAATACACTAGCTCAGGGGTGTCCAATCTATTGAAGCGGTGGGCTGGATCCTTGTGATGCAACCAGTGAGTAGGTGGCATCTGATTAAGGGTGAACTTCCATTGTAATTGCATAGGTACAAAACAGAAAATACTTTGCTCTGATGCAGCAACTTGCCAAGGCTTCTTCGACAGCACCTCCCAAACCCGCGGCCTCTACCACCTAGAAGGACAAAGGCAGCAGGCACATGGGAACAACACCACCTGCATGTTCCCCTCCAAGTCACACACCATCCCGACTTGGAAATATATCGCTGTTCCTTCATCGTCGTTGGGTCAAAATCTTGGAACTCCCTTCCTAACAGCACTGTGGGAGAACCTTCACCACACGGACTGCAGCAGTTCAAGAAGGCGGCTCACCACCACCTTCTCAAGGGCAATTAGGGATGGGCAATAAATGCTGGCCTTGCCAGCGACGCCCACATCCCATAAACGAATTTTAAAAACCTCCTCATGCCTGACTGCATTGTTGGTGTATTCATTTATTAGTTTTTGCAAAAACTGAGATTTTAATCCAATTTGTTTTCTTAAAGATTATACAAAATATTCTAGCTACATTGACTGGCTGCCAATCCAGTTCTGATTAAGCTGTTTCATTTTTAGTCAGATTTGACAAGAAATGGATGAACAAGATGAAATCTTCAGAGATAACATTCTTTGATTGACAGCAGACATTGTTCTGTTGTCTATATAGGAAGAGCATAATGGGCCAACAACAAAATACAGATCAAAGCATTGCAATGGTTGATGTTGAATTTAATATCAAAAAATCTTACTATAAAAGAGGACGTCACCACTTTGCCATTGTTTGATTCAAATAGGCCCTTGTGGTTCTCAACCCTGCATCTGTCCCTCCCTAAAGCAGAACATCATGTTTCTGTGCTATTTTTATGATTCTTAAGTGGTGCAAATTGATCGGACTCGTTCTTGTGACACATTGGATTGGATCAGAGATGCTAGCTGCTCTTACAGCTATAAAGACTATGCAAGTTGAATGAAACAATATTCTAGACCAAATTCTGATGATGACTGTCACATGGTAAATAACCTGATAGAACCCAATGTCTGAGCAGTATCTTTTATTACACAAATAAGTCTCTCATTCCAGATATTTTAATGGCCATTTTACACTTGAGGAATAACTTCACATTTACTCTGAATTTTAGCTACATTTCATTGCAGAGTGAAATATAAATGGGTCTAAACAACTTTCTCCAATTGTCTTTTGAAGCAAGCTCCCTCCCCTTAATTACTTGGATTGTGAGTTTACTTCAGCTGAAAACATGGACTTTGAACCAGGTTGGTAGGAACACCTACTTTAATTTCCTGTTCTTTTTCAACAGTTGGAGAAAATCTGGGTACATATTCACGACGATAATTTAATACTTTCTGGTGCACAAGTTAAATCTGCTCAGCTCTTACCAATAACCCTAGGAGATTACATTCAATGAGAATTAATCCAGTGCAAGTTAAACTGACGTTTATGGGATGTAGAATATAAAATGTGTTAATGAGATTGCTGGTTAAGAATATAAGAATGTACAAGACTGGAAAAGATCATATGATCCATATGGCCAGTCCCATTCAAGGAAATATCAAATCCCATGATATTTCTCATACCTCTCTATCAATTGTTCCCCAGGTACTTATCCATCTCTCTTGAATTTGCTGATATAATCAGACCCCATTAGCTGTGCTTTCCATACATTCACCACCCTCTGTGTAAAGTACTTAAATCTAAACTGTCTTTTCACCCTTTTAAATTATGAGTCATTACTCCTGATTCATTGACAAAAATAACAACCTGTATTTATATCGCACTTTAACTTAGAAAAACATCCCATAGCATGTCACAGAGGCATAATCAAGAAATGGACGCCAAACCAAAGGAGATACTAGGATGGATTACCAGAAGCTTGGTCAAAGAGATGGGCTTTAAAGTCTTAAGTTATTCACATAATTTTAACTTTCTCTGATAAGTGATGGGGAAAATGTGGCAATAACTCCTTTCTTAGGCCAACTCTATTCCTCGTTCCCAGCTGTGGCTAATCTTAGTCAATCAGTTCAAACAGGATTTATTTAGCCTTGCATGTTACTGCATTCACTGGCTCACCCTAACACACCTTATTCGAGATTTTGATGTCCAGTCACATGGCAAATACGTCTAAACTTCCCTTGTTTTAAATGGTAGACTTCAATCAGTAAAAGAGGGTTGCTTTCAGAAAAAAAGAACTTTGGGCAGGATTGAGATTTGCCTGTAAATGCTTTTGGATGATGCTGAAATCATTTTTCTAAGTAAAACAATAGTAGCTGCAACAAAATCCAACTTGCCGATGTGAGGCCTGGGCCATTTTAACACCTGGGCCTCGTTACCATAGTCCAGTTCCAACTTCCATCCGAACCCAGCAGGAATGACGGAGGCTGGCGAGAAGGAGCAGGAATTGGGGAGGAAGAAGTCCATCGCCGTGGTCCCTCGAAAAGTCCCTGGCAGTCAGGTAAGTGCAAGGAGAGGTCAGTAGGCGAGTGCTGTCGGGGGACAGGAGTAGCCTGGGGTAAGGTAGGCCCAAGGCTTCCTTGTGGGGCCCGGATGGGCACTCCTGCTCCTCCTGGCCCTCAAGGAAACAATAAATTAAATTTAATTACCTTCCCGGCCCTCTTTTGCATGGCACCAGGTTTCCCTGGCAAGGACATTACTGCACACCAAACTTGTGACACAAAATTAAATTGGCATCGGGCTCTGAATGACATCATCAGACCCCAACTTTTGCATCTCAGTGGGGCCCTCACCTGCCTGGGGCGAGTGCTTTCGACACTGTCCAAATCGCAGCTGTTAAAATGGCATGGGGCGCGAGTGCAGCGTGAAGAAGGGGAATAGAACGCTGTTGAGATTAACTCACATATCTAAATGTGTACTAATTTTACCTCAAATTATAATGCTTTCTATAGTGTATTACCTTCTGCTACAAGACTTTTGAGTCAGCAGTGTGTCATAGCATGTCCCAGGAATTGATTTTCTGCTTATGACTTTTAGATTATTAAAGGGAATTTACATGTCTAACAGCAGTAATTGAAATGCAAGGAATATTTGTTTCCAAATACAATTGATCTGCAAGCACAGATACTAAGACTCTAGAAGGTGGATAATTGCAGGCACTTTACCTCCATCAAAATATCTGTTTCCCTTTAGTATATTAATTAATCCTTTGCTCAAGTGAAATTTGCTTGGCTTTGTTTTTACCACTAGCTCATTAAAATGGCTCTCAGCTGATTAACCTTCAGATGCAGGAGAAAGCCTGATTGATGATTCCACGCATAATCATTTTCATATTTAGATTCATGTGTGTTAATTGTGCATCATTTGTGGGAGCTTTTTTGTGGCTATATGACCGAGAAGTCGGTTCAAGTCTACTGTTTGACATGCACTTTTTCTAATCTTCTAATTTAGTGTTCTGAACTTTAAAGTATGACCTTCTAAATGTTAAAAGTATCAATTAATGAAATAACCTTATGTTACAGGAGAAAAAAAGCTGCATGCTTCGATATTAAGAAGTATTCAAAGTCGTCAGATTGTAACACAATGATATAAAAATGCTGCTATATAATAAAAAATTATGATATATATTAAAAATGATGCACTGCACTGACACTCCAGCAATAACCTTGCAACCACTTAGAATCCTTAAGCCTTTGCTCTTGTCAACCTTGAACTACGCTCACTGGACTTTAGTAAGCAGGGATCGTCACTACGAGGAGAGAGTTTTATTCCATAACAAACAGATATTAGCTAAAGAACGCTCAAGGCCTGTATGGAATTTGTTTGTTATTTTAGTGGAGGGGTTAATCAAGAATCTGCTGAGTTATAGGGCTTACTAATCTGCCCATTCACAATCAATGGATGGAATATCTAGCATGACTTATTAATCTTATTGTGGAAGAATGTTTGTTCCCCGCCCCCCCCCCCTCAACTAAATTAACAAACAATATATAGATGGGGGTTGCTCTGTGGATCTTTATTCAACAACTTATATTACAGTGTCTTGACCACATGACCATCTCTATGCTATCAAACAGATTGTATGACATCAAGCCATGAATGAGTCAAAATTTACTCCAGCTGAACATTGGGAAGACCAAAGCTACACACTTCAGCCCCTTGCCACTGAATCCATCCCCCTCCCCAGCCACTCACTTTGTTTGAACCAGAACGTGCAAAATCTCAGTATCTTGTTTGACCATGAGCTGAGTTTCAAACCCCACACTCTATCCATCACCAAGATCGTTTATTTACACCTCTGCAACATTGCCCATCTCCACCCCTAATTCAGCCCGAAACTCTTATCCATGTTTTTGTCATCTCCAGACTTGATTATTCTATTTATTTTCTTGCTGGTGTCCCTTCGTCCACCCTCCAACTTGTCCAAAACTCAGCCGCTCATATCCTGTCTCCCATTAAATCCCACTTGCCATCACCCTCATCCATTCTGACTTACATTAGCAATTTGTCCCCAACACATTAAATCTAAAATCCTCATCCTATCTTTGCAATCTCCTTGAGCTCTAATCCCCTCCCATATTCTCTAGTTCTCAGACTCTGGTTTCATTTTCAGCTCCCCTTCCTTTGTCCCACCATTGGCGACAGAGTCTTCAGCCACGTCGACCCTACTCTGTTAACATGCTAACAACAAGGGACTTCCAACTCTCCTGATGTTAATGGATATTATTTGCATGCACAACTACCTTTTTTGCCCCATTCTCTGGAACTCCTTCCCTAAACCCCTCCACCTCTCTGTTACCCTCTGCACCTTTCCCAAAGTCCATCTTTTCAACCATCCTTTGTCACCAGTCCTAATCTCTCCCTTCATGGCTCACTGTCTATCACAGGCCTTATCTATCTCCATCTGTGAAGTACCTTGGGATGTTTTGTACACTAAATGTACTATGTAAATGCAAGTTGATGTCATCTCCTCAGGTTAGAAACAAATGAGAAATTATGCAGCAGGTGGGAGTTGTCGTACAGGCACCTTAAGGAAAGTTCATATAGTTTCTGTCTAAAAACTCTTACTTTGTCAGGTTGTTGACTTAACTTACAAATGAAGTGTGGAATTTGGAAAATAATCCCTGCTTACTCTTCTTTACCAGAAGATGTTGAAAATAGGTATATCTTTGGCTGTGAATTTCCTTGAAGCTGTTCCCACTCCTCCGCTGTAACTTAATCGGAAGTATAACGTAAACCCCATTTTAGCATGTAAATGGGGTTTCTAGCAAAATTACAGCGATGGAGCGGAATCAGCCCTGAGGAAATTCCCTGCCTTTATGTTCTGGAGTTTTCCCTTGCGTTCTGTAAGATACATGGAGATTTTTTTGGTAGGAAGAATAAGGGAGCCACATACTGCTTGGATAATAAGAATCTAAATGGGGTAGAGGAGCAGAGGGATCTGGGGGTACAGAGACACAAATCACTAAAAGTAGCGTCGCGGGTTAATAAGGCCATAAAAGGCAATCCAAGCACTGGGGTTCATTTCTAGAGAGATAGAATTGAAAAGCAAAGAAGTTATGTTAAACTTGTATAGAACTTTGGTTAGACCTTGGAGTACTATGAACAGTTTTGGTCTCCATAAAATAAAAAGGATATAGAGGCACTGGAGAAGGTGCAAAAAAGATTTACTAGGATGATAGGCATAACCTCTCAGTTCTGCTATCAGGAAAGATTGAGCAGGCTAGGGTTCTTTTCTTTAGAAAAGAGAAGACTGAGGGGTGACCTAATAGAGGTCTTTAAGATTATGAAAGGCTTTGATTGGGTAGACGAGGAAGAGATATTTCCACTTGCGGGGGAGACCAGAACTAGGGGCCATAAATAGAAGACAGACACTAATAAATCCAATAGGGAATTCAGAAGAAACTTCTTTACCCAGAGAGTGGTTAGAATGGGGAACTTGCTACCACAGATGCTAGTCGTCTCAACTAGCATCTATGCTAGTTGAGACGACTAGCATAGATGCATTTAAGAAGAAGCTAGACAAACACGAGGGAGAAAGGAATAGAAGGATATACTGATCGGGTTAGATGAAGTAGGGAGGAAGGAGGCTCGTATGGAGCATAAACACTGGCATGGACCTGTTGGGCCAAATGGCCTGTTTCTGTGCTGTATATTCTATGTAATTCTATGTAGTTTTTCATTGATTCAGTTCCTCATCAATAGAAACCGTACTTGTTTCTCAGTTGAAGTCCTTCAGTTCCTCCTGATGGCTTAGTTAGACAAAGACACCGTCTGATTTGACAATGAACCATAAAAACCAGAAGGTTCCAAGTTTTATTTCTGCTGTGTTAGCTTATATAACTGGGACCAGAAGTTGGGGCAAAAAAACCTCAAATTTCTAGGCTTCCAAAGTATTTGTTGAATTGAATGTAAGGACTTCCAGTGAAGGCTGGAAAGTAATACTATGTGGAAACAGTATCCAAAGCAACACATCTGTGTGAAAGGTTTATACAGTACTGCAACAAATTGGCAATAAATATAAATGCAGGGAAAGTGTGACTGGATGTTTGATTCATATATTTGTGGCTGCAGATTAACAGTTCTGGCAGATCCACAAACCTCCCTGTGAACTGTGTGATAAGAATTCTTATCAGTCTATGATTGCTTGGGCTTTCTCTGTTCAAGCAAAAAAAAAATAAAGGAGCCTGCTTTGCTGAACTGTACCTTCAAGCTGTGGTGTGCCTCTTGTTGTCTGATTTGTGGGAGAATATATTAGCAACCCTGGATTTGTAAATGCACCTTAATGAAGGAATCCTTGGTTTTTCTAACTCTGTTGATAAGATCTTTCATACCCATTTAAAAAAATAGTCAAGTTATTGTCTCATAAATATTCAGGTTGTAAGTAATGCTAGTAAAAAGAAAGAAAGATTTGCATTTATATAGCACTTTTCATGACCTTGCAAAGCGCTTTACAGCCATTGAAATATTTTTAAAGTTTTGTCACTGTTGTAATGTAGGTCATTACCACATTACCAGCAATCTGGTAATGACCAGAAACTCTGTTTTAGTGATGGTGGTTGAGGGATTAATATTGGCCAGGGCACAATGCTAAAAGGGGTACAGGAACAGAGAGATCTGGGGGTATATGTACACAAACGGTTGAAGATGGCAGAGGAAGTTGAGAAAGCGGTTAAAAAAGCATACGGGATCATGGGCTTTATAAATAGAGGCATAGAGTACAAAAGCAAGGAAGTCATGAACATTATAAAACACTGGTTCAGCCACAAATGGAGTATTGTGTCCAGTTCTGGGCACCGCACTTTAGGAAAGATGTGAAGACCTTAGAGAGGTTGCAGAAGAGATTTACTAGTATGATTCCAGGGATGAGGGACTTTAGTTATGTGGATAAATGGAAGAAGCTGATTGTTCTCCTTAGAACAGAGAAGGTTCAGAGGAGATTTGATAGAGCTATTCAAAATCATGAAGGGTCCAGACAGAGTAGATAGAGAGAAACTGTTCCCATTGGCGGAAGGGCCAAGAACCAGAGGACATAGATTTAAGGTGATTGGCAAAAGAACCAAAGGTGACCTGAGGAAAAGCTTTTTGACACAGCGAGTAGTTAGGATCTGCAATGCACTGCCCGAGGGGGTGGTGGAAGCAGTTACAATCATGGCTTTTCAAAAGGGAACTGGATAAGTATTTCAAAAGGAAAAAATTTGCAGGGCTACAGGGATAGGGCAGGGGAATGGGACTAGCTGGATTGCTCTTGCATAGAGCCGGCATGGACTCGATGGGCCAAATGGCCTCCTTCCATGCTGTAACCTTTCTATGATTCTAGGACACCAGGGATAACTCCCTGCTCTTCTTCGAAATAGTGCCGTCAGATCTTTTACTTTACGTCCACCTGACGTGGCCTCAGTTTAACATCTCATCCAAAAGACGGCACCTTCGACAATGCAGCACCCCCTCAGTACTGCACTGGAGTGTCAGCCTAGATTTTGCGCTCAAGTCTCTGGAGTGGGAATTGAGCCCACGACCTTCTGACTCAGAGGCAAAAGTGCTACCCACTGAGCTGCAGCTGACACTATTGTATAGTATTGAAATGGGACCATGATTAAAGATGCGTATTAATACAAGAACTGCCAGTTTATTGAATAATTCAACATGCCTCGTAACAATGTAACTGCCTGAATGGTGCATAATAATAATATATTCCACTGACATTTATTTATTCCTCTTGTTTCTTTAATAGTCTGTGTTTACCTGGGCTTCTTATCCAGATGCAGAAACATGGGACTCAATTTTGAAATGGTGGCAGGTTGGCAGCAGGGGAGGGAGGGGGCTGAAGGTGTGCGTGGCAAACCTGAATTGAAAGAAACTTACCTTTTCCAACGCAATCACAATGTAATTGATGGTGGTTGAAGTTGTTTCCAGGTTCCTGATTGACAGGCTGGCTGCCGACAGGAGCTGCAACCCCGAGTGGGGAGGGGAAGAGAAAGAGAGAGATGTCATCTGCTGCTGGAACAGAGTGGAGGGCACTGAAGATCGGCGGGGGAAGAGGAGGAGATTGGGGGGAGAGAGATCGGGGGCTGAGACTGAGGGGGACATCGGAGCAGGATGGAAAGCTGGGTTTTTTTTAAACTTTGTGCAATGCTTTTATAAATTTAATTTTTAATTTAATTTATTTTGTTTGTTTTTGCCTGATCCGGCCCTTCACGCCTGGAATCGGAAGCCATGGGAAAGCCGCCCAGGTAAGTTTAAAATCGTTTTAATTATCTACTATGTCAGAAATAAAGTACCTTCAGTACCTCAATGAGGTACTTTTGGTTCTTTGACTATCATCCCGCCGGCTTTAATTGTTGGCGGGACTTCCACATTAGTGAGGCATGCGCGCACACAGGCGCATCAGTGGGAAACCCGGAAGTCGGCGGGTTGGAGCCGGCTTCCTCACCCGCTCGGGATTTCCCTGATTTTTGCAGCCCCCTCACCCCCAACACACCTGCAATTTCCTTTGAAAATCGGGGCCATGAAGGCTATTAACATATCCCCACTTACTGAGGGAATAACAGTTTCTCAATGAGACCTAATGGTCCTCAAGCAAGGCAAGGGCACTTACTTTTCTGAATTTTTGAGATCAGCAGATAATATGAGAAGGTTTGACTACAAAGGGACTTTTACATACAGAACAAACTAAATTACTTCATATTGCAGCAGAATGGGGAAAAGGTGGACTGCTTGGATGGAGCCTGAATGCATAAGCCTGAGGCACATCTAATATTGGGCCTTGGGCCTCATTATTATCAAACCAGTGAGCTATGGACCCCTAATGGGCATCACCAGGAAGCTCGCTGAAGAGGCCTCGAAGGTCAGGCCGCTGCGTCACTGGCAGCGGCCCTCGGGTAAGCCCTTAAAGGGGACCAGGTGAGGGGGGCAACTTGGAGAGGGGGATGACCTCCTGCCATCTGAGGGGAAGAGGATTGCTTGTGTGTCCTCGCTGGCTCAATGAGGATTGACTCCACTCGGGCATTAGATCTTGCCTGAGACATGCTGCAGTCCAAATCCCCCAATAGCAGCAAAAGTTTCCACAGAGTAAAAGGACACCTCACATTAACCAGATGCTCGCACGCTTTAAACGGCAGGCCGGGCCCACCAGAAATCCCACCTTCCAATTGGGGGGACTGCCCGTCACTGCTGGAAATGCCTGGGTAGCCCGCCAATGAAATTTAAATGAGGCCCGACCATCAAAATGGTTCAGGCTTCAGACTGACGATATTGGGCCCGATCATCCCGCCCACTGCTCACCTGAAAATCACCCTTATTGAAGATCTACTCCATTATTTCTTATAAGTAATTAACAGCTTTCAAACAGTATCAGGCATTTTAGAAAGTGTTGTAGGTCAATTGTTAGGACTTTAGTTCACTTCTACACTTCATTAATACTGAATAAAACAGACATCTGGAGGTTAGTCACATCCACAACAGCTTTGAACACACGTGATATACTATTTTTAGGGTATTTTTTGTAGGGTTTTTTCCCATTCCGTTCTCAACAATGTCGTGAAAAGTGTTGTCTAAACTGAAAGTGAGAATCCATGATTTGATATTAAGTATTGGCGTAACAACTAAAATAGCCTCTCCATTTGTAGCCCGATGAAGACAGAAAACTGTTTGGATTGGGTGAAACTCTGGTTTTACACTCCGCCTGATTTTACTCTCCATTGAAGTCAATGGAGAGAAATATTGGGAACAATCCCTGCGTCCGAACAAGTAGGCCCAAGGTCCGATCAAAATTGGGCCTTGGGCCTCATTCGAATAATTGGAGCGAGCTGTCAGCATCTGTTGCCCATGTCGATGGCAGCAGCCTTCAGGTAAGTGCTGGGGGAGGAGAAGGTAGTGATGGGGGGGGGCGGTGGGGCAATCGCGGACTGGCAACAGCCCTCGGGAGTGTTGTGGAGCTGGGAGGAGTTCTTGCTGGCTCTCTATGAATGTCTTTGTTTAAAACAAAGCTCGGCTTTTATTGGCGGCCGCTTGTTAGGCCGCATCCACGGCAGGAAAACCTAAGCTGAACAGGCTTGGTCCCTGAGCCGCACAGGGCAGCCCGATTTCAGGAAAGGCTTCTAAAACAGGCGTCAGATCTCCCCACCCGCCCCCGCCCCCCAGTAACATGTGCAAGGGGTCTAACGCTTGATTCAGGTCAGGGACACTTGAAAAATTGCCCGACCAAAAATGGGGTCGGACGTATTTCAGGAGTCTTTTGGACCTGCGAAATTGGTCTTTTTGTCCCTGTTTTCTGCCCAGAAAACAAGTGCAAGGAGATCCAATTGCTACCTCTAGTTTCTCAGATCAGGCTGTGAGAAGCTGCAAGCTGTCACTCCATACATCAACCCTGCTGGACGCTATTACTTATAACACCTATAATTGATAGCAAATCATGGCTCTCACTTTTTTGAATTCAGTCACAAAAATCCGAACAAAATATGAACTTACAGGAAAAGATAATGCATGCGGTAACCAGTGCAAGCGGAATGTCTGTGCAACAGAATCTCTTGAAGTGAGGAGTGCACTGGAACCTGTTTTGACATGGAATTAAATAAACATCTGAGACTTCATTGCAGGGGCTTTTGAAGGATTTCAGTGAGTCATAGCAGCAGCTGTTTTGAACAGACTCGTATTTACCCTTTAGGAATTTTTTTTTTAGGTTTTCATTCACGTTAGGAGAGAAGGACAGTTTGAACTCAACGAGAGAGGCTATAATTTGCTACTTAAATATGGGTGTAATGAATGAAATAGCAGCCTGTAACAAGGCTGCTGTATGGGAAGAAAGTATGACTGAGCCTGTGGGTCAGTTATTGATTTCTACATTTTTGAAGCCATTATTAATGCATACTCCACCTCTAGATTACAGAACTTTTCATCAATTATACTCGTTAAACGATCTGCTTAATGTTCCTGTCCAATTACTCAAGTTTCTTGGTACTGTAATATAATGAAACTTGAGAAATAATAACCCAGAAAGGAAGTATTCTCACTAATTCTCATCAATTTTTTAATCCGAATCTAGTGTCCAACTAACTAAGGCCCCAATCTCCCTAAACCAATTTATTATAATTCCATGGGGCTCATTGGCAAGGCTATAGCTGGAATCTTTACCTTTAGCAGAACATTGATACAACAAAAAGGCTTTTGGAGAAGAGCCAAACAAGGATGATTCTGGGATTCATAATATTAAGTCATGGTACTAAACATTTAAAGAGCCATTTAGTGAGAATTACACTGGCATTTTGAGGCTACTTCTGATTCTTTTTCTTGCTCATGAAAGACTGCTTACATGCAATTACCCACCATCTTCTGGTGAGCCCTCAATGCCAGGCTAAATCTGGAGAGAGCTTGCTCACATCATGTAAATGAAATTAAATGAGGTCAGCACACTAATGGTTGGGTAGATGCTAATTACGCATTGCTAACTATCACTTGATTGAAAAATGTACCCTATAGGTCTAGAAGAAATGAAAACAAGATTGCCACACCTTAAGGGAAAATACAAGATTTTTTTCCATATAGAAGTATGTGGAATAAATCCAAACAAAAGTAATTATATTAGCTCCTATAAAAAATTTACAAGATTGGTTCAATGAAGAAAGTCATTCAGCTCATTTAATTACATCTTTCTAGAATATCTACAGTCTTCCCATTACAACATCACGCTGTTTCATAAATTAGTTCAGTGTTCTGGTCTCAACCTTCTAGCAATCTGTTCTTAATATCTACTGTGTAAAGAAATACATCATAATGCCTGTTGTAAATATGCCTTTCAAATCCTGAAGTTGTGCCCTCTTGTCCTGCTGCCATGGCATATCTGAAAGTTTCGTTTCAGTTTCACTTTCTCCATCCACTTAAACGTCTTATGTACTTCTTAAGGGTCCTGCCTGACACTACAGTTTTGAGGCTGAAGATGTCTAGCTTATCAAATTGTTCCTCATAGCTTTTCCTGGGGATTAGCCTCTTTGTTGTCCTTTCCATTGCCTTGAGGGCCTAGATGGCTCTCCTATAACATCAGTAACATACACATTCGTCTACAATAAACCTCAACAGGGCACTGCAAAATTTCAACATGAACTTTGCAGATTTGGACTCAACTGATTAGGCAATATTAGCACTGGGATAGATAGATCAGGAAGGTAAATGGATGGTTGAAAGACTGGTGTGCGAAGGAGGGGTTCCATTTCATGGGACACTGGGACCAGTACTGGGACAGAAAGGGGCTGTACTGCTGGGTCGGGCTCCATCTGAACTGGAATGGGACAAATGTCCTAGCAGAAAGGACATTAAACTAGAAAGAAGAGGGGAAGGGATCTGGGGAAGAGAACATAAGTCTGAAGAAAAGAAATAGGAAATGAGAGTAAAGGTCAGACCAAGATAAGGAATAATGGTAACATAAATGGTCAGGCAACAAATACAGTTATAGAAAATAAGTGTAAAATGACTTAAAAATAAAGGGAGGGGAACAACTACTAAAAACAAAATAAATTGCCTGCACAGCATCCAAAACAAAATGGGGGAACTGAAGACAATAATTAATAACGAGAAACCAGATGTGGTAGGAATAACTGAAACATGCTTACATAAGGAACAGGACTGGTAGTTAAATATTGCAGGATATAATGTATTTAGAAAGGATAGGGAAAGAAGAAGGGGATGGGTAGCTGCACTAATTAGAGACACCATAATGGCAATAGAAAAGGGGGACATAAGTAACATTAAGATAGAAGCAAAATCCACATGGATTGAGATAAAGGATAAGAAGGGACCGATCACGTTAATAGGTATGTTCTATAGACCACCTAATAGTGGAAGGGAAGTAGAGGAAGAAATATGTAGACAAATCTATAAAATGAGTTTTTTTAAAAAAATAATCATGGGCGATTTCAACTACCCCCCCAAATAACTGGCACGAAGAGGTAGGGAAAGGAGAAAAGGGAATGGAGTTTTCACAGTGTGTACATGACTCCTTTCTTACCCAGTATGTGAGAAGCCTAACTAGAGAGGAATCACTTCTGGATCTAGTAATGGGAAAAGAACCAGAACAGATAAGAGGAGTAAGCGTAGGGGAACATCTAGGCAATAGTGATCATAACATAATAAGGTTTAAAATAATGATTGAGAAAGACATAAGACAAAGGCCAAAGTAGACTGGAGAAAAGCTAATTTTGAGGGGATGAGAATGAAACTAGGGCAGGTAAACAGGAAAAAAAATTTTGACAACAAAATAGAACAGCAGTAGATAACATTCAAAACGGTGATCAATAGAGTTCAGGAGAAATATATCCCACTAAAAAGCAAGAATAAACAAGCCAGTGATGACACTATGGATGAATAAAGAAAAAAAGGCTAAATTAAAACTAAAGAAAAAGGCATACACTAAGTACATAGACAATAAAGGAAAGGATGACAAAAGGGAATATGAAGAGGTTAGGAAATAAGTCAAAAAAATCATTAGGAAAGCAAGGAGGAACTTTGAGATTAAATTATCAAGGAATATAAAAAGAAATAGTAAAGTATTCTACAGACAAATAAATAACAAAAGAAAAAGAAGAAGAATAGGGATAGGGCTACTAGGATGCACAAGATAAACTCACAGGTAACAGCAAAATGGCAGAAATGTTGAACAGTTATTACCAGGGAGTCTAACGAGGTGGGCAGGACATTAGAAGAGGTCGAAAAAGATATTAAAACATTTAAGATAGAAAGGGAGGAGATAATTGATAACTAATCAAACCAAGAGAGGATAAGACACCTGGTCCGGATGGATTGCATCCGCAAATATTAAAAGAAGTTAGGGAGGAGATAGTAGAGGCACTATTACATATATATAATAATTCACGAGAAAAGGGAAAAGTGCCAGAGGACTGGTGGACAGCTAATGTGATTTATATATTTATAAAGCGAGATAGAACAAGCCCAGGGAACTATAGACCAGTTAGTTAACGTCGGTGGTATGAAAGATAATGGAATCTTTACTCAAAGATGTAATAGAAAGACATCCAGAGAACAAAAATATAATACAGAATAATTAGCACAAATTTCAGAAGGGAAAGTCATGCTTGGTCAACCTTTGCAATGATTCAAGAAGGCGGCTCACCACCACCTTCTCAAGTGCAATTAATGCTGGCCTTGCCAGTGATGCCCACATCCCACGAATGAATTTTTAAAAAAAGGTATTTAGTTATTTGAAGTAGCAACAAAGATTAGACAGGGATAATGCAGTAGATAGAGGATTGGATCAGGCCTGTTTTGGGCGGAAGTAGCACGATTATTACCCTGTGCCCAATGGCCCCTGCGCAGGCAGGACGAGATTTTCGTCAGGCCTCAGGACTCACCTGTAATCGGCGTTGCAAATCAGCGTTGAACAAGGATTCCATGCAATTCGCACTTTCCACCAGCAGGGGGAGCTCCAATCTCTTAAAGACAGGGGGCTCGATTTTAGGGTCGGGTTACCTGCGGGTTTCCAGCGGGGCGGCCCCGAAAATCCCGATCTCCGGTCACGTGACCGGATCGCGACGAAATCCCGGCCACTTCCGGGTACCGCGCTGACGTGCGGGGCTGCGCGCGCAAGCCCCGCTGGTGGGAATCCCGCAGGCAATTAAAGCCAGCGGGGTTCCACTTGAGGGCACTTAACTTGCTCGTTGTGGTCAGTTAATGAGCTGAAGCAGCTGTCAAAAGAGGAAGTGTGGGATTTTAGGTTCAAGGCAGTGAGTTTCCCACACTGGGGGAAACAGTACCTTTCAAACCAGGCGTGTTGCAGCCAGCAGCCTGTGGCAGGTGCCAAGGTGCACTCCACGGGGGAGAGCCCTCACCCACGCAGGAGGCCACCGCGTCACATAGGGCAACCCCTGCCCTCCACCACCCCCCGCCAAGCCAGAGGACAGACCGACACGAAACCGCAGCCCCAGTCCGAGGACCCACACACCTACCCTGCACAACCCCTCAGACCAACACCTGCCAGTTGGGTGGTGTGTGGACACCCTCGGAGGACGAAGAGCATGACCAGCACCAGCAGCCTCGCAGTCCACGCCGTCCGCCGCAGAGACGTGGATCCCCCCAACACGGTGTGGTTGCACGCCCACCTGCACAGCAGGAGGGAGGGCTACCGCAGAGAGAGACGCATCACAGAGGGCACTACCCTCGCCACAGGGTCCACAGACCGAGGCGCAGCTCCCCGGACCTCTCCGAGCAGCAGTGCACAGGGAGGCGCAGATTCGCTCGACATGTAGTCGTGGAGATCTGCAGCCTCTTTCATGCCGAGCTGCTCCTGGCTGGCCCCAGCACCAACTGCTTACCTGTCGCTGGCAAAGTCACCACTGTCCTCCACACCTTCTCCTCCGCATCCTTCCAGGGTGCAGCCGGCTACACCGCCGATGTCTCTCAGTCGTCTGCGCGGACGAGCCCTGCAAATACACCTGCACCTACTCTGCAGTAACACGATGGGTGGCATCAGTGGTGGGTCCTCATAGTGATACCCAGGAGCGGGCATTATTGGACACAACGGACAGGATTCGCGGAGACATGGCAGTGGTGGTGTCAATATAATGTGTGCTGTTTGTGGCTCTGAAATTCAATATGGGTAACACCCATGACAAACCCTCAGACACCCTTGTGCACCCCCTTCATGCTGACGAGACGTTTGCCTTACCCTGCCTACTGCACATATGTGATGCATGCCCTGTGGCTGCAGCACAGGTGGTGGCAGGTTGAGTGAGGCTGGCCGCGAGGGAGATGCACGAGAGGGTGAGTATGGGATGGAGCCATGAGATTGTATGAGGATTGGGTCGCGTGTTAGTGGCAGGATGAGTACTGGCGAGGTGAGTAGGTGGAGGTAAGATGAGGATGGGGTGTGAGTGGGCATGAAGGGTGATGTGACAGAATAGTGTTGGCGGTGCCGAAGGAGATTTGGGGTGGGGGCAGTGTTGTGGCAGACGGAGTGTAGGGGAAAGACTTCGTGTTCTCACTGTGGCGGACCTGCTGCGGTCATTGCAGCGCCTCCTGCACTGTATGCAGGTGGGCGATATGTTGGTGGTGCAGGTCGAGCCAGGCCTTCTTGGTGGCAGAGGCAGGCCGCTTCCTCCCGCCCGCCGGGGGGAAGATCTGTGTCCTCCCCCTCCTCCTCACCCCATCTGATGATAGCTGGGGTGAGGCATCATTAAGCTGGGAGCAGCCTTCCCCCTGGGCTGCTCCATGCTGCAATTTGTCCCATTGGTTGCAGCATCTATCAGTGGAGGACTGCCCCTTTAACTAGAGAGCCTCCAGCTGACAGATCGTACTGCGCATGCGCAGCCCGACCGACGCGCAGGCCAGCGCCGTGGACCCCGGAGGAGCAGGTAATTGGATTCTATTAGTGGGTTGCCTACTACGATCGCGTGGGCAACCCACTAATTTCGCCGTTCGCGTTTTCGACGCTCCCGGAGGACCACCCGCTGGGAACCCGCAGGCCTGCTAAATTCGAGCCCAGGCTCTCTGTTAGAAATCTCTAAAAGGTAGCTGATACCTGTTATTTGCTGAATATAACCTGCTGTCTGCATGGAGTCTGAACGGAGATCAGACATCACACACGTAAAGCACAGATTCAGGTCCCATCCCTATGTTTACATACTGATGCGTTATGTTAAAATATTGAATAAAGGTTGCGCACCACTAAATCCCACATCCTCCAATCTGCCGATCTGAGAGTCCGTGCACCAAGGTTCTCTGCTGATGCACAGAGGCCTTGGTGCAAGAGGTGGACAGAAGGAGGGACATCCTATATCTGCGGGGGGTGGGGGTGGGCAAGAGTCCCTCCAGACATACATCCAAAAGGCAGCAGGAGGCAGTAAGGGATGAAGTCAATGCCAGGTGCACAGCATCATGATCATGGATACAGAACAGGAAGAAGTTCAATGCTTTGACATGAGTGGTCAAAGTGAGTGAGGTCAACTGTCAAGTAGCATCTCCTACCAACTGCACCACTAGCCACATCCACTCCTACCGCACTAAACCCACCAACAAACTCTTTCCATCAGTACTCAACTCTTCCAATCAGATGCTTCCTCTCACCGTCACACATTATCACTGTTGCAAGCCACCGACCCACAACTCACAGGCCATGCACAGTGGCAGCTATTCATACATGACAGGCACATTGCCCAGACACACATCACACTTTCTTGCAGGAGAAGGTAGCGCACATCAGTAGGCAGTAAGTGGCAGTGGCATTCAGCCCCTCGAGCCTGTTCCACCATTCATTGAGATCATGGTGAACCTGTGACCTAGTTCCATATATCCGCCTTAGCCCCATATCCCTTAATACCCTTAGTTCACAGAAATCTATCAATCTCAGATTTAGAATTCACAATTGATCTAGCACCAACTGCCGTTTGCAGAAGAGCTTCCCAAACTTCTCCCAACCTTTGCGTGTAGAAGCATTTCCTAATTTCACTCCTGCATGTCCTGGCTCTAAATGCTAGGCTATGCCCCCTAGTCCTAGTATTCAAGAATAAGAGACCTCCAAAAGCAGTTACAAATGTCTCGGCAGCCAGAACCAATAATCCAGCCATAACCTGTAAATTCTGCATGGTCCCTTTAAATAGCGCCAGTGGGGGGTCCTCCAGGCACTCTATGACATGTTCAGATGGTCGGGGTTAAAACTATGCGTTGAGTTGAGCGTTCAGTCCCGAAATGGTGTGTATCTCTTTAAATCAGTGTTGTACACTGATTGAAGCCATTTTCTCCCTAATTTAAATAATTCCAGTGTTTGTTATCTGCGCCTGCGCTAACTCCTATACCAAGATGGCGTCAGGCGCACGTCACGCTGAAAACGTGCGTGCGCATCCAAGACGCCATCTTGGATTTCGACGAGGCCGTGTCGCGCCGAAACAAAGGGCGCTACACGGCCCAATTTAGCGCCCAATATATTTGGATTTCCAAAAGGCCATCAATAAAGTTACCACATCATAGACTCATGGCTAAGGTGGTGTCAGGTGACAAGTAGCAGAATGGATAGCAAGCTAGCTACAAAACAGAAAACAAAGTAGGAGTTAAAGGTAGCTACTCAGACTGGCAAAAGATGAGAAGTGGGATCGATGCTGGAACCATTGTTGCTCACAATTTACATTAACGATTTGGATTCGGGAATCAGAAGTACAATCTCAAAATTTGCGGACAATACCAAATGGGGGGTGGGGGGATGTAGTTAATACAAGGGAAGAATGTGTCAACATGCAAGAGGACGTTAATAAACTTGCAGAATGGGCATGTAATTGGCAAATGAATTTCAATATAGATAGGTGTGAGGTGATGCATTTTGGTAGGAAGAATAAGGAGGCCACATACTGCTACCTTAAGAGTCTAAACGGGATAGAGGAGCAAAGGGATCAAGGGGTACAGATACTCAAATCACTAAAAGCAGCGAAGCAGGTTAATAAGGCCATAAAAAAGGCAAATTTCTAGCGGGATAGAATTGAAAAGCAAAGAAGTTATATTAAAATTGTATAGAACCTTGGTAAGACCGCATTTGGAGTATTGTGCACATTTCTGGTCTCCACATTATAGAAAGGGTATAGAGGCATTGGAGAAGGTGCAAAAAAGATTCACAAGGATGATACCATAACTGAGAAGATATCCTTATCAGGAAAGGCTGAACAGGCTGGGGCTCTTTTCTCGAGAAAAGAGAAGGCTGAGGGATGACCTGATAGAGGTCTTTAAGATAATGAAAGAGTTTGATAGGGTAGAAGTAGAGAAAATGTTTCCACTTGTGGGGGAGTCCAAAACTAGAGGTCATAAATATTAAATAGTCGCTAATAAATCCAACAGGGAATTCAGGAGAAACTTCTTTACCCAAAGAATGGTAAGAATATGGAATGCGCTACCATAAGTAGTAGTTGAGGCGAATAGCATAGATGCATTTAAGGGGGAGAAAGGAATAGAAGGGTATCCTAATAGGATTAGATGAAATAGGGAGGGAGGAGGCTCGTGTGGAGCATCAATGCTGGCATAGACCTGTTGTACCAAATGGGGCTGTTCCTGTGCTGTAGTTTTGATGTAATATAAATAAGTGTCCTCTTCGCTTTGTCTATTGTTACCTCAGAAGTTCTATCACACCCTTAGAGGCTACACGTACCTCCTACTTTTACTTCCAATGTGCAATACAATGCATTTGTCCAAATTGGACTTCATTTGCCACTGATCTCCCAGGTGCAAACCATGTTGAGTTCTCTTGGTCAGATGTTGCCTATTTCCTCTAAGTCTGATGTCATTTTTAAACATTGCTACTTTGCATTGAGACTGTGATTCCAGGTTATTTAAGTATACAAGAAACAGGAATGGATCAAACACAGACCCCTGGGCTCATTCAGTAACCCCCTCCCCACATTATGACCTAGCTACCCTTACGACTAACTTTTGCTTCTTTCTCTTTACCAATCCATATCCATATTTTATTCTTAATACCCACTGAAGCTAAAGTTTGTAGAAGAGTATTGTAGGGAATCCCTTATTTCGTGTG
This sequence comes from Heptranchias perlo, assembly GCF_035084215.1. Taxonomy (NCBI): domain Eukaryota; kingdom Metazoa; phylum Chordata; class Chondrichthyes; order Hexanchiformes; family Hexanchidae; genus Heptranchias; species Heptranchias perlo. The sequence continues at coordinate 14,881,068 of NC_090345.1, read as the reverse complement.
ATTCTTGGACACTGGACGAATAGTCAAGCAAAGAAAGTTACCCTAACTCATGGTAGTTTTGTTAATCAAAAGTAATTATTTAATGATATCATTCATACGAGCATTCACAAAGCAAAATCAAACCATACATATGACTTTCCTCTATAAAATCCCATTATACACTTAATAATCCACAATATTATTATGTAATAACAACAATTCATACGCACATCAGGCAAATCATTACTACATATACAACCTTTAAACCAAGACTTTTGCTCATCGGGCCTGAAGGTTGATCAGTTCTTCAGTCCTCGAGGTCCTCTTCTTCTTGCATGATGTTCAACTGCAGTGTATGTTCCTTGTGACTGCCGTGCGGTGAAGAGGCTGTTCTGCTCTCAAAGTCTTTTTTTTAATTGTTTTTTTACCAATAGGATGCAGGTTTGAGGAGGTTCATCCTTTTTGTCCAATCGCTCCATGTTGCTATGCCTCAATCATTAACAAACTTCAATGATTGACAGTTTAGGCTTTGGTCATGTGACTGGCGACCCTTTTGATGTAGACCAAGTGCTCAAACCATGGATTGTAAAAGGCCCCTTTACTGTCTCTGTTTATGGCCTTTCATGTAGAGATAGCCCCTTACATTTCTATGCCCAGACATTCTTAATGGTCCTGATGTCTCCAATTTTGATTGCTTCAGTGGCTTCAAATACATTTCTTATACCATTTGACCATATTCTGGATGCAATTCTATTTGATGTTTCACTAATCCCAGTTCTTTGAACAGATTACCAGATAGGAATGAAAGGGCCAATGCCTTTTCACGCCTATCATTGCTTTCCCGATCCGAAGCCTTTTCTTACATTACCCCCTGCTGTGTTGAAAAGCTTGTGTTTCCAAAAGCCTATGTGTTTTGAATGTCTGACAACGCTTTAAGCTCAATATGATCCATCTAGTTTATTTATTTAATAATCTAGATATCTGTCCGCAGTACAATGTCCTCGATCCCGAAACTCAGACTTCTCCAATGTCATCAGCGTCATTGAGGGAAAAACAGGATTTCTGAGAACACAGTTTACCACATTACTGTGTTTGCAGGTTTTCAAGTGCCTTTGTTTAAAACGGGTACAGTTAACCCTTTCCTTCAAATGTCTTTTGTTAAAGGGGTTTTGAACACCATCGTATCTCATGTAATACTTTATCAAAGACCTTCTGGAGGTCTAGAAAAATATCTTAAGTGAATTGTTCATTGACAATTTATTTTGCACATCCTCAAACAAATCTGAGATTGATCAACTTCTAAAGCCATGTTGTGCATTAGATTATTTCTATTTTGTTCCTGATTATCAATTGCATTAGTGTTCCATTATTGAGATCTGGTATGGATCTGTTGCCTTTCTTGAATATTTGCCAGTTAGAAAAAGGTGATCAAGGATAATGCCCTGGGGTACACCAGAGGTGGCCATGTGGACAATGGAAGAGATGAAGGAGATATAAGGATAGATTTTATTTGTGCTCCTGACACAGAGCTGTGTGTACCGGGAAGTCATAATGAAGGGCTTACATGCTAGGTTAGTATATTGTGAATTTGTTCATGGTCAGCACACCCTACTGGATTTTTCATCCATTCATTTTAATGGAGAATCCTGCAAGGCATGGTGATTCTGGGCCTGCATTCATGATATAAAGGTTAATTTTCACCTTCACCACCTGGGCGGTAATCTGATGGAGCAAGCCACCTGCCTGTTGTAAAACCTGCCTGATTTTCATCCCACTGATTTCAATGAGATGAAAATCTGGTGGGTTTACAACGGATGGGCAATCCACTCTGCCAGATTACCGCCCTGGAAATGAGGGTAAAAATGAGTGTACACATATTGGAGAATAGAGTGGTTGATGTTGTCAAAGGCAGTAGTGTGGTCAAGGAGGAAGAGGAGAGACAGCAGGCCACCAGCACAATCACACAAGATATCATTAGTGGCACAGTCTCAGTGCTGATGGGCAGGGTAGGAATTTTAGTGTAATAGGCATTTTGTTATAGTTCATAATGTGTCCATTGGTCTCCATTGAAATGTTTCCTTCCTATTCCATTCTAATTTCAGACAATGCAAGTCCCGTCTCAATAAAGAAAAATAATTAATCCTGATGTGTTTGAAATTTTGTAAACGGGTACAGACAATAAACCTACAACATTGTCCTTGAAGGGAACAAATATGTTGCATGATGTGAAATCACACATAGTTAATGTAATGAAGGTTACTACATAACTGAGGGGCTCCATTGTTTCTCAGATCAGTGATTTTAGTGTTTTATCTCTCCCTGCAACCGATTGGGTTCTGGTTTCAGACAGGTCCATCCTCTCGGCCAAGGAAAATGTAACTTTTTGTTGAGAGAATCGCTTGGAAAATGCATCCTTTTTAATACTCCCCAGTTTGTCGATGATTGACTTGCATGGAATTAGTTCCAAAAGGCAATAATCGAATGGAAAGTAAGCGAAATCAAGGAATTAAAATAGAGAGGCAAAGAACTGAGTGAGGAATATAAGGCGAGAACCAGAGACATGAACAAAATCATTGGTTCAAGCCGTATCCTATAACGCAGGATTTTTATGCCAAAAGTAAATCTCACTGACTACCAAGAATGAACAAGGCTCAGTCACAGTGCAATCTGTTTGAGAGCTGCTTTGATCGATGTTCTAATTAGTTTACAGATGCCACTAATCTTTAATCATCTTTATTGTTAGCATCGCAACTTGTACTGCAAACCGATTCAAGCAGTAACTATTTGCATTTATATAGCGTCTTTAATGTAGTAAAACGTCCCAAGGCGCTTCACGAAGGAATTTTCAAACAAAATTTGACACTGACCCACATAAGGGGATATTAGGACCAGCTTGGTCAAAGAGGTAGGTTTTAAGGAGTGTCTTAAAGGAGGAGAGAAGGGTAGAGAGGTTTAGGGAGGGAATTCCAGAGCTTAGGGCCTAGGCAGCTGAAGGCAAGGCCACCAATGATGGAGCGATTAAAATCGGGGATGCACAAGAGGCAAGAATTGGAGGAGCGCAGAGGTCTCGGAGGGTTGTAGGACTGGAGAAGGTTACAGAGATAGGGAAGGGCGAGGCCGTGGAGGGTTTTGAAAACAAGGAATGAGAATTTTAAAGAGTCAATTATACTGTGGGAGGAAACCTGGGCAGACCCATTGAAATCATTTCATCTAGCCTTTATTCTATTGTACAGTACATGTCTTGATCTATTCAATCGCACTCTTTAAAAAGAACAAGTACAGAGAGCCCTTGGATGGTCAAGGATGTCTTAGAGAAGCTTTCTATCATATATTTTAATAAACTATGATTGAGAAGAAAATTCTCACTTGCCTTGCTTCGTGCGATAGATAAGGCACATTGTTGTGGAGAACAGGGCAGCTAATGGGCTGAATACCTTACCTCTTACAATCGAGGACAGACACGTGATGTCTTTATGTACAGTTAGGTTTAACTTCGCCAGGAAACGTTACTTCTTGACAATTATCCCGTAAAGCCAACGTTAGAAGCAGACGTCGTCTCCCTCCCTCTCTGTGGCTCCTATTGACGCACATAGTCAGCACAACGACTCAAGAAGTGCAAGAAATAAATAATTTAATCGTCCAGCAGTTGATAAAGGAGATTTATATTTACTAACACATCTCTTTTTAGTGATGTGTTAGTAAAAACACAGTTTATGATTTAGATCTAAATATTATTTATATTTGTACATAATTTTCCGTTTGCAAATAGATAACCTGGGACCTGCTTTCATGAGTTTAGATTATCATCAAAAACATTTGGTCATTCGTAGAGATTTCAGTACAGAAGGGTACGTTCTAGCTTCACGCCGTAGCTTGCGACTCTAGCAAAAGAACCAGTTAAGAGTTGGGCGAAAGGGCCATTCGAGGTAATTCCTGGATTTCGAACGGGGAAGGTTCCTTACCCCATAACCCATGCCAAAAAAACGTGGGACCTATCCCTTCCAATGCGTCCTAATCCTACTCCCCTCTCTTTGCCCATTTAATATCTAAACATAACGATCAGAAGTACGACAATGATTACATTCCATACAGGTCTTGTTTGTTCCCAATCAGTACTGTTTTTGCATCTGAGCTATGTTTTATTTACAAAACCACGCTAGCCATGACACAGTTCGCAGTTGGAGCCACTTTCTGGTTCCGCCAGGTGAACATTTTCTTGAGCTCTCCTCTGAAGCTGTCGTGAAGCCAGGCGTAGATGAAGGCGTTGTAACAGGCGGAGCTCATGGCGAACCAGTGGCACAGCAGCTGGATCAGGTTGAAGTACTGCTTGTCGATCAGGTCGATGTCGATGTCTTTGATCACGTTGAAGAGATGGAGAGGGAGCCAGCACAGGCCGAAAACGGCCACCACCAGCACCAAGAGGCGGAAGGTCTTCCTGCGCCTGGCCCGGTCCCACTCGGCTTGGGTTTGGGTGATGTTGCCCGGCACCACGCGGTTCTTCAGCTTGACCGAGATCCTCAGGTAGGACAGGGAGATGACCGAGAAAGGCAGCACATAGGTGACGACCAGGGTGCCGTAGGCGTAGAGCAGGCGGGACTTCTCCCTCTCCATCCAGAACTCCTCGCAGATGGTCAAGTCCTGGTGGTAGAACTCCACGTAGTAAGTGTGAACCAGGGCTGGGGCGGCCAGGAGGCAAGCCAACAGCCAGATGGCCGCTAGAAGGTAAACACTGGTGGGGATGGTGAGCCTCCTCTTGAGGGGATGCACGGTGGCGTAGTACCGATCGACGGCTATGACCGTCAGGGTGAAGACCGAGACGAACACGGTGACCGGCTGCATCAGGAACACAAAGTAGCACAGGAATCTACCGTAGATCCATCCCCGAGGCTCGAAGACGTAAGCCAAAGCGAAGGGGACGCAGGTAGCGCACATCAGCATGTCCGAGAAAGCCAGGTTGCCCAGCAGGAAATTGGTGATATTGTGCATCTTCTTCGTTTTGCAGATCACGTAGATGAGCAGGTAGTTGCCGAAGATGCCGATGAACACCACCAGGGCGTAGCACGGAATGATCAGAGGCTTGAAAGACTGGATGAGCTGGATGCCCTTAAACTGAGAGGAGAGGTTGCCGAATTCTTCCAGCATGCTCTGCTGAGCGGTGAGGTTCTCAGAGCTGCTCCTCCAGCTTTCCACTTCAGGTGTTTTATGTTCCATGGCCTTGTGACGAGTTACACGACGTTTCCGTCCCCAAAGTGTCAAAATTTTGCAAACCCCTATTTTAAAAAAGAACAGAAGTCACGTCCTATCCAACTTTTTTTACACAGCGAGTGGTTATGATCTGGAATGCACTGCCCGAGGGGGTGGTGGAGGCAGATTCAATCGTGGCTTTCAAAAGGGAACTGGATAAGTACTTGAAGGGAAAAAAATTGCAGAGTTATGGGGAAAGGACAGGGACTAGCTGGATTGCTCTTGCATCGAGCGGGTACCGACTCGACGGGCCAAATGGCCTCCTTCGGTGCTCTAACTATTCTATGAGTCTATGAATGTATTACTAAAATAAACCAACGTCTCTCCCCATCTGCCTCTTCACCTTTGCGCTTTTTCATATTTGAAAGACAATGCCACTAAATATTTAAGCGGCTACTGCAGAAATCTGGATTTTTATCGTTGCAACTTTGAATTCTTAAATTAACCAATATCTCTTTTAGTAAATAACGAAATCTCATGAACAGCACAAAACAAGTTGCAGTGTTAGTATGAAGGCGAAGATCAACTTTTTACACTTAAAGGTTATTTTTTGTTAACGATCCATAAATTGCTTCTTTAATCTCATGTACACCAATACTTTCCCTGTATTACTTACGGAATTTTTCGAATTCAGGCTTGGCTCTACATAATACCAGGACACAAAGGAATACTCGAGTCCCTTTCTTTTCACCCCCGTTAGACAATCTGGCTGGTGCCCCCTTTGCAAAACCGACCAGTAAAAGTACACCGGGCACAGACAGCGACTGCTCGTCACTCAATACCAGCACCGACTCGTTCACCGGCTTTCTTGATTCGTATGAACACGGTCATGCATAAAACGCAAGATTTCTCGAGTTAAAGGTACGTCGCTTGACGTTACCACGCCATCACTGGTCTGTCGAGTCAGTGTGTGTTTCTCTGTTTTGGCCAATTCCTCCCCCCACCGACCCCTTTTTACCTCGGTTGAGTTGTGAGCAACGATTCTGCCAAACGTAAGAGAGAGAAACAATTGTCCCACGGAGGATTTGCAGAAACCAAACGTATTTTGGGGGGGGTATTTTGATTAAAGGTACGGCTAGTTCCCCTTCTGTTCCAATACGAAGCTTATTAGTGAAAGGTGCTACCAAAAAAACCTTTGGATGGCGCCATCATTTCAAAAACCTACGTAAAAATAAATGACAGTGTCATGAAAATCATTCTGAGCTAATAAAGGCGTAGAGAAAGTACATTTAAAACAAAATGAACATTGGTGAAGTGTTGAGGGCATATAAATCAATTTACATGAACAACAACAACTTGCATTTATATAGCGCCTTTAAGGTAGTAAAACGTCCCAAGGCGCTTCTCAGGAGCGTTATCAGACAAAATTTGACACTGAGCCACGTAAAGAGATATTAGGACAGGTGGTCAAAGAGGTAGGTTTCAAGGAGTGCCTTAAAGGAGGAGAGGTAGAGAGGCGGAGAGATATGGGAGGGAATTCCAGAGCTTAGAGCCGTGCTCTCCCAATTCTTGCCTATTGTGGAGTGATTAAAATCGGTGATGCACAATAGGCAAGAATTGGGAGAGCACAGCGATCTCGGAGGGTTGTAGGGCTGCAGAAGGTTACAGAGATAGGGAGGGGCGAGGCCATGGAGGGTTTTGAAAACAAGGATGAGAATTTTTAAATCGAGGCTTTCCGAGACCGCGAGCCAATGTAGGTCAGCGAGCACAGGGGTGATGGAAGAACAGGGGACTTGGTGCGAGATAAGATACGGGCAGCAGAGTTTTAGAAGAGCTCAAGTTTATGGAGGGTGGAAGATGGGAGCCTAGCCAGGAGAGCATTGGAATAGTCAAATCTAGAGGTATCAAAGGCATGAACAAGGGTTTCAGCAGCACATGAGCTGAGGCAGGGACAGAGACAGGCAATGTTACGGAGGTGGAAGTAGGCGGTCTTGGTGATGTGGCAGATATGTGGTCAGAAGCTCATCTCAGGGTCAAATAGGACACCCAGGTTGCGAACTGTCTGGTTCGGCCTCAGACAGTGGCCAGGGAGAGGGATAGAGTCGGTGGCTAGGGAACAGAGTTTGTGGCAGGGACCAAAGACAATGACTTCAGTCTTCCCAATACTTAGTTGGATGTTTTGTTTCATTCTCATCCATATATTACAGTATTTAAAACAGATGTGAAAAGTAAATAGTGTTTTGTTCCACATCCTTTAATTCTTGTTGGGAAAAAAACCTTCTGCTCTGAATGGGACGTAATGAAAATGCATTGTTCCAACAATCTTATTCCAACATACAGTGGTGCAATTGCTGGGAAGGGAGAGGATTAAGTCCCCTTCTCTGATCCCTTCCCACTCTAAATCTGGGGATTGCTCCACATTTCAAATCTCCTGCAAATGTGAGTTGTCTTTCAGAAAGTGTAAACATACAGGCGAGCATATCTCCAGGAGCAGTGATCATATTAAGTTAGATATTATAGTGCTTCATGTGGATGCCAACCTTGCCTCAGTTGGTAGCTCTATATTGCCCTGATTCAAAAAATTATGGGTTCGAGCCTCACTCTGATGATTTGCTCACATAATCCAGCCTAACACTGCACCTTGGCACTGAGGGAGAGCTATACCGTTGGAAATGCCAGGATGGAATTTCCTGTGGGGACATAATCAGGAGGTTACGCCTGAAGTTACACCCATTCATATGCTCATTTTGCGGATGTCAATTTAAGCCTAAATTTTCTGCCAATCTCATTGGCATACGACGGAACCTAAAAATCAGTGTAAAAAGCAAAACTCAGCGTAAACAATCGGGCCCAAGGAAAGGGCAAATCTCACACCGTGTATTCCATCTTTAAGAATGAAATTAAAGTTTCGAGCCATCATTCATGGACATTAGGCACAACAAGGTAGAGTGTCCACTTTGGGCGCAATCGGGAAATTGAAATTGCGCTGGTTAGGTTACAGTTCAAGTTTCTGCTAAAATTCATTCGCATAATCACAGACGTAAAATCTTCCATGAACCAGCACAATTGGGCAGCGTATTAGAACGTAACCATTTCAATTTTTTTCTTTCAATTAAAAAGTATTCCGTGATGTATTTAAGAGTGGTAACCTGGTGCAATTTTATTAATGCAGCTGAAAATGATTTATCACCAAAAATAAGCATTTCTAATAAGGGTGTCCAGTCTTCACCTTTTAAAACATGCCTACTAGTACCTGTGCGCCTAAGAAAATGAGCTCAATTTGAAGAGCCTTCCCCAACCAACGCAATCAGTAGTACCTCACAATGTCGACCTGGGGGGCATGGCCAGTTTTGTGGGCAGAGCCTGATCCGGACAAATTGAATCTTGAACCAGCGTAAAAGATTGCGAAAAACACAAGCGTATGTGGTTTTAGTTACTTACTTTTAAAATTCCCCGATCTTTTGTGCTGGTTCAGCCAATTCCACCCGATTGTGCTGATATTACTGGCGTTAACAAGCAGAAACTCTACCCCAACATGTTTAAGTGATGTAATCGTGGTAGCTTTTCAATTTTTAATGTGACTTATACTATTGCTATAAAAATGCATTCAAAGAAACAGAAAATACAGTGCAGATCTCAGTGAGAATGAATAAAAATTATTGCTTAAAAAATGGCAACAAACACCTGAAAAATGACTTTGTTTCCTGTTACACCTTAAATTCTGGGTATCATTTTACACCTGTTTTGAACCAACATAAACTATGCAGGAAATTTGCGTGTGCAGCTCTTTGGCCTGGGTGGGGGGGCGGTGTCATTATAATGAACCGAGGTGCCTTTTGGCGCAGGGTTCGATAGACAGGCATAAAAGATTGAGGAAATTTGGGTGTAGCATAATTACGTGTGTAACACACTTGCGCCCGAGTTTCCTCGATCTTTTACGATTAGTATTTGCTTAACGCCCTGATTGAATCTATAACCTGTCCATCATGTGTGGCTCAATATCAGTCCACACTGTGCATTAACCTATCAAGCCCCCCCCCGAATGAGGGAAGTCTTTTGAGTAAGGATTTTGTTTTCTTTGTCATGTTTTATCATTTTTGGGAGAGCAATAAAATATACAGTTCATTTTTATTTAATTTCTGATACTTTTGTATGTGTATTTCTCAACTGCAATCGAGCAGTATTCAGAAGAAAGTGAACAAAGAATAAAATATTGACCTAGCTTATTCAGGTTCAGTATTTTGTGTGAATAATGTGATGTTTATTGTTAGTTTTAAATATAGATGCTGCAGTCTAGCATGGGGTTCACTGCACCAGAAAAGACATATTCATCTTGATTAGTGATGAAATAGAGCAATTTAATGGAAGCTGTTAGTCTATTCCAACTAGCAGTTTGTTTCTAATTTCTGAAACTGAGAAATTTTGAGGAGATCGGTTTGGAATATATCCCTGCTGATATATTCTGTGACTGAAACAGGCTTACAACATCTTTTTTATGTCTCTCCGTGCTTTATCTTGCAGCTACCTGTTTTATTTTCACATGTGGCTTCTGTGAAGCCAAAAATTAAGTTTGGCATTTGTTTTCCATTCTTGTTACTTTTGTTTGGTGAAGATTAAAATGAGGATTCCTCTGTGACTATGTGTAGCAAAGTGCTAAACCTGTTCTTTATAAACACATTAATGACTTTGCTATCACTAGGAAGTCTTTCTCTATGGTTGAGTAAAACAGCATGAGAATTTCAACTGGAGAAATACCAAATGTTTCTGACTTATTGGATTTAGATATGTTAAAAGCACAAGATTACCAAACAACTATTATATTTAGGCTGCAAAATGGGACTGAAAATACAGTTCAGTTAAACATAGTTCAACAAAAGAAAACAATTTTACAAGAAAGATTGGGCATCTTGTAATGACTGCCTGGGAGTTTAACTGGGAAATATAACCCCTGATATAAAATACATATAAATATGTGTATAACTCCACACGCTTTATCACCGACACTGATTTTGGTTCCGATTACATGTCAATAACTTTTTCTGCATGTTACATTGTGTTTATATGTACTGCACAATTATGTTTAAATATGTCAACAGTCTCAACTGTTATTATACTTCGTAAAGGCATCAATTAGTCACAGACTCCCAGTTAACCTAAGGCTAAACCATTACTTTAACAATGCTCTATTTAGTGCAGATCTCTCCATGTCTCACTAACCGTTTTGCCACTGGCTACACCTGGTCATTCACATGTCTCCTAGCTTTTCTTGGCTGCCTCCAGCCTTTCCATTTTAGTCCTCTTTCGACTTCTGCGGGCGCTTGCTTTATTTGGGCAATTCCAGCACTTATCTTTTGGTTGCCTTGCCATGGTTGTTTTCATTCCATAAGGCCATCTTGTACCTGATGCCCCCTCCCCAGATAAAAAGAAAATCGGAAAATCCAATAAAGAACCCAGAGAGTGGTTAGAATATGGAACTTGCTACCACATGGAGTAGTTGAGGTGAATAACATAGATGCCTTTGAGGGGAAGCTAGATAAGTACACAAGGGAGAAAGAAATAAAAGGATATGCTGATATGGTTAGATGAAGAATTATTTGCTTCTCTAATCTTCAAGGTTAAATCATTTAATTAAGTAGTATAAGTTAGAAAATTATTTCTCTTTATTATATAATCTAATACATGTAAGACAATAGATATCGGTCAGCAAGTTACAAGGCACATTTTGATCTCAAAAAGTACAAGAGAAAAACTAGAATGGTCTATAAGGATTAGTATAAAATTACCCCCACAGTTGGAATTCAGCCCTGAATCCTGTAATAAAAATTGCTTCTCTTGGAAGTGTAGTGAACAGTGAGGAGGATAGTAATAGACTTCAAGAGGACATAGACAGGCTGGTGGAATGGGCGGACACGTGGCGGATGAAATTTAATGCAGAGAATTGTGAAGTGATACATTTTGGTAGGAAGAATGAGGAGAGCCAATATAAACTAAAGGGTACAATTCTAAAGGGGGTGCAGGAACAGAGATACCTGGGGGTATAAGTGCACAAATCGTTAATGTGGCAGGGCAGGTTGAGAAACTGGTTAAAAAAGCATAAGGGATCCTGGGCTTTATAAATAGAGGCATTGAGTACAAAAGCAAGAAGGTTATGATGAACCTTTATAAAACACTGGTTTGGCCACAACTGGAGTATTGTGTCCAATTCTGGGCACCACACTTTAGGAAGGATATAAAAGCCTTAGAGAGGGTGCAGAAAAGATTTACTAGAATGGTTCCAGGAATGAGGGACTTCGGTTACGTGGATAGACTGGAGCAGAGAGGTTGAGAGGAGATTTGATAGAGGTGTATAAAATCATGAGGGGTCTAGACAGAGTAGATAGAGAGAAACTGTTCCAATTGGCAGAAGGGTTGAGAACCAGAGAACACAGATTTAAGGTGATTGGCAGCGAATACAGCTAAGGCAGATGCCACAGCCAGACTATAGAGCTCCCCTTTATTTCACTGATCTTCAATCAGTCACAGAAGAACATTCTTTATTGTAGAACAGTGACTTTTCCATTTCGGAAACTTTCCTCTTTTAAGCTTCATGAGTGAGATTGACAAACCTGTGGTAGTTATGGCAAATATCAGCACTGAGGTCACTTGGACTAATTTCATGTACCATTATCCCCACTAGCCAGTAAATAGAATGGATTTTCTTCCCACTTTTTAAGGTTGGACTTGACCCCAAGCTCCAGAGGTGAAATGACAGTGTTGTAAACTAGTGAAGTGGCCAAACTTAACGGAGCTTGGAATTGCCTTCTAACATGTTATGTAGTATAACGTAACATAATAAGGACTATTAGAGTTTAGAGTAAGGGGAGGTGAGTCACCAATGATGGATTTATGGTGCAATAATGTTTGGTTAGGGATACAGAAATGCCACATACAACATAATGCTGAGTTCAACATTTATTATATACTGAAGGAAAACAAATATATTTTTCCTATTTGAACATTGTTCCCATTTGAATGATCATGCGTCACTTCAATAGTTATAACTTTCAGAGCATTCAAGGATATGTTATGAAATGGTGACACTGTATTTATGAAGCAAGCCAAGCATGAGTCCTTAAGTATCTCTCAGAGAAACAATCCGTCGTGCATGGAATTTTCTTCTGCCGTGATCTTTTATGTATTCATTTTCACATTGAGTTCAATTTCAACACTTATTAATCTTTCACAGCAAGTGAAACTTTTAAAAATAGTCTTGCAGCATGAAAAAAAGTGGAAATTGAAGGATGAATGAAAATTGGGAACGCATGTAATGAAATACCGTTCACAGTATATTCAACTCCACATTGCTGTCATAATTGTTGTGTTTGTAGACATCTGAAAAATTACTTGTAACACAATAGGGATAGGTGTGCTAATACCAGTGTTCCTTATATGAGTGAGGAGTCAATAGCTGCATGCACCATTTGAGCGTGTGCGTAAGTGTGAGGAGGGAAAGAAGAGGAGGGTTTAAGGAGGTTGAATTTAGTGTGAGTTATTGAACTCAGACAGCATTTAGGATAACATGGGGCACCACTAATTTGATTAGAAATGGCAGTTTTATTTAACTATTACAATTTAAAAGAAGGACACTTGTATAATCTAATCAAATATATACAGAATAATGGAAACCATGAATTGACTACACTGTCTAACCTAAACAGAGAGCTTACGTGAGATCAACCATGAGTGAAGCCTGACTGGTTTACAACTCATTATCTGACTTGAGCTTAGACTGCTGCATTAAGTCACATTTTTCCATCTGCTCTTATGATAAGTTGTTCATTTTTTGCAAGTCACACTGAGTTAGATTTGCCATTTTCAGCCACATTTTTATATCTGGAAATTTTCTGAGTTAACATATCTCATGTTACCTGTCCTAATGGGCCAGATCTTGCTGGAGCAGGGCATCTTGCGGCCTACGCCATTAGTTAGACGTTTTCCTGCACCCTTCAGCTCGAACGTTTTTTGCGCCACAACTTGCTGGAACTGTGAACTGATAACGAGCAACGGGGCATCTGGGACTTTTGTGAACGACGGGATCAACAGTATCTCCTTAACCATTGAGGTTTAAGGATTGAGAAAGAAACAGAGAAATGACAGAGAAGGAGGGTGAATTAGAGTCAAATCAGATACAGAGAGGGAAAGAAAGATTGGATTAAAAGAGAGAAAAAAGAGACAGAAAGGAAAAGTAAGAAAAATTTTAAAAATTAAAATGTGACATTTTAAAAATTCTAACAACAATTTACCTTCATGCAGACTCAACAGTTTAAATAGTTCCCATTCTCAAAGAAAGATTGATTGGCATTGCATTAACAATTATCACGTCGTTAAAAGGGTACTTGCGCTATTAATTATGAGCCCTAACTTTGTCCGGTGAGTTTAATGTGAAAATCCAGCAAGCTCTTAAAAATAATGGGGAGGCTAAAGGCGAGATGCTGTTTGTGCAAAGCAAATGGCGGAGTGGCGTAAATCGACCAACAAGTTCTGAAGATTTGCAACTCACGCCGTATCTCTTCATCCCCAGAAATTGCTGGCCGATTTGCGCATTAATAATGGTGTATGTCGTTAACATGCCATTACTTTACCAGGAAGATTTGGCTTAATGTCTTCTTTGACTCGGTGTTAATTTTTGTCTGGTAATGCTCTTGTGGAGTGCCTTGGGATGTTTCACTACATTAAAGACGCTATATAAATGCAATTTATTGTCGTTGATGTGGTTCACAATTTTTATTTAGAATATTAGCTCATCTCCCATTTCATGGCTAGTCAGTGTTGCAAAGCAGTTATAGATGGGATGCACAGGTCCATTGAAAAAAAATTGTACAGAAGTTTGTAAAATATCTCTGCAGTGAAGTAATTGTTTTTTGATTATTTCCTGAAAATAAATAATATTTTTCTTACCTAATGCAGGTAAATAAGTACCACAATTACTGAAATAAATTTCTGCATCCACCTGGTTAGGGTGCAGTCTTTCATTGCGAAGGCTTAGAAATATATTAAAGTTCAATCTGTTCTCATTTGCACTAATCCTTATCAAATTTTCTGCAGCAATATGTGATTTATTTGAGTAGAACCAATTGGCCAAACATGTTAAATTCAGGAATTTTATTCAAAAGTTGCGCCAAATTTGAATAATGATAGAGTCTTTCCACATGTTTCTGGTTTGATCATATCAACCATAATTATTTTCTGAGTTCTCAACAAAAACAAATGAATGAAAGACAGCTGATGTAACCATTTAGAGTACATTAAAAATAAATTAAAAGGGTAATTTTTAAATGTTGCACTTTCACAGGGATCCTTGTCTGCCAGAAATGCATATTAGAAATTTGGTGGTGCCTGACATATGATTTTCCAAAAGCAAAATACTGCAGATGCTGGAAATCTGAAATAAAAACAGATAATGCTGGAAATAATCAGCAGGTCAGACAGCATCTGTGGAGAGAAAAACAGTTAACGTTTCAGGTCAATGACCTTTCATCAGACCTTTCCAACCATTTAAATTAACAATTGGAAAATCATGTGCAGCGTGCACCCAAATGTTCAATATACCCTCCGACGGGGGAAGACTGAAAGGACAAGTTATAACATTTCCCCTAAAGATTGCACTTTGAAATTTGTCATTATTTAAGGTTTCAGTCATCACACGTGTAACATACTGTAAATAACCACTTGAATACAGTAATCTAATTTTGTTCAGGAAAATACTTCAGAAAAAGTTGGAGTTAATTTTCTACTTTGTGTTTGATATGTTATACAAAAACAATCAAATTCTGATTACTTTCGCTATCCTAAAAAATGTTTCCCTAAGGGTTTTCTTCTTAGTAATTTTCCATTACAAACAGCAAGTCCTGGTACATTTTGAAGGTTCTAGAAATTGTACGGAAAAATGGATGCTTCCATCTGTAGCCTGCCAGCTTGTGTCTCCTCATGAAACTGATGGATCTGGGAACCTTAATGAACTTAAGGTGCAGGCTTCTCACAGAGACGTGGCCTCTAATGGAAAACATTGTTACCAGGGTTTAATTTTTTGTTTAGCTAGGAAATTTGGGTGGAAGTCATTTGTGCTGCTTGCGTGCCTTAAAAACACATCTCCTGATCTTCCTCGTGCTTTTTGAGACTTCCCGCAATCTGTCTGCTGAGTCCCCATTGACTTCCTTTGCATATGTTAGAGTGAGAGTCAGTGGTAAAGCCGCTACAAGTTTCCTGGTTTCACTGCTAATGCACCCTGCGTAACATCAATTGAGAGTTATGTAGCGTAGCATCTGCCAGGATCGTTAATACAAGTGGATGCGAGGAGTCCCTAACACAGAAGTGTCTGGAGATTTTGAATACAGATTTATTCAGCTGGAAAGCATTTTATTTTTCCCATTCTGTCTACAGACACCTGAATTTGCTTCTCATAGGGTCAGACCACTGGCAGGTTTTTGGACCCCCCACCCTCTACCCACAGTTGGGGGTTCTCAGGAGCAGGTATCACATTCCCTATGGACATACTCCTATATGCCATTATCATGGAGGAGGAGAAGTACTGCAGGATGTAGCAAAGGAGACTCAGGCAGCATTTACTGCAAGAGGCATCACAGCACGTGTCATTACTCAAGTCTTCTCTCCTGTGCAACAAAGTCTACCATCGACACCACAACCTTATCTCCTCTACCCCACTTTCAAATAAAGGGACATTCCCTCAAACCATTACCCATCCCACCAAATGGCAAGACATCAGTCCTCTTTGCCCCGACATGAGCAGGCCAACCTGAATGAAGACTTCAGCACCATATAACTGCATCCTTTCCTGTATGACGCTAACTTCCATCAATAACAAAGCACCAGGTCGGTGCAGATTCTATTTTATTCCAATGAATTCTAAAATGCACACAATCAACCTACTCTTTTCTTAACACCATACCGCCCCTGGGTGCTTACACCACCCTTATTCTACATGTTCTCTTGATTCTTCTAGGTACCAGCTGAGGACCTGGATCGTGGGAGGTGGTTGGCTGCTCCTGCTCTACAAATGGCTCATGAGACTGAGGAGGCCTCTGGTAGCTGGCTCCTAGCAGGGAAGCTCTACTGGCTGCATCTCTGGAGCTTGTTTCCGTGAAACCTAGTCTCACCTCCCATGATCCATTGGTGTGGTGCTCTGAGGGGGAAGGTTGGAGGCCTCGCATGTACTGCTGTTCTGAGAGATGGTAGCAGGAGGACTCCAGCCAATGCCATCCCACTGGGCCCCTGTATTCATTGCCCAACCGATCAGTGGGTTGGCTGATCTACTGGCCGCTATGAGATCCTGAAAGCCTCGCGACATAGTGGTCTGGAAGCCCTGATGCACGCTACTCTGCAATACGTCTCCTATTGCCTCCAAATCTGCAGTCAGTGCTTCCGCACAGGAGATGGAAGCATTGACTGTTCCCCGGCTGCTTCTTAACTAGGGATCTGCTGCAGATTCCAATGAAGCTTCCACTTGTTCCATTGGTATCTGTAAGGAAGACAAAAGCCCAGAAATTCGGTGACGCTGCGCCCTTGAGATGCAACACCCTTGCGATACAGAGTTCCAGCTCCAGCGGGCATATCACAGCTGGCACTGGGTATCCTGGATTATATGCCCTCGGATACACCACAAGATTCACAATGCCACAGCACACATTCAAATATGCACTGCATCAATTGCAGAGCACACACCCCAAGATGCACAGCAGAGGGGCACACAAGCCAAGATGCACACCACCCATTGCATGGGACAGCCTGACATACACAACTCCAGCTTGAGGCCTGCAGAGCTCTGGTATGGAGTGGTTGTGGTTTCATAATTCTGTCATGTTTTTAATATATGAACTATAATGGAATTAATTAACTGAATGTTATCTGCAATAGGATCATGGAGTACTAAATCCATGGCAATTTTCAAACTAATTTAAAAATATCTCTTTTGAACCTTATTTTATGAACACCTGCAAATAACCATTCTTGTAGTCAAGGACAACACATGATGAAAATGTTATAATTTATTTGTAATGCAACAAATCAAGTGTTTTCCTTAAAGTACAAAACTGATGTTCCTGCTTATAAAATGAAATAAAGGCAATTGGACATTGCTTGGGAAAAAAGACATGAATACTTTTACTGTTCATAGTCACGTCACAAAATACTTCACAAGAAGGTTTTCCTATCGACCCAAGCAGTCTGCTTACTTTATTGAATAAAATATCACATTGTTTGTGTAACCTTAGAGCATAGGTTTTCAAACTGGGGTCCCCATTCCTTAGAGAGTCTGGGAGGGGACCTTGGGCAGGGTGGCAGGGTCAAGGATATCAGATTTCATAGCATTATACAAAAGGAGGCCATTCAGCCCATTGTGACTGTGCCGGCTCTTTGAAAGAGCTATCCAATTAGTCCCATTCGCCTGCTCTTTCCCCATAGCCCTGCATTTTTTTTTCCTTTTCAAGTATTAATCTAATTCCCTTTTGAAAGTTACTATTGAATCTGCTTTCACCATCCTTTCAAGCAGTGCATTCCAGATCATAACAACTGGCTGCCTAAAAAAAAATTCTCCTCATCTTCCCTTTGGTTCTTTTGCCAATTATCTTAAATCTGTGTCCTCTGGTTACTGACTCTCCTGCCACTGGAAACAGTTTCTCCTTATTTACTCTATCAAAATCCCTCATAATTTCTATCATCAGATGTTTGTATTGTTTGACCTATTAGTACAATATTTCTGTTGCTGTACACTACCAACAACAACAAAAAACAATTTTCTGCAATGATAGCACTGTTTTCCTTTGGGTAGCCGATACTGTTTTTTTTGGACATTGGGACTAGGGGTGTCTTTGGGAGTGTGTCCATATTTGCAGGGGTTTCCCAAGTGTGTGTCAACGTATGTAACGCCCCCACCCCCCACTTCCTACACACAAAAGCTTAAAAGCCACTATCCAGGGACAACTGCCCTGAGGAATGTAAACATTTAGTCCGCGGATCTAAATGGTTTGCAGCGAGAGCTATTTCACTAAAGAACAACGCTCACTGTGACACTCTGCCGTGAAGGAGCAACTTTTCGCCGCCAGGTAAACATCTTTTTCAACTCTTGCCGAAAGCTGTCGTGCAGCCAGGCGTAAATAAAAGGGTTGTAACAGGCAGAGCTCATGGCGAACCAGTGGCAGAAGAGCTGAACCAGGTTGAAATAGTATCTGTCTATAATGCCAATGTTGATATCACGCACAATGTTAAACACGTGGAGAGGCAGCCAGCAGGTCCCGAAGACCAGGACCACCATGACGAGAAGGCAGAATGTCCTTTTCCTTCGTGCCTTGTCCCAGTTGGCTTGAGCCTGGGTGACCGAGCCTGGCATGACCCTGTTTTTGAGTTTCACCCAGATCTTAATGTAGGAGACCAGGATGACCAAGAGGGGTAGGATGTAAGTGACCAGCAGCAGGCAGGCGGCGTACGCTTGCCTCTCCTGGTCCTTCCTCTCCCAAAACTCCTCGCAGATGGTGACCCTTTGCTCCTCCAGCTCCAGGTGGTAGGTGTGAGCCGTGGCCGGCGCGACCAGGCAGCAGGCGCCGATCCAGATGAAGAGCATCAGGTAGGCGCTGAGTCTGAGCGAGATCCGGCGGCGGAGTGGGTGGACGATGGCCGTGTAACGATCGACGGCGATGGCAGTCAGGGTGAAGATGGAAACACAGACCGTCACGGGTTGCATGAAGAGGACGAAGTAGCACATGGCACTGCCAAACAGCCAGCCCCGGGGCTCAAAGACATAAGCCAGCGTCAGGGGGATACATGTGGTGCACATCAGGACATCCGAGGACGCCAGGTTCCCTATCAGAAAGTTGGTGACATTGCGCATTTTCTTGATCCTGACGATCACTGAGACCAAAAGGCAGTTCCCGAGGATCCCTACGATTACAATAACCGAATACAGTAGGATGATCAGCGCCTTTAACTCTTGGATTAACTGCAACCCTTCAAACCCCGCGGATGTTGCATTGATTCCTGACCCTGGTCTCAGAATCCGGTTAGACGAGTTCAGGGCATTTCCCTGTTGCCCCGAGCCCGAATCTCCTGCAGAACCGTTCATCGTCGGTCCCTAAAAACGAAACGAAAATATATGTAATTTCATCCTCGGTAACATACAGGGCTGACAAAAAGAGCAGCGAGATAGAGAGGGGAAAAAGTCATGCTTTACCTGCTGCAGCTGGTGGTAGGACACTTAAGGATGCACTTAAAGGATTAAACATTAAACATGTCAAAATAGAAAATACCGTATTTGGAATTGCTTCCTCCGAGTGCTCTCAAAACAGGTAACTGGCTCCCGCAAGCTCCTCCTGTACATTTTATATCGGCGTTAACGTCACTGCTTAATGTGGCCGTTGACACATTGCTGGTTCACACTGTACAGGCAGCCCAGCTCTTCTGATCATTGTTTTACTGAGTTTGTAAACCTCGCAGCACCGATCACTGTGAGCACACAACAATCACTGGCTAAAGGGCACTGCAAAATAATCCCCCCCCCCCAAAAAAAAAACCCCAGTCCACTTTGTGAATTAGATGCATTGATTTTCACGTGAAAAAAAAGCTGTTGATGAAAATTGATGAGTTTACTTGAACAAAGCTAACGATTTCAGGATTGATCGATGGAGATTGTGAAATTCATTTGAACTCCGTGTTCAAGCCACTAAATTCGCTAAGGTTGGAATTGTTCAAGTCATTAAATATCGGCTCTCTGTTCGGAATAGTACTTTCTACGAACAGTACACACATGTACTTTTTCATTACAATTATCAGAGGGAAATTTGGCCTTTTGTGTGAAATAATCCTGTGTAAAGAAAACTAAACAAAAAAAAATGATTTTAAATTGTGCAGAGAATTAAACTTGTGTAATCTTTTGATTTTTATAAGGGAGAAGGTTTTTCATTATATTACTGTAAAACCTGTGAGGTAAATTAGACAAAAGGAAATAGGTTATGAAATGTAGGTTCCACACGTTGGAAATCAAGCAGTTAGGAGGCATCCCACAGTGCATTATAGAACTGTTGTATTCATCAGCAATGAAAGATTGGACGCCATTTACTTTTTTTGAATGAGATTTGATAAAAATGGACAAAGTCCCTACCGTGAAAGCTGACATTTCATTATATTTTGTACCGTTTGGAAAATATTTTATTAAAGCTGTTTTTTTTAAAAAGCAAGTGATTAGAGATGTATTCAGTATGCCTTGGAAAAACTTTGTTAGCATCAGTTTTGTGCATCTACCACTAACAAGCATACAAATTAGTCTATTAGTATTTTTCTTTCCTGTGTGGGAAGCAGAACACTGCAGGAGGAGAGTTTAGGGGAAAAGGCAATTTGCGAAATGGGGAAATGATGGGGCAAATTTTGTGACTCGTGCCATTCCTGTGTGAACATTTAATTCACCTGTAATAAGTTCCTTTTTTAACACAAAGTCAATGTGTTAATCCCCGAGTTAAATAAGCAAACAGAAGGATTTACTATGAGTGTGTGAACAGTTTGTGTGGGAATGGTGCTGGTTGGAAAACATATCCTTATATCCTCACTCTTGGCCTAGCTTTAGGCCTAGCCACCGCACAGGGCAAAGCTGTAATTTTCTGACTTTGTGCTCCCCACGGAAAGCCTGGCCCACCAGGACGCATGTTGGAAATTCGGACATGCCCAGTGCTCGATTTGCTGTCTATTAAAATGGACAGAAAATCGTGTGTTTCTGATCTGCATTTCCAAAGTATTTGCCTACAAAACCACAGTGACTGTAAAAGTATTTTGGGATGCCTTGAGGATGTGAAAGGTGCTATATAAATGCAAGTTCTTTCCTTTCTTCTTTCCATCCATCCCTCCAACCCACCATCCCTCCCATACTATTTGGATACTCATGGATTGAAATATTTCCTATTTATGATTCCAGTGGGTTATGGTATGGTGCATGGCTATCAACATGTGTGTAGATCATGGCTGCTATAATCTTTACGGCTACTAGCAATTCAGGGAAAAATACAGATTGAAACTGTAAATTATATTGCAATTCCGTACTTAGGTCAGTCACATTTTATCTGCATAACCTAATTCTTTTTAGCAAAAAAGCAAATAATCCTTGGATATAAACTGCAAAGTGATTTACAAGTGAACTACAAAATTCTGTTGTGCGGTTACTCTTCCATCTGATTTTTACTTGTTTTTCAGCATTAACAAAAAGGGTCAATGCCACTTGTACATTTATTTCTGCTAACAAAGACCGTGCTTCTATGAATACCTTTTTAATGTTCCAATGATAATTCAACTTGGACTACATATCGTCGTTTGCTATTATTGGCCTCTGCTATTGATAAGTACAAATTAGTACTTTTCCAACTATTCCACCCTTTCATTAGCTCTTAATATATCTGTCAGCATGCACTGCTAGCAGCAATTAGCTGTGAGTAGAAATACTGAACTGTTGGTGCATATGATACATCCTTATGCACTGCAGGGCAAAAATGCTGTTAAATCTACTCTACCATGGTCATGTATGTGAAAATTAAAGCAGTTCCAGATCATTTACAATCGAGCTTGATTAGGCACACAATAACATGAGGTGTCGATAATAGTTTGTTTGCTTGACAACAGAGATGATTGAACTATTGTGTCATTAAGCAATTTTTTTTACATTTCTGAGAATTCCAGTTGGGTTCATATGGGTACATTTCTGTAAAATTGATAACTGCTTTTTAAGCAACTGGGATTGTTATATTAAAACCATATTAGGCCCAGTTTGGTCATAACAAATAAGCAGCCTGGATCTGAGTAATTAACCTATCATTGCTGTTACCAGAAACTCTGAACTTTAACAGAGAACGTTTATTTGCTGCCTTTGTTCTGTAGTTTAAAAGGCTTATAAATATCCTCCATCTTGTCATATTTTAGTTCTTCCTTGTCTGCACAATGCCGCATGATGTATTGCCAATCACACATGTGTCTCGGTAGGAAGAGAGGAGACAGCTGGTTTCATCTGGGGAGTCTAGCAGTCAGTAAGAAGGTGCAGTATGGAATAAAGTGGTACCGAGCAGTACAGATGCTGTGGTACTGATGCAGTACAGAATCTCTTCATTTATTAGCTATCCTTTCTATGTCCTGATTATAGTATCGAATGTTTCAGGTAACTTTATCTGGCTAAATGTGCTACTTTTAACATATGGCTCCCTTCACCACATTTGTCCCTCTCCAAAAAAGGAAGCCATATTAACCCACTGTTGCAATATAATGAAGAGAGAAATCAACTGGGAATATCAGTTTTTTTAAAAACATGGTTAATAAATTAATACTGTTTCTATAATTAATTGTGTACTGTTTATGCCTCATGAATTTTACATCTGCAGAATTTACACCTGCAGGAAGAGGCTCGAAGCCTCTTTAATAACATGTAAGCTAGCAGAGCAGCACTAACCATTGTGGCCACTGCTACAAGCTGCCTATTATTGTTACTGCCTTTATTAGTTGTGAGCCATCTTCCATTTCTTTTCTGCACAGTTATATCCTGATTTTCTGTCACATTGGGTAGTCCTCTTTGTAACTATCAGCAACTTCATTTTTCTACAAACCTATATCAGCCCTTTGATGGAATATTACAGTCCAGTTTGAGAGGTTACAAGAAAATAGCATCTTTTTCTCTTGGAGCCAGTGCATATTGGGCACATTTTACATGACACTTTTGTTGCCAACAGACAGAGGAGAGCTCTGAGCAAAAATATTGTCCGAGCCCAGGCATTTAGGAGAGACTGAGACCTTCAAGTAAAAACTTTTAAGACATAAGTCATCTAGGCTGTATATGAATCCAAGACTCTGAGATTAAAGTATATTGTGCTAATCCAATGCAATGGTCTCTGCTTCATTTACTCCCTGTGGCAAAACATTGCACGCTCCAACAACCCTCTGTTTAAATGAATTTCTCTTAACTTCTCTCTTTACTCTCAATGATAGTTTTAAATTGATGATCTCTCACGACCAACTCTCCAACCAGAGAAAATAATCTTTCGCTATTCACTCTATCAAAACATCTATTAAATCTCCCATTAACCTTCTCTGCTCTAATGGAAATAGAGTATCTCAAATCTCCCCTCATAACTATGGTTGCCCATCCCTGGCATAATTCTGGTGAATCTATGCTGAATGCTCAATGGCTTTAATGTCTTTTGATAATGAAGCATCAAAAACTGCAAGCAATACTCTAATTCTGACTCTAAATTCATCACGACTTCTTTACTTTTATACTCTATGCCCCTATATTTTAAAACCCAAATTCTACTAGGCTTGGCTGTAACTATCTGCACTCACACTTTCAGTAAATTATGCAGTTGAATCCTTAGATCTCTTTGTTCATCCACACCCTTCAGCATCTTTCCAATGAGTGTATACTTATATTTCTTCACCCCCACCCCCCCAATATGTATTGCTTGACACTTAACCAAATTAAATTGTATCTGCCATCTGTCTATCCATTCCACTAACCAGTCTATTTCTTACTAAAATCGTCTACAGTCCTTCTCACTGTTTGTCAAATCTTCTACTTTTGTGCTGTCAGCAAATTTTGAGATTGTGTTCCATATACCCAAGTCCAAATGGGCAAATGGTCATGATTGTTCGAGAGGGAACTAATCATGTGGGCGAGGAAGTTATTTTCAATGTTAAAAGTGCAACATCACAATTAGGTAGAGAGGTGGAGAGATTTAGGTGGAGAGATTTAGGCAGCTGAAAGTACGGCCGCCAATGATGGAGCGATTAAAATCGGAGACGTGCAAAAGGCCAGAATTGGAGGAGCCCAGAGATCTCAGAGTGTTGTTGGGCTGGAGAAGGTTACAGAGATAGGGAGGGGCGAGGGATTTGAAAACAAGGATGAGAATTTTAAATTCGAGGCATTCCGGGACTGGGAGCCAATGTAAGTCAGCGAGCACAGGAGTGATGGATGAATGGGATTTGTTGCGAGTTAGGATACAGGTTGCACAGTTTTGGATGAGCTCAAGTTTACGGAGGGTGGAAGATGGGAGGCAGGCCAGGAGAGCATTGGAATAGTTGAGTCCAGAGGTAACAAAGGCATGGATGAGGGTTTCAGCAGCAGATAAGCTGAGGCAGGGGCGGAGATGGGCAATGTTATGGAGGTGGAACTAGCATATGTAGCTGAAATTCTTATCTCTGCTATTTTAGCAGAAGCATTAGAATGTTAAAAATAAATAAGTTAATGCCTTTGTAAAAATGGGGGAAATTTAAACATAGTTGTTAAGTGTTTGGATTCTAGTGTCCCACTGTAATTTTAGGACCTGGCCGACACAGAACAAATTCTAGGCCACAGGTTCTCTGTTTTAAAAATAAACTCAGTATAAACTTTACTTGAATAAGACTTTTGAAATTTGTCCTCTAGCTTTTCTTCAAATAATTTAGAAAATAATTGAACAGTAGCTGAAGGAAATGATACTCTCAGCATAGCTGACTGAAAAGTACTGATGCATCCTGGAATATTAGATACACTGCACAATCCAAATTCAGCTCAGAGCTCTGAGCAAAAATATTGTCCGAGCCCAGGCATTTGGGAGAGACTGAGACCTTCAAGTAAAAACTTTTAAGACATAAAAGACATTTCAATGGATATATTTAATCATGTTAATTGAAATAAGCAATTTTGTAACCTTTTGTTGGACATTAGAGAAAAAATGTTTGATCAAAAATGTTCACATGAAAAATTTTCAGAAAGCATTTCTGGTGATTTGTGAGGAAGGATAATCGTCAATAATTTGCTGTGACAGGGCATCTAACGGCATTTGCCATTAGTTAGACTTGCCCTTGCCCATTTAGGTTTTAAATTTTTTTGCGTGGCAAGTTGCTGAAAGTACGAGGGGATAATGTCGCAGTGAGGGAAACAGGGCATCTGGGACCTGAGTGAACAGGGCAAGCAACAGGGTATCTCCTTAACCAATCAGATTGAAGGATTGTGAAATTAACAGTGCAAGGGCTGAGAAACAAGTGTAAATTAGAGTACAGAAAGAGAAGGAAAGAAAGATTGGATTAAGAGAGAGAGAAAAGAAAGAGAAAGTAATTTTGGGGTAGAGTCTCCGCTTTGGGCACAATCGGAAAATTGCGCTCGAAATTGCGCTGGTTAGGCTACAGTTCAAGTTTCTGATAAAAATAATTTGCATAATCACAAACGTAAAATCTTCCATGAACCAGTGCAATTGGGCAGCGTAACAGAATGTAATTGTTTATTTTTTTTCTTTCCATTAAAAAGTATTCTTTGATGTATTTAAGAGTGGTAACTTGGAGCAGTTTTATTAATACAGCTGAAAATGGGTTGATCATAAAAAATAAACATTTTTAATAAGTGTCTTGTCCTCCACCTTGAGTAACCTGATTTAAAATAATTGAAAATGGCTTTAAAAAACTGTACTGAACCATTTACTACTTCCAGCGGTGTACATTAATCAGTTTCTTAGTAAACTAAATATGTTTTGATATGAAAAAACTTCAAAAATGTGCCTAGTGGTGCCTAAGAAAATGAACCCAATTTGAAGAGCCTTCCTGAACCAGCGCAATTGGCGGAAACTCGTAATGTCTGAGGGCGGGGCCAGTTTTGTGGGCAGGGCCTGATCCAGTGAATTTAATTTTAAACCAGCGTAAAAGATCGCGGAAAACACAAACGTAAGTGGTTTTGGGTGTAACTCACTTAACGTTTAAAATTCCCTCGTTGGTTTGGACGATACCAGCCATATTGCGCTGATATTACTGGCATAAAGGAGCGGAAATTCTACCCCTTTAAATTTTACAATTTTAAAACCTCCAACAACAATTAAAGCCCGAAGGAATGAAATGCCACACTTCTAATAGTTAATTTTCAGTGCCAGAGAAGTTGACTGGCAGTAATTAACACTTATCACGTCATTAAAAGGGTACTTAGACTGAAGTGGACAAGACTTAACTTACTGTGGCAAGTTTAGTTCATATCTACCACGCAAATACACTAACTTCAAGCCGTTCAATGCATTTCAATGGCGAGGCAGACAGCGAGATGCCGTTTTTGCGAAGCTTACGGCAGATCGGCACAACTCGGACAGCAACTTTTGGATTTCCACGTTTATCCGTGCATCTGCCCCCCGCCTGAAGTTGCTGTAGCATTTGCATATAAATAACAGGAGCACCGTTAGACTCACCGTTATTTTGACAGCAAATTCTGGCCCAATAAAGTGCCAGCTGGTGGCCAGATTGTGAAATTTCAGGGTGACAAGTTTATATAGGCCGTTTTCATTATAAATTTAGGAATTTGTAATGGAACAAAATTGACACAATAGAGTGACAACAGGAAGTAGGGTTTTGTAGACAGCAAGTGCATGAAAGCATAAGATTTTTAATAACATATAAAGATATAAACACCATTGCCAGCTTTGTAAAGGTTCCAGAAGGAAAAATAAGCCTAGGAATGTTGTGATGTTTACAACGCAGAATTAGCAAAATCTAGCTGAGCTCCAAAAGGGGCCATAACTAATTTTTACCACAAGGTTTTTAATAAAAAGGAATACAGTCTTAGACCAAATCCTTCAAGGAGAGCACTCAATTGACAACTTTTTATTAGTTCAGCTGGAGCCCTTGTCTCTAATGGGATAAAATTCATACAAAGACCAGGAGAAGGCAATAAGAAACCGTAGGTGCTAATAAATCAAGCAAATACTTTGATTGCTATTAAAGCCTCTGGGAGTTTTCAGTAGATCTCTTCTATTTAATTACTTTTGGCAACAAATAGACTTGGGTGTGAAACACAAAACACTTGTGAGTCTCTTCACACCAATTATGAATCTTTTATACCTAAGAAATTGGGGCTGTGTCATCCCTGATGAGTTAGCCTTAATGTCTGTGTCTTCTACTGATAGAAAGCATCAATATTGTGTTAAGGAGAAACTTTTTCTTTTCCTTTTTCAATGTTTCCTTCATTTTTTACCTCTCCTCTTCCAAAGGTTGCAATTCTTGTTGGGGATGCTGTGTTGTGGATAGAAGGGTAACTCTGCTCTCGTGGATATTCATCATGTGTGAACCTGGATGAAAGAAAGACATTCATTTATACAACACCTTATCATGTCTCTCGTAAACATTTCAAAGTTAATCCACACAATGGGCTATAAATTGGGCCATGTAGCGCCCATTTTATAGGCGCAATGCAGTCTCCTAAGGACCCAAAATGACGTCCGGAATGTGCACGCATACTTCTAGCATTCGTGCGCCGGGTGCCATCTTGGTAAAGGCATTTGCGCACGTGCAGATAACAAACGCCGGCAGCATGTAAAGTAGGGAGAATATGCGTTAAATCAACGTGTAACACTGATTTAAAGGGACAGATGCGATTTTGGAACTCAATGCTCCAGCCAACGCACTGTCTTAACCTCGCACAGTTGAACAGGCCATAAACAGCATGGAGGACCCCCCGCCAGCACTATTTAAAGGGATCATGCAGGAGTTACAGGTTGTTGCTAGATTATTGCTTTTGGCTGCTGATGAATTTGTACCTGTTTTTGGAGGTCTCCTATACTTGAATACTAGGACCAGGGGACATAGCCTAAAAATTAGAGTAGGACTTGCAGGAGTGAAATTAGGAAACGCTTCTACATGCAAAGGGTGGTAGAAGTTTGGATCGCTCTTCTGCAAGTGGTAGTTGATGCTAGCTCAATTATTAATTTTAAATCTGAGAGTGATAGATTTTTGTTAACCAAAGGTATTAAGGGATATGGGGCTAAGGCGGGTATATGGAGTTAGGTCACAGATCAACCATGATCTCACTGAATGGCGGAACAGGCTCCTGTTCCTATCTTCCTATGTTCCTATAATAATGTTTCAATACTCTACAGGGAGTGGGCTGGCTAGCTGACAGGCAATAGCAACAGCACTGGCACAGTGGCAGAGGTGGGACAGGAATGCTTAACATCATTATAAAAATAGAGGATAGAAAAAATGTATTCAAAAATGTTAACTCATTCTTTGCTAATATCTCAGCGCAGTTTCAACCCATAACTCTGTTTAGGTGTTAATCTGAGAAAGGGAACACTGCAGTGGGGTCGAAATCAACAGTATGACTATCTGAATTACAGGCTCCTAATTTGCCCTTCCTGACTCACCGCCTGTTTCCTTTCCTATTTGTGAAGCATCTAGCCATATATCTTTAGGTTAAAGGTTCTACATAAATGCAACTTGTTGCTGTTGTTGAGTTTTCTCTGATTGAGAGATCCATCACTGATCTTTGTTGATAATATGATTAAAGGTAGCTTTCTCATTGAAAGTCATATAAAACACACAGCTATTAGCATTTGCAAAAGGCAGAGTATCATCTCAGTGTTCAACCTACATCCCACTTTATGTGACTCCAGTTTAATTTGGGCCACAACATGCAACGGTTGTGTGTGACAATGCAAATATTGGTCATACAGTTAATTAGAGATGGCAAGGTTGACATTCCTCTAGGCCCGTTTCCAGGCCTGAAATGGGCGGCATTCACAACTGGGAGGCCAAACGCCAGCCTGAAATGAGACCGGAGTCCTCATTAATATTAATTGGCCAAGCTGCCCGCACCTGCCATGCTCCAACGGCAACTCACCCATTTGAAGAAAATGAATATCGGGCCACTTGCCTCCCTGGCAACAGCCCGAAGGTAAGTCCCAGGAGAGGGGGGTAGAGCGGGGAGAGGCGATCGGAATACTGTCGAGTCAGGGATTCCAGCATTCCTGCTCCTCCCGGATCCACATCAACGTTTTTTAAAATTCTTTTTTTTAAAAAGCTTTACCTTTTCTTGGTGGCTGCTATTTAGGCTGCTGCAGCCACTGTAGAATCCGGAGTGGATCAGGCCTGGCTCCTATTTCACGTGGCAATATTTAATTTCCCAGAGAGGGGCTTAAAACGGGCATGAGGCCCCTCATTTGCATATGTAAGGGGCCTAGCGCCTGGTTTAGGAGGCTGCCAGGGATGCCTGAAAAATGACCACGCCCAATAATGGGTCGGAGATCTATTAGGCATCCTTTGGGCGTGGGACATTGGTCTCTGAAATTGAGCCCCCATTGGATAACGAGTCCAATTTCTAACCCAGCAACTTCATACTTCACAATCTTCCTCAGGTTATGTTCTTAGTTCATAACAGTTATTGTTCTACTGGAAATATTAAATATAAAAATGAACTCAATCTGTTCAGTCCTACCTTGACAGTATACCATTGACATTTGAGGTTATTCCCATTGAGAAAATGTCCAATATAACAGCAAAACATAGTGAATACATTGAAGTAGGTCCCACCACAACTAGAAACAATGCCCCAGCTTTCAGTTTATCATTGTGCCAATAAATTTTAATTGCTTTTCCCAATTCTTGTTATTTATGGCAACACTACTGATACATCAGATTGTTGTGGACAAATATCCTGAGATAATGCCAAACTGAAATCACACTGCTACTCTCACTAGAATAATGGTGAATACAAAACTGTTCCTATAGCAACTCTCAACGTTGATAATAAGTCTGAACATATTTTTATTGCATACCATATTTTGATGCTAATATCTATAATATATTTAAACTCTTGCATTTGTCAGGCAGTTTCTGTCCACATCAACCTTATTTCTGTACTGTGATTTTTGAGTCACACTTTTTACATCAACACTTAAGGATTTTTCAGCAGCCGCCAAGAGAAGGTGAATTTGATTTTTAAATAATTTCAAATGACGTTGCTGTGGAGCAAGGAGGAGCAGGAGAGCACCCGGGCTCTACAGCACTCAGGATCGCCACCCCTCCACCCCGCCTTACCACTCCAACCACCACCACCCACCCCCCCCCCGGAACTTATCTTGCCAGCAAGGCAAGTGGGCGCAACCTTCATCTTTGTAAAATGGCCAAGCTACCTATGGAGGCATGGCACATGCCAGAACCTCGCCCAAATAATGTAACTGAGGCCTGAGGCCCGATTTCGGGCTGACCTCGAGCCTCCTGCTGTCTGCGCGCCGTTGGTTATGCGCCCAAAAACAGATCATATCCAATTTCTACCCCAATATTATCAAGTAGGCTTTGACCACAAGAGCAACTTAACCATAACAATTAATTAAATGTAAAATAAAGAAAATGTTACTAATCCCAATCATGTCAAAAGAAGCAAAGGTACGGAGTAAATTCGATACGCGGGCTGCAAAAAAGACACATTTTCAACATTAGTTGAAAGTGTGAAATTAATGCATTAGTTTCACCAATCACTGTATTGAATGGCTTCATCACTGTGAGAAGGATTCAGCAACCATATCTCATACAGGACAGTGATTAAACACCTCCTGATTTACTCAGAGTAGGGCCTGGACTCTCCTCCGTGGACGCAACCCAGAAGTTAGACCCGAAAATGCGTCCATTTCCCGCACCCATTCTGCCGACGTCAAGTTATGCTCAAATTTCCTGTGAATCTCAATAGACCATGCCTGAATGTAAAATGGGCGGAAACAATCGGGGCCCAAGGAATGCGCTGAACTCACATCACATAATGCTTCTTTGATTATGAAAATTAAAGTTTCAACTCATTCAACTATCATTCACGCACATCAGGCACAGCATGTTTAAGAACCTACAATTGGGGAAGCTTTTCAGTTTTTAACGTGATATACTGATGCCATCAAAATGCATTAAAAGAAACAAAAATACAGAACAGGTCTCAGTGACGATAATTTTTTTTTAAGAAATGATTTTCTTTTCTGCTGCGCCTGAAATTCTGGTTGTAATTTGAAGACAGCCTCTGAGCAAGCGTGTATAAGGCTCTGTAACTTGGGGGTGGAGCCACCATTATGGGCGGAGATGCGACCGGGCAGAGTGATCGATAGACAATCGTGAAAGATTTGGGTGTATTGTACTTATGAGCGTAACCCATAAGCCGCGTAATTGATTTGCTCCCTGATTGCGGCTCTGAAAGGAAAATAAACATCTTCACTCAAGAACTAAAAGTATGTTAGAAAAAAAGAAACAACTTGCATTTATTTAGCACCTTTCACGACCTCAGGACCTCCCAAAGCACTTTACAGCCAATTAAGTACTTTTGAAGTGTAGTCACGATTGTAATGTAGGAAATTTGTTTAATGTTGCATTAACAGTTAAACTCCTCACAATATAGTTTGGAATGTCACATCCAGTGATTGCACTAATAAGTAAATCCATGTAATATCTTTGGTTCAAACCTAACCTTGCAAATAAGATTTTTTTTTTAAATTTGCTCTTATGACACAAATAGGAATGGCCTTCTGACTGATCGCCTCTGGAAGTTGTCATTCTTCCTTGTCACAACAGTTTAAAATCACAGCTTTGCTACCTGTCTTGGAATGTGGAACCAGTAATACTAACAGACAAATCAAACCTATATCAAACAGCCACTTGCACTCCTAGGGGTGGATTTTCAGCTTACCGACAGGCCGTAAAGCAGGCGTTGCAGATCAGCCACTTGTTATGGTAACCGCCCAATTTTCCTTTCCGATCTGTAGCGTCAGTTTTACACCCAGGGCAGTGAGCTGAAAATCAACCCCATGTTGTCACATAAACACAGCTCTAAATTACAAACATATAATCAGGTCCATATATATTGGAGGAAGTGGGGAAACTAATCTTTGGTTTCCAAATCCTATCTTACTGGTAATGTTTAATGGCAATGAGCAAAAGGTGCACATCACCAATATTCTAATCACATTTAAACTTAGGTCCAAAGAACTGAGCTGTTGTATATAATGTCAACAAGTTACTTGCAATCTCGTTCTCATTTCATTTCTTGATTAGTGTGTTACCAGCCCAATGAGGAAGGAAGCAGTGCTGGATCTAGTTCTGGGGAATGAAGTGGGGCAAGTGGCACAGGTTTCCGTGGGGGAGCATTGGGGGAACAGTGATCATAATATCATCAGGTTTCGAATAGTTATGGAAAAGGACAAGGAGCAATCAAGTATAAAAATACATAACTGGAGGAGGGCTAATTTTACAAAGAATTACAAAGAATGTACAGCACAGAAACAGGCCATTCAGTCCAACAGGTCCATGCCGTAATTATGCTCCATGTGAGCCTCCTCCCACCCTTCTTCATCTAACCCTATCAACATTTCCTTCTATTCCCTTCCAGCTTCCCCTTAAATGCAACAATGCTAGTCGCCTCAACTATTCCTTGTGGTAGCAAGTTCCACATTCTTACTACTTTCTGGGTGGAGAAGTTTCTCCTGAATTCCCTATTGGATTTGTTAGTGACCATCTTATATTTATGAGCCCTTGTTCTGGTCTCCCCTGCAAGTGGAAACATCTTCTCTACGTCTATTCTATCAAAGCCTTTCATAATCTTAAAGACCTCTATCAGGTCACCCCTCAGTCTTCTCTTTTCTAGAGAAAAGAGCCCCAGCCCATTCAATCTTTCCTGATAGGTATAGCCTCCAATTTCTGGTATCATCCTAGTAAATCTGTTTTGCATCTTCTCCAGTGCCTCTATATGCTTTTTATAGTGCAGAGACCAGAATTGTTTGCAGTACTCCAAGTGTGGTCTAACCAAGGTTCTGTACAAGTTTAACATAACTTCTCTGCTTTTCAATTCTATCCCTCTAGAAATGAACCCCAGTGCTTGGTTTGCTTTTGTTATGGTCTTATTAACCTGCATCGCTACTTTTAGTGATTTGTGTATCTGTACACCTAAATTCCTCTACTCTTCTATCCTATTTAGACTCTTATTTTCCAAGGAGCATGTGACCTCCTTATTATTCCTACCAAAATGTAATACCTCACATTTAACTGTATTGAAATTCATTTTCCAATTACAACCCATTCTGCATGTTTATTAATGTCTTCCTGTATTTTGTTGCAGTCCTCCTCAGTATTAACTGTACCCCCCAATTTGGTGTCGTCTGCAAATTTTGAAATTGTACTTCCAATTCCTGAGTCCAAATCGTTTATGTATATGGTGAACAACAGGGCCCTAGCACCAATCCTTGTGGAACGCCACTTCCCACCTTTTG
The DNA here is from genome assembly GCF_035084215.1 of Heptranchias perlo. NCBI lineage: Eukaryota > Metazoa > Chordata > Chondrichthyes > Hexanchiformes > Hexanchidae > Heptranchias > Heptranchias perlo. The sequence goes on along the minus strand of NC_090345.1, from coordinate 14,847,868 downwards.
CCAGTTTGAGTAACTATCTTTAACCCCAACTCTCTGTTTTCTGCTTTGCATCCAGCTCGCTATCCATTCTGCTACTTGTCCCCTGACTCTACATGCTCTGACCTGAGTCATGAGTCTACTATGCGGTACCTTATCAAAGGCCTTTTGAAAATCCAAATATATTACATCTACTACATTGCCCTTGTCTACACTTTATGTTACTTCTTCAAAGAATTCAATAAGGTTGGTCAAGCATGACCTTCCCTTTTGAAATCCGTGCTGACTATTCTTTATCATATTTACATCTTTGAGTATGGATTCTATTATCTTTCCTATCACCGATGTTAAGCTAATTGGTTTATAGTTCCCTGGACTGGTTCTATATCCCTTATCAAATATAGGAATCACATTAGGTGTCTGCCTGTCCTCTGGCACTATTCACTTTTCTAATGAATCTTTATATATATATGTAAAAGTGCCTCTGCTATCTCTTCCCTAACTTGCTTTAGTAGACGGGCATGCAATCCATCCAGACCAGGGGTTTTATCCTCTCTAAGTTTGATTAGTTTATCAATTACCTCCCCCTTTTCTATCTTAAATGTCTTAACATCTATTTCGTTCTCTTCTTCTAATGTCATGAGCAGCATATTAGCCTCCCTGGTAAATGCTGAAGCAAAGTAATTAATTAATATTTCTGCCATTTCACTGTGAGTTAATCATGTGTATCCCTTAGTGGCCCTCTCCCTAACCTGATTTTTCTTTTGTTATTTATGTGTCTGTAGAATATTTTACTTTTTTTTAATATTCCTTGATAATTTAATTTCGTAATTTCTCTTTGTCTTCCTATTTTTTTTACTTCTTTCCTAACCTCTTCATATTCCCTTTTGTCATCCTTCCCGTTGTTGTCTATGTACTTAGTGTGTGCCTTTTTCTTTAGTTTCAAGTTTGCCCTTATTTCTTTAATCATCCATGGTGTATCATTACTGACAAGTTTGTTCTTGCTTTTTAGTGGGATATATTTCTCCTGGACTCTATTGATCACCATTTTAAATGTTTCCCACTGCTGTTCTACTTCTTTGTTTGTCAGTAAACTTTTCCAGTTTATTTTTCCTAGTTCCTTTCTTATCCCCTCAAAATCAGCTTCTTTCCAATTTATTACTTTAGTCTTTGTCAGTGAGTTGAAAAGGGAATTTATTGACACTTGGAAAAGTATGGGCTAATAAATGAAAGTCAGAACGGATTTCTTAATCATGCTTGACTAACTTGATTTAGTTCTTTGATAAAGTAATGGAGAGGGTAGTGCGGTTGATGTAGTGTATATGGACTTTCAAAAGGCATTTGATAAAGTACCACATAATAGACTTGTTAGCAAAATTACAGCCCATGGGATTAAAAGGATAGTGGCAGTGTGGATGCAAAATTGGCTAAGGGACAGAAAGCAGAGAGTGGAGGGAAGTTTACAGTGGTGTTCCCCAGGGTCGGTATTAGGACTACTACTCTTTTTGATATATATTAGTGACCTAGACTTGTGGTATACAGGGCATAATTTCAAAGTTTGCAGATGACATGAAACTCAGAAATGTATTAAACAATGAGGAGGATAGTAACAGACTTCAGGAGGACATAGACAGACTGATGAAGTGGGCAGACAAATGGCAGATGAAATTTAACGCAGAGAAGTGTAAAGTGACACATTTTGGCAGGAAGAATAAGGAGAGGCAATATAAACTAAATGGTACAATTTTAAAGGGAGTGCAGGAACAGAGAGACCTGGGGGTGTATGTACACAAATCTTTGAAAGTGGCAGGACAAGTTGAGAAGGCTGTTAAAAAAGCATATGGGATCCTTGGCTTCATAAATAGAGGCATAGGGGTCGATTTTCAGATAGCCAAGCGGGTGTGTTGGGGGCTCCGAAAATGGCGGAATCCCGGAACGGGTTCGGAGCCCAGCTCCAACCACATACACCCACTCTAGAGTGACCCAATGGGTGGCATCAAATGTGGGTGTTCATGATAATTTAGATACTTATTTAGGTAGTTGAGGTACTTAACAGACCTCATTGACTGGAGATTTTGGCAGGAGTGCAATTTTGAAGGATCCTCAGCGTGTTTCCCGTGCTGTGGGAAACACTCCCTCTTGGAGCAGACGTGTTTCAGCCAGCAGCCAGTGGGAGATGCAAAGGATTATTTGACAGTTGGGGGGAAAACCTCATTTATTGCAGCAGGGCACTCTGTCACTTCAGACAAAGTTTTGGCTGCAACATCTTTGTCTTTCCACTCAAAATTATTAATTTTTACCCTAAACTCTGCTGTGCAAACACATTTACCTACTTTGCAGACCCCCTCAAACTCACACCATCAGGATGGGGGGGGCGCCATGGCTGCATTCATCACTTCATCCGAGGACGAGCAACATCACCAGCCTCGCCAGGCATGCAGTCCACCTCCGCCACGTGGAGCTCCACAACACAGTGCTGCATCACAGGCACCTGCACAACAGCAGGGAGGGCAACAACAGAGAGAGCGGCGTCGCAGGAGGCACTACCCTCGCCACGGGGTCTACAGTCCGAGGCTCAGCTTCCTGGACCTCTCTGAGGAGCAGTGCATAAGGCGGCTCAGAATCAGTCGCCAGGTAGTCGCAGATGTCTGCAGCCTCCTTCATGCCGAGCTGCTCCCGGCTGGCCCGAGCAGCATTGTCCTACCTGTCTCTGTCAAAGTCACCACTGCCCTCAACTTCTTCACCTCTGGATCGTTCCAGGGTGTCACCGGGGACATCGCTGGGGTGTCTCAGTCGTCTGCACACAAGTGCATAAGGCAGGTCACCGACGGCTTGTTTCGCAGGGCCTCGCACGATATCAACTTCCCCATGGATGACCTCAGCCAGACAGTGAGGGCAGTGGGATTCCCCGCAGTGGCTGGCTTCCCACGGGTGCAGGATGTAATCAATTGCACCCATATAGCAATACGAGCACCTCCACACGAGCCAGGACTGTTCATCATCAGGAAGGGCTATCACTCCATCAACACTCAGCTCACCTGTGACCACCGCAAGAGATTCCTTCACATGTGCGCCAGATTCCCTGGCAGCTGCCACGATTCCTTCATCCTCCGGGAGTCCAACATCCCGCCCTTCTTCCATGCACCGAACACCCGCACCGGCTGGCTCCTCGGGGACAAGGGATACCCCCTGCACACGTGGCTCATGATACCTCTGAGGAACCCCACCACCAAGCAACAGCGTCGATATAACGACAGCCACATCGTTCCCAGGTCTACAATTGAGCATGCTGTAGGGCTGCTTAAGATGCACTTCAGGTGCCTTGATCATTCTGGGGGAGCACTTCAATACGCACCAGACGGAGTTGTCTGTTGTGTGCCCTGCACAACATGGCACAACAGAGAGTGGTGCTGCTGAAGGAAGCCCCATCCACATCTGCCACCCACAATGAGGAGGAGGAGGAGGAGGAGGCAGAGGAGGAGGAGCAACCCATGGGCAGAACAGCAGCTCACCTGGCTGCTCATGAGGCCAGGGAGTCACTGATATGTGAATGGTTCTCCTAACATCAGACAGTGAGAAGAGTCTAGTCCTCACCACCTGGATAGAGGAGCTGCCACACCAGCACCCTCCCTCACCCCCTGCACAAAATAGTCATGCAACTATACATACACACACTGTAGAGTGACCCAATGGGTGGCATCAAATGTGGGTGTTCATGGTGAACCTCACGAAAGGAACTTATCGCACAAACCAGTCAAGAATGGCCAAGACGTGGCAGTAGTGGTGACAATATAATATTGAATGTGAGTTGAACAAAAATCAAATATAAATAAAAAACATGACAGACCGTCAAACACCCTTGTGCATCCCCTTTGTGCTCACAAAACCTTCGCCTTATGCTTCCGACTACTTCTACGTGGTGCATCCCCTGTGGCTGCAGCAGAGGTAGTGGCAGGTTGCTCTTGTTCATACCCTGACCGATTAGATGCTTTGGGCCGACGCCCTCTGGGTTTCAGTGCCCGTGAGGGCCCCTTCAAAGACTGCTCCACCTGCACCTGTGCAGGGGCAGACTCGACCACCTGGAGAGGAGGCAGCATTGCGGGTACTGGTTGAGAGGGGGGCAACGGGTGAGACGTGGAAGAGCTTTGAGTGGCGTCCCCACTTCCATGTCTCCTTTTGCCATCATCCCTCTCCTGGACCAGCCCCACCCTGCTGGACTACATTTTGGAGGACATATGTGAGGCCTTGTGAGGCCAGTGCTAGTGTATCTGCCTGTTTAAGGAGGCAGAAAGTTGCTCACCCTGAGTCCGAAGGGCCGTTGTCAGGGCCTCAATGGACTCATTGGTGAGCCGTGCTTGAAGCTCGATGGAGGCTAGCCTTCCCTCCATCACAGACATTCCCGCACTCACGTGCAACACTATCTCAGAGATGCCCTCATGTCCCTGTGACAGTATCTCGGAGATCCCCTCCTGTACCTGTGCCACCATTCGATGCATACAGGAGTTGGATTCCTGCATCCTCTGCGCGATTGTGGACAGTGCGCGTGGCACCTGTTCCAGCACCTCGCAAATGTGCTGCTGCCCCTCGATCATTCTCCTTTTAAAGGATGGCCCCCAGGGTTCAGCATCTGTGTCTAGCTGAGCAGAGCCTGGAGAAGAGTGCTCCTACCGAGGCGGACTCTCCACAGCTGTCCCTGCCACCAGTGTCTGCTCGTGCTCACATGCGTGTGGTGACTCACCATGTGCAACCCCAATTAAGTGAGGACGGGGACTCACCGAGGTGTGTGTATATCCACGGTACCCCCTCAGAGCCCGGCAGGTCCCCTGAGGAATCACCCTCCGCCGTCACAGCAGTCGCTGAAGGCCCTGTAAGAGAACAGAAGGCAATATTAAGCATGATGACAGATGTTGAGGTGCTGAAGATGGCAAGGCATGTTAACATCATTTGCTATTGTGAGTGCTGAATGTTAAAGTTCTGTCACCAGCTGTTTGTCAGGAGGCAGTCTCGGCATCCCCGACGGACAGGCACTCGAGGGTGCGGCTCAATTCAGGAGCCTCCTGCTCCGCGGCCGTGAGGACGACCTGATGTTGCGGGCCCCCCCCCCTCCGGTCTTCGCCCTCTCCCGTGCCATTCTGGGCTCTCTTCCCCCATAAGGGGAAAAAGTAGAGAGGCATGAGTGAGGGATGGTGACGTGGCCAACTGCTGAATGCATTGTTTTGGGTGAGAGAGATGCATCAGAGGGTGAGTATGAGTCAGAGCCATGACATTGTATGAGGATTGGGTTGAATGGTAGTGGTGGGATGAGTACTAGGGAGGTGGGTAAGTGCAGGTAAGTTGAGGATGAGCTTTGAGTGGGTGTGAGGAGTGATGTGATAGAGTAGTGTTGGCAGTGCCGAAGGAGTTGTGGGGTGGGACGATGATGTGGAAGACAGAGTGTAGGAGAATGAGTAAGTGTACTCACTTTGGCTGACCTAGTTAGGTCATTGAAGCGCTTCCTGCACTGGATCCAGATGTGGGAGATGTTGCTGCTGCTGGTGACCTCCTCTGCCACCTCGAGCCACGCTTTCTTGGTGGCAGAGGCAGGCCACTTCCTCCCGTCCGTCGGGTAGAAGATCTCCCTCCTCCTCTTCACCCCATCCAGTAAGACCTGGAGTGAGGCATCATTAAACCTGGGGGCAGCCTTTCCCCTGGGCTGCTCCATGGTGCTGTGTGGTTCTTTGCTGCAGGATCAGACATTGGAAGACTGCCCCTTTAAATAGGGCTCCTCCAGCTGACAGCCTGTGATGCGGTTAAATGGCTTCAATTCACCCGCGATCGCGTGGGGAACGGCCGGATTTTACTGGGCGGGTTACCCACGCTCCCAATCACCCCCCCAGCTGCCAACCCGCCTCCCTGGTAATATCGAGGCCATACAGTACAAAAGCAAGGAAGTTATGCTACACTTTTATAAAACACTGGTTAGGCTGGAGTATTGTGTTCAGTTCTGGGCACCACTTTAGGAAGGATGTCAAGGTACTAGAGAGGGTGCAGAAGAGATTTGCTAGAATGGTACCAGGGATGAGGGACTTCAGTTATGTGGAGAGACTGGAGAAGCTGGGGTTGTTCTCTTTACAGCAGAGAAAGTTAAAAGGAGATTTGATAGAGGTGATCAAAATCATGAACGGTTTTGATAGAGTAAATAAGGAGAAACTGTTTCCAGTGGCAGAAGGGTCGGTAAACAGAGGACACAGATTTAAGGTAATTGGCAAAAGAATCAGAGGCGACATGAGGAAAAAAAATGTAGGCAGCGAGTTTTAATGATCTGGAATGCACTGCCTGAAAGGGTGGTGGAAATAGATTCAAAAGTAATTTTCAAAAGGGAATTGGATAAATACTTGAAGGGAAAAAAATTACAGGGCTATGGGGAAAGAGCAGGGGAATGGGACTAATTGGTTAGCTCTTTCAAAGAGCCGACACAGGCACAATGGGCCGAATGGCTTCCTTCTGTGCTCTATGATTCTATGATTAGTGCATTTGCTTCACAAAGTCTACAAATTTTATATTAATTGCTTTAAGGAATAGCAGCATCAGTTTTTTGTGATTTATTTAATCTCCTACTCAATTCAAACTGCATGGTTCAGCCACAAGCTGCATTGACTGGCCTCTGAACCTATCAGACTAGTTCAACATGTTAACAGGAGACATTCACTGCTTTCTAACCTATTTCTCAGGCAATGATGCTTATCAGGTAGTTCATCAGCAGCAGACTGCCATGGTCCAGTATGAGCTTCACAGGTTCCAACCAGCGTGTCAAATTTTGCCTCACAAGCTACTGTGGTATATGATGTTGTCCCTGTGGTTGCCAAAGGACACGGAAGTGATAGAACTCATGCAGGGCTTTAGGACTCATCATTGTCAGTGTTTGCATCAACACGGGTACGCAGCAGATTTCCTTTCCTTTCCTTTATTGAGAACAGATGGCCATTTTACAAACAATCTGGTATTTACTCAGGTTATCCATGTCAGTGATTGAATTGGGCAGGATTTAATTATGTGAATTTGGTCCTGTAGGAGACATTAATTTTTCTACAAAACCTTGTTAATTTAGTCAATGTACTTAAGAGCTTGCTAAAATAACAATCATTTTGAACTACAATAACCCCTCTCCCATATTCTGTGATTCTATTTTATTATTCTGCACAAGAAGCTAAAGCACGGAACAAGAATTTCCAACAGATCAGGTCCAGTTTGCAATGTCACGGACCCTTCTCAATTCAATTTATTCTCCTAAGGGGAACCACAGGTAAAACTTCTAAAAATATAAAACTCTCAAATTTAGCCCTGACTACGAAAGGTATTTAAGTAAAAGCCCCAGGATATCACTTTAACATTAATAATATTACTAACACTTAAAACAATCTATGATAGCTACCCTAACTGTTTTCATTCTATAGATGACACTCCCATGGTCTTAGTAGGATTAGACCGTAGTTTTTCAAAGAATATTTGATCTGTTTTATCTGTGCTTATCATTTTGACCTTCAATTCCACTTTTAACCAGCTATTTGTTCTTCATACTTTCACAGGAGTTATCAACAAAGCATTAATTGCTCTATTCGAAAGATCGATCATTATAATTAAATGTTCACTAGAAGCAATGATCACCATATCTGAATTTCACTCTAATATTAACATCTCCCGTATCACTGCACTGTGTACTGTTGACCTATTTCTTTTGGTACTTTTTTGACAAATTGCCAAACAAGTCTGTGCCTTTTTCATGGTTGCTTTCATCAAACAATAATTGGCGCATTTCTAGCAATTCTATTTCAAGGCTAAAGTCTCAATCTCACCCAGCGTGCTTGGGTAGTACAGATTGGTATTGATTCACAGTTGACTAGAAATAATTGTTTCAGCATCCTTTGTCTGCTCCTCAACAATAGTTCCTTTGTCTGCTCCTCAACAATAGTTCATTTGCACTCAGAGAGTTAAATCTATTCCAAGTAACACAACGTAAGTAACTGGAATAAAATCTTCAATATTAGACTATCTGCTCAGGTGATGCGTGATGTCCAGGTGATAAAGATGAAAATCTATCCCGTGATATTGGAGTAGGAGAAAAGATGTGAAAAATAGTCAGGCTGGAACCTGAAATAGGATGTGATGGCAGGCTTTATTCGTTGTTCATGATTTTATGACTACGGGCCAGAATTTGCTGGCATAATAACAATGTGTTTAATGCGCACGCTGTTATTAATGTGTAAATCATCCAGCAATTCCCGTGAATTGCGAATTGCCACAAACTGAAGGACTATTTGCGTCACTCCGCCGTTAGCATCACAAAAACGGCAGCTTGCCCTCAACCTCTCCGTGAGTTTCAAGAAATTGCTGCATTTACCAAATAAACTCATCACTTAAAGTTTGGGCTAGTACTTAACAGCGTAAGGACGCTTTTAATGACAAAATTTATGTTCCTGCAATGCCATGCAACCCCTCCAGTCCAGAAAGAGAACAATTGAAACTGAAGAGTCTCATTCATGCAGGTATGAAATTGATCTGAGAGATTTTTAAATTTTAAATTTAAAAAAAATTATTACTTTTCCTTTCTCTTTTTTTTTCTCTCTTAATCCAATACGTCTTTCCTTCTCTTTCTTTACCTGATTTGACTCTGATTCACCCCATTTCCTTCTCCATCGTTCCTCTGTTTCTTTCTCAATCCTTAAGTCTCATTGGTTAAGGAGATAGACTGTTGGTCCCATTGTACACCAAGGCCCTTTCCGCGTCATTACCAGCTCGCACATCCAACAATTTGCAGTGCAAAAAAGTTTCGAGTGAAGGGTGAGGGAACTAAGGGGGCCCACTCCAGCAAATTCTGGGCCTACATTTATCAATTCCTACATTAAGAATGTGTGCTTTTCAGATATTGACCAATTTCATATCTTGCAGTCCCACATTTAACAGACATCTCTGCAGGAAAATCTAAGTTCCCTCAACAGTTTCCATTTGGCAATCATTTTTGTTCCAATTAATTTCAGAATCAACGGTCTGGAAAAACAAAATAGTTCTCTACCTATTAAGTCATGATTGGTTAATCATCCTCAAATACAGATGCTTGGCAGCTATAGTCATCACGTGTGACCAGGACTGCTTGTTCAACTAATGTTTTCCTAATGGCATTGGTGATAGTTCTTTATTATGGTGACACTTGAAACAATTGTAACTGCACTCAGCCATGGGCCAAAGCCATATTTTCTAATGGAAATGCCAGGTAAGGATCTTGGGATTTGTTTGAGTAGTCATCAGAAGACGATGTTTGTGTTATTGTTATGTTTAAATTGGCTTGTGTGTTTTAGGGACAGTGACTCACAGCATTCTCAAAACTAATGTTAATCTTCAATATACAACAATTCGAAAGTTCCAAAAGCCTCTGATGAGATAATGAAGACTGTTACCAGCGAGTCATTCCACAATCCTAGTTTTGTAAAGTAACTGTCTTCATAACTATTCATTTGGATGACACAGTTCCTTACCTTGTGTTACATCTATGAATTGTACCAATCAATTGCTACTGTTTTGTAAATTAAAAGAACAACTGTGAACACTAGAATTCTGAAATAGAAACACGAAATGCTTGAAATGCACAAGCACTTCTGCCAACATCTATAAAGACCAGTTGTCATCAAAGATTTATACCTGAAACGTCAACTGACTCATTATTTCTTGACAGATGCTGCCTGGCCTGCTGAGTGTCTCAAGGGTTTTCTGTTTTTGTTTCAGATTTCCAGAATCTTTTTGCTTTCTGTTCAAAGACAAGTGATTGCTTCGGATATGGGCCCTTAGTTCACAGAGTTCTGACAGAGTCCACCCGTGAAATAATAATCTATCTCTTCCCTTTACAAATACTTGAACACCTACTGTGTATTTGCAGCAGTGTTTCTGGGCCAGAAGAGGCCCAGAAGGCTAGTTTTAAAGTTTTATTTTAGGTTTCCTTGTGGGCCAGGAGGGGCAGAAGTGCTCCTCCAGGCCTCACGAGGAAGGAAGGGGCAGAGACTGGCATGTTGCAGAGGCAGAATTAGGAAGTCAGGGTTGGAAAGGATATGGAGTCTAAAACTCAGCTGAGGATTGCACAGGACACCAAGGCTGTAAGCTAATTTGGCTCAGCCTCAGTCACTGGCCAGAGAGGCTGATGGAATCAGTGACAGGTAACAGGGTTTGTGTAGGCAGCTGAAAACAATGGCTTCAATCTTCCCCAAAATTTAGGTGGAAGAAGTTACAACTCATCCAGGACTGGATACCAGGCAGGCAGTCTGATAACACAGAGACAGCTGAAGGGTTGAAAAAGGTGATGGAGACGTAGAGCTGAGTACCATTGGCATAGATTGGAAACTGAATCTGTGTCTGCAGATGATGTTGCCAAGGGGCAGCATGTAGATAAAGAAGAGGAAGGGGCCGAAGAGAGATCTTTGGGAGAATCTGGAGGTGATGCTGCAGGGGTGAGAAGAGAAACCATTGCTGGAAATGCTCTTGCTCCATTCAGAATGGTAGGAATGAAACCATGTGAAAGCACACTGATGGAGTTGGACAATGGAGGAGTAGTATTAGAGGATAGCATGGTCGACTGTGTTAAATACTGCAGAGAGGTCGAGGAAGATGAGGAGGAATAATGTGCCATATCTTGGAGACAGAAGATGCATGCCCATCTCTCCCATAACTCGCTATCTGAATCTCTCCAGCCTGGCCTCTGTCCTTAACACACAACCAAGGATGGTTTTAACCAAAACCACAAATTACATCATCAGACCTCCAGAGATACGAGATCCACCTGAGCTGCACGGACCAGCACAACTCTCACTGCTAGTGATAAGAAGATGCATCTCCCCACCATGGCAAAATCCTACTCCTCCCACCACAAACATGTGGACTAAACAACTGTGGTACTGTCCCAGCCAGAGAAGGTATACAGACTCTGCCTAGAATTGGAAAAATATCAACTTGTCTGGACCTCCTTCCTGGAGACCTATACAATATGTCCCCTCTCACAAACCCCACACAACACACTCCTCCAGAGGAAGAGATAGGTTAATGTCAATAAGAGCACACGCCACCACTGGACCCTAGCCAGACAGAAAAAGTGACCCCCAAAATACCCTGGAAGGGGTGGGATAGCCCCTGTGCACTTTGTCCCCATCCAATGTCTGCCTCATACCTGAAGCATGTTAAATGACTCTACAAATATGAAAATATTAAATTTAAAGCAATGTTTACACCTTGACCTTGACTCTGAAATGTTTGCCATTTTCCTTGTATCAACTTGTAATGTTTAGTTTCTTCAAATAAAATGTGGGGAAAATATTAGCTGCACCTCTTGGTTTTTTAGTGATGATTCCTCAAAGTTATTTGTATGAAAGATTGGATCAGATCCTTTTACAGACCTTATCTATTGTTCAGATGAATGCATCGAAGGAAAGGAAAACATCTCTGCCAATCCAGGTCGTTACTTATCCCTGCTGAACTGAAGAAACCCTCCACTGGAAGAACTTGATGCTTCTGCAGTGCGAAATCTATTTAAACATATATTTTGTTTGAAATGTAGATTCTCATTTTTAGATTAACATTCAGCCATTTTAAAGGAAGCAAATACAAATTAATAAAGCATTAAAGTTGACATCAATATTTGTCTATCAGGTGGCTAAAAGGTTTGTATTTACAAAGAAGCAACTAAACCATCAACATTTAAAATGCATGTCTAAATGCATGCGAGTGGAATAGTAATAGTTGCTTTTCTCTAGATGATGTTTATGCTTTCACTTCAGGATCTTTTGTGTTGCCTTGTGCAACAACTCAATATGGTCTGTGCCATGTTTCTTGGTGCAATTCAGCTATTAATACAGACCACTCCGCTTCAAAGTAATTCCTCCTAAAAGCAAGTGCCGCAGACTGGAAGCTTACCTCCAGTACAGTTTGTACCCGTTCATTTCAAAGGAGCTGAGTTCAAGAAGGACATGTTATTTTTCTTCGAAGCAAGTATTTTTATTCCGTCATTTCATTGCACAGGACGTGATGGCAAGAAAGCTTGAGTGAGATGGTATAACCTGTATAGATTCACTTGGTCAAATACTGCACGGGACATGGAGGGGGTCATTTTCAACTTGGCCACCTAAGCATTAACCTAGCAGAGCAGATTGCCTGCTCATTGTAGAACCCACCCAATTTTCATTCCATTGATTTCTATAGGGGGAAATCCACTCTGCCAGTTTTCTGCCCAGGCGGTGAAGTTGAACATTGCCAACCGATGGTTTCTGTATTAATGGGGCAGGGAGGAAGATGGATTATTGTCTATGGAGGGCAGCGGGACAAGATTGAATGTGTAGTTGCAACGCTAGGTATTTATTTTGACTTTTCGCATGATAACCTTTGTGAATACTTAAGAACACAAGAACATAAGAAACAGGAGCAGGAGTAGGCCATAAGGCCCCTCGAACCTGCTCCGCCATTCAATCAGATCATGGCTGATCTTCAACCTCAACTCCACTTTCCCTCCCGATCCCCATATCCTTGATTCCACTAGAGTCCAAAAATCTATCTATCTCAGCTTTGAATATACTCAACGACTCAGCATTCACAGCCTTCTGGGGTAGAGAATTCCAAAGATTCATAACCCTCTGAGTGAAGAAATTCCTCCTCATCTCAGTCTTAAATGGTCGACCCCTTACTCTGCGACTATGCCCCCTAGTTCAAGACTCTCCGGCCAGGGGAAACAACCTCTCAGCATCTACCCTGTCAAGCCCCCTCAGAATATTATATGTTTCAATGAGATCATCTTTCATTCTTCTAAACTCCAGAGAGTATAAACCCATTCTACTCAACATCTCCTCATAGGACAACCCTCCCATCTCAGGAATTAATCTAGTGAACCTTCATTGCACCGCCTCTAAGGCAAGTATATTATCCTTCCTTAATAAGGAGACCAAAACTGTACGCAATACTCCAGGTGAGGTCTCACCAAAGACCTGTGCAATTGTAGTAAGACTTCCTTACTTTTGTACTCCAACCCCCTTGCAATAGTGGCCAACATTCCATTTGCTTTCCTAATTGCTTGCTGTATCTGCATGCTAACTTTTTGTGCTTCTTGTACAAGGACACCCAAGCCTCTCTGAACACCAACATTTACTAGTTTCTCACCATTTAAAAAATATTCTGTTTTTCTATTCTTCCTACAAAGTGAAGAACCTCACATTTCCCCACATTATCCACCTTCTTGCCCACTCACTTAACCTATCTATATCCCTTTACAGACTCTTTGTGTCCTCCTCACAGCTTACTTTCCCACCTAGCTTTGTATCATCAGCAAACTTGGATACAACTTGATCCCTTCATCTAAGTCATTAATATAGATTGTAAATAGCTGAGGCCCCAGCACCAATCCTTGTGGCACCCCACTAGTTACAGCCTGCCGACTTGAAAATGAACCGTTTATTCCTACTCTCCATTTTCTGTCTGTTAACCAATCCTCTATCCATGCTAATATGTTACCCCCAACCCCATGAGCCCTAATCTTGTGTAACAACCTTTTATGCAGCACCTTATCGAATGCCTTTTGAAAATCCAAATATACTACATCCACTGGTTCCCTTTTATTTACCCTGCTAATTGCATCCTCAAAAAACTCTAATAAATTTGTCAAACACGATTTCTCTTTCATAAAACCATGTTGACTCTACCTAATCATATGATGTTCTAAGTGCCCCGCTGCCACTTCCTTAATAATGGATTCCAGTATTTTCCCGATGACTGATTTCAGGCTAACTGGCCTGTACTTCCCTGTTTTCTCTCTCCCTCTTTTCTTGAATAGCGGAGTTACATTTGCTACCTTCCAATCTGCTGGGACCGTTCTAGAATCTAGGGAATTTTGGAAGAGCATAACCAATGCATCCACTATCTCTGTAGCCACCTCTTTTAGAACCCTCGGATGTAGGCCATCAGGTCCAGGGCATTTATTGGCTTTTAGTCCCATTAGTTTCTCGAGTACTTTTTCTCTACTGATATTAATTTATTTTTATTTATTCGTTCATGGGATGTGGGCGTCGCTGGCAAGGCCAGCATTTATTGCCCATCCCTAATTGCCCTCGAGAAGGTGGTGGTGAGCCGCCTTCTTAAACCGCTGCAGTCCATGTGGTGAAGGTTCTCCCACAGTGCTGTTAGGAAGGGAGTTCCAGGATTTTGACCCAGCGACAATGAAGGAACGGCGATATATTTCCAAGTCAGGATGGTGTGTGACTTGGAGGGGAACGTGCAGATGGTGTTGTTCCCATGTACCTGCTGCTCTTGTCCTTCTAAGTGGTAGAGGTCGCGGGTTTGGGAGGTGCTGTCGAAGAAGCCTTGGCGAGTTGCTGCAGTGTATCCTGTGGATGGTACACACTGCAGCCACTGTGCGCCGGTGGTGAAGGGAGTGAATGTTTAGGGTGGTGGATGGGGTGCCATTCAAGCAGGCTGCTTTGTCCCGGATGGTGTCGAGCTTCTTGTTGGAGCTGCACTCATCCAAGCAAGTGGAGAGTATTCCATCACATTCCTGACTTGTGCCTTGTAGATGGTGGAAAGGCTTTGGGGAGTCAGGAGGTGAGTCACTCGCTGCAGAATACCCAGCCTCTGACCTGCTCTTGTAGCCACAGTATTTATATGGCTGGTCCAGTTAAGTTTCTGGTCAATGGTGACCCCCAGGATGTTGATGGTGGGGGATTTGGCAATGGTAGTGCCATTGAATGTCAAGGGGAGGTGGTTAGACTCTCTCTTGTTGGAGATGGTCATTGCCTGGCACTTGTCTGGCGCAATGTTACTTGCCACTTATGAGCCCAAGCCTGGATGTTGTCCAGGTCTTGCTGTATGCGGGCTCGGACTGCTTCATTATTTGAGGGGTTGCGAATGGAACTGAACGCTGTGCAATCATCAGCGAACATCCCCATTTCTGACCTTATGATGGAGGGAAGGTCATTGATGAAGCATCTTCAGCTGCTTCATCAATGACCTTCCCTCCATCATGCCCTGAGGAACTCTTGCAGCAATGTCCTGGGGCTGAGATGATTGACCTCCAACAACCACTACCATCTTCCTTTATGCTAGGTATGACTCCAGCCACTGGAGAGTTTACCCCCTGATTCCCATTGACTTCAATTTTACTAGGGCTCCTTGGTGCCACACTCGGTCAAATGTTGCCTTGATGTCAAGGGCAGTCACTCTCACTTCACCTCTGGAATTCAGCTCTTTTGTTCCTCACTCTCATTAGCCCCTTGGTTCCCCACTATGTCTGGTATGCTTTTCGTGTCTTCTACTGTGAAGACAGACACAAAGTATTTGTTTAACGCATCTGCCATTTCCTGATTCCCCACTATAATTTCTCCTGTCTCAGCCTGTAAGGGACCAACTTTTACTTTTCCTACTCTCTTCCTTTTTACATACTTGTAGAAGCTCTTACAGTCTGTTTTTACATTTCTTGCTAGTTTACTTGTGCAGAACTTTCCCTCAGGAGGTTAAGTAGGTGGGGGTAGAGTCCATAAAAGAATAAATTGTACACAATCTGTGGAATGAATGGGTTTGATGGGTTCTATGGCACTCTTGCTCTATACTTTTGTTTGTTTTTAACTGATTTTGCTGTAACATTTAGAGAGCTACTATTCTGTACATTTTAGCCTAAAATATGTTGGCAAACAATTTATCCCAATGTGGCAGTTTAATAGTGCAAAAGAAATACTCAACAGGACAATTCCCAATACCACCAAATAATCTATTTGCAAAATTGAATTTGCTCCAAATATGGACTATAATTGAGGCATAAAGTGGAAATTGTGAACAGGGAATAGCTTTTAGATGAAAGAAGTGATTGAGGAATATAAATGCTGAGTATTATACAATGTTTTTTGAACTCTGAGATTGGCCAGATGGTCTCTGACGGTCTTTTTTGGTCCTGTGCATTCTTAAATTTCTATGAATGTTGATTGTGGATAGTTTGCTTCAGTGCAATTATTTTTGGTTGTAAAATAAATTACAGTACATCAGAAAATATTCTGTATTTCAAAACATCTGACCATAGTGGATCCTCTAGTAGTTCAGTATCTAAATGTAATTCATGGTGTCATACTGAGCCATGCAGATCTGGAAAGATTCAAAAAGTATTTGATAAAGTGCCACGTAATAGGCTTGTCTGCAAAATTGAAGCCCATGTAATAAAAGGGACAGAGGCAACATGGATATGAAATTGGCTAAGTGACAGGAAACAGGCAGTAGTGGTGACCGGTTGTTTTTCAGACTGGAGGAAGGTACACAGTGATGTTCCCCAGTGGTCGGTACTAGGACCACTGCTTTTTTTGATATATATTAATGACTTAGACTTGGATGTACAGGGCACAAATTCAAAATTTACAGATGACACAAAACTTGGAAGTGTAGTAAACAGTGAGGAGGATTGTAATAGACGTCAAGAGCTGATGGAATGGGCAGACACACGGCAGATGAAATTTAACACAGAGAAGTGCGAAATGATTCATTTTGGCAGGAAGAGCAAGGAGAGGCAATATAAGCTAAATGGTACAATTCTAACAGGGGTGCAGGAACGGAGAGATCTGGGGGTATGAATGCACAAATCTTTGAAGGTGGCAGTTCAGTTTGAGAAAGTGGTTAAAAAAGCATACGGGATACTGGGCTTTATAAATAGAGGCATAGAGTACAAAAGCAAGGAAGTTATGTTGAACCTTTATAAAACACTGGTTCGGCCACAACTGGAGTATTGTGTCCACTTCTGGGCAACGCACTTTGGGAAGCGTGTTAGAGAGGGTACAGAAAAGATTTACTCGAATGGTTCCAGGGATGAGGGACTTCAGTTACGTGGACAGAGTGGCGTAGCTGGGGTTGTTTTCCTTAGAGCAGAGAAGGTTGAGAGGAGATTTGATAGAAGTGTTCAAAATCATGACGGGTTGAGATAAAGTAAATAAAGAGAAACTGTTCCCATTGGCAGAAGGATCGAGAACCAAAGGAAACAGATTTAAGGTGATTGACAAAAGAACAAAAGGCGACATGAGGAAAAACCTTTTTACGCAGCGAGTAGTTAGGATCTGGAATGCACTGCCTGAAAGGGTGGCGGAAGCAGATTCAATCATGGCTTTCAAAAAGGAAAGAATTTGGAGGGCTACGGGAAAAGAGCGGGGGAATAGGACTAACTGGGTCGCTCTTGCAAAGAGCTGGCACGGGCTCAATGGGCCGAATGGCCTCCTTCTGTGCTATAACCATTCTGTGATTCTATGATTCTAATTTGATTCCTAAGGGACGATTTTAACCCTAACCGCCCGGCAGAAACTGGGTGGGCGGACGATTAAAATCGCCCAGGTAATTTACCTGCCGGAAAGCCACCAGGAACTCACTGTTCCAAAAGTTAATCTGTTCCACTGAGCAGGTGTCAAGGACACCTGGCCTAAGCCGGCGTGTTTGGTTCTGATGATGTAATCAGGAACCGAATGCAATTTTAACCGGTGGCCTGAGCGGAGAAGCCGCTGTTGGTTCCCCTCCAGGTGAAGACAGCGGGAAGAGGTGCCAGGGCCAGGAGAAGCCCAAACAGGTACATTTATTTTTACATTCTACGTGGTGCCAGGAGCAGGAATGCCCCTCTAGGCCCCACAAGGAAAGCTTAGGCCGCCCCTGCTGCGCACTCCCCGCTCTTCCCCAAAAGTGAGACCCCTGCGAGATGGCCTCCAAAGCCGATCTCGCCCCCTAACTGGTGTCGGCGGATGGCCTCCATGCCACGTGGTTTTCCGCCACTTCCCACCCAGGAAGTCGGATGGCAGGATTTAATTGAGGCCCGGGAGTTAAAATAGCCCAGGCCTCAATTCTGGAGCAGCGGGTGTGTTTCTAACTCACACCACTACCCACCCGCTCGGAGTGAAACTCACTGCCCTAGTCTGTGGTGAGTTAGCGGGTGCTGCAGTGGGGTAATGTACTCAAGTTTCCCTTCAAAATTGCTACATTATCCTCTAAGCCGTGTTGATTAAACTTGGGTTAATCAGCTTACCCAAACAGTCATTCTTCATATGTGAGCCTACACAGTGAATGTTGGTAGACTATTCAACATAGGAGGGCATCACATCTGAGCCTGAACCTGTGCTTACCCAATGTTCATACCCGTACACTTTCCAATAGATACCACTAGGTACCGATCAGAAATGGGAACCTTGAGAAATGCCTCCCTCTTGAACTCTGAGTGCTGAGGCAAATTGTGCTGCTATGGGTGGCTGAGGATTGAACATAAGAAATAGGAGCAGGAGTAGGCCAATCGGCCCTATATCCTTGCTGCTATGTTGGTCATTCAAGGACAGCAATGATCAAGCAATATATTTGTTTGAAGAAACAAGCTGGGACTAGTTTTAAAGCCCCGATTTTAACTCGGGGCGTGAGTCAGCAGGCAGGGGCCGAGGTGGGAGACAAACCGTCCCTCAGCAGCGCGAGGCCGGAGGCGGATAAAGGAGGGCCCGAGAGCAGGAGAGCTGAGCTAGGGGAGATCGGAGGTGGATTAAAGGAGGGCCCGAGAGCGGGAGAGCTGAGCTAGGGGAGATCGGAGGCGGATAAAGGAGGGCCCGAGAGCGGGAGAGCTGAGCTAGGGGAGATCGGAGGGGGATAAAGGAGGGCCCGAGAGCGGGAGAGCTGAGCTAGGGGAGATCGGAGGCGGATAAAGGAGGGCCCGAGAGCGGGAGAGCTGAGCTAGGGGAGATCGGAGGGGGATAAAGGAGGGCCCGAGAGCGGGAGAGCTGAGCTAGGGGAGATCGGAGGCGGATAAAGGAGGGCCCGAGAGCGGGGGAGCTGAGCTAAGGGAGATCGGAGGCGGGATAAAGGAGGGCCCGAGAGCGGGGGAGCTGAGCTAGGGGAGATCGGAGGGGGGATAAAGGAGGGCCCGAGAGCGGGAGAGCTGAGCTAAGGGAGATCGGAGAGGGATAAAGGAGGGCCCGAGAGCGGGAGAGCTGAGCTAGGGGAGATTGGAGGGGGATAAAGGAGGGCCCGAGAGCGGGAGAGCTGAGCTAGGGGAGATCGGAGGGGGATAAAGGAGGGCCCGAGAGCGGGAGAGCTGAGCTAGGGGAGATCGGAGGCGGGATAAAGGAGGGCCCGAGAGCGGGAGAGCTGAGCTAGGGGAGATCGGAGGGGGATAAAGGAGGGCCCGAGAGCGGGAGAGCTGAGCTAGGGGAGATCGGAGGTGGATAAAGGAGGGCCCGAGAGCGGGAGAGCTGAGCTAGGGGAGATCGGAGGCGGATAAACTGAGACCAGCGGGCGGAGTTCCAGAGGTGATGTCACCAGTGAAAAAGTGACACGGCGCAGGGGAGGCAGCTGATTGGTAAGTAGGTTCAGGTGAGTATTTCTACTATTCTACAGTGCAGTAACTAAAGTAAAAAGAAAGGGAAGGTCTGCAGGTCTTATAGCAAGTAACGTTTTTTAGTGAATCAAGGTCCCTAGTGTAGTTAACGTTCTCTAAATTAGGAGTAATTTACAGGAGTAAACTCTTTAAAGGGAGTAACTAATGAGCTTAATCTAAGGCAAGTCATGGCAGCAGAGCTCGCACCCATGATATGCTCCTCCTGCGCTATGTGGGAAGTCATGGAGAACTACTGATGTCCCTGGCGACCATGTGTGCAGGAAGTGTGTCCAGCTGCAGCTGTTGGCTAACCGCATTTCGGAGCTGGAGCTGGATTCACTGTGGAGCATCCGCGATGCTGAGATTATCGTGGATAGCACGTTCAGTGAGGTGGTCACACCGCAGGTAAAGATTACCCAGGCAGAAAGGAAATGGGTGACCGCCATGCAGAGTAAAAGGACTAGGCAGGTAGAGCAGGAGTTCCCTGGGGCCATCTCCCTCTCAAACAGATATTCCGCTTTGGATATTGTTGGGGGAGATGGCTTATCAGGGGAATGCAGCAAGAGCCAAGACCGTGGCACCACGAGTGACTCAGCTGCACAGGAGGGGAGGAAAATAAAGGGGGAGCAATAGTGATAGGGGATTCCATCGTGAGGGGAACAGATAGGCGTTTCTGCGGCCGCAGACGTGATTCCAGGATGGTATGTTGCCTCCCTGGTGCTAGGGTCAAGGATGTCACAGAGCGGCTGCAGGACATTCTGAAGAGGGAGGGTGAACAGCCAGAGGTCGTGGTCCATATCGGTACCAACGACATCGGTAAAAAAAGGAATGAGGTCCTGCAAGCAGAATATAGGGAGTTAGGAAATAAATTAAAAAGCAGGACCTCTAAGGTAGTAATCTCAGGATTACTCCCAGTCCCACGTGCTAGCGAGAGCAGAAATAGGAGAATAGACCAAATGAATGCGTGGCTTGAGAGATGGTGTAGGAGGGAGGGGTTTAAATTCCTGAGGCATTGGGACCGATTCTGGGAAAGGCGGGACCTGTACAAGCTGGACGGGTTGCACCCAAGCAGAACCGGGACCAATATCCTCGCGGGGGCATTTGCTAGTTCTGTTGGGGAGGGTTTAAACTAGTATGGCAGGGGGATGGGAACCAAAGGGCAGGTACAGATAGGACAAATTCAGACCAGCAAACAGGAAGTAGAAAAGCAGTTAGTGACGTAGTTAGCGACTCAGAAAGACAAAAGATGCAAAGGTCAAATAGTGTTCAGCACAGGAATTTGACGGGGTTAAAGGGTATATACTCCAATATAAGGAGTATTACAAACAAAGCAGATGAGCTAAGGGCACAGATAGACATATGGCAGCATATCATTGCTATAACGGAAACCTGGCTTAAAGAGGGGGATAATTGGCAGCTTAATATCCCTGGATATAGAATTTTTAGGCAGGATAGAGTGGGTGATAAAAAAGGAGGAGGGTGGTTAGCATTATTGGTTAAAGAATCAATTACAGTTGTGAGAAGGGATGATATGCTAAATGGATCATCAATTGAGGCCATATGGGTTGAGCTAAGAAATAAAAAAGGGGCAGTCACACTACTAGGAGTGTACTATAGACCCCCGAATAGCGAAAGGGAGATAGAAGAACAAATATGTAGGCAAATTTCTGAGTGCAAAAATAAGGACATCAACTACCCTAACATCAACTGGGATTCAAACAGTGTGAGGGGCACAGAGGGCGCAAAATTCTTGATCGGTGTCCAGGAGAACTTTTTTAGCCAGTACGTGACAAGCCCAACAAGAGGGGATACAAGTCTAGATTTAATCCTGGGAAATGAAGATGGACAAGTAGGTGAAGTGACAGTGGGTGACCATATTGGGGATAGTGACCACAATTCAGTTAGTCTTAGCATTATTATGGAAAAAGACAGAGTTAAATCAGGAGTAAACATTTTAAATTGGAGGAAGGCAAATTTTACAGAACTAAGAGGTGATTGGCAGAAGTGGACTGGACACAACTACTTGAGGAGAAATCAGTGGCAAACCAGTGGGAGGCACTAAAAAGTGAAATTCTACGGGTACAATACAGACATGTCCCCTCAAAGAAAAAGGGTGGCACTGCCAAATTTAGAGCCCCCTGGTTGTCTAGAAGTATGCGGGGCAAGATAAAGCAGAAAAAGAAAGCTTATGACTGTCACAGAAAACTAAATACGGCAGAAAGCCAAGAGGAGTATAGAAAGTACAGGGATGACGTAAAAAAGGAAATAAGGAAAGCAAAGAGAGGGCATGAAAAAATATTAGCTAGTAAGATTAAAGAAAACCCAAAGATGTTTTATCAGTACATTAAGAACAAAAGGATAGCTAAGGAAAAGTTGGGACCTATCAGGGATGATAAGGGTAACTTGTGTGTAGAAGCAGAGGATGTGGGTAGGGTTTTAAATGAATATTTTGTCTCCGTATTCACAAAGGAAAGGGATGATCTGGACATAGTAGTTAAAGAGGAGGGGTATGAAATATTGGATAAGGTAAACATAACGAGAGAGGAAGTACCAGAGAGACTGGAATCCTTGAAAGTTGATAAGTCATCAGGGCTGGATGGATTGTTTCCTAGGCTATTGAAGGAAGCCAGGGAGGAAATAGCAGATGCTCTGAGGATCATTTTCCAATCCTCACTAGATACAGGGGAGGTACCGGAGGACTGGAAGACCGCAAACGTAGTACCATTGTTTAAAAAGGGTACGAGGGAAAGGCCGAACAATTATAGGCCGGTCAGTCTTACCTCGGTGGGGGCAAACTATTAGAATCAATACTGAGAGATAGGATAAACTGTCACTTGGAAAGGCATGGTTTAATCAGGGATAGTCAGCATGGATTTGTTCAGGGAAGGTCATGCCTTACAAATCTGATTAAATTCTTTGAGGAAGTGACAAGGAGGATTGATGAGGGTAGTGCAGTGGATGTTGTCTAGCTGGATTTTAGTAAGGTATTTGACAAGGTCCCACATGGCAGACTGGTCAGAAAGGTAAAAGCCCAAGGGATACAGGGAAATGTGGCGAATTGGATCCAAAATTAGCTCAATAACAGGAAACAAAAGGTAAAAGTTGATGGATGTCTTTGCGAATGGAAATCCGTTTCCAGTGGTGTGCCACAGGGCTCAGTGTTGGGTCCCTTGCTGTTTGTGGTATATATTAATGACTTGGACTTGAATGTAGGGGGCATGATTGGCAAATTTGCAGACGACACAAAAATTGGCTGTGTAGTTAATAGTGAAGAGGATAGCTTTAGACTCCAAGAAGATATCAATGGGTTGATGGAGTGGGCGGAAAAGTAGCAAATGGAGTTCAACCCGGAGAAGTGTGAGGTAATGAACTTTGGGAGGGCAAACAGTAAAAGGGAATATGCAGTAAACGGGAATATATTGAGAGGGGTAGAGGAAGTGAGAGACCTTGGAGTGCATGTGCACAGGTCCCTGAAGGTGGCAGTACAGGTAGATAATGTTGTGAAGAAGGCATACGGAATGCTTTCCGTTATTAGCCAAGGGATACAAAAGCAAGGATGTAATGATGGAACTGTATAAAACGCTGGTAAGGCCACAACTGGAGTATTGTGCGCAGTTCTGGTCACCACATTACAGGGAGGATGTGATTGCTGTGGAGAGAGTGCAGAGAAAATTTGCAAGAATGTTGCCGGGGCTTGAAAATTGCAGCTACGAGGAGAGATTGGATAGGCTGGGGTTGTTTTCCTTGGAGCAGAGGAGGCTGAGGGGAGACTTGATTGAGGTGTACAAAATTATGAGGGGCCTAGATAGAGTAGATAGGAAGTACCTGTTTCCCCTAGCGGAGAGTTCAAGAACTAGAGGACATAGATTTAAGCTGATTGGAGGAAGGATTAGAGGGGACATAAGGAAAAACTTTTTTACCCAGAGGTAGTGGGTGTATGGAATTCGCTGCCCGAATTGGTGGTAGAGGCAAGGACCCTCAACTCTTTTAAAAAGTACCTAAAGTGCTGTAAGCTGCAGGGCTATGGACCGGGTGCTGGAAGGTGGGATTAGAATGGGCACCTGGTTGTTCTTCGAGCCGGCGCGGACACGATGGGCCGAATGGCCCCTTTCTGTGCTGTATCTTTTCTGTGGTTCTAGGTCCAGGAGATTTTAAATCAGTCAGTCTCCCGCATGAAACTAGCAGGAAGCGGCAGCGACAAATATGTCGTAATTGAACGTATTTGCTTTGAAGGATGCTTGCACTAAGTGCTTAATTCTACAGTCCTATTTATATTTGCTATTCACATTCTAAAGGCAGCCAAAGCTAAAATAAAATAGGTTTGTGATGTGGAAAAATCCTCTGATATCACAACAGCTTCTTCCCACCCAACCCCTACAACGACATTATTAGTTTAACTGAAGGAACCGTCCCCGGCACTCAGGTAAATTGCAGGGAGAAATTCCGGGAGGGCCTCACAAACAGGGGAAGAGGCATGCCCAGAGCACGGGAAGCCTAATCTGTTTTGTGGGGCCCAGCGGAGCACTCTGGGCCCCATAGAGAAAGTCAAAAAAAATAAAAAGGTTTATCTCTGTTGCCCCCGGCTCCCCTTCCCACTCGGTTGACCTGGCAGGAAAGCCACAACTGCTTTTCCGCACAGGCCGCTGGTTAACATAGCAGTCAGACCCCAATGATATCATCAGAGGCTGATCTGCATATTTCAATGGGTGAAAATATCTGATTCAGGCCTTAGTTGACTAACATTGCTGTGCTAATTCTTCAAATGAACAGGTTATCCTTGAAGTAGCAGACATACTAACATTCGTTACCAATATCACACTGTGGGATTTCAATAACCTAGGTGTGGTGATTAGATAAGTAGCAATGCTTTTTCTCCGCTAATTTCCGCTGTCCCTTCTGCCCCCAAGCAAGTACTGGTGTCCAGTGTCTACTTTTTAAAACTACGGTGAGCTCAACAGCCCTTACCGTTGTTAGTGGCTAAATGAAAGAGCAAGTTCGCACATGCGCAGTCAAAACGCGGAAATCGCTCTTCCTGGTTCACTGGCGATTTGACAGTTTTGTGTTAAACGGATATCGCTGGCTGCAAACAACAGAATCAATGGACCAGCGCCAACTTGCTCTTCTGCCCAGCCGGAAAGTAACTAACATCACCAGGTCTAAATTGAGTTTTAACAGTGTGGTATGTCTTAATGACTGCCAAACAACTAAAAATTAACTTTAAAAAATGTGGGGCACGATTTTAACTTTGAACTCCGTGGGTTGGGGCAGTGGGGGGCCAAACAAAATCAGGCATTCCCGGAGCGGGGAGGAATCCTGGCTCCATCCCGCCAAAAAACACGCACGTCCAGACCCATCTGGGTGTGTGCGCGGTTCACAAACCCAGAAGTCCTGCCGGCAGTTAAAGCCGGCGGGACAATATTTAAACCAGGAATTAAACTACTTAAAGTACTTAAAATCTTCATTAATGTAGTTAATCAAGCTTGGAAGCAATTTCAACGCTGCCTCAACGTCTTTCCCGTGTTGTGTGAAGCACGCCACGGGAAATTAGGTGGGTTGCAGCCGGCAGCCATTTGGCCATTTAAATGCCTATTTGACAGATGGGGATAAAAGGTGAGTTATTGCAGCATGGCACTCAGTTCTCTCAGACAAATTTTTGTCTGGAGATCTTTGTGTTTAGACTGAAAATTCTTGGTCCACACACAGAATTGTTCCATTTACACATATTTACCTACTTTTCAGACCCCCTCAAACTGACACCATCAGGATGGGGGGCGCGATGGCTGCATTCACCAGTACATCCGAGGAGGAGGAACATCACCATCCTCGCCAGGCACAGCGTGCACTTCTGCCACTTGTAGCTCAGCAACACAGAGGTGCGCCACAGGCACCCGCACAAGAGCAGAGAGGGGAACAAAAGAGGGACCAACGTCACAGGAGGCACTAACCTCGTCACAGGGTCTACAGACCGAGGCTGAGCTCCCTGGACCTCTCTGAGGAGCAGTGCCTACGGAGGCTAAGAGTGAGTCGCCAGGTGGTCGAGGACATCTGCACCCTCCTTCATGCCGAGCTGCTCCCGGCTGGGCCTGGTGGCATCCCATTGCCCGTCACAATTAAAGTGCCCACTGCCCTCAACTTCTTCACCTTCGGATCTTTCCAGGGCTTCACTAGTGACATCACCGGGGTCTCTCAGTCGTCTGCCCACAAGTGCATAAGGCAGGTCACCGACGGTTTGTTTCGGAGGGTGTCGCAATACGTCAACTTCCCCATGGATGACCTCAGCCAGACGGAGAGGGCAGTGTGTTTCCACTCTGTGGCTGGCTTCCCACGTGTACAGGGTGCAATCGATTACACGCATATAGCAAGCCGAGCACCTCCACTCGAGCCAAGACTGTTCATCAACGGAAAGGGATATCACTCCATCAACGCTCAGCTCATTTGTGATCACTGCAAAAGATTTCTTCTAGTGTGTGCTAGATTCCCTGGCAGCTGCTATGATTCATTCATTCTGAGGGAATCCAACATCCCGGCCATCTTCCACGCACCAAACAGCCTTAAGGGCTGGCTCCTCGGGGACAAGGGATACCCCCTGCACACATGGCTCATGAGACCTCTGAGGAACCCCATCAGCGAGGAACAGTGTTGACACAACGACAGTCACATCGCCACCAAGTCTGTCATTGAACATGCGATAGGGCTGCTGAAGATATGATTTTGGTGCCCGGATCGGTCTGGGGGAGCTCTTCAATGCGCACCATCGAGAGTGGGTCAAATTATAGTAATCCGTTGTGTCCTGCACAATATGGCACAACAGAGAGGTTTACCGGTTGAGGAGGCCTCATGCTCTCATCCAGCATCCACATCTGCCATGAACATTGAGGAGGAGCAGGAGGAGGAGGAGGATGAGGAGGAGAATGAGGAGGAGGAGGAGGAACCCATCAGCAAAGCAGTGGCTCACCTGGTTGCTCGCCAGGGAGTCACTAATATTTGAACGATTCTCATTAGGAGATCACAAAGTGAGAATAGTTCAGTCCTCAGACCACCTGGAAAGAGCAGTGCCAACACCATCACCCCCCCATCACCCCCACCCCCCTACACAAAACTGTCCTACAACTATATATACACCCACTGTAAACTCACCCAGTAGGTGGCATCAAGTTTCGACGTTCATGATGAATCACATGAAAGGGCACTATCACAGAAGGCAGTCAAGAATGGGCAAGATGTGGCAGTAGTGGTGAGAATGATAACATTTAATGTGAATTTAACAAAAAACAAATATAAATGAAAAACATGACAGTTGTCAGACACCCTTGTCCATACCCTTCGTGATCACAAAATCTTAGCCTTACTCTTCCTACCGCTTCTACATGGTGCTTCCCCTGTGGCTGCAGCAGAGGTAGTGGCAGGTTGCTCATGTTCATGCCCTGACTGCTTAGATGCTTTTGGCCTATGCCCTCTGGGTTTTGGAGCTTGTGAGGGCCCCTCCAAAGACTGCTCCACCTGTACCTGTGCAGGGGCAGACTCGGCCACCTAGAGAGGGGGCAGCATTGCGGGTACTGGTTGAGAGGGAGGCAACGGGTGAGACGTGGGAGCGCTTTGAGTGGCGTCCCCACTTCCATGTTCCCTTTCGCCATCATCCCTCTCCTGGGCCAGGCCCATATCACGCCTACCACCCTGCTGGACAAGAGTTTGGAGGACATGTGCGATGCCTTGGAAGCCCAGTTGTAAAGTTTCTGTCTGCCTGTTTATGCGGCAGAATGTTGTTCACCCTGAGTCCACACGGCCATTGTCAGGGCCTGAATAGACTCATTTGTGAGTCGTGCTCAAAGCTCAATGGAGGCTAGCCTTCTCTCCAACGCAGATATTCCCACACTTACCTGCGACACTACCTCAGACATTCCTGCACGTACCTGTGCCACCATCCCATTAATGCAGGTGTTGGACTCCTCTATCCTCGTTGCTATTGCGGAGAGTGTGCGTGGTACCTGTTCCAGTACCTCACAAATGTGCTGCTGTCCCTCGATCATTCTCCTTTTAAAGGATGGCCCCCAGGGTTCAGCATCTGCGACTAGCTGAGCAGAGCCTGGAGAAGAGTGTGCCCACTGACATCCACTCTCCACAGCTGCCCCTGCCACCAATGAATGCTCGTGCTCACTTATGTGTGGTGACTCACCATGTGCCAACCCAACTAACTGAGGACTAGGACCCACCGAGATGTGAGTAACTGCACTGGTGGATGGCTCACTAAGATGTGACGGTGCGCCCTCAGAGGCCGGGAGCTTCTCTGGGGAATCTCCCTCTCTCGTCACTTTGGTCACTGAAGGGCCATAAGAGAACAGAAGGCAACATTAAGCATTATCACAAATGTGTCATGTGGCGATGAGCATACTGAGGTGTTCAACATGCCAATCATTGTTAACATCAATTCACGTTGTGTGTGATGAATGTTAAAGTTGTGTCACCAGACGATTGTGGGGTGCCAGTCTCGGCATCCCCGAGGGACAGGCACTCGAGGGTGCGGCTGATCTCCAGGGGCTCCTCCTCCGCCTCTGTGAGGATCACTATTTGTTGTGGCCCCCCCTCCAGTCCTCGCCCTCACGCGTGCATTTTGCACTCTCTTCTACAAGGGCAGAAAGTACAGACGTGTGAGTGAGTGATGGTGAAGTGGTCAGCCAATGAATGCGATGCTTTGGGTGAGGCTGACCGTGAAAGAGGTGCATCAGAGGGTGAATATGAGATAGAGACATCACATTGGATCAGGATTGGGGTGAGTGGTAGTGGTGGGGTCACAAATGGGGAGGTGAGGAAGTCCTCAGGAAATGCAGGTAAGTTGACGATGAGCCTTAAGTGGGTGTTAGGAGTGATGTGATAGAGTAATCTTGGCAGTGCAGAATGACGTGAGGGTGATGTGCAACACGGAATGCAGGAGAATCAGTAAGCATACTCACTTTTGCTGACCTAGTTAGGTCATTGAAAGACTTCCTGCACTGGACCCAAGTACGACAGATGTTGCTCCTGCTGGTGACCTCCTCTGCCACCTCGAACCGGGCCTTCTTGGTGACAGAGGCAGGGTGCTTCCTCTTGTTGGCCGGGTAAAATAGTTCCCTCCTCCTCCTCACCCCGACCGGTAGCACCTTAAGTGAGGTGTCACTGAATCTTGGAGCTGGCTTGCCCCGCTGTTGCTCCATTCTGCGTGCTTGATCCTTGCTCCAGCAAAAGCCATTGGAGCAACGGCCCTTTCAATCCAGACACTCCAGCTGACAGCAGGTCATGTGGGTCCGCAGTCCGCCTGCTGCGCAGCTTTCGGACGGCAAACCCAGAAACGACGTTAAGAGCCATCAATTAAGTCGCGACCACGTGGGAAACAGTAAGATATTTTTTCGGGTTACCCGCGTGCCCATTAACCGCCCCCCCCCCCCTGTTTTTTTTACATTTTCCTTCTATCTCTTTTATATAATGCGATTATTTCTTACCCTCTCTTTTTTCGCTGTCTATAACTGTTTTTACAAATGATTTTATTGTTGTAGCTTTCACTTCCTGGTTTTTATGTTGCAGCTTGCACTTCAAGGTTGCCGCAATCTGATTGGTCAAGGGGAGAGATCGCTCCTCTCACTTCTCCAATGGGTCCTAGTTTCACTGGATATAACGCTGGGCTCTTCTCCACCTCCTATTAGAGGAAGTACCCGCAGTAAAGATTGCGGTAAGTTAGTGGGTTAGTATAAATCTATGGAGCGGCGAGTGACGTTCATTTGCCACTTGGAGCAATTTCCGGGCCATTATTTTGGAAGGCTAATGGACAACTCAGTGTTTATTGGTAGTTAATTCGTGCTGCTGGTCTGCTATCATTTTATAATGCTGTGGAGGGAGTGCGATGCTGTTTCAGAGTATAGTTTATAACCTACTTCATACATTATATAACTGATTTACTGAGCAATCCTCAGCTTATAGTGAACTGAGATGCTGCACTTAAACACTACAGAGGTCCTTCAATAAACATTATAACAACATCACAAACTGACTCTTTCTCATGGGGAGATTTTTTTCCCTCAGCAGCCCAAAAAATTTATTCCCTTACATACTTCCCCCCACTAGCTATCTGGACCCACACCCAGTGAGAGTCTGGAGGTTGCTTAGCAACAGAATGTGCAATCAGTAATCTTGAGGGTATCCTTGCCTTTTGTTGGGAGATTGTTTAAAAACATCTTTTAGTGGGTTAAAATTTCCATCTCACAGTGCTAAATTCAAATGAGGGAAGGCAAGTATTCCTCTGCTCATATGTGTGGCAGTTTTGTAAATGGGTCAGTTGACTAGTGAAAATGTTAAAACACTTTCTAAAAGAACCTGTTTACAGTTTCACTGGATACAACAACCAGAGATAATCTTCATGTGCATGTTTACAATGTTGGCATACATTGCAACCATGGTAATTCTTTCCCCCTCCAACCCTAATTGGCCAAGAGTGTAATGATTTATGTTATATACTGTTGAATAATTTAATGAATAAGCATCTGCCTTAAAACAAGTCACTGTTTGTTTCATTCATTTTTCATCAGCGTAAAAAAAACTTGCAGGGCTACAGGGAAAGAGCGGGGGAATGGGACTTACTGGATTGCTTTTACAAAGAGCCGGCATGGGCTAGATGGGCCGAATGGCCTCCTTCTATGCTGTAACCGTTCTATGATTCTTTGATTCTATGATGGAGATTTAGAAAGGCCTCCAAGCAGGATACAAATGTTTTAAGTTATATAAAATGTACATTTATTAGTCAAAATTGGGAGAAAATTAGAAACTTATATTTTTAGGCTGGAAGACACTGCGATGCCTCTTGCCTAAATCAGTCAACAACTGGATGTAATTATAATTTCCCTATGTGACTGTTTTTTGAAAGGAACAATATTTTTCAAGTTACACTGAGCTTTGAGTGAAAAAAATATCAATGATTTAACTTGATCAAAATCCCCTGCAGGAAATTCTAAGAATTCATTAAACTTTTTGTCAATGTATGTTAAGATTGAAGAATATGGTGGTAGATAGGTTGGGATTCATCTCTAGTTTGTGATGTAATTTACTGGAAGATCCAATAATAATCAATGATTAATCATCAAATATACAAGGAAGAGGGTAGGCAGGCAGTTCTGGTGGATAGCAGGTCATTCAAAAGGCATGTTGGTATAAAGTGTATTGACCTACATGCTAGTCAGAATTCAAAAGCACATTTAGTAGGAATTAGTCTTATTTAAAGGTCCTACCATACGTGTTCAACTGATAAGCTTTGGGTGCACACAGAATGATAATCAACCTGAATAATATCTCCAGCTACGATTGCACAATAGGACTGATCCCCCTACAAACTCAAACTCCAACGTTGTAACTCACAAACAAAGTAGAAGTACACATACATTTTGTCATTCAATTGAAGAGTGGGTTACTGAGTGAAAAGAATTCCAGAAAAGGGAATTGAGAACAGGGCTGAGAAAAAGAGTCCACGCAGATGTATTTGTACCAACATGCGTTTCCTAAAGTAAAAACTACTGAAATGCATCGGAGTGAGCTGCACCATTGAGCAATCACTCAAAGTATAAAGATTTTCATGCACTGTTTGAAAATGATTAATAAATATATTTTTGTCTCTCAACAATTTTCTGAGGAGGCAGCCTTGAAGCCGTCTTTCCTTTGGAAGAGTTCATAAGTGCCTGAGGAGGTAGGAGTTGCAGCTGATTCCCCAGGAAGCGTGCGTTCACGTGTAGAATCTTTGACGTGGTGGTCAGAGGCCATTTGAACATTCATAGAGCAACAACTCTTCCTGAGGATGTAGATTAGAGCATTGTGTACAGTGTACAAATAGCTATATATGTGCAGTCTGCGATACCCCATGCCCCAGAGTAAGTTTTAATTCTGTAAAAATGTGTCAACATCTCCTACTGCTGCTGCTCGATGCCATTGTCTATGTAGTTGTTTCCATGGTGATGCAGGGCATCTGTCCTGTGTTTTATGCAGCAGTGCACAACAAACTGAGGCCAAAGGTATCTCCTGTGGGTGACTGCAGTGACCCTGCAATATAGAAATTGGGAGGCATGATGGCTTCTAATGCCACAGGTAGTCCAGTGCATATGGTCAATAGTGCTTGCAGGTCTTGTCAAATTTCAGTGACACCCTCCCTTCTAAACCTCAAGCAGAGTTCCTCAGGTCACTCGTTCTCTCCAATACACCTTATACCTGAGGCACTGGTCAGTCCTGCAAGTACATCCCATGTGTCCTCTAATCTCCCTGGTCATGGTTTCCCTCTCATGTCTTTGCTCAACCTTCTCCTAGTCATCTAGCAATTAAATATTGCATCTCAGTGGTGTCAGAATCATAGCAGGGCTCAAAGGGTTAAATTATGAGGACAAGTTGCATAAACATGGTTTGTGTTCCCTTGAATTTAGATGGTTGAGAGATGACCTATTTGAGGTCTTCAGAACAATAATGGGATTCGATAGGGTAGGTGCAGAGATACTATTTCCTCTGTTGGGGGAATCCAGAACAAGAGGGCACAATCTTATAATTAGAGTGAATTCTTTTAGGAGTGAAATCAGGAAGCAATTTTCACACAAAGAGCAGTGGATATCTAGAAGTGTCTCCCCCCAAAAAAACTGTGGGTGCTGGGTCAAGACTGAGATCGATAGATGTTCGTTTGGTAAGGATATCAAGGGATGTGGAACAAAGGTCGGTAAAAGGAGTTGAGGTACAGATCAGCTATGATTTAGTTGAATGGTGGAACAGTCTCGAGAGGCTGAATGGTCTACTCCTGTTCCTATATTCCTCTGTATTCCTATCCTTTTGATCACAGAGACAAAAGGCCTCCTCCTGTAGTTGCATGACTCCTCTGCTCATGTTATGCAGGTTAGTGATTGTCTCCCTGACTCCAACACCAGCTTTTGTCATGTGTGATGTATGAAAAATTTACAGAAAGTAAAATCCTTATGAATGTTGGAGGAGGGACCCTTTGTAACAAGGCCTTAACAAATTAAACCTCACGTATGCAGTGAACTTACATTCACGTTCTTAACAGCCAGTAACGCAAAGGGGGAACTTTAGAGGAGCTGGAAGCATATGGATAACATACACATTAATGCTTAATTTCAGCATGCAGTAACCCTAATACATGGAAGAATTTTAACATTCAGGTGTTTAAAAATATCTGAACCTCATAATTACACTTTGTACATATGAATATCTCAACACTTAACACATTCACTTTAAATTCCTTTGGTATAATAAATGGGTAAATAGCTTTGTTAAAATAGCGTGCAAAGGCACTTCATACAAACATGTTAAGCATTCATATGCTAATATTCACACAGTGTAATTTGAAGGCTCTGATTTCTTTGAAATGGAATACTTGCCAGTTGTTGATCAAGCGTTCTCCCATTTTATATGTATTTCAAATATTCCTCAACAACTGGATTCTAGTATCTCAGATTATTTCTTGAGTAACATAAGGTAGATAGGTCACCCGGTCCAGATGGGATGCATCCTAGGTTGCTGAGGGAAATAAGGGTCGAAATTGCAGAATTGCTGGCCATAATCTTCCAATCCTCCTTAGATACAGGAGTGATGCCAGAGGACTGGAGAATTGCAAATGTTACGCTCTTGTTCAAAAAAGGGTGTAAGGATAAACCCAGCAACTACAGGCCAGTCAGTTTAACCTCGGTGGTGGGGAAGATTTTAGAAATGATAATCCAGGACAAAATTAATAGTCACTTGTACAAGTATGGATTAATAAAGGAAAGCCAGCACAGATTTGTTAAAGGCAAATCATGTTTAACTAACTTGATTGAGTTTTTTGATGAGGTAACAGAGAGGATTGATGAGGGTAGTGCGGTTGATGTATATATGGACTTTCAAAAGGCGCTTGATAAAGTGCCACATAATAGGCTTGTCAGCAAAATTGAAGCCTCTGGAACAAAAGGGGCAGTGGCAGCATGGATACAAAATTGGCTAAGTGACAGGAAACAGAGAGTAGTGGTGAACAATTGTTTTTCGGACTGGAAGAAGGTACACAGTCGTATTCCCCAGGGGTTGGTAGTAGGACCGTTGCTTTTTTTGGTATATGTTAATGACTTGGACTTGGGTGTACAGGGCACAATTTCAAAATTTTCAGATGACACAAAACTTGGAAGTGTAGTAAACGGTGAGGAGGATAGTGATAGACTTCAAGAGGACATAGACAGGTTGGTGGAATGGGCAGACACATGGCAGATGAAATTTAATGCAGAGAAGTGCAAAGTGATTCATTTTGGCAGGAAGAATGAGGAGAGGCAATATAAACTAAATGGTACAATTCTAAAGGCGGTGCAGGAACAGAGAGACTTGGGGGTATATGTGCATAAATCTTTGAAGATGCAGGACAGGTTGAGAAAGCAATTAAAAAAGCATACGGGATCCTGGGCTTTATAAATAGAGACATAGAGTACAAAAGCAAGGAAGTTATGTTGAACCTTTATAAAACACAGGTTTGGCCGCAACTGGAGTATTGTGTCCAATTGTAGGCACCGCACTTTAGGAAGGATGTGAAGGCCTTAGAGAGGGTGCAGAAAAGATTTACTAGAATGATTCCAGGGATGAGGGACTTCAGTTACGTGGATAGACTGGAGAAGCTGGGGTTGTTCTCCTTAGAGCAGAGAAGGTTGAAAGGTGATTTGATGGAAGTGTTTAAAATCATGGCGGGTTTAGATAAAGTAAATAAAGAGAAACTGTTCCCATTGGCAGAAGGGTTGAGAACCAGAGGACACAGATTTAAGGTGATTGGCAAAAGAACCAAAGGCGACATGAGGAAAAACTTTTTTACGCAGCGAGTAGTTATGATTTGGAACGCGCTGCCTGAAAGGGTGGTGGATGCAGATTCATTCGTGGCTTTCAAAAAGGAATTGGATAACTATTTGAAGAGAAAAAATGTGCAGGGCTACGGGGAAAGAGTAGAGGAACGGGACTAAGTGGATTGCTCTTACAATGAGCCGGCACTGGCACGATGGGCTGAATCACCTCCTCCTATGCTGGACCTTCTATGATACTATGATAGATAGCTTTTTGGCAACCAAAGGTATTAAGGGATATGGGCCAAAGGCAGGTATATGGAGTTAGATCACAGATCAGCCATGATCTTATCAAATGGCGGAGCAGGCATGAGGGGCTGAATGGTCTACTCCTGTTCCTATGCTCTTACAAAGAGCCGGCACTGGCTCGATGGGCCGAATGGCCTCCTTCTGTGCTATAACGATTCTATGATTCTAGATTGGTCATATGCCAATCCTTAATTTGCATGTAAGAACATGCTATAGCCAATAGGACTGATTGTCCATGGCTGAAGCCTCGCCTGCCAGCTACACATATTGGGAATTCACGGGCCACATGCACAGCTGATGGGCAAGGCTTGCCACCATCAGTGTCAACTGAGAAATTTAGCCCAAGTAAGTTATGAGTTACTTCCATTTCCTAGAGCCCATTGTAAATATTCTGTTCTTATGTATTAATTTAGCATAAAGCTAAATTTTCTAAAGCCTATAATTATATTAATTTGCCGTTTCAATTTATCAGAAATGACTGTTATTAAAGACATTTTGATAGCTGCACATGATAATTAATAATGACTAAGACTAATGCATTAGTGAGTTAACAAGAAAGCTCGGTTACGTAAGTTTAGATAATTGACTGATTTAGTTTGTCCTTTGGATTCAAAAACTTAATTTGAAGGGAAGATTTCTGAAATATTATATTTTCACATCTCTAATTTTAGTTCTTTTCATTGTATGTGGATGAGAATGAATTTATTGAGTGACAACGACAGACCATTTAGCCTGACCTCAATCACCAGAAAGCTAATGGAATCAATAATCAGAATCAAAATGGAAGAGTACCTGCATGAAAATATCATAGTATCATAGTAGGTACAGCACAGGAGGAGGCCATTCAGCCCATCGTGCCTGTGCCGGTTCTTTGAAAGATCTTTCCAATTAGTCCCATTCCTCTGCTATTTCCTCATAGCCCTGTAATTTTTTTCCCTTCAAGTATTTATCCAATTCCCTTTTGAAAGTTACTATTGAATCTGCTTCCACCACCCTTTCAGGCAGTGCATTCCAAACCATTACAACTCGCTGCATAAAAAAATGTTTCCTCATGTTGCCTCTGGCTCTTTTGCTGATCACCCTAAATCTGTGCCCTCTGGTTACCAACCCGTCTGCAACTGGAAACAGTTTCTTCTTATTTATTCCGTCAAAACTGTTCATGATTTTGAACACCTCTATCAACTCTCCCCTTAACCTTCTCTGTTCTAAGGAGAACAACCCCAGCTCCTCCAGTCTCTCCTCATAACTGAAGACCCTCATCCCTGGCACCATTCAAGTAAATCTCTTCTGCACCCCCTCGAAGGCCTTGACATCCTTCCTAAAGCGTGGTGCCCAGAATTGAACACAATTCAATTAACCTGATGAATGATAGGCAACATAGCTTCAGAAGTGGTAAATCTTACCTGATCACGTTCAGACATTTTTGAAGAGGTGGCATCCCAAATTGATGAGTGGGAGCCACCATTTCCAGACCTTTAAAAGATCTTTGATAAAGTGTTGCATGAAAGATTCCTTTGCAGTCTAAGGTCAGTGGGGTCAAGGATCAAACATGGATTTATATTTAGATAAAATGAACAAAGCAGATGGCACTATAAAGGAAGTTAGGTTGAAGCGATGGAAGAGATCAAGTGGGGTGCCCCAGAGATTTGTGTTAGGACTCTTCCTGTTCCAGTTACAGATCTAGAATTGAAGCCTCGTGAAAACTAATTAAATTTATGGATGACACCAAGCTAAGGGGAACGATGAATTCAGAGGAGGTAGCTCAGAACTAACAAAGAGACCTTGAGATGGGTTTGCATCTGATTGATCAGTAACAAATGAAGCTTAACACAGACAAATGCAAGATACTACACATTGGAAGTACAAATAGGAGGCACATATACTCCATCGATAGAATCGAACTTGCGCAGGGGAAAGTTGAAAGAGACGTAGGGTTATTAGTTGACTCATGGCCAAACGGTGTGAGGCAACAATATAAAAAGTAAATAAATAAAGGATAAAATCAAATAAGCTGCCAGGCCTTTTTCATTTGGACCTATCATAACAACTTGCATTTATATAGCATCTTTAACATAGTTAAAACGTTTCAAGGCACTTCACAGGAGCGTTATCAAACTAAATTTTACACCGAGCCACATAAGGAGATAGAGGTAGGTTTTAAAGAGCGTCCGAAAGGAAGAGAGAAGTAGAGAGGAGGAGAGGTTTCGGGAGGGAATTCCAGAGCTTAGGGCCCAGGCAGCTGAAGGCACAGCCACCAATGGTGGAGCAATGAAAATTGCGATGCGCAAGAGGCCAGGATTGGAGGAGTGCAGAGATCTCGGAGGGTTGTAGGGCTGGAGGAGGTTACAGAGATAGGGAGGGGCGAGGCCAATGGAGAGATTTGAAAACAAGGATAAGAATTTTAAAATCAAGGCGGAGCCAATGCAGGTCAGAAATTCTAGTGCCAGCTCACAAATTACCAGACTTATTGAAATCAATTACACAACCTTCCAGGGTAGGATTATGAACTCTCAAGTTCTGGGTTGCTAGCCCAGTATCAAAGCCACTAGGCTACCGTTCTTCAGTTGCAGTCCTTACGATGTTCTGAATTTGAGCTCACTGTTATAAAAATGTAAGATGAGTGTACAAAACTTTAGTGCATACGAAGTGTAGCAAAAAAAACAACCCTGGGCTGATATGCTTCTTTTCTCCATCTCCTCCTTCTTGCCTGGCCATGTGTAGTATTGGAGCTAGTGCAGAGGCAAAAATCCTATCACCACTTGCTGAAACAATCCATCAATTTTGTCACAGTGGCAGAAAGTAAGCAAAACCACTGGTTTAAAAAGATTTACAGTGCTCTACTGAATAGAAAGTATCGCTTTGTGTGCAGTGTTCAGTGATTGACTGAAGAAATTAGAATGATATTGAAAATTCCAAATAAGCCAATGCTTAAATTATGACTAAAATAAACAAGCATCACTGGCATAATGGACAGATAAACCTCCTTTTGTGTTGTAGGGGAGGATTTCTTTGGTGCAGGGCCCAGGGGGCGCTGGGTCACATGGGCGCAGGAAAAATCGAAATAGGCCGGAGCATATGCTGTAAAAGAACCCACCTGAATTTCCCATATTGACTGTGCCCGGATAATCCAGTGTGATTGAGTGCAGACCCAGGAAAATCTCCGAGGAGACCAATGCTGAGGGAATGGAAGTACCTTTGAGCAAAGCTTCAAGCAGTGCCTCAAATAATAGAAACTGTGGAAAATTGTTCTCTGTAATTGTCATCTTTTTATCTCATGCGAATTTAACCATTTTAATTATAATAGTAAAGATCTAATGGATATCAAAGCCCTTTGATGTGCAGCTTTTAGTGAAGAGGAGAGATATTCACTATTTTATATAAAACAGACCAATTCACCATGCTGATTACTCCTACTTAGTGGGCCATAGAACTGAAGTGCTGCATTAAGTATTTCAAATGTGCATTTTCAAGAGTGAAAATGAATCAGTACCTTTTAATTTAACAATCTATTTTATTACTAATTTGTTATAAATGTGAACTGATTATTTTCATTATTGCCCCGTATTATATTCATTTATCACTGCATTCTGGAGGAGTCAGGTAAAATGAATTTCTGGAACAGTCGGCAGCAGATCACTCCCCTGCCATTTTGAGTGACAAGGAAGGCTGGCGTTGCAGCAAATGCAATTGCCTGGCCTTCACTCTGGGAAGCTGGTAACAGTTTGTGTGCTGTGGTAACTCAGTTGCTGCATGTTTTTGTAACTTCCCATTTCAGCTGCTACAGGCACATGTGAATATGTAAATGTTTGCCATTAAACTCCAAACATAGTGACACTTTCTTTTTTTCAGTCACCACTTGTTTTAAACTCCTAAGATGCCTCAAGTATGCTCTAAACACACAACCAGGCCGAGAACAGACAACTAGAGTTCTGCCCGTGGAAGTGTTTGGCCAACTCACCAGGCACAGTGGGCAATTTGATATCATTGCATCCCTGATCACATTATTGGAGCCTTTGCACATACACATAGTAAATTATCTTACTAATCCTGTTTCTTTAAAGCTAAGTTTACAAGCCCAAGGGCCTAGAAATTCAGTAACGCCACACCTGTTTTACAGGTGTAAAATGGGCGTCTAAGCGTTTAGTATGGCGGGCGGGGTGCGCACGCATATTCCCCACCAGAAGCGCACTTCCTGCCATATTGGTAAAGGCTGAAGTATAGGCCCCCAGGCGTTAGGCTCATTGCATATACAAATAGGGGGCCTAATGCCTGTTTCAGGACCCCTTATTGAGCTGACACAAACGTGGCAGGCGCCGGGCAGGCAGCGTTCAGGATAGCCATGTTGACGTGTGGACTAGCCGGCAGTGCTTAAAGGGACCGCTAGAGGCCGCCACCAAAAGTGTAAGTTTTTAAAAATATATTTACCTGAATGTCGAACAGGAGTGTTCCTCCCGGGTTGGTCCAGTGCCAAAGATTATTGTCGGCTCCCACTCGGCCCCCCTCCCTCTCTCTCGATTATCTTCCTCCCTTTTTGGGGACACATCTGGTCAGTCTAATTTAAATGAGGCCCAATATCAGGTGTGCCTCGGGCCTACCCTATCTGGTGCAGGGATCGCTCCCCGTGCCCAGGTCATGCTGGTATGCTTGCGCTATCCAATTTCACCGCCAAGATCTTTTTAATCAAATTCATTCTCCTCTGGACTGAAATCTCTTTGGTTTGTGGAATACACACACAATTCACATTGTGACTCAAAGGAACATAGTAGGAGTAGGCCATTCAGCCTCTCCAGCCTGTTCCGCCATTCAATTAGATTATGGCTGATCTGTATCTCAACTCCATTTATCTACCATTGCTCCCTATCCCTTTTTAGCCTTACATACAACAGTGACTACACTTCAAAAAAGTACTTAATTGGCTGTGAAGCACTTTGGGACATCCTGAGGTTGTGAAAGACATAGAAACATAGAAAATAGGAGCAAGAGTAGGCCATTCGGCCCTTCGGGCCTGCTCCGCCATTCAAAATGATCATGGCTGATCATCTAACTCAGTACCCCGTTCCCACTTTTTCCCCATATCCCTTGATCCCTTTAGCATTAAGAAATATATCTACCCCTTTCTTGAATACATCTAATGACTTGGCTCCACTGCCTTCTGTGATAGAGAATTCCACAGGTTCACCACCCTCTGAGTGAAGAAATTTCTCCTCATCTCAGTTCTAAATGGCATACCCCGTATCCTGAGACTGTGACCCCTGGTTCTGGACTCCCCAGCCATCGGGAACATCCTCCCTGCATCTAGTCTGTCTAGTCCTGTTAGAATTTTATATGTTTCGATGAGATCACCTCTCATTCTTCTAACTCTAGTGAATATGGGCCTAGTCAACCCAATCTCTCCTCATACATCAGTCCTGCCATCCCAGGAATCAATCTGGTAAACCTTCGTTGCACTCCCTCCATGGCAAGGACATCCTTCCTCAGATAAGGAGACCAAAACTGCACACAATACTCCAGATGTGGTCTCACCAAGGCCCTGTATAACTGCAGTAAGACATCCCTGCTCCTGTACTCAAATCCTCTTGCAATGAAGGCCAACATACCATTTGTCTTCCTAACTGCTTGCTGCACCAGAATGCTCGCTTTCAGCGACTGGTGTACAAGGACACCCAGGTCTCGCGCTATATAAATGCAAGTCCTTTTTTCTTCTTCTTCTATAACTAAAATCTATCAATCTCAGTCTTGAAAGCTCCAATTGTCCCCGCATTCACATCCTTTTGTGGGGTGGAGTTCCAAATTTCTACTACCTTTTGTGTGAAAAAGTGCATTTTGATTTCACCCCTGAATGATCAAGCTCTAATTTTAAGATTGTGCCCTCTTGTTCTAGATTTCCCCAACAGAGGAATAGTTTCTCTGTATCTACCCTACCAAATTCCTTTATCAATTTAAAGACATCGATTAGATCACCCCTCAAACTTCTAAACTCAAGGGAATATAAACCAAGTTTATGCAATCAGGCCTCATAATTTAACCCTTTAGGCCCGGGTATCATTCTGGTGAATCTGCGCTGTATCCCCTCCAAGGCCAATATAACTTTCCTGAGGTTCGGTGCCCAACACTGAACGCAGTTTTGATCTCCAGGTGGGGTCTGACCAAGGCTCTGTACAACTGAAGCATAACTTCCTCACTTTTGTATTGCAACCTCCTTGAGATAAAATCCAACATTCCATTCGCCTTTTTGATTAATTTTGTACCTGTACATAAGGTTTTAGTGATCGGTGCACATGAACACCCAAATTACTCCCCAATAGTCCTGTTTGCAAAAAGATGTCAGGTAAAATATAATTATGAATCCTACCTAATCACAATGGGCATAAAGCATAAGATTAATAAACAAGTGGCCTAGAGCACTCGCAGCAGTTTCGTTTTTATTTTTCTGATTTATTACTTTGAAACAGAGCAAAAACATGGAACACAAAATAATTCTGATGCTCATGACCTCTTGCAAGACTGTGTTTTTACTTTGAAGTCATTAACAAATGTTCTATTGACATTTATCCCATATCTTTCTTATACAGGGTAGATCACACGGGCAAGCTCTCCTCTACCTTTGTTCTAGTATTTGTTTTTTCTCAGTAAATCAACACTTTAGTGGCATGTATCATGCAGTCTGCTGACGTGCACTAGTTTTCTATCATAGTGGCATTTTCCTGGATAAACCTGCAGCATCCAATTCAATAAAGGAAAAATGACTGTTTTCACTTTGATAACAGTTGCTCAGACTTCAGTAGCCCAGGCCACTGAAGTCGTTATTTCCCTACAGGGGCCTCTGCAACATTGTGTTATTAAATGAAAATCCAGTGATAATTAACTGTTAATTAAAAATGTTAAGATTCCCTGGTGGTCTTGGAGGTTAAAGGCATTGCTTAGTGCAGTACTTAATCGTGCAGACTCAAAAAGATGCCACATTTGATTCCAGGTCTCCTGCGGAAGGAGAAGCAGCTGGAAAACCACAATTGGCCTCAGTGCCCTAATCCATGGAGGGAAAAATCAGTCAGGGTTCCAAATACACAAAGTCAACAGGGCTACCTTCATCCACCAACCTAGTTACCACCTCAAAAAATTCAACCAGGTCAGTGAGATATGATTTTCTTTGCCAGGAGCCATATTGTGAGTCTCTAATAACCTCTTCTAACAACTTTCCAATGATTGAAGTTAAGCTAATGGGCCTATAACTTCCGAACACTGACTTAAATATTAGTACTGCATTAGCTTCAGTCCAATCCATGGAATCAGTCTCTAGACAGCTATTAAATATACAGGCCAGGGGATCACTCAACACATCTCCCATTTCTTTGAGCACCCTGGGGTGAATGCCATCAGGTCCAGCAGTCCTATCAGATTTGCGCCTGGATTTTTATCTGCATCCACTTTGACATACTCAATTGTACAATACATTAATGGCAACTGAGCATCCTCTCCTGGAGTGAAGATTGGTGCAAAATAGCTTTTAAAACCTCCACTGTGTTCTGGGAGTTTACCAGAGTTTACCCTGTAGTGCCCTCAATGGCCTCATGGAGTCTTTTATTGCCTTGGGAGTCCTAACATAGCTTAAAAAATACTTTGCTATTGCTACCACAGTTATGCATAATCTTCTTTTCAACTAACCTTTTGCCCTTAGCTGAGCCCGATATCTATTCCTGTTTTAAGTAAAAGCATTTTTGTTTATTTTGGTTAGTCCTTGCACATGACCAGTTAGCCACTTTGGTTAATCGGCTGATTTTCACTTCCATTGAGGTTGGCAAGATTAGCACCCAGCAGATGCTCTGGATGACAAATTTTCCAAAGTTTGGGGAATAAGCGCCTTATATAAGAAAGTGCACAGGAGCAATACAAAAGGACGAATACCTCCAACATAAAATATCTTCCAACAACAATAATTTCCATTTATATAGCACCTATAATGTAAAATGTGCGCTAAAGTGATTCACAGAGGCATCAGGATTATTTTCTAGTCCAGAATATAAACCGTTAAATGCTATTAGAAACTGTTCTCATAGTAATATTTTCATAAATCAAAGATCTCTGAGAGAAATGCTGGAGGTGACATTTCAATTTCCTGTTGCTTGGACTTGGACGTGAAATATGAATTGAGAAGGTCAGATTCAACCTCCCTCCTTGCTATGATAATTGGGAGGAAGGATAAAACAGGATTTTTGAACTCGACAGTGCGCACATAATAACTTCTTCCACCCAGATACTGGAAGTTTTCCATTATACCCCTGATCAGACTCTGATCTCAGTTTGCAAAAGGCTCCCTGCCTGACTTTACATAGATCTGCTGATTATGTTGGAACTGGAATGTTGCCAATACGGCAGGACGGTTCTCTCTGATAGCGAAAGCATACTCATTATCA
The DNA here is from genome assembly GCF_035084215.1 of Heptranchias perlo. Lineage (NCBI taxonomy): Eukaryota > Metazoa > Chordata > Chondrichthyes > Hexanchiformes > Hexanchidae > Heptranchias > Heptranchias perlo. The sequence continues at coordinate 14,805,017 of NC_090345.1, read as the reverse complement.
AAGCGTATATCCTGGAAATAGTAATAAAGCATGAAGAGATTAGAATTTCCAGGGTTTTGGTTTGTAATAGCCTTTGTTCAGTGTAGTTTTATGTTCTTTATATATTGTCATAGATCCTTAAACTTGGCAAAGAAAGGAATATCAAAGTTGAGGAACTTTCGAACCCAGTGTTAACATTAATCTTTCTCGTGTCAGGTGCAGCACAGCCAGGTGCAGAGTAAAGCAATCGGCATCTGTGGAGAGAACTGGAAAGTTAATGTTTCAGCTGGGGATCGTTCATCAGAACTGAGGATACTACCAATGGATGGCACTTAAAATGGAACAAAGGGAAGAGGGAAGGAAAAATGCAAACCGACACACACATACACACCAACACGAGATGAAGTAGAATGACCTGTAAAATGCTTAAGTGAGTAAGGCTACCGAAGCCTACTCTGCTTTGCCAGTTTTTCATGCTTCCATTTCCATCTGTTTTCCCCACCCCCCGTCTCAGCTATTCACATGTTCTTCTATTATATCATGTTTATATCACTTCTACCATACTTAAACATAATTCTAGTTCTTCCCTCGTGTGTTTGTGGTGTGTGTGTTTTCCTTTTTCCTTCCCTTTGTTCTCTTCCTTTTTGAATGCTTTTCATCTGAAATATCTTCCAGTTCTGATAAAGGGTCCACACCTGAAACATTAACTTATCTGTTCTTTCCACAGATACGGACTGAGTGTTTCCAGCATTTTCTGTTTTTGGTTCAGATTTCCGGCACCTGCAGGTTCTTTTGCTGTTTTGCGTTTTGTTTGCAGAGTAAAGCTCCGCTCACTCCTCCTCAAAAATGGGTTTTAGCCCGAATCTTAAAAGAGCATTTCCTTTTGCACCAATGTGAACTTTTCTATTACCCATTATACCTGTGGTTGTGGCCTTGTAGATATTTTGTGTTGTGAAGAAGCAACCACCAGGAGGAGGGTTGACCCAGCTAAAAGCTCACCCCTCATTCCACTAAGGGACCTTGTAGATTGCAGAAAGAGTCATTTGACCACTGGCAAAAAGGCAATGTGCTAACCCAGTGCAGTAATAAAGTGTTTCTTTTATTTTGGTTAGAAACAAAACTTGCTGCATATTTAGGGTTGCCAACTCAGGTTGGACATATTCCTGGAGGTGTCATCACCGCCCCACCCCCACACTCCTGCCATTGGTCGCCCAACACGTCTATACTCACGTGCTCCTCTTTCCCACGCCAATTGGAAAGCAAATAGACTCTTTATTACCCGATTGGATGATTCTTGACCATCAGTCAAACAGCCCTTTTCACCATGTCCAATATTTTTATAACAAAAGCGTTCACAAAAAATTTTAAAAAACAGTTTTTTATTGCCCCAATGATTTTTCTCCTGGGTTGCTCGCTGCAGTGTCCTGGAGATTAGAGTTTAATTCCTGGAGACTCCTGGGCAACCCTGGAGCGTTGGCAACCCTATGCATATTTGATTTGACCAGGCTGACAAGGTTTTATGAAAACTTCAAGAAAATAATTGATTATTAGTTGCACTTAGGTTATATAATTAGTGCCACATTATAATTAGGTGAATATTAAGCTACATAAGATTGCTAGTACACAGTCATCCTGGATTTTCGTATTTGTTCTTGGGATGTGGGCAAGTCACAATTTAGTACCCATCCCTAGTTGCCTTGAGGGCATTAAAAGTCAACCACATAGTATGTGACTGGAGCCACGTGTAGGCCAGACCAGGTATGGATGGCAGGTTTCCTTCTCTGAAGGATATCAGTAAACCTGATGGGGTTTTTACCACAATCTGGCAGCTTTCATGGCCATTTTTACTAGATTTATTGAATGCAGTTTCCTAACTTGCCATGGTGAGATTAGGAACTCACAACTTCTGAGTTGTTAGTCCAGTACTATAACCATTAGTATTTTTCACCAGGATGATGCACTTTAGTATCTGTGATATAAGATAAATCTAGGAATGGAGACTTTGTAATGTAAAAATCATCATTTCAATTTATCTCGGATGCAATGAACATTAAAAGTTTTCATTGTTGATTGCAGGTGGTTACTACCAGGAAAGGACTTGCATTTATATAGCACTCTTCACAACCTTAGGACGCCCCAAAGCACTTTACAGCCAATGAAGTACTTTTTGAATTGCTGTCGCTGCAGTAATGTAGGGAGATGCAGCAAGGTCCTGCAAACAGCAATAATCTCCATGACCTGATAATCTCTTTTAGGGATGTTACATAGAATTACATAGAATTTACAGCACAGAAACAGGCTATTTTGTTGGTTGAGGGATAAATATTGGGCAAGACACCAGGAGAACTCCCTGGTTCTTCTTCAATTAGTGCCATGGGATCTTTTACATCCACCTGAGAGAGCAGTCGGGGCCTCGGTTTAATGTCTTATCCAAAAGACAGTACCTCCAATAGTGCAACACTCCCTCAGTACTGTACTGAAGTGTCAGCCTGGATTATAAAATCAAGGGCAGGATTTTAAAAGAGAAAATCGGGTGGGTTGGGGGCAGGGGGGGCATTGAAAATTGCAACAATTTCACATCCACCTCCAACCCGCCCATTTCCGGTTTTCGCCAGGACAGGATGAGGCGCAGGCAACCAACCCATTCTCAGGAGACGGGATGGTCACTAAGACCTTTCAAGGAGGCTGCGGTACTGCATTTTGAAAGGTTCTGCGAATTCAACCTCTGGGGGCCGGGATTCCCAGGCCTTCTCCTTCATGCCATGTGAGGAGGCGAGAAGGCCTGAAACTGCAGGTAAGTGCGTTTATAGCATAGCTGTGGGCCCGGAGGAGCAGGAGTGCTTCCCCCAGGCCCAACAAGCCTACCTGCAGCGACCCCAGCCCCCCACCCAACGATCACGGAACCCCAATGATCACGGATCCCCGCGATGACCCCCGATCTCGACCCCCCTCAGTGACTGATACCCGATCGCCCCCTCGATGACCCCCGATGTGACCCCCCTATTACCCCCAATCCTCCTATGACTGATCCCCCAGTAATTGACCCCACATGACTGACCCCCCATGACCCCTGTGCCCACCGATGCCCATCCATGCCCCCATGCCAGCCCCTCCATCCATAAAATCTAAGACTTACCTGAACACTTACTGGAAGACGTCCTCTTCCTTGCTCTGCTCCCGTCCGACTGAGACCAGCCTGTCAATCAGGCCGGCCTGTTGAACAGGAAACCAACAAAACAAAAATGAAAGACATCCTTACGTCAAAATCGTAAGGACATCCAGGAAACCGATACTACCGAGTTTCCCGTCCGCGATTCGACCCCCCTGCCCCCTTCCCAGCTCCGGGTTAAAATCCTGGCCCAAGTCTCTGGAGTAAGGCTTGAACCCATAACTTGCTGACTCATAAGCAAGAGTGCTACCACTGAACCAAGGCTAATGACTTAATTAAGTCTAGTTCTAGGTTCTCTTATTTTACAGTGAAATATCTGAGTTCACTAGTGTGACCAATCATTTTTAAGAAGTCAAGTTTTAAGGCATTTTTTGTTTGTCCAGCAGTTCTGTTATTTATAGGAAGATGGAGCAGATAAGCTAAAAAGCTAGTCACCTGTAAATTTGAGCTGGAATCAGAATATGAGTGAAAGCCCTTTGTGGAATTTATTTACCTTCTGGAATCCCCAGAGGCAAATCATAAACCTGGTTTAATGCCAATTGGAAATGTAATAAAAATGGATCATTAGTGTTTGATATATTCACCAATGGCTCTTTTCATTGCTGTGTTTGTAATGTGTCCACTTTACTAAAGTAAGATCATTTTAATAGGATTCTAACTCTGCTTTCAGGCCATAACTTGAATTCAATACTGCTACACATGGCCTGCTTATTCTGCTGTTGATTTGAAAAGTCATTACGGATGTTATGTAGGCAGCAAGTTTGCGCTGAGCAGAATTCAATTATTATTTCCGAAAGAATAAAGAAGTATATTTTATGGAAATTCAATTCCAACACAATTCTCTAGGACAGCAAATATTATATGCAGTAAATATGATCTCAGAAAAATCCTCAGATTGTCACCCAAGTTACGCCAAACCAATTTCTCGGAGCTTAACCAAATACATCATCAAATGGCGTTTACGAAATTATGAGATAGCTTAAAGGTCAAGGTAAAAGTAAGCCAATTAAATTAGGTTTGATTGCAATATCTGACAGATTCATCACTGTGTATTGAAATACTACGTGCTAAACAGAAGTAATATTTTAATACACGATATTTTGCATGCTGTTATGCAGGGGTCAAGGGGTCAAGGCAGGTGCAAACAGATGAGCAGAAGGCCCACATCATCCAACCACCAGTAGGGCAGCTCCAGGGCCATCATTTCTAGGCTCAGATCATGAATTAATAACTTTGAGGTAATATTGTCAGGTGATTGGTGCAAATATAGAAAAAGCTCATTTCTAATGATCTATTCATAGGAATCGCACATTCAATGTGAACCATAACAAGGTAATTTTGGTAGGAAGAATAAGGAGGCCACATACTCCTTGGAAAATAAGAGTCTAATTAGGGTAGAGGAACAAAGTGATCTAGGGGTACAGATACACAAATTACCAAAAGTAGCGAAACAGGTTAACAAGGCCATTAAAAAGCAAACAAAGCAAACAAGCAAGGGTTAATTTCTAGAAGGATAGAATTGAAAAGCAGAGAAGCTATGGTAAACTTGTATAGAACCTTGGTTAGACCACACTTGGAGTACTGTGCATAATTCTGGTCTCAAAAAAGGATATAGAAGCACTGGAGAAAGTACAAAAAATGTTTACAAGGATGATACCAAAACTGAAAGGTTATATCTATCAGGAAAGATTAAACAGGCTGGGGTTCTTTTCTCTAGAAAAGAGAAGGCTGAGGGGTGACCTGATAGAGATCTTTAAGATTATGAAAGGGTTTGATAGGATAAACATAGAGAAGATGTTTCCACTTGTGGGGGATTCCAAAACTAAGGGCCATAAATACAAAATAGTCACTAATAAATCCAATAGGAAATTCAGGAGAAACTTCTTTATCCAGAGAGTGGTTAGAATGTGGAACTCGCTACCATAAGGAGTAGTTGAGGCGACTAGCATAGATGCATTTAGGGGGAATCTAGATAAATACAAGAGGGAGAAAGGAATAGAAGTATATTTTTTTTTAAATTCGTTCATGGGATGTGGGCGTCGCTGGCGAGGCCAGCATTTATTGCCCAGCCCTAATTGCCCTTGAGAAGGTGATGGTGAGCCGCCTTCTTAAACCGCTGCAGTCCGTGTGGTGAAGGTTCTCCCACAGTGCTGTTAGGAAGGGAGTTCCAGGATTTTGACCCAGTGACGATGAAGGATCAGCGATATATTTCCAAGTCGGGATGGTGTGTGACTTGGAGGGGAACGTGCAGGTGGTGTTGTTCCCATGTGCCTGCTGCTCTTGTCTTTCTAGGTGGTAGAGGTCGCGGGTTTAGGAGGTGCTGTCGAAGAAGCCTTGGCGAGTTGTTGCAGTGCATCCTGTGGATGGTACACACTGCAGCCACTGTGCACCAGTGGTGAAGGGAGTGAATGTTTAGGGTGGTGGATGGGGTGCCAATCAAACGTGCTGCTTTGTCCTGGATGGTGTCGAGCTTCTTAAGTGTTGTTGGAGCTGCACTCATCCAGGCAAGTGGAGAGTATTTCATCACACTCCTGACTTGTGCCTTGTAGATGGTAGAATGGCTTTGGGGAGTCAGGAGGTGAGTCACTCGCTGCAGAATACCCAGCCTCTGACCTGCTCTCGTAGCCACAGTATTTATATGGCTGGTCCAATTAAGTTTCTGGTCAATGATGACCCCCAGGATGTTGATGGTGGGGGATTCGGTGATGGTAATGCCATTGAAAGTCAAGGGGAGGTGGTTAGACTATCTCTTGTTGGAGATGGTCATTGCCTGGCACTTGTCTGGCGCGAATGTTACTTGCCACTTATGAGCCCAAGCCTGGATGTTGTCCAGGTCTTGCTGCATGCAGGCTCGGAATGCTTCATTATTTGAGGGGTTGCGAATGGAACTGAACACTGTGCAATCATCAGTGAACATCTTCATTTCTGACCTTATGATGGAGGGAAGGTCATTGATGAAGCAGCTGAAGGTGGTTGGGCCTTGGACACTGCCCTGAGGAACTCCTGCAGCAATGTCCCGGGGCTGAGATGATTGGCCTCCAACAACCACTACCATCTTCCTTTGTGCTAAGTATGACTCCAGCCACTGGAGAGTTATTCCCCTCATTCCCATTGACTTCAATTTTACTAGGGCTCCTTGGTGCCACACTTGGTCAAATGCTGCCTTGATGTCAAGGGCAGTCACTCTCACCTCACCTCTGGAATTCAGCTCTTTTGTCCATGTTTGGCTGTAATGAGGTCTGGAGCCGAGTGGTCCTGGCGGAACCCAAACTGAGCATCGGTGAGCAGGTTATTGGTGAGCAAGTGCCACTTGATAGCAACGTCGATGACACCTTCCATCACTTTGCTGATGATTGAGAGTAGACTGATGGGGCGGTAATTGGCCAGATTGGATTTGTCCTGCTTTTTGTGGACAGGACATACCTGGGCAATTTTCCACATTGTCGGGTGGATGCCAGTGTTGTAGCTGTACTGGAACAGCTTGGCGAGAGGCGCAGCTAGTTCTGGAGCACAAGTCTTCAGTTGATAGGGGTAGATGAAGTAGGGTGGGAGGAGGCTTGTGTGGAGCATAAACACCGGCATGGACCAGTTGGTCTGAATGGATTGTTTCTCCGCTGTACATTCTATATAATTCTATGAAATAATTTACGTAAGGCATCTCCTTCAGTTCTGTGCCTCTCTCTACAATATTTATTGCAATTTCATGACTTTAAAGCAAATAATTTTTGCAGACTTTCTAAGAAAGAGGTATCTTGAAAGAGATAAACCAGTACATAAAGGGTTTATCTCTTACCTGCTTTCAGCTGCAATGCCATACAACACCTCAGTTATCACACAGCTACTGCATGGGCAATGAAGAAATAAAATATTTAAACCTTAAGAATTGTAAAAAATAGATCCCATCATTTCACTTAATTATAGATGGGAATGAATTTTAGGATTATAAGGTTTCCTCTTATCAATTAATCTTTGGAAGGAGAATGCCAAAGTATGATTGATGGCTGAATTACCAAGAATACATTCAATGAGATATGATATGCATTTAGACTGACTTGGCTTTCGTTCACAACGGTCACTAGGGGCCTATTTTCCAAGTAAGCGCGGCTGGCCCGCGCAGAGATTCATAATAATCTTGCAGCACAGAAGAGGACATTCGGCCCATCGTGCCTGTGCCAGCTCTTTGAAAGAGCAATCCAATAAGTCCCACTCCCCTGTTCTTTCCCCATAGCCCTGCAATTTTCTCCCCTTCAAATATATATCCAATTCCCTTTTGAAAGTTGCTATTGAATCTGCTTCCCTTTCAGGCAGTGCATTCCAGATCATAAAAGCTCGCTGTGTAAAAAAAATTCTCCTCATCTCACCTCTGGCTCCTTTGCCAATTACTTTAAATCTGTGTCCTCTGGTTACCAACCCTTCTGCCAGAGGAAATAGTTTCTCCATATTTACTCTATCAAAACCCTTCATTATTTTGAATACCTCTATTAAATCTCCCCTAAACCTCTTTGCTCTAAGGACAACAATCCCAGCTTCTCTAATCTCTCCATATAACTAAAGTCCCTCATCCCAGGTACCGTTCTAGTAAATCTCCTCTGCATAATTGGGAAATTACAGGTAGCGGGCTCTTCATTTCTCAATATGCGTGTACAGCGGGCAAAGCTGCCAGCCAATGGATATAAACAGGAAGTTGCGAAAGACAGACAGAGATAGGCGGCTAGAAATTCCAGCTCATTTTGGGAGCAAAATAGACATGTTCTGGGCAGGAAGTAAGAATTTGAGGCGGAACACGTTTTAGCCCTTTCTGGTTAGGTTCTGGAATCTCGATGGGGGAGGGGGAGAGGGCACCCCGCATCATGACATTATATTTGGATGCAGGACAGGCGGAATCCAGGTTCAGTCAGAAACCCTGCTCGTTGCCACACAGCGTACGGCCAACGGAAAGCACGCTTTCTTGATTCAGGTATACTTGCCATAAATGAGGCCCACCGTGCCTTTAGGAAAGTTGCAGAGCAGCAAAGGATGAGCTCAGAGGTAAAAGTTATTTTCTTCCACCTCAATGGCACAAACAACATATGAAACTTGTGGACTTCTAGTCAGTTAGGCTTAGCGTTGCTGGTGGTCATATCCACTCGCCGTGGGGAGGCTTCACCTGACATTTTTAATGATTAAAATATATCACAATATTAATTTTGGAAAGATTTGAGAACTTTATGCCTCGTGTGATCCTGTGTCATATAGACTCACGTTCAAACCTCGTACTGTGCCGGGTAAGCTGATCTCAAATAGGGGGTATTACAATTGGCCTCAGTGCCCCAGGATAGGGTGAGAGAAAAACAGAGGTAGATGTCCCACTGCTGAACATGATTCACTGATGGAAAATGTTTGAGTGTGCACACAAGGGAGAAGATTTCCTCAAAAAAGCAAAAAAACTGCAAATAGAAATTCTGAACCAAAAGCAGAAAAACTTCAATCCTTTCCACCCAAACCATTTACTTGTGTCTTCTTTTCACAGATGCTGACTGACCTGCTGTATGTTCCCAGAAAATGTCCTCTGTTTTCCATTTGTAGCAAAATTGTGAATACTTCTATAAAGGGTTCACAATTTTACACCAAGTATCAAACAGTGGACGTCTCTCCCACACGCCATCCCCTCATTGATATGTCTGCTATGGCTCAGTTGGTAGCATTCTCGCCTTTGAATCCGAAGGTTTCTTTCTTTTTTCGTTAATCGCTTTACAATCTTCCGGACTCAACATTGATTTCAATAACTTCACCACTGTTCCCATTTTTTTTTGTTGGACTGTAGTTGCTGGTTATGGTTCTGCTGTTGCCATTTACAGCTCCTCTAAACCAATCTTTTGTTTCTTAACTTGTCCCATTATCACCTTCCTTGCCTTGCACCATCATCCCTTTTGTCATTTAATCACTCTTGCCCTTGACCCTCTCGCAGACCTCTCCTTTTGTTCTTTCCTCCCCTCCCACCTGCCCCTTTCCCTGGCTCTGTATTTGCTTAAAAACTTTAACTCTTCAGTTCTGATGAAAGGTCGAAGACCTTTAACTCCGAAACGTTAACTCTGTTTCTTTCTCCACAGTTGCTGCCTGACTTGCTGAGCTTTTCCAGCATTTTCTGTTTGTATTTCAGATTTCCAGCATTCTCAGTATTTTGCTTTTGATTCAGAAGGGGTCAAGTACCACTCCAGAAACATGAGTACAAAAATCTAGGCTGACACTCGAGTGCTGCACTATCGGAGGTGCCGTCTTTCAGATGAGATATTAAACTAAGACCCTGCCTTCCCTCTCAGGTGAATGTAAAAGATCCCATGGCACTATTTTGAAGACGAGCAGGGGAGTTCTCCCCAGTGTCCTGGCCAATATTTATCTCTCCACCAACATCACTAAAAAAAACAAATTATCCGGTCATTATCACATTGCTGTTTGTGAGTCCTTACAGTATGCAAATTAGCTGCCACGTTTCCTTCATTACAACAGTGACTCCACTTTAAAAGTAATTCATTGGTTATAAAGCACTTTGGTACATCCTGAGGTCATAAAATACACTTTCTTTTGATTTCAGATGTGATGCAACCCATGTGGGAATAGCTGTCAGCCACTCACTGCTTTTGGGTCACCTGGAGAAAGGCCACTCCGATTAGGTACCCCAGGGTTGCAAACAGCCTGCACAAGTCACCGCCTTCAGGAAAGGAATGCAGAAAAGGATAGAAAATTACTTAGGCTGGACTGGAGAAAAGAGACAGTTTTGCTCACTTCCAGTCATTGATGCAATATACAGGAATATTATCATTGTCCCAAAACAGTTTTCAGCAATTTGTTTTGACTGCAATTACCAGTAGCTTCTAAATGAGCACTGAATTTATTTCGGTGTCCTGTTAGTTGCTTCAGAGAAGCAGATGTGTTCTCATTTATAGAGTCTGCAGGGAGGTGTTGGGATAAATTGAGATAAATTATAGTGGAGATTTTTTAATGTTTGTAGACATGAACACAATTAAAATTGGCAAACCAAATGCAGCCCATATTTGGATGTAGTTTCAACAGTCTGGTTTTGGAATACATTAAATGAATGACATTCTAAATTTTCAAGTGTGCAGCTGCCTCTACTTAAAGGATAAGTAAATCTCAAGGCTTCACTCTTTTGTTTCATTATATTACTCAGTTACTCAGTTCTTATGGACCTCTCCCTGTTTCTTTCCCACTCCCTGATCCTTTCTATGTCTCTCTGTCCTTTTCATGGACCAGTTTTTTTCTCTCGCTGGGCCGGTTGTGTTTATGGCAACCCAATTTTGCATGTGAAAAGGGTCTAACACCTCTTTCAGGCACGGGCCCTGAATGCCTATTATTTTGCCCAAACCAATATGGAAGGCAGCGCCATTCCAGCTCATAATATGCACGTGCTTCCTATTCGGCATGGAAGCAGAGATGCCAGTTTAGCACCTAAGAAACAAGCAGGGTGCCATAGACTTTCTAGGCTGTTGCCTTTTGGACGAGTTATTGGGGGAGAAATTCAACTCATGGCCAACTGTTTTGTGCCTGAAGAATCAAACGGCCAGCAGTTGAAAATCGGTATGAGGCACCTTGGCTGTCCCTTTGATGCCCAAGGCTTGCCTGATGCAATATTCGGGCGGGCCTGTAAATGGGCAAGCAACCAGGTCACCTAAAACAGGCGTAAGGCTTCTTAAAGATGCAAAATTGAGGTACAAATGGTGGAGCTTGAGTCACGCAGCTCCGCCTAGTTGTACCAGTCCTTGAGAGGGCTAACCAGTGGTCCTTAATGGGGGGCCGCTTAAAAAAAGGCTGAAGACATTTTTTACTTTTATTTTTGTGGGTGCTCCTCCTGGGCCCACAAAAATAATTCCAGCCCGCTGCCAGCATTTTTGAGGCCCACTCACAATTGCCTCCCTCCAAGCCTAACCTCCAGCCCTATTTGGTGCCCGCAGCTCGCCAGTGACATTTAAATGAGGCCCAAAGCCAAAATTTTGGCTTGGGCCTCAGGCCGATGTGCAGGGCTCTTGCTCCGTCGACTCTGTGCCTGTCTTGGGCTTAAATTGAATTTCTCGGCCATTAAATCTAGGTCCCGTCTGTCCAATCCATTGGTTCAGCTGGATATTGAAGACCCCGTGGCACATTTGAACAGAGAATTCCTCTGATGTCCTGGCTAACATTCCTTCCTCAATGAATACAACCTAAAAATAGATAAACAGGTCATTCACCTCAAGGCTAGGCAAGGGAAATAAGTGCAACCTGGCCAACGTCACCTACATCCTGAGTACAAATGAAAAAAAAAAATCACCTCAAGGCTGCTGCTAGTTCACTAATATATTCCAGGGAAGGGAACCAGCCTGGCCTCCACACGATTCCAGTCCCATACTACATGGTTGATTCTTAAGCTCTGCTTTTAAGCAGGACCGGGAATCGGGCGGGCGGGAGGCAAGCGCCAAACCCCCTTGACCTCAACAGCATGAGGCCTGGGCAATTTTAACTCCCGGCCCTCATCTCCTATCACCCCAGTAAGCTGCCCGCCCAAACCAGGCGTGAAATGGCAGCTGACCATTGGCGAGAGGGAAATTTCGCTGCCTGTTGTGCCAATCAATGAGATCATGGCTGATCTGTATCCTAACTCCATCCACAGACTTGGCTCCATATCCCTTAATACCCTTGACTAGCAAAAATCTATCGATCTCAGATTTAAAATTATTAATTGAGCTAGCACCTACTGCTTTTTGTAGGAGAGAGGTTCACACTTTCACCACCCTTTGTGTGAAGAAGTGTTTCCTAACTTCTCTCCTGAATGGCCTGGCTCTGATTTTAAGGTTATGTCCCCTTGTCCTAGACTCCCCCACCAGTGGAAAAAGTTTTTCTCTATCTACCCTATCAATTCCTTCCTAAAATCCTCAATCAAATCAACCCTTAACCTTCTATATTCCAGGGAATACAAGCCTAGTTTATGTAATCTCTCCTTATAATTTAACCTTGGAGCTTTGGTAACATTATGGTGAATCTGCGCTGCACTCCTTCCAAGGCCAATATAACCTTTCTAAGGTATGTTGCCCTGAACTGTACACAGTACTCCAGATATGGTCTAACCAGGGATTTAACTGTAGCAAAACTTCCTCCCCTTTATATCCTAGCCCTCTAGTTATAAAGACTAACATTCCATTTGCCTTTTTGATTATTTTTTGTACCTATTACATTTTAGTGATCTGTGTACATGAACCCCTATATCTCTTTGCATCTTCACTGTTTGTAGCTTTTCTCCATTTAGAAAATACTCGGATCTGTCCTTTTTTGGTCCAAAATGGATGACCTCACCCTTACCTGCATTGAAATCCATCTGCCACAGTTTTGCCCACTCACTTAATCTATCAATATCTTTTTGTAATTTTATGCTCCCATCTACACTATTTACTATGCCACAAATCTTTGTGTCATCAGCAAACTTGGATATATGGCTTTCTATTGTGTTATTTAAGTTATTAATAAATATAATGAATAGTTGAGGCCTCAGCACAGACCCTTAGTCTCTTCCTTCCAATTCCAGTAAGTACCCATTATCCCTACTCTCTGTCTTCTACCGCCTAACCAATCTCCTAACTAGGTCAATAATTTGCCTTCAGGTCCATGAGCTTTAATTTTAGCTAACAGTCTCTGATGTGGAACCTTGTCGACTGCCTTCTGGGAGGGTTTTTGCAGGAGAGAAGGGAGAGGGAGCCCGAGGCAGGGGAGGCATACATGTTCCTTGTGGGGCTCGAAGGAGTGCTCATCCCCCCTTGGTCCCACAAGGAAAGTTTTTAAAAAAGCGAAGGAAAAAATGACCTGTGTGGATCTCTTTTGGCCCCAAATCTTCTATCCGCAGACTTCAGCTGGAGGTAAAACCACAATGGCTTCCTCACTCAGACCACAGTTAAAATTGCAGTTGGAGCCTGATGATGTCATCAGACCCCGATCTGCATATTTAAAGAAAGACCCTGCCGCCTTCAGGCAGGTGTCCTTGTTGCCTGCTCAGAAGAGCAGATTAAAATAGAAGACGGGCAACTAGTGCAGGTCATCGACTGTAAGTCACCCAACCAATTTTAACTGCCCGCTCGTCTGTCTCTTTAATATCCTCTGCAGCGCCCTAGCAAACCATTCAGTTGTAAAACCAACGGCTGCAATGATGAAAGCCCACCAACATCTCAGGGCAACTAGGAATGTGTAATCAATGCAACCTTGCCAGTGTCATCCACATCCCAAGAGCTATTTGCAACATTCTGACGTAAAAGGTGCTTTATAAATACAAGTACAATTATTACTATAGTGTTGTTATTATTATTAATAATTATTACTTTCTCTTCTCTTATTTGGGTCACGTGAATCACCAACTGAATTTGTACTGCAAGAACAATGATAGGAAAACTCTGATATATCTGACGCAAGAGGGCAATAATAAGAACAATGAAAAACCGTTTGAACAACATGAGATGTGCTCTGACCTTTCAAAGCAATGCCTACAGTCAGCACTGGAAATTTAAAGCCAAAGGAATATGTCACGTTAATGAACAGAGGAACGCTTGGATTAAGTCAGATTGAACACTAAATGAAATTATGAATGCCAAAAGGACCTCTGCATAACTATATAAAATCAAATGCTGAAAATGTCAATGAAAAGGAAGCAAAAACTCACAGAAGAAATGCTGCAAGGACTGTTAAAGAAGGTGACTTAGAAAAGAAAATAGATTGCATTCTGGAGATGGGCAGTGCTTTCAGAATCAACTGATATTCATATCAAAAAATAGTGAACTGGGGAGATTAGATGGAGAGGCAGATTAGTACATTTGGTTAATTTTTTTTCTGGTTATTAATGTAGGCAAAAAAGTCAAAATGAGTAACGTGACCTGCTTCACTATGTTAAGCTCACACTAACTTTTTCACTCGCATTAGCGATTGGAGGTGACTATATCCCATTGTCCTTTGACCTCTGGTGCCTAAGTTCAAGTGGGTGGATATGGGTCCACAGCAAGAAACTGCCCATAATCTAGCACAAATTAGCATCTCACTCGGCATACCATACGTGGGTTTGGCTGTCCCACCTGAGGAACAGAAACTCCTGGCATAGGGAGACCCTGCCCCTTCTGTGCCCCCGGCCATCATTTACCTTGTAAGGGGCAGACAGAGGTTCCACTCCTTCAAGGCAACCAGGAAACTCCTGGCATAGGGAGACCCTGCCCCTTCTGTGCCCCCGGCCATCATTTACCTTGTAAGGGGCAGACAGAGGTTCCACTCCTTCAAGGCAACCAGGAAACTCCTGGCATAGGGAGACCCTGCCCCTTCTGTGCCCCCGGCCATCATTTACCTTGTAAGGGGCAGACAGAGGTTCCACTCCTTCAAGGCAACCAGGAAACTGCTGGACTCTACCATTTTTCTGGAGGTACTGCTGGAGTTACCGCAAGAGGCTGGTGGAGCCCTAAGGGATTTCAGAGCTGGTATTTTAATGACTGCTTTATCATAACATAAGAATAGAAGTGATGATATACTGCAGTAGAGAAACCAGCAGTTCGGAAATCTGTACCAAAGGCCTTTTTACCTACTGCTATATGCCATTTTCAGTACAACTTACATTAAAGACTCTTTTTGAAAATTTACCCCACTGCAGCAGCAACGTTTTAAAAAAACGACTCAAGCAATAAATAGAACAATTTACTCAAAGTAATCTATACTGCGATAAAGGTTTTGAAACATTGTGCATAGAAACACATTCCTTGTCAGCAAGAACCTGGAATGAAACCTTGCCCAGGAAAGATCCTTATAGGCATCGACACTCCAGAAGTTTAGCACTGGTGAGAGATTGAAACTGTATGAATCAGGCATCAAGGCCTGAATTGACGCTGAAGAGAAGCAAAGTGAGACTCCGGAGATAGTCACTCTGCTTTTTTTTCAAAAAATATACTTTATTCATAACATTTTCAACAATACATACAATACAGTCGTCATATCACATTTCAAACCTACACAATATAGATTATACAATTTGCAAGATACATAAAGTACAGTTCAAATATGATTCCAACAGTTACACATCATATATAATTACAGTTCATGACACTCCAGGGTGCCTCATTGCATTACAATCAATACAGTTTACTGATTACAGATTCATTACAGGTACATTACATAAATTTGAATTTTTACATTCTGCCCAAAGGGGTTTTTCCCTGATTGCAACCCCTCGGTATACAATGGCAGGAAGGCTCTAAACGGTTGCCTTTCCCCACAGAGCCTTTGCGGCGGCCGCACCCAGCTTTAGTGCATCCCTGAGCACGTAGTCCTGGGCCTTGGAATGTTCCAGTCTGCAACACTCGGTCGAGAACAGCTCCTTACACTGGAAGACCAGCAAGTTTCGGGCAGACCACCGAGTTGATGGTCTTCCAGCAGCAGTTGATGTCTGTCTCGGTGTGCGTCCCTGGAACAGCCCGTAGAGCACAGAGTCCTGTGTTACGGAACTGCTCGGGATGAACCTGGACAGATACCATTGCATCTCTCTCCAGACCTTCTTTGCAAAGGCACATTCCAGAAAGAGATGGGTGATAGTCTCATCCCCATGCAGTGGCACTGAGACTCCGGGAGTGCATGAAGGATCTGACGGGAAGGGCCCTTCTCACCACCAGCCAAGATAGGTCTTGGTGCTTGTTTGAAAGCTCTGGTGATGAGGCGTATTGTCAAACGACTTTGACAGTCTGCTCGGGGAACCAATCGACAGGATCCACCATCTCCTTTTCCCGCAGGGTCTCGAGGACGTTACGTGCGGACCACTTGCTGACCGCCTTGTGGTCAAAGGTGTTTCTCTGCACAAACTTTTCCACGAAGGATAGGTGGGGTGGAACGGTCCAGCTGGATGGAGCATTCCGTGGTAGGGTGGCCAGGCTCATCTTTCACAACACCGGGGACAGGTAGAACCTCAGCACGTAGTGACACTTTGTGTTTGCGTACCAAGGGTCTATGCACAGCTTGATGCAATCGCACACAAAGGTGGTCATCAGGATGAGGGCAACGTTGGGCGCGGTTTGCCTCCCTTTCTCTGGAGATTTGTACATCATGTCCCTGCGGACACGGTCCATTTTTAATCTCCTGATAAAGTGGAAAATGGCTCGGGTGACTGTCGCGGCGCAGGAACGAGGTATGGGCTTTGTTCAACTGTTGGGTCAAGCTGTGATTGAGGATTCAGGCTGCATTTGCATTATAAGTGCAGCATCAGTGTGAACGGGACCACTTCTCACTGACTCCATCGACAGTTATAATGTGAAGGCAACCATAGTCAACTTCATTGATATCAGCTCAGACTTCTGGCCCAGCCCAGCACGACTGATAGGTGAAACTTGGGTTTTCTTTTAAGCCCAGGTGAAAGACAGGATGGAAATGTGGGTTATTCATGGTGTCAAAAACATCACATTGCTATTAATCAATGTAATACAGAACATACAACAATACTCAATCAAGATTTTTTTAAAAAAATTGTCACACTTTTTTTCCCCTTTTGAGAACTCTGATGTATGATTCAGCTGGAAGTGCCACTGTAATTATAGTGAGGCAAAGCAGTCTGATGGTGCTACTCCCTACAATGGAATATGATGTCCCAATTACCGGCTCAGCTGAGAAATGATGGACGTGACCCAAATATGGGAAGTGTTTGTAGAGATTTCTGTTAAAGCCAGTATTAAGGCCAATTGTGTCCATGTGAATCATCACCGGAATTGAACTGACTCTCCAAAATACACATCAGTCGTCTTGGTGTTAGACTCTCATTTCCGTAACATCATTTGAGGAAGTGGAGACATTTGTACTGTACTGAGGTACATAATATAAGAAATAAACCTAAAAATTACTGTTGGTGATATTAGTGGACACATTTGTATGACTACTTTGTCAGAGGGCTTAGCTCATTTATTTTAAATGGGTTACATTCATTAAAATAGAGGACAATCACTCAATCGCACTAAGCATTTGTGCCCAATTAATACAAACAGCTATGGGTTTCTTAAACCAAAGGGCCTCAAAATCCATGGGTTGTCATCTCAGCATAACGCCAGAAAGAAGAACAGGAGAGTAAAACCAACATGGATGAGAAAGGAGATCATAGAATTACTGTAAGGAAGGACGGCAGGAAGGGAAACAGGATATAAACTGGGAGATAGAACTCATTGTACAGAATCGAAGGAAGAACACCAGGATGAAGCAGGAGTTTCGTCTCTACCCCAAGGGGTAGGTAATACCGTTTTGCTTATCCCTCTGTCCTATTGCAAAAGTGATTATTTATTTTACTTATTCCATATCAATCAAGTCATCACACAACCAATATGGAGTCTCCCTCGAATGTTCACATTACGGAGAAAGGTTGTATTACATTCTGAAATGTACTGGGAAGGAGCAAGATAGAAAGAACTATAAAATTAAGCAGAGGAAGGACAAGAAACTGATAAGATCTGCAAAGAGATAATGCGAGAAGAATGTAGCATAACATACAAAGCGCAAAAGCAAAGCATTCTTTAAGTATATCAAAAGCAAGTGAAAGGTATAGAGGAACAATGGATGGTTTAACACTGCCAGAAAGTGGGGAACTGGCACAATTACTAAATCATTACTCTATGACTGCTTTTACTAGTGAAAATAGGGGGAGAAATACCTGAGATGAGTAAGAGGGAGAGTGCAGACTAGAAACCTTTAGTATCAAGGGAAGGCATAGTAGAAAGGTTTCAGGAGCTGAAGTCATAGAAGGCTCCAGATTCTGATAATATCCATTCAAGGGCTCTTGAGGAGCTCACTGTAAAATTTGAAACTGATATCTTTCAAAGTTTTTTGGAACAGGGTAATGCCCCAATTGATTAGAAAGTAGCAAATATGAATCCTATCTTTAAAAAAAAAGGTGGGAAAGGATCAACCCTCAAATGATAAATCTGTGAGCCTTACCTCAATTGTGGGGAAAATGTGTGTGACTTTAATCAGGGATAGCATAAGGGACAACCTGGTTAGAGAAAGCCAAGATAACTCAGAAAGGGCAGATTATGTCTGACCAATTTAGTAGAATTCTTTAAGAATGTTACATATTTAGTAGTTAAGGATGAAGTAGTAGATGTTATCTATCAAGATTTCAGGAAGACTTTTGACAGTGTCCCACTCATCAGATCATCATCACAAGATCACTTTCATGGGATAGATAGCAAAATATTAGGTTGGATTGATGCGTGTTTGAAAGATAAATAACAAAGGGTGATGGTATGTGGGGCGAAGTCAGAGTGGAAATCAGTTGCCAGTGGAGTTCCATAGTGATCATCTAGGAGCTGCTGTTGTTTATGTTTTTTTATAAATGACTTAGAGAATGGAATAGTGTCTGAGGTCTCTTAGTTTGCAGATGACACTAAATTGGATGCTAACCAATGCACAATGTTCTTCAAAAGGGAAAGATGAGGAGGAGTTAGGAAACACATGATGGACAGGAAAAGACCAGCTGGTCCATTGTGCCTTTAACACCATGATTCCCAACATCCCTGCCCATCAATAGCCATGTAAGCTCCTGGGAGGGGCAAGATAATCAAATAGCAAATCCAAGGCCAATTTAGAGGGAAGAAAATCTGGAAAATTCCTCTCCGACCTCTGAAGGTGATCAAAACTAATCCAGGAGACCACCTTGACTATGATTTATATTACTTAGCATTTCACCTACCTTTGTGCGCCGTGATTTCTACCCCAGCCAGGAACTGTTCCTACTCTCTTTTGAAGGTATGCAGTGAATCTGCATTTCCTGCTTGAGTTGGACAATTGTTCCATAGTTCTACAATCCTCTGGGAAAAGAAGAAACTCCTAATATCTAACCTAGTTCTATTCTTGTGTAACTTAAGCGCATGACTCCTGGTTCTCATTGACCCATCTAATTAAAATAATCTATCTATACACCAACAAGCCAGGGGATCAACCCTGGTTCAATGAGGAGTGTAGAAGAGCATGCCAGGAGCAGCAACAGGCGTACCTAAAAATGAGGTGCCAACCTGGTGAAGCTACAACTCAGGACTACATGCATGCTAAACAGCGGAAGCAACATGCTATAGACAGAGCTAAGCGATTCCACAACCAATGGATCAGATCAAAGCTCTGCAGTCCTGCCACATCCAGTCATGAATGGTGGTGGACAATTAAACAACTAACGGGAGGAGGAGGCTCTGCAAACATCCCCATTCTCAATGATGGCGGAGTCCAGCACGTGAGTGCAAAAGACAAGGCTGAAGCGTTTGCAACCATCTTCAGCCAGAAGTGCCGAGTGGACGATCCATCTCAGCCTCCTCCCGATATCCCCACCATCACGGAAGCCAGTCTTCGGCCAATTCGATTCACTCCACGTGATATCAAGAAACGGCTGAGTGCTCTGGATACAGCAAAGGCTATGGGCCCCGACAACATCCCAGCTGTGGTGCTGAAGACTTGTGCTCCAGAACTAGCTGCGCCTCTAGCCAAGCTGTTCCAGTACAGCTACAACACTGGCATCCACCCGACAATGTGGAAAATTGCCCAGGTATGTCCTGTCCACAAAAAGCAGGACAAATCCAATCCGGCCAATTACCGCCCCATCAGTCTACTCTCAATCATCAGCAAAGTGATGGAAGGTGTCGTCGACAGTGCTATCAAGCGGCACTTACTCACCAATAACCTGCTCACCGATGCTCAGTTTGGGTTCCGCCAGGACCACTCGGCTCCAGACCTCATTACAGCCTTGGTCCAAACATGGACAAAAGAGCTGAATTCCAGAGGTGAGGTGAGAGTGACTGCCCTTGACATCAAGGCAGCATTTGACCGAGTGTGGCACCAAGGAGCCCTAGTAAAATTGAAGTCCATGGGAATCAGGGGGAAAACTCTCCAGTGGCTGGAGTCATACCTAGCACAAAGGAAGATAGTAGTGGTTGTTGGAGGCCAATCATCTCAGCCCCAGGGCATTGCTGCAGGAGTTCCTCAGGGCAGTGTCCTAGGCCCAACCATCTTCAGCTGCTTCATCAATGACCTTCCCTCCATCATAAGGACAGAAATGGGGATGTTCGCTGATGACTGCACAGTGTTCAGTTCCATTCGCAACCCCTCAGATAATGAAGCAGTCCGAGCCTGCATGCAGCAAGACCTGGACAACATCCAGGCTTGGGCTCATAAGTGGCAAGTAACATTCGCGCCAGATAAGTGCCAGGCAATGACCATCTCCAACAAGAGAGAGACTAACCACCTCCCCTTGACATTCAATGGCATTACCATCGCCGAATCCCCCACCATCAACATCCTGGGGATCACCATTGACCAGAAACTTAACTGGACCAGCCATATAAATACTGTGGCTACGAGAGCAGGTCAGAGGCTGGGTATTCTGCAGCGAGTGACTCACCTCCTGACTCCCCAAAGCCTTTCCACCATCTACAAGGCACAAGTCAGGAGTGTGATGGAATACTCTCCACTTGCCTGGATGAGTGCAGCTCCAACAACACTCAAGAAGCTCGACACCATCCAAGATAAAGCAGCCCGCTTGATTGGCACCCCATCCACCACCCGAAACATTCACTCCCTCCACCACCGGCGCACTGTGGCTGCAGTGTGTACCATCCACAGGATGCACTGCAGCAACTCGCCAAGGCTTCTTCGACAGCACCTCCCAAACCCGCGACCTCTACCACCTAGAAGGACAAGGGCAGCAGGCGCATGGGAACAACACCACCTGCACGTTCCCCTCCAAGTCACACACCATCCCGACTTGGAAATATATCGCCGTTCCTTCATTGTCGCTGGGTCAAAATCCTGGAACTCCCTTCCTAACAGCACTGTGGGAGAACCGTCACCACACGGACTGCAGCGGTTCAAGAAGGCGGCTCACCACCACCTTCTCGAGGGCAATTAGGGATGGGCAATAAATGCCGGCCTTGCGAGCGACGCCCACATCCCGTGAACGAATAAAAAAAATTTTTAAAAACACAGTGCAGTCCCTTCATAATTTTAAACATCTGAATCAAATATTCCAGAGTCTACGCTTCTCTCAAGAAAATAGACCAAGCTGTATTATGGTAATTAAGGTGTTTTAAAAAGAAAGACTTGCATTTATATAGCACCTTTCGTGACCTCAGGACATCCCAAAGTGCTTTACAGCCAATTAAATACTTTTGAAATGTAGTCACTGTTGTATTGTAGGAAACTGCGCAGCCAATTTGCACACAGCAAGGTCTCACAAACAGCAGTGAGATAAATGACCAGATAATCTATTCAAGTGATGTTAGTGGAGGGATAAATATTGGCCAGGACACTGGGAGAACTCCTCTGCTCTTCTTCAGAATAACGTCATGGGATCTTTTACATCCACCTGAGAGAGCAGACGGGGCCTTGATTTAACATCTCATCTGAAAGACGGCACCACCGACAGCGTAACACTCCCTCAGTACTGCACTGGTGTGTCAGCCTAGATTATGTGCTCAAGTCTCTGGAGTGGAACATGAACCCAAGACATTCTGACTCTGAGGCGAGAGCGCTACCATCTGAGCCACAGCTGACAGTATGAGTAGCGTTCTCGTGACCCTTCTCTTAACCTTTTCTAAAGCTTCTATATCATCCACCATGTAAGGAGAACAATACTGGACACAGTATTATAAGCGAGGCCTAACCAAGGAAAATATGGTGATTTTTTTGTTTTATGTTGAATCATCCTAGCAATGCAGCTTAATACTCTATTCGCTTTAGCTATTGCTGGTTGTGAACCTTAAGAAAATTATGTACTATAACACTGAGATCTTTTCCTTTCTCAATAGATTTGATAGGGGTCTTTAAGATTTTTACGGGTATGGAGAATTTAGATCCAGAAAGATTTTTCTATCAGGTTCAGGATTTGAGGACTAGGGGGCACAATTTAAAGTTTAGAATTTCAAAAGAAAATAGGAAATTTAGACAACATTTTTTTACTGAGAGTGATGGATCTGTAAACCAGATTCCAAGCAGGAATGATGGAACAGCATATCAAGCCCAAACTACCTTCTGTTATGCTTTCATGCTTAGTTCTTGAAATATTATTTATTGCCGTCTTACGCTGGGCCCTTCATTTATTGCAACCAATAACTTGAGTAGTCAGCACAATGTTCAAATTAACTGCAGTGCATTCATTGTGCAGTACGTGAATGTTGACAACTTGAGTTGTCATGGTGATGACTGTCGGTGCTTGTGCTTTGGTTCAGATGTATGACACGTATTCACCACTCATTTGAAGTGCAAGCAGCAAGTGCGTCGGCTGCCTGCAGAGTTTCAGTGACAACTTGGTGGGATTG
Organism: Heptranchias perlo; assembly: GCF_035084215.1. NCBI lineage: Eukaryota > Metazoa > Chordata > Chondrichthyes > Hexanchiformes > Hexanchidae > Heptranchias > Heptranchias perlo. The sequence continues at coordinate 14,782,556 of NC_090345.1, read as the reverse complement.
TGGTGGTCCAGGAGCCCCTTGGGCCATGCTGTGGGAGGGCCCTGCATTTGAGTCAGCCATGTCCAGTACTGTTGTGGCTGACTGGTCTTAATTACATCACATTGATCAGAAGGACAAAATGCTACATCATATAAATATGATTGAACTCAGATTGCGCAGTTTCAACAAGGGTAGTCTCTGACGGATGGAGCTAAGTCCACATGCTTAATGGTGACGGAGCTGAAGGAACCAAACAGTGTGCTCTATATGTCTCCCCTATATGTGAAGGATACCTCCATATTGCAAACCAGGCACTCAAAGATCTGCTCCTCCCACCCCATTCACTCTTTGTCCATGTCACACTAGACTCCTTCTGTTGAGCCAAGCTGATGTTACTTGCAAAGCATCAAATTGCTGCGCTTTTCACCCCTCTAAAGCTGCTTGCCTAGTATCCCGTCCAGACTAAATGACAAGTGGAATGTTCAAGCTCTGACTTCAACACTTGGTGACTGTGAATGTTTGGCACGTTGGTTTGGAGTCTCAGGCAGATTAGGACAGAAAGCCACAAATTTAAATTCCCAGGATCCCTGTCATTTAAACTCACCTGTCTCAGTGGCCAGAATAGTATCACTAAATGTGACTGGCTACTATGCGATGCATTTAATACATGGGGGAACCTAACATCACCTGACACCCCGCCCCCCACCCTTATGTCTCAATAGTTTTGCGGGTGGCCAGTTCAGTCCTTACAACTATGTATTTATGAACTCTTCACAAACAAGAAAATGGAAACAGAAGAATAAAGTGATGTGCAGTTGAATCAATGATAAATAGCTGGTAACAGTTCAGGACCGTTCACTTCCCTTGTACTCTGCAGATGTTGAGGTCATTGACACCAGTGGATTCTATTAGTATTCATTAATGAGCTTTTAGAATACTTGAAATACCCCATCTATGTGATTGTCTATCTCAGTTATTGTTTCTGATCATGCCTTGAACTTTTTTTGGGTCCTTGGTTACAGGAGAACGGTTCACAATCAACTGTCACTTGGAATATATTTGAACATTTCAACACAATAGAGGAAAGGTACATCGAATTCATTGGGTACTGAGTGCTAACTAGTGCTAAATAGTGACTATTTATTCAGTTAAAAGCTAACAAGCCACTTATATTTGAAATAGTTGGCCATGACCAAATGGTACTTGCTCAGTTCAGTCTTTATTTTGAAATATGTCATCTCTGCAAAGGAATTGTCACACTGTTGAATTATATATTGGAGAAAGGGCTTTGTTATATTGGAATATTGGGCTAGAAATTCCTGTTTGTATGCAATCCTGGCAGGAACAGTGTAGTGCAGACGATATCACCGACTTTTAGAGCACAGCCGTGGCTGCAAGAAATTCATGATTTGAATGCATTGTCTATTTCAGATTTTTCGCTCTCATCCCATCAATGAGAGCTTGCATATATTGAGCATGAATTTTAAAGCACTGCGGCAGTTCTTTAAAAGGTGTTCCTTCTGGGAAGGAGAGGGTTAACTCCCCTGCTCCATTTAACTGAACTCCCAACCAAGCAATGCGGGGAGGGGGGGAGAGAAGGGGGGAGTTAAGATCAATTCCATTACTGGAACCAAGCTGGAATCAGAGAGGTATCCAAAGTGAACAAAAGATTTCCCTCAGTTGGGTTGATTGTTAATAGGAACATAGGAACAGGAGTAGGCCATTCAGCCCCTCGTGCCTGCTCCGCCATTTGGTAAGATCATGGCTGATCTGTGATCTAACTCCATATATCTGCCTTTGGCCCATATCCCTTAATACCTTTGGTTGCCAAAAAGCTATCTATCTCAGATTTAAATTTAGCAATTCAGCTAGCATCAATTGCCGTTTGTGGAAGAGAGTTCCAAACTTCTACCACCCTTTGTGTGTAGAAAAGTTTTCTAATCTCACTCCTAAAAGGTCTGGCTCTAATTTTTAGACTGTGCCTCCTACTCCTAGAATTCCCAACCAGCGGAAATAGTTTCTCTCTATCCACCCTATCTGTTCCCCTTAATACCTTATAAACTTCAATCAGATCACCCCTTAACCTTCTAAACTCTAGAGAATACAACCTCAATTTGTGTAATCTCTCCTCGTAACTTAACCCTTGAAGTCCGGGTATCATTCTAGTAAACCTACGCTGCACCCCCTCCAAGGCCATTATGTCCTTCCGAAGGTGCGGTGCCCAGAACTGCTCACAGTACTCCAGGTGTGGTCTAACCAGGGTTTTGTATAGCTGCAGTATAACTTCTGCCCCTTTGTACTCTAGTCCTCTAGATATAAAGGCCAGCATTCCATTAGCCTTATTGATTATTTTCTGCACCTGTTCATGACACTTCAATGATCTATGTACCTGTACCCCTAAGTCCCTTTGGACATCCACTGATTTTAACTTTTTACCATTTAGAAAGTACCCTGTTCTATCCTTTTTCGATCCAAAGTGGATGACCTCACATTTGTCCACATTGAATTCCATTTGCCACAGTTTTGCCCATTCACCTAATCTATCAATATCCCTTTGTAATTTTATGTTTTCATCTACACTGCTTACAATGCCATCAGCAAACTTAGATATGAGACTTTCTATGCCTTCATCTAAGTCGTTAATAAATATTGTGAATAATTGAGGCCCCAAGACAGATCTCTGCGGGACTCCACTAGTCACATCCTGCCAAAGTGAGTACCTACCCATTATCCCTACTCTCTGTCGCCTTTCGCTCAGCCAACTTCCTAACCAAGTCCGTACTTTTCCCTCGATTCCATGGGCTTCTATCTTAGCTAACAGTCTCTTATGTGGGATCTTATCAAATGCCTTCTGGAAGTCCATATAAATAACATCCATTGACACTCCCCTGTTCACTACTTTAGTCACCTCTTCAAAAAATTCAATCAGGTTTGTCAGGCATGACCTACCTTTCACAAATCCATGCTGGCTCTCTCTGATTCACTGAAAATTCTCGAGGTGTTCAGTCACCCTATCCTTAATTATAGACTCCAGCATTTTCCCCACAACAGATGTTAGGCTAACTGGTCTCTAATTCCCTGGTTTCCCTCTCTCTCCTTTCTTAAAAAGCAGAGTGACATGTGCAATTTTCATATCTAGAGGGACAGTTCCTGAATCTGGAGAACTTTGAAAGGTTATAGTTAAGGCATCTGCAATGTGCTCACCTACTTCCTTTAAAACCCTGGGATGGAAACCATCTGGTCCTGGGGATTTGTCACTCTTTAGTGCTATTATTTTCTTCATTACTGTTGCTTTACTTATGTCAATTTTATCGAGTCCCTGTCCCCGATTCAATATTATTTTCCTTGGGATTTCGGGCATGCTATCCTCTTTTTCTACTGTAAATACTGACGCAAAGTAATTATTCAACATGAGCGCCATTTCCCCATTGTCAATGACAGTATCCCCACTTTCAGTTTTTAAGGGGTCAACACTGCTCCTGACCACCCTCTTTTTCCTAATATAACTATAAAAGTTCTTCATATTGGTTTCAATATCCCTTGCTCTTACTATCTGTTTTGTGACCCTTTGTTGATCTTTGTATCTTTCCCATTCGCCAGGATCTGTGCCATTTTTTGCCTTTTTGTATGCCCTTTCCTTATGTCTTATACTGTCCCTTGCCTCTTTAGTTCTGCATGGCTGTTTCTTTTGGCAAGTAGAGTTCTTGCCCCTCAGGGGTATAAACCAATTCTGTATCACGTTAAATGTTTCTTTAAACATTTCCCACTGATCATCAGTCGTTTTACCCATTAGCAGATTTGCCCAGTTTACTGTGGACAGTCTCTGTCTCATCCCATTTAAGTCGGCCTTACCCAAGTCTAGAATCTTAGCAGCTGATTCACTTTTTTCCCTTTCAAACACTACATTGAACTCGATCATATTATGTTAATAAACCTGAAAGCATTTCGCTGTAACCTCACATCACATCACATGACCATACTGGTCTGTTTTAAAACCATCAGTCCATTGAATCTTTTTTGCCCAATAGCGACGAGGCAGTGGGGGTTATTTTCCAAGCAGGTGCTGACAGTGAAAAGCCTGGCCTGTCAACAGCACACGTTGGCAATTTTCCCATATGTGCTGCTGCCAGGCAAGGTTTGCAGCCATCTGGGCATACTCAGAATATGACCATAGGTATTCTAATGTACCATGCTGCCCGGTCCCTAAGAAATGTCAGTCCAAATGTGTGCCCAAAACCGGATGAAGAATTATTCTGGTGGCTATAGCCTTGAAATGACTGTTTATATTATTGTAGAAACACTAAATGCTCGGTATGCCATTCTCCTGTCTGCTTTTTCAATGAAAAGGTTGACCCGAATATCACAAACAGCCATTTCTCGGTTTATATGTAGCAGCATTACAAATGTTGTCAGAATGTATTCATGATGTGACTACACCAGAGTAGTTCTTCCCCAATTGAGTTTATACCACGTTAATATTTTCACCATAGGCAATTTAACAATATGCAGCCCGAGGCAATTATAACGAGGAAAGATGTGTCACAAATTTTACCCAGTGGGAACTCAAAGCACAACTTGAAGAAATTGGACTGAGGCACCATCACACAGGTCTAATTCTTGCTCCAATAATCCAGGCTCCGGCAGTGATGGTTAATCCTGTGCTTATAATTCTTTATGAAAATGGTAAGTGTTCCAAAAAGAGAGACGACCTGAGAGAGAGTTTCGCTGATAGGAGAAGTGGTATGTGAAGCTTTGCCATTAGTATTCTGTCCATGGCTTCAGACTGGTTCAGAATATTGAGGTGCCCATACAGCAGCATGAACTTGGAGGCCAGGTTTAAGTACCAGCAGTTCTTGGTGACGCTTTGCTCCATGGTCCCATGCAGCAATTATAGCCCAGACACATCTCCACAGCATTTATTAAATTTGATGTCAAGGAGGTTAGCCAAATAGCTGAATATTTTTCACCAATTGAGTGAAGCCCAATTATAACAAGCAGCTACATGCACAGCATATGTTATCAATGGGGTCTCCTTCAAAATGGGAGAGCATTTGAGAAGATCAGAAAAAGTGTGCAATAACAGAGTCAGCTATCTGCAAATGGTTCAGGAGAAGGCTTAGGCTCACCGAGGTGGCTGTGAATGAGGTATGGAACCTCGTCAATGAAAGCCTGCAGGGGCACTCAACCATCTGCAATGCACCAGCAGCCGCAGTAAAGGTATCACAATCTTCAGTTTTTATCCACATGGACCTTCTGAGCGCCCACAGGAAATATCACAAGGTTCAAGATACATTATTTGATTGGCTTTTGGACAATTGGGCCTAAATTCTAGGTTTCTATGTAGCAGCATTGGGGCCTAAAGTTGTCAGCGTCCCAAACCGGGCGCGATTCCGGCAGCGACAGCGTGCCAGGACGGAGAGGTCCGAGGACCATTCTAACTTCATCCTCGGGCCTTATCATCATAATTCTGGCAAACTGCAGGCATCAATCAGTCAACCTGTCAGTGCCTGGCCAAGGCCCACAGCAAAATCCAGATGGGCAAGGGGACAAAATCAGGAGGGGGTGGAGGAGGGGGGGGGGGGCGGGTGGCGAGGGTGGACCAGCAGAGGCCTGCAATTGTTTTTTTTTGGAGTCAGGAGGAGCACTTCAGCTCCTTCCAACTCCACAAAAAACATTTCAGAAAGTTTTGGGGGGCCCCTTTTTGTGCAATCTCCAATGGTCCCTTTAAAGACCGCTGCTAAGGCTATTCAAGACCCGGAAATATCGGTTGGAGCTTGTGCATCGCAAGCTGCGCCTAGTCTAAACTAACTCAGGAGTCGGGGTCCGAAATGGGTGCAGAAGCCTCATTTCAATACTGAAATGAAGCCCCCACTCATTTCGGGCTGCTGCCAGGGCTGTCTAGCAGATGGCCCTGAACAACTTAGCAGTGGCGTGAACACCCATGCCGACCGGCTGCGAGCCTCTGCCCTGCTAAATTGGTTGTCGTAAATGTGTCGGTTTTACACCTGGAAAATAGGCGCAGCAATGTTGAATTTAGACCCCATTATTTTCTGCACAATGAAAAATGACAGATGGCAAGATACATTAAAAACAAATTATTAGTTTAAGTTGTGCAGTGCTGCTGATGTACTTATTTTATTGTGTTTTGTTGCAGAGCTTGCCCCTTGTGAATCATGATCTTCTCTAACTCTGGACGTAGATGTGCCCCACTACCAAGTACTCCCCTACTTGAGGGTTTGAACTAGTGTTTGCTGCCCAGCCAAGCACTAAGCTATAGGGGATACTAGGGCTGATTTAGCTGGAAGCACAATGGCTTTAGAGATGGCACATGCTTATGCAGGGCTGTGTGATAGCATAAAAATACAGTAGACATGAGTAGCAACTGGCTGCTGTGTTATTCCATACACGCAACTGGTGGAGGGCATTATTTCATGATGGCCAGCAATTTGTACAAGCGTAGAATACCATGCATCTGCAAAGTTTCAGAATCCCTCCATTATAATCACATACCATTCTCCAAGCCAGTTGATGACTTCATCTTGGAGTTTGTGCTCCATTGCACCAGGGATGGAGCATTCATAATATATGTTTAAATTTAGCATCTAGTCTTACTAAGTCATTTCAGCTTGACTCGGTTGCCTCTGCGTCAGAAGATTGTGGGTTCAACCCTCACTTCAAGGCTTTGGCATATCATCTGGGCTAACACAGCCTTGTTAGAAGTGTTGTCTTTTGAATGAGATATTAAATTGAGGCTCCACCAGGTGGGTGTAAAGGATCCCATGGCAATATTCAAAAAAGCACAGACAGTCCTTCCAGTGTCCTGGCCAACATTACTATCTCAAATGATTAACTGGTCATTTATCTCATTTCCTCTTTGTGGGACCTTGTTGTGCACAAATTGGCTGCTGCATTTGCCTACATAGCAACAGAGGCTATACTTCAAAAGTAATTCATTGGATTTGAAGCACTTGGGACATGAGGATGTGATAAATGCAAATTACTTACTAGTATTATTAGTATTTTATTTAATCTCTCCTTAATTTATTACAGTATTGTGTAACAGTTATGGGCCATTATAGACATTGCAGTATTTGGTATCTTCATTATGGTGCCCTCAACCACTCATTCCTTCCCTTGCAAGAACCGAACTTTCTTTGTGAAGGATAACCCTTGAAGTATGAAACCATAGGCTATAGCCTCTGTTAGCTAAGCAATTTGAAAACCTGTTTTGTACTTACATTAACCTTTTCACTAAAATTATCAACAGGACGAACTTCGGCCAAATGTCTTCGAGCAGAACTCCCAGTCTAGACTGTGCCTGGAAACTAACAGTTTTCTATCAAAATACATTCTAAATTCATCTGTTCCTGATCAAATGCTTCCTGTCCTAAGAATCCAATTACCAATTTTTCCATCAACTTTCAGAACTCCAATTTCAAAAAATGTTTTTTTCCCTTCTGGGGCATTTCCTAAGGAATCTTCTTCAAAAGAAATTAATAAGTTAAAAAGATTGGTGGAAAGTATAATTTTATAGATTGATTAAAATATAATTGCTAAAAAAATCCATGATGAGTTTTTAACCTTTCTAGTTCACTGACTAGATTTATTCAAAAGGACGTTTTTATTAAAAACAATTGATTGACAATGTCTAGTCATTGAGTGGTGTTGTGTCACATTGTTATTATGAAGCTTTTGAAGTGTGCAATTTCTGCCTTACAACCCCAACAAACCAGTTTTTTTTTAATTATTCATTCATGAGATGTGGGCGTTGCTAGCAAGGCCAGCATTTATTGCCCATCCCTAATTGCCCTTGAGAAGGTGGTGGTGAGCCGCCTTCTTGAACCGCTGCAGTCCGTGTGGTGAAGGTTCTCCCACAGTGCTGTTAGGTGGGGAGTTCCAGGATTTTGACCCAGTGACAACGAAGGAACGGCGATATTTTTCCAAGTCAGGATGGTGTGTGACTTGGAAGGGAATGTGCAGGTGGTGTTGTTCCCATGCGTCTACTGCCCTTGTCTTTCTAGGTGGTAGAGGTCGCGGGTATGGGAGGTGCTGTCGAAGAAGCCTTGGCAAGTTGCTATAGTGCATCTTGTAGATGGTACACACTGCAGCCACAGTGCGCCGGTAGTGGAGGGAGTGAATGTTTAGGGTGGTGGATGGGGTGCCAAACAAGTGGACTGCTTTGTTCTGGATGGTGTCGAGCTTCTTGAGTGTTGTTGGACCTGCACTCATCCAGGCAAATGGAGAGGATTCCATCACACTCCTGACTTGTGCCTTGTAGATGGTGGAAAGGCTTTGGGGAGTCAGGAGGTGAGTCACTCGCCACAGAATACCCAGCCTCTGACCTGCTCTTGTAGCCATAGTATTTATGTGGCTGGTCCAGTTAAGTTTCTGGTCGATAATGACCCCTAAGATGTTGACGGTGGGGAATTCGGTGCTGGTAATGCCGTTGAATGTCATGGGGAGGTGGTTAGACTCTCTCTTGTTGGAGATGGTCATTGCCTGGCACTTGTGTGGCTGTATATTAATGAATATTACCAATCACAGAAATCTATTGCTAGAATAATATTTGATCCACTTCATTCTCCATGTGGGTTTAAATACTTAAAATAAAAACATCAAGCTCTTACAAAAATATAATTTTTCTTTTAATTACTTTGCCTGAGGCGGTTCTCACAGGGTTAAAGCTGTGCTATTTGATATTTAATCAATGCAAAACTATTGATGTTGGAACCCCAGTGTAATGATGAGACATAATCCCTTGCCACTGTTTGGCAGACTGACAGATAGATTTGCAACTGTGATTCTTCACATTCTGAATTTTAGTCACGATATCAAGGGGAGCTGCAGGTTCAAGACTTCCATACAGACAGGGATGAAATATCAAAGGGTATCTCACCCCTAGACACTATCATGTAGCATCTAGCAGCTAATCTCAGAGTAGCATTGGCAGAGGGCAAGGAACTGGTTTGCCAGTTTTTCTAGGGTATGGTCACGATGCAGGGTGACCTGAAAGAGGGGAAGGAGAGAATGGTTGCAGTCTCTGTGGATCTGTGATAACATAATGAGATGGTGCTGTTTCATGGACATAGTGGCAAGGGCAGCTCATAGATTTGATTTTCTTTGGAATTCAATTTTGGGTTTTAGACAACAACTTCTACTTACACCACTACTTGTATTTATGTTGCGCCCTGAGCATTGGAAAGATGTCTCATAACAGTTTACAGATCAGATAAATGAAATTGGACACTGAGTGGGAAGGAGAGTAGATAAAACTCACTTAAAGGGCAAAGCCTAAAGAACATTTAAAAGCAAAAGCCTCTGTAGCCTTTTGAAAGCAAGAAGTGAGGATGCAAGGCAAAAGGAAATTGAGAGGGAATTCCAACGGGCAGGAGCAAAATTTCTAACAGAGTGGGACAAAGGTGCGAGATATTACTGTGAAACTGAATCAAAACTTGTGATTCTGATTTCAGTAACTGACATGTTCTTGTCTCATTTCACCATGGATGTATAGGTGAAAATGATTCCATTCACACTTTTCCCCAGGCTTCAACAAAGTGTATAGAACTTGAATTATAACTGAAATGTGCAGGAAGTTTACCACAACTCAACAAATCTTTCAGGGTGCCTATGTTGTTCAAGTGAAAATGGATGTATTTTTACCTTGGAACTACCAGAGATTACATGCTTTAGTTTATATAGAAGCATAAGAAAGTATAGGAGGGGGAACAGGACATCCATCTCACCACTTGCTGTCCCTGCTCACATGTAGAGAATGACCACTTGTATGAAGTGCCAGAGGAAAACTGCCACTTGGTGAGCCACAACCCAAGATGAAACTTCACCTTCAGCATGGCAATATATTGAGAGAAAACTGCCAGGAAAGAGAAGGAAAATAGCCTGCTAAAATTTACATTATAGCCTGCTAAAACTTACATTATCTTTAAACATTTTGAGGTCCAGATAAAATACAAGCTGAGCGGCGGCGGACCTGGGCGGAACCAGAGGCGAGAGACCGGAGAGCGGGGATATAAAGAGCAGCCACCCGAGGCCCGAGACCTGAGCGGCGGTGGACCTGGGCGGAACCAGAGGCGAGAGACCGGAGAGCGGGGATATAAAGAGCAGCCACCCGAGGCCCGAGACCTGAGCGGCGGTGGACCTGGGCGGAACCAGAGGCGAGAGACCGGAGAGCGGGGATATAAAGAGCAGCGACCCGAGGCCCGAGACCTGAGCGGCGGTGGACCTGGGCGAAACCAGAGGCGAGAGACCGGAGAGCGGGGATATAAAGAGCAGCGACCCGAGGCCCGAGACCTGAGCGGCGGTGGACCTGGGCGGAACCAGAGGCGAGAGACCGGAGAGCGGGGATATAAAGAGCAGCAACCTGAGGCCCGAGACCTGAGCGGCGGTGGACCTGGGCGGAACCAGAGGCGAGAGACCGGAGAGCGGGGATATAAAGAGCAGCGACCTGAGGCCCGAGACCTGAGCGGCGGTGGACCTGGGCGGAACCAGAGGCGAGAGACCGGAGAGCGGGGATATAAAGAGCAGCGACCCGAGGCCCGAGACCTGAGCGGCGGCAGACCTGGGCGGAACCAGAGGCGAGAGACCGGAGAGCGGGAATATAAAGAGCAGCGACCCGAGGCCCGAGACCTGAGCGGCGGTGGACCTGGGCGGAACCAGAGGCGAGAGACCGGAGAGCGGGAATATAAAGAGCAGCGACCCGAGGCCCGAGACCTGAGCGGCGGTGGACCTGGGCGGAACCAGAGGCGAGAGACCGGAGAGCGGGGATATAAAGAGCAGCGACCCGAGGCCCGAGACCTGAGCGGCGGTGGACCTGGGCGGAACCAGATGCGAGAGACCGGAGAGCGGGAATATAAAGAGCAGCGACCGGAGGCTTGCTCTGAGACCAGCGGCAGAGTTCGGGGTGACGTCACCAGTCAGAAAGTGACGCGGCACAGGGGAGGCAGCTGATTGGTGAGTAGGTTCAGGTGAGTATTTCTACCATTTTACTGTAAGTAAAGTAATAAGAAAGGGAAGGTCTGCAGGTTTTATAGCAGGTAGTGTTTTTTTTTAGTGAACCTAGGTCCCTGGTATAATTCAACGTAATTTAAAAGGGGTAACTAAGCTAAGGCAAGTCATGGCAGCAGACCTCGCACCCGTGATATGCCCCTCCTGCAAGATGTGGGAAGTCATGGACATGACCAGTGTCCCTGCCGACCATGTGTGCAGGAAGTGTGTCCACCTGCAGCTACCGACCGATCGTATCTCGGAGCTGGAGCTGCGGGTGGACTCACTGTGGAGCATCCACGATGCAGAGAAACTCATGGATAGCACGTTTAGCGAGTTGGTCACACCGCAGGTAAAGGGACTAAAGGCAGGAAGTGAATGGGTGACCACCAGGCAGAGTAAGAGGTGCAGGCAGGTAGTGTAGGGGTCCCCTGTGGCCATCCCCCTCTCAAACAGGTATACCGTTTTGGATACTGTTGGGGGTGATGGCTCACCAGGGGAAGGTGGCAGTGGCCAGGTTCATGGCACCGTGGCTGGCTCTGCTGCACAGGAGGGCAGGAAAAAGAGTGGCAGAGCTATAGTGATAGGGGACTCGATTGTAAGGGGAATAGACAGGCGTTTCTGCGGACGCAACCGAGACTCCAGGATGGTATGTTGCCTCCCTGGTGCAAGGGTCAGGGATGTCTCGGAGCGGCTGCAGAACATTCTGGAGGGGGAGGGTGAACAGCCAGTTGTCGTGGTGCATATAGGTACCAACGATATAGGTAAAAAACGGGATGAGGTCCTACAAGCTGAATTTAGGGAGTTAGGAGTTAAACTAAAAAGTAGGACCTCAAAGGTAGTAATCTCAGGATTGCTACCAGTGCCACGGGCTAGTCAGAGTAGGAATGACAGGATAGCTAGGATGAATACGTGGCTTGAGAGATGGTGCAAGAGGGAGGGATTCAAATTCCTGGGACATTGGAACTGGTTCTGGGGGAGGTGGGACCAGTACAAATTGGACGGTCTGCATCTGGGCAGGACTGGAACCAATGTCCTAGGGGGAGTGTTTGCTAGTGCTGTTGGGGAGGGTTTAAGCTAATGTGGCAGGGGGATGGGAACTGATGCAGGAAGTCAGTGGGAAGTAAAGTGGTGACAGAAACAAAAGGCAGTAAGGGAGAGTGTACAAAACATGACTGGACAGATGGTCTGAGAAAGCAGGGCAAAGACCAAGGGAAGTCTAGATTAAACTGCATTTATTTCAATGCAAGAAGTCTGATGGGCAAGGCAGATGAACTCAGGGCATGGATGGGTACATGGGACTGGGATGTTATAGCTATTACTGAAACATGGCTAAGGGAGGGGCAGGACTGGCAGCTCAATGTTCCAGGGTACAGATGCTATCGGAAAGATAGAGCAGGAGGTAAGAGAGGAGGGGGAGTTGCGTTCTTGATTAGGGAGAACATCACGGCCGTATTGAGAGAGGATATATCCGAGGGATCGCCCACGGAGTCTATATGGGTAGAACTGAAAAATAAGAAGGGAGAGATCACGTTGATAGGATTGTACCACAGACCCCCAAATAGTCAACGGGAAATTGAGGAGCAAATATGTAAGGAGATTACAGACAGCTGCAAGAAAAATAGGGTGGTAATAGTAGGGGACTTTAACTTTCCCAACATTGACTGGGACAGCCATAGCATTAGGGGCTTGGATGGAGAGAAATTTGTTGAGTGTATTCAGGAGGAATTTCTCATTCAGTATGTGGATGGCCCGACTAGAGAGGGGGCAAAACTTGACCTCTTCTTGGGAAATAAGGAAGGGCAGGTGACAGAAGTGTTAGTGAGGGATCACTTTGGGACCAGTGATCATAATTCCATTCGTTTTAGGATAGCTATGGAGAATGATAGGTCTGGCCCAGAAGTTAAAATTCTAAATTGGGGAAAGGCCAATTTTGATGGTATTAGACAGGAACTTTCAGAAGTTGATTGGGAGAGTCTGTTGGCAGGCAAAGGGACGTCTGGTAAGTGGGAGGCCTTCAAAAGTGTGTTAACCAGGGTTCAGGGTAAGCACATTCCTTATAAAGTGAAGGGCAAGGCTGGTAGAAGTAGGGAACCTTGGATGACTCGGGAGATTGAGGCCCTAGTCAGAAAGAAGAAGGAGGCATATGACATGCATAGGCATATGACATGCATAGGCAGCTGGGATCAAGTGGATCCCTTGAAGAGTATAGAGATTTCCGGAGTAGAGTTAAGAGAGAAATCAGGAGGGCAAAAAGGGGATATGAGATTGCTTTGGCAGATAAGTCAAAGGAGAATCCAAAGAGCTTCTACAAATACATAAAGGGCAAAAGAGTAACTAGGGAGAGAGTAGGGCCACTTAAGGATCAACAAGGTCATCTATGTGCGGAACCACTAGAGATGGGTGAGATCCTAAATGACTATTTCGCATCGGTATTTACGGTTGAGAAAGGCATGGATGTTAGGGAACTTGGGGAAATAAATAGTGATGTCTTGAGGAGTGTACATATTACAGAGAGGGAGGTGCTGGAAGTCTTAACGCACATCAAGGTAGATAAATCTCCGGGACCTGATGAAATGTATCCCAGGACGCTATGGGAGGTTAGGGAGGAAATTGCGGGTCCCCTAGCAGAGATATTTGAATCATCGACAGCTACAGGTGAGGTGCCTGAAGATTGGAAGGTAGCAAATGTTGTGCCTTTGTTTAAGAAGGGCGGCAGGGAAAAGCCTGGGAACTACAGACCGGTGAGCCTGACATCTGTAGTGGGTAAGTTGTTGGAGGGTATTCTGAGAGACAGGATCTACGGGCATTTGGAGAGGCAGGGACTGATTAGGAACAGTCAGCATGGTTTTGTGAGAGGAAAATCATGTCTCACAAATTTGATTGAGTTTTTTGAAGGGATAACCAAGAAGATAGATGAGGGCTGTGCAGTAGACGTGGTCTACATGGACTTTAGCAAAGCCTTTGACAAGGTACCGCATGGTAGGTTGTTACATAAGGTTAAATCTCATGGGATCCAAGGTGAGGTAGCCAATTGGATACAAAATTGGATTGACAGCAGAAGACAGAGGGTGGTTGTAGAGGGTTGTTTTTCAAACTGGAGGCCTGTGACCAGCAGTGTGCCTCAGGGATCGGTGCTGGGTTCGCTGTTATTTGTTATTTATATTAATGATTTGGATGAGAATTTAGGAGGCATGGTTAGTAAGTTTGCAGATGACACCAAGATTGGTGGCATTGTGGACAGTGAAGAAGGTTATCTAGGATTGCAACGGGATCTTGATAAATTGGGCCAGTGGGCCGATGAATGGCAGATGGAGTTTAATTTAGATAAATGTGAGGTGATGCATTTTGGTAGATCAAATCGGGCCAGGACCTACTCAGTTAATGGTAGGGTGTTGGGGAGAGTTATAGAACAAAGAGATCTAGGAGTACAGGTTCATAACTCCTTGAAAGTGGAGTCACAGGTGGATAGGATGGTGAAGAAGGCATTCAGCATGCTTGGTTTCATTGGTCAGAACATTGAATACAGGAGTTGGGATGTCTTGTTGAAGTTGTACAAGACATTAGTTAGGCCACACTTGGAATACTGTGTATAGTTCTGGTCACCCTATTATAGAAAGGATATTATTAAACTAGAAAGAGTGCAGAAAAGATTTACTAGGATGCTACCGGGACTTGATGGTTTGACTTATAGGGAGAGGTTGGATAGGCTGAGACTTTTTTCCCTGGAGAGTATGAGGTTTCGGGGTGATCTTATAGAAGTCTATAAAATAATGAGGGGCATAGATAAAGTCGATAGTCAAAATCTTTTCCCAAAGGTAGGGGAGTCTATAACGAGGGGGCATAGATTTAAGGTGAGAGGGGAGAGATACAAAAGGGTCCAGAGGGGCAATTTTTTCACTCAAAGGGTGGTGAGTGTCTGGAACGAGCTGCCAGAGGCAGTAGTAGAGGCGGGTACAATTTTGTCTTTTATAAAGCATTTGGACAGTTACATGGGTAAGAAGGGTATAGAGGGATATGGGCCAAGTGCAGGCAATTGGGACTAGCTTAGTGGTATAAACTGGGCAACATGGACATGTTGGGCCGAAGGGCCTGTTTCCATGTTGTAAACTTCTATGATTCTATGATTCTATTCTAATTTCTACAAAGAAAATAAAATCTGTCACCCTTTCTTCAGAAAATAGATTTTAAGAACCAGAGTGCTTAATTGTTGCAACAATTTTTTTATTGTAGATGAAATCTGTACAGACTGTATTCTTGCACTGTGTTTATGAAAGTGTACACATTCTGTGATTCCGCACTTCCAGCGGGGAGCTTCTAGCAGGAAGCATGGGGCAGAGAATCAGTGATTATGTCAACACTGTCTGCGAGTGACACTACTGGCCTTAGAGTTTCTTAAACTACCCCACAACACTTAGCGAGTGTTTGGAAGAAAACATGTACAAAACTCTAACAGAAGCGTTGTGTTGGCTTCTCTTCCAGTTATGAGCAGCGATATATGTCTTCCTGCGAGCCATACATCCATAGACATCACATTGTGCTCACTTTACCTCACTGTCTAGGCACTTGTGACTACACAATGCACAATTTGATCGGTGTCTCTCTGGTTCACCCAAGCTGACAGAGAACCCCTGTGACATGCTCTCCTTCTGGGCGGCAGATTAGCCAGGAATTGGGGGATGGCTTGCAGTTTTACTGAGTCAGTTCTCTGCGACAACAGGACAAAACTACCACATGGTGTGGTTTAATTTAGTGTGATGCCATTCCATTTACCCGCCTTGGTTCCGTAACAAAGCAATTACATGCAGATGCATAATGTAGAACAGTAGGTGGTAAATTAGAGAAGTGGTGGTTGTACTGCACTTATGGAACTGGATTTTAAGCAGATATCAACAAGCTAATGATCACAAAAAATGTAGTATACCATGATTAAGGGGTGATCTAATTGAGGTGTTCAGCATCGTTTAAGGAGTTGATAGGGTAGATGGAGAAAAAATATTTCCTCTGGTGGGGGAGTCCAGAACAAGAGGGCATAACTTTAAAATTAGAGCTCGGCCATTCAGGGGTGATGTCAGGAAGCACTTCTTCACACAAAGAGTAGTGGAAATCTGGAACTCCCTCCCCCAAAAAGCTGTTGAGACTAAGTCAATTGAAAATTTAAAAACTGAGATTGATAGATTTTTGATAGGCAAGGGTATTAAAGGTTACGGAACCAAGGCGGGTAGATGGAGTTAAGACACAGATCAGCCATGATCTAACTGAATGGTGGAACAGGCTTGAGGGGCTGAATGGCCTACTCCTGTTCCTATGATACGTTATATTCATATTTTTAAGCATATTTTCTAAGCTCTGGCTCCCAAAATATGATGTTCCAATATGTTTGCATTATAAGTTCTTCAGCTTCTGACTGCACAGTTGACAATAAGCCTTTAATCTTCTTTTATTTAAATTCATTGAAAGTCAGTGATGACAGTCAAAGATTACTTTATTAATATTCTTCCAGCAGGTTCACTCATGCTGATAAAACTGAAACAAAGCTTTTGAAGGCCTCAGAACAGCAACCCTTATGTTTTCTCAATAATCATTCAGAAAAACACAATAGTATTAAAAGTGAAAAAATATAAGATTAAAATTTGTGTTTATTTAGAGAATATTGAAGGTGCAGTTGAAATAATGGCCCTTGCATACACTTACTTACCTAATTCTACCACCTACTGTTCTACATCATGCATCAACACGTAATTGCTCAACAAAAAAAAACACGTAATTGCTTTCATATTATATATTATACAACTTGACCACTATTAAGGTGAAAGCTGGGAAGAAAATTAATTAAATATAGTGCCCTTACAGACACTATAACATTTATGCCAGATGAATAAAAAATGACGCAAATTAAATGCATGCTCTTATTTTGTCTCCTGTGTTTGAAGAGAGCGTCAGTGCTAATTGTTAGACAAACATTATCCGCCATTCTATAAAAAAACAATAAAAGGATCTAATCTGTATCATAAAACATGGTTATATTGCAAACACTCATCATGTTACCAGCTTGTGACGTAAAAGAAACACACAGCTTTTCTGAACCCTTTCCTGAAGATATTGAATTTTAAATCCTTCAGAAGTCATATATCACCTCAGACTGATTAAACCATAAAATCCAAAAAAAAGTCTTCCAAATGCTGAAAGAAGTACAAACAGTGGAACGTCTTCACACCTTATGGTGCTTTCCACAGCTCAATAAGTTCTAGTCCATACTGATTTAAGGAATCAACAGTAAAGCCTGATGTACCATTATAAATTGATTGAGCATATTGTCTGCAGCAGTTATTTCTCAAGATGTCTGATTAAACAAAGTGCAACCGAAATTTCTAAATCGTTTATTCGTGGCTACCTGCCACTGAATCCAGGCTAAGTGGATGATCAATTATCCCCGCTCAGTGAATCAATAAGACAAAAAACACCAGGCCACAGCACAGTTGCAGTGCATTGTGCATCCTCTTAGATTAACCGCTGAGAAAATTTTCGTAACATTTATGAAGCACTGTGACAAGTTCAGTCAGTGATTTTAGTTCATTTAATCTCTGGGACCATTGATCTTCTGGCATATCGAGTTACATCAAGTCTACAGCACATAAACAGGCCATTTGGTCCAACTAGTCTATGCCGGCATTTATGCTTCACACGAGCCTTTTCTCTCCCGACTTCATCTAACCCTGTCATTCTATAAAAAGCAATGTAAGGATCTAATTTGTATCATAAAACAAATTATGGAACTCTTAGAGGATGCATTATTTCTGTGATAAGTATGTTCAAGGAGAGCCAATGCAATAATCTTTCCAGCATCCATCTAAGTGCTGATATACTGGAGTGCATTTAATTGGATATCAAATGTGTGAATAGCCTGCTTAAGTGAATAAAACCTCAGTGTGCAGATCCTTTTCCTATACTCACCATGTTAACCAGATTCTATAACTGAGTTGAGTATACAAGTGAATTAAAAAGGGTTTAGCTGTCACCTAGCTCAACTAACAATTGCCAATTTAAAAATGACAAGCATACACTTCAATAACTGCAGATGTATCATTAATGCTGATTAACTACAACTCATACTCAAACAAAGGTGCTATAACACACAGCACACAGGTGTGAAACCCTTCTGGTCTATCGGCTATGCCAGCAGTGCTACTGTTGACCTTCAAGCATAGACCTTCATTAAGGAAGCAGAAAGACCTCTACCAAAATGAAGGCTTTGCAATTGCTAGGATGTTGCACTTCAAATAACTGATCAGTCGCCTGCTGACTTAAAATGGCAAGGGCAGCAAAATGGGAAGAAAATCAGATTAGGTTAGTGAATATTTTATTCTGGTAAATGACTACTTGTTTAAACAGACTCCACTGTAATGTATTCAGTATATTATGACTGTTTAAAAAAACCATCCTTCTTTTATTTGTGGAATACATGATCCTACCACCAAGTACACCTTACACTCCCCGGGCCTCGATATGCGAGCCCATTGCTTGCTCAGGCCACTCACACGGACCGATCACCCCACCACCCCCCACACCCCCGCCACCCTCTGACTTAAAATCGAGGCCGGAGTGTCAGAAATGATAGAGGAAATTGAGCCGGGTGCAAAATTGGGTGAAGATCCAGTTTTACGTATCCCTGGAATTAAAAATATGCATATAACCGCAGAATAAAGAGTTTGTATTTGCAATTCTGTTTAGAACCACAGACTCATCATGTGCAAGCTTTAATTCTATTCAAAACTAAAATGAAAAGTGTAAGGATATAGCTGTGCAAAGATTATTCAAGAAGTATAATGAATTTATGCTGGTACACTTTTTGTATTGTAATACATAGAATCATAGAATAAAATAGCACTGAAGGAGGCTATTCGGCCCATCGTGCCAGTGCTGGTTCTGAAAGAGCTACCAAATTGTCCCACTCCCCTACTCGTTCCCCGTAGTCTTGCAAATTTATCCTTTTCAAGCATATATCCAATTCCCTTTTGAAAGTTACTTTTGAATCTGCTTCCATCACCAGTTCAGGTAGTGCATTCCAAATCATAACAACACAAATAATATTAAATACTGCTATATGACAATTCTGCGGCAGCTTCCTTTGAAAAGCAAAGCCTCCATAGGCTCTGCTGTAAGGTCAAATGCTGGTAGACTTGGAAGAAGAAAAGGAGGAGCAATGAAGGAAGACCAGGCTGGTAAGACCAGTTTGCACCGCAGGAGAATGGCAGCCACCCACCATTAGCCTCACACCCAAGTATGTCGGCAGAGGTTCTCCTGCCCGCATTTGACTGAGGAGCAGTGTCTACTGAGGCTTTACTTTCCAAAGGAAGCTTTCACTGACTTATGCCACATGCTGGAAGAGGATCTTCTGGCCCACCTCCACCACGTGCACTGCTCTGCCAAGAGCCAAACAGGGCAGCGAAACACATTAAACAATTCTACACAAGCGCTGCACGCCTTAACATTAATTGACTTTTAATATATCTTGTAGTTTGTACAGAAAATAGTAACGCATTAGTGGTTCAAAAGCCAAACAAAATATATGTGGGTTCATTTTTGTGTACTGGTGTAAAGCGGTTCGATTTTCACTCCCTTCGCCTGGCGTTAATGAGGAGGTAACAGTCTCAGAATGGGGTCAGTAGCCCTACCACCCCGTTAAGACCAGCAATACGGCCGGTGACATTTTAAAAGGGGTCTACCTCTGGGTGTCCAAAGCACCCACCTGTTTCAGGCAATAGGCCCCCTTTAACATGGAAATCGGGGTCCTATGACGTAAATAGGACTCCGATTGCCATTTTAGGTAGGAACTGGTTGGGGCCTGCGCAGTGGACTCGGTAGCACACCTCAAGCATAGCATGTAGAACTAGGGTTCGGCCATTTAGGACCGAGATGAGAAAAAAAATTTTCACTCACATGGCTGTGAATCTTTGGAATTCTCCACCCCAGAGGGCTGTGGATGTTCAGTCGTTGAGTATATTCAAGACTGAGATCGATAGATTTTTGGACACTAAGGGAATCAAGAGATATGGGTACAGGACGGGAAAGTGGAGTTGAGGTCGAAGATCAGCCATGATCTTATTGAATGGTGGAGCAGGCTTGAAGGGCCGTATGGCCTAGTCCTGCTCATCCCGGGGATGAGGGGGTGGACATATGAGGAGAGGTTGAGTAGATTGGGACTCTACTCATTGGAGTTCAGAAGAATGAGAGGCGATCTTATTGAAACATATAAGATTCTGAAGGGGCTTGATCGGGTGGATGCGGTAAGGATGTTCCCAAGGATGGGTGAAACTAGAACTAGGGGGCATAATCTTAGAATAAGGGGCTGCTCTTTCAAAACTGAGATGAGAAGAAACTTCTTCACTCAGAGGGTGGTAGGTCTGTGGAATTTGCTGCCCCAGGAAGCTGTGGAAGCTACATCATTAAATAAATTTAAAACAGAAATAGACAGTTTCCTAGAAATAAAGGGAATTAGGGATTACGGGGAGCGGGCAGGAAATTGGACATGAATTTAGATTTGAGGTTAGGATCAGATCAGCCATGATCTTATTGAATGGCGGAGCAGGCTCGAGGGGCCGATTGGCCTACTCCTGCTCCTATTTCTTATGTTCTTATGTTCTTATAACTGCCTCTAGCCCCATAGGCAAATCATTGATGTACAGTGAGCAGAAGCAGTCCCAGAATAGAATCCTGTGGGACACTGCTACCCACTTCCAACCACCCTGAGAAACTGCCCTTATACTTTCTGTTTCCTCCCTTCTAGCCAGATTTTAATCCAATTTGGGGATGTGAATCTTCAACAAGCTTTATTCCTTTCTTCTCTTTCCTCCTTTTCAGTGACCTTTTCACTTATTTTTTCAGAGACATGAGAGCTCAGAGAAATGCTAAACATAAATAATTTGTCCATTGACACTTTAAGCTGACATTCCACTTCTCTTTACTCACAACTGCTGTTTTATTAAGATTAACAAAGACAGGAATGTCGAGTCAATGACGTCCAGAGTGGAAAATTGTTCCATTCCCAGTTGACATTCCTTAGCTCATCCACAACCTCCATTTTCCAGAGACCATTAGAACGAACAAAACTATATCAGCAGCGTCGAAGGTAATAGTACTTGCATTTATCTGGTGCCTTATCACATCAAAACATCTCAAAACACTTCACGCAATTATTGAAAGCAGGAAACATTATCAAATTGTCTTAGGGTGCAGTAGCCGTTGTAATTAGATGAACACAGCAGCTTTTCTGCACCAGCGATATCCCACAAAGAGCAATGAAATGAACAGTCAGTTAATCTGCTTTTCTTCTGATGGTATTAGTTGAGGAAAGAACACCAGCAAGAACACTAGAAGAATTCCCTGAATGGTGCCATGTGTATATCCACCAGAAGGAGCAGACGGGACCTTGGTTTCAACTTTCATTCAAAGGATAGCACCTCCAACAATGCAGCAATCCCTCAAATCCTGGTGTGCAGCGTGCACTCACAACCTTCAGGCCTACTGGTAAGAGAGCTACCAATTAAACCAAGCTGACACATATCTATTTATACATCATATTCTTAAATAACAGATTTGAATTTTATCTTTTCTCATTCTGTCCTAAAATATAAACCATACGATCATAGGTTTAAGTCCTCTGAATTTTTGAAGAAAGAATGAATGAACGAACTTGCATTCAAAAAGCACCTTTCACAACCTCAGGACACCCCAATGCACTTTTCAGCCAATGAAGTACTTTTGAAGTGTAGTCACTGTTGTAATGTAGGAAATGCGGCAGTCAATTTGCCCACAGCAAGCTCCCACAAACAACAGTGAGATAATGATCAGATAATCTGTTTTTATAATTTTGGTTGAGGGATAAATATTGGCCAGGACACCAGGGAGAACTCCCCTGCTCTTCTTCAAAATAGTGCTGTGGGATATTTTACGCCCAACTGTTAATCTTAATAAAATAGCTGTTGTGAGTAAAGAGAAGTCGAATATCAGCTTAATGTCTCATCCGAAAGATATATTGTATCCAGTTTCCTGAATATCATTTAAAACAATACATGGGGGGGGGAAAAAAAACTTGTGTCCATTTACAAAAGAACTAAAAATATCTTTTATTCCCTGGAGGATCATTGCAGGCAGGTCTCAGTTGGAGGGTCTGAGTTACACTGTGTAATGAAAAAAAGTGCTTGGCTTCTAAACAGCAATGACCCGTTAAAAGTAATCTGAGAAAATGTTGTGATAATAAGTCACTGTCCGCAATGTTCCAAACGTTTATCTTCTCACAATGTGGTGCACTAGCTACTCATTATATTCTGTTAAGAGTAAATTTATAATACCTTGAAGAGGGAAGCAGTAGCTTAGGTTTTTTATTAAGAATAACTAGGTGACATTCAAAGTGCAGGAATCCTTTCAACTTGAATACTTCCAATGCTTGAAAGGGAAAAAAGTTACAGGGCTATAGGGAAAGAGCAGGGGAGTGGGACTAATTGGATAGCTCTACCAAAGAGCCAGCACAGGCACAATGGGCTGAGTGGCCTCCTTCTGTGCTGTACTATAATCCACTTTCATCCCTTTTTCCTTTTCTCCAATTATCTCCTCAATTTTTTCTCTTCCTTTCTTGAAGTCACTTTTCTTTCTGATACCCAAAAGTGCTCGGGCAAAACCAAGAAACTACGGAATGAGAAACCTGCGCTATCACAGACTATTGACAGGGTACTTCATCTAATGAATAATCATGGGTAGGTTTTCTACACCGATAAAAACCAGTGTAATTTCTCCACGCTTCACAAAGGTAATCAAGTGAAACTCATGAATATTTATCCATCACTAGATCTCCACAATTCAACCCGGGTTAATTGCTTTCCACAGATGATCGACCGCTGACACCTGTAGCACTGGATTCATTGACTATGCATATCATGCGTCACATCAGATATTTTGCTTTCTGCAATAGTTAATATTAGTCATTCCATTAAAGTGCTTCTGAGCCTTAATTAAAAGCTTCAGAAAAATGGACAGTGATGGTAAATGCGGAGAAATTCAGTGTTAAGTTACGAGCCCTTATGAGAGCCACCAATATGATTTTAATGACAAATGACAAAGGATCACCTAGAAAAAAAGAGAACAATGATGCTTTACTTGCTGTATTAAATAATTCAATGAAATTGGCACATGACCAAAAGTTGCAATTAATACACTGTGATAACTGAAAAATAATTTCTATAGCTTCAGTCACATTCAGTCATATACATGCATATATAAATATTACATCTACATCTCATAACTGCAGAATATGAAGCTATTCTGGTCCCTTGTCAAGATACAAGAATTTTGTTGCTTGCATTTCCCTTTTCCTCTGCAGATTGCTAAATATACTAGGGTAGAAATTACAATTGGCACTGTTCTAGTATATTAACCATGGGTTAACGCCTGGGTTAGAAATAAGGAGAGTGAAATTCGGTACAAATACATTAAGTGTTCGTATGAGGGCAGGCCTGATTGTAATTTCTATCCTATTGTTACTTTGTCAAACACATTGAGTTTGATTTTCTGATCTGCTGTCAGAATTGCTTAAAGGATCCTTTTATGGCAGGTATTAACCTTAAATGATTGCATCAAAACCATCGTTGATTGGAATATCTACCCCATTAATTCTGAGTGCACTATTCTTCTTAATCTAATACTAAGGAAACAGTGAACAAGCTAACTATCACACAGACTTAAAAACACTGTCACTTTCTCCATCAGCATGTCACCACAACCTCAAGGGAAGCATTTTAATTCCATCATATGTTATACAATGGATGTCGATCTCATTTGTGCAGACAGGATTATAATGGATGGTAATATCTAGCACCCTGGTTTCCTTGAAAACTGGGAATGCCAGTGTGCACGCACAGACATGTCAATATGCTCAGTAATGCTGTACAAATGAACGTACTGCTGCTACATGTTTCAGCACAAAACAAGATGGGGGTTAATTTTCGCCTGGCTGGTAACCTGTAGGAGCAGATCACCTGCCCGTTATAGAACTCACCCAATTTCCAGCAGGTTCTACAATGAACAAGCAATTTGTTCCGCAAATTACCACCCAGGTGGTAAAGTTTGAAAATTACCCCCAATACTTGTGCTTCACTTCATCTGGCTGTGTACAGTTAAACTTATTTAACAATAGCAATCTATTAGCTTGGAGAGGGAGGAGCAGGGGTGGGCAGGGAGGTTGTACTTTTAAGTGATTAGGGATCATGACATTAGGATGTCATGACATGAATGGGTTTGTGGGCCGCTGTTATATTCAAAGCTACTCCAGTGTCACAGTACTTGATTTGGTTTCGCTGCAGATGAGGCATTGAAATCTGATTGCAGATTAGCTGCTTTATGCTGGATTTTTTTGGTTGCCCCTACCCCACCCTCTGCATATAAATGCTAGCTGGGAGGCTGGGCCAGGATTCTTGGTCCATTTGCCTTCTGTCCACCTTCCCCCATTACTGCTGTGGAGACAGAGGCTCAACTTTACTGGCCTCCGCCACGATTTCCTGTGCATAATGCTCTGGGAACTGGCGCAGACAGGGTGGGTTACTGACGGGAAATCCAGCCAAATTCCTGCCACATATTAGTAAAAATTTGGTGCAGAAATCCAAGTGTAATAGGGAATGAGTCTGGGAACTTACTGGTGGGAAATGCCACAAGGGAACTGTGCCTGGCACAGTGTGGTGCAACATATCAGTGCACCAACACACTGTCTGATCAGGACATGTGGATCCTCTGTCTTCATGAAGAAATTGCCAATTTGCAGTCTCTTTTTATTAAATAGTACTGTTAGTTGGACATTAAGATTTTGGGCCACATTATCCTCTGTGCATTAATTTTTAGGTGAAAAAAAGTAGTGCCTAGAATCTCCACGAGGCTGTCCTGACCCCCTGCCATAACTTCAGAGAAACCCCTGGTAAAATGACCTAAATGGCCAAAAAAGGCCAATTTTACCCACAAGTGTGTGGCCAGTGCAATTACATAACCTGAGATCTAATGTACAATGGAAACATTTGTGTTTTCATATACAGTAGATTAAGTGGTAAATTTTGTATGCTATACAGCTTTGTTGATTTAGTTTTTGTCACTTTGTCCTCTGAAAGCTACACGTTTGTGGTGCTAATTTGTTCACCGCAGCATAATGTGTGAAAAATGAAATCATTATGGCACTACTCAAAGAGCAGGTCAACATGCTTTCCTCAACCAAAACCACCAAGAACAGTAAGGGTTGGATTTCCCATCAGTAACCCAACCTGTCTGCGCCAGTTCCCAGAGCATTATGCACAGGAAATTGTGGCGGAGGCCGGTAAAGTTGAGTCTCCTTCTCCGCAGCAGTAATGAGGGAAGGTGGACAGAAGGCAAATGGGCCAAGAATCCTAGCCCAGCCCCCCAACTAGCACTTATATGCAGAGGGTGGGGAAGGGGCAGCCAATGGCGGTCCCAGCAGGAGCAAGGAGAGTCAAGGTGAGCAGTAAGTGGTAAGCTTCACTGCCCAATTTTCCCTGTTGTTTCTGCCACTATCCTGCCTGCTTTTGGGCAGGATAAGGGAAAAAAACTGAAGCCATGGTTCTGACAAGTTTTATCTGGAAACCCGTTTTATCCAACCAGATGTAAAACTGTGGCGCTGTGGCATCGTAACTGCAATCTAATTTTAATCTAAATAAGAATATAAGAAATAGGAGCAGGAGTAGGCCATGTGGCCCCCAGAGCCCGCTCCGCCATTCAATAAGCTCATGGCTGATCTTCGACCTCAACTCCACTTTCCCGCCCGATCCCCATATCCCTTGATTCCCCTAGAGTCCAAAAATGTATCCATCTCTGCCTTGAATATATTCAATGACTCAGCATCCACAGCCCTCTGGGGTAGAGAATTCCAAATATTCACAACCCTCTGCATGAAGAAATTCCTCCTCATCTCAGTCTTGAATGGCTGACCCCTTATCCGGCAACCATGCCCTCTAGTTCTAGACTCTCCAGCCAGGGGAAACAATCTCTCAACAGCTAACCTGTCAAGCCCCCTCATAATCTTATATGTTTCAATGAGATCACCTTTCATTCTTCTAAATTCCAGAAAGTCTAGGCCCATTCTATTCAACCTCTCTTCATAGAACAACCCTCTCATCCCAGGAATTAATTTAGTGAACCTTCGTTGCACCGCCTCTAAGGCAAGTATATCCTTCCTTAGACAAGGAGGCCAAAACTGTACACATTACTCCAGGTGAGGTCTCACTAAAGCCCTGTACAACTATAGTAAGACTTCCCTACTCTTGTACTCCAACCCCCTTGCAATAAAGACCGACATGCCATTTGCTTTCCTAATTGTCTGCTGTACCTGCATGCTAACTTCTTGTGTTTCTTGCACGGGGACACCCAAGTCTCTCTGAACACCAACATTTAATAGTTTCTCACCATTTAAAAAATATTCTGTTTTTCTATTCTTCCTACCAAAGTGAATAACCTCCATATTATACTCCATCTGCCACCTTCTTGCTCATTCACTTAAACTGTCTATATCCCTTTGCAGACTCTTTGGGCTCGATTTTCAAATGGTGGCAGGATGGCAGTGGGGGGGTCAATGGGCGCACAGCAAACTCGGATAATAAAATCTTACTTTTCCCCATGCGATCGTGAGGATTTACAGGCTGGCTGCCAACAGGAGCTGCAATGCCAAGGGGTGGGGAGGGAAGAGAAAGAGAGAGAGAGAGACATTATCCGCGCTGGAAAGAGAGCGGAGGTGGGGGGGGGGGCACAAAGATCGGAGGGTGGGGACAAAGATGGGGGGGACATTGGACATCGTCGGTGGGGTGGAGACATCAGGGGATGAGACATCGGAGAAGATATATCGGGGGGTGAGACATCGCACATCGGAGCAACGGGGTGCAGGTGAGATCATTTGAAAAGGTAGGTTTATTTATTTTTTTAACATTGTGAAATGTTATTTTTAATTTATTTTTGTTTATTTTTGCCTGATCTGGCCCTTCACATCTGGTTTCACCAGGCATGAATTGGAAGCTGTGGGAAAGCCGCCCAGATAAGTTGAAAATCATTTTAACTACCTACTATATAACAAATAAAGTACCTTAAGTACCTCAATGAGGTACATTTGCTTCTTTAAACATCGTCCCACTGGCTTTAATTGCAAAGGAAAATGCATTAAAAAATATTAGAACTGTCACTCAGGCTGAAGTATCAGCCATACATCGTATACCATATTCTCCACTCCAGCAGCATGTCCCAGCCTACATCCTCCATCCCACCTGGAGGTTCCCAGGTACATCCTCTATTCCTCGGATACCTGACCAGGAACTTAGAAACAGACGTGGGCCATTGAGCCTGCTCCACCATTTTGATAGCCGTAGTAGCTCCATCTTTTTAATCCCAATTCCCTGTCCTTTAGCCATAATTAAATACCTTTACTTCCCAATTAAGTATCTATTGCCCTTTAAAACTCCTCAATTGACTTTGTATCTATAATTCTTGGAGCTGTGCCTTCAACATTCTCACAACCCTTTTGTGAAAACAAGTTTAGTTCTAATTCTATGATGAAGTCTCTTTGTTCTGGATCCCTCTACTATTCCCTACCTACCCTGTCAATTCCCTTCATTATTTTGAACATCTCAATCAGATCATCCTTCAAGCTGCTCACCTCCAAATAATATAACTCAAGTTTCTCCAGTCTTTCACAAAGCTCAGTCCCTTCCTCCCCAGTATAATCTCAATGAATTGTTGCTGGACTTTCTCCAAGACCAGTAGAATCATAGAAATCATAGAAAATTTACGGCACAGAAGGAGGCCATTTCGCCCATTGTGTCCGCGCCGGCTGAGAAACGAGCCACCCAGCCTAATCCCACTTTCCCGCATTTGGTCCGTAGCCCTGCAGGTCACGGCTCTTCAGGTGCACGTCCAGATATTTTTTAAATGAGCAGAGGTACATCCGATACATCACTCCTAAGGTGGAGCACTCAAACTGAACACAACAGGGTAAATTTTCAGAGACTCTTATGTTGTGAAAACCTCTGAGAAAATCCATCTCTTTAGCTGCCACAGCAGCTCCCCAAACTTTCCCAGCTCCTACTCAGTATCTTCCTCTCCTTCCAACCCCTCCCAGAAAAGTTCAGAGAATTATTTTATGTAAGGGATGCTATATAAATACAAGTTGTTGTAATAATTGCTTGGATTTGTTTGCTTCCTGCGGGTTTATGCAATGATTTTTAGAATCAAACTTGTACTAAATGCTCTGTGCCAAAATAAAAATGTAAACAATTTTACAACACCAAGTTATAGTCCAGCAATTTTATTTTAAATTCACAAGCTTTCGGAGATTTTCTCCTTCCTCAGGCAAATCTCCGAAAGCTTGTGAATTTAAAATAAAATTGCTGGACTATAACTTGGTGTTGTAAAATTGTTTACAATTGTCAACCGCAGTCCATCACCGGCATCTCCACATCAAAAATAAAAATGAGTCATCAAGCCGATCAAATCCAAAATACACTGAAGAGAGAAAACAAAATCGGCTGTCTTAAGTGGGTTTACAGCAGATTTTTGTGTTATCCATGTGGGAAGTATTTTTAAATGTGACCTTGTTCCTTGAGTGAGTGGAACAGGGTAACAATTGATAGATATCTCCGTGTGATTCAATGTGCTTCGAACCATTGTTCTCGCCACTTCATGAGATCACCCACTCTGACGTCCACCGCTATGTTAACATTTTCCATTCTGTACAGATGCCAACTGACCTTGAGTGTTTACAGCATTTTCTGCTTTTGACTAACAATTGAAACCCTACCTGTAGCAATAGCTCTGTTCACTCGCGTTGGAAAATTTATAGTTAAAGCTGTAAGGCATTCAGGAATCCAGAGACATAGGGCTCGATTTTAGGATCGGGTTTCCGGCGGGTTCCCAGCGGGGTGGCCCCGAAAATCCCGATATCCGGTCACGTGACCGGATCGCGACGAAATCCCGGCCACTTCCGGGTACCGCGCTGACGTGCGGGGCTGCGCGCGCAAGCCCCGCTGGTGGGAATCCCGCAGGCAATTAAAGCCAGCGGGGTTCCACTTGAGAGTACTTACCTTGCTCGTTGTGGTCAGTTAATGAGCTGAAGCAGCTGTCAAAAGAGGAAGTGTGGGATTTTCGGTTCAAGGCAGTGAGTTTCCCACACTGGGGGAAACAGTCCCTCCTCAACCAGGCGTGTTGCAGCCAGCAGCCTGTGGCAGGTGCCAAGGTGCGCTCCACGGGGGAGAGCCCTCACCCATGCAGGAGGCCACCGCGTCACATAGGGCAACCCCTGCCCTCCACCACCCCCCGCCAAGCCAGAGGACAGACCGACACGAAACCGCAGCCCCAGTCCGAGGAACCACACACCTACCCTGCACAACCCCTCAGACCAACACCTGCCAGTTGGGTGGTGTGTGGAGACCCTCGCAGGACGAAGAGCATGACCAGCACCAGCAGCCTCGCAGTCCACGCCGTCCGCCGCAGAGATGTGGATCCCGCCAACACGGTGTTGTTGCACGCCCACCTGCACAGCAGGAGGGAGGGCTACCGCAGAGAGAGGCGCGTCGCAGAGGGCACTACCCTCGCCACATGGTCCACAGACCGAGGCGCAGCTCCCCGGACCTCTCCGAGCAGCAGTGCAGAGGGAGGCGCAGATTCGCTCGACATGTAGTCGTGGAGATCTGCAGCCTCTTTCATGCCGAGCTGCTCCTGGCTGGCCCCAGCACCAACTGCTTACCTGTCGCTGGCAAAGTCACCACTGCCCTCCACACCTTCTCCTCCGCATCCTTCCAGGGTGCAGCCGGCTACACCGCCGATGTCTCTCAGTCGTCTGCGCGGACGAGCCCTGCAAATACACCTGCACCTACTCTGCAGTAACACGATGGGTGGCATCAGTGGTGGGTCCTCATAGTGATACCCAGGAGCGGGCATTATTGGACACAACGGACAGGATTCGCGGAGACATGGCAGTGGTGGTGTCAATATAATGTGTGCTGTTTGTTGCTCTGAAATTCAATATGGGTAACACCCATGACAAACCCTCAGACACCCTTGTGCACCCCCTTCATGCTGACGAGACGTTTGCCTTACGCTGCCTACTGCACATATGTGATGCATGCCCTGTGGCTGCAGCACAGGTGGTGGCAGGTTGAGTGAGGCTGGCCGTGAGGGAGATGCACGAGAGGGTGAGTATGGGATGGAGCAATGAGATTGGATGAGGATTGGGTTGCGTTTTAGTGGCAGGGTGAGTACTGGCGAGGTGAGTAGGTGGAGGTAAGATGAGGATGGGGTGTGAGTGGGTATGAAGGGTGATGTGACAGAATAGTGTTGGCGGTGCCGAAGGAGATGTGGGGTGGGGGCAGTGTTGTGGCAGATGGAGTGTAGGGGAAAGACTTTGTGTTCTCACTGCGGCTGACCTACTGCGGTCATTGCAGCGCCTCCTGCACTGTATGCAGGTGGGCGATATGTTGGTGGCGCAGGTGACCCCCTCTGCCACCTCGAGCCAGGCCTTCTTGGTGGCAGAGGCAGACCGCTTCCTCCCGCCCGCCGGGGGGAAGATCTGTGTCCTCCCCCTCCTCCTCACCCCATCTGATGATACCTGGGGTGAGGCATCATTAAACTGGGAGCAGCCTTCCCCCTGGGCTGCTCCATGCTGCAATTTGTCCCATTGGTTGCAGCATCTGTCAGTGGAGGACTGCCCCTTTAACTAGAGAGCCTCCAGCTGACAGATCGTACTGCGCATGCGCAGCCCGACCGACGCGCAGGCCAGCGCCGTGGACCCCGGAGGAGCAGGTAATTGATTCCTATTAGTGGGTTGCCTGCTACGATCGCGTGGGCAACCCACTAATTTCGCCGAGCGTGTTGACCACGCTCCCGGAGGACCACCCGCTGGGAACCCGCAGGCCTGCTAAATTCGAGCCCATAGTTCAGCTCACAATTTCATATCCCTTTGGTTTCTTTTGGTTCTGCCAAAACTGTCATACTGAGCTATTAGGAATAGCTTTATTCCTGTGATGTTAGACTTAAATGCCCAATACCTAATTTTAAGTAAAGATAAACCCTTTTATGTGAATAAAAAGTGACTTATTTTTAGACCGAACTATGGACTACAAGTACAATAGACCATGATTAGAATATCATGGGCCTCCTCAATTCCTGCTGGACACACTTTGCCTCAGAAGCTTGCTTCTTTCACCAGTTTGAAATTTATAAATGCCTGCCCCTTTAAGCTGCTGCTGCAGACCTTTAAATTCTGACCAGGAACTTCCAGAATCGGTGGGAACCAGGAATAACAGGATCCCGCCTTTTTCGGGTAGGTTCGTTAAGCTCCCACCAGAGTTACAGAGGAACATTTGAGGAAATTCAGGGCCAAAGTACATTTCTATGAAATTCAGTGTGTTGCTCCAAGTTGCCAGAGTTTCGGGGACTCCATAGGAAATGCAGTCCTCATTTATAATGTGTTCAGCTTCCTTTCCAATTACTTGCGTTCTCCTTGGTTCAGTGGTAATGTGGAAAACCATAAAGAAATGCCTGACCAAATTAACCTTCTAATACACCTAAACCATAAAGCTGACCATATTAATGTAGAAATACTGAACAGTTACTTGACCATAAAAGAAGCAAAGCATGATGGATAAGTTGACCATGTTAGCTGACCAGCTGAATATAATGGGAAGCTTATGTGTTCTCGTTCCCAGCAAAGACACACAGAAGAGCTATTGTCTGCTTATGAGATAACTGTCTGACTAATAGAAATGAATGACCATATAGCCTTGAGACTGAGTACAGAACTGATAATAAAGACAGTTTCTTAGGGAAAAGGCACTTTCCCAGACATTGTCTCGCGATGTTGAACAGTCATGAGAAATTAGAGGGTGGGTTCCCTATTTTTGATTGACTAACCACTTGAACCAATGAGAGTATACATGTACGCCCATATTCAGGAGTTGGGATGTCTTGTTGAAGTTGTACAGGGCATTGGTGAGGCCACACTTGGAGTACTGTGTACAGTTCTGGTCACCCTATTATAGAAAGGATATTATTAAACTAGAAAGAGTGCAGAAAAGATTTACTAGGATGCTACCGGGACTTGATGGTTTGACTTACAGGGAGAGGTTAGACAGACTGGGACTTTATTCCCTGGAGAGTAGGAGGTTAAGGGGTGATCTTATAGAAGTCTATAAAATAATGAGGGGCATAGATAAGGTCGATAGTCAAAATCTTTTCCCAAAGGTAGGGGAGTCTATAACGAGGGGGCACAGATTTAAGGTGAGAGGGGAGAGATACAAAAGGATCCAGAGGGGCAATTTTTTCACTCAAAGGGTGGTGAGTGTCTGGAACGAGCTGCCAGAGGCAGTAGTAGAGGCGGGTACAATTTTGTCTTTTAAAAAGCATTTGGACAGTTACATGGGGAAGATGGGTATCGAGGGATATGGGCCAAGTGCAGGCAATTGGGACTAGCTTAGTGGTATAAACTGGGCGACATGGACATGTTGGGCCGAAGGGCCTGTTTCCATGTTGTAACTTCTATGATTCTATGATTCTATGATATTCAATGATAGACAGACATTACTGAATTAACTGTATAAAAGTTAACTGCTTTCTTTGTTCAAGGAAGACATAGCCTCAACTGTTGTTTGAGGTACACTTCCACTTGTACAAGGTTCTTAATAAATTCTTACTGGTCTGAAAATAAGTGTTTGGAGTTAATGCATTGTGTATAATAGGTAATTAAGTTTTCGACAGTTCCACTCTTGCCTCTGAATCAAAATGCCATGGGTTCAAGCCCCACTCGAGAGACTTAAACCCATAATCTAGGCTAATACTTCAGTCCACTACTGAGTGTGTTCTGCAATCAGAGGTGCTGTCTCTCAGATGAGATGTTAAACCAAAGTCCATCTGCCCTAAAAGTTCTCACTGCATTATTTGAAGAAGAGCAGGGGAGCTCTCCTGGTGTCCTGGCCAACACTTATCCCTATACAATTACCACTAAAACAGATTATCTGGTCATTTATCTCAATGCTGTTTTTGGGACCTTGTTGTATTTCTGCACTCCTCTAATTCTTACCTCTTGCACATCCCTGATTTTAATCGCTCCACTATTAGTGGCCTCAGTCCTAAGCTCTGGAATTCCCTCCCTAAGCCTCTCCACCTCTTTCTCTTCCTTTAAAACGCTCCTTAAAACCTAACTCTTTGACCAAGCTTTTGGTCACCTATCCTAATATCTCCTTATATGACTCGGTGTCAAATTTTGTTTGATATTTCTCCTGTGATGCACCTTGGGTCGTTTTACTGCATTAAAGGCACTATATAAGGCACCTTACCAAGGAAGAAGATGCTGTCAAAGTCACAGTAAAAGGGGAGGTAGTTGAGAGACTGGAAGGGGTGAAAATTGATAACGAGGAGGTACTAGAAAGTCTGGCTAAACTTAAAGTAAATAAGTCACCCGGTCTGGATGGGATGCGTCCTAGGTTACTGAGGTTAAGTAAGAGTGGAAATTGCAGAGGTTCTGGCCATAGTCTTCCAATCCTTCTTAGCTATGGGGGTGGTGCCAGAGGACTGGAGAATTGCAAATATTAAGCTCTTGTTCAAAAAAAGGTGTAAGGATAAACCCAGCAACTACAGGCCATTCAGTTTAACAATAATCCGGGACAAAATTAACAGTCACTTGGATAAATGTGGATTAATAAAGGAAAGCCAGCACAGATCTATTAAAGGCAAATTGCGTTTAACTAACATGATTGAGTTTTTTGATGAGGTAACAGAGAGTGTTGATGAGGGCAATGCGGTTGATGTATATATGGACTTTAAAAAGGTGTTTGATAATGTGCCACATAATAGGCTTGTCAGCAAAATTGAAGCCTATGGAATAAAAGGGGCAGTGGCAGCATTGATACGAAATTGGCTAAGTGACAGGAAACAGAGAGTAGTGGTGAACAGTTGTTTTTCAGATTGGATGAAGGTATACAGTGGTGTTCTCCAGGGGTCGGTCCTAGGACCGGTGTTTTTTTTGATATATATTAATGACTTGGATTTGGGTGTACAGGGCACAATTTCAAAATTTGCAGATGACACAAAATTTGGAAGTGTAGTAAACAGTGAGGATAGTAATAGACTTCAAGAGGACATAGACAGGCTGGTAGAACGGGTGGTCACATGACAGATGAAATTTAATGCAGAGAAGTGTGAAGTATTACATTTTGTCAGGAAGAATGAGGAGAGGCAATATAAATTAAATGGTAAAATTCTAAAAGGGGTGCAGGAACAGGGGGACCTGGGGGTATATATGCACAAATCTTTGAAGGTGGCAGGACAGGTTGAGAAAATGGTTAAAAAAAGCATAAGGGATCATGGGCTTTATAAATAGAGGCATGGGGTACAAAAGCAAGGAAGTTATGTTGAACCTTTATAAAACACTGGTACGGCCACAACTGGAGTATTGTGTCTAATTCTGGGCACCGCACTTTTGTGAAGGATATGGAGGCGTTAGAGAGGGTGCAGAAAAGATTTACTAGATTGGTTCCAGGGATGAGGGACTTCAGTTACGTGGACAGAATGGAGAAGCTGGGATTGTTCTCCTTAGAGCAGAGAAGGTTAAGAGGCGATTTGATAGAAGTGTTTAAAATCATGACTGGTTTAGATAAAGTAAATAAAAAGAAACTGTTCCTATTGGCAGAAGGGTCGAGAGCCAGGGGACACAGATTTAAGGTGAGTGGCAAAAGAACCAAAGGCGACATGAGGAAAAACTTTTTTATGCAGCGAGTAGTTATGATCTGGAATGCGTTGCCTGAAAGGGTGGTGCAAGCAGATTCAATCATGGCTTTCAAAAAGGAATTGGATAAATATTTGAAGGGAAAACATTTGCAGGGCTACAGGAAAAGAGATGGGGAATGGGACTAACTGGATTGCTCTTACAAAGAGCCGGCACGGGCTCAATGGGCCGAATGGCCTCCTTCTGTGCTGTAACAAATCTATGATATAAATGCAAGTTGTTGTTGTTGCCGAATGCAAATTGACTGCCTCATTTCCCTACATTGCAATAGTGATTACACCTCAAAAGTATTTCATTAGCTGTGAAATGCTTTGGGATATCCTGACAATGTAAAAGGCACTTTTTAAAGGGAAGTAATTTCTTTAATGACCTCTCCAGCACCTCATTCAAATAGACTCATTATTTATACACTGTTGGCCAGGCTTGTGTTGATTTTTTTCAGAGTAGCCTCATCAATGTGCTGCTCGTTTGACTAAAACTCTGCTTTCTAATCACATTTGAACGGATTCCATTCACTGCTACTGTCTCAGATTATTGCCGAGCATATTCTTTGTTCGGCGTGGTCCATTAATCATGATCCTAATTGAAAGAATTGTTTCAAGTGCTTTGATTTACCAATTTGCAATTTACTAATTTGTCAGTTCCAAGCTCCAGTGTTGGCAGAATGTTAGTGAATCAGTAATTTCTATATACAAACAATAATTGCTTTGGTGCATTAAAATGACTGAAAATATCAGTCTACAATAGATTTTACTATAAAAAAAAATTTTGTACAGTTTCAAGAACATGCGGGCCGAAAATTCATGGTGTTTTTTGACAAAGTTACGGGCTTAATGTAAGCACCTTTTTTTGATGGTCATAATTGAGGGTGAGACCTGTTTCCACTGATTTTACACCCAGTTTTCATTCTGGCAAAATTTGCAGTCTGAGTGGGAGGGGCTATTGAGCTGCACTTTAAAATGCTAGAGTGAGAGACTCTCTAGTCACCAGCACCCATCCACTGTGAAGGATATCAAGCAGCTGTAGGGATTTTCCAGTGGGGATTCCCTTGTTTGCTATCGTGATGGAAAAAGAGAACAGAAGGGAGCAAAGGAGACACCATCTTAAAATTAGATCCAGGCCATTTAGGAGAGAAATCAAAAAGCACGTTTTCACACAAAGGGTAGTACAAATCTGGAATTCTCTGCCCCAAAAGGCTGTGGATACTGGGACAATTAGAGCATTCAAGACTGAGATCACTAGATTTTTGTTAGGTAGAGTATCAAGGCATATGGAACTAAGGCAGATAAATAGAGTTGAGGTACAGATCAGCCATGATCTAATTGAATGGCGGAGCAGCCTCGAGGGGCTGGATGGATTACTCCTGTTCCAATGAGAGTGAGAAAGCATCAAAGGAGTTTGAGCCAATCGGCTATTACTCCTCACAATGAATCCATAGGCCCCAAAGATCTTATGAGGTTATAAGTGAGGAACTGTGCCTTTGCCAACTTTAATTCATTAAGTACGTCCTGGACAAACTATGCCGCATTCTGTACATTGGCCTGCAGCCCAAATCATGTAACCAAACAGCTCTGGCAGTGGTTGTCAAAGTGCGTACAGCTCTAAACTTTTATGCCACTGGCTCTTTCCAAGTTGCAGAGGAAGACTTCTGCAACATCACCCAGGGTGCCTACTTATGACAGGTCACTGATGCCATCTTCAGTGAAGTTGGGGAATTAATCCATTTTGGGATGTCTTCTAGGCAACAGCATGACAGAGCCATTCAATTCTATCATGTTGCTGGTTTCCCCAAAGCTAGGTGGCAATAGATGCCACTCTCATTGTATTGCAGCTTCAGCTGAGGAACCATAGAATTTCCTGCATATAAAAGGGATTCAACGTCTTCAATGTTCAAATTGTGTGTGATCAGGTAAAATGAACCTTGCCTATCAATGCCAAATTTGCAGGGTGTTGTCATAATTCCAGCCTCCCAGCTCCATTCAGGGAAGATAGTCAAAGATGAGGATGGCTTTCGGGAGACAAAGCTCTCTTGCTTCTGTGGCTCGTGACTCCACTTCAATTGCCGTACTTACCAGCAGTACATTGCTACACTGAGGTGTGTCCATCTACTGAAGAGGTCATTAAAAGGATCATATGGATTCTGAAGGCAAGGTTTCGGTGCTTTGATAGATTTGGAGGGATACTTCATTATAGCCCAGAGCAGATTCCTTGCTTCTTTGTCGCTTGCTGTGCCATTAACAATTTCACTATTCAGAAAGGACTGGAAATGGAATCCCAGGAGGAGGCTGAGGGCCCTGGAACTCTGCCTCGTCAGGGTTAGAACTTGGAGGACTCATCCATGCCGGCTGTCAGGGAAATATGTAGAGGCATTATTAGTCATCGATTCTCCTGGGATTAAAGTGATAACCTTTGAAACATTCCATCACTATACACCCCCTGCCTTCCTGCCAGCTACAATCATACCATCTATCTTTCTGGCCCCCATTAACCAGGCCTTACAATACATCATGCGTTCATCGAACAACTGAGGCAATTCAAAGTGCAGCATCAGATTTATTGTGCAGTTACAGTTATCAGTCCTGCTTCTTGTCACCTTGTATCCCTTGGGTGCCCAGACATGCTCTTCCATCACATATCTTGGCGCTGCATCTAGGTACCATTTGAGAGCAGGTATCCCAAGTGTTGATTGGCTGCTGGTTTGGTACAAGAGGCTCTTGGGACTGAGGTAGCTCTCATCTCACAATAGCAGAATGCTGGGAAGGACCTACTTTGGGCTACATTTCTTGTGCGACTGCCAGGCCAGCTTGGTCCTGCCTCCTATATGCTCCATGAGTAGGCCCCTGAAGGTTTAGGTCAGAAGCTTGGTATGTGCTGTTACCCTGAGAAACAGCAACATCCTGCCGGTCGACTTCAAAAGTGCCACTGGTACTGGGCCCAGGTACAGGGTGGTCACTGGCCAATCCATTTAAGAAGTGAGGGTGATCAGTAGAGGGGCTCCTACATGCCAAGGTGAAAAGGTAAAGTTAAAAGGTCACTGTTTTCCTACCTTGTCTGCCCTCATCGGATTATTACATTTTTTGCAGCACTGTTCCGATGTCCCGGGGTGAGAGAGATGACACTTGATGCCACTACCACCTCCATCCATATAGACCCTGGTAATTGCCTTATGTGGCCTCCTTCCCTAGAAATCAAGCAATCTCTCTGTCAGATCTCATCCAGGAGGATTGGTAAATCTGCATCTGAAACATTCTGGGCACACCTGCTTCTGCCATCACTTATCAAAGCCCTTCCTGGCGATCCACCAGTGCGTGATGTGGGAGCCATGATGAGAAAGCACAGAAGAATCCTTTGGTTAAAAAGCCACTGCAGTTGAACATTCTTGTCAAAGGTTGGAGGAGAAAACATATCACTTGCCTGCTGGGCCTCCAGGAAGCTGCTTCAACCTTAAGTTGCTGCAGGCTTTTAAACCCCGGAGCAACAAGTTTCCTCCCCTTCCTCCAGCGATTTACTCCCAAGTTACACAAGAATTGTACTCCTAGCCCACCATTCAATATTTAAATGAGCTTCCACCATTAATTCTAGTGGGATCAGCAGTGCAATTCACTGGTCAGTGAAAGTAATAACCCCACCAGCATTACTGCAGTGTAAATGCTCTCCTGGGCCCGTGATCTTCAAGATGAGTTGGGATACATATGAGAACCATGTTGTGGGAAGGAGTTGTTAAACTGTAGGCAAAACTAGAGGGCATAGGATATTAACCTGGTGATACCATTCTAAAACCAAGCGTGCTATAGGAAGAGGGAACAATGATAATCGACTGCATACTATAATTTGTTTGAAACATATGAAAAAAGCATGCAATATAACTGCTCTAAGTACTACCCACTAGAATGGACAGGCTACGTATATGAACCTCCTTCTACTTTTCTGTAACTGGTGCAGTATTACAAGAGACAGGTTACAATATACAGCTGATGATTGCACAGAGGTAGATGAACGTATGTGTTCTGCACCATTTCAGAAGGTAACTTACACAGTCTGAGCCACTGTTCCGACATAGTTATCCAAGGTGAAATCGGTATCTAGTTTAATTAAACATTTGGAATTTAACTGAGAACGATAAAAGATAGCTTATTAGTGGTTTTATATGACATCTTCTACGGATTCATTCACCTGAGCAACAGCAAGACACTAGAAAATGTTGATTTATTGTCTCATAAATGTTTAGGTGACTGAAGAAATCAAAAATATCATTAGTCAAGTCCCTACTTTCATAATAACCCAAGAAAGGAAAAAAAGAACCAACCTCTTATATAGTGCCTTTCACATGCTCAAAATGTCCCAAAGCGCTTCGGAGCCAATGAATCACTTTTGAAGTGCAGTCTCTGTTGTGATGTAGGTAAATACGGCAACCAATTTGTATACAGCAAGATCCCATAAACAACAATGAGATAAATGACCAGTTAATACATTTTGGTGTTGTTGCTTAAGGGATAAATGTTAGCCAAGACACAGAGAACTCTTCTGCTATTCTTCTAATAGTACCTGGGATCTTTTCTGTCAACCTGAACAGGAAGACAGGGCTTTAGTTTAACATCTTGTCTGAAAGACAGTTCCCCTGAAAATGCAGCACTCCCCCATTACTGCACTGAATTATCAGCCTAGATTATGTGCTCAAGTGCTAGAGTGGAACTTCAACCTATATCCTTCTGATTCAGAGGTAAGAGTGCTACTTTTAACCAAGCTGACACAAAAGTTGAAGCAAACACTGCCTTTAGATTTCCCTACAATCCTTTAAAAGTATTTTCAACGTACAATACTATCATCTAAGGCAAGAAAAATGTAAGAACATAAGAAAATATGAAATAAAAAAAGATTATTTGCTCACCAAGCCCATTCCTTCCACAGACCTTGTACCAGCTGTCCTATTTGGGGCTCTAGCCAGTTTATTTAATCTCCTGTAGAAGGTGACTAATGACAGGTGGCACTTTTAAGAAGGTAAAGTTCTATGACACTGGCTCCCTAGAGTAATATAGTGGAATTCCTGAACGTGAACCTAACATTAGAACCAACACTATTCACCCCTAACCAGCTGTACTGCACGAATGACATTTCAATTATCAGCAGCATAGGGACCATTATGCCCCAGATACTTGATGAACCATGTCTGTACTTACAGTACTCAGGTCCATTTTTTACTACATATTTAGCTAACTCCTTTAAAGGTTTAATTAATTGACATTGCATAAATTACATTTTCTGGCATTCTAAACCACACAACAACTATTCTCATGGGGGCGGATTCTCCTTTTAGCCTTGCCTAGTATTGTACTGATACTTCCTAGTCCAATGATCACAGTCTAAGTCATATGTCTTGCTTACCTATACACGATCCATTCCTCGGAGCATTCAAAAAACAAGATTATATCCCTTTTCAATTCTATTTCATCCTGTATAACTTATTGATAAAGCCACATTGGGATATTGTGTAAGATTTTGGACACCTTGGTCTTGCTGTTGGCGATATTAGCAGACGAATGTTTAATGTGTTATTATGACATTTCTCTAGCAGCCATTTTAACACAGGCATTAGCCCGGTGATTTCAAATGGGCTAATTTGCTCCAACAAAATAGCAAACAGATAAAGATCATGTGAATGCATTAAATCTTCATCTGCTATTAACAGCAAGATTCATGGATAGGCTGCTATTATTAAAAGGGCAGTGCATTGGAGAGGGTTCAAATGAAAGAAAGAAGGATGACACTAATGCTCTAAATTGCCTTGGACTTTCTGCCGTTGCGTCACCATAACTACGTCGGGAGTGCAGCGTAAGCCCTGTTTATGCATGTAAACGGGGTTAACACGCACTTCCGTCGCAGTTACAGTGGCACAGCACAGCAAGGCAAGGCAATTCAGGGCCTAAGACTCTATGTTATAAAAAAAACTCACAGAACTAAAATTGTTTTCATTGAAGAAAAGATGACTGACTGGAGACTTGTTCAGCTCTCAAAATGCAGTGTTGTAGATGTTATAGATTCATGCACTTATTTAACTTAGACTGAGAGCACAGACCTCAGGCAATTTTAGAGGTTAAAACAATGTTTTCTACATAGAGTTGTCGATTAACAATTTTGAGAAAGAAA
The DNA here is from genome assembly GCF_035084215.1 of Heptranchias perlo. Classification (NCBI taxonomy): domain Eukaryota; kingdom Metazoa; phylum Chordata; class Chondrichthyes; order Hexanchiformes; family Hexanchidae; genus Heptranchias; species Heptranchias perlo. The sequence continues at coordinate 14,741,623 of NC_090345.1, read as the reverse complement.
AGATAAATATCTGGTTATGAAGGGAACATTAAAATGAGAGAATCTACAGGTTATTCTGAACATAACCTCTTCATTGAAATAGCAGCCAAAGGAATTTCATGCAAACACATTGACATGTTCCCAGGCTAATATCACATACTACAATTTCACCCCATAAATGTCATTGGTATACTTCTTATAGATCCTTCCTTTCCTCGTGGAAGACAGATTTTCTTTTATCAAGGGAATGGAAATCAATTTTTAGGAATGGAAATTTTTTTCCACAGTTATTTGCAATCAATGTAAGTTGAATCTGTTAAGAGATTCCTGTTACTGTCTTGCAACAAAAGGGCTGTAAATCCATCAACAATAACTTCTGCTTGATTCTGGCCTGAGTAGTTATTAAACAACAAGCTTTAATAGATTGACTCACAACAGTATTAATACAACTGTCTTTAGATTACATTAAATGACAAGCAAGTAACACAACCTGATTTCTTACGGACTCAAGTTGATCAGACTCGACCTCCGTAGGCTGCCTATGGCTGGACTTTCGACCGTCCCGAGAGCTCTAACTTTTGAGAGGGAGCATGCCCTATCTTTATACTATGCGGCTGCGTTGTTCCGCACATAAGCATCTCTGGTCTTATCTCATGGTCGTAAGTCCTCCCACCATGCTGATGCCATGTTAGCAACTCAAGATAAGCTGTTTTACGTAATGTAGCTAATGACCTCAACCCTCATCTCTATTTACAAGTTATTTGTTCCTTGGAGGAATGCATGGCCTTTCTTATGAGTACAGCCCTCCTATTCGGCTATGCATGGCCCCACCAATGTCTGTTTCTTAGCAACCACATCTCTTCTTTTGGTGTAAACCACCTTCTGACATTATAGCATCTAGAAGCAGGCCATCTCTCCACCTTTGGTGTTTATAGTTCTGAAGTTTCAGCATTCTCTGTCTTTTACCAACTTTGTTCACACACTGAGACATGACTCAGCCCCCCTCCAACATCTGCCCTCTTGCTAAGATGCTTGGAAGCTTTACGTGAGCTATGCTAGATGGGATATTTGACCATGCTTGGTTTTAAACCATTTTCTTGCATGCTTCAACTTGGTTTTCATGTAGTACAAAGCTCCCTTTACACCCAATATTGTAATACACAAATGTAAACAATTTTACAACACCAAGTTATAGTCCAGCAATTTTATTTTAAATTCACAAGCTTTCGGAGGCTTCCTCCTTCCTCAGGTGCTTTCCTACACCAGTGCTTTCCTACACAAAAGCACTGGTGTAACACCAACCTGAAACTCAAACACACCCCTTACAGCGATAGTGTAAAATTTCCATTTCTTACAACACCCATCCCTATGCCTGTCTGAATCAAGCTACCATCTTAATGCTAATTCCTGCCATTATTGCTTCTAAAATATTTGCCTCTTTTGTATCAGGAGACTTTTTTTCAATCTCATTCTACTGTAGCTGCTATGTTAGCAGTTGTTTTAGGTCTATTTGAACACGCTTAATATTAATGGAATATTATTTTAAACCTCTTCTTTTAAAACGTTATTTCAATGTTTAGAAAGAGTTTTGAAAGATTTACACTGATTTGCTGTTATGTTTACTAGATATTAGAAAGAATTATTTTTGGCATTTTGAAAGTTCAACTTCAAACCTAGTTGGAAGTAAATCTCCAGGTGTTATGTGTTAAGTTGGTGAAGTAATTTATTCATGCAAAGCAAATGAGCCAAAGGAGGTACATGAGCATATGTTCATCTTGGTATCCCTGCTGCTCATCTTGAACCATCTGACTTCAATCTCCTGTGGCTCAAAATATCTTTCTCTCTCAATCTTTTCAACATTTTATAAAGCAAAATTGAATCTATTGAGTCTAATTTCCCCTCTGCTAAAATCACTGAAAATGTAAGCTTTATTAACAACATTCTAATGCAGTCATATCAAACAACAAGTATTTATATGACAACATTCTAATACAATTATATCAAATAAATAAGGATGGTACAACTTGTCCCTAGGAAATTTCAGGGTGATCAGACCTGGTTCGTAGGGTGTGTGGGCCTCCGTCCACCCCGAGAAATTGCTTTTAACTTTTAGTGGATCAGTGCCTCAATCCTTATATCTTTCTGAAGCATATTAGCTTCTAGTAGCTTAACGACATTAGCCCCATAATGTCATCTGTCCTGGACATCTTCCCCGAAGGGTGCCCATTGTTCCGGCCATCTTGCGGATATCCATTCTATGGTGTTAACTGTTTGTCCGACACCTTATCTATGGGGTTAACTGTTGTCCATTCTATCTAGCTTATGGGGGAGGGACATGCCCTTATCTTTGTGTATTTTGATTGTTCAGATGCAGACATTTAAGATGTTTCATCCTTTGTGTGCCAATCACGAAGGTTACCTAATTATCTGAACAAAGCTCCTGCAATTAACATAACAGGATTAGTTTGTGTCGAAGTCCTGAGCTTTTGATTATGTCTTGGGACTTCTGTTATCTGTTTCTGACAAATGGTCTTCAATGTGTCCTGTTTCACGCTTCTATTGTCTCTGCAATTTTCCCAATCACTTTGTCTGACGTCAGATATATCATTTCCTGTGGAATGTTGGCTCCATTTGTATTCTCGCAGATGCAAGGTCTGCCCACAGCCTTGCTTTTTAGCCAAGTGTCTGAAGCTTTGCAGAATGGGATACATGATTATGATTTGGTCTAGAAATCGTATTTCTTACAGACTATTTAACAATACCATGTCACAAGCTGTTCCACATTTACTAATGGCCCATGCCAAGCTTCATACAACCTTGCAGTTCCTTCACCCGTACAGCTTAGTGTGGGCACTGAGCATCGGCCCCCACAGTGCAGTGTATAACTGTGGGAACAGAGGTAAATGTTTGTGTCGTTGAGTGGGAGTCAATCATTTGTAATGATTGCAGTAGTTTGTACTTCTATATAGGTGGCTTCAAACTTTGAACAAAACTGTTCAGTTGCATCATCCAAAATATAACTCGAGTTGTATTATCCGGGACAATTTCTTCAGTTAAGCTGCAAAAAGCCAGGGGTTTCTCAACAAATCTGTACTTTTAGTCATGGGGAATCAAATCCTTTCAGTATCTGGAATAGGCATCAGCAGCAACAAAACACATTTGTATTTCTTGTTCAGAAAAATCGGTATGAATTGACTGCCATAATTTACTTGCACACCAGGGATGGTGCAGAGGAACAGCAGCAATATCGCTGTGTGACTGACACTTTTGGCAGTGTCCTCATATAATGTAGGCCACCAAAAGGAGCTTCTGGCCAACACTTTCACTGCATCCATGTCATAATAATGTTCCTTATGTGGCTCAGATACACGAGGAACATTCTGACTCATTTAAGCAGAATCATATGAATTATAACGTATAATCCCCATGGTGCACATTCCATTTCAACAGAGGATTATCACAAGTTGTTAAAATATGGCTTCTAATTATCATTATGGAATTTTCAGACCAACAAGGTACCATATCTTGTATAGTTGCAGCTGTAGTGTCTTCTGCCATCACTGCCACATTGCTTATGAAGAGATAGGAAAGAACATACGGTTCTATCCATTGGCAAACAGCTTAACAGATCAGCTTCTGTATGCTTTGTTGATCATTTCATCAAAGATGTTTCCACTTGTGGGGGAGTCCAAAACTAGGGATCATAAATAGTCACTAATAAATCCCATAAGGAATTCAGGAGAAACTTCTTTACCCAGAGAGTGGTTAGAATGTGGAACTTGCTACCACATGGAGTAGTTGAGGTGAATAGAATAGATGCATTTAAGGGGTAGCTTGATAAGTACATGAGAGAGAAAGGAATAGAAGGATATGCTGATAGGGTTAGATGAAGGAGGATGGGATGAGGCTCGTGTGAAGCATAAATAGCGGCATAGATCAGTTGGGCCGAATAGATTGTTTCTGTGCTGTAAATTCTAGGTAATTCAATGTAATTTGTACTTTGTTACACGGTGAGAAGCCAGCATAGGCTATCTTTACATCCTCATTGCTGCCAAAAAACAAATATCTGTTTTTGGATCCAATCATTTTAAACACATGCTTAATAACATTAGAAAACATGAAATGAGAAAAGGTCTTTCGAGCCATTTGTGTAACATGCCTGTTAGAGGGCTGTTTATGGCAGACTGACCTGCCATTTTAAAAATTTTTAATAATGTCAAAAAATAATTTAGCGGAACCTGTACCATCCTATGCTGCTTCCGAGATGTACGCTATCTATTATCAACATGTACCTAATGAACCAGTTTGCCATGTCTCCTCTCCCACCTCAGCCCATCTGCTGCTGAAACCCTCATCCATGCTTTTGTCACCTTCAGACTCAACTATCCCAATGTTCTCCTGGCTGGTCTCTCATTCTCCACCTTAAACTTGAACTTATCCAAAATTCTGCTGCCAGTATCTTAATCTGCACCAAGCCCTCCTCACCCATCACCTCTATGATCGCTGACCTAGACTGACTTCCAGTCTCCAAAAGCCTCCACTTTAAAATTCTCATCCTTGTGTTCAAATCCCTTCTTGGCCACACCCCTCCTTATCTCTGCAGCCTCCTCCAACTTACAACCCTCCAATAACTCTGCATTCCTCCAACTCTGGTATCTAACGCATCCCCTTCTCCCTTCGCCCCACATTGGTGTCTGTGCCTTCAGCCATCTAGGCCCAAAGCTCTGGAATTCCCTCCCTAAACCTCTTTATCTTTCTCTTGTCTTTTAAAGCCCACCTTAAAACCTACCTCTTTGACCAAGCTTTTAGTCACCTCTCCTAACATCTCCTTCTTTAGCTCAGTGTCAATTTTTGTCTGATTACACTTCAGTGAAATACCTTGCAATGTTTTCCTACGTTAAAAGTGCTATATGAATTGTTGTTGTTGTTGTTGTAAATACAGTTCCAAAAACAATCATAATTAGCTTTAGGTCTTGTTTTTCTAATTGCTGCAGTAGCCTTTTAACCTACCATCCACTCTCCTGTTCATTACTCTCAACTGTATCCCATTCCATAAGGGTGTCAATTGTATAGCTAAATAGCTGTATCAGTACTTAGAAATTGACATCCTACAGTCTGATGGGCGTGCAAGAAATCTAAAATAACACCTAATGGGTTCAAGGGTCTATTGTCCTTTTCTAGTTCATTATTATCACTACTAGACAGAACCCAATCTACTAGGGTCTCATGATACTGAAACTTTGACTACAAACACTATAGAGCCTGGATATGAATGTTATTGGTTCGGACTCAAATGTAAGGCCTAGATTGATTGGTCCTAGCTAAAGGCCCTCAGCATATCATTTTTGACCATGACTAATGGTCCCATTAGTAACAGGACAGTTTAAATTTTGGGGCCATGTTAGTCCTTATGTTATATATTCTATCACTACACTAATACTTCCCTAATTTACCATTCTATATGAAAGTGATGAATTTGACATCTGACGAAATAATGCACACCTATTTCAATGCATAGATTCTAGGATTTATTAGCCCAAAGTCTATGTGCAAAAGTTAAAAAAAAAGTAGAGCACAGTTCTCCACATTTTGTCTTTCTTTTGCTACTACCCTTCTATTTTGTCAGATAATGAGCGCAATTCTTCACAACCAAACACAGTCACCAACATTTCTCCACCTCTGGCATTTATAGCATTCTACAGATTACTTGACAGGAACATCTCTTGCTTGTGACCATTAATCATTTTCTCCTGAAGTTCTTCAGAATTACATGGGAGCTTCACTGTAGAAAATAGGTCCCTTTCTTTTGGGTCTTCCATTGAATTTTATTTCCGTGTCTGCTTTTAACTTATAACAACACGTGTCTGACTGATCAGCTAACTTGGTGCCTGAATAATTTGTGAGGAATTTAAGTTACATTTAACAGCTGTATGAAGAGGCCATTGTCTTCTTGTTAAAGGAAAATAATAATGAGAGAGAGCTTTTTGTAATTCTAGATTAATGCAATCCAAAATGAAGCTTATTCAATTGGATGCCCCTCTTGTCAGATCCTGAACCTGGGAGGATGGAGAGGGTGTGAATTTCCTCTTATAATAAAAAATTGGAAGATCACCTGCATTCCTAGAAACGGCAAATTTCAAAAGGTGTAAATCTCCACTCTTTAGATAGTAGGTGCTGTAAATCATTTTGATCTAACACCAGAGCTATGTTAAAGTTATTAACTATATGTCTAATGCCGATCAGTTAATCTCCTAACATTAAGGATTAAGGTACAGTTATATATGATCTTGAAAAATACAGGTATTGAAATTAGAAGACAAACTGCTGCTAAGTCAACATAAGATGAACAACAATCCAAAAATAAGCCCCACTGAACTTTGTGAAAACATGTAACCTGTTTAGGTATGTGTCACTGTAATAAAAAGTATCTCAATTTACTTTACTGAGTCCGACTCACTGTTTTTCTCATAAAATCTCAATAGAAGTTCAATTGCCTGGCCTTAGATACTGCTGTAGATTTATGATCTTACACAGGTTTGTAACAATCTTCTGCTATTTATATCTGTAAATATTTTTCTCACTGAGGCAAAAAAGTCAAACCACAAATAAAGAACAGCAAAGTAAGGTATGAATCAGTGAAGGGTTACACAGATGAGTTGGAGCAAAACATTAGAATAGGCAAGATGGTTCTTGGTCTGCATTTCTACAACTGTTGCTATTGTTATTTTTGCATTGTGTATTTTTGTGCATGGTGAGGGGTTACCTGACCATAGGAAAATAATAAACCAACCATTGCTTTTTAATACTTGTTTGTTGATTAAGGTTTTTTTTTATAGTTTATGTTAGAGGATTTAAGGTTAAGGATGTTGAATTTAGTGCCTTCTTATACTGACTGATCTTCCAGCTCTTTGAACAATGCATGTAGCAATTTGAGTTCTAATGATATTGCTGGAATTGTAAAAAGCAACTTCTTGGTAATGTTGCCCCACATTTATCAGTGATTGTAGTCTGCTATTGCTGGCAGTGATCCAAACCTACAGTAATTATTGTTAGACTACAATGTGTACAAATAATCAGCACCAGTATAGCTGAACAGTGACAACTGCCTAAATTAAGATAATCATTAAGGAATTCATTCCATTTGAATAGATAGGCTGACATGAAGATTTTTTAAAGTAGTTTTAGTAATGTCCTATAGTAGCAATGTCAAAATATGCTAAATGCTATATACAGATATGTATTATGTTATTAATACATTATATAGTGTATAATTTTTCAAGTGGCAGTGGCATACAGTTTACAAATAGTCACTTGCTGTTAGTTATACTACAGAGGCATATTAGACTTAAATTTTATTAAGCATTTTAATCTAGAAAAAAGTAACTTTTACAACATTATGTGTCTCTTGAGATTCAAAGTGCTTTCCTTCTTGATTTAACGTATCGTCCAAAAGACGACGCCTCAAACAATGCAGCACTCCCTCCAGTACTGCACTGAAGTGTCAGCCTAAATTATGTGCTCAATCCTGGAGTAGTGCTTGAACCCACAACTTTTTAACTCTGAGGTAAGAGTGCTACCACTAAGCCAAAGCTGAAATTTAAACCATACAGACCAGAAAGGACCTATGTTTGATCTATAGTTTGCACTGTGGTATGAAGCAGCTGATCTCCATTTGGGTAGCAATGGAGGAACTAGAGTGTCTCGGGGGCTAAGGAGAAGAAAAAAAACCTATCAGGGTCAAAGTTTGTGTTATGATACTCTTCGATTAAGGTCTATTATTAAAAAAGTAAAACTGTTTCAATCATGTTGCATAGACCATAGCCTCAGCTTTACATAACAGAGAGGCAGTGTCTTCTGTTGCCTGCTATTAAAAGTACTTAGCAGGCAGGGGTGCAACTATTTTCTCGCATTTAACAAAAAGAGAGAAAAAAAATGGCTCTTCAGTCAATAACATAGCATTTTAGACTATTTTGCCCTAATGATGCCTCTTTTTTAATGTTTTGTCCCCTTTTCTCCCTTCCTTTGCCAAAATTGCCAAACTCATACTGGGGCATAATTGTATGGGCACCAATACCCTGCGCTGAAGTGAACGTCAACAGGTTATTTGATTGTAAGGAGCATCATAGCTGAACCTAATCCTGTTCTCATCTGATGTTCACGTGCATGCACTTTCGAGCAGTGGCACCTGGATAGTGGTCAGACTCAAGAACCCTGTATATTTTATGTCTCCTTAGTACAGAGGGGCTCATACTGGAGTCTGATGGTGAATGATTGTGAATATTAGGAATGTTATGTATTATCCTCATTTTTCTGTTTCTGAGCATTTGAAATATGAGTTGCCTAGTACATGGGTCAGTCCACGATCTATCAATGTGTGAGTTTATCTATAATATTTATTTGCTCTTCCAGTAAAAGCATGTAAAAGTCACATGAAATTACTATGTGTCTTTTTGACTTGAGCCTCTACTTAGTCTAGCTTCACAGTCCTGTATTGTACGAGGTCTCATCTCTCCTTGCAGCAGTAATATGAGTTAGCTGCCAGGATTATAATGACCGCTAGAGAAGAAGTTCTATCCCTGTTGATCCATAATTGGCATTAACCCGTTAGTTACTTGATGCTGGTACTTAAACAGCCCTGGAATCTTCCCACAGTGCTGCTGCTGAGTTTAGCAAGGAATCATAGGCACAAGCCAACTCCCATCACTTTGTGACATTGAGGTAAAAATTTGCTCATGCCCAAAAATGGGCAGGCACGGGGCACAAGGACGATCCCTGCGCCTGAGTGGATAGACCCAAGGCTCACCTAATATTGGACCTCAGACCTCATTATCAAGCCGGCGTCCCCAGGCAGCTCACCAGAGAAAAGGCCTCAAAGATTGGGCTGCTGCGTTGCCGGCAATGGACCTCAGGTAAGTCCTTAAAAGAGATTAGGATGGGGGAACCTGGACAACCGGGAGGGGGGGGGGGGCAACCGGAAGAGGGGGTGACCAGGAGAGGGAGCCGATCGTGTGGGAGGGTAATGACTGCCAGATCGGGGAGGGCGGCGGTGGCCGGGATCGGGGAGGGTGACGGTGGCGATCGGGCGGTTGGGTTTGGCAAACGGGACGTGCACAAGTGGTGGCTGGCAGAAGCCCGTGTGATTTGAATGTGAAGCCAAGAGGAAACTCCTGCTCCTCCTGACTCCACATTCAGCTAAATATTTTTAACAAACTTACCTTGTTGGTTGCGGTTTGCAGCAATCCCTTTAAGGACCACCCGTTAGGCTGCATGCAGACCTGATTTTCCTGAATGCAGCCAGCACCAACCAATATTGCAGAGGGGGCCTCAAACAGGCATTAGGCCCTTTATTTGCATATGCAAAGGATAGGATTTCATGTTGAGTTTGAGAGTGACGTACTTAAGTCCGAAACTAGTCTTAAACTTAAACAAAGCCAATTACATAGGTATGAGGGGTGAGTTGGCTAAGGTTGATTGGGAAATTAAATTAAAAGATATGGTAGATAAGCAAAGGCAAACAGTTAAACAAATATTTCATAATTCTCAATGAATATACATTAAATTGAGAAATAAAAACTCCACGGGAAAAGTGATCCATCCGTGGCTAACTAAAGAAATTAAGGATAGTATTAGTTAAAAAAGAGGCTTATAATGTTGCCAAGAAGAGTAGTAAGCCTGAGGATTGGGAGAGTTTTAGAAACCAGCAAAGGATGACCAAAAAATTGATAGAGGGAGAAAGTAGAATATGAGAGTAAACTAGCAAGAAATATAAAAACAGATTGTAAGAGCTTCTACAAGTATGTAAAAAGGAAGAGAGTAGCAAAAACATGGGTCCCTTAGAGGCTGAGACAGGAGAAATTATAATGGGGAATAAGGACATGGCAGAGACGTTGAACAGATATTGTGTGTCTGTCTTCACAGTAAAAGACACAAAAAGCATACCTGAAATAGTGGGGAAACAAGAGTCCAGTGAGAGTGAGGAACTTAAAGTAATTAACATTAGTAAAGAAAAAGTACTGGAGAAATTAAAGGGTCAAAAAGTCAACAAGTCCCCTGGACCTGATGGCCTACAACCTAGGGTTCTAAAAGAGGTGACTCCAGATATAGTGGATGCATTGGTTGTGATCTTCCAAAATTCCCTAGATTCTAGAACGGACCAGTGGATTGGAAGTTAGCAAATGTAACACCGCTATTCAAGAATGGAGGGAGAGAGAAAACAGGGAACTACAGGCCAGTTAAACTGACAGCAGTCGTCACGAAAATGCTGGAATCCATTGTTAAGGATGTGGTAATGGCAATTAGAAAATCATAATATGATTAGCCATGATGCGAAAGGTTCGAGGATTTCATTTCTACAACATTCACCTGAGGAAGGAGGAAGCCTTCGAAAGCTTGTGAATTTCAAATAAAATTGCTGGACTATAACTTGGTGTTGTAAAATTGTTTACAATAATATGATTAGGCAGAGTCAACATGGTTTTATGAAAGGGAAATTGTGTTTGACAACTCTTAGAGTTTTTTGAGGATGTAATTAGCAGGATAGATAAAGGGGAACCAGTGGATGTAGAATATTTGGATTTTCAAAAGGCATTTGATAGGGTGCCACACAAAAGGTTGCGACACAAGATAAGGGATCATGGGGTTGGGGATACTTTATTAGCAAGGATAGAGAATTGGTTAACTGACAGAAAAATGAGTAGGAATAAACGGGTCATTTTCAGATTGGCAGGCTGTAACTAGTGGGGTGCCACAAGGATTTGTGCTGGGGTCTCAGCTACTTACAGTCTATATTAATGATTTAGATGAAGGGACCGAGTGTAATGTATCCAAGTTTGCTGATGATACAAAGCTAGGTGGGAAAGTAAGCTGTGAGGAGGATTCAAAGAGTCTGTAAACGGATAGAGACAAGTTAAGTGAGTGGGCAAGAAGGTGGCAGATGGAGTATAATGTGGGAAAATGTGAGGTTATTCACTTTGGTAGGAAGAATAGAAAAACAGAATATTTTTTAATTGGTGAGAAACTATTATATGTTGATGTTCAGAGGGATTTAGGTGTCCTTGTACATGAAACACAAAAAGTTAACATACAGGTACAGCAAGCAATTAGGAAGTCAAATGGTATGTTGGCCTTTATTGCAAGGGGGTTGGAGTACAAGAGTAAGGAAGTCTTGCGGCAATTGTACAGGGCTTTGGTGAGACTACATTGGAGTACTGTGCACAGCTTTGGTCTCCTTACCTAAGGAAGGATATACTTGCCTTAGAGGCGGTGCAACAAAGGTTTACTAGATTATTCCTGGGATAAGAGGGTTGTCCTATGAGGAGAGATTGAGTAGAAGGGGCCTATACTCTCTGGAGATTTTTCTTTATTCATTCATGGGATGTGGGCGTCGCAGGCAAGGCCAGCATTTATTGTCCATCCCTAATTGCCCTTGAGAAGATGGTGGTGAGCCGCTGCCTTAAAACGTTGCAGTCCGTGTGGTGAAGGTTCTCCCACAGTGCTGTTAGGTAGGGAGTTCCAGGATTTTAACTTAACGATGATGAAGGAACGGCGATATATTTCCAAGTCGGGATGGTGTGTGACTTGGAGGGGAACGTGCAGTTGGTGGTGTTCCCATGTACCTGCTGCCCGTGTCCTTCTAGGTGGTAGAGGTCGCGGATAAGGGATCGGCCATTTAGGACTGAGATGAGGAGAAATTTCTTCACTCAGAAGCCTTGGCGAGTTGCTGCAGTGCATCCTGTAGATGGTACACACTGCAGCTATGGTGCGCCAGTGGTGAAGGGAGTAAATGTTTAGCGTGGTGGATGGGGTGCCAATCAAGTGGACTGCTTTGTCTTGGATGGTGTTGAGCTTCTTGAGTGTTGTTGGAGCTGCACTTATCCAGGCAAGTGGAGAGTATTCCATCACACTCCTGACTTGTGCCTTGTAGATGGTGGAAAGGCTTTGGGGAGTCAGGAGCTGAGTCACTCACCGCAGAATACCCAGCCTCTGACGTGCTCTTGTAGCCACAGTATTTATATGGCTTGTCCAGTTAAGTTTCTGGTCAATGGTGACCCCCAGGATGTTGATTGTGGGGGATTTGGCGATGGTAATGCCGTTGAATGTCAAGGGGAGGTGGTTAGACGCTCTTGTTGGAGATGATCATTGCCTGGCACTTGTCTGGTGCGAATGTTACTTGCCACTTATCAGCCCAAGCCTGAATGTTGTCCAGATCTTGCTGCATGCGGGCATGGACTGCTTCATTGTCTGGGGACTGCGAATGGAACTGAACACTGTGCAATCATCAGTGAACATCCCCATTTCTGACATTTATGATGGAGGGAAGGTCATTGATGAAGCAGCTGAAGATGGTTGGGCCTAGGACACTGCCCTGAGGAACTCCTGCAGCAATGTCCTGGGGCTGAGATGATTGGCCTCCAACAACCACTACCATCTTCCTTTGAGCTAGGTATGACTCCAGCCACTGGAGAGTTTTCCACAATTCCCATTGACTTCAATTTTACTAGGGCTCCTTGGTGCCACACTCAAATGCTGCTTTGATGTCAAGGGCAGTCACTCTCACCTCACCTCTGGAATTCAGCTCTTTTGTCCATGTTTGGACCAAGGCTGTAATGAGGTCTGGAGCCGGGTGGTCCTGGCGGAACCCAAACTGAGCATCGGTGAGCAGGTTATTGGTGAGTAAGTGCCACTTGATAACACTGTCGACGACACCTTCCATCACATTGCTGATGATCGAGAGTAGACTGATGGGACGGTAATTGGCCGGATTCGATTTGTCCTGCTTTTTGTGGACAGGACATACCCGGGCAATTTTCCACATTGTCGGGTAGATGCCAATGATGTAGCTGTACTGGAACAGTTTTGCTGGAAGAATGAAAAGGCGATCTCATTGAAAGATATAAGATTCTGAGGGAACTTGACAGGGTAGATGCTGAGAGGTTGTTTCCCCTGGATGGAGAGTCTAGAACTAGGAGGCATAGTCTCAGGATAAGGGGTCGGCCATTTAGGACTGAGATGAGGAGAAATTTCTTCACTGAGGGTTGTGAATCTTTAGAATTCTCTACCCCAGAGGTCTGTGGATGCTCAGTCATTGAGTATATTCAAGACTGAGATCGATAGATTTTTGGACTTTAAGGGATATGGGGATCAGGCTGGAATGTGCAGTTGAGGTCGAAGATCAGCCATGATCTTATTGAATGGCGGAGCAGGCTTGAGGGGCCGTATGGCCTACTCCTGCTCCTATTTTGTATGCTCCTGTTCAGGCGCAGGCTTTGGACGCCTGTTTATTTGCCTATACCAATATAGCGGGGATCGTACTTACAGCTCGCAATGAGTGCGTGCTTTTTTCCCCCCATATTGGAGGCTTAGGCACCCGTTTAGCACCTAAAAAAACAGGCATGTGCCATCGATTGTCTGCACCGTGGTATTTTAGTGTTCCAGTGTAGTGTGTCATCCCATTGCTCCAGCAGTTTTTATCTTCTGGTTGATTTTTTTTTCATTGTGGCTTTCCCTTCCCTCCATTCTACTCACAAAGCTACTATTGAACTGCTATTATTATTTTTCCTATTGTCCCTATATTTGTGCATATCAGCAAAAGCTTCAGGACCAAGTAGGATTGCATGGGCCATCTGTACCTCAGTGTTGTTTCACTTCACCCACGATCAGAATCTGACAGTAAGTTGTCATGCTCTTCCAGAATCAATTTTATTTTTAAGCAATTAGTACTGCATATTGGGAACTATAGGGTAAATATTCTGGCAGGTAGAATGGTTGGCTCTGGTGTGAGGCCCAGGAATTTGGACGGAGATCCATCTTGCTAGATTCCTGTACCAGAGCTTTATTTCAATAAATAATTTCAATAATATTATTAAAATGTTTGCTGGTTATATTGAAATGGTTCTGGGTGTAATTCCCTGATATGGACTTTCAAAAGGTGTTTGATAAAGTGCCGCATAATAGGCTTGTCATAAAGATTGAAGCCCATGGAATAAAGGGGGCAGTAGCAGCATGGATACAAAATTGGCCAAGTGACAGGAAGCAGAGAGTAGTGGTGAACGGTTGTTTATCGGACTGGAGGGAGGTGTACAGTGGTGTTCCCCAGGGGTCAGTACTAGGACCACTGCTTTTCTTGATATATATTAATGACTTGGACTTGGGTGTACAGGGCACAATTTCCACATTTGCAAATGACACAAAACTTGGAAGTGTAGTGAACAATGAGGAGGATAGTGATAGACTTCAAGAGGATATAGACAGGCTGGTGAAATGGGCGGATATGTGGCAGATGAAATTTAACGCAGAAAAATGCGAAGTGATATACTTCGGTAGGAAGAATGGGGAGAGGCAATATAACCTAGAGGGCACAATTCTAAAAGGGGTACGGGAACAGAGAGATCTGGGGGTATACGTGCACAAATTGTTGAATGTGGCACGGCAGGTTGAGAAAGCAGTTTAAAAAATCATACGGGATCCTGGGCTTTATAAATAGAGGCATAGAGTACAAAAGTAAGGAAGTCATGATGAACCTTTATAAAACACTGGTTCGACCAGTACTGGAGTATTGTATCCAGTTCTGGTCACCACACTTTAGGAAAGATGTGAAGGCCTTAGAGAGGGTGCAGAAGAGATTTACTAGAATGATTCCAGGGATGAGGGACTTTAGTTACGTGAAAAGACTGGAGAAGCTGGGGTTGTTCTTCTTGGAACAAAGAAGGTTGAGAGGAGATTTGATAGAGGTATTTAAAATGATGAAGGGTCTAGACAGAATAGATAGAGAGAAACTGTTCCCATTGGAGAAAGGGTCAAGAACCAGAGGACATAGATTTAACGTGACTGGCAAAAGAACCAAAGATGATATGAGGAAAAACTTTTTTACGCGGCGAGTGGTTAGGATCTGGAATGCACTGCCAGGGTGGGTGGTGGAGGCAGATTCAATCGTGGCTTTCTAAAGGGAACTGGATAAGTACTTGAAAGGAAAAAAATTGCAGAGTTACGGGGATAGGACGGGGGAGTGGGACTAACTGGATTGCTCTTGCATAGAGCCAGCATGGACTTGATGGGCTGAATGGCCTCCTTCTGCGCTGTAACCTTTCTATGATTCTTGTGAGGATTGAGTTGTGCACTTACCCATATAAAATGACCACTGAAGGGAAGGCTTCAAATGAGCAGTGTATTGCTGGAATTTTTCATTGTTGAAAACTAAATTCTTAAGAGTATTGGATTCAGTACTTCTCCTTATTTGAGGCTTTTGGAAGCAGAAGCTCTGTTGGAATCTGACCTCCAGACAACCTCTACCATAGGGCTGGAAATGGCAATGGCAATGGCAATCAAGTTCACCACAGCCCTGAACTTTTATGCCTCAGGCTCATTCTAAGCTACCACAGATGACATCAGCAACCTCAGTCAATCTGCAATGCACAGACAGATCAAGCAGGTCACTAATATATTGTTCACCAGGACAAACACCTTCATCGTGTTCTGCATGAAAAATTGACAGTGGCCAAGAAATTACCTTGTACAATAGCTTAATGTGTTGATATCAAGATCCCGTATCTGCTAATTTAATGGAAGTGATAAGTCAGAAGTTAAAATAGCAGGAAGAGAAGTTTGATATGAAGTTATTAGCGTTCATATGATTATATCGTTCAGTATAATTTCCAGGCTTATGTTGGGAGTGTTCCTCTTTTGCTCAGCAACAAATCTTCCCACTTCCCCCAAACAAACTGGCAAGGGAGAATGATTACCAAAGTTCCTTCCACATGTCAGGTGGCTATCCTCAACATGTTTATATACAAGTAATTTTCTGGTAATGTCTAGCATGGCGGCTTGAGCAGTATTCTTCTTGGGAGCTACGTGCTGACACTGGAGTAATAATATACAGAAAATACAGGCAGAGAAAATACATGCATGGGTTGAAATCTCACTGTGGAATAATTGTGATGAAGACATTAACATGTTCTTATGGAATTCCTCCATCCACTATTTTAATGAAGGTGCTAATTCATTTATTTAAAATGGTTCAATGCCTTTCTTAAAGTTGTGGACTAAGGAATTTCATATCAATGTTCATTACTAACATGCTGCAGTGAGGTTTCAATCCCTGATATTGGGGTTACCACCCAACAATTTAAAATACCCTAACAAAATGAAATTCTTCCGTGGAAAATTATATGCAGATGACATCAATGTGGAAAATCCTAATTCAAGTTTCAATTTAACTCTTACTAAGCCAGTATTTATTTGTTCAGTTGTGTTATAAACAAATCTGGTTTTATGCACCTTCTATCCATTCTAAACAATTGCACGTTAATGGGACTCTATTCAGGCATAAATAGAACAAACAAAAATTCAAGTTGCGTTAAATGCCATCTTGTGGTAACATTGTAGAAACACAAAAGATGAGGCAATTGTTTCCTGGGAATAGATTCTACTTGGATTTTACAGTATTTCAATCCAATACCTGAAATCTTCAATCTTCATCCACTGCAGTTCAAATCTCTGGACCTCGCTCCCCAAACCCCCTAGCTTGCTACTTCTCTCCCTACAAAAGCCATTTCAAAGGTTACCTTTTTTGATCATGCTTTTGGTCATCTTCCCTAACGTTTCCACGACTGCTTACTGTCCGTTTCTTCTCTGCAAAGGGCCTTGGGACACTTACTGCATTGAAGGCGTTGTACAAAAGCAAGTTGTTGTTGCAATAAGTTTACCCATGAGAAGATCCTGTTCAGAGTCTTGACATTTGGTAAAATCAAACTTTTTATGGTACATTTTGTACTGCAAGTGGTACAGTTAATGGACATCACTCTGTTACACAGCACTTATTCTCCAACTCTCTTCAGAACATCTTTGTTTCTTTTTGAATGGGTTTTTTGACATTGAAACTGCAGATACCACCTGAACAACAGACACAGCAAGTTAACAATACATCTAAGAGCCAGTACTTTTGGAGCATAGGTACCATTTTTCATCACGTTGACATCCAGCATCTCTTTCTCAGAACTCATTCAGACTATCATTTAAAGTACGTAATCTTAAAGCTACTTTGGCACAAAAAAAGCTTATTTGAAGAGTAATAATCACAATATGGCAGTACCAACAGTGCACCTCTATCTCTTATATCCTGAGCTGAAAGGAAAGAGAGGTAGAGAGGTCTAGCGAGGGAATTCCAGAGCTTAGGACCTAGGCAGCTGAAGGCCAGGCTGCAATGATGGAGCAAAGGAGATCGGGGATGCGCAAGAGGCCAGAATTGGAGGAGCGCAGAGATCTCTGAGGGTTGTAGGGCTGGAGGAGGTTACAGAGATAGGGAAGGGTGAGACCCTGGAGCGATTGAAGACAAGGATGAGAATTTTAAAATGGAGCTGTTGCCAGACTGGGAGCCAATGAGGGCCAGCAAGCACAGAGGTGCAACACGCCACTAAAGAACAGATAAAGCTACTGACAGTAGCAATTGGAGCCAGGCTTTCTTGAGGATTCCCACTCTCCTTCCTGCTGCTACAGACATTTTTGCCACTTAAAAGCATAGATCAAATGTGATTACCAAGACAAGGAGCGAAATGTTTACAACTGAATGAGTTTGCAATTTTTTTTAGTCTAGAGATAGTCCATCTTGCTTGACAACGTTATTAATTAAACACCATTTGTTTATCACTGTCCAATTCTGTCAAGAGGCTCTCAGTATTTCAAGGGCTCTAACTTTTTTTAAAATTCATTCATGGGATGTGGGCGTCGCTGGCGAGGCCAGCATTTATTGCCCATCCCTAATTGCCCTCGAGAAGGTGGTGGTGAGCCGCCGCCTTGAACCGCTGCTGATAGGAAGTTCCAGGATTTTGACCCAACGACGATGAAGGAATGGCAATATATTTTCAAGTCGGGATGGTGTGTGATTTGGAGGGGAACGTGCAGGTGGTGTTGTTCCCATGTGCCTGCTGCCCTTGTCCTTCTCGGTGGTAGAGGTCGCGGGTTTGGGAGGTGCTGTCGAAGAAGCCTTGGCGAGTTGCTGCAGTGCATCCTGTGGATGGTGCATACTGCAGATACGGTGCGCTGGTGGTGAAGGGAGTGAATGTTTAGGGTGGTGGATGAGGTGCCAATCAAGTGGGCTGCTTTGTCCTGAATGGTGTCAAGCTTCTTGAGTGTTGTTGGAGCTGCACTCATCCAGGCAAGAGGAGAGTATTCCATCACACTCCTCACTTGTGCCTTGTAGATGCTGGAAAGACTTTGGGGAGTCAGGAGATGATCACTCGCTGCAGAATACCCAGCCTCTGACGTGCTCTTGTAGCCACAGTATTTATATGGCTGGTCCACTTTGTGCTAAACATCAAGAGAATCATTCTATTTTGCGACCATGCAATTGAAAGTATTACAAATCAATGAATTTACTCTGAATCAAATTAGTGACCAGATTCTTTTGATTGAGACATTGCAACATTTCAACATTCAGTGTAAATTTTCATGAGCTTTGACATGGTTTGGTAACAGAACTATTGCAGTAGATTTTTACCTTGCTGCCTGGGTGTATAACCGGCTGTGTGGATCAGCCGCCTGTTATAGAAACTATCCAGTTTTTATTTAAATGAAAGTTGGACGGTTTCTATAACGGGCGGTCAATCTAAACGTCACTTTTATGCCCGGGCAGCAAGTTGAAAATCTACCCCGTTATTTTGTCTCTTTCCTCTCGGATGAAAAGTTAACCGCTCTGCAAAGAGTGGTGTCAACATCAAAGACAAATAGCTTTACTTCTGATGACACCAAGTGGATCCACTCGATGGTGATTAGAAGTAGACCAAGGCCAAAGACTCTTCCCTGTTCCTGTGCAGAGCTTGTTAATACCGACCAGTGAAATTTATGATTATGTTTTGGTGTCCTGAGGTCATGAAAGGTGTTATATAAATGCAAGTTTTTCTTTGAGAGGAGCAAAGAAGAAAAACAGGGAAAAATGAGGAATAAATATAAGGGCAGCAAGTTTATTCAAAACAATGAAAATTGAAAATTACCCAATCAGCAACCCATCAATAATTCTGAACATCAAAGGTCCAGAATTAATCAAGCTACACTAATTTTAATTAAACAACAAAGTCCTGTCAATGTGCCACTTCTATGTACACCCAGTTTGTACTTTGTTGATTGCTGTCAGTTAATAGGGAATGCACTTAATGCTTATTCTAAGTAGACATTACTTCTACTTAGAGAGGAACCCAGCTGGGTGAGACGATTAGCAGCTAGAAAGGAGAGCACATCATGACCATTATGGCCTGTCATTTGCTGTTGGTTTTTGGCCAAAATAGTGGCTTTTGAACTTTTTTTTAATCATGTTTAAAAATAAACAACAATAGTCCTATCATTTACATGCATCTTTCAGGCTCAGTAATTTTAAGACGTAAAAATAATGACCAGATAATCTGTTATTTTTAGTGATATTGGTTAAGGGATAAATATTGGCCCAGGACACCAAGGAGAACTCCCCTGCTCTTTTTTGAAATAATGTCATGGGATCTTTTATGTCCACCCGAGAGGGCAGTTTAACATCTCATCCAAAAGATGGCACCTCCAATAATGCTGCACTCCCTCCGTACTGCACTGGAGTGTCAGCAGAGATTATGTGCTCAAGTTTCTGGAGTGGGGCTTGAATGTACAACCTACTGACTCAGAAGCGAGAGTATTACCAAATGAGCCACAGCTGGCACCTAAATATATAAATCAATATCCACCTTTTTTATTTGAAGACTTGAAAATAAATGCAGTTATTTCATATCACTTCTGCTGCTAGGCCATTTTTTCCCAATCTAGGCTACCTATTAACATCACATTTTTAACAAAAGCTGTTTGGTGCCCACACAGAATAAATTCCCCTGTCTTAGATGTAGCACTTTCAATTTCTAGTGTCCATGACACATGTAACATATCTTTTATCCTCTGGACTCCGATTTCCTTTAGAAATAGAAGTTGTTTTCCTGGGTGTCAATTAAATTTTGATTAAAAAGCTAAATAGTGCATAAAGCAAAATTATGTTCAAACTGGGGCTAGCAAGGATTTAAATTATGCTTCTTATAATGTCATTCCAATTGTGATTTAGCAAAGAACAATACTTATAGCGTTTCAATGTATCAGGAAGTGTGTTATAATGAAGAATAATAAAGCTTTTCAGTTGTAAGACTGAAACATCAGACTCCAATTAGTTGCTCACAAATAGTGCAAAATATAAATTCAGTGGAATGGACTGGAAAGTATCAATTCCTATTTTGAAGTTGTTTAAGTAACCATTTAAGCTCCATCACAACAAAAACAAAAATCAATCTGGTTTAATCAAATGAGATTGACTAATAATTGGCTTCAGCTGTCTTCCCTTTTCTTTTGTTCATATTTCATGGACAACACAGTAATGATGGTGATTTACTCCAGTGATAACATTGCAATTGCTTGCATGCATGGTGAGGATTGTTAATCGACTAATATGACCATGCTTCCCTCAAACATTTTTTCATGTTAGGAATGTCACCCACTAGGTGATCTGAGACAGGGGAGCTGTTGAACTGGTACAATATGCTCCAGTGGCCCGTTCTTGAGAGTAGGGTTCCCAATCTCTATCCCATGATCTCCACTGAAAAGTGTGCATTTGAACATTGGGTGAGAGGAGATTCAGGCTTGACTGTGATGCCTCTGTAGTTGCACAGCATAGGAGCAAGCATTGCCTAGAAGAATGGATACTCGGACGTAAAAGATCCCATGGCACTATTTTGAAGGAGAGCAGGGGAGTTTTCCCGGATGTCCTGGTCAATATTTATTCCTCAACCATCATCACTGAAAAACAAATTATCTGGTCATTATTCACATTGCAGTTCGTGGGACCTTGCTGTGCGCAAACTGCTGCGTTTTCCTACATTACAAAATGACTATACTTCAAAAATATTTCATTGGCTCTAAAGCGCTTTGGGGTGTCCTGAGGTCATGAAAGGTGTTATATAAATGCAAGTTTTTCTTTGAGAGGAGCAAAGAAGAAAAACAGGGAAAAATGAGGAATAAATATAAGGGCAGCAAGTTTATTCAAAACAATGAAAATTGAAAATTACCCAATCAGCAACCCATCAATAATTCTGAACATCAAAGGTCCAGAATTAATCAAGCTACACTAATTTTAATTAAACAACAAAGTCCTGCAGCTGTTCTATGAAAAGATTCTACAAATCTGGCATCAATTTGTGTGGAGGAAGATTGGAAGCCTGAGCACTCAGATATATAGCAGTCATAAAGCTAGCTCTCCAGCTGATATTGTTGCTTTCAATGGGCATAGATTTCTAACACTGCTGGGCTCACAGAATGGCTTTGGGATATGCTGCCAAGAATTAATAATGACCTTTATCATCCACTGTGCCCTGCACTGTTAACATCAAGAGCCTCGGCGTAATTCCCTGTTAGGCTTCACAAAAATTAATCATGACAGTCCTTGCATTGGCTGCGGCTGTTAATGGGGTCCAGAATTGAAGATTGCAGCACACCTTACTTTGTAACAGTGATATACAATTGTACCTTATACCTTGTAATTGTTGTCTATAGCCTTGGGGATTTGAGCCAATAAATTATATTTCGTATCACAGATTTCGCCTAAAAAATGTTCACTAATAAGTCCATTAATCATACTCCAAAGTTATTAGAAATTGCTTATTATTTTGCTGCTTTAGCTCCATGCACATGAAAAATGACTATTGTAAAAATGTACCCATTCATGTGATGACCATTACACAATGCTCAAAAAGGGTGATACGAGCATTTACAGAAAGCAATTTTTATTAAATCACCCATTTGAATACCAATAAATAACATAAAGGCAGACAGCTTTTTCAATAAAAATTTCAACAAAACATATTTGATTATAAAAGAACACATAATAAATAATGAATTGTTAGGGATGAAATACTGACAGTCCCGATTTGATCTTGTCCGCAAATAATGAGAGGCTCTATACATGTCTGAACATTATCCCCTGATACATTATAGTGTATGTACAAGGAGCTTTTCCCTCCTTGCTTATATTTGTAAAAAGGGGTGGGGAGCTCCTTGGCATGAGTTACCCACATGCTGAGAAGGTCACTGATATGGATACTGAGGGGAAAGACTCCATGGATATCTGGGGTCAGAGAAGGAAATGGCCAGAAAATAATTTGCATGTTATGAAGCAAAAAGGGATAGTTTATAGAGATAGTTTTGCAGAAAATAAATGCATGTGCAGTAATTATACAGAGAACAAGATGATACAAATACGTAACCAAAAGAAAGACTCTCATTTATATAGCACCTTTCACGACCTCAGGACGTCTCAAATGCTTTACAGCCAATGAAGTACTTTTTGAAGTGTAGTCACTGCTGTAATGTAGGAAACAAAGCAGCCAATTTGTGTTCAGCAAGGTCCCACAAACAGCAATGGGATAATGATCAGATAATCCGTTTTTAGTGATGTTGGTTGAGGGATAAATATTGGCCAGGACACCGGGGAGAAATCCCCTGCTCTTCTTTGAAATAGTGCCATGGGATCACTTGAGTCCACTTGAGAGGGCAGACAGGGTCTCGCTTTAGCGTCTCATCCAAAAGATGGCACCTCCGACAGTGCAGCATTCCCTCAGTACTGCACTAGAGTGTCAGCCATGATGATGTGCTCAAGTCTCTGGAGTGGGACTCGGCTGCAAAAGTATGATAAATATTTGGAATAATCTACCAAGCAAAGTAATAAGGGAAAGATATTCGGGTTATCTAAAATACAATTAGAAGCCATCATGGGAGACTTAATGTATTAGAGGTCTGAGCTTTGAATGGCATTTTCTTATCTCTGGTTTCTTATATTCTTATTATGAAATGTCGGCTTGGCTCAGCAGTAGCATTCTGAAGAGCACAGGGGTTAAATTCATCTCAGGCAGTAGTACAAAATGGGCGATAGTGAATTGACAGCCCGTTTTACACTCCGCCTGATTTCCTTTTCCATTTGACATCAATAGAAAATAATATCGGATGGAGTGTAGAACGGGTGCCCGATTTGCTATCACCCGTTTTGCGCTACTGCCCAAGACGAATTTCACCCCCCTGGGGGTGAAAGCCCCACTGCAGCACTTGAGCACATAATCTAACATTTCTGTGCAGTAACATGAGAAACATAAGAAATAGGAGCAGGAGTAGGCCATATGGCCCCTCGAGACTGCTCCGCCATTCAATAAGATCTTCAACCTCAACTCCACTTTCTCGCCCAATCCCCATATCCCTTGATTCCCCTAGAGTCCAAAAATCCATCTATCTCAGCCTCGAATATACTCAACAACTCAGCATCCACAGCCCTGTGGGGTAGAGAATTCCAAAGAATGACAACCCTCTGAGTGAAGAAATTCCTCCTCTTCAGTCCTAAATGGCCGACCACTTATCCTGAGACTATGCCCCCTAGTTCTAGACTTTCCAACTGGGGAAACAACTTCTCAGCATCTACCCTGTCAAGTCCCCTCAGAATCTTATATGTTTCAATGAGATCACCTCTCATTCTTCTAAATTCCAGAGTATAGGCCCATTTTACTCAATCTCTCATCATAGGACATCTCATCCCAGGAAACAATCCAGTGAACCTTCGCTGCACCGCCTCAAAGGCAAGTATATTCTTCCCTCAAAAAGTCAACATACAGGTGCAGCAGGTAATCCGGAAGGCAAACGGAATATTGGCCTTTATTTCTAGGGGGATGGAGTATAAAAGCAGGGAAGTCATGCTACAACTGTACAGGGTGCTGATGAGACCACACCTGGAGTACTGCGTAGAGTTCTGGTGTCCTTATTTAAGGAAGGACATAATTGCATTGGAGGCAGTTCAGAGAAGGTCCACTAGGTTGATTCCGGGTATGGAAGGGTTGTCTTATGAGGAAAGATTGAACAGGTTGGGTCTATACCCATTGGAGTTTAGAAGGATGAGAGGAGATCTTATTGAAACATACAAGATTCTGAGGGGACTCGATAGGGTAGATGCTGAAAGGATGTTACCCCTCATGGGGGAATCTAAAACTAAGGGGCATAGTCTCAGAATAAAGGGGTCGCCCATTTAAGATGGAAATGAGGAGGAATTTCTTCTCCCCGAGGGTTGTGAATCTTTGGAATTCCTTACTCCAAAAAGCTGTGGAGGCTGAGTCACTGAATACATTCCAGGCTGAGTTAGACAAATTTTTGATCAGCAAGGGAGTCAATGGATTTGGGGAAATGGCAGGAAAGTGGAGTTGAGGTAAAAATCAGATCAGCCATGATCTCATTAAATGGCGGAGCAGGCTCGAGGGGCCGAATGGCCTGCTCCTGCTCCTATCTCTTATGGTCTTATGATAAAGAGACCAAAACTGTGCACAGTACGCCAGGTGTGGTCTCACCAAAGCCCTGTACAATTGTAGCAATACTTCCTTACTCTTGTACTCCAAACCCCTTGCAATAAAGGCTAACATGCCTTTTGCCTTCCTAACTGCTAACTGTATCTGCCTGTTAACTTTCTGTGCTTCTTGTACGAAGACACACAGATCTTGCTGAACACCAACATTTAATAGTTTCTCACCATTTAAAAAATATTCTGCTTTTCTATTCTTCCTACCAAGTGAATAACCTCACACTTCCCCACATCACACTCCATCTGCCGCCAGAGCTGCCATTGTTCAGATATTAAACAGAGCCCCCCCCCTCTCTGCCTGTTCTGGTGGATGCAAAAAGATCCCATGGCACTATTCAAAGATGATCAGAAGCGGTCTCCTGGTGTTTGGGCGAAAATCTTTCTTCATTCAGCACCATCAAAATAAATTGACTGGTCATTTATCTCATTGCTGTTTGTAGGACCTTGCTGTGTGCTAATTGGTTACTGCATTTGTCTACATAACAATAGTGATCACACTTTAAAAGCAATCCATTGGCTGTGAAGTTCTTTGGGACATCCTGAAGATATGAATGGTACTATTTAAATGCAAGTTCTATGAAACTTACTTGAGGTGCTAATATGACACTATAAACCACGAAAGTGTATTAAGCCCTTAAATGCACTTTATCCATAATTATTTTTTCTTGTTTCTCAGCATTCCTGTTTGAGATTTACAGTTAAAAGTTGTATCTTCAATTACCACCATTACTCTTCATCCAATCAAAATCCATAATTATTCTGAGTGCCAAGCTCTGCTGAACAGCTTTGTATCATGTAACAAGATGAGAGAAATGTTTTTAACATTGATAGAACTGTAGTTTTTCTTTAAAAATTGAAAATAAAAAATGTAATCGTCTCAAACAATTGGATTTTTTTTAAAAACAGAAAATGATTAATTTTTAGAGTTTAATATGTCTGTACACCTTACAATTCAGTAACAAAAATATAAATTTAAAATAAATCTATCCTTACAACCAAAGATGTTATATATAGTCACAATACTGTACCCTAGCTCATGTATTAATGACTTAGGTCTATAGTAATATGGTCAATTAACTGGAATTGGAGGTGGAGCTAAAAGGAGTGTTGTTTATAATAAAAATAGTAATAATAACAGCATGGCATAAGAAAAGACCACTCAGTCCAACAAGCTTGCTCCTTCCATTCATATCCTATTTACCTTTTCATAGCCTTACCCCCACCCATTTAATCCTTTGAGGGAAAATTCTGTGTAAATAACCCTCATCTCCAAGGTCGTCTAAAGTATTCATCCATCCCACATCTCCACTATTCAATCCTCATCTACTGTTCTGAAAAAGGCAACACTCCATCACTCCTGCCCTGCCCCTTCTCTCTCACGCCAACCTTATCGGTGGAGAACCATTCTATTTATCGCCTCAATTTCAATATATACCTTTCCCTATAACCCCAAGCCCCACCCCCATCCCATCGATGAACTTGTAACTGGTAGAAATGCAATTCAAAGTGTATTTAAAAATAAGAAAATTCAATTAAAATTCTATCATTTGTTTGCTACTCTAAATATTTTTAGAAATATTTTTAACGTATTATTGCTCTTCTGGGTTTAGCTTCTGTGAATCATTAGATGCATTTTGTAATGAATTGAAATCTTAAGCTCTATCTTGTTTATGAACACAGCAACTGCGTTCAAGGCTTTTGTCCTCTGCAAACATCTCCTTATTTCTATTGCTCCTAACACATAAAAATTAAGACGAATGCTGGTTACTTGAATCAACATTAGATGTCTGTTTAAAAAAAAAAGCTACAAGATGACATGTGGAAATGTCTTCCCTTCGATGAATGAAGTGCTTCAGATACCTTATTTAAAAATGTGAAATGAATGTGCACGGGCTCTGCTCGAGTCAATTTTAACAGTGTACACCCTTTCATATTGCTGTTGTTATACTGGTACTAAGCCTCATCCTGCTGGCCTTGTATTTCATTGATGCAATGTAAACACTAGATTCCGGTAACACTAGAGCCAGCTGCTGATGTATCCAACCTAGCTTAAGGCAACAGGGAACTCCAGATGTGGTAAGCTTTACGTCACCGCAAAGCTGCTCCTTTCCATGTCTGTTAAAAACTTATTTCTTTTAAGATGCATTTTTAAATATCTTTCAAAGAGAAAGTAACCGCAGGGACAAATAGTTTCAGCACAGAGAAGTTACCTCCTAATACATTCTGCATCACTACTTGTAAGCGGTCTTTTATACTTCACAGTTTGATCCTTAGTCGTCTTGTTAAAGGCATATTTTTTAATTATGTAAAGTGAAACAGATGAACTTTACTGATTGCAGCCAGAGGTGGAGAATCTTCTTGGAGCACATCTGTTAAGCAACATTGTTTTCTATGCAATGTTTTTTTTAATATAGACTAAGCAGGAGCCACCTGTGCCGCTTGTTTTAAAGTGCCAAGTTTTGTGATTCAAAGCAAAGCTCAGCACAGACCACTCAGCCAAAGACAGAAATCAATGTACAATTATTCAAATAAATTGAGTGTGAGTGTGAGTGTGAGTGTGAATGTGAGTGTGAGTGTGAGTGTGTGTGTGTGGCCCCTGAGGGATCCACTGTTACTTTTTTTCCCTATGAGGCCTTTTTACTGCGGCAATCTGTATAATGAAGTACTACAGGGTTGCTTTTAAACCCCACACACAGTTCAAGTGATAAGATGTATTTATTTGATTTGTTACAATAGATGAGCTGTTGTTATGAGTCCACTTGTTTGTTAAATTAATTTGACAGTGGAGAAGAGAATGGCTTGTCTTTAAAAAGTACTCATGGGAACTGGATATCATTGATAGTTAGTTCTGATTATTTGTGGTGTGTAATTGAGTTAAATTGGTAATTAGCATCCAATTTTTAGAAAATGAAAGGAATTTTGAATTTATAACAATTGATCTGAAACTAATGGTCTTTACTTGTCCTGTATCTTTTGTGCTCAAACCTAAAAGTGTAAATAGAAGCCATTGTCCACACAAAACAGTATACAGGGAGAATAAAATAGAAATATAAAGAAACAGAATCAAAGGGTTCTGGTAAAAACATAAACTGAGAGTGATGGTCATGTGGCTTATATAATCATCAGAACCCTGAGATTATATTTCTATCTATGTGACAAAAA
The DNA here is from genome assembly GCF_035084215.1 of Heptranchias perlo. Taxonomy (NCBI): domain Eukaryota; kingdom Metazoa; phylum Chordata; class Chondrichthyes; order Hexanchiformes; family Hexanchidae; genus Heptranchias; species Heptranchias perlo. The sequence continues at coordinate 14,714,106 of NC_090345.1, read as the reverse complement.
TCTAGCAGCTCCTTTTCTTTGAGGAGCTCGAAGTCAGAAGATCATGAGTTCAAGCCCCACTCCTAAGATTTGAACACGTAACCTAGACTGACACTTTAGTGCAGTAGTGAGGGAACGCTTATTGTTGGAAGTGCTGTCATTCAGTTGAAATGTTAAACCGAGGGCCTGGTCATGTTGACATGAAATAAATTTATATTTGAGGTTCTATCAACAACTTGCATTTATATAGCACCTTTAACGTAGAAAAATGTCACATGGTGCTTCACAGGGGTATAATCAGACAAAAATGGATACCAAACCACAAAAGAAGATATTAAGAGGAGTGACAAAAAGATTGCTCAAACGTGGGTCTTAGAGGAGAGAGATGGAGAAGTGGAGCGGTTTGAGGAGGAAATTCCAGAGCATGGGGCCTAAATGGCTTAAGTCACGGCCACCAGTGATGAGGCAAAGGGAGAGGAGGATGCACAAGAGGCCAGAGTCAGAGGAATGGAGAGTCCTGAACTGGAGGAGGTCACAGAGATAGGGAAGGGCAAGGCCATGAAGAAATTTAAACACGAGGATGAGAATTTTAAATTGGTGGTGGTAGGGGACCGGGAGCTAGTGTAGGTCAGTAAGGACAGGAATGATGGACCTAACTTTCAAACTGAGTTTTAGGATGCAGAGCTATAGCCTGGGCCCAAGAGTCAGATTTGTAATGGTATACTGTAGCTAGTGATATCAGTAGCTACAGTATAATCATAGCCCTTAGATAACTCCATTCCCATCAACTTAATATTTTGCTTCGTGTTTAAATGATTCTTTTTGGAAATAGGGCTCGGGCAGAACAGACAGAGTCTGGATAAAACACTTTATAAGTTAATAGAAGCAGGGTAAGAGGGAGAAGTTTAATAATAAGACACTGTTGATATCAACACATTTAGAAACTCTCAGTTGCACTGTGATAGTGGAAATATCTGCCTTCTTTCAAAGCTAGATTTCAACAGGATTTATAGAGCTATAATGAATGTATCCACATTATTCATTGTATTACTGATAACTGGAAGGGAATAGGTACAATGCACTCCACAGCACTTGAAGATTTCCTATTATACTTAAGCTTTCTACTTTTTCATTTCTAGCTGATGAAATTCAGAACATATGAATGAACATCATAGCCTTTAGGATCTCAATTTGGCACCAGAACTATCTCTTAACAAAAAGTCCAATTTAAAATGATGCATTTAGCACTTAGCTTAAAATATGACCTTAAGGTTCTTATGACTATATGAACTGCTTTGCCATTAAAAATACATCCATAGTGTCCGTCTATGAAACATGAGACTTTAAAGAGAAAAACGTTAGATTGAGTGAGGATGAGGGGAAATGGAAGCCGAAAGATAAATGGATGAGAGTGTGAAAGAAAATGAAGGTAAGGCGATTGCAAGTGAGGGAAGGGAAAGAACTAGCAATAGAAGGTAGGTAAAATGAGGGAGAGGAACAGGGAAAAGAAAGGTAGATGGGAACGAGGCAGTCAGGATTCATGGAAAGGAGATAGAAAAGGGAGTACAACATTAATTGGGAAGAGAAAAAAAGCAGAAGGGAATAAATGGTGGATAAGAAAAGTCAGTAACTGAAAGGTAGACGAGGTGGGGAAGTGCAGAAGGGTGATTAAAAGATAAACAGAGTAAAAAGGAAGTTAAAAGGTGGATTCAATGCATGAAGAGTGGACAGCAGATGCTCCTGTAACTCACCATGTCATCTCCTACCCTACAGACTATCAACCAGGATTCAACTGGCCACGTTGTAGTTGGACGTTTCTCAATGGCTTTCGAACTGAACAGGGACTGTGTGCTTCAAATCTTAACCTCTTGGGGCCTTCACGACGATGACAAAAGTCCTTGTGGACAAATACAAACCATGTCCCACGTCGTTGAATCGTGCCTGTTAACTAAACTATCTGGTGACCTACGCGCTTTACATGTTCATAATGACAGTGCTCTAAGGTGGCTGGAATTATATGCCGAGTCTGCGTAGGCTAAATAATAAAATAATGTTTAATTTCTACTATTACTTCTTTATACACTTCTGAATTGCAAAAAGCATGTTTTAATTTTAGGTTAGAATACGCAGTGCCATAAGAATTCAGCCAGGCAAGTGACCTTTGGCCCACTGCAATGGCAAATAAGTCAACAATGAAGCCGGGTGGACATTTTAGCAGATGGACAAACATGGGATAATTGAAGAATCATTCAAATGAAGCTGTTGGGCCTTCAACAGAAAAAAATAGCCTGATATAGGTTCTACAGCATATGGTAGCTAAACCATAATGCAGGAGTGTGAATTATCACAGAATTAACAAACCGAGTCATGAGAGAGAAGTCTTGATCAAACTGGGGTTCAGATAGGGGTGTGGGGAGTGGGGGGGGGGAGGTTAAATGACCAAAAAGGCCATTTAACATAACAAAGGAAATACATCCACACCACAGGCCATAATAATAGACAAATAACAACAAAAACAAAACCTTTTTTGACTCGTCAAATAATCATCTGAGACATTCTGAAATAGAAATAAATGCCATTATTTATATACATTTTCATGGTTACCAAAATAAATCCTGGCAAATTTGCAGCAAACTGGATAATTTTATTGAAAGGGCAGTAAACACCTAAGGTACTGCATTTCACAATTCAGACATCCAATACCAAATTAATAATCAATTCTCCTTTACTAAAATAGGTGACATTACCAAATAGTATAACTTTGTTTTAGTGCAAACATGAATTTAATTACTTTTATCATCTTATGCAACATATCGCCTCACTTTCACTTGAATGTACTTTTTTTAAAAGAAAAGTAAACCGCTTTTGTTGGCTTCTACAGGCTGAATTTTGAAACCAATTAAACATACACAACATTCTGCTTTACTTGCATCAGTTCTTTTCTCCAAGCATATTTAAAAATACATTAACAAAACCACATTAACACAGCAGCATCTTTATTTGAAGACACACTAAGCAATCCTACTGCAGTACTCAAACTGGATTTTCACAGAAACTACTTGGATGCTTTTCTAAAGGCTTGAGCACTTTGGGGAAAAAAATGTGCTGCAAAGGTTTAATTTTTATTTTGAATGGCAGCCTAGTGACAAAAGAATACCACCTCACTGCAATTTACAGCATGAGAGATAATGAACATCACCCTTACTTCCTATGCTGTAATCTCACAGGAACTTTAATGATCCCTAATACTGTAATAACTATGAAATTTTATGGGGGGGGTGGAGGCAGAAGAGAGAAAGAGGAGGTGTGGTGGGCTCTTTAAGACAGATCCCATTGACTGAAACACAAAGATGGTACCAATTTATTTAAAGTACTATATTAAAGAACAAGTCCAGGTTACAAACTGTTTGCATTTAATATTGAAATACTATCAGTTAACCATTTCTCTACACAGTAAAATATATTTTGACGTGAACATGGGTAAGTAATTTCAGTGCAGAGTATTCTTTGCATAAACATCTATTAGAAAAAAATCACTAAATGTAACTTCTACCTGTGAGAATAAATTTCAATTGACCTCATTAAGTGCAAAAGACTCACTAAAATGGTTTGGTGGCTTGTCTCTCTGCCCAGGTGCCTTGAGAAGGGATAGGTTATTTTTTTGCTAATATCCTCCTCCCCTCTCCCTCCAATCCTGAAGTACACTGCTCACTCGGTTAAGAATCCACAGGCACTAGTGGCCCTCAAGTGCTCATCAAGTGACCGTTCTTCATGTGTGTGTCTAGACGGGGAGTATCAGCAGGATATTTGGTTCTGAAGTGTATCCAATCCAAGCCTTATTGTGCCCTCATTCAATGCCCACTTTTCAGCAGAAGTCACTGGATAGCAATCGGGAGTGGGAATCCTTGCTAATTTTTTTCCAGTCCTGGTCCAGAGGCATTTTAGCTCTCCAACTGCACCCCAAGCTTAGATTAGTTGATTGGGCACAGACCAGAGATTGAACCTGGTACCTTACGGTCTGTACCAAATAATGTCTTTACACAGTAAGCCATTGGAGGAGCCTCTTGTGGAAAGCTAGGATCAGTATCCTGGCATTGATCGCGAGGCTCAGAATCAGCTGGGAATAGGAACGATGCTAATCCTGGCTGTCTGCAGTAGCAACTATCTGGAGGACATGCCACCCAAGTTGGATTTCTTCCAAATAAGAAACCAGTAGAGGCCTCAAGACTGCTTTCTGACCTGCACTAGTTAAGCCACGTTTACAAATACAGGCGTGCAGCCCATTGCAGATTTGCAGAACTCCAGAATATAAATGGTCAGATGTTCCAGGAACCAATGATGTCATATACCCACCAAATGCCATTGGGTTAAGGCTAGCCACTTGGAGTAAAGTAAATATGGAACCAGTGCCAAAAGTTGACATTCTGGATCGACCATCTTATACAATAGAGCCCAGCCGTCTACAGAAACTGGCCTCTAATAGGGAGTGTAGAAGCAGTATTACACAGAAGTCTTTCCCCAGGAACATGAGCCAAAGTCCAAATCATTATAAAATCCAATAAGTATAAAAACATCTCCGGTTTATGGAAAAGTATATTACACTGAAAATACCTTCCCTCTTTAGACTGACATATCTCTCTTTTAAAGTCCAGGAAACAATCCTATTTAAAAGCAGGTACATGCCAGAAATGTGGCCAAGCCTAGCATCTAGGTTAGATTTCAGGAGGTTTTTCTTTTCATAGAGGATCGGAGAACTTTGGAATAAGTTGCTGGCTCGTGCCTTGAGTGCAGATTCGCTGCAAACATTCAAAGGGGAGCTGCTGGACAGTTTCTGGAGGCAGCTAATAATGTCGTGTACAAAAAGTAGATGGGATGTTCTGTAATGTTCCTTATGATTACTGTTTTTGATCGCTTTCGGGGGTCAGAAAGGAATTTGCCAGAATTATTTTTTTCCTGAATTGGCTTAGGGCTTTTTAAAATTTTTCTTTTTTGCTTCTCATGGGATATTACATGGCTGGAGTTGGGTACGTTGCATTGAGACTCATGTTGCTTAGTTGCAATACGACCGAATATAACAAACCCGAAGGACCAGCTGGTCTTTTCCTGCCTGTCTTTATTCATATGTTCGTAAGTAAATTGTTTTAAAATTCTGAATATTGAAATTTAAGTTGCTCCTGTGCAATCACAATGGAGTCAATAGATAGTTCCATTAATGTCATGGCTTGAATCTCTGCCAAGTTCCATGTACTTTCTGTTTTGGCAGAACAGCTTTAATCAAGAAGGGAGCAACCAGACTTTGACAAAGACTAAACCTTAAGATATAAATTTGGGACTTTAAATATTAATTCAAAAAGTGCAATGTTAATTCAAGCTTCAACTTAATTCAAGCTTCAATTTATATCAGTCAACCATCTATTTAAGGATATTTACCCTGCCCATGAGATAACGCATCTCATTTTCTGTGGGTTATCACCATTTGCTACCCCCTCTCTCCCACCCCCTTTTTTTTGTTGCTCAACATAAGAGTTGAGCATTGTGCCTCATTCAGCTGAGACACCAGGGTAGGTCACCTAGTCTTAAGCAACTATGAGTGTCACTCAGTGCCAATCAATCAGTCAGAGACACACATGGTAGCCTATTGCCAATTTTTCCTTCTACATCCCGCCATCATTCGAGCTTTCGCTCAGCGTCTCCTCTTGTGTCTGACTGAGCAAAATGAGAGAATCGTAGCTCTGCTCTCCATTCCGGATGCTGAGTCATCAGTGCTCCAATAAGCAGTGCCACCAATCAAATGAGTTTTTGATCTGAAATCTCATCGTAAACAAAGGTCTTCAAGATGTCAATTTTTGAAGATTATTATACTTTTAAGATGATAGTTTTTAGGATTGCTATAGTTTTTTAAAAAAATTGCAACATTTTTCAGCAAAATGTCTCTGCACCTTTGCCCCCTAAGAGGACACAATGAATTATCTTTCCATGGCAGTTACTGGCATCTGTCAGCTAAATGAAAAACGTCTGCAGAGATGAAATGATGGCAAAGTGGTGCCAGGAATTAAATATAGAGATGTTTTGTGTATTAAATGTATTTTGTTTGCAGTCTGGAGTCTTCCCTAAGGGGGAATGTGGTGAAATATTAGCTGAGGCTGCGTAGATTATTACCAAAAGAAACTAACCCTTTTCATTTTAGAAATTGCTTTAAAATATATGTATGCAATCCAACCCGAAAGCTATGCACCAGCCTCTGCAAATCATCTTACCTGTTCGCTGCCCTTATCATGCATAGAAACTGCATATTAAATGGTAAAATGATCTCATCTCTTAATTATACATTCTTCAAAAAATAATTTTGCTGTGCACAAACGGTATGAATTTTAACAGCTTTTCTATCATATCTGAAACAACTAGCAGAAGATTCCATATTTGAATTTATTTAGTCTCTGGTTTCTGCTGTTTGCTATTTGTAGCCATATCATAAATGCATTCTTTATACACCCATTTACAATTTCACTACAAATAATGTACTGTGGAAAACTTTCCCCTGCTCCACCTGAATTTCATAAATATTAGAGACTGGCATCAGCATTTCGAAATAGAGATTAATTATCTCCAATTGAACATGAGCTCAGTCAGAAAGACCATCTTATTTTCATGAAGCACTATGATTTATATCTGGAATGTATACATGTACGTCAAAGACTTTCCTTTAAAAAGTTTACTAAAAATAGGATAGAGAAAAACACTTTGGGCAAAATTTTATTTTCAGTTCACATGGCGGTATTAACATAGATGGTCATAACCACTGGGAGCAAACGCAGGTAAATGTTTGTTTTAAAATTGATGGTGCGTATGATGTGAAATTAGATGCTGTTAGATGAATATTAAAATTAAATAGTTTACACTGTGCTGGGGAAAAATATAAAACTATAAAACAACAAGTGCCATTCAGGGCCCCAGCTCAGTCTTTGAACTTTAAAAAAAATGTATAAATTAATTACCAGCCCAGTCACAGAATAGGAAACACAAGGTCCCCCGAAGTGGCCTTATGGGAAAGACCAGTTGGGAGTCCAATGTTGCTCCAAAATCACCACTTCCTTTAAAAAAAAACCTGAAAACAGCAAGTGCTGTTCAGAACCCCAGCTCAGGAGGCATTTAGTGCATTACACTAAAGGGAATTTCTTGAACCAATCTCCTCCATAGCAGTGCAGCATGGGAATTCTGTAACAAAGGTACAGGTGGTGGCGGAGGTGGAGGGGAATTGGAAATAAAATACATTTCTATGAGCTGTTTACAGAAATTAGTAAAATCAGCTGAAAATCATTAGCAGCTATTTAGGGGGGATCTGGAACTAGAGTAAAGTTCTGCTAGGGCCACAAGGTCATTTCAACCCAGCTGGAAGAGTTATGTCTTTATTTTTGTCACTGCATTAAATGAGAACTCCCTATGTTTTTTATGCTCAACATGAGGGTTGAGTGCTGGGGAACAGACCATTATGTTTCAAATTAACAGCTGATTCATCTACTATGTTAAACTTGTCTTCTGTAGCTTACGAAAGTGGCTGTGAGCAGAAGGCTGAAAGCAAATGCTGAGGAGCCATATTTCAGCTCTTGCAGCACAAGAAATTATAGCCTGTAATACTTATTGTATATGTTAATTAATTTAACAAGGGTTGTACACTCATTCTACTAGTACCACCTGTTATCACCAATTTTCATGGTTGCATCAGAAGAAAAAGCCTTACCATTGAAATTTCACTCATGGGTAACAGTCTTTTGTTCTCTATTGCACTCTTACGCCCTGAACATTCAGTAGGTAATAATATGGAAATAGCCTGCAGTTAAAGACTACTAAGCTAAACTATTATTACAATGGTTACATAAGTGAGCAGAAGTGTGTTATAATATCCAAAAGTCCAATTTTGGGTTTTATTGCACAATTGAAATAACTGCTATAGCCAGATGGGCAATAGTTGTTCAATTTTAACCCAAAAATTACAATCATTATTTGTTCTCTCATACATTTTTCCTAAAATTTTTACAATCATACTGAACCAACTTAGAAAGTTACCCATTAACCAAGTGTAATATCATGTTATTGAATGTGAAATTATCAGGACACCTTCTCTCTTGTGCTTTTGTCCTCTGCTTCCATTTCCTGAAGATTACTGCCCATCACAGTGAAACAGGGGGATGACAATGAAAACAATCTCAACTCATGCAGCGACGCTTTAACTGTTCAGATTTAAAATAGTAGATCAAGTGTATGAGGGAAAAATATTTTACATTCTGACTGCTGCTCGATTAACCAGATTCAAGACGATAGGTTAAGGGAATAATGCAACAAATAAAATGGCACAGTTTACACACAGTCAAAATACCTTCAATGGCAAAATATGTCACAATGTACTAAAACTGATAAGATGCTCTAGAATTAGTATAGTGGGATGATAATTATTTAGCATAGTGTTACACAAACTTTGAGTTATACTATATTCAATAGGAAATACATTCAATGAAAACAATGCAGTTGGGATTTCGTGTATATTGACTGGGTGATAAGTACTGTTATGATTATTTTTGCACACACTATTTTGGTTAATCCTGTACGACCAGTGAACTTTCAATATTTTTTAAACAAACTATCTGCAGGTCACCATACATCTACATTTGGATGTGCACGATTTCTCACTATTGTGCAATCATTTAATTAAATGAGGTGCATATGAACTAAATTTAGTTGAGATTTTGATGGAACAGTGGTGCAACAGTTTAAAAATTTGGCGAGCAAAGGGACTAGTGTGTAAAATACAGTAAATACCGAAGAATTCCAATCCCTATTTGTCCAGATGCAAATGCTTAGGAATTGAACTGAGACAGAAAAACAATTACCCTGACCGACGCATTAAAATAGGGAGCATTTTTATAAGGTGTCTGGATGATAAAAAGCAGTCATGAAAATGGCAAGCATGGGAGAAGATTGCTGGAAACTGTGCTTCTTGCAAAAAAAAAATCAGTTACATCCCATTCAGAAACCATCGCCAGGATGCTGAAGCTCACTCAAAATGAACCTTTTATACTATACAACAGGTCCAGGCAAGGTGCCATATTACGAGCCATTGGAAAGAGTATTCTCAAGTCTATTAGCAGCATGATCATCAGAAAAAAAACTTAAAAGTTGACAAGTCCTTCTTTTTAAAAGGGGATGGGGAAGAGAAAAACAGGCCTGAGCTTCAGCAGATCCCTCTCCACTGCATGACTCCTGCACGGTTCATGCACCTTTCAGGTCAGTCCTTCTTCCAAGGCTATAGAAAACAGGTCTTCACTGTTTCACTATCTAAATCCTCTTGTGTTTGCACATGATGGTGATGATGACGACGATGACGATGATCCATCTAAAACACAAATGGAGTGGTAATAAGAATAGTTGGATCACACGATTATAGGAGGCAAAGGAATGGTAAACGCTTGCAATATTTTAAATACATTGCACAGTTTTTCTATAGAAACTAAATTGAGCCACAAATAAACTTACTGGGTTGAGTTTCCGCTCCTTTACGCCAGTAATATCAGCACAATCCCGCCGGAATCGACCAAACCAGCATAAAAGATCGAGGCGTTTTAAATGCACGTGAGTTGCGCCCAAAACCATTGATGCTCGAGTTTCCACGATCTTTTAACATGGTTTAACAACAGTTCAGCCAAATCAAGCCCTGCCCATAAAACTGGCCCTGCCCCCAGGTCGACATTGCGAGTTTCTACTGATTGGGCTGGTTAGGGAAGGCTCTTTAAGTTGCACTAATTTTCTTTGGCGCACAGGCATTAGTATTTTCATATCAAAAAAATATTTAATTTACTAAGAAACAGACTAGTGTATACCAATGAAAGTGGTAAATGGTTCAGTATAGCTTTTTTAAAAAAGTCATTTTCAGTGATTTTAAATTAGGTTACTTACAGGTGGCGGATTGGACACTTATTAAAAATGCTTACTTTTTGTGATAAACCCATATTCAGCTGCATTAATTAAAGTGGACCAGGTTACCACTCTTAAATCCATTAATGAATACTTTTTAATGGAAAGAAAAAAATGATCACGTTCTTTTATGCTGCCCGACTGTGCTAGTTTATGGAAGGTTTTAAGTTTGTAATTATGCAAATGATTATCAGAAATTTGAACCGTAACCGGTGCAATTTTGAGTGCATTTTGGACACAATTTCCCAAATGCGCCCAAAGCAGAAACTCTACCCCACTATGTCTTACATATAATTAGCGTTTTTTGCAATGTCATTAGAACAAACTTTGGAAAAACATATTCAAGATTAAAATTACTTACTAAACATTAGTTCCTCTCCAGCTCTTTTCCGTGACTGGTCCCCTCTAATAAAATGAGAAGGGGAAAAATAAAAGTCAAAATCTCTAAGCATTTGAGATCAGAACAGTTCAAGCTATTTTATTAGAAATAAAAAGCATACTAGGGTAACAAAAAAATTGCACATTTATATTACTAAGGTTGCAGCCTTGGGAAAATGAGGATTTATTTTTTTTGGAGAAAAGACAATGGCACAACTTATGAACATTTTTTTTCAGATCTCTTGTTCACAAGTCGTCTGGTGCGTAGAGCACGTTTGATATTTATTTTCTAACTTTTCGCACTGCTCGTACTCAGGTGGGGAAGTGATCTCAGACGTCTCCAACGTTGTGGTGCAGTGGGTTGGATCCATGTGTCACAACTAGCAAGTGGATCGTGTTCAATGAAATCACCTTTGAGCAGGAAGAATTACGATTAATCACTGGCTTATGAAGGCTAAATAACATTTTTATTACATGGGATTCCAGTATATTTAAATACGACCTTTCGACCTGAAATGTTAACTCTTTCTTTCTCCACAGATGCTGCCTGACTTGCTGAGTTTCTCCAGCATTTTCTGTTTTTGATTCAGATTTCCAGCATCTGCAGTATATTGCTTTTGAGTCAAATTCTGCTTTAATTATATATGTGATTCTGGAATTTTTACAAGTGCTTTGGGGAACCCATTTCACAATGCTGTCCACTTTTCTGTGAAAACTACAAATGTTATCCTTTATCATGACTAAACACCATGTCCAACTCCCAGTACTTTGGGCTATTTTAAGTTTTTGGATTAAGTCATTTCAACCTCCTTCAATTCTGTATTTGTATCTGTCTGCCTGCCTCTCCTTCTCTTCCAGCTGTCCATTCAGCTCTCACTATTACTCTTACACTCACTGCTTCTTTTTTGCTTTTGCTCCTTTTCATTTTCCCTTTCTTACTCTTCTACTTCTTACTTCTCACTCCTATTCATCTATGTAGCCACAGGCGGCAAGAGTTTGGTAGCACTGGGACACAAGTAGGCGAGTTAGAGACAGCAGCATCTGAAACGGAGGGTGGGAGGGAGGGGGGAAAGAGATGGGTTACAGGCAGTGGCATCTGTGGACACTGAAAGCAGGGATGCCAGGCACTGCCAAATGGTTGGGGGACAGGGGAAAGAGAGAGGCAGTCTGCTGGTCGGGCAGGGGCGCTTGCATGTTCAGGTTCAGTAGCTCCCAGCAACCCTCCCACCCAGCTCCAAAGGTCAGCTGACAGTAAACATCCCTCCAGTTCTCAGTACAGAGCCATAACTGAACTCTATGAAAGTAAAGCACTCGCCTCTGGAAAACCCACCAGCGGAAACAACTGATCTATCAGTGGGGGATTAATATATAATAGCAATCAGTGTTATGACATGAGCTTCCTCTTAAAACGCTTATCAATGCTCACAGCAACAATGTAGTATCCATAGGCAGATCTGCACCTCCTATGAACCAAATCTTACCACCTTATGCATGGACTGAAAGGATTAGCATGCTGAACGATTACAGATACCCTGTGAACCAGAAGGTGCCTGGAATGCCCACTATATACTCCTGACGTGACAGTATCAGGCCATAAGGTTGAGGCAAAAACCACAAATTAAATTTATTACAAGAAATAAATTCACACAAGCAAAAGATTGATACAAGAAAACAATGTTTAACTTACCAATATTCATTTCCTTGACTTGAAAATAAAAATACTTTCTAGAATGTCAAGTCTCCTTTTGAATCTTTGATCTTTTATGTAAGTGTATGCCTCTGCACTTCAGTTATGTCTCACCATCATGATGTACAAATACTGTCTAACTGAATGAACTAAACATCCTAGGGCTGCTGTCAAATAAAATCCTCAATTCCTCTGTAGTAGAGGCCAGCTTCTTTGAAGAAGGCCCCCAGGACTTTTTGAACAAACTGGTAATGATTTCTATCACCAAAAATGGGGGATGTGGATAGTAACTTCATTATTGCCTTAAGAAATATTTACTAGGTCAGGCCTGAAACACAGCCTTTTGGCATGTGTGTCTCCCTTAATGATCGTGGCAATTATAGACACCATGCTGTGTTTCTTCTCACAATAGCTACAATATAGGTTCCAGTCAGGCATTATACTGGCTGGGTCCAATATGTGTTCCCCAGCAGGGGACAACATAAACGTACACAGATGTGCAGAGCTTTTTTCCCAGCCGTTTAAATTTAATCATTTTGAGAGCACAGGCAAGAACGGCCCAATGCATTTGAATAAGCAAGTTTAAAAAGTATCCAACAGATCCCAGGAACTTATCAAACCATGTTTAACACTACGTTCTACTCCATTTATACTCTGTGTGGTGTCACTCCCAAGTGGTGCAAAACTGCCTCCTCCAGGGCTCTTGCATTGTTTACTGAGCTAGCACCTGCAGGAGGAGTGGAAGGGGAGGGAGAGGAAAACAATTTGAAGAGGTTTGCTATTTAAAATCCAGTGGAGCAGCAACATAATAAACTGGTTTTCTTAAGCTCATTCCAGTGATTGTAAACCTTGCTTTGGTAAACATCAATGTAAAGCTTAGTGCAGCAGCTACTGAAAAGTATCCCCATTAAGCAGCAACATACTGTTACAGTTTGCAAAGGACTTGTGGAAGGCACTGAGCTGACAGACTATTGTTTTAATGCAGGCAAATTCATCTGCAGCTGCTCTACTGATCGTTCAGTTGTAAATCTTGATCTATAAGATGCAATGATATTGGTACAATGCTATTTGACAGTTAATTCTGCTCCACCGAGTTTTAAAAAGCAAATTCTAAGCTGAATAATTGGAACAGGATAAAGCCCTGCAAATTCATTTATGATTGAAGTAGATTTGGAAGTTTCAGTTTTAACTGCTTTTCACCAGAAATGGCCACTGACTGCTCATGTTTATTTTCACGAGCTTGATTCCCATTGTCCAGAATTGAAAATAACTGGAAAGAGGGGAAAAGAGAGAGGTGGACACAATCCAATTTCTGATTGGTTAACATGTGAAGCTCAGTGCGCAAAGGAGATTGTGATTAGCTGATGGTCAACAGCTCAGTTCCCTATCTCTTGGGCCGAATGGAAAAGAAGCAAAAAAACTTTAGTTAACTGTTTGTGACCAACTTAAGACGGGGACAGAAATGAGAACAGAACGTGCTGGGTTATTATATGGAGCAGTGGCTTCACACATATTGAAAGAGACATTAAATTGTTTATTCATTCATTTATTTATTTCACTGCTGCAAAGGCGCTAGACTCAAGGGAGTAGAAATGGACAACAGCCAAAGAGGGAAAAAAAGCAAGAGGTAAAGAAACATTGAGTGATGGTGGCAGTGAAGCGAGCAGCCTGAGATGGAGAGTCATGAGTCACCAGGACTGAGGGATTTAGCCCTCATCCTGTACATGACACCACAAGATCTCCTCCAGTTCTTGTCAGAGAGGCATTTGTATCTTCTTGGTTGGGTCATTCTCAAATGCGTCAAAAACAGACGCACCTACAACAAATGGTTGGTTATCTTGGATAAAACCTGAAATTCTTATATTTTGAGGTATGTATTTTTTTTGAAGGCGAAGCCTTTTTTTCAATGAAAAAAACATAATCCTCCCTCACATAAAGGCCAAAACTTGTAATCTCTAATTATAATCATGTATTTTGTTTTAACCTAAACACAGAGGTAATCTACCGGTAAGTACTGAGTCATAGAGTTAGCATCTCCTTTAAATCAGCAATTTGTAACTGAAAATGATTTCATCTCTTGTGCACTCCATTTCTCAGCAAATCCAAAGAGCTCTTCATTTTAGTGTATTAAATGTACAACCTTGTGCTTTTTGTACCAAAATTACCTGTTTCAGTCCATACTTCATAATAGCATTGAAAATGTATGTGGAAACACATTAAGAATCCATTCTGTCACTGTAATCAGGGGCACTGTTAATAGCAGAGTAATTGAAAAGGGGAAAACAGCAAACATGTCCACAGTGATGGGTGTCTGAATAATAGATTCTGTGAAATCGTTTCAACATGAAAATGCTGCTTATTTGTCCTAGTTCTCAGAAATTAGTCTTTGCCTGTAAACTTATTTCTGAGCAGCAGCAGCAGACAGGTCAGTCACTAATAGTCACATTTAATGACCTTTAACATTTCATTTCAAAAGTGAATAATAATGCATGCATTTCAACTGAATAGTGAAGCAAAAAACATGGCAACTATGTACCATTTATCCTGTAATTATACTGTTACACAGAAGTGACAGTTGCCATCTCACATATTGCTGCAAATTTCAACTGGAATGAACGTCGTTCTTTATTTTTTTAAAGAATAAAAGGTCAACATAGTGACAAAGCAAACAATGGGCCAGAAATTGCTGCAAATGGCGGGTGTGGCGGTGAACGACATTAGTTGGGCTCTTTAGCTCACCAGTGACATCGCACTATATTTGCGCCGCAAAATTTTGGAGCGTCGATCCGATAACTGCGCAGCGATGTCAATGTGGAATCTGGGACCTCGTGAACGTCGCGCCCAATGGCCTATCTCCGACCAATCACATGGCACTATAAAAACCTGAAAACAGATGCCATAACTCAGATTGAGGTGTGGCACTGAGAGTTGAGTGACCTGCAACTTCTGAAAAGACCTATCAACTTTAAAAAGTTAACATTTTAAAAACCTTTTTACAATACAGTAAAAAGTAATTAACAATGTTTTGCATATACACTTTTCCAGAAAAATATGTCTCAAGAGGAATCCAAGAAAAGATCTTAGTACTTTGGAGAGGAGGACTGGTGGGTCCTCCTGGACGAAGTGGAGAGGGGGCATGAGCGGCTGCTAGGGACTGCGAGGTCGAGGGCTCCCCACAAAATTAGTATGATGGTGTGGAGGGAGGTGGTGGAGACCCTCACCGCAACCTCCACTGTGCCATGGACAGATGCAGAAAAAAATATAATGACCTGACTGGGGCAGGCAAGGTAAGCATTCTCAGAGCCTCAATTCAGAATTCTCTATTAAAAGCACAAAATGTGGCTGTGTTTTTTTTTATTAGAGTGGGGGAAGGTTAGCTGGTTATTGTTTGGTTGTTCAAGATGGAACACAAAGGCAAGTAAGTCCTGTAACTATACAGTTATACAGGAGTGACAGCTGCCATCTCAGATATTGCTGCAAATTTGCCGTCAGTTGCCATGGGAGTCAGCCTTGCCAGTGTTTAATTTGACAGCTTTTTTCTGCTGAAGAGAAGATTCCAATGCCTGAAAAAAAGCCTCTCACATTAAGCAATCCATATGATGCTCCCTCTGACGCACAATGTAAGAGAACGGAGCAGTCCGGAGGGGGAATTCCCTTCTTTAAAGAGTTTTGTTCGCATGAGGAATAGGGCCCTACTGCTCCAAAGCCTCCATGGTGTGGTGACTGTGGTCTATGCAGAGGTTGGAGCTGTACTGGCAAGGTCTTAACAAGACTTCATAGAATCATAGAACGTTACGGCCCAGGAGGCCATTCGGCCCATTGTGTCCGTGCTGGCCGGAAAAGAGCCATCCAGCCTAATCCCACTTTCCAGCTCTTGGTGTGTAGCCTTGTAGGTTATGGTACTTCAAGTGCACATCCAAGCACTTTTTAAATGTGTTGAGGGTTTCTGCCTCTACCACTCTTTCAGGCAGTGAGTTCCAGACCCCTACCACCCTCTGAGTGAAAAAACTTCTCCTCAGCTCCCTCTCTAATCCTTCTACCAATCACTTTAAATCTATGCCCCCTGGTTATTGACCTCTCTGCTAGGGGAAATAGGTCCTCCCTATGCACTCTATCTGGGCATCTCATAATTTTATACACCTCAATTAAATCACTCCTCAGCCACCTCTGTTCCAAAGAAAACAACCCCAGCCTATCCAATCTTTGCTCATGGCTAAAATTCACATGTCCTGGCAACATCCTCGTAACTCACCTCTGTACCCTCTCTAGTGCAATCACATCTTTCCTGTAATGTGGTGACCAGAACTGTATGCAGTACTCAATCTGTGGCCTAACTAGTATTTTGTACAGTTCTAGTATAACCTCCCTGTTCTTATATTCTGAGCCTCGGCTAATAAAAGAAAGTATCACGTATGACTTCACAAAGTTCCACACAAAACTACTCAAGCTGGAGATTTACGTTAAAATCTGATATCTAAGCACAATCAGCTGGAGGGTAGGACGCAGCAGTTAGAGGAGTTAGGATATTGTGAAGTGCTGAGTTTAGGCCAAGGAGGAGTGCTGAGAAGATTGCCCTAGAACATTGTTGGGATCCCAATAGTTTCTAATTTAAGTCAGGAGTGTGTTGGAATACTCTCCACCTGCCTGGATGAGTGCAGCTCCAACAATACTCAAGAAATTCAACACCATCCAGGACAAAGCAGCCCTCTTGATTGACACCCCATCCTCCACCTTAAACATTCATTCCCTCTACCACCGGCGCACTGTGGCTGCAGTGTGTACCATCTACAAGATGCACTACAGCAACTTGCCGAGGCTTCTTCGACAGCACCTCCCAAACCCGCGACTTCTACCACCTAGAAGAACAAGGGCAGCAGGCACATGGGAACACCACCACCTGCACGTTCCCCTCCAAGTCACACACCACTCACACTTGGAAATATATCACCATTGCTTCATCGTCGCTGGGTCAAAATCCTGGAACTCCCTACCTAACAGCACTGTGGGAGTACCTTCACCACACGGACTGCAGCAGTTCAAGAAGGGGTCTCACCACCACCTTCTCAAGGGCAATTAAGGATGGGCAATAAATGCTGGCCTTGCTAGCGACGCCCACAACCCATGAATGAATAATAAAAAAAAACTACCTGGATTCAGAAGCTCAAGCCAAGCTGGTCAATTTCACAGACAATACTAAACTAGGAAAGCAGCTCAAGACCTACAAAATAAATACGTACGTAGGCAGAACAATAGCAGACAAAATTTTAATAGGGAAAGTATTAATGACTGCATTTAGGAATAAAAAAATAGGCAACATAATACTGCATAAATGGTGCTGAAATAGCTACAGATGAGGTTGTGAGATCCCAAGATATTAGTAGACTCAACAGTCAATACATCCAATCACTGCAGAACAGCAAGCAAGAAAGCAAACAGGAGGATGAACTATATAGCTGAAACACTAAAGTACAAATCGGAGAGTCATACTCAAATTGTGTGGTGCTTCGTTTAGACCAGACTGAGTACTGCATCCAGTTCTGGTAATTAAGACAACAGGAAAGCATTCAAACCTTGGAGGCAGTTTAGAACAGAGTAATCCCTAGCACTAAACTGTGAGAGTAGAACAAATGCACACGTTCAAACACATATTTAGGACTTTTCTTCACACAAAGTGATCAATGCATACAATTCTGTGTCGAGTGGAGGTGGTAGGTCTGTGGAATTTGCTGCCCCAGGAAGCTGTGGAAGCTACATCATTAGATAAATTTAAAACAGAAATAGACAGTTTCCTAGAAGTAAAGGGAATTAGGGGTTATGGGGAGCGGGCAGGAAATTGGACATGAAGCTGAGTTCGGATCGGTCAATGCCCTGTGGGTGGCGGAGAGGGCCCAGGGGCTATGTGGCCGGGTCCTGCTCCGACTTCTTGTGTTCTTTAGATTTGTGGTTGGGATCAGATCAGCCATGATCTTATTGAATGGCGGAGCAGGCTCGAGGGGCCGATTGGCCTACTCCTGCTCCAATTTCTTATGTTCTTATGTTCTTATGAAAGCCCTGAAATCATTTAAAAAGCAATCGGGCACGTGACTGGCGGAAGAGGTGACTAAGTCTTTCTGGGTGGATGAACTAATAACTTCAGAGAAAAATAAACAGGTAAACTTAACAGTGCCCCTAGATAAATAAGCAACTATATTTAAAAAGGTAGGTATGAAACATGGCATATAAATTTTACCTGGCAAAGCCATTCTGCATCAATTCTCGTTGGAGTTTTTGGTCTTGAGCAGCATACTCTGAGAGCTTGGATTCCAAAGCAGGGGGAAGGATATTTGGGATAAATTTAGAAAAGAGGCTTGGTGCCAGCTGTGCCCAATCTGAGAAAAAAAATATTGAACAAACAAGGTTATTACCACTGCCGGCATCTGTACTTATAAGCAGGTAAACCAGATGTAATCTGCTGCAACAACACTGTACCAAAACGAAGATTTCCTTTTTTTTTCCAGCCATGATTGTTTGTATTTGACAACTTTCCCCTATGATACAAATAAAGCTGATCACTAGTATGAAAAATACACCTGATTTCACCCTTCCTTCACAGCTCCTTCTAAACTGGGGGAAGTTTGATCAAATTTCCATGAATAATTTACACATTTGCATGACTGCTAGCACCTCACAACACAATGATTGGAAATATAGAACATGAGCACTGAAAATAACAAGTTCAGTTAATAATGTACGTTTCATTTCACACCAACTCCCTGCAACTTGTAATGACAGAAAAACTACAAAAACAGCCTCAAATCTAAATTATAACAAATGTCCAATCTACCTTTTCTAAATTAAAAATCAATGCATGGAAAGTAAATAGTTACCAGTGGTTAATTATAAAATTCACAATATTGAGCAATAAATGGAAAAACTTGATAACTAATTCAAGTTTTATTACCATGAATAGTCACAGTTCCTTTAAACCTATTGCTTCAATTGAATTACTTATCCCACCCATTTTCACTCAGCAAGAAAAAAATTCTCCATTCGGTCTTCATTTTATATAAAATTAACCTGACGACATGACTATCTATCAGGTACTAAACCTTGAATCCTGTGGACAGAAAATCGTTAACATTTCTTTCTAAGTTACTCGGCTATTTTAGCAGCTGTAACATGGACATTTATTCCTAAGGATACTGCAATTTCCAATACGAAGAAATGATTGTTTCAAATTATGGATAAAATATTTGAATTATCAAACCAAACAGATTCTACATGAACCCATAATTTCTACATAGCTGAATTTCTGTGCCTGCCTCTGAAACAAGGAGACTTGGCGCAGTGCGGATTTTGCTGGAATTCTGTTTTTATTCTCATTTTGTGCCCTTCTCCTTTTCTGAAGTTCACAATTTACCCTGCATACACAGGAAGGAATTTCCATGAACCAAATCATCCTGTCTTAATCCACACTGCTCTTAAAAGCAAAATTCACACATAATATGAGGGCAAAAAGTGGAACATGTGGTGGGCCCTAAAAGCAGAAATCTCTCTCAGAAAACAATGGAAGAATTGTTGATTTTATTTGGGTGGTCACTGTGGAAGTTTATGCAGCCCTGGCTGCAACCAGCTGACCAAGCACAAACTGAGGATCAAACTTGGGAGTCTCCTGGCCTGTGGCGCTCGGTTCATTTACCAACTGAGTTAACAGGGAGCTTCAAGTAGTTTCGAATTATTCGTTGCACGGTATGACACAATGATCTAAAACTAAACAATTGAAATATTTTAAAAGCAGTGCAAACCCCAATATGGATTTTGACAATATGCTCTTACAAATTTACACCGTCCTGAGACTATCTTGTTCAAAGTTAAATTGGTTCAAGGAGACAGAAAACAGATTAAATATTACTAAAAGATGTAAAAATTTATGGGAAAAATTAACCAAATTTCTTGCAGTGCACCATCAATACTATATATTCATCTCAAAATTACTGGTATGTTACAGCAGACCTTCCTATCTAATTGAACAGTACAGATAGATTAGATTTACTCCAGTATAAGGTATTCATATGGAACTTTTTTTGGTAATTGTTCCATTCTTTTCCATTTCCCATTTTTAAAAAGTTCACATGTTGGACATTTGAAAAGAAATTAAATTATATTTAGTGACTATATTTTGAGAACTTCTATTTACTCTTATATTATGTATTACTTCATCACATAACTTGCATTACAAAGTTTTATACTTTTTCATGATCTTTGATTCTTGATTATAACACACAATGCATATGACATTTGGTCTCAAACCACACTGGGAAGTTTGCAGTATGCACATAAATGTCATTTTAACATCATACTCCAAAAAAGGATCAGTAAGATTCCATATGAAGCAGCAAAGCGAACTGTTACAAGCTTATTGTTGCGGATTTGTTTCAGAATATAAGGGGCCGGACAATAATGATTAGCCTTGCTCAATGTAGCATCGCTCAATGTTCCATAGACAATTTTAAGCACACAACACTCAACTTATGTATTAATATCTCATCAATCTATTCCAAGAGAGTTAAATTCCTGACACCATTTCACTATTCAAATTAATTACGGAAGTGTCCACACAACGGTTTTGTTTGATATTCTGCAGGACACCAAACTCATTTAGAACTTTTCTTCACAAGTCCAAGTTGCACATTTAAATGATCATTGTCAAGGTAGCCACACAAGCTATCAAGCATATGGTGTACCTTCCCCCCACATCCCCCACCGCCAACCAAAGAATTAATTAAATAAACTGTACCCTTCAATTTCCTTTATTAACAAGTCTCCAATGGCATAAGGGGCCACACTCACGGCACAGAAACTAGAAAAAGGACAAAAGGAAGCGGACCAAACATCTGAGAATTAAACTGAAAACAAAATTATTCAAAAAAGGGAATGTAACATTTAGAATCTCCATAAGGGAAGAAATCTAGCAAGAAGCAACTTTTGCATATAAAAGCTACAAATAAGCAATACTTGTCAATTTCTAAATTACTGTGGTATTTTGCTTCATTTTAAAATCATCACATCCACAATTCAGTCAAAATCTCTTGGGTACAAACAGAAGAAAACCAGTAAGAGTGGACGGATGCAGCTTTAGCTGAGAAGTCACTGAGCTAATCAGTGCTAAGGCACGGTTGATGCCTCACCCAACTCCTTATAAATTATTTTATCTTGCCCAGTAACCAGCACTGTGGAAAAATAAAGTAGCGGACTTAAAATACTGATTTAATTTGACAGCAGCTATATTAAATACTTTCAAAAGTTAATAACAAAAGTTAGAATATCCCGATATGAACATCTGAAATCTGCAGGACCAGGAAAAGACCAGCTGGCCCATTGAGCTTGTCCTATATTGTCATGCTGTAACTTCTGCACACCAGCCACACAATCCCCTAGAAGAGGCAAACAAATAAAATATGAAACACGGATAGGAAATCAGCTGAAGGACAGAAAACAAAGATAATGGTATAATTCAAGGGTCAGTGTTAGGATCATGTCTCTTTTCTGTCTCTCTATTTAAAAGGCCATGATGTGGAGATGCCGGTGATGGACTGGGGTTGACAAAAGCAAGGAATCTTACAACACCAGGTTATAGTCCAACTGTTTTATTTGAAAATCAAATTTATTTGACTATAACCTGGTGTTGTAAGATTCCTTGCTTCTATTTAAAAGGAGCAGAGGCACATAGGGGTTTAACTTTAAAAGTTGGAAGATTTGTTGGTAAAGCTATGAGTATACGGGATCATAGATTTCCTAAATGGGACAAACAGTTCAAAAGCAAAGAGGTAAAGTCATAAAGCTAAACCTATACAATTTTTTGTTTAAGGTGTAGTTAGAATATGGTGTCTAGTTTTGGGTGCCTACTTTAGGATGGATGTCATGGCCATGGAGAAGGTTCAGAAGAGATTCACTAAGATGACACAGGGGATGAGCGGCTTTAGTTGCGAAGAGACTAGTTACACTGGAAGAGAAGCGTAAGAAACCTGATCAAACACAAGAAGGGAAACAGAAAGCAATGAAGGTGAACAAGGTAAAAGAGACAAATGGAAATCTCATCAGAGAGAAGGGCGGAACTTCTTCAAGGTGGGCATTCCTGGAAGAGAAGTGTAAAACTAGAACTCCTTTCATTAGAATAGATTAGATCTGATAGAGGTGTGCAAAACTATAAAGGGTTTTGAAAGACAAATAGGAAAAAACTATTTTAACTGGTCGATTAGGCATAATTTCAAGATCATCACTAAAAGAATGAAGGGACAGTTTAGAAGAACTTGTTTTAAACTCAGATTTATAGCAAGTTTGCTTAAGTTTTTAATAATGTCAATTCTGGTTTGAAAATGAAGACAGCAGATCTTTAGATCAGAACCTTCAATTTACTGCATTTCTACAATCTACTTAACAACTCACGCAATGACCTGTAATATATAAAAAAAAGATCTCTTGTACACCCATGAACCACCAGCACCATCACTGGTTCTTCTGCAACTATTTACTATCATTTCTGAGAGCATGTTGTCATCTGTATCTCACAAATCAATAGAACACACATTGATATTGAAGGAGCTTCAATCAGCAAACGGAAGGTTTCCTGATCTTTGCAATTTTTCCCATGCTTCTTGTATATGTTCTTAGTGATTGCTTTCCCAGTGCTTGCGCTTGGTGAGTTGTGTAGCATTTCCTACCTAATCTTGTGTTCCTTCTAAGTGATATTTCAGTGAGAGGAAAGGGTAGAGGCAAGCCTGTTACTCTTCAGTGGGGGTCTCTTGTCACAACTGCGGTGCTATTCCTCTGTGCTGGGCTATAAGATGGCCTTGCAACTACTGCAGGCACTGCACAGTGACTGTTTGCTCTTGTCCATCACCTGCCACTGCTTCAGTCTTCTGAAGGGGTCAGTTAGCATCACCATGACAGGTAGTTGCCTAAGGCATGCCTCCTCCTGCTCTGCTCCAGCTGCTGGATATCCCTCGAGATTGACCAGGGGTCTGCGTGGGAACAGAACTTAGCCATTGCTTGAGAGTGTGAAGCCCATCATTAAGGTTCTCTTAAGCAGTTTCCCTAGTCTTTGCAACCCAAAAGTGAGAGCTTCCTGTAAACTGGAGCCCCAGGTCTCAATAGCTACAGTCACCGTATTTGTCAAGGAAACTGTATCTGCGCTTTGGATTTCTATCCTCAAGGGACTCCTCAGCAGATGCCCGTGGAGATGCCACCAGCACCATGGTGGCCTGCATATTTCCCAATCCCTCTCAAATGTCGAAGCAGCATTTCTACAGAGTGCCTTTTGTAAATTCATTCTCAGGATATGGGCATCGCTAGCAAGGCCCTCGAGAAGGTGGTGGTGGGCATTCTTCTTGAATTGCTGCAGTTCATGTGGTGAAGATACTCCCAGAATGCTGTTTTGTAGGGAATTCCAGGATTTTGACCCAGCTATAATGAAGGAAGAGTGATATATGTCCAAGTTGGGATGATGCGTGACTTGGAGGTGATGGTGTTCCCATGCACCTGCTTCCCTTGTCCTTCGAGGTGGAGGAGGTCACAGGTTTGGGAGGTGCTGTCAAAGAAGCCTTGGCAAGTTGCTGCAGTGCATCCTGTAGATAGTAGAACTTGCAGCCGGTGGTGGAGGGAGTGGATGTTTAAGCTGGTGAATGGAATGCTGATTAAGTGGACTGCTTTGTACTGGATGGTATCGAGCTTCTTGAGTTTGTTGCAGCTGCACCCATCCAGGCAAGCGGCCTGACACATCATGCAGATTTTCAAAGGACGGCATCTAGTGCTTCTGCTTATTAATGAGCCGCACTCTACAAAGGCAGCTCCCATAAGGTACAAATCCATTAGCCCAGCAGCAGAGGACGGTCTAGGCCTGGACCTCGATTCTGGTTGTTCCCGATCTGCTAAAGCCATATCCACTTGCTCTTCTGCACTTGTAGTGCATGTTTCATTAGGTGCTCCTTCCTGACCCCCTCTATCTGGTTGCCCGGAACTGGGATGTATCTGAGCTGATGCCTGCATGGTCAGGAGTGTATGAGGTATGCTTATGAGATGACCCAGCTTCCTGCTCATCTCTGACAGCTGGTTCGTCATTTTGAAAGGCCCTTACACAAAGAGAAAAGGAACATGTACCATGGTGACTGAGTGAAATGGTTAAGCACATAGCAACAATGCTAATACGTTGAATGCCATGCTGCCTCTGGGATGCATGCATGCACTACTTAATGAATTAATTTACAAGGCAGCAAGCAGTAGTTAGAAGGCACTTGCCTTGTTGTGCTGCCACCAGACTTTCCTGAGCCCACAATCACTACTGCCTCAACTTCAACAATTGAAAGGGTCAGATCTTCATGCCAATTCATTGTTTGGTAAGCCATCTACCAGTTTGGTTTGTGTGCAACCTTCTCCTTTAAGACATCCACTATTATGAAGGTCTTATTGTGAAACACTTATCTCCTTCTTGTTCTTTGTGGATTATGAGGAAATTTGACCTAGATCTAAATATCTAAGACTGTGCTCGCTGACCTACATCGGCTCCAGGTCCGGCAACGCCTTGATTTTTAAATCCTTCCTTGGCCTCACCCCTCCCAATCGCTGTAATCTCCTCCAGCCCTACAACCCTCCGAGGTCTCTGCGCTCCTCCGATTCTTGCCTCTTGAACATCACCGATTTTAATCGCTCCACCATTGGCGGCCGTACCTTCAGTTGTCTAGGCCCTAAGCTCTGGAATTCCCTCCCTAAACCTCTCCGCCTCTCTCTCCTCCTTTAAGATGCTCCTTAAAACATACCGCTATGGCCAAGCTCACCTGTCCTAATATCTCCTTATGTGGCTTGGTGTCAAATTTTGTGTGATAACACTCCTTGAAGCACTTTGGGACGGTTTTCTATGTTAAAGGCGCTATATAAATGCAAGTTGGCATATACTAATATAGATTTACATAGCTAGAAATGCATAGATATTTGGTCTGTAATCCAGAAGTGAAGCAGCACTCCTGCTGCCTGGTGCTGTCATTTTGGATACAATTGAGCAGACTGCAATTCCAAGCTGCAGCCCATCTGCTGCCTGATCCCATTTCTCACATTGAACATGACAGTGGCAAACAAAATGAGCTCAATATCTTATCTCTTGCTCCACAGACAAGAGAGAGGGAGGGGGAGAAAACAGTGCAATTAGATCAATTCCCTAATACTAAAAACATTAAATGCAAACCACCTGAGGAATCAGGTTTACCTGATAATTAAAAAGGAAAAGGAAGCAAACTAAATATATAGCTCTGTCCAAATAAACATGTGTTATGTGCCTTCTGGATGAAGCACAGGCTCAAAAATATTCAGATTCTGAAAGCTATCAGAGGAAGAACCAACAATGAGTGAAGCACTGCTTTCTGACACCAATTAATCTAATGTAAACATGTTGGAATTTATTTTCTAAAAACACTCCAGAAAATTAAGCACAATTAGAGATCATATCTATCAAGACAATAGCATAACAGAAACTTCAACCCTGTGTTTCTGAAGCTTTTTTTCTCCACATTAATTGAATGCGATTAAAAGCTGCCAAAAAAGGCTTTAAATTTTCCCTCCCCCAAAGCCATAGCGCTCTGACGCATTGCATATTTCATTAAATCAATATAGCTCAAAACAACCTTCTACCCTGATGCATCTTTGTAGTCAAGGCACTTTGGCCTAGAAATTCACACAGGCCAGTTTTCAGGCTCCAAACTGGTGTAGGGAATGATTGCTGCATCTGAAGGCAGAGGCCCGAAGTTCGCGAGAAATTGTTCCTTGGGCCTCATCTACAATAATCGTGGCGAGCTGCCGGCACCTCCACAGGCAGCCTGCCCGACTCAATAAACGAATCTCGGGCTGCCAGCCTTGCCAGCAGCTGTCCTCAGGTAAGTCACAGAATGTTGGGGAAATCGGGGGGGGGGGGGGGGGGGGGGGGGGGAAGGGGGAAGGGGTGGGGAAGACAGCAAGGGTGTCTGATTGCGGCCGGCAGCAGCCGTCGAGAGTGAAGTGGAACTGGGTGGGGCACTCCTGCTCCCCCCGGCTCCACATTAATGAAGAAAAATATTAAATTAATCTTTTTGGTGGCAGCCGAGGACAGGCTACATCCAGATCTAGAAAACCTTAGCCTAGCACGCCCGACTCCTCAAGGCATCCTAATTTCCCTGAGGGGTCCTAATCATAGAATGGTTAAAGTAGTTAGGCCTCTCATTAGCATATGCAAGGGGCCTAATGCCCGTTTAAGGCGGCTTCCACAGATTTTGGGTCGGTTATTTTTCAGGCTTCCTAGGAGTGCAGGACAGTAGTCCCTAAAATTGGGCCTCATTGCACCCGGTTTTCAGACCGTAAAATGGGGTACGAGGTCCAATTTCAACCCCTCTATTTGAAAAAGGAATTTAATGGAAACTTTTCTCCCCCCATGACACATCAGTCTTATACTACAGTCTCATCAACCAGCTGTCATATATTGCAAATCCATGTGTGCTACTAGAGTGAATTTTCATAGTAAGGTTATATAGCACAGTATCAGCTTTTCTACAAAGATGTATTTTTACTTCATATTATTCCATTCGCCTTGAAGAGAGATCAAGAAGGATTCAGCTGCAGGACCTAAAATAAGATTCCCAAGTTGGGATGCTATAGGTTCCACTAAATGCACAAATTTTAAAACAACCACTGAATTATGTTTTAAACTATACATGTTTCATCTAATCACCTTTTAAACTGTATTTACTCTATGGATTATAGCAGTTTTTTTTGTTGTTGAGAAAACTAGGTTGAAGGGCCACGGCACAGGGTGCCACCAAAGGTGAAAAGAATAGGACAGAAGACAAGATAAACTAACTACTGGAGGTAAGACAATGCTAAACTGAGATTTTATAAGTTTGTATGTTAAAAACTGAGGGAGCTCCACAATTTTGAAGTACTAGGACAGAATGAGTTCAAGTAAGCAACAATATGATAGATCTTGTTTGACGAGAGGTGGAGTGCGTAGGATGGTGTATTTGGAGCCTAAGAAGAACAAGAGAAACAAAGCTTCTTAAGTTGCTTCACAAGATAAAAAGACACTTTCAGCTTAGCCTTGGGGAATATATTTTTCACGATACAAAATCATTTTTTTTTAAATGACCCTTTCAGAAGATTCTCACCTTCTTTTACTTACCAGGTCTAAGCGTATATAAGCCTTTAACTATATTTGCCATGGTTGAAGGAGTGATCTTAAATGGAGTAGACTGAGCTTCTATTAGTAAAGCTGTAACAGAAGCAGAAGAAACAGAAATTAAACAAAGTATAAGAAGGACCGTAATACTTAAACTGAACTAGAGCTATTAACATTTATTCATTAAAGTACTAAATGAAGACCATCAGCGGAAATATGTAAATTAAGGGTGCAGTTATATTTTGTGCCAAAGTGAAGTGGCTTTGAGTACACACTGTTCTGAAAGGTAACAGAAGAATTATCAGATCCCGATGTGATACCCAAATATACTAAAGCAAGTGCAGAGGCCCCAGCCAGCTCACATCAGTCAAGTATGCACTGGCTCCTGTATAATTGCAGCTCAATGAAAGCCCGCATTGTAAAAGTTCCTTATTGAGCCTTTTTAATCTTATGATAAAACGGATGCTCTCACCAATGTACGGCCAACATTAAAAAAGCTAAGGTACACAATATATCAAAGAATGCAGATTCAAAACTCCATTGTTCAGATTAAAAATCAGTGTGTAGTATAACAAGGGTCTGCTAACCGCAATACTGCAGATGGCGGATACTGGTCTCATATTGATACCTGCAGCCTAAAACCACTGTAGGGGGGGGGGGGGGGGGGGGGATAAACTACACTTTTCCCTGTTTACCCCATCCTGAGTCAGTGTGAATCATTTCATGAAATACATTTTATTCACCTAAATTTATAAATGAAAGTCAGCCCATATGACTTCCTTATCTCAAAAATTGTGATTTTATTTCTAAACAACACTTCATAAAAAGAGTTGCATCTACTTTGCACCTTACGACATCCCTAGGAAGTCCCCAAAACTTCAAAACCAATTAACAGATTCTGAAATGCAGTCACTGTTATGCAAGTAAATGGAGTAGCCAATCTGCATATAGCAATGTCCTATATAAAGCAACGTCCCGTATATATAGCGAATGAGATCAATGACTAATTAATCTGTTTTTGGTGGAATTGGTTGAGGGTGGAACGTTGGCGAGGACATCAGGAGAACTCCCTGCTCTTTTCTAAAAAATGTTATGAGATCTTTTATGCCCACCTGAACCACCAAATTGGCAGATGGGGCCTCGGTTTAATGTCTCATCCATTTGACGACATTTCTGATAATTCAGTACTCCCTCAGTATTGCACCGAAGTGCCAACCTAAATTATGTGCTCAATCCTGGAATGGTGCTTGAACTCACAACCCTCTGACTCATTGGCAAGTGCGCTACTAACTGAGTCATGCTGTCACAAAAACGAAGAGTCAAAGACAAAATGACCATTCAGCCCATCGATGTTCATTTCTTTAGCACTCTAACTCACCCAGCCTTGCATCCAATGTTAGTTTGGAAGCCCCAAGTCTTCTACTCTGCCACCTTACCTGGTGAGTTATTGCAAATGTCTATAACTTTTGAATGTTTTAATCTAATATAATAAAGTTATGTCCTATTGACCTGACTTATCTTCAAGTAATATTTAAGGTTCACCTTTACTATTGATACAATTTAATGCTCGACATACCTTGACAAGGTCCTCCATTACTCTCCTTCTCTCTAGACTGCACAGTATAATTGTTTCCTATCTTTCCTTTTGGCTGAGCCTCTTCACATTTGAGATAATTCGTATTGCTCTTCTGTACACTTTCTCCAATGCATACATGTCTATTTTGAAATGCGGTGGCCAAAATTGTACACTCCAAATATGGAATGACCAATGAATTACAAAGCTTCAGCATAACCTCTATAGACTTGTACTTGACTGTTCTGATTGTGTATATCAGCATTTGATTTACTTTTTCAATAGCTCCTCCATATTAAAAGTGACTTGAGTCTTTTTTGAAGCCATCCTGTGCTATTGCTATTCCTTTCATTGTATTCTTATGTCACTCACTTTTGCCCAATATGCAATATTTTATATTCAGGAGTACTAAATTTCTTTTTGTCTGCCCAATTGCAAAACTGACCTCAATCCATCTGTAAACTGTTGACTGCATCCTCTGTCCTGCATGCTCTCTCTATTTTAGTCTTGTATAATTAGAAGAGAAAATAAACAACTATATAGTTATCAGGGGCTTTTTCATTTACCTGGAAAATAACCTTTTGACTTTCATTTGCTGTGAAGCTTAAGATCTTATCAAATGACAGAAGCAAATGTACAGCGACACATCCAGCTCAAAATAAAACTAAACAATCCACTGCAATGAGTCTCGTTAACTGAACTGCAGTTTTCTATAGAAGAATAATCCAAGAGGTGGAATTCAAAAGCACAAGTCAAGTAAACGCTGACTGCCAATTTCTCAAATAGAAAAAAGAAATGAAGCAGGCCAATACAGGAGATGAGCAAGAATCAGAAACATATCTGCAATGACAATCTAGCTTTCATGTACAGTGCAACTGCTGCCCAAGAAACGCTAGCTTTGTCATAAAAAAAATTATATCCCCAAGACACATCCTAGGAATGTCTGGTAAATATGCTAGCAGCAAAGATTAGTTTTTAGGAGAGGGAGTGATTTCTTTCCAGGATGGCACCTCAAAACAGTGCCAACCCCACAAATACTTTTACTGTCTAGTAGTCCAAAGGCAGTACTTGGTAAAATGCATACCAAAAGTACGATTCTAAATAAGGGTTTTCACCTCAGCTTCCGTATCAACCCAACTGTGACACAAAAACCAAGATGCAAAAAGTATCAACACTACTTACGCATTAAGGTGGGAACATGCTTTTCTGCAACCTGTTCTGTAAACAACTTTATGAGGTCATCTTTCAAATCTCTGTTAAGTTTGGTTTCAATGTAAAATTTGTTCTGCAAAGGATGAAAACAAAGAATGATCAGCAGGATTCAATGCTGTAAGTAAAGAGAGCAATTTTTAAAAATCTCAATTCCCCAATCCACATCAGCAATGGAATCACTAATATGCAGATTCACTCCTGCATCACTGCTCTAGGATGCCACAGAAAAAAAGCAGAGACTCATTATACTGGGTCTCTGCCCTTTTGTGAATAGCATGCATTTTTGGAGAGGAGGAAGCTATGGGATTAAATTTCTGCATTATTTTACAGCCATCAAACTAGCTATGAATTCCACATACATATAATGGCCATCCAGGGTTGTAAGGTGTTGAGTGTACACTGCAGTAAATTTAGAAGACCTAGCAAGATTCATTCAACAATTTTAAAGTCATTTTTAAACTGTTTTTGTTCTTTCTTAGGTTCTCATGAGTTTTTGTACCAGTGTCATTACTGACACCAAAGGGAATCCCTCTATCTGACAAGTTCAGAAGTGAACCACCAGAGGAATGCCAGGCAGGGCAGGCTGCACAAAAGATGTTCTGTACCAACCTCAGGTACCCTCATCTGCAGATAGAGGTGACCAGACTTCACTTTGGCAGATGGTTAGTGCCTGCAAAGAGTCTGATCCCAAAGGAAGCTGGCACAATTGAGACACATGAATGTTTGGCAGTTCCTCAGGAGCACCCCAATCATAGTAGGCCATGCTTCCAGTGATACTAGATGTGAGAAAAGGCATACCAGGATGATCAGCCACAAAGCCTGATTGGCCACACTGCCAAGGTGCCAACAATTACATTTGCAGGCATTATTGCACTTACTTGGCAAATACTGTGAGAGCTGCCTTCACAGTGTTCAGCAGACAGTCAGATTCAGGGTTGTGCCATCTGCTGCTATGACACCTACAACTACCATGTAGCAAAGGGCTGACACAGCCAATGATGGTAGTTGTCAGCTGTAGGCTCAAACCTTCCTCCACTTCCTTTCCGGCATCTTTTCAAGATAGTGAAGTGGCCTCAGAACCACCTCATATACAGTACCAGCTGCACTTCAGTAGCCATCAAAAAGGGAAGAGGTTCTGGGCTGCTCTGTCACTTGATGGAGATAGAGGAGTGAGAGACATGGCAAACTATGTGGTTACAGATTGTGGTGATGTACAATTCTGCTGGTGATGGCCCACAGCATCTCTTGGATGTCGAGTTTTGGGCTGCTAGATCAGTCCTCAGTCCGCTTAGCATGGTGGTAGTCACTCCTACCAATGTTATCATGGCTAGATGCATCTGCAACAGATAGGTTAGTGAGGACGAGGTCAAGCAGGTATTCCCTCGGGTTGACTGCGTCACCACTTGATGCAGGCCCAGCCTGGCAACTATGTCCATCAGCTTGGCCAATGGTGATACTACAGAGACAATCTTGGTGGTGGTCATCGAAGTCCACCTTCCAGAGTATATTTTGTGGCCTTATTTCCCTCAGTGCTTCATCCAAGTGTCATTCAACATGGAGCAGTTCTGATTTGTCAGTTGAGGGAGCAGTAGGTGCTAATCAGCAGGAGGTTTGACCTGAAGCCACTGGGCCACATGGGGTGTGGAGTAAATGTTGAAGACTCCATTGTGTCCCCACCTCCAGCGGAGCTATCCAGTCTGTGGGACAGGTTATACCTAGACATGGTGACGGAGGAGTCTGGGATGTTGGCTGAAAGTTATGACGACGTCAGGACTTTGCTTGACTGGTCTGCGGGACAGACTTTCAAAACTCGGGCACTAGTCTCCAGATGTTGGTGAAGAGGACTTTGCAGGTTCAACTGGGCTGGAATTGCCTGCATCCTGTCTGATGCTTGGTATACTACTGATAGAACTATTGGACAGACCTTTTATTGTTCTGTTTTGTCGCAGTTGCTTGAGTCAGATGTAGGGTGCCAGGTTCCCTTTCCTGGCGGGCATCAGTGAAGCAGTTGGGTTTTTACAGCTTGGTCATTTTTCTGGTGCAATGGTGAAATTTGAACTCATATTTTCTGGGTCGCTAGTCCAACATCACAACCATTACACACCAGTTCTAAACCATTTCGAATAGTCACCTGTACACAAAAAATTGGCCCCAGTAACTTTACAGAATGTGCCATTAGAATTCTGGTAAAGCGCGAGAATGGGAATGTGAAACTTCATACTACACTTGAATGGTGAAAAATGCCCCATAAGATAATTCTAGATTTCAACCTTCCAAATTTAGGTTGTCTGAAGTATAACACTGGGATGAAATATTAGTGTTTAGTCAGTGGTAGTGACAGCAATTTGAAGTGATGAATTAAAAATGTAGGAACATGAGTAGGCCATTCAGCTCCTTGAGCCTGTTCTGCTAGTCTATTAGATCATGGTTGATTTGTATCTCTACTCCATTTATCCGCCCTTTCTCCACATTCCACATGCCTTGATACCCTTACCTAACAAAAATATCACACAAGAAATTAACTGCATATTGAAGTAAGTTAGCTTACATGTACTTTTTTCCTGCAGCATATTGGTATCAATGTGCTAAAGATAGCGGGAGACTAACTGATTACTGACAACTCTAACACTATAGCCTCTCCCTTATCCCAATGAGTATAGACTTCTAATGCACCCAGCAGCTAGGAAAAAGGCTCTTTCAGATGACTTGAGGAAACTTCCTTCATCATGCTTGCTCCAGAATGATCTTAATTTACCCTTTGAGCAAAATTTTCTCCTTTTTAAAAGCCTCAATGCACATTAAATGTTTTCCTTCCTCTTTATGTTTACCAGTGTTATCCACCCTTTCCTAAACAAGGTGGAAAGCCAGCTGGACCGTAGCTCTGTCAATGCAGTTCAAAATAGACAGCCAAGAAATTGGCAAATGTGATTCAAGCTGACTAGGTCTCAGATCCCCCATGGGGATACAAATACCTTGCCTCTACCCTGCTCGAATGCTAATGGATTATCAACCCAGGATTACTACTTGCTTTATTCTGTAGAAAGTTTTCAATTAAAAGCAATTCCTTTATTCTGAAGTGTTTCCATTGTTTTGTGGACTAGAATTAGACATTTGTAACTTTATAGTTTTAAAGTGTATAGACCTTTGACCAATTAAGGGAATAGGCCACAGAGCCTAAAAATTGCACTGCATCGGCAGAATTATACTAATATTTCTACTGTTTAACTCAATTGTAGGTGATCAGCAATTATCAGGCGGCATCATTTCCTTTCTATGGCACTTGTAAACTGAAGTGCCTACTAGAGTTTACAGATGACTGACTAGCCCCAACAGTATTTGTATTCCAGAATGACAGCAGCAACCAGTGATTGCAAGGTAAAGCAGTGCTGCAAAAAAAACGAATCAAATCTGAATGTCACCTCAAGAAACAGAAAGTCAGTTTCCCTGAAGAATTGCATGTAATTATGTAGCTCATGGCCAGTGATACCAAACATGATATCCACTTAAGTTACAATGACACTTCTCCCCGGTAATGAATGTGAAAACACATTTTTCTCAAAGCAGATATAAGCTGTTCAATCTCAATCACTAATCCTGCAACATTCAGTCCTAAACCAGACCTTTCTACAGATTAACGATGATCTGGCAATAATGTGACCAATGAATTGAAGCTAGTTATTTAAATGCTATCATTTCTGGCAACGTCCCTGTTATTGGACTGTGATGTTAGAGAATTATACTGCTGTAAGCTATGACCAGGGTTTGCATCAAACAACCTGACTATCTAGCAGCAATCAGCTAACAGTAGCAGCATTTTGTAATTAAGCTTTGCTCCACTGAAAACGTCATTGTGTCTCTTTTAGACTCTATTTGCAGATAAAATTACACATGTGAATTACCTCTAAAACCCACAAGGCATTGCAGGGCTTCCAGTGAAATTTGACAGTGTGGGACGGTTTTTAAACAAAGCACAGTATGGCCAATGTTTGCCGCACTTTGATAAATGGAAGTGTGAAAAGAATAAGAAAACAAAGGTAAAAAATAAATGATTATTTCAGATATATCGAATAGAAGTCGTGAGAAACAAGAGCAACACAAAAGTTATTAGGGTAGCAGTGTGATAGGACAGAATGTTAGGTTGCAGCATCATAACTCAGGTCGAATTTGTCAAGCAACTGAGCTCCCAATCTCAGCTGTACCTTCTTGGGAATGACAATGAGTAAATGCTAAGCATCTTCACATGAGGCAGTCATGACTGAATCAGATGCATAATCTCTCCCATGTCATTCAAAGCGGTACTGGTAGAAGACTGGAAGCAAGTCACCCAGATACTTGGCACAGAGAAGAGAGTACGTTTCCTAAAAAAAGACACAAGTAGCATTTTAGATTCACTAATATGTTGCTAGGGATGAGGGGTTACAGTTATGAAGACAGACTGGAGAAGTCAGGGCTTTTTCACTAGAGATTAGAAGGTTAAAGGACAACCTGATAGAAGACTTCAAGGTTGTGAAGGGTTACAATAAGGTAAATAGTGATAGATTGTTTTCACTGATTGGTGAGACAGTAATCATCATCATCAGAACGCCTGTGACTGTCCTCCATACTAAGGCAGGCACTTGAAGTCTGGTGTTGTGTTTTAGACTGTCCATGGTTGCTTTTTCACTAACTTGTTATGTACTGCAGTGTAAGGGATTGCAGGTTGTGGATGCCGTTAGCTAATTCAAGGATTAGCTCATCCGCCTTTTGATGGCATTTCCTCCAACAAGGGTACCGTTACCCTCCCCCAGGCGCACATCTGCCCGAATCCGTTGGCACGTTATAGAGGTGGCCAGGTTACTTAACCACCGCCCGGCAAGCAGTGTGGACCAGTCACAGGTAGTACCGTTTATTGTAATTAAGGCAACAGGTTTTAACACCTGATGTGACTATCTCTCTCTTGGGGTTTTGATTTGCACTGGTAGTGCGCTGGTTAAAATATAAAGCTCCTTTGTGCGCTACTTTAACACCATTGTTAACCCGTTTAAAATAAACTGGCTAATGGCTGCATTAAAATAGAAATTTCTGGGGAACGTGTTAACTAGTACATTACCAGAGAAAATTGAGCATCTAGGAGGATGCATTTGGGAGCTAGACAAGAGGCACATGGTTCCATTAGCAAAGTGTGCTCCAGTCAGGAGGGGAGAGGGTCATTATGTTTTCCTAGTATTTTACTTCAGTACGTCATGGGTTTCAATAGTGTTCACGGACTATCTGCCTCTATTGGATCAAAACATTTATCAAAAGTATCTGATGTAGTTCCAATGACAGGAGAGTATAGAAAGTGCAGGGGCGAAATTAAAAAGGAAATTAGGAAAGCAAAGAGAGGGCTTGAAAAAATACTGGCAAGTAAAATTAAGGAAAACCCAAAAATGTTTTATAAATACATAAAGAGCAAGAGGATAACTAAGGAAAGAGTAGGGCCTATTTAGAGACCAAAAGGGTAACCTATGTGTGGAGGCGGAAGATATGGATATGGTTCTTAATGAATATTTTGCATCTGTCTTCACAAAAGAGGGGGATGATGCAGAGATTGTAGTTAAAGAGGAGGAATGTGAAATATTGGGTGGGATAAACATAGTGAGAGAGGAAGTATTAAGGGGTTTAGCATCTTTGAAAGTAGATAAATCGGCAGGCCTGGATGAAATGTATCCCAGGCTGTTAAGAGAAGCAAGGGAGGAAATAGCAGAGGCTCTGACCATCATTTTCTAATCCTCCCCGGCTACAGGTGTGGTGCCGGAGGATTGGAGGACTGCCAATGTTGTACCGTTGTTTAAAAAGGGAGAAAGAGATAGACCAAGTAACGATAGGCCAGTCAGTGGTGGTGGGAAAATTATTGGAAGCGATTGTGAGGGACAGCATAAATCATCATTTAGAAAGGCACGGGTTAATCAAGGACATGGATTTGTTAAGGGAAGGTCGTGTCTGACTAACATGATTGAATTTTTTGAGCAAGTAACAAGGACGGCCGATGCGGGTAACGCGTTTGATGTAGTCTACATGGATTTTAGCAAGGCATTTGACAAGGTCCCAAGTGGCAGACTGGTCAAAAAAGTAAAAGCCTATGGGATCCAAGGGAAAGTGGCTAGTTGGATCCAAAACTGGCTCAGTGGCAGGAAGCAAAGGGTAATGGTCGACTGCTGTTTTTGCGACTGGAAGTCTGTTTCCAGTGGGGTCCTGCAAGGCTCAGTACGAGGTCCTTTGCTTTTTGTGGTATATATTAATCATTTGGACTTGAATGTGGGGGGCTTGATTAAGAAGTTTGCAGATGATACAAAAATTGGCCGTGTGGTTGATAGTGAGGAGGAAAGCTGTAGACTGGAGGAGATTTACAAGGATGTTGCCAGGGCTGGAGAATTTTAGCTATGAGAAAACTTTGGATAGGCTGGGGTTGTTTTCTTTGGAACAAAAGAGGCTGATGGCAGACTTAATTGAGGTATATAAAATTATGGCTGGACTAGAGTGGATATGGAGGACCTATTTCCCTTAGCGGAGGGGTCAGTGACCAGGGGCATAGATTTAAAGTAATTGGTAGAAGGATTAGACGGGAGCTGAGGAGAAATATTTTCACCCAGAGGGTGGTGCGGGTCTGGAACTCGCTGCCTGAAAGGGTGGTAGAGGCAGAAACTCTCAACTCATTTAAAAAGTACTTGGATGTGCACTTGAAATGCCGTAACCTAAAGGGCTACGGACTAAGTTCTGGAAAGTGGGATTAAGCTCGATAGCTCTTTCTCAGCCGGCACGGACACGATGGGGCAAATGGCCTCCTTCTGTGCCATAACGTTCTATGATTCTATGACAGAGAGTTTAGAAAATGTATTAAGAATATTTCTGGCTGCAGTTAAACTTCCTTCAGTAAGTTTCATTAAAAAATGCCAAAGGATCTACCCAAGACACCTTGTGTAAAGGAGTAACTGTCTTTCAACACACAGGCCTGCTGACAGCACAAGTAACGCCATTTACTGTAATTAAAGTGCAATTCAAGGGCAGGATGTAGCGCGTGTATGCTCCAAATCAACGCGCCACTGAGTGGGAGGACACAGGCTCTTGACAATGGTTTTCATGTGGAGAGTTTCTGATCTGGAAGTTGCGGATTGATATTGAACGTGGTTAAGCTGCTTCTTCACAATTGAGAAAGAGAGGAAAAATTCAGTAGCCAAGGCTGTTCTTGTGCAACTCCCAGCTGCAGAAATGTAGTGTGGCATTAAAAAACGTCCCCTGAGAGTACGTGGGAAGAAATAAAACACAAAGATGAATATCTCTTTAATAATGCTTTAAAAATCAAGCTGGCTTTCAGCAGCATCTCCCACTGAGCTGCAAAACAGACAAACCCAAAGCCATTTGTGGTAGAATTAAATTAAAAAGAGCTTAAGTTTGAGAGTTCTGGAGACTGCAATTGATGATTAACTTACAGAGGAGCGATGGCCTTTCATTTAATCCAGTATCTGAATATGAGCTAAGGAAAGCAAAGGAAAACCCTGGGACCTGAGAGTCACAAGAGAGTAAAACCAGCCCGCTGTCATTGCATTTATAACACAAAAGTCTTGCTGCACAAGCAGCTACTCACCATGTAAATGAATAGAGGCACAATGCTCTGCAGAGCTCCCATGTACTGGCTGAGTGCTGCATTAAACCTCTCAATGTATACATCTGGACAGCTGACCTGCAGACAGAATGCAGGATAGCAGTGGAGTAAGTAATCTGCATATCAAAATAACCAGCAGGAATATACCATTATACAGCAATAAACAAACCTTACATTAGACAGCACCATGAACATCCCATGGTCCACGAAAGGCTGTTCCAATACATGTTCTATCCATGAAAACAGAGATCTAAAACTTTGGATGAAAGAGAAAAAATGGTTCTAACAAAAAGAATCTCTAACCAAAACACTAACCCTGTCTGTTCTCTTTTCAGATACCAACAAAACAGTTGTGCACTTCCAGCAATGTGTGTTTTTATTTCAGATTTTCATTTTTTCATTACTTTTGATATATGCTACTCAAAAAAGTGACAAAAATA
This sequence comes from Heptranchias perlo, assembly GCF_035084215.1. Lineage (NCBI taxonomy): Eukaryota > Metazoa > Chordata > Chondrichthyes > Hexanchiformes > Hexanchidae > Heptranchias > Heptranchias perlo. The sequence continues at coordinate 14,676,081 of NC_090345.1, read as the reverse complement.
CAATGATTCCAAGATATACTTACTGGGGCAAATTCAGCGATCCCGCACTCTCACTGGAGAGGCAAACTCAAAAGAAGTGCAGGTCAGAGAACTGCTGCTAAAGTGTATCCACTCTCCCTTCGATTGCTCCCCACTGAGTGCAGGAGTACTGAATTTACTGTAATTCTTTTTAAAGCTATAATCAAGAATTATTCAAAATATTTTGTGGACTCCATGTACAGTGAACTATTCTAAGTGCAAATGTTCAAGATCAAGAAGATGTATTTTGTGCTTAGTCAACTTTCCCCATTATCCTCACCTTATCACTTAGTACCATTAATAACAGTTCTGTCTGCCAGTGGAGTTACAAGCCAACTCACTTACCATGAAGTTCCATACGAATAAAAATATGGCAGGAGCAGAATCAGGAAATGTCAACAGATTAGCAGAAATGACAAAATTGACACAGATGAGGTAGGGAGGGGGAAACTACTTGAAATATGAGCAAAGAGAAAGATATTCAAAAGATAGAAAAGCATGATGAAGAGATGTCAAATAAAGATACAGAAAAGGGAAGCTGAAAAGGAAAAAGAGGAAAAATGTCTCACTCAATTCCAGAGTGATAGCTCATGCTATGTAACCCCAAACATACCAGCCTAAATTTCCCTCTTTGCTACAATGTTGTTGGATCTTCTGTGGGGTGGAACTTCCACCAGTTCCCTGCCTGACCGCAGAGTAATTTAAATACATTGTGGGGTCATTTCATTGCCTGCCTCAGGTGGGTGCTGGGTACAGGGGAAGGGAGACTGCTATGGAATCTTGCTGCAGCATAACCAGCGGTGCCAGCTAAAGTTGCTTAAAAATGTTTTTTCGATCTTGAAATTTGAAGTTGCCACTCTGCCTAATGCAATCAATTAATCGCAGTAATTTAAGCAGCAATTTAAATGTTAATCCTCCCCAGCAGCTCACAACAACACTGGACACAAAGAACCATTTTTTCTGGCACCCAGCATTGAATGAAATCATCCCATCATTTATGCCTCATTATAATACACCTGCCCATATTTGAGCAGACATATTATGCACCTGATGTCACTTCTGGCGAAAAGTCCTTGAAATGGCAGCAGATGGCGAGGAGCCAGTGGAACAGCTGCCTGCCCAATTTTCCTCCCCACCAGCGTAACTCAGTAGGAAAACAGGCCTCAGATTTTCCAAGGCTTCTGTAACTCTGCATTTCAACTTTGTATCAACTCTTCCTAATAAAACATATTGGGGTGGAGTTTCCGCCAGTAATATCAGCGCAATCTGAGCGGAATCGGCCGAACCAGCGCAAAACCCGGGGAACTTGATACGTAATCGAGATACGCCCAAAGCCACTTATGTTCGTGTTATCCGCAATCTTTTATGCTGGCTTAAGATTCAATTAGCCCGGATCAGGCCCCGCCCACAAAACTGGCCCCGTCCCCAGGCCGACATTGCACGTTTCCGCCGATCGCGCTTCAAATTGCGCTCATTTTCTTAGGCGCACAGGTACATTTTCAAAGTTTTTATGTATCAAAAAATATTTAATTTACTAAAAAACAGACTAGTGTACACCAATGAAAATAGTGAATGGTTCAGTATCGCTTTTTAAAGTCAGTTTCAATTATTTTAAATCAGGTTACTCACAGGTTGAGGACCGCACACTATTATTAAAAATGCTTATTTTTTGTGATAAACCCATTTTCAGCTGCATTCATAAAAGTTGACCAGGTCACCACTCCTAAATACATCAATGAATACTTTTTAATGGAAAGAAAAACAAACAATTACGTTCTATTACGCTGCCCAATTGCGCTGGTTCATGGAAGATTTTATGTTTGTCATTATGCAAATAATTTTTAATCAGAAACTTTTTTTTATTCGTTCATGGGATGTGGGCGTCGCTGGCGAGGCCAGCATTTATTGCCCAGCCCTAATTGCCCTTGAGAAGATGGTGGTGAGCCGCCTTCTTGAACCGCTGCAGTCCGTGTGGTGAAGGTTCTCCCACAGTGCTGTTAGGAAGGGAGTTCCAGGATTTTGACCCAGCGACAATGAAGGAACGGCGATATATTTCCAAGTCGGGATGGTGTGTGACTTGGAGGGGAACGTGCAGGTGGTGTTGTTCCCATGTGCTTGCTGCTCTTGTCCTTCTAGGTGGTAAAGGTCGTGGGTTTGGGAGGTGCTGTCGAAGAAGCCTTGGCGAATTGCTGCGGAGTTGTCACTGCATCTGTCACTGATCTGTAACCTAACCACTGCAATTTCGGACGGAATTTGGGCGTAATTTCCTGATTGCGTCCAAAGTGGAAATTCTACCCAATCAACTTTAGTTTATCTAAAACACTGCTGCCCATATCCTAACCTGTAGCAAATCCTGTTCACCCATCACCCCTGTACTCGCTGACCTACATTGGCTCCCGGTCCGTCAATGCCTCCAATTAAAATTCTCATCCACCTGTTCAAATCTCTTTATGGCCTCGCCCCTCCCTATCTCTGTAAGTACAACCCTCCGAGAACCCAGTGTTCCCCCAACTCTGGCATCTTGTGCATCTCTCACTCCCTTCTCCCCACCATTGGCGGCCGTGCATTCAGCCAACTAGGCTCCAAGCACTAAAAATCTCTCCCTAAACCTCTTTGTCTCTCCGCCTCTCTCCTCTCCTTTAAGACCCTTCTTGAAACCTATCTCTTAGACCGAGGTTTTATATCACCCCTCCTAATATCTCCTTCTTTGGCTCAGTGTCAATGTTTGTCTGATAATGTTTCTGTGAAGCGCCTTGGGACATTTTTCTATATTAAAGGCGCTAGATAAATGCCAGTTGTTGTTCTTCTGGTACCTAATATTGGCATCATTCACAGGCCAGGTAACAAATGAGAAGCAGAGTAAAATTATTCCTACTTTTCCCAGACTTCAGAAGATCACTGCCTATTGCACGAGTGTTGGCATTTCTATTTCCCACACCAGGCTGCAGGCTGATAAACTCCACTTGTTAATTATAGGAAATTCAACAGATCCAATGGGGCTTATTAAAGTTGCTTAATAGTTTCAAGTTACATTGAAGGGGTGAATGTCATGTGTTTACTATTAAACAATTAATAGTCCTGGAGCTGACAGAGAAAAGTTGATCTCAGAAATTAGATTACAACAGAAAAATTATATATTGCAAGAGTAGCAAACTAATTTTTCAATTTGAAATTGAATACCGCCATGAACTGTTTATGAAATTGGGAAAAAAACTGCTATTTTTGCTGCATTTCGACATGTATTTTATTATTCCTGCCAGCCCAGCCTACGGGTTGCACTCATTTATCAATGGGAAATATTTTTTTAAAACAGCATTATTTGATGTATTTGTAGTGTGGTGGTAATGTTACTGGACAAATAATCCAGAGGCCTGGACTAATAATCCAGAGAATGTGAGTTCAAATCCTACCATTGCAGTCCGAGAATTTGAATTCAGTTTAAAAAAAGCTGGTATCAATAAAAGTGATCACGAAGCTGTCGGATTGTCGTAAAAATCCAACTGGTTCACTAATGTCCTTTAGGGAAGGAAACATGCCGTCCTTACCCGATCTGGCCTTTACATGACTCTAGTCCCACACTAACTCTTAACTGCCCAGTGAAGTGGGCAAGCCGCTCAGTTGTATTAAATAGAAGATAGCCCACCACCACCTACTCAGGACAACTATGGATGGGCAATAAATGCTGACCTTGCCAGCGATGCCCACATCCCAGGAATGAAAAACAATTGAGAGCATTTTCAATTTGGGAAGAAAATCTTTGCAATGTTAAAACGCATGTAAAATCAAAGTCTGAAAATGAGACTTAGAATGTTGTAGTCATCTTGGAAGCAATCCCAATAAAATAGACAATGAATAATTGTGCCACAATTTGTAAAAGATGTTACGTACTTGGTTTATAACTCAATTAGCACCATTACTGACTGTTCTCTACTACCTCTGCAGCACTGCCTGCCTCTGCCCAGTCTCTTCCCCTCCACCGCTAAATCATACCTTTGTCACTTCAAGCCTAGACTACTCCAATGCCCTTTTAGCTGACCTTCCCATATCAACCCTCTCCTAGCTTCACCTCATCTAAAACTCTACAGCCGGCAACCTCAACTACAATAAGTCCCACATTCCCATCCCCTCTCTTCCCCCGCCCTCTCCAAACTCCACTGGCGCCCTGGGCTTCAGTGTGTTGATTTAAAAATTCTCATCCTCATTTTCAAATCTAGCCATGGCCTCACCTTAACCTATCTTAGTGATCTTCCTTTACCTTATGTTTCTGCAAGCATCCTCCACTCCTCTTAACACTAGACTTCTCTGCGTTTGCACCATCCTATTCGTCTGTAGCGGCCACTCATTCAGCCACTATGTTCTCCTGCCCTCAGGAACTCTCTACTCAGTTCTAGTGATCTAAAAGGATCCATGCCATTATGACTGACAGCTAAAGGAGGAGCCATTTGCAGCAGTAACTGCCAGAAAGCCCGAGAACATGTGTCTGAGCAAAACAAAAGCTTGAATAAAAAGTCAAATTGGTGGAGGCAAAATAAGTAGGAAAAAAGACAGAGATATGCTCATTACAAAAAAAAGTCAAACAGCAGCAGTGCACTAGCGTTGAGAAATACCCCAAAGCAGGCAAAACCTGTTTCCCTACCACATGCCACTTTCATATGGAAGAGTGCAGAGCTAATTTACATATTTACAAAGAATAATGTGGGTTCCACATGCCTGCAGTGAGACGTCTGGACTGCCACCAAGATCAGGTCAGAAAATCAAATGTGTGGCAAATCAAGAATACCAGGTCGGGGGCCAGATTTTCCGTGCCACAGATTTTCTGTGCTACAGAAAAATTGGAACTTGTGAGTGTACCACAAGCTGGGCCTTCAAATGAAGCTATATGCTCAAACTTTCCTCTTGTAGATATGACATCTCTCTACTTCAATGCACCGCAGCTGTGTTAACACTCCAAGCCAGTAAGTTTGTATTTGGAATAGACTTGTTGGGGGCATTTCGCCCATCGGGAAACTGAAGGATCGGGTGCAGCGCTGGTTTTACATCCCAGCTGATTTTACTCTCCACTGAAGTCACACTTGAGTTTCCCGCCCAGCGATTTAGGTTAAAATTTCCCCTGTTATTTCAGTCTGGAAAAGGTTGAGACAGAGCTATGGTATAACACTAATTAGCATCCTGACCCTCTCCCTCCACCAAAAAAAGAGGTGCAAATTCCTGCGTGTAGCTTTCATTTCAAAATCTTTTTAAAATCTTCCAGCGATTACTATCTGGACAAACTCACTTGTGGCTTGTCTGTTCATTCTAATAAAAAAAAACAATCACTGTTTTCAATCTTGTAAATCCATCCTTAGGGTGACAGTGGTGTATTTGAGGCATTATTTATCCATTGTGGTTTGTCTATTTTTGGATTCAAATAAAAGCATTTCACATTTGGGATGACATTCTGTGAATCAGAACCACAGAAAGAAAAAGCAACTTGAGACGTTTTAGCAAAATTATCAGTAACAATCAGAAATGTTCAAAAAATACATGACAATTCTGACCTATGCTGAGAGCTTCTGCATCATTACGACAGCCCAGCAAATAGCTAGCTTCCTTTCCCAAAATGGATAATTAGAGCAAGTTGACTGATGCAATGTGTGCTGCTGGTCTATGGCACTCACTGACTATTGCCAGCAAATGGCTTTCATGTGATTACCATGAAGGTTACCTGTAAATTTGATTGTGGTCACTTTTTAAAAACACAGAATGCTGGAAATACTGTTCCGATGAAGAGTCCAACATTTTATTTTTATTTCTGATTCCTCTTTTTACTTCTACATGTCAATTATTACCATTTGCAAACCATTTATTCTCTTCTATTGCTTACTTTTTTTTGAAATTGAATAAGTGTATTACAGCAGAATTCCCAACCTGCATCTATTGACAAGCTCTCAATCAATGTAAGTTAGTTATTATCAACCACCGTGTATAGCAATCCTAAGTAAGGGAAGTTACCTTAGCTCACACTGGGGAGTTCATCCCGGCTGGGCCCACTCCAGTTTGCTCTGGACTCTCCAAGTACCAGTCTCCCACTCATCTTTTGCAATTGAGTAGCAGTGGAACAGTCAGCATGCATATTAAAGTCAAATTTCCCAATCTTCAGGGACCACGGCCAGTGATTGGGCGGGTCCCCACAGCACAGGAAATTTGAATCTACAGCTGTTGTGTCACTGAAAACTATATATAAAAAAAATATATATTGTTGTAATGCTGATCCTTATCGCCTAGAAGGGCCACAGATATTTTTATAGCAGGTGTGTGGGAGAGGAGATCTTTCTATACCTGAATTACCTTTGTGCGAGTATATATAGTACCTTTTTAAGTATGAGACAATGGTTTGTAGATAATATTCTGGAGTTTCATGCAATTATCTATGGGAGTCAGAGAGTTTTTCCAGAGCTTTCCTCCAACGATTAAATACATCTATGATGGAGTCATTTGTAGCTGTGGCTTATTCTCATTCAATGCTTTATGTGCTCACTGATGTTAACAGATGTGCAAATAGATTCCAACTGGGTTATTTCCAGTCAGGTCTGGGAGTTGCTTCAGTTTTATACCATAATTTTCTGACAGAAGGCCTTTAAGATAGTCATATAACTAGCTAAAGCCACAAGTTTAATTCCCCACAATGGCCAATACAGAATTCATCAGAGGGTTTCATCAATAGTAATAATTTTTATCTTGTGACCCAGGGAGAGGGACAGCTGGTGGAAATGAAGGAAAAACACTTCTACAATACTGCAATCTGGTACAGCTACTGGGCCTTTCCTTCACAATCAATATAGCTTCCATGAGTCAAAGAAATGTTAAAACAGCCTCTTAAATAGACAAAGAAGGTTAGGAAAGCAAGAAAAGTAATGCTTGGATTTCATAGCTAACAATATTATCTAGCCAAGATACCACAGTATCTCATTTATTCCACGCATGTGATTTTTGCTTCCTGCTATGATATCTTGAATAGGCTGTTATTACAAATATGTCAGGCATAGAAGCAATGATAGTAAAGGCACAGTTAAGGTGGGCTGGTCACCTAGTCCAAATGCCCGAAACTAGACTCATGCTGAGCCAAAGGATATGATATTTTATTTTAGGGAATGTTGGGTTTTGATAGTGGGGAAAGAGAGATCTTAGCGTTTGAATTTGTGAAATAGCTAGCATAGCTACATAATTAAATCTTTGTCAACATTAATTGTTCTGAAATTCTAAGTATAAACAAAAGAAAGCACAAGTGCTTTGTGGGAGGGATGCAAGGCTGGAGGAGGTTGCAGAGGTAGGAAGGACTGAGGTCATGGACAGATTTGAAGATGAGGACACAATTTTATATTTGTTGCACTGGGTGACAGGGAGCCTGGGAGAATGGGGGTGATGGGCAAGCAAAACTTGGTGCAGGACAGGATGTGAGCAGCTGCATTTTGGACAAAGGTGGGAGTTTATAGAGAGAGGACAATGGAAGGTCAGCAAGGAGAGCAATGGAGTAATCAAGACAACTTTTTTTTCTTGCCCCTTCCATAGAACACACTACACAAATAAAGAAAAAAATTGTATTTGTATAGTGTCTTTCACGACCCCAGGATGTCCGAAAGGGCTTTACAGCCCATGAAATACTTTTGAGTATTGTTGTAATGTAGGGAAATGCAGCAGTCAATTTACACACAGCAAGGTCCCACAAACAGCAATGAGATAATCTGTTTTAGTGATGTTGATTTAGGGATAAATATTGGCCAGCTAAACGAGAAAGCTCCCCTGCTCTTCTTCAAATAGTGTCATGGGATCTTTTAGTTCCACCAGAGAGGGCAGACGTCTCATCAGAAAGACGGATTTAACGTCTCATCCGAAAGACGGCACCACCAACAGTGCAGCACTGCCTCAGTACGACACAGAAATATATAAATTTATCCTGTAAAAAAATCTAATTATTAAAAATAAGTCAATGTGCAAAAGAAATTTATTAATGCTGGGATAACATTTGGATTGTTTTTCTTTTTCTCCTACAGCTGTCAAATTCTCTAACGATACGCCAATTCTTCATGTTCTCTCCCTCTCCCTAATTTTCATTTTTTCCCCCTTGAATTCAGGTAAGCGAAAACAAAATCAAGTGAAATCATTTGCAAGTAATTATTGTTTTTTCTGGTGAAAAATGAAACAATTTTCATCACCAAACTAGGTTTAATCAGAAAGGTGACTTTGGAAGGAACAATTAAAATACTTCAAGTAAATATATACTTATGGCTATCTTCATGCTGAAAAGGGTTAGATGTGCATCATTAGCTGCATCACCAGCATCTTTTCCTGTGGAACTTCATTCAGCCATCTGTATACGATGTGAATAACTGAAAAGGTACACTAGGTCAATGCTGCCGTCGGTATGGAGAGAAGTGGTGTTTTCTTTGCCAAGTAGGGAAATCAGCTGCATGCAAAGTGTATTATATCTATATTAGTGTTTCTGGCTTTTATTGGGTTTGATCCTAATTTTGGATAGCATCTTCTGGGAATAACATGATAAAGTTTTTAGCAAGGAAAGGTCACGACCAATTAAGCCCACTTGTTCCATAGTTCATGCAGTGCTATCACAATCATAATCAGCCATAACCACCCATTCTTTCTTCCTAATCTTAATGTAAATCAAAGAGGCCCGTTAATATCTCTGTAACCTGCAAATCCCTTTCTTGACAGAAATCAACCCAGTTCCATTTTATTGGGTTTAGCCCTAAAAGAAAGAACTATATTTATCAAAAAGTTTCTAATGTACTTTTCCTCACATTAAAGATTATAACAGGTTTTATTCTGAGATATTCTACATAACTGTATTTACTGTTCCCATTTTGAAGGCTGCAAAGATCACTCAGTAATCAAAGAACTAACCTGGTGTACAATGCAAACAGTGCAAACTGTATTACTTGGTGATTCATTAGTCAGAACCATTATGCCCAAGTCCTTCTTAGGTATTCAGCACCACTTAAGATCAATATTTTCATGATAGCAGCACAATTTTATTGTCACTCAACAATGAATGGATAGGTACTTAACTCCTGACAGGTAATTGCCCCAGTCTGTTGCCATGTTTTAAATAACCTAAATGATGTCTGTGTTATACAATTGCTCAGTTCACCAATCACATTCCGTAATGGTGGGGTCGATATTAACCCCCACCCCCCCCAACCCCACCCCCTTGACGTGCGGGAATGGTATGTGGGAGATGTTTTCATTAGGCGTGTGGATTTGCGGCCCGGTGTTGCTCCGTTGCTGCCTGGCTGACTTTCCTGGCGGCCGCGGCTTCCTCATATGAATGTGATGCAAATCGAGGACCTGTGATGTAATTAGAACCCCAGTGTTATTTTAACTGAATAAAACTGAAGTCCCACCCGTTAAGGGAAACCTAGCGGGATTGGTTAAGCAATGAGCAGGCTGCAGACACTCAGATCAGTTGCATATGTGTGTAACGGAGCTTGTTGGAGTCGGGGTGATTGGAAATCAGCAATTTGGAAAGTGCCCAGTCATTTGATTTTAATGGGCTTTTGGTTACTCACCCCGAAGAAGCAGTAAATGCAGTAAAATTGCCTAGCCTCGCTTCGTTCCCGACTTCCAATCCCCCACGCACCGGTTCTGCTATATTGTTGTTAGTTTGATATGACCGACAGAACATCAGCACTTCTGCATCTAGCAGCTGGATACCTTTTATAGATTACTTATACACAATTTGCGTCAATGTGAAGCAGTTTTGACTTCGCATTGATGCAAACCATATGTACTTAGGCAACAGGTGTGAAACCATCTCCCGGTAGTAGGTAGTCTCACATTGCTCTGACTTTAGACTCCCTGCAGTCTGCTGCAAAATGAAGTTTAAATCTTCAAAAAAGTACATGGAAAATAAATGCGCAAGTTAAGCACTTATCACGGACAGAATAATGCAGTGAGTTACATCATCTTGTCATGGCAGTTGGAAGCATATTCCAGGCCTTTATTATTATAGTAGGAGCCTCAACTTTCCTTTTGAAAGGTACAATGCCTTACTGAAAGCTCACACACCATTTCTCCAATCTAACAATCATTCTTTTCTCACTTATTGAATGCCGAAACTATCACCTCCTGTGCTCAGGCAGCCTTCACCTTGCTCTCCTAATACCAGGCTCAGCCAGTCACCAGGTGGCACAAGAGCACAGCCCCATGGTATGCCCATTTGATTTCTTTCTTCAGTGCAGGGAAAAATTTTGCGGCTGAGATTACAAGATCGACAATGCATCCCGGCATTCTGACACTATATACCGGTTTTCCAGTAAACTCAGCACTGCACCGCCTAATCGTTATTCAGAGTATTGCTTTTTAAAAAATTCATTCAACTTCAGGGCTGAAGCACAGTGTGGACATTGTGAACAGAGTGGATCGTGAACTGACTGGGAACTTGAGAATTTGGTGAGAGTGGGAATTAGGTGAAGAGGAGGAAGGAGGTGCTAATTTCTTTTTAAAAAGTGAAAATAATCAAAACAGACTAAGAAATAATTAGCCATATATAAATAGATAATTTAGTCGCTGAGCACCAGGGGAGGAGCTCCAGGTATCAGTACAAAGGTCGGAGTGGAGTCGAGAGAAGTGATGCTGAGCACGAGGAGAGGAGCCCACTTTCCCCATTGTCTAAGAACAGAGAGAGTGATATCACAGTGACGTCACAGTGAACAAAGAGGAGGAGCTCTGAGAGACCCGGAATAAAAGGGTAGGTTAATCAGGGTAAGTAAACAGTAAGTAAATCAATAATAGATTATCTAAAGAGAGAGTTTTAAAAAAAAGGTGTCTAAATATAATGGACGGGCCACTGAGACCCATTGCCTGAAATTCCTGCGCCATGTGGGAACTTCAGGATGCTTCATGTGTCCTGGAAGGGCACTTGCAGGAAATGTCTCTAGTTGCTTGAGCCCAAGTTGAGGATTTCTGAGCTTGAGGGGCAGCTAGAGTCATTATGGAGCTTAAGGGAGGCTGAAGGTTTCCTGGATCATTTGTTTTTTTTTAAATTCGTTCATGGGGTATGGGCATCCCTGGCGAGGCCAGCATTTATTGCCCATCCCTAATTGCCCTTGAGAAGGTAAGCCGCCGCCTTGAACCGCTGCAGTCTGTGTGGTGAAGGTCCTCCCACAGTGTTCTAAGGTAGGGAGTTCCAGGATTTTGACCCAGCGACGATGAAGGAACGGCGATATATTTCCAAGTCGGGATGGTGTGTGACTTGGAGGGGAACGTGCAGGTGGTGTTGTTCCCATGTGCCTGCTGCCCTTGTCCTTCTAGGTGGTAGAGGTTGCGGGTTTGGGAGGTGCTGTCAAAGAAGCCTTGGCGAGTTGCTGCAGTGCATCCTGTGGATGGTACACACTGCAGCCAGTGCGCCGGTGGTGAAGGAAGTGAATGTTTAGGGCGGTGGATGGGGTGCCAATCAAGCGGGCTGCTTTGTCCTGGATGGTGTCGAGCTTCTTGAGCATTGTTGGAGCTGCACGCATCCAGACAAGTGGAGAGGATTCCATCACACTCCTGACTTGTGCCTTGCAGAGGGTGGGAAGGCTTTGGGGAGTAAGGAGGTGAGTCACTCGCCACAGAATAACTAGCCTCCGACCTGCTCTTGTAGCCACAGTATTTATATGGCTGGTCCAGTTAAGTTTCTGGTCAATGGTGACCCCTAGGAAGTTGATGGTGGGGGATTCGGCGATGGTAATGCCATTGAATGTCATGGGGAGGTGGTTAGACTCTCTCTTGTTGGAGATGGTCATTGCCTGGCACTTGTCTGGTGCAAATGTTACTTGCCACTTATCAGCCAAAGCCTGGATGTCGTCCAGGTCTTGCTGCGTGCGGGCACAGATTGTTTCATCATCTGAGGGGTTGCGAATGGAACTGAACACTGTGCAATCATCAGCGAGCATCCTCATTTCTGACCTTATGATGGAGGGAAGGTCATTGATGAAGTAGCTGAAGATGGTTGGGCCTAGGACACTGCCCTGTGGAACTCCTGCAGCAATGCCCTGGGGCTGAGATGATTGGCCTCCAACAACCACTACCATCTTCCTTTGTGCTAGGTATGACTCCAGCCACGGGAGAGTTTTCCCCCTGATTCCCATTGACTTCAATTTTACTAGGGCTCCTTGGTGCCACACTCGGTCAAATGCTGCCTTGATGTCAAGGGCAGTCACTCTCACCTCACCTCTGGAATTCAGCTCTTTTGTCCACATTTGGACCAAGGCTGTAATGATGTCTGGAGCCGAGTGGTCCTGACAGAACCCAAACTGAGCATTGGTCAGCAGGTTATTGCTGAGTAAGTGCCGCTTGATAGCACTGTCGACGACACCTTCCATCACTTTGCTGATGATTGAGAGTAGACTGATGGGGCGGTAATTGGCCGGATTGGATTTGTCCTGCTTTTTGTGGACAGGACATACCTGGGCAATTTTCCACATTGTCGGGTAGATGCCAGTGTTGTAGCAGTACTGGAACAGTTTATCTAGAGGCGCGGCCAGTTCTGGAGCACAAGTATTCAGCACTACAGCCGGGATGTTGTCAGGGCCCATAGCCTTTGCTGTATCCAGTGCACTCAGCCGTTTCTTGATATCACGTGGAGTGAATCGAATTGGCTGAAGACTGGCTTCTGTAATGGAAGGGATATCGGGAGGAGGCCGAGATGGATCATCCACTCAGCACTTCTGGCTGAAGATGGTTGCAAACGCTTCAGCCTTGTCTTTTGCACTCACATGCTGGACTCTGCCATCATTGAGGATGGGGATGTTTGCAGAGCCTCCTCCTCCCGTTAGTTGTTTAATTGTCCACCACCATTCACAACTGGATGTGGCAGGACTGCAGAGCTTTGATCTGATCCGTTGGTTGTGGAATCGCTTAGCTCTGTCTATAGCATGTTGCTTCCGCTGTTTAGCATGCATGTAGTCCTGAGTTGTAGCTTCACCAGGTTGGCACCTCATTTTTAGGTACGCCTGGTGCTGCTCCTGGCATGCTCTTCTACACTCCTCATTGAACCAGGGTTGATCCCCTGGCTTGTTGGTAATGGTAGAGTGAGGAATATGCCGGGCCATGAGGTTACAGATTGTGGTGGAATACAATTCTGCTGCTGCTCATGGATGCCCAGTTTTGAGCTGCTAGATCTGTTCTGAATCTATCCCATTTGGCACGGTGGTAATGCCACACAACACGTTGGATGGTGTCCTCAGTGCTAAGACGGGACTTCATCTCCACGAGGACTGTGCGGTGCTCACTCCTACCAATACTGTCATGGACAGATGCATTTGCGACAGGTAGATTGGTGAGGACGAGGTCAAGTAAGTTTTTCCCTCGTGTTGGTTCGCTCACCACCTGCTGCAGGCCCAGTCTAGCAGTTGTGTCCTTCAGGACTCGGCCAGCTCGGTCAGTAGTGGTGCTACCGAGCCACTCTTGGTGATGGACATTGAAGTCCCCCACCCAGAGTATATTCTGTGCCCTTGCTACCCTCAGTGCTTCCTCCAAGTGGTGTTCAACATGGAGGAGGACTGATTCATCAGCTGAGGGAGGACGGTAGGTGGTAATCAGCAGGAGGTTTCCTTGCCCATGTTTGACCTGATGCCATGAGATTTCATGGGGTCCAGAGTCAATGTTGAGGACTCCCAGGGCTACTCCCTCCTGACTGTATATCACTGTACCGCCACCTCTGGTGGGTCTGTCCTGCCGGTGGGACAGGACATACCCAGGGATGGTGATGGAAGAGTCTGGGACATTGGCTGAAAGGTATGATTCTGAGGGGGGAGGGTTCAGGTAAGGGTAAATTTTTTAAATCTAAAGAGAAAAGTCTTGGGACAGGGAAGGCTGCGAGGAGATTTGATAGAGGTATTCAAAATCATGAAGGGTCTAGACAGATTTGAGAGACGTTGGTAGAAGGGTCAAGAACCAGAGGGCATAGATTTAAGGTGATTGGCAAAAGAGCCAAAAGGTGACATGAGGAAAAGCTTTTTTACACAGCGAGTGTTTAGGATCTGGAATGCACTGCCCGAGTGGGTGGTGGAGGTAGATTCAATCATGGCCTTCAAAAGGAAACTGGATAAGTGCTTGAAAGGAAAACATTTGCAGAGCTATGGGGATAGGGCGGGGGAGTGGGACCCAGCTGGATTGCTCTTGCATTCGGCCGGTGTGGACTCGATGGGCCGAATGGCCTCCTTCCATGCTGTAACCTTTCTATGATTCAAGTCAAGGCTGTAGAGCAGAATAGCAATTTGGGGAAAAACATGCAGAATGTGTCAGGAAGGAACAGAGTTAACAAAGGTAATCGGGCATTAGTGACTAAGGTCACATCAGGGAAAAACAGTAAAATGTTAAAATTAAAGGCGCTATATCTGAATGCACGAAGCATTCGTAACAAGATAGATGAACTAATGGCACAAAGAGAGATAAATGGGTTTGATCTATTCGCCATTACTGAAACATGGCTGCAGGGTGACCAAGGTTGGAAACTAAATATCAGTTTGTACAATCAGTCTTGGAGGAGCTAAGTAATAACAAGGGGCAGAAAACACTGGTGGGAGTAGTTTGTAGGCCCCCTAACAGTAGTTATAGTGTTAGACTGAGTATAAATCAGGAAATTAGAGGAGCATGTGACACGGGTAATGCAATAATCATGGGAGATTTTAATTTTCACATAGACTGGGCAAACCAAATTGGCAAAAGTAGTTTGGAGGAAGAGTTCATGTAATGCATTCGAGGCAGTTTTCTAGGACAATATGTCAAGGAACCAACTAGGGAACAGGCTATTTTAGATCTAGTATTGTGTAATGAGACAGGGTTAATTAGTAATCTTATCGTTAATGATCTTCTGGGGAGGAGAGTGATCATAATATGATAGAATTTCATATTGAGTTTGAGAGCGATGTAGTTAAGTTCGAAACTAGGGTCTTAAATTTAAACAAAGCCAATTACGTAGGTATGAGGGGTGAGTTGGCTAAGGTAGATTAGGAAAAAAGATATGATGGTAGATAAGCAATGGCGAACATTTAAAGAAATAATTCATAATTCCCTTGAGGAATAAGAACTCCAAGGGAAAAGTGATCTAACCGTGACTAACTATAAAGAAATGAAGGATAGTATTAAAGTAAAAGAGGCTTACAATGTTGCCAAAAAGAGTAGTAAGCCTGAGGATTGGGAGGGTTTTAGAAATCAGCAAAGGATGACCAAGAAATTAATAAAGAGGGAGAAAATTGAATACGAGAGTAAACTAGCAAGAAATATAAAAACAGATTGTAAGAGCTACAAGTATGTAAAAAGGAAGAGATTAGCGAAAGTAAATGTGAGTCCCTTAGAAGCAGAGACAGGACAAATTATAATGGGGATAAGGAAATGGCACAGATGTTAAACAAATATTTTGTATCCGGCTTCAGAGTAGAAGACAAAAAACATACCGGAAATAGTGGAGAACCAAGGGTCTAATGAGGAACTTAAAGTAATTAAGATTAGTAAAGAAAAAGTACTGGAGAAATTAATGGGACTAAAAGCCAACAAATCCCCTGGACCTGATGGCCTACATCATAGAGTTTTAAAAGAGGTCGCTGCAGAGATAGTGGATGCATCGGTTTTGATCTTCCAGAATTCCCTAGATTCTAGAACGGTCCCCATGGATTGGAAGGTAGCAAATTTAACCCCACTATTCAAGAAAGGGGGGGGGGGGGGAAAGAGAGAAAACAGGGAACTATAGGCCAGTTAGCCTGACATCAATAGTAGGGAAAATCCTAGAATCTATTATTAAGGACGTAGTAACAGGGTACTTAGAAAATCATTAGATGGTTAGGCAGAGTCAACACGTTTTTATGAAAGGGAAATTATGTTTGACAAATCTATTAGAGTTTTTTGAGGGTGTAATTAGCAGGGTAGAAAAGGGGGAACCAGCGGATGTAGTATATTTGGATTTTCAAAAGGCATTCGATAAGGTGCCACACAAGAGGATGTTACACAAGATTAGGGCTCATGGGATTGGGTGTAATATATTAGCATGGATTGAGGATTGGTTAATGGACAGAAAACAAAGTAGGAGTAAACGGGTCATTTTCGGGTTGGCAGGTTGTAACTAGTGGAGTGCCACAAGGATCAGTGCTTGCGCCTCAACTGTTTACAATATATATCAATGACTTAGATGAGGGGACCGAGTGTAATGCATCCAAGTGTGCTGACAATACAAAGCTAGGTGGGAAAGTAAGCTGTGAAGAGGACGCAAAGAGGCTGCAAAAGGATACAGACAGGTTAAGTGCGTGGGCGAGAAGGTGGCAGATGGAGTATAATGTGGGGAAATATGAAATTATCCACTTTGGTAGGAAGAATAGGAAAACATAATATTTTTTTTTTTAAAGTGAGAGACTAAGAAATGTTGGTATTCAGAGGGATTTGGGTGTCCTTGTACACGAATCTCAGAAAGTTAACATGCACGTACATCAAGCAATTAGGAGGGCAAATGGAATGTTAGCCTTTATTGCAAGGGGGTTGGAGTAGGAGTCAGGAGGTCTTGCTGCAAATATAGGGCTCTGGTGAGACCACATCTGAAGTACTGTGTACAGTTTTGGTCTCCTTATCTAAGGAAGGATATACTTGCCTTAGAGGGGGTGCAACACAGGTTCACTAGATTGATTCCTGTGATGAGAGGGTTGTCCTATGAGGACAGTTTGAGTACAACGGGCCTATATTCTCTGGAGTTTAAAAGAATGAGAGGTGCTTTCATTGAAACGTATAAAATTCATAGAGGGCTGACAGGGTAGAAGCTGAGAGGCTGTTTCCCCACCGGGGAGAGTCTAGAGCTAGAGATCATAGTCTCAAGATAAGGGGTCGGCTATTTAGGACCAAGATGAGGAAAAATTTCAGAAGGTTATGTATCTTTGGAATTCTCTACCCCAGAGGGCAGTGAATGCTCAGTTGTTGAGTATATTCAAGACTGAGATCGATAGATTTTTGGACACCAAGGGAATCAAGGGATATGGAGATAGGGCAGGAAAGTGGAGTTGAAGTAGAAGATCAGCCATGATCTTACTGAATGGCGGAGTAGGCTTGAGGGGCCGTTTGGCCTACTCATGCTTCCATTTCTTATGTTTTAATGAAACAGCTGCCGTTATATTTTAAAACAACTTTTATTTAAAGTGTCCAGTTTGCAACCAGCTTTAAACCAGAACTCAACAAACACGTGAGGAATTGAGGCAGAAGACAGGTTACCAAAAGATTCATCATGTTTTTACTACAAACTGTGTGTGCAGTACAATTCAAGATTAGTGATATACCAAGCCTGTGTTATTGGCTTTTAGTGATGCTTTTGTGTATTCCCAATGTTTTGATATATAAAAATATAAATATAGAAATATATAAAAAACCTACTCAAAGTTAATGTCTTTCAGTTGGAGGGATCATACTCAATGTGTTAGTTCCAAAGTTAATGAAACCTATTTTGATCTTAGAGTTTTCCCCGCTAAATTTCTGTACTTGACACTGCATCAGTGCAGTGTTACTATTGCTCTTATTTAATACTATGGAGAGTTCGTAAATGAACTATAGCAGGTAAGGCACCCAGGTGGCAGATTAGGTCAAATTCACTATGTGTTGTGGCACTAAGCCACACATCTGGGATAGCAGTACATAACTGGCCTTAATATCCCTGTGTTGGGGTTGAAACAGGATCCTCACCGCTGATCGTTAGCCACTGCTGGAAGTGTGCATGTGGAAGGGCGAGCACAGGATCAAATCTGATGGCCTCCAAAGTCAAATGACCTACCCACACCCAGTGTCCAGGTTCATACATGAAGAATGCCCACTTGGATATGGAATAAAGAGCCACTTGTGGAACTCAGTCAATCATAAATTATCACTTTCAGGAGGCAAGAGGGGGAGTGAACATAAGCAGGGAATTTAAAAAAACCCTGTGTAAGCACTCAGTGGGAACTGCTGGTGTCCCAACACAAACTCATTTTACTTCAGACTATACTGACACCTACTGGCTAAAAATTCTTACTGGAAGACTTAGTGACAAAGCCAGTGCATTAAAAAATGCATTTCTCCAAAGATCCTTCCTCAGTGCCAACTGCAGTACACATCAGACAACTTGAATCAGAATTTATCTGCTAGTTATTAGAAGCCATTAACCAATGTGCACTATATAAATGTTACTAAAATGTTCTTAATTATAAAGAAAACATTTGCAAGTACAGTGCAGAATAAAAGTAGGCACAATCACAATAGGTATAGGCAATGCAAGCCTAGACAATTTAAAGGAAAAAAGGATTGTTCCAAACAAATGCTGTTACAATTCTAGAATTCCATTAGCTTACTTTATAAGAAAATACTTGTGTTTGGTCCTCCCTGACCATCTCTCGGTAATACTCCTCTTATGGTGAATTACAGGACAGACTAATTGTTTTAGTATTCAACTTCATTGGTATGGCAAAAATCTCCATATGCACATGCCTTCATCTTCATTATTGACCTTGGATCCTTTATCTGTATAGCAATCTTCAAGTACTTTCCCCCACCCCTAAACCTCAGACGCAAGAGGATTTATATGGACTTTAAGCACTTTACAAGACAGTTGCACCAACAGAAGCTGCACAATCTGAGTTGTATGAACAACACAATAATCCTTCTAAAATCACTTCCCAGGAGTTTTAAAATGCAGCTTTGAAATTTTGCTTGATGGTTATCTAATATACTATAATGGACTACCTCCTCTGCCCTTTAGTGCTGTCAAATATATTACCCTAAAATGTATGAATACTGCTGGAACAGGATCAATTTTGAAGCAAAGATAAACATTCTTACAACAAAAACTGAAATGAATCGCAACAGAAGGTAAATTTTATGAACAGGTTCCTCAGCAGCAAATCCCCATCCTTATGTCATGAATGATCCTGCTAAATGTTCCATTGGGAGAACTGAAATGTACTACGAGGTCCTGCATACATTTACCATAAATAAAAAGAGAAACTATATTTATTGTATGTAACTAAAGCAGCTATATAGGTAATCATTAAAGCAATGCAACCAGCACTGAAGTTATCCTTAAAGAATTCAATGACTACATCTTAACCATATAAATACTCTCCCAAGCAGCTTAAAGACATTCTCGTAACATGTGGGATGAAATTGCGCCCTGCGACATTATAGCATGAATGCTTAATGTGTTTCACTAAAAATCCTTGGACCCTATTTTAAGAGGTACTAACAGAAGTATTAAGCGGTAACTTGTTAAGTGCAGAAAGCAACCTTTATCCTATCCTTCCCCAGACACCAGTCACTTTTCAGAGGAAAATAAAGAGTTTTGCATTTTTATGGTGCCTTATCATGTCTTTCAGCATATTCCAAAATGCATCTCATACAATGAATTACTCTGAAATGCAGTTACTGTTGCTATTTGGTGAAAGCAGCAGCCATTTTGCACACAAGCAATTAAATCAATTTGGTTACGAGAAAGGTTGAAAATGGTTAATTTGGTTTAGTGGTAATATTTGAAGGAGGAACACTGACCAAGACATCGGCAGAGATCCCTTTGAAAAGTGCCATGGAATCCTGAATGTCCACCTGAACAGGCCTCGGTTTAGCAACTCATCCAAATGCTGGCATCTCCAACAACCTAGCACTCTCTTAGTGCCGCACTGAAGAGTCAACCCAGATTATATGCTCAAATCCTGGAGTGGAACCTAAACCCACAATGTTCTGACTCAAAAGGCAAGAGTGCTACTACCCACGCCAAGCTGACATCAATCCTGTCCTCTGGGTTTGGCTATCTGGCTCCTTGGATTGCCAAACCCAATCCAGTGCTTGCCCAACATGCTTTCCCAGTAGGAGTCATGCAATAGAAATGCTAGCCAATCTTCTCCTTAGCCTGAAGATGCTGATGCCAATTATGTGCCCTCACTGCTGCTCCAATTGAGAACAGTCAATTAAACACAGGTCAGAAATAAAATCTGGGACTTTCCTGTTCTGTAACCAGCATTTCCTTATTCCAAATATGCAATGAAGTTGCATACCTGTGTCCAATTCTGCTGTTTAATTTTAGACACAGAGAAACCAATTTGCAGATGTAATATGAAATGTAAAAGAATTTGGGGTCTAAGTTCAACATTGTTGCAACCATTTTACAGATGCAGCAATGACAGATTTAGCGATGGGAAGGCCCGTGTCCGATGTGTGTGTGCCTGGGCCACTGCTAAATTTGTCACGGCCTTTTTTTTTTAGGCAGCCCTGACGTCACCTGAAACAAGCGCAGGCCGCATTTCAATATGGAAATAAGGGTCCTATGCCCGTTTCAGGACCCATCCACAAAATTAGTCCCTTGTTGAGTTTCCTGCTGGGCTTGCTCCACTCAGTACTGCCTGGTCTACAAGGGGCTTAACCAGCAGTCCTTAAAGGGACTGCTGGAGACCACTACCGAAAACATATGTAGTTTTTTTCATAATTACCTTGCTGTGGAGCCGGGAGGAGCACTACTGCGGGCTGTCGTCAGCACATGCTTCGCTCCTCTCCTGCTCTTCTCCACTCACCCCAGGACTTGCCCATGGGCTACTCCCAGCCAGGCAAGCGGCCCAAATTGGATCGGGTCAGGGGGGTGAGCGGCCTCTGGAGGTGCGACAGGCACCAGCAATGCATCCCAACTATTATAATGAGGCCCGAGGACCAATTTAGGACACTCCTCGGGCCATAACAAATTTAGCCGGATCAGGTACTCTGCTTGGGAAAACTCCAAAGGGGAAACAAAGCAGTAAAAGAAATAATTTAGAAAAGAAAAATATTTACATTAAAAACTTCCTATATCAAATTTAAACACTCCCCATGGCAGATTGTTATTGTTGCACTAAACCGATGCCACTACACGGCACTCTCTCATCTTCCTGTGGTAAAGTGGAGGGCCTTTAAAGTGACATGTCAAACAGGGAGCAAGTAGCAAAGTGGATCATAACCTTTGAGCAACAGGATCAAACTCTATATTGCCTGATGGGATGAAAAGATAGTTTTACACTGATGATGTTACATTGATGGGAAGCTCATAGTGTTGATGACATAACTACAAATTAAAACTACCAGCTCTCTGGCATTCCAACAGCATTGGTGAAGCGACTTTCTCGGGTCGCATGATTAGAGGTAAAAGACATGGTAAACAAGCACCTTCTGTCCTAATAACCCAGCCAAGAGATCCACAATCATCAGCAGCATGATTCAGAAGTAAAACAGGAAGGCAATGCACAGAGATTTCAGGTCCCCACTTCAGCATCACTCTGCAGGTATACTGCAGAAATGTAGAAGTGATTGAGGTCTCCACTGCACAACAAGGCTCATGCACGTACTGACTTTTTAAGTGAATCTTAAGCCAGTGGACATTGAATAAGACTCAAAAGAAAGCTTCACATCTACACCATACACAATACCAAAATAAGGTCCTAGTAATCAAATCTACACAAACACACTGAGCAAGATAATTCATTTAAATTGTGGCTTACATGAAGTCAGCTGTATGCACTATTTTTTTTCGGCACATGCACATTCTATACATGTGTGCATAGGTAACTGTGTGTCCGAGCGCATCAGCAATTCCTACTTATTTTGGTGTTAAAGGTACAAATGCAGGAACTGTAGTTGCAGACAAGAGCAGAAGGCACGATACAGCAGTGGATTGGCAAAGTTTATATTTCACAGTCTCCAAGTTGGTCTCAGCATAACGCCTGAACAAATTTAGAACACAGCATTTAGCATTTGCAATAATGATTGCTGACGAGCAAAGATTAGATACTGTCGGATATTGGATCCAATACAACCTCCAACTAGCAATATCACGGTGAGATGAGAATGGTGAGTACTGGAAATGGAAACATCACACTGGTACAACGCTCAGCATATCTAACTGGGTGCATCATCATATGAAATGTCCCTGGTCTCACATTCTAAACAGGATAGTGACTGTACTGATTTATTATTATAACAACCACCATTTTCACTGTGCAAGACTAATCTCGTACAAAATGTAGATATCAGGTGCTCAAGGAAAACAATAAACATATCCAGAATAATATGTACCTGCAGCTCCTCTGAGACTCGTCTTAAGTGACTGGTTATCTTTGTGATGAGGTCACAGTACATCTGCTCTGAATGTTGCTGGCACACACACTTGTAAACACAGCTAAAAATAAAGAAAAAGAATCATAATCTATCTTTTAGCCTTAGCATGGCTCATTAAACATTGCAGCATTCCTCTATACGCACATCAGTTCAGCAGAGGGCAAACAAAGTACTGTAAACCTGTTGTATTGACCAAGGGATACAACTGCTTAGAGCAAAGTCCTTTCCCCTTGGATAACTGGGCTTGACTCCAAACTAGAATGAGCTTCTACAGAGTGAGTTGCATTGGACTCAATCCACTTACTAGTCAGCATGAGTCCACAGCACAAAATTGGCCCCATCTGAAAATAATCTGGCAATCTCACTCTGAGAAACCAATGGTAGAATGGATGTGGGAGTCATTGCTAGGAGTGGTCTACTAAAGCTAGGGTTAAAGAACATTGTTGAGGCAGTGTAGTAAGCTTTGCTCTGTATCTATCTGTTCTACTCTTTACTGGAGATTGCGTGATACTGACAATGGGTGAGACAAGTGGAAAAATGTCCCATTCTGCAAAAAGACGTTACTCACCCTATTCAGCACAATACATTGTAATACGTTCTGTAATTGCCATCAAGTCTGGAAGAGCAAGTAACTTGCATAAATCAAGAATGGTCTCATGATCTCATGTCAATGATATCCTTACAAAGAGCAGCAGTTCTGCACATTCAACAGAACTTGGTACTTACTGTAAGGCCAGGAGAAAGCTGTAGGAATATAACAGGCTCCGAGATGACTGTCAATCCAATCTAAAGGATCTATTTGGTGAGCTCAGAGGGTTAGCCCTTTGGATCGTTGATTCAATTCATTTCCACTTATCTGTAAAATTTTGGTGCATTGCAATTGTCTACATTCATTCGATATTAGTACATCTCCTGTGGCATTGCTCATAGTTAACCTAGGTTCCAGGTTGTGGTTTCAGATTTATACCATGATTCAGTATAATTGGCTAATTTATGGATACTAACTGGTCTCCCATGGCATTGCACATGGGGATTGAATACCAATCTCAGAACAGTATCTCTTACTGCAACAGTCTGACGTTCCTATTCCACATCTGTCTCCCTGTGGCCCGTTTAAAGTGAGATTGACAATTTAGTCCCAATAAGTCACAAATTAGAAGCAGTTTAGTGGGTGTGGACCCACAGTACAAAGAACTGGACTGAAACTGTCAAACTCATTTCAGAACCTTTACATCACAGCTCCCAGAGGTGAAATGCCAGCAGTGTCTAACCCACTGCATCACCCTAGCACCCATAACTCTTTCTATATTCTGAATAGGCAAAAGTACAAATAAACATAATATATAGTTAAATAGTAACAAAACCAAACCTTAAACATACTGGAATTTCACACTGGCGCATTAAAGCCATATGGGAAAGCTGGAAAACTGGTTAGAGAACAGATTACAAGGCAGAAATCGCTTCTAGGGCTTCAGAAGTTGTCAAACTGCAAGAAGTATGAGTGCTTTATACTAGTCTTCTCAACCCCCAAAAGTGATTAAGGTTATAAATGCATTCCCACTTGCATTGCATAAGAATGGTTCCCTCTCACAAAAAATGATAGATATCATCTGTATACTCCATGTCAGTATTAGACAATAGCATCCAAACTGAACAAGTGCATGACTGTGATATTATACAGTATGAAAGTCAAAAGTTGAATATTGGTAATTAACAGTCAGCACATATAAACCTTTCAACACATCTTAAAATAAATACTATATTTAATAATCTGTCTACATAACAATGGTCGCAGCACTCTATAACAACCTGCATTTATAAAGCAGCTTTAATGTAGGAAAATGTCCCAAGGCACTTCACAGGAGCATAATCAGACAAAAACTGACATCAAGTCAAAGAGAGAGATATTAGGACGGGCGACTAAAAGCTTGGTTAAATAAGTAGGTTTGAAGGAGGGTCTTAAAGGAGGACAAACAGAGGTGGAGCCAGAGAGGTTTACGGAAGGAATTCCAGAGCTTAAGGCCTAGATGGGGTCGGAAGCTCAGGTTAGGATCAAATAGGATGCCGAGGCATGGCCACCAATGGCAGGGCGAAGGGAGTGGGGGGATTCACAAAAGGTCAGAGTTGGGGGAACGCAGACTTTTTGGGGGGTTGCAGGGCTGGAGAAGGTTATAGAGATCGGGAGATGTGAGGCTATAGAGGGATTTGAACATGAGGATGAGAATTTTAAAATCAAGGCGTTGGTGGACAGGAGCCAATGTAGGTCAGCGTGTACACAGGGCTGATGCGGGTTAGGATTCGGGCTGCAGAGTTTTGGATGAGCTGAAGATTATGGAGGTGGCAGATGGGAGGTCAGCCAAGAAAGCATTGGAATAGTCGAGTCTGCAGGTAACAAAAGCGTAGATGAAGGTTTCAGCAGCAGATAAGCTGATGCAGGGGCGGAAACAGGCAATGTTTTGGAGGTGGTGGTCTTTGTGATGGAGAGGATCTGGGGTCGGAAGCTCAGGTTAGGATCAAATAGGATGCCGAGGCTGCAAGCAGTCTAGTTCAGCAAGACACAGTGGCCAGGGAGGGGGATGGAATCAGTGACAAGGGAACGCAGTTTGAACGCAGGGGCTGAAGACAATGGCTTCTGTCTTCCCAACGTTTAATTGGAGGAAATTGCTGCCCATCTAGGCTGGGTGTCTGACAACATAAAAGCAGCAGAGGGTCGAGAGGGATGGTTGGTACAGCTGGGTGTTATCTGCGTGCATGTGGAACCTGACGTCATGCCGCAGGGCAGTTTGTAAATGAGAAATATTAGGGGACCAAGAACAGATCCTTGGGGAACTCCAGAGGTAACACTGCAAGGCCAGGAAGGCAACTGAATGGATGGTTTCAATCCTAGTGTCAAAAAAGGCCAGGAGCTCCTCACACTTGTTGGAGTAATTCTCAAAGTAATACATTATGTGAAACACAAGTATTTTGACATGATAAGGTAGTATATAAATACTAGTATTATTTAATAGCAGATCTCCCATGTCACTGCTCTCAGTAACTAGGATGAGGCTCTGTATTATATCAAGAGAGTTATACCATGTAACACACAATATATTATTTGATGCTAAGATGCAGCTATCCTTAACCTGCCCTGTCTCTTCAATGGTAGCCATGATGTGGAGATGCCGGTGATGGACTGGGGTTGACAACTGTAAACAATTTTACAACACCAAGTTATAGTCCAACAATTTTATTTGAAAATCACAAGCTTTCGGAGGCTTCCTCCTTCCTCAGGTGAATGTGGAAATGAAATCCTCGAACCTTTCGCATTTATAAATCACAGAACAATACCTGGTGATTACAGATAGTCTTTCCAACTGCCCGTTGCCAAGGCAATCATACGTTGCAGGAAAGGATGCCCCAGAGCATGGTACATTGGCGAGACCATGCAGACGCTGTGACAACGGATGAACGGACACCGCGCAACAATCGCCAGACAGGAGGGTTCCCTCCCAGTCGGGGAACACTTCAGCAGTTAAGGACATTCAGCCACCGACCTTCGGGTAAGCGTACTCCAAGGCGGCCTTCAAGACACACGACAACGCAAAATCGTCGAGCAGAAATTGATAGCCAAGTTCCGCACCCATGAGGACGGCCTCAACCGGGATCTTGGGTTCATGTCACGCTACACGTAACCCCACCAGCGAACAAAAGTTATCTGTTTTTAATATAACGGGTCATTTGCTGTCTTTCTCTTCCTTCCGGATGTTTCTATGTTTCTGCCTCTCTCTCTGTTTTTTTTTTGGTTGTTTGTATATTCGGTGGCCCTGTAGGTAACACCTCTCTGTCTGAACACTTTGATTGCCTTGGCAACGGGCAGTTGGAAAGACTGTCTGTAATCACCAGGTATTGTTCTGTGATTTATAAATGCGAAAGGTTCGAGGATTTCATTTCCACATTCACCTGAGGAAGGAGGAAGCCTCCGAAAGCTTGTGATTTTCAAATAAAATTGTTCGACTGTAACTTGGTGTTGTAAAATTGTTTACAACTGTCTCTTCAAGGCCAGGAAGTCTAACTGCTGTAAATTGGGACATTTTGAAGTTAATTGCTATTGGTGTGGGAAGTTTGCAGATTGACACACACACAGAAATTCCCAGATCCAGGTCAGAAGAAACCAGTGCAAAATAATGGCCTCTCTCTCTTTTTTTTAATGCCGTTTACACTTTGAAGTCTGACATCTGAAACGTGGCAAACAAATGCATGACTCAGGGCATAATCTCTGGTTCTTGGAAAGTATTCTTACCCACTGCAAGCAGGTAAATAAATAAATAATTTCTGGCATGCCATTATCACACAAATAGATAAACCTCTGCCCATTTCACCAGAGGGAAGCAATACTTTACCTCGAATGTCAAATCAGAATTCTTCTATTTTTCAATATTTACCAAATATCTCTGCAGCAATACTGAGAGTTATTAAAAGGTTCTGCTTAAACAAACAGGTTTTAATTCAAGACTTTCTCAGAATTTCCCTCCAATCTTAAATAATGTCACAGTCTTTCCAGAATTTCCACTGTTCATATAATTATTTTTTTGCTATCTGCTTCTGAATTCCAAATAAAAGATATGTAGCTCGTCTAACCATTTAGAACATTATAAATTATCAGGTTTAAGGAATTTCAATGTGCAAAGCTTCATTTCTCAACACATAGCATGCTATATTTACCAAATAAGCAATCCCTTGAATATAGTAACTAACATTATTTTTGTTTGTTTTCTTCCAAAAGGAAAGTTACCTGGGAAAACTTTGACGGGTTTCTGCTAAACTGGAATTTTTTTTGTATAAAACATCAAAACTATTGATCCTAAAAATAGTTTTCCTGGCGCACAAAAAGCAGCTTGTCAGCAGTAGTTATTCATCAATACATAGAATTGGAGGAGGGCACAGGACTTAGCAAGTCCTGACACGGTCTGCAAATGGCCTGCCTTGCTATTGAGTATAAAAAAAGTCTTGGTGCTGTTGGCACATGTAGGCATGCTGGGGATTGTAGCATGCTACGTTGTTGACTCTATTCAGAGGACAGTGACAAGAAGTTCACTGAACTCAAGCTCTAGGCTTCTTGGAGAAGTACAGGCTTCCAATGCAAAATACTGTTAAGTCAAATTGTAATCGCAAAATGTTAATAAATAGCTATGCTATAGATAAGTTTAATAATTTTGTAATAAGTGAGGATAGTTTTTGTTTTTACATTGCGAATCCTATTCTGAATAGTAACACCTCAGTTTAAAGAAGAAACAAACATAACCCCACCCCCCCCCACCCCACCCAGAATCCATCTTGTCTGAATCTTCCCCATACATCGGTTTTCTCCTCAGCAAGGGATGGAGCTAGTAGCAACATGTTCAATAGCTGATCAAGTGTACTAAAAAAAAAGGGGGGGAAGGAGTAGGGAGGAACAGGCAGGGGCTCCACCCATCTAAACTTAGGCCTGGCTATTGGAAGTAAATTGAACAAAATGGTATTCCTGCCAAAGGGCATGGAGAAGGAGGTGTCTGTCCTGAAACAGGAAATAAAAGCATAGCTGCTATTGTAAACATAAATTGCACAAACTCGGTGTACTGTATGTACGTGGTTTATTCCTATCAAAACGTACATTGCTTTCAACACAAAAACTGTACTTTTACCTTAATAACCCCATAATGTTTTTGAGAACAGACTAGAAGAGGGAGCAGTGGCTTATATAAAAACAAGTCTGGAACTGTTTGAACCAATCCAGAATCAGGAAAAACAACACAACAACCAAAGTATGTCAATCTGGTTTAAATATTGCAATAAAATGAGGTGAAGGAATATACCAGAGGGTGACACAGGAGGGCAAATAATTTTTAAAAAATCTCAAGAGCAAATAAAAGGCAAGAAATGACCTCCCTGAGGTCATTTGCAAACTAGTTTAGCAAGCTTTTTTGTAATCTCTTCAAGTTCCTGGGATGGCCAGATATTAATGGGTCTCCCAACCTTACAAATGACTCAAATTTGTGAACATTCGAAAGTCTGGGCTTCATTGTAAAATAAGGCATCATATAAGTATGGCTTTCACAAAGTAAAATCCTTAAATTCAGATCATTTCTTTTAACAGTGGTATTATTGATTACTACAATTGTCTTTGCTCTCACCTGTAGATTTGCTCATAAGAAATAGGGATGCAGTCTCCAGGAGACTGTGTCAAAAGCTGATCAATGGCACTGTCCAGCTTCGGCCAATAAGTACGCTGGTAGTCCTCAGTTGTTATAACGTTCATCACTAAATAGAAATTTAAAAATAAAAACACAAATTTACCAAATTAAACATAGACTTAAAGAAATTTAAGAGAGTCTCAAGAAATGCTCCTGTAATCTTTTCTAGTTCTTGGAATAGTCAGGAATTAAAAGGACTGCAATCTGGATCAGCAGTAGACATGAAACTCACACACGAATGGTATGGCTCCAGTAACAGCAAGGATAATAAAGCAATGCACTCATTACCACTCCAACAATCTCTAATTCAACAGGCATTTTTTATGGTTCTGACATAAAGAGAAACCAAACATAAGAACATAAGAAATAGGAGCAGAAGTAGGCCACATGCCCCCTCGAGCCTGCTCCGCCATTCAATCAGATCATGGATGATCTTCGCCCTCAACTCCACTTTCCTGCCTGATCCCCACATCTCTTGATTCCCCTAGAGTCCAGAAATCTGTCTCTCTCAGCCTTGAATATATTCAACGACTCAGCATCTAGAGCCCTCTTGGGTAGAGAATTCCAAAGATTCACAACCCTCTGAGTGAAGAAATTCCTCCTCATCTCAGTCTTAAATGACTAACCCCTTATCCTGCACCTGTGCCCCCTAGTTCTAGACTCTCCAGCCAGGGGAAACAACCTCTCAGCATTTACCCTGTCAAGTCCCCTCATAATCTTATATGTTTCAATTAGATCACCTCTCCTTCTAAACTCCAGAGAGTACAGGCCCATTCTACTCAACCTCACTTCACAGGACAACCCTCTCATCCCAGGAATTAATCTAGAGAACCTTCACTGCATTGCCTCTAAGGAACGTATATCCTTCCTTAGATAAGGAGTCCGGAACTGTACACAGTACTCCAGGTGAGGTCTCACCAAAGCCCTGTACAATTGTAGTAAGACTTCCTTACTTTTGTACTCCAACCCCCTTGCAATAAAGGCCAACATTCCATTTGCTTTCCTAATTGCTTGCTGTACCTGCATGCTAACTTTCTGTGTTTCTTATACGGGGACACCCAAGTGTCTCTGAACACCAACAATTGATAGTTTCTCACCATTTAAAAAATATTCTGTTTTTCTATTCATCTTACCAAAGTGAATAACCTCACATTATACTCCACCTGCCACCTTCTTGCTCACTCACTTAACCTGCCTATATCCCTAAACAAAGCAGCACTCCCTCCCACAAACATGATTTTTGCTGCATCACAGTTTTAAAACATTTTTCTGATGAGATTACGTAGGTTTTATTGGAAGATAATACAGTAAGAAAATAACAGCTGCAGAGTTTGTAGTCCAGCAACTTGGGGAGCTAGAGTGGATGCAGATTGCCACCACAGGTCCCTATATAGCTAATTCCAGATCAATGACAGTCAGTCAGAAAACAAAACAGAAAGATAAATGCTTAATCATGCTGTGCTACCCTCATTCATTTCCCAAAATTACCATTTAAACAGTAGACCACCTAACTGTATTGATGGTCAAGAACTGACCTCTGGCAAAGAAGGTACCTGGCAATGGGTGATTTTCTTTTAAAAAATAAGAGCTACACGAAAGTAAACCTGAAACCACTGGTTACAGTTTGTTGTGCTAACTGTCTAGAGGTCATATTTGTATAGAAAGGACAATCTTGTACGATCCATCTATTGCTCCATTTAGAAATAAACATTACTCTCAAATACAGACACGGCTAAATGGCGCCAAATGGGGAAAAATGTTATTAAGTAAACATGATTCTTAAGCCTCAGATCAGTTTCTACCTTGAACAGAATGGCCCAGTTATATCAATTATGATTATCAATAATACAGTTTCATGAAGGCTTTTAATAAAATATGCAATCAGAGAAACATCATTTACTGCCGGTTTAAAGAAATACAAGTGTTGAAGACTAACATTTTGATTAAAGCATAGATCTCAAATTCAATTATTCCCAGCATTTTTTGTTTATGTCAGAAAATGAGTTGGAACCCTAAATGGTTGATCATTGGAATCTCTACTATCCACCATATTGCAGTAATCCATCCCCTATTCCAATAGATAATGACAACTGATGGATCAGAGCGTCTCTAAATTTTAGTTTCACACATTTAATACTGCAATGTTCTTAGCAAACGAATGAAGACAAATACAATACAAACGTAAACGGAATTGAAAATTGGGCTTTGACATTAAATTTATGTCAGACAGGAGCACATTGGGGTTAGCAAACTGTACAGTATGGTGATGTCTTGCATAAGGCTTTATCCCACAAAATTTCTGGTCAGATAATCAGGGAGGCAAATGTGTGAACAATGGAGGTTAGACTGCAATTTATGAACTCATTTGTTCACAAATCCCTGGCTCAACATGTGTCAGCAGCCCATTAGTAACACTCCCAATTGACTATATGGTATGCACAAGTCTAAAAAGTGAGCGCACAGGCGTCAAGTTTAATCCTTTTCTCAT
Source organism: Heptranchias perlo (assembly GCF_035084215.1). Lineage (NCBI taxonomy): Eukaryota > Metazoa > Chordata > Chondrichthyes > Hexanchiformes > Hexanchidae > Heptranchias > Heptranchias perlo. The sequence goes on along the minus strand of NC_090345.1, from coordinate 14,645,253 downwards.
TAGATGCCCAGATATGCCCAGTTCCATAAGGGTCACTGGTTAGTAATAAGCAGTAACCCTGGCTCAAAGGTACTGAAGCCAACTATAGCAATTGTATCGTTACCTCAGCTGAGATCAATTAAACAAGGACAAAATTGAGACCTTCCCAGTCGGTTTGGCTTAATGTCACACCACATGCTGGGTTTAAGCAGTCAGCCACTGGAGGAGTCTCGTCAACTGTCCGTATGTCAACAAGAAAGTCATCATATTCACATAGCTACATACTGTAATTCAGAGTAACAAATTTAGCTAATTCAGACACTTCAACCTAGATGTGATATCTTACACACTAATTCGCACAAAGATAGGCAGGAAGGAAATTACCTTAATTCTGCTGGTCAGCACCAGGTTTCCAAATACTGGAGAAATTCAATGGCCAGCACAGTTCTGCAAGTTAGCACATAGATTGCAATTTTCAGCAGTTGCCACATGACCCCAACCTCATAGAATCATATAGCACAGAAGGAGGCCATTCGACCCATCGTGCCTGTGCCGGCTCTTTGAAAGAGCTATCCAATTAGTCCCAATTTCCTGCTCTTTCCCCGTAGCCTGCAAATTTTTCCTTTTCAAGTATATATCCAATTCCCTTTTGAAAGTTATTACTCAATCTGCTTGCACCACCCTTTCAGGCAGTTTTTTCAATCTTTCTTCATAATTTTGACTTGTAGTTCTTCTCTGAACTGCCTCTATTGTAGTGAACGGTTCAGAAGCCAGGGAACCCAAATTAAAAATTAGGAAGTTTTAAAAAAAAATTCATTCATGGGATGTGGGCATCGCTGGCAAGGCCAGCATTTATTACCCATCCCTAATTGCCCTTGAGAAGGTGGTGGTGAGCCACCTTCTTGAACCGCTGCAGTCCGTGTGGTGAAGGTTCTCCCAAAGTGCTGTTAGATAGGGAGTTCCAGGATTTTGACCCAATGACAATGAAGGAACGGCGATAAATTTCCAAGTCAGGATGGTGTGTGACTTGGAGGGGAATGTGCAGGTGGTGTTGTACCCATGTGCCTGCTGCCCTTGTCCTTCTAAGTGGTAGAGGTCACAGGTTTGGGAGGTGCTGTCGAAGAAGCCTTGGTGAGTTACTGCAGTGCATCCTGTAGGTGGTACACACTGCAGCCACTGTGCACCGGTGGTGAAGAGAGTGAATGTTTGGGGTGGTGGATGAGGTGCCAATCAAGCGCGCCGCTTTGTCCTGGATGGTGTCGAGCTTCTCCAGTGTTGTTGGAGCTGCACTCATCCAGGAAAGTGGAGAGTATTCCATCACACTCCTGACTTGTGCCTTATAGATGGTGGAAAGGCTTTGGGGAGTCAACAATACGAAGGTGAAACTTTTCACCCAGGGGTAGTAGAGCTGTGGAATTTGAAGTGTTTCTGGAGAGAGAGAAGGGATTGAGGGATATCTTGGGAAGATGGATGGGTAGGGCTGTTCTGTGAAAAGGAACTGGGCTCATTAAAGCCCAATAGCATCTTCCTGTTCCTAAAAAAATCTTCTAAATAACCCGACATTGTCCAGAGATAAAAGGTCCAACACAAAAATCAAGCTATTAGCAAACAAAAACCAGGCCACCTCTATTGTAGTTTAATCCAATCTGACCTATCTGAATGAGTTTCAGATAGACTGTAGTGTCCCCCAGGAATTCTACAAAAAGGGCTAGTATCATAGTGCAGTGTGGTACAGCACAGGAGGAGGCCATTCAGCCCATCGTGCAAGTGCCGGTTCTTTGCGAGAGCTATCCAATTAGTCCCATTCCCCTGCTCTTTCCTCATAGCCCTGTAAATTTTTTCCCTTCAAGTATTTATCCAATTCCCTTTTGACTGTTACTATTGAATCTGCTTCCACCACTCTTTCAGGCAGTGCATTCCAGATCATTACAATTCGCTGCATAAAAAATGTTTCCTCATGTCGGCTCTTGCAATTTTGCCGATCACCTTAAATTTGTGTCCTCTGGTTACCGACCTTTCTGCCACTGGAAACAGTTTCTCCTTACTTTGAACACCTCTATCAAATGTCCCCTTAACCTTCTCTGCTCTAAGGAGAACAACCCCAGCTTCTCCAGTCTCTCCACATAACTGAAGTCCCTCATCCCTGCTACATTTCTAGTAAATCTCTTCTGCACCCTCACTAAGGTCTTGACATCCTTCATAAAGTGTGGTAACCAGAATTGAACACAATACTCCAAACCAGTGTTTTATAAAGGTTTAGCATAACTTCCTTGCTTTTGTACTCTATGCCTCTATAAATAAAGCCCAGGATCCCTTAAGCTTTTTTTTAAAACAGCCTTCTCAACTTGTCCTGCCACCTTCAAAGATTTGCGTACATACACCCCAGGTCACTTTATTACTGCATCCCTTTAAAATTGTACCATTTAGTTTATATTGCCTCTCCTCATTCTTCCTACCAAAATGCATCACTTCACACTTCTCTGCGTTAAATTTCATCTGCCATGTGTCTGCCCATTTCACCAGTCTGTCTATCTCTTCCTGAAGTCTGTTACTATCCTCCATATTGTTTACTGCATTTCCATGTTTCGTGTCATCTTCACACTTTGAAATTATACCCTGTATAGCCAAATCTAGGTGATTAATATATATCAAAAAGTGCAGTGGTCTTAATACGGAACCTTTGGGGAACACCACTGTATATTTTCCTCCAATCTGAAAAACAACCATTCACAACTACTCTCTGCTTTCTGTACCTTAGCCAATTTCGTATCCATGCTGCCACTATCCCTTTAATCCCACGGGCTTTAATTTTGCTAACAAGTCTATCACGTGATGCTTTATCAAATGCCTTTTGAAAGTCCATATACACATTATCAACCACACTACCCTCATCAATCCTCTCCGTTACTTCATCAAAAAGCTCAATCAAGTTAGTCAAACACGATTTTCCATTAACAAATCGTGCTTACTTTCATTTATTAGTCCATACTTTTCCAAGTGACAATTAATTTTGTCTCAATTACTGTCTCTCAAAGTTTCCCCATTACTGACATTAGCCTGACTGGCCTGTAATTGCCGGGTTTATCACTCTCCACCTTTTTCAACAGGGATGTAACATTTACAATCCACCAGTCCTCTGGCACCATCCCCATATCTAAGGAGGATTGAAAGATTGTGCCCAGGGACTCTGCAATTTCCCCCTTACTTCCCTCAGTAACCTAGGATACATCCCATTTGGACTGGCTAACTTTTCTACTGAGTACTGCCAATCTTTTAAGTACCTCCTCTTTATCTATTTTTATCCTATCCAATATCACTACTACCTCCTCCTTTACTGCTACAATGGCAGCATCCTCTTCTGTAATGAAGACTGATGCAAAGTATTCATTTAGTACCTCAGCCATGCCCTCTGCCTCCACAAGAAGACCTTCTTTTTTGTCCCTAATCGGTCCCACTCTTTTACTACTAATATGTTTATAAAAGACTTTTGGGTTCCCTTTCACGTTAGCTGCTAATCTATTCTTATACTCTCTCTTTGCCCCTCTTTTTCAAATCTCCTCTGTACTTCCTGTATTCAGCCTGGTTCTCTACTGTATTATGTACCTTACATTTGTCATAAGCCTTCTTTTTCTGTTTCATTTTAATCTCTATATCTTTAGTCATCCAGGGAGCTCTAGCTTTGGTTGCCCTTCCTTTCCCCATCATGGGAATGTGTTCACTCTGTACCCAAACCATCTCTTCCTTGGAGGGCTCCCGTTGTTTAATTACTGTTTTGCCTAACAATTTTTGATTCCATTCCACCTGGACAAGATGCCTTTTTAATTCACTGAAATTAGTCCTCCTCCAGTTAAGCATTTTCACATTTGATTGTTCCTTGTCCTTTTCCATAACTATTCGAAACCTAATGATATTATGACCACTGTTCCCCAAATGCTCCCCCACTGAAACATGCTCCACCTACCCCACTTCATTCCCTAGAACTAGATCCAGTACCATTTCCTTCCTGGTTGGGCTGAAAACACACTGTTCCAGAAAGTTCTCCTGTACAGAAAATGGTCACACAAAAAACTACGCACAAGTCTTGGTTAAAATATTAATGAGCCTCCATTAACACACTTCCACAGAACTATTCAAGTGCACTCCAGGAGATGGCGTACCTGTATTCGAACTCCACCAAAACGCAGCGGGTGGGAATGGGAACCAAAATGGAATGCAATGCTTAAATCAACATGCAAATATTAGGAAACTTCAAAAACAATGTTGGTAATCTGAAATAAAAAAGCAAAAGTGCTGGAAATGTAGCTTAATTCACATCTGAAAGAGAAAGATAGGTTAATGTTTCAGATCTGATGAAGGACCCCACCCAAAACGTTAGCCTATCTTTGTCTTTCAGAAGCTTATTGACTGACTGTACATTTGTAGCTCTAATATTTAGATGCAAGTTTTCACAGGCACATTTTCTGTAAAGAGTAGTCTTCATATGTTATAACTATCACATTCAAATTTCAACCTGGCACCAAGCAGCAAGATACACTTTTAAACCCCCTCAGACAGCTCCATACACACTGATAAAACCTGTACACAGATCAAAGCGACCACAAACATCTGTTTTTTTGAGGCATGGTTTTCTGTTTGCTAGTTCAAGCAAAAAAGTCCACATTAACAAAAAGGGTGCCTTGCTTCACACTATCAGCAAATATGGAAGCATATGGACCTTTTTAGTTGTATTTTTTTCTAATCTTTCTTAAAGAAAGTTGACTAAACTACCTGGAGGCCTCATGGACACCACTAAAATCTTGCACCAACCCCAATACTATCCATGAACACAACCTACGGGACAAAAGTCAAACTGGCCAAAAATCCACGCCATCTTCATTCTCGGTATTTCAAATAAAATATTTTATACTGTGCATAGTAAGTGTCTGTCCAATACACAGAATATGTAGGAAAGAGCAAGAGTAGCTACCAGAAACCCTGCTTCATCTGTCTGGGTCCCAAGCCCTAAAATTTCCTCTCTAAACCTCTCTCTCTTCTTTTAAGACGCTGCTTAAAACCGACCTCCTTGGCCAAATCTTTAGTCACCCATCCTCCTTCATTGGCTCAGTGTCAATATTTTTCTGATTATGCTTCTGTGAATCACCTTAGGACATTTTTCTACGTTAAAGGCACTACATAAATGCAAGTTGTTGTTGTTGCTTTACTTCGGATAGCCATTACCAACTACAAATTCATACCTTTATCTTTTGAACTCTATATATACATTTTTCTAGCCAAAAGCATGTTGAACTTTTAAACTAAAAATAGCTGTTTCTCTTTCATCCATTGTTGCACAACAATAAATCAATTGATTAACAAATATTTGCTTAGCAACCACACTTACAAACAATCAAATCAATTAAGACATGCACAACTAATAAAAGTATGCAAACTGCACACATTCTAATATCACTTATTACAGGATGTCATTACACACCATCTCACGTGGATGGAGAGAATCTTTGTTCGCGGTAAAAATAGATCTATATATACACACACAATTAAAAGTTTTGTGTCAGTAAGAATGTAAAGATATATGAAAGCACAATTGAAGAAACCTCAAAATATTGCTTGTTGGTCCCTGCTAACCTGATCCATTGGAACATGGAACAGGAGTAGGCCATTCAGCCCCTCGTGCCTGCTCCACCATTTGATAAGATCATGGTTTATCTGTGATCTAACTCCATATACCTGCCTTTGGCCCATATCCCTTAATACTTTTGGTTGTCAAAAAGCTATCTATCTCAAATTTAAATTTAGCAATTGAGCTAGTATCAATTCCCATTTGCGGAAGAGAGTTCCAAACTTCTACAACCCTTTGTGTGTAGAAATGTTTTCTAATCTCGCTCCTGAAAGGTCTGGCTCTAATTTTTAGACTGTGCCCCCTACTCCTAGAATCCCCAACCAGCGGAAATAGTTTCTCTCTATCCACCCTATCTGCTCCCCTTAATATCGTATAAACTTCGGTCAGATCACCCCTTAACCTTCTAAACTCTAGAGAATACAACCCCAATCTATCCATCCTAACCAGGTTATATTATCCAGTCATGGAGTCACCACACACTAATCAGATCCAGATATTCAATTGCACAAAAAGAGAAAAGGTAAATTTTTCACCACCCAATTTTCTTCACTTCATTTTTGTTCCCCCCACCCCCCGCAGCTTCCCTATAAGTTCTCAATTTACTCTCCTGCCATTTAAAAAAAATATCCTTGCCACCATACCCGTCTTCTCTCCTGGGTCATTTTTTTCCTCACCAGATGTCTTCCTCCCCAAGCTCTGCCACCAGAACAAACAAAAGCAAAAGAAACATTAAACTAATGGAGAAAAACAGCTAACAGGCAGCTCCCAACTATGAGAGAGAGAGAGAAAGAAACACAAGGACAAATGTAGACAGAAATGAGCAGAGGTCAGTAGCACAAGTACAATAATCACAAGGCACCAGGCACAATTTTAGCCAAATTTGTCTCCTATATTTAATTCCTCTTTCTCTCCCCTTACATCTCTGCAGACCACATATCATTCCTCTTTGAAGAGAGGCAAGAAGGTAGTATGCTGTCTGGTCCCCACTACAAATGCTCTACAGCTGACCCCTAGAAGTGTCTAAAAGTGCCGTCCTATTGTGGATAGGGATCATCGTCTGCTCTGCAATATCCATAAAAATATTTTGAGTAGCAGGTTCAGCAACCCTTTGATGCACTTCAAGCCCATAGCATAGCAAAACAAATAAAACATTTTAATCCTTTAAGGACAAAAAAGGATATTTTTTCTTTCTTATAGCAACTGCAAAACAGCTTTTGGTACTGAACACCCTAAAGAAGAAACCAAGTGTTGTAGAAAAGGGACATAACATTTTTAATTCATGGTGGCGTAGGGCAACATTTTAAATATTCAATCTGAGTATACCCAGCAGAGAACATGCTTCATCTGGACAAAATGTGTTCCTTCTGTCCAGTCACTGTTTAAGCAAAAACTTCAGAACATTTCAAGGACTGAAATGATCCCTGGACAAATATTCCCATCAAACCTTGAACTACCACTCTCGCCTGAATCAGAAAGTGCTGGGTTCAAGCCCTGCTCCACAGACTTAAGCACATAATCTAGGCTGACACTTCAGTGCAGTACAGAGGGGGTGCTGCACTGTCAGAAGGGCCATCTTTCAGATGAGACCGAGTTAAACCGTGACCCCGTCTGTCCTCTCAGGTGGATGTAAAAGATCTCATGCACTATTTTGAACAAGAGCCGGGGAGTTCTCCCCTGTGTCCTGGCCAATATTTATCCTTCAACTAACAACACTAAAAACCAGATTACCTGGTGATTATCTCATTGCTATTTGTGGGACCTTGCTGTGTGCAAATTGGCTGCCATGTTTCCCCACATTACAAGAGTGACTATACTTCAAAGTACCTCAATGGCTGTAAAGCGCTTTGGGTGTCCCAAGATCATGAATGGCGCTATATAAATACAAGTTCTTTCTTTCTTAAACCTATATTGCTGTTAACTGGAATGAAATGTATTTAATACTGGCTGCCTGTTTTGTGATTCAGTTGTTCCAGAAAGTAAACTATAACTTAAATAAGTTCAATGTTGGCAGAAACCGTTTATTGTCTCAACTGAATCACAGATTTGTTCAAAAGACTTGAAGGCGCATGGGTTATTTCAACTAGTTATACAGAAATCATCCAAACGCCTGCACACTAAGAATTTAATGACACTGAATAGTTCCAAAAGGATATTACAGTTACTTATTCCAAATCACAAAATAACCTTCAATCACACAGAGTTCTCTTTTTCCAATTGCCTCGCTCTTCTTATGAAGCCTCTGATTAATGCTGCAGTATGGCTCCAGCACACCATCCAAGTGGTCCTTCTTCACATAGAAGCCTAGACAGTGAGAGTCCCATCACTGCAAAGCTCGGTTCTGATGATGGTCCACCCACGTGCAATTTCCAGCTGCAGATCACTGGGTAGCAAACACGAGCAGGGACTCCAGCCAGCTTTTCTCTTCTCAGTAACCCTTGCTAGATTTACCCTCCAGTAACATGAATCCTAGGCCAATTATAGCACCAATGCTCTGGGAGATCAGAGCTAGCTCAGCACAGAGCAGGAATCAAGCCTGAAATCCTCCAGCTCTGTACAGTTCAGCACGACAATGGATTTTGCAGATGCAGACTGAAATATTAGGGGACCTGTAGTGACACAGTGCTATTTCAGAACTTCAATTTTCATTTATTCAGAGTATGGAATGCACAGATATTTATTTTATATTAATTTTTACGAGACTGCAATAATTAATTTTAAAATAGTTTGAGCCAAGAGTATATAGTAATGGATAGTATATTTACAGTTAATCAGTCGTACACAAACACCAGAATAACATTTAATATGGTTAAACAATTCCACTAATTCCAGGTCCTATTTCATGCTAATTCTATTATTCACAACACACCTCATTCAAAATTGTAAGAAAAAAAAATCATACTACAAATTATAACAAATGTCTGACAGTAACCTTAAGGCAGCATTCAATTTTCCTGTTCTGATGTTCCTGAAACAATGGTACTTCATAGGAACATAAGAAATAGGACCAGGAGTAGGCCATATGGCCCCTCGAGCCTGCTCCGCTATTCAATAAGATCATGACTGATCTTCAACCTCAACTCCACTTTCCCACCCCATCCCCATATCCCTTGATTCCCCTAGAGTCCAAAAATCTATCGATCTCAGCCTTGAATATACTCAACGACTGAGCATCCACAGCCCTCGGGGGTAGAGAATTCCAAAGATTCACCACCCTCTGAGTGAAGAGATTCTTACTCATCTCAGTCCTAAATGGCCAACCCCTTACCCTGAGACTCTGCCCTGACTTCTAGACTCTCCAGCCAGAGGAAACATCCTCTCAACATCTATCCTGTCAAGCCCTCTAAGAATTTTATACATTTCAATGAGATCACCCCTTATTCTTCTAAACTCCAGAGAATATAGGCCCATTTTACTCATTCTCTCCTCATTGGATAACCCTCTCATCCCAGAAATCAATCTAGTGAACCTTCGCTGCACCGCCTCTAAAGCAAGTATATCCTTCCTTAGGTAAGGAGACCAAAACTGTACACAGTATTCCAGGTGTGGTCTCACCAAGGCCCTGTACAATTGTAGCAAGACTTCCTTACTACTTGCAATAAAGGCCAACATACCATATGTCTTTCTAATTGCTTGCTGTACCTGTATGGTAACTTTTCTGTGTTTCGTGTACAAGGACACCCAAATCTCTCTGAACGTCAATATTTAATATTTTTTAAATGGTGAGAAACTATTCTGTTTTTCTATTCTTCCTACCAAAGTGAATAACCTCACATTTCCCCACATTATACTCCATCTGCCACTTTCTTGCCCACTCACTTAACCTGTCTATATCCCTTTGCAGACTCTTTGTGTCCTCCTCACAGCTCACTTTCCCTCCTAGCTTTGAATTGTCAGCACACTTGGATATATTACACTCGGTCCCTTCATCTAAGTCATTAATATAGATTGTAAATACCTTAGGCCCCAGTACCAATCCTTGCGGCACCCCACAGCCTGCCAACCTGAAAATGACCCGTTTATTCTTACTCTCTTGTTTTCTGTCAATTAACCAATCCTCTATCCATGAGCCCTTATCTTGTGTAACAACCTTTTGTGTGGCACTTTATCAAATGCCTTTTGAAAATCCAAATATTGTACATCCACTGGTTCCCCTTTATCTACCCTGCTAGTTACATCCTCAAAAAAACTCTAATAGATTTGTCAAACACGATTTTCCCTTTCATAAAACTGTGTTGACTCTGCCTAATATAATGATTTTCCAAGTGCCCTGTTACCACATCCTTAATAATGGATTCCAGCATTTTCCCGACAACTAATGTCAGGCTAACTGGTCTGTAGTTCCCTGTTTTCTCTCTCCCTCCTTTCTCAAATAGCGGTGTTACATTTGCTACCTTCCAATGCACTGGGGCCATTCTAGAATCTAAGGAATTTTGGAAGATCGCAACCAATGCATCCATTATCTCTGCAGCCACCTCTTTTAGAACCCTAGGATATAGGCCATCAGGTCCAGGGGATTGTCAGCTTTTAGTCCCATTAATTTTTCCAGTACTTTTTCTTTACTAATATTAATTACTTTACGTTCCTCACTCTCATTAGGCCCTTGGTTCCCCACTATTTCAGGTATGCTTTTTGTGTCTTCTACTGTGAAGACAGATACAAAATATTTGTTTAACGTCTCTGCCATTTCCTTATTCCCCATTATAATTTCTCCTGTCTCGGCCTCTCAAGGACCCACGTTTACTTTCGCTACTCTCTTCCTTTTTACATACTTAAAGGAGCTCTTACAATCTGTTTTTATATTTCTTGCTCGTTTACTCTCATTCTATTTTCTCCCTCATCAACAATGTTTTGGTCATCTTTTGCTGGTTTCTAAAACTCTCCCCATCCTCAGGCTTACTACTCTTCTTGACAACATTATAAGCCTCTTCTTTTAATCTAATACTATCCTTAACTTCTTTAGTTAGCCACTAGCCAGTTAGTTAGATCACTTTTCCCCTGTTTTTTTATTTCTCAATGGAATGTATATTTGTTGAGAATTATGAACCATTTCTCACTTACATTAACAATCAATTTACTGAATTACTACCAGTTATCAATTATCCTAGGTTTACTGTTGGTTGTCAATGAGACAAGGCCATAATGTCCACAGTATCTAAATTAATGCCACAGAACACAATCAGGTCACTGCAGGAGACGTTCTGAACCTTACTTAAGAAAGCAACAGCCCCTCATGAAATTAATCTGTGTTTCCTTATTTCCATCCCAAGACAGACAGTGGCTTGTTCCTAATTACTTTAAAAAAACACAATGCAAAATCAATCTATCTATCTATCTATAAAAGCAAACTTTTAGTCTTCAAGCTTTTAAGTTTACAGATAGGTTATTTATTCTGATTTTGATTCATGATCTGATTCATTCCTTCATTATTGGGATTACCATTTGAGAGACTAGGCCATTTAGTTTCATTGTATGTCTACTCCAGCTTTACAACATTCCTTACCAGCAATTACAATATACACAGTTAGTAGTCAAACGGGGTTAAATGCCCTTGCAGAGAAGATTGAAGAGTGCAGATGGTATGGGTCATCGTAAAAGTACGCAAAATCCAAGTCTTCAAAAAATTAATCAGAGATTTAAAATATACACACCCATCTTAAAAATTATAAAATCCTTATTCGCTTATCAATCGTCGGCGCATATATCCCAGATTTTCCCAGCGTGACTTACAGAACTTGGAGGCTGAGCTGTTAATGTTCAGGGTTACTTTGCTGGCCATGGGTTCGGGCTCGGGCTCCCTGTGCGCTCCCGGCCCTCGCTCTTCCCCGTTGACAGACATGTGATGCTGAAGGAGTTCTTTGGGATCTTGTTGTGCTTGCGGGGTCCCCCCGGGCTCGGGCAGAGCTGGCTCATTGGGGTGATGGTTATGAAGATGGTGGTGATGGTTGTGGTGGTGATGATGGTGGTGGTGATGATGGTGGTGGTAAGCGTCCGCGTTGGCCTCCCAGTTGTTGTGATTGTGATCGTCCATCATCAGCTGCTGCTGCTGTGGCTGGTGCTGGTGGTGGTGGTGATGGTAACTGGCGTCCTCTTCCATGTTCTCGTCCATTGTGTGCCGCTGGGGGGGGGGGGGGGGAATAGGAAGGAGGACTCTTTAGACCAGATCTACAAATGAACTGCCAGTGTTTCTTACTCCTGCTACATGAATGCTCCGGTCGATCGGTGTCTCTCTCTCTCTCTACAGATTCATCAGTTTCATTTCTCCTCACCCGACCCAACTCCTCCCCCCACGACTTGTACTCCCTTTACGGCTTTTTGCCGCCGATCGAATCTTAGCTTTGCCACACTTGGCGACGTTTGGTCTATGTCCCGGTGCGTGCCGGGAGCAAAGCGACGGGCCCTTAGTAACGGTAACCAAGGGAAGCAGGCCATTGTGCCCGAGGCTGGCCTGCTGCAGCGGTCCCGGTAGGTGTTTGACGCTTTTGGATGTTATTTTATGTCTGCGGTTTAGAAAGTACTTAAACAAACGGTATTTCTGACCTACAAAATCTGGAGGGGGGCGTTTTAGAAAAAAAAAAGAGAAAGAACTCCATTTGGCCTCGAATTTATTCGTATTAGAGGCATGCGTAACCGGGGCGCAAACTAATTACACGGATTAAAAGATTGCGGAATTTGGGAGCTACGATACGCCCAACTCTCCTCGATCTTTCACAGCCGTCTATCGATCCCTCCGCCCATAAAGCTGGTCACACCCCCCAAGTTACAGAGCCTGATACCCAATTGCACTTGTTCCGAGGATCTCTTCAAATTACCACCAGGTTTTCCGGTGCATAAGGAAATAAAGTAATTTTTCTGCTGTTTTATTACACTTATCTGAACGTTTTTTTTTAAACGGAGTGACTATTGACAACACCAATATGAGGGCGGACGATACATGCAACCTTTTTGAGTAATGAGGTCATGGTCCAGGTATTAGTATTCGTCTCGTAAAAATTCCACTCTTATCACAATTGTCAATCTTTTTAAAATATGAACTCTTTTTATCTTTTGTAAACAATTTTACAACACCAAGTTATAGTCCAGCAATTTTATTTTAAATTCACAAGCTTTCGGAGGCTTCCCCCTTCGTCAGGTGAACGATGTGAAATGTTTTTATCTTGGTTTTCTTTTTAATTGATTAAATTTGTTAATATTGATTAGCTTTTTTATTACTTACATTATCAGATTCAGTAGGAATTTCAAACCAATTGCCCCAATGATGCCTTTACATCTGGGGAGGGAGAACCTAGAACAATCACGCGATATTTTTGTGACAATGGCCTCGCATGCAAACAGCCTTTTGTTATTTTTGTGACAGTGCAGCATTGTGATGCGATTTGCATCATTGCATTAAAGTGTTAGGCAAACTTTTTTCTGTTAGCCAAACACTTTTAATAAAGTCATATCAGCCTGCATAAATTTGTGAGTACCTATGCTATTACGTTATCCCTCTGCATTCCACTCCACCCTAGCCAATTCTATTGTTGAGTCATGCTTATGAGATGCAACATCATAAAACTTGTCTAGGTGATTGCTATATTGGCTAATATCTTTAGCTGTAGAAGTTACCTTGGTGTACTTTATATGTATACAATACAATTTAGAATTTAATCTGCATCAGATTTCTGTCTAAATTTTGCTATTCAATATGACCCTGATGTGCCTCTGCCATGTTAAAGTTGCATTTCATGAACCAGGCACATCACCACTACAAGGCCCCAATCCATGATTCCTCCTAACTCATTAGTAAACATGTTTATACCACAACAATAAGGCAAGCAACCACCCTCCTACTATTCTGTTAGGGATAATCTGGATGCACCACAATTGCAAAAACCTCCCTTCTCATTGGAATACCATGTTATATGGATGCAATACAACCATAAGGTCACCTACTACTATTCAAAGTAGATTATTAGGGACAAAATGGAACCATTGAAAGATTGGTACCATGAGGCCTCATACCCTCTATCCTGTCAGTTAAGCAGGGCTCAGTCAGATATTCTGCATAAGAGGGGCAACAGCTAATTACTTCATTATATAGCAAAATTAAAGAAAAAAATTTCAACTTTTGTTGCTGTTGCTTTGTGTATAGTTGTTCACTACCCCAGTAATATAGCAGGTAAAGTTGAGTTGGGATATAAAAAGGATAACATTTATATAGAGTAATATTTTGTACCTCTGTATGTATGCTGCCATTTTGAAAAGGAGTAGTCTGTCCTGCTTCAAAATAGTTGGAATGGGGAAAAGTTCATAAAGAAGCACAAAATTGCCAATTTAAACCCTTGGGATTCTGGTTTACTTAAGGTCTTATTTCTACTATGCTATATGGCTGTTGTTCAGAGGACCGCCATAGCCTTAATATGTGCCAGAACAACCTAGATGTCACCTTCATTCTGGCTAGTTCTGGGCACTCCAGTAGAATGAAACATATATGTAACTATGGTTCAATGAATGACCCAATCCTGTATCACTAATCCAGGTACAGAAACTATTTTCTGCAGCAATGGAAGGAAAAAGACTGTACAACAGTCCAGCTGGGAGCATTGTGAGACTTTCCCCATTGATTAATTTTATTTGCATGTACCCATATTATTGCTGAAAAAAGAAGTGGCAATCTCATTGCAGGTTATGAGTCGTCTTTAACCACCAGAGGGCACATGTGTTGTATTTTGCTGCTGATCACGTATGTGTAATCCACAAGACAGCTTGGTTAAAGGAATGCTCCCCAAGTGGCCTAATCTTTGATATTTTATCTGCAAGAGACAGCCTTGTAACTAACCTAACCATTCACAATAAGGTGGTTTCCCATGTTAGTATCAAGGCCAATGATAACCGAAACAATTTGTGTGTGCAATTCTTCTGATTTTCTCCCCTTAACCTTCCGCTCCTAAAGACAATGACTGATGTCATGTATCTAGCCCATTGCAACCAGAAGCTAATTTTAATGAGGGTAACGAGATACGTGTAGGTAAATTTCGTGGGCATCATAAATCAGTACAGTCGGAGACAGTAATGGTCAGTTACAATCCAACACGAGAGAAAATGCCAAAATGGAAGAGCTGGTTTGAAACCCTCCCGAACCTCCCCCAACAAGGATCTCAGAAACTCTGAGAAGCAGCAAATGAAGCCATGCCAGATCCCACAATCAACTATGATCCACTGACCAACTTGGAAGCAGAAGTTTCCATTAAGAAACTCAAGAATGGATGGTCTCCCGATTTATGTCAGATATCTGCTGAAAGGAGGCGTGCACTAAAGCCCTACATCAGTGCCTGTGCCAGCTCTTTGAAAGAGCTGTCCAATTAGTCCCACTCCCCTGCTCTTTCCCCATAGCTCTGCAAATTTTCAATATATAAATTACTAAAGCTACTATCCTTCTCGCGGTAATGCTAGAGATAGTAAACCTGGTGCAGAGTATCCTCAAAGATGAGGTTGAACCATTAGGCCTTGAGCTCAACTGGAGGAAACCAAAGTGCAGCATTTCGAAGTCAAAAATCCTCCAATTTCCACCACTGTGAACAATGAAGACATAGAGATAGTTGACAATTTTAACTACCTTGGGAGTTTGATACATAACTTGGGTGCCTCTGAAGGAGAGATATGTCGGTGAATATAAATCACCAGATGTGTTATGCAATCTCTTGATAAGAACATGTGGAAGTCAAGAATCCAACTAGCACACAAGCTCAGATTATACAACTGTCTTCTTATCCCAGCCTTGACATTTGGAGAAGACTCATGGGCTTGGATCCACACAGTCTTGCAGGACCTAATCAAGCTCAATTTAAGCTTGCACACTGCATGGCACTATGCACAAGACAAAGAAGGCTGGAAATGTCACGCACACACCGCCATTGGCGAAGCAAGCGAAGAGTAATAGTAATTTAAAAATATAGAACATGGGGGTGATTGTTGAGAAATTGAAGTGTCACTCTTAAAATGAGGGTGCATTGGAAGATGTGTGTCTCTGCACCTAATGTGTGACAAAGCAGAGTAGGTGAAGCCTCCGATGGAGCGATCACTTACCCTGTGGTGGGTTTTCATACTGTCGGTTTTATCACTGATTTCCACGAGAAGCATACGGCACTGGCTAAATGATTAAATTATTCTTGGTCCAGTGGTGGGCAGTTTTTCTTGCAAACTAAAATTAACTTTTTAATTTTTTTTTAATTAGGTAACCGAGTTGTAATTTGCAGAAAAAAAATTGCTGAAGTGCCAGGCACTATAGGCCCTACTAGTTGAATGTTCCTAATTATTTCAATAATTATGAACAATATAAATAGTAAAAGATTGTTTGCACTGGTTGGTAAATCAGTAACAAAGGGGCGTAGACTCAGGATTATCAGTAGAAGAACAAAGGGAGAAGTTAGAATTTTTTTTCCACGTTTTGAACTTTTAAATGCTTCATCAAAAATGGCTATTGAGGCAGGGACTACAGTATCATTCAAAGAGGAATTGGATAAGTATTAAAGGAAGAATATGAAAGGATACAGAGAAAGGACAGGGAAATGGGATTAGAGTAGATAGCTCCAGTTTAAAAGATAGCACTGGTACAGGAATGATGGGCTGAAGGGTCGTCTTCTGCCTTGTAATTTCTGTGATTCCAATAGGAATAATGTTTGATAAAATCCACGTGTTTATTTGAATTTTTTACGTGAAAGATTGTACAACAGTCATTAATGCCTGGGTTCTAAGAAGATGGCAAACTTTTTGATATGTAGGTATGACACTTCAACCTAATTTCAATGAGATAGGAAAAGCAAATAAGACCCCATAGCATTTTACAAAATACTATGCCAAAACCAGAGTGCTGCAATCAAGGCAATCATCATTATTTTGCTTAAAAATATTTATATAAGATAATAAAAGGGAAAGAATGAAAATTTATTTTTATGAGATGATTAATGCATTTCTGTCACGCACAGTCAAGGAAATGGTCACAGAAATGGATTTAATGTGTTTGCACTATGTGGAAATGCATGCAGTTTTACTCCAGAAACATTCAACATATATCAGCAAACCCACTGACAAGTTTGACCCTTTGTAAGTTACTATTGGACTTGCATAAAATTTATAGCACAGAAAAAGGACATTCGGCCCAACAGGACTATGCTGATGTTTATGCTCCACACGAGCCTCCTCCCATCCTACTTCATCTAACCCTATCAGCATATCCTTCTATCCATTGCTCCCTCGTGTACTTATCTAGCTTCCCCTTAAATGCATCTATGCTATTTGCCTAAACTACTCCATGTGGTAGTGAGTTCCACTTTCTAACCACTCTCTGAATAAAGAAGTTTCTCCTGAATTCCTTACTGGATTTCTTAGTGACTATCTTATATTTATGACCCCTAGTTTTAGACTCCACCACAAGTGGAAACATCTTCTCTACATCTACCGTATCAAATCTCTTCATAATTTTAAAGACCTCTATTAGGTCACCACTGGGCCTTCTCTTTTCTGGAGAAAAGGGCCCCAGCCTGTTCAGCCTTTTCTGATAGTTATAACCTCTCAGTTCTGTATCATACTTGTAAATCTTTTTTGCACCTTCTCCAGTGCCTCTATAACCTTTTTGTAATATGGAGACCAGAACTGTGCACGGTAATCTAAGTGTGGTCTAACCAAGGTTCTATATAAGTTTAACATAACTTCTCTGCTTTTCAATTCTATTCCCCTAAGAAATGAACCCAAGTGCTTTGTTTGCATTTTTTATGGCCTTGTTAACCAGTGTTGCTACTTTTAATATGTGAACTAGTATAAAATATACATCTCGCATTCTTTTAGGTTCTGTCATAAGATTATACAAGTAGGTTCTTAAAGACAGGGTATATTGCCTATTCATCCCAATTTTCCAACTCTCTTTTTAGTTTGTTGCCTCAGATAATCTGGCTGTGACCAGAGACTTAATACAGGTGAGAGAGAAAAAGAGATTACATTCTATAATTCGATGGTGAACACACAGGAAACACCAAAGCACTTCACCAGCAAGCTGTCTGCATAGTACATTTGAACATGTTCCAGAGGGCTGTCTGAACCAACGATAAACGGCAAGTGGTTTGTCACAGAAGCAAAAATGAGTGGCAGGCCTGAAATTGCAAACACACAAACACATACAATAATTGCATCCGGCAAAATATGTCCTTAATATGCTTAAAAATCTCGCAGTCTAGCATAAGTATGGCAATTGGAACTCCCTCACAGAAACATTTTTTAAAATTGGCAAGGATCTTCCTGCAAACACAATAAGTTTTTCACAACCCGCCAGCAACGATCAACTAATGACCTCAGGATCCGACTTCCAAAGTGTTTCCAAACCCTCTTAAGTACACATAAATAGCTTCACAGCAATTCAACTTCAACAGTGTTATAGCCCTAACTGCAAAAATACCAACAGTATTTAAAAAGAAACTGCTAGCGCACAACCCAAAAAGCATGATGCTTATTTTTTTTGCTAAGCTTGTTGCTACCACTTCCAGGACAATCAACAAGAGACTCCATTTTGAGAAGAACATCACAAATAAGGAAAGAATCTGACTAAATTGCTATGCGTGGCAAGTTCTTGTATGATACATTGTACACATCATGTGGCACATCACCAGTAATGGAAAGCCTCCAAAGAACTGATAGACACCATGTACTGGCACTTTATGGTTGTTTGGACTGTGCAGAGTGCAATCGAACTAGGACAAACAACAAGTGTCTCTGCTTTTGTGGAGAACGCCAAAGGTAGTAAGGAAAAGGGAAGAGGTCTTTTTAAACTGATATAGGGCTATAACAATAACTAAATAAGTCAATTTGGCTGCTTTATCTTTTTTGATTAGCCAGGTATCTGGCTAGAAATCCATTTACCATGTTTAAGAACAAAGCCACTGTGCAAACTCTTTCCCCAAAGGGACAAATCTCACTTACCTAAGTCCAAAGAACTTAGGTATGAGTTGGCAGAGCCCAGGCTTAAGGACTCCCATGTATATGCAAGGGGGGACTGCTGGATTTTAACCAGTTAAACCATGCAGCTTACCAATACTACCACTGCTATACTGCACTGCTGCTTGCCCCATTAGGAACACACAATCTGTTAGTGCTTTGGTTTGCAGGGTTATATGGAGCTGAGTGGGAAGAAACCCAGCCCCCAGTGACAGATCAAGCCTTTTCAGGTTCCATTAAATGAGCCATAGTGGTTGGTGAATCCTCAGTACCCTGGAGTACTGCGGTCCTTGCCTGGTGTAGGTATCGGATTACTCAATCTATCGCCGCAAGTTAACTTAGTCCCAAGCTTCCATTGCCTAATATGTCATCTTGGAACCCCAAAGAGACCCGATAGTCACTAGTTGGGCATTACAGAACTGACAAGCATGGGTCTCAGCCTTCACTAAGTGGATAGCAGGTAGCAGGAGCTCCTCAAGAGCAGCATTGGGAGCAGCACAACTCGCCAAAATTATGTGAGTGCATTGCCACCATTCTCCTGACCATAGCATAGACATACACCATATCCCGCTGAGTGGTGGTTCCACCAGTTAGAGGTGCGAGCTTCAGCAATAGCTACTTACCTCTTTACAACCAATCAAGTTCAGTTGTGAACTCTAGATATTTGAGTGCCTGCTCTCATACCTGGCCTTCAGGTAAAGCATTCCATCAGCAGTTGTCCCAAGGCTCGGAGTTGCTTTGTCAGCTACGCAACTGTCATCTGCTATCAGCATAGTGGAAGGACCTACACAGGATAGCTGGTATCATGTCACCATCTTAATGTTTTAGACACGTCCTGTGTTATGTATCAGGCTTACTCCTCACCAGCTACTTAATTCAAGTCCTCGTGTGGGCCTTCGGCAAACTGGTGGACCCGTTAGGATGCCTCTTTTTTTCAGGCTATTCAGTGATAGGATGATGCGGGCCAGAGCCACCCTGCCTGCAACTGCTTTCTCTGCCATAAATCCACCTTCGGCTTGGTCCTGGACCTCGCACGTGGGCCAGAGGAAACCTTTCCACTTCATGTATGAAACATGAAGGAGAACTATTTGGATACGTATTGTACACCACACGCTTAACATGCATTGGGACTTGTAGTCATTAAAGTAAGACCAGACTATCCTTCTTCTCAGTGCTATCCCAAAAGACAGTGTCTAGGCTGAATTTGGCAACCACTAAAACCCTGAGGTACCAACATCAACAACTTGCATTTATAGAGAGCCTTTAACATAGTAAAATGTCCCAAGGTGCTTCACGAGCGATTATCAAACAAAATTTGACACCGAGCCACATTAGAAAAAATTAGGACAGGCAAAGAGTAGGTTTTAAGGAGCGTCCTAAAGGAGGTAGAGAGGCAGTGGGGTTTAGGGAGGGAATTCCAGAGCTTGGGGCCTAGGCAGCTGAAGGCACGGCCACCAATGGTGGAGCAATGAAAATCGGGGATGCACAAGAGGCAAGAATTGGAGGAGCATAGAGATCGCGGAGGGTTATAGGGCTGGAGGAGGTTACAGAGATAGGGAGGGGTGTCGCCATGGAGGGATTTGAAAACAAGGATGAGAATTTTAAAATCGAGGTGTTCCCGGACCAGGAGCCAAGGTAGGCCAGCGAGCACAGAGATAATGGGTGAACGGGACTTGGTGTGAGTTAGGATAAGGGCAACAGAATTTTGAATAAGCTCAAGTTTATAGAGGATTGAAGATGGGATACTGGCCAGGAGAGCACTGGATCAGTAAAGTCTAGAGGTAACAAAGGCATGGATGAGGGTTTCAGCAGCAGATGAGCTGAGGCAGGGGCGGAGACGGGACCAACATGAATAATACTTTTGAGATCTGTTACGTTTTATTCCAGATATTTTTCTTGGATTCAGTGTCTCAGATCACTGCCATAGGCCGGCCCTTGTTCCCTACAAACTGGGGTGTGCCTTTACCGGCCCAATATCTGGTCATTTGTAGTAAGTCCAAGAGTTGATCAGAAAAACCCTTATCACTGTATTTTGGCTTACTGGTTACATTATGCACACTCAGATGACCTTCCTTGACTTTGGAAGTCAGTTAAATAAGCACTCTTAAGGCTGTGGCTTAGGGTAGAAATTGCCAAACAGATTTATTGAACAGTAAATGGATAAGGAAATAGTGACAATGATACTAGATTTATAGTAGTTACAAGCTTAACTATCTAGTTCTGACGAAGGGTCATCGACCTGAAATATTAACTCTGTTTCTTTCTCCAGATGCTGCCTGACTTGCTGAGTATTTCCAGCATTTTCTGTTTTTATTAACTATCCCTTCTTGGAAGTTAGAAATTAACAAAGTCATACCTGCTGTGCTCAACTTCCATGTGAGCTGGACCTCGCTCAAGGTCCCTGACTTAACCTTACATGATGGTTCACTGCTGACCTTTCATGAAGTCCAGTCGCCCTTCTCAAACCTTTCTGTCCAGTCGCCCTTCTCATATATCTTTGATGACTTCAGATGAATTACTAAATTGGAGCAAGACAGGAAGAGATATACTTTCAAAATTTGTCCAGGTCATAGGAAATATATGCAGGTACATACACTCAGACAGCTGCCAATCAAAAATGCTTACAAACAAAAAACACAGGATTCTTGTATTTCAATTGAACAATTTGGCCTCTCCCTCGGATACCTGAATCAGACATACACTATACCCCCAGAGCAGAGGTTATCAAAACAAGCTGGGCTATTTTCTGTAAAGAACCTGATTTTTAAACATGTATGGAATACGGCAGAAAGAAATAAGTCAATAGAATGATACTTCATATACAATGATGCTTACTTTTTGTCACATTCACCTTTTGGGCTGTTCAAAGCCATAATACTGATTTTGGAGGCACCTACTATAAACCACAAGGTACTCTTGTTCAAGATGATGGATAGAATGCATTAGGTCCCCAGATGAGTCTGCTGACAACATAGTATCTGTGAAAAAGAGTGAGGCAATACTTTCAGAAATGATTGCAACAGACACTCCAAGTGCATTCCTTACGATGCCATCCAACATGTTGATAAAGTAATTGAATAGACTGTGTGACAGGACTTATTTTGAGGGAAGTAAGTTCAGTGAGTTATTCATCCACTCTTTTGAGGGAAGTGAGTTCATTGAGTTACTCATCCACTCTTGTACAGATCTTGCAGCTGGAGTACACATCCCAAATAAAATCCAAGATTTGGCTATATATTTCCATAACTCTCAGCTTCTCTGAGGGTTGGGTGAGGCACTGGGTCAAAGGTATAATAGAAACTGGTGAAAACAATGTAAGTCGGTTCTCCTGAACCTTAAGGAACTCTGCAATCTCAAATAAAACCACTACATGTCCAATACATTCCTCATGAAAGCAGAATCCATTCTACATGCTACAATGTAGTGACTAATGACAATGGAATGCTTCAAATACTTCAATGTCAAATACTCTGGTCGCTGAGGCATATGCCAGAGCTCATATAATGGGAGGTTTAAAGAAACCTAGGTGGGAGCAGTCAAGAATTGCTTCCCCTTATGAGGATAACAGAAATAATAAAAGGATGGAGGGGGTGGGAATTATTTCAACTAATCCATTAGAAATTAATGGATGTGTTAAAAATAACTAACTTGTAATAGTGAAATCTACATCTTGTAATACACACATCATAAAAACTTCCAGTTATCTAGTAAACATCTCATACTAGTAGTCTACGGTCATCAGACACATACCACAGCTCATATAACAGAAATTGCAATATTGGTTTGTATCACACGATAGATACAGCCGACCTAAGCTCATTCATCCAAAAATAACCTATAGTTGCCCTGCTCCCCATTACAGCATTTAACTGTTTCTTAAATAATTTCAATACCATCCTTGAAGTCCATTTCACATGTTAGTCATTCTTTGTGTGAAGGAGTTCCTGACATCAGTCCTAAAAATGTCTATCACTGTTCCTCTTATTCTACTGTCACAATATAGTAGTGTCCCAGATTTACCTTTTCTATCCCATTTACTATTTTAAATATCTTTATGAAATTCCCTCTTGGTTGCCCCAAGTTATTTCAATCTTTCCTCAGTCTTCTCATGTCAGGGCCATTCTGTTAAAATATTGATAATATTAGTGGAATTTTCCTTTAATAAGGAAACTGCATTCTAGCATGCTACTAGCACAGTAGTAAATTGATAAATCTTCAATTAAAAAATTTGCTTGATCAATGATAATTAGCAGAGGTGTTAGCTGCTGCAAGCTGATCTGATAGCTGTAACTGGATAACGTTGAGGATCTAGTGTTAAAATAGGTGAATAGAGTTGACGGGGAAAATTCAGTCATACTTCTGTGGATAATATCTCTAACCCTGCATTGTTGTATGGATCTTTATTACCAAGTGTATTCCCTAAGGTGAGATTTTTATTACATTTGTCTGCAAAGTTTCCCATGATACTGTAACAATGATTGGTAACAAGTACATTTTGGAATTTATACGATCATTTTCTTTTTAATTCTGTTTTCTTGATCAAATCGTTTCATGAAAAATGGAGCATGTTTTACTTTTTGCCATCCTAGCGCATACTTTTTGCTGTTCGCTATTTCTTACAACAAAGAAAAGCAGATGTGAGTATAAAGGGGAGTCCCCAGCATTCATAGCCACATTCTTTTGCTGAAAATAGAGGAAAATGTACTCGCACGTCTCAGCACCAAGCAATCCTGGGTCAGGTACAGTGCTTTTGTGTTTGCGAAGGGATTCCGGTGGAGCAGAGTTCAAATGGAGACCTGCGATTTCCACGCACCGTTCCAGCCTGTTTATTTTATTTGCACCACCACTCCTGTTTAAAGCTGTAGAGCCATGATTCCCTCTGCTAAAAATGAGGCAATCTGGCTCCTACTTTTATTTTTAAATAGAAATGTCATAGCAGCTCTTGGGACCCCAAAAAATCTGGGTCAATGCTGCTATCAGAACAATGAAGGTCAACTCTTTTACCTTTACAAGTGCAGCTGGTGGTGGAAGAACCCTGTGGTGGCTGACAGCTGTGCTCTTCCAATGTAAAAAGCACCTTTAAATGCAGGCTGAACCTCCTTTAACAATATGCTTTCAATGACTATCTCAGAAGAGCAACCCCTACTGATATAGTGTAACATTTCCATTGCGCACACACACCAACTCATTCATATGGTTGCTATGTGTGAGACGACCAGTTTAATTCCAATTAGTGCAACATTCTGGGCAGTTTGTGCTGTATGCTTGAGCCCGCCAGAAACTGAATTGAAGCTGCCCATATCCATTTCAAATAGAATCCTTACACCAGTCAAAAAGAAAAGACCTTGGGCCAGAAATCACGCAGAGCGGCGAGACAACGCTCACCGCAGCTCCTGCAAATTTAATCAACAAAAATACCTACTGCGAGCTCTGTGACGTCTAAAGGCTTGAATTTGAACTTCAAACAAAATATGCGCTATCAACCCAGCCTCTGAGCAGAGTGAGTTGCCGTGTAGCTGGAAAGCCAGTGAGGAGAAGATGCCCACAAAATCTGTCAGAAAGAGAAGTCACGCCCACAGATTCAGGCTGCATTGCTCAAGCAGGCAAGCAGACTTCATTCATTTAAAGTTAGTATTCTATATGTCATTGTAAATTTAAAAAAATACATTTCTTTTATAAAAAGCAAAAAAAATAATTGAATTAAATTAAGAGACAGAGGGAAAAGTTTTTTTTTAAAAATCAAAAACTATTAAAACAAGGAGCAGTATGAGACTCCACATTTTAAAAAGTTAATTTCTAGTTGTTTGACAGTCATTAAGACTAACCATGCTTTTTAAAACTTAGATTAGACCTGGTATTTTTAAGCATACCTGTTTAGTGGTGTAATTAGTTACTTTCCAGCTGGGCAGATAAGCAAGTCAGCGCTTTTTCAATTATTTCTCTGTTTGCAGCGTACGATATCACTTTAATTCGAAGCTGTCATATCACTGGCGAACCACTAGGAGCAAGTTCATGATTTCCGTGTTTTATTGCACATATGAAAACATGGGAACTTGCTCCTTCAATTCACCACTAAAAACTGAGAGCGCTGTTGAGCTCCTCCATTATTTCAGGAGCGATTTCTGGTCCATATATCCCATCAGTCTGGTCCAAATACAGATCTTGGAAGTGAAAAATACTGTTCTATTTCTCTGCACCATTCAGCCTATTGTAATGATCTGTGGTAATCTTTCTCTTCGCTTCAATTGTAAAATATTTTAGTAGAAATAGATTACAATCCACTGTCATATGACATGAATAATTTCCAATAAGAATGTATTTAAAAAGCTCGTCGAAAGGGAAAATATTTCTCCCAGAATCTATAAGCATATCTGGACCATGACTTTAAACACTGTACACAAAGAAGAACCATTTTAAAATTCTTTGGTTTAAATAAAGAGGTTTCTGATTGTATATTAATCACTGATCTGAGGAGAAAATACTTCAGTCTTCCAGGGCTAGTTTTAATCCAGGGATGCAGACTTGTGTTTCCCTCCACTTCTTTCCTGAATGTGTTGAGCCATAGTTCCAAAAGTACCAGCTGCCCTCCTCCCGTACCTCGACCAAATAGCTGTTCTTCATGTGCGAGACTAGACTGTACATTTTGTCAGTGTTTCCGACTGTGGATCATCACTACCGAGCCCGATTCTGTACTTGCCCAACATTTACACAGATGTGCACTTTCCAGTAGGGGTCACTAGATTGCAATCAGGAAGAGAATGCTTGCTGATTTCCCCAGCCCAAGACAGTAGGAGCAATTATAGCATCCAAAATGCTGCCCTACCTGAGATCAAGTAAGTGAGCAGAGGCCAGCAATTCAACTTGGGACCTCTCTGTTCTGCATAGTTCAATTTCACACTTGGCAACGTGCTTACCAACTGAACCATCTTCAAATACAATCATGTTAGGAATTGTTCTTGCAAAATTACAGCAGAAGACAGTTATTATTTCCATTCCTTTGTCAAGCCAGGTAAAGAGACTGAAGATGATCACAGAATCTTAAGTACATAACTGCACTGAATTTATTACTCTACAAGGAACAGGAGGTATACTCACAGGTATTACAGACGATATCCCAAGGAACAATAATCTCCATCACTAATCTCCCTTAACAACATTGTAAGCCTAACAAACAATATTACATGGGAAACCTTTATTGGATTTAGAAAACTGCACCTGATGCCACGACACAAAGATAAACAAGTCCCATCCACTCTCTGGACTTGTTCAGCTTTTCTTTATAAATCCATTCAGCTCCATTTTGTACTTTTGAAACTTTGGGTTCGTTTTAACTTGATTCTAAATTGATTCTAAAACTTTTCAAATTGCCGTGAAATCTGTTCGTTTCCAGGTATTTGGCATCACATTATAAATAACACAATGCAGATGCATTACCAAGCTCTCTGCTTCCTCACAGTGGCAAAAGCAATCTGCCTATGTGTAAGCAGATTACCTGCCAACTCACCAATAACAAATGTCCCTTGCTGACTATCCTATTCAACAAATGCAGCCAGTCGATGCAGCACATGTTGAAGATCAACACCAGTAATCATCACCCTGTAGGGAACTTCCTGGCATCCAGTCATCACCCCTTTGACAGCACAGTCTGTCATGTGGGCAATCACAGGTGTGAAATTGTCTCCTGCCACGTTGTGGCATAGTGCATTGGAACAGCAGTACACTGTGCCATCAAACTGTTTAGTTCTGAATTTCCCACCCCTACATCCTCCATTCAGGCATGCGTATTATTGATTACATTTTATTTTCCAAATGATTTGCCATCGCTTTCCCACTGCTCAATTCACACCTTAATTCTGTTTTCAATTTAAACACATCAACTATTGAATTAATCTTATCGTGAACTAAATTTGATCTTTAACATGAGAAATGTACCACTACTCAGTGATTGTACCAGGCACAGAATCGTACTTGTGAGCTGATATTTAGTCACTGTGCAGGAGCTGCTTAATGTCTGTTACACTTAGAAACTGATTGGTGCACATGGCTTAAATCAAAGTAACATATTGAAGTTTTTATTTATTGCAAACATGATTTCCATAAATGGTTAACAAGACAGATTGCTAATTAATGAATTAACCAAACTTTCAATCCAACTGAACAATTGACATTCCTGCAAGCAAATACCTGACAAATTCCAAGAAATATTAAATGAAAGGTTGGGTGCATGCTTTGATATTAAGAAAAATTGTTTTTCTTTGAATCTTCCTGCATGTAATCCTTGACCCCCATTTTTCAATTTCCCCTCTGCCTTTGGGTCTCTGCGCCATTCCCTAGCCAATAGAACAGATAAGCAACCCATTTCCAGCCTCTGCCAATATTTTTCTGTAATCAGCCACACAAATGAGGTGTATGAAAACAGACCAGGATTACTTGTCCTCCCTGTTGAAACAACTTTACCTCCAGTTGGGGCCTCCCTCCCCCGGACATCATGGCCGAGATTTAGTGCTTACTGCATAGGACATTGTAGTTGCTCACGTTGTAGTGTATGTCACAAGGACTGCATCAATGCACTGTCTTGTTTGACCTGCTTAATGAGGCAAGACTTTTTTTTTTAAAATTACTAATCAGAATCAAACTGTTACTGGTGCATTTCCTCTTACTGAGGAACAGTTTGTTGTATTTCATTTTAAATCTGTTTCATCTTGTGAAATGTTAAAATGTCACAAATTCAAAGAAATACTTTTTTTCTCCAGTGCTGCTCTAGACTGTTAATCATAGCTGCACTGCACATCATAAGGTGAGAATCAACATTTTTTTTGTACAGGTCAACTATTCCATATTTTTTGTTCTGGAAAAAAATGTGCAAAAAAATTCTTATAAAAAATAAATGTTATGGCCATTTTTAGTGGCTATTTTGGTAAATGATATTTTTAGTGTTGAATTATTTTATCTCTCACAATTTGTGGGAAGAAACGCAATAAATATATAAGCAGAGAAGTTGGCCCTGAAATTCCACGAGGCTTCCCATGATCTTCTGCCGGCAGGAAATCAGCAGAATCTCAGGGAAATGGAGGGGACCCAATTTAACCCAACTTTCCATGGGGTTCTGCTGATCTCTTTACAGTGGAAGAATACGGTCATATTCTAAGAAACTAGGAGCTTATCTGATAGGTCAGTGAGTAAATTTACTGCAGGTATGTTACTGAGCCATATAAACGAGGAAGATCCCAGAATAAATCTGAGTCTGTGCTGAGTTAGCCAATCTCAGCTGGGAATAGCAACTACCCCAATGATCTCAGCATTCCTAGGGGCACTTTGCCAACAATTTTTTTATTCGTTCATGGGATGTGGGCATCGCTGGCAAAGCCAGCATTTATTGCCCATCCCTAATTGCCCTTGAGAAGGTGGTGATGAGCCGCCTTTTGAACTGCTGCAGTCCATGTGGTGAAGGTTCTCCCACAGTGCTGTTAGGTAGGGAGTTCCAGGATTTTGACCCAGCGATGATGAAGGAACAGCAATATATTTCCAAGTCGGGATGGTGTGTGACTTGGAGGGGAATGTGCAGGTGCCCTTGTCTTTCTAGGTGGTAGGGGTCATGGGTTTGGGAGGTGCTGTCGAAGCAGCCTTGGTGAGTTGCTGCAGTGCATCCTGTGGATGGTACACACTGCAGCCATTGTGCGCCGATGGTGAAGGGAGTGAATGTTTAGGGTGGATGGGGTGCCAATCAAGCGGGCTGCTTTGTCCTGGATGGTGTCAAGCTTCTTGAGTGTTGTTGGAGCTGCACTCATCCAGGCAAGTGGAGAGTATTCCATCACACTCCTGACTTGTGTCTTGTAGATGGTGGAAAGGCTTTGGGGAGTCAGGAGGTGAGTCACTTGCCGCAGGATACCCAGCCTCTGACCTGCTCTTGTAGCCACAGTATTTATGTGGCTGGTCCAGTTAAGTTTCTGGTCAATGGTGACCCCCAGGATGTTGATGGGGGATTCGGCGATGGTAATGCCATTGAATGTTAAGGGGAGGTGGTTGGATTCTCTCTTGTTGGAGATGGTCATTGCCTGGCACTTGTCTGGCACGAATGTTACTTGCCACTTATCAGCCCAAGCCTGGATGTTGTCCAGGTCTTGCTGCATGCGAGCACGGACTGCTTCATTATCTGAGGGGTTGTGAATGGAACTGAACACTGTGCAATCATTCCTGACACCTATCCAGTGACCCATCCTAGAAAATGGCATGTGTGTGGACATCAGGTAGGACAAGATGGACCTTGGCTTGGCGCCCCTCAACTGTCAAAATGACCAGATGACATTCACTGTCTAGGCTCATACCTGAGGATAGCCAATTGGGCAAGTTACTCGAGGGATGCTGGAACACATGGACAAGTGATCCTCCATAAGTTACAGTGTTTAGGGGAGGAGGATTGAAGAAAGAACAAGAGAGGAAATTACATTCAACTATTTTAAAATGTTATTAAAATATTTATGGAATTTTTTTAAAAAGACAGTCCAAGTTAGGTATCCTGTGTCTAAGATGCAGGAAAGCCATGATATTCTAAGACAGGATATGTATTTACAGTGGAAGCACCCATTCAGACATTGACAAACAATGTCATGTTGACCTTACAATTCATTGTGACATCTCACACATTATATGTAATGTGTTCCATGTCTACTTTTATTTTTTTTAATAAACTTTAAAAGATACGGATCTAATTGCTGACTGCTGAATATGATTCATAGATCTCTGCTTTGCAAAACCAGTTACTGGACAACCTCAGCTAAACAGGCTATTGTTACAGCAGCAGTACTGATAGACAGGTTGATTTGTTAGTCCACTGATTTATACCCACTTAATGGCTGTCATGGCAACCAGAACTGGTTTGTATAATATCAGAAAGTAGAAGTGCTGCACGTGATTTTGAAGCAAAGGAGCTGATCAGTTGATCTATTGTACACTGTTTGCAAAAACTGACATGGGCCATGGTATGTTAGACAGATTACCAATCAAAGCTATGTGCTTTGTTTTAAGCAAAAGTATGCATGTTGTTCTTTATATCTTCATCAAATTAAACAATAGCATTCAAGTTACTCATGTTTATAGATGGTAGCAAGTAGGCAGTAACGATGATTTGTAGGGATACACTGCTCATTCACTGCAATGAAACAGAGTTTAGGCCTTATTTTCATTGAGTCACTTTGGAGTCTGACACCGAAGCACAACTTCCCATGATTCAAAGCATATCATCATTCCACAACATTGTACGGTGCATTTCAACCACTGTTTTTGCCTGCATGCAACCCAGCAGGTTGTTAAAACCTGTGCTGGCAATTAAGCATAATGTGTACCAGCCAATTTATGCTCGTCACACATTGAACAATTCAGTTTCCCCCCAAAGTTGGGGCATAAGCCACAGGTATACTGCAGCCATTGCCTGGTGGTGCACCACATTTCACAGAAAAGTGAAGCAACCAGTTATGTGTAGCGTGTATAACCTGGTTGATATGAATGAGCAGTCATATTCCATATACCTCACTCGTACTGGTATGTTGGCTATAACAATTGTATAACCTGTGCTATGATATATCTGATCTGGTGGGGGAGTCAAGAACAAGGGGGCATAACCTTAAAATTAGAGCTAGGTTGTTCAGAGGTTATGTCAGGAAGCACTTGTTCACACAAAGGGTAGTGAAAATCTGGAACTCCCTCCCACAAAAAGCTGTTGAGACCAGGGGCTCGATTTTACCACCCGCTATCGGGTGCGTTCTCGGCGGGGGGTCCCCGAAAATCGGGAAATCCAGGAGCGGGACCGGATCCCGCCTCGATCCCGCCCACTTCCAGGTTCCCCACTGACGCGCCGGCGTGCGCGCGCAGCCCCCGCTGGTGGGAATCCCGCAGGCAATTAAAGCCAGCGGGATGCCACTTGACAATATTTAGTTAGATATTTCAGGTCATTAACTGACCTGATTAAGGGACGATGTGGGATTTTTGAACAACATGGGACTGTTTCCCACACTGGGGGAAACACTCCCAGCTCGAATGGACGTGTTGCAGCGGTCAGCCTGTGGCAGCTGCAAAGGTCCATTTGACAGGTGGGGTTGGGGAGACCCTCACCCATTGCAGGAGGCCACTCTGTCACTTGGGACAAAGTTTGGCCTCCACCACCCTCCTCCTGACGGTCAAAGTCACCAACCTGCACACTTACCCCGGGGTCCGGAGACATGTACCTACCTTGCGGACCCCCTCAGATGTACATCTTGCGGATGGGGGCCACCGTAGCTGCAGTCATGACCTCCTCGGAGGGCGAACAGCATCACCAGCCTCACCATCCACGCCATCCACCTCTGACACGTGGAGCTCCACAACAGAGTGCTGTGACACATCCACCTGTACAGCAGGAGGGAGGGCTACCGCAGAGAGAGATGCGTCGCAGAGGGCACTACCCTCGCCACAGGTTCCACAGACCGAGGCTCAGCCTCCTGGACCTCTCTGAGCAGCAGTGCACACGGAGGCTCAGAGTCACTCGACATGTAGCCGTGGACATCTGCAGCCTCTTTCATGCCGAGCTGCTCCTGGCTGGCCCGTGCACCATCCTCCTACCTGTCGCTGTCAAAGTCACCACTGCCCTCCTGAACTTCTCCTCCGCAGCCTTCCAGGGTGCATCCGGGGACATCGCCGATGTCTCTCAGTCGTCTGCGCAGAAGAGCCCTGCAAATACACCTACACCCACTCTGCAGTGACACAATGGGTGGCATCAGCAGTGGGTCCTCATAGTGATACCCAGGAGCGGGCATTATTGCACAAACCAGACAGGATTCGCGAAGACATGGCAGTGGTGGTGCCAATATAATGTGTGATGTGAGTTGTTCTGAAATTCAATATAAGTAACAACCATGACAAACCCTCCTACATCCTTGTGCATCCCCTTCATGCTCACGACACGTTTGCCTTACGCTGCCTACTGCACATATGTGATGCATGCCCTGTGGCTGCAGCACAGGTGGTGGCAGGTTGAGTGAGGCTGGCCGTGAGAGAGATGCACGAGAGGGTGAGTATGGGATAGAGCCATGAGATTGTATGAGGATTGGGTTGCGTAGTAGTGGCGGGGTGAGTACTGGCGAGGTGAGTAGGTGCAGGTAAGATGAGGATGGGGTTTGAGTGGGTATGAGGGGTGATGTGACAGAGTAGTGTTGGCAGTGCCGAAGGAGATGTGGGGTGGGGGCAGTGATGTGGCAGACGGAGTGTAGGGGAAAGACTATGTGTACTCACTGTGGCTGACCTACTGAGGTCATTGGACCGCCTCCTGCACTGTGTGCAGGTGGGCGATATGTTGGTGGCGCAGGTGACCCCCTCTGCCACCTCGAGCCAGGCCTTCCTGGTGGCGGAGGCGGGCCGCTTCCTCCCGCCCGCCGGGTGGAAGATCTCTGTCCTCCCCCTCCTCCTCACCCCATGTATTGATACCTAGGGTGAG
Source organism: Heptranchias perlo (assembly GCF_035084215.1). NCBI lineage: Eukaryota > Metazoa > Chordata > Chondrichthyes > Hexanchiformes > Hexanchidae > Heptranchias > Heptranchias perlo. The sequence goes on along the minus strand of NC_090345.1, from coordinate 14,613,226 downwards.
GCATCATTAAACTGGGAGCAGCCTTCCCCCTGGGCTGCTCCATGCAGCCATCTTTGCTATTGGTTGCAGCATCTGTCAGTGGAGGACTGCCCCTTTAACTAGAGCGCCTCCAGCTGACAGATCGTACTGCGCATGTGCAGCCCGCCCGACGCGCAGATCAGCAGCGGGGCACCCGGAGGAGCAGGTAAGTGGATCCGATTAGTGGTTTGCCTGCTACGATCGCGCGGGAAACCCACTAATTTCACCGGGCGCGTTACCCACGCACCCGCTAGCCCATCTGCCGAGAACCCGCAGCCCTGCTAAAATCGGGCCCTAGGTTTCAAATTGAAAATTTCAAGACAGAGATCAATAGATTTTTGTTAGGTAAGAGTATCAAGGGATATGGAACCAAGACAGGTAGATGGAGATAAGATACAGATCAGCCACGAGCTAAATGAATGGCAAAACAGGCTCAAGGAGTTGAATGGCCCACTCCTGTTCCTATGTTCCTATCTGAAATGCTTGATGCTGACATTAAGTGTAAAAAAAGGTAAATAAGTTCCATTCTCTTTCACTGACCATAATACTCAGACTAAAATATTGGTACAGGCATACCTAACTCTAATAGTCTGACAATATTACAGGCATAGTGGCCCTGACTATAACTCTTGGACAACACTGCAGATACATTGATGTTGTACAAGTTAATACACATAAGAAATGGTTGAAGTGTTTCATTTCTAGTATTTCATCCTGCTTAACATCTGAGAGTGCACAGGCTCCACTTGGGACTATTTCTGATAACCTGACTGAGGCAGGGATCTTCCTGGCACTCTATAATGGTACACCTTAATATTGCCAGCACATTTTGGTGGTAGTGATCATAACTCAGTTAGATTTAGCATAGTTGGGGGTCACCATTGACCAGAAACTTAACTGGATCAGCCACATAAATACTGTGGCTACAAGAGCAGGTCAGAGGCTGGGTATTCTGCGGCGAGTGACTCACCTGCTGACTCCCCAAAGCCTTTCCACCATCTACAAGGCACAATATAGGAGTGTGATGGAATACTGTCCACTTTCCTGGATGAGTGCAGCTCCAACAACACTCAAGAAGCTCGACGCCATCCAGGACAAAGCAGCCCGCTTGGTTGGCACCCAATCCACCACCCTAAACATTCACTCCCTTCACCACTGGCGCACAGGATGCACTGCAGCAACTTGCCAAGGCTTCTTCAACAACACCTCCCAAACCCACGACCTCCTACCACCTAGAAGGACAAGGGCTGCAGACAAACAGGAACAACGCCACCTGCACGTTCCCCTCCAAGTCACACACCATCCCGACTTGGAAATATATCTCCGTTCCTTCATCGTCGCTGGGTCAAAATCCTGGAACTCCCTACCTAACAGCACTGTGGGAGAACCTTCACCACACGGACTGCAGCAGTTCAAGGCGGCGGCTCACCACCACCTTCTCAAGGGCAATTAGGGCTGGGCAATAAATGCTGGCCTTGCCAGCGACCCCCACATCCCATGAACGATTTTTTTTTAAAAGCTATGGAAAAGGACAAAGATAGAACAGGTGTTAAAGTTCTCAATTCAGCAAAGGCCAATTTTACTAAGCTGAGAAGTGATTTAGCAAAAATGGACTGGAACAGCTACTTGAAGGTAAATCAACATCAGAGCAGTGGGAGGCATTCAAGGGGTTCAGAGTAAACATGTTCCCACAAAGAAAAAGGGTTCGACTGCCAAATCTAGAGCCCCCTGGATGTCAAGGAGCATACAGGGCGAGATAAGGCAAAAAAGGAAAGCTTGTGTCAGACACTGAGAGCTCGATACTAGAGAAAGCCTAGAGGAGTATAGAAAATGCAGGGGTGAAAGCAAAGAGAGGGCATGAAAAAATATTGGCAAGTAAAATCAAAAGATGTTTTATAAATACATTAAGAGCAAGAGGATAACTAAGGAAAGAGTAGGGCCTATTAGAGACCAAAAAGTTAACCTATGTGTAGAGGCGAAAGATGTGGGTATGGTTCTTAATGAATACTTTGCGTCTGTCTTCACAAAAGAGAGGGACAGTGCAGACATTGTAGTTAAGGAGGAGAAGTATGAAATATTGGATGGGATAAACATAGTGAAAGAGGAAGTATTAAGGGGATTAGCATCTTTGAAAGTAAATAAATCACTAGGCCCGGATGAAATGTATCCCAGGCTGTTAAAAGAAGCATGGGAGGAAATAGTGGAGGCTCTGACCATCATTTTCCAATCCTCCTTGGATACAGGCCTGATACCGGAGGATTGGAGGACTGCTAACGTCGTATCGTTATTTAAAAAGGGAAAGAGGGATAGACCAATTAATTACAGGCCAGTCAGTCTAACCTCGGTGGTGGGCAAATTATTGGAATCAATTCTGATGGACAGGATAAACCGTCACTTAGAAAGGCACAGATTAATCAAGGACAGTCAGCATAGATTTGTTAAGGGAAGGTTGTGTCTGACTAACTTGATTGAATTTTTTGAGGCGGTAACAAGGAGGGTCGATGAGGGTAGTGCATTTGATGTAGTCTACACAGATATTAGCAAGGCTTTTGACAAGGTCCCACATGGCAGACTAGTTAAAAAAGTACAAGCCCATGGGATCAGAGGGAAAGTGGCAAGTTGGATCCAAAATTGGCTCAGTGGCAGGAAGCAAAGGGTAATGGGCAACAGATGTTTTTGTGACTGGAAAGCTGTTTCCAGTGGGGTTTCACAGGGCTCAGTACTAGGTCCCTTGCTTTTTGTGGTATATGTTAATGATTTGGACTTAAATGTAGGGGGCATGATTAAGAAGTTTGCAGATGTTACAAAAATTGGCTGTGTGGTTGATAGTGAGAAAGAAAGCTGTCGACTTCAGGAAGCTATCAATGGACTGGTCAGGTGGGTAGAAAAGTGGCAAATGGAATTCAATCCGGAGAAGTGTGAGGAAATGCATTTGGGGAGGGCAAACAAGGCAAGGGAATACACAATAAAAGGAAGGATACTGAGAGGTGTAGAGGAAGTGAGGGACCTTGGAGTGCATGTCTACAGATCCCTGAAGGTAGCAGGATAGGTAAATAAGGTGGTTAAGAAGGCATACGGGATACTTTCCTTTATTAGCTGAGGCACAGAATATAAGAGCAGGGAGGTTATGCTAGAACTGTATAAAACACTAGTTAGGCCACAGCTTGAGTACTGTGTACAGTTCTGTTCACCACATTACAGGAAGAATATTATTGTACTAGAGAGGGTACAGAGGAGATTTACGAGGATGTTGCCAGGACTGGAGAATTTTAGCTATGAGGAAAGATTGGATAGGCTGGGGTTGTTTTCTTTGGAACATAGGAGGCTGAGGGGTGATTTAATTGAGGTGTACAAAATTATGAGGAGCCTAGATAAAGTGGATAGGAAGGACCTATTTCCCTTAGCAGAGAGGTCAATATCCAGGGGACATAGATTTAAAGTGATTGGTAGAAGGAATTGAGGTTTGCTGAGGAGAAGATTTTTCACCCAGAGGGTGATGGGGGTCTGGAACTCACTGCCTGAAAAGGTGGTAGAGGTAGAAACCCTCATTACGTTTAAAAAGTAATTGGATATGCACTTGAAGTGCCATAACCTACAAGGCTACGGACCAAGTGCTAGAAAGTGGGATTAGGCTGGGTGGCTCATTTTCAGCCGGCACTGACATGATGGGCCGAATGGCCTCCTTCTGTGCCGTAAATTTTCTATGATTTGCACCACTGGGTTGCTAGAACTGTATAGTTTTGTATATTTCTTGTTATATTTTATATTTTAAGTTTTAAACATACAAAAATATAGTGTAACCTTAGCTCAGTGTTAGCGTGCTCACCTGAGTCCGAATGTTATGGGTTCAAGCACAGCGACTAGGCTGACATTATGGCCCTTGAATGTTCTACCGGTAACACTAACACGGGGACCTGGTTACATTGGCTCCCCACCAACTCTGGGATTTTCTGGTCGACCTTCTAAGGGGCTTACAAGGCCAGTAATATCAAGAGGGTGGTGTCAAGGTGGGGACTCCCACTTTCCTGGCTCAGAAGAAACCCAGAATATTGCTGGAGGCCGTTACACTGAACGACATGAGGTATGCTGGCCTCCAGATTAGTGCAAGTGTGTCCCACAGTGGAGTCCAAGCATGAGGGGCCTGGGCCTTCCCCCTGATAGTAGGTATGTGCCAGATTTTCCAGCTGCCAGGGGAAAGTGGGCACCAGCGATGTGTCTTTACTGGCACATGTGCCTATTGGCCCCATACAGATGAAGTGCTCTTCCAGTGATCCCTCCCAAACTCCGGTAAAGTCAGCACTGGGGGCGTCATCAGATGTGATTCTGGCATAACTATGGAAAAATAAAGTCTACAAATTCTGCAGCAAGGGGAAGTGGTTTACTGAGATGACTATAAGAAAATGCAGAAACAAGTTTAAAAAGACAATCAGAGGGACAAAAAGACCTGGAATAAAGCATAGAGGCAGAGGCTAAATGTAATTGTATAAAAACACTTTCAGTACTATAACAGTAAAAGGGCAATTACAGAAGAGGTCTAAGTATATTAACCTTGTAAATAAAAGCCAACATGGATTCAGAATAGGAAAATAATGCCTGACAAACCTCCTCAAATTCTTTGAGGAAGTAACTTCTCAAGTGGACTGTGGAAAGCCCTAGACTTCCAAAAGGCATTTGACATAGCCCGTCATGAAAGGCTATTAGTAAAACTCGAAGTATTAGGGATTCACGATGAATGGGAATGGATATGGAACTGGTTAAAGGGTACAAAGCTATGAGTCCTCATTAGAGGAGTTAGGTCGGGGTGAGGGAAAGTACTGGGTGGGGCTCGGTGTTGGGACTACTACTGTTTCTCATTTACATAAATAACAGACTTAGAAACTCAATGCAAAGTGGTCAAATTTGCTGATACCAAATTGAGAGGGGCAGTGGAATTGGAGGAAGCAGCTGTAAAATTGCAGAATGAGTTAGAAAGAAGAGTCTGTGGGCAGACCTCAAGTACCATGTCCATTTTCAGTCACCAAGACAGAAGCGCCGGAGGCAGTTCACAGAAGGGCCACAAAACTGATCCCTGGTGTCGGGTCTGAGGAAAGAACAGAGAGACGCGTTTTCATCCTGGAAAGGAGGTGTCTGAGAGGTGATTTTATGGAGGTATACAAGCTTAAAAAATGGTATGGAAAAGGTAATTCCCGAATATTACTTTAAATCAAATTGTGGGAGTAGGACAAGGGGACTGCTAAAAGGCAACTTTAGGCAGAGCGTGACCAACACTTGGAATGGACTTCTGGGAAAAGTGGTTGAGGTGAAAACCCTGGATTCAATTAAGAAACAATTAGATGTAGTAATGACGGGAAGGTGCTTCTGGATGGATGAACAAATATGGGCCAAATGATATTCCTCATCCATTATTATCTTGTGGTCTTGTGTGATGAAAGGCACTATACAAATGTACATTTTTTTTCTTATATTTTACAGGGAGAACAATGTGAGTACAATGTTTGAAAACTGTGAAGGCTACTGTAGCGAAAGCACATTCACTTGAATTGTTCCATAATCCTCAAATGTTATAAAGGGAGATATCTGTAAATGTAGTTACCCATCATTAGCATGTTTTTTTTTCTGGTTTGGCTGTTAGCAAAAGGTTACTGAACCTATTTATGGTCACTGCTACAGATGGGGTTACTGTACCTAAACTATGATCTGAGTATTAGGCAGGAATTACCTACACTATAGTTTGAGTGTTGCAGTCATCGATCATTGTATGTGCTATGTTTGGCTGTTAGCCAAGAGTTACTTACATAGAACGTACAGCACAGAAACAAGTCATTCAGCCCAACAGGTCCATGCCGGTGTTTATGCTACAGACGAGCCTCCTCCCTCCCTACTTCAACTAACCCTATCAGCAAAGGGTGATAGTCAGGAGTTATTGTATGTTGTAAGTTTGAGTGCTGCAGTCAGGAGTTATTGTATACGCTAAAGTTTGATTGCTAGTTATTGTACCTGCACTATGGACTGAGTGTTACAGCCAGAGGCCCATGGATGTGTAAAATTGCCCAATGTTATAGTTAGGACCTAAAGCACCTCTAGTATTGTCAGTGTTGTAGTCAGGTCTACTTTACCTGTTCTACTGACAGTGCTGGAGTTCTCTCCATTTCATACGCATGGAAAATAGATTCATTTTAACAGGTGGATAACATTTATGCCTCTGGTAAAACATAAATCAATTTTAATAAGTTCTTTTTTTAAAAACCCTATTTTGAAACCAGGTAAATATGTGGAAACAGAATAAACCCCACACCAGAGGGAAAGCTTTGATCAGTGATTGATTTCAAATTTTTATACCAGTTAAAAATAGTTGGCAACATCTCAAAAATTCAGAATAAGGTGGGTCTGTTGGAACAGCATATCAGTGCATTGACCCATTGTGCCAGTGAGTAATAGGATTCAGCTTTTAGCCCCACGATTCTGGATGTAGCGAGCTCTTGATCATAGCCAATGTCCTTTTGACGTAGCAAAGCAAAAGTCAGGGATGAAAAAAGGGCCATTTGGCCGATCATAGCTCATCCTTCTAATACCCTAATTCTCCTGGTATTGTATCCAGCCTCATTTCCAACATTCCTAACATTTCCGCCTCTACCACTGTGCTTGTCACATTGTTCCAAACATCTATCATTCACTGAGTAGGAACATAAGTAGCCCCTCAAACCTGTTCCGCCATTTAATGAGATCATGTCTGATCTGTATCCTAACTCCATCCACCTGCCTTGGCTCCATAGCCCTTAATACCCTTGTAAACAATTTTACAACACCAAGTTATAGTCCAGCAATTTTATTTTAAATTCACAAGCTTTCGGAGACTTCCTCCTTCCTCAGGTAAATGTTCAGGAGCTCCTTGAAGCCTACACATTTATACATATAGAACAATACATGGTGTTTACAGACTGCCCCTGCAACTGCCCGTTGCCAAGGCAATCACCGTGTTCAGACAGAGAGGTGTCACCTGCAGAACCCCCGAATACACATTCAACAAAAAAACAAACAGGGAAAAAAAACAGAGAAAAAAAAACAGAGAGAGGCAGAAACATCCGGAAGGCAGAGAAAGCCAGCAAATGACCCATTATATTAAAAACAGATAACATTTGTTCGCTGGTGGGGTAACGTGTAGCGTGACATGAACCCAAGATCCCGGTTGAATACCCTTGGCTAGGAAAAATCTATCAATCTCAGATTTAAAATTAAAATTAATTGAACTAGCATCTATTGATTTTTGTGTTCCACGCTTCTACCATCCTTTGTGTGAGGAAGTGTTTCCTAACTTCTCTCCTGAATGGCATGGCTCTGATTTTAAGGATATGTCCCCTTGTCTTAGACTACCCCACCAAAGGAAAAAGTTTTTCTCTATCTATGGGAGTTCTTGCTAAGGTCTTGATAAATTTATGTCCTCATGGGGGGGGAGGGGGAGGGGGAGGGGAGGAGTCAATTGGCAGACACTAGCAAGGCAGTGGGGAGAGACAGAAGGAGGAAAACCATTTAAACTGATGCTCAAACAGAACACTCAGTCATACAGAGACACTTCTATCTTGTATTTCTGTTGTACACCCCTAGTAATCAGATTACAATTTGAGGCCCAGGAAAATATTTGTTCTTAATTCATTCACATATGAAAATTTATATTTAGCTTTGAACAAATTGGACTCTAGAGCCATTAATGAGCATCTGATTTGCGTCATTACTTTTATTTTGTTTGCTTTAAACAATAATATTTCACACCATTCTGCACATGTATAATGCTTTAAAAGCGACACAAAAGAAAATTTTAGCCAATTTTTAATGACTTTTTTTGTGCTGATCAAAATGAACGATGTTCATGCTGGGAAATGGAGCATGTTGCATTTTGGGCAAACAGTGTTTACGCCAAGCATTCAACAATCAGACACAGCATGATTCGATGCAAAGCAAAGCTCCCTTTACTCTACCCCAAAAATACGTCTGAGCTGCAACTTTAGAACAGCACTTATTCTACTACACCAGGGTGACATTTCTCCATTTGTTACTCCAGCTATCTTGCAGTCTCTCTGCGCGTGATTGACAATTTACTGCCAAATTAGGGGCAGTCTTGTGCCATGGACCAATTCCTAAACGTTGGTGCCGGGAATTTCCTCGGGGGTTCTCCCAATCGGCCTCCAGAACTTCGGAGAGGATCGGCTGGCACCCCGGTTACAATATGTATAGGCAATAAATAGAGGACAATAGTTTGGTCTGGATTTGAACCAAGTCCTAGACGTAAAATGCCAATAACTAACCCACTGCACCACCCAGCCCCCTATAATTGTTTTTTAAAGTCGATATTTAAATAATTTTGCTGTAAGCAGCGAACGAACGGCGCCAGCCATTCATTAGACTTGCACTTGCCCATAGTCTTTCTATGGGGTTTTGCACGGTAGGTTGCTGTCAGCGGGACAGCCAAACAATGCGGCACCGTCTACAGGGCAACCGGGACTGTATGAACAGGGAAAGCAACTCTGTGTCTCCTTAACCAATCAGATTGAAGAATCTTTATTAGCAACACAGAGTCTGTGAGTTAGTGTAAGTTAGAATAGTGAATTTAATGTCAAATCAAGTAGAGCAAGCAAAATAAAGGCTTCGATATTACCAGGGAGGCGGGATGGCAGCGGGGGGGGCGACTGGGCGCGTGGGTAACCCGCCCAGTGAAATCGGTCCGTTCCCCACGCGATCGCAGGTAAATTTAAGCCACTTACCATGGCTTCCAGGTTTCCCGTCGTCAACCTGCGCAGCGGGTGGACTGCGCACCCGCATCACAGGCTGTCAGCTGGAGGAGCCCTATTTAAAGGGGCAGTCCTCCAATGCTGCTCCTGTAGCAAAGAACCAAAATTATAGAATGGAGCAGACCAAGGGAAAGGCTGCTCCCAGATTTACCGATGCCTCATTCCAGGTCCTACTGGATGGGGTGAGGAGGAGGAGGGAGATCTTCTACCCGGCGGACGGGAGGAAGTGGCCTATCTCTGCCACCAAGAAGGCCTGGCTCGAGGTGGCAGAGGAGGTCACCAGCAGCAGCAACGTCTCCCGCACATGCAGGAAGCGCTTCAATGACCTAACTAGGTCAGCCAAAGTGAGTACACTTACTCATTCTCCTACACTCCGTCTTCCACGTCACCGCCCCCACCCCACAACTCCTTCTGCACTGCCAACGCTACTCTATCATATCACTCCTCACACCCACTCAAACCTCATCCTCAACTTACCTGCACTTCCTCACCTCCTCAGTACTCATCACACCACTACCATTCAACCCAATCATCATACAATGTCATGGCTCTGTCTCATACTCACCCTCTGATGCATCTCTTTCATGATCAGCCTCACCCAAACCAATGCATTCAGCGGTTGGCCATTTCACCATCCCTCACTCACGCCTCTCTACTTTCTCCCCTTATAGGAGAAGAGAGCCCAGAATGCACGGGTGAGGGCGAATGTCAGGGATGCCGAGACTGCCACCCGACAAACGGCTGGTGACAGAACTTTTACATTCAGTACTCACAATAGCAAATGATGTTAACATGCCTTGACACCTTCAGCACCTCAACATCTGTCATCATGCTTAATATTGCCTTCTGTTCTCTTACAGGGCCTTCAGCGACCACTATGAGGGCGATTCCTTAGAGGACCTGCTGGCCTCTGAGGGGGCACTGTCACATCTGAGCGAGCGAGCCATCCACCAGCGCAGATACACACACCTCGGTGGGTCCCCGACCTCACTTAGTTGGGGTCACACATGGTGAGTCACCACACACGTGAGCACGAGCAGACACTGGTGGCAGGGGCAGCTGTGGAGAATCCGCGTTGGTGGGAGCACTCTTCCCCAGGCTCTGCTCAGCTTGACATTGATGCTGAACCCTGGGGGCCATCCTTTAAAAGGAGAATGATCGAGGGACAGTAGAGCATTTGCGAGGTGCTGGAACAAGTGCCACGCGCACTCTCCACAATCGCGCAGAGGATGGAGGAATCCAACTCCTGCGTGGCTGGAATGGTGGCACAGCTACAGGAGGGAATCTCTGAGATACTGTCACAGGGACATGAGGGCAACTCTGAGATAGTGTCGCGGGTAAGTCAGGGAATGTCTGCGATGAAGGGAAGGCGAGCCTCCATCGAGCTTCAAGGACGGCTCACCAATGATTCCACTGAGGCCCTGACAACAGTCCTACGAACTCCAGGTGAACAACTTTCTGCCACCTTAAACAGGCAGGCAGATACTCTGGCACTGGCCTTACAAGGCTTCACACATTTCCTCCAAACTATCGTCCAGCAGGGTGGTAGGAGTGATGTGGGCCTGGCCCAGGAGAGGGATGATGGCAAAAGGGGACTTGGACGTGGGGATGCCACTGAAAGCGCCCCCACATCTCACCCGTTGCCCCCCTCTCAACCAGTACCCGCAATGCTGCCTCCTCTCCAGGTGGCCGAGTCTGCCCCTGCACAGATGCAGATGGAGCAGTCTTTGGAGGAGCCCTCACGGGCACCGAAACCCAGTGGGCGTAGGCCCAAAGCATCTAATCGATCAGGGCATGAACAAAGGCAACCTGCTACTACCTCTGCAGCAGCGACAGGGGAAGCACCACGTAGGAGTAGTCAGAAGCGTAAGGCGAAGGTTTTGTGAGCACAAAGGGGATGCACAAGGGTGTATGACAGTTTGTCATGTTTTTTATTTATATGTGATTTTTGTTAATGGCACATTAAATATTATTATTGTCACCACTACTGTCATGTATTGGCCATTCTTGACTGGCTTGTGTAGTAAGTCCCTTTCATGAGATTCCCACACTTGATGCCACCCATGGGGTCACCCTACAGTGGGTGTATGTGTAGTTGCACGACTATTTTGTGCAGGTGCCTGTGACCCAGCACTGTGTTGTGAAGCTCCACGTGGCGAAGGTGGACGGCATGCATGGTGAGACTAGTGATGTTGCTCCTCCTTGGATGAAGTGATGAATGCAGCTATGGTTCTCCCCCCCCCCCCCCCCCCCCATCCTGACGGTGAGAGTTTGAGGGGGTCCGCAAAATAGGTAAATGTGTTTGCACAGCAAAGTTTTGGCTGCAATCAAGTTGCAGCCAAAACTTTGTCTGAAGTGACAGAGTGCCCTGCTGCAATAAATGAGGTTTTCCCCCCACCTGTCAAATAATCCTTTGCATCTCCCACTGGCAGCTGGCTGAAACACGCCTGCTCCAACAGGGAGTGTTTTCCACAGCACGGGAAACACGCTGAGAATCCTTCAAAACTGCACCCCTGCCAAAATCGCCATTCAATGAGGTCTGTCAAGTACCTCAAGTATGTAACTAACCATGTAAAGCAGCATCCCGCCGGCTTTAATTGCCGGTGGGAGTCCCGCATTCGGGAGCTGCCCGCGCACCCGAACACATCACTGGGGAACCCGGAAGTGAGCGGGTTGGAGCCAGGCTCCGAACCCACTCCGGGATTCAGCCATTTTAGGAGCCCCCCGCCCCACCATAAGAAAATTGGCCCCAAAGAGAGGGTAAGAAAGATTGGATTAAGAGAGAGAAATAAGAGAGATAAAGCAATTGTTTTTTAAAAATGTCACTTAATTTTAAAAAAAATCTTCAACAATAATTAAAAGCTAAAGGAATGAGACTCCACACTTGTAAAAGTTCGTTTTCAGTGTCAGAGAGGTTGTTTGGCAGTAATTAAGACTTAACATACCTTTTAAAAGGGTACTTAGACTGGAATGGACAAGCCCTAACTTTTTGTGGTGAGTTTTTCGCAAAGCTTACGGAGGAGCGGCGCATCTCGGACAGGAACTTCCGGATTTTCGCTTTTAACTGTATGTCTCTAGCCTCACCGTTATTTTGACAGTAAAATCTAGCCCAATGAAAAATCTTTTTCATTCACTTTGAAGCAGGTGTATTGCTGAGCACGTTGAACCTTTTATTGCCAGCCACTCACAGCCGAGGCGGAGGTGGAAGGAGGGAATTCCAGTCCTGGCTTTTAAATTGAACTTTGCTACAGGGTATTCAGACATACTGACATTTTAATCATGAACTGCTTTGATAGAGTAAATAAGGAGATACTGTTTCCAGTGGCAGAAGGGTCGGTAACCAGAGGACACAGATTTAAGGTGACTGGCAAAAGAATCAGAGGCGACATGAGGAAACATTTTTTTACACAGTGAGTTGTTATGATCTGGAATGCTCTGCCTGAAAGGGTGATGGAAGCAGATTCAATAATAACTTTCAAAAGGGAATTGGATAAATACTTGAAAGGAAAAAAAATTATGGGGAAAGAGCAGGGGAGTGGGACTAATTGGATAGCTCCACCAAAGAACCAGCACAGGCACATTGGGCTGAATAGCCTCTTTCTGTGCTGTATCATACGATGACAATGTAGTGCTCCGTCTTGCCCATCTGTTCTCAATCCTGAGCAGGATATTGTGCTATAGCCCTGCCATTACACAACTGTAGTAGTCAATAAAGGTTTCAGGTAAAAAGCATTCAACAAAAGCGCTAAAGGATTGATTCTAAATGGTTTATTTTTGTTGAAACCATTAGGTTGAAAAATATGGTAAGTCATTTGTTTATGTTTCTGATTTTAAAAGTTTGAATGTTGCTATTCTCCATGGTAAATCCCCATCACTTTCTTCAAAGATTCATTTTCCTTTATTAATTATGCATTCAGCTATATGCATAATTTCTGAAATAGCCTCAGAAAATATAATTTAATGAAATTTAATTCATGTGTATGCACAGCACAAGATCTGCAGTTGATTTATTCGTTCCAAATTAGACATGACCCGTATCTCACTTTGTGCTTTAATTTAATAGTAAATTTGAATGTGCATGGATTTGTTTTAGTACCAAATAGAAAAAGCAAAAAGAAGAATCACACATTGACCTACTGGTGTTCAGAGTAAACCCACCGAGCAGTACTATGGGAGGTTTGGTTTGATGCCACCCCACAGAAAGAATAGTGTTGTTGCAACAGGAAGATTAGTGGTTTTAGCTTTATCAGGAACTTGGAAAGATAAGTCACTAAATCCTACAATACTGAGGTGATTGTCATTTTTGTAGCTTTTTTTTGAAGCATCATCTCACTTAACACATAACTACTAAATGTTAGTCACTGAGGCTTTGAGGCCACCATTAAATCTCAGTACCATTCCAAGCTAAGCAAAGCTATTCTTTTCCAGCAATAAAAACATAAAATGATGGAAGTACACGGCGGATCCCTAAGGATAAGATAGTGTGCTCCCGAAACTTAAAGGCCTAGAAATTTGTCGATACCGCACCCATTTTACAGGCGTAAAACGGTTGCCTGTGCATCCAATATGATGGGTGGTATGTGCGCACATTCTGTCCACCATATTGGTAAAGGCTCCAGTATAAGCATCCAAGGCCCGCACCTGAAACATATGCAAATAGGGGGCCTAACACCTGTTTGAGGTTCCCTTCCCAAAATTGGGCTACCCAACTATGTCCTTGTGGAATCGGCAAGCTCCCTCTGGTTGTCCGATTGGCATCCGCACCTCACTGGCAATTTGCTGTTGAGGACCCTGCCCCATTTTCGGGTGAGCCTCGGGGCACTGCTTATGGCGAGCTTCCTGTGTCCTGGATGGTCACAGGTGCAGGAAGTGTCGCCAGCTGGAGGAGCTCAAGCTTCGGGTTTCGGAACTTGAACAACAGCTAGCGTCACTACAGTGCATCCACGAGGCTGAGAGCTATGTGGATAGCATGTTTCAGGAGGTGGTCACCCCACGGTTTAAGAAAGTGCAGGCAAAGAGAGATTGGGTGACTGCCAGACAGACCAGGAGGACCAGGCAGGTAGTGCAATAGTCCCCTGAGGGCATCTCAATCTCTAACTGGTATTCAGTGGTGAGGGAGAGGGTTCCCCTGGGGAGTGCAGCCAGAGCAAGTCCATAGTACCATGGGTGGCTCAGCTGTACAGGGGGGGAGGAGAAAGGTCAAGAGAGCGATAGTGATAGGGGATTCTATAGTTAGGGGAGTGGACAGGCGTTTCTGCGGCCGCAGACGTGATTCCAGGATGCCACATTGCCTCCCTGGTGCCAGGATCAAGAATGTCACTGAGTGGCTGCAGAACATTCTAGAGAGGGGAGGCTGAACAGCCAGAGGTAGTGGTCCATATCGATACCAACAACATTATTAGAAAGAGGGATGAGGTCCTGCAGGCAGATTTTAAGGAGTTAGGAAAGAGATAAAGAAGCAGGACCTCAAAGGTAGTAATCTCCAGAATATTTCCGGTGCCACGCGCTAGCGAGTATAGAACTAGAAGGATAGAGCAGATGAATGCGTGGCTGGAGAGATGGTGCAGGAGGGAGAGCTTTAAATTCCTGTGGCATTGGGACCAGTTCTGGGGGAGGTGGGACCAGTACAGGCCAGAGAGGTTGCTCCTCAACGGAGCTGGGACTAATGTCCTAGCGGGGAGGTTCCCTAGTGCTGTGGGGGGGGTTGTTAAACTAATTTGGCAGGGGGATGGGCACCAAGATGTAGCACTGGAAAGGAGAAACAAGGTGCACAAAGGATTGGGAGAGAAAGATAGCACTAGAGCAAGAAATAGTACGGTAGTAGATGGGACCAGATTAAGAGAGAGTACAAGGAAGTCTAAGATAGATTTACAGTGCATGTGTGTAAACACATAAAGTGTGGTAAACAAGGCTGGTCAGCTGCAGACGCAATTAGCCACATGGGAATACGATGTTGTGGCGATAACTGAGACCTGGCTCAAAAAAGGGCAGGATTGGGTACTAAATATTCCTAGATACAAGGTGTTTAGGAAAGATAGGGAAGGGAAGAAAGGAGGGGGACGGTGGCAGTATTGATTAAGGAGAATATTGCAGTGCTGGAGAGAGAGGATGTCCTGGAGGGGTCAAGGACAGAATCCATTTGGTTGGAGTTAAGAAACAATAGAGGTGCCATTGCACTACTGGGTGTATTCTATAGGCCACAAACTAGTGGGAAGGAGATAGAGGAGAAAATTTGCAGGGAAATTACAGAGAGGTGCAAAAGCCATAGAGTAGTGATAATGGGAGATTTCAACTATCCTAATATAGACTGGGCTAGTAATAATATAAGGGGCAAAGAGGGGGAGGAACTTTTGAAGTGTGTTCAGGAGAACTTTCTTGACCAGTATGTTTCTGGCCCAATGAGGAAGGAGACATTGCTGAACCTGATTCTGGGGAATGCGGCTGGCCAAGTGGAGCAAGTGTCAGTGGGGGAACAGTTCGGGAACAGCGATCATAGTATCATAAGGTTTAGAATAGCAATGAGAGAGGGCATGCACCACTCTAAAGTAAAAATACTCAATTGGAGGAGGGCCAATTTCAGTGGGATGAGAACTGATCTGGCCCGGGTAAATTGGAATCAAAGATCGGCAGGCGAAACTGTAATTGAACAATGGGCAGCCTTTAAGGAGGAGATTGTTCAGGTACAGTCTAAATACATTCCCACAAGGGAGAAAGGTACGGCAATTAAAGCCAGAGCTCCATGGTTGACGAGAGATAGAGAGTAAGATATGCAGAAAAAAGGGGCATATGACAGATGTCAGGTTGATAACACAAGTGAGAACCACGCTGAATATAGAAAGTTCAGAGGGGAAGTGAAAAAGGATATGAGGGGCAAAGAGAGAGTATGAGAATAGACTGGTGGCAAACATAATAGGGAATCCAAAAGTCTTCTATAGGCATGTAAGCAGTAAACGGCTAGTAAGAGGAGGGGTGGGGCCGATCAGGAACCAAAAAGGAGATCTACTCATGGAGGCAGAGGGCATGACCAAGATATTAAATGGGTACTTTGCATCTGAATTTACCAAGGAAGAAGATGCTGCCAGAGTCTCAATAAAGGAAGATGTAGTTGAGGTACTGGACGGGCTAATGATTGATAAAGAGGAGGTACTAGAAAGACTAGCTGTACTTAAAGTAGATAAGTCACCTGGTTTGGATGGGATGCATTCTAGGTTGCTGAGGGAAGTAAGGGTGGAAATTGCGGCGGTACTGGCCATAATCTCCCAAACAGCCTTAGATATGGGGATGGCGCCAGAGGACTGGAGAACTGCAAATGTTACACCCTTGTTCAAAAAATGGTGTAAGGATAAACCCAGCAACTACAGGCCAGTCAGTTTAACCTCAGTGGTGGGGAAACTTTTAGAAACGATAATCCGGGACAGAATTAGCAGTCACTTGGACAAGTGTGGATTGATTAGGGAAAGCCAGCATGGATTTGTTAAAGGCAAATCATGTTTAACTAATCTGATAGAGTTTTTCGATGAGGGTAATGCGGTTGATGTTGTGTATATGGACTTTCAAACGGCATTTGATAAAGTGCCACTTAATAGACTTGTCATCAAGATTGAAGCCCATGGAATAAAGGGAGCAGTAGCAGGCTGGATACAAAACTGGCTAAGTAACAGGAAGCAGAGAGTAGTGGTGAACGGTTGTTTTTCAGACTTGAGGGAGGTGTACAGTGGTGTTACCCAAGGGTCGGTACTAGGACCACTGCTTTTCTTGATATAAATTAATGACTTGAACTTGGGTGTACAGGGCACAATTTCCAAATTTGCAGATGACACAAAACTTGGAAGTGTAGTGAACAGTGAGGAGGATAGTTATTGACTTCAAGAGGATATAGACAGGCTGGTGGAATGGGCAGACACGTGGCAGGTGAAATTTAACACAGAAAAATGCAAAGTGTAGGAAGAACGAGGAGAGGCAATATAAACTAGAGGGCACAATTCTAAAGGGGGTACAGGAACAGAGAGATCTGGGGGTATATGTGCATAAATCATTGAAAGTGGCAGGGCAGGTTGAGAAAGCATACGGGATCTTGGGCTTTATAAATAGAGACATAGATTTCAAAAGCAAGGAAGTCACAATGAACCTCTATAAAACATTAGTTTGACCACAACTGGAGTATTGTGTCCAGTTCTGGGTACCGCACTTTAGGAAAGATTGTGACTGCCTTAGAGAGGGTGCAGAAAAGATTTACTAAAATAATTCCAGGGATGAGGGACTTTAGTTACGTGGATAGACAGGAGAAGCTTGGGTTGTTCTCCTTGGAGCAAGAAGGTGGGCCTTTTTAATCAGTATGTTCGCATCACTGATGATTCATCCCTTCTAACTTTCTTTAGGTCGCTAACAGTTTCCCAAGCATTTACAAAATGTCTACTTTTTGTGTTGCTCCTTTTTATAATTGAGCAATAGCAGTAAACTTCATTTGTATTTCTTCAAAATCTATTGACATTTTAGCCATGATCTTGGCAAAACAATGAATTGTCATTAATGTCAATATGTGCTCATTGTTTTAATAGTGATATGTAGTCATGTTAAGAACTAGGAGATATTTTTTGCCACAGAAGTCCAGTCCTTTGATTGACTGGCAATGGTAGAGAAATTCCAGCAGTGCAAATTAGTTTCCTTTATTTTGCTATTCTTGATGAATCATAGAATTTTACAGTACAGAAGGAGGCCCCTGCTCACTGTGAGCAGTTACTGCCTCGCTCAGTAACACCACTCCTAACAAACTGCTAAGGCTTCCCAGAGGTAAAGTTCATCGCTGGTGCAGAATACTAAAATTCTTGTGAGCCTCATCTTACTGCTGTGGTTACCAAGCAACAGATACGCTCTCTGCAATTCACAAAAAGATGTTAAAAGATTAGAAAAGACTCATCAGCTTATGAAGAAATGTCCAAATATTAAGCTAACATCAAGAATCATTTGCTCGGGTTACTAGGGTGTTATATTTCTAGTCATTATTAAATGCATAGTGATAGCAATAGGCTTATCACTTCCTAAAATACTATATATAATTATTTCTTGTTTTCATATCATAATTTCACACTGAAAGGAGGACAATTAATATTTAAGATACTAGCATCTCTGACATGGGAAAATTATGCATATGAAATGATGTAAACATTTGGCTTTGTTGACAGCAGCATATGAATGTAATTACATGTATGGATTGTGAAAATTATGCGTGATATTCACAATACACAAAATTTTAATGAGTTTCTTTTGGGATTTGCAAACCAAAGGCAGTCGCTCCAAACAGATTAGTCAAGTGACATTTTCAAATGAGGTCTGGGAACTGAATTTACAAAAAAACAAAATCTTTTATACAGTCTTGTTTGTTTGTAATACTGGGTGTCATGTTGGGCTGGAGCTAACCATTGTGTTCCGAGAGGAGTTTGCTCTCTAGTCTCACTGGGATTGGCTGCATCAGCTGCTGGATATGAGGTGCAAATAACCCCAAATACCCGTGTGTGCAGGATATGTAATGGAATGTGAAGAAAGGCTGATTATACTAAATGAATGCCACGCACAAGGCAGAAGGCAGTTCCAAAGGGTAAAGCAGAATACTGTTATCAAGTCCCAGTTCTCAATGGGAGAAATATAAATAGGCATGAGCTGTGCAGATTGCTAACTGAATTTGCATCTGACACGGGGTAGAGCTGGGCCTGGATAGAGAGATTAAAATATTGTTGAGCCATATGTAGAAAGAAACACCTCTCCAATTTGTTGGGAATCTTGAGAGGCAGAAACCCAATGGATCTAGGTTCCACTACAAATTATGTCTCCCCTTTGGAATTACGGCCCATTTTCACTCTGCCATTTGCACAATTTCTTGGCTACTACAACTACTTGCATTTCTATAGCGCCTTTAGCACAGATAAACATCCCAAAGCACTTTGCAGAGGCGTAATCAAAAAATGGGCCCAAGAAGGAACTATTAGGCAAGGTGAGGTATGTTTTAAGGAGAGTCTTAAGGGGAGTAGCGAAGCAGAGGGGTTTAAGAAGGGGATTCCAGAGTGTGGGGCCTAGACGGCTGTTGTCACAGCCCCACAGTCATTAAGGTAAAAGGAGGGGGATGTACAAGAGACCAGACAGAAGAGTGGACAGTTCAAGGGGTTTGCATGGCTGGAGGACATTAGAGATAGGGAAGGGTGAGGCCATGAAGGGATTTAAAAATAAGGATGAGAATTTTAAACTTGAGAGATTGGGTGAATGGGAGCCAATGTAGGTCAGTGAGGATGGCAATGATGAGCGTGCAGTTTTGGATGAACTGAAATTTATGGAGTGTGAAGGATGGGAGGCTGACCAAGAGATCATTGGATTAGTTGAGACTGGAGGTGACAGAAGCGTGGATGAGGATTTCAGCAGCAGCTGGGCTAAGGTAGGGGTGAATGTGACCAAAGTTAAAGAAGGCAGTCTTTTTGATGAACAGGAAATGGGATTGGAAACCCAGCTCGGGATCGAATAGGACGCCAAGAACACAAACAGTTTGGTTCAGCTTGAGGTAGTGACTAGAGTGGGGGATCAAGTTATTGGCAAAGATACAGGGCTCAATTTTAAAATCAAACTGTGGAGGGGGCGGGGGGGCGCTGCGAAAATGGCAAAAATCCCGAGCGGTTTCGGAAGCCGACTCCAACCCGCCGACTTCTGGGTTCCCCACAGATGAACCTGTGTGTGCACGCTTCACGAATCTGGAAGTCCTGCTGGCAATTAAAGCCGGCAGGATGATAGTTAAAGTTGAGGTACTTAAGGTTCTTTATTTCTGATGTACTAGATAGTTAAAACGATTTTAAACTTACCTGGGTGACTTTCCCACGGCTTCCAATTCACGTCTGGTGAAACCAGGCATGAAGGACCGGATCAGGCAAAAATAAACAAAATAAATTAAATAAAAAACCATTGCACAAAGTTTAAAAAAAATAAACCTACCTTTCCACCCTGCTCCAATGTCCGATGTCTCCCTCTCCGACATCCCTTTCAGCCCCTAATGTCACCCTCTCCGATGTCCCTCTCCGATCTCCCCTTCTCCCTCCGCCACCGATCTCCCCCTGATGTCCCACTCTCCCCCTCCGATCTTCCACTCTTTGCACTCCCCCCCGATCTTCCACTCCCCCCCTGTCTTCCCCCCCCCCCCCCCCCGATCTTCAGTGCCCTCCACTCTCTGTTCCAGCACCAGATGACATCTCGCTCTCCCTCTTTCTCTTCCCCCCGCACCCCCCCACCCCACCTCTGCATTGCAGCTCCTGTCAGCAGCCAGCCTCTCAATCAGGCTGGCTGTCGGGCGCGAAACCCGGAAACAACTTTAATCACCACCAATTACATCGCGATCGTGTCGGAAAAGGTAAGTTTTCTTTATTCGGGTTTGTTACGTGCACTTTCACCGCCCCACCCCCCCCAGCTGCCAACCCGCCACCATTTCAAAATTGAGCCCATAGAGTTTGTGGCGGATGCCAAAGGTGATGGCTTAGGTCTTCCCAATGTTTCGCCAGAGGAGGTTGCAGTTCATCCAAGACTGGATGTCAAAGAAGCAGTCTGAAAGCACACAGGCAGAGGAGGGTTCGAGAGGGGTAACGGACTGGTAGAACCGGATGTTGTCCACATACATGGGAAGCTAACCCTATTTCAGTAGATGATATCACCAAAGGCAGCATGTACCTCTGGAACCCCAGAGGTAACAATGCGAGGCCTGGAACAGAAACCATTGCTGGAGATGCACTGGCTACAATCGTCTGGGTAAGAAGTTAGTGCAACTGAGCTGCTCAACAGAGGAGAGGCATTGGAGGAGGATGGTGTGGTTGACCGTGTCAAAGGTTGCAGAAAGTTCTAAGGGGATGATGAGGGATAATGTACCATAATCATTGTCATTTGTCACTTTGCTTAGGCCGTTTTGGTGCTTTGGAAAGGACAGAAATCTGATTGGAACTTCAATCAGGACATTGTAGGAGAGATGGGCACGGATTTGGGAGGCAACACTTGCAAGGAGTGTTCCCATTCGAGTCATAGTCGTTTGGATTGAGGTACTGTATGATGCATTCTCTTCCTGTGGAATCCTAGTCATTTCTTTAGGTGGTACCCAGTGTATGCACAAAAACAGAGAGAAAAAGAAAGACACTCACAGTGAAGGATAGAAATAGGAAGGTCCCAGTACTTTATTCGAGCAATTTTTAAAAAATTATTTTTCACCCTGTGTTTTTTTCCCTCTCAACACACACCATTTCCTGGATGAGAGAGAATGAAGACAGCCTGCTTCCAGGCCTCTGCCAATACTGCTCTCGGAACAAGTGCTGGGGGGAGGTCCGATTTTCCTTCACACCCCTGCGAGGAACAAGTTAGCTGCTATTTGGTACCAAAATGACACCAGAAATTTGCCACATAAGAATCAGAGGTACCAAGCTGTGCCCTCCTACTCTATACCACAGCCCTTTGTTCTTTATTCTTTACCACCATATTATGGATTCTTTTTGTCTCTTCGTTTAACAGATCTTTTCTGATAAAGGCCCTGTTATTAATAATTTTTCCCACCAATATACAGTAAATTCCAACAGAAATAATTTCAGTGATTACCTTCTGACTGAAATTGCATCAATAAGTCAGGATCCACAGCACCAGTAAATGTCTGAACCTTCTCAGTAGATGGGAGGATTGCTGGACACTTACATTGATGACTTAGCAAAGTCTCCTGTCAATCACAGCAATCAATTATTTTCAATTAAAATTGCTAATCAATTAGTTACGTACCACTACTTTAGTGCTTGTAATCTCCAAGGGCTGTTTTTATTTTGTACAAATCAGCACCTGCTTAACCAACAGGGATTCTACACAGTCAGAACAGCAAACAACTATTAATTTAAGGGCCAATGACTAATAATTATTCTGTACCTACAAACATGGTTCTGGAAACTCGGTACATAATTCAAAGTGGCTTGTTGTGCTAAAAAAAAACTTGAATTATCGAATAATTTGAAATAAGCAGCGTAAAAAACTCAGCAAAGTAAAAAATTTAGTGCTAAAAATCTGAACTATCAGATCATTTGAATTAAGCAACTTTGAATTAAGAGTAGACTTTAGCCCTTCTTGGGGATTAAATTTAATAACCCCCGAATCCGGGTGCGGGGATCGCAGTGCGCGATTAACCCATGCCAGTCATTGAGATGCAGGCAGCACGTGAGATTCGTGCTGCCTGGTCATTTACCTGATATCTGTGAGCAGCCAGGCCTAGCTGCGTTGTTGAGTGGCCGCTCACCAGCAGGGTGCCCCGATATCGCGCGAGTGGCTAGCACCACGTAAGGGCAGCCTGCACCTCTTATTGCAAAATATAAGATACGGGTCTGCACGGAGTCTGAACGGAGATCAGATATCGCACACGTAAAACACAGATGCAGGTCCCATCCCTATGTTTACAAACTGTTGAATTATATTAGAACATTGCATAAAGGTTGCGCACTACTAAATTCCACATCCTCCAATCTGCACACCAGACTTCACCAATCTGCCCATCTGAGTTTGTACCAGGCCTGCAAGAGAACGTGCACCAAGGTTCTCTGATGATGCACTAGAGGCCTTGGTGCAAGATGTGGACAGAAGGAGGGGCATCCTATATCTGCACGGGGGGCAAGAGGCAGTAGAGGACGAAGTCAATGCCAGGCGCGTAGCACCACAAACATGGATGCAGTGCAGGAAGAAGTTCAGTGCTTTGACACGAGTGGCCAAGGTGAGGTGAGGTCAACTGACAAGTGGCATCTCCTACCAACTGCACCACTAGCCGCATCCACTGCTCCACGCACTACACCCACCCCCATCACCCACATACCAACAAACACTTTCAATCAGTACTCAACTCTTCCAATCAGATGCTTCCTCTCGCCTTCACACATTACCACAGTTGCAAGCTACACATCCACAACTCACAGGTCACACACAGGCAGCTATTCAACCATGACAGGCACATCATCCAAACATCCTGCAGGACACACTCACCAACACATGCTGTTTACATCCTGTTCAGCTGTGCGAGGTTAAGACAGTGCGTTGGCTGGAGCGTTGAATTCCAAAATCGTATCTGTCCCTTTAAATCAGCGTTGCACAATACTTTACAAGCTGCCAGCGTTTGTTATCTGCGCGTGCACGTGCATTCCGGATGCCATTTTGGGTCCCTAGGAGGCCACGTAACTCCTACAAAATGGCGCTAAACGGCCCAATTTATAGCCCCTTGACTCAATGTAATTTTAGTTTCACCCATACACATCTCCCTACTGCACAGTGTCAAGAAAAATTCTACTCTCGAAGATGAAGCTATGACTGGATACAGAGGAATAGCAAATGTGTACACAGGCTGCAGCATTATCAAGAAAAATATAATTACAGTGCACTTCTGATTATCCTGACTGCTCCAAAGACCAGAAATTTGTTTTGGTTAATTGAAATTCTGTTATCCAGAAATTGATCATTGAAGACTTCAGTTGTTCAGGAAACAGAACTATTTATGGAAATCAATGCTTGAGTTTATTACTGCTAGTTAAATAATGGATAGGATACTACACACCAAGTAGCTGTTATAAAAACCATTAATGATCAGAAGTTTATTTAAATTTCAGATGTCACTTATTTAAACCAGTTTCATTTTATTCTTTTTACTTTTTGTGTCAAATTTAGGCGTTTAATTTCATTTGCCAACTTAAAAAAGATTTGTTTATTAATAAAGTGCAGGAAGCAATTTGGTATCTTGTCCACATAATCACACCCCTGTACAGGGATTTTTAACCGTTTCCAGTTATTATTATGGTGTATATGAGAGGACCAACATACCATATTTTAATTTCTGTGACCTGGATTTGAAAATAGCACAGTCTAATGAGAAAACTCTCTCTTTCCCCCCTCCCCTTCCCTAATGGGCCTATGTAAAATGAGTTGGGCAGGCTCAATCTAGTTCCCAATAGGTGCAGGCCCAAACTACGAAATGCCCCAGAACTTGGCACAATTTGGCAGTCTGAGATACATGTCCATAAAGATGGCCAGTGTAGAAAACGAGAAAATGATACTGGTGCACAACAAGTCACTACTGTCTGGCTGGGTTAATGTTCCTTGCTTGGTGCAGCAGAGGGAATCTTTGCATCTGCTCCATGTTACACCTGACCTGTGAACACTCGGTCCAGATACTGGGTGCTGAAACAGAAAAGCCATTCCATTCCCCAACAATGACACCTCTTCACCTTTGTGAGCGCATGAGAAATCTCCAATAACACTTTTTTGAATGATATATTATAAACAGGCATGTTTATTTTAACCTGAGAGACAGGTCTGGTGCACAGATGAAGCACCACTCCAGGACGTGACAAAGTGGGTGATACAGGATTGATTTTCTTCCACCCCCTAAGTTCTTCATCTAAGCTAAGCTGCTGTGGTTTGCCATGTGTCTTCCCACAAAGGGGAAAGGGAAAATCAGAGATAGAATTGTCAACACATGCTGTCCTGCCTTCTGGCAGCTGACATAATGAGCACCCTGGAGGCCTAGGAGAAGGTCATTTGCCAGTCCTCGTGGGTGCGCGTCCCAGCAAGACTTATATGTGGAGGAAAGGGGGGAAATGTGTATCTCATTCTCACATAAATCAAATTTTTAAAACATATTTGGGGTTTTGAGCTTCGATGTAAATGGTTGCTATTGAGACCGGCCTGTACATTTCTGCTTAAATGTATAGACAGTCATTTGGTCAGATCATGATTTCCATGAGAAGTTTTTGGAGCGAGTTTGAGATACTTTGTGAACACAGCGATGCCTGTTTTCCTTTTCCTTGAGAGCTATTTTCTCTTCTCCTGCCAGGGAGGCCATTATACTGCCTGGACAGTCGCCAGGTCCCCTGCTGATCCACTGCAATTTTCACAAAGCCTGCTTTAGTTATTTGCCCATTCTCAAGTGCCACGTTCAAGCTACCTAGACATTTTCTTGATTCACGGAAACCTGTTTAGCTTGCAAAAGTGATGTTGTGACCCAGAGTCCCAGACACTATTTCCAGCCCTTTAGCTGTACAGGAGGCTTTTGTGCTCGTTGAACAGTCCTGGGCAGTATACCTCTTGTTTATGCCAAAAAAAAAGAGAAAACCTTTTTTCAAGTAACTGCCAGAAACTGTTTTCGACTGGCTTTAAAATAAGGTGTATTATAAGCTCAATGTTGACCTTATATTGCTATTCGCTGGCTTGTTCACCACACCTTACTCGAGGATGCAATACTTTAAAGTCATTTGATAAAAACACAGTACACTGCATCGAGCTGCCATTCTGCTACCGCACAAAGTATCTTGCATTAAATTCAGCTCATTGTGTCTCCCTCTTTCCCCCTGCCCCATATGTTACCAAATAACCAATTTAATTCATTTAACAAAGTATCACAGCAACTGTAAGTAACACACAGATTTTTAAAAGAGTACCTGTACTAGTGGACATAGAGGCCTGTTTAGGGTATTTACGCCCTCTAATTTTTCCCTTTGCTTCGTATCTCCAGGCCATGCAGCTCTTGTGGCCAAATTGATGGCCATGGGCAACTTACTTCCAGGCTACTACTGGAATTGACCTCCGTGTGCTATATGTAGCAAAATCATAAAAGTGTCCTTTATAAATGACACAGAGAAAATCTCCCCCCACCCAACGTGATCGTGGGTTGAGACAGCTCTTCCACAAACGGCAATTGATACTAGCTCAATTGCTAAATTTAAATCTGACATAGATAGCTTTTTGGCAACCAAAGGTATTAAGGGATATGGGCCAAAGGCAGGTATATAGAGTTAGATCACAGATCAGCCATGATCTTATCGAATGGCCTACTCTTGTTCCTATGTTCCTATTTTCCCTCTCTCCCTATTATAATGAACCAGGTCCATTTAAGATCCTAGCAGAATGAAGGATTCAAATCTATGGCTCGCTGCTCTCTAGTGCTGCATGCTGATACTCCAACGCACTATGCCATCATGCAATACAGAGAGTTATCTATTTTTAAGATATTTACTTAGATCTAACTACACCTACGCACCAACAGTGAAGATCACTCAAGTCAACATTGATCAAAGACTGCGGTGTAAGCATCCCTGACAGCTCAGTGGGTAATGCACAGCGTGTTTCATACTGAACCGTAGAAACCAGGAAGGTCCTTGGTTTGATATCTGGTCTGTGCTAAATTAGAAGATCTCAGCTGGGATTGTGGGAAGGACAGTGGGATTGTGCCCTCAGGCTTGGGAGGAGAGAGAATAAAAAGCTCAGGGCCCACGATTCTGATCAATATCCACTGACCCCTACTGGAAACTGTACCTGAATAGATGCTGGTTAAAAGCACGGTTGGACTTACTTGTGACACCCTCCATGGTTGAATAGACTGCTGGCACTCATGCTCAAACTCACACATGAAGAATGGTTGCTTGGGTGAGGTAGTGGAAGGATGTCTAGCATGAATTGGGGTCTTCAGGACAGGTGGGGTTGAAAATATATTTTTTAAAACTGCTTTGTAGCAAGATGACAAAATTGTTCCATGATAAGTAGATCTTTTGCATCTTAAAGGGCCACATAATGCTACCTAATGCTAATACTTTCCGTCCTCATTCATTCTCAGCTAGTCGATTACCGCAGAAAAATTGAAACTACACGTAACTAGTCCCTCAGAAACTCACTGTAATCTTCTGTTAGCCAGCAACTGATTGTAAAATTCAACATCTCCGATGCCCTTTTCCTGAGCAGTATGAAATTACATGGAAATTAGCTTCCACAAAAGCAGTGGGATAAAAGAGAACATGTAGGAGGCCTGACGGTACGTATCAATCTAGAAATTACAGTTGGCAGTAATGGTAGATGAACATGTAATGCATTCAAATGACAGGCCTCTGTCCACTGTTTGAATGGAGGCTTTAAAGTAAACAGGTTCGTTGCAGCGTTAAAATAACAGGCAAAGGAATGTCTTATGAATGTGTTAAGTGTTTGCCTGCTAATATCACCAACAGCAATTTCCAGGTTATAGTTGTTATATCACTTTCTAATTTAGACTGGCAGCCAGTGTCAATATTTTTCTCCCACGTTCTGGTATCTGGCAGGATCCAAACCTGCAGTCCTCATTAGGGAGGGTTTTCTTTCGTAATGTTAAAGATTGAAAAGAAAAAGCCTTTTCAAAAATACAAAGAAAAGATAGTTTTTTTATTGCAACGTTGATGTCAAACATCTGTGAAAAGCAGCACCAATGTTTCCACAAATACTGTACGCTGCTTAAAACAAAACTCTTTGACCAAGTGTTTGGTCTCCTTTGGTTCGGTATTGATTTTTGTCTGATTTTGCTCCTGTGAAGCACCTTGGGACGTTTTACTACGTTAAAAGCACTATATGAATGCATGTTGTTGTTATATCCGAAGCATTCATCCTTTTACAAAGGAGGTTAAAGATCTTTGTCTTATTGGACAGTAGAAATGGGTTTCTATTTATTGTTCCCTTAAATCTATTCTTTTTAATTTAAACAACTAATATGCAACAAAATCATTATGCTTCTCAATTATTTTAGAATTTTTTTTTCTAATCTGGAAAAGATTGCCATTCTTTTACTAAAGAACATATGAAACCTGATGTACCTTTGATAATAATTTGAAATGTGCTTCCCAGATGGCACAGTGTATGAAGTCACTGCCCAGTGTTAAACTGAGGATAGATCAGGAGGCCCTAGGTTTGAGCTCATGTCTGTGTTGAGTTAGCTGATTTCAGCAAGGGTGATGGTAGGTTGCTATAACTTACACATAGCACACAGAGGAAATCTTCCACTGATCATTCTCTGGTGACTCCTACTGGATAGTCTGCATGTGTGGAATTTGGGTAAGGGCAGAAATCGGGTCTGGCTATAATGTCCCCACAATAATAGGACCTGCTACACTCACTGTCTTGGCTCATGCATGAAGAATGATCACTTGGGCGGGTACCAGAGGGTGGCCAGAAGTAACTGTACTCCTGCATAAATCAAAACCTTCCAGACAAAAGATGCAGGGAAGAAATGTGCACGTATAACCTTGTGACTAAGAAATGGCACAAAACATCCCATCCAACAACTAAAATTTACAGTTAAGTTGAGAAAATCTTTGAAATCTTAATTTCTGTATTCATACTCAGAGAATCCAGTCAACCAGGCCATGTCAAAAGCAAAATACTGCAGATGCTGGAAATCTGAAATAAAAACAGAAAATGCTGGAAAAGCTCAGCAAGTCAGGAGAAAGAAATAGAGTTAACGTTTCAGGTCGAAGACCTCTCGTCCGACATCTTCTGACATCTTTAACATCCGTTTAACATCTTCCAGTTCTGACAAAAGGCCTTTGACCTGAAACGTTAACTCTGTTTCTCTCTCCACAGATGCTGCCTGATTTGCAGAGTTTTTCCAGCATTTTCTGTTGTTATTTTAACTAGGTCATGTGTTTTGTTCTTGTGCTTGTCGGATGTATAGAGGAAACATGATTGAGGAGCAGTGGATTATGTAAATGAAACCATTGAATTTTACTGACTGGTTTATTTTCCAAAAGCTTCTAATGCCTTGTTATGGTCTTTGCTAGAACTCTTAAGTACTTAGTAATATGTATCCAATCTGTTAGATTCACATTGTTTAAGTATGTTGCAAGACTGCAATAAAAAAAATTATAACCATCCCTGGTTCAGGCACAGTCACTGCTGTAAATTCTGGCTGCAGCTTTCCCATCTTTTTGTGATGTCATTGATGCTTACTAGAAGCATAAATCATCAATTGTAATCCACCCATATAAATGCCACATGTTAGAAAACATTAGCCTCCTACATTAGCTGCTAAATGAAATTCAACAGAGAATAAAACATGTTAATGTTAATGAAAGACACAAGCATTAGCATATAGCTTGTATTGGTAGTTGGAATTCAAATTGATTATGGTCTACTTATGACTCATCCCTGGGCAGAAGATCACAGTTTTACAGTTTTATTTTGATGTAAGGGGATACAAATATATCTCCCACTTTTTTTGGATTCCTTTGCACTACCATTAGGAGTGAACATTGAAAACTGCTGTTGATTTCACAGCATTACACTCAATAGCAAGAAATAATATCTAGCTGGATATTTTCTCAGACTAAAGAAGAGTTTAAATAAGTCCTTTCCAAAAAAAAAAAATTCCTAAGCATCAGATGAAAGCAGCACAAAGTTTCTTGTGGAAACAGCACTGAGGGTAATTTTGACTTTGGACGATACTGTTAAATAGACAATATCAATTCAGTCGCCCCTTGTACCTTTCTCCCGATTTTCATTTCCATTGAAGTCGATCAATGAAGTGAATTGAAATCACCCAAAGTCAAAATTACCCCCACTGTTTCTGGTTCAAAACCAATCAGAATTAAAATCATATCGATAGATTTGTACTATGACCATGCAACTGAATACTGAGGAGCCATTTTATGACATTGCACACCTGGCAAAGAGCCTCACCCATCAAGAGCACATATCGGAAAGAATGGTCAGAAATGGTGCCCAAATTTTCAATATTCACTCTCTGTGAGTAAGACTCACCACTGGGAGCATGAAGTCAGAAAATTATCTTTTGTTTCCCTAGATCTTGCTTCTCGCTAAAACATTGGATGAGCCAGAAAAAGAAATAAACCAATCAGATGTAAGAACAAGTTTGTGTAATTGACATTCCCTCCCCCCCTGTCTACATTCCATCCTCTGTATCCATCTTGTCTCTCCAATTTATCAATACTACCATGATCATTGCTGCTCTGAACTTTCCTATCTTGTTCCTCCTATCCTACAAATACACCATTCTACATGCACTTCCTCCACTCTAAATCCTAACTGCAGTAGGTTGAAATCAGGGGGGTAATTTTGAAAGATTAGTTTTTCTGATAAAAATTCTCATTCAAAATGTCAATCTATTCTTCTGTTTTCAGATGCTGACTGATCCTTTGTACATTTCCAGCATTTTCTGTTAAATGTTCAGACAATAATATCGCACAGTGAAATTTTCAGGGTCTGATCTTCATACTTTGTTATTAATTTATACATATAAGTTAGTCATTAGATGCAGTTAATTTGGAAAAAATGGCAATCACAGCTATTAACCAGAATTTCCTTTATTATTTGCCCTTTCAAATAACCAAGAGGAATTTGATATTTGTCACTAAAGATGCTCATTCAATAAGAATCTAAATTTAAGAACATTTAATAAAGAAAATCCAAACAAATTCCAAACTTGGTCATTCCTTCCACTGCCTCTCTGGCCCCTGGCCAAAAGATGGGAGTAGAACGTCTGCCATCCGAATCTGAAGGAAAGGTCCTCGGGACTCAGGTAGGTTGCAGGGAAGGGGATTCGGGAAGGTCTCGCAATTAGGAAGTGGGGGGGTGTAGCCTGAGGAAGAGGAGGCATAAACTTTCCTTTTTGGGCCTGGAGAAGCACTTCTGCCCCATCGGGCCCCACAAGGAAACTTAAAAAAAAAAGGTTAAAACTTACCTCTTTGGGCCTCTTCTGGGCCCGACTCTTTTTCCCGCTGGCTTTACCTGGGGGAAATGCCACAATGGCTTCCCCGCTCAGGCCGCCAGTTAAAATAGCAGTCGGTGCTCGATCTGCATATTTAAAAAAGGACCTTACCAGTTTCTGGTGGGCGTCCTTGCCGCGTGCTCAGAGGAGCAAGTTAAAATTGAAGACTCCGGTAAGGGAGTAGGTCGTTGGCAGGTAAGTCTTCCGGCCAATTTTAACGGCCGCTCTTTGCTCACTTTAATATTTTCCTGCTCTCCTCTTTTGCCTTCCTCAGTCCTCCCAGTCCTCATCTTGGCAACTGTTCTTCACCCTAGTATTTGATAATCATCACTATGGAGTCACTATTCTACGTTCAGACAGATCAATAGATATCATGTGAAGATGGCTTCCATCAACGGCATGCATGGAAAAGCATAGGAGCAATTGAGTAATAATCATGTCTGTGGCGTTTCTAGGTGACTATGTAGCCCGGGACAACTAACTGATGACACTGCCTCAGAAAACAATCAGGCTACAATGTCTTCAGCAATGAGTATTCTTAGTACTGATAACACATCAGAGTTAGTTACAGATGCAGGTAGCAGGCTTTCTTAACCATGGGCAACTCATTGGTTTGCTCAGCAGTTGGCCACCACTACTCCTCCCTCAACTTGGGGATCAATTAGGAGTAGGGAACTTGCAGAATCAATAAGCAGAAGGGCACAAATCACCAGGGATAAACACAACAGAAAAAACACATCTGAACATTACATGAACTATTGCACCACATGCATTCACTCACTAAATTTAAAAAAAAATCACTTTCAATATATCTTGTAGTCCCTCATTCTGTTATTGTACAGAAAATAAAACATCAGCTGTCCAAAATATCTGTGATGTCCTCTGTGGCAGAAAAGTTGTAGGCAGAGTGACCTTCACTGCCTCTGGTAACAAGCCTTAACAAGCAATTCTTTTCCCCTGCTAACTTTCAGAGATATATTTTAACATGAGAGAAAAAGGCAGAGTTGTGATAAAAATGGAAGAAAAGGTTGTACCACTTTCTACTGCAATTGCTCCACTGTTTACTTCCATGAACATTCACACACAGAGAAAAATATGTCCATAAAATCTAAAGTTCACAGACTAAAATAAAGGAAACATACATATTAAATTTATTTCACTTGTACTATGGGCTTTTCACATGTTAAACAAATCCAATAATACACAGTGACTTCTCCAGTGTCTTATAAATCCACCATTCCACTTAATAACAAACTCAATTAAACTCTTCTCCTCTAGAATCATAGAAAGGTTACAGCACGGAAGGAGGCCATTCGTTCCATCGAGTCCGCCCCGGCTCTATGCAAGAGCAATCCAGCTAGTCCCACTCCCCTGCCCTATCCCCATAGCCCTGCAATTTTTTTTCTTTCAAGTACTTATCCAGTTCCCTTTTGAAGGCCATGATTGAATCTGCTCCACCACCCCCTCGGGCAGTGCATTCCAGATCCTAACCACTCGCTGCGTAAAAAAGGTTTTCCTCATGTTACCTTTGGTTCTTTTGCCAATCATCTTAAATTTATGTGCTCTGGTCCTTGACCCATCTGCCAATGGGTACAGTTGCTCTCTATCTACTCTGTCTAGACCCTTCATGATTCCTACTGTACAGTAGGAAGGGGGGAGAGGAGTGAGGCTTAATCATTTCTCAATTCAACTCAGGGAGGTCTTGGCCTCCCAAATATCTATTCACTTAATGACTATCTGTCTGATCTTTAAAGCAAGATCATGCTTTACTATGATCTTGTGCTAGCCATAGAATAGGACACTATTCTATGGCCAGCACATTCTACGTGATCATGGGCCATCACTCACCTGGAGTGGAAACAGCTTCTGTTTTAAGTCTCTGTGGTGCTTGCGTGTATGTGATGTTTGACATTAAATAACTTTGCCAACCTGAGTTGATTATTCTCTTTCTTGATTTAATGTACAACTCGCATCAAAGAGCTGGAAAGCAATCTGACCATTCCCAGTACTGCAGCCAAAATGAATACCGTTCTATCACTGAGACATATTGTTAAAAATGTAAACGTTCAGAATTGTTTGATATTAAACTTTAAATGGTTACCTATTGTAACGCTGCAACTTTGGTCCCAGCTAACTGGAATTGTCACAGTTTATGTATAAATTTGTGGATTGAGGTGGAATAATATGACTTGTGATTGATGAAGATATAAAAGTGAACTTTTTTTAATAGCTGGTAGATAAACCAAAACATTCTTATACTTCAAAAGGATAGTGAAAATCTGGAAAACTCTGCCCCAGAAAGCTGTTGAGGCCAGGTTTCAAATTGAAAATTTCAAAACTGAGATTGATAGATTTTTGTTAAACAAGGGTATTAAGGGTAACGGAACCAAGGTGGGTAGATGGAGTTAAGATACAGGTCATCCATGATCTAATTGAATGGCTGATTGGCCTACTCCTGTTCCTATGTTCCTTGTCTAAGCCAAGAATGCAGTCCCTGATGCATGTATCTTCAGCACTTCACAATGCAATACTTGCCTTCATTCCTGTGAACCAGGATGGCCTAAAATACCCATTTCAAACGAGCAGAATTAGCACATTGATCAATGCAATATTGCAGACTACCTCCTTGAATATCTTCGATGGCCAGATTTGCATGTTAAATCCTCATAGTCAAAATCCGTGTGAGAAATCGTGCTGCTCTTCGAGAGGCCCTGCTACAATTTCAAGCGCTGTGTTCAGCGGGCAGGAGGTGATTGAGAAGAAATACTTGCTATTTTCCTGCTTCCACACACGTAATTCCAGCAGGCATAAGCCCCTTGTGCAAGCAAGAATTTCCATGCTTATGTTACATGTGTAATAGATTTAAAACTAGAGTTGAATGTAACTTATACCGACCACACTAATGAATGCATATTTTTTAGTATTCGGCAAGCACTGAAAATAATATTTTTTTGTACTCTACATTCACTCTTCTTGCAGACTGCCTGTTATTAGAATGCCTGCTCCAGATGGTAAGGTGGGTGCTCTGGGCTGTGGATTTACCACAGCCGCTGCTAGCGTCACTCTCTGACCATCTGGCAGCAGATGTTATTCAGGCAGGCTGAGCTGGGCGATGCGCACATCCACAAAACAATATTTCATTACCTGCATTTGCCTAATAAACTACAACAGAGCCTTGTTTTTTTTCCTGTTTTTAATGCAAAATTAAAAACAGGAAAACACTCAGTGTTTATGATAACTATATAAGATAGTAGTATCAACTAAGAACTATAACTGAATATCAATTAATTAAGCTTTTCACATACAAGAGCATAATTTTTAATGGAAAGAAAAAAAAACAATTACGTTCTATTACGCTGCCCGATTGCGCTGGTTCATGGAAGATTTTATGATTGTGATTATGCAAATGAATTTTAACGGAAACTTGAATTGTAACCTAACCAGCACAATTTCAAGCACATTTTTGACCACAATTTCCTGATTCCGCCCAAAGCAGAAACTCTACCCCATGATCTATTAATTCTGTGTCGGAGTGATAACGTGCAAGTGTTGTTCCCCAAATGATGAGCACTTGATCTGTGTCTGGATTTTAAAAAATGTTTAAATGGAGGACAAACAAATGAACAAGATCCATGGACTACTGTAATCAGGAAGGTCTAACGTCACACCAATGGGCAGACCTGATGTGGATGGCCTACTTTGTTCCTTATTCTATCCTCTCCAAAATCGAAGCGATTTGGCCGAGATATTAGCCAAGATCATGTCAGGATTATGACTGGAGCAGCACCAAGAGAGTTAAAGGGATACTGTCTTCACGAAATAAATATTTGTCACACATCTTTTCACTTGTAAAGAAATACAAGCCGAGCAGGCTCGAGGGGCCGTATGGCCTACTCCTGCTTCTGTTTCTTATGTTCAATGTGACAAACATGAATAGTGTTGGAATGTGATGGCATCTGTGCACCACAACACTGTGCTGAAAATAACAAGCAGCGCTTCTGACTCCACTCTCCTCCCCAAACAGAAATGAAGACGGGATAGTAGGGAAAGCTTCACGCACACTGCTTCTCCTGCCTCGCTGTCTCACACGGTGTCATCACCTGGAAGTTGTTCTTTTGTACACAGAAGTTTAAATGCAGAGTTAACCATTACTGCTGCATCAGAGTTCCTGGAGCTTGTTAAAGGCTTTGAGACATCTGTTAGCCAGTGGTACTGCAGTACAGTTCCAGTAAAAGTCTCTCTATGCTCCAAGCAAACACCAGGATCAAGCTTGTGAGAGATCTGCCTTTTCAGTCGTATCTGATTATATACTGCTGATATGCCACCTTACATTAACTATGTTAGACTACAATACTGTCCTAAGTAAATTCAAAAAAAGAGGACTATAGTGGAAAATACTAGAAAAAAAGTCTTCCTTGTCTTGTTAAAACTAAAAGGTCATAATAATACATTAATTTAGTTTATAAACCAGAGCAACTGCTCAGCAAATGCTCTTCTGTCACCACCTATAATTGGCAAGATTTTAATTGCAACACCATTTGATGCATTTGGGTAAAATGTTACATTTTTAGTGAGGTGAACTTGACAGCTCTCAATAAACAGGCAGGTGTGCTAATTCTAATGTTTGACGTCAGCACTTCAAGATGTAGACATTGATTAGAAAATATCGAGTGTCTATTTTATTTTGCTGCTCTCATATGACAATTATCTTCCCGGCTTAATTTTGACCAAATGAAATTGGACGATACTATTTGTTGGTGATTTGTTATTACTCGCATTCTGCTTTGATCACCTGTGTGGGAAATATAAATCACTTGGAGATTAATGGCAATGATCTGCAAAGTTTCAGTCAAACTCACAGAATTTGGGAGATGATGGGGCTGGATTAACACTAATACAGGCAATTCCAGAATCAATCCTCAGGAGGATTCAACTTCTTATGATACAATTTGCTGAGATGTTGTTACTTTGTCTTCTGCCTATAGATTTGAGTTGACAGTTGTTTGAATTACATCACAGCTGGATGCCATAGCACTGTAAAAACTGACACAGATGATACAATACCTAATATCCTTGAATAGAAATAAAAACACAAGCAATCAAACGCAGGCATAGGGAAGAACAAATTCAGACTTTGATTGGCATGAAGGCTATTAAAGAAAATAGCAATGAGACCCCTACATTCCCACCAACCAGCCCAGCCTCTATCACTAGCATTTGCACACTGCTAAATCCAGGTCAACACTTCGCTTATTTCAGGCTTCAAATGGTGTTATTGACCTTGGATTGTTCTTTCTATCACCTTCGATTCTTTCATAACAGTATCACTGGCAGTCACAGGACACTCTGTTCCGCCTGCATTTACACTGGCAGTCAAATTCTCACACTCATCTGAAAATTTTCAGTATGAATAACCAGAAATCGCTACAACTTTTTGCCCTGAAGCACCATGCATTCTACACGTTGAAGAAGTCAACACAGAAACAGGGCACTATGAAGAAAAGTAGACCAAAGGCAGTTTAGCAATGCTCCATGGGGCAATTTTCTGATGTTGGCAGTCTTATTAAGCCTGTCGAGGCTAGGTGATTCCCCAAAAGGAGCAGAAGTGGAAAAAAAAACAGATGCCCTTTGGCCACTCTTGTGCACCATTCAGCAGCTGATCGCAGAAGTCTCAGAGAAGCCAATCTATATCCTAGGGAATGATTCTGCACCAAGTCCTGCTCACCCCTGTGCTCGCTGACCTACATTGGCTGGCAACACCTTGATTTTAAAATACTCTTCCTTGTTTTCAAATCCCTCCACGGCCTTGCCGCTCCCTCCCGCTGCAACCTTCTCCAGCCCTACAACACTCCAAGATCTCTGCGGTTCTCCAATTCTTACCTCTTGCATATCCCCGATTTTCATCGTTCCACCAATGGCGGCTGCGCCTTCAGCTGCCTAGGCCCTAAGAACTGGAATCCCCTCCCTAAACCTCTCCTCCTCTCTATCACTCTCTCCTCCTTTAAGACACTCCTTAAAACCTACTTCTTTGACCAAGCTTTTGGTCACCTGTCCTAATATCTCCTTATGTGGCTCGGTGTCAAATTTTGTTTGATAACGCTCCTGTGAAGCATCTTGGGATATTTTTACTACATTAAAGGCAAATTGTTATTGTTGTTATAAGTGAGCCTTGGGTCAGGGGCAGAGATTTCTATCTACTTTTTAAATGGGAAAAGGAAGAAAATATTTGCAGATTCATGACATAATGAATTTAAAGGTCTAAACCTTCAAAAAAAATGCATCGTGTTTACAGAATGGGTCTAAAATTACTTAGGAATGCGACCTTAGCATTTGCACTGAGATTGTGCCTGCTGGTGACCTCCAACACTGGAGTATGCAGGCTTAATGGGAGGTCACTCTATATGCATGGGGCAAGTGGGCAACAGTGCCATCTTGAACACTTTTCCCTGAGGCCACAAAGTACAGCAGAACTGTGCCAGGAGAGGGTGTCTGGCTCCCTCAGCCCCATTTCCCATCCTCAGCCACTCTTTAAATTGTCCTCTTCAGGGATCCAGGCCACGATCCCAGCCTGGGAATTCCCCCCAGTAGCCCCCTCCTGCCCTTCTGGAGGCCAGTGTGCCTCTTCTCATTCAGCACCTTTTAATCGAGTGAGCAGAGTACTTATCTAAACTTCTGCCGTCGATCCACCTTCCATTTGTGGGGTGAAATCACTGTGCAGTTTTAGCATTCAAACTGATACGGGTAGAAATTGGTATGCATTGCGCCTGTCTTTTGGTCAAAAAAACCTCTCTGTGGAGCCAAGAGGAGCAGGAGTCATCCCCTGACTCCACATGTCACAATCAGTTACCCCCTCCACAATCCGCGTAACCTGCTCCAACTCCCCTCCGGCACTTAACCGAGGACCGTTGCCGGTGCGGCAGGCAGCCCAAAATTGATTTCTCCAGTCAGGCAAGCTGCTAGTGGAGGTGCAACAGGCAGCGGCAGCTCAGTCCAAATATGTAGATGAGGTCCGAGGACCAATTCTTGGCGATCCTCGGGTCGGTCGGTCCAGTCGCCCTGGGTCAGGGCCCAGATGAAAATCTACCTCTTAATGTGTTTGTATGGAATTTTCTTTGTCCATTATTTTAATGAAGGCATTAACCCACTGAAATAGCAGACAAAGCAATTTTATGTGTTTAGTTTTCATTTGTTAACGTCACACAGTGCAATTTCACCCCATCAGCTTGTCTACAGGAAGCAGATGGTGGCTGCGGGGGTCATATTGTTAAGGAGTAGCTAAATATTCTGGTCACAATAAGGCAAATTCATGTTTAGTTCCCAACAAACAAAGAAACATATTAGTTCTGAAGTTCAGTGATAGCTTTGAAAACAAGCAGTATTTGCAATTTCTTTTCCACAGATGAAGCTGTCTTCACATTACCTTCTTTCTTTTATTAATGCTGTTCCAAGGACACAATGTGTTATGGTGTTTGCTGTTCATGATACTTTTGTCTTAATAACATAAAGACAACATAAGGAGTCAGCTTCTGACCTCTGAGCCAAAAGGTCATGGGTTCAAGGCGCATTTCTAGAGACTTGAGTACATTTTCTAGGTTGACACTACAGTGCAGTACTGAGGGAGTACAGCATTGTTGGAGGTGCCATCTCTCAGATGAGACATTAAACCGAGGTCCTCTCTGCTACCTTGCGTGGATGTAAATGATTCCATGGCACTACGCAAAGAAAAAGAGCAGGAGAGTTCTCCCCGGTGTCCTGACCAATATTTATCCCTCAACCAACAGCACTAAAACAAATTATCTGCTCATTCATCTCGTTACTGTTTGTGGGACCTTGCTATGTGCAAATTGGCTGCTGCGTTTCCCTACAATGCAACAGTGATTACAATTCAAAAGTACTTCTTTGGCTGTGAAGTGCTTTTGAACATCCTGAAGGCGCTATATAAATGCAAGTTCATTCTTTCATAACATTGATCCTCGCATATTTCCTGCTAACCTGGCTGATTTTAGATTAATATTCATATGCATAAATATAAGGGTAAATTTTGCACGATAAGGCTCTTGGCAAGAAGCCTTGCTTGACAGGTGGGGATTGGAGAATCTGGCGCGAAGATCAGGGAGCCCAATTCGCAGCACTCCCAATTTTCCAGCGATTAATTTTGATGACCAGAAAATTGGGAGTACCACAAATCAGGGGTGCTGGCCTCCAGTTCCCCTGCTCCAATCCATTGCTCCCATTGAGTGAGAGTGAAGCCTTGCAAAATTTACCTTGTAATTTACATTTTTCATAAATGCTGTAGTTTTCCTATGTAGGTGGTGGGGGGGGGGGGAGTTGCATTTGAGTCCTCTACAAATCATATGTTAAAAGATATAAATCGGGCATCACATAAATCAGATGTAATCAGCGCTAAATTCAGCAACATTCTAGGGTAGGAATTGAGTGCAGATGATTGACAAAAAATGAATAACAAGGCAGGCTGAAAAGCTCAAAGTTCTCTGCAATTATTATTCAGCATGATAAATAGAACTTTCACTGCTTGTATCTTCCACAATACTTTTTATTATGTTGTAAAATAAATCAAAGCTACTTAATCTACTTTAAAGATTAGCATAACTTCACAATGATGCAACACCAATACCAATACATACCTTCAAATAAAATATATTCGTGTCATTTATTTATTAAAAAACTTAGGGTAAGATTATCTGTGGCCAACCCCACTATCTCCACTGGACATTACCAATACTTCTGACCCGAAGAGGTTATCCTGATGTGATTAATGTAACCCTATTATTACAGCAGTGAATGAATTGATTGAGAAAACCTATATATGAGCTTGTGTCTAATCTCATTAGCATTTAAGGAGTATGGACTAAGGTAAGCACTACTTTTGGCCTCTATAATCCAACACAAGCAAGCAGGCTGGAGTAAAAAGATACCTTGAATCCAATTGAAGGATTATCCTTGCTGGATTACGAATGCTGATGTGAAAAGGTTACAGGAAGCATAAATAAACCCAAGAAGTAGAGTTTACACTGATAGGCTTTCAATGAATGGCAGTGTGTAGCAGGCGTTCCCACATTCATCTGTTGTGTATGTAATAAGGAAAATGCTTTTCATTAAATTAACCATGAGTATTTGTTCATATATCAAAAGGTTCCTAAAACATCAGTAGTGAGAACAAATCGATAGACTTGCACTGTAGCACACAATATGCATTTTGAATTCTCTTGTTCCATCTCAGATCTAAATACATGTCCTACCTAAATTTTTCCTTTTCTAAACTTCCTCACAGTCTATAAATCAAGACTCGCACTCTTTTCAAAACAATGGAACTCCTTACCTCCCTCAGTCTTTTCTTCCTCCTACAAGCTACAAGCTTTTCAAATCCAAGTTTGGTGCCACCTAACCACTGCCTCTTAATTTAACTCGTCTTGCACTATGGGCCTTTCTCCTAACTTCATCAACTGAAATGAGTACGTGTGATATTCAAGATGATCAGCTGAAAATCCCATCACTTGTTTTGACAAGTTACCAATCAACACTTCCGTAGAGGATATTTTCATATCAGAAATTTGACCCCATTATTATAACAGTGAGTATACTTCACAATGATTAAAGGTCAAGTGTAATAAATATTAAATATAGCCAGAAATTACAATATTAGCTGATGGATGCTTAACTCATTGAGGGGCCTAGATAGAGTGGATAGGATGGACCTATTTCCCTTAGCAGAGGAGTCAATAACCAGGGGGCATAGATTTAAAGTAATTGGTTGAAGGATTAGAGGGGAGCTGAGGAAAATTTTTTTCACCCAGAGGGTGGTGGGGTCTGGAACTCACTGCCTGGAAGGGTGGTAGAGGCAGAAACCGTCATTGCATTTAAAAGGTGCTTGGATGTACACTTAAAGTGCTGTAACCTACAAGGCTACGGACCAAGAGCTGGAAGGTGGGATTAGACTGGATAGCTCTTTTGCGACTGGCACGGACTCGTTGGGCCGAATGGCCTCCTTCTGTACCGTGAATTTCTATGATTATATGATATAGTGCTCCTATTTGAGCAGCGACAGTAACCTATTTCACAGGATCACATAATAATTATGGATGACGATGGATATTTGCCTCTCTTAATTCATCTATCCAGAAAGATTGTAAAATCCCCCTTCCCCACTGTAGCATTACAATTGTTTCTTCAATGGTTTCGGGCTCCTAGCCATTGTTCTCACTGGAAGTCTATTCCACACATTGATCATTCTTTGTTTGAAGAAGAATTTCCTAATATCAGTTTAAAATGATCTTTCACAAGTTTAAACCCCTTGTTCTACTCCCACAATTTAGTTTAAAGTAATATTCTAGGATTACTTTTTTTCATTCCTTTAACAATCTTAATCCTCTCAGATGTCTCCATTCTAGACTAAAAAGCTCCAGTTACTTCAATCTTTCTTCATAACTCAGACCCCTGACACCCTCTTCTCTGCATTACATACAGTGCTTGAATGTTTCCCTTGTTGCTTGGCGACCAGAACTAAATGCGGTACTCAAGGTGTGGTCTGCCCAGAGCACTGTACAGTTTGATCAATACTTCCCCTGACCTATGTTCTACTGTTTTGGTTATGCAGCTCAACATCCATTTGGTTTTGTTGATAGCTGCTCTGCATTGGTCAGACATATTTCATGTCAAAGCCTACTAAGACTCCGAGATCTCTTTCAGATTCATACTTAGCTATTTCAACACCTTTCATGTGTATCATTTGCTTTTCCTTTCTATGTGCAGTACTTTACACAATTCTGCATTACAGTTTTAAAATAAGTTGTATAATGAGGAATGAGAGCTACGAGAATAATTCTTAGCTTAAAGAACCTCAGCTACTTTAGATAGGCTTAAGGACCTTGGTCTATTCACTTTAGAGCAGCGTAGACTTAGAGGCACCCTGATAGAGGTCCATAAGATAATTAAAGGCTGGATGGCGTGCCTATTGAGAGATTATTCCAGTTTAACAGGTTGGGGTCGACCAGGGTACATGAGTTTAAACTATGGAAGAGTAGGAACCGACTGGATGTTAGGCAGTTCTTCTTTTCCCAGAGAGTAGTGAGCCTCTGGAATACATTGCCGGCTTGGCGGGGGCAGTGTTTAGCCATGATCCTCCATCCATCATGGTGTGAGGCAGGTTTGATGGACCAGCTGGGCTTTTCCTGGCCGTCCATTTCGTATGTTCAAATATCATACAAATAATATCAAGCGTTTGTATGCTTGTATTGGCAACAGTAATTTCTGGGCTTGTATTTTTAAATTTAAGGTGCAGTGCAGTTTGTTGTTGTAGAGATGTAGGACTCCCCCAACCCTGGCCATTTTGCAGATCATAATCTATATCAAAAAGGGAGTACATGGTCATTATTTTGGATTTCTGCAATTGCTTATCCAATAGAAGTAATGTGCAGTTGTAATGGAGTAACCACTTCTGAGTCAGTGTGTTCATAGAGATCACTGTTTTGTTGATATTTAATCTGTCAATGCAGCTTGAAATTGACTTGACACCTCGGTTTTAAACCAATCATTTTGAAATCACCATATGAGTGATGGATGGTCTGCAGTAAGATAAGATTAGGGAACACAACATTTCTATTCTTTTGCGATAGATATTATTGCAAGAGCTGGCCGCTCCTCTATCCAAGCTGTTCCAGTGCAGCTATAACACTGGCATCTACCCGGCAAAGTGGGAAATTGCCCAGGTCTAGGTTGTATTCACAGGACAATTCACTACAAAATAAAGCATACAATTTTGTCCTTGTTAGGCCTCAGTTAGAATACTGGGTCCAGTTTTGATCCCCTCTCATGGTGGACGATATTGAGGCTTAGGAAAGGATGCAGAGGAGGGCCATAAGATTAATTCCCAGTTAAAAACGCCTTAGCTACCCAAATAGGCTCAAAGAATTGAGTCTGTATACTTTAGAGAAGCATAGATTCAGGGGCGATTTGATTGAGGTTTATAAAATAGTGAAGGAACTAGATTGTGTTTATTTCAACTGGATATGTTAGGCAGGACCAGGGGGTCACACTTACAAGTTACGTAAGGGCAGAACTGTGTTGGTTGTTAGGCGGTTTTTCTTTTCCCAGAGAATAGTGGACCTGTGGAACAGGTTGTTGGCTCATCCAGTGAACGCTGATTCACTGTATTCCTTCAGGAGAGAGCTGGATCTGTTTCTGGCTGGAATGGCAATCACCTCACACAAGAGGTAGGTACCCGGTAATTTAATTTTGATCACTCAAAGGGGCCGGAAAGGAATTGTCCAGATTTTCTTCCCCCTAATTGGCATGGGTTTTTATCTGATTTTTCATCTCCCTGGGAGATTACATGGCTCCGGGTGAATGTAGGGAAAATGTCTGTATCATGATGCATGAGGCATCACAACTAAATGGGACAGGCTAGATGGACCAGTCGGTCTTTTCCTGTCCGACATTCTCGTACATATGTTCGTATATCCACAAAAACAGGATAAATTTAACCCAACCAATT
Source organism: Heptranchias perlo (assembly GCF_035084215.1). NCBI lineage: Eukaryota > Metazoa > Chordata > Chondrichthyes > Hexanchiformes > Hexanchidae > Heptranchias > Heptranchias perlo. The sequence continues at coordinate 14,570,370 of NC_090345.1, read as the reverse complement.
TGGCTTTAACAGCCTCCTATCAATTATCAGCAATGTGATGGAAGGAGTTATCAATAGCACCATCAAGCAACATCTACTCACCAATAACCTACTCGCTGATGATTTGTTTGAGTTCCGCCAGAACCACTCAGCACCAGATCTAATCACAGCCTTGATCCAAACATGGATACAGAAGCTGAGTGCCTAGAGGAGAGATGAGAGTAGCTGCCCTCAATAACAAACATTCCACCAAGTATGGCAACCAAGAAAGCCCTAGAAAAACTGAAGTCAATAGAGGTCAAAGAGAAAAGTCCTACAGGGGCTGGTCTCATATCTAACACAAAGATAGTGTGGTTGTTGAAGGCCAATCATAATCAGCCCCAGGACATCACTGCAGGAGTTCCTCATGGAAGTGTCTTCGGCACAACCACCTTCAATGACTTTCGCTCTGTCATATGGTCAGGAGTGGGGCTGGTGGCTAACAATTCCACAGTGTTCAGCTCTATTCAGGACTCCTCTGATAATAAAGCAGCCAATGCCAGCATCCAGGCATGGGCTAACAAATGGCAGGTAAAATTCACACCACATAAGTACCAGGAAATGAACATATCCAACAAGAGAAGGCTCAGCTACCTCCCCCTTGACCTTCAACAGTACACCATCACCAAGTTCCCCATCCTGGGGTCATCACTGACCAGAAGCTTAACTGAACCACTTATGAAATAAAGCAGGAAGCATCAAGGCAACAATGCACCAGCTCAAGCTGCCAACATTATACACTACTTAATAGGAAGTAAATGCCCTGAACTTCATTTGAACATTGTGCTGAGTTATTTGGCATTGGTTACAATGTTGAAGGAGCCAAGCATAAGATGGCAATAGATGATATTTGAAGAACTGAATATGAAAATGCTTTGGGCATGGTTACTTGGCAGATGTGATTTACCTATTCAAGAAATAGTGTAGCCATGGCACTCCTTGGAAGGCACCTGGAATTAGTGCCAGGCACACAAGTCTTCCTTGCTGAATTACTGGCATTGCTACTAATTCCTCTTACTCTGCCATGGCTTGCTGCGATGACCATCAAGCTTCATGCTAAGGACTGTATTCAGGGCAAAACTTTGAAGCATGTACCAGATGTTAATTATTCTGGAAACTTTTGGGGGAAGGTTTGTAATATAAGGCTGCCCCCATTCAGTCCGGACATATGAAGCACGGCTTTAAGAAACAAATGGTATATAGTTGATAAGAATTCTGCTTGAAGCACCTGCATGGACTCACGCTCCTATAAAATTGCTGCCGCCAGTGTAATGCTGACAGCAATTTCTAGGCGATACTGAGACATGCACAGAGGTATCCTGAATGTTCCATTGAATTGTGAAAGCTTACACATATGATCAATGCATCCCTGCTTTATGCTTACTTTGTACCTACTTAAGTTAGCAATTCATTTTATTTATTGATATACATGAGTTTCTAGATCCTTCCAACATAAATTAATTGAATTGAGTAAGTAACTAAAAACATGATCATACCCTTCCCACCACCAGACATTCTCAATTGTATTGCTATAATGAAACAAATTTCCCTTCTTAATAAGTTAACTATTTAGCAAAATAGAACAGCTGAGCTAGCTGGGTTAGACAAACAACTTATTAATTATTGTAAAGTATAATTATACAATGCATAATGGATACCTGCAAAATATTATGCAATGGTAATGCAGCTGAAGGCTACAAATCAATCAGACAATGGGAGTGAAATTCCTATTACCATACATAGAATACATTAAATGTGAGTTCATTTTGCCTCTCTTATTTAACATAAAGTTTTACTTTGAAAGCACAGCATTAGGGTGCATTAAAACTAATCAAAAGAAGCCAAAAATAATGCTGCTAAACTAGTTAACAAACGTTCTTACAAACAATCATCGACCTGAAATGTTAACTCTGTTTCTTTCTCCACAGATGCTGCCTGACTTGCTGAGTATTTCCCAACATTTTCTGTTTTTATTTCAGATTTCCAGCATCCACAATATTTTCCTTTTAGTCAAAAGCAGCGCACTTAACCAGCATAAATAGTGTACAGTGGGCTAATCCAGCTATAGAAAGCACTGATTCAGGTGAAGATGCAGAGAGGGCACAAGCCTGACTTAAGCTCCATAGTGCTAATGGACGGCATGGGGAAAACGTGAAGTGCTCTTGCTGGTGCAGTGGGATAATTCACCAGCGAGGAGATGTGGGAGCAGGAATGCTGTGTCATTCACCTGACAAGCCTGAAAGGTTATTTGATCTGTAGAAAAGGTGCAAAAGTGAGTGTTGATGATAAATGTGAATAAATGAAGTCAGCCAAATATGGGGAGATTGGCTTATGTAGGAACCCATTTCTGCCAAATTGAAGTAAGTTTCAGGTGTCAGACATGTTTGCTTGAGTATACTTAATCCGAATTGATCCATTAATCTGAAATTGCAACACAAACGGAAGTACTGAAGATTATTAATAGCTAGGAATCAAAGGAAGACATAGAAAGATGGAAGTGAGAAATATTAATGACATTATTATTATTCGTACATACATCTGACAATTCCAAAGCAGTCAGTTAGCTCTTAGAAATTCTGCAGCCAAAGTACTTTATATTCAGGTAAGTTGTGGGTAAGTCATGAACCTGTACTGCGGCCGAAAAAACACAGTACAAAATGTCTTTGTATTCAACATATATTGTTCTTCTCCTTGCAGAAGAGGACTGCTTTCAACAGAAGTTCCAAAGCCAAATCAGTAGCAGGCATAGTACACCAAACCACCTACCAGTTTCAAGGGTACAATCATGAAACTTATAGGGTGGGGTCAGTACATGGCATGAGTGATATCTAAATTGGAGGAGTCAACCAGACTCCTGGTTTGTGCAATTATTATCCCATAATTTAACCAGGCAATTATGTTTCAGCAAATGTAAAGCAATGACAATTGTATGCCTTGAAATACACAATGTTATATCTGTGCAACAACAATATTCCTAACCGTGTGTTTGTACTCATGATGCGACATTTTCTTTTTTTTATATATAACAGATATAGGCCTGAATGCCAAGAGCAGTCTGACCAGCAAGCGCCACCACAACACTCAGCATCATGATCATAAGTTGAAGTAGGCATCAGCCCAGATACATACACGTCACTGATTTAGAAGAGGAAACACAAATTGTGTGGTGTGTGTTTTGTTAATGACCTGATTAGCATATATTCTGTTGCGTTCTCCTGCCCAATATCTGCCTCTCTGTTGTACTTGTTTTGCTCTGTTTTCTCTCCCCCTCCACTATACTATATTTGTTCCCTTCCCCATCCTCTTTTCCCACTGTGTTTTACTTCCCACTTAACCTATTTGCATGAAATTCCTTTATCTGACATTTCTCTGTCAAAATAGCAGACAAAAACAAATTATTTGAATAAGCGTTTAGATGATAATATTGCACAATGCAATTTCATCCCAGAAAGTAAATTTAAGCTGTATACTAAATAACAATAATAATAAAAAAAAACCTTTAAAGACACTTCCAGCTTTCCTCAAGTTGTCTAAATAATTATGCAGTAAAAAGCAATGCAAATCCTTGAAGAACAAGTTAGCAGTAGATATATGTAGGTAATGATGAGCAGAAGCTCTAGGGAGCCTCAACATAGCCTCTAATGGAGAATTTCTTTCTGCAGTACACTGATCTCTACTCACTGTAGATTTTTTCCCCTGAAAAACATTGCAGTGATCTTTCACAGCAACATAAATGAAACTGACATCTGCTTCAAAGGTTCAGTTGTATTATTCTCTTGGCATTTAATTAGACTTAGACTGAGTTCCACGACAAACGCATATGCACTGTCTCCTGTTGGCATTTTCGTAACACTTTCATATTGTATCTTTTTCCCCTTATAAAGGCTCATTACTCACCTTTAAATGTAGACTCGTTTTTTTTCCGATGTGGATAAAATATCTATTCAACACATTGAACACTTAGATTCAATAGCGAAACACAATCTTTTTTCAGAACTAAATGGATAAAAAATCCTCGACCTGCATATACAGAAAACTATGCGTACACAATTGAAGCAGTCCATGCCTGCATGCAGCAAGACCTGGATAACATCCAGGCTTGGGTTGATAAGTGGCAAGTAACATTGGCACCAGACAAGTGCCAGGCAACGACGATCTCCAACAAGAGAGAGTCTAACCACCTCCCCTTGACATTCAACAGCATTACCATCGCCGAATCCCCCGCCATCAACATCCTGGGGGTCACCATTGACCAGAAACTTAACTGGACAAGCCACATAAATACTGTGGCTACAAGAGCAGGTCAGAGGCTGGGTATTCTGCGGCGAGTAACTCACCTCCTGACTCCCCAAAGCCTTTCCATCATTTACAAGGCACAAGTTAGGAGTGTGATGGAATATTCTCCACTTGCCTGGATGAGTGCAGCTCCAACAGCACTCAAGAAGCACAACATCATCCAAAATAAAGCAGCCCGCTTAATTGGCACCCCATCCACCACCTTAAACATTCACTCCCTTCACCGCCGGCACACTGTGGCTGCAGTGTGTACCATCTACAAGATGCACTGCAGCAACTCACCAAGGTTTCTTCGACAGCACCTCCCAAACCCATGACCTCTACCACCTAGAAGGACAAGGGCAGCAGGCGCATGGGAACAACACGACCTGCATGTTCCCCTCCAAGTCACACACCATCCTGACTTGGAAATATATCACCATTCCTCATCTTCACTGGGTCAAAATCCTGGAACTCCCTACCTAACGGCACTATGGGAGTACCTTCACCACACGTACTGCAGCAGATGAAGAAGGCGGCTCACCACCACCTTCTGAAGGGCAATTAGGGATGGGCAATAAATGCTGGCCTTGCCAGCGACACCCACATCCCATGAATGAATTTTTAAAATGTCAGCCGTGGCTGAGTGGTAGCACTCTCACTTCTGAGTCAGAAGGTCGTGGGTTCGTCCCACTCCAGAGAATTGTGCACAAAATCTAGGCTGACACTCCAGCGCAGTACTGAGGGAGTGCTGCACTGTTGGAGGTGCCGTCTTTCAGATGGGAAAGAAAACTGAAGCCCCACCTGCTCCCTCAGGTGGATGTAAAAGATCCCATGGCACTATTCGAAGAAGAGCAGGAGAGTTCTCCCCGGTATCCTGGCCAATATTTATCCCTTAACCAATGTCACTAAAACAGATTATCTGGTCATTATCACATTGCTGTATTTGGGACCTTGCTGTGCACAAATTGGCTGCTCCTTTGCCAAATTACAATAGTGAATACATTTCAAAAGTACTTAATTGGCTGTAAAGCATTTGGGTCAGTCTTGAAAGGTGTTATATAAATGCAAGTCTTTCTTTTATGCACAGAAAACTCTCATTCTCTACCTGGATCATTACTCAGATTGTTGGTGGGTATGTATAGGGTAACATAATTTGCCAAATGACATCTAGAGAAAGGATTCCTCTGTGTGCCAGATTTAGCAGAATTGTAAGCATGTTTATGACTTCACTACACATAGTGCACAGAAGGAATTTCCCCCCCCACCTCCACCACCACCATAATCTACCTTTTCTCTTAGATTGCAATCCTTAGAAATAGAGGCACAGAGTACAAAAGCAAGGAAGTTATGCTAAACCTTTATAAAACACTGGTTAGGCCCCAGCTGGAGTATTGTGTCTAACTCTGGGCACCACACTTTAGGAAGGATGTCAAGGCCGAGGAGAGGGTGCAGAGGAGATTTACTAGAATGATACCAGTGATGAGGGACTTCAGTTACATAGAGGGACTGGAGAAACTGGGGTTGTTCACCTTAGCGCAGAGAAGGTTAAGGGGAGATTTGATAGAGATGTTCAAAATCATAAACGGTTTTGATAGAGTAAATAAGGAGAAACTATTTCCAGTGGCAGGAGGGTCGGTTACCAGAGGACACAGATTTAAGGGTAATTGGCAAAAGAACCAGAGGCAACATGAGGAATTTTTTTTTAATGCAGCAAGTTGTTATGATCTGGAATGCACTGCCTGAAAGGGTGGTGGGAGCAGATTCAAAAGGGAATTGGATAAATACCCTAAATGGAAAAAATTGCAGGGCTATGGGGAAAGAGCAGGGGAATGGGACAAATTGGATAGCTCTTTAAAAGAGCTGGCACAGGCACGATGGGCCGAATGGCCTCCTTCTGTGCTATATCATTCTATGATTGTATGATTCCACATACAGTGGATATTTCTCCTTAAGAATTACTGCTTCAGGAGGAAGTGAGGGTCTGTCTAAGTAATAATCAGGAATGAACAAGGGCCATTCAATATTATTCAATTTTAGTATTTTATATTTATCATAGAATTACATAGAATTTACATAGAAACAGGCAAACTGGTCTATGCTCCACATGAGCCTCCTCCCACCCCTCTTCATCAGCATATCCTTCTATTCCTTTCTCTCTCATTTACTTATCTAGCTTCCCCTTAAGTACATCTATGCTATTCACTTCAACTGCTCCATGTGGTAGCAAGCACCACATTCTAACCACTCTTATCCTTCATATTTTATGTTATTTTTCTCTCCCCATTTCCCAATTGGAAAGGTGAGCAAACAGCAATGCTTGGGCATATCAAGGTTAACTCACCCTCTAATTTTCCCTTTTATTAAATTTCCAGCTGGAACTAGAAATTCACTTTCGGGAATTGTAGAGGTAAAGTCACATCTTAAAATATTGGGCTACAATTTGCTGGAGCGGGGCACCTCACGGAGTGCCTTGTTGGTTAGGCTTCTTCCTGCACCCTTCAGCTCCAAAAATGTTTTGCCCTGTAAGTTGCTGGACGTGAGCGTTGATAACGGTGCAGTGAGGGCAACAGGGCATCTGAGACCTTGGTGAACAACGGGACCAACAGTGTATCTCCTTAACCAATGAGATTAAAGGATTGAGAAAGAAACAGAGAAAGGACTGAGAAGGAGGGTGAATTAGAGTGGGTGAATTCAATGTCAAATCAAGAACAGAAAGAGAAATAAAGAGGGAAAGAAAGATTGGATTAAGTGAGAGCAAAAAAGAGACAGAAAGGCAAAGTAAGAAAAAAAAATTAAAATTTGACATTTTTAAAATCTCCACCTACAATTCGCTACCTGAAGGAATAAGATGCCACACTTTTAATTGTTCACTTTCTGGGCCAGAGAGATTGATTGGCAGTCATTAACAATTATCACGTCGTTAAAAGGGTACTTACGCTATTAAATACTAGACTTACCTCTCTATAGCGAGTTAATGGGCAATTAATGTGCAAATGCAACAACTTCATGAAACTCACGGGGAGGTTAAGCGCGAGATGCCGTTTTCACAAAGCTAATGGCAGAGCGGCACAAACCGGCCAGCAACGTAAGGCGATTCAGAACTCACAGGGTATCTCTTCCTCACCGTAAGTTGCTGGCCGATTTGCACATTAATAACATTCACACGCAGTTATTTTTTCAGTAAATGCCAGCCCATTATGTTCAGTAGCCAAACCTTCAGCAATACAATGGCTGTGGAGAATGCCAAATCTTTCATGCCATTTAGCACCTAGCCACATAGATCAAGAAGATCCCAGGTTCAATCTGCAGTCTGTGTTCAGTTTACTGTCCTTGGCTTAAGCAACCCTGGGCTAGGGAGGGAAAGGTCAGCCAGAGTGCCCACTCCTGATCACTACCCAGTAACCCCTGCTGGGAATTATGTATGTGCCAGGTGAGGGTTGGATTGTACTCAGCTGTAATGTTCCTCATGGTCAAATAGCCTGTCAATATTAATCCTAATTTTTCCTATATCGACATTATTTTTGGCCAAGCAGAATGGCTGTTGGTGGGTTTTAGATTGACTGAAACGGGCTGTTGTCACCCACTTTTATGAGGTCAGTTCATTGGCATATTTACACTAGGGCTGGGAGCGGAAAATTGCATGTAAATTAAATTTAAAGAGATGCGTCTGGAATTTCCACGGAGGCTGCCCCAATGTCCCACCATAACTTCGGCAGAAATCCCAGAGAATCAGTGCAAGATTGGGAGAACCCCTGTAAAAATTCTACCCCATGGGGATAATTAAATGAGAGCGTCACAATTGTGGGACAAAAACTCTGAAAGACTTGGAGGCCTCCAAACCCATTTGAAACCTTTACCAATATACCTGTAATGAATCTGTAATCAATAATCTGTATTGAGTATAATGCGATGAGGCATCCGAGAGTGTCATGAACTGTAATTATGTACAATGTGTTCATTGAACTGTACTTTATGTAACCTGCAAATCTGTATTGTGTACGTTTGGAATGTGATATGACAACTGTATTGTATGTATTGCTGCAAATTTTATGAATAAAGTATATTTTAATGAAAAAAAAGACAATGCAAGACCTGCTCGGAAGAGCAGGTTAAAACTGAAGACGTTGATCTCCAGGCAGGTAAGTCATTCGATCAATTTTAACTGCCTGCCCGCCCAATTAAAATTGCTCCCTAGAATCAGGAGAACCTAAGTGTCATCAGAAGAAAACAACAAAGAAACGGATAAAATACACACTTTCATGTTACTATGTCTTTTCCATGAGATTTCCACCACCATCCAGAAACCCACTTCACATGGGCATTCCTTACACATGGCATCTTGCATGCCAGAATCGCAGAAAATGACATAAATTAATATTAAAATGAAGGTACTAGCGAACACTACTACTGGCCTTGCCCGATGAAAAATGTTTCAAGGTGCAAACTTGGTACGTTTCTAGCAGGTGAGACTTCCGTACATTACAGAGTCAATTGCTTTAGGAGATGAACAGAGAAAAGGGGAGAAAACAGGGGGGGGAAATAAAGAAAACAAAACCACTTTCAGTCCATCTTATAAAATACTCATCCAAGCGCAATCTTTCCCCATATATGTTGTTTTCATTGTGCAGCACTCAGAAATGCCATTCCAAAGCCACGTATCACTGAAAGACAAGCTATTGTACAAAATATAAGTGTTTGTTATTGATGTTTGTGTGTTTCAAATTCTTTGCAGTCCATGATTAAATGGACTGCGGTACCGGAGATTTAACATGCTGTTTCTGGTAATTCTGATCTAAACATGATCCTGATTGCAACACAAATTTATTTGGCCAATTGGTTATGTATTTATCAGGATCTGACCGCAGTATGCACCACCTGGAGTGCAGAGTCTCTAAATCACTGCAGGTTACAAAGGCCCTGCATTGTTGAGAGAGGCGGGTGAGAAAATGAATACGTTTCATAAGACGCAATGTATTGGAAAGTTACAGCACAGGAAAGTGCAGCTCCATAGCACAAGATGATTATAATGATTTGTATCCATCTCAGTCAATATTACATGGAGAAGAAATGGTAATACCTCTTTTTCATCTGGATTTCTCCACAGTCCAGCAATGGGTTGAAAGCACAAAATAAGAAAAGGTCATTTGCCCCATCAAGCGCATGCTTTCCTCAGACTATCATGGATGCTCCCTACTTAACCCCCTTAGAAAAAGGTCCTGGAAATTTCTACTGTTTCTCCTCCCCTTGGTAAGTAAATTGACCAAGCCCTAAAATATAATGTTAACTTTACACGCTTCATTAAAAAAGAGAAAGACTTGCATTTATGTAACACCTTTCACAACCTCAGGACATCCCAAGGTGCATTACAGCCGATGAACTACTTTTGAAGTGTAGTCACTGTTGTAATGTAGGAAATATGGCAGCCAATTTGCGCACAGCAAGGTCCAACAAACAGCAATGAGCTAATGACTAGTTTTTTTAGTGATGTTGGTTCACGGATAAATATTGGCCAGAAATGTGCTGCTTTTCTTCAAATATTGCCATGGAATCTTTTACATCCACCTGAGAGAGCAAACGGGGCCTCAGTTTAACTTCTCATCCGAAAGACGGCTCTCCTCCAACAGTGCAGCGCTCCCTCAGTACTGCTCAATCTCAACTAGTTGCCATGATGCTTCCCTAGTCACTGCACCTGAGGAACCATCATATTCTAGGGACAGAGTTGGCCCCCAATCCCCCAACATTTTAAATGTAAAATTCTCATCCTTGGGTTTAAATTTCTGCATGGCCTCATCCCTTTCTATTTCTGTAATCTAGTCCAGCCCTACAACCCATCCCTGAACTCTTCATTCCTCTGACTCTGCTTCCATCTGTCCTTTCAGCCACCTAGACATCACGCTCTGCAATTTCCTCCCTAAACCCCTCCTTCTCCTCAGGGCAGGACTGGAACCAATGTCCTAGGGGGAGTGTTTGCCAGTGCTGTTGGGGAGGGTTTAAACTAATGTGGCAGGGGGATGGGAACCGATGCAGGAAGTCAGTGGGAAATAAAGTGGTGACAGAAACAAAAGGCAGTAAGGGAGAGTGTACAGAACATGACCGGACAGATGGTCTGAGAAAGCAGGGCAAAGACCAAGGGAAGTCTAGATTAAACTGCATTTATTTCAATGCAAGAAGTCTGATGGGCAAGGCAGATGAACTCAGGGCATGGATGGGTACATGGGACTGGGATGTTATAGCTATTACTGAAACATGGCTAAGGGAGGGGCAGGACTGGCAGCTCAATGTTCCAGGGTACAGATGCTATAGGAAAGATAGAGCAGGAGGTAAGAGAGGAGGGGGAGTTGCGTTCTTGATTAGGGAGAACATCACGGCAGTAGTGAGAGGGGATATATCCGAGGGTTCGCCCACTGAGTCCATATGGGTAGAACTGAAAAATAAGAAGGGAGAGATCACTTTGATAGGATTGTACTACAGACCCCCAAATAGTCAACGGGAAATTGAGGAGCAAATATGTAAGGAGATTACAGACAGCTGCAAGAAAAATAGGGTGGTAATAGTAGGGGACTTTAACTTTCCCAACATTGACTGGGACAGCCATAGCATTAGGGGCTTGGATGGAGAGAAATTTGTTGAGTGTATTCAGGAGGAATTTCTCATTCAGTATGTGGATGGCCCGACTAGAGAGGGGGCAAAACTTGACCTCCTCTTGGGAAATAAGGAAGGGCAGGTGACAGAAGTGTTAGTGAGGGATCACTTTGGGACCAGTGATCATAATTCCATTAGTTTTAAGATAGCTATGGAGAAGGATAGGTCTGGCCCAAAAGTTAAAATTCTAAATTGGGGAAAGGCCAATTTTGATGGTATTAGACAGGAACTTTCAGAAGTTGATTGGGAGAGTCTGTTGGCAGGCAAAGGGACGTCTGGTAAGTGGGAGGCTTTCAAAAGTGTGTTAACCAGGGTTCAGGGTAAGCACATTCCTTATAAAGTGAAGGGCAAAGCTGGTAGAAGTAGGGAACCTTGGATGACTCGGGAGATTGAGGCACTAGTCAAAAATAAGAAGGAGGCATATGACATGCATAGGCAGCTGGGATCAAGTGGATCCCTTGAAGAGTATAGAGATTGCCGGAGTAGAGTTAAGAGAGAAATCAGGAGGGCAAAAAGGGGATATGAGATTGCTTTGGCAGATCAGGCAAAGGTGAATCCAAAGAGCTTCTACAAATACATAAAGGGCAAAAGGGTAACTAGGGAGAGAGTAGGGCCTCTTAAGGATCAACAAGGTCATCTAAGTGCGGAACCACAAGAGATGGGTGAGATCCTGAATGAATATTTCACATCGGTATTTACGGTTGAGAAAGGCATGGATGTTAGGGAACTTGGGGAAATAAATAGTGATGTCTTGAGGAGTGTACATATTACAGAGAGGGAGGTGCTGGAAGTCTTAACGCGCATCAAGGTAGATAAATCTCCGGGACCTGATGAAATGTATCCCAGGACGTTATGGGAGGTTAGGGAGGAAATTGCGGGTCCCCTAGCAGAGATATTTGAATCATCCACCGCTACAGGTGAGGTGCCTGAAGATTGGAGGGTAGCAAATGTTGTGCCTTTGTTTAAGAAGGGCGGCAGGGAAAAGCCTGGGAACTACAGACCAGTGAGCCTGACATCTGTAGTGGGTAAGTTGTTGGAGGGTATTCTGAGGGACAGGATCTACAGGCATTTGGAGAGGCAGGGACTAATTAGGAACAGTCAGCATGGTTTTGTGAGAGGAAAATCATGTCTCACGAATTTGATTGAGTTTTTTGAAGGGGTAACCAAGAAGATAGATGAGGGCTGTGCAGTAGACGTGGTCTACATGGACTTCAGCAAAGCATTTGACAAGGTACCGCATGGTAGGTTGTTACATAAGGTTAAATCTCATGGGATCCAAGGTGAGGTAGCCAATTGGATACAAAATTGGCTTGACGACAGAAGACAGAGGGTGGTTGTAGAGGGTTGTTTTTCAAACTGGATGCCTGTGTCCAGCGGTGTGCCTCAGGGATCGGTGCTGGGTCCGCTGTTATTTGTTATTTATATTAATGATTTGGATGAGAATTTAGGAGGCATGGTTAGTAAGTTTGCAGATGACACCAAGATTGGTGGCATTGTGGACAGTGAAGAAGGTTATCTAGGATTGCAACGGGATCTTGATAAATTGGGCCAGTGGGCCGATGAATGGCAGATGGAGTTTAATTTAGATAAATGTGAGGTGATGCATTTTGGTAGATCGAATCGGGCCAGGACCTACTCCGTTAATGGTAGGGCGTTGGGGAGAGTTATAGAACAAAGAGATCTAGGAGTACAGATTCATAGCTCCTTGAAAGTGGAGTCACAGGTGGATAGGGTGGTGAAAAAGGCATTCAGCATGCTTGGTTTCATTGGTCAGAACATTGAATGCAGGAGTTGGGATGTCTTGTTGAAGTTGTACAGGGCATTGGTGAGGCCACACTTGGAGTACTGTGTACAGTTCTGGTCACCCTATTATAGAAAGGATATTATTAAACTAGAAAGAGTGCAGAAAAGATTTACTAGGATGCTACCGGGACTTGATGGTTTGACTTACAGGGAGAGGTTAGACAGACTGGGACTTTATTCCCTGGAGAGTAGGAGGTTAAGGGGTGATCTTATAGAAGTCTATAAAATAATGAGGGGCATAGATAAGGTCGATAGTCAAAATCTTTTCCCAAAGGTAGGGGAGTCTATAACGAGGGGGCACAGATTTAAGGTGAGAGGGGAGAGATACAAAAGGATCCAGAGGGGCAATTTTTTCACTCAAAGGGTGGTGAGTGTCTGGAACGAGCTGCCAGAGGCAGTAGTAGAGGCGGGTACAATTTTGTCTTTTAAAAAGCATTTGGACAGTTACATGGGGAAGATGGGTATCGAGGGATATGGGCCAAGTGCAGGCAATTGGGACTAGCTTAGTGGTATAAACTGGGCGACATGGACATGTTGGGCCGAAGGGCCTGTTTCCATGTTGTAACTTCTATGATTCTATGATTCTATGATTCCCACTCTTTGTATACCTTCCTTATAACCTACCTCTTCGACCAAGTTTTTGATCGCCTCTCCTAATTTTTCTGTTTTCCCTTACACCTCTGTGAAGTGCCTTGGGATGTTTTACTACATTAAAAGTGCAAATTCTTTTTGTCCCGCTAAAATAGTACAAAGAGGAATTTCAGACAAACGCATTAATGGTTTGTGTGCTGGTAACCCACAGTGTAATCTCAAAGAGAGTGAGTGTTATTTTAGCAACAAATAACTGAATTTGAATTTTTTGCAAAAAACCTAGCTTCCAAAATGAATTCATCAACATTTCAGTTGGATATGTGAGACTAATTTTACTTGTGATTAATGAGGATAATCTAAGAGTAATTTGGTCATCTAATCATACTTTGGTGAAGTACTTGGACATGAGTTCCTGATCTTAGTTCTTTTATTGGGTGCTTCCCCCACAGAGCAAGGGAAGAATCTGATGGGATCACCCTGGGCTACTGCTATGCACTGGGCAGAAAAACAGCAGAAGCAGAAGGTGACTGGTGTGTGGTGTGCTTCTATGTCGACACAAGGAGGAGAGCTCCCTCAGTGGCTCAATGGTCAGATGCACCACACCGGTGGCAGTGAGCTTCAATTCCCAGTGTGGCTGCAGGCTTGTTACAATCAGCTTCATTGTCCCTGGGCTATGGATCAGCTAGGGTTTCTGCTTCTAATCTATATCAAAGGACCCCTTTACTGGAAAATCCACCTATGTGGATGTTGAGGCGGGACAGGATCAGTTGTGATGCACTATGCTGTTGAATATCCAGCACACACTGCCTAGACTCAGTGATGAAGAATTTCAGTGAGGAATTAGAGGACTGACAGCACCTGTGGAACTGTGGCCCAGCTCTGTAAAGGAGGATAGAAAGCGGAAGAAAACTGGGAAGAACTCAACGGAAATTGATTTTGTGCTTCTAAAGGTTAACAGAGGAGCAGCCTGTGAGCAGGCTCACTATGATTTTCCTACATCATGATAATTGCTCCAAGCAATTCAGTAAATCATTGAAAATACTGTTAAGTGCTTGTAAATGTTTGTTGGTGGACAATCCTAGAGCACTAAATCTGATGTACATAATGAGGTTTGTTTAAAATGAATGCACTCTTGGAGGGCAATAAAGTCACAATCATTATTCCAGTCCAAATATTATAGTTAATGCAACCAAGTATCTAATTTGCCTCGATTCAAATGGGTTTAAAATAATTACACAATAACGGTAAGTAAGATGGAAAAAAAATTGCTGTAATATTTAATTCTAATGCACATAATCTGACATTAAAATATATATCACACCAGAAAGTAAAGTCATTTAAATGCCATTGTCTTTAGTTGTGATAAGAAAAAGCCAATACTTCACCTTCATGTTAAACCAAAAAGGAATTACTTTTCATAGACTTTGTGCCAACACAAAGGATGTTTTGTGCATATTTCTGGCTCATTTTTCACTTTTTGCTTGCACTAGTTGCCTATTTTCATAAGCCCTGTTATTAGTAATGCAGTGAATTTGTGTCTGTTTTGATGAATTCAAAACAGGTGCAGAAAAGAATAAAAGTCAAGGCAATTTAATATGTGCTGTTTCAAAAAGAAACCTTATACTTTGTTTTGTATACAGGAACTTCAAACTAGCATTACATTAAATGTAATTGTCATTTTAAAGATACATTGGAATCACCACCTTCTCAAAGGCAATTAGAGATGGGCAATAAATGCTGGCCTTGCCAGCAACGCCCACATCCCATGAATGAATAAAAATGGGTAAATCAGCATTTCACCCACAAGGGTGCTGTTTTCATCCATTTCTATTTTTTTTATTCATTCATGGGATGTGGGCGTCACTGGCGAGGCCGGCATTTATTGCCCATCCCTAATTGCCCTTGAGAAGGTGGTGGTGAGCCGCCTTCTTGAACCGCTGCAGTCCGTGTGGTGAAGGTTCTCCCACGATGCTGTAAGAGAGTTCCAGGATTTTGACTCAGTGACAATGAAGGAACGGCGATATATTTCCAAAATATATTTTGGGGATCCCACTGCTAATTTCCCAGTTTGCATACATTGTGCCCAATGGAGCCTTTAGCTTTTGGTTGTGGATCCAATTTTGACAGTGCAGAAATTAACATTCGGTAGTTGATAGCACCAAAGGCAGCATTTAAAAGCAATATAAAAACATTGTCTAATTAATCAGATGCCACAGTGCTAAAAAATATTATTGATTGTCAAAAAGGAAAGTATTCTTCTGAAGTTTTGAAAATCAGAATTTGATAAAATGCTAAATGCCATGGTGGTAATTTTGAATGTGCAATAATGTAAAACTGGTGATAGCAAATTGGCAGCCCATTTTACATCTCTCCTAACTTTTATTTCACATTATCATACAGCACAGAAGGAGGCCATTCAGCCCATCATGTCTGTGCCAGCTCTTTGAAAGAGTTATTTAATTAGTTACTGTTGAATCTGCTTCCACCACCTTTTCAGGCAGTGCACTCCAGATCATAACAATTCGTTGTGTAAAGAAATTTCTCATTTCACCCCTGGATTATTTGCATATTTTGTCACCTTTTTGTTCTCCCAGCCTGACAGACTCTGACAGCAGGATAAGATTAAAGTCTTGACTTTTATTTTATTTGACTTCAATGGAAATAAAAATCAGGAGAGATGTAAAATGGGCTGCCAATTCGCTATTACCTGTTTTACACTGTCGCACAATCAAAATTACTCATCCCCATGATTCCCCCAGTTTTATTTTTGCAACTGTTTGCATATAATCATTAAAGGACCTTGCACAACAGCAGTAGAGATAGGAAAATAGGAACAGGAATAGGTTATTCAGCCCCTGGAGCCTGTTCCACCATTCAATTAGATCATGGCTGATCTGTATCTTAACTCCATCTATCCGTCTTGGCTCCATAACCCTTAATTCCTTGCCTAACAAAAATAACTAGAATAGAGAAAACAATGAATGTTTTTTTTTGGTGGTGTTGATGGAAGAATGCTCCTGTTTCTGATGAAGGGCTATGACTAAAATGTTAATATTTTCCATTCTTTACAGATGTTGCCTGACTTGCTGAGTGTTCCCAGCATTTTCTGTGGGTTTTTTTTTTACAGATTTTCAGCATCTGCAGTATTTTGTTTTGTTATTCAGGGAGGAATGTTGGCAAATCTCATCAAACAATGGGATGTTTAATATTCATCTGAAGGACAGAACCTCCAACCTCCCCTGTTTTGCACTGAAGTATCAGCATAGATTATGTTCTCAAGAGGTGGACCTTCAACCCATAACCATCTAACTAGGCAATAAGAATGCCATCAACTGAGCTAAACCAACACACAATGGGGTCAATTTTCCTGGCACCCTCTGCCCCGGTGCTGGACAGGCGCAGTGCTCCCAAAGTGTGCTGTCTCTGACCCAGCACAGCTGCGGACGAATTTGGTGTGCCGGCCCAGTCACACCCCATGAGAGGCTTGCAGCAGCCACAAGGTGGTACCTAAAACAAAAATTTCCATCTACCTTCAGGAGTCCTCTTTAGCTTGCTGCCAGGCTACCTCAGACCCTCTGATATAAGGGGGAGGGATCCTGATGCAAGTTCATCACCAGTTTTTTGAAATGCCCCTGTATCTGGATGCCCGTAGACCACATTGAGATGGAAGCCTGCATCTGTTACAGGCACAGGCACTGCTCTGCCCCTCACTGGAAGCCCCTGGAATCCAGGGGCAAAGTAAAGGGTTGGAGACCCACCAAAATAGGTTTCTGAGCCTTTATTCCCGACCTGAGAACTTGAGGAATGAGCAGTCCCCAGGGACAAAGGTCCGGAAAATCGGTCCCAATATTAATAATTCAATTCCCAATTTAGAATACCACCCTTTTAAACAGGATTGTGTTCTTTAGTTCATGTTGACTCTATCTACATCGATGAAGAAGTGCTGGAGTAGCAGAAATGCACTAACACCGCATATTTCAGTGTGGGTTCAGAGTGGGACTAGCTGGATTGCTCTTGCATAGACTCAATGGGCCGAATGGCCTCCTTCCGTGCTGTAACCTTTCTATGAACCTTTCTAAAAATTGAGGGCAGTTTGCCTAAATCACTGCAAGGTGCAAATATGAAGAGTAAGGAACCATACGTTTAATGAATCTGTTGACAGTTTTGGATAAAAGGGAGAAGAGCAGAAAGAAAAAAACCAGGAGGAAATAAATAATCAACGGGAGGGAGATTTTTTAAATTCCAATCACAATAAATTTGCTTGCTATTATTTCCCTAAGGTTAGTTTATTTCCTGAAATTGGCTGTTAATCAGAATCTGTTGAGTATCACATGATGAAGGTTGTTTATTGTCAGCATCTCCTGTGGTTTGTAGATTCATAGGAAACAGCCAGATAGTTTTATTCATGAAAAGGCTAACAGATTTCAGTGAAGATGCTGCGATTCCCTATGTTTATTAATGTGTGTGATTAGTGGAGTGTACAGAATTCGACTGTGAAATTGAAATATGAATGCTAGCAAGAGCAGTCAACTGAATCATAGACCATGGAGCCAATTAATGGCAACACATAACAGCCTTTTCAATGAGGCGCTCGCATAGAATTATGAGATACGGTTAACTTCTGCAGTCCAAAGACAATGTTGTTATCTGCAAAATAAATTCGCCACTGCCATTAATTCTGAGCAGACAGTTTTCGCACGTCCTGTCTTCAGGTGCTTGCCAGTAATAATCTTTTAAAAATACACAACATTGTGTTCTTTGGAAAGCGCTGCCACATGCACTGAGTAATAAACCAAAGATGCATCTTTGTACCAAATCAGGCGACGATTCTCACAAAATACTGGACATCGTGGGTGGGGATTCAATTTGTCTGCACTAGCCGAAGCAAAATCGTAAACCTGTTTATGAAAAACAGATTTACGGTTTGGCTACACGCTGCACACAGAGGAATATTTCCCTCCCTTTGTTTCCAATGATACCTGTAATAAGGCACAATTTTCTTTTAAAGATTACTGGAAAATAATCACACATTGCCTGCCTGCAAGATGTCACCCTTTGATGAAAAATCAATCTCTCTCTGTAGCAACCAAACGATGATCTGTTCAATCTGTTCTCGTTGCATTTCATATGTCTTGCTGCGGCGTGTTTCACAAATCCCATCAAGAGCGATAATCATCTGATAACAGAAACCAGGCGGGATTGATCTAGCTAATTATAGTTAGGCTGAGCCAGCCGGGGTAACCAAAAAATAAAAGGAGAAATTGTTGAAAGTGCACAGCAGGTTTGTCAGTATGTGGAAGGGGGAAGCTAGGTAAAGTTTCTGGGTGAGCCCCTTCATTCAGTACTGGAGTTCCAGTGATACGTGAATCTGTCCTTTCCTCATTGTAAAGGCTAATGAATCTGCTGTGTATTTCCAGCATTTATTCAGATTTCTTTTAGTTTAACATAATAAACCCAATGCTAATAAATAAACGTACAAGATAGAGTCTGTGGCTTCTCCCACCCTACTTCCCTCCAAGGAGCTTCAATCCCACACTAGGACAAAGGCACACAATCTAAATTGACACGCCAGAGAGGGAGTACTGCATTTTTCTTGGAGATGTAGGGGCCCATTGCAGCTCCCTGGTCAAGAGCAAGTTCGGGAGGCCCGGAAAAAGAAAAAAAATAAAAGGACATCGGGCGAGGGTAGAACGAGCAGCCGAGCTTACCACCCGGTGTTGAAAGTTGAATTCTACCGACTAACTGTGAGCAAGGCGACAGGAGATCCACTAGTGCATTCCATTTACACTTGGAAAGAAATGACAGATTTTCCTTTCTGTGCACTCTCTCAAAACCAGGTGGCCGTACGCACAGCTGAAAACTGTTTCTATTTTTGCTCTGACTGAGACTACAACCGAAATGGGTAAAGGAATTAAGTCAGAGTCCCAGGAGGAAAAGGCTTCAGTAAAACTAATGAGGCTTTTTTCCTTCCTCAGCCTGCAGAGTCAGAATGCTAAAAAAAAATGTTTTTTTAAAATGAAATGGATATGTGCCACATATTTGCCTTGTACGTGATGTAAGAGACAGCACAGGAGAATAAAAGAGCACAGTATTAATAGTGGCAACAGCGCTTACTTAATGGAAGCCTCTTGAATCACTGCAAATAGGGACAGCTTAGAATAGAACATATCATTTTTGTTCACCAAAAAAACTGATGTATCATGGAATGTAATTTACTGACAATAAAATTCACCCCATGGCCCCCACCCCTTTAGTGGCGCAGTAGATAAATGGTATTGAGTCATACAAGAATAGCAAGATCTCAGGATCGTTCTGTGCTGAGTTAACTGATCTCAACCAGGGTGTTGGTAAAGGTGCAGTTAACCTCACTATCTCGGAACTAGATAGGAGGTTAGGGGGAGAAGTGGGAAATCAGCCAGGGCTCCCACTCACTGATCGCTATCTTTAAAAATAGCCCCTAGGATAATTTCAAACCCCCTACTTTCCAGGTTCACCCATGAAGAATGGCTGTTTGGCCAAGTGTGGCATTACACGAGTCCCACTTGCAGGAGATGAGGGGAGAAAAAGAAAATATTGGGGGGAAAAACATCCCACAGTGTTTAAGTGGTGAAAAGGGTAGAATTTGCTGCTGCAAAAAAAATCCATGAATTTAAGTATTACTTTCGTGCATCCATTTCTGAAAACCAATCAATTTACACCCTATGTTAATTTTAAGTGAATTCGGAATGCTTTGATAGGGGGGAGGTTAAAAGCCATTTTTACACTGCTTGTTGTAAAACTTTCCAAGTTTCTCGGAGCAGAGCAGCACGGGAATGTGCAGCACCTGAGAAGATCACTCGGTTACATCTGACAAATCTCAACGTTTGAACAATACCACGTGTTACTTTATCTTTCATAGCCCCTCAATTTCTTTCTGTGCTGAACATCTCCCTCACCTGATGGGATGTAGTTTTAATGATCTGATTCCTAAGCATTCAAGAAATGTACATTCATATGTTTGTGCTTTAATAATATTTAGCCGTCAGTAACTTGATTTCATTTCATTCAATAACTCTAGCACCATTTATTTTGCTGGACCATTTTTATGCTTTTTTTGTTGCATACTTTGGGGCACCGTACTGTTCAATTGATATTTTGTTTCATTTAAGCAATGCATTATAAAACTATATTTTTTTTAATTAGCAGAATATGTGTTTGTGATGTATCTTTTAAGTAATAGGTAATGGAATGATACCGTCGTTACATGAATACCCCCCTCACCCCTTTTCCTAATGGTGATGTACCTCTGAAGTCTCTGCACACCGGAGATGCATTCATTTATTCCTTCTGCACCAACTGCAATGAAAGGATTGATTACAGCACTCAGTTCGAGGATTAGGGAAACCAAAGCCTCCGGTGGGTTCTTGAGGTTATCTCTGCAAGGCAGGTGGAGGAGGAGAAAGAAAGTCGTTCAACTGAAGAATAATTGTGCATCAGTATCTAATGGAGCTTTAATGCAATTTACCCAGCAATCACAAGATTAATTATAATTCTACCCCATTGTGCAAGCTATCGAAAGAATAATGGCTGCAGCTTTTAAAAAGCTAGGATTCATATTTTTAACGCACAATGAATGTGAAAAAATGTTTTCAATAAAACCTTGCTTCCCTTTATTAAATTTTAAATACTTAAAACGGGCACATTCTGTAATCACTGCTGGAGTTGCATAGAGATGCAAAGCCTTCACTTTTAATTGTGTCCTCTAGACTTCTGCCCAATCCCCTCTCCGTCCCTTCCCATTCGGTAAGTTGTTGACTCTGGTTCTCCCCAGATGCTGGTAGTCCTCTGTTACTTCACCCAGTGGCTATTCTTCATGTCTGAGCCTGGACAGAAAGGCTGAGATTTTTCTGCTGCAGCATTTCAGGTGCACAC
Organism: Heptranchias perlo; assembly: GCF_035084215.1. Taxonomy (NCBI): domain Eukaryota; kingdom Metazoa; phylum Chordata; class Chondrichthyes; order Hexanchiformes; family Hexanchidae; genus Heptranchias; species Heptranchias perlo. The sequence goes on along the minus strand of NC_090345.1, from coordinate 14,549,127 downwards.
TAGGAGTGCATATCAGGAAATTCCACACCCTGCTCCCCAGGATTTTCCCACCGTTAAGTTGAGGAATTTCCTGATTTGCCCTCTCAACCTGCACCAGGAGCGTTGAAGCGGAAAATACGGGTCACAGTTTTAGCAGACTATTCAACTATGCAGGGAGGGAGGGAGGGAGGGAGGGAGGGAGGGGGGGGGGGGGGGGACTTATCCTCAGCTCACATCCATACAACACACTTTCTACTGGACAGCAGTCAAGAGCAGGAACTATGGCTGTTCTTTGTTTTCCCTAACCTAAAGATACTTAGGGCAATTGTAGAGCCCCTAGAGAGGGGTATAACAAAACGCTGCAGCAACTCCATTTTGAAGCAAGACAGTGAGAAAAAGAAGTATGCATTTCCAGCATTTTCAATTTTTATTTCTACCACTATTCGATTTCCTGTGGCATTGCTTATGGGCTGAGGAAGAAATCATCTGTGTGTCTGGATGGAGCTGCCTAAGCATAGGGTGAGGGTGAATGTTTTGGTGTGAGGCTAGTTGAAGAAGTGGGTTGATTTCTAAAAGAAAGAACATTACCGTTTTTTAAATTAAGCCCAGCAGTGGACTATAGGCAGGTGTGGAGAGGGACAAAAGATCCTTTAATTGAGTCCAAAGCTTGTGCAAGCCCAGGTGTTTCTACATCGGTATTCTGTAAATGGAATTGCAGGTTTGTGCAGATAATTTCACTGCCAATTTGTTACTAGAAGTGTATGATAATCTACTCACTTTAGAATTCACAGCATTTAAAACATCAAAAGCTGTCCCCTTAGTCCTAGCCTGGGTGGAGAGTGTCATTGTGGCTGTACCTCAGATTTTGTTGCTGCAACGTGATTGGAGGCAAAATTGAAATGGTGGAGACAGATTATGCACAACATGATTGGTGAATAACAAAGGTACAAAATAACCAATTAGAACAGGAAGAAAGAAACTTTAAACACATAACCAGCAAGGAAGAAAAAAAGCAGACTGATGGCTCAGTGACATAATTAAGAGGCTTGAGACACATGACAGGCACTAGAACTATTATTATAAGGAAGAAACTGCCAAGCCATCAAAAGGTCCAATTAACTAGTATCCATTACTTGAATATTAGAAGGAATTAAATTTGTCCCACATGGTCATAAAATACACTTCCAGATAAAGCCATTCATACTGTATCAATGAACATCTTGTAAAAGAACTGAATGAACAAGATCAAGGATTTGATTGATAAATCCAGATAGCAGTGATTGAATGGTGTGTGGAATATGATGGTTCCTGGGAATATGGAAACACCATACCAAGGAACCAGTCACGGATGAATAGTATAAAAGGTTTTTCCTTCAGGAGATTAAATTGGTTTATTGAATTCATGGAAGAATGGATTACATGCAGGCTGTGGCTGGAGCAGAGTTGTTGGGCTAAATGAGCTTTTCTCATTCTGCACCCTCTTATGTTTTTATGTCTACCCACCAATGCAAACGGAAATTAATACAACACCACAGATCGACTTAGATTAAAATTTCATGGTACTCCAGTGATCTTATTGGATTTTTACTGTACTACAACTTGCACTTGAAAAGTACTCCTCATTTTAGGACAATATCAGCAAAGTCTGCAACGGGAAGAAGGAGCAAGGGGTAAGAAAGATTAATGAGGACTGAACACACGGTCGAATAGATAGGTTCATAAGAGGCTACTGAAGGAAGGCAAAGAGGTGACAAAATGTAAAAAAAAGTTTAAAGAGAGAGTTCTAAAGATTGGGGCATAATTACGTCAGCAAAATATCTGTCAAAAATATAAAAAGGAATTGTCATTTCATGCTGGTGTCAATTATTGGTTTTCAGATTGACTTGTAGCTGGAAATTTACAAGCCCCTGGCAATTTGTAAACTTCCCTCATCAATAGCAATTAAACTCTAAATGACCCCAGTTTTGTGCTTATTTACAGAAGTTAGGTTTTGTGGCCTTAAAGGGGCAAACTAATTTAAACAGAGCTCCAGGTTAGCAGCAGAAAAATATATTGAATGGTACAAACAGGTATTCAGCATTGAATATCCGTGATAGCACTAATTCAGAGGAAATATATATACGATTTCGACTTGGGTGTAGAGAGCACAATCTCAAATTTTACAGGTGGCACAAAAATAGGGAATGTGGTTGACAGTGAAAAGGATTGTAAGTAAAAGAACGTAGACCAGTTAGTCGATAGGGCAAGTAGCTGTCAAATGAAATTTAATGCAGAGAAATGCAATTTGGTATATTTTGCAAGTAAGAATGAGGGGACAGATACACTAACTAATAAAACTATAAAAGGAGTAGAAGGGCAGAGGGAATTTGGGATTCAGAAATACAAATCTTTAAAAGTGAGAAACGGCTGTATTTGAAAAGAAAAAGCATATAGGATCATAGGGGGTAATTTTAACTCTGAGAAATGGTGTTAAATGTGTGATATTGAATTAGCCACCCATTATACATGCTGCCTGATTTTTTTCCCACAGGGGCACCGAGTACATAGAGCAAAGAGGTACTGCTAAACTTTGTAAATTATTAGTTTGGCCACTGTTAGAATACTGTATCAAGTTTTGGGCACCCCACTTTAGGAAGATATCAAGGCCATGGAGAAAGTGCAGAAGATATTCATCAGCATGATACCGGGATGCATGTTTTAGTAATGAAAAGAAAGTAGAGAAACTGATGCCATTCTCGCTATTATAGAGAAGGTTAAGAGTTATAATAAAGGTGTCCAAAATGATGAAGGGTTTTGGTAAGGTCAGTAAGGAAAAACTATTTCCACTGTCAAAAATGAAACATTTCTTTTATGGGGGATGATTTATTGGTTTCTTTATTGCTGACCACTCAGGGTTAAAGATTGGTACTGTGAGAGGATCTTTAAAAGCTGCGGTACACGTTACCGTCTGGGATGCAAAAGAGTTACTTCAGATGCATTATTTCTAAAAAAAAGTACTTCTTAACACTTTCCTGCTTAGGTGTCGTTCTGTTCAATTTGGTCAGCTAAACGCTTTGAAAACAGTCAGGTTGAGCGATGTCTTTGAACTTTACTGGAAGTGACAGCTGTATTTGTGTGAACTAACATCCTATGTAATTGATAACTATGAATGGCCATTGATCTAATGTAGTTTGAGAGGTACAGTTTTTTTAATGTCCTTTGTTCCTACATACCTTCAAAGGATTTTGAATGATGTAACTATGGCTGTCTGAAGCCAGCAGAGAAACTAAGAAAGATGAGTTGCTCTATGGTAGCGTTTCACTATGTTACAAGTGAACGACTGTGTTTCAAGGATCAATTTTATGTTCAGAGTTAATGCAGGAGAAGGGTCTTTGTTGTTCTGACATTTTGAGGAGAACAGTAGAGTTTGTAATTAATGTAAGTATACTGGTTGTTCCTGAATACTGCTCATTTACCTGTATAAAGTTAAACAAATTTGTCTGTTGGTTTATAGATTGAAGCCTGGATTTTAACCCACCCCACACGGCTGGCGGGTTGTTAAAATGATGGTTGGGGGTTTGTGGCGCATTCCTAATGTGTTCCAGCCCACCACCATTTTTATTCACCTCAAACCAAGCACGGGAGGCCCACCCACCCTAGGCAGGCAGAGGCCTACTTTACATTCAAAAGTCATGGCCCAATGATATCATCGGTGCCTTGACGCAATTTTAACTGAGGAAACGGGGAGGTCCGCACGTGGCCAAACCCAACAGCCAGACTCGGATTCCTTGTGGGCCAGGAGGTGCAGGAATGCTCCCGCCGGGTCCCACAAGGAGTCCTTGGGCCTCCCCAACCCCGCTCTTGCCTCTCTCTCTCTCAGCGCCAGCATCTCTTTTCAACTCCCTCCCAGCACTAACTTCATGCCGGGAACTGTTCCCTTGGGTCCCAGGCAGCATCGTGCTCCTGTCCAAATTCCCACACCCGCCAGTCGGCCCTGATGTCTCTCCTACCGGTTTCAGGCAGGAGACAGCTTTGCCAAATGCTAATGGTTAAAATGACCCGGCCCTCAGGTTGAACTCTCCGCGGGGGATTCCCGGCCGCTCCTCACCCTGTTATAATCAGGGCTCGAGTCTCTTTCTGATACAGTATATATTCATTTACCTACTGAAGAACAGGAGGTCACATCCTGGTGTGTGATATACTCCAGTAGGGCGGAGTACGGTGGCATGTTTCTCTGTTCAACCATTAGGTTTAGATAATGGTCAGGTTAAGACTGGTACTTAGGCGATGCAAGGTCTGCTTGTGGGAGTGGCCAATGACACTGAACCCAAAAAGAATATCTAGTGTAAAAATTTTAAAACATAATAATTGTTGAATCAGTAACCAGAGTTAAGATCACCAAAAGAACAAAGGGGAGGACTAGGAGAATTTGTTTTTCATTATGCAGCGTGTTGTTAGAACATGGCACTACTAGAAACAGCGATGGAAGCAGAATCCATAAAAGTTTTTAAAAAGGAAGTGGATAACTATTTGAAAAAAAAAGTCTGCTTGGGGAAAGAGGAGGAGAATAGTAATAAATGGATAGCTCTTTCAGAGAACTGGCACAGGCACAGTGGGCTGAAAATCCTCCTTCTGTGCCGTAACATTCCTTGATTCTATGACTCCTTTCTTCATAAAACAGTGTAACATCTAACTTACCATGAGCAAGATCACAGGAAGTCTGCTTAGAATTTTTTTCAAAAGGCTTGAGAATCCCTACTCCAGCAGTTTATTCCACTGATACCTTGAGAACTTAATCAGGGATATGCACTGTGCTAATGTTTGTGCTTGTAGCATTTGCAGTGAAATTTTGCTTCAGGTGCTAAATATGAGTTGTGGCTATCTACATCTATAAATATTAGTGTGTGATTAGCTTAAATATGTACTCGGGGTAACAATATTTATGGAAATAAGCTTCATATTTTTCATATAAACTAGTACATGAACAATAAATATTTGAAACCCTAGACAATATGTTGATTCCTCGGATATTTCATGGCAAAGTACAGCAGTATATATGAACCTACTGTGCTTTCAATACCAAGGTAAGACATCTGGTTGTCAGCTCCTCCGAGATATTCATAATGCATATTGCCAGAGGCATAAAATGCATGTGTAAATGGTACACAAGTCCAGAGCAATCCCATGTCAACGTGGAAGACATTCCGTGTCCATGGGAACAGAAGTAGAGCTGCACTGGATTATTAGTCTCGTAATAACTTTTGTCATATTTATTACATATTAATTCCAGAACCTTGCTTATTAAATGTTTTATTTTTCTATTCTAAAGACGGCAATGGATTAAAAACAAAATGAAAGTCATAACTTGTTCACTGGTGCCTGCAACCTTTCATGTCCATCCTTCTAAATCTGTTTGCAAACAGCATGAAATGGTAACTAGAAACTATTACAGAAGATACAGTACCTGTTTTGACCCAGCTTTATTGGGTCAGGCATGTAACAATTGAAGTCACTTCAGTCACGTTTGAGAGCAGAGTGATCTTAAGCCACATATAAATCCTTTGATTTGAATGAGACCCCAATATATATTTTCAATCTTGCCATGTTCCTAAATAAATTGTTTAGGAGGCCGGAGAAGAGGTCAAACTCTAAGCAGTGTCAACGTGGTTGAGTTGGTAGCATTTGCACCTCTGAGTCAGAAAGCTTTGGGATCAAGCCCCACTCCAGGACTTGGAACACATAATCTAGGCTGATATTCCAGTGCAGTACCGAGAGAGTGCTGCTTTATTAGAGGTGCCCTCTTTTGGATGAGATATTAAACCAAGGTTTTGGCGGTCTTTTCAGGTGGGCATTAAAGATACCATGGAGTGAAATTCAACTTCAACTTTCAAACGAAAGTCAGGTGTGTATATAACGGGTGGCCAATCCGCTACCGCCTGTTTTGCACACCTGGCGAAGTTGAATATAACACCCATGGCTCTATTTGAAGAGCAGGGAATTCTCCCAGTCTTCTGGAACTATGGAACCAAGTCAACCCTCTGTGGCAGACTCAACAACCTGATAGCTGAGCCAGGTAAGTCTGCAATAATCCAGGGCACACTTGCTGATTGACCAGCCAGTTTGGTTCACTAATGGAGCAATGATCTAACAACTCAACTAACTTGACACTGTGACCTCCACAGGTGTACCATCTTGGAGCCACTTCAACACCAAAGAGACCTCACTTAATTTCCCTCCCCCAACAAAGAAGGATAGCCATTAGCTGATCATCAGACAACTGATAAGCCTGGGTTTGACTCTTCACTAGGTCAATAGCAGGTATGGTGAACAGCACAGCTCACCATCAAGTGTGAGAGTGCATTGGCTCCAACCTCCTGATCACAGCATGGACACACCAAACCCCATCAAAACAGTGTTTCAACCAGAAGTAGCAGCTGCTTGCCTCTCGACAACGCAATTATGGTCGGTTCTGAGCCTTGCACTTTGCAGTGTTAACTTTAGCAGTGTCACCTTTTCTTCCTTCTTTTGTTAATTTTAATTTATAAATTAAGTACGTTACTGAAGAAGGAATCTGTAAAAGGATGAATCCATCATGCTGCTTCATTCGTGTGACCTCTGGTGTTTTTACACTTCCCTACAGCGTATTGTTAGCTTGACTCAATTAGCCCCATTCCAAGGGGTTTAAGCATACAATCTAGACTGACCCTTCTGGGCAATATTGAGGGAATGCTGCATTGTTGGAGATGCTGTCCTTTGGATGAGATGTTAAATTGTCTAGTTCAGGTGTACATTAAGATCTATGGCACAAGCCAAAGAAAAGTAAGGATCTTCCCAGCCAACATTCCTCCCATATCCAACAACAACAAAAGTAGAAAAACTCATTGCTGTTTGTGGGATTTTGATGTGAGCAAAATGTTCGTCGACAACAGTCACTGCACTTCAAACTAATTTACTGGATGTGATAAGATGCTATTGTTAAAATATTTTTTATTTAATTTACCACAAGACACTGTCCCTTTAAGAACCCAGATTTTATGCAAGAACAATTCTGTGAATTTAGGAGCTGCCCATGGCATGTGAAGCCATGTCAGCCCTCACCCATTGACAACTGGTCTAGCTTGTTCTCTACCCTTTTTCCACACACGTGAGGGGAGAAAGATTCCGTCAATGACTGCCAAACATGTGCATGCTAGTCGGTTTTAGCCTCTTACACAGTGGAACCTGTCTTAAGGACCACCTGTTCACAGTGAATACCTGTCAGTCCCAACAATAACGGATTCAGACTTGCACTGACATTAGAAGACCCCCATCTGTAAAAACCATCTGAACCAGAACTTAGTTCTGTAATAAGAGCTTCTCAAGAAACATGGTGAGCTGAGGGAGGTGGTTCAGTTTTTTTTTGGTTACAAGTGTCCTATTTGACATAGAAACAACACAAATGCTGGAAAATGAAAATAAAAACAGAAAATAGTGAAAAAGCACTAGCGAATTCAGCATTTGCAAGAGAAAGATATCACCAATTTATGCATTATGTTAACTATGATATCAAAGTATAAGCACAGTCACATATAAAGAAATGAAGGAATTAACAGGGGCAATTCAGTGATGTGAAAGGGGCAAGTAACCCTGGTAATTCGACACTAGCAGGTCAAGGAAGTCTTGCAGAGTAGGACCAGTGAATGATGCCATCTGCTTATTTTTTGGAGTGGGGAAGAGACATAACAGACATTTGGGAGGGACATGTCCACCTCACTCCTTCCCCCAGTTCTTGCACTGATGACTCCAAATGTTAACGTTACACCTAAAACATGAATCTACCTTTCCCTTTCAGATGCTGTACATTCCCAGGCATGTCTGTTTATAATATCATGTTTGGCATGTTGGATTTGAAGCAGTTTTCCTGAGCAATCTCTTCATTTTTATATATGAACTTAGAAATTACTGCAGTCAATTTTAGCGGCCAAATGCTTAACGCAATTGTATGACATTTCTCTGTCCACTATTGTAGGGGAGGCATTAACCCATTTTAAATATATGGTTACTGTCTGTGTTAAAATGGCAAACAGAAGAATGTCCCACAAATGCATTAAGGTTCACCTGTTAATATCAGCAACAGTAATTTCTAGGCAATGGATTTTAAAAAAATGATCAATTCATTTTTTTCTAAATGAAAGAAAATGTATTTGTTCTGTGTCTCATTGAAGTGTTGGAGCTGTGCTTCAGCTGCCGTATTTTGGTATTAATTATGTCCCCTCTGTTTTTACAAGGTGCGATAAAGAAGCCTTTGTAATAAGTATTGATGCATGACCAGAATGTTAATATGAATTGGACTGCATTTAAACTTAAATTTAAAAATAAAATTGCTTTCTATAGTTGCATTATATCTACCATTATCAAAACACATTGCAGTGCTTCATTATCTTTGAATAACTGACTGCATAAGTGACTTTCTGACTCATTGTGAGATAATAGCTTGAAAATTACAATGTACGATATTATCATATGAACATTTGTACAAAGTTCCTTGGGCCACTATTTTTATGGAGGTGTTAAACAATTTATTGAAATAGAAGGGAGGGTTAATCCCGCCATTAAAATAGCGGACAGGGGAATGAGATATGAATGCAGTAAATGTTTGTATGATAATAATCCCCTGCTTAATTTATTTCTCCAAAGTCCATTTAATTAAATTCTTTTGAGATCCTTAAACAGAACTGACAGAAAATCAGGAGGGAAAGTGGCGCGGTAGATGGTTCCAATACAGGGAAGCTTCGAGAATATCTGGGCCTCTTCTAACAGTTCCATGTTTGTGGTAATTAGTGTAGCTGCATCCAGTCATAACACAAGACTTAACTGCTGCCCCGTGGCATTTCACAGAGGGAGAAATGGACTTTTCTAGAATCACACTATGCCTAAACATGAAAATGAATCTACTCAAACTAACCTCATAATAAGGTAACAGTTAAAATGTAGAATGACTTGTTCACCCACATTGCTCAGTTGGTAATTCCACAGCCCAGTGTGGTGCTGAACTATACAAGCCAGGAAGGCCCTTTGCTCAATCCCCAGTCTATGTTGAGCTATCATATTTTAGCCAAGACCGTCTCAGTCCTCACAGGTTAAGGAATGGGGAAATCATCCAGGATCCTCACTCCTAATTCCTATCCAGTAACCCCAGCTAGAAATTGTGCATCTGTCGATCAAGCTTGAATGTGATGTTCTCTATAACGGAACATCCCACCGACGTTCACAGTAACACAGTAGATTAGTAATTTATTTCCGGGAGAAGACGACCATATATCTTGCCAACGTACCCTTTTTTTATATAAAGTTATTTCTATGTCATTTTAATAACCATAAATCATTTCAGGTGCCGGGAACTTTTCTATTTCTTTTTTTGAAATGTAGTAAGTTTTCCTGTTCACCCACCAGCTTTAGTAGTTTGCTCTATATGTTCCACTATCTACACCCAGACATGCAGAATGGTCACTTGGACAAGCTACCAGAAGGAGACAACTACTGGTGAAACTTGACCCCAGCATGAAGCAGTGCCTTCCAGAGAGGAGGGGAGAAAATTGGATGTGGAGGAGAAAAATCATTATTCTCTTGGGATTAATGTAGTTCCTTATGCATTAACTTGTAGGAAAGGGTAGGGAGGAGAGTAGAACCACATAGATTCTATGGAAAACACTGTTATAAAATAAAGAAGCACAAAATGTAACATTAAGCAGGCCAGGATTTTCTCCATCTGCTCTCACCAACCTGTGATTTTCCATCTATTAAAGCAAATGGGCAGAAGCAGAAAACCGTGGCTGCAGTGTTTTGACTAAGCAACTGAAAAGTCCAAATAGTCTAAGAGTAATGTTGCTCCTAATACAAAATTAGAAACATTTTTTGAATGGTTCCAACCTCCCTTGGATATTAGAGGGTAGAATTTCCATGGGGATTCACTGGTCTCCTGCCGTAACTTCAAAAGATCAATGGAAACCTCAGAGAAACATTGGGCCAGAATTTACTGTCAAAATAATGGTGAGGCTAATGACGTTCACCGTTAATTATGGGCAAATCGCACAGCAACTTCAGGTAAGGGCAGGTGAGGTTAAACGCGTAAATCTGGAAGTTGCTGTCCCAGATGCGCCGATAACTTCCCGAAAACAGCATCTCACTACCTGCCTCACCATTGAAATGCATTGAACAGTGTGAGGTTCCTGTATTTGCACGGTCGATACAGACTAAACTCGCCACAGAAAGTTAGGACTTGTCCTTTTCAAACTAAGTATCCTTTTTAACAGCGTGATAAGTCTCAATTACTGCCAAACAACCTCTCTGGCATGAAAATTAACTTTTTCAAGCGTGGAGTCTCATTCCTTCAGCTTTTAATTGTTGTTGGACTTTTTTTTAAAATGTAGATTTTTTTTTTACTTTTTCTTTGTCTCTTGTCTCTCTCTCATAATCCAATCTTTCTTTCCCTCTCTTTATTTTGCTTTCTGCACCTGATTTAATATTGAATTCACTATTCTAACTTACGCTTCCTGTTTCAGACTCTGCGCTGTTCATTAACGATTCTTCAATCAGATTGATTAAGGAGATAAACAGTTGCTTGCCTTGTTCACACAGGTCCCAGATGCCCTGTAGAGGGCGCCGCGCTGTTTCAATCTCTCACTTACAGCAACCTGCCGTGCTCATGGATATTAAACGGGCCAGAGCAAGTCTAACTTGCTGGGCACCGTTTGTTCACCGGCTACAGCAAATTCTAGCCCAATGTAAACAGCCATTTACTATTTCTCTGAGGTTTCTGCTGATCTTCCACCAAAATTATAGCAGGAGATTGCGGTCTCCCACAGCAATCACTGGTGTAGAGGGTAGAAATTACAGTGGTGACCTTACTTTATGAACATTTAATGCACTCATAAGTAAATTCCTCTTTCTTCTATTTTAGCAAAGGCCTGAAAGTAAACAGGTTAACATGCTAGTTAAAATAGTGTTAATACAAATTTAATATGATTTAATACAATTGCATTGAGCATTCATACATTAACATTGCTGCCAGTGATTTCTACCCTCAATTCTCTCAAGTATAATTATTTCTCCCATCTTTTCAAAGTGGTTTACAATATTCAAAAAATGCTCAGAGCCATTAAGCGAGGATGAATTTTGCCAAATGACAAATGCAGGGAGATGAGTACTTATTTTCTAAATGCCCTGCAGGAGGATGGATACTTCATCAGAATCCCTGGACATGCTGACATTCCCACAGTAAAACAATTAAAGCTCCTTCTACATCTGCAATAAACCCCATTAGGTCAAAAAAACACCATAACAATCTCCGAAGCCTGTTCGGTTTGTAGTAGAACCTACGAAGGTTAATAAATTGAATAAGCTCTCATCTTATATTCATTTCTTGCTTGAGCTTGCTGATCTACATATGTTTTGCTCCCTGTTATGAATAAGCTGCTCGCCCAGGACTGGGCTGGTGCTCTGTGATTTCACAGTGCCAAGTAATGAGCTGCTGTAGGCAGTCGGCCTTCTCAGTAATTGTTGTGAGCCAGTGAAACAACTGTGTCTAGTATTTGGAAAGGGCATCGGATTCGATTGAATTTCTTTTCGACAACACCGTCCTTGTTCCTGCCATCTCCAAATCCAGCTTGGGATTTTTCCCCCCCAGTTGATCCCCCAGTAGGGGACAAACATCCATATTGGGGTGACAGCAAGAGAGGTGGGAGCCAACTTGGATCATGATGAGACGAAGCAGAGCTGTTGAATTCAGGAGATATACTTTTTCAAATAGCTATTTGATTCAGCAAAATTAGCATGCAAATTCCACGTCCACCTGGAATACTAAACAGAGATGCAAATACGACCACTTCCGATTTTCACAAACAGCAGGTCTTCATGACAATAGAATGACAATCTATTTAACAGTTTCATAAGGTGTTGATGATATTTGGATTCCACGCACATGATAACAATTCTGGCCAGTGTAAAGTAACACATATAAACTACAAAGGAATAACAAACAAACACCAGATTATAAAATACAAAGGAATAACAAACACTAGATTATTTCTCTTCCCATCAGCTGCACCCCCCCCCCAACCATTGTAAATAACTGTTCATGTGTCACAATGTTCTAACACACTATATCTTCATCTCAAAAAATGCAAATCCCCATGGAAAAACTCTGATAGCATAATGACAATGGTTATGGATATGAATTCTGATGGGAGTACTCCAATGGTCTCTCTCCCAAAAGATAAACAAAACCAAACTATACCTTATCCTTGAATAATGAAGTGGTAGAAATTACTGCTACTCTACAAATTCCTTTCTGCTATTTTAACAGGGCCAATAACCCATCAGTTTTTTGATTTATTTTAAGTGGGTTAAACACCACCATTAAAATAACAGAGGGGGAAATTTAGTACAGGCCCATTAAATACTCATACCACAGCATCCTCGAGAGTCTTTTCTACCCTATGATTTCAAGGTTATACATTCCTGGGGTTTGCCTCTATTCCCCTTTTGGCCTGCATCTGAGGCAGTATTTATTGCCCATCCCTGGTTGCTCGGAGGGCTGTAAGAGTCAACCAGTGTGAGACTGGAGTTAAATGTAATCGAGACTAGGTGGGGGCAGCAGGACATTAGTGGATCAACTGGGCTTTTATGACAATCTAGCAGCCTGCAAATTGCTAGATTTATTAAGTTCAATTTCATAACTTTCCATTGTGGGATTATGAACTCATGGGTTATGGGTTGCTAGTCCAGTACCATAACTACTAGTTATCCTGTAGACGAATTGATTGCAGAGCTCAATCCTGTCCTCACTAGATGTTTAAACCAGTGCACTTTCCAGCAAGAATCACTGGATTGTGATTAGAAGTGTGAATCCTGGCTGATTTTCCTAACCCAAGAATGTCGAGGCCCATTGTAGCACAATTCACATCCATGTGCAGTTAGTGCAAAGTTGCATCTGCCTTTCTTTGAATCATGCCATATGTTTTTTTTACACCTGAGCAGAGAGATACGGTTTCACATTTTTAAAATTTATTCATGGGATGTGGGCGTCGCTGGTAAAGTCGGCATTTATTTCCCATCCCTGGTTGCACTGAGTAGGTGATAGTGGAGCTTCTTCTTGAACCACTGTAATCCATGTGGTGAAGGTGCTCCCACAATGTTGTTAGGTAGGGAGTTCCAGGGTTTTGACCCAGCAACAACGAAGGAACAGCGACATACATCCAAGTCGGGCTAGTGTGTGACTTGGAGCGGACCTTGGAGATGATGGTGTTCCCACGCACCTGCTGCCCTGCTCTAGGTGGCGGAGGTCACAGGTTTGGGAGGCTAGAAAACAGCTCCCTCTAACAACACAGGGCTTCCTCTGTACTGTGTTTCTTGAGCCCACAATCTTCTGATTTAGATGTGAGAGCATTACCAACTGAGCCAAGCTGACACTTAAATATTTATAACCATTACACACTGTGGCCCTAATGGGATATGCCAGCAGCAGAATAATAGACTGTGCATTAGATGGTATAATGACTCTGTCCTCGTGAATAGCACCACAGGAGATCTGCAAATATTTTTTTTTTTAAAGACTGTAGTCTGGTCACTGCAGGGAAAATATCACTGATTTCTGATCTATGACAGGTGTGAAATACAATATCTGTAAGAAATAATATCATTTTAACTGGGGTTTCTTGTTTTACTGATTCAAACATGGAAATGGTTTGGGAAAGGGGGAATACTTTTCATTTGCTACGTTCAAAATTAAGCAGCGTAGAAAGATAGAGGTCCTGAATCAAATCGAAAATATGAAAGGAGTCTCATTATTCCAGATGTCCTCTGGGTGTTGTGAAGATTGTTGTAGCATGATGAACAGAGGCAAAGCCTAAGTGTTAAAGCTTACTTGATTATCATCTCCTTGGTGCAGACGTGAACACACTCACACACACAAACTTATCAAAGGAAATTTAATAACGACAGACCTCACAGATAGTCTTTTGCTGAATAGTTGTTACACTGCAAATAAATCGCACTCAGTAAGCAAATACCAAAGAGTTGGTTTCCAAATGCATTGCATCTTTGAAAGGGCAGGTGCAACTTAGATGCTTGTCAAAATTTCCTTTACAGAGTTTTTTTTTGTGGGGGGGGCGGGCGGGGGGAAAGAGTTGTAATTCATTTTCAGTCTTTGGGATTGAAGGTAGGGCAGATAAATAGATTATTTTGCAACCTCTTGTAGTCCTAAAGCCGTCAGATGTACAATTTTTCCATTAAAGCAATTTCAAAGGGTCATCAAAGATTTCTTTCATTAAAAGGGTGAAAATCCTAGATTACATCCACAGGGAGGTAACAGTTCCAATGTTGCTAGAAGTATTTCTAAAGTTGCTTGAAAAAGGAGAATATTAAATAGCTTAACAAGTGAGTGAGCGGAGAGTGGGATTAGACTAGGTGGCTTATGTGGAGTAGAACCCTGGAGCAGACCTAATGCCCTGAATGGCCTCTTCCTGTGCTGTAAGATCCTACAGGGCCAATTGTAACGATGCCCACTGGGCACGAATAGGGTGAGGTGATTAAAACGGTGGTGGGTGCTTCCTGCAGCCTTCCCGATGCCTCAGGCAGAGTGGGCCACATTAATATTTAAAAGTCGGGGTTCGATGACATCATTCAGACCGTGACGCGATTTTAACCTCAAGTTACACATATCGCACACAGTGCTGGACTCACCAGTGGAACCTAGTGGCAAACAGTAGCTTAGCCAGAAGAGGCCCAGGTAAGATAGAATTTTTAATTTTTTCTAAGGTCCTTGTGGCCTAACAGGAGCAGGCATGCTCCTCAAAGTCCCACAAGGAAACTTTCCTTGGGACTCCCCTACCCCAGGCTTCACTCCCCCTTCCCAGACTGCGCTCCCCTCTGGACCCTTCCTGGCACGTGAAATCCCGCTCCCCCGGCTGGCCAAATGGCGATTTGCGCGGGAGTCCATTCTCCAACATGGTAATGAGGCCCGGGTGTTAAAATGACACGGGCATCACGCCGACACCATCATGAGTGTTTCTCGCACTCGCAGCCAGAGTTAAAACCAGGGTTATAATACTATCAAGTGTAGAAAAAATAACACACTCGTAGTTTGCAATGTAAGTGCCAGTCATGTTTAAGTAACATAGGGGGTCCTCATGGGTCCTCTGAGCTAAACCCTGATCCCCTTTTCCAGCACCAAACTCTTAAGAAATGCTGGACTAATTTGGCTAAAACAAAGCAGTTTACTGAGAAATATAGCCAGATCATCTGTATTCAGAGATAAGGGATAGGGCAGGCAAGTGGAGTTGAGGTAGAAGATCAGCCATGATCTTACTGAATGGCAGAGCAGGCTCGAGGGGCCATAAGACCTACTCCTTATGTTCTTATATATTGGCATCCTCTCTTTTTCATAGATTTCTCCTTTTGCTAAACCCTTAGCCACATATCTCCACCAACTCAAACATCGGCCTGGTCTTAACTGATGACTCTGAAGAACGAGCATTCCCATGGATTCTACAATGGCCCCATAAAAAACAGCAGGGGGGTTGGCATGGCAACAGAGATGCAACATTAGAATAAATTGAGCTCAGTCTATTACTTTCTTTTGTAAAATGAAGGAGTTCCATGAACTAAAGTACTTCCATGGACTTTGGTTCTCCTTGAACTTTATTTCATAGAATCATTGAAAATTTGCGGCACAGAAGGAGGCCATTCGGCCCATCGTGTCCGCACCAGCCGAAAATGAGCCACCCAGCCTAATCCCACTTTCCAGCACTTGGTTCGTAGCCATGTAGGTCACAGCACTTCAGGTGCACATCCAGGTACTCTTTAAATGAGTTGAGGGTTTCTGAAGGTTACTGCCCTTTCAGGCAGCAAGTTCCAGACCCCCACCACCCTCTGGGTGAAAAAAATATTTCCTCAGCTCCCCTCTAATCCTTCCACCAATCACTTTATATCTATGCCCCCTGGTTATTGACCTCTCTGCTAAGGGAAATAGGTCCTTCCTATCCACTCTATCTAGGCCTCTCATAATTTTGTACACCTCAATTAAATCACCCCTCAGCCTCCTCTGTTCCAAGGAAAACAACCCCAGCCTATCCAATCTTTCCTCATAGCTAAAATTCTCCAGTTCTGGCAACATCCTCGTAAATCTCCTCTGTGCCCTCTCTAGTGCAATCACATCTTTCCTGTGATGTGGTGACCAGAACTGTATGCAGTACTCAAGCTGTGGCATAACTAGTGTTTTATACAGTTCCAGCATAACCTCCCTGCTCATATAGTCTATGCCTTGGCTAATAAAGGAAAGTATTCCTTTTTTAACCACCTTAACTACCTGTCCTGCTACCTTCAGGGATCTGTGGACATGCACTCCAAGGTCCCTCACTTCCTCTACACCTCTCAGTATCCTTCCATTTATTGTGTATTCCCTTGCCATCCCTTCGCTCACCTATTTCAGAGTGCAGGACACGCTCTTTGTATATTGGCTGCACACCATAAACTTTGAACCGACTTTAAAAAATCATAACATATAATGGGTCAGCTTATTCTCGAATATCTGGTCCTGTGATTCTGTGTAAGTATATATCCAGTCAGAAAAACAAGTGGCTTCAGTATGGAGAATGTCTCCAAGGGTTATTACATGGAACAGTGTGCCATGTCCACAATGGGTCACCACTTATTGCAATAAACGTTCCAAGCCATCAACTATGAAGAAGAGTGAATCATCACATAAATCTATGCCATACCATGCATGCAGTAGAGAGAATAGTTGAATTTAGCTCAAAGATTGAAGTTAGGGATAAATGCAATTGCCTCTGATGGGCAGCACTCAAAAGAGAAAAGCAATATAGTAGACATTTAAAAGATAGACCATTCCTTTCTGCTGTATAATGTTGAATGAATTAATGTCATGTGACCGAATGTCACGTGACCAAATGTCCAGGAATAGGTTAGAACCATGTGGGCTAGTTGCAGCTGCAGATTGCTCGTAAAATTTGAAGTACAATATGTGCCTTCAGTCCTTGAGCTATGCAGTGATAAATCTAGAATATGATGCACAATATAAACTGCTGCATTTTCTTTTGTAATAAACTGAGTGCAAAAAGCACACTTAGTAAATGCACAGTATGAATCCTACATGACAGGAGCAATTCAGACGAAGAATCAATGCGGATAAAATGTTTGTGTTTTCACAACTTGTCGATTTTTGTAAAATTCTTATATGGTACAAGCTTTTGGGACCGATTTTCTTGGATAGTTAGACCAGTAAACCCAGTGTAAACTAAACAGAAAATAAGGCAGGAAGTGCATAGTATCTCTGCCCAAAAAGACAGTCATTTGCACCTGGTACCATGGAGTGTAAGGAATGCGGTACTTTAATGACATCCTGCGTTGTTATGGGCATGGGTGGGAGCAGGGGAAGGTGAAGTTTAGGAACAAGAGTAGTCCACTCAGCCCCGCGAGCCTGCTCCGTCGTTCAATTAGATCATGCCTGATTTGCACCTCAATTCCATTTTCCTACTCTTAGCTCCATATCCCTTGATACCGTTACCTAACAAATATCAATCGATCTCAGTCTTGAAAGCTCCAATTGTCCCAGCATCCACAGTTTAAATGGCCGTTTTGATTAAGACAACCGATCGCAAAGCATTCAATTATCTTCGTCAAAGCGGCAATTTGAAAAATTTGGACTTTTTTTTCCCCTTCAGCTGGCACTCCCTGTGCTGCAACAAGGCACCACAGCATTTTCAATCACCCTCTCCACCTGAGGAAGGTGTCTCCCAACAGTGCCATAAATTGCCCCAGCACACACCCTCAACATATAAATAAACCTGATCCCAGAAAGTAGGCTGGGGTCAGGGGGTGCAGGGAAGGGGCAAGTGGAAGTCCTGCCCGTCGAAGGAAAATAGAAAATGGTCCCCTTTTGTGTTTGAAATTTTACAACTGTATTCTCTTAAAGCTCGGGACATGCAGTGCTGATATAATCAACATTGTATGATCTATGAAGAAAAAAGCTCCTTTTAAAAAAAAATTATGGGGTGGATTTCCCTCGCAGCAGCAAGGGAAGCAGCAGGGCGGGACTTCTGCCTGCTCTCCGACCCCGCAGTAACGCTGATGCCTTTTCCTGAGGCGGGTTTATTGGCAATGCAGGGCAGGCCTCCAGCGGAATGCCCACTGCCAAGAGGGACCACCAGGGCCAAAGAGGCAGCGAGGAAGTTTAAAGGGGCAGAACAGCCCCAAAGATAAAGGGTGGTGGCAGAGCATGAGGCTTACAAAGGTAAGTGCATGGGGACAGAATGGAAGGAGAAGGGGCTTCTATTAAGTGCCCCTTCCTCCATTTGTGGTCATCGGGGCCATTAATGCCACTAGATTATGAAAATCGGAGAAGAAATGTCATTTAGTCCCTTTTTTTGAAAAGAAGGAAAATATGACCCTTGAGTGTAAAACTTAAATCAGTAATTAAGTGAAAAGCTAGTCTCATCTGAATGTATGTAAGATATGTATTCACTACCCACATGACAATATAATTAACAAGTTAACCTTTGTAAAATAAATCATTCAGCTGAATATCAATTTGGTAAAAAAAAATTATCTCAAAGTCACTGTAAAATAAGTTGTCATGGAAGCTGCTGTAGTTTGCCCTTAGCCAATCATTTGCATGCACGTTGATCTGAAATTAATTGGACTGAGTATTTTTGAGATATTGTTGGGGAGAGTGTAGCTTTTGACCGGGCAGCTAGTAAGGAGATGGAGAAAAATTCAAATAAGAAGTTAATGGTAATTATCTTTAAATCACCAGCTGCACCTCTCCTGCAAATGTCATTCCAGTGTTGTAAGTCACTAAAAGTTATTGCTCTAATATATTTTGGAAGAGGTTACTGAAATAAAAGTCTTAAAATGCACACAAATCATAATATTAATTTGACAAACTGATTTGATGCACATAAGTATACTCACCTTGCACAGGCAGCTGGGAAGCCAAATTTACAAAGGACAGGTACAATATAGAGCAGTATTATACAATGGGCCAGAAATCACACGGAGCAGCGAGACAATGGTAACTGCAGCTCCTGCGAATTAAATGAACAAATTTACTTACTGCAGGCTCTGTGGCGTCGAATTGCTTGAATTTGAACTTTAAAAAAAAAGTACGCCATCAACCCAGCCTCTGAGCAGCGTGAGTTGCAGCGCGGCTGGAAAAGTCAGTGAGGAGAAGACACACCCACAAAATCTGTCAGGAAGAGAAGTCACACCCACAGATTCAGGCTGCATTGCTCAAGCAGGCAAGCAGACTTCATTCATTTAAAGTTAGTATTCTGTATGTCATTGTAAATTTTAAAAAATTTAATATAAAAAGCCAATGCAATAATTTAATTAAATTAAAGAGACTATTAAAATAAGGAGCAAATAAGACTCCACATTTTTAAAAGTGAATTTTTAGTTGTTTGGCCATCATTAAGACTAACCACGCTGTTAAAACTTAGTTTAGACCTGATATTTTTAAGTGTACCTGTTTGGTGGTGTAATTAGTTACTTTCCAGCTGGACAGATAAGCAAGTTGGCGCTTTTTCAATGATTTCTCTGATTGCAGCGTGCAATGTCCCTTTAAAGCTGTCATATCACTGGTAAACTACTAAGAGCAAGTTCCGGATTCCCTGCACATGTGCGAACACCAGAACTTGCTCCTCCGTTTCGCCACTAACAATGGAGACCGCTGTTGAGCTCACCGTTATTTCGGGAGCGATTTCTGCCCCATCAAGTTTAAAAGTTACAGCGCATTTAACAAGCTAGCAATCATATGACACAAATGGTGTATTTTTCTTGCACAAGAGCTTTTGTATATTCTGTTTACCTTATATTATTTTCTTTTTGTACACTAATTAGATTTTAATTACTTTTATTTTATTGATAGAAGGAGCAACTGACTTATTCTAAGCTGCAAAGAGGATGTCTTGCATGCTTTTCTTCCATTCATCCTCACTGTGTTGAAATCAAGACTTGTTTCAGTCTCCTCCAGTAACTTACTCTTCCCTATGACTCCTTGGATCCTCCTTTGTCTTGCTTTCCTTCTATAATCTTCTAGTTACTTAATCACTATTTACTTCAGCTTTACTTTTTTCGTAGTCTTCGTATAAGTATGTGAAGTGTAGGAATAGAAATATATGGAAAATTTCTTATAACACAGGAAATGAGCACAACTAGGTGGGTTGAACACCTGGGACCTGGCCCACAAACCTAAACTGATGGAATCAGAAGCCTCCTCTGCCTGCATGACTCTTATGTGAAATGAGTTTACGGTGTTTTATCCCAGAAATAATTGGCACTAATTGGCAATATTGCTCAGACAGGAGTAACAATAGTTAGTGTGGGAAATGGAAAGAGTGCCACACTGGTGCAAGATTGGGGCGCTCTTTGGAGGTGGGGCTGAGGCACAATGATGGGGCAGAGTAGAGGGAGCTTAAATCTTGTATCTGGGCTATGTTATACTGGAGTGCTTGAGAGTGGTTCATTCCAAAGCACTAACATCCTTCACCTTGATGAGCAAAGGAAAAACCACAGGAAACACATTGATCTCTGAAAGTTTCCAAATGACCACAAAATAGGTCATTGCACAGCAGTTGCCCATTTTACCTGAACCATGAAAATATCAGATCTGGACAATATAGTGGAGTTTGATTACCAGCTGCACCATTCCCTTTATAACTGTCCAACAATTATTCTGCTTGAGGAACAAATTTGATTGTGGTTTGAAGATTAAAAAAAAATGTTGTTGATTCAACTAATGAGCTTTTTGGAACAGCAGTGACTAACTTTCAAGAAAATTTATGATTTATTTCTTATACAAGTGTTTCAAATTTATGGTAATGCACACACAACTAAAGTAATTTCTTTAAATAAAAAAAACTTTAAAAATTGAGTGTAGTAATCTGGTAGAATAGATTGCCCACCCCCCTATATAAAACTCATCTGATTTTCATTCCATGCATTTCCCCCCACCCATTCTTTATCCTTTAATTGATATACTAAACAGCATCACTGCCTCCATTTTTAAATATTCTTTTGTTTGTTCACCAAGCTCTATACATTATTCCCGGACTGAGGTCTCTGGCCTATCACAGACTTGCTTAGGAACCAGAGGTGTGCAGCCCTTTTATTTTTTTTGCAAACTCTGTTTAATTTTTTTTCTTCCTAGGAGGAACCTTTTGCCTTACAACCTCCACTAGACAACCTCATCCGGATTGGGAACTCACTTCGTGTGGCACAGCATGTAGCTGTGCAGTTATCCTGCGCCGCTGGCCTTCCACATGTCATTCTCCATATGTAATGGAGAGAGATCCAGCTCCATGTCTCTTTGCACATGTTGAAGGCCCAGACGCTTGGTGGTATCTGGGAATTATAGGGGCCAAATGTTCCCAAGGGATGCCAATTCTTGCGAATGTCAGCAAAAAGGAGGTGGAAACCTACCCGGACTTCTAGCGTATTCTCCTGAGGAGGCAGAGCTGGGCCTGCGCCTATTACAGGTTCATACCGGCGGATTTGTGGGGGTTCTGGAAGCAGCCAAATATTTTTATATCCAGCTGCTCCCAGGACAACCTTTGAGCCATGGGGCCTCTGGCCACTGCTTTGGGTGAGCAACTCCTGCCCAACACCAGACCCCCATGGTTTTGGTTTTCAGAGGCAGAAGATGCACAAAACTGATCCAGTGATCTGACGCGCCCAGTGGAGGATGCATTTCTTGGCAAATCACGGGGCACAGAACAACAGACTCGACATACACAACAGATATAAGAAATTTTACCTTAAATTGGATTGTTTAGTGGATTGGGTTTGCAAAGAGAGGGAGCAGCAAAGCCAAGCATTTTCGCAAAAAGTTTGGTGGCACGCCTTACAGAAAAGCTTGCTACTACGAGAACCAGAGTGAACACCAGTGCTGAAGACCTGTCTTAGCAGAAAGTGAAATGGAAAGTTATGTCAGCACAGCCAAGTAAATCTAGGATGACTGTGGTTAGATTTTCCACTAAACAGGAAATTGCTGCCCAAATGTTAACACAACATTTGCTAGACTTTTTTGCATCGTGGGGAAAACTGGTAGTCATGACACTGCTTCTGGGTGGAATATCCAGTCAGAATTAGATGGGGTAGAGGTGAAGTTCTTTCCTCCCAGCACTTACTTGAGGCTACTGCCGGCAAGGCAAGTGATCCAAAATTTGCTTCTGCAGAAGGGTGAGCTGACTGTGGAGGTGCACCATGCACCAGCAGCTCGCCCAGATTATTTAGAAGAGGCCGAGGCCCAATTTCGGGCCAACCTCAGGTCTCCCAGTTCAGGAACACATTGCAGTCACATGGCCGCCTTCACGCCCAAAACTGGGCATCAATGAACCTCTACTCCCCTTGTCTTTATTGCAGGAGAATTAAAACCTTCAAAGCAAAACATAGCTGAAAACATGAAGCATGACAACTGCATTAAATCTAAACGGTGACTACCAAAACAGGAACAGCAGCCAAGGTATTAACCCATTTTCCTGAACAGACATAAATCGCCCTTACCTCTAGGTCGAGGGGATGCAGGTTCCAAATGATTAATTGAACCTGGTGCCAACTATATGTACAGAGCAATTAAAAGGAACACATTTGCACTATCTATTAAACATCTCTCAAGTGGCCAAGTAGCCCAGCAGCTCTAACCAGATGACTGAGTTTTAATGTTCTATTGCTGCCGGTCTTTTGAAGTTTTTCCTGTCAAGATTATGATTGAAGTATTTAGTTCTCATCTGGGCTACTATTTTACCACTGGCATGGATGGAGGATAAGAAAGAACTTGAATTTATGTAACGAATTCATGTCCTCCAAAATTCTCAGTGCTTCACAGCTAACAAGATACTTTTGAAGTGTAATCAGGGTTGTTATTCTGGCAAACCAAATTGCTTACAGCAAGGTCCCATAAATAGAAAATGAGTTGGATGATCAGTTAATCAGGTTTTTTGTGTTCTGGTGTTGGTTGAGGGTTGAATGTTAGCCACTTGCTGCTCTTCTTCAAATAGCACCTACCTAGATGGACAGACGGGAGCTCCGTTTAGCATCTGATATGACAGACACCACCTCCAGCAATGCAATTCTCCCACGGTAACTGCACTGAAATGTCAAGCTAGATTATGTGCTCAAGCGCTGAAGCGGGCTGAAACCCACAAGGAGAGGGAAACGGTAAAGAGAAAGATGTTTTGCAAATAACCATGGCTCCTGTCAGCTGACCAAGGGCATCTGTGTGGATTTCTAGCAGCAAAAAAAAATTCCAGCTAAAGTTGGTCACACAGCAGTAGCGAGTGGTCAAAGGAGCCAATATTGCAGAAACAGAGGGAATAGATCTGAATGCAGCTGGTGGTAGTGGATTTCAATACAAGTACAACAGGCCCATTTTTCTCCCTGGTATTTAGCTTGGCAAATGCACAAATTAAAAAGAGAAGCAACAGCCTCATGTCCAACGCAGGTGGTAAGGAGATACTGCCAAGTCTTGGTAGTAAATGCCTGCCAGATGACAATAAGCCAGACATATTACATTTACCCATACATGATTTATTTATGTCTAAAGGGTGCAAAAATATGATTGTTATGTTTTAAGAACTATTAGTTCTTTTCTGGTTTCATTTTAAAATGCTGAAAAGGACTAAGCTACTTTATAATGCTGCAGTGAATGTAATGTCCTGATCATGTTAGAGCATACTTCTACATTAAGGGGGAGAATTTCCATAGGGTTCTCCCAATCTAAACAGTGGATAAACGTTTACATTGTTTCTTGGGGGTTTCCACTGAAATCCTGCCAGAGAAACCCTGCAGGAATTCCAGGCTTAACTATCTTTTCCTATGACTTTTAGCTAGACCAATGCACTGGAATTTTAAACTGGTGCTCTGCTTGTTAGAATTTGCTTCGTCCTTTGCCTAGGATCTGTGGGTCGAGTGAATGCACAATACTTGCTAAGGGTAGATAGGACTTGTCTGTATTGCCACATTCATTAAAGTAGATCATTCCCAGACAAGAATACAGAAAAACTTTTTTTCAGGTCTGAATGAATAAAAAAAAAATCTTCAGACAGCTAGAGATTCTCTTCCAATCCTCCCAAGTGATAGAAATACATGAATTACTGGTCTGTAGAGATAGAGGTTGGGTTTTCACCAAAGCGATCTGCCTACTGCAAAAGGTCTGAGGTGATCTGAGGTGTAATATTCTGCCTAGAGAGGTATATTTGCTATTAGCTCTCACTGTGGTGAGCAACAGTGAGGTGGAACTCTGCAGGGTTGCAGCCCCTACATTACGTTCATTCATGATCCGTTTCAGGACTCTGAAAAAGGGTTTACAGGATTTCCAAACGCTGTGTTATTTTAATGGATTAAAATATCATGTTCCTGTTTCTCTGCTGTCTTACATTGCTTCTTGTGCATCCCACCATTGGCGGCCATGCCTTCAGCTGCCTAAGCACTAAGCTCTGGAATTCCCTCCCTAAACCACTCTACCTCTTTCTCCCCTCCGTAAACTACCTCTTTGACCAAGCTTTTGGTCACCTGTCCTTATGGCTCGGTGTCAAATTTTGTCTGATTACATTCCTGTGCAGTGCCTTGGGATGTTTTACTACGTTAAAGACACCACATAAATGTAAGTTGTTTTACTGTTCTGTATAAATTTTCATGTTATAAATGTAATTTGTAGCTTTAGCCTGAACTATATGGTCTGACAGTAGTATGGAACAGATCAGGAGCATATAGGTAGCCATCCTGTACATCTTCCAATACAAAATAACGTGGTTAAAAAGGTAACTGGTAATCCTGTGATACAGTAACCCATTCACTCCATGCACAAGGTTTATACGTTCATAGGAAGTGTGGTTCTGCTTATGGAAACTACCTTGTTGATGTGGGCCCAGATAAAGAATGTTGGGACAAAGTCTGAATTGTAACAATTAATGAAAAATCAGGAGCTGCAGGCACGCAATTATCCGATCAGTACTCCATGTAAGCACTGGGTGGGGCCTGATCAGAGAATCATCCTTTATATTTCCTCTAGTATGTCCCACACAATACTTATAAAATTGTTTCATTCTTATTAATTCTACAGGACTGCTTGTGATGGATAGAGATCTGTTTAGGTATGGGTATGTGAGTTAACAGTAATTGTTCTCTCTTCCATCTCAGCAGCAACACACACAGCAGTGCAGCATATTGCATTACCTCAACTTTTCCACTCATGCCAATTCCAAACTCATTCACGTAGGTGAAAGATTCCAGAACACTACACACTTATACGCCATTTCATTTCTCTTGTGCTAATTTTTACTAATTACCGTTCATTCCTTTTTATTCCAAAGTGTTTATAAAGTTTCAATTGTCATCGGCAAAGCCACTTTTTTTTGTAATAGAACAAAGAAATAGGGAAACACAGTGGACCCGAAATGTTCAGTGCTATAGAACAGGAATGGATGCTGCTCAATTTCAAATTTGAACTAAAAGAAATGACTTCTTTAAAGTGCAGATGATATTGATATGTAGGCAGACATGGCATCTGTTTTGCACACAGCAATATTCCACAAACTGTAATGAGATGAACCAATTATCTTTATTGGTGGTGATAGTTGAGGGAGGAATGTCCATTGTTGTCGATGATGACAGTCTATGATTTTGTCATTTCCAATGCAATATAGGTTGTTGGTTCTTATATGACTGCAAAGTCCGATTTTCGTGAGGAATGTTTTGCCGTACACAGAACATCGGATGACAGATTGACCTAAGGGCTGATCTTTCCTTGATTTCCTTTGGGCTTAGTTCTCTGCCGATCAGTGCACTTTTCCCTTCAGGTCTACTCGTTGATTCAGTGTGCTGGAGTGTTCTGACATTCCAAGCTGCTACATTTAAGTGTTTGGTTCTCTTATCATGTCAACCGCTTATGGTGAGATTCCCGTCAGCTGTGGTAAACTGACTGGGGGTTAGTGAAGCAGGCATTATTCAGGGCACCTTCCTCATACTACAGCAGTGAGCACTGCCATCCTAAATAGGCCTGATCAGCCACTCGGCCGGAGGTGGGGGGGTGGGGGGGGGTTGCTGCCAAATTACACTGCTGCTTTGGTTCAATGGGGAGTGATCCTATACTCTGAGCCGCCTGTGGGCAGGTTCCCAACTACAGCTTCCAGTGAATACAGCTGCTGCTTTTACGCTGGCCCATCATCACAGGACTCTGGGAGATGGTGTGGTGTTGTGGAGATGAAAATGGCACCAGCGCGTGAATTGGATTATAGTGAGGAATATTAGCGCAGAATCTCCCAGCTTCCTTCATCTAGATCCAGTGGCAAGACAGAGTCAAGACGGCTAGGGATGAAGTCAGCCGTAGTGGATGGCCTACGGTACCTGGTGCATCTGTACCAAGGACCTCAGCTAACCCCATAGCTTTGCTACTGTGCCCTCACAGTCAGAAAAATTAGCACATCTGCTGGGTTCGCCACAGTAGATTTCATGCGCTTGAAAGGGAAATGGGTATCTCCCCATCATTCGAGTACATCTGCCCAAGAGCTATGCTCTACCTAGTTTAGCCTGCAAGCCAATGCAATTGCCCAGGGTGTGGTCGTCACCATGCACAAGTGACTACTAGGAACCATAGGTGAGGGTTGTATGCAGGGCTGGAGACCAGGGGCTGCAGTGGACTCCTACTCAAAGGTACTGCTGCTAATGCTACACATTACACCTGGGCGGAATATTGCCAGGAAAATGGCATTGGGCAAGGAAGCACCATGTGGACGCTATGGCATTTCTCAGCTGGGAGAGGGAAAGTCAGATGTTGGAAGCATAAGAACTTACGAAAGAGGTGGGAAAAGGCTGTCAGACCCATCAACCCACACCATGCGACACACTGCAAACACATACATCATTTACCCAGTCCTTAACCATATAATCTCCTGGGAGAGGTTAAATAAACAAAACAGAAAAACCCTGTGGTCAATTTAGGAAAATCTGTGGGAAATTCCTCTCCAACCCCTTAAGGCAACGAAGCAAACCTGGAGATTGCAATATCTCATCATCATCATCCCAGTTAACTAACATCTTCTACCCTGTTGATCCTTGGCATCACCACGCACCTATCTAAAGTGGCCATAGGTGCCAGACTGGGATAATTTCAGACAGAATTAGGAAGAAAGCGACTTTTTAAAAAAAAGAGAAACCCACCCAAATACCCTCATAAAAGAAAAAAGTGAAAATAAAACAAGAAAAGATCTCATCGTATTTACTGGGAGTTGATTTTTGGAAGTGACCATAATTCCCCCCTTTGGAGTGGTTTATTTATTTTCTTGATTCAGGCAATCCCTACATATTAGTTTTAATGAATCCATTAGGCGTTTACAATCAATGCAATCATGAATTTGTGGTTTGTCACTTTAATAAAAATAGTCCCCAATGTACAAATGTTCCTCTGTGTCTTTCCACTATCACAGTGCATTCCCTACCATTACTACTTACCCACCCACACAGAGAGTGGGCAACTGGAAGCACAGCAACAATTTTATGGGGGGGGGGGGGGGGGGGTGAGGGGGAGTAAGTGTGCTTAGCTGGAAAGGGATTTTTTTTTAAAATGGAAATTTAAAAACAAACAAAAATCAAAAGAATACATTATGTAACCAACTTATTGTGAAATTCTACTTTTTCTTTTCTTTATCAATATTCGCATCATCTACATGCAGTAAAACCCATTATTGTTCACCCATCTGGAACTTGCCTGTGCAATCAATGTGACCTCTTTTCATATGTGTAGCTGCACCTGCAAAAAGGTAGGAGTCTCAGACACTGTACTTCTAAGATTTTCTGTTCTTCTTTGAAATAGGGAGATGACTACCCAATATCCCTCCAAACAGGGGACATGTGTTAACCTAAATAACACATGGTTTTCCTTTGTCGCTCAATGGAATAGGACTTTGTCCTTTGAGCTTTCAGTAAGTGGTTAGATTAAAGCACAAGAGTATAGCTCCCTTTCTCTGGTTTATTATGGCCACTTGGGCATTTTAGATGAGGTCCAATGTAAAAATAACTTCTTTGAGTCAAGCAGAATTAATCAATCATACTGCATTATCTGTAACGGCAGATTAAATGGCCTACTTTGTGTTTCTATTTCCATTTAGAAAGGAAATCCTGAAATCATTAAATGGATACATTCATGTGGCCATCCAAAATTCACCATCATCCCACAAAAAAGCTGCAAATTAGATTTTGCTTCCCATTGTATGAATCTCTGTGCCTTGCCCCCAAAACAATGCACTCTGAAGGGGTCTTGTGTTGATGTAGCTTCCTTCACCTGGAAGGGGGTGAATAAAGGTTCTTTTACGTTGCCTACTTTTCACTCTTCCTGTCCAAAGAGAGGAAACTGAATTCACCGTTCTCCTGCTTTAACTTTTCGGTCGAGTGCTTGTTGCGCTGAACTACGCTGTGTAATGTGGAGACCCAATTCATTGAATCATACAGTACAGGAGGCCGCCATTCGGCCCACCGTGCCTGTGCTGACTCTTTGAAAGAGCTATCCAATTAGTCCCACTCTATTGTTTAATAGAATGAGCTCTATTATTAAAACCAGCTCCTTTAACCCAGTGATACATTCACAGTCCCATATTTTCATCAGTTTATGAAGCCATCAGTTCCCCAAAAGCCGGGCAATTTATATTCTGCAGTGCAGCCGATGGAAAGGGATCCGTTTCTCCCAAAAGGCTACAGTTTTATAATAAAAAAAAGTGCCTAAAGGCAAGCAGCAGCTTTTTCTTCAACTCCATACTCAGCCAACGGGCTGCTGCGAGTGTAGTGACACTGGATGTGATAAAACATATCTTTTGTACTAGTATTATTTATTATTGGCAATTTTACGAGGCCACCTCTCTGCCCGAACACTAAAGAGTAGTACTTTCTGCCCCTGTTTTCCACCTGGAAAATGGACACAATGTGGGCCAATTTCTACCCCTGGAAGTAGCAGTAGGAGCTTGAGGTACTGGTCCAACCCAGTCCAGCAAAGGGTGACGCAGGATTCCGAATGATGAGTGGAGTCAGTGGCCACGGGAAGCAAGTGGAAAGCAGCAAAGCAAAAGGTCATTCAGCAGCAATTGAACAGAATCCAGAGCAGGATGGGAACCAGCAGCAACAGATAATATCCAACTCAGCAGAGAGTGAAAAATTCCCAACAGAGGAGCAGGAAACAAAGGATGCAGCAGCAGACCAGCTATCAGAATAGAGGCACTCCTGCAGAGAATATAGTCTCTGTATGAAGCGATGGTGGGTGTCACTGTAAAGTCCAGAGGTCAGGAGAAAGTGGATTTTTGTCCAGGACCCAACACAACAGCAGAGTAAAGCGAGAAGACAGCAGGACATTGAAATACAATCCTGAAGCTCAGCAAATAACAGGAGCAGGTGGGGTAAGGGTACTGTAGGCTAGAACAGGTTACCTTAAAACAAAAGCAAAATGCTGCAGATGCTGGAAATCTGAAATCAGATCAGAAAATGCTCGCACCATCATCCCTTTTGTCATTTAATCATCCTGCACTCCACCCTACCCTATCTTTGTTCTTTCCTTTCCTCCCCTTTCCCTGGCTCTGTACTTGCTCAAAAACTGTTAAATCTCTAACATCTTCCAGTTCTTATGAAAGGTCATCAACCGGAAATGTTAACTCGGTTTCTCTCTCCACAGCTGATGCCTTACCTGCTGAGTGTTTTCCAGTGTTGCCTGTTTTTATTTCGGGTTACCTTAGAAGTTGGTTCAGCTGAGTAGCAGAGCAGAGTCACGGCAGCCGAGCCTTAATGTAGTCCAGCAGAGCGACGTAGTCCTGGTGGCATAGGAATCCAGGAAATCACATTTGAGTAGAGTTCCAGCCATTGAAAAAAAAGAGTACAATAAAAACACAGAACAAACAAGTTCAGGGTGATGTGCAATGTGCTCTGTACAGGCAGCTTTAAACTTATGGCTTGAACTTGTAGTTTGCACTTAAGCCCACCCACTAATAGGGGCAGGGGATCTTAAGCAATGGAAGAGAGGAGATTGGGGGTTAAAAGGCAAAGGATGGCCATAGATAGAATTGCAAAGGAGAGGAGATCTTAAGGAGCGGCCAGCCCAAGAGTCATCTTGGAAAGACAATTCCCAGGTGCAAGGCCCAGGAAAACAGGCCCTGTTTTTCTTTTTATAGTTTTTACTCCATTTTGCAGTTAATACATTGGGACGGATTTTGCTGTGAAAATATTGGCGAGGCTAAAGGCACTCACCGTTATTTATGCACAAATCGGACAGCAACTTCCGGTGAGCGGAGATGCACAGTTAAAAGTGAAAATCCGGAAATTCCTGTCCAAGATGCGCTGCCCCTCTGTAAGCGGCACAAAAATGACATCTCGCTGTCTGGCTCACCATTCAAACGCATTGAACGGCGAGATGTTCCAGTACTGACATGGTAGGTGCAGACTAAACTCACCACAAAAAGTTAGGGCTTGTCCATTCGAATCTAAGTATCCTTTCCATGGTTTGATTACTGCCAAACAACCTCTCTGACACTGAAAATTAACTTTTACAAATGTAGAGTCTCATTCCTTCTACATTTAATTATTGTTGGAGCTTTAAAAAAAAATTTAAATAATTTTTTTTAAAAATCTGATTGGTTAAGGAGATACACAGTTGCTTGCCCTGTTCACGGAGGTCCCAGATGCCCTGTGGAGGGCACTGCAATGTTTAGATCTCTAACATACAGTAACTTGCCATGTAAAACCCCCATAGAAAATCTATGGGCCAGTCCAAGTCTAACAAACCGTGCCTCATAGCAAAATCCGGCCCAGTCGATCTACTTTAAAATATTAAAAGTTGGTTCCTCTCTGTAAAACTCTGGCATTGTGCTCTAGTATTATACTCAGCTGAAATATAAATAAAAATACAAGTCGCATCATGGAAACTAACCAAACTCACCTATACCAATATAGACTTCACCAAAGCTAAAACTGAACCAATTAAATCACTCAAAATATTTTTCAAAAAAGTTTTTACCTGCTATTTCCCCCCTTCACCCTTAAGGGCTCAAGTAATATTTGTAGCATAAAAAGAAACATTTTAAAATTATACAATTTAATTAATACATGATAAACTTGCCTATAATGTTTTTTATATCTTTGAATATCATCAGTATGCTTTTAATTGAAGGCCTCAGCCGCTTGCTGGCGCTCCCATGGCCACCATACTGCAGCTTGAATCAAAAGAAACAGGCATTAAAGTCAAGGTCCAATTACTGGGGCATATTCGAGAGTTTGTATCGATGTACTGGTACAAATAGCTATGCAGAGTTAAGCAATTTTATTTTAAATTCACAAGCTTTCGGAGATTTTCTCCTTCCTCAGGCAAACATTTGCCTGAGGAAGGAGAAAATCTCCGAAAGCTTGTGAATTTAAAATAAAATTGCTGGACTATAACTTGGTGTTGTAAAATTGTTTACAATTGTCAACCCCAGTCCATCACCGGCATCTCCACATTATGCAGAGTTAGTGTGAGACTAAGACTGTAGCACTAGATTGTAAACCCATAGTGCTGTAGGGTATTCAGGAGGATGATCGTTGTGTTGTAAATAAATAGTCTGTGTTTGTTACTGACATTTCAGTCGCAATCCATCATTTATTTCCTCATCTATACTGTGGCCGTGCACTGCAGGACTCACAAGCGGAGGGTCACTACGATCCACACACACACACACACCCCTACATACGTGCCCAGCTCAAACAGGCATTAGAAATGGCCCAAAATAGCCATAAGCAGCATTGCATCAGCTGTGCTGTTTTTCCTTTAATCCTTATAATCAATGAGATGATAGTCTTATCTGTGTATATGAAAAAGACATAGTGGGAGCTTAGAAAAAAAAAAGCATTTACCTGCTGTTGGCAGTGATTCAAAACTATTGTACATTCTGTGAACAGGGAAGTAAGCCATATTGGAAACGTTACAAGCAGAAGGGATTTCATCGCTTTTATGGAAAAGCAATAGGTATTTTGACGAGCTGTATTTGGACATATATCTAATCCTCACTGTCACCACGGAAAAAAGCTTTTCCTAATGTCTCAAAGTATTTTCCTTACGTGTTCCAACACATTACTTGCCCTGTACATTTAGAGAGGAATGTGCTGTCTGCAAACTTTGAAAATGGAGAACGTAACTATATTAGAAAAACAAACACGAAAATAAATCAGCAATCCCGTGTCCTCCCAGTGTCAAGTGACATCACGGCCTGGGGCAAATACCTTGGTAAATGAGGGGTAACGTTGGATTTAATGTGCGGTGTGCTGATAATTGGAAGAGGATGACCTGGCCTCAAATCAACAACAAAAAATGCATAATGAGACAGCTGAACTCTTTTAGACGCTTATCTGAATACCTCGCAAAATTGACGCCAGAAGTGAGAATTGTAAAGCAAACAACAACAAAAAAAGATAACAGCAGCCCAAGAACTATTCATTAAAAGTACAGATTTAATGTGCCTGATGTCCGCGTGTGTGAAGCGCGAGTCTCCTGTGAGATATCTGACATTTGAGGTGCATGAATGCACAAAAGGTCACTCCGCTGAAAACATTCATATTCATGAGAACAGAAGCCCAGTCATTTCTTGCAAGGTGATACACTGGCGATCAGCTGAGGCTGAAACAGGCTGTGGCATTTGTGAGACATTAAGATCAGCCGCTGGAAAAAGAAAGAACCTTCCTATCCACCAGCTGTAGTGAGAATTGGAAAACTTGGTCCTTTATCTGAAGCTCATATTCCACACATTTTAAGGCAGAATTTGCAAGATTGACTGCATTTAAATTCACTTTCTTGAAAATAAAGTGATTTGTTTCTAAAAAAGAACACTCATATGTATTGCTAGTTACAAGGCTAAATACCTCAAAAGATCGTCTTGAATGTGGAGTTTTTTTTGGTAAGTTCACTTGCTGGAACAGTATATTCTGAAATCCTGCTATAACAGTGACATGTAGGATACCGTGACTAGAGCAAATGATTTAGTGCTGTGCCACCAATGTTATTTTGTCTGCCCTATCAATATTGTTTTGTTTGGCATTCCAGTTATTCTGCATGTCCTATCAATTAATCCTGTCTACCCTACCAAGTCTACCAGTGTTAGTCTGTCTGGCACATTGGCCTTCTACGGAAACAGTCTGAGCTTTCATGCAAGAAGCTAAGACTGTTCTTATGCCTCTGTGTTGTGGGTATCCACTCCAGTTCAGACATTCTAGGGTGGCCTGTAGGCCTGCAAAACTATGCTTCATGGTGCAGCACGTATTGCCAGTGGACTTGCCCTGCTGTCTGCTGCAATTTGTGGGACTGCATCTCCATTGCATTCACATACATCTAACATCCTACAAGCATCTTTCTTTTAAAAACAGGACCATGGTGAGTGATTATAACTAATACATTAATGACGTTCTGACATGAGATGTCCTATTTTGCACTTATGCTGCATTTCCACCCATTACTGAGAATGCCTGTAACAAAAAAGGCAACCAGCATTGCTGGGTGACCAGATCAAGGCAGAAATCATCTTAAAAGGTCTTGGCAAAACTGCAGTAACATTATGTTGTCTTTCATTGTGCATCAATTTCTCTTTTAAGAAAATAGTGGAGAGTGTGAATGCCGTTTGGTTACAGTGACATTTAATCTCACCTGCTCGCAGCAAGCGAACCAATATGGGGGTAAAAACAGGTGCAGATAACAAGCAAGTACTTAATCAAGTGAGACCTTCAGGTAATCCAGTCATTTTAGGCTGTGATTAACAGAAGCAATTGCAGGTGAGAGTAGCTCCTATGCAGGACAGATATTCTAGCGAATCACTTCAAAGCAGTGAGGAGAAGGTACTTGTATATGGTACATATGCTTAGTACAATGCATTCTTAGAAGGTGACATAGTGTCCTCTTACCTTGGCTGCCCTGATAAGGTCACTGTTTTATTTTTCTTCTTCACTGGGTTGCTGTGCAGGAGGTCATGGATGTGGGCCAGGGCAATCTCCTTCCATTGGGCCTGTACTACCTCTTTAGTTGGTCTGCTGTGGTCAGTGCCAAATAAGTGCTTCACAAATTTGGGTTAATGATTCCTCCACTGATGAATCTGAGAATTTTGGGACTATGGGGTCAATAGGAGGCTGTAGAGGACATTGTGCCCACCTTTCATGAGTTCAGCAGAACCAGTTCCAGATCTACAATTGCAGCCAGTCCCTTTAAGCTGTGGCGGCTGCTGCTGCTTTTAATTTCCCACCCCCTCCAGTGGTGAACTCCCAACGGCAGGCAGAATACGGCCAGGAGCCTGCCAAGAATAAACAAGTGAGGCTGATCCTGGAACCCTACAGATCAGAAAATTTCAGCCATTATGTGGTGTCCTAAAGTACAAGAAAGAAAAGAAGCAGAATGTCATGAACACCTGTAGATGACATCTGCCCACTGACTCCTTTCAAGGAGGTTAAAGGGTCCACCACTTAGGGCCAGTTTTTCCCATGTTTTACAGGCTGCTTTCTTCTTTAAGAAGAATGTTGACAGTGTAACTGTCCTCCGGTTGCCATGCAACACAGTCCAACCCAGGTGTCAGCAGTCAGGCCATAATGAGGTGATGACGGGTGCACGAAACAAGCAATTACAAATCATGTGAGGCTTTCTGTGGGGTTCATGCATCTCAAGGCTGTGAATGAAGGAATGCTGGCAGCTGAAGATTGGTGGAGTAAAGGGCCCCATAGAGCCTCTTGGACGTTAATGGTAATCTCTTGAACTTTTTCAACACAGTAACAGAGGGTGGCTGTAAATGATTAACATCATTAGTACAGTGCATTCTTGGAAGGTGTAGCTGACTCTTTTTGCCTTGCCTGACCAGGTTACTAAGACAATCCTGGTCAGGTCATTAAAATGAGTAGCAGTTGTGGGATGGGGTGGAGGAATCATAGAAAGGTTACTGCACGGAAAAAGGCCAGTCAGTCTGTCGAGTGCCGGCTCTGCGCAAGAGCAATCCAGCTCGTCCCACTCCCCTGCCCTATCCCTGTAGCCCTGCGATTTTTTTCCTTTCAAGTACTTATCCAGTTTCCTTTTGAAGGCCAAGGTTGAATCTGCCTCCATAAGCAGTACATTCCAGATCCTAACCACTTGCTGTGTAAAAAGGTTTTTCCTCATGTTTTTTTTATTCGTTCATGGGATGTGGTCGTCGGTGGCGAGGCCGGCATTTATTGCCCATCCCTAATTGCCCTTGAGAAGGTGGTGGTGAGCCGCCTTCTTGAACCGCTGCAGTCCATGTGGTGACGGTTCTCTCACAGTGCTTTTAGGAAGGGAGTTCCAGGATTTTGACCCAGCGACGATGAAGGAACGGCGATATATTTCCAAATCTGGATGGTGTGTGACTTGGAGGGGAACGTGCAGGTGGTGTTGTTCCCATGTGCCTGCTGCTCTTGTCCTTCCAGGTGGTAGAGGTCGTGGGTTTGGGAGTTGCTGCAGTGCATCCTGTGGATGGTACACACTGGAGCCACTGTGCACCGGTGGTGATGGGAGTGAATGTTTAGGGTGGTGGATGTGGTGCCAATCAAGCGGGCTGCTTTATCTTGGATGGTGTCGAGCTTCTTGAGTGTTGTTGGAGCTGCACTCATCCAAGCAAGTGGAGAGTATTCCATCACACTCCTGACATGTGCCTTGTAGATGGTGGAAAGGCTTTGGGGAGTCAGGAGGTGAGTCACTCGCCGCAGAATACCCAGCCTCTGACCTGCTCTCGTAGTCACAGTATTTATATCGCTGGTCCAATTAAGTTTCTGGTCAACGGTGACCCCCAGGATGTTGATGGTGGGGGATTCGGTGATGGTAATGCTGTTGAATGTCAAGGGGAGGTGGTTAGACTCTCTCTTGTTGGAGATGGTCATTGCCTGGCACTTATCTGGCTCGAATGTTACTTGCTACTTATGAGCCCAAGCCTGGATGTTGTCCAAATCTTGCTGCATGCGGGCTCGGACTGCTTCATTATGTGAGGGGTTGCGAATGGAACTGAACACTGTGCAATCATCAGCGAACATCTCCATGTCATCTTTGGTTCTTTTGCCAATCACCTTAAATCTATGTCCTCTGGTTCTTGACCCTTCCACCAGTGGGAACGGTTTCTCTCCAACTTTTCTGCGTAGACCCTTCATTACTTTAAAATCTCTATCAAATTTCCTCTCAATCTTCTCTGTTCCAAGGAGAACAACCCCAGCTTCTACAGTCTATCCACGTAACTAAAGTCCCTCATCCCTGGAATCATTTTCGTAAATCTTTTTTGCATCCTCTCTAAGGCCTTTACATCTTTCCTAAATGCCCAGAACTGGACACAATACTCCAGTTGTGGTCGAACCAGTGTTTTATAAAGTTTGTGAAGTGGGACGGGGGCGGAGGAGTGCGCGAAGTGGGACGGGGGGCGGAGGAGTGCGCGAAGTGGGACGGGGGCGGAGGAGTGCGCGAAGTGGGACGGGGGCGGAGGAGTGCGCGAAGTGGGACGGGGGCGGAGGAGTGCGCGAAGTGGGACGGGGGCGGAGGAGTGCACGAAGTGGGACGGGGGCGGAGGAGTGCGCGAAGTGGGACGGGGGCGGAGGAGTGCGCGAAGTGGGACGGGGGCGGAGGAGTGCACGAAGTGGGACGGGGGGCGGAGGAGTGCGCGAAGTGGGACGGGGGCGGAGGAGTGCGCGAAGTGGGACGGGGGCGGAGGAGTGCGCGAAGTGGGACGGGGGGCGGAGGAGTGCGCGAAGTGGGACGGGGGCGGAGGAGTGCGCGAAGTGGGACGGGGGCGGAGGAGTGCGCGAAGTGGGACGGGGGCGGAGGAGTGCGCGAAGTGGGACGGGGGCGGAGGAGTGCGCGAAGTGGGACGGGGGCGGAGGAGTGCGCGAAGTGGGACGGGGGCGGAGGAGTGCGCGAAGTGGGACGGGGGGCGGAGGAGTGCGCGAAGTGGGACGGGGGGGCGGAGGAGTGCACGAAGTGGGACGGGGGCGGAGGAGTGCGCGAAGTGGGACGGGGGCGGAGGAGTGCGCGAAGTGGGACGGGGGCGGAGGAGTGCGCGAAGTGGGACGGGGGCGGAGGAGTGCGCGAAGTGGGACGGGGGGCGGAGGAGTGCGCGAAGTGGGACGGGGGCGGAGGAGTGCGCGAAGTGGGACGGGGGCGGAGGAGTGCGCGAAGTGGGACGGGGGCGGAGGAGTGCGCGAAGTGGGACGGGGGCGGAGGAGTGCGCGAAGTGGGACGGGGGCGGAGGAGTGCGCGAAGTGGGACGGGGGCGGAGGAGTGCGCGAAGTGGGACGGGGGCGGAGGAGTGCGCGAAGTGGGACGGGGGGGCGGAGGAGTGCACGAAGTGGGACGGGGGGCGGAGGAGTGCGCGAAGTGGGACGGGGGGCGGAGGAGTGCGCGAAGTGGGACGGGGGCGGAGGAGTGCGCGAAGTGGGACGGGGGCGGAGGAGTGCGCGAAGTGGGACGGGGGCGGAGGAGTGCGCGAAGTGGGACGGGGGCGGAGGAGTGCGCGAAGTGGGACGGGGGCGGAGGAGTGCGCGAAGTGGGACGGGGGCGGAGGAGTGCGCGAAGTTAGCACTTACTGTCATGGTCACTTCCCTCCACTGTCCCTGGGCTTTCCTCTTGGCCGACCTCTTCCTTTGCGCCCCAAACAGTGTCCTCATACTGATGTAGGCCAGTATGACCTCCATTGAAGGCTGCAAAATTTGAGGACTCTGCCCCTTCAAGCTGACCCCTCAGATATTGGTGAACAAAATTTATCCTATTTTCAAAGGAAACTGGTGCCAATTTTTCCTGACCTTTTAACCTGGTACAAGCATGTAAAACCTGCAACAGTGAGTCATTAACCATTCGCCAGGGTCATAACCGAAGCAGACAGGCAGGTAAAAAGAAAGAAAGACTTGCATTTGTATAGTGTCTTTCACGATTTCAGGACGTCCCAAAGCGCTTTACAGCCAATGAAGTACTTTTATGCAGTGTAGTCACCGTTGTAATATAGGAAACGTGGCAGCCAAATTGCACACAGCAAGCTCCCACAAACAGCAATGTGATAATGACCAGATAATCTGTTTTGGTGATGTTGGTTGAGGGTTAATTGTTGGCCAGGACACCAGGGAGAATTCCCCTGCTTTTCTTTGAAATAGTGCCATGGGATCTTTTACGTCCACCTGAGAGGGCAGACAGGGCCTCGGTTTTAACGTCTCATCTGAAAGACGGCACCTCCGACAGTGCAGCACTCCCTCACTCAGTACTGCACTGGAGTATCAACCTGGATTTTGTGCTCAAGTCCCTGGACTGGAGTCAGGTCCCACCTCACTTCCACCATTAACTGTGCTAAAGGGAAAAATTTAACCTAGGGAGCGTAACCAGCAAAAAGTGATGAGTGGGCCACTTGATTTTATGCTCCACCATCAAATACAAAATGATACGTGCAGAACCACAAAGATTAGGAAACGGCAGAAAAGAATTCAAATCATGAAAAACATAAACATAATAAATAAAAATCAATAAGATTTTCTCCAGTTGTGTTGAGACTGACAATGATTGGTTCGGAAGTCAATCAGGAGTCACGAGTTCTCAAGTTTGCCCTTTTCAGGGGTCACATGATGCCACATTCTAAATGCCTTGACCTTTGACATGCATTGCTTTTAGTCTGTTCAGTGTGACAAGGACAGAGTGCCTGCTCTTCACACTGAACCCCTCAATTCAGCAGCTTTAAAGAAATGTGATTTCACTGTGCAGCTAGAAACATTTCTGTACACATTGTTCCATTTCTGGAGAAGGAAATGGCAGTAATCCAGCCAACAGAAAATCACACTGTTGAATTCCAGGATTTTCTATTTTCCAGTCTTTATCATCATTTAATCCTCACTTCTCTTCCTTCTGCCAAAGGCTGCTACCTTGCTGGTTTTAGATTGCACAGCCTGCTTTTAGAGTGAGCTAATCAGAAACTTTTAAAATGTAATCTCGACACAAAGGCCTAGATGGGTTACCGCTGACATTAAAATCATGCTGATTGAACAATCAAGGCTAGAAAGACTAGCTTTTAAAAATAGAAGCCTAATTTTTCTATATTTGTGTATTATGTGCAGGTATAAGTTACTAAAGTTATTACAATATTCAATGGATTTTCATCAGCAAAGAAAACTTAAAAGCAGCCAATTTTCCCTAGGCCCTAATAACATGTAATAGGAATTTCTGATGCCTCTGCACTTGTAATAGGCACAAGTGCAGTGTTTTTATGTAAATGAGGTGGAAGATGGTGTTCCCACCCCTCCTGATTTACCTTCCTGTAATATCAGTTTGCAGGGACACCGAGATAAAGCAGGCCTCAAGGTCTTGCACCCTTGCCCTCTCCGATTGGAGGTTAGAGAGGGACAGGCAGTGGGCCTGCAGGTAAGAACCCTTTCTTGTTTCCAGGAACGTCGAGCCAAGGATCAAATGGAGGCTGTTTTTGGAAAGCAGCCCAAAGATCCCAGTGACAGCCTCTCCAGCCTGCAGCGGTGGCCTACTTTCCTGTCCCACTTCCAGGCGCTAGGCATTGCCAGGAGTCAGACCTGCACTAGGGGTACAATTGAGGCCTATAAGTAATCTGGCCCACCAAACTCAGACTACTGAGTCTATACAGCATCTGAGCAGAGGAGGACCATGAAAATTCCCTCCCCCATCCTACTGCTCCCTTTCCCTCTACTTATATCCTATTCTGTACAAAGTCCTGCACGGATATCACGCTGGTCCTTGCTGATCTCCACTAGCTTCCTGCCCTCCAACACAACTCTTATCTTGAAGTCCCTCTATAGCCTTTTGCATATTGTCTCTATAAGTGTCTCCAGTCCTGTATTCCAAGATGCATCCTTTGCTCTTCCAACTCTCAGCTACTGTGCTTCTCCCTGCTCCTATCAGTGGTAAACACATCTGCCACCACACCCCTGTACACTGGAACTCTCTCCCTAAACCTCTTTGCCTTGATACATCTCTCCCCACCTTCAAAAACCTCCTCAAAAACTTAGGCCTTTAGTCACCTCCTCTATCTCCTCCTTATCTGACCACCTGGAAAGAGCCTTAAGACATCTTTTTTTTAAACGTGAAAAGAGTTAAATAAGTGTATGATACCAAAAGGATGATACCAGAACTGAGGGTATACTTATCAGGAAAGACTAAACAGGTTGGGGCTCATTAGAAAAGAGAAGGCTGAGGGGTGACCTGATAGAGGCCTTATTTTAATGAGAGGGTTTAATAGGGTAGACGTGGAGAAAATGTTTTCACTTCTGGGGGAGTCCAAAACTAGAGGTCATAAATATGGGATAGTCACTAATAAATCCAATAGGGAATTCAGGAGGAACTTCTTTACCCAAAGTGTGGTAAGAATGTGGAATGCGCTACCACAAG
This sequence comes from Heptranchias perlo, assembly GCF_035084215.1. Taxonomy (NCBI): domain Eukaryota; kingdom Metazoa; phylum Chordata; class Chondrichthyes; order Hexanchiformes; family Hexanchidae; genus Heptranchias; species Heptranchias perlo. The sequence continues at coordinate 14,508,761 of NC_090345.1, read as the reverse complement.
GAGTAGTTGAGGCATATAGCATAAATGCATTTAAGGATAAGCTAGATAAACACATGAAAGAGAAAGGAATAGAAGGGTATGTTGATAGGGGTAGATGAAGTAGGGAAGGAGGAGGCTTGTGTGGGGCATAAATGCCGGAATTGACCAGTTGGGCCAAATGGCCTGTTTCTGTGCAGTAGACTCAATGTAACTCAGTGTGTAAATTGCTGTTGATTATCAACTTGGCAAAAGATGGCTGTTGTGTAGTCATGATTACTCAGATAAGCATTGGGTAGATTCTTTGTTTCCCATATCTATTAATGGCGGGTATTATTGGGCTGCTGGGAGATACATGGGAGTGTTACTGAATCTCCACTCATTTCCTTGCTGCAGCGAAGTACCTTGTCATTACCCTAGGACCTTGTTGAAATAGTCTGTTTGAGACTGAGAGCTCACTGAATAGAGAATCACATGTATAAAGATCCCAACACTCAATGGTACAGTGGATCAACACGCCAACATGCTACAAGGTTGCAACTAATCTTTCACCCTATTTTATCCCATTTTTAACTCCTGCAGGCTGCTCTTCATTATACGTTCTTCTTCAACCAGGATTCATGACTGCATTAAGTGTATAACAAAGTAATGTAAGATTTTTCATCTTGTGATATTTCAACTTTCACTATTCCCAAAACATGTATAATTACTGTCTGGTAGTAACTTCCCTGGGGGTTAATTCCTTCTGTGCACCATTATTGCATCCACATAAATTACTGTCTGTGCTATTTTGAGGCAGAGATTAACCCATTTCAAATAAAATGAATTTAAAATAAACAGGTTAACACTAAAATAATGTAGACAAGAATTTATTCAAATGTATTAATAAAATTGCATATTTACAATTAGATTGAAGAGTCGGGACTATTGTGCAAGCAAACACAGGATGCCCTTTTGAGTCCAGCAAGACCCCCCCACCACCCAAACAGCAATAAGATGAATTAACAGTTAATCTATTTTTGATGGTGATGGTTAAGGGAGAGAGTTTGCTCAGGACATCGGGAATTCCCAACTCTTCTTCAAGCAGCACCAAGGGCTTTTTAATATCCACTTCAGCCACCAGGACAGCTAGATAGGACCGAAGTTTAGCATCTTATCCAAATTACACTGCCTCTGACATTGCAGCTGTCCTTCAATTTAGCCCAGATTACACCCTCAAGGCCTGGAGTAAGGCTTGAACACACATCCTTCTTAGAGGCAGGATTGTTACCACTTGAGCCAAACGGACACCTTAACAACTACATGAAAAATAACACACAGAAGAACCACTGATAGCTCAGAGGACACATGCACAACCCAGTGTGGAACTAAGCCATACACAGCAGGAAAGTCCAGGTTGATCTCTGGTCTGTTAGGTTATCTATCCTAAGCTGGGGTGCCAGTAATGGTGCTAAAACTGGCCTCAGTGCCCTGAGCTACAGAGCAGAAAATGAAAGAGGCAGGATTCCTGTTCCTGATCGCCAGTCAGTGACTCCTGCCATACATGTGTGCCCAGGCATCAGGTGAGGACAGGGTTAGACTCAAATGCGATGCACCCCAAAGTCAAAAAGCCTACCAGCACTGACTGGGGTCACATGTAGAGCGACTATTTGGGTGAGGTAACAGAGAATAACCAATGCTCATGATGCCATACCTCAACAAGAGTAAGTGCCTTCCGGAAAATCAAAATGAGAAACATATGTCTGCTATTAATTTTCATTGTGCATTTTTGAAAGGAAGATATTTTACAGTAGCCACATAATCAACATTATTGTTATTCTCAAATCATGTTAATCACAACTATTCTGGAGGGGGATGATGCCTCTGTATAATACTGTTGAAGTTTAGCTTGTTCTCTGTACTAGGTTGTGATCATTTGTGTTAGATCCAATATGTTCTTTCGATATAACGATGCCATTTGCATCATTCAGGGAGTACAAGCTTTTGTGGTTTTCTAACCATACCCAAACCACTAACACTGTGTCGTTGTGGTGCAAAGAGCACCAAATAACCAGACCCGAAAAAGGCATCTTATACAGTAAGGTATTTTCTTTAAATGATTGACAGGAATAACAGTCCTTTATTCGCAATTATTTATCCTCCCCTACTATTTGCTGTAATTTAATACACACTTCTGGACAAATAGCTGTAAAATCAAAATAAGAAGGACAGATGGAGCAAAGTTCATTTTACTCCCCTTACAAAACCAATTATTCGTCAGACTCGCATTAACTGCTTAGGCTGAGGTGCAGGGGAACCAATGATAAAAAGGCAACATGGTTACTGATAGTGTGATCTAGGGAAAGATAAAGGGCGACAGATGGGTTGTTGGCTTAACCTCCTAAATGAATGACATTACATGGCTGAATGTTCCTATGTCAATGTATATCAACAGTGTAATCATCCATCTTATTATTACCTTCAGCAGTAGTTTTTATAATTTGACGAAATGTCAAAATTTAACTTGAATCTTTGTTTCTCCTCCCCTCACCCCAAAAAACTATTTTATATTAGGAATGCGCAGAGGCCAGTTGTAGCAATGCTACCATCACAATAGCTGAGATCAGCTAACTTTGTATAGGTCGGGAATCAAAACAGAGTCCGTATGGCTTAGTACCATATTAAATAGTGCATTTATTCACTAAACCATCAGGTGAGCTTGTAAAAGAATATCATGTTCTCAGTCATTCACACAGAATTATAAGCCAGTGAAGCATTGGAAACAACCCACAGTGGAATATAGTGCATTACTCAACACATCTAATAAAAGTGTCACAATTATAAATTCTTTCCTTAATTTTTTAGAAACAGAATACATTATTAATGCTTGCAAAATATGATTTAAGTCCCATCTGTGAAGCTCATCATAACTTACTTACTACTCTATCACTCGTGAGTTCTGAAGCCAGCCCATTCGTTAGATATAAACCACAACCCACAGGTCTTCCTAATGTATCCCTCAATTTATTCCATGTCAGGATAGCCCAGGAAATTCAAACAGTTTGAATGATTAATTCTAAAGCAATTTAAAGTTTATTTTACACCAATTCTTTTATGCAGAATTCCTTGAGTCCCTGGCATTTAAGCATACATTTTTCATGAATTATGGATTTAATTAATATAATGTAACAAACACACTGTGCATTTATTTTTAAAACCATTCCAGTAATTACATCTGAGCCCCTAAGTCTAACCCCATTATTTCAGTGTATTCCAATATTGAGCATATAGAATTTCTGATATCTCTCCCAGTTCTTCAACTTGCAATGCAAAATTTCATCAAGAAAAGCCATTAAGAGCTTATCTGATCTTAACGACTGTTGTAAATGGTGGAACTGGGAGAGATACATAATTATGGCACCTCATGAGTAAAAGATCATCCACTGTACTTGTTTGTCCCTTGATATGAAGATTTAATTGACTTACAAGGTTTATCAAGTGATATTGTGAACTTAATGGTTCTTACCAATGGGGACCCAGAATACTAATCCTCCTTCCTGATCAGCAGGTTCCTTCCTCAGCAACCATACAGTAGTTTAAGCATATTTTACAATATGAATAGTCAAATACGTTGCTAAAAGGAATGCTTTGAATTCTGAACGACACCTAGAAGAATACAGAGTATAGAATGTGTTACAAGACTGAAGAGTTCAGATGAAGTCATTAATAGTGAGAGGAAAGTTTGAGTAGTTTAATAACAATTTTAATATTACGTACAGAATAGGTCTTTCACTAGGAAAAAAATATCACCAGCATTCTGAGTCCAGTGAACAGAGCTTTACCTGAGTATAGAAAGGAGCGAGTGGGCCAGTTTAACCTGGTGCTGCTGGCCCATCCTGCACTAGAGCAGGTTGTGCTGCCAAACTGTACCAGCAACACAAAGGCAGCATCAGTGAAACACGCCCTGCTGCATACTGTAGTACTGATTTAGTGAAGACCCAGCGGCAGGATGGAGCCTCGCAGGCACTAGGCACAGGTTGGAAAATCTCAGAGCACCTGATGTTCTGACAGATGATTTTGGGAGGGGCATTGTGACGGTCAATATGCTGACCCACCTATGTCTCAGTTAAATGAATAAAATTTGCAGAAGTAGTCCCGTGCCAAATGTAATGCATTGGGCAATGCTTCACTCACAGCATTAGCCTAGTCCATGGAAAACTGGGTGCGTCAGTGCTGAGCAAGCCAGGCCTGCTTTGCTCTGCTTCTTAGCGAGTTTGTGGTTTTTCAGTTTCATTTCAAGGGTCAATTTCTGTGATGGGTATTAGGTACTTGGGTATTGAACATCTTGCTACATTGTTTTTCAGTCACTGGTGCTAGCTTTTTGCTGATGCTTAGATTTCGCTGTGGCAACACTTGTATTTACTGTGCCAATATCCTGTTACAAGTAGCACCGAACAATGTTGAGAGGATGGGATTTATTCCGCCAACTCCCATATTGTTACATGATGTGGATGGGGAGAATCACTTTCTATGGGACTTCATCTGCAGGTTCAAAGACACTTTGAGTGCTATGCGAGCACCTGTTTCTACCCTTGAACTTGTGTGAACAGACCATGCCACTCCTACCTGGACATGTTAGAGGACAACTTTCTTCAGCACCTCCACTTTGCTGCAGATGCAATGATCAAGCTGTCATCAGCTTCAGTCTGACTTACAAACTACATCAAGAGCAGTTCTTCCTGTTACTGTCAAGGTATTGCTGCAATATGCTTCTACGCACCAGGATCCATCCAGGACAATGCAGGGGACAACTGACAGATAAGTCAGTCTGCAGTTTATTTGTATATTGCCGAGGCCTCTTCGACAGCACCTCCCAAACAACCTCTACCACCTAGAAGGACAAGGACAAGAACAAGGACAGCAGGCATGTAGGAACAGCATCACCTTCAAGTTCCCCTCCAAGTCACACATCATCCCGACTTGGACATACATTGCCATTCCTTCATTGTCACTGAGTCAAAATCCTGGAACTCCCTACTAAACAGCATTGTGGGAACACCTTCACCACACAGACTGCAGCAGCTCAAGAAGGCTGCTCACCACCACCTTTTCAAGGGCAACTAGGGATGGGCAATAAATGCTGGCCTTACTAGTGATGCCCCTATCCCAAGAATTAATTTTCTAAAATGTTTTGGAGGCACAACACCTTTGTCACTTTCCCAGTGGAAAGGAGACATCAGTTGAAGAAAGCATAGAACTTTTACCATCTGGCAGGCCTCAAGGATCCATGGCATTATAGATGGAAGCCAAGTGACTGTCAGGGCTCTTCACAATAACCTCAATGAATTAACAAACAGGAAAAAATAATGTGCAGGTGGTTTCCAACAATAAAAATGTTATCCTGCACGTTAATCCAAGGATCATTGACAATGCTTTTATTCTGCAACAGTTTAGACCATCTGCATTTTTTGAAGGTACCAACAGAATGGCTAGATAGCTCTTGAGAGACCAAAGCTACCTCATGGCTTCTGACTCTCCTCAGAAACTTCCATATTGCAGCAGAGCTCAGATGCAGTGAGGCTCATGCCACCACCTTGAGTCTCTGTGGAGCACACCAATAGGATGCTGAATGCACAATTCCACTGCCTATATCGCTGACTTGAGATGCCGCTGGAAGGTGTACAGAACCATTAATGTCCACTGCATACTGCACAATTGTGCAGTTCAAAGAAGGAATTGTATTCCAGCACAATCTGTAACCTCATGGCCCGGCATATTCCTCACTCTACCATTACCAACAAGCCAGGGGATCAACCCTGGTTCAATGAGGAGTGTAGAAGAGCATGCCAGGAGCAGCACCAGGCGTACCTAAAAAAAAAAATGAGGCGCCAACCTGGTGAAGCGACAACTCAGGACTACATGCATGCTAAACAGCGGAAGCAACATGCTATAGACAGAGCTAAGCGATTCCACAACCAACGGATCAGATCAAAGCTCTGCAGTCCTGCCACATCCAGTCGTGAATGGTGGTGGACAATTAAACAACTAACGGGAGGAGGAGGCTCTGCAAACATCCCCATTCTCAATGATGGCGGAGTCCAGCACGTGAGTGCAAAAGACAAGGCTGAAGCGTTTGCAACCATCTTCAGCCAGAAGTGCCGAGTGGATAATCCATCTCAGCCTCCTCCCGATATCCCCACCATCACGGAAGCCAGTCTTCGGCCAATTCGATTCACTCCACGTGATATCAAGAAACGGCTGAGTGCACTGGATACAGCAAAGGCTATGGGCCCTGACAACATCCCAGCTGTAGTGCTGAAGACTTGTGCTCCAGAACTAGCTGCGCCTCTCGCCAAGCTGTTCCAGTACAGCTACAACACTGGCATCCACCCGACAATGTGGAAAATTGCCCAGGTATGTCCTGTCCACAAAAAGCAGGACAAATCCAATCCGGCCAATTACCGCCCCATCAGTCTACTCTCAATCATCAGCAAAGTGATGGAAGGTGTCGTCGATAGTGCTATCAAGCGGCACTTACTCACCAATAACCTGCTCACCGATGCTCAGTTTGGGTTCCGCCAGGACCACTCGGCTCCAGAACTCATTACAGCCTTGGTCCAAACATGGACAAAAGAGCTGAATTCCAGAGGTGAGGTGAGAGTGACTGCCCTTGACATCAAGGCAGCATTTGACCGAGTGTGGCACCAAGGAGCCCTAGTAAAATTGAAGTCAATGGGAATCAGGGGGAAAACTCTCCAGTGGCTGGAGTCATACCTAGCACAAAGGAAGATGGTAGTGGTTGTTGGAGGCCAATCATCTCAGCCCCAGGGCATTGCTGCAGGAGTTCCTCGGGGCAGTGTCCGAGGCCCAACCATCTTCAGCTGCTTCATCAATGACCTTCCCTCCATCATAAGGTCAGAAATGGGGATGTTCGCTGATGACTGCACAGTGTTCAGTTCCATTCGCAACCCCTCAGATAATGAAGCAGTCCGAGCCTGCATGCAGCAAGACCTGGACAACATCCAGGCTTGGGCTGATAAGTGGCAAGTAACATTCGCGCCAGATAAGTGCCAGGCAATGACCATCTCCAACAAGAGAGTGTCTAACCACCTCCCCTTGACATTCAACGGCATTACCATCGCCGAATCGCCCACCATCAACATCCTGGGGATCACCATTGACCAGAAACTTAACTGGACCAGCCATATAAATACTGTGGCTACAAGAGCACGTCAGAGGCTGGGTATTCTGCGGCGAGTGACTCACCTCCTGACTCCCCAAAGCCTTTCCACCATCTACAAGGCACAAGTCAGGAGTGTGATGGAATACTCTCCACTTGCCTGGATGAGTGCAGCTCCAACAACACTCAAGAAGCTTGACCCCATCCAGGACGAAGCAGCCCGCTTGATTGGCACCCCATCCACCACCTAAACATTCACTCCCTTCACCACCGGCGCACTGTGGCTGCAGTGTGCACCATCCACAGGATGCACTGCAGCAACTCGCCAAGGCTTCTTCGACAGCACCTCCCAAACCCGCGACCTCTACCACCTAGAAGGACAAGGGCAGCAGGCGCATGGGAACAACACCACCTGCACGTTCCCCTCCAAGTCACACACCATCCCGACTTGGAAATATATCGCCGTTCCTTCATTGTCGCTGGGTCAAAATCCTGGAACTCCCTTCCTAACAGCACTGTGGGAGAACCGTCACCACACGGACTGCAGCGGTTCAAGAAGGCGGCTCACCACCACCTTCTCGAGGGCAATTAGGGATGGGCAATAAATGCCGGCCTTGCCAGCGACGCCCACATCCCGTGAACGAATAAAAAAAAATGCAGCTGGAGGAAGAGGGGGCCAATGGGGCAGCAGGCCCACACGCTGAGGAGAAGGAGGAGGAGCAGAGATGGAAGGACATGAAGTTCTGGCAGGGAGAGACCCCAAATCTCTGCCGTGGAGAACTTTCAGTAAGTGATACCTATTCTCATCTATCACAGGTATAGTTCAAATTCTACCGCTAAAGAAAACCGGCACAATTTGTGAACATGAATAATTTCATTTTTCAACATGAGGTGGCCATATCCATTCATCTGTATAAAACAATGCAAAAATAGAACATAAATCTTTTATTAATTTCTACTTTAATTAGAGTTCCCGACGACAAAATTGTGGCCGGAATTTTCCACTTTAGTAGAATCAGCACATCGTCAGCAGGTGGGAGCTCCACCCACGCTGATGGCTCACCCCTGAGCCCAGCCAATTGACTGGAGTTAGAGTCAATTAAATTACTTGGTTCGACTCCCGGAGGGATTACCGCCTCCATCAGTGAGAACCCATAAGAGACAAGAGAGGAAATGGCTGTGGCAGGGCTCAGGCCCCCACATCATGTTGGGGCCGGCTGCCTCTGGGCCGCTGAGAGGACAATGACATTTTCTTTTTAAAAACAATTACATTTTGCAGGGCTGGGGAGTTGAATCGATCACCCCATGGGCCGTTTAAAATTTAAGTGCTCCCTCCACATGCCATAGCAACACTGGATGCTAGGAACACACAGGCATTCCTAATGCCCAACACTGCTGGAGTGCAAACAGCAGGAACTACACCGGACGACAGGTTCTGGTCATCTGCATGCCCTTTGAATATGCCCGTCCGTATTTGGGTGGGCACCTATTACATCCCTAGTTACTTTTAACGGGAAATCCCAGAACGAGGAGTTTTCCAAAGAATTTCCGCCGTGGTCCGCTGGAGTTATGCTGGGGAGCCAATGTAACTCCATCATCAAATCCTGCCCTGTTATTTTATGTCATGCCTTATTAAATAATGTACACACTCTGAAATGAGAACTACATCAATTATCCCTTTATCGTAAGCAATTTGGGAATGAAATTTTTATTTTCATCCCAAAGATGGGCTAAATGCCTGAAGCACCTAAATCGTTAGCCTACCTAACGAACGAGCACCTCCTAATGCACTGCTCTACCATTATGCATCTGCTGCATGGGTTAGTGCTCGCTGTGAATTGTTTGCCTCCTATGCCCTCTGCATTCTCTGCCGAACCTTCCTTCATGCCAATAGCCACTACCCCCATGCTCTCTGACATAAAAGCTCCTGTGTATTATTCACTTCTATCACTGCTATAATAATACTTCCATTTTTTTCTATTCATTAACTTATTGGCCTAAACTTTCACCTTCAGTATCCAGGAATGACAGCCTTGCCTGACTGGAGTGATTTTTTTGGAGATTTGGGATGTATTGTTCATGATTTTCCCATCCATTAAAACCAATGACAGAAAATTGTGAGCAGCTTGTGCCTGAATTTTCATTAGACACTCGGGACGGGTGCGAAAACTCACAGCTTGGAATTTTGAGGCCTACTACTTTTTAAGCGAAATTAGCAAAGGTAAGTGTTTCAGTCCTTTTGCTGCAATTTGCCATTTTTGCAATTCTAGTCAGCAATAAAGCTGACTGCTTTTTCAAGGCAAAAACCTCAATTAAAATCAAAAATACAAAAGGAAAGTTGTTGAGCTCTGTGAAATATCGTTTTCTCCTTTCTGTAATGGAAAGAGCCAACACGCAATTAGGTTGAACAATTGGGACATTTATTTTTAATCTCAGTAGTGTTCCTGTGTATTCGTACTGCGGAAAATGAATACATGTACCAGGAGCATAAGTTTGCATCAGGATCTGGATTCAGATTCCAGCCCAGTAGCTTCAGCAGTTAAACATTTGACTAATACTCAGAAGGTTATGAATTTGAGTCACTTAAACTTGCTAGACTTAGTTGAGGGAGATGACAGCTTTCAGGCAGGCTCCCACCTGGAGTGTCATTCACTGGTAAGGAACTTCATTCCAGAAGGGGTAAAGTCTAATATGATACATAAGGGGTTAATTTAACGAGTTTCCACTCCCAGCGTAGAGCCTCGCTAGACAGGAGCACAGTTCGCTGAATCAGCCCTATACAGTTACAGCCTTATCTCCAACCCGTGTCCGTCTAGCAAAACTCCACCCTGGAAGTGTGCAGAATTATCCTTATAATGCACCCCTTCCATCAGGAGCACTGACACCAGCTGCTGGAGAAGCTCTCAGTCTAACCCATGAAACTGTGCTGAGTGAAGCAGGATGAATGGCTGTGCAATGGAGAAAAGGTACATATGGGAGAAAGTAATTAAATACATGTGAAAATTAATCTAGAATTGATAATTGAGTACTTTTAACAGCAAGTAGTTCACATATACACTCAACCCTCCCCAATTAGTAACTAAATTCCTGATAAGAACAAACTTCTCTTCTAATAAAGAGTGTTATTTTTTTTTCCTTCAGATTCTAAACATAAGAGCATGACAGAAAGCAAACTGTGATTCACTGAGTGAGATCTCTGAACTTCTAGCAGGTATATATTTTTTTTTTATTATTCGTTCACGGGATGTGGGCGTCGCTGGCAAGGCCGGCATTTATTGCCCATCCCTAATTGCCCTTGAGAAGGTGGTGGTGAGCCGCCTTCTTGAACCGCTGCAGTCCGTGTGGTGACGGTTCTCCCACAGTGCTGTTAGGAAGGGAGTTCCAGGATTTTGACCCAGCGACAATGAAGGAACGGCGATATATTTCCAAGTCGGGATGGTGTGTGACTTGGAGGGGAACGTGCAGGTGGTGTTGTTCCCATGCGCCTGCTGCCCTTGTCCTTCTAGGTGGTAGAGGTCGCGGGTTTGGGAGGTGCTGTCGAAGAAGCCTTGGCGAGTTGCTGCAGTGCATCCTGTGGATGGTGCACACTGCAGCCACAGTGCGCCGGTGGTGAAGGGAGTGAATGTTTAGGGTGGTGGATGGGGTGCCAATCAAGCGGGCTGCTTTATCTTGGATGGTGTCGAGCTTCTTGAGTGTTGTTGGAGCTGCACTCATCCAGGCAAGTGGAGAGTATTCCATCACACTCCTGACTTGTGCCTTGTAGATGGTGGAAAGGCTTTGGGGAGTCAGGAGGTGAGTCACTCGCCGCAGAATACCCAGCCTCTGACCTGCTCTCGTAGCCACAGTATTTATATGGCTGGTCCAGTTAAGTTTCTGGTCAATGGTGACCCCCAGGATGTTGATGGTGGGGGATTCGGCGATGGTAATGCCGTTGAATGTCAAGGGGAGGTGGTTAGACTCTCTCTTGTTGGAGATGGTCATTGCCTGGCACTTATCTGGCGCGAATGTTACTTGCCACTTATCAGCCCAAGCCTGGATGTTGTCCAGGTCTTGCTGCATGCGGGCTCGGACTGCTTCATTATCTGAGGGGTTGCGAATGGAACTGAACACTGTGCAGTCATCAGCGAACATCCCCATTTCTGACCTTATGATGGAGGGAAAGTGTCAGCTTAGTTACATTGTCAAAGGTGATGAGATGTTAAACCAAGATCCATCTGCTAGTTCATTGGACTCTGAGGGCGGGGGGTTAAATTGGCAAATATGTGAAACCCGCCATGAACACGCCTGTTTCCATTTTTACCACAGTGGGTTTGGGGCTGAGTAACCCACTTTGGAGAGGCGGGTCCATAATTATAATATGTAAATAAGGCTCAGCTGCTGATATTTTGGCAGCCATTTAAATTTAACGCTGGCCGGCTGAGTTTCCTAGGGCTCGGGAAACCCGGCAGCTGAAGAGAGATGGGAGCAGCCAAATCCAGCAGGTAAGTGCTTTTTATTAGCACTGCTTGTGGGCCAGGAGGAGCAGGAGTGCTTTCCCCCGGCCTCTCAAGCAAATCTTCTGCCGAGATCTGTTGACCACCCCCCCACCACCCCCCCCACTCCCGCCTCCGCCGTGGATTGTCCCCAACGTTCCTGGCCGCAGCCTTCCACCGCTGGCTTTCCCGCCCGGCAACTGGCCAGCCTGTCAATCTAGCCGGCTGCCAGGTGGGAAATGAAGTTTAAAAAAAATAATTCGGCAGGACCTCCATGTTACAGGCATTTCTGGGTTTGCCCCCACCCCTACAACAAACGTGTGCCCCCGCTCCCTCCCTGTAAATATTGGGGCCTAAGTATCCCTTTTTGAAAGACACAGAGTTCTTCCAGTGTTCTGACCAATATTTCTCTTTCAACTGATATGACCAAAAAGAAGCCGGTTAACTGTCACTTATCTCATTGCTGTTTGTGGGAACTTACTGATGCCATGTGTGTCTGCATAACAGCAGTCATTGTACTCCAAAAGTAGTTCATTACTGGAGACATTTCAGTGTGACAAGGCCCTATATAAAGTATTCCAAAGTTACGATGCCTGGCAGATTGCTCCACATGTTGTTTAGAACTAATTGATATCTGTACACTGATTCAGTGTTCAACAGACATGCAAATATTTGGGAACAGGAAAAGCCAACATGTTCAACAAACCTGTTCCCTTGTTGATGGATCTCAATCCCACCTACGCACCTTTCACCAAAGGTAGATGAAGGAAAAGAAGTTGAAGGGATGTGGGAACAGGGTAGGTAAATGTGATTCGAACTATTTGCTCACATGGAGGATAAACACTGACACGGACTGGTTGGGCTGAAAGGCCTGTTTCAGTGTTCTCCTAATCTCTATTCCTGGCTCAGCACCAATTTTTCTTTTGCCTATCAGTGAAGTGTTTTGTGATTTTCTTTTTACATGTATGTTAAAGATGCCACATAATTACACGCTAAGTTATAATTTCCTCATTTCTAATGCATGTCACCTGCTATTTGAACCCTTCACATAGTGAACAATTTGTTTCCTTCATTAAGACGAATTCCCGATATAAGCAAGATTTCTTGACAAATGGAACTTATTCTTAACAGGAATTATTTTTGTTTTTGAAATCTGAAACTATACTGGTAACAAAAACAATTTACCACTTTACATTGAGGGACACCGTCATAGCAGCAGACAGTTACACATCTTCTTGCAAATGTAAAATTCTTTCAGACAGCAGAATCCACTCACTCGTATTTAAGTCTCATTCTGCTGAAAAATATAAATGTAGAGGTACTTAATGTTGTGCTGTCACAGCTTTTATCTTTTAACTAGTGAGGTCGAAACAGCTGAACCGATAAACACATAAATGGGGTAAAAGCGAATGAGTACTTGATGTGTTAGACTAATATTTGTTATAAATTGAAATGCGAGTGCTCATAAAAATATATAATAATTTCAGAAATTTCTATGTATAATGTTAAATGTTACTTTCTAAAAATTAACAGTTTGATTGTAAAATAGCATTAAAATATATATAAAATTATAATATGATCTTGATTGACTTTTTTTAAAGAGTACATTGAAACAGTAATCTTGATTTATTTTGGTAAAGAAATGATTAAGACTATTTTGTAATCAGAAATTAGACTCTGCAATCTCCTCAGTGCCAATAAGTTTATAAAAGGATTAAAAATGCTTCAGAAATGTAGTTTCAGTCTATGATAGCACCATTCAGTTAAGATACAAAAAATGAAATATACTGTATGCAGTTCCTATATATGAATGAACACATATCTTAAGCATTAATGGAGCTTTCTGCTCTGACATGTTGAAGAGTTCACGCAAAATGATTGAGCGTTACCGCTGGACTGGGTGACTGATTTACATCAATTCTGTTTAAAATGCCACGAGTATTGTACAATAATTACATTCACACATAGTGGCCTGAGTCTTACTGAAAGACTATATTAGATCGCAGATGGCATCAGCGGCGGCTGTAAAATACTAGAGCGACTGCCAGGTCCATCTGGTGTTGACAGTAATCATTTAAAAGGGAACGTGGTGTGAATAAGTGATATAACAGGTGCCAGTCTCACTTGCCTTTCATAAGACGGCAGGGGTCAATTGCCTGTAGATTCTCGGAGAGTGGAGTCAAGTAGCAATCAGACAAATCTGAAGAAAGATAGTCTTAGACTTCATTATATCCTTCTGAGCCTGACAGTTCAACAGTTAAACCTATTCCACTGCAGTGCATCCTATTCAGTAAGTCTGAAGTGTATAGGCACCTAAGGTGTGACTCCACGGTGTACCTCACAAACCATCCAATGATTAACATGTTCCACATTTGGTTTACTTATGGTTAAAAAAAGAATCGGAGGTGTCAGATACCACGTGCACGTGCTCCTACTGAATATCAAGTAGAGCACGAGGGAACTGTTGAAGTACATTTCTTTCCCCAGCTGGATTATGTCCTTGTCTCTCATAGTTTTTAATAGAATAAAGTAAAGATCCAAGGTCCACCTCTGCTGCTCCTTTATTTATACAGACAAAATAATTCTGCTCATGTTGTACTTAGAGTATATTCGTGTTGTACGAAATCTATTGTGTTCTGCATATAAAAGATAAGCAAGCAGGATATAAAAATACTCCATTGTATTGGAATGTTTTGGGAGCTCCAGCAAATCACAAAACTGAACACATCTGCCCCCAGTCCCAAAAGACTGTGCAGTGCAGTAATCTGTTGTTCTGATTATCACCAGCCCAGCAATGTATCTACACAGTGACTAGTTACAATAATGCACTACCATTGGATCATGGCATCCCATGTGGGGAAAAGCTATTTGGGTCCAATGAAAGTAGATGAAAAAGAAGACAATTTCTTTTCTAATCTTAGATATTGTCTGTCCAAATCTTCACTCAACCTCATGGCTCGATGTAACCAAGAAACAGCATTAAGAAAAATCCTATACACTGCCTGATTATGTCCTTCCAAGGTTTTTGTATTGTTCCAATCTATTTTCTTCTAGGCTTCAAGTATGAAGCTTGCATAAATAGTTTGATTGCACAACAAAATTACTCATCAGTGTCGACTTCTCTAGCTCCAGTGGTGTGTGTCCAAATGAATTATTTCAACAGAGTGTGGCCATCTACAAGGACTGAAAAAAATAACCTCCCAATGAAACTCGAGTGCTTTTTATTGAGGCCAAACTGCTGTTGGTATCAGCTGCCATCCTTTATCAGAAAGAGGAGGGCGATAGGCTAGAATGAATGTTTTACATTTAAAGCTCTGAATTGTGATACTGAAAATAAATATTTTGTATTGTTTTTTTCACATTTTACTAGCGGATTATGGATTTTTTTTAAACCATTGTGCTGATACCATGCGGTGCATTGTGTTTGATAAGTGACATGCTAACCAACCCATAAATTATTAATAAACATAATTGCACCCTGAGGTAATCAAACAAATAGCTCTCTTTGGTTTTTTTGAAGTGTTCATTTGTTACTGTATAAAAAATTAATATGAATATTTTACAACATGTGCACTACATTGTTTTGCAGTTAGTGTCATGATAACCCCCAGGTGGGTGACGGAGTGCATCATGTTAAAATTGCAGCTACAATGCTAAAAGCCATCTGCAGGGTTTTAGAATGCACTAGACTCAATTAGGGGTGAATCCAAAGCCACAATCCAAAGTGATATGCACTGTGCCAGTTCAGATTTATCTGGATAAAAGAAAGTTTGGCCAAGATTTGACCCTTTAAATTCAGGTGCATTTGACCCTTTACTAAGACAGTGTCATGTACAGTCAGTGGGGCAGCCTATCATTTTGCCTTCTTCTGTGCGTGTGTGATGACATCCTCTGAGATTGTGGCTGACCTGGGTGCCACATCTCTTAAATTATCTGTCAGCTTAATGGCAGCTTTGTCATACCTCATAGCTTCGGAGTGTTTGCTTCCCACCCTTGGTTTTTAGATTGCATTCAGCAAACCCTACAATTGAGAGCTCCAAATTCATCTGAATGCTAAACCTTATATTAAGCATGTGCTCAGTTAAAAAGGATAAAAGTTAAGTTAAGTTAAAGGCAATCTACAGTGCCATGGTGATAAGTGTGCACTGTTGCATGAATATCAATGTTCTAATTTACATTGGCATAACTTTAGATGGTCATACATGCCACTGGATTTTAAAAATGGTCATTTTCTCCATCCCCAAACCCCGTCACGATTTATTTCCACAATTTTAAATATTTGCTTGAAAATGCTTTAAAACAAAAGGTCATTTAGGTCCTTTGCTTCATTATCACACGCACATGCACACTAATCTCCCATGTTGTTGTACGTAGACAGTCATGACCAAGTATAGTCTTTAGGTGAAGCAAGGGATAACTGGACCAGGGTGCAAAGACATATTTTAGTTCCTAATTTAAAGCTATACAATCTGTCATTTTTATATAATACTTTGGGATAATATTATTTTATAGTTAAATAGCAAAATTTACAGCAATTTAGGAAGCCGCAAAGTACAGTTGGTTTGAACATAGACGTTTCTTTGCAATAGACACCGAGGAGCTGGTAGATGCAAAACTGAGGCGCTATAGTAGCTCCACTGGCGGGAGGATGTAATTATAGCATGACAAGTTTGCATAAGCAGTTTTCATTCTAAATGTGGATGTGGACATAGAAATTTATAACAGGAAAAAGTTGAAAAAATGTGTAACAAAAATATGATAGGAAGTATGTGCAGTCATAAGATTTTTTAGTACATTCGAGGGTAATTTTTTGACTTTTACAGAGAATGGCAGAAGACTAGCAGTAGTGAATTGATCGTCTGTTATACATCTATGTATTGACTTTAATGGAAAGGAAAATCGGGTAGGGTGTATGACGAACGGCCAATCTGCTGCATTATACACTGCTGTAACTGGCAGCCCCTGCATTGGAGTCAAAACTTTAAGGTAAATTCATGGTAGTAACATCTCCTGAGGCACCAGGGACCATCTCCAAAGGTGGTCCTTCCTGATGCCTTTAGAGATGGTGGTGGCAAATATAAATTCTGCCTCTGGCACCAGTGGGTGCTGGTTTTTCTGGCAACAATAGGCCAGCGATGTGAGGTCCTGATTGCAGGTTTGTATAGATTCCCCAGCCTCAGGAAAGGTCAAGCATGCAAAAATAAAATCACAAATTGTGCCTTTCAAACTTAGCTATATAGCTAATAAGCAAAATATCAATCCCCAAATTAGTTGCCATAATAGGATGAATCACATGAAAAAATGGATACACCAACTGCTTTTCCCAGTAGAAACAAGCATCCTGAAAAACGAAGTCATAATTGTTTATTGAGCCTGCTCCGTGTCCATTGATACCCTTGCTCCCATCTTCACTGAATGGAAGTGAACTTTGCAGTAGCATATTTTGGAAAAGAGAGAGAGAGATCACAAGAGGGGTTTGGATGAAGAAAGCCCTTCAGCCTATTTGAACCCATCCTCTTAATATATCAACATAGAAAACAGGCCTAAACACAGGTCTATGACATGTAGTTACATTGAAAGTGTGATGGGGTATAGGCTTCAAATTACTTGTTATTAAGTTGGTTGTGTGTACAACTTAATACTACCACTTGTATAGCAAAAATTATAAAAGGAGTTTTAATTTCTTGCAGAGGAATTGCAGTCGATTGATACTGTCTGTTGCTAAATCTGTTTGTTAAATTATTTTTAAATTGTTTACACTGTTATCACAATGATAGCAGTATTACCATCCCCCAGTTCATGGAGGGTTTCTTCACCTGCTCCTCCAGCCTATTTGAACTCTTCTATCCTAACTCCTTACTGCTGCTTCTGGATTCTACCTGAACTGTTGCTCTGGGGAATGAAACTCTTTTTTGCATACTGGGGCATACTTCCTGATATTTCAAAACTAAGAATTCCCATTCGCAGCGTGCAGCACAATCCGATCTCCTGGGGCAGCAGCAGCATCGGATGGGAGCCAGGAGCAGAGAGCCAGGAATAGCAGCTACAAATGTAGACAAGTGGATACCGGCTCCAAAATACTGACTGTCCACAAGAATTTGGCATGGAAATTCATTCCAGAATATCGCACAAACTATATTGCTAATGCAGCACGGTCCTTCCCTTTACCTTTCTTCCTGGGGAGGGGAAGAGAGGAAAATGAAACCCTAAATGGGAAGATAGGGGGCGGAGGATGTGTGCCAGCGTGAACTGGAGGGGAGGAGGGAGAAGGGTGGGTAAGCTTGATTGCACGCTATGTAAAGAAATAATTCCTTACATCCGTTTGAAATTTGCTTTTCATGACTCTGAACTTGTACCCTCTTGTCCTGCTATATGTGAAAGTATTACTTTGGGGTTACTTTCTCTAACCCCTTAATTTGTTTTTACTAACAAATTGCATTTACCTTTATGAGGTCATTTCTAAGAGGTTTCTTTTCAGGCATGAAGAGACCTCCCTTTTCAATTAATTCCATGTAGCTCTTCCCTCTAACACCGGGGATCAGCATCATTGCTCTCTGCAATAAATAAAAACGGAATAAAAATGCTGGCTTTGAGCTCTTGGTCCACCTTACAAGCAAAAGCACTTTGATTTGTGAGTATCATGAATAGGTAAACAGCAGGAAATTCTTGTTTCAATAGCACTTGGAAATAACTTTGGAAACATAAGAGTCTGTTAAAATTGAGCTGTCTGATGTCAGGGGATTTTGGAGGGACTAATCATCGATGTAATTTTCACTCTTTGTAGGATCATTTTTCAGTGTTTTTGTGCTGTCAGCTGTGCACTGGTGAGGGAAGCAAATGATTGTTCACGACCAGTGGACGGGCAAACTGTGGCGTATGTTCTGTTCATGGCAAGCTGCTTGCCAAAGTGCCAGGATCACGTGCCGTCACATCAAAGGCTAGACTGAAACACAGGGGGACCGTGGGGGTTTAAGATCCTTTGCCCTCCCATCCTGACAGTTAATTAGCTTGCATCCAATTTATATCTAGGTGACTGCTCCTGATCATTATCCAGAGACCCCGTGTCAATGTTGGTTGAGGACATGATCAGGTTCACCTCCCCCACCATCAAATAGCATGGCAACACTCAGGATCCTAAAGTTACGCAATGGGCTACTATCTTACCAACCCTTAACATATTTATTTGAAATGCACCATTTGTTATTTTAGCAAAAATATTAAACCATTTAAAATCAATGAGTTACATCCTCCGCTAAAATAACAGAGAGAGGAATTTCAGTCAGATGCATTTAGCATTCGGATGTTAATATGCCACAATATAATTTCAGGGCTCCAGACTGTAGGCTCACATGTGAGGTGGGGCCACCTGGGTAAAGTACTGAAAAGTGGCGGCTACCTGTGGAATTGAAACCCAAGATGGGTCTGCACCTTTAGGACAAGAAAGGAGAAGACAATTTTTTTTAAGGCCTTGTTATCCCACATTTTAATAAAAAATTCAAACACCAGTAATGCTAGGCAATATATACCATTTATATAGCACATTACTATGTCAAAACATCTCAAGGTGCAGTAACCATTGTTATGTAGGCAGATGTGCATACTCATTTGCTGAACAAGACACTGATTTTTTGTTCATTGCTAAACAGCCCATTTTGTCACCTTTTATAGTGTTTGGGATCTCTCTCTCTCCCCGAGATACAGCGCCTGTCAAGGAAATGTAGGTTAGAACAATCAGCTTCCTAGAAATGATCATGCCGCCCTTAGAGGCTACACTTTAGCTTCCAGGCCTGTTACTGAATACTCAGGGGACAAATAAATACATTCTGTAACTCTTAACAAGAGCGCATTCCATTAACACAACCATTATTGCTCCATGTGGAGATCAAGATGTTTGGGAAATAAATTAGAAATTAGAAATGGTATAAATAAACTCGCTCCCTGTGGGGTATATGCAAGGTGGCTCAGGTCATAAAAATGCCTGAGGCTTTTTGTTTAATACGTGAAACACTAACTGCTGGAATCCAGTCAATGCCAAAAACAATTCTCTTTCTCTCCTTTGGCTGATGGTAGATAAGTGAACTACTTGAGTGCTTGTTAACAGTCACCGCATTGGCAGTTGCTGCTGTGCAAATAACTGTTAAATTGCTTGTAAACCGGGGGTTGATCAAAACCCATTAACCCTGTAAATGCGGATGTCCTTTGCTGTTCAATGAGATTTATTTTCTTCCTCACAAATACAGTCGATTCCACTTAGTAATAAGTACATTTTTTTGTAATATAACCCTCACTTTTAACCAATCTGTTGATTTTTCCTGCCTCCCCCTCCTCTCCTAAAAGGTGCTGATGACTCACTGGAGTACTGTTCTACAGACACCATGCACCTTTCAGTGCTTACTTCAAGCCTCCAGTATCCAAGTGTACTGTGCTGACAGTGTCATTGTGTTATTCAGCATGTGGGGAGCATCACAGTTAAACCTGATCCTATCCTCACTTGACTTTCACACATACATGTCCAACAGAGTCTCTGGACAGCAATCACGAGTAGAAATGCTGGTGACGTTCCCTCTCCTAAACCAGAGCACCGAGGCTAATTGTAGTGCCCACCCACTGGCTGAAATCAGCTACCTTAGTTGAGGCTGGAGATCAAACCTGGAACCTTGTTGGTTGTGATGGTTTGGTTAATCAAAGGGTAAAACATGCTGATCCAGCAAGACGAATGATTTTCATTGATTTTATCCTTGTACTGTCACTATCAAATCCAAAACAAGTCACTTAGGGGGAATATTGCCCCCAAGAGAATTTCTTTTTTAAAATAGAGCCATTTTTAATTGGTGCGTTGAAATATTTTGTGTCATTGTATTGCCACAGAGGCAAGAATGTGAAGCACACAATGCTCAAGAGTATATAGGATTTTTTTCCCTGCACTGTAAAAGCTACTGCAAGCCTTATAAACTATGAGACAACAAGGAACGATCTGCGAAGTTTGAAGCATGTTCACTTATGTTATCTGAACAAGATTTTTAAATATATCCAAAATTAATATTTAAATTTGTACAAGCATATCCCCTGTACTGAGAACTCTGAATTACTAGTGGCTGTATTTTTTTAATCATCTTCTCCCTCTTTTTTCCTGTGTCTTTCTCTCCTCTATCCCTACATCATACAAGACCAACTTTGTTCTCAAACTTCTGCCAATTCTGCTGCATACACTCATTGGGCTCTATTTACCACCCGCGATCGGGTGCGTTCCTGGCGGGGGGGCTCCGAAAATTGGGGATTCCCGGGGCGGGTCAGGAGCCCGGCTCCAACCCGCCCACTTCCGGGTTTCCCACAGACGCGCTGACATGCGCGCGCAGCCCCCGCATGTGGGACTCCCGCGGCAATTATAGCCGGCGGGGTGCCACTTTAAGCTAATTATCTTGGTATTTCAGGTCGTTTACAGACCTGATTAACGAGATATTTTAGGAGGGGTGGGATTTTACAAACAACTGGGACTGTTTCCCGTACTGGGGGAAACACTCCCAGTTCAAATGGACATGTTGCAGCTGTCAGCCTGTGGCAGCTGCAAAGGTCCATTTGACAGGTCGGGTGGGGGGAGACCCTCACTCATTGCAGGAGGCCACTCTGTCACTTTGGACAAAGTTTGGCCTCCACCACCCTCCTCCTAACAACAAAACTCACCAACTTGCACACTTACCCCGGGGTCCAGACACATGTACCTACCTTGCGGACCCCCTCAGATGTACATCTTCCAGATAGGGGCCACCGTAGCTGTAGTCATGATCTCATCGGAGGGCGAACAGCATCACCAGCCTCGCCGTCCACCTCGGACACGCGGAGCTCCACAACACAGTGCTGTGACACATCCACCTGCACAGCAGGAGGGAGGGCAACCGCAGAGGGAGATATGTCACAGAGGGCACTACCCTCGCCACAGGGTCCACAGACTGAGGCTCAGCTTCCTGGACCTCTCTGAGCAGCAGTGCACATGGAGGCTCAGAGTCACTCGACATGTAGTCGTGGACATCTGCAGCCTCCTTCATGCCGAGCTGCTCCCGGCTGGCCCGAGCACCATCTTCTTACCTGTCGCTGTCAAAGTCACCACTGCCCTCAACAACTTCTCCTCTGCATCCTTCCAGGGTGCCACCGAGGACATCGCTGACGTCTCTCAGTCGTCTGCACAAAAGAGCCCTGCAAATACACCTACACCCACTCTGCAGTGACACAATGGGTGGCATCAGGTGTGGGTCTTCATTGTGATCCTCAGGAAAGGGCATTATTGCACAAACCAGACAAGATTCGCAAAGACGTGGCAGTAGTGATGCCAATATAATATGTAATGTGAGTTGATCAGAAATTAAATATAAGTAAAAACCATGACAAACCCTCAAACACCCTTGTGCATCCCCTTCATGCTCACGACACGTTTGCCTTACGCTTCCTACTGCACATATGTGATGCATTCCCTGTGGCTGCAGCACAGGTAGTGGCAGGTTGAGTGAGGCTGACTGTGAAAGAGATGCTTGAGAGGGTGAGTATGAGATACAGCCATGAAATTGTATGAGGATTGGGTTGAGTGGTAGTGGCAGGATGAGTACTGGCGAGGTGAGTAAGTGCAGGTAAGATGAGGATGAGGTTTGAGTGGGTGTGAGGAGTGATGTGACAGAGTAGGGTGGGTTTTCAGAAGGAGATGTGGGGTGGGGGCGGTGATGTGGCAGACGGAGTGTATGGGAATGAGTAAGTGTACTCACTTTGGCTGACCTACTTAGGTCATTGCAGCGCCTCCTGCACTGTATGCAGGTGCGCGATATGTTGGTGGTGCAGGTGACCTCCTATGCCACCTCGAGCCAGGCCTTCTTGGTGGCAGAAGCAGGCCACTTCCTCCCGCCCACTGGGGGGAAGATCTCTGTCCTCCCCCTCCTCCTCACCCCATCCAATGATACCTGGAGTGAGGCATCATTAAACTGGGAGCAGCCTTCCCCCTGGGCTGCTCCATGCTGTAATTTTTCCTATTTCATGCAGCATCAGTCAGTGGAGGACTGCCCCTTTAAATAGAGCTCCTCCAGCTGACAGACCTTACTGCGCATGCGCAGTCCGCCCGCCGCGCAGCTCAGCAGCGGGGAACCCGGAACAAGAGGTAAGTGGATCCAATCAGCCTGCGATTGCGCGTGGGGCAGACTGATTTCACCGGGTGCGTTACCCGCGCGCCCAATCGACCCCCCGCCGCGAACCCACCGCCCTGGTAATATCAGGCCCATTGAGTGAAAGAGCAAAATGACTAAATAAATTCTAATTTAAAAATCGCATGTCACTATGCGAAGAAGGGTAGACAGTCCTCTCGATATCTTGGCCAACATTCCTCCCTCAGCCAAAAAATAGCTTAACTGGCCATTCATTTCATTGCTATTTGTGGCATTTTGCTGTGAGCAAAATGGCTGTTTGCCTATAAACAGCAGTCACTTCACTTTAAAGTAATACATTGCATGTGAAGTGCTTTGAAATGTTTTTGAGAGACATGAAAAGGCATTCTGTAAAGGCAAGCCTTCATTTGCTTTTTTAAAACTTCCAGAATGTTTTTTTAAAACTTTAACGCCAGATTTTTAAAACATTTTTTATAAAGCTGCTAAATGCCACTGAGGATTCTTGAGGACTGAAGACTTCTTAAAAAAACTGTATTTCTTCCTTCAAAATGTTACCTATGACCCTGCATGCCATTAATGTTTCTCTCCCCAGCCCTGTTGAAATCAGCATCAAAACTCCTTTAAGGTGACTTCCAAATTATTAAAGTTGAAACCATCCCATGTGTGCTCATATTACTGCACATTTATTGTTTCCACTGCTGCGGTTATGTTAGTCTAATTACCACCAGTCCACATTTCCCCCTTTGAATTAAAGCCAGCTGCAATGGATTAGCAATTCAAGTCCAATTAAACCAGCAATTAAAGGGAAAGACCTGACTAAAATAAGGCCACGCTTCTATTTTCTTCAATGTTACGTGTACTAAGCTTGTACGTTACAAACTGACAATTGAAGTGGAATTTAACATTTTATATGTTACTACAGTGTTTGTATTATAGGATTTGGAAGCAACGTATATTTTTTCTAAACTGCCTACAATGATTACACCATGTTATATAGTTTACTTGAAGGGCCAATATTAGACTTTTATATAAATGAAAATCTTATTTTATACATTTGATGGGCAGACAGTGCATTAAATGGGCTTCATTTTGTTTTCCTTTTATAAGGCACTGTCAGAACTGCACAACTTTGTTCTATGCAACTGAATATCTAATCCTAAAGTACCCATAATTATGCTAGTCAGCTAGCTGAAAAGCCACTTAACTGGTATGACTAGCACACAGTGCTAGCTGCCAAATGTGCATCTTTAGGTGAAATGGAGTAACAGCACAGAGAGCAGAAACCCAGATTCAGCAATAATGATCTGCAACTCATTGTGGACTACACGAAGACATGAGAAAGGTGCTGTATGGTAGGGAGATGCAAGCCGCCAATGACCAGAGGGGCAATTAGGTCTAGGAGGGCATTGTCATGACCATCAATGCAGGGTCACGTATCCAGAGAAACTGGAGGGATAGCGAGGAAAATGCGACCAAACTTCAAGTGTCAAAGGGAGCAAAGTCAAAAAAAAATAGGCT
The DNA here is from genome assembly GCF_035084215.1 of Heptranchias perlo. NCBI lineage: Eukaryota > Metazoa > Chordata > Chondrichthyes > Hexanchiformes > Hexanchidae > Heptranchias > Heptranchias perlo. The sequence continues at coordinate 14,484,495 of NC_090345.1, read as the reverse complement.
GCCATATAAGTAACAAATCAAGAACAAATATTAAATGCGTGCACTTAGTTAGATATGTTGTTAATGTGCAGGTGAGGCATGGCACATTTATTGGAACACCAGTCACTGCTTTACAACTGCTGAAACACATTTGCACAGTTAACTATGCCCCAGCATAATCTTTGCACCTTAAACATGCTTCAATGTAAGCTCTTTGTTGAAAAGTATTGCTGGGGGGAGGGGGCAGGAGTTGCCTAACAGTGTGATGAACCTTGTTTTGAATAGGTAACCTATATCTCCAAGGAGCTAATCATTCAACATGGGGAAATCTATAATTCCTTTAATATATGGGCATCATAGAGACTCCCTGGAAGTTGTGCATTGACCTCCGTATCTCCTTGGCGATGGTTGCAGACCATTTGTCCTTTCATGGATGCTATCCTTTCCTGTTGACAGCACCATGGGATAATGGTGCTTGAATTGTCACAGGAGTGCTGTTGATGGCATCCTATACCCTAAGAATGCCACATTTTTCAAAAACCTCCATGAGCCTCTTCTGCTGCACAGGGTGCTGAATTTAATGTAGTCATCAGCACATAGAAACAGGCCATCTGTTACCTCAGTTATGCAGCAATAAATCACAAATTTCTGATCCTTACCAAGTTTTCTGCTGTTGCCTGGAAGTAGCCTGCAGCAATAAAAGAGAGTGCTATCATCACTTTTCCCCCTACGGGCAGAGGAGTGCTGATGTAGTTTTTATGGCTGCAGCCTTGGTTCCAGGAGATGGCATGATCCTTGTTGAGGCATAGGCTCCTTCTTAAGTGTCAGCCTTAGCTCAACGGAAGCAGTCTTGCCTCTGAGTCTGAAACAGGTGGTTTCAAGCCCCACTTTGGGACTTGAACACGTAATCTAGGCTAACATTTCAAAGCAGTACTGAGGGAGTGTTGCACTGTTGAACTGCCATCTTTCAGATGAGATGTTAAACTGCGACCCTGTCTGCTTGCTTAAGTGGATGTAAAAGACCCCATGGCACTATTTGAAGAAGGGTAGGGGAGCTCTCCCAATGCCTTGGCCAACATTTAGCTCTGAACTAACACCAATACAACAGATTATCTAATCATTTATCTCATAACTATTTATGGGACCTTGCTGTGCGCAAATTGGCTGCTGCATTTGCTGCATTACAACAGTGACCACACTTCAAAAGTGCTTTATTGGCTGTGAAGTGGTTGGTGGTGAGTATCTCTTCTGTTTTCTTCTTTCTTAGGACTGTGGGCTAAGTTACTTATAGCATAAAACTAAATTTTTTTAAAGAAACTAAACTTAATTTAATAAATTAAACAAGGCCAGTACTTGGTTCAACCTAAAAATAAATTGATTGGCATTGTAGTAATCAATTAAATAAATAAAATAGTTATGATAGGGCAGGAGATGTGTTACAGCTGCAATATTTGGGAGCTACGGGACAGTTTTGTCCAGGGCGACTACATCTGTGGTAAGTGTTTGCAGCTTGAGGAACTTCGGCTCCGAGTTGAGGAGCTGAGTCCAAGCTGCAGACATTGCAATGCATCAGGTTGGGGGGGAAGTTACCTGGACACTTTGATCCAGGAGGCAGTCACGCCCCTTAGACTAAATACTGTAGAATTGGCACGTGGTCAGGGACAGGAGAGTGTGTCTGCGAGTGAGGCAGATACGGGGATCCAGGAGGTAGCACTGCAAGAGCCTCAGCCTCTGCACTTGTCCAATAGATAAGAGGTTCTTGCAGCCCTTGTGGAAGAGTGCAGGGACTGCAGGGAGGATGAGCAAACTGGCCATGGCACCGTGGTTCAAGGGACCATTCAAGTGGGGGGAGTAAAAAGGAATGTGGTTGTAGTAGGTATGATGTGGAGATGCCGTTTCAGGAGAACAGCGTCCACGACACCACACAACCCTGCCACGGCAACCTCTGCAAGACATGCCAGATCATCGACACAGACACCACCATCACACGAGAGGACACCACCCACCAGGTACATGGTTCATACTCCTGTGACTCGGCCAACGTTGTCTACCTCATACGTTGCAGGAAAGGATGCCCTGGAGCATGGTACATTGGCGAGACCATGCAGACACTGCAACAACGGATGAACGGACACTGCGCAACAATCGCCAGACAGGAGGGTTCCCTCCCAGTCAGGGAACACTTCACCAGTCAAGGACATTCAGCCACCGATCTTCGGGTAAGTGTACTCCAAGGCGGCCTTCGAGACACACGACAACGCAAAATCGTCGAGCAGAAATTGATAGCCAAGTTCCGCACCCATGAGGACGGCCTCAACCGGGGTCTTGGGTTCATGTCACGCTACACGTAACCCCACCAGCGAATAAAAGTTATCTGTTTTTAATTCAACGGGTCATTTTCTGTCTTTCTCTTCCTTTCGGATGTTTCTCCCTCTCTCTCTGTTTTGTGTTCTGGCCGTTTGTATATTCAGTGGTCCTGTAGGTAACACCTCTCTGTCTGAACACCTTGATTGCCTTGACAACGGGCAGTTGGAAAGATTATCTGTAATCACCAGGTATTGTTCTCTGAATATAAATGCGAAACGTTCAAGGATTTCCTGACATTCACCTGACGAAGGAGGAAGCCTCCGAAAGCTTGTGATTTTCAAATAAAATTATTGGACTATAACTTGGTGTTGTATGATTGTTTACAGTTGTAGTAGGTGACAGTAGGTATAGTTAGAGGGATAGACACTGTTCTCTGCAGGCAAGAGCGAGAGTCCCAATGGCTGTGTTGCCTACCTAGTGCCAGGGTTAAGGACATCTCCTCGGGGCTGGAGAGAAACTTGGAGTGGGAGGGGGAGGGTCCAGTTGTCGTGGTCCACATAGGTACCAATGACATAGGTAGGACTAAAAAAGAGGTTCTGCTGAGGGAGTTTGAGCAGCTAGGGACTAAATTAAAAAGCAGAACCACAAAGATGATAATCTCCAGATTATTACCTGAGCCACGAGCAAATTTGCACAGGGTAAATCAGATCAGAGAGATGAATGCGTGGCTCAAAGATTGGTGTGGGAGAAGTGGGTTTCGATTCATGGGGCACTGGCACCAGTACAGGGGAAAAGGAAGCTGTTCCGTTGGGACGGGCTTCACCTGAACCATGCTGGGACCCGTGTTCTGGCAAACTGAATAACTAGGGCGGTAGACAAGGCTTTAAACTAAATAGAGGGGAGGAGGGCTCAGGTGGGGCGAAGTTTAGATTGATAAAGAGAAAAGACAAGGAAGTAGTACAGGAAAGTGATGGGGGTAATGATGAACAGAGTGTGTCAGGAAGGGACAGAGCGTACAAACATAAGAGTGCACTCACAAATGGGGCCGGGGTAGGAATGAATGGTAAAAAGACAAAATTAAAGGTTCTTTATCTGAATGCGCGCAGCATTCGTAATATGATAGATGAATTGATGGCACAAATAGAAACAAATGGATATGATCTCGTGGCCATTACAGAGATGTGGTTGCAAGGTGACCAAGGTTGGGAGCTAAATATTCAGGGTTATTTAACATAGGAAAAAAGGTAAAGATGGTGGGGTAGCTCTGTTAATAAAGGGTGAAATTGGTATAATAGTGAGAAATGATCTTGGCTCAAAAGATCAAAATGTCGAATCAATTTGGGTGGAGGTAAGAAATAGCAAGGGAAAGAAATCACTGGTGGGAGTAGTATATAGGCCCCCTAACAGTAGCTACACTGTAGGGCAAAATATTAATCAGGAAATAAGGGGGGCTTGTAAAAAAGGTAATGCAATAATCATGGGGCAATTTTAACTTTCACATAGATTGGACAAATCAAATTGGCAAAAATAGCCCTGAGGAGGAGTTCATAGAGTGTATTAGGGACTGTTTCTTAGACCAATACGTCGGGGAACCAACCAGGGAACAGGCCATTTTGGATCTGGTAATGGGTAACGAAACAGGATTAATTCATGATCTCAAAGTAAAGGATCCCTTGGGAAGCAGTGATCAAAACATGATAGATTTTCACATCCAGTTTGAGAGCAAGGATCTTGGGTCTGAAACTACTGTATTAAACTTAAATAAGGGCAATTATAAAGGAATGAGGGTGGAATTGGCTAAAGTGGACTGGGTAAACAGATTAGACGGTATGATGGTGGATAAGCAGTGGCAAACATTTAAAAAGATATTTTATGACTCGCAACAAAAATATATCCCTGAGAGGAGGAAAGACTCCACAAAAAGGGTGAACCAACCATGGCTAACTAAGGAAGTCAAGGATGGTATCAGGTTAAAAGAAAAAGCATGCAACATTGCAAAGATTACTGGTAATCCCGAAGATTGGGGAAACTTTAAAAACCAGCAAAGGATGACTAAAAGAATAATAAAGAGGGAGAAAATAAATTATGAGAGTAAATGTAAAAACTGACAGTAAAAGCTTCTACAAGTATATAAAAAGGAAGAGGGTAACTAAAGTAAACATTGGTCCCTTAGAGGATGAGACTGGGTAAATAATAATGGAAAACAAGGAAATGGCAGAGGAATTGAACAAATATTTTGTATCTGTCTTCAGAGTAGAAGACACTAATAACACACCAATAATAGTAGATCATCAAGGGGCAAAGGGGAGGGAGGAACTAAAAACAATCACTATCACTAGAAAAAAATGTACTAGGTAAACTAATGGGTCTAAAGGCTGACAAGTCCCCTGGACCTGATGGCTTGCATCTGAGGGTCTTAAAGGAAGTGGCTACAGAGATAGTGGATGCATTGGTTGTAAACGTCCAGAATTCACTAGATTCTGGAAACGTCCCAGCGGATTGGAAAACCGCAAACATAACATCCCTATTCAAGAAGGGAGTGAGACAGAAAGCAGGTAACTATAGACCAGTTAGCCTAACATCTGTCATTGGGAAAATGCTAGAATCCATTATTAAGGAAGTAGTAGCAGGACATTTGGAGACTCACAATACAATCAAGGAGAGTCAACATGGTTTTATGAAGGGGAAATCATGTCTGACAAATTTATTAGATTTCCTTGAGGAAGTAACGGGCAGGGTGGATAAAGGGGAACCAATGGATGCAGTATATTTGGATTTCCAAAAGGCATTCGATAAGGTGCCACATAAAAGATTACTGCACAAGATAAGAGCTCATGGTGTTGGGAGTAATATACTGGCATGGATAGAGGATTGGCTAACTAACAGAAAACAAAGAGTCGGGATAAAAGGGTCATTTTCAAAATGGCAATCTGTAACTAGTGGGGTGCACAGGGATCAGTGCTGGGGCCAAAACTATTTACAATATATATCAATGACTCGGATGAAGGAACAAAGTGTCTTGTGGCCAAATTTGCTGATGATACAAAGATAGGTGGAAAAGCAAGTTGCGATGAGGACACAAGGGGCCCGATATTAGGAGGGAGGCGGGTTGGCAGCAGGGGGTCGACTGGGTGCGTGGATAACGTGCCCAGTGAATTCGGGGTGCTCCACACGCGATCACAGCCTAATTGAAGGTACTTACGCGTGCATCCGGGTTTCCTGTTCCATACCTGTGCAGCGGGCGCACTGCGCACCCGCATCACAGGCTGTCGGCAGGAGGAGCCCTATTTAAAGGGGCAGTCCTCCAATGCTCCTCCTGCAGCAAAGAACCAATTTTGGATCATTGAGCAGGCCAGAGGCAAGGCTGCTCCAAGGTTCTCTGACTCCTCACTCCAGGTGCTGCTCGATGGGGTGAGGAGGAGGAAGGAAATTTTTTTTCCATCGGATGGGAGGAGGTGTCCTCCCTCCGCCACCAAGAAGGCCTGGCTCGAGGTGGCCAAGGAGGTCAGCAGCAGCGGCAACGTGTGCAGAACCTGGGTCCAGTCAGGAAAAGATTTAATGACCTAACCAGATCAGCCAAAGTGAGTATACTTACGCATTCTCCCACACTCCGTCTTCCACATCACCTCCACCACCACCACAACTCCTTCTGCACTGCCACCACAACGTTCTCGCATCACTCCTCACATCCACTCAACCATCACCCTCACCTTGCCTGCACTTACTCACCGCCCCAGTTCCCATTCGAACACTACCACACAACACAATCCTCATACAATCTCATGGCTATGTCCCACACGCACCCTCCCATGCATCTCCCTCACGCTCACCCCCACCCACACCAATGCATGCAGCGGGACACCATGCAACTATCACTCAATCACGCCTCTGTGTTTTGCCTTGATAGGAGAAGAGATGCCAGAATGCCCGGGAGAGGACAAGGACCAGACGGGGCCCGCCACACCAGGTGGTCTTAACAGATGCAGAGCAGCAGGCACTCGAAATAAGCGGGACGCTGGAGTGCCTGTCCTTGGTGGACGCCGAAACTGGGAGTGCACAAGCGGCTGGTGACAGAAATCTAACACTCAGCACTCATGATAGCGAATGATCTTAGCATCTGCAGCACCTCAACATCTGTCCACAAGCTTAATATTGCTTTCTGTTCTCTTGCAGGGCCATCTACAAGCACGTGATGGCGGAGGGCGATTCCTCAGAGGACCTGCCGGTCTCTGAGGGTGCATCTGAGCGAGCCATCCACCAGCACAGATACACACACCTCGGTGGGTCCCCGTCCTCACTTAGTTGGGCTTGCACATGGTGAGTCACCATGCACATGTGAGCACGAGCAGACCCTGGTGGCAGGGGCAGCTGTGGAGAGTCCGCATCGGTGGGAGCACTCTTCCCCAGGCTCTGCTCAGCTGGACCCAGATGCTGAACCCTGAGGGCCAGCCATGAAAAGGAGAGTCATTGAGGGGCAGCAGCACATTGCCGAGGTACTGGAACAGTTGCCACGCACACTCTCCACAATCGCGCAGAGGATGGATGAGTCCAACTCCTGCATGAGTGGAATGGTGGCACAGGTACAGGAGGGTATCTCCGAGATAGTGTCACGGGTAGGTGTGGGAATGTCTGCGATGGAGGAAAGGCTAGCCTCCATCGAGCTTCAAACATGGCTCAACAATGAGTCCATTCAGGCCCTGACAACGGCCGTTCGGATTCAGGGTGAGCAACATTCTGCCGCCTTAAACAAGCTGATAGATACCTTACAACTGGCCTTCCAAGGCCTCACACAAGTCCTCCAAACTGTCGTCCAACAGGGTGGAAGGAGTGATGTGGGCCTGGGCCAAGAGAGGGATGTTGGTGAAAGGGGACATGGAAGCAGGGACGCCACTCAAAGCGCTCCCACGTCTCACCCATTGCCCCCCTCTCAACCAGTACCCGCAATGCTGCCCCCTCTCCAGGTGGCCGATTCTGCCCCTGCACAGGTGCAGATGGAGCCATCTTTGGAGGGGCCCTCACGGGCACCGAAACCCAGAGGGCATCTGCGCAAAGCATCTCATCGGTCAGGGCATGGACAAGAGCAACCTGCCACTACCTCTGCCACAGGGGTAGCACCACGTAGGGGTTCCCGTAAACGTACGGTGAAGGTTTTGTGAGCACAAAGGGGATGCACAAGGGTGTAAGACAAAATGTCATGTTTTTTATTTACTTTTTTTTGTTTTGCAAAAAATATAAAAATTTGTTGTCACCACTACTGCTACGTCTTTGCAAATCGTCTGGTTTGTGCAATAATTCCCTTTCCTGAGGATCACTATGAAGACCCACAACTGATGCCACCCATTGTGTCACTGCAGAGTGGGTGTAGGTGTATTTGCAGGGCTCTTTTGTGCAGACGACTGAGAGACGCCGGCGATGTCCCCGGTGGCACCCTGGAAGGATATGGAGGAGAAATTGTTCAGGGCAGTGCTGACTTTGACAGTGACAGGTAAGAAGATGGTGCTCGGGCCAACCGGAAGCAGCTCCGCATCAAGGAGGCTGCAGATGTCCACGACCACATGTCGAGTGACTCTGAGCCTCCGTGTACACTGCTCCTCGGAGAGGTCCAGGAAGCTGATCCTCGGTCTGTAGACCCTGTGGTGAGGGTAGTGCCTTCTGCGACACATCTCTCTCTGTGGTTGCCCTCCCTCCTGCTGGGCAGGTGGATGTGTCACAGCACTGTGTTGTGGAGCTCCACGTGTCAGAGGTGGACAGCATTGCCGGCAAGGCTGGTGATGCTGTTCGTCCTCCGAGGAGGTCATGACTGCAGCTATGGTGGCCCCCATCCGGAAGGTGTACATTTGAGGGGGTCCACAAGGTAGGTAAATGTGTCTGGACACCGGAGTTGAGGTTGCAAGTTTGTGATTTTTTGGTGTTAGGAGGAGGGTGGTGCAGGCCAAACTTTGTCCAAAGTAACAGTGTCCTCCTGAAATGAGTGAGGGTCATCCCCCCCGACCTGTCAAATGGACCTTTGCAGCAGCCACAGGCTGGTGGCTGCAACAGATCCATTTCAACTGGGAGTGTTTCCCCCAGTACGGGAAACATGCTCAGTTTGAATGAAAATCCCACCCCTCCTAAAATATCCTCCAAATCAGATCTCCTAACGACCTGAAGTATCGAAGATGTGGAGATGCCGGTGATGGACTGGGGTGGACAAACGTAAGGACTTGCACAACACCAGGTTATAGTCCAACAGTTTTATTTTAAATCACAAGCTTTCGGAGCTTACCTCCTTCGTCAGGTGAGTGAAGGGTTCTTCACTCACCTGACGAAGGAGTTAAAGCTCCGAAAGCTTGTGATTTAAAATAAAACTGTTGGACTATAACCTGGTGTTGTGCAAGTCCTTACATTTGAAGTATCGAATTAATTGATTTAAGTGGGATCCCGCCAGCTTGAATTGCCAGCGGGAGTTCCGCATGCGGGGGCTGTGCGCGCATCCAAGTGCGTCATTGGGGAACCCGGAAGTGGGCGGATTGGAGCTGGACTCTGCACCCGCCCTGGGAATCCCCAATTTTCGGAGTCCCCCGCCACGAATGCACCCGCTCGGACATCCAAAAATCAAACCCAAAGTGTCTGCAAAGGGATATTGACAGGTTAAGCGAATGGGCAAAAATTTGGCAGATGGAATATCATGTGGGAAAATGTGAAGTCATCCACTTTGGGAGGAAAAATAAAAGAGCAAAATATTATTTGAATGGAGAAATACTACAAAATGCAGAGTGATCTGGGTGCCCTCGTACATGAAACACAAAAAGTCAACATACAGGTGCAGCAGGTAATCCAGAAGGCAAACAGAATATTAGTCTATATTTCTAGGAGGATGGAGTATAAAAGCAGGGAAGTCATGCTACAACTGTACAGGGTGCTGGGAGACCACACCTGGAGTACTGCGTACAGTTCTGGTGCCCTTATTTAAGGAAGGACATGCTTGCATTGGAGGTAGTTTAGAGAAGGTTCACTAGGTTGATTCCAGGTATGGAAGGGTTGTCTTATGAGGAAAGATTGAACAGGTTGGGTCTATACCCATTGGATTTTCGAAGAATGAGAGGAGATCTTATTGAAACATACAAGATTCTGAGGGGACTCGATAGGGTAGATGCTGAGAGGATGTTACCCCTCATGGGGGAATCTAAAACTAGGGGGCATAGTCTCAGAATAAGGGGTCGACCGTTTAAGATGGAAATGAGGAGGAATTTCTTCTCCAGAACGTCGTGAATCTTTGGAATTCTTTACCCCAAAAAGCTGTGGAGGCTGAGTCATTGAATACATTCAAGGCTGAGTTAGACAAATTTTTGATCAGCAAGGGAGTCAAAGGATATGGGGAAAGGGCGGGAAAGTGGAGTTGAGGTAAAAATCAGATCAACCATGATCTTGTTAAATGGCAGAGCAGGCCCGAGGGGCCGAATGGCCTACTCCTGCTCCTATCTCTTATGGTCTTAGTGCTTTGGGACATCCTGATGACATGAAAGGTGCTATATTTCTGTCTTTCTTGCAAACAGTACTTCTCAGTGAGGGCGAGGTAGCTCTGTCACTGGCAGTAATGTGCTGGTAGCAGGTACTGGTGTCCTCAGATGTCCCTGCCACTCCTTAGCTGCTCTTCTATCTCAGGTAGATGTAAAAGATAATGTGGCAAAATCCAAGTGGGGTTTGCTAATGCACCCGTGCTGCTGTGTGTTAAAACATTACTCCCTCCATAAACTCTAACACACAAAGGAATTTCAACTCCTCAACTCTTCTTACAAGCTGCCTGCCATAGAGCAAGAGACATTCTACAATAAGTGAATAAAAACCCTAAGGATTGAGGAACATCATGGGGCCAATTTTGTAAGTCCCTGCTACCTGCAGGAGACCTCAGCTACCGGCCACAGATAGCATGAAGTCACCAGCATGGCTTCTCAATACTCAGCTAGCAGACAATGATCCCACTGATACCAAGCATTCATAAAAATGACTGCTCACGCCAAAGACACTCAAGAAGCTGAAAGGGCCACCTCACAGCATATACTCCACTTTTTAAATTTAATTTTAAATAATAATTTGTTCTCCAGAAATGATCTGAATACAGAAGTGATGAAAAAAAAGCTTTCATTTAACAAGTCTTCAAATTAAAAAAAATATATGTTGATAAACAGTAGTTACCTTCACCGTTTATTATTAATGTAAAACTTCAAAAATATGCTTGAGGTTCAAATTTGAGAGGTGGAATCACAACACAGGGTCATTTTCTGAATGAACTACCACAGTCAACACAATACTGCTCCTCAGTTCTGCCAAGTTGATTGTCTCCAAATGTGGCAAATAAAAGTTTTGCAGTGAAAAATAGATGTTATATTGTTTGCAATTGGCACCCTTAACATTGACCTACAATAAATAGTTGACATTTTATGCAATGAACAACAGAGCTTAAGTCAAAATATACAAAAAAAAACTTACAAAAAGCAAAGGATTCTGAATGTGCTCTCCCTCTTACTTTCTTTTCAGTGGCTCATTTTGGTTTTTGCCATTCTTTGTAGACTTTTATTGCGAGTTGCTTTCAACTCGATGGGCCGAATGGCCTCCTTCCGTGCTGTAACCTTCTATGATTCTATGAAATTGGTTGCCGAGACACTTTCTATATTCTTTAACATTCCTCTTTAATTTTATTAATATATTACATTTTTCAGGAGTATTTTAGCCCAGGTATTTCACTCGTCAGCAGTTGTGGGCAATTTAGCTTTGGAGCTCATAATCTATGCCGTTCTCTCAAAGAATTGTTCCACTGAAATTTTAAGCTCCCACTCATGCCTCATATTACAGTCTAATTTGGTAACTAACATTTGCCATCAGCATGCAATAAGTCACAGTCATTAACAAGGCTCATTTCCACTTGATGGGCCATTTAATTTGTTTTATAACATTTCAAAAGTACATTTTGTGAGGTGAATTATTTTTTTTTTTATTCGTTCACAGGATGTGGGCGTCGCTGGCGAGGCCAGCATTTATTGCCCATCCCTAATTGCCCATGAGAAGGTGGTGGTGAGCCGCCTTCTTGAACCGCTGCAGTCCGTGTGGTGACGGTTCTCCCACAGTGCTGTTAGGAAGGGAGTTCCAGGATTTTGATCCAGCGACGATGAAGGAACGGCGATATATTTCCAAGTCAGGATGGTGTGTGACTTGAAGGGGAACGTGCAGGTGGTGTTGTTCCCATGTGCCTGCTGCTCTTGTCCTTCTAGGTGGTAGAGGTCACGGGTTTGGGAGGTGCTGTCGAAGAAGCCTTGGTGAGTTGCTGCAGTGCATCATGTGGATGGTACACACTGCAGCCACAGTGCGCCGGTGGTGAAGGGAGTGAATGTTTAGGGTGGTGGATGGGGTGCCAATCAAGCGGGCTGCTTTATCTTGGATGGTGTTGAGCTTCTTGAGTGTTGTTGGAGCTGCACTCATCCAAGCAAGTGGACAGTATTCCATCACACTCCTGACTTGTGCCTTGTAGATGGTGGAAAGGCTTTGGGGAGTCAGGAGGTGAGTCACTCGCCGCAGAATACCCAGCCTCTGACCTGCTCTCGTAGCCACAGTATTTATATGGCTGGTCCAGTTAAGTTTCTGGTCAATGGTGACCCCCAGGATGTTGATGGTGGGGGATTCGGCGATGGTAATGCCGTTGAATGTCAAGGGGAGGTGGTTAGACTCTCTCTTGTTGGAGATGGTCATTGCCCGGCACTTGTCTGGAGCGAATGTTACTTGCCCAAGCCTGGATGTTGTCCAGATCTTGCTGCATGCGGGCTCGAACTTCTTCATTATTTGAGGGGTTGCGAATGGAACTGAATTCTGTGCAGTCATCAGCGAACATCCCCATTTCTGACCTTATGATGGAGGGAAGGTCATTGATGAAGCAGCTGAAGATGGTTGGGCCTAGGACACTGCCCTGAGGAACTCCTGCAGCAATGTCCTGGGGCTGAGATGATTGGCCTCCAACAACCACTGCCATCTTCCTTTGTGCTGGGTATGACTCCAGCCACTGGAGATTTTTCCCCCTGATTCCCATTGACTTCAATTTTACTAGGGCTCCTTGGTGCCACACTCGGTCAAATGCTGCCTTGATGTCAAGGGCAGTCACTCTCACCTCACCTCTGGAATTCAGCTCTTTTGTCCATGTTTGGACCAAGGCTGTAATTTGGTGTGGAGCCTTGCTAGAGAGGAATGTGAGTTGGAGTTAAAGCTTTAACACTACAGGGCCAATTCTACAGCCGTGCTCCCGTATAGTGAGGATCCATGGCTGGAGCAGAGGCTCACAAAATTTACCAAACATATTTCATTGAAGGTCTTAATTTATCATCAGCGGTAAGTAACCATACCAGAATGGGGGAAATATGACTCTTAAGCCAAGAGCTTCAACAGACCCTATCGGGGGTGATGGAAATACAGTGGGGTGGGATTTCACCCTGCTAGTGATATTGTCATAAATCCTGAGGACGGGATCATTTAAATACTTGGGGCAGGTGCAGAGGCTCATTCGAGGTACTCACTCTGCTTTGCCACCAGAAACTCAGTGTGGCATCCTATCTCTCCAAGGAGAGGAACGCAAGGCCCTTATCAGGCCAAACATTAAAAGATTTAAAAATTCTTTAGTCTCCACAGTGAACAGAGGGGCAACTTTCTGGGATTGATTATCTTCGGTCCTTTATTTTTGAAGTTTTCTGGAGGCCCAAAATTGGATCCGCTGGGCCTAATGGGTGAAAAGGGCAGAATTCAGTTGCCCAGCAGTGCCCCCAAACTACTGCCGGGACATGGGTGGGGCAGGTAGAAGATAAGCCTGCTCCCTTTCCCACCATCGGGACTTTCAACTTGGTGCAAACGGGACGGAAACATGGGAGATCCGAGATCTGCCCCAATTTGCCATCTCCTGCCAGAATTTCACTTTCTCAAGGAGAGAAATTTCTACTCTCTACTGTTCAAAGGCAACTACACGTGGTCAGTACACATTTACCCCCATAAGGGTCTTTACAACTGCTATCAAGATGATTCAGCCCAAAATGTCTAAAGTTGCTTTTAGATTCTTCTTGCGCCACCAGCTGCCAACACATGGGCCTCATGCAGCAATGCAACCGAAACCCATAGCGTTAGCAGGAAAGAAATGTTCTTTTACCAGTTCTTCAAGATTGTAACAAGTCTTCTCAGAGTCAAGAAATGTGCTGCTTCAACAACAGCATGATCCTGCATTGTGATTCCCTATCGTGGCATCTTGTTGCTTACATCACGTATCATTACTTTGTATATGTATGCTAGTCAAACTGTCACAGCCAGTCTGCACATATGCAAAATGCCAGGACCCAGCTTACAAGGGAGGCCAGCTGCACTGTTAGGATGTAAACTTAGGCCACTTTCCCAAAACATGCCCTGCAATATGAATGCAGGCACAAACAGCTGCTCCAAACCACAAAAGAGTAAAATGCAATTTAAACCAGCAGAAATTAAGATATCAAATTACATTCATTTTATTTTCAATTCCAAACACATCTCGGATCTGGGGGCAAAAATAATTACTGTCAAAACAAAATAGCACCGTGAAATAAAATCACACAAACTGACTCTTAACGGTTTAATTTCCTCAGTATGCTACTTTTAGCACACTGATTAATACGTTCGCATTAAATTCCTGTCTGCTATTTTCACCCAGTCATTAACCCATCTTAAAAAAACAACAGGAAAATGATTGAGTTAACGTATCACGGACAGGGATTTGAAGTGAGCATGCCGACCACCCTGTTTAAAATACTGCACAGAGAAAATTAAGGGCTAGATTAACCACGCATACATAATCAATAGCCAGAAAATGTAGCTGTAAACCCTTTAGTTATTGCAGTATTAGGGTGCAATGGAGGCCAATGGAAAGGAGAATCAGGCAGAGTGTGTAACGGGCGGTCAATCAGATTCCGCCAGTTTTACGCCCTCACTAACGTCGCAAGTTCCGCTCCCTGATTCCAAAGTTCCCGCTGTGTCCCCAATTCTCCAGAATTGGTTCATAGCCCTGGTGATATCGTCGTATCACAACATCATGAAGTTACAGTGTTAATCATTGCTATAACATCCCACTGGCCTCTTGAACCTCCAGGAAATGGAGATACGCTGCATCAAGGGATTTCAACTGCTGAGGGCTTCACTTTGTGGCCTCGAGTGTAGTGAGCTGACTGCACTGTTATACCGCCATTTTAACAGGGCAGCAAAGTGCAACCTACTTCACTTTAACACTGAAGTTGCTGTATAAACGTACCCTTACACTTACTTTACAGAAATGAGAAAGAAAGTAAAGAATTGAGAGGATTTGCATTTATATAGTGCCTCATCACTTTCTCAGGACAATTACAACACAGTTATGATACGGGTTATGCTTCAATTGTACAGAGCCCATCGAGTACTGCGTTCAAGTTTGGGCACCGCACCTCAGGAAGGGTATATTGGTCTTAGAAGGCGTCCAGCACATACTCACCAGAATGAAACCATGGTTAAATTATGAGGACAGATTGCATAAATTTGCCATGTGTTCCCTTGGGTTTAGAAGATTGAGGGGTAATCTAATTGAGGTGTTTAAAATGATAAAGAGATTAGATAGGATAGATACAGAGAAACTATTTCCTTTAGTGGAGGTTTCCAAAATAAGGGGGTACAATCTTAAAATTAGAGCTAGGCCATTTAGGAGTGAAATCAGGAAGCACTTTTTCACACAAAGGATAGTGGAAGTCTGCAACTCTCTCCCCCAAAAGGCTGTGAATGGTGGGCCAATTGAAATTTTCAAGAATGAGATCGATATATTTTTGTTTGGTAAGGGTATCAAGGCATATGGATCAAAGGTGGGTAAATGGGAGTTATCTTTTTCAACATATTTTCCTTTGAGCATTGCCACTGGTATTATCAAAGCCAATTAATACATTACTTTCAGGCTTTGTTGTTTAGTGCACCATAAGGTACTTCCCTTTACCCATTTGCCATTGATACCTGGCATTATTTACACCTGGTCTTAATAAACCCACATACAATAGACAGCTTTCTTCAGCTACAAGCTGCATCTTGATATGTAGGGAAACATTTGACGCATGTGGCTACGGAGAGATCAGGAGAAATAAGAGATAATCTGACCATTGAGCAGTAGTAATAGATTAGAGAGATTTGGATGAAAAAGCCCTGATGGTCTACTTAATCTCATCCTTCCAAAAAGTAAACACTAATATCTTCCCATCAATATTCATCTAAATTGGCAGATAGGATCTTGCTTTAGCGAAGAAGGGCACCTTTGACAAGGCACCACTCCCTCAGTGCGGCGCTGGCAAACCAGTCTAGATTATGCTCCTTTCCTGTGCCATCACCAACTGTATGGTGTCCGTGAGAGTACCAGAGCTTCCACAGCCAAGTTCAGACTCATGCTTAAAGGAATAATCAGTATCCACCAACCCCCCGCCCCACCCCACCCTCCACACACACACACACACACACACACGCACATAACCCACTGAAAAATCCATCCCATGTCCTCATGAGAAGCTTGTACATGTACTGTTGGCAGCCCTATAATGAGCTATTGAACTGATACAGCCCAACCACACAATTGCTCAAATCAGTAAAATGAGATTAAAATGAGCCCTCCAGCCACGTAATACCACACTTGGTTGCTCCCAGTCCACTCTGGACTAAGATGGCAGTTGAGATGCTGGGCAAGCATTTCTTGAGACTGCAAATGTCTATATCAAGATTCACTTTAATGCCAGGGAAGAGGAAAAACAAATTAATGTAATCTAATGCGCTATTTGAGCATTCGTTACTCATTAGTCTACAGCTCCATCTGTTCTGATTCTAAGTGCTGCTGTCTCTGTGGACAATTTATCTAACACATTATGCCTTTGTTCACAATATGAAGAACTCTTCTGATAAGTCAAGATAATGAACAGAAAAGATTTTCACAATGTGTAGCAAAATCATAAACGAGTTCTTTATAAACTCATTTATGATTTTGCTATATAGCGCAAAAGAAACGTTCCTTGTCTGTTGTTAAATAAAGATAACAGGGAAAAACTGCTTTCAGCACTGATATTTTGAAATAGCTATTTCAGCAAACCATATTCTGCATTATTGTAAAATCTTGAACATTTGTTGTGATGGCCACACGGTGAGTTCCTGATCACAGCATGGTCTTCACTTACATAAAGATGACTGATAAATGTCTAGAGTAATGTGCCACTTAGGGTAGCAAAGATGCAAGAGCCAATTTTCCCATGCATTGTGCCCAGGGAACACTTATTTTGCAGGTTCAAAGAAGAAGAGGAAAGGAGAGAGGCCTGTGACTCCAGGGGCTCAATTTTAAAACAGAAGTCCAGATACGTTGGGGGCAAAATCAGGATCTTGTGGAGCGGGCAGGAATCCCGGCTTGAACAAGCTGAAGAACGCGCACAACCCAGAGCCACCTGAGTGCGGGCGCCGTTCCCGAACCCGGAATGCCGGCGGGATGATATTTAAACCAGGAATTAAACTACTTAAAGTACTTGAAATGTGCATGAATGTAATTAATTATGCTGGCAAGCGATTTCAACGCTGCTTAACGTGTTTCCCCTGCAGTGTGAAACATGCCATGGTGAAGGAGTCGTGTTTCAGCAGGCAGCCATTTGAACATTTAAATGCCTGTTTGACAAATGGGGATAAAAGGTGAGTTATTGCAGAAAGGCACTCAGTTCTCTCAGTCAAACTTTTGGCTGCGAGATCTTTGAGTTTAGACTGAAAATTCTTGGTTTCCACTCTGAATTCTTCTGTTCACGCATACTTACCAACTTTTCGGACCCCCCTCAAACTGACATCATCAGGATGGGGTGGGGGGGAACGCCATGGCTGCATTCACCAGTACATCCGAGGATGAGCAACATCACCATCCTCACCAGGCATGGCGTGCACCTCTGCCACTTGTAGATCCACAACACAGTGCTGTGCCTCAGGCACCTGCACAAGAGCAGAGAGGGGAACAATAGAGGGAGCGACGTCGCAGGAGGCACTACCCTCATCAGACGGTCTACAGACCGAGGCTGAGCTTCCTGGACCTCTCCGAGGAGCAGTGCATATGGAGGCTGAGAGTGAGTCGCCAGGTAGTCGCGGACATCAGCAGCATCCTTCATGCCGAGCTGCTCCCTGCTGGGCCTGTCAGCATCTCATTACCCGTCATTGTTAAAGTGACCACTGCCCTCAACTTCTTCGCCTCCGGATCATTCCAGGATGCCACCGGTGATATCGCCGGGGTCTCTCAGTCGTCTGCACACTAGTGCATAAAGCAGATCGCCGATGGCTTGATTTGGAGAGCCTCGCGATAAGTCAACTTCCCCATGGACGACCTCAGCCAGACGGAGAGGGAAGTGGGATTCCACTCTGTGGCTGGCTTCCCACGTGTACAGGGTGCAATCGATTGCACGCATATAGCAATCCGAGCAACTCCACACGAGCCAGGACTGTTCATCAGCAGGAAGGGTTATTACTCCATCAACGCTCAAATCCATGCGACACTATCTCAGTGATTCCCTCCCGTACCTGTGCCACCATTCCACTAATGCAGGAGTTGGACTCCTCCATCCTTTGCGCTATTGTGGAGAGTGTGTGTGGCACCTGTTCCAGTACCTCTCAAATATGCTGCTGTCCCTCGATCATTCTCCTTTTAAAGGATGGCCCCCAGGATTCAGCATCTGCGTCCAACTGAGCAGAGCCTGGAGAGGAGTGCTCCCACTGACGCGGACTCTTCACAGCTGCCCCTGCCACCAGTGACTGCTCGTGCTCACTTGTGTGTGGTGACTCACCAGGTGCCAATCCAACTAACTGACTGCTAGGACCCACCGAGGTGTGAGTATCTGTGCTGGTGGATGGTTCACTAAGATGTGACGGTGCGCCCTCAGAGGCCGGGAGCTCCTCTGAGGAATCGTCCTCTCCCGTCACTGCGGTCATTGAAGGGCCTGTAAGAGAACAGAAGGCAATATTAAGCATCATCACAGATGTGTCATGTTGTGAATAGCATACTGAGGTGCTCAACATGCCAATCATTGTTAACATCAATTCATGTTAGTGTGTGATGAATGTTGAAGTTGTGTCACCAGACATTTGTGGGGTGCTAGTCCCAGTGTCCCTGACGGACGGGCACTTGAGGGTGCGGCTGATCTGCAGGGCCTCCTCCTCCACGTCTGTGAGGACCACTATTTTTTGTGGCCCCCCCCCCCGCCAGTCCTCGCCCCCTGCGTGCATTTTGCACTCTCCTCTCCTAGAAGGGGAGAAAGTATAGACACGTGAGTGAGTGATGGTGAAGTGGCCATCCGATTAATGTATTGCTTTAGGTGAGGCTGAACGTGAAAGAGCTGCATCAGAGGGTGAATATGGGACAGAGACATCACATTGGATCAGGATTGGGGTGAGTGGTAGTGGTGGGGTCACAAATGGAGAGGTGAGGAAGTGCTCAGGAAGTGAAGGTAAGTTGAGGATGAACCTTAAGTGGGTGTGAGGAGTGATGTGATGGAGTGGTCTTGGCAGTGCAGAATGAGTTGGGGGGGCGGGGTTGATGTGCACCACAGAATGCAGGAGAATCAGTAAGTGCACTCACTTTTGCTGACCTAGTTAGGTCATTGAAACATTTCCTGCACTGGACCCAAGTGCGGGATATGTTGCTCCTGCTCGTGACCTCCTCTGTCACCTCGAGCCAGGCCTTCTTGGTGGCAGAGGCAGGGCACTTCCTCCTGTCGGCCGGGTACATAGGAACAGGAGTAGGCCATTCAGCCCCTTGTGCCTGCTCCGCAATTTGATAAGATCATGGCTGATCTGTGATCTAGCTCCATATACCTGCCTTTGGCCCATATCCCTTAATATCTTTGGTTGCCAAAAAGCTATCTATCTCACATTTAAATTTAGCAATTGAGTTAGTATCAATTGCCGTTTGCAGAAGAGAGTTCCAAACTTCTGCAACCCTTTGTGTGTAGAAATGTTTTCTAATATCGCTCCTGAAAGGTCTGGCTCTAATTTTTAGACTGTGCCCCCTACTCCTAGAATCCCCAACCAGCAGAAATAGTTTCTCTCTATCCACCCTATCCATTCCCCTTAATATCTTATAAACTTCGATCAGATCACCCCTTAACCTTCTAAACTCTAGAGAATACAACCCCAATTTGTGTAATCTCTCCTCATAACTTAACCCTTGAAGTCCAGGTATCATTCTAGTAAACCTACGCTGCACTCCCTCCAAGGCCAATATGTCCTTCCGAAGGTGCGGTGCCCAGAACTGCTCACAGTACAAATAGTTCCCTCCTCCTCCTCACCCTGGCCTGTAGCAGCTGAAGTGAGGCATCGCTCAATCTTGGAGCAGCCTTGCCCCTGTGCTGCTCCATTGGGTCTTCTGGCTCTTTGCTCCAGCAAAATCCAATGGAGCAATGGCCCTTTAAATCCAGATGTTCCAGCTGACAGCCTATCATGCAAGTGTGCAGTCCTCTCACTGCGCAGCTTTCGGACCGCAAACCCGGAAGCAAGATTAATGGCCACCAATTAAGTCGCGATCGTGATCGTGGGGAAAGGCAAGTTTTTATTAGTCGGGTTTGCTGCGTGCCCATTGACCACCACCCCCCCTACCCTGCTGCCATCCCGCCACCCTTTTAAAATTGAGCCCCAGGTCTCTGCCCCTTTTGTGTTGCCTGCCCACTTCCAGGGGTCTCTCTAAGGAGAAGGGGTAGAGAGTGCTCGTGCTTGGTATAAGCGCAAGCATTTTAATCATGAGATAGGAGCAATGTCATCACTCCTTCTGCCTTATTTTAAGAACATTAGAACATAAGAAATAGGAGCAGGAGTAGGCCAATCGGCCCCTCGAGCCTGCTCCACCATTCAATAAGATCATGGCTGATCTGATCCTAACCTCAAATCTAAAGAACACAAGAAGTGGGAGCAGGACCCGGCCACTCAGCCCCTGGGCCCGCTCCGCCACCCACAGGGCCTTGACCGATCCGAACTCAGCTTCATGTCCATTTTCCTGCCCGCTTCCCGTAACCCCTTTACTTCTAGGAAACTGTCTATTTCTGTTTTAAATTTATTTAATGACGTAGCTTCCACAGATTCCTGGGGCAGCAAATTCCACAGACCTACTACCCTCTGAGTGAAGAAGTTTCTCCTCATCTCAGTTTTGAAAGAGCAGCCCCTTATTCTAAGATTATGCCCCCTAGTTCTAGTTTCACCCATCCTTGGGAACATCCTTACCGCATCCACCCGATCAAGCCCCTTCACAATCTTATATGTTTAATATTTTATATTTTATATTTTCTTGGGTTTCTGCTCAGCGAGGGCTCAAATTTAGGGTTGCCCACAGATTATGGGCTTTGCAGCTAGTTTCCAGTCCTTTCAGATCATAATATCTGAGGAGGTACTGGGAGAAAAGTCCTTGAGGCCAAAAAAGAATAAGTCTCTTTTTTATGGGCCAGCAGGACAGACATCTTCTTTACTGCGTTTTCTGGAGAGCAGACAGAAGGTGCTGAAGCCGGCAGCTATTACCACAGCTACAGGCCTCCCCTGCTTCTGTGTACAAGCCCCTGCCAAACTGATGGTTTGGGTTAGGAATGTAGAAAATCCAGCTTCACTATAAAGGGGTGACCAAATCAGAAAGGAATCGGGTACTGATGTGCTTTAAATGCAGTTGAGACTTGCAGAATTGCATAAAAGAAATTTTAAAATGGTCTTTCTCAGACATTTCAGCAGAACCACTAAAAGCTAATGTTACATTATCTTCAATTTTGCATTATTTTTTCTACAAATGAAGTTTTCAATTTGAAAATGTTCATATTCCTCCAGGAAATCTATCTGACATTGTACAAACATTTCGGTATGGTTTACACACACTATGATTTATAAAAAATTAAAATCTGTTTGAGAGTTTAAGGATGCATTTCAATTAATGCAGTGCCATCAACTCTTGATCTGTGGATCCCACACCATCAACAACATCTAATAACCTTTGTTCAGCTAGCTGCAGCCAGGACCCTCTCTTTCCTGGGTCTCCAGATGTGGTGCAAGTTCCTAACATGCTGAGCCAGGTGACCATACTTGCATGATGACGATGTATTATGTCATGACACGAGCATGCATGACACTCTGGACCAGATCAGTGCCTATTCCCATCCTCTGCTCCATCTTTTTAAATTGAGAAGTTTTTAAACAGGGAAACAAGAAGAATCTAATCCTTATACTATCCTGTCCCCCTCCTCTCCTACAGTCCCCATTGAGGAGGAAAATGGAGACCCAGCTTCTTTGCATGTGCTACCTCTAAAGGGTCTACAGAGGAGTAGAGGAGTAGAGGCACAGGATAGTATGAACACCGTACAGTAACACATAGCTTGACATTGCATTCCCAAAACTCATCTAGGGTTTGAGTTTGTGACATAAATTACATCATTGTCTTACATGCTGATAAATACCATTGTAAAGCTATGCCAATGACTCGTCAGCACTGATGATGTCCCTTTAATTCTGATTGTAGCATTCCCACCATTGTGTTTTGCTTGTTTGCCTTTATATTCATGATCGCTCACCCAGCTTCATCGAAGGCTAGGTACTATGAACCATTGCATGCTTGGTCAAGAAAGCAATTGTTCATTATTCATTTTCTAAATTCTATTGCCAGCAGTTGAACACTAGCTTAAATAAAAAGGCAATGTTGTCTCCCAAATAATAAAAAAAATCGTTACACATATTTGTAGCTGCTGGAAAACTGCTTAACAATTTCGGATCATTTTTGAAAAACTGGCACCATGCATGCTGACCCTTGGAATGGTAGGATAATTGTTCATGTCCAAATACTCTAATAAGAACATTCAAATCTCAGATATCACTGACATGCAGGTATCCCAAAAACAATCTCCCTGTGGGGAAATGCTTATGCATGATGCGTAAGTAATGAAGACTGACTTTTTACAGCCTTCAAAAAGGCACTGGATGAATTTTGGAAAAGATATATGGGAGCTAAGACTAATTTTCTGGAAAATAACAAATGGGCTTGGGGCCAGCTGGACCTACCTGATTGCTGGTGAAGGATCACAGAGGCATTTTTGACAGACACCTGAATTAGCTACAGGTCTCTGTTTACTTGACTCTCCCATGAGGTGGGGAGATGTGGTGTATGTGGACTTTCAAAAGGTGTTTGATAAAGTGCCACATAATAGGCTTGTCATCAAAGTTGAATAAAAGGGGCAGTGGCAGCATGGATACGAAATTGGCTAAGTGACAGGAAACAGAGTAGTGGTGAACGGTTGTTTATCGGACTGGAGGGAGGTATACAGTGATATTCCTTGGGGTCAGTACTAGGACTACTGCTTTTCTTGATATATATTAATGACTTGGACTTGGGTGTACAGGGCACAATTTCCAAATTTGCAGATGACACAAAACTTGGAAGTGTAGTGAACAGTGAGGAGGATAGTGATAGACTTCAAGAGGACATAGACAGGCTGGTGGAATGGGCAGACATGTGGCAGATGAAATTTAACATAAAAAAGTGCAAAGTGACACATTTTGGTAGGAAGAACGAGGAGAGGTAATAGAAACTAAAGGGTACAATTCTAAAAGGGGCGCAGGAACAGAGAGATCTGGGGGGACATATGCACAAATCTTTGAAAGCGGTTAAAAAAGCATACAGGATCCTAGGCTTTATAAATGCAGGCCTGGAGTACAAAAGCATGGAAGTTATAATAAACCTTTATAAAACACTTGTTTGGCCACAAGTGAAGTATTGTGTCCAGTTCTGGGCACCGCTCTTTCGGAAGGATGTGAAGGCCATGGAGAGGGCACAAAAGAGATTTACTAGAATGGTTCCAAGAAAAAGGACTTCAGTTACGTGGATAGACTGGAGAAGCTGGGGTTGTTCTTCTTAGAGCAGAGAAGGTTGAGAGGAGATTTGACAGAGGTATTCAAAATCATGAAGGGTCTAGACAGAGTAGAGAGAAACTGTTCCCAATGGCAGAAGGGTCAAGAACCTGAAGACATAGATTTAAGGTGATTGGTAAAGGAAACAAAGACGGCATGAGGAAAAACCTTTTTACACAGCGAGTGGAATGCACTGCCTGAAGGGGTGGTGGAGACAGATTCAATCATGGCTTTCAAAAGGGAACTGAATAAGTACTTGAAGGGAAAAAATTTGCAGGGCTACGGGGAAAGGGCGGGGGAGTGGGACTAACTGGATTGCTCTTGCAGAGAGCCGGCACGGACTCGAAGGGCCAAATGGCCTCTTTCTGTGCTGTAACCATTCTATGATCCTATGATTCTAAGATGGATGACTGATATAGATTGGATTAAAAATATGGCAAGCTCATTTGGGCCTAATGGCCTTTTCTTGTCCTGGGGCCATGACGTAACGTAACAATACCCAACGTAACCTAACATAACATAGCGTAACATAGGAACATAGGAACAGCAGTAGGCCATTCAGCCCCTTGACCTGTTCTGCCATTCAATGAGATCATGGCTAATCTGTATCCTAACTCCATCCACCCACCTTGGCTCCATATCCCTTAATACACTTGGCTAGCAAAAATCTATCGATCTCAGATTTAAAATTATTAATTGAGTTGCATTTGTGGGAGAGAGTTCCACACTTCTACCACCCTAACTTCTCTCCTGAATGTCCTAACTCTGATTTTAAGGTTATGTTCCCTTGTCCTAGACTCCCCCACCAGCGGAAAAAGTTTCTCTCTATTTACCCTATCAATTACTTCCAAAATCCTAAAAACCTCAATCAAATTACCCCGTAACCTTCTATACTCCAGGGAATACAAGCCTAGTTTATATAATTTCTCCTCATAATCTAACCGTTAGGGCCCTGGTAACATTCTGGTGAATCTGCACTGTACTCCGTCCAAGGCCAATATATCCTTTCTAAGGTGCGGTGCCCAGAACTGTGCACAGATGTGGTCTAACCAGGGCTTTGTATAGCTGTAGCAAAACGTCCTCCCCTTTATATTCTAGCCCTTCTGATTATAGTCTTTTTGATTATATTTTGTACCTGACTATTAAATTTTAGTGATCTGTGTATATGGACCACTAAATCTCCTTGTACCTCCACTGATCCTAGATTTTCACCATTTAATGTAACGTAAGATAACATATTAAAAATAATCTGTCCAAAAAGTGGCAGAATGAGAGAAAAGTGATGCAGAGAAAGAGAAAAAATTGCGATTAAAAGATTTGAAAGACAGACACAGGTTGCCGGTTCTCCAACACTCCAAGGCAGGAAATGGTGGGACACAGGTTCACAACAATGATTATTAGATAGTGAGGGGGTAAAATTGGTCTTGGGCAGTAGTGTAAAACAGGCAATAGTGAATTGACAGCCCGTTTTACAACCCATCTGATTTCCATGATTTCAATGGAAACGAAAATCGGGAGAGGTGTAAAATGAGCTGCCAATTTGCTTTTGCCCTTTTTGCACTACTGCCCAAGCCCAATTTCACCCCCTGAATTTCCAATCTCAACTATGGCACAATCGCATAAAAACAATTTTTAGAACAGGAAAAGCCCAATAGGCCCAGAAAATCTGTCCCTTTCCAATAAATCAGCCCCGCCTTCTCACCAAATCTCCCAATCGCTCTCTCTCCAGAAATACATCCATTTTCTTCTTGAACACATTTCTACTTCAGCAGCATTCCCTAGTGAGTTATTCTACAAGCTGGTTATCATTTGGGTAAAAAAAAAGGCAGGAGGTGGTGAGAGAAGATCAGGTACTCCCCAAAGGAAAGGAGCTAAGATTGATGTGATATTTTTACTCAGCACCTGAATAGAATGCCACAGGTTGGTCCCCAGGTCTACTGCGATCAATACTTTCCAGCCCCTGAGGTTAAACAAGTTGTGCACTTCTGTTGTACAGAAGCAGTCAATTTTTCATATCGGTTTGCTGGAAATAAAGGTCTACATGATGTATGATACATTATCAGTCGAGCTAAGGTTTTTGAACTACACTGGCTTTCAGGATCACAGACGTTCCTTCGTCAAGTTGACAAAAGGAATTGCTTTCATTTCTCATGTTATGATGTCATCTCTTTGGTCCTTGTGTATTGACTAATGTAACTGAAAAACATTTAGTGAGCCCAATAAAAGATATATGCACTGAACTATTTCTGGTATACTCAAAATTCAGTTTTTGCACTGTTTTTGCTTACAATTGGGAATGACATTTTAAGCTCTTAACCCATTGATAACTATAGCTCGCTTTCCTGTTATATCACGAATATGGTTAGTTGGCTTTTGATTCTTAAGAGAATCTATTAGGACTGCTGTAACATTTCTGCAACAAACAAGCTTGTCTTGGTTGAGGGTTTTTCCAAACATGTACTGGGATTTAAATGTCAGCTTGGCTCAGTGGTGGTACTCTCATCTATGATCCAGGTGGTTATTGGTTTCCAGCCATGGAATTTACAGTGACACTTTAGTGCAGTATTAAGAGTATGCTACATTGTCATTTAGGTACAATGCTAAACTCTGACCCTGGCGGTAATTTTAACCTAACCCGCCCGGCAGCAAATTGACAGGATCGGATCCACTGCCTATTTTACACCCTGCCCGATTTCATATTCTATTAAAGTCAATAGAAAGTAAATGTGGGCAAGGTGTAAAAAAGGCAGCTGATCTGATCCCATCGGTTTTATATAGCGCCTTTAACGTAACAAAATGTCCTAATGCACTTCACAGGAGCATTATTAAAGAAAATTTGACACCGAGCCACATAAGGAGATATTAGGACAGGTAAGAGGTAGGTTTTAAGGAGCGTCTTGAAGGAGAAGGGAGAGGTAGAGAGGCAGAAAGATTTATCGTGACAAATCATTGCATGTTCCAACAACCTTCTGCATACAGAGGTTTCTCTTAAACTCTCTCCTCACTCTTTTAGTGATAATTTAAAATTAATGACCCCTTTCACTGACTACCTAACCATTCACTCTATCAAAACTCTTTTTCATTTTAAAAAAACCTCTATTAAATCTCCTCTTAGCCATCTCTGATTGAGTGGAATAGTCCCACTATCTCAAATCTATCATCATTACTATAGTGTCCTGGCAAACGATCATTACTATTTTCCTGGTAAATCTATGCTGAGTGTTCTCTATGGCTTTAATGTCCTCTCGATAATGGGGTGCCCAAAACTGCACACATTAGTCTAACTGAGGCCTAACCAATGTTTTGTATGAATTCATCATTATTCCTTCACTTTTGTACTTTATGCCCCTATTTATAAAACCTAAAATTCTGTTAGCCTTTTTTATGGGTTTTCCTATGAGGTTATATGAAAAAACAGTTGAGTTACCAGGAGTGTAATAAGGTATAAATAGCTCCATGGAGGAAGGGAACCAGCAATGTACTGGGCAAACTGTACAACTACTAAAAATGTTTAATGATTCCAGTAAAACCGGGAAGTCTTACTAATTAAAAATACATTTATGGAGGGATGGGACTCAATATATACTGGAACACAATTTTTTAAAAAATAAACAGACCTAGTAAACTTATCTCAAGTTGCTGCAGAAAATAAAATATACACAGTACTTTCCATTGCAGAATACTAGTTTTTCCAACTAGATTAAACCCTTCTTTTCCTAAAATATTTTTTCTTCTGGTATCATTACAGGATTCTGAAACTAAGCGTACAGTTAGAATCCAAAGTCTAATTTTCTAAGAATCTAATATTTGATTCTATGAGTTCAAGAGTGAAGCAATGACTTCTACCCTTAATTTAGAGTCAAATCAACCCTCAGTAGCAGACACGGTAATCCAATATCTGAAAAGGCAGGTCCACAGTATACCAGGGCACTGTTAATGATTGACCAGCCAGCTATATTCACTAGCAGAACATGGAAGAGTAGACCTGTTATTAGAGGGCTTGGATTCTTGCCATGACTCCAGATAGCCATGCAAGCCAATGCCCTGATGGGTATGGTAATCCTAGCTGGACATGCAACAGGAAGCTTACTAATGCTCCATATTGGTAAGCTGTGCAGTTTTAGCTGGTTAAACTCCAGCAGTACTCCTGCTCACACTTGGGGTCCCTTAGTCTTGACTCTGCCAATTTGCACGTAAGCTCTCTGGACTTAGGTAAGTGGGCTATGTCTCTATGGGGAGAGAATGTGCACTCTATATCAGGCAAGATTTCTTAGTAGCTTACTTTGGAGAATCTCAAACATGGCTGACCAAAAAAAAAATCTTCTATAGACCGTATATTGAGAAACTATCTAGATTGTGATTCAAGGGAGCAATCAAGTTCTGCTGGGTATACACTATCTCTCATTCCCTCTCCCTCTTTCCACTCCCACACATTTGCACACAATGAACTAAGTGTGGTATCTGGGGACTTTGCTGAGAGCTAATGACACTCGGCCAAATGAAAAAAGAAATATGAGGATATTTGAACATGAATATGTTGGAAAACACATGGGGCATGATTTCAGCCTGGGAAAACGGGTGGGTTGGGGGCGGGGAGGTGGTAAAAACTGCAAAAATCTAAAACCCGCCCCCCAGCCTGCCTCCAACCCGCCCATTTCTGGTTTTCACGGGGGCGGGACGAGAGGTGGGCCTCCTTAAAAGCTTTTTAGATTTTAGCCTCTGGAGGCCGGGATTCCCAGGCCTTCTCCTTCATGCCACCTGAGAGGAGGTGAGAAGGCCCGAAACTGCAGTTAAGTGCCTTTCTGGCACAGCTTGTGGGCCCGGAGGAGCAGGAGTGCTTCCCCCAGGCCCAACAAACCTACTTGCAACGACCCCAACCCCCACCCAATGATCACCGACCAACCTGCAACGATCGCCAACCAACCCCCCCACGCCCAATAATTGACCCCTGATCCCTCCCGATGACTGACCCCTCCCACGGTGACTGACTCCCCCACGGTGACTGAGCCGCACCCCCCCCCCCCCCACCGACTGACAGCCCCCCGATGACTGGTCCTCTGATGACTGACCGTCCCCGAACCCCCCCCCCCCCCCCAACCTCTGTGAATTCCACCCTGGTGACCCCCGACTCCACCCCCCGATCTAACACTTACCTGTTCACGTCCTCTTCCTGGCTCTTCTCCCATCCGACTGAGAGCCAGCCTGTTAACCAGGCTGGCCTGTTGGGTGGGAAACCAGCAAAAAAGAAAAAAACAACGTTCTTACGTTAAAATTGAAAGGACATCCGAGAAACCCGTACTTCCAGGTTTCCTAACCGGAATTCCACCACGCCCCCCGCTCTGGGCTAAAATTAAGCCCCGATGTTCCTCTTGAATTACTGTGCCGCCTAATTACATAGAATTTACAGCACAGAAACAGGCCATTCAGCCCAAATGGTCTATGCCGGAGTTTATGCTCCACACGAGCCTCCTCCCAGCCCTCTTCATCTAACCCTATCAGCATATCCTTTCTCCCCCATGTGCTTATCTAACTTCCCCTTAAATGCATCCATGCTGTTCGCCTCAACTACGCCCTGTGGGAGTGAGTTCCACATTCTTACCGCTCTTTGGGAAAGAAGTTTCTCCTGAATTCCCTGTTGGATTTATTAGTGACTGTCTTATATTTATGGCCCCTAGTTTTGATCTCCCTCACAAGTGGAAACAACTTCTCTATGTCTACCCTATCAAACCCCTCCATAATTTAAAGACCTCTTTCAGGTCACCTTCTCTTTTCTAGAGAATAGAGCCCCAGCCTGTTCAGCCTTTCCTGATAAGTATAACCTTATTTATACAAATAAGATTTCTTTATTTTCCTAACTAATAGCAGTACAGATAACATAGCACAAAGACAATCTATGGTTAATACGAGAAGAACACGTATGACTGGAACAGCATATTAGCACGCTAAAATAATCGGAACTTTTCTTCTGTCCCTTTGGCCTGCAGACACATGCTAAAATACAACCACATATAAACCCTGATTTTAATCAGGGACCTGAGTGCATCATGAGGGGGCTGGGGTAGGTGGAAAATGTCCATGATCACACCAATGTGACCATATGTACCTTGACTTAATCAGTATGTAAACTTTATAAATGACAATAAAACCCTTTTTTTAAAAAGAAAATGTTACTGTTGGTAACAACATAATAAATAAAGCAAATGAAAATCCCTATTGTTGTTTAGAGTGAGTAGCTCAAACTCTATATTATAATTTAAAAACAGTTAGGGAACTCCATAGTACTCCTTTTGCATATCTAAGTTTTACAAACAGTAAAATGCAGAGATACGCATTAGAATTGTTTGTAAGTGATTGATTCTAAAAGGCTCGCCACATCTATCATCATATTCACTGACAATTTCTAAAATATATTCAGGAAGTCTGGGCAAAATAAGTGCTTCTGCCTGTTCAAAGGACAAAATACATTAGAACTGAATAGAACTTTTCATCATGCCTGCTGAATGCATAATATAGTGCAAAATCATTACACTACTCAGTGCTGAACTTTCTTTTCCTGTATTCACATTACAGATTTTTTCCTATCAAATAATAACTGCAAATCTGAATTTCAAAAAATGTCTTAGCATAAAATAGAATTTTAAAATATGAGAATCGGGAAGTAACTCTCCTTCTCCTAGCTGAACATTGTCTAAAAAATGCAAAGAGAAAATCCAATTCTATAAATTATTTATTTTAGAACAAAATGCTGGAATAGATCTGAGAGAATGATTGATTTACAGCCTTCCATTCCTTTTGCATCTTCTAGCATCTAACTATTGTACATGTGGGGTGATTGTGGGTCATGTGTGATAATCAAGGGAGGTGACAGTGTGGGCAACTGAACAATTTTCCACTTTGCACAGCATCAAGTATTCTCATGTCAAGTACAGCATGTGTCATATACAATACAGAGCTTCCTTACATTAACTTGACAGTCTGCCGACATACAAACATCACCAAAAGTGTGCTATCAATGCCAAAGTGGCTTCTTCTACTTCCTAATCTACCCTGCTGAATGGAACTACCAAATTAAGATGAGCAACAATTGGAATTTCTACTACAAATCGATCAAATTTGAATGATTAAGATTTAAATATTCCTTCTTTAAGTCTGATATTTTGCTTTCTATTTGTCCATTTTGGGCAAGCACAACACTATACTGCGTGCTAAGGTTTCAATGCTTTCTAGTTCTGCAGTAGGCGAAAGAGAGACAGACAGGTAGGCATTTAGTTCTGATACAATTGGATGCTAGGCTGAGTGAGTTGAACTACTAGAGATATAAGTTTGATGAGGTGAATGGCCTTTTATCATCCTTGACTTTTTCTAATGTTCCTTGTCTCTTTTCATTTCTCCAATCCATTCAGTCTCAAGACTGATCTAGTGACGGTGCAACATAAGCATTTTAATAGCTATCCATCCCAGCCTCATAGCCCAGGATGTCCACACCTGAAACATTAGCCTATCTTTGCTCCTTTCAGATGTTGGCGGAACTGCTGATTATTTCCAGCATTTCCTGTTTTTCTTTCAGATTTATAGTGCTTTTTTTACACTTAAGTAAACATATAATAATAATCAAAGCAACTCATGTACACTTTCCACCCAAATACACACATAATCATGGAACTCAATGCAAAAATACCACTAAGAGACCAGAATTGGAGGAGCGCAGAGATCTCGGAGGGTTGCAGTGCTGGAGGAGGTTACAGAGATAGCGAGGGGCGAGGCGATGGAGAGATTTGAAAACAAGGATGAGAATTTTAAAATCGAGGCAGTGCCTGAAAGGGTGGTGGAAACAGATTCAATAATAACTTTCAAAAAGGAACTGGATAAATACTTGAAGGGAAAAACTTACAGGGCTATGGGGAAAGAGCAGGGGATTGGGACTAACTGGATAGCTCTTTCAAAGCATAGGTATGATGGGCTGAATGGCCTCCTTCTGTGCTGTAACATACTATGATACTATGAATACTGTGTAATAAAAATGCAATTCAATTTATGCAATCACTGATAACCTGGCCTCATCAAAGGTAAGAGCTAGGAGTTTATGTGGAGCTGCCAATCTCCAGCACTCTCCCCTAACAAATAAGCCAGGATTTCCTGCTTCACTGGAAACCAGCTGTACAGTCTGCACCTGCCCGTTTGTGGCAGGCTCCCACTGGGATTTCCACCTGCACTGGGGGTTCTGCTTCCGGGGAGGGAGGAAAATTGTTGCCTCAGGCAGCATGCACCTGCAGCAGTGATGCATTGATTTAATTCTTGTTAATTTATTCTAAAAAGCCTTTCTTCCCAGTTTGTCTCTTCCTCCAGAAGGCCCTGATTCTTCCACAATTGTTCAGGAATTGACACTCCTCCCATGCCTCACTTAAATATCCACACTGCATGTGTGGGCCTAGAAGATGAATTTCAGCAGGCTATGCAACCAACTAACTAAGGAATTATCTAGTCTCTACACATTTTCCAGCGTGGTCACTGGTAAGTGATCAGAAGCTGAAACGCTTTATTATTTTTTCCCCTTCCTAACCCAGGGACACTGAGGCCAGTTATAACAATCTTGCCACCACCTCAGTTGATATCTGTTAACTTAAG
Organism: Heptranchias perlo; assembly: GCF_035084215.1. Lineage (NCBI taxonomy): Eukaryota > Metazoa > Chordata > Chondrichthyes > Hexanchiformes > Hexanchidae > Heptranchias > Heptranchias perlo. The sequence goes on along the minus strand of NC_090345.1, from coordinate 14,452,671 downwards.
ACAGCCAGGCATTAAACTTGGGACCTTCCTGGCCTGCACGACTCAGTAGCACAACAGGTGGTGCATTTACACTGGGACAATAGAAGGTGCTCTTTTGAGGTTGAAATTGATATCTAGACCTGAGTGAAAAAGTGTTCCTTTCCCCAGCATAGCTATCTTTCACTGGTTGATAAAACTTAGATATAAATTAAAAATGTAATAATAAGGTGGTTTCACTGTGATAGCTTATCAACCCTCCGCTGTGGATGGGGGGACTTTGATTAAAAAAAAGTTTTTAGACATTCAAGAACTACTTACCACATGCAACTCATTAGGCAAAAAAAATCCCGGCCTTAAATCACCTTAATAAAGTAAAGTTGGTTCTTAGCAAAGCCTAGGGTCTGGATGAGCTCGACATCTTGAAAAACTTTACGATGTTGGTTTGAACTACAGGCCAAGGTCAGCGTCAGCTGAGGCCAGAACTTGTTCATTAGATTTGCGATTGTTATTGGCCACAAGGCAGAAAGGAAGTAGATTACTTCCTCTCTACTTGAATAAATACTTAAAAGACATCCTGCAATAAACAAAAATATAGTCATGCATATAGATAGGCTATACTGGAGTAGAGTTGATGAACACTTACTTAGCACTATTGTGAATATCAACACATGAAAACCATGGCACAGCATATCATATAAAATGTTACATTTTTCTGTTTTTAAAACAATATTTTTCCAGTATTATTTCTCATCTCATTAATTATGCCGTCCTTACTAATTTTGGAATATCTTGGGATTCCTAGTTATTTTTAGTAGCACATCCTACAAGATCTACATCCTACAAGAAGAAACAGTAAAGAAATTCTATAACACAATCCAACATGTTCGTAACAAGATAGCTAAAAGCCAGTTTTTCTTTGAATGAGTCTTTCAGTTTACTTCTTTTCTATACAGATGCTTTCAGCATTACAATGCTTGATATTTCAAAACACTATAATTACTGAAGAAATTGTTTACTTGTCCCTTTCTGAAGTTTATAAAGAGCTTTAGAAGGTATGCATCAATGGCAGAGTCATGTTACATTTTATCCATACAATACTTTGTAGAGATTTATTTTGAACTTAATGGGGGTGAAATTGGTCTTCACCAGTAGCTCAAGATGGGTTTATAGCAATCAGTAATCCGTTTTACACGGCACCCGATTTTCTTTTCTATTGAAGTCTGTTTGAACTTTAGGAAGCTTGCCGTCATTCTTTGGTGAATTGTACATCCATTCCGTATTCATATCCTGTTACCATCCCATAGGAATTTCAAGATGTGTTTGTTCAGATCCTAGACTGTGTGCCAGGATATGAACGGGCTGCATATGGAAGAAAAACGGATGGAGGAGTATATTAATCTTTATCATGCTCACTGTTCCCGGATGTAATATAGGTGCATTATTCCACCTTGTTTATATCTTTCTAAATACCAGCTATGGGGAAAAGTTTAATTTGTTTGAGAATGTTGGTGTTACTGCTATGCGTAGATGTTTGGATCCTGGCCTGGACTATATGAATAGATTGAATTCACAACGCTGTGCTGAGGTATCCTGAGTGAAAGACATACCCTTTGCTTTGAAGTAACTAAATCTATATCCTGAGATCTAGTCAAAATCCTTGATGTTTTAGAAAATAAGTGAAGTGTTGGAGCAGGCAACCAGCGTTCCACTCTCTCAGCAATTTGGTGCTCCAGTTTGCTCACAGGTCTACCTCCTCTGACGGTGTGGCCAAGGAAGATGAGAGATGGGCATGAGCAACCTTGTAAGGCACTTCAGTAGAAGCATAGTTAGATAAACTATTGCCATTGATAGAATGTGGATGTCAAGTCACAGTGGAAGATTTTGATCCAGTTCCTGATCAGTGGCCACTTTCTTTAGCAGAGGGTCCCATTCCACCTGGTTGAATGCTTCTTCCAGAAAAAGTTCTAAAGCTGCCCTTGCGTTAGTGCACCACTTTGAATAGTTGCTTGTGTTAACCCTTGACTGGTGTCCTTGTATGAGGTCCTTTGGGGAACCCAAAAACTTGTGATTAATCTCTAGCTCAGAATTTTGGCTAATATATAGTTGCTATTAAGCAAGGATATGAACCTGTATAATGGGATCTTTCTCCTTCTTCTGTATTAATGTGACTGTGACCAATTAGTTGAACTTCCAGCTCCAGTACATAGTGAAAGAGATTGAACACTGGTGAAGTTCAACAATGATGGTGCATGTTTGGGAATAGGGGCTTTCCTGGACTGTAGTCATATTATTGCTTTTTGGAGCATATTTGCAATGACCAGGGAGCTCAGAGTTTGTGAGTTAACATCTAAGAAACTGGAAGTTAGCAAATCAGCTAGGTATTACTTTGTTGCTTGCCAAGAGGGAGAGCAGAGGCATGATGGCAGAGATTCCAAGGTGCAGATGTTTGCAAATACTTCATTAATCTCAGATGGGTCAGAGAACCGTTCGTCATCTGCTTTCTTTAATTGCTGTGATTGTTCTACTTTGCACTTGGATGGATAGGATGTGTATGAGACTTTTCCTTTGTTTTCACTGTGCAGTTTTACCCTATTATACTCAAATAGCTTTTTCACAGCTGTTGAAAGCAGATTGTTTGACTCTTCAGAGTCCTTTGGGTGCTTTCTGATGGACACATTCTGTGCTGAGTGTCCAACTCTCCTACTCATTCTTTCCATCGCTTTGGGTTACAGCACCTTGCATTTCCAGACAGAAGCATCTATGGCCTCAGAGGACAGCCTTGGCACTGTCACATACCAGTGATGGACTTGGTTCTTTTAAAATTTGTCACCTAGCTTTTCAAAATTAAATATAGTGCTTATACACTTTGCAAAAAGGTAAAAGTACTACTTCAGTATTTTTTCAAACTAATTGCATAAATTCTATTTAAAGACAGAATGGATATGGGGAGGTGGAGGTAACAGGAATCAATCTTGCCCATGTTTGGTTAATCCCCCACCAAGAATCCTGGACATCTGATATAGTCAATGATCATTATTTTTTTTAATTTGTTCTTGGAAGTGACCTCAATGGAGTGTGAAATGCAGCGGGCTGTAAATCAAGCATATGACCCGAACCCGCCTTGTTCTCACCGGGCAGGTTAGGTTAAAATCGGGGTTTATAATTTAGAGCAGAGCTTCACTAAAGCTGCAGTTATACTTCAGATATCATTCTCAGAGCAGTAACTGCATAATATGGTGATGGCAGACCTGAGTCATACTGACGACTGTTCCTTATACTGAACTCAGTGACAATGGAACTCTGCACATGCATGCTTGGACATATGCACAGAGTTGGGCTCCCCAGGTTGGAATGGCACTTCTCTCATAATATTAAGGTTATAAAGGTCTCAGGAAGTTCAATGGGCTGCGTGGACACTTTTAAAATGTGGCTTTGGACCGAGCTGGAGCTATACTGCACCTGGTGCGAACCCCAAGTATTGTGAACCTACATGCTACAGTCAGCCTTACACCTCCCAGCTTTATTGTACTTAGGAGTGAGATCGCTGACATGACTCCCAAGCTATACTGCCATTTTTGTGTTGACGTGCACCAGAACCTGTTTGGCGTCAATAGCATAAATACTGCTTAAAAATGTTAAGTTGTTTTTTCTTGTTCCTACTTACTTTCTGTTCATTTCCTCCCCTGTTTGCTAACATACATCATAGTGAATTTTACAAACCCAAGATTAAGTCATCCTCAAAAATAAACCTCTTCATAATCAGTTACTGTACAAGTTTACAGAAAGCAAAGACACTTATCTAATCAGACTTGCACATAAACAGCTGTGAAAGCAATTAATGTTCAGTTTGTTGCATGACAAAATGTTCCTTACAGTCCAAAACGCAGCAATTATAAAATGAAGTAAAAGTGAAAGTGTTCTCTCTAACAGACAGAGCCATAAATCTGAAACATATTCTTTGGGGGAGAATTTCGACTTGGGCACAAAGTTGGCAGAACCACCACTCCATGCGCTGGTCCATGCCGGCCTGAGGCCCAGGCCAAATTCGACTTCGGGCCTCATTTAAATGCAACCAGCAAACTGTGGGCGCCGAATGGGCACCAAGCTGCAGCTCGTTGGCGGGGAAGGGCGGGAAATCAGCCAGCTCTCACGTGGAGCCAGCCGGCAGGTGGGGTCCAATGGTGGGAGGGAGAAGGGCCTCGAACACACTGGCAGTGCGCTGGAGATTTTTTGTTGGCCCAGTGGGAGCATTCTTGCTGTTCCTGGGCCCACAAAAATAAAACCTGAAAGTGTCCTGGTTCTTTTTTTTGGCAACCTTCAGCGGTCCCTTGAAGGACCTCTGGTTAGGCCACTCAATGCCTGGTACAACTAGGCAGAGTACACATGGTGCACACGCAATCCATTTGTACCTGAATTCTGTAATACAATTCTACATTGGCATAGGCCTCAATTTGCATTTTTAAGCAGCCTTACGTATGTTTCAGGCAAGCTGTTCGCACATTTACAGGTCCACCTGAATATTGCATCAAGCGGGCCTTGGGCTTCAAAGGTATGGCCAAAGTACCCCTGATTTTCAACTGCTGGGCATCAGTTTCTCAGGTGCAAAATGATGATCCATGAGTTATATTCCTCCCCTGTGTGTTTGAAAATTTGAGGGCTGATTCCACCATAGGGCGAGCAAGTTGCCTCTCATTTTCTGACTTGCTCTCATTGGCAGTGCCCGTTCTGGCCACAAACGCCCAATTGCCGAAACTTTCCACTGATCTATTTTGTACTGAAAGAGATCAGGGTTCGTTCAGCAGTCTCACAAGAGGTCAGAGATATAGCTGCATAACTGTAGCGAAGCTCAGTGCTGGGAGCATGGGAATTGCTTAACTGACTACATAATTGTGATATTAGGATATTTTTAAACAATTTATATATTTTTGTCCCTCCAATTTTCTCCTCTCTTCTCATCTCCTGATCTCCTGAACGTATTAGTCTATGCTGGTGTGCAATTCCAGTTCTCTGGTACTTTGCCCAAGCAGCCATTCTTCATATGTGACCATTGGTAGTGAGTGCTAACAAGCTATTTGACTATAGGTGCATCACACCTGAGTCTAATCCTGTCTTCGTTTGATGTCTACACACATGCAGTTCCAGCAGAACTCAATGGGTAGCGATCGGGAATGGACCCCAACTGTGTTTTTCCTCCTTTTCCTAGCCCAAGGGCACTGAGGCCAATTGTAGCATCCCAATTGCCATCATAGCTGAGATCAGGTAACTTAGCACAGAACACTAGAACCCTCCTTGTCTATATGATTTGGTTTCACACTGGATAAGTAAATCTGCCAACTGAGTTATCTGAGGAGTCCCTTGAACCATGTTTTAAATATCAATGAATTATGTTTGTTTCTATTTTTTTATGAAGGTAAAGAAACCAACAACTGAAGCAGCTTCAGTGGGCTGACTAATTTGATTGTGTTTAGTAATTCCACTCCATCATACTGTGCGATTTAGTCACAACTCACCATGTACAAATCAATAGAAATAGACTGAAAAATCCATGTTAGGACATTGAAATTAACCATAATACTGAATTCAGAAAAAAAAAGAGAAAGATTGGTGAAAATATCTATGGCCAATTTGATGGTCAGTACTATTAATTTCAACATCCTTTTAGAGATTTTCAATCTATTTCAATTGATTTTAGCAAGGATATTTTGACTTACACAGTGAATGTTGACTAAATCTGATAGTATAATAGTGTGGAATTAATATACGTACATACATTGGTCAGTTCACAGAAGCTCCCTCAGTTCAGGTTCCTTAACTGTCATAAGAAAACAAACGTAGTTCATCATAGTTTGGATTCAAAGAGCTTTAAAATTACTTCAACTTTAACAGTCTACACAAATGCTTCAGAAATTAAATTAGAAATGATCATTTCCTTCTATGTAACTATCTTTTCAGCAACCCAGATCATCCTTAAATGGTCATACCTAAAACTACCTATTTTTTTAAAAGAAGAAAAGGTCTTTGTTTTCAAACACAATCTGTGTAGTCAGTAGACGGAGATACTTTCTCTAACATGGTCATGCTGAGCTGCATTAATGCTTCCCCGTTATACAAAGAACAAAATAATCTTTGATCTTTTATTCATTTGCAGACGACCTCTCGTTAAAATCGACTTTTTGAAATCGCTTACCCTGTAAGTACAAGGCATTTATAAATTCCTTGCAGCCACAAAGTGTTTTGCTGTGCTAGCAGTAATGTGAAGTGACACATTCCTATTTAAAGCTGTCTTATGAGAACAAAACTTTAGTTATTTTCCACTTTTGTTCACCGTCTTCAATCAGAGCGTATACCAAAAGTGCCAACACAAAGGATAAGTTTTGTGCGCAAAAAAAGGAAACTTAAAACTAGGAAACTAGGGATACGCAGTGAGTTTTTATGATTTGGAATGTACTGCCTGAAAGGGAGGTGGAAGCAGATTCAATAGTACCTTTCAAAAGGGAATTAGATAAATACTTGAAACGGAAAAATTTGCAGAGCTATGGAGAAAGAGCAGGGGAGAGGGACTAATTGCAGAGCTCTTTCCAAGAGCTGGCACAGGCACAATGGGCCAAATGGCCTCCTTCTGCGTTGTATGATTCTATGATTCTATGAGTTTTTAAAATGTAAGGAATCTTACAACACCAGGTTATAATCCAACAGTTTTATTTGAAAATCACAAGCTTTCGGAGCTTACCTCCTTCGTCAGGTGACGAAGGAGGTAAGCTCCGAAAGCTTGTGACTATAAGGTTGGACTATAACCTGGTGTTGTAAGATTCCTTACATTTGTCCACCCCAGTCCATCACCGGCATCTCCACATCATGGCTTTGTAAAATGTGTATTAGAACATTCTTTTAAAGGTAACAGGGCTGATTCTCCACTGTCAGCAAGGAGCAGCAGGGAGGACTGGTCAGGAAATCACAGGCCCCCAGCCCCTGATTTTTCACTCACTTATTTAAATAGTTGGGAAATAAGGTGCTGCAGGCCTGTGGTTTCACAAGCAGTGTTCCCTGCAAGTGCTCCTTCACAACTCAGGGAATCAGCCCTGATATCTAAAAATGTACACTTATATAGCACCATGAATGCAGCACGGTGCTTCACAAGAAAGAGAGAGAGAGAAAGAAATCGGACACCAAGCAGGAAGTCGGTTAAGAGTTAAGGAAGGAGACTGAAGATGAGGTAGAAGAGTTAGATTTTGAGAAGATTTTGTAGGTGGGAAGATATGTAGGAAGTTAGAAGGGTTTACGAAGAGTAGAAAGCAGGGCCATGGTTACGATTTTAGAAAAGGATTAAAAATTCTACATTTAAAAAAAAACCTAGAACAGGTGGAGGAGGGGTGTTCAATTTTCAAAAGCCGTGACTGCCCCAAGGGCAATTCCACATTTTGAAGCGGGGTTTTGTGGAAATTTACAGAAGAGGCAGAAATATGATAAACTATAGATTCTTTTTTCTTACGATTCTGGAGCTGTTTCTTCACATAACTCTTCCAGCCCTTCTCTCATTGCTATTTTCAGACTACTTTGTTTGTTTGAAGCAGTGGTCTCATGTGACAGTGGCTTAGAAGAGTCCTGACCTCTCCTAAAGCTGCTTGAAGGATGGTAGAGATCCTGGCAATTAAAAGAAATACGAGTGACATTTAAGAATGTGAAAATTTGAAGCCTGCAGACACACGCTTCACAGGACAAACTCGCTCCCAATATGTGTAAATCTCCACTTGAAAAACATGAGCGCCTATAAGGAAATTCATACATTATTTAGCAAAACACATCCAAGAATATGAATCTGTATTCACTATATGGTGAGATTATTCAGCCTAATGTTAGAAGTGGAACAACACCTCTGGTCAGTATGGGGTCACTGCAGTTTAATTTTAGAGCTTTTTTCTCATTCTAAGAATTAATAGTACTCATGTAAAAATGAATCAATGTATTCTTTAATTGTTGATCTCAAATATATAAAGAGGCCTTCACGTGGCTGCTATGTTTATCTACCGCTTTGATGACAAGCTTTGTAAACTTACTATCGGGATTATATTGTTACTGCAAAAAATGCTACATATTTTTCACAATAATACTGAATTCATAATATTGAGTTTGTTGTCATGGAGAGAAATGGACTAGAAGATAAATTGCTTCCTCATATGGGAGGGAGAGAAAAACAAGTAGGCAGCCTGAGCCACTTTCACATGCTTCTCAAGGGCCAGCTACTAAGAAGTCTGCGGCAGAGGTCTGAAAGCAGGTTGCTTCCCGTCCCATATCCTGGGGAAAGCTGCACACAGAATTGAGCCTGGTGGCCAGCTTCAACTGAAAGTGCTGCACTGCTGTCCTCTGGGGAGCGGCCCTAGAATTCTAGGACCATTGGAATTGCTAGTTGAAAAAAAGACCAAGGTCGATCCAATTCGCCTTCTACCATTCTGGCAGTCGCTTGATACAACGATAATGGAGTTGTTGAGTAATCATAGAAATCAATCTCTGTCAATTGGTCTACAACAGATCCAGACATGACACAGGAAAAAAACAGGACAAAACAGGGCAAACCTCCTCGCACCCACTTCCTTCAGCAAAACCTCCACTTTCAACCATCAATCAGGTGATTCAGGTGCTGTGCCCATTTCATTACTTGCCTACAGACTCTGTTTAATGCCTCCACATTGATTTTGCCAGCCAATTTTTCTGACCAATTTAATCTATGGAAAGGCTGAAATATGCATATAAACTACTTACAGCCTTTATAAAGGCTCACAGATTTTTTTGTCCCCATATGTCACCTTTAAATAGCCATATACCTTTAAATTTTCGCTGCAGCCCTTTAAGAGCTTTCTGACATATTTAATTTTCTTCCCCCCTTGGATGAGTTCCCCATGAGCACACCACGAAGGAGTAATTAGAGTTAACAGGAAAATTCTGTGAGATCAGCCAGGCAGGATTACAGGAAGCATTGTCTTTAATTTGTGTCAGCCGTGTCAGTTGGTAGCATTTTTGCCTCTGAGTCAGAAGGTTGTGGGTTCAAGTCCCACTCCACAGACTTGAGCAAATAACCTAGGCTGACATTCCAGTGCAGTACTAATGGAGTGCTGCACTGTCGGAGGTGCCGATTTTTAGGTGGATGTAAAAAATCCCCTGGCACTATTTCGAAGAAGAGCAGGGGAGTTATCCCCGGTGTCCTGGCCAATAGTTATCCCTCAAAAAACATCACTAAAGCAGGTTATCAGTCATTATCACATTGCTGTTTGTGGGAGCTTGCTGTGTGCAAATTGGCTGCCACGTTTCCTATACAACAGTGACTACACTTCAAAAAATACTTCATTGGCTGTAAAGCGCTTTGGGACGTCCTGAGGTTGTGAAAGCCGCTATATAAATTCAAGTCTTTCTTTCTGTCTTTTCCTTTAACGCCGAGACCAAATTTTTCCCCTAATGTCTCACATCGACTTCAGGTTTTGGTTCAGAAAGGACCCAGTGAAGCAGCACTGGCATTTACTCTACCTCACTGAAGTCCTATAAACACTTATAAAGTTCCAGCCTGGCAGACATGCAATGATACCAGTTAACAGTTTTGTTAATTTTCCGTCTGGGCTCCTTGAGGGCTAATTTCACCTCAGGAAGAAGGGAAGAAGCCTGGCTTGTCTGTAATTACCGTCCGATGGAGAAACACTTCCCATAGCAGACACGTAAAATGTTAGTGGTTTTATCTGCCACCTACTCCATAGCTGGAGGGAATGGGATTATAAAAATAAGCTGCAGTGCAGATACAAAAATCTAAATTAAAAACCCATTTGGGGGTACCGAAAGAAGGAGTAACTTAAACCTCAATATTACTTGTGATTGTAGGTTATCTTCTGATTTTCCCCATTTCTGATACAGCCTCCATGTACAATATTTGCCAACTTGCTTCATGCAACCAGCAAATAATTGGTATTTCAGAATGTAAGTAAGCAGATGGGTGGCTGGGCTCCCACACGGTTGCTGCATTTGCTGGGAGCAAGACGCTCACACAACCCAGCTGTTGAGTGTCTCTGATGTTCTCCAGAAAGAGTTTAGCCTTTGGCTTTGCTGCTCAGCAGTTAGTGCTAATACCCCACCCAGCCCACGACACAGATCGAACTTAAAAGATCATCCAAAGAGAACAGCTGCACTCCAGAGGTAAAACACTGTTAACTTTGAAGCATCACTCAGCTCTGTAGAAGTGAACTAGTCCATAAAAAAGGGAGTAGTCTTTTATCTAGTGACAGCAGGCTGGACTATGTTTAACTATTGAATTATGGTACTGACTCCTGTTTATAACACGGGTGGCTCAGTTTGAAACATGGTGCTGTACCGCCAGATGAATACAATTTGTGCAAAACACTGCTTCAGAAATAAGTCATGTACCAGTCTCTAACAGCACAGCACAGATTCAGAATCATTATTAACAGCTGCCTCATGTAATGCCATGAGGGGCCCTGTAAGGCACGTATGGTTCATCTGGCTTCTATTCCTCTCTAGCAATTGAAATCGAACAACAAACAGAACATAGCCTTCCCTTGAAATAACAATTATAGATAAATATATGTCAAAGATGTTGCTAACTAGGAAACATTCAGCTCGCAAAGGAGGGTGATGTTTAGTGAGCAAGGTAACAAAATAGCACAGATTATTTTCCATAATGTAAAAAGGCTAGCTATCTAAAATCAACTCTCTCATTTTTATTAAGGACCTACTGCAGAGATGTTTGCCATGAATTTGTTCCTCGGTGCCCCTCTGCAGATTAATAAAAACATATTTACACTACAAAAAGAAAATGCACGCTACGAAAATCTTTAGGAAAGCCCCAACATCAATGCTGTTAGTCTACATTTTATTACTTATCAAAGATTGAAGGTAATGGAGCAAGATTTGTGATTTGTAACAATCATAAACATATTCTTTGTAAATCCAATTTTTCTTTAATTGTTTATGATTTTGGTACAAATAGCATACAAAGGAAATTGGAGGATTGCATCAGATAATCAAAAAAGATTCTTATGAAAGGTTCTAGATGTGATGGTTTTGAGACCGAAAGGATTTAAAAGCAGAAACTTTGACACCGTGAGGAAAGATTTTCTGAAAGCTAGTAGTCTAAACAGATTATGAATGTAGTTCTACAAGAAGCTTGTGCTGCAGTAGATAGGGAAATTCATAATGCAATGCCAAGAACTTTCTCAAACGGAAAGAGACATTTTAACTAAATCAGAAAGTATAGGTAATTAGCCCATGATGGACATTTTCATTCTGTTTACGTTGTGTTTACATTATTTGCATATTGTACTTTTATTTATCATTTCTTATTGTTCATATTTCTATTTTATTACATAAGTAAAGTTATTAGTGGCTTTAGTCTGTGGACCTATAGCCTGTGTGCTATTATCCATCATTTTGAAGAGAATTTGGTAATGTATGCAAGACAGTATCAAATGCTGTCCTCCTTAGAGCAAAGAAGGTTAAGAGAAAATATGATAGAAGTGTTCAAAATCATGAATGGTTTTATAAAGTAAATAAAGAGAAAATATTCCCACTGGCGGAAGGGGCGAGAACCAGGGGGCACAGATTTAAGGTGATTTGCAAAAGGACCAAAGGCGACATGAGGAAAAACTTTTTTACGCAGCGAGTAGTTATGATCTGGAATGCGCTGCCTGAAAGGGTGGTGGAAGCAGATTCAACCGTGGCTTTCAAGAAGGAATTGGATAAATATTTGAAGAGAAAACATTTGCAGGGCTATGGGGAAAGAGCGGGGGAATGGGACTAACTGGATTGCTCTTACAAAGAGCCGGCATGGGCTCAATGGGCCAAATGGCCTCCTTCTGTGCTGTAACCATTCTATGATGCTATCATTCTATGAAATGCATTAGTCCCTCGAGTACATGCCTCTGTGAGGACAGAGTATAGAAAATGTACAGCTTCCAGCTTATAAGATACAAGGTCCTAACGTTGGACCATTGAGAGAGAAGACGGTACGAAAAAAAACAAGAATGTAACAGAGTATAAAGTGTAAACAGAAGTCTACACTTTAAACTATTTTCTTCCCTCTTCCCTGAACTATACCTATATCTACAATTGCATTCATTACCTTCTTCTCTATAGCTTAAAGGTGTTACCCTGGATGATTTTAATTCTAGTTCTTGATTATCCTCCAAGAAAATATATTTAAACAATTTGTGAAGGGATTAATGCTTAGTCAGTCTTGTCTCTTTCATCTCAATGACCCAGTCAATGATGACAACAAGTAAAATGGCTGCACTTTCTGGCAAAATATTAGATCAATTTTACCACAAATCATTGCAAAAGTAACAAGGGAAATCGCAGGAAAAAGCAACATGTATTTTCTGGGATATGTCCAGCAAGATGGGGAACTGTGGTGGTGCGAGTTGCACATACTCCAATATGCATGTGATTAACAGGATAATGAACCAGGAAACTGGGACGGTAACTCAGCATGAACAGGAGGGACAGCTGAGGTAATACAAGCTGTTGTTTAATTGAAAACCCTGAGGTCTGTATGCTTGTAAGGTTGTTGGGAGGATGGTGCAGGTTTGTCGTTGTCTGTGAGACGAGCAAACCTGGAACGCAGCAGCTTGATTTAAACTTCTGTTAAGGAAAAAGACAGTTTGTGAGAATTAAAAATGGATCGCTTAGTAGGTAAATGTACCATCTAGTGTGATACTGAGCCATACAGAACAGGAATTTCCCAGGTGCAGTTCCTAGTCCATACCGATTTAGCAAATTTCAGCTGAGGGTGCTACAATTGGCCTTAATGACCTTGGGTTAAGGAACAGAGAGGAAACAATATGTCCCATTTGTTACCCAATGACTCCTGTTAAAAGGTATGCCTATGTGGATGAGGAAAAGATTTGGCTAGGCTTGACTGTGATGTCCTCCACAGTTGAATGGCCTGTCTTTACTTGTGGTCAAGGCACCACATAACAAATAGCCACTCATAATTTGTACAGGAAGACTGCCAGCACTCGTGGAACCTTTGGGAGAGAGAAGAAAAAAACAGAGATGAAAAGAAAGTGGACTGTCGGTTGAGGAATGTGCAATGTGGGCTAATTTAGTAACTGCAAGGCAGTGATTAGTTTAGCTGAATGGAAACACAACCAGAAGATGTTAGGATCGATTGAACAATAGCGATTTCTGTGAGACACATGCTCCATGGTAGACTAAAGGTTTCTGAATCCCTCATGAATTGTTGTACTGACGTCAGAGCTGTACATCTGCAGTCTCCGACATATCATGCAGGGTGCTCAAAACATTCTCAAAGGCCTGCATGATGGAGTTTTGGTCATTAATGAGCTCTTTTCTATGGACAGCTCCCACAAGGTAAAAATCCCTGGCCTCTGCAGCTGACAGTCATATGGGGTTGGGCCTCCATTCAGTTGATTACCGTTAGTCTGCTGCCACTTCCATTTGCTGTTGCTCACTTGTGCCATGTGCTGCATGTTGTCTGCTGATCCCAACTATCTGAATCCCATGATGTATCTGAGCTGGTGCCTATGCAATGAGAGGGACAGGCTTCCTGATCATAGCTACATCTTGGGAGATTCCTATACAAAGAGAGAAGGTTCATATGTTAGCATGGTGTCTGCATGAAATGGCACTGAATTGGATGAGGTTAGTCGGACACTCTTGATGTATGAAGTCCTGCAAGAGTGCAATGATTCCAGTGCCATTTCAGCCAGCAGCGCTGAATCAGTCCTACATATCTAGCCTCTGAAAACATTATATGACAATGAATGAATGAAATTTGCCACTAAGAAACATACCATAATATGATAATGAATTAATGATATTTGCTACTGCCGACACTATGTGACATAAAATGCCATGTAAAATATTAGCAGTGGCTTGAATGCTCCTTACAAGTGTCAGACGATGCGGATTCATCCAGATTGAGTCAATTGAATAATATTTAAAACTTCAACACCTGAAATTTTGGGGCATTGTACAAACCACCAAACATTTTCTATATCCATCAGCTTCATAAATTATATTAAATTAAATATTAATGATCAATATTAAAAATGTATAGTAATATACAATGCTGCAGTAAGAATCTACTTTCCCCCAACTCCAATTTTCTCCTCCCTTCTCCTGGGTTAACTCTTGCTGGAGTACATTTCAATGGGAGCCAGTTGCCCTCCTGTACATCGCCCATCCTTCATCTGTAAGCCTTGACAATGAGGGTCATCAAGCTATTAGAAGCAAGAGTCCTGCGCAATCTTTCCCTCCCTAACCCACGGGCATCGGGACCAAATATGGTGCTCTAGTGAAGAATAGAGCTTTTTAATGACATATAAACATTACCATTGCAGATAAAGGGTTGCACGGTGGGCTCCTGCTGAAATTGCCACCGCCGGGTGATACGTAGAGCAAAAGTTAGGAGCAGCAGGTGGTGGTGGCAGAAGAGGAGCAGGAACTTGATGGATGGAGGGCCATCTTTCAACAGCTACAGGTCATAGGAATTTAGATCTCCCAGAGCCTGCCTTTACAAAAAAAGAGGAAAGCTCAGTATCAGCGTTTCCTGCTGCCATTAAACAATGTGCCAGGCGCCTTGCAGAGTCTGTCAGCAACTGTTGGAATTCACTATACAAATCTGTGCACTTGTACATGACTGAGTAACAGAACTGTAGGTAATCGTGGAGCACATAGCAACTCCAAGGCTATCTACAGCCAAGCCCCAGTGACAACCAATGCAACCAAATTTAATATAAAGTAAAAACACAGCTGAGCTTGGTGCTTGGACTAATAATATTACAATTGTATGAGATCAGGATTGTTACCTTAAGGTTTGCAATACAAACCCGTAGCGATCTTTAGTATTAAACCAGTATTAAATCTTACTTGATGCTCCCTTATCCTGAGGCCACTATGAAATCAATGTCTTGACTGTAAATGAGAACAAATTATTTTACATAAAATTACACAGAATTTACAGCACAGAAACAGGCCATTCGGCCCGGCCAGTCTGTACCGGCGTTTATGCTCCACACGAGTCTCCTCCCACTTTATTTACTTCATCTCACCCTATCAACGAATCCTTCTATTCCTTCCTTCCTTCCTCATGTACTCCAGCTTCCCTTTAAATGCATATATGTTATTCGCCTCAACTACTCCAATTTCTTTTCTCCTAATTAGTTGAAATCTCTTAATCAATTATTGCAAGTTTGATTTTATTTGTGGAGGCTTGCTACTACTAATAATGGCATATTCTTGTCACAATGCAAAATATTGCTACTTGAGTATTGGTGAGTTATCACAGCACAGAACACTGTTGCCCTTATACTGTTTACAAGTACAATACTCAAAAAACCACAAACTCAACTGAGCTCATTTGTGCCCAATAAAAAAGATACTGGTGTTTATTCCGAGGGAGAGAATGATCCCAGGAATCCTGTGTGGCCTTTACAGCCACCAGTTTCTTTAGTATCCTTATCTTTCAGGATTATAGGATGAGGATCACTTCAGCGGCTGAGAAATTCCCACACACAATAGCTTGGTTTTTAACTTGGAGCCAGGAAGAGAGCAGGGGGGACGTATATCGGACTCGAAACCCGGAAGTGAAGTTGGCGGTTCAGAATCTGCGATCCCTTGTCGGGCGCGGAGAGATCAGAGTCTTTGGCGTTTGTAATGGGGGGGAAGTGGGGGCACGGGGAGAGATCATAGTCTTCAGGGTTTGTCATGGGGAGAGATCAGAGCCTTCGGGGTTTGTATGGGAGGTGGTCGGGGTGAGATCGCGATCTTTGGGGGTTGAATGGGGGGGGGGGCGATCGCGGGTTGGCGGTGGGGGTCGGAGGTGAGCAGTCAGCCATCGTTGGGGAGGTGAGAAGTTGGCCATCGTTGGGGAGGTGAGAAGTTGGTCATGGTTGGGGAGGTGAGAAGTTAGCCATGGTTGGGGAGGTGAGAAGTCGGCCATGGTTGGGGAGGTGAGAAGTCGGCCATGGTTGGGGAGGTGAGAAGTTGGCCATGGTTGGGGAGGTGAGAAGTCACCCCTCGTTGGGGAGGCGAGAAGTCGGCCATCGTTGGGGAGGTGAGAAGTTGGCCATGGTTGGAGAGGTGAGAAGTCACCACTCGTTGGGGAGGCGAGAAGTCGGCCATCGTTGGGGAGGTGAGAAGTCGGCCATCGTTGGGGAGGTGAGAAGTCGTCCATCGTTGGGGAGGCGAGAAGTCGGCCATCGTTGGGGAGGCGAGAAGTCGGCCATGGTTGGGGAGGTGAGAAGTTGGCCATGGTTGGGGAGGTGAGAAGTTGGCCATGGTTGGGGAGGTGAGAAGTTGGCCATGGTTGGGGAGGTGAGAAGTTGGCCATCGTTGGGGAGGTGAGAAGTCGGCCATGGTTGGGGAGGTGAGAAGTCGGCCATGGTTGGGGAGGTGAGAAGTTGGCCATCGTTGGGGAGGTGAGAGTTCGGCCATCGTTGGGGAGGTAAGTAGACAGACATTGGAGTGGTCTCGGACATTGGCGGGGGGGTTGGCCGATCGCAGGGATCCAATTGGAGCAGATATGCTTGTTGGGCCTGGAGGAAACACTCCTGCTCCTCTTGGCCCATAAGCAGTGCAATCCTCACGATCTGGCCCTTTTCACTGGCGAGATTCATGAGCCCCGGGCATCCTGCGCTGGAGGTGTTAAATTTAAAGGTCAGTAAAATTAACGACTCATAAGGACATTAATTGCTGCGATAACTACCCGCCCACCTGAACTAATGAAGGTTCCGACTGCAGCGAGTAGGTTACTCGTGTACATCCAAATGCGCCTCCGTTAAACCCAGAAGTGGGCGCTCAAAAAATCAATTATTTCAACTATCGACCCGCCCCCAGCCCACCTGTTCTTGGGGGTTAAAATTCCCCCCAGTGTCAAGGATCAAATGTCCATTTCATTCACTACCTGCTTGGGGTGTGGCAACGGATTAAACTGGTCTGAGAATTATTTGCTATCCCTTCACTCGCAGCACATACATACAACTGTTCACCCATTAGCAAAAAGAAGAAAATTTCAGTCTCCTCTCAGTGCTGAGTTAGTGTTTCATTGCATTATTGTCTCGGTGGGTGAAATATAATTGTGTAAGACTCTGTAGATTGGAGGACTAGTGCACAAATCCCTCTATCCATTACCAGATAACCAATGGATTGATTGGCATTGTGTTATGTAAGAAGTATTGTACTATCAAAGACCTCCTTGTCCAGTGAATAAAAATACTCTGAAAGCACTCTTTAACATCACAAGTAGCATATATCATGATGTACCATACATCACCCCAGTCCGTGGAGGGCTCACTGCCTCAGTTTGCAGGATTCTTTATTTTAAATGCAGTTGCATCGATTACATAAGACAGGGAGTTTCCCTCTTAACGTGCTGAACCTTTTCAGATACAATGATTTTGGTGTTGCCAGACAGGCCTTCTGTAAAGTACAACGTGTAAACAACTAAAATAAAACTACCAGCACCCAGTTGTTACAAATCATGTGTAGGATTTTCCCTCTTGTCAGTAAGGTATTCCTGAAGAAGGATAAAGTGTCACTGGGTGTGTCGCTTTACGCCAGCCTTTGTAAAACACAAGGGTCTTTCAAACTCCACATTCATACACACAGAAAAAGGATTGTAACAGCAGCCGTACATACGATTAATCCAAACTCTCTGAGGAATGCAGAATGTCCACAGGTAGGATAAAGGGTGGGGGAAGGGAAGGGGAAGGTCAAGCTAAGAATTTATGGTAAATCTACTCCAGGGAGGATTTCTATGCTTTGAGATGGCACCATAAACACGTACCAGTGAAATACAATCATCAGTCAACCGGAGACTCGCCCTCAAAAGTGGATGTCTGTTTTTAAAGAAGGAAACCAGATCCAGATCAAGATCTTCAGGAACTTGGTCCTACATGCAGTAAAATAATTATAATATTTATCAGGCACACATCAGCCACTATTTTAATGTTTATCGAATTTATGCCAAGTTTCAGGTTTTGTTGCACAGCAGTGAAATGTATATTCATGACAACACTTCCCATGTTCAGCAACAATGAAGTGAAACACAATATGGCTCAGGAAACATACCATATACATCCCCACAGAGGCAGGATAATTTCAAACATTGCTCAGTCTTATTTTCCTACCACTGGATGTCACTAACGTGTTTCTTTCTCTTCCTTATCCTTTATGTTTGATGTCAGAAATGGACAGACCTATCTCAAAACTTTTTTTAAACATACTAGCAAATCTCCAGTGGCATTGCTCACAGTTACTCAGATCATATGCCATTCATGAAGACATGAGTGTTAATAATAATGTATGATGTATTTTTCTACTGCTAAAATGGACCTATGTTCACAACTGTGGCTCAGTTGGTAACACTCTGGCCTCTGAATCAGAAGGTTGTTAGTTTAAGTGCCCCTTCAGACACTTGAGCACAAAATCTAGGCTAACACTTCAGTGCAGTACTGAAGGAATGCAGCATTGTTGGAGGTGCCGTCTTTCAGATGAGACATTAAACCGAGGCCTCGTCTGCCCTCTCAGGTGGACGTAAAAGATCCCATGGCACTGTTCAAAGAAGAGCAGGGCAGTTCTCCCTGGTGTCCTGACCAATATTTGTCCCTCAACGAGTATCACTGAAACACATTATCTGGTCATTATCTCACCGCTGTTTGTGGAACCTTGCAGTGTGCAAATTAGCTGCTGCATTAACTACAATAGTGACTACACTTCAAAAAGTACTTCATTAGCTGTAAAGTGCTTTGGGACGTCCTGAGTTTGTGAAAGGTGCTATATAAATTCAAGTCTTTCATTCAAGATCACAAGTCTAATTGTTATTAAGTAAACACAGCCTCAAATCAATCAGCGTTTAATTGGTAAGGCAACTGTGCAGGTTGAAGTCAATTTGAGTTTAGTTGCTCTTAAGGCTGCAAATTAGAACCCAGCATGAACTATCTGACTTTCTTTCTCTTTAAGTGTGATTGCATAGGTTATTTCCAAGTAATAGGCTGTAGACAGTCTGATTCCTGTGTTAATAAGGTATTTTATGGTTGGTGGGGCAGTTGCTCTTTATATTCCAAATATACACTGGCTTTGTTTCTGTCTTTTTTTTAAAAAAGATTGTTGGAAGAAATTGGCAAATAGCTGCAAGAAACTTGACGACAACAATTTGACCTATATTTAAATGTGACGGAGAGGTGTGACACAGGAATGTGATATGAAGGATAGAAAACGTGTGCACACATGCCATTTTCATTTTATTACCTGTGGGTCAGCGACTCCGAGGCTGCATAGCTTTTTCTTATGTAATGTACAACACATCACATGAAAGAGCGCTGGAGATATTCTCGGCCTCAAATTCCATAATTCTGTGCATATTTATGTGGAAACTAAATCGGTGACCTTGTTTATTTTAAATGTTCCTTTAACTATGGATCCCAATATTATTTTTATTCGTTCATGGGATGTGGGCGTCGCTGGCAAGGCCAGCATTTATTGCCCATCCTTAATTGCCCTTGAGAAGGTGGTGGTGAACCGCTTTCTTGAACCGCTGCAGTCCATGTGGTGACGGTTCTCCCACAGTGCTGTTAGGAAGGGAGTTCCAGGATTTTGACCCAGCGACGATGAAGGAACGGCGATAAATTTCCAAGTCGGGATGGTGTGTGACTTGGAGGGGAACGTGCAGGTGGTGTTGTTCCCATGTGCCTGCTGCTCTTCTCCTTCTAAATGGTAGAGGTCGCGGGTTTGGGAGGTGCTGTCGAAGAAGCCTTAGTGAGTTGATGCAGTGCATCCTGTGGATGGTACACACTGCAGCCACAGTGCGCCGGTGGTGAAGGGAGTGAATGTTTAGGTGGTGGATGGGGTGCCAATCAAGCGGGCTGCTTCGTCCTGGATGGGGTCAAGCTTCTTGAGTGTTGTTGGAGCTGCACTCATCCAGGCAAGTGGAGAGTATTCCATCACACTCCTGACTTGTGCCTTGTAGATGGTGGAAAGGCTTTGGGGAGTCAGGAGGTGAGTATAGAAGAATACCCAGCCTGTGACCTGCTCTCGTAGCCACAGTATGGCTGGTCCAGTTAAGTTTCTGGTCAATGGTGACCCCCAGGATGTTGATGGTGGGGGATTCGGCGATGGTAATGCCGTTGAATGTCAAGGGGAGGTGGTTAGACTCTCTCTTGTTAGAGATGGTCATTGCCTGGCACTTGTCTGGTGCAAATGTTACTTGCTACTTATCAGCCCAACCTTGGATGTTGTCCAGGTCTTGCTGCGTGCGGGCACGGACAGCTTCGTTATCTGAGGGGTTACGAATGGAACTGAATGCTGTGCAATCATCAGCGAACATCCCCATTTCTGACTTTATGACGGAGGGAAGGTCATTGATGAAGCAGCTGAAAATGGTTGGGCCTAGGACACTGCCCTGAGGAACTCCTGCAGCAATGTCCTGGGGCTGAGATAATTGGCCTCCAACAACCACTACCATCTTTCTTTGTGCTAACTATGACTCCAGCCACTGGAGAGTTTTCCCCCTGATTCCCATTGACTTCAATTTTACTAAGGCTCCTTGGTGCCACACTCGGTCAAATGCTGCCTTGATGTCAAGGGCAGTCACTCTCACCTCACCTCTGGAATTCAGCTCTTTTGTCCATGTTTGGACCAAGGCTGTAATGAGGTCTGGAGCCGAGTGGTCCTGGCGGAACCCAAACTGAGCATTGGTCGACAGGTTATTGGTGAGTAAGTGCCGCTTGATAGAACCATCGACCACACCTTCCATCACTTTGCTGATGATTGAGAGTAGACTGATGGGGCGGTAATTGGCCGGATTGGATTTGTCCTGCTTTTTGTGGACAGGACATATCTGGGCAATTTTCCACATTGTCGGGTAGATGCCAGTGTTGTAGCTGTACTGGAGCAGCTTGGCTAGAGGCGCGGCTAGTTCTGGAGCACAAGTCTTCAGCACTACAGCTGGGATGTTGTCGGGGCCCATAGCCTTTGCTGTATCCAGTGCACTCAGCCATTTCTTGATATCACTTGGAGTGAATCGAATTGGCTGAAGACTGGCTTCTGTGATGGTGGGGATATTAGGAGGAGGCCGAGATGGATCATCCACTCGGCACTTTTGGCTGAAGATGGTTGCAAACACTTCAGCCTTGTCTTTTGCAATCACGTGCTGGACTCTGCCATCATTGTGGGTGGGGATGATTACAGAGCCTCCTCCTCCCGTTAGTTGTTTAATTGTCCACCACCATTCACGACTGGATGTGGCAGGACTGCAGAGCTTTGATCTGATCCGTTGGTTGTGGAATCGCTTAGCTCTGTCTATAGCATGTTGCTTCCACTGTTTAGCATGCATGTAGTCCTGAGTTGTAGCTTCACCAGATTGGCACCTCATTTTTAGGTACGCCTGGTGCTGCTCCTGCCATATTGTTACTGGATAGCGAGTAGGAGTTGGAACCTTGCCTGATTTTTCCCTTCCCTGGTGCAAGGGCACTATGGCCTATTGTAGCAACCTTACCATCACCCCAGCTGAGATCTGGGGGTAAATTTGAACCCCACAAATGGGTGGGTTGGGGGCGGGTGGGAAGGTAAAAATTGTAAAAAAACTAAAACCCGACCCCAACCCGCCCATTTCCGGTTTTAATGGAGACGGGTCGAGGGGCGGGTGACCAACCCGCTCTCAGGAGGCGGGTCGGTCAGTGAAAGCTTTTAAGGAGGCTGTGGGCCGTCATTTTGACAGCTTTTTTATTTTTAACTCCTGGGGGCCGGGATTCCCGGACCTTCTGCTTCACACCACGTATGAGGAGGCGAGAAGGGCCGGATCAACAGATAAGTGCCTTTATTGCATTGCTTGTAGTCCAGGAGGTGCTTCATCCAGACCCAACAAGCCCACCTGCTGCGAACCCACAGATGCGATCGACCAACCCCCCCCCCACCATGTCCGACCCTCCCACAACCACCGTCTTTCCCCCACGATTTCCGAACCCCCGTTGACCCCTGATCCTGATGACCGACCCCAATGACCCCTGACCCCGATGATCAACCCCCTGATGACCCCGAGGTCCCCGACCCCAATGACGCCCCTGGATGACCGACCCCACCCGATGACCGACCTCCAACCCCGATGACTCCAATGACCCGACCCCCATGATCAACCCCCCAATGACTGACCCCCCGATGACCCCCAACCTCCCAGAGATGACCGACTCCCCCCCCGCCTCCTCATCTAAGACTTACCTGCTGGCATTCACTCCCTGGCTGTTCTCCCATCCGACTGTAAGCCAGCCTGTCAATCTGGCTGGCCTGTCGGGCGGGAAACCTACAAAAAAAAATGAAAGACGTCCTTACGTCAAAATCATAAGGTCGTCCGGGAAACCCGTACTTCCGAGTTTCCCGTTAGGAATCCCGCCCCCTCCCCCTGCCCTCTTCGCAGCTGCCAGTTAGAATTTACCCGCTGATCAAATTTGGGATTTACCGGTCTGTATGGCTCAGTAACAAACCAGACAATATATTTACCTGTTAGGCTATCGTTATAAAGAAAGCTTAGTTAAGAATAGCGTACTTCAGATTTTGCTTTTCATTTGATTTATCACTTCAGTTACTTGAAACAAGTTAAAAGCAACAAAAGGTTTCAGTCCATAATCCTACTCACTAGAGGTTTGACTATTGTCAAAAATGTATACATCAATGGTTGAATTATAGGGCACCAGTCAGTCTTCGATTTACAGTCGCAGATTTCTACTTGATGGTGTATATTTCCACCAGTTTTATAGAGAGATGAGTTTAAATTACAAGTGCATATCTGATTCCTGATGAACTATAGATGTCTACATGGTATAAAATTTATTGAATGGGTTTAAGAGAGTTTTGCATTCTTTAAGGTGGTGCTGGGGTAGAGGAGAAGAAAATAAATTCGTTTTTTATTTATCTATTGTACTTAAGAGGCAGAATATAATTTAGCATGGGTATGTGTCTCAGGGGTGTGTTTCTATCTTGCAACATCAAGAACAGGTGTGTATGGATTTATTTTCTGAGCATACATAAAGTCTGAGAAACCACATCTATGATGCAGTGCTGATAATCTCCAACAATTTCCTTTTAATAAACTCTTCAAACAAAGGTTTATGACACAATATAAGCTTTGTACTGAAATGTAATATTCTTCAGATTAATTTATTAGTGATTGTCATGTTTTATATCCTTGAGTATTAGTTGTGTCTGTTTAATGAAATTTTGTTGGCAAAAACAAAAGATAATTTTAATAAATATGTTTTGAATTTAAAATGCAACAACTGTAGATAAAATTATCTCAGTAGCGTGACAATTTTCTAAAGGATTGTGACTCCTCAAGGGTACTTTCAAACTCGAATTACCCCACAATTGCCTCTTGTGGAGGATTTTCATCTCCGAGTTATTGGGGGGAATTTTAAACCCCCACGATGGGCGAGACTGTGGCCGGGGGTGGGATAGATTAAACTTTCAAAAATCTGAAATCCGACCCCTCGAATGCGCCTACTTCCAGTTTTAAGGGAGACAGGCCACTAACCTGCTCTCCGGAGGCGGGTCAGTAATTCAAATATGTTATTAAGGCTGCGTGCCTCAGATTTTAGCAGATTTCTACATTTAACGGCTGCGGGCCGACTTTTCCAGGGCTCGGGAAAACTGGCAGCTGAAGGGAGGTAAGAACGGCTGGATCCAGCACTGCTTGTGGGCCAGGAGGAGCAGGAGTGCTTCCCCCCAGCCTCCCCAAGCAAACCTGTTACCATCGGCCTCCATCCCCACAATTTGCCGATCCCTCCCCTGCACGATCCGAAGCCCCCCCCTCGACCTCCCCTGACCCGCGATCGCCCCCGACCCGCAATCTTCACCACCCGACCCGCGATCTCCCCCTGACCCCGATCTCCTCCCCCAGACCCGCGATCTCTCCCCCAGACCCGCGATCTCTCCCCCAGACCCCCCGACCTGCGACCTCTTCCCTCCCTCCTCTCCTCTCCGCTCCCCGGCTGTGGCCTTCCAGCACAGGCCTTCCCACCCGACAATGATCGGCCTCACAACCTGGCTGTCTGCCGGCTGAGAAATGGAAGCAATAAATTCAAATGAGGTCAGCGGGGCCTTTGAGACTAGGTATATTTGCAGGGATGTGCAAGAATTAAAATTTGGACAAAATGGTATTTATTTTGCATTGTGACAAAAATACAACATTATATTTAGGATCATATTCTGCATTGTGACTCTCCACCCAGCACACACGTTTAATCTACAGCATTCTGCAAGAGGAGATTATATTATTGCAATGCCCAAGGTGCTTCTGCTGACATTTTATTGCATTTCAAGTGATGCACCTACAATGACCAACACAAAAGAAAATATTCTATGGAGAAGTGAAGTATGTGGCAAAAAGCAAAAAATTCTTTCTCTCTCTCTTTTAAAATTCACCAACCCTTATCCCTGACTAAAGTGTTAAAATAAACATAACTTATTTTTATCAGCAACTTTATAAATATAAAAAAGCTTCAACTAAGGATACATGAAGATTCTGGAACGCTAATGCAAAACCACAGTAAACATTCTGTATATTCAAACAAGCAACTTCACTTTTACAATCTGGAACAATTCACGGCACGAGTAAAATATGTGATTCAATCATCGCACAGTACGCAGCCATGAACACCCGTGTACAAATAAATTCAACTCTTTTGTGAAAATCTGGGGTTGTTTCTCTGCTTCACTGCCCTGTCTTTTCTTCCATGTGCTATATTCAGAACCCATTTTTGCTCCAATCCACAGACTTATGTGACAATGGTGTAGAACAGTTCTGACCTCTTCTGAAGCAGCTACAAAGGGATTTACAGTCGTGAATTTTTTTTTAAAAACTACAAAGGATTGAGGGGATTTGAAACATTGAAATCATTGAATGTGTGCACCTGATTTACTGGCTTCTGAAGTGTAATGAAATGCATTGATCACTGCTTGAAAGACATACTGTACACATATGAGGAACTGCATGCATTGTGTGGAGAAATACATTTAATAATAGAAATGTGCATGGACTCTGTAGTGAGACTAATCAACCCAGTATCACAATGCTAGGAGATGGGAAATTGAAATATTAAGTGGTTTTCTCAGGGAGAAATATCTCATAACAAAACAAAGCTGCAAAATCTGGAGACGAACATTGATCCTGGTCAGAAAACGACACCAAAATTAAAAATGTCATTAATTGTTTGATGTCTTTAAAATATCATAAAACAGCTTTACTATATTGTATGTTGAGTCCAAGGGGGTGATTTTAAATCTCAAGAACGGGTAGGTTGGGGGTGGGTGAGAGTTGAAAATAGTTGTTTTTTGGGTCGCGACTGCAACCCGGCTTTATTCCCGGGTTTAACGTCAGCGCGTAAAAGTACAGGCTCCCCACTGGGAATGCAAAGTCTGAAAATTTTGCGGTTGCGACCCAAAAAAACAATTTTCAACTCCCACCCGCCCCCAACCCACCCGTTCTTGGGGTTTAAAATTACCCCCCCAAGTCTTATATATTTCATATAACTATTAATGAACATTCCCTGGATCTTTGGCTCCTTTTTTTGCAGTTCTCAATGTGGATGTTAATGGCCAGCATTCTCCAAGTCACTAGTGTGCAATGACATTCACACTGGTAGAATAATGATTGTGATGTAATTACTGTAGACTTTTCAAAAAAAAATCAAGTCCATTATGGGAAACAATATGGTCACAATAGATTACATTCTAATTGAAGAAACAATCCAGAATAAGGCCTGAGAGTGGTATTATCCACAAGTTTTCTGCCAAAAATATAGCTCCTCCAATATTAGGAACTTATGATTGCAATTTAAATATTAAAGATATAACATTTAAGATTAGTACTCATTTTGGCACATCAGGGTCATTTAAAGTCCACTTTTCCATTTCTTATGGCATCGACAAAAGTTCTACTCCAGGTGTCTCTGGGCCTCCACCCGCAGGTGAACGGCTCTGAGATGTTGCTGAAGACATTTAGAGAGATTGGGTCTGTGGTGCTTTACAGAAAATGAGTTTGTTATCTTGATGCAATAGATGACCTCTCAGTTGGAGGAGAGTCTTCAAATATCTGAGGCTTAGTGATAAACAAAATATTAAGAGGACAATCTCACGCCCTAGCACTTCTGCTCCACTAAAACCAAAGAGCTCTAAAGTTTGCAAGCTGCCAAAACAAAGCACCAAGAGCCACATTTCAGTCCCCCAGCCTTGGAAACAAGGTAGAGATAGTAGGGTGAATTTTCAGATCAGTGATATTGCTACCACTGATGGGCAATTGTGTGGCTACCTGGTTCCCCACATAAAGTGCATTATAAGCTTATTTCATTTGGGACTTTATATCCAGACAATTCACTCGCACTCCTTTTGAGTGAGAGACTAATCAAGCAGCAATCGAGCATGTTAATAAAGGACACAAGCAGGCCCCTTCAATCTTCCAATGTCTGGTTGGAAGTCCTGCTCAAAGGATTTTCTGTAAATCCTAGTCAGGCATCAAAGGAAAGCTGGATGAAGTCCCAATTTAAAGGCACAGAACAAAACAATTTTTATAATTTTTGGGGGGTTATGTTTCCAGTATTAATTTATTTTTCATTCTCCAGATAATATTCAGTGTATTTTCCCTGTATCTTCTGGATCAGACCATGACAAAGATGTTGATGTAATAAGAGGATAATCTTTGTTACCAATAGCAGAGAGAAACTGATGATGGCAGTTAAGGTCACCTCCTTCCTCAACTTTTTTTCCCTCCACCTCCTTTCAGGCATGCATAGTGATCAAATGCAGTATCAATCTGCCCTTGCATAAATCAAGCACATGATTGATTCACTGTTGATCAGGGCCAACACTTACAGTTGCTTTCCCATTGACCAGCAGCGACAACATAACATAACTGCCCAGTGGTACCACACATTTCCTAAAGTAGTGCACTAATTCATGGTAGTTATTTCAGGCAGGAGATTCCTGCTCCTCCTCCAAGGTAGCGGAAGCAGATTCAATAATAAAAGGGAATTGGATAAATACTTGAAGGGGAAAAATTTGCTGGGCTATGGGGAAACAGCAGGGTAATAGGACTAATTGGATAGCTCTTTCAAAAAGCCGGCATAGGCACGATGGGTTGAATGGCCTCCTTCTGTGCTGTATCATTCTATGATTCCACCAGCACCACTTGCTTCTCCTCACTTGTACACTGTAACTCACCCAGAGCTAGCTCCTCACACTCAATAACAGCATTCTTTGGGTCGTGTGTAGTTGTGCTGATGTTTGCAAATGTTGTGGAGAAAGGCAACATGCTGAGAGGTGCTGTCTTGCCTGGGCCACCGGCAGTGCTGGCAGGCTGCTCTTCCAGGCCTACACTGATAGAAAAGTGACTAATGCTTCAACATTGTCTCCAAGAGACTTTCTCCAACAAAGCTCGCATTACAAGATACTAATTGCATATATTGCTTCTGTGGCTGTGTGTATCTCTGTGTGGGAGTGAGTGAGAAAGGGGGCAAAACATATGAACTGGATGGTACTAAACCACAGCTTGGGGTAGTCGTCAATGCTCTTTGCACATTAAGCTGTAAAATATGGAGCAGCAGCATCAAAAAGCACTTGTAAGATCACAATTCTGCAATGTTTTATTTTTGTTAAGAATTTTTTAAATATTTAAGGGACAAATAGAAGTAAAAGTTTGAGTTAGCTCAGTCCCTAAGATATTTATATCACTCACTGCTCCACATCCAGAAGATCCCAGTGCTGCAATCTTTAGCTGTAATTTCATTTTTGGAGTCAATTTGATGCTTTCAAAGAGAGTCAAGCATTCATACATCAGGGGCTCGAATTTAGCAGGCCTGCGAGTTCCCAGCGGGTGGTCCTCCGGGAGCGTGGTCAACACGCTCGGCGAAATTAGTGGGTTGCCCGCGCGATCATAGCAGGCAACACACTAATTGGATTCAATTACCTGCTCCTCCGGGGTCCACGGCGCTGGCCTGCGCGTCGGTCGGGCTGCGCATGCGCAGTACGATCTGTCAGCTGGAGGCTCTCTAGTTAAAGGGGCAGTCTCCACTGACAGATGCTGCAACCAATGGAACAAATTGCAGCATGGAGCAGCCCAGGGGGAAGGCTGCTCCCAGTTTAATGATGCCTCACCCCAGGTATCATCAGATGGGGTGAGGAGGAGGGGGAGGACACAGATCTTCCACCCGGCGGGCGGGAGGAAGCGGCCTGCCTCTGCCACCAAGAAGGCCTGGCTCGAGGTGGCAGAGGGGGTCACCTGCGCCACCAACATATGGCCCACCTGCTTACAGTGCAGGAGGCGCTGCAATGACCGCAGTAGGTCAGCCACAGTGAGAACACGAAGTCTTTCCCCTACACTCCGTCTGCCACAACACTGCCCCCACCCCACATCTCCTTCGGCACCGCCAACACTATTCTGTAATATCACCCTTCATACCCACTCAAACCCCATCCTCATCTTACCTCCACCTACTCACCTCGCCAGTACTCATCCTGCCACTAACACGCAACCCAATCCTCATACAATCTCATTGCTCCATCCCATACTCACCCTCTCGTGCATCTCCCTCACGGCCAGCCTCACTCAACCTGCCACCACCTGTGCTGCAGCCACAGGGCATGCATCACATATGTGCAGTAGCAGCGTAAGGCAAACGTGTCGTGAGCATGAAGGGGGTGCACAAGGGTGTCTGAGGGTTTGTCATGGGTGTTACCTATATTGAATTTCAGAGCAACAAACAGCACACATGATATTGACACCACCACTGCCATGTCTCCGCGAATCCTGTCCGTTGTGTCCAATAATGCCCGCTCCTGGGTATCACTATGAGGACCCAGCACTGATGCCACCCATCGTGTTACTGCAGAGTAGGTGCAGGTGTATTTGCAGGGCTCGTCCGCGCAGACGACTGAGAGACATCGGCGGTGTAGCCGGCTGCACCCTGGAAGGATGCGGAGGAGAAGGTGTGGAGGGCAGTGGTGACTTTGACAGCGACAGGTAAGCAGTTGGTGCTGGGGCCAGCCAGGAGCAGCTCGGCATGAAAGAGCCTGCAGATCTCCACGACTACATGTCGAGCGAATCTGCGCCTCCCTGTGCACTGCTGCCCGGAGAGGTCCGGGGAGCTGCGCCTCGGTCTGTGGACCCTGTGGCGAGGGTAGTGCCCTCTGCGATGCGTCTCTCTCTGCGGTAGCCCTCCCTCCTGCTGTGCAGGTGGGCGTGCAACAACACCGTGTAGGGGGGATCCACGTCTCTGCGGCGGACGGCGTGGACTGCGAGGCTGCTGGGGCTGGTCATGCTCTTCGTCCTCTGAGGGTGTCCACACACCACCCATCTGGCAGGTGTTGGTCTGAAGGGTTGTGCAGGGTAGGTGGGTGGTTCCTCGGACTGGGGCTGCGGTTTCGTGTCGGTCTGTCCTCTGGCTTGGCGGGGGGTGGTGGGCGGCAGGGGTTGCCCTATGTGACGCGGTGGCCTCCTGCGTGGGTGAGGGCTCTCCCCCGTGGAGTGCACCTTGGCACCTGCCACAGGCTGCTGGCTGCAACACGCCTGGTTGGAGAGAGACTGTTTCCCCCAGTGTGGGAAACTCACTGCCTTGAACCTAAAATCCCACACTTCCTCTTTTGACAGCTGCTTCAGCTCATTAACTGACCTCAACAAGCAAGGTAAGTACACTCAAGTGGAACCCCGCTGGCTTTAATTGCCTGCGGGATTCCCACCAGCGGGGCTTGCGCGCGCAGCCCCGCACGTCAGCGCGGTACCCGGAAGTGGCCGGGATTTCGTCGCGATCCGGTCACGTGACCGGATATCGGGATTTTCCGGGCCCCCCCGCTGGAAACCCGCCGGAAACCCGACGCCAAAATCGAGCCCCAGGTATAGCATGTGCTAAAATGGAGAGTAGCTCTTTTCATTCTGTATTAATACTGTGTCCCATTCCCAGAAGAGTACAGCCTAATTGCACTAGTGTTGCCATTTCCATTTTCCACACCAACTATCCTTGTGGCTTTAGTGAGTCAGCCAATTTAATAACAAGTTATGGACAGTTTTGTGCTGTAAAGTTATACCCACTAGGAATCGGGTTGAGACTTGCCCAAAAGCATTCATTACAACCAGAGAAAAAGAAAGTATTTTCAAGCCATCAATCAAAGGCTCGATTTAAACCAATGTCCCACAGGTGAAAAGAGAGTGTTTTAACCTACTACAGCACTGCCACAGCTAAATTGCAAATGGTGAATCCACATGGTTTATAGATTTTATACTGCTGCTTTTCTATCTCATTTGAATAGAAAAAGAAAAAAAAGTCTAGATCAGTATATAAATATCAAAATAATGAAGTAATCACACAAACAACATACTAAAACAAAACATACCATATAATGAAACATACCTGTTTTTAATGCTGAATTTTAATTTTCTTTGAGAATACATGCATATTTTGTATGGAGTCATTGTACAGTTCTGTCACATTGGTGGATACACTGGCATATCTAAGTTGTTGGTATAACTATGCAGAGTGGGCACTGTTAGGGGGTCCAGGTAATTACAAACTCTGAAATATACCTTTGTTTCCATACTTATAGTTTCTTTGAAAGAATAATAAACAAAATCCAATGAGCTTTGATGCATACATTCAAGTTCCTTTTTTTTAAACTGCAATTTTTCACCGCGGTGTATTGTCACACCTTGCTTTCTATCTTTTTTAATTCATTCATGGGATGTGGGCAATGCTGGCAAGGCCAGCATTTATTGCCCATCCCTAATTGCCTTTGAGAAGGTGGTGGTGAGCCGCCTTCTTTAATCGCTGCAGTCCATGTGGTGAAGGTACTCCCACAGTACTGTTAGGTAGGGAGTTCCAGGATTTTGACCCAGCAACGATGAAGGAACGGTGATATATTTCCAAGTCAGGGTGGTATGTGACTTGGAGGGGAATGTTCAGGTGGCGATGTTCCCACGCGCCTGCTGCCCTTGTCCTTCTAGGTGGTAGAGGTCGCGGGTTTGGGAGGTGCTGTCGAAGAAGCCTCGGAGAGTTGCTGCAATGCATTTTGTAGATGGTACACACTGTAGCCACAGCTGGTGGAGGGAGTGAATATCTAAGGTTGTGGACGGGGAGCCGATCATGCGGGCTGCTTTGTCCTGGATGGTGATGAGCATCTTGAGTGTTGTTGGAGCTGCACTCATCCAGGTAATGGTATATGCCATACTGTATCTAGGTAGTGAACCTTTTAGAGTAGCTTGCAGACAATCATGGTAGCTAGCACTGGTTAGCACTGAACTGACATGTGTTCTACCCACTCAATGCTTGGACTACATGGAGAGCGTTGTCAGTGTGTCCGTCTGCTGTGAGCAGTATGTAGGGAATTGAGACTAGGTTTTTGTAGAAGTTCTCCTGGTTCAGCCTCAACGAGTGCATGACTTTTTTTCAGACTGGGCTATTTATTGGCAGTGATTTAGCCCACATTGACTGGGCGACAAGACGATACATTTCAGGGGGCAGGATGGATAAAAGCAGCTAGACACTGAAACCTTTTTGGCAGTAAAGAATCTAGCAAAATCTTCCTGAGTCCTTTGATGTCTTTAGCCCCTAAAATCCAGGAGTTTGCTTGTATTTGGATCTTGGAGGGGTCACTATGGGGAGGGCCACCATAGTCTGCTTTAAGTGGTCAATTGTTCCATGGATTAATTTTTTTAAACCTCATCAGCATATTTTTCAAGTAGGGCTTGATTTTTGACCGTATCTTTGGCAATTGTGCTTTTTCTACTACTGCATCTCCAGTATCACACTGGAACTATGGGGTTCCTTTTGTACAGATGGAAGCAGGTGCACTATGCCCAAAAGCTCATTTTAATTTGCTTTTCTGGGACATTGATGTTTCGTACACTGCTTTACAGTTGGATTCCCCTTCATTCTCAGTTAAGAGTTTAATCAACATCTCTCTCCCAAACTGTTTTTGCTGAATTTGTATTTTCTGAACACAGATGGTGGTAAAGATTGCCTAGCTCCGTGAAACTGGTTGTGCCATTGTGGGAAGAAAGGGAGATTTCTAGTGCTGACATATACATTTATACTCAATAGTATTAGAAATCAGGTTTCATATCATGAAAAGTCAAATTCAAATGTAAATTCTGTTTTTCTAACAAAATACAAACTGGCCAAGAAATTTCTCAACATTATTTGCAAATGCAACATTACAAAAACAAGTGTAGGAGATGAACATGGTTATTAACTACCTATAGAAAGGCTAGAAATGTTTTAAAATGCAATATTACCACTTTAATAATTTATCTGGTTAAATTCATTCACATCTGGTCACAATTACCTGCTATCTTACAGAAACAATCAAATTATAAATAAGAAATTGGATAAAATATTAAAGGACCTCCTACTCTTATTGTAGGCTTAATTATGATCAATAAAAGATTAATTTAGTCTGGAATCAGAATAATATGTAGAATCATACAGCACAGAAGGCCATTTGGACCATCATGCCTGTGCCTACTCTTTGAAAAGTGCTATCCAATTAGTCCCAGTCCCCTGCTCTTTCCCCATAGTCCTTTAATTTTTTCCTTTTCAAGTTTATATCCAATTCCCTTTTGAAAGTTACTATTGAATGTGCTTCCACCACCCTTTCAGGCAGTGCACTCCAGATCATCACAACTCACTGCATTAAAAAAATAATTATCCTCCTCCCCCCCACTCTGGTTCTTTTGCCAATCATCTTAAGGTTGTAAGATTTTAAAAAAACAATGTTACTAGTACCTCACTCTACTTTTCATGTCTCAGGAGTTCTCAACCCAGACCATGAGTGGAATTTTTTTCATATTTTCCCCACTCCTTCCCCTCCCTCTATAAACAATAGATTAACCGTCGTTTGGACAAAAGGCCAAACGGAGGCCCCCCATCTACCTATTCAGGTGCATCGAAAAATGAGAAGATAGAAGAGTTGCTAACCTGGAGATCAAGCAGGCTAAAGAAAAAAAAAACAAGTTATTCCTATTGTAACCAGATCTGTAGCCAACTACATCGTCAGTAACCAAACATATTTCGGGTCTGGTCACAATCTGTTTAAATCAAAGTGGGTTTTGATTTCTGAAACTTCGGGTAACCTCTAAGAAAAACTTTTTTAAAGAAAAAACCTTCAGGTGGGTATCGAGGCTAACCTGCATGTTATTTTGTAAAGAGAGATGCCAAATGTAAGAGGAGAGTGAGCAATCCATTCTGCGGTATTTACCTCGCTCCTTTCTGCTTTAGACCTGAGGCACCGCTCTCCCCGGAGCACTCGCCATTCAGAGTGACGGAGAGCCGCTGATTGATTGGCAACATCGCGAACCAACTACGGACGGATATTTCCTTCCTATTGCACAAGGCCACCCGACCACCTCCCAATCAGCAGCGATGGAGGGCGGGTCCAGGGTGACTGGGTTACTATTTCTAAAGAGATAATCGCCTGGTTGGGATCAGAAAGAAGAGAAATGGCGGTGGGCACTTTGTTTGTGTGAAAGTGCAGGAATTAAAGGGTGTTACTGGGCGCTCGAATCTCGCAGGGCTTCTCGCTATAAAAGTTTTGTAAGAAGAGGAGGTTTTTAAAAATTGTTTTGTTGCATTGCCTGTGTTGCATTTATGAGTAAGAGGACTCGAAGA
The DNA here is from genome assembly GCF_035084215.1 of Heptranchias perlo. Lineage (NCBI taxonomy): Eukaryota > Metazoa > Chordata > Chondrichthyes > Hexanchiformes > Hexanchidae > Heptranchias > Heptranchias perlo. The sequence goes on along the minus strand of NC_090345.1, from coordinate 14,419,036 downwards.
ATTGCACTGTTCAAAAGGGGCATCGTCGAAGAATCCAACGGGGAGGGAGGGAGGGGGGGGGGGGGGAAGGTAGGAAGGGAAGGGAGGAATAAATCCCTGCAATTAAGAAATGGAAACTTTCGCGTCCGTGGACAACCACGTTCAATTGGAAAATCACAGCAGCCCAGTGGATTATTTGCATCAGAGGTACGCGAGTACTTACGAAAATACTTTCAACTCGTGGAATGATTATTTGGGTCTGACTACACTCGTAAGCAAAGCTGTCAACGAGGCGGGCAAGAGCGGGTTCCACCCGGGCAGCGAGCTGAACCTGCAGTCCAAAGCGCCCTACATCGCCCAGTCTCTCGACCTGAGCGAGCTGAGGCTCTGCTCTCATCACGATGACCTCTTGGGCTCGGATTTGGAGGAGAGGTTCGCGGAGTTCAGCCCTTTCTCGGGAGGATCGAGCCCGCTCTTGGGTTACTCGGCGAACGGTGACCAACATCGCCTGGACCGCGATCCGGGGGGTTGGAACCGAGTGGACGTGATCATGATGGACAACAAGAGCCACCTGCAAATTCCTCACTCCCATCACCATCATTACCACCACCACCACCACCACCATCCCCCTGCTCACCAGCGAGCCGGGAGAGGTAAATCAGACCTCCAGATCTGCGTGTTCTGCAGGAACAACAACGAGTCCGTTACCCTGTACACGACCCATATCCTGAAGAGCCCCGATGGCAGAGTTTTGTGCCCCATCTTGAGGCGATACACTTGCCCTTTATGTGGTGCCAACGGAGACAACGCGCACACCATCAAATACTGCCCGCTCTCCAAGCTTCAGCCCACTATTCCCAAACTGAAGACCAGAAACTGCGTTAGCAAGAGGGTTCGTTAAAAAAAAACCCCAACCAAGGAAGGCAACGTGAGCCGAAGTTCATTCTCCTGACCGGGCTTCGTAGACTAATAATATTTGGCCATTTTATTGAGCCTATTTTGAGTCGGGGATAAACGTTTTATAGTGACTGAATGTATACTCTTTGTCTAAATTTGTTTACAATCTAATGTTTCTGGTGAAAAATCTAGACCAGAAATCTACCTCAGTTATATAAATATATAGTTTATGGAAATAAGAGAACGCCATAATCAAATTCTTTTGTTTTTAAATCCGCTATGTGCATTTCGTTTTCAGAAAATTTAAGGTAACTTTAAACAGTGATATATTGTAGATGTATTTTGATTTAATTTCTTTTGAATGTAATGTTTGCTACTCTTAAAATGAAATGTAAAACTGATCTAAAGATTACTAATAAGTAACCGTGTTAACAGTACGGGGAGCCAATAAATTTTCACGTTTTAGCAGCTCTTTTGTGTGTTTTTGTTTTCAATGAACCAGGTTGATAAAAGGCCAATTATGCAGCAGTCAGTCCTCGGGCGCCTTCCTGTGGACAGCCGTCGACTCGCAGACTATACATTCACTTGGTTAACGACGGTGGAAATCACTTCCCTAAAGCGATTTTTGTGTGTATCCTTACCTTTTTATTTTGGTGATCACATACGTTTGAATTAAAATCTAGCCGAGGGTCGCGCGAATCCCGTTAGCTAACGTCTGGCTAGTTTTACAAATACCATTCAGTAACCTCACTACAGAAACAGTAACTGATTTTTTTAAAACTCCCTTGCTATCTAGTAAAATAAGGCACAAGTGCCCAAAATGCCACTGGCAACTGCTATGCTCGTGATTTTAGGGATCTGCACAGTTTGAGTTTTAAAAACTATGCTTTAAATTACTACTCCGATCATTTCAAGCGAAATGGTAAAATGCATAGTATTGAAGGCCGATAATTAAGGCTTTCTAGAAGGAAAAACATTGCTCAGTTTGGTATTTCTTCTTGTTTGTCTCAAGTTGGAACAAGGGATGGTTGTTGGGAAAAGTTATGTCGGGAGGGGGGAGTACTTGAGTGGGATGTCCCGAGGTTGGATGTTGGGACCACTATTGGTTCTAATTTACACCAGTGACTTGGCTGCAGAAACTCAAAACTGATCAAATTTGCAGATATCAAACTAGGAGCTGTAAGGATTTGGAAGAGGCAGCCTAGATTATAAAATAAATTAAACTACGCAAGTGGGCAGAACAATGACAGCTGACATTTACTGCAAACAAAGGAAGAGGGAGAAAAAAGTAACATACTCTATGACTGGTGTTGAAATAATTATGGATGAATTTATGACACTTATAATAATGTTTGACCTGTCCAAGTAGTAATATGCAGCAAGCAATAATGCCACTAGAATGTTGAACTATAGGCAAAACAGTAGAATACAAGTCAGAAGAAGTAATAAGCAATTTTGTAGTAATAAAAACAGTGCTAGAAATATTCAGCAGGTCAGGCAGGATCTGTGGAGAGAAACAGAGTTAATGTTTCAATGACCTTTTGTCATTTTCTGTTTTTATTGCAGATTTCCAGCATTGTGGTATTTTGCTTTTATATTGATCTTATAGTGCTCGGGTCAGACTGTTTCCAGTTCTGGTCTGAGTTATGGGAAAGGACCAAAGAAATTTGGGCTTTTCAGCCTTAAGAGGTGATCTTGCTGATGTGTATATGGTAGTTAATGGTATGGAAAGACAAATCCAGAAAATTATTTACAATAAGTTGTGAGTATAGCAAGAAGTTTACAGGTTGAAACTAGTAAAAGGTAAATTTGGACTATTGGGAAGTTCTTCACATAAAAAGTGACCAATAAATGGAATAGACTACCAGATAGAATAATGGAGATGAAAACCATGGACTAATTTCAGAAACAATGGGAGGTCTTTAGGGTCTTTCTGGATGGATGAACTGGGATGGGATGAACGGATTTCCTCATCCATAACTTATGAGGAGCTGAATGTTTGGAATAATTCCACTGTTTACAAGAGCCTGAAAAGGGAGTAGTCAAATATTCAGCAACCACTAACCTGCCAGGGCTAATGCTGCATCTTTTGTGTCTCCAATTTTAACTTAAGTATCAACTTGGCTCAATAATAGCATTTACCTCCAAGTGAGAAGGGTGCGGGCTCAAGCCCCACTGCAGGATATGAGCACATAATTTAGGCTGTTACTTCAGTGCAGTACTGATGGGGTGCTGCATTGTCAGAAGTGCTGTCTTTTAGACAAGGAGTTAAACTGAGGGCCCATCTGCCTGTTCTGGTGGATGTAAAAGATCCTGGGGCACTATAGGAAGAGTGGAGGAGTTATCCTGCCAATATTCATCCTTAAACCAACATCACAAAAGCAGATTAACTGGTCATTTATCTTATTGCTGTTTGTGGGACTTTGCTGTGCACAAATTGGCTGCCATTTTTCCCTACATACCATGACTTATACTCTAAAAGCAAATTATTGGCTGTGAACCACTTTGGGATGTCCTGAGAACATTAAAGGTGATATGTCGATGTCAGTTCTTTTGTTTTTTTTCTCTCCGAAGACCATTAAAAGCAGCAACAGCCTTGTGTAAGTCTGGGTGACCTTGGAACAAAGTCACATGGCTCCCTCCAAGCCTTTGAAGAACAGTGGGCATAGCAGGATATATTGTGCTTTAATGATAATTAAAATGTCATCTTTTAAGTTATTGTATGAGATTTAGTTTGATGCCGTTATGTTAGTGGTGCTCCTCTGTGGGGACACTTGTTGGGAATTAGTTGTTTTGTTTAATCTGAGAGCCCGATACCACTCGACAGGTTTGAACAAAATAAGCAAAAGCAGCAATACACTGAAGAAAAGTTAATTTCCACACAATTTATTGAATTCCTTGGCCCAGACAAACAATGCATGAGTTATCAGCTTTATACAGAAGGTTGGGAGATGTGACAGACATTTTGTCAAAAGAGCAGAGGAGTGGGACTAATTGGATAGCTCACGCAAAGAGCTAGCATAGGCACGATGGGCCGAATGACTTCTTTTTTTGTGCTGTATGATTCTGTATTCTTGTCAGCAGGGAGCCTCCCACTGACAGGTCCATTCAAGTCTAGCTGCAGGTGTGTGCAGAGTTTGGTGATGGCTTCCTTGGGGGATCTTAGTGTTCATGGGTTTCTTCAGACAGGTGTCAGTGTAAGGACATATCCAAAGGGCGTGTCTAAAATACAATCTCTCCTGTCTAGCATGCCTCTTCGAATCCTTCTCCTCCTTCAGAATCTGCAAATAGAGATATAGTCTCATAGGAATAACCACAGCTGAATCTTAATGAGCTCTGTTCAGCTGTATAAACAGTCACTGATAAAAGATGCAGTTCTGCACTAAGTAGCTATCATGGAAACTCCCAACAACAACAAATTTTCTTTATCCAACAAGTCCAAAACAGTGCAGAAACAATCAGTTGCTCAGAGATACAGCAAAAGTAGCAATGTACCTTTAACAACAAACACCCAACCAGAGGGACCAGGCCTCTCTAGCATTGTCTGTTTTATACAGTTACACGATCTATGAGACTCTACTCACACCTCCTAATTGCATTATGGGGAAAACCTCTTAATTATCTAAAATAATAGGCTATAATGAGCCTTATGTATTGGTTGTCAGTAGACTCCTAGCACTCACAGCGCTTCAGGTTTATATTTTGGCATTTAATGTGGATTAGGTGCGTGGTAGGTTTAAGGCATCCAGGCCTGATGTTCTGCAGAGCTGACGCCTGGTGTACATCAGCACTTTGAACATAAGAAACAAGAGCAGGATTGGCCATACGGCCCCTCGAGCCTGCTCTGCCATTCAATAAGATCATGGATGATCTTCTAGCTCAACTCCACTTTCCCACCGTATCACCATATCCCTTGATTCCCTTAGTGTCCAAAAATCTATTGATCTTGGTCTTGAATATATTCAACGACTGAGCATCCACAGCCCTCTGGGGTAGAGAATTCCAACGATTCACAACCCTCTGAGTGAAGAAATTTTTCCTCATCTCGGTCCTAAATTGCCGACCCTTTATCTTGTGATTATAACCCCTAACTCTAGACTCACCAACCAGAGGGAAACAGCCTCTCAGCATCTACCCTGTCAAACCCTCTAAGAATTTTATGTTTCAATGAGATCACCTCTCATTCTTCTAAACTCCAGAGAATAGGCCCATTCTACTCAATCTCTCCTTGTAGGACAACCCTCTCATCCCAGGAATCAATCTAGTGAACCTTCATTATACCCACTCTAAGGCGAGTATATACTCCCTTAGATAAGGAGACCAAAACTGTACGCTACTCCAGGTATGGTCTCACTAGAGTCCTATATAATTGCAGTAAGTCCTCCTTACTCTATTACTCCAACTCCTTTGCAATATATAATTGCAGCAAGACCTCCTTACTCTTATACTCCAACTCCCTTGCAATAAAGGCTAACATACCATTTGCCTTCCCAATTGCTTGCTGTACATGCATGTTAACTTTTTGTGATTTGTGTACAAGGACACCCAAATCCCTCTGAATACCAACCTTTCTTAGTCTCTCACTTTTTAAAAAATATTCTGCTTTTCTATTCTTCCTACCAAAGTGGATAATTTCACATTTCCCCGCATTATACTCCATTTGCCACCTTCTCACCCACTCACTTAACCTGTCTATATCTCTTTGTAGCCTCATGCATCTTCCTCACAGCTTACTTTCCGAGAATCATAGAATGGTTACAGCACAGAAGGACGCCATTCGGCCCATCGAGCCCGTGCTGGCTTTTTATAAGAGCCATCCAGTTCGTCCCATTTCCCCACTCTTCCCCGTAGCCCTGCAAATTTTTTCCCTTCAAGTATTTAACCAATTCCTTTTTGAAAGCCATGATTGAATCTGCTTCTACCACCCTTTCAGGCAGCACATTCCAGTCATAACTACTTGCTGCATAGAATTTTTTTTCCTCATGTTGCCTTTGGTTCTTTTGCCAATCACCTTAAATCTGTGCCCTCTGGTTCAATGGGAACAGTGTCTCTTTATTTACTTTATCTAAACCCTTAATGATTTTGAACACTTCTATCAAATCTCCTCTCAACCATCTCTGCTCTAAGGAGAACAACCCCAACTACTCCAGTCTATCCATATAACTGAAGTCCCCCATCCCTGGAACCATTGCAGTAAATCTTTTCTGTACTCTCTCTAAGGCCTTCACAGCCTTCCTAAAGGTGCCCAGAATTGGACACAATACTCCAGTTGTGGCCATATCAGTGTTTTATAAAGGTTCAACATAACTTCCTTGCTTTTGTATTCTACGTCTCTATTTATAAAGCCCAGGATCCCATATGCTTTTTTAACCGCTTTCTCAACTTTTCCTGCCACCTTCAACGATTTGTGCGCATATACCCCCAAATCTCTCTGTTCCTGCACCCCCTTTAGAATTGTACCATTTAGTTTATATTGCCTCTCTTCATTCTTCCTACCAAAATGTATCACTTCACACTTCTCTGCGTTAAATTTCATCTGCCATGTGTCTGCCCATTCCACCAGCCTGCCTATGTCCTCTTGAAGTCTATTACTATCCTCCTCAATTCCTGAACCAGGAGAATCTGTAAATTCTGACTATATGATGGAGGGAAGGTCATTGATGAAGCAGCTGAAGATAGTTGGGCCGAGGATGCTGCCCTGAGGAACTCCTGCAGCCATGTCCTGGGGCTGAGATGATTGGCCTCCAACAACCACTACCATCTTCCTCTATGCTAGGTATGACTCCAGCCATTGGAATATTTCCCCCGACACCCATTACTTTAGTTTTACCAGGGCTTTTTGGTGCCATATCTGGTTGAATGCTGCCTTAATATCAGTCCTTGTTCAGGAATTGCTGGGTGTAAATTGGGAAAGCCTAAAGGCAGTAAAGATACATGAATTAGATAAAAACTCAGCTTTGCCCCCTACTGGATTTTGAATATCTAACAGTTCAAATTTTATAATTAATTGTCAATCTCACCTCACTGCACCTTTGGAATTCAACTTGTGTCCGTGTTTGGACTATGACTGTAATGAGGTCTGGAGCTGAGTGATCCTAGCGGAACTCAAACTGAGCTCTCACAACCTGCTGCAAGCCCAGTCTGGCAGTTATGTCCTCTAGGCCTCGGCCAGCGCGGTCAGTGGTGGTACTACTGAGCCACTCTTGGTGATGGATATTGAGGTCCCACACCCAGAGTACTTTCTGCGCCTTTGATAACCTCAGTGCTTCCTCCAAGTGATGTTCAACATGGAGGACTACAGGGAGGACATCAGCTGAGGGCGCTGGGTGCTAATCAGCAGGTTTCCTTGCCCATGTTTGACCTGAAGCCATGAGACTTCACCCAACTGTACACCACTGTGCCCCTACCTCTACCTTGGGTGGGTCTGTCCTGCCAGTGTGACAGGACATACCCAGGGATGTTGATGGAGGAGTCTGGGATGTTGGCTGATAGGTATGATTCTGTAAGACTGTGTCAGGTTGTTGTTTGACTAGTCTGTGTGACAGTTCTCCCAACATTGGCACAACTCCCCAGATATTAGTGAGGACTTTACAGGGTCGACTAGGCTTTCTGTGCCTTCGTAGTATCTTAATTTGATGCCTAGATCGCAACAAAGTGGTCTGTCTGGTTTTATTCTTCTTGTACTTATCTCGATGTAACACTTCCTAGCTTTTTTGTTATATTTCAAAATATACTTTATTTCATTAAATTTAAAAATACCACAAATCCAAGACAATACAATTCAAAACAATACAATACGGATCGTACACAATACAATTCCAATATTACAATTTAAAAACAGTACACATCTTATAATACATGCTGTATAATACAAGGTGGGATGGCCTTACACAGTGGCTTTTCCCCATAGAGCCTTTGCGTAAGCCGCATCTCGCTTCAGTGCGTCCCGCAGCACGTACTCCTAGACCTTGGAGTGTGCCAATCGGCAACATTCGGTCATGGTCAGCTCCTTCAGCTGGAAGACCAGCAGGTTTTGGGCGGACCAAAGGGCCTTCTTCAGCGAGTTGATGGTCTTCCAGCCGCAGGTGCGTCTTGGGGAATAGCCCATAGATCAAAGCGTCCTATGTTACCGAACTGTTTGGGATGAACCGGAACAGGTATCAGCGCATCTCTCTCCACACCCTCTGCACGAAGGGGCAGTCCATCAGGAGATGGAAGACGGTCTCCTCCCCGCCACAGCCTCGAGGGCAGCTCGCAGTGGTGCTGAGATTCCTTGCGTGTTGGAAGGACTGCACTGGATGGGCCTTTCTCATCACCATCCAGGCTACATCCTCATACCTGTTGGTCAGTCTTGGTGACGAGACGTTCTGCCAAACGGCATCGACCATCTGGTTGGGGAACTGCCCAATCGGATCCACCCTCTCCTTTCCTTGAGAACGTTCCGTGTCAACCACTGTTTGACGGCCTTGCATTGGAAGGGGTTCCTCCTCAGGAACTTCTCTACCTGGGACAGGTGATGGGGTACGGTCCAGCTGGACGGGACATCCTGCGTCTGCTTGGCCAGACCCAGCCTTCTCTGTGTTGGACAGGTAGAAACTCAGAATGTAGTGACACTTGGTGTTTGCATACTGGGGCACCACACACATCCTGAGGGCTGCCATACACAAAGGTGGCCATCAGGATCAGAGCGGCATTGGGGACGCTCTTCCCCCCTTTGTCTGGGGTCATGGCGACCCTGGGGACAAGTTCCACCTTGGACCTCCAAAGTGGAAGATAGCTCGGTGACTTGGACGGCGGAGCTGTGAAGAATGAGCCAGACCCTGGCCATGTAGAACAACACCGCAAGTACCTCACACCTTATCACCAGGTTCCTGCCGGTTATGGAGAGAGGTCGCCCCCACCCACGTATCAAGCTTTTGTTTGGCCTTAGTAACCTACTCCTCCCAATTTTTGGTGCAGGCCTGGGGCGCCCCCAAACCAGATCCCCAGCACTTCAGATAGTCAGACCTGATGGTGATGGGGAGAAAGGATCGGGTGTCTCACCTGCCAAAGATCAGAGCCTCACTCTTACTTCGGTTCACTCTGGCCCGAGGCCAGCTTGAAACAGTCACAGATGTCCATCAGTCTGTGGACCAACTGCTGATCGGAGCAATAAATGGTAACATTGTCCGAGTACAGGGAAGCCTTATCCTGAGAGCCTCTGCTGCCTGGGATCGTCACCCCCCGCTACCTGCGTCCTTCCTGATGTATTGAGAGATTTGCCGTGTCCAACACACGAACAAGACCACGGAGGACAACCCTGCCTGACACCAGATCTGATCGGAAAGCTCTCCGACTTCCACCCGTTGATTCGGACTGCACTACAGGTGTCCACATACAGCAGTCTGATCCAATCGGGGATTCCCTCCCCAAACCCCATTTTGGAGAGTATGTTCATTATGTACGGGTGGGATATTCTGTCGAAGGCCTTCTCCTGGTCCAGGCTGTTGAGGCAGGTGTTCACCCTTCTGTCCTGCACATAGGCAATCGCATCCCTGAGCAGTGCAAGGCTATCAGAGATCTTCCTACCTGGTATAGTGCAGGTCTGATCTGGGTGGATCACCCGCTCCAGAGCAGACTTGAACCTGTTGGCGATGGCCTTAGACAGAATCTTGCAGTCAACATTTAGCAAGGAAATATGTCACCAATTTCTGATTTCTTCCTTCTCCCCCTTCCGCTTGTAGATGAGTGTAATGATGTCTTTCCTCATGGACTCGGACATGCTACCTGCCAGAAGCATACCCTCGTACACTTCCAGTAGGTCTGGGCCTATCCAGTCCCACAAAACAGAGTACAACTCAACTGGTAAGCCATCGCTTCCGGGAGTTCTACTCTTCTTCAAGGACTGGACAGCCTTTGTCAGCTCGTCCAAGATCAGTGGCCGATCCACGCTCTCCTGCTCACTGTCCTCTTAAGACCTCCGTGATAGAAGACAGCAAGGACTCTAGAGGTTTGACACAACTGAGTAGCTTGCTAGGCCACTTCAAAGGGCAGTTAAAAAAGTCAACCACGTTGGTGTGGAACTCTACATTATTGGCTAGACTGGACAATGGCAGTAGGTGACGTTAGTGAATCAGTTACGACAATCCAACAGCTCATGATCACTTTTACCGACACCTTCTTTTGGTTGTTACGGAATTTTTTTTATTTGAATTCAAATTCTCAAATTGACATGGTGGGATTTGAATTTATATTCTCTGGATTATTACGCTACACTACCGTTCTCTACACAACCTGGTAGTGTTTGATGACAAAGGTGGAATTGTGTTCCATTCCTCACAACTGCTAGCCCAACCTCAGAAAACACAAAAAAAAGTGGTTGCTACTTCAAAAAAGTTAAACAAGTCAACATCACTTTTATAAATTCCTTTAAAAATACATTTATCACCTTAAGCAGCCTTCTTTCTTTGTCTATCAGCTATATTTAAAACAAGCAGACCAAATTTGTTTATCTTCCATTCTATTCCAGCATCTCTGCTCCCTCTACTGGCAGCACAAAAGGATAATGCAAATTTGCTTTCCATTGTACAGAAATTAATAGTTTCTTCTAATCTATCATCCTTTTTCTACTTCTGTTGTATGGTCAATCTTAGAATTTCCTTGGCCAGCACAGTTGGAGTTTGGGAAAGGTTCATAAAACAAACAAAAGCATAGAAGAAAAATTGATTGATCTACATGCACGACTCAATTGAATAATGCGACCAAACTTATAATCCACTTTTTTGAGTGTTGAGATACAATTTTCAGTACCACCCTAGATTACAATATATCTATTGTATATCTAATTTGAACTAGAAAGCTCACTTTGTATTTGTAAGCAGGAAGAGCTTCCAAATGTCTCAACAGTCAAATGAATGTTCCGAGGATATGCAATAGCCAGCCAACCACTTATGACACTTCCTACCTGTAGTTTAGCAATTAACTGGTTCATACTCAAGCTGCTTACATTAGGAAGGTATAGCACATATGGGCAAAGGCAGTTTGTACATTTCACAGCATTTTGAAACTATTATGCAAAAAGATTAGCAGTAGCTCAGGCACCTTAGCTATAGGTGCAAACAGGATAGTAAAATTGGTATCAAAAGGAAGTTTCAAATGAGGGTATTCTACATATCCTAAGGAAACAAAATGCAGCAGCAGTTTAATAACTACATCTGAATGCCAGAGTGAGCATGGCAGTCAGCAAACTTATGAAAATTCTGAAAAGATTTGATGGAATTTGTTTATTTCCATCACTAAGCAGTTCTCTAGGAATTTAGTTATCCAAATTTTGATATTCTGAACTTCATTATTCCATGAATTATACACATGACTATCTTAGCTGGTATCCCTTGTTTCCCAAGTTTCCAATCTCGGCTGTTTTCTTGTGGAGAGGAGTCAACTACAGGACCAGACATCTACCACAGGAAGTGGAGAAATAAACTGAAAGGAGTCAACCCAACTGTTAATAAGCACATCTCTATGGTTGGTCATATAGTGATATCTGCACAAGCCTGCAAGTAGGCTGCTTAGTAGTCCTCAGCCACAACCACACAGAAAGGGGAACATAGGAACGTTTAGGCCCTTGAGCCTATTCTGCTGTTCAATGAGATCATGGCTGATCTGAGACCAACTCCATATACCCGCCTTAGCCCCCATACTCCTTTAGATTTTTGTTAACCAAAGATATATCAATTTCAGATTTAAAATTAACAATTGAGCAAGCATCATCTGCCATTTGCAGAAGACGGTTCCAAACTTCTACCACCCTTTGAGTGTATAAGTGTTGCCTAACTGCACTCCTGCAAGTCCTGTCTCTAATTTTCAGGTTATGTCCCCTAGTCCTAGTCTTCCCAACCAGCGGAAATAATTTCTCCCTATAAGTTCCCCTTAATGTCTTGAAAACTTCAATCAAATCACTCTCCATTCTTCTAAATTCCAGGGAATACAACCCTAATTTGTTTAAGCTCTCCTCATAATTAAACCCTTGGGAGTCCAGGTATCTTTCTAGTAAATCTATGCTGCACTCCCTCCAAGGTCAATATATCCTTCCTATGGTGTGGTGCCCAGAACTGAACACAATACTCCAGGTATGGTTTAACCAGGCTTTGTATAGCTGTAGTGTAACTTCTACCCCCTTATACTCTAGTCCTCCAGATATAAAGGCCAGCATCCCATTAGCCCTTTTAATTATTTTCTGTACCCGTCCATGACATTTTAATGATGTACATGGATCCCTAAGTCTCTTTGGACCTCCACTGTTTAGAGCTTTTCACCATTTAGGAAGTACTCTGATCTATCCTTTTTAGGTCCAAAGTGGATGACCTCACACTTGCCTACAATGAAATCCATTTTCCAGTTTTGCCTATTCAATTAATCTATTAATATCTCTGTAATTTTATGCTTCCATCTACACTGTTTACAATGCTGCCTATCTTTGTGTGGCTCTCTATCTCGTCATCCAAGTTGCTAATAAATAGTGAATAGTTGAGTCCCAACACAGATCCCTCTGGGACACTAGTCACATCCTGCCAATTTTAGTTCCTGCCCATTATCCCTACTCTGTCCCCTGCCGCTCAACCAATTTCCTAACTAGGTCAATAATTTGTTGTCAATTCTATGAGCTTTAACTTTAGCTAAGTCTCTCATGAGGGACTTCATCGAATGCCTTCTGGAAGTCCATAAAAACATTCATAGGAACAAAATGAGTGTTATGATACATATTCACCTGCAATATTTAGGTCATTTTTCAAATGAACAAAAACAGACAGCTAATCACTGAAGTTCTTTTATTTGACCATTTCTTTTTCTGGAACTGACTTAATGATTGCATGTAACACAATCATTACTACAAAGACAGATTTGATGAGGAAAACCTTTATTCTAAAGATGGGAAGAAAATTAGGTCCAAATCAATTTAATAATCCAAATGAGAAAAGGTAGCAAACCCCACCAAAAATACTCCAAATTGCAAAGTTTTGAATAATGAGTATGTGACATTTTAAAAATACACTCACACAATAATCCACAATGTATCATTTGTGATGGCAGCAGACATACTGGCAACACATGTACCAAATAGTTGGATAATAAAAGCCTTTATCGTGTCTACATCATACAGCAAGGCTACTTTATCCAAATCGGCTGATAAGATTTGAAGAGAGATGTAGGTTTGGTGTGCATTTTCCTTTCACATTACAGCTGCACTAGACGCTAATTGTATTCCATTTACTATCAAAGTTGCCACAGCTTATTTATTAAAATCGGGCAATCTTGAAAATTCAAAGTAGGCAGCTGTCACATTTAGACCATCGAGTGAAATGCTGACATTGTAACGGCAAGGCTTTGACATGCAACAGGTGTTTCATTTAGCAGGCTTCTATTATTTTAGCTGCATGATCGGCTTGTCTTAAATTTGCTGTACTAAAATAGGTACATGCGTACAGTTTAACGAACATCAAGTTTACTGGTTAGTTTCAAAACATTTTTTTTTAAAGAGTTTCTCATGAAATTATTGTAATTCTTAAATTCAGACTCAAAAGAATTCAGCTAGCTGGTCTTGGTAAACTGGGCATGAAGGTACTTTTAGCGGCGAACAGTAGTCCATCCTTCTTCATCAATTTCGTTTTTGATACGACGAGGTGCCTCTTTATCATGGTCAGCACTCCAGGCTGATTTTTCTTGGTCACTGTCCTTGAGTGACGGACCTTTTTGGGGAGTATCACGCACCTCTTGGTCACCCTGGCATTCATCTTTTCGAACTTCACCTCCACGCCGCCATGCACCTGTAAACCAATTCAATTATTTAATTATGTACTGATGATTTGAGAACACAAGTCTTCGGAATGAAAATACTATGAATTAAAATTTTGTACCTGTACCTCAAACTTTTTAAGCAGCCCAAAAATCATCTATATAAGGTGTAGAGTTTAGTTTCTACAAAAAACACAGAAAATAACCCCCCTCCCCAAAAAAATTTACACTTCCAAACAACTTGCCAAATGCCTCTTAACACCTCGATCATGCTCCTAGGCTGAATTCAAGTAACAGCTTATCCGATGGGCAATCCCTCTCCCACCTAGCCTCTGATCGCTTTCTTCTTCCCCTATTTAATAGATGCTATTATAGTTTGTGCTCCTTTGAAGCTGCTTCTTTTCCCTTCTGTACTGCAAATATACCACCCCACAGAGTCTTCCTCCTTGTTGTGTTTAAATCAAGGTTCATTCCAGTCTCCTATAATGACTCTTTTTCAGGATCTCAAAGCTCTAGAACATCTTGCCTTGTTCGTTTCAGTTATTACTTGCTCCTACAATTTTCAGGCTTTTTAAAACTCAAATTTACCACCTAAATCACTACTGCTTCACCCCGTCTTCTGTTTCACTTGTTAACCTTAGTAGGGTACTGCACTGAGCCTTTGTCCTTCACTATGGTTTCTCAAAAAAGAAAAAGAAGTTTTTACCTCCTCCGTGGATTTTAATGATTAAAATTGTGTGGAAAAGGCATCTTGTACAGTTTACCTCTGGGTCTATGTTGGATTTGGTTGCCTTACCACTTAGCGTATCTGAACAGGCCAAGAATGCAGTTTCCACTATTAATGGCCTTTCCACAACATTGGTTGAAGGTCCAGCCCAGACTAGCAAAGTCACAACTGGACATTCAAAGTAACTTTGCATGCAGTGTAAAAAATGGGGCAGTTGTAACATAGTTCAACACCAATGGGAACCTGCGGATTCCAAACTTTCATTGATAAAGTCACAAATGCACCACTATCTACTTTTGTTATAAATTTTTTGCAAAAGACCGAAGAATATGACTAGCCCTTCTTAAACTTCAAGTTAAACTGTAATGTTGTTCCATTCATATTTCCAGTTATATACACTAGTAGTAGAAAAAGTTTTACAGCATAGGAGGTCATTTGGCCCATCATGTCTGTACTGGCTCTCATAAGAACAATCCAGACATCTCAAAACTCTGTAGTTGGCAACCAGGAGCTAGGCATTACAGGATTTTCCCAACCTATGGGGAAGTACTTGGTCGGTCTTCCTTCAAGGGATTCTCCAACAAACTTGCTGAAATCAAGAACTTGTATGTAAAACTGTGAGCGCAAAACAGATTGCAACATGGTAGGCAAAAAACGTGTCCAATCACTCTGCTGCACAATACATAAAGTATACACACATCACCATTGCAGCTCCTCCTTACATTCTTTTTCAAGCGTCATTCTTTACTTTTTCTCATTCTCAATTTTTAAAAAAAAACTCCAAACCTCTCAGCATGCTTCAAGAATAATAATGATTAAGGTGGAAAATTGGATATTCACTTTTCACGGTGTCAACATTTACGTGGTTGTTGAAAATGTTATCGATTTTAAGGATACACAGCAGCGCTACCAAGAAATCCTAGTAATAACACCCTCAAAGAAAATGCTGAGGAATTGGTTAGTTTTGCTTGGAAAGAACTCAGAATACAGCATTATTTCAAGCAACAGTATTCTGCTCTTTTACCCTCATCTCGACCACTCTTAACAGGTAGAACACGGCGCTCCGGCTCATCTTTACGATCCTTAGTGTCTCGACGTTCACGAGTGTCTCTACGATCTCTATCACCATCCCAATCATCACGCCGTGAAGCATCTCTCCAGCTACTAGTCTCTTCAGAACCACCACGTCTCCAAGGGTTATCCTCCTTCTCTCTGTATAAGCAACAAATCCATTATTCATGTTCATAAAACACAGACAGCTAGAAATACAGGTCAACAATGGGTAAATAAAATTTGCTACTCTAGTATTTGCAGTTCAACTTTACACCTGTTCCTGCATATATTTTTTGCTTCCTCTTTTGCCCCACCCAGCCAAGTATGCAACGTGGTACCAGGAAACATGGAAAACTTTTTCTACACCTAGCTAGCATCTTAAATCAGCCTTGGCGTCTGGGTGAAGAGTTAGATAATTAAACTGTTGTCACTTGTTTGTAACGTCTTGCACTATAGCGAACTGTGCGTGGAACTAGCTGAAGATCAATTCTGCAAATACAATCGGAATTCTGAACAGCAAAAAAAAGTAGGATTTAATAAGTAAATTTTGCAAATGAACAAGGACAGTTCTCTCCATGGATCAACCAGTTTATCCAATGAGTAGAGCTGTACAGACACTTGACCATCACAAGTTTAATCTCCTGTTTGTGCAGAGTTAAGTAATCTCAGCTGGGACAGCAGCAAAGATGCCATAATTGGCCCCAGTGCTGGGGTTAAACGACAGTAGGTGAAGGCCCGAGTTCCCAGTCTTGGTTGCTATGCAGCTAGAAGCATGCTTGTGTGGATGTCGGGCACGGGCAAGACTGCACTTTTCTGCCTACACAGAACAATAGCCTGCCAACATTCATTGTCAAGGCTCACATGTAAATTATGGCTACCTGGGCGAAGTACTAGAAGGTGTCCATCTGTACTCTAGCAAGGAGATAGCCACTTCAGAACAGGGGAGAAAACTGATGAGAAAAAAACAAACACCGCTACTGGAATATTCACTTGTGATGTCCAAGTTACAATTTTTGAGATGGGAGTGGGGATGAAGAGCAGCACAATCAGGATATCTAACTGCTTGGCAAAGTTTTAATGTGACAATTAACTTCATTCTTATTTTAAGGAAAAACACCCAATAGCCAAAAAAAAACCCAGGGTGCTCAATATTTGAATGAAAGCCATCTACCATATGCAATTTAACACACTAAGTAGAACTGCCATTAATAGAATTATCTGGAAGAAACAGTTTGTTCATAATCCTTGGTCTACAAACCTATGTGCCACACGGCGATCTTGATCTCGATCCGAATCACGATCTCTATCCCAGATATCTTCTGAAGGCCTGGTGTCTCTGGGCGGGGCCCAGCTTTCTTCACGTGCTTTTTCTCTTTCTCTCCATCCAACACCTTAGATATAAAGGAAATAAGAAATGTAGAAGATTTTTTTGTTCTTACTTGTACACTACTGCCATCGTCATAGGGTTCTGTTTAAAAACGCCGACTTGTGCAGATCACTATCTGAATTCGCCTACAAAGTATTCCTCATTTAGAAAAACTGTTGTGCCCTTGTTGTAAATTTGTTTTATTATATTTTAACATTACATATACACAAGAATTGTTTTTACTGACTCCCCTTTCAAAGAATTCCCTATCTTATCATCAGCACAAGGAGTGCAATAGTTCAAGGAGAAGGCCTACCCACACCTTCCCAAAACAACTAGGGATGGGCAATGATGTGGCCTTGCCTACATCGCCACATTCAGAAAATAGCTAACACCGAAAGCTGTGCAGTTTATATATCCCACTATATACTTCAAAAATTTACAGTAACTCAATTGCCTCAGTTAGCAAGACTATATCCCCAAAAAATTAAAAAGATTTCTAGTACCAGGTTTATCAAGAGGTCTCCATGGGCCAGGTCTTGAATCCTCCACACGCCGAGAACCCCTGTCATCATCACGGCGTGATGATCGGTCATCATCGCGCCAAGATCCCCTTTCATCATCACCCCTTTTGAACAGCGGACCACGATCATCGTCTCCTCTTCTGAACAGTGGCTCCCTGTCATCATCCCGCCGAATTCTGTCCTCCCCACGACGGAATGTAGGCCCATCATCAAAGCCACGATCTTGCCCCCGGCGCCACTCTCTAAGTGCCGAAGAATGAATGCAAGTCACAAACTATTAAAAGATTTCATAATTATATCCTCCTGTAAAATGGGCAGACAAATGGCAGATGAAATCTAATGCAGAGAAGTGTGAAGTGATGCATTTTGCAAGGAAAAATGAGGAGATGCAGTATTAACTAAATGGTACAATTTTAAAGGGGGTGCAGGAACAGAGACACCGGGTGGGGGTCACATACACAAATCTTTGAAGGTGGCAGGACAAGTTGATAAAGATGTTAAAAAAAGCATATGGGATCCATGGCATTATAAATAGAGGCATAAAGTACAAAAGCAAGGAAGTGATGGTAAACCTTCATAAATCACTGGTTAAACCTCAGTTAGAGTACTGTATCCATTTCTGGGCACCACACTTTAGAAAGGATGTCAAGGCCTTGAAGAGGGTGCAGAGAACATTTACCAAAATGGTACCAGGGATGAGGGAATTCAATTATGTGGAAGAACTAAAGAAGCTGGGATTGTTCTCCCTAGAGCAAAGAAGGTTAAGGGGAGATTTATAGAGATGTTCAAAATTATGAGGTGTTTTGATGGAGCAAATAGGGAGAAACTGTTTCCACTAGGGAGAGTCGGTAACAAGAGGACACAGATTGAGGATATTTGGCAAAAAGGCCAGGGGACGGAGAATTCTTTTTACTCAGCAATGATGTTATGATCTGGAATGCATTGCCTGAAAGGCTAGTGGAAGCAGATTCAATAGTAACTTTCAAAAAGGGAAGTGGATGTCTGCTTAAAAAGGAAACATTTGCAGGGCTACGGGGAAAAGAGCAGGGGAGTGGGACTAATATGATAACTCTTTCAAAGAGCCAGCACAGGCATGATGGGCCGAATGGCCTCCTTCTGTGCAGTACGATTCTGAGATAACTAACTTGGTTGTAGCCGCTATTTTACTATAATTACATACGCATCAGTTCCACCACGTCTCCACTCAGTGTCTCTTTCTATGAAACGGGACTCTCTCCAACCATCTCGATCTGAGTCTCTGTCACTCCAGCGCAGTGGTTCCTGCCAAGAAAAATAAATTCAAATATGTAACTGCCAAGACCAGTGGTGAATAGTAGCTTCTCCTTTTAAAATAAAATTATTTTCTTCATAATTCACATCCAAGTACAGTTCAACTGTAATTCTTTACCAACAGAATGAATTCTATCATATACAAACATTAACTTAAAGCGAGTTCAAAGCTAACTTCAGTCAATTCTTCTAGTAACAAACTTCCAGTTTTTAAAATCGTGGGTCAATCTTCCTGCAACCCAACCTCATCTGATAACTAATGTAGTTAAGCTTCCACCTGGGAAGTAGGAAAGTTTTGATAATACTTCAGAGTTACAGTTTGCAATGGGATTGGACTACTAGAACATTCATCTTTCCAAGTAGCACAAACAATTCTTCTAAAAGCAACTGACAAAATAAGCACAAATACTTTAAAAATTAATTAAGCTTGAGAAAATCTCCATAGTAAAGTTAGCTATCATGATAAGTCTTCCTTAATCTTGAAATAAATCCTCCTGCCTGAACTAGTACAAGTCACAATTGAAATAAAAATATTCTAATGCAATAATCACACCATTCTGTCCTTAAAATTTACACAATTTTACCCTTCAGTGATGTCACTAGGTGTATTTTGCACATTTGATACCAAAATGCCAGAGCAAAATTTCATTTGTCAAATGGTTTTAGTACTAGATGCTACACTTGTTTTGATTATCTTAGTTCCACACCACAAATTGCTCCCATCCACTAGCTGCAGAGCTGTGACGATTGATATTTTTACCCAATGCTACATGGCTTTCTCCAGAAACAACCCAACATTCTAAAGACAGAATCTACAATCATGCTTCTGGGCTCTTCTCCTCAGTTTAAGTGGACTACAGCATGAAAGTTTGCTCTGTACTGAAATCCTAGTGATAAAACTGCCTTGAGCTACAGCCTTTTGGCTCTTAACTGCAGAAGGTGGAAAATAGCCTCTTTGGTCTCCTGGGCACGAAACTTTCACTTCTTACTCAGAAAGCAGTAGATTTGAGTATCACAGCAATCCCATCAAAACTATGCATTTGACCTTCCTGTTGGATTGCTTGACAGACCACTGAATAGAAGCAAGGTGTTCAGTCATGAAAACGGAAAACAGACATTGCCCATCTTGACCCATTTGAATTTCACCTTTTGCTGCTATATCACTAAGTGACAATTACAACCATCAGGTTGAAGCAGAGCAGTGAACAAATACAAGAACAAAAAAACAGCCATTACCTTTCTGCGACTCTGGTCTTCAGCAGCTTTCCTTTCTTCTTCTTTACGACGTTCTCGTTCTTCAATTTCCAACTCTCGCTGGCGCCGTTTCCTTTCGGTTTCTTCCAATTTTCTTAGTTTTTCCTGGTATTCACGCTCGTCCGCCTCCCGTTTTTCACGCTCAACGCGTTCCTTCTCTTCGCGTTCTATACCAAGAAACTCCAAAATAAGAAGCCAGCCTTGCAGAAATTTACATTATGTTTGTTTTGTCATGAAAATATTAAATCTAGATATTCAAACCTTTCTTAAGCTTTTCTTCCTCCATTCTCTGAGCTTCCTCCTCTTTTTCTATGTAGTAGGTCTTGCGTCTTTCCTCTTTACGTTGTTTCTTGCGTTCCTCTAAACGCTTAACCCGTTCCTCGCTGAGCTTCTCTTGGAAATTCTTCAGCTTTTCCTTTTCTCAGAACAAAATAAAAAGCAACGTAAGAAAAAGAAACACCACCCTTTGCCTAGGTCTGCCATATTGAAGGGATTTAAACAAGTCACTAGTGCAGCATTATTTATATGGACAAACTACTGATTTTATTAAAAGAACAAAAAAGAATAATGCTTCTCATGGGTGATTTCTGAAGTTGTGGCCAAGAACATCTTCAAGCTAAAATAAATACTATAAGTTACTTGAAAAATTGCAGACCTCATAAACAGTACGTCGTGAAGCCATAAGCTTGGATAGGAACATGTCTCGATCCTCCATCATTCTTGACATTCGATTCTTGTGCTCCAGTGCCTTCTCACGCTCTACTTTCATACTAGTGATCTGTAAATTAAAGTACTTTACAATCATCAACTACACACAGACATATAATTTAACCCTATTGTTAAATCATGAAATGCAACTTAACTCAAGTTACAAGATCAAGGAACACACATAGCAAAATGATGCACTGATGCAAGAATCAAGAGAACAAATGCCTGAAATGCAGAGGTACACAAATTATATCACCCACCCTTTCTTCCTCTTGAAGTTCCCACAATTCCATATCTTTTATTCGCTGTTCCTCAAAAGCTTGTTTGAGCAGAGGTATTTCTTCCAATCGTTTAGCTCTTTCGTAAAAGTCAATCTGTACAAAACAATAACAGTAATACAGTTTCCTGTTGCGCTTTCATTTTTAAAACTCTCAGTATTATGCAATATTCTAGAGAAATTGGCAAGGATTTTAAATCTTGTGCAATGCATATTTTCTATAGTAGCTTAGAATATAGGTGTATCCTATTACCTTCATCAACTGACCAACAAATTTTGAGAAGTGGCATACTGGTATACTTGGCTTCATAAATCGATTCATTACAGTGTTCCTAATGATTGCCATGGCAGATTTTAATAACTAAATTACTTCTTCCAGGTGTATGAAGTTTTAACTTGGCAGAAATTTACCCAACGACTACATGTAGCTATCAGTTTATTTTAGTTAGAACACAAACTATTACAATACAGATAGGAGCACAGGGAAATGATTAATAAATCTTCCTACTGGTATGACTCAATATCAGACTACTTTCTCACTGACAACAGTCTCAAAAATATAGGTAAAATTCAATTCTTTAGTTAGTTTAAATTCCTCCCTGCATGTCATTTTAATACTCTGATTTCTTTTCCCTCAGACTATGGGCTACAGGTCATTCAAAAGCTGGCAGAAGATTGGTCATCTGCCAAAAGTGCTCAAAACAGCCACTAGGGGGTTTACAAGAAGGGTAGTTCAATTTACTGACCTGCTCTCTATCCCTCCTTCTGAATAGGAAAGTGCAGGTTGCTCCACAATAATAGTTAAGATTTATAATTATCCATATGGAAAATTGCAGATGCATCCCCAGGTTTTATTACCTAATTTGTTAAAAATTCATTCATGGGATGTGGGCGTTGCTGGCAAGGCCAGCATTTATTGCCCATCCCTAATTGCCCTTGAGAAGGTGGTGGTGAGCCGCCTTCTTGAATCACTGCAGTTAGGTAGGTAGGGAGTCGCAGGATTTTGACCCAGCGATGATGAAGGAACGGCGATATATTTCCAAGTCGGGATGGTATGTGACTTGGAGGGGAATGTGCAGATGGTGTTGTTCCCATATGCCTGCTGCCCTTGGCCTTCTAGGTGGTAGGGGTCGCGGATTTGGGAGATGCTGTCGAAGAATCCTTGTCGAGTTGCTGCAGTGTATCCTGTAGATGGTACACACTGCAGCCATGGTGCGCCGGTGGTGAAGGAAGTGAATGTTTAGGGTGATGGATGGGGTGCCAATCAAGCGGGCTGCTTTGTCTTGGATGGTGTCGAGCTTCTTGAGTGATGTTGGAGCTGCACTCATCCAGGCAAGTGGACAGTATTCCATCACACTCCTGACTTGTGCCTTGTAGATGGTGGAAAGGCTTTGGGGAGTCAGGAGGTGAGTCATTCAGCACAGAATACCTAGCCTCTGATCTGCTCTTGTATGCACAGTATTTATGTGGCTGGTCCAGTTATGTTTCTTAATGATAGTGGGGGATTCAGCGATGCTGTTGAATGTCACGGGGAGGTGGTTAGACTCTCTTGTCGGAGATGGTCGTTGCCTGGAACTCGTCTGGCGTGAATGTGACTTGCCACTTATCAGCCCAAGCCTGGATGTTGTCCAGGTCTTGCTGCATGCGGGCACGGACTGCTTCGTTATCTGAGGGTTTGTGAATGGAACTGAACACTGTGCAACCATCAGCGAACATCTCCATTTCTGAACTTATGATGGAGGGAAGGTTATTGATGAAGCAGCTGAAGATGGTTGGGCCTAGGACACTGCCCTGAGGAATTCCTGCAGCAATGTCCTGGGGCTGAGATGATTGGCCTCCAACAACCACTACCATCTTCCTTTGTGCTAGGTATGACTCCAGCCACTGGAGCGTTTTCCCTCCCAATTCCCATTGATTTCAATTTTACTAGGGCTCCTTGGTGCCACACTCAAATGCTGCTTTGATGTCAAGGGCAGTCACTCTCACCTCACCTCTGGAATTCAGCTCTTTTGTCCATGTTTGGACCAAGGCTGTAATGAAATCTGGAGCAGAGTGGTCCCGGCGGAATCCAATATGCTATAATGCAAAGCACCACCCTAACCCACTGAAAGGCAATCTTACTAGTACTGCCATTGTTACACCACAGAAACTCATCATCACAAAGCCAACGTGTCTCTGTGGCTGCTTACTGTTCACATCATCAGTACCAATATTCCTGCTTCACATCTTACTAGTAAGCAGATGTCACTATATTCTTTTTATCACGATTGTGGTTGATCAAATAATCCATCTGCTCACCTTCTTTTCCTGATTTTTCAGACGTTCCTGAAGTTCCCTCTTTTCTTTCTCCAGCTGCTCAACCTGCTTTGCCATGATAAAATCTGGATCCAGTTCTTCAAGGTCCTGTGAAAAATCATGATCAGACATTGTGCACCAAAATACACAGAACAAAATTTGCATTATTGACACAAACACACTAGCCTCTTGTACAAACTGGTATCATATAGATTACAAGAATCAAATTTTCACTTTAGAAACAGACTACTCATTGGTTCAAGTTCTTTACCACAACCCCCTTACAGCGAGTTCCCTGATCTCAACAAAGCAGTGAAGTGGGGAAAATAGTTACAACATTAACTTATTAATATGTAGTTACAGAGCAAAGTGGGAGCTTGGAAGCATATTGTCCATCAAACCTCTTCCTCTCCGACACAATGTTACAAGACACGAGTGCAGAGGTCCGAAAAAACAAGTTTAAAATTTATATTAGAGGTGTTGGGAGGAAAATTTTTTAGGATTAAAATTAGCATGTGTACACTGGGCACTTTGGGTTTTGGAAAAAGTCTATGTTCAAGTCCTAGATTTACAAAATATCACTGGACACCATCTACAGTTTGCCCACTAAAAAAAAAAGCATTTTACAGATAGGGACAAAGAAAAAAGACTTGGAAATAAAATAGGCATAATTGTATCTTACCTCAATATCGATATCTTTAAATGCCTTAGCTCCCAGTTCAGTTTTTTTGATCTGTTCCAGGCGCTCTCGCACATGTTTCCGTTTGATGTTTTCATGCTCTTGCATGAGGCGTTCTTTCTCCCTCTCCTGGGCTTCTTGGCGTAAACGCTCTTCTTCAGCCTTGCGAACTTTCTGAAGCTCTGCCTCTCGCAATTCCATTTCTTCTTTCTCCCGTTGAACATTCAGGCTTTCCAGGCGTTCTTTTCTCTCCTCAATAGTCTGACGACGGGCAAGGATACGCTGGTGTTCCTTCCTGGCATTCTTCAAATAAGCACTGACAGCCTGCTGGTGCTGCTCTTCCTTCTCATTCTAAAGCATTAAAAACAGGGAATGGGGGGAGGGAAAGAGAGGGGGTGAGGTAGAAACCTTAAATCCAAGAATGCAAACTTCTTACAAAACAGCAGAAGCTCCTGATATTTAAACATATGTTGGGCTCCCCTCATGGCTCAGCTGTTTACGGTTATAAGCAAACGAGCCACACAAACCAGGAAGGTCCAGGTTCTATTCTCAGTCCATGCTGAGTTTGCAGATCGCGGCTGGGGCAGCTGTAGGGAGGGTTCCCTGGGCCACGGAGAGAGGAAAAGCTGATTATCTACTGAGCCCTGCTGGGATTGTGCATTACTTTTTAAAAAGTCAGCCAGCACCTGACATTCATGGCAGGTTATTCTTAAGACTCTCCAAACCAAATAATGAGAAAGGCACATAGTTTGATAATGGATGGCATTATCTATCGATAGGAACACACCCCACTTTCCTTAGCCCAGAAAGCTTTGCTACAGGCTGGCAATAGTCAGGGTGTAACAATATTCTGTGTATGTACAAGTACTGCTGGAGTTTAACATACAGCTTACTAGCATACAGAACTGCTAAGATTCCTATTGCTTGCCCACTTAGGATCACTGGACCCGTTACGGCACTGGTTTGCAGTGTTATCTGGAGTCAAGAAAAAAATACTTACAAGCAAGTGTGTTGGCTTGACAACTTGAATAGCCTTAGCTAATGCAGCAGACATAGCAGTGAGTTGGCTTCTGATCTGCTCTGAGGGCATTGGCTGCAAGTAAGGACCCACTGGTGAATCTTCCCGCGGAGAATAGTTAAGGTCTGAGCCAAAACTCAAAGTACGAGAAGAATGATCTATGCGAACCTAGAACAAATATTGTCAATTAACAAAACCAGCAATTAATATATCTTTCCCTTCTGAAATTGTTTTTGTAACTCTTGAAAACAAAATTACAAAAATAAATTTTAATTATATGATCAATTTGGAGAAATATCATTTCAGATCAAATGAATGTCCACACTTGAAAAATACACTTACTTGAACATATTTAACAAATGCCACAAGAGCCCACATCTCATTGAAGCAGGATTAATTTACCAATAAGGTTACTAGAAAACATATCCCGCTTAAAGATAAGTTTACTAGAAATTACTGCCTGCACTCTAATCAGTGGTATAAAAATTTTGTCTAATAATAGCATGCCCTCCAATATTACATGTTCAATTTTAAAGACAACGGCCTGGAATTTTCATGGGAATTCTCCTGATCGCCTGTTATTTTCAGCATGATTATAATCTCATAGTAAAGGATCCTCTGGGGAGAAGTGATCATAATATGATGACTCAATGTGAAATTCTGAGAGTGACATACATAAGTCCGAAACTAGAATCTTAAACTTAAATAAAGCCAATTACGTCGGTATGAGGTGCAAGTTGGCTGAGGTAGATTGGGAAATTAGATTAAAAGGTATGATGGTAGATAAGCAATGGTAATCATTTAAAGAAATATTTCAAAATTCTCAATAAAAATACATTCCATTGAGAAATAAAAACTCCACGGGAATAGTGATCCATCCGTGGCTAACTAAAGAAGTTAAGGATAGTATTAGATTAAGAGGAGGCGTATAATGTTGCAAAGAATAGTAAGCCTTACGATTAGGAGAGTTTTAGAAAACAGCAAAGGATGACCAAAAAATTGATAAAAAGGGAGAAAATAGCATGAGAGTAAACTAGCAAGAAATATAAAAACGGATTGTAAGAGCTTCTACAAGTATGTAAAAAGGAAGAGTAGCAAAAATAAACGTTGGTCCCTTAGAGGCTAAGTAAGGAGAAATTATAATGGGGAATAAAGAAACGGCAGAGACGTTAAACAAATATGCTGTATGTCTTCACAGTGGAAGACACAAAAAGCATACCAGAAATAGTGGGGAACCAAGGGGTTAATAAGAGTGAGGAACTTAAAGTAATTAGTACAGTAGAGAAAAAGTGCTAGAAAAACTAATGGGACTAAAAGGCGACAAATCCCCTCGACCTGATGGCCTATATCCTGGGGCTCTAAAAGAGGTGGCTGCAGAAATAGTGGATGCATTGGTTGTGATCTTCCAAAAATCCCCAGATTCTAGAATGGTCCCAGCAGATTGGAAGGTAGCAAATGTAACCCCGCTATTCAAGAAAGGAGGGAGAGAGAAAACTGGAACTACAAGCCAGCTAGCCTGACATCAGTCGTCGGGTAAATGCTGGAATCCTTTATTAAGGGAAGTGGTAACAGGGCACTTAGAAAATCATAATATGATTAGGCAGAGTCAACATGGTTTTATGTTTGACAAATTTATTATTGTTTTTTTGAGGATATTGGTAGGAAGAATAGAAACAGAATATTTTTAAATGGTGAAAAACTATTAAACATTGGCATTGAGATTTGGGTGTCCTCATACAAGAAACACAAAGTTAGCTTGCAGGTACAGCAAGCAATTAGGAAGTCAAATGGCATGTTGGCCTTTATTGCAAGGGGTTAGAGTATAAGAGTAAGGAAGTATTGCTACAATTGTACAGGGCTTTGGTGAGACCACACCTGGAGTACTGTGCATAGTTTTGATCTCCTTATCCAAGGAAGCACATACTTGACTTAGAGGCAGTGCAACGAAGGCTTACTGGATTGATTCCTGGAATGAGAGGGTTGTCCTATGAGGAGAGATTGAGTAGAATGGGCCTATACACTCTGGAGTTTAGAAGAATGAGAGGTGATCTCATTGAAACGTATAAGATTCTGAGGGGGCTTGACAGGGTAGATGTTGAGATGTTGTTTCCCCTGGTTGGAGAGTCTCGAACTAGGGGGCAGAGTCTCAGGATAAGAGGTCGGCCATTTAAGACTGAGATGAGGAGGAATTTCTTCACTTGGAGAGTTGTGAATCTTTGGAATTCTCTACCCCAGAGGATGTGGATGCTCAGGCGTTCAGGGCTGAGATCGATAGATTTTTGGACTCTAAGGGAATCAAGGGATATGGGGATCAGGCAGGAAAATGGAGTTGAGGTCGAAGATCAGCCACAATCTTATTGAATGGCAGAGCAGGCTCGAGGAGCCGTATGGCCTCCTCCTGTTCCTATTTCTTAGGTGAGATTGGAAGAACCCATGGAAAAACAGCGTTAATGACTAGAATAAGCCATTTTTGTTGAGCTGCCACTGAAGTTACAGCAGGAAAACCTCGCAGAAATTCTCCCCCAGTGTACACGAGTCATCCGTTTACAATTTCCTCTTGGGATGAATTTAACTAGAAGTACTCATTTAAGATTTTAAAATAAAGCTGCTTAGTTTTAAGTCAGACTTTTGATTCTGCATTAAGAGATCAGAATGAAATACATTGCAACAGATCGCCACAAATTTCTGATAAAGTTTTCTGTTTTATCAGCAATGCAAATTTGCACTTTGCCTATCAGAAGTTCTACTGAGTCTCTCGTAGGAGCAATTTCAGCTCATTCATTTAAGAACGCTATACCTGTTCCTAACGGGAACTAATATTGTTTAAGACTGATCTAATAAACTTTAATCTGATAACTAAGCTCAGTATTTGAAATCTAAGAATATTGACATCACAGCAGAGATCAATACCTGCAAATCACAGTGTCTGGCAGCATCAACAATAGCACGCTCCAGTTGGAAGGCATCAACAAACGGAACCAAGGAAGCCAAACGAGTAAACTCTATACTTTGATAAATCTGGGCCACCTGTGCAGATAAAAAGTGAATCAAGATTAAACCGAAAGCTTTACTCTGCATGCTTTCCAGAGGCCTGATGCAGATTTATGCCACTGTTAGAGTCTAACTGGTTGTGGCTACTCACTTTCTGTGCATGTGTATCAGTGTAAACTAACCAGGTAATTGATGTCTACACCACTTGCTTAATATGAATTTAAATGAATGCCATTACAGTTTTCTTCCAGAGACTGAAAGCTAAAACTTCAGAACGAAGTAGATCTGATGCTGGAATAATTTTAGAATGCAAGTTCAGATCACTTATGGAAGTGACCAGCACCACTATACTTGAGAAAATATCCAAGTCAGACCCAAAACTTGTAACAATCATATACCAACAAAAATGAATTGAGATTGCAAGAATATGCATTATAATAATGATTTTTATAAAATGATAGGGACTTCAGTTTGGTAAATCTAGCCTCATTGGTGACTCTACTGTTAATGAATATTGCCCCAGGCAGTACAAGATGGTACCTCAGGTGTGCAAATAGTAAAAACAAATAATTTAAAACACATTCAAATTCAGAAGAATCCAGTAGTTACTAAGTGACAGACTTGTGAAGTATGTGAAAACCAAGATGACAAGTTTTCCTATGAATGCATGATCCCGACAAATTGGAGATTAGTTCAAAATAAAACTATCATGCAGCCTTGTTCAATTCAAACATTTTTGTACAAAGGAGACTGGCAATAATGGCCATTTGTTTAGCCACTCTGCTAATTAACCTTCAGTTTTGCTCTAGCACATCAGAAATATCTCCGCTCTCACAAAACAGAAATCAAGACAATGAAATGTGCTTCTAAAAGAAAAAGTCCTGACAATACTTTACAAAAGGTTATAATATACTCATTGTTCTTTGAAGACAGGCAATGTTCACCAGTTTTAAAATAATGTCCAAGTTGGCCAGGGGAAAAAAACAGGGATGAGTATCAAACTCAATTGTGAATATAAAATGATCAGTTCGACCACTTTAGTCTCTCAATCGGTCTCTTGGAACCAGTAATATACCTTATGTCCAATTCCTTGAGGTTACACGTTACAGAAGCAAATAGTGATTAAGGATTCCTGAACAGAGAGCAAACAGCAGCAAATGAGAATAGATGCAACATAAAAATACATATAGGGAGCAAGAAAAGAGAATTTTAAGGCACAAATTGAGCAGCACCTACATTCTGCTGTCCAAGGTTGCAGGAATAACCATTTTTAAACTGACAGTGAGACACTCTCAGACACCAGTTAATTCTGAACATTGGCCCTTTACATTAAACTTTTTAATTCTAAAAATGAGCTGAATTCCTATAACGTCCTACAGAAATATGTACAAACCTGTTGAAGGAGGCGAAGGATGGTGTTGTTCTGCAAATGAGGCACATAATGCTGAAGGTCAGGTTCTTTTTCTGATTGATCTCTGATCCAGTTGAGAACCTTAAGTAGGAGAAGAAAGGCAAAATTATGGTTTATGTCTTATCAACCCCAGCCAAATTACGATATAAATATACTCTTCAAATAAATACTGTTATGCATAATACAATGATTGAACAGAAAAGTGTATGAGCTAATGCAATTCCTGGCAATAAATGGCTGACCATCTCTTAGCAAGTACCTATCAAGCACATTTGTATATGACCAAAAGATGCAACCTTGTTGCAATATAGGGAACAAAATTTAAAATCTAATTAAAATGTATGGAGGAGACTGGCAGTCATGGCTATATGGTTAGACCATCTGCTAATTAGCCTCCTGTTTTACTTTAGCACATCAGATGTATCACTGCTCTCAAGAACAGAGAACAAGGCAATGAAATGTGCTGACAGGCACACTACATAGAATTACATAAAAATTACAATACAAAAACAGGAAGATAGCTATAGGAGTAGGCCACTCAGCCCCTCGAGCCTGTTCCGCTATTCTATTAGATCACAGCTGATCTGTACCTCAACTCCATTTACCTGCCTTTGTTTCCATATCTCGAGAAAGGGTTAGAGAAAGAGGAATAACCTGGGACCCAAATACTTGTGATAATTTAGAAATTGGATTAAATGCCCGCCGCTTGTATGTAGAAAGGTTCAATTGAATTGAGGCTGGTACTATGCTCCACTTAGTACTGAAAGAAGCAATCTTCAGGGTTTTGAGTAGGTTGCCTACCCAACCTTTATTAAGTGTTGAAAGGAAGGATACACCAAAGGTCCAGCCTTAACAGGAAACATGGCAATTTCTTTCATTGAGGAACAAATTTTTCATATATTCTCACCATATATACTGAAGAACTTAATTATATCAAGATCTCAAAAGATGCCTCATCCTACTACCATAATCTAGGTTTATTCTGATTACAGAGATAGGGAAGGGCGAGCCCATGGAGGAATTTGAACACTAGGACGAGAATTTTAAAACGGAGGCGCTTGGAGACGGAGTCAATTTAGGTCAGTGATGGGTGGACGGGTCTTGTTGCGAGTTAGGATATGGGCAGCTGAGTTTTGGATGAGCTTAAGCTTATGAACAGCAATGGAACAGCTTTTAATTGGAATGCCACAATGTGAAAAGTACACTGTAGACTTTCCATTGATCCCTGCTAAACAGTTCAAATACAGAATATGGAAGCCAAAATGTTGTTGATTACCTTAGTAACACGCCCGCAAAGCTTGAGCGGGTGAAAGTCCATTTCTAACCAGTTATAGACCTCCTTCACTTCGGGTACTGCATACTGCATCACATTGAACCGGACCTATTTTTTTTTAAAAAAGAAATGGGCTCAGAAAGGAGATTGAAATTCTAATCATTATTCTCAAAGCATTGATGAACGGTCTCTAAACATAATTTATCTGCAAGGTCCCTTTGAAAAGGAAGAATATGCCAAAGATTCAGTCTTAACAGGAGCCTGGGCAATTTCTTTGATTGAATTGGGACAAATCTCTCATATATTCCCACTTTAATGTTATGGTGCACCACACTATATAGACATTGAAGGACTTCATTATACCAAGATCTCAAAACATACCTCATTCGACTGTGATAATTGAGGCCAAGTCTGATTTGGTTCAAGTTGCACAGAATTTCACTAATTGTGCGATAGGAATGCCAAATCCTAAGACTTTCAATAGATCCCTGCTAAACTCAGAATAACCGCCAGCACTGCCTGAATATTCTTCACACAGATATACATGGATTTCATCTTAAAAATCTAATTTAACTGAATGCCGTGAAACTGACCATAAGGATCGTGGTCAGCAGAGATAATGGATATAGATTGTTAGGGGACTGTCATACATATCCACTACAGTAGTTTTATAATACAAGTCTTTCTGCTAGATATTGAAGAATATCTTGCTAATTCTAAATCAGACATAATACAAATAAAATGCATTATCTTAAATATGTAATTTAATCCTGGGAAAGAATTCACTGTGGAGGCCAGTTAATAATTAACTATCTAATTACTACATCAATTACCTCTTCAATTGGAATTTAATATAGCTGGCCTGCTTAGTTTTACAAACCGCTATCTACAAAAGATGTATTCCCTATATGACGCGTTTTGTCTGAAGGTGACTGGCAGCAGTGGCTACATCTGAACCAGCCACGCTGCTAATTAACCATCAACTCTTATTCTGGCACGTAAGAAATATCACAAATCTCATTAAGATAGAGACCGAGACAATGATACGTGCCACATTACAAAACATTGCATTCTGCCACAATGGCAAATCTGCACTCATTAGTACAGCTTTTCTTCTCGCATGAAAATGTTTCTTTTAAAAACTTATTATAAATCTGGCAAGCAAACAGCATTCTGCATAATGAAGGAATTTCTATTACGTAAAAATGTGTTCTTCAATGGAATGAGTCTCTAGAATCCAACAGGACTGATGTATTAGTTTAAGTCAAACTTTTCTTCAACTTAATTACTAAAATTTTACACTAGAATAATACACCTAGGTATGGTAGTGTAACGGTTATGATATTGGACTAGTAATCCAGAGAATGTGAGTTGAAATCCCACTATGGCAGTTTGAGAATTTGACTTCAGTTTTTAAAAAAAAAACCTGGAAATAAAAAGTTGGTTAAAAATAAATGAACATTTTTGATGCAAAAACCCAACTGGTTCACTAATGTCCTTTAGGGATGGAAACATGCCGTCTTTACCCGGTCTGGCCTATACATGCCACACCAATGGGGCAATAAATGCCAGCCTTGCCAGTGATACCCACATCCCGAGAATGAATGATAAAAGACTTGGAAGATTGATTCAGACCAAAATTAAGGTTTGCTCTAGTGGGATGATAAATAGTATCCATTGTTGACAATTTGGGCACACGAAAAATCATACCATGTCATTAATCAAACTTTGTCGAGTTGGAGGTGACTGCAGACCCAACAGTGTAGCCAGTCGTCTGTGCTTCTCAACAATAATACCATCCATATCTAGCAATCGGGCAATGTCTGTCCTTTCAGGAGTTATAGGAATTGATAAAGTAGCCAAAAGTACTCTAGTAGACATCCTGTAAATATAGTAAATAAAAAGGATGAATGAAATCAGAAAATGTAGCCCTCTTGCTACATTACTACAAAACAGACATTTAATGTGACCATTTAAACACACTTAATTTTTTTTTTTAAAAAAGGATTTTAACTAAAATCTGGTGCATGGGGAAACTAGATGTTGTGACTGCAGAATATTCCAGTATAAATTGCTCTGCACACACATGCAGTGCACAGTTAGCATCCTAAATAGCAGCAGTGTTAATTTTTAATGGACGCAATGCACCATCAGGTTGTGGTTCCGTATTACAACTTAAGTTATAATCTAGAAGAATCAATGTAAGAGGAGCTAGCCTGCATTTTTAAAGAAATAGCAAGTTGATATAATACTGTTAATGCAATGAGCAAGATTGATCATTTCTTCTAGCAAAAAAAATGTCAAATTTGAAAATGCTTTGCAATCTCTGTTAGACCTGCTAGCTTACAATCTAAATTAGGCAGGAACTACCTCAACATCAAAGTGATGGAAGATGTCGTCAACAGTGCTATCAAGCGGCACTTACCAATACCCTGCTCACCGATGCTTAGTTTTGGTTCCGCCAGGACCACTCGGCTCCAGACCTCATTACAGCCTTGGTCCAAACATGGACAAAAGAGCTGAATCCCAGAGGCGAGGCGAGAGTGACTGCCCTTGACATCAAGGCAGCATTTGACCGAATGTGGGACCAAGGAGCCCTAGTAAAATTGAAGTCAATGGGAATCAGGGGGAAAACTCTCCAGTGGCTGGAGTCATACCTAGCACAATGGAAGATGGTAGTGGTTGTTGGAGGACAATCATCTCAGCCCCAGGACATTGCTGCTGGAGTTCCTCAGTGTCCTATGCCCAACCATCTTCAGCTGCTTCATTAATAACCTTCCCTCCATCATAAGGTCAGAAATGGGGATGTTCGCTGATGACTGCACAGTGTTCAGTTCCATTCGCAACCCCGCAGATAATGAAGCAGTCCGTGCCCGCATGCAGCAAGACCTGGAGAACATCCAGGCTTGGGCTGATAAGTGGCAAGTAACATTTGCGCCAGGCAAGTGCCAGGCAATGACCAGCTCCAACAAGAGTCTAACCACCTCCCCTTGACATTCAATGGCATTACCATCGCCGAATCCCCCACCATCAACATCCTGGGGGTCACCATTGACCACAAACTTAACTGGACCAGCCACATAAATACTGTGGCTACAAGAGGAGGACAGAGGTTGGGTATTCTGCAGCGAGTGACTCACCTCCTGACTCCCCAAAGCCTTTACACAATCTACAAGGCACAAGTCAGGGGTGTGATGGAATACTCTCCATTTGCCTGGATGAGTGCAGCTCCAACAGGACTCAAGAAGCTCAACACCATCCAGGATAAAGCAGTCCACTTGATTGGCACCCCATCCACCACCCTAAACATTCACTCCCTTCACCACCAGCGCACCATGTACCATCTACAGGACGCACTGCAGCAACTTGCCAAGGCTTCTTTGACAGCGCCTCCCAAACTCACAACCTCTACCACGTAGAAGGACAAGAGCAGCAGGTACATGGGAACAACGTCACCTGCACGTTCCCCAAGTCACACACCATCCCGACTTGGAAATATATCGCCGTTCCTTCGTCGTCACTGGGTCAAAATCCTGAAACTCCCTACCTAACAGCACTGTAGGAGAACCTTCACCACACGGACTGCAGCAGTTCAAGAAGGCTGCTCACCACCACCTTCTCAAGGGCAATTAGGGATGGGCAATAAATGCTGGCCTTGCCAGCGACGCCCACATCCCATGAACGAATGAAAAAAAATCAATACCATTAAACGCATTCCAACTTGAATCCATTATGGCTGCTGTAGCTAAAAAGATTAAAAAGTTTGGACTTCAAGAATTAAATTTCAAAAAGACCAAAAATGTATTTTTAAAAAAAAACATTAGAGTATTTTAAAAATGCACTTCTCTTTCCTCATTTTCTTGTGCCCCATATTAAAAAAAAATGCTTAGCATGACTGTACAAATATGCATTTTTCTTTGAATGGGAGGAAAATCTAATTCTAGCAAAAAAAGCTACAACCCAACAACAGTACTAAAACATTATGTTAATGGTAAAGTAAGGAACCAGTAACTATTTGAATTTCAGAAGTGAATACTATTTTTTTTTTTGAGAAGGGACTGTTGACGACATCTTCCATCACTTTGATGTTGAGGTAGTTCCTGCCTAATTTAGATTGTAAGCTAGCAGGTCTAACAGAGATTGCAAAGCATTTTCAAATTTGACAGATTTTTTTTTGCTAGAAGAAATGATCAAGTCTTGCTCATTGCATTGCCAAGTTTTCTTTTGCTAAAAATGATTTTAATAATGGAGATGAATTGATTTGTGCTGTAAAATGCTAATTTTTAAATTATGCTGTCATAAAGACGTAAATTAAATAGGGCAGCTTCGGTAATGAACAAGCAGCATGGGTGATGAATAAGCAGCCAGCTGTAAATCAACATGCCACAAAAAAAACATTTTGTACCACTTTAACTGAAGAAGCCACGCTTAATAGATTTAGAAATATCCATTTATGGTTAATTGTGTGAACATAGTGTACATTAAAGATGTCAAAAACAGTTTATACTCAAGTCAGTGAAAACCCTAATTATGTTATGCAACCAAATTTAACTAACTGTCGTTACGGTTACCTTCCTCTTTCTCCCATGCTACATACACAATTTTGCCTTCAAAAGCATGAATGGGCAATCTCATCTGTAAATGTCATACAGCCAATCAATAGCAGGCGTGACCATGGCCCAGATTCACTCACCGTATTATTCATTTCACCCCACCCATGGGAAGCACCTACGAACAGTCCTAGAGATTGGGAACTTTCACCCTCATGGGAAAATTGCAGGTGTGAACCTGCAGCGTGCCACTCTGTGGTGTAGGATATTAGTGCACCAATTGCACCTCAACATATTTTTTTTAATGCTGCAGTGTTCCACCGGATCGGCATGGTGTCTTCCCCCCCAAAATGTTATTACAACCTAAAGAAAGAACCTCGGTGTTCATCACATATACAGTTAAATTTATTTTGCACCTCTGCATCTCCTCTGGTGAAAGATTCTTTCTCATCTCTCTGGATAAGTGGTACAGTCGGTGAAGAGTGGATGCATGAAACAGAGCGTTTCCTGATTTCCAGAATACTGTGGAAACTTTATTATAGTAGTTAGCCATCAGCTGGGGCTTGGGAGGCTTCTTGGACAAAGAGAACAGTCCATGAATGTCTTCAACTGCTTTGAAAGCTTCCTATAAAATAAACATGCTTTAGAAACAAAAACTGTACCAGAATCCCCATTAATCCATAACTTCGTAGACTATGAAAGTTTTATTTCCCACACAGTTGTAATATTTTCAAGATGAATACAGATGCTTGATAGTTAAAAATAAAACACTGGATTCAATTAGGAGATACCATTCTAGTCCACATCTAAACCAACACTATACTTGATCTTCCTCCCTATTAGGCAAGTTTGACAATTTCACTCGGGATCCATCCTACTGTTGGAAAGGGAAGTAAGCACTAAAATCGGTTCCATTTATTATGGATGCCCATACAGCTGACAAATTCTGCAAACCAAAGCCAATAAGCTAATGTTAAATCTATTTTAAATGGACATTGCAATTGGTTTCAACAGACATGGCCGATCAAGAAAACTGCAACATTTGTCAGCAGTTTTCTGGTCTGGATGTCCTTTTAGATCTCTTACCTGCAGCAGTTTGGTTGGAGTGTTGACTGGCTTTTTAAAAGTTATAATCTAGACATTTTATCATTACAGAGCTTCCAGGTACAGCCAACACCAGAGTGCACAATGACTACAAGATCAACTGGTATAATACTGACCACACACTTTACTCACCAGCACAGGAGTTTGTATAAACTGGCTGCATTCAAAGGCTTTGCAATTATTTTAAAATCAAGTATGAAGCTTATTTGCGACCTCAAAACAAACAGAACACCATGCAAAACAACTTCCTATTCCTGCACACTTAAGTGAATTATGAATTATTTCTCAGTTAGCAAACTAATGTGTAGTGTTTATCTAACCAAGATCTTTCTAAAGAGCAAGGATATGTTTCACTCATTGAAGCCACATAGTAAAGCAATTACATGTACAGTAAGCTTTTACGCTTGTTCTAAGGGGTCCCAACCATTTCCCTAAAATATTTTAAGTAAAATAACCAAGTTCTGTAAAGCATTCTATGCACTTACCCCAAAAAAGTGATATGGATAGTCAGGAAGGAAACTCTACATCAACACCCCCAGCAAAAAGTGCATCTAGCAATACCTCTAATTCTCAAACTCTGCTGGTGACTACTTAAAAAGCAATACCTAGAATGTTGTTCTCCCAGGTTTGCCTAGAGGTTCAGAAGGGTACGGTAGCGTAGTGGTTATGTTACTGGGCTAGTAATCCAGAGGCCTGGACTAAAATCCAGAGTCACGAGTTCAAATCCCGCCACGGCGGCTGGCGAATTTAAAAATTCAATTAATTAAATAAAAATCTGGAATTAAAATACTAGTATCAGTAATGATAGCCATGAAACTACCGGATTATCGTAAAAACCCATCTGGTTCACTAATGTCCTTTAGGGAAGGAAACCTGCCGTCCTTACCCGGTCTGGCCTATATGTGACTCCAGACCCACAGCAATGTGGTTGATTCTTAATTGCCCTCTTAGGGATGGGCAATAAATGCCGGCCTTGCCAGCGACGCCCACATCCCGTGAACGAATTTTTAAAAAAGTGCCAGGACCCGAGACAAACAAATGACAGAACATATGTACCCTAATCCAGGTCAATACAAAACATCAGATACAAAATAAGATTTTTTTACGGAGATGCTTGTTCCATTATCAATCCATCCCTGAATGCTAGGAAGACAACTACAAGTGCCGCTCATAGTTATCTAGAATTTGCTTTTTGTGCAGCTGTATGTTCATTCTGTAATTTTTCGTGGATGTGAGACATAGCAATTAAGTGGGAAATGATCCTGTGTGTTCATTTAATAGATGTTCACTGCCTGACTCCATTTATTATTGTAGGATCCACACAGTAAGTGTAATTTGCATCACCCTGAATGGTACAGTTTTACACTAAGCAACATGTTTATAGCTATGCCTTACTTTAAAAATCATACAACTCGTTATGGACAAGCCAATGGAATTTCATGAAGTTCATCTGTTACCTGCCAAAGCTCCATACTAATTGCACTATCTAGTTGTACAAGTCGAGTCTCCAGGTGCATGGATTGGCTCTCAGGATTATTAAGATTGATAGCTGTGCTTTGGTTATGGTGACGCTGAATCTGTCCCAAGTGCATACGCAAGTTGTCACATAACTTGCGGAATTCTGCCTTACGGGTATACTGCAGGCAGAACTTAAAAGCTGCAAAAAAGACAAAGGAATTTGATGACGTACAAGTAATTTTCAAAAACTTCCAGTACCAAATACAACAGATTAAAGTTCAGCAATGGCAGAACAGCAGCAAATGGTTACTTTTTTTTAAAAAAACACAAAAATAGTAAATGCAGCACATTATGAGGTTGTCCCTAAACGAGGACAAGGAGAGGATACCCCAAACTTGTTCTTGTGCATTTAATAGGATCCGTACAATTGTGGAATGCTGCAGGGAATCAAGAAAAAAGACAAAAAAAATACCAGATATATTGAAAGTGGTAGCAAACAAAATTGTTTATCAAAGGAAAATAAAATTCCAAAAGTTTGATTATACTTCACTGTCCTCATTTCACAGACATGATTTAATTAACAAGTTGACTACCACATTTGTTTCTAGCATTATTGTTCTTGGTACACAACTTCTTAGGTTAGAAGGGAGGAAACAGAGTAGGAGTTATGGGCAGTTTCTCAGTGATTGGAAGTGGTAGTGATGGCCCAGTGCTCCTGTTCACTATGTGCATCAATTATTTGCATAGAGCTAGAGAAAGTGGTGTCCAAATTTACAGACAATACTAAAACAGAAGGCATAATAAATAATTCTGAAGATTAAAAGGAGACTGTAAAGGGATATTGATAAGATGATGGAATTCAATGTCAGTAATATGAGGTAGTACATTTTGGCAAAATCTGGATTTTGTGGTTCAGGTTCACGTGACATTGAAAGCAGCACTTCAAACAGGTACGGTCATAAAAAAGCTAATTGAATACTGGGTATTATGGCAGATGTAAAATATAAAACTCCAGATGTAATGGTGAAGCTATATAGAACTTTAGCAAGACACAGTTGGAATACCATCTGCAGTTTTGGGCTCTACACTACAGGAAGCATGTTGAGGCAAGGAAGTACAGTGCAGATTCACTAGGATTTTGCCTGGTATGAGGAAATATAAATATGAAGACAGACTTGAAAAATTGGGGCTTTTGCATTTGAACAGGAAATTTAGAAGTGACTTGAATAGATATATAAAATTATAATGGGATTAGACAGGGTAGATAGAAAGAGACTATCTAGTGGCTGAGGTATCTAGAATGAAGGAACATAGACATAACATTAAATGCAAGAAATTGGGACAGAGATCAGGAGAAACTTTTATATACAGTGGGTTTTGAGGCTGTGGCAAGCACTACAGGAGTTAGTAATTGAAGCAGAGATCATGTCAACATTTAAGAATGAATTAGATAAGTAGTCAAATGAAAGGGGAATAAAGGGATATGGGAACAGGGCAGACAGAAAATCAAGATCACCGAAGAAACCCTACCTTGTTGGGCAATGTCATGATAAAGGCGCTCCACTTTAGAGTTGTTACGCAACAGATCCAAACACTGTCGGTAGGACTCCCAAAGAAATTTGACCCATGGAGTTAGCAGCAGCCGATCTGTACGGTCTTGGGTGTCCTCGCCACTAACAGCACTAAGCAGCACACTGCAAATAAATAAATATTCAATGCAAGTGCCATAAATATATTTTTCAGTCCCATAAGTTTACTCAGTCCAGAAGCTTCTATGCAACTCTAATACCATTTGATGATACAGAAAGGATGCTGCTGTTATGCCAGCTTTTAAAAAAATATATAATTACAACACTGTCAAAAACGGATCGTTTAATACAGGAAAAACAAATTAACATGCATTGTGAAAACTACTATATTCTACTCATGCAATTCTGGGTAATTTTGGCTTAAAAAAATTGAACTGTCCAGTAATTCAAATTAAATAATTTTAACGGGCTGGAAATTGCTTTCAAAATAAAGCAATTTCCGCTCACCGTCATTAGTGGTGAAATCGAAGCGCAAGTTCCGGCGACCGCACACATGCAGCCAAACGCGGAAATCCAGAACTTGCTCTTCCTGGTTCGCCGGCGATCTGACAACTTCGCCTTAAAAAGGACATCGCCGGCTGCAATCAACAGAATAAACGTAACAGCGCCAACGTGCTCTCCTGCCCAGCTGGAAACGAGCTAATATCGTCACAAAATGGGTACGCTCAGTTTTTTAAGTCTAAACTAAGTTTTGACAGCGTGGTAAGTCTCAATGACGGCCAAACAACCTCACTGGCACTAAAGACTAATTTAAAAATGTGGAGTCTCATTGCTCCTGATTTCAGGAGTTCTTGGATATTTTTTTAAAAAATGTTTAAATTAAAAATTAAAAAACATTTTGCTTTTACTTTTTCCTTCTTTCTCTTTTATCTCAGTCTTTTAATCTTATCCTCTCTTTATTGCGCTATGTCATTTTATAATACCTTATCGGGCACATCCAGGATTTTAGTCTGTGCTCTTTGTCTATGAACTGCACTTCCTGGTTCTCAGCGCAGCTTGCTTCAAGCTTATTGGTTGAAGGGCCTTAGCCTCCTTTCACCACTCACACAGCCAGGGAAAGAATGTCAATGTTACTTGAACTCGCAGTTCAAGGAAGTTGCCGCCAAAAAGAACGTGGTAACTTAGTGAGTGCATTTAAATCTAATGAGTGACGACCAATGGTGGTTCGCCACTCGAAGCAATTTACAGGCCATTGAAACAAACACTAAAAATAGCACAAAACATCACAGCAATTAATGTCATTCATGTGATCCAACACTCGAGCGCTGTACAAGCTGAACAACACAAAGTTCAGTCATTTTGCAAAATACTCTTTACTGTAGTTTGCTTCCTGCCAACAACACATTTGACCGCAAAGTACATAATACAGAGAAGAGATCCATCAGGACACCTGGCTTAGTTGTCATTTTAGACATTGCCAGCAACTGCACAAAATTATACGCCATGGCTACAGTAGGGGCTGGTTCTTCTACCTCTGTTCACTAGATCCGTTCACTTGGGCTTTTTCCTTATTCTATCAGCAGCATTCTCCCACACAGCATCAACAATTTCCACATCAGTCAGTAATCCACACATCTGGACTTCAACGGCATTGACATGGATTCCAACCTCATGACGGCTGGCAGCAAAACAGAATCCATGCCCTCAAAGAGGTGCACTGCTTCAGAATTGGCCATCAATGCCTGTGTGGGATCCTTGACTGTGTCAGGTACAGCTGCTTCCTCTGATGGTAGGATGAATTTATAATGCTGAAAGTAGTTGACAATGCATTCTATTTTTAAATGGAGGCATTTCATGTGAGCCCCAGTTACCTATAAACGTGACTTTCCTGCCTTGCAGTCGGTCAAAAGGATTTAGTCACTCCACAAAAAGAGCACCAATTATCCATCCTTTTTTGTTTCTGTAGGTTACAGACCGAGTAATAACATCATGAAAACATTGGGTTTTTTTTAAATTCGCAATTAGCAGCAGCGTTCTTTTTCTCCCTCAAGTCATGCTAGCGCAAACCATGATGGTAATTCACTGCTTAGATTTTTTTTTCTCACCCAAGCATTTTGCGTTGATTAAACCTAGCAGCTTATAAAAAATGGTCTGTTTCATCAGCATTGAAGAAGTCTTCAAGCTTCTAACGGGATAACATTTCAGGAATTTTATTATTCACCCTGTTGTCGACGTTTTCTATGCCAACGTTGCTTTTGTCCCCTTGCGTAAACCTGTACTTGATCACGTGATGGTTTTTGATGCAGCTGAGCCACAATGCAGAAACAAGTCGGTTGCAAATTCTTTGAGGAATTCATTTGCAGCTTCCAACTAGACGAGGTCAGATAGCCCAGGAAGGTTAGCTGCTCTGGTTTGCTTCAACCAGGTTGAATTTGAATTTAAGCTGCAGATTTCACTGGTCAATAACCAATGCAAATTAAGCAACAAATTTTCAATTCATTTACAAGGGGAAGCTTTGTTGTTGCAAGATTTCAATTTGAATTAAGAGTGCACAACTGAAATAACATGGCCATAATTCAACACAAAGATTTGGAGACATTGGGGTAAATTTAACTTATCCATGGGTGATAGCGAATCGACTGCCTGTTCTATACCACACCAAATTTTACTTCTCACTGGCTTGAATAGAAAAGGAAATCTTCACTCAGGGATAAAATTACCCCCAGTGCATCTTTTGCACTCAGTTTGCCAGCCCCAGAAGTGCAGAAA
This sequence comes from Heptranchias perlo, assembly GCF_035084215.1. Lineage (NCBI taxonomy): Eukaryota > Metazoa > Chordata > Chondrichthyes > Hexanchiformes > Hexanchidae > Heptranchias > Heptranchias perlo. Next base: position 14,377,113 of record NC_090345.1, on the reverse strand, counting down.
GCAAGGTCCCAGGGACTCAATTTTGAAACCAAATCATATAAAAGAAAATGAGTTAACGTGCCTGCCCATGTACATACAGCCTAGTTACTGTTCCTTTTAAAGCAAATAACTCCCTTAAATTGCAGAAATTGTACATTTTACATACTTTCTAGCAGATCGCCAGCGGATTTGCTCATGGTCAGTCAGAAGTTACTGTTTTATAAGTATAGAGTGTTATATCATGTAATTCACAATGCATTATTCTGGCATGATAAAGTCGTGCCCCTTTAAGGCCACAAAGTCTAATTGTTAAGTAAACAGAAGCACATATCAGCGATTAACTGTTTGGTCAGAGAACTTCGAAGATTGGAATGTGCTAGTCAGTTTCAGGCAGCCAGTCAAAAGCATCCAACACTTTAAAGTCATTTTACATCTGTAACAAAAGTGTGGCACTACAATGCAATACAGTAGATACAATGGATGTCTGGTTTGTGTTAGACGTACCATTTTGTATATGTTCAAAAACATTAATAGGCAAAATAACTATGTACTAAAATAATACAGCTGTGCAAGCAGATATACAATTTTTAATATATTACTGAACCACCTGTGGGCTGTTATACCATGCAATGTACAATGTATTATTCTGCTGGTACAGTGAAGGTCATTTTTAAGGCCAAAAAAATCAAACTTACTTAATCAGAGCCTTGGATCATTCACTGTTTAACTGTTATTTGATCAAGAGACTTTACAAATTGGAGTGTGGTGCAGACATTTCACTTTGTTACATATATAAAATAGTCTTAAATGCTGTATACTTCTCAGCAAAAGCCAGCAATGGACAAGGACATTCAAATTTCCCTCAACAAACAATTAAGCTCTGAATGACCTCAGGCTGGCTGTCTTTACTTACAGTAATAAAATTTTCTGGCCTTAAAGGAACAAGCCAATTCAAACGGAGATTTGTCTTGGCAGATTAATAATAGATATGCACTACATGGTAAACTACTTCTGTTGTTAACAGCATACCACCCGATTTACCTTGAGCAACGCCACAAGAGATCTGCATGTGGCAAATTATCACAAATTTCAATTCTTTCAGACTCTAAATACACATTACATTGGAGGCAAAGCCTAAATTGTGCGCTTGGTGACAGCCTACCTTTCTGGAGTTTGAATATTGTCCAAGTCCTCAATGTCAAGTACCATCTGCTGAGACTCCCCTTTAGCAGCTTCAGTCTTTTCCTCAGCCAATTTAAGATAAGCCCTAACCACATCCTCCAAGGACTTGATATTCACCTGTAAAAAGCAAATGAAAAAAGACACCATAAGACATTCCAGTAGGTGTGGATAATAAGCTGCTTGTTAACTTATCTCAGTAATTAATAAATGATCGCACCCATTGTGTTGGGTGAGTTACTGGTCCTGGTTACTTGTCAGGGGATGTAGCAGCCCATCCCTTTCTGTCTGTGAACAGCAAGAGATAAAACACCAGCACCCAGACAGATGCAGGGAGGTCAGGCTAAGGCTGCAATGGCAGTCAAGTTTTTTAAATTTAAAATGTACATCGCGAGGCAGTCAAAGGCTAAAAGGCTAGAGTGTGGTCTCCTCTACATTGGGGAGACCAAATGACGATTGGGTGATCGTTTTGCTGAACACCTCCGTTCAGGCTACAAGCGTGACCCTGAGCTTCCATTCACTTGCCATTTTAATTCTCCGTCCCACTCCCACACTGACCTCTCTGTCCTCAGCCTCCTACACTGTTCCAATGGAGCTCAATGAAAGCTCGAAGAACAGCACCCCATTTTTCGATAAGGCACTTTACAACCTTCCGGACTCAACACTGATTTCAATAACTTCAGATCATAACCAATGCTCACATTTTTTTCAGACAGCAGGTGCTGGTAATGGTTCTGCTATTGCCATTTATAGCTCCTCTAGACCCATCTTTTGTTTCATTACTTGTCTTATTACCACCCCCGTTTGCCTTGCATCATCAAGATAAGTTGTACTGTCTGAATTAAGTGAGTCCGATCATAACTGCCAGTCTACATACTCACGTTACTATGATATAAAGCAGTTTAAGGATTTGGTTCAAGCCTGGTTGTACCAAGGGCTGGCTTGGTTCACCTTTGGAGAGATTGAAGTAGTACACGTGCGAATATACGGTTCAGGGTCATAAGGGAGTACTATTGTTACGTGCCCCAGTCACACTAACTTCAAGTGCCTATTGGGCAGTGCGAGTCAAAAGTTCAGACTTCTTACCGGAGCGACTGAAGCCACTGGGCCATCAAATTTGTAATAATCAGCTACTTTTGAATTTCAGTGAACCATTAAAAGAGGTAGTTATTAGCATAGATGGACATTTCCTCCACAAGTAACCAACCTATACTGAAGTTTGTGATTAAGGCTCTTCTCAAAAGGCACCCAAGATTGGAGAGGAAGCCAAGTTCAGTTATTTTTAATTAAATGCTTGCTGACAGGTCCAGGAGCTAACATTAGCTGAGCAATTCTATGGAATCCAGAAACCCAAATGGCAGGTGAAATGAGATCAAGAGTTTCTTTTGTTAAAAAGTGTGTGTGTCACATACAGTCCCTCCCTGCAACCCCCCCGCCCTTTCCTAGTCAACTATTTAGGCTGAGCCAGACAGCATGCAACCTTGGTGCCAGCATATCACCGAGCTCAGTTTTAAACCCTATATCCCATCCACCAGGAAAACAGCCCGCTTCTGCCTCTGGACCTACCTCATCCCCACTGCCACTGAAACTTTCACCGTGACTCTGTTACACCAAGTTTGCTTTCTCTGAAACTCCTGTTTGATCTCCTCAGCTCCACTTCATGCAACCTCAAGTTTATGCCAAAGAATTGCACAAACATACAAAATTATTTTAAGTATCTCTCATCTATCACTCCTGTTCTTGCAGACCCTCACTAGTGTCCAATCTCAGCGACTTCAAAATCCTCAACTAAAAGTTTACTTAATTGCCTTGCCCCTCCCTACCTCTAATCTGCTGCAGTCCTGCATCCCATCTCACATCCTCTGCTCCTCTGATTCTAGTCCACCGTGCACCCATTGCATTCTGGTCCACCACAGATAACCTTCAGCCACCACAGTCCAACACTATGGAATTACTTTCCAAAAAGACCTCCCCCTTGTTACATCTCTCCTTAGAACCTTCATTTTACCCCCCAACTTCTGCTTGGTGTCCATTTTTCTCTGCCCTTAAGTGAAGCACCTTGGGATATTTTGGTGCATTAAAAGCTGTTTTACTAAATGTAAATTGAAGTAACTAAACTGTAATGAATGTTTTTAAAAAAAATACATTCCAAAGAGACTCTGCCAGGCCTGTCATGTTAAAACCGATAGCTAATGGAGCTGTGGGTACGTTCCTGTGTACATGCAGCATGACTCAGGCTTCCTAGCACCGTTTTGTATGGAAAAAGTGTACTACAAGAAAAAAAGACACAAACCAGGCACAGAGAAAAAAACCTCAACAAGTGGAACACTGGAACCTAAAACCAGAGTGACAAAAACATTTTGATTAAGATTTTTGGACTATATAAATAAAATTAACTTTTTTTGAATAACACAATTGGCCACTAAAAATGCTATTTGCTGAATTTAAGTCTGCTGACTTCAGAAACAACATCAGCAAAAAGTAAAATTTGGTAGCGACTGGATTAACAATTCCCATTACATCAGCATGGGCTTCACAAAACAATAGTAATTCAATGTGGGTGCACAGCATTCTAGTAATGCAATATACCTGCTGACAGATGTTCTTGTACTGATACAATCCTTCCTTTGCTAGGTGGCTCTTGCGAAGATCCACACACAGCTCTAGGTATTTGAGCATAATAGGCTCGTGTATTTTCTGCCATGTTCGATGTTTTTTGCTCTTAATAACATCGTACAATACATCAAGAGCAGGTTGTTTCTTGCCAACCTCCAAAAACTCTGTAATTAAACAGGCAAACTGTTAATAATTAGAAGCATCCGCATATGGCAAACATGGTGCAAACTTTTAAACAAACTTGAAAAAAAATCCAAATCCTTGACATAAAAACATTTACCAATTTTAAACATCTCAGTGTAACCAAACATTCATGAAGTTAGGCAATAAAACTTTCCGATCCTGACTTACCCAATTCACCACTTATTAAGAATGGCTTTGACTATCAGATTTTACTTTTAAATGTTACTCTCTTAGTAATTAAGAAAGCTAATTCAAATAAAAAGGTTGGTGTTTTCCAAAGCAGGCTGTAAGCGATTGTATCAACTGCTTGTATTGTAACCAAAACCCCCTTTGCATTAAAATAACTCGCCCTCATCTCTCAAATATATTGCTACCCTCTGTGCCTCTTAAAAGGGGCCCATTGTGTAAGCACGTGTCATTGCCTCCATACAAGCAGAAATCCCAACTGCCCCATTCTGCTCTATCGCAGAGCTTCCCACCCAGCACACCCGTCTGGGGCAAACCTCCTCCCCCTCCTGATCACCACCCCCTTGAACTCTGCCACTAAATCCATCACCACTGCTCTTAGTATTTCCCTCCAGAATGTCCATTCACCTGTGAATAAAGCCCTTGCTATCCACAACTTTATTATGGATGACTGCATTGACATCCAGGTTTTGACTGAAGCTTGGCTTACAGGTAGCAACACCTAGTCCCTTACTGAAGCCACCCTGTTTGATTAGACTTTCCATCACCTGCTCTGCCCAAACTACCATGGTGGTGGCGTGGCCCTTATCACCAAGTCACACCTTCTCATTCCTTGAGCACCTCACCCTTTTTCACCCTGTCACATCTTACTTAAAATCTGCATTGTCTACAACACCAAGCCCCAACCAGAGTTTCTCAGACATCCTCCCTCAACCTCTTCACTAAGCGATTCCTCATCCACGGTGATTTCCATCCCCATCTCAGGTCCCCTTGCGCTCTCTCCTCTGAATTCACTGCGCCCCCCCGCCCCCCATCCTCCCTCAACCTCTCCCTCCATATTCAGGGCCACTCATTCGGCCGTGATCACAGACAAGGCCATCTCCGATAACTTCCTTGTATGCCTCACCGCTTATGTCTCCCTTCCTTCTTCCAATCCTACTTCCTTCCACGTGTGTCCTTGGAAAAAACTATTCCCCAAGTCATTTACAACTGTGCAAAAAGCAGAATACTCCAGTTGCTGGCAATCTGAAATAAAAGCAGAAAATGCTGGAAACACTCAGCATCTGAGGAAAGAGGGTTATGGTTATCAAGTGAAACCCAATGTTTCTCTCTCCACAGATGCTGCCTGACCGGCTGAGTGTTTCCAGCATTTTCTGTTTTTGTTTCATTTACAACTGTACTTTCAAATTCCCAAGCTATTGGCCTTCCATTCGCTATGATACTTGTGCACCTGTCGATTTTCTCAACCACTCCTTCACCTCCGATACCCAAGTCCCCAACAAAACCTTTACTCTTTCCCATTTTGGTTGTTCCCTCTGGTACGGCCTTGCGCCTTCAAGTCCAAGGGCCCCAGATCAGAGCGTACCAGGTGCACAAACTGGTTAGCCATCCAACACCAGATCTGGCTGGACCATATCATGCACTATCCGGCCTCACTCTTCTGCCAAAACTGCCCACTACCCCAGGATAGCGAAGATAACCTCCTGTCCCCCACCCTGCTACTTTTCTCCCATACCAATCGTCTCCTTAAATCCCTCTCCCCAGCCCCTTTATCTTCATCTCCAACAAGTGCAAGGAACTCATGGATTTCTTAGTTACTACGGTTGATACCATCCATTCAGTTGTCACTGCTACTTTCCGCTCCTCCTCTTAGCCCTCAACCTGTGTTTCTCCTTAGTTTCTCTCCCGACTCCAATCTTTCCATCTCTAAGCTCATCTCATGCAGGAAACCTACCTGCTCCTGTAACACCATTCCCAATGAACTGCAGATGACCCAATTTCCCTTCCTGGCCCCATGCTAGCTGACATAAATGGTTCCCTCTCCTCAGGTACTTTCCCCCCTCCTTTTCAAAAACACCATCATCATCCCTTCCTTAAAAACCCCACCTCTGACCCCTCTCTCCTTCCAGAACCTCCCAACTTTCTTGCAACTCTATTTAAATCTCCAATCAGCACGGCTCTAACCAAAGTCACAAATGACATCCTCTGTGACTGTGGTTCATTATCCCTCCTGGACTTCTCTGCACCCTTTGACTTGGTCGACCACTCCATCCTCCTCCAACACCACTTCTCCATTGGTCAGCTCAACCGGACTGCCCTTGCTTGGTTCCACTATTACCCATCCAATCGTAGTCAGAGTATCTCCAGCAATGCGCTCTGCTACTGTCCCCACATTACTTCTGTAGTCCCCCAAGGATCTATACTTGGCCCCCTCCTCTTCCTCATCTACATGCTGCCCCTTGGCGACATCATCCAAAGACATGGGGTCAGCTTCCACGTGTATGCTGACAACGCCCAGCTCCACTGCCTCTGTGCTGTCAGACTGCTTGTCCAAATTCCAGTCTTGGATGAGTCGCAATTACATCCAACTAAATATTGGGAAAACTGAAGCCAATGTCTTTGGCCACCCCCCACCCCGCCCCATCCCCAAACTCTGTACCCTTGCCACTGATTCCACCCCCTTCCCAGCCACTGTCTGAAGTTGAACCAGACTGTTCACAACCGCAACATCCAATTTGACCCTCAAGCTGGGAATCCAGCCCCATGCCTTTGTCACAAAGATCGCCCACTTCGACCTAAACATTATTCGCCTCTGCCTCAGCCCATCTGCTGCAGAAATGCTCATCCATGCCGTTGTTACCTCCAGACTCTACTGTTGCAATGCTCTCCTGGCTAGCTTCCCATCCTCCACCCCAAACTCTCCATTCCTTCGACTCTGGCCCTTTTGTATTGCCCTTCAACTCACCATTGGTGGCCGAGCCTTCAGGCACCTAGGCCCCTCACTCTGAAATTCTCTTCCTTTCCTCTTTTAAGGCTCTCCTTAAAAGGGTCACTCTTTCTAATAACTCCACCTCTGGTTTAGTATTCGTTTTTCTGTGCGCCTGTGAAGCAACTTGAGGCATTTTCTTTTGTTAAAAGCACAACATAAAGGCAAGTTGTTGTTGACCAAGATTTTATATTAACCTAATTATTTCAACATGCACATAATCCACCATGTCACATCTAGATCAAATATAGTGATAGTTGTAAAGTGGTAAAGTGCACCAGGCCTCACAGGTGGGTGCAAAAACACACACTAGGAATGGAACACGTACACAACAGAGAGAGCTGTTTTCCTCCTAACAAAAGAACACTCCCAGCTGATACAAAGAAAAACTGGTTTACTGTAAAAGGGAATGATACGTATGTAACAACATGCATACATTAAAACATCAATTATCAATTCTCAGGGGCTTTGTGATTTAATGTGGATACAAACACTATTGTAGGTAGGATATAAATTTGCTGGCAAGTTCACAAGGTCATCAACTGAGCACTGGATTGAGTTTGCCTGTGATGACATCCATGGTCAGTGTGCTGATACACTCAGAACAGTGTCCGCTTGGGCGAGGTACAAAAGGGTGACTGATAGCCATTGACCTGTACTCTGGGCCTGTTATCACCATTTCTGTGTGGACAGGGGGCGGGAAGGGAAAGGCTTCTGAACAATATTACGCAGAATATTCAGTATATGGAATGAAAAAACATGTTCAAAAGTACTGTAGATTAGACATTTTTCCTTATTTCTGTTCTGTGTTTATGTGATCCCTGCATTTTCTATATCATCTGTCATTTATTAGCAGGATTTCAAAAAACTGAGCGTTTAGCACAAGTCAAAGAATATACTTTAGAATCAATTTTGAAAAAAAAAACTTGCTGATTCTCTTCCCATGACAAAATTATTAGGATCTTAATGTACATAGGAACAGGAGTACGTCACTCAGCCCCTCAAGACTGTTCTGCCAATCAAATTGTGGTTGATCTGAGTCAACTCCATTTACCCACCTTTTATCCATAATCTCATGATACCTTCACCTAACAAAAACTTAGCGATCGGTCTTGAAAATATCAACTGACCCAGTGTCCACAGGCTTCTGCAGAGTTCCAGTTGTCCACTACTCAGTGAAAAAGTGCTTCCTGATTTCACTCCTGAATGGCCTAGCTCTAATTTGAAGATTGTGCCCCCTTTTTTGGATTTTCCCCACCAGAGGACAGAGTTTCTCTGTATCTAACCTTTGAAATCCCTTTATCATTTTAAACACCTCAATTAGATCACCCTTCAACCATCTAAACTTGAGGGAGTTTATATAGTTGGAGGGAGGGTCTGACTGCAGCTCTGTACAATGGAAGCGTAACTTTCTCCCCTTGGTATTCCAGCCCCCTTGAGATAAAGACAAACATTCCATTAGCCATTTTTGATTACTTTTAAGACTTGTGCACTAGCTTTCAGTGATTTGTGTACTATAACGCCCAATTTGCTTTGCTCCTCCACAGTTCCTAGTCTCTTGCCATTAGGAAAATATTCTGATTTTTTTTCTTGGATCTAACCTGGATGACATCACCACTTCCCCACAATGAACTCGATCTGCCACAATTTTGCCCACTCAGTTAATCTGTCTATGGCCCCCTGTTACTTCCTGTTCCCATCTGCACAACTTACTGAGCCTCCTAACTTAGTGTCTGCTGCAAACTCAGATATACCACTCTCTATTCCTTCATTTGAGATATATTATCTATAGAAGCCCCAGTACAGATCTTTGAAGAACACCACTTGGCACATACTGCCAATCAGAGTACATTCTTTTTAGCTCTACTCTCTGTCTCCTACCTCCCAATCAATTACCAAACCATGTTACAAGATTATATCCAATTCCGTGCACACTCATTTTTGCTAATAATCTCTTCTGCGGGACCTGATCAAATGCCTTCTGGAAATCCATAGACACTCCATTCTCCACCATATTAGTGACCTCCTTAAAAAATTCAACTAGATTTGTCAGACATGACCTACCCTTCACAAATCCATGCAGACTCTCTGGTTGTCCAAATGCTCTGTTACACTATCCCTGATAATAGATTCTAGTAACTTCACCATAACTGATGTTAAACTGACAGATCTGTAGTTTCCTGATATCTCCCTCCATTACCTTTATGTTACCTTTATCACTTCTTTCTCTTTTTCTTATTTTAGAAAATTATTATTTCCATACAGATCCTCCCCTTCCACTTTTGGTTTCAAGCCCTTTCTACAGTCCTATTTATCCTTTCTGTACATGAACCATTTTACTTAACATATTCCTTTGATAATCCTTAAAACATGCAATTTTGTTGACTTGAGATCTGCTTAAATTACATATTTCAAACAAAGGCGCATTACATCGCCCAGATATTCCATCCAACTCTCCCTTACAGCCTGTAGTTAAAGCAACTGTCATGTTAGCACTGACAACATTTCTCCCAGCAAAATTGCCTCAAAAAAATAGCTGGATCAGACAAGAATGGAAAATTGTATTTTGAACAGATCATATTAATGAACCAAAATTTTGTTGCAAAAAAAATACAGATTTAGAAATAGGGTGCTTCCTATTAACCTGAGGCAGTACCAGGAAGATCCAAATGATAGGATCTCAAAGGCTGACCCGTCGTCAATAAATAAAAGGGACAGAACAAATACAATCTGTGCGTTGAAGAAAAGTAAATTTTTGATGTGAGGACCAGTAATAAAAAGGGAAGAATCGGGGCTCCCAAAATCATCTGTAGTTTTCAGCCTCGAAGTAAAACGCAAAAACTACAAAGAGCAACGTAGGATCAAATATAAAAAGTGGCCAGAATGCCTTATGCATAATTTATTTATGCATTAATTTATGTTTAAATAAAAAAATATAATTTAATCCCCCCCCCCCTCAATGAGAGGGGAATTCTCCCTTCAGGTCGACGCACAAACCCAGATTTTTTAAAGCAGAGAGTTTACTTGACGCCTGACTTTATTTACTAAGTTACTTATATTTAATGAAAAATTCACGGTGGGGCCACGAAGTTGAGAGTGATCGGGCAACATGTGCATGAGCGAGGCCTGGTGAGAGGCCTGCAGCCCCTTCTCTCCCAGGCCAGCGCCACCTCAGCCATATGGCAGGGCCAGGGTCAGGCCCGATCGTTCCCCTTACAACCACCTCACTCACACTCACTCACCGTTGGCCCTTTTCAGGGCGTTCTCCGGTCTCTGGAAATACGCCGGCATGGTTTCAGGCTCCGCGCTCCCTCCCCAACGCAGCACCCGGAGCTCCTCAGTCCTGAACCGACCGCTTCAAAATGGAGGCGAGCACCACGTGACCCGCCCCAGCACACGCCGGATCCGGCTAGCCCCAGCCCGCGCGCGCCATCCAATACTGTCCCCGGGAGAGCGAGCACCCGCAGCAGCAGGAGGTGCTTTTATGCACTAGGAGGCTGAGGACAGCAGAGCTAGTTTAATACCCAGAAAGAGTGACACCGATTGCAATGTTATTTTTTTTTTTAAAAATAGTATCATGCATCGAAATAGCTAGGAGTCGCAGGACCCCACTGTTCCTCTGACTGCTTATTCCCCACTCCCTACCATCAGTCACTGTGCCCCTACCCTCTGGAATTCTGCCCCTAAACCCTGCTCCCTCACCACTGCTCTCACATCCATCAAAAGTCTCTTAGAAACTCAATTCTTCGAGCATGCTTCCGGTTTCCCCTCCCCCTTAACGTGTCTATTTCTGTTTGAGGTGTGTTTTACAAACCTAAATTGTATTATTATTTCTAATGAGTGATTCTTAGCAGATGCGATAAGCTATGTAAGGAATGGTGATGTATTAATTTAGCAATATTACTTATATAACTTAAATATTCCATGTTAATATTGCAGGTAGTTAGTGCATTGAAGCAACTGATGTATAAATATTTTTGTATGCACCAAAATATATTGTAATTATGAAATGAAATATGAAACTATGGATTACAATTTTTAAAACACGAGCGCACTAATTATTAGAATTGTCATTTTAAAATATAGATTTATAATCAAGGGGCACAATCTTCACAAAAAACATTAAACTTTTTTAATATCTAATTTTTTATCATGCTTGACTTCACTGGCAAATAATATGTTTCCTGCCATTCCATCTTGCATTGGTATGGTAGTGTAGTGATTATATTACTGGACTAATAATCCACAGAATGTGAGTTCAAATACCACCATGGCAGTATGAGAATTTGAATTCAGTTTTAAAAATATGAAAATAAAAATCTGGTATCAATAAAAGTGACCGTGGAGCTGTTGTATTGTGGTTCACTAATGGCCTTTATGGAAGGAAACTTGCTGTCATTTCCTGGTTTGGAATTTATGTGACTCCAGCCCCACACCAACGTGGTTGATTCTTAACTGGCCTCTGAAGTGACTTAGCAAGTCACTCAGTTGTATCAAACTACTATAAATAATACCACATGGATTTCAGTGTTTCAAGAAAAAAACCCGGACCTCCTTCTCAGAGCAACTAGGGATGGGCAATAAATGCCGGACTCATATACATCCCAAGAATGAATTTTAAAAAAAATTGTAGACAAGTTTGCAAAACATTTATTTTCAAAAAGACAATGACCCTTTAATATTCAAGAAAAGTGCAAAAAGTTTATTTTCTTCAAATTATCACAATCTATTATTTGAATTTAAATGGTTTGTAACAATCTCTAACTCTTGTGTAAGAATATTATGAAGTAGATCTTTCATTTTGGAATGTCAATCTGTTACATTTTTTAAAATAATATGATTTCAGTGTTTTTAGCCCTTTGGTATAAATGTGCATTACTGTCAACAGTTAATGTCTGGTTCAGAGAGAATAGATGCAGAAGAGACTGTTAGTGCTTGGTGCTAAGGTAATTCACACACTAGGGAAATGTTCAAATAATGCAGCATTAAATCCTAAATATCTGTAATGGCTTTTCCCAGTAATTCTTAAATGATTTGTCAGTGTTGATCATTTTGTACAGATCTTGTGGGGTTTTTTTTGTACTTCATTTACTCTTATATTCTATGGAATAGGACTCGTGTTCAAACAGTTACACTGAGGAGAGTCAAGAGTTTTAATTAGGTAAATGATTCCTGTCCAAATTCTGTGTTATTTAAGACACACTTTCTGGTGTCTAGAATCTGGATACCAACATTAATACAATGATGACAGATCACCTAGGATAGGTACACAAGAGGGTATTTGACCTATGCTCTTACTACACAAGCTGCTGAGCAATTTTTTATATTTTGTACTTTTTAAATGGACGACAGCATTTTTGAAGAACATGTGGCAGGCAGGAGGAAACCATTAAAATCCTTTAAGAGTTCTCAGCTATGCTCATTGGGTTTTTTTTCTTCAGTGGTCATTCCAAATTGTTATTGTTAGGAGGTAATATAAATAAACAAAAAGTTGCATGTTATTACATTGATTTTTTTTAAAGGACACTATTTCGGTCACAGCCCGTTTTTTGTTTTGGCAGAGAGAATAGCTGTGCGACACATTTGTTACAATGTCATGACATGTAGTGACAGTTCTCATAAAGGGTCTCCATTATCCTGTTTTCTCTTTTCAGATGTGTTTTTTCAGCATTTTCTATTTTTATTGGCACTATGACATGCTTCATCTCTATTTACATCACTCATTGTGTGTTTGCAAACAAAAAAAAAGTTTACAACATCCTTTTTTCACGAAGACCTCATCTTGTGTAGTGTGCCATTCCTTGCACGCCCCTGTACGGTCCTTTCAGTTATTGTACAATCACTCAGAAGCTTGTCAGTGGCAGCGGACAGTTTTTATCTGGGACACCAGAGGTCCTGAAAGATAACAGTAAGGAAATGTTCTTTACATTTTAGGCGGAAAATTACTGTTTCTGAAGTAAAACAGTTAAAGAGTTACACTAACAGTTGCAGTATGATTTGCATTAATAATAGTAGCAATAAGTTACAGTGACAAAACCAGTAATAGTAACAATAATTGACATTAATAATTGTTACATTATTATTACTAGTTACATTACAACTGGTTACATTATATCAGTGACAGCACTGTGATAGTTACAGTAAGTTGTAACACAACGAACAGTAACAGTTCCATTTTCACTTTTCGTCGACAGTGATTTCTTTTCCCACTCCTGTTGAAAACTTATTTCAGAGGGAGTGTTTCCCCACTGATTTGCTACCAGGAGGTTGTGGTTGCTGAGCTGCTGGGAGCAGAGCTGGGCAGACAATGGCTGAGGCGCCTCTGATGCTGAGCGTGGGGCTGGTCGGTAAGATTCCGCAGACAACACACAGGAAGATAAAATATGTTTCACTGACTCTCTTCTGTCGCGTTATTGTACATTAACAGAAGGGAGTGGTACTAGCACTGTACCAAATCTTAGACTGTTCTAAGTCTATAAAATGTTTGCATTTCCCAGCTGGTTCGGTCTGACTCACCCTCGTTACAGTATTGTACAGTGAGGCGACACCCTTGTGTACAAGGATCCCAAAAGATCCCGTTTAATGCAGAGGGCAAATTCAATCCAGTGGATTTTATTATTCAAACATAAACAGATTTGCAAATGTGCTCAGCCAGCGTTTGTTTTCTGCACCGAAGCGGTTGCTACACTGCAAACAATGTTGGAGATGGGGGTTTCCGTATTTTTTAATCGGCCACATGACGCAGGTTGTGCCGAGGACTGAGGGCCTGCTCATACAACTTGACAGAACTAACTGTTTGAAGAGGAAAATTAGGCATCGCGTCATGGTCAAGTTCGCCTCGACAGTTACTACAACCTGTCACTGATTCGTAGAGGGGCACTAGTTCATTCGTTTCGGTTGATTTGATGTCCCCCCCCCCCCCTCCCTCCCAGAAGTTGTACAGTGCTGCATTAGCCTGACAGTACAAGGGAGCTAGATTAATTTAAGTAGAGATAGTCAGCACAGTTGTGTATGTTAATTGATTCCTTTCACTCAGTTCAATAATTCTTCCAAGGCAATCCCTCAGACCTTTGACATCTTGCATTTAGTTCTTTGCAACACAATGGCCCAGATTTTGCTGGAGCTTGGCCTGTCAGTTAGACTTCTCCCCTCACATTCAACCCGAACATTTTTTGTCCTGTAAGTTTCTAGAAGTGAGAGCTGATAACGGGGGCAATGGGGCATCTGGGACCTTGGTAAACGATGTGACCAACAGTCTTATTTCCTTAACCAAAGAGATTTAAGGATTGAGAAAGAAACCGAGGAAGGACAGAGAGGGAAATGGGGTGAATTAGAGTCAAATCAGGAACAGAAAGAAATAAAGAGAGGGAAAAAAAGATTGGATTAAAAGAGAGAGAAAAAAGAGACAGAAAGGAAAAGTAAAAAAAAAAATTAAAATTTTAAAAATCTCTTCAGAACAATTTACTACCTGTAGGAATGAGACTCCGCAGTTTAAATTGTTCCCTTTCTGGGCAAGTGGTTGATGGCATTGCAGGAACATAAATCCCCTCATTAAAAAGGTACTTATGCTGTTAAGTAGCAGCCCTAATTTTCTGCAGTGAGTTTAATAGGCAATTAATGTGCAAATACAGCAATTTCATGAAACTCACAGGGAGGTTGAGGCCGTTTTTGCGAGGCTAACGGCGGACCAAATCGACCAGCAACTTGTGGCAATCCTCAGTTCACAGGGTATCTCTTCCTCACCACAAGTTGCTGGATGATTTACACATTAATAATGCCCAGCACCATGAAACTCGCTGTTATTTTGGAAGCCAAATCTGATTTTTAAAGGTCTACCAATGCAGAGGGGGGGGAACTGGTGCCTTAAAGGCTAATTTCCTGATAGAATCAACTGTATGTTAAATAAACCATATAACTTCCACACAGCTCTTTCACACTCTCACAGTGAATGTTCTTCCTACTTAGAAAAAGACACAAACGGTGATGCATTGTGGGTGTGGTGCTACCCTACCGTCACTGCAGAACTCAGAGAGCTGCTTTTAAGGAAATGCTGCCTTACTAATGAAAATGATGTCCTTCACACCTTTGTGTTTGGTCAGTTCAGAAGAACCTGGTATTATATCACAACCACACAAGTCCAGGATCCCACTGCATTGTCAAAGGTACATAATCCTTTACTGATTTGTTTTAATGTGAGTGTAAAATTTCTCCTTTTTCCCTCACTCTCAGTCTCTCTGGGCCACATACCAACTGACCTGCTCCCGGGACACTGTCATTGTCACTCAGGGGAGACACTGAATACACACAAGGTGGAGTTCTCCAAAGGATGAAAAGGAGGAAATCTCAGAGAGACAGCCAACCCACACCACACTGGTGCATATCCTAGAACCTGGTTGGAATTACTAGAGACCTGGGAATAGGTTGTCTACTCAACCTCTTGGGGAGAGAGGAGATTTCTTCAGTGCACGATGTATAATAATTGTAAACTTGTTCATTATAAATTTTGTTACATATAGTACACAGAGGAAATCTTCCCTCTTGGTGACAATGTAGTTTCCACGTGGGGATGGGAAGAAACTAGCTTACAGCGTAGAGAAAAACTAAATCCTTTTTAAGTTAATAACTCTGAGAAACAGCCTCTTTTTCAGCAAAGTTGAGAATTTATCATTCATAACTCCTTTGATTTTCACAAAATAACTAGAGGAGAGAAGGTGAATACTTACCTAAGAAGCAACTTTTATTTTTTTAACTGTACACTTTTGGAGAGGAAGCAAAAAAAGTACTCTTGTGAACACAGTGACAATTATGCCCTTAGTACGCTGTTTTTGGAGGCTGCTTTGTGTTGCAGAGGGACGGAGGGCATTCTTACAACAATGGTCTTTGGCGTCCTTCTGCTTTACCAAAACATCATCCAGATGATTAACAAAACTGCTCTGTCAGTCAAACTGACTGACTTTATGTTTCATGATCCTAGACTATTAATGTAAGTTTGCTATTCAAAGGAACAAAAGTACAGAATTTACTATGTTAGAAGTCTTTCTAAAGAACATGCAAAAAGTCAAACTGAACACACATAGAGGAGGTTGATAAGGGCAGTGGACCTAGTGCCAGCTGAGTTTTGAATGAATTGGAGTTAATTAAGAGTGGAGCTCTGGAGTCGGAGAGGAGAGCCTTGGAGAAGTCAAACATCAAGTTGGTAAACACATGAATGAGGGTTTCACTGGTGGATGGGGTGAGTAAGGTGGAGGCGGGTATGTTGCAGATGTAGAAATAGGCAGTCTTGATGATAGATAGGATATGGGGTTCTCAAGTAAAACGCCTATGGTAAATCTCAGTGACATTGATACGTGGGACTAAATTTTCCATTCACTTAGATGCACAATTTTTTGATTAATATTTTTATCTTGTACAGAGCAACTTTAATTCTGAACGGCCTAGAATGAAGATTTGGATAATGGAAATATTACATGGTGCAGCTGTACTTTCTGTTCAGAGGCTGAGTACGGGAATTCTGTCAATGGGATGAACATTCTAACTAAGTTGGGAATATTTCTAATGATATGACAATGTAAATATGGAGACATTTTTTATGTCGTAGCAATATTAGCTTTCACTCTCAAACTCTATTCTCCTATTTTGCACAGAACATGAGAATTGAAATAGAAGTGTGTGTAAGTCTAACCTCTGACAATGATACTCATGAAACATTATTGATATTTTCCTTTTCATTCTTACGATAGGTGACCCATTTTTCTTTAGTACTAACTGCCAAAGACTTTAACCCAGAGAAATATGCATCATTTGGGAGAGTGTTATGTAGGTAAGTTTCAAATTCTGTGACTGAGATAAATCTGGACATTGTATCATTGTCTCTGCGGATCTGTATGAGTGCTGCAGCAATATCCTACTTTGCTGGGTACAGTTCATATCCCCAGTGGGTCAAGGCTAAAAATAAGCATGAATTACCAGTTTATACATAAAGAAAGAAAGCATTTACATTTAAGCAGCTTCCTCAGGTGGCTCAGTTGATGAGTTCAATGCTTAGTGAGAGAGAGATAAAGAACTTGCATTTATATCACACCTTTCACAACCTTAGGATGTCCCAAAAACTCATTACAGCCAATGAAGTACTTTTTAAAGTATCGCCACTGTTGTAATGTAGGAAATATGGCAACCAATTCGCACACAGCAAAGTCCTACAAACAGCAATGAGATAATGATCAAAATAACCTGCTTTAGTGATGCTGGTTGAGGGATAAATATTGACCAAGTCACTAGGGAGAACTCCCCTGCTCTTCTTCGAGTAGTGCCTTGGGATGGTTTACGTCCACCTAAGAGGGACCTCAGTTTAATGTCTCATTTGAAGGACACTCATGCAGCACTTCCTCAGTACTGCACTGCTCTGAAGTGTCAGCCTAAATTATGTGCTCAAGTCTCTGGACTGGGGCTTGAACTCACAATCTTCTGACTCAGAGGCAAGAGTGCAACCACCGAGCCATGGCTAACACCTTAGTGAGGTAAGAAAGAAAGGACTTGGATTTATATAGTGTCTTTCCCTTCCTTATGATGTCCCAAAGTGCTTCACAGCCAATAAATAACCTTTGAAGATTAGTCACTGTTGTTTTGTAGTAACATGGCAGCTAATTGGTGTACATCAGGATCTCACAAACAGCAACAAGATAAGTGACCAGTTAATCTGTTTTGATGGTGATAGCTGAAGGATAAATGTTGGCCAGGAAATTGGGAGAAGTTCCCTGCTCTTAGGAATACAATTGGGAGTCAAATTAAATGTGATATCTGCCAGAACCTCAATCCTGATTGCTAGTGCAGATGCATTAGATTTTGTGTCAAAAATTAGGGAAACCAAAGCCATCACCTTCAGCTCCCGCCACAAACTTTGTACCTGTGCCACCAATTCCATCCCTCTCCTCAGCCACTTTCTCAGGCTGAACCAGACAGTTCGCAACCTGAGAGTCCTATTTGACCTCACGCTGAACTTCTGACCCCATAATCCTGTCCATCACAAAGACTGTCCAACTTCCACCTCCATAACATCGCCTCAACCCCTACCTCAGCCCACCTGCCACTAAAACGCTTATCCTTGCCTTTGTCACCTCTAGAATTGACTGTTCTAATGCTCTCTTGGCCAGCCTCCCATCTTCCACCCTCCATAAACTTCAGCTTATCCGCAACTCTGCTGCACGTCTCCTATCCTGCACCAAGTCCCACTTACCCATTACCTAGTTTCAAAAAAAGGGTGACATTTTGAAGCCAACTGATGATCTCCACCTGCGTTTTGTTGACAGAAATGGTCATTGCTAATGGCTTACTGAGACAGAGATTGTAATCTCGTGCACCTGAGACTGAGGGAGAAAGGGACACAGAGAAAGAAAGAAACAAATAGAGAGAAAGGCAGATGGGCAGTTTTTCTTTATTCTAGTTTGACTTTTTTTTAACAAAATACAATTTTGAAAGCAAATAAAGTCTCTTTAAGGAAAACAGATAGGAAAGGAAGAAGAGGGGAGAAGAAAAACTGGATAGGGGTGAGGGGGCATCTGGCCTCTGAGCACCCACCTTTGGAGGGAATGAGTGGGAGTGGGGGAAAGTGGATGGAAGGTTTAAGGGTCAGGTGAGTGACAGTGGAACAAGGGGGAAGGGAGGATACAAGGGTTGAGTGGGTAGTTTAAAAAGGCTGAGGTTAGTGATTGGAAGGAGGGGTGGCAGGAAGGGGTAAGAGATGTGAGGGGTTGGGGAAACATGAGTGATTGGGGGAGGGGATGGGAAGTGAAACGCTGAGGGCCACATTTTCCCCACTGCCTCCAAATGCCATTGATAGCAACTTTCCAGGAGGCACCACACCAAATCACCTACTACCTCCTATCCAAAAAGAAAGAAGAAAAGAAAAAGAGAGAAACAGAAGAGGACAGAGAGAGATGCAAATAGAAGCATTAAGGGGAGTGAAGTAGCAGACAAGAGAAAGAGAGAGACAGAAGCAAAAGAGGTGAGATAGAGAGAATCAGTAACACCTAGACATCAGAGATAGGTAAGAGAACCACCATATTCCCTGACTGACTGTGTGCAATGTCAAAGGAGAGTGAATATTATTTATAGTGAATGTTTTTACAATTTTGCTATACATAGTGCACAGAAGGAAATCTTCCCCCATGTTGATATTTTCAACTAAAAATTTGTGTTTGATTGTCTGTTTGACATCCCTTTTACTTTATTGTTTACTTTCTCTATTCTCAAATTCACAAAAACTGATCTCAAATTCAAAATTCTGCCACAGAATTTTTACATTTGAAATGGTTAAAAAATGTGTTGAACAAGTATGGACAGAGACAAAATAAGTATGTTCGTAAAAATGTTTCCTTTCAAAGGATGTTCCCATTAACTTCCATGTATTGGGGCAAAGATAGGGGACTTGTATTTATTCTTCTAAAAGTGAGATGAGTTACTGTAGTACAACAATTTAAAGTGGAAACAGCACACTGCTATAAACACCTAAATGTGATGGATTCAATAGCATTATTTATTATGATTTCATCAGATTTCCTTAAAGTGCTTTTACATTACAATAGTACTATTGACCGCAGACACGGGTCTTGCACAGTCAATGGCACTTCCAATTGTAGATCAGTCAACTTACGTTGTTCTAGTGGCTGAATTGACCTACATTTTGTGAGTTTCCTAATCTGCCGTTGGAACTACGTAGTCATATGCCCAATAGGCCATGAACAGCCTGCAGGAATACGGTGGCAGATTTCTTGTAAGATCAGTTCAGATGAAGAAGGCCCTTTGGCTCAATGGACCTCATCCCTCCAGAATACCAATTCTGTTGTCTTTCATTACAGCATCTAGTTGCTTCTTAAATGAGTCCAGTGTCTTGGTCTCAAATACTCTTCATGGCAATCCATTCCACCTGTTGATCACCTACTCTGCAAAGAATACTCCCCCGATGTCTGTCCTAAATTTGCCCATCACAATCCTGATCCTGTGCCCTCTTGTCCTGCAGCCCTGCTTTATCTGATAGTATTGTTCTAGGTTTACTTTCTATATCCCATTAAGTATTTCATATATCCTCATAAGGTCCCCTCTCACATGTCTCTTTTCAAGACTGAATTGTCCTAGATTATCAAATAGTTCCTCCTGTCTATTCCCTGTGATGTTAGGGATCGGCTTTGTTGGTCTCCCTCTACAAACAGGAGAACATGTTTTACCTTATCCAGAACAGTAGAACCAGAGCTCGAAGGGGGGTGGGGTAAATTCAAAGCTAATCTGCAGAAACATTATTTCAGTGAGCAAGTTGTAAATCTATGGAGACAGTGGAAGCAGTTGGTATTTATTCATTCATGTGCAAATTAGATAGATTTCTTTCAGAAAGCAATATTTTAGGATACAGTATATGAGTAATTTGAGACATGAGATATAGTAAGTACAGCATGCTTGGGAGGAACTGGTGACTTTGGACCTATGGTTCCTAAAGTTTTCCACTACTGGGGTTTTTCCTCACCTCATGTCTGGGTCTGTTGTGGAGATTGATTGCCTTGATTAGTCAACAGCACCACAGGATCATTTTAGTGTTGCTGTACAAGGACCCAGACTGAACTGGGCCATAACGTAAAATGGCCTTAAATATATTACAGCCCTGCCAAACTGTCACTTGCTTTGTTCTCTATATACTACATTATGTGATCCAATAGAATGACATTGGGAGTTTTTGAATTATATAATTAATATCTGGTTGGATCAATAATGCATGATTGATACAAATTGGGCTTGAAATGCACTTGCCTGGTGGTATACAGGTAGCTCAATTTCAGAGTCAGATACTTGAATCTGAAAATTACCTGGCCCTTGCAGTTTAGAAAGATGGACCTTTGAGTTCTGAGAGTGGTTCTCACTTGAAAAAGAAACTTTTTCATAGGCGAGAAAGTAGTGTCTTGCTGTCCTGTTCCATTTATTAAAAATAAACATTTCTTCTGAGAAAAAAGTTTTATCTAATTAATAAATTTAATAATTTTGATTTTTCTGAAGGATGTACATGAAATATGGTAGCCCAGCCAGGATGATGGAAGTTTATATTTCTGTTCTTACCAAGGGCATCTGTCAAAGTGAAGAGAATGGATCATTTCTTGTAAAGGACTATGATGCTAAAAAGGCATATCTTGCTGGATCCATCAAAGGTAAGCACAAAAGAGTTATGCTTTATGTTATGGCATAAACATAGTATCTGGCTCTCCCAAAAATGTTGAGTGGTGTTGAGGCCCAATCCAGTCCAGTTTATTGCTCTATGACCTTGTCTGCACTTTCTTTTGTGTTATGGTAAGTGGCATGGTGCATTGTCCTGGAGCATTGCACTGAGATCGGGAGCCAAGAGCAAGATAAAGCTCTCAATTGGAACATTTGTGTAGGGAAAGAGTTTATTCCCTTTATTCAGTTGTTCCTATTCAACAAGCACTGTAGAGTATATGGAAATACATTCATTTCTGAGCAAATATGTACACCTATATGTGTTAATGTCTGATCTGTGGTGACCCTGAAATTTGTGTTAGATACAATAGTGTCCCTTTCTGCTAAGCAGAACTTTATACCATTGATATCCTAAGCTATTGTGACAAAAAATGGTAATTTGTAAGTATCATTAAACCACAAGTGATGGGAACATGTACATCAAACTTATTTAAACTCATATATTTTCTTACAGAACTTGTCTATTTTTGAACTGCCTTTATTTTAACTTAACTATTTTACATACAATGATCTATTTATCATAGTTAAGTAACTATTCTTTTTTTTCATTTTACTCCCAGCCTCTCTTGAAAGTGGATAGCCATCAACTGTCCCCTGATAGCTCACCCATGTGACCATTCTTGATCTATCAGCCTAGATAGTGAGTGTGGGTAGACTATTCCACTGTGGAGAACATCACAGATGAGCTTAGTCCTGTTCACACCAGACATCCGCACATGCAAATATTCCAGCAAGGGACAATGGCCAGCAGTCAAGAGTAAGGACCATAGTTGACGTTTTCCCCCCTCCCTTACCCAGGAATGCTGAGGCTTCAACTCATGCCTCCACTGAAACCAGACAACTCAACACAGACTGGGAATCAAACCTGGGATCATGGTGCAATACCAAGTGCTGCCCTTACCCTGTAGACTATCAGGGGAGTTAGGTGTTTTGAACTTTGCACAATAGCCTTATTTTATTTTGGGCTATTCATTGCTTGGTATAAAACAAGCTTTTTTCTGATGATGGTGCAAAGCAGACGGGGACGTTTTTGTTTTCAATGAAATGCATTTTTTTTCTAGACGTAGTAAATCAGTTTGGAATGGAAACCATTATCCTGTACACTGCACTGATGCTAAAGAAGAGAATTGTGGTCTATCACCCTCGCATAGAAGCATTGCAGGAGTTCACCAGGTAAAAGCAACACACAGGGAACAAATAATGGCACATAGCATTTCGCAGTGTTTAAATTTTATATTCCACACCACTCCACAAAAATTTGACACAATCTTTCCAACAATTACCTCTGGACACTTTGGCTGGAGTTTTCCACATGCTTGTGCCAGCTTGCAATTTTAATGGACAGGAAAATCGCGTGCTATCAAGCTCACTGTGGAAAACCCCTGACCTTGTTTTTTTTAAAACTATTAGGTAGAATTTGAAGTGTCAAACTAAAAGAGGAATCACCATTGTTGATGGAGGCAAATCCAAGACCTCAATTGCTGGGCATCTAATATAAAAATATAAAATGTATTGGTGGGGTGACAGTAAAAGTGCTACACTTGAGCTGGTAGTCTGGAGTATGATTGTGATGTTGAGCTGCTAAGATAGAGCTATGTTTAAGGCAAATGCTGAGGCAATCCAAGTGGAGAAGTAGTGTAGACAAGTAGATCATGCGGTCATCTAGAAGCTAAAAGCTGGGGGAACTTTCTGTAAATTGGCATTTGCTTGTAGTTCCGTTACCCTTGCCCTTGCAGAGAGGCCAGAAAAACCAGAGGGAAATAACTGGTTTTATTTCTTCTTTTAAAAGAAATATATTTTGACACTTCAAAGTATGATGTCAGGAGTGTGGCAGATATTTGCTAAATGCAAGATATATTTATTTTATTTTTATATTTGTATTCCAGGACTTTGCCTACATTAATTTGGCATAGGCAGGATTGGTCAATACTTCATCCTTATGTGCATTTAAATCAGGATGAGCTAGAGGCCTTGAAGACTTGCACTGGTAGGAATATTGTTTTTTTTTATCTCCAAATCTACATACAAAAACTAATTCCACTTTGAACTGCAGTAACCTGTTGGAAAATCTCTTTGTCAAGGTGTGGGATGTGTAATGTGGCTTTTGAGTTTTCAACTGTCCACTCATCTAGCAGCAAACACTGATGTAGCTTCCTTTATAATAGAGGGTAAACATCCAGAGGCTTTGAAAACAGTTCTAACAGTTGTTTTCATTTCAAACGCAGGTTACGTAGCTGGTTTCACAGACTTAAAGGTGACTGACCGCCCAGACATCTACGACGTATTTGTGAATTTGGTAGAAAGTGAGATCAATGTTGCAACACATGCTAAAGGTATTACTGGTGTTTTAGTGTTTCAGTGCACTGTTTCACTGTAATTGTGTACAGTGTTGGCACTAAGATTTCATGCAGCAGTAGAACTTTAGAGTTTGTCCTTCCAAGCTCACATTGTTTCTGGACAGAGCATTTAAAATTAATCACACTCTGAAGTTTTGGTGGCTACAGATCTGTCACTGGTAATGGTTGGAGCAATTTGAGGTTGATAGATTAAGAATATTATACAATATGCATGTTGGTATAACATTAAAGCACGTAGGTTTAAGTGTGTTTTTTTCTAAAGGGCATTGTTATAACACTGTTATTGTTAACAGGGAATTTTTCAGTTTTGGTTCCATTTAATACTTGCAGCAGCTTTTGGTGCAGCAGCAGCTTTGTGTTCAGTGTCATCAATATGTGATGACGTTCACAGCATTAGGAGGTATACCTGTACGTAACTAATATATTAAAAGTTTTATGTATAGCGTGCACTTCTTGAGTCACACTTTGTTGACAGTAACCTTATTGTTATAAATTGTCTGTCTCGTCGTGAACAACACAACAGGGAGATCCGGTAATATGGAATAAAATTATTACCGATTTTATTGTTACTGTTTGATGGCATATGTGGAACTGTTTAACTCTTTCTCTCATAGAGACAATGACAATGGGTAAACTGCACAAGGATATTGGGCAACTCATTGTCCAGTCAGCTGGTGACGCGGAGAAATCAGATGGTCAAGTGATTAAGGTGATTATTTGTCATTATGTCCTCGTCTTAGGAGAGTATATGATGATTGCTCCATTCACCCTGTGCAGTAGTTTGTTGGTTCATATGTTTATTCAAAGCCCTATTTTATGCTTTAAGCCCTGTACAAACAATAAACTGCACATAGATGTGTTTTTCCTACTGTTCACAAATGCTTCCTTGCTTGATACCCATATCTTCTTTTTTGCTAACATTACAGAATGGAGGAAAATAAACCTTCTGACAAGTTCCCAATCTCAGCAAATTTGCAGAGGTGGTGAGGAGAAAATAACTTACAAAAGCGGGGGTCGAGTAAATGGTAGTATACCAGCAAGTGTAGCGGTTATGGCATTGGACTAGCAATCTAAAGGTCAACTTCAAATCCTACCAAGTCAAGTTGTGTTGTGGTGAATTCAATAAATCTGGCACCAGAAAGCATGACCATGAAAACTCTCAGATTATCATTAAAAACCCAACTGATTTACTAATAGCGTTCAGGCAAGTAAACCTGCCACCCCTACCTAGTCTGCTTTACATGTGACTCTTCATGCCCTCTACCATCACCTCCTCAAGGCAACAAATGATGAAAAAAAAACACTCTGCAGTGGAGGTAACACAAGTACCATTTTATTTTAGTTAAAGATCCAATTAGTTTGCAATTAGATAAGAAATTCTGAGGGAACAAGCACAATCTATACCAGAATAAATTCTTCCCAATTTATTTAATTCCTGTTGGAGGCAAATAAAGTCTCCAATAAGAATCTGAAGTTTTTGCTTTATGATTAATTGACTGAAAACATTGGCAAATCCATATAAGATTGGATTATTTATTGATCTCCGAGTGCGACCGACAAATTCTTGCCAGTTTTGTGTGGAGGGTTCAAATGCATTGGGAACTAGGTTGAGACTGCCCAACTTCCATCGTGTAGGATCCTTTAAACTGGATTCAAATCCAAGTCCTGCAGTTGAAAAGGAAATGTGTTGACCCGCTGCACCATCCAGGCCACAGACATCATTCTTGTAACCGATTGGTTTGTTTCAGGTTGCAGTTTTATTCTTCGCTTACCAGTTTTCTTTCATCCCTTCCTCTCCTGAAGGCGTTGAGTCTTATGCTGGGGTACAGTTTGTCTTTGTTCCTCACCCAAATTGGCATTATTCATACGTGAACCTTAATGGTCAGTATTGCCGGGCTATTCAGGCATGGGTGACATCACAGCCAATGTTAACTCTGTCTTCACCCAAGTCCACACAGATGCACTTCCAGGAGGGGTTATTTGGTAGTGAGGTCAAGATCAGGAGCCCATGCTGACGTTCCTCTCCACAATTCAGGGCAATTGTAGCACATCTACCATTGTCCCAGTTGAGACCAGCTACTTCGGCACTGATTGGGGATTAAACTTCCTACCTGGTTTGTGTGAAATAGTTACACACTAGACAAACTCGCAGAGCCATCAGGGGAGCCAAGGATGCAGCTTTAAACAAAATGTGAAAATAATAAATTGCAGTTTCAGACTAGTTCCCCTTTGTGTTGACTTGTGGTTTCATTGTTCTTTTCAGGACATTTCACAAAAAACAAAAGAAATATTGACCAATTTAGCCTCGCTGGCACCAGATGAGGGGGGGAAATCCAAAATCACTCTGGAGATTCTGAAGGAACGCCGCTTCCCACCAGCAACCGAGAGCTTCCTGTATCACTTAGCAGCTGCGGAGAAGATGCTTCAGATCTGACTCAGTTACTGTTTACATTTTGCTACCTTTGATATAGTGGACCAAGGTGAATTATTAGAGAGACAGTATCTGGCTTAACAACTACATTGGTTAAATGAATAAAAGATTGAAATTGAACTTGCACGCAGGTTTTCACTTCCTGGCTTCTCAGTAATACAAGTTGAGTGGAATTCTCATATGGCCCATTAGTAAAATGTGTGCAAACTTGATTGTACATTTGACATTCATTTTAAAGGTTCACATGGCATTCTTAGTTAAGGGCAGTACATGTAAGTCCAAATATTTGGAATTTTAAACATCTGTTTTAAGGAATGCTTCACATTGTTACGGACATAGTAAATTTATCTTCTCTGAAATTATGGTATTGAAAAATTGTGTGTACCAAACAATTACAGTTAACAGGATTCATCTTCCTACCTATGTATCTGTTTATTTATCTGTCTACTGTTCTTCGACAGCACTTCCCAAACCCACGCCCTCCACCACCTAGAAAGACAAGGGCAGCAGGTGTGTGGGAACACCATCACCTCCAAGTTCCCCTCCAAGTCACACACCGTCCTGACTTGGAAATATATCGTCGTTCCTTCATCGTCGCTGGGTCAAAATCCTGGAACTCCCTACCTAACAGCACTGTGGGAGAACCTTCACCACACGGACTGCAGCAGTTCAAGAAGAAGGCCCACCACCACCTTCTCTCAAGGGCAAATAGGGATGGGCAATAAATGCTGGCCTTGCTAGCGACGCCCAGATTCCAAGAATGAATTAAAAAAAACTTATGTAAAATTCTGTGCTCATATTGAACATTGTGACTGTAGTGTATGACAGTTTTTTTTCTGATGATTTCCTGGTCTTTTCACCTTCGTCATTGGCTAGAGCTGTAGTTTTCTTCTTTCTATTTGGTCACTTTCTACAAAACATTTCTTTCTACCGTCCACCCCTCCTCCCCATGCCAATTTTTCTGCCCAATCACATTGCAGGAAAATAAATTTTGAGCTGCACTCCCAGGCTCAGACTGATAAGTAAGCTTTTCTAATGGTGTTGCTTTAAATGTAATGAATTCTGAGGTGAATTAATTATTATATGCTCCTTGGAATAAAACGGTAAAGAAATTACCTGCACAAACGTGTAGCTCTATTCACCGCACTCTGATGTAGGAGTTCTGAACCATTCTTGGGCCTGTTTGCGCTCTATTCCCAAGCTTGTGTTGCAGTTCTACCACCGATCAGACACACAGCCCCATCTCTTCTTCAGCTCCAGTTGATTGTAATTGTTTAAAAATGATTAGGGATGACGTCTGTGCTCATCAAGGTGAAAGATGATGAGCCAAATCCTTTTTACTGGTTTTGAATCCACAATCGAATAAAGCCTATTGTTTTATATTGAGACGACCAGCTTCTACATGGGAGTAGTTTCTTTGCCAGTGGGGCTCATTAGCATGTTGGCTGCGGAGGGCAGCAAGATGCTGTTGAATAACTTAGACGTGGGAATGGATAAACATCTTGAGAGTTTTGTTTGACTAGTTTTGGAGATTGGAGAGTATTCAAAATATCCTCTCAGCAGCTTAAATGGGTCCATGATAAATCAAGTCCATGATAAAAGTAGATTCTATGTAACAGGAGCATATGGCAAATTTATTCTGTGATTTATGTTCTTACTCTGTCCAGAAACGTGGCTGAGCCCCAGCCTCAGAGGCGAGAGTGTTGCCACTGCCAGGCTGACACTACAGCCCTTAGATAGAGTCCTTACACTTACAGAGATAGACTTTCATCACATTTGTCTGGGCTAGATCCAAATTTAGACCCAAGAGATGAAAGAACAGTGTGCCAACCACCATAACACTCTGACAACTCTAATTGTATTTTTAAAATTGAAACACTATCTCTACGGTTTAATTTGATTAATCCTCGATGAGAGTAATGAGCCTTTTGGCTTTGATTACTTTTTGTTTTAAAAAAATGATGACCTCAGGGTTTGCATCTAACAATTTAACAAGGAAGCCAAAAGTTAAATCTATCCACATAATTCACTGACCCTGAAAATAGATCCTAAGTGTTATTCAATATATACAAACTCCAAAAAGAACTAATTATGCGTGGGTCGTGATCAACTTGTAAAAGGCAATAGATGGGAATGATATGTGGGGATGTATGATAGCAAATCTATATAAACATCCACAATAACACACTTTAATAATGACACATTTTGTGGTGACAGTTTTGGCCAGATTAATGAAGATAGACCATAATTACTCTGCTGTTTGTAATATCTATAAATGGTACCGGTAATAATAATCTGCTGTGCATAACTGCACTGAAAAATAAAGAGTTACATCTGTAGTACCACAAGATCAAATTCTTGAAGATTACAAATGTAAGGAATCTTACAACATCAGGTTATAGTCCAACAGTTTTATTTGACTGTTGGACTATAACTTGGTGTTGTAAGATTCCTTACATTTGTCCACCCCAGTCCATCACCGGCATCTCCACATCTTGAAGATTACAGTTTTGTTTTTCTTTGGGGAGGAGATAGGTTTCCAATCCATTTAGATTTTACAACATTGAGTTGAGACACATGGAACAGATCGCTCAACATTAACTGGACAACCTCCTTTGACAAATAATTGACATCCTTTTTGGAAACTAGGGACTCAATTTTAACTTCTGGGCGTGATCGTGGCAAAGTGAGCAGCAGAAGACAGGCTCGGCCGATTTTAACAGCCAGGCCTGATTAGTATACTGTGTGCCAACTTCCGGTCAGCAGGAAGCAGCTGCCCGGCCGTTAAAATCGGGTGGCAGGAGTACATTGCCGGGGAATGCTCTGGGAGGGGAATCCTAGTGGGAGAAGAAGCCCAGGACATGATGGCCCAAGGAGCACTCTTGACCCACAAGGAAACTAAAAAAAAACTTACTGTGCTCTTCTGGCCTTAGCGGCTGTTTCCAGAAGGTAATGCCTGGTGGGGAAGCCATCACTGATGCCGGCTCAGACCTCAGGTTAAAATGGCAAATCAGGCCCCGATGATGTCATCGGATAACTATAATTATCTGCATATTTAAAGAGGACCCCGCCGACTTCAACTGCTGCCTGCAATTTACAATTGCAGTCAGGCAGATCGGGGCAGGAAAGAAGTGCAAGTCCCCCGCTCCATTTAACTACCCCTCTGGCCTGGTTTCCACCAGTGTTGGAGGTGGAGTTAAAATCGAGCCCTAGAACTCACAAGAAAGTGGGACTGAGCAAAGGCTCATCCTATTAAGCTACATATACAGCACCCATTCAGAACATTTTGTCTCCCTCCAGCCTTGACACAAAGCTTGTGATCTGCTGTTGATTTGGAATCTATTCACTTCCTAAAATTGCTACAATATTCAACAGGCTAGTGGATGGTCTATTCTGTAATTTAACACCTTTAAATGCAATTCCAAGTTATATTAAGGTGGACTTTTTTAAGCCTGTCCAACACAGGAGGTTTTGCAGCAGGTTAGTGTGGTGCAGCTGGAGGAAGCTGTATTATTTTTTAAGGGTTCAAAATATGTGAATGTGAATACTACTACTACTGGGCTGCAGTTTACATAAGAGGAATGGTTTCATTGTATGGCATACCGTGATTTGACTGTTGGTCTATAAAATGATAGTCCCATTTGTTTTAAGCAATTTTATTGGTTTTGGACAATCATGCATGTACTCAACCTTGTGTTAAGAGCCTCAATCGTTATAGTATATTACTGGCACAGTGACATCTAAAACAGGGACCCTGTTTTTCCATCTGGTCAGCCATTTTAAAAAAATCTAACATTTTCTGAAAGACTGCAAGGTTATGCTAATTCTTACTTTATTCTAAGTTGTAGGATTCTATTTTTTTTTTAAATAGCTTTCCACATCGAATCACAATTAAAGTTAATTTTGAATTACATGCGGAAAAGCAAATACAGAGTTCTCGGCAGAAGAAACCTCAGTCACCTCACGTCATTTTGCAGAGAAATTAGAGCAAATGCGTGAAATAGTTTATTGTAATATAATCCTTCAATGTTACTAATTGTTTCCATCGACTGGTACAGGCTGTTCCACATCGGCTTTTAAATGAAATAGCATGTATTTGTGTGAGCTAAAACGAATAGTTTTCTTAAAGCGATACTCTGCTTTGTTTTCTGAGATTGTATTTTTATATTTCCAGCCCAATTTTCACTCCTGCTTTGCTGAAGGAAAATTCCACAGGCGCCAGTTACACATCAGTACCATGTCCAAGTGGCCATTCTTTACCTGTCTACCTGGGCGTGAATATTGGCAGGTTCTTTCACCATGTGGGAGTGATAGTCAAGTTTGATACTGTCTTCACACTTGCACTTCTCAGAAGTCACTAGGTGGGAATCAATTGCTGAGGCCGTTTGTGGAAAATACAGAGGAACAGAACCTGGGACCTCCCTGGTCTAATGGCTCACTTTGACACTGGACTACCGAGTTTACTGACAACCATTGGGAGAGCTGTGTCTGAAATGTATTCGGTTGAAATAAATGCAACCATCATTGCTATGTGGAGCATACTATGTGGATATTTTATCACCAGTAAACTTTTTTAAAAAAGCAAAACGATTAATAAAACAAACAACAAAAGAAAGCAAAGATATTAAGAAACATTGCAGCATGTGGAAAGAAAAGCAAAACAATGAAAATGCTTCAAAAACATTAAAAGCTTAAGCAACAATTTTTAACATTAATGTTTTAATGTCTTGGCTTATGTAGGAAATGTACAGGGGATTGGTGGTAAAACTACAGGAAACTCTAAATCTAACCAAGGGAGCACTGCCGTAATGATGCTTACTCGGGTTAGGAGGTTGCCTGCCAACTGCATTCATATGCTAGTTGTATACGTTATCATAAAGCCTACTGTCAGCAGACTCA
Source organism: Heptranchias perlo (assembly GCF_035084215.1). NCBI lineage: Eukaryota > Metazoa > Chordata > Chondrichthyes > Hexanchiformes > Hexanchidae > Heptranchias > Heptranchias perlo. The sequence continues at coordinate 14,346,263 of NC_090345.1, read as the reverse complement.
GTACTCAAGGGCTAAATGCTATGCGTACTCAGACTGTGAACAATCCCATCCAGACGCAGTTTAGGCCCCTTCCAACCTAATGCATTTACTGGGCCAGATTTTGCTCTAAAAATAAAGGCGAGCCTAACAGTGCTCACCGTGATTTCAGTGCAAATGGTAGAGGAACTTCTGATGACCACACATTGCGCAGTTAAATGCAGAAATCCGGAAGTTCCTCTACCAGATGCCCTGCTCCTCCAGAAGCTTTGCAGGAAGGAAATCTCATCGGCTGACTCAACGTTGAAATGACTGCAACAGCACAAAGTACCTCTTCTCCCCTGATGGAAATGATGCAATCGCGACAGAAAAAGATACGTCAAGTTTTTTAGTCTAACCAAAATTTTAAACACTTTTTTTCCCAAAAAATATACTTTATTCATAAAATTTGCAGCAATTCATACAATACAGTTGTCATATCACATTCCAAATGTACAATACAGATTATACAATTTGCAGGTTACATCAAGTGCAGTTCAATGAACACATTGCACATAATTACAGTTCATGACACTCTCGGATGCCTCATTGCATTACACTCAATACAGATTATTGATTACAGATTCATTACAGGTACATTACATCAATTTGAATTTTACATTCTGCCCGAGGGGATTTTTCCCTGATTCCAGCCCCTCAGTATACAATGGCAGGAAGGCTCTAAATGGTTGCCTTTCCCCACAGAGCCTTTGCGGTGGCCGCACCCAGCTTCAGTGCATCCCTGAGCACGTAGTCCTGGACCTTGGAATGTTCCAGTCTGCAACACTCGGTCGAGGACAGCTCCTTGCACTGGAAGACCAGCAGGTTTCGGGCAGACCAAAGGGCGTCTTTCACCGAGGTGATGGTCTTCCAGCAGCAGTTGATGTCCGTCTCAGTGTGCGTCCACGGGAACAGCCCGTAGAGCACAGAGTCCTGTGTTACGGAACTGCTCGGGATGAACCTGGACAGATACCACTCTCTCCAGACCTTCTTTGCAAAGGCACATTCCAGAAGGAGATGGGTGACGGTCTCGTCTCCACCACAACCTCCTCGGGGACAGCGTGCGGTGGCACTGAGACTCCAGGAATGCATGAAGGATCTGACGGGAAGGGCCCTTCTCACCACCAGCCAAGCTAGGTCTTGATGCTTGTTTGATAGCTCTGGCAATGAGGCATTCTGCCAAATGATGTTGACAGTCTGCTCAGGGAAACAACTGACAGGATCCACCATCTCCTTTACCCGCAGGGTCTCGAGGACATTAAGTGCGGACCACTTGCTGATCGCCTTGTGGTCAAAGGTGTTTTTCTGCACAAACTTTTCCACGGACAGGTGGGGCGGAACGGTCCAACTGGATGGAGCGTTCCATGGCAGCGTGGCCAGCCCATCTTTCGCAACAAGGGGGACAGGTAGAACCTCAGCACGTAGTGACACTTTGTGTTTGCGTACCGAGGTATTGTATGAATACGCACAGCTTGATGCAGCCACACACAAAGGTGGCCATCAGGATGAGGGCTACTTTGGGCACGCCTTTCCCCCCTTTCTCTGGAGATTTGTAACTTAATGACTGCCAAACAACCTCTCGGGCACTGAAAATTCACTTTTACAAGTGTGGAGTCTCATTCCTTCACATTTTAATTGTTGTTGGACATGTAAAAAAATGTTTTTAAATATTTTTATTTTTTCACTGTTTCTTTTGTCTCTTTTATCTGTCTTTTAATTCAATATTTCTTACCCTCTCTCTCTATTTCACTTTCTGTAACTGATTTGACATTGTATTCACTATTCCAACTTACACATCCTGGTTCTGTGTCTGTGCCGCTTATTAACATGCTTCAATCTGATTGGTTAAGGGGATACACAGCAGCTTGCCCCGTTCACACAGGTCACAGATGCCCAGGAGAGGGCGCCGCACTGGACTGAGGGTCTGAGGAAAAGCCCATGAAAAGTCTACAGGCAAGTCCAAGTCTAACGAGCAGCGGATGCCGGTCGTTGGCCGCTCAGAGCAAATTCCGGCCCGTTGCCTTTCGAAACCCCAAATTGAGAAACAGGCCGTTTGTTGTATCAGGTTAGAACTCAAACCTATCCTTGTGGCAGCAAATGGTATTTTTCAATTGTAGAGTCATGCTTAACTGGACAGAGACGAGGAAGAGCTCATTTCACATCTGAACATTATCATTTAGTGAGACACATGAACAACAGTGCTTAACTACATTTTGTGTACACGCCCCAAATTAAATGGTACTGAACAACGGAAAACAGAATATTTTCAAGTTAATAGTATGACTATTTTTGCACAAGTGTAGTTAAAGTGGAGGTGTTTATCAGAAAATGTGATTTTATATTCAATACTGAATAGAAGTGTGTTAAAATAAATCAATTGATACAGGAAAAATCAATTTTGGAGTGCTAAGCAAGTTTGCTAATGTGAAACAGTCTTGCTTTACAGTAGACTTCAGGCTTGTGCTTTGATGCCTATCCACCTCCACTATAACTGGCACTTACTCCCATTCTTGATGCAAATTTCTGATATATTGTTACACACAACAAAAAACTATTCTATTCAGATATTTAAAATCCAAAATTGATCCAAATTGCACTCTAAAATTGCGTCGATTAGGTTACAGTTCAAGTTTGCACTTGAATCACAAAAGTAAAATCTTCCATGAAGCAGCGCAATCTGGCAGCTTAATAGAGCGTAATCGTTAATTTTTCCCCTTTGCAATAAAAAATATTCATTGATGTATTTAAGAGTGGTAACCTGGTGGTTTTATTAATACAGCTGAAAATGGGTTTAATCACAAAAAATAAGCATTTTTAATAAGAGTGTCCCGTCCTCCGCCTGTGAGTAACCTGATTTATATCACTGAAAATGACTTAAAGAAAAACTATACTGAACCATTTATTACTTTGATTGGTGTACACCAGTTAGTTTCTTAGTAAATTAAATATTTTTTAACATGTAAAAACGTTTAAAACACTAGTCAACTAGTGCCTGTGTGCCTAAGAAAACGAGCTTAATTTGAAGACCCTCCTTAAACGGCCACAATCGGTGGAAACTCGCAATCCTTGTTATTTCAATCTGGGGACGTGGCCAGTTTTGTGGGAGGGGCCGGCTTTGGGCGCGATGATTTTTGACCCAGCGCAAGAGATCGCGGAAACTCAATTTACGCCTGACGTAAGTGGCACTTGATTTTCCGCGAGCTTTTCCGCTGGTTCGGGCGGAGTGGAAACTCTACCCCCACATCTTTCCATTTTGCTCTGGCAGTGAGCAGCCGCTCTCAGTTTGTTCATACAGGTTAGCAATTCAGTTTTCACAATCCCTGGATGGACCGTCCTCCCAAACCTTTAGGACTTTTGAGGAATTGTACATGTGCAAGATCACACAGTATGCCTGGTTGCTTGTGTTGCTGCTGGTATTCTGAATCTGCCCCACAACATAAGTGAGGAGAATGTATAGCATTCATCACATGCCCTTGGAACACTGTCTGGGATTAGAGTAACTTTCTAGAGGAGTTATGGAGTAGGCAACATTGAGGAGATCATCATTAGCCCCACAGTCTTTCAGCCACCGTATAGCTTCAAATGTGTATGTAGATTGGTAATGGTCTGTATGATCAGGTTCACTAGCTCCTCTTAGTTCTTCCAATTATATTAGTATTGAATGAATAAAATGATATTTTACACCAGAAATAATGGTCGTTCATCATGATTGTATCAAACCATTTTTTTTTGATAAAGCATTGACTGTGGGACTCACTCGAAGATGAATATATATTGACTTACTCAGCCCATTCAAGTATTAGAACTAGAACAGGCACCTGCATGGAAAATGGGATAGTTTCCAATGAACAATGAAACAGCCAGGGGGAAAAAAAATCAACCGAAGTGCTTTTATTATCCAAGAGTGAACATTTGTTACTTAATTACAACTGTTGCAACTTAAGGTACAATAATAATTTAAGTATTTTGGCAGTCATTCACAGTAGATGTAAAGTTCAGCTGCATAGCTTACATATAAAAAGACATGGGGGTGGAAATTCGTTGCAGCTCGTTTTTGGAACTAAAATGGGCAGCGCAGGAGCGTGCGCCCAAGGCCCGGGCTCACCCGGATTTGAGATCCAGGCCTCATCTGCATTGTGACGACAGTCTGTGGACACCAATCGGGCAGCCAAAGGCAGCTGTCCGGTTCCAAGAGGATGAAGCTGGGTCAGCTGCCTCCCCGGCAGTGGCCCTCAGGCAGCTCCTGGGAGGTGGGAGGGAGGCAATCGATAGGGGAGCAATTGGGAATTTTGGGAAGGGGGCCTCAAACTGGCATTAGGCCCACTATTTGCACATGCAAAGGGTCCAACACCTGTTTCAGGCCCGGGCCCTGAATGCCTACACTGGAAACTTTATCAATATGGTAGATGGCACATGTCGCCCGCCATATTGGACGGTTAGGCACGAGCGGAGTTAATGAATTTCTAGGTCATAATGTCTCTGCCCCCAGAAATGGAACACATGCAACTCCTCAATAACACAGTGATTAAATATACCAACCAATGTGGTGCTGAGCTACACTTACAGATCAGAAAGGTCCCACATTCGGTTTGTGCTGTCATCCAGGACAGCCACGAAGGCAATACGATAGGTCTCTCTATTTCGAGTAAAGGGAATGGGTAGGGCAATCAAGCATGGACGTTGCTCTTTATCACCATACAGTGACTTCTATTGATTAGTGCATAGGTGGATGTTGAGTAAGGGGATGATGGAAGTTGACTGTGATGCTTCCATGGTTATATATCTTCCCAAAACTGACCAAGCTCATATATAAACACTGGTCATTTCCAGAGGTACCAGAGGACTCTAGGCATGGAACTATGGAACTGTTTTCCACCATGAGTCACCGCCTTCATGAGAGGATGGAAGAAAGTTGGAACCCCACCCCAGAGAAAGGTATTATACAACACATAATTACAAAGACAAAGGCCTGATCATTGAATCCGACACTGAATGCTATCACAATAGATTGCAATGGTTCTCCGACTTTTAAGTGTCAGAACATGACATTGCAAATAGCGGGAATTACAACTGGTTTCTGTCTAGTTGAGATGTAATGTGTTAAATCAATAAATATTTTGTCAAACATTATTACAATCGAGTTCAGTGTTTTACACTCATTATAATCAAGTAAAATGTCTACAGTATTTGGGCTTCTGAGGTACCTTGTTTTGTGTAAACATCTGTGCTCAATGAGATGTGTCCATGTGAACAAATAATCTCCATACAGAATACAAGCCAGCAATCTTATTTTGTAGCCCTCTTTCACAACCCTCTGTTGTAATAAAGGTCATCTTCTGTTGTGGCTGACTGGATCAAAGGTTCAAGATTGCTCCTGTTTATCTGAAATAAAATTAACAATTATTCTACTGCTTAGATTTTTTAAAAAGTCTATTTTTGCTTTGAGAGTGCATTTCTAATTTTCTCACCTTTCATTTTCCGACACCATCTATTCTGACTCATGACTGGATACAGTTGCACAGGCACCACTAGCTCTCTGCTACTTCACCCAATCCTGTTCCCACCGGAGATCCACACATGTACACTTTACCGGAGGAGAGCAAACCTGATTGACTTTATTCCTCTTCCACGAGGGACACTGAAATCCATTGTTGTGCTCCCACCACTGAATTAGTTGACACTGACAAACTGTGCAAACCAGGGATCAAACTTGAGATTGTCCTGATTTGGAAAGCTCTATATAATAGCACAGAGGGTGCTTACCCATTGAGCTATTGGAGGAGTCATATTCCATTTCTGAATTGTAAACTCCACTCTTCAAACTCAAATGGACAAATTTGAATTATCCATGTAAAGACCCCCTGTGCCACACAATCCCAGCCCTAACACCAAATGTTGCTCTGTAACTGATCATTAAGAGGCATATACAAGGAACCAGATCTGACTTCTTTCTCTTCTGACTTCCTCATCCTCTTTTCAGCCCAAGGTGGAAATGCCTCATCTTATTTAACTGCTATCCCACTGGCAACTCAAAATGTGGGGAATTCCTGAACTGCCCATATCACATTATGTCGCTGGGTTTTTAATACATAAAATACTTACAAATTATTCAATTTGATCCATTGCAGGTTTTGCAATCATTCTTTCTCACAGAGTGACTATAACTAAAGACTATCTAGGGTTATCTCCTGCACTTAAATACTAAGAATCATTGGCTATCTGTTATACAGGTCGAACTTTGCACATTTCTCCTTCATCCCCCTGGCATTAAAGGGTTTGAAGCAGTGGTTTTCAAGCTTTTCTGTGTAGGGCACTCTGCAAATATTGACACTCTCAGGGGTGGACATGGACAGGGGAGAAAAAGAGACTGCAGGGATGGGGGAGAAAATGAGGCTGCAAACTGCAAATCTCCCAGTAAAAACCAACACAGTCCAGGGGACCACAAGTCTGAACTAGATAAATCCAGCATTAGCTACCCAAGGGAAACAACAACAACTTGCATTTATATTGTGCCTTTAACGTTGTAAAATGTCCCAAGGTGCTTCACAGGAGCGATTATCAAACAAAATTTGACACCGAGTCACATAAGGAGGTATTAGGACAGGAGGTACGTTTTAAGGAGCGTTTTAAAGTAGGAGAGAGAGGTAGCGAGGCGGAGAGGTTTACAGAGGGAATTCCAGAGCTTAGGACCTAGGCAGCTAAAGGCACGGCTGTCAATGGTGGACCGATTAAAATTGGGGATGCGCAAGAGGTAAGAATTGGAGGAACGCAGAGATCTTGGAGGGTTGTAGGGCTGGAGGAGGTTACAGAGATAGGGAGGGGTGAGGCCATGGAGGGATTTGAAAACAAGGATGAGGATTTTAAAATCGAGGCATCCCGGTCTGGGAGCCAAAGTAGGTCAGCGACCACAGGGGTAATGGGAGAACGGGACTTGGTGTGAGTTAGGATACGGGCAGCAGAGTTTTGGATGAGCTCATGTTTATGGAGGATGGACTATGGGAGACTGGCCAGGAGAGCATTGGAATAGTCCAGTCTAGAGGTGACAAAGGCATGGATGAGGGTTTCAGCAGCAGATGAGCTGAGGCAGGGGAGGAGACGGGCGATGTTATGGAGGTGGAAGTAGGCAGTCTTGGTGATGGAGCAGATATGTGGTTAGAAGCTCATCTCAGGGTCAAATAGGACACCATGGTTGCGAACGCTCTGGTTTGGCCTCAGACAGTGGCCAGGAAGAGGGATGGAGTCGGTGGCTAGGGAACAGAGTTTGCGGTGGGGACCTAAGATAATGGCTTTGGTCTTCCCAGTATTTAGTGGGAAAGGGTGCTTTCATTGCAGGAAATGATTTTGTTTATTGCAAGAGAAATAATGTTAGCAAATCAACTAATACAGTAAAGCATAGATCTAATGACAAGTGGAAAAGAATCTGATGAGCTCACAGACTCCCTACAGAACCCAGTTTGAAAACCTTCATGAACATTAGGTGAAAATATTAGTTCCAGGAGACTGGTGAGAGATCTGGAACTGCTGGCTATATACACAATAACAGAGTTGGCAATATACTGCAAGTCTTAAACTCATCATATACCTTCCCCGTCTGAGGATACAGGCTGAAGGAAATGGGCACCATCATCCCTAGTACAAAGGCGGTCATTATATGTCTAATAGGAGCTAGTGCAAGAGGAGATCTTCTTATGAAATTCGTCCTGGGAAAAAATAATCACAGAATGCTGATCAGTAATAAAAATGTACTGTATATAAAACCAATCACAAAATTGACATTTTTATGTACCTTGTTCCAACTGGGTGCACTGTTGATTTATACATTTAAACAATAAGTGATCCCTTAATCTAGCCAATTTTACCTGGAATCTACACCAGCTGGATCCACCGTGAGCCTATCACCAAAAACCACGTACCCTGTGTTCATTGTCTCTTCCTTGATGCTTCTTCCTCTTCCTTATCCAATGTCAGCAAGAGCCACTCACAACATCAAGTACAAAACTTGCAAAATGCAGAGAACAGCTCTCTCTGCTCTACCACGACAACATACCTTAACCCCAAACGTGGGAGAACATTCTTACTCTATCCATTGTGACATTCCTATTGGCCACACCAGGAAGTCTGGTAGATTCACAGAGGCTGCAAATTTAGTGCCGAATTATGGAGGGGGGGTGGGGGGAGCGGGGGGTTTGCACTGTGGACTTGCACCCACTCACATCTTTTAATTGATACTTGCTGAATACATTTCATTCAGGACGGTTGATAACACTAAGGAGAGGAGATCTGTCCCATTATCCTGTACTAGATTCATAGGCAGGACTCAAGTTAAATGATACTATTCTAACCCACACTGCTTCCCACATGCACTCATTACTACTGACTACAGTTGAACTTTAACAGCCTGTATCAGGCAGCAAAACAGTGAGTTTAACACCTTTATGGACACTATTTTAAATAAACATTTACATAATCTAATGTCTGCCAAGGCAGTAAGCTGGACACACTGAAGAATGGATTACAATTCAAAATTGCAGTGTGATATAGCACTTGGGAGCTCAAATGCTGCACCATGGAATGGCGGAACGAGCATGTACCAGTGATTCCTCACGTGGGGAGCTCCTGATGTCAATCACATCTTCATGGGGAATACAGAGCAGGGACCAAGCATATCCTCACAGACCAGGGTGGAAGATTAGAGGGCGAGTCATCCCAGGCTCCCATCAAAATATGGAAAATAAAATCAAGTTGACCGTTTAAGATTATGTATTGACAGCTTTTTTTCAAATTCTCAAGATTTTTAACTGTCACGTTAGGAATACTATTTTGAGAAAAATATGGAAACATAATTTGTGCTAAGTCTGAAAAGCAATGCAAGAATTTACCAGGAATATTTCATACCTTTGTAAGTAGCTGACAAGCATGTTGGGCACAGCTACTGTAGTTCCGATTAAAACTGCTCTAGAAATCGCCGTCTCTTTTACTGCCTAGAAAAGAGAAAATTAACATTGAAAATTTTTCTGCTAATTCCACAGTCAACGGTGCAACTTTTAAAGCCTCAATGAATTCACTGAACTCTGTCATACTCAAAAAACAGCGAGATCTGCAGATTACTTCTTACTGTGCTTCAGGGTGATTAGAGATCAGTCTTCAATAATGAACCAAATATAATTAAGATTGACCGATGAACTGCATCTCCCCATAGATTATGAAGTATATTTGGAATTTAATTCTCTATCATCAATGATGAGTATTAGAAGCCAAAATAAAAGTATCAGATTGCATCAGTGTTACACGGCACTGTTGCTGGAAGAGTATCTGATCTCCCACAATTTGAACAGCCTTTTTTCAACATCAACATACATTTATATAGAAAAATGTCTCAATGTACTTCATAGAGGTATGAGGAAAATGGATGCTAAGCGAAATTCGGGACGACAAAAGGCTTGGTCAATGGGCTGAGTTTTAAAGGAGGATCTTAAAAGGAGGAGAGGGAGGTGGACAAACTTTGAGAACAGAATTCCAGAGTGGGCAGCTGCATAGAGCACCAAAGCAGAGTCCAATTCTGTCCTCAACCAATGTCCATAAGTGTGCACTTTCTAGCAATAGTTACTACATAGTGATCAGGCCTAGGAACTCTGGCTTATTTCCTCTCCTTACCCCAGGGGAGCTGAGAACTATTGCAGCACCTCAACTGCTGCCGAGGCATAGATGTATTTACTCAGCATAGGTTGAAAATGCAACCTGGAACTTTCCTATTCTAGGTGAGTCAGCACTTTATTGGATAACTTTCCAAATGAGCCTTTGAGGGAGCTCACTATTTTTGTTTGTATTACTCTTTGTTCTTTCTGGCTTTCATTCCATATTACTACATTGAAGAAGGTAAACCTCAAATAGTGCCAGCAATAGGCCAATAATAATAGCAAGAAGAGAAATTATCTAAGAGTGTGGAGACTCAAGGGGACCCTAGCATTGGGGAAATGAATGGAGAAATCATCATCGGCAACAGGCTGATGATCGTACTGAGATAACACAAGCAACTTTCAAAACTTTGGCTTCGCTTCTGTGCAACTGCAGACATAGTGACAAAAGATGCACTTATCTTTTAAATGGAGGGGATTAAGTAGCTTAAGAGTTTATGATTTAAAGCGTTTTTTTCGCCATTGGTTCTTGGGATGTTGGTGACACTGGCAAGGCTGCATCTATTGCCTGTCCTTAGTTGCCTTTAGGTCACATGCTCTCTTCTTGAGGTAGCAATTGTTTGCTAAGCCACTTCAGAGGGCATTAGCAGTCAGCCACATAGTGTGGACTAGAATCATATGTAAGCAAGACTGTGCAGGTTTTAGTGAACCATCTGGGTTTTTATATAAATTCAGTAGCTTTTATGATCATTTTTTCTGGTGCTAGCTTACAAATTGAAATCCATTTCACAACTTATCGTCGCGAGGTTTGAACTGACAAACTCTGGTCTGTTAGTCCAGTACCATAACCACTACACCATCACACCCTTACCTTAGTTCCAGCTATCTGTGAGACTCCTACCACATTTCCATTTTTATCTGCAACTTCAATTCCTGTTTCCAATTCAAAGCCTCTGACTACTGCCACATTGAGAGCACTTGCAATCACTGTTAGGAAAGAGAGCAGTGAAATAAAAACAGGTTCTAAACAAGTATCAAAACCAGACGCACTTTAAGTAATTTGTAGTTTATCTCATATTATGAATCCATCTTGAATCTAAATCTTAACACATGATAGACACCAATAATTTATAGCTAGGTCACAGCCTGGGCAGCTTCCCAAAAAATTGATGGGAAAATCATCTTGACTTTTTCTCATGCTTTCTAATGGTGGTTAAAAGGCAGATGAAAAGAAAAATTACACTTTATTTTCCCCCCTCTTGCATCTCTCCCCACAATCTCTGGAGTGAGACAGTGGGCAATGTAGCTGCTTCTTGAAGCACTCCAGGAACACTCTCCAGCCAACAGCCACAGACATCTGAAAGCACAATGAGGCAATTCACATTCCAATTGTCTCTGACCCTGGAAGGAAAGCTCCCGAGCTTGGTTTGTGGTGCAGTGTAGTGGTGTCACACTAAAATAGTTTGACTGAAAATTATAGCAGAAAAGAAACACACATCCTAAACCTGAAATGTAACATAGTCTGCAGAATGAATTGCCACATCATACCACTGATGTTGTGCCTTAATGTGGCCCTAACATTAAAGCTAGAAAGTGTGCCATTTCTTTTGGTAGAAAGTAAATTTGTACCCCTTGATAAGGGATGCAGCACCTTCCTACTCTACCCCCTGTGTCATTAACACGTAGACATGGTGTAGATGTAGGGTAAAACCCACTTCAACAATGCACTTTCATCTCAACCTCATACATGTGACATTCTGATTCCCAAGAACAATGATCTTAGCGCCCTCTCTGACCGCTCCAAACTATTTTCTACTTACCAAGTACAGGAACTGGCAGAATTTTTCTGAACAGAGTGTGCATTCCAGGACTGTTTGATCCATAGCGATACATCACAAACTGAGGGAAAACCTAATTATAAAAACAGTTTTAAAAAATGAACCATTTACAAAAAAAACATGAAAATAATCATTCCAAATGTTTCATGTACAATGTAAAACTCACTTAGGATTGTGGAAGTAACGGTATATACAGCTAAAAAGCCACAGGCATTTTTGAATGATTATTTTCTATCAAGCAACCCCTATTGGAAATGTACTTGTGTGTGTGGATGCGAGGTGAGGACAGGATTGGATTTGATTGTGATGCCCTCCATTGTTGAACATTCTGTCAACACTCATTGTCAGGGCTTACAAACGAAAAATGCCAATTTGGTTGAGCACTGAAGGCCTGCCAACACCAGTGGAACCAGATCGCAGCAGCACAAGTAAGCATCTTCAGAAGTAGTTGGGTAAGAGAAAAAAAATTGTAAGGGGGAAGGATATGTGACTATTAATGATAACCATAAAGAAGAGTGGGTACATCCATTCCACTTGGTCAAATGCCTTCATTACATGTAAACATTTTCAATCTCTCTATAAGCACTTAATGGCAGCTGCCAAATAATTTGAAGTATGTTGAAGCTAACATGTTTTAATAACAAAAATGTCGTCCCAGGAAGTAGATATTGGAGGAGCATTCTGTAATTAATTGTGTTTGGTGCTCAAGAGCATTTCTTCAATCACAAAGACAGTAAAACAGACAATACACACGTGATCTGAATGCTACAAGTGATCTAATTGGCTTCTCGTACTAACTTAGCTCATTATAGTCCAAAAAGAAAAATTGATTAAAAGTTATGTTACGCTTTATTGTTTAAGTCATGATAACGAGCTTATTCTTTTCAACTAAAGATACATTTCCCAACTAATGAAGGCACTCCCTGGCACAATTGTTAAATCATGCCATCAGATAATTTTTCATAAAACACATAATATTCTGATTACGTACTCCCAAACATGTAGTATAGGACACAGATCCAACCAAGAGGAGAACTTGTTTTAGAGGATTCTTCTCACCCTAAAAAGAAATATCAGTTGTGAAAAGCATAACTTTGGTTCAAACACATAATGCAGATAAAATATTTGACACTTAAAATATTTCTTTAGAAATTTTAATTATTTTCAACAGGTTTTTGTAGTTCTGCAGTCGGGAATGTAGAATGCAAAATGTGGGAGGTCTGAAGGGACAATCTTTCCAAGACTGAAAGAATGAGTTAGAGCAGGTAACTGTGAGATTGGTCTGGATTTTAAGATTTTGTCCAGGAACAGTATAGTTTCTCCTTAGCACTTTGAGCTCTTTGGTCTGAACGTTAATTTTAGCAACTTCAGATCTTAGCTATCCTCCTCCATTTGTTCCTATATAAAACTTCTACTTTGGTTCCCCATCATTTTGGATTTTTTTCCCCTAGTCTGTGGGACAGTTCTCCCAACTTTGGCACCAGTTCCCAGTTGTTAGCAAGGAGGACTTTACGGGGTCGACTGGGCTGGTGGTGCCTTGATGGTGCTCGAATTTGATGCCAGGATTGCAACAAAGAGGTCCGTCTGGTTTTATTCTTCTTATTCTTTTTTGTAGCTGTTTGATACAACTGAGTGGCTAGCTAGGCCATTTCAGAGGGCAGTTAAGAGTCAACCAACGTTGATGTGAGACTGGAGTCACGTATAGACCAGACTGGGTAAGGACGGCAGATTTTCTTCCTCAAAGGACATTAGTGAACCAATTGGGTTTTACGACAATCACATGGTCAATGTATATAGTCTTCTGGAGCCATTGTACACATTTAAAGGCAAATCATATATAACTCAAGTTGAAAGGAATAACACACTTACTGTACAGGTGGTTTTATTTCTGTTTGCCAAGTTAAATCCTGCACTGTATGATTGAAAGAGGAACTACAGACAAAGAAGGAAAGCAATATTAATATATTTTCTCATGGCAAGCTTTATTACATACTATAAAACTGAAATTATGTCACATACACTTATTACAACTGCCCTAGAACCAGCAGCCTGGTGGGAAAATGCAGAAAACAGGAAATATGTTCGGTCTTAGATTTAAACAATAAATAAAAATATTATGCTCTGTAATATAAAGAGTTCAGAACTAGAGTGAGAGACTGAATATGCTGTAAACACTCAGCAGGTCGGACAACATCTGTGGAGAGAACAAACAAGTTAATGTTTCAAGTGTGGACCCTTCATCAGAATTGATTTTTTTTATAAACAGATGAACAGCATTTAAAAAGGAATAAAACAAAGTGGGGGGGGGAATGCCATTATAGTGTTGGCTGATTTTAGACAAGATCTAACTTGCTTTCTAGTTCAGTTTGCTGGTTCTTTAGGACCGAATTGTCCTGAATATTTATTATCTCCTGCTTTGTATAGTGGGAGATGATTCTCCCTCCACTTCTAGTATGTCAATTTTTCTAGTATTTAATGTTGCAAAGATGGTTCTTCCACAGTTCACTCATGACTCTCTATAAAGTTTTGTTCCTTATTATTTTACAATTATTCTCCTTTTACTATAATTCCCATCATATTTGTAAAACTTTCATAATTTAAAAAGTGATAAGAGGAAGCATTTAACTTATAATGCTAGATTACCTTATCTGTGTTTCAGGTTGATAATACATCAGGTTCAGTCTTGCTTTGAATACTTAACCTAAATGTGACCCAAACCAGTTATCCAATGCTTTAAAAAAGTAACTGTGGAGAATGCGAGAAACTACATAGAAAGCTGAATTCTTGACGCAGATTAACACACACACACACACACAACTATTACTACATTTACTGGAACAATGAGCTTCCAGGTCAAATTTCTCATCCCTGATGTTCTTATGTCTACCTTCTGATTCACACAGTCTTCTTTCTGTCACTTTTCCACTGATTTAGCCATCAGTGTTTTGATCTGTTTATTTTCCTACCGTCACCTTTACATGTTTCACTGTTAAAAAAAAACTCTTTCACGTTGCCCACTTTCTGATCAGATCATATGTGAGTAGGTGGGCGAATTCTCCCAGTTATTGGCTTCTCACAGAAACCTCATGCTATTCGCACTAATTTACGAGTTTGAATAGTGTGAAGCAAAATGGGCCCAGTGAGGAACCATCATTACCTGCCAAAATAGATCTGGTTTCAACCCTTTGTGAGGCAGAAGCATAGCTACAACCTGAAAATAAAGAAGAATTAGATAGATCATTCTGAAATGTATACTAGGTAAGATTTATTAAGGCTATATATTCATACCCAGTGCTATGAGTTTAACTCCACTGACAGGGAAGGTATTTAGTGAAAAATCATGTCATGCTCAAAGTATTCTGCTTTTTTTTCTATTAATTAAGTTGCCTACACATTAAAAAGTTACAACAAGGCATTACTATATCTTCTTAAAACAGGTTGGTAATTTACTGCAGAATAGTATAGTAATTGGGAACTGCTGTTAGAATCATAGAATCATAGAAGTTTACAACACGGAAACAGGCCCTTCGGCCCAACATGTCCATGTCGCCCAGTTTATACCACTAAGCTAGTCCCAATTGCCTGCACTTGGCCCATATCCCTCTATACCCATCTTACCCATGTAACTGTCCAAATGCTTTTTAAAAGACAAAATTGTACCCGCCTCCACTACTGCCTCTGGCAGCTCGTTCCAGACACTCACCACCCTTTCAGTGAAAAAATTGCCCCTCTGGACCCTTTTGTATCTCTCCCCTCTCACCTTAAATCTATGCCCCCTCATTATAGACTCCCCTACCTTTGGGAAAAGATTTTGACTATCTACCTTATCTATGCCCCTCATTATTTTATAGACTTCTATAAGATCACCCCGAAACCTCCAACTCTCCATGGAATAAAGTCTCAGTCTATCCAACCTCTCCCTATAAGTCAAACCATCAAGTCCCAGTAGCATCCTAGTAAATCTTTTCTGCACTCTTTCTAGTTTAATAATATCCTTTCTATAATAGGGTGGCCAGAACTGTACACAGTATTCCAAGTGTGGCCTTACTAATGTCTTGTACAATTTCAACAAGACATCCCAACTCCTGTATTCAATGTTCTGACCAATGAAACCAAGCATGCTGAATGCCTTCTTCACCACCCTATCCACCTGTGACTCCACTTTCAAGGAGCTATGAACCTGTACTCCTAGATCTCTTTGTTCTAGAACTCTCCCCAACGCCCTACCATTAACGGAGTAGGTCCTGGCCCGATTCGATCTACCAAAATGCATCACCTCACATTTATCTAAATTAAACTCCATCTTGGTGTCATCTGCAAACTTACTAACCATGCCTCCTAAATTCTCATCCAAATCATTAATATAAATAACAAATAACAGCGGACCCAGCACCGATCCCTGAGGCACACCGCTGGTCACAGGCTTCCAGTTTGAAAAACAACCCTCTACAACCACCCTCTGTCTTCTGTCGTTAATCCAATTTTGTATCCAATTGGCTACCTCACCTTGGATCCCGTGAGATTTAACCTTATGTAACAACCTACCATGCGGTACCTTGTCAAAGGCTTTGCTAAAGTCCATGTAGACCACGTCTACTGCACAGCCCTCATCTATCTTCTTGGTTACCCCTTCAAAAAACTCAATCAAATTTGTGAGACATGATTTTCCTCTCACAAAACCATGCTGACTGTTCCTAATCAGTCCCTGCCTCTCCAAATGCCCGTAGATCCTGTCTCTCAGAATACCCTCTAACAACTTACCCACTACAGATGTCAGGCTCACCGGTCTGTAGTTCCCAGGCTTTTCCCTGCCGCCCTTCTTAAACAAAGGCACAACATTTGTTACCCTCCAATCTTCAGGCACCTCCCCTGTAGCTGTCGATGATTCAAATATCTCTGCTAGGGGACCTGCAATTTCCTCCCGAACCTCCCATAACGTCCTGGGATACATTTCATCAGGTCCCGGAGATTTATCTACCTTGATGCGCGTTAAGACTTCCAGCACCTCCCTCTCTGTAATATGTACACTCAAGACATCACTATTTATTTCCCCAAGTTCCCTAACATCCATGCCTTTCTCAACTGTAAATGCCGATGTGAAATATTCATTTAGGATCTCACCCATCTCTTGTGGTTCCGCACATAGATGACCTTGTTGATCCTTAAGAGGCCCTACTCTCTCCCTAGTTACTCTTTTGCCCTTTATGTATTTGTAGAAGCTCTTTCGATTCTCCTTTGCCTTATCTGCCAAAGCAATCTCATGTCCCCTTTTTGTCCTCCTGATTTCTCTCTTAACTCTACTCCGGCAATCTCCATACTCTTCAAGGGATCCACTTGATCCCAGCTGCCTATGCATGTCATATGCCTCCTTCTTCTTCTGTTATGTTGACATAAACAGTATCTCCTCTGATTCAATGAGCAGAAACTAATTTCTAATGTAAACTTAAAACTACTTTGGAAGTAGAGAAAAGGAGTTCATGGCAAATTGAAATATTCAACTAAATATTCACATATTGGAATTTCAGTACCTACCAAAGGGGCAGCAAATGGTGTGAATGCTGGAGGAGGGAGGAGGGAGAAAAAGAAAAAATGGTCATTCTTTCATATGTTTACTTTATAATATAGTCTATATCTAAATGTTTTGAGATGCATTAATCACACTTAGCCACATATGCAATTTTTTTTTATACAAAAGAGAAAGCAAGCCAGTCATTTTGTACTGGTTTCTTTTGACCCTAGAGAGCAGCCAGGGATTTACAAGGAGTTGCCAATCTACAGAAAAACTTCTGCAGCAATTAGCCTCTAATTGGCCTTCTGGGTATGCTTATTTACAGCAACTAGACTTTTTGGCTTTAAAGGGACAGGCCAGGTTAGCAGCTAAACATCACAACTGTGTGCCAAACTACCTGTGAGCAATGTCACAGGAAATCACTATTTATCCTGAAACAAAGAAATACAAGAAAGGAGGTCAACAAATACTGAATGATGTGAACAACACTCACCTGAAGCACGGAATACTGTTGGCAGCACATCACCAGTGTCTGGATGAACCGAAGACTAGGGAGACAGAGGGTAAAGAAATGGGCATTACATTGACCACATTACCAGTGGACACCAGCAAAAATGCTAAGGGTTGAAGACTGATCATTGAGCAGTTTTTGCCAAATTGCACGGTACATGTAATGATAAGTAATTACATTTTCTATAATCAGTTATAAGGCAGATTTGCATCAGTAACAAGATGTATAAAATCACAATGATTTTCACCTACATCAACACCATATCAAATGCTGTTGTAAACAGAAAGCAGGCAGACAAATGTTGTTGTGGCTGGTCTCTTTTAAAGAAAGGAACTGTGTGATTGCCTGTTTTTAAACTCACAAAATTCATACACTGCATTTTCATTTTGTTTATCAGGATTCATACTTTGTCCCTTCTCCTAAGTTGCCCATTTTCCGATTAAATTTACTGAATAGGTTAACAGTTCCCTTCTCCCCTTGTTTTGCAGCATTGCTTGTGTCAGAGAGCAGGCAGATACCTCCCCCTGGGCACGTGCTGATGCTGTTCTAAAAGATGCCCTTAAGAGATGTGAAACAGCAGATGGGGAAGGGTGGGGGTGGAGGAGGGGAGGGGAGGGGAGGGGAGGGGCACGGAAACACATTTATCAACCTTGCCATTATATTACTTATGAACAAACACCTGATCCTCATTTGACATCCACCCACCAAATCAAAATTCAGTGATGACTGGGAAGTTGCAGTGTGGGGAATTATAGATGCAAAGTGGCAGCATCCAGGTTGACAATTTGATTTTGAAGTTCATCTTCTCTTGGTTTCCTAGCAAGTATAGCAGTGGGGTGTTCAGTAGGCCCAGGTCTGAATTCCACACATCCTATTAACTGGTATCTTTCACCAGCTGGTTTGTGAAACTCCTGGTTGATGTTCATAGCTTGTGGACATTCTATCCCTCAACCAAAACTACCAAAAAGAGATCACTTATCTCACTGTTGTTTTTGGGACCTTGCCTTGTGCAAGTTGGCTGCTGCCTTTGCCTACAACCCATCAGCCTCTACACTTCAAAAGTAATTGGCTGTAAAGGGGACGTCCTGAGGATGTGAAAGGCACTATATAAACGCCAGTTCATAGAAATTACATCATGGAAACAGGCCATTCGGCCCAACCAGCTCGTGTTGGCGTTCTTTCTTTCACATGCCCTCCATTAACTTTTTACTGAGGTTCTTGTGATAACAATGAGCATGGTCGAGTTATAGACAGGATCTTTGTTAGAGGCTCAGTGCGCCTTTGACAAGCTCGGCCAGCTTTCATGAAAGTTTTCTCACCAGAGTAAGTTTCAATGCTTTTTTAATCTGAAAGGGAAAAAAAAAAGGTAATGATTTAAAAACAACTTTTCACAAAATGGAGCAGTTAAACACATGACCACAAGGCAAATATGTTACAGAAGTAAATAAACTATAAAACGAAAACCTCTGAGAACACGGCTACATTTTACAGCAACTTATTTTTGCTGCCAGGCTGACTTACCTTTTCATCTTTCACTGGCTCCGTCAGACTCGGTGGGCTGCTCTGAAGCAGAGTTTGAGCATTTTGTATTTCCTTCTGTTGAAGAGTACATGAACACAGATTTTTTTTAATAACAGTTCTGAGATTTTTATTTTATTTGAAACAACAATCCGATATCTACTTCCGACAAACTTCCACTCATTAATTTGAACATCACTCTGTGTCATCTTCATTTCATCACCCCTCCCCTGTATATTCATAAGTAAACATACCGTGGGGAGTAAGACGGAAAGACAGATTTTTCCCACCATTGAAGGTAACAAATCAAAATATAAAACTGCCAGCAGATTTCCCATGGCATTGCTCATGATTTTTTTTGGACTGTCTACGGAAAAGATGTCAAGGGCATATGGAGTCTCATACTATATTCAATGAGTGTTTCAACTGCATAAGGGGCTTATTGTTCACCCTAAGCCTGCTACCTGGAGGTAACAATCCTGGGGTGAATCCCGTATGCTGTTGATAAGCTCAATGAATACAGTGCAAGACGCCTCATACTTTGTGAATAAGGTTATGATTCAGTTCATAGGAAATGTGGGCTTGCTTTGCTGTCCTTTGCATTGGGTAAGGAAAAAATGGTATATGTAGAGCAACGGAATTGTAATATTTCCACTGTGTCATCCTAACAACTTTGGGTTATGGCCCTCAGGCTGGAACACCCAAGATGTCCCAATACTGAGACAGATGTGGTCATTTGTCAATAGGTTCAAGCAGCAACACAGAAATAAGGTCCCTACAACTGGATTTCTGTCTTGCAATTCACTTACAGACACACACTAATACCCTTAGAGTTTTGCAATGTCTTTACTACACCTTCCTGTGGATGATGTGAAAATATTATTCTGCAATGATCATGACAGATTCGGTCTTCAATCAATGTTACTTCAGTTCCATTTTTAATTTTCATCAGTGTGACTTCCATTTTGCACTCACATGTATGCAGATCTCCCTTGACATTGCTCACAGTAAGTCAAGTGATACATTGTTTTATAACAGGAACTACCATAGAACACAAAATGTATTATTCTGCTGCTATGGTGGAGTTGGGCTGTCCCTTTAAGGCCATCAAATCTAATTGCTGTTAATAGCCGTTTGCGGAAGAGTTCCAAACTTCTACCACCCTTTGTGTGTAGAAGTTTTTGCTGACTTCAAAACTGAAAGTCTTGGCTCTAATTTTTAGGTTATATCCCCTAGTCCTAGACTCCCCAAACAATGGAAATGGTTTCTCTCTATTAAATGTCAGAACCCGCTGCCTTATAGAGTAATGGGACACAGGCCTGCCCTAAAGACTCCACGAGTGGCCTTTTGGTCTTTTCACTTGTTCTGCGGATGCTGGGATAGTCCGGTTTCCAAAGAGTTTTCCTTTACTTCTTTTTTTTTTATGTCATACCTTTTTTTTTGTGTTTTCCTTTACTTCCTCTCAGTGGTAATTTTATGAGATGCGCTTGCAGAATGTCAGGTGCTTAATCAGCTCCAGATTGGAAGAAGCCAGCAAGAAGTGACTGGCTTTTATGTCCTCTTTTTCTCATATACATTTGATGCTTTAAGGTATGACTGACCCATTACTAAAACAGATAATCTGGTCACTTGTCTTATTACTGTTTGTGGGACCTTGTGCACAACCTGGTGTTTCCCTACATTACAACAGTGACTACACTTTAATAGCACTTCATGGGCTGTGAAGCCCTATGGCATATCTTAAGGTCGTGAAAGGCGCTATATAAATGCAAGTTCTTTCTAATTTTTTTTTTTAAAAACACCGAATTGTAGAAAATGAGAACGTGACTCAACTCAGAGTTTAGATCCATCTATAAAGAACATGGGCCTTCTTCCTATCTATGAGAGTGTTACTGACTTTTACCACACAGTGCCGTGCTTGAGGGAGGCTGTAATAGGAATGTAGGAACAGGAATAGGCCACTTAGCCTCTTGACCATGTTCCGCCATTCAATGAGATCATGGCTGATCTGTGACATAACTCAATATACCCGCCTTAGCCCCATATCCCTTAATACCTTTGATAGATTTTTGTTAATCAATCTCAAATTTAAAATGAACAATTGAGCTAGCATCAACTTCCGTTTGCAGAAGAGAGTTCCAAACTTCTACCACCCTTTGTGTGTAGAAGTGTTTGCTGACTTCAAAACTGTATATTCTGTGAGACCTGGCAGGTAACACCTGTCTGTCTGCACACTGATTGCCTTGGCAACGGGCAGTTGAAAAAACTGTCTGTACTCACCAAGCATTGTTCTGTGAATTATAAATGCGATTTCATCTCGAGGATTTCATTTTCACATCGTTCACCTGACGAAGGAGGTAGCCTCCGAAAGCTTGTGAATTTAAAATAAAATTGCTGGACTATAACTTGGTGTTGTAAAATTGTTTACAATTCAAAACTGAAAGTCTTGGCTCTAATTTTTAGGTTATATCCCCTCGTCCTAGACTCCCCAACCAGCGGAAATAGTTTCTCTCTATTAAATGTCAGAACCCGCTGCCTTATAGAGTAACAGTACACAGGCCTGCCCTAAAGACTCCACGAGTGGCCTTTTGGTCTTTTCACTTGTTCTGCGGATGCTGGGATAGTCCGGTTTCCAAAGAGTTTTCCTTTACTTCCTCTCACTGGTGGTTTAAGAAACTGAGAACATCAGTGAAGTCCAACCTGGCAACATCCTACAGCTGTGTGGTTTTTGAACAGATCAATCAAGGGTCACAGATGACGAAAAGCTGGGATGCCTGTATCATGAATGTCACTGGTTTACAACATCATTCAAACTCCTTCATTAAAAAAAAATCACTTTCACTTATTCATAATTCTACACGGCTGTTTACATAAAACTCTGCTTACATTTGACGCTAATAATGTTGTGGGATCCAGGATATCCAGCCATTGAAGAAACCTACGAAAGAAGGACTACAGAACACAACAATCAAACTAAATGCAGTAAAAACAACACAAGCAAAATTAGATTTATAAAATTATGACTGTGATTTATTATTTATGGAGCTGGATCATTTCACCAAAAGCCAGTATAGGTTTTCCCATTAAGCTATTTTCTCTGCAAGCTTTCATTGTTGGATGTAAATATTTGTTATGAACACTCTCTTCCCATTACGAGAAAAGTATTTTCCTTGCAGTTCTTATTATTAACGACTCAGAAGTTAGCAAAGTTTTGTTACCAGAGGATAGGTGACAGTAATTAGGGCAGCATTCGACCAAATATTGCACCAAGGCACAGAGGACTGTGACCACAATTGTTGGAAGCCACTGTGGCTGCAGTATGTCCTATCCATAGAATACACTGCAGCAATTCACCAAGGTTACTTCAACAGCACCTGAAACCTCTCCCAGCGAGAAGGCCAAGAACAGCCATGTCATCGCACAACAGCACCTTCAGGTTCCTCTCCAAGTCAGACATATACTGATGTTCCTGCATAGTTGCTGGGCCAATATCTTGGAATTCCCTACCGAACGCCATTGTGGGGGTCCATCATCACAAGGATTGCAGTGGTTCAAGACCCACTACCACCTTTTCAGGGGCACAGGGATAGGCAATAAAAATGCACCTTGCCCACATTCTGAGAACAAATATTTTTAAAATGCTTCTCTTTACACATGCACTCACTGATCCGGGCAGCAATGCTGCTCAATCGGATTCACCCCTTACCCTATTTATTAGGTGTAAGGAATCTTACAACACCAGGTTATAGTCCAACTGTTTTATTTGAAAATCACAAGCTTTCGGAGGCTTTCTCCTTCGTCACACTCGCTCACCTGACTAAGGAGAAAGCCTCCGAAAGCTTGTGATTTTCAAATAAAACAGTTGGACTATAACCTGGTGTTGTAAGATTCCTTACATTTGTCAACCCCAGTCCATCACTGGCATCTCCACATCATGGCTATTTATTAGGCACATTGCTGCCAGCAGTGTGCTCATTACATCTTTGTTTCACTGTAGACAAATGCGCAAAAACATCATGTCATCCATAATACAAATTGCCTTAAACAAAAAAGGCATTTTTTTCACAAACGGCATAAAAACTTTTGTGGCTTTATAAAAGTTATAGTACAGAAGTTCACGTCTACTGCAGTGTAAATGTTACCAGTGGTCAATATATACAAGGGGTCTGCTCAAAAAGCACAATAAAGATAACTGTCATTTAACTTGTCGGAAAGAAATTAGGATAATATTATTCTCCATTAGCCCCTGACTGGGCCTCGCAGTTATTATATTAGTTATTAGCTAGTGTTAGTTACTGTGTACTGCTATTTTCTCTGTAATAGTTACATTGTTACCTCTGGTTCTTTTTATTTACTCTGCACCAGTTAGAAAGGCTCACAATTATATAACACTTTTAATGTAGCAAAATGTACCAAAGCACTTCATCTGGGAAGGAAGCAGCTGGATCTGGACATTGAGTAAGAATTGGGAAAAGAGTTCGTAGTGGGTGAAACGAGGTCATAGGAGATTTTTGAAATGGGGGAGGAAAATAATTGCAAATTGCAGTCACAATGACGGTGGGTTCTTTCACCACAGGGGAGCAGGCACAATAGTCCGGACTCGGAAGAGTGGAGGGTGTGACTGGGATGTTGGGCTGGAGGACGTTGCAGAAATGAGAGAGTGAAGCAAGGTCGTGGATGGATTTGTAAATGAGGAATGCAGATTTTGAATTCTTTGCATTGGAGGACAGGGTACCAGTGAAGGGCAGGACTGAATACGGATCAGGATCCGAGCTCCTGACACTGGGATATGTTATTGACAGTATTCCATTACAAATAACATCAGCAACCATTGAAGGGCCCATTAATTGGTTAAAGCACTAGTTATGAACTAACAGTTAAAATATTAATCAGTGACACAGTTACCTTTTCTTCCCTTCTCCACTGACCCACGTTCACTTCCATTGGATCCCGAATATTAAACCAACACTTGCTCACTAACCCTCCCCCACGAATTCAGTTCCTTTGCACCGCTCGGCTGCCGCGGACACGATTCCTTGCGGCTGGGAGGAGCGGTTGCAGCGCCACCTTGCGGCTGGGAGGAGCGGTTGCAGCGCCACCTTGCGGCTGGGGAGGAGCGGTTGCAGCGCCACCTTGCGGCTGGGAGGAGCGGTTGCAGCGCCACCTTGCGGCTGGGAGGAGCGGTTGCAGTGCCACCTTGCGGCTGGGAGGAGCGGACGCAGCGCCACCTTGCGGCTGGGAGGAGCTGACGCAGCGCCACCTTGCGGCTGGGAGGAGCGGTTGCAGCGCCACCTTGCGGTTGGGAGGAGCGGTTGCAGCGCCACCTTGCGGCTGGGAGGAGCGGTTGCAGCGCCACCTTGCGGCTGGGAGGAGCGAACGCAGCGCCACCTTGCGGCTCGGAGGAGCGGAGTCGAAGATACGCCGCCCCCATGCAATTCGGAGTCTTCTCGGTGTGGCACCTTGATGAGTCCGGGCCGGCGGGTGGTGTGAATGAGCGTATATCGTGTCAGTTGTCGTTGCGAGTCCGAATTGTGAAGCGGCGTTTTGGAGGTTGTGGAGCCGGGGCTGAGAGTCTCACTATGTCCTGAGGTAAGTGCACATGCGGCCCGGCGATGTGAGGGCGGTCTCGGCGCCCATGAGGGCCTTACCGCACTGCACCGTGGGGTGGTGGAGTCCCCGGCCTGGCGGCTGTGGTCGAAGACGCTTCACCGGGCGAAGTAATCAGGGACTCGCCAAAGGTCACGCTGGAACAGTTTACTGAACCAGAGAGACCCCGAGGGATGATGAGAGAGGGAGGGAGAGAGAGGGAGGGAGGGAGGGAGAGAGATCCTGAGGGAGGGAGAGAGGGAGATCCTGAGGGAGGGAGAGAGAGAGAGACCCTGAGGGAGAGAGAGAGAGACCTGAGGGAGGGAGAGAGGGAGGAGAGAGAGACCCTGAGGGAGGGAGAGAGAGAGAGACCCTGAGGGAGGGAGAGAGAGAGAGACCCTGAGGGAGGGAGAGAGAGAGAGACCCTGAGGGAGGGAGAGAGAGAGAGACCCTGAGGGAGGGAGAGAGAGAGAGACCCTGGAGGGAGGGAGAGAGAGAGAGACCCTGAGGGAGGGAGAGAGAGAGAGAGACCCTGAGGAGGGAGAGAGAGAGAGACCCTGAGGGAGAGAGAGAGAGAGAGAGAGAGACCCTGAGGGAGGGAGAGAGGGAGGAGAGAGAGACCCTTAGGGAGGGGGAGAGAGAGACCCTTAGGGAGGGAGAGAGAGAGATACCCTGAGGGAGGGAGAGAGAGAGATACCCTGAGGGAGGGAGAAAGAGAGAGAGACCCTGAGGGAGAGAGAGAGAGAGAGAGAGAGACCCTGAGGGAGGGAGAGAGGGAGGGAGAGAGAGAGAGACCCTGAGGGAGGGAGAGAGAGAGAGACCCTGAGGGAGGGAGAGAGAGAGAGACCCTGAGGGAGGGAGAGAGAGAGAGACCCTGAGGGAGGGAGAGAGAGAGAGACCCTGAGGGAGGGAGAGAGAGAGAGACCCTGAGGGAGGGAGAGAGAGAGAGACCCTGAGGGAGGAGAGAGAGAGAGACCCTGAGGGAGGGAGAGAGAGAGAGACCCTGAGGAGGGAGAGAGAGAGAGAGACCCTGAGGGAGGGAGAGAGAGAGAGACCCTGAGGGAGGGAGAGAGAGAGAGACCCTGAGGGAGGGACGAGAGAGAGAGACCCTGAGGGAGGGACCCTGAGATGACCCTGAGGGAAGAGACGAGAGAGACCCTGAGGGAGGAACGCCAGATATGAGAGACCCTGAGGGAGGGAA